>NW_027362762.1:106021991-108421991 GCF_046119375.1 Phyllobates terribilis
CGGCAAATAGCAGCTTCTAGATTCCCTCTTAACACAGGAATTACCGCTGTATAAATAGGAGAAACCAGCGACATTTGCTCCCATTACAATAACACAGGCGACAGTTATGGCTTCTTATGGGGACGAGGTGCCTCCATCACCACCACTGTATACATTGTAAATGAGGTTAATGTAAATGCATCCTCATCTGGGCAGCACAAATATTACTCTGATTCCTGTCATACACATCTTCCTATTACTGATTAACTCCATCTCATGCGATCAGGAAAGATCTGACACTGTGCAAGCTTTGTGGAACTAAAGGGCTCAGAATGCATCCTCATTTATAACTTTATCACATGCAAGCAGAGATCTGAGACTGTACAAGCTGTGTAGAACTACAAGTCTCAAAATGCATCCTCATGTGCATTCTATTATAACTATCTCAGACAAGAAAAGCAGAGCTGAGACGATACAAGCTGTGTAGAACTACAAGTCACAAAATGTATTTCCTGTGAGGGATTCATAGCAGATCTGTTGCTGTTGAAATTCTGTGGATACATAAATATACTCACTTTGTTGGAGCTTATATAAGAAGACCTATGAGCAATGTGCCCAAGTCTCAGAATAGCAGTGCTCATAGTGGAACATACATGACTAAGATGGGAAGACAAAGGTCTCCCTACTATTAATGGGGTTTCGTTAATTCTAAAAAATGCAATTAAAAATATATATAATAATATCATCATTATTGAAAATGTAGAATCAATTGAAATGATTGCTTTGTCTTCTATGATATAATGGAGGTCATGTATCATTATTGTGACACAGGTATAATATAACATATAGGACATAACTATGCAGTTCATGATTCTGATACCTACAGGAAAGTCTCTAGGATATTGCATAGTTGCAAATTTGGGAGAGAAACCTGATGGAGATCTGTTCATACATTTTTGTTGATTGTGACTGCAGCGCCTAGAATTATTCCTGTAATTGATTCTCGAATAGGAGGCTCTTTTTAAAAAAAAATTCATTTATTTATTAGGCTTTGTTTATATAGCACCATCATAATCAGCTGCGCTGTACAGACACTATCATCACTGTCCCCATTGGGCTCAAAATCTACATTCCCTATCAGTATGTCTTTGGAGTGTGGGAGGAAACCCACACAAACACGGGGAGAACATAAAAACTCCTTGTAGATGTGGTCCTAGATTGTGAGCGCCAATGGGGACAGTGATGATGTCTGTCAAGTGCTGCAGAATTAATGACGCTATATAAGTGAGTAAAATAGATAAATTGGATTTTCCACTATCATAGTACAAGAGAAAAATGGATGACAAAATGCATGCAGTAGTTTACCATGGGGTCAGTTTTGCGCCATTGTTTTTTCCACTGCTCCTCTTCCTGACCCAGACCAATAAACATTGTATACAACAGATCCCTGTCCGGCAATTGGAGCCGGTTGTCCAAGGTCACAACTTTATCTTTAGATGTGTTCAACTTAGGCAAAAAGCAACTAGTCAGACACTGCTGATATATGTGCGGCCAGGCAGAGTAAGTAGAAATATAGCTTATAGTCCTCAATAGGAAAAATGTAATAATTGCTTTACATGTTTTGTGTTTTAATTGCCATCTGGATAAGACATTAACATCTACCTATCCGGTGTTGGACTGGGGTGCCAAGGGCCCATCAGTAACCAGCTCCAGGGCCCCACTTTTCAGCTACATGCAAATGTGACATTATCCTCAATTACAAATGTATATAACAATGAACTGGGTAGATTGCTACATGAATAAGATGCTGCCTTTGTCTGTACATAGTAATTCTAGTATATAGTGCCAAGTACTGCTCATATAAGAGGGTGGTGGCCCAACGGAGGATTCTCCTGCTCTCCTGTGGGCCAGTCCAAGCCTGTACCTGTCTATGTAAAATAGAAGTAACTAATGTGAGCAATGTCCACAATATAAATAAGATAATTGGATGCAAATATGGGACCCAAGATGTGATACAATGTCTGATACCTAATAGAGACCTATATTTCAGCTGGGAAAATCAGTTGCCACCAGTGAGATCCATCAGTCAAGACTCTAATGTCCAGCAGAAGATAATCCTAGTTGGAGGTGACTTTGGAGCCAATCCCTTGTCATTAGGATTAATGTTTTTGGGACGATGCTCAGGTTTTATTCAATATGTGTTATAGATAAAGACTACAACAAAGATTATATTGTGATTAGTAGCGAATGTGAAAGTGTTTTGTATATATGGAAGCTGGACCTTCAAATAATTTCTCCTGGTGCATTCAAGGAACTCCTGCTTTCCTGCTTGCTGGGGGCAGGGCACTCTTGATTGATTGACAGCCCAACTTGTGTGCTCTCCAATGCTGCACAGCCTCTGCAGCAATCAAGAGGTGCAATGGCACTGATCTGCAGGATCCAGCTATCCAGACAGCTTCTGAGCAGTGCTTTCAACCTTAGCCAGCAAGAGCTTGTAATTGCTGTGCCCTTTGTCTTGGAGATTGGCTACTACTGCAGCGGAGGCTGGAAACCTAGACAGCGAGTAGCATTCAATAAAAAGTAAAAATCCTTCTGTTCTTGAGTGGATATTTAATGTTTTAGCAAGTGTGACGCCTCACCCTCCCTGAGCAATGGGGTTACTCGGAGCCGGGTCAGTGTAGGTGTTGCGGGGGATGCAGTCATGGCCTGGACCCGTTCAGTGCCCATGGCTGTCACATGAAAATAATGGGCTTCTTTTAGGATGAGTGGTTTGCTCGACTACGCCACCTGTGGTCTCCGGTGAAGGCCACCAGCGCTGCAACAGTCCTCTGAGGCCGGTGTTTGGGGCAGCTCGGTTGGTGCTACTCCCCACAGGTGGAGTAGGCCTCAGGGCAGTAGTTTGGTGAGACTGTGTGGAGGGATCATGGGTGCAGTGCCGCGCAGGAATAATCAAGCGGAGGCGGTGAATGAAGTCATCCGGGTCTTTACTCACTTTAGATGCACTTTCAGCCGCAAAGCTTCTCTCTGCTACACACGGCGTACTGCAGCCTCTGGGAAGGGGGTTCAGCACTTCCCAGGTAGATCAGGAGTACCTGTCAAGACCCCGTCAGTGTGTTCCTCTCCTTCTCCGTCTCCTTCTCCTCCCGCTTGTGTTCCTCCCTGGATCCACTAAGCCGCCGGGCCTTTCCAACAGTGACGTGAAGTACACAGTCAGATATCGGGGGCCGGTCACCCCTCTTGCAGCAGGAATCCCTCTGGCTAAGCCAGAGTAAAGAATACAGGTGGCGACTCCGCTCCGTCCGTATCCCCCTGGGATCCTTTTGCCTGTGGAGCCTATCTCCTCTGCTCCCTTCCAGGCCTTCTTAGGTAAGGACCTTGACTGGGTAGAGACAGTGGTTAACTCTGACCCGCTCCCCGTCTCAAGGCCAGAGAACGAGAACCGTATATCTTCAGCCAGCTGCAGACTCTTGCTGGACCCTGACAGAAGACCACAATCAAAAGACCTTGAACTTAAGATGGCCGTGGATTAAATATGAATCAATAAGTGCTTCCTAAAAGTGTGTCCTCCACCCTCACCCACTACAAGGTTCCCCCTATCTTTGGTTCCCCCTATCTCCTTTATCCCGGGCCGGGGCAGCCTGGTGCATTTAGACCCCCTACAGGACAGGAGTGGTGTAGTGTTGAGTGGTGAAGTGGGGTCCTGTGAGATGCTCCATCCTTACCTGGAAGAGGAGATACCACACCTCTATCTGAGGTGTAGTACCCCTGTGGCGACTGAACACTCAGGAGCGCCACACAAGCACTTTGCAACCCATTTAAATGTAGCATGGAGTGTTCCCTCAAGCAGAAATGGAAAGTATTAAGATGTCTGACACTAACGTGGTTTTCGAGGAATATAAGGGCTCGTTCACATGACCATATCTTTGGTCCAAGTGCAGTGAAGGGAAAAAAAAGGAAAGCACTCGGGCGATTTTTTTGCATTAACCGAATCAGCGTGTAAAAAAAATTGCAGCGTGCACTAGATTCTTCTGTAAATTGGATGAGACTCACCCACTAATGTCTATTGATGAGCCAAAAATATTGGATGCCATATAGAGCCACAGTACAGTCTGCAATTTACGGATACATTGTAACAGGAAACTATAAATGATAAATAGCTGCTGTAAAAAAACAGATTGTATACAGATGACAAGTGAGAAAACAGTCATCCAACTTTTCTAGATGAAACTCTGAACGGTTTTTACATGCTTGTTAGAACCTAGTGGAGAAGAGATTGTTCTAAAATAAAAAAAAAATAATAAAAATAAGGCTCTGATTCGTCATTTTCTTTGCAAATTTTTTCTGGAGTTAGGATGGTTGTAATAGTGACTTCTATGTTTGCTCTATACTCATTATTTCAATTGTGCCTTTTTTAAGTTAACATTACTTGGTTTCATCTGTGTTTTTTTTTTGTACCAAATGGGTTGGGTTTCTTCATCCAGATGTTTTTGCCAAGTTTATCATTTACAACTTTTGGAAACGTCGCAAAATTTTTGCACAATTATACACCAGTACCCTAGTGGAGTCTAATATCTGTCTAATTTTATTTTTGCACAGTTGAAGGCAAACATGTAACTTGTTGTTCTAAAATATCACAAAATTGGACAAAATTCATTAACCTGCATGTGCCATTTTGAAGAAGTTTGTGCAAAAAAAAGACAAAGAATACCAAAAGACAAAAAAAAAAAGGATGAATCAGTGCCTAAAGTGTTACTTGCCAGACCAATCCTTTACTGGTCACAGCGTCAATGCTCTAGAGTTCTCTAGAAGTGATGACATCTCATCCATCAGTCACCTGAGAGCTGCAGGGTCAGATGATGGATGGAGAGAACATCCTCCTTTCTGGAGGAATGATGTTTTTCCTCACCTGTACCTATATTAGTAAGGATTTCTCTTGTATCTTTTTAGTGCAGGTTTTACAGTTCTACATATATGGATAGAACACTTTTACTTTGTTTGATAGCACAATGTCTTGCACCATGCATCTATCTGATGCTATACTGTATGAATGAAAAATCATAAATTCCCTCTATTAGTTCCTGCTGTACAATGGAACATATTATTTTATAACAGTTTGCATATATTGTTCTGCAGTAATGTTATCTTGACTTGTGGTATGGAGAGATTAATAGCCGTTGAGCATAAATCAGACACAGCCAACGTTAGAGAAGGAATCAGTGGATGGGTAGAAGACTTTTTCAAGGCTTTCTAATGGCAACCACAGATAGGGAATCCCCAGGTTTCTCATTTGTTTCCATATACATGTGACAGCTGACATTCCCATGTTGTTTATTAGTTGCATGTAATAATTTATAACCATTCTATCAATGTTGCAATGTAAATCAGCTGTCCATGCAGTGACTTTACAGTTAGATCGTCTTGTACATCCAAGCAGGTCTTTCGCTGTACATTACAGTACCAGCAAAGTGAATGAAGACAATTTTAATTTTATCCACAACTAAATCTACGCTGCGAAATTTAAATCTACAGCCTGACAATTTATGCTGCTGATTTTCAACCTTTGCAGCATTTATGCAAAAAAGTGTGTAATATGGAAGTTCGCTGTCCGAGTAGTACGTGAGACACTGGCCATGCTACTACTCTTACACTGGTTCTCGGCGATTTGTCTATAGATTTATCTGCTCTTTCATGTATATTTTTTTCTGAACATAATTTTTTCTGATTATCATGTCGTCACTTCTCTTATATTCTGTAATTCTTGTTTACTATTTTAAATTTGATGTAATTTTTCTATAGTTTTACTTTTTTGTAATTTGTGTTACCTCTAGGGATGAGCAGACCCGTGGAAGTTCAAGTTCTGGTACCCGACCCGAACTTCATTCCAAAGTTTGGTTCGTGTACCAGAACTATTCCCAAACTTGAACCAGAACCCGAACCCCATTGAAAACAATGGGAACAAAAAACTTTACAGCTAGAAAATCTCTTTCTCTCTCCTCCTGGATTTCCCCCATTGCAACTTCCAGGAGAAGTCCGTGTTCAGCATTTAGCACTGGACACTAGTGATGAGCAAGCGTGCTCGTTTAACCCTTTAACCGTGCACGTTTGGGTGCTTACCGTGTATCTTCAGCATGCTCGTATATTATGTTCGAGTCCCTGCGTCTGCATGAATAATGTCTGTAAGACAGCCTCAACACATGTGAGGATTCCCTAACAAACAAGCAATCCCTGCATGTGTTGAAGCTGTCTTACAGCTGTAAATCATGCAGACACAGGTACTCAAACATAAGATATGAGCACGCCAAAGATACTCGGTAAGCACCAGAGCATGCTCGGTTAAAGGGTTACACGAGAACGCTCGCTCATCAATACCAGACACTAACTGTCCGATGTGAACCCCGAACTTTTAAGTTTGGGTTTGCTCATCTCTAGTTACCGCAACAGAATATGCAGAAAAAAACATGCAAGCCATTAAAAAGGTGTACATAACGGTTATGTACAGTACACTGCTTTAATGGCTTGATAACAGCCCTGTGTGGCCGAAACATTGCATGTTTTTTCTGTATGATTTTTCTCTTGTGTGTACACTTGGGTCAATAAAGTTTTGTGAAGGAGAATCTTCAGTGCCTTGGATTTTTGGAATTGACTGCAGCTTTACAACCTTGTGGAGGGTTGTACGAACTTTGGAGTGGTGCACGGAATATATATCGATAAATGTAACCTCCACAGTGTATGTTTGAATAAGGTCAATGTAAGACCGAAACGTCACTTATTGCACACACGTTTTTGATCACATAATAAATATCTCATCTGATTTCACCATAACTTCCTCCAAGTGCCGGATTTTTTCTATGTAAAATATGGACATACGGATGTTACGTGGATGACAATTATCTAAGTTTTCTGGATAAAAATTGGATTATTTTTCATCTGCTTATCTGACCCCAGACTAAAGCTTTGATTCGATCCCCAGTTGGTGAAACGTAGGCCATGTTCACAGTAAACACTGCATTATTTTCCCATGATTTTTTTTGCACTACATTCCACAGTTCAAGCAAAGTGGATGTGATTTCATGAAAACCCGTGCCCACTGTGCATTTGAAGATGCTCTGTGAGCTTTTTGGGGTGTTTTTTTCTCCGTACGTCTTTATGAGGAACATGAAAAAACACATTGTAAAAAATTCAGTTGTATTTTCAAGTGCAGAATCCCAGCGTTTCAGCACAAACAAATGCATTAAACAGTGCTTCAAATCTGCACACAAAAAAAATAAAAAAGGGGAAAACGCAGCAAAAAATGCTAAAAAAGTGTCAGAGCAGATTGCTATTACATATTTTGGTGACAAGTAATGCAGAATAACATGATAGGATAATATGATCTGCTGTACTTGATAGAAATGGCGGATGTCGTTCTGGATGCGCTGCGAGCTGCCGCTTCCTCTAGAAACAAAGGATCCTCCTGAAGACATCTGGACAGATGAAGTGGCACACGGCTTTTCTCAAGTAATCGCTCGAAGAACTTGGGTTCAACTCCGTTAAGAACAAATATGAGTTTGTGGCAAAGTTATTTTCTCCCAGATAAAGCTCTATTTTTACACCCGTGTTTCACCAAGGAAACGTCACCCATATGACTCCCAGGTCCGGCCTCTCCACCCACTCTCACCTTTACAGACTTGTCAATTCTTGACAGGGCCAGATAAACCACGCCGATTCTGAAGCCCTGGAAAATAAAAGAATTTCTGTAGATTACAGGAAATGTAAAGAGAATGCGCAAACAGAACGCAGTGATGCAATTCTTTTGAAACTCAGAGCTACAATATACATGGTTGTGTAAGGGTTCGATAATCGTCATAGTAAATCCTCATCTTGTATATTAAATATACGCTTGTCTTTTTAAATTAAAGATTTTATCAGATTTATCTTTCTATCCAAACCCAGTTTTACTTCTCCTATCATCATCATTATACCATATACCCTATTCTGACTTACAGTGGCTTGAAAAAGTATTCATACCTCGTGAACTTTTCCTCATTTTTTTCACATTACACCAACAAACTTAAATGTATTTTATTTGGATTTTATGTGATATTTCAACACAAAGCAGCACGTATTTGTGAAGTGTAAAGAAAATGATACATAGATTTCTAATTATTTTAAGAATATAAATTTGAAAATTGTGCCGTGCATTTGTATTCAGCCCCCCTCCTGTCTGATACCCCTAAATGAAATCCTGAGTGACCAATTTCCTCTAGAAGTCACATAACTAGTAAGTTAAGTCCACCTATGTGTAATTTATTCTCAGTATAACTACAGCTGTTTTGTGAAGGCCTCAGAGGTTTGTTTGAGAACATTAGGGATCAACCAACATCATGAAAACCAAGGAACACACCAGACAGGTCAGGGATAAAGTTGTGGAGAAGAGTAAGGCTGTGTGCCCACGATGTGTTTTTAATCCATTTCTGCAGCGTTTTTGCAGCTGCAGAAACGCTGCGGAAATGCATTCAAAACGCATGGTAGAAGGCCAGCCATGTTCCCCAATGATAATTCGCATGTGCTGTGCACATGCTGTGGAAATTTCTGCTGCAGATTATCATTTTTTTTTACTAAGAGAAAAACAGAGTCATCATGGTTTTTTAGAAAGAGACACATATTTTATTAACACAGTTAAGACAAATCTTATAATCAGAAAAACAAAAGAAAATTGATGAAGAACAAGTGAAAAGGCAAGGTGGACAATGAATTATCCACATAAGCCCAAACGGACCTGCCCCAATATTAGATGCTATAATCAGAAGTAAGCACAACTCTTGTAGCTAAAAATAAGAGGGGATTTCTCCACGAGAAAAATGGAAAACCCGCTGCACCTAGAATTTCCAGCCAATACGATTAAAATAGCATAAATGATGGACCAATAATTTATCTCAATGGAATAACAAGATTGAGGGACTGTCATTAAATTTAAACGCCTAGTGGCGCCCTATAGTATAATGAAAAACAGGCATCAAAGACAGACCCATCAATTAAGGTGCAGCGTGCATATTAATGTAAACTGTAGAGTTGGACAAATAGAAGAGCATCTCCACATATTCCCTCCCATCCCCCAATCGCCCACTCCTACAAAATAAAAGGAGGGGAGAGTGACCTCTTAGACATTTCAACATAAAGTGCCATAAAGGGCATGACACTCAAATAAACAATGGGGGAGATGTTACTCTTACCAGGGGTGGTGGTGGTGGTGGGCAGTCAAATGGGCTTTGGGACAAATAGTACGTCCCCCGACGCGCGTTTCGCGGCGATTACGGCCGCTTTCTCAAGGGGCAGTGCAGATAGAGAGGGACAAGCACCCTTTTTAAATCATTAGTGCCGGTCACGTGAGCAATCACGTGACCGGTCACATGTGTGATGGGGGCATGCACTGGTGCCCTAGCGACGCGACGCCGGCGCATGCGCCCGCCGTAACCCGCGCCAGGCCACGCCCCCAAGCCGTCAAGACATCATCGCGCACGCGCGGGCACGCCGCTCATGAAGCGGAGGTGCCCGACCGTGCGCGGACGTCATAATGACAGCCGGAGGCGCGCCCACCAGCAGGGAGGCCGGCGCATGCACACCACGTCCCAGGGCAGCAGTGCATACAACAAAGTAAATGTACACAAGAACCAAGGAAGGCAAGGCAGGAATTAAACAGGAAATTTCCTATCATGACACCATATCCATGACAATTTATCCATCAGGTCCTTTTCTTTGTCTTTTTCCATATTTCTGTCATCCCATCCTTAATTTCTATGGAGCATCTGCATCACATAATCATATTGAAAATAAATGAAGATTGATCCGATAGGGTGCTAAGAGAAGAGTTATATTGTTATCTAAAAGAAAACTGAGAAATGTATACAGTTAAAAACACAAAATTAATTTAAAACCAAACAAAAAAGGAAAAACATGAGGACAGATATAACCCCAGACAAACATATATATCCCTCAAACACAGTGAGGGTAACAGGGAGAGGGTGAATTGTATAAATTAAAATTAAAATCAACCAGAAGAGACCAACATCACAAAAAGGAGGAAAAAGAGAGGGACTCATTAAGTCCACGGGGCGACAATGTCCCAAGTGTTACTATCCACTTAGCTTCAACCTGCGCCAAAATCTTTTTGACATTGCCGCCCCGTGAACCCAAATGTATCACGTCTATCCCCCGCACTTTGAAACAGCGAGGGTCGCAATTATGGACAGCCCTAAAATGCCTAGGAATACTTTTAAGTTCGCTAACATCGGTCGCTGTCCTGGCCGCACCAATGTCGCGCACGTGCTCACGCACACGTATTCTCAGTTCTCTGGAAGTAAGGCCAATATAGATTAGGGGGCAATCACATATGGCATAGTAGATGACATTACTAGTGCCACATGAAATATAGTGTCTTATTTTAAAGAGTCTGTTGCCATCTGAGGACGTAAACGTGTTGCAGCGCGCGACATTGGTGCAGGCAAGACAACGACCGCAGGGAAAGGTTCCAAGGGTCGGTCCACGAGAGCCAAAGGGATTTGGTTGTGTCGGAACATAGTGGCTCGACACTAATAAATCTTTAAGATTCTTGGCCCGTCTCGGTGTCATAAGGGGACGATCCCCAAGAATTGGTCCCAGGGAGGGGTCGGTTGCCGAAATGTCCCAATGCTTGGTCATAATCCTCCTCATATTCTCCCACTCATGGTTATAATTCGAAATATACCGAATTTTTGCCTGTCCGGTCTCCGATCCTCTAATAACGTTGGAATATAATAAGTTGTTACGTGGGGTTCGTCTAGCCCTATCATATCCATGCTTGATACATCTGTTACTGTACCCTCGTTGTTTGAATCTGAGCCTCAAATCCACGGCCTGACGCTCAAATCTAAGGTCAGAGGAGCAGATCCGCCTCGCCCTCAGGAATTGCCCGACGGGGACGGCCCTTATAGTGGTAGGGTGGTGGGCTGTATCAGCGTGTATTAGGGCATTAACTGACGTAGACTTTCTAAAAATGTCGGTCTGGAGGCACCTCCCACCATCAACCTCCAGCTCGACATCCAGAAAGTCAATTTTAGTAGTATGAAATCTATATGTCAGTTTAATGCCCCATGTATTCTGGTTCAATTGGACCATAAATTCATCGAGCTCCTGCACCGTCCCTCGCCAAAAAAACAAAATATCATCAATATAGCGGAGCCAGCATAAAATTTGGTCCGTGGCCCCCGCGCCCTCATCGCCAAAAACTTGTCTTTCCCATGCCCCTAAAAAAAGGTTAGCATACGAGGGCGCGCAGGCCGCCCCCATCGCTGTGCCCCGCCTTTGCAGATGTACTGCATCTTTAAACAAAAAATAATTATGGGTCAGGACAAATTACAAGAGCTCGATGATTAACCCACACAAAGGGCCGCCCAGGTCGGACGCCCCGAGGAAGAGACGGACCGACTCCAGACCAATGGTATGCTCAATGCAGGTGTACAGACTTTCAACATCTGCTGTAACAAGCAAAACCCCACTGTCCAAAAGGACACCATCGACCCGCGTAAGGACGTCCGCCGTGTCTCTGATGTACGAAGGAAGCGTCTCAACAATTGGCTTCAAATAAAAGTCAATAAATCTGCATATGGGTTCACATAGACCACCCAGACCTGACACGATCGGACGTCCCGGCGGGTCGACGGGGTCCTTATGGATCTTGGGTAAAAGGTAAAGGGTCGGTGTTTTTGGAAACCGGACAGTCAGGGCCTCCACCGTTTTCTTATCTACAATCCCACCCTCACAGGCATTGGCTAAGATCAACTGGAGTGCCGCGGAGAAGGAGGTTGTGGGGTTATAACAAAGTTTGGAGTAGGTGTTAGCATCCTTAAGTTGACGGAATGCTTCTTTCTCATATTTCTTGCAAGGCCAAATCACAATATTTCCCCCTTTGTCCGCTGCCTTGATTACAATGTCACTATAGGACTGCAGAGTGCTGATTGCTTTCCGTTGAGATGCTGTAAGATTGTCAAATCTCCTAGAGGTAGACAGCCTTCCAAAGTCCTCAGATACAAGCCTCGAGAAAATTTCCACGGCCGGACACAAGGACAAAGGGGGAAAGCGTGTAGATTTAGGCCTTGCACATGGGGGTAACCCACCTCGTTGGAGAGATCCTTGTTCCTGCAATAAATCCTCCAAATTTGAAATTGCCTCCTGCTCCGCAGAACTCCAGGATTCACAAGGTGCCATGCTCTTCGAGTGTAATTTGTGGAGGATGAGTTTGCGTGTAAAAAGGTGAAGGTCCTTTAAAGCTGTAAAATAATTAAAACCATTAGCGGGAGAGAAGGACAATCCCCTGCTTAGAACCTCCAACTGCTCTGCAGAGAGAACATGGGAGGACAAATTGACAACCTGTAACTCCCCCCGGGACCCACTCACCCGTTGTTGCGATGAGCCTTTGTTTTTGCTAGTCTGTCGGGTCTGGACCCTTCTAGAGTTCTGTCCCAGAGCACCCGGGTTATCCAAAAATTGCGTTTTTTCGTGAGGGTCCTCCACAGACGTGGTGGATGACATAGACGTTGATCTTGATCTTGAAAAAGAGCCTCCTCTCTGTTGAGGTCGAGACCGTCTATTTGAATGTCCCCATCTATACATACGTTGTAATTGCTTATCTTGTAAATCACGTGAGAATTTCTTAGACTTAAACGTCTGGACCTCATTAGCCAGTTCCTGAGCTAGAGTTTCAATGTCTTCATTAAATTTTTTTAAAGATTCGTTAGACATCTCTTTCTTCAATATGAGCTGTAATTGCTCAATTTCGGTCTCGATTGATGTTAGAGATTTCTGGTTCATCTCAATAAGTAAGTGCATGTATCCAATTGAGCATATGTTGGAATGCTGTTCCCATCTAGTCTTGATAGAATCATCCTCTACATGAAAGGAGGGAAAGATCTGTACTCTCAGACCCCGGGGTATAAGACCCCTCTCAATATATTTTTTTAGGAAAGCCACATTCCACCATAGCCGTGTTCTCTTTCTGATGAGATCCTTAAATTTGTTGGTGTGTTCATTAACACAAATCCCCCCCCCTACATTACTATCATTGTCCTCCTTGCATGCATCATTAAGTTGTGAGAGCCAGGTTCCGTCCCGGGCTCGGAAGTCCATAGCAGGCCTGAAATAAACTGTGTTGGGGGGGATTATTTTCCCTTGCCTACGCTCAATTTATAGTATTTGGGCTATTTTTCTAATTATGCAGATTATCATTGCGGAAAAAATGCAGCACTACCAATTATTTTGCGGAAATGCTGCGTTTTCGCCGCCATTGACTTGCATTAGAACGCGCCAATTCCGCAAGACGGCATCTGTACTTGCGTAATTGTCGCGTTCTAATGTGCAGATGGTACCCGGGTGTAGAGGAGAGGAGAGTCTCATCCACACCCAGGTACCATTAAAAAATCTGTAAAAAAAAGAATAAAATAAAAAATAAATGTATATTTACCTTCCGGCGGCCCGCGCTGCGCTCCTACTTGCTTCCCGGCACTTTGCAGTGGATTGAAGGACCTGCGCTGATGTCAGAGTCATGTGACGGGTCAGGCGACGCTGACGTCGGCAGGTCTTTCAATCCACCGCTGCCGGCACCGAGCGAAGCAAGCCAGCGCGGGCCATCGGAGGGTAAGTATATATTTATTCTTTTATTTTTAACCACTCTCTCGGGTCACACTATATAAATCCATGCTGTTTGCATGGATTTATATAGTGTGACCAAGTTGTCAAGCACTTTCCAAGTGATGCTAAAATCGCTTGGAAAGCGCTTGTCAATCCGCATGCTGAAATGTCAGTGAATAACGCTTCACATCCGCATGTCCCTGGCAGGAAAACGCATGTACAATCCGCATGTACAATCCGCATGCGTTTTTTCTGCCAGGGAGATGCAGAAACGCTCAGGAAAAAATCCTGAGCATTTCTGCATCGTGGGCACATAGCCTAAAGCAGAGTTAGATTATAAAAAAAAAAAAAATGACCCAAACTCTGAACATCTCACGGAGCACTGTTCAATCCATCATCCTAAAATGGAAGGAGTGTGGCACAACAGCCAACCTACCAAGACATGGTCATCCACCTAAACTAACATCCCAAGCAATGAGAGCACTAATTAGAGAAGCTGCCAACAGGCCCATGGTCCCTCTGAAGGGGCTGCAGAGATCCAGAGCTCAGGTGGGACAATCTATCCATAGGACAACTATTAAGCTATGTTCACACATTGCGTTTTTGCAGCATTTTTTTTCTGCAGGCAAAACCTGCTCTCTTGGCATTAAAGAAACAAAGTCAAAAAAGCAGGTTTTGCTGTGTTTTTTTTACTGCAGTTTTGTCAGTGTTCATTTGTCTCTTGTGCATGCTGATAAAGCTTAGTGCAGAAAAAAATAACCTGCTGAAGTTTTGGCACCAAAAACGCAGAAAAACCTGATACCTGCGTTTTCTGTATCTTTTTGCATTGCTTTTTATGGGTGAAAAACACTGCAAAAACGCAGAAACAAGTGACAGACTGCATTTTGCAAAAACACAGCTCTTTGACAAAACAGTCAGGAAAATAAAAACAAGATGTGTGCATGAGATTTCTGACATCTCATAGACTTTACTGGTACGGTAAAACGCAGCTGAAAATTTGCATAAAAAACAGCTGCAAAAACGCCTGTGAACATAACCTTAGTCTTATACTCCACAAATCTGACCTTTATGGAAGAGTGGCAACAAGAAAGCCATTTTTGAAAGCAAACCTTAAGAAGTCCTGTTTGCAGCTTGCAAAATAATATGTAGGAGACACAGCTAGCATGTGGAAGAAAGTGCTCTGGTCAGATGAGACCAAAGTTGAACTTTTTGGGCTAAATGCAAAACGCTATGTATGGTGAAAAGTCAATTCCACATCACCCTAAAAACACCATGCCCACTGTTAAATATGGTGGTGGCAGTATTCTGCTGTGGGGTTGATTTTCTTGAGCAGGGACAAGGAATCTGGTCAGAGTTGATGGCAAGATGGATGGAGCTAAATACAGGGCAATCCTGGAGGAAAACCTGTTAGAGGCTTCAAAAGACTTGAGACTGGGGTGTAAGTTTTCCTTCCAGCAAGACAACGACCCCAAACATACTGCCAGAGCTACAATGGAATGATTTAGATCAAAACACATTCATGTGTGTAAATGGCCCAGTCACAGTCCAGACCGAAATCCCATTGAGAATATGTGGCAAGACTTGAAAATTGTGTTCACAGACGCCTCCACATCCAATCTCATTGAGCTAGTGATAGTTTGCAAAGAAGAATGGGAAAAAATGTCAGCTTCTAGATCTGCAAAGCTGATAGACATACCCCAAAAGATTTGCAGCAGTAATTGCAGTGAATGGTGGTCCTACAAAGTATTGACTCAGGGGGGCTGAATACAAATGCACGTCACAATTTTCAGATTTATATTTTTAAAATAATTAGAAAACCATGTATGATTTCCTTTACACGTCACAAATACTTGCTACTTTGTGCTGGTATATCACATAAAATTCTAATAAAATACATTTAAGTTTGTGAGTGTAACATGAAAAAATGTGGAAAAGTTCATGGCGTATGAATACTTTTTCAAGGCACTATATGGTCATCATAGAGGGGGTTCCTATTTTCTGGATATCCCCTGTATGAGCTCTGTTAGACTTGACTAGTCCATATACTGCTATGTCAGCAATTCATTTAGAGGGAACCTGACAGCTGATTCATGCTGCCCAAACCACCTTATTTCAGTCAGGCGTGTTTTACCCTAAAATCCTGCAGCATTTCAAAGAAAACATACTTGCAAAAGCCAGTTGGGTCCTTGTCACTTGGATGGGGAAGCACAGATGGGCATTTTTTTTCACAGACCGAACCTGCGCATAAAAAAAAAAAAAAAAAAAAAAAAAAAAAAAAATCGCACCATGCAGTAGTTTCTTCCAGTGTCAGATGAGACTCACCCATTCAAGTCTATGGGTACACAACAAAAAATTGAATTCCATATGGAGCAACTATATTGCATATGATGTTTACAAACACAAACTTACAAAATTTTATTTGGTCTTGTAAATTTTTAGTAACTGCTTCTGTATAAAAACAGATTGCACATGGATGACAAGTGAGAAAAATAGAGACTTGGATGATTTTTATACTGGTCACAGCCAGGAGCAATGCCCACCCCGGCTATTTAACCCTCTAAACGCCTAAATCAAAATCAATGGCAATATTTAGGAGGCTGCGAGAGGGAGGGGGTCCCTCTCCCTTCTGATCGGCGCTCCCTTGACATAATCGTGAGGGCCCGATTGTCATCATGACACTTCCAGGTCTGTCAGCTGTGCAGTACCAGTGCAGGACTGACAAATATAATGCATTGCGCTGTTCGTGCATTGAAATGCATTATACCAGTGATCAGAGTAATAAAAATTAAAGTCCCAAAGAGGGAGTAAGTAAAAAATTCAAAAAATAAAAATAAAAAAAGTTGTAAAAATATTTTCAAAACAATCACAAAATAAAGAACAAAAAAACGAAAAAATATTATACCAATAAAGACACATATTTATGTAAAAAAATAAATAAATAAATAAAAGAACACATATTGGGTATCGCCGTGTCTGGAACGACCCGATTTATAAAACTGTTATACTACTTATCCCCTTCAGTGAACACCATAAAAAAAATAATAAAAAGAAAATATGGCAAAAAAAAAACTATGCTTTTTCATCATACCCCCCAAAAAAGTGGAATAAAAAGCAATCAAAAAGTCGAATGTAAATAAAAAGGGTATTGCTAAAAACATCATCTTGTCCCGCAAAAAACAAGCCACCATACAGCTGTCAGTAGAGAAATAAAAAAGCTATAGCTTTTCTTTTTTCCTATAAAATAATCTTTATTGTGTAAAAGTGCCAAAACATAAAAAAAAATTTATTTCTGTAATTGTACTGACCTGAAGAATAAATATCACTTTTACCACACAGTGTATGGCATGAAAAAAAAAGCAATTGCTGAATTGCTAATTTTTGTTCATTTCTACTTCATTCAGAGAAGAAAGCGATCAAAAAATATAATGGGCCCAAAAAATTATAGCTCACAAAATATGGCGATATAAAATTTTGTTTTTACAAAAAAATTACGTATTTTGGTATGTGATAGTAGCCAAACAAAAAAAACTGGTATAAATCTGGTATCGCTGTAATCACACCGACCTGAAGAAAAAAGTTGTCTAAGCACTTGTACCGCACAAGGAATGGCATAAAAAATAAATAAAAAGATTTCTTCACCTGCTGCTGATTTGTTCATTCTGCCTCCCTAAGATCGCAGTATGGCTCGGCTCACATTTATCCTGCCTTCTGCACTGAGTGCTTACACTGGGGTTTCCATCTAAATCTCTGAAATATGTGATTCAGACGGAACTCCCGACAAAATATATTATAGTGAATGGATCCCTCGGGGTTTTCATCTGAATCATGTAATTCAGAGATTAAGCTGGAAACCCCGGTTGTAAGTGCTCAGCGTAAAGCGCCAGGATAACTATGATCCAAAATGTTATGTAAAATGTTCCCAATAAAAGTTTGAACTCAATTCTAAATCTAATAAAGCAAGTTCCCCACTCAAGTCCGTCATCTGTCAATAGAAATGTTCCATGTTACTAGCAGCACAAAAGCTCTGAAAAAGCACTAAGGTTCCCACCCCAACAAAAGAAATCCAGCGAATTCTGCACTACCAAATCCAAGTGTCCCCCTCCCTTCTAAGCTCCACAGTGTGCCTAAACCACATTTAGTGTCCACATGTTTGGTATTTCTGTAGCGAGGAGAGCCCACTTAATTTAGAGGTACATGTCTCCAGAAGTATGAGCTGTGCATAATGTACTGGGCACTACAACGTACTGCTTGTTTCTGGAAAACACTCTTGGAGTCAAGATAGTCACTACACCTATAAATAAATTCTCAGAGGGGTGTAGTTTCCAAAATGGGGTCACTTGAGGGGTGATTCTGCTCTTCTGGCACTTTGTGACTGTACATGGAGTCCGCAAACTATGCTACGAAAATTTGTTCTCCAAAAGTCAAATAGCACTCCTTAACTTCCGAGACTCGCCGTATGGCTAAGCAGTACTGTACAGCTACATGTGAGGGAGGTATTTCCATGTTCAGCAGAAATTGTGACTAATTTTGGTGCCATTTTACAAATTTCCTGGTATAAAAATGTAAAATTTGGAGCTAAAACAAATATTTTGAGGTAAAAATATATTTTTTTCTTCATTGCCCAATGGTATAAAATTTTGCGACACACCTGTCTTGTCAATATGATCACTGCACCCTTAGATGAGTTAATTGAGAGGTTTAATTTATAAAATGGGGCACTTATGGGGGTTCTGCTGTTCTGGCTCAAGGGCTCTGCCAATGTGACATGGCACCCTCAAACCAGTCCAGCAAAATCTGAACTCCAATATGACTCTCCGTCCCTTCTGAGTTTTCCACTGTGCCTCAAAACTAGTTTTCAACCACATATGGGGTATCTACGTACTCAGGAGAAATTGCGTAACAGATTGTATAGTTCATTTTCTTCCATTATCCCTTCTGAAAATTAAAAACTTGGGGACAAAGCAACATTTTAGTGGAAAGAATGGTAATTTTCCATGTACTCAGCCCAATGTTATACGATTCTGTGAATTGCCTGAAGCTTAATAATGCGCACTACACCCCTAGATGAATTCCTCGAGAGGTGTAGTTTCCAAAATAACGTCACTTGTGGGGGTTCCTGCTGCTTTGGCATTTCAAGGGCTCTTCAAATGTGACATAGAATCTGCAATTTATTCCAGCCAAAATTGCGCTCCAGAATTCAATAGGCTCAATGTTATAAAATTCTGTGAAGCACCTGTGGGTTCAAGATGATCACCACACCTATAGATAGGTTCCTTGAGGGGGGTATTTTTCAAAATGGGGTCACTGGTTAGGCATACCAGG
The DNA here is from genome assembly GCF_046119375.1 of Phyllobates terribilis. Lineage (NCBI taxonomy): Eukaryota > Metazoa > Chordata > Amphibia > Anura > Dendrobatidae > Phyllobates > Phyllobates terribilis. The sequence continues at coordinate 106,040,934 of NW_027362762.1, forward strand.
GGCTCTGCAAAAGCGACATGGCGTCCGCTATCTATCCCGCCAATTTTGATTTCAATTGGCACTCCTTCACTTCCAAGCCCTGCCATGCGCCCAAACAGTAGTTTTCTATCACATATGGGGTATCAGTGTTGGGATAAATTGCACAACAAATTGTATGGTTCATTTTCTCCTTTTACCCTAGTGAAAATGAAAAATTAGGGCTAAAGCAATATTTTTGAGGGAAAAACTAAAATTTTAATTTTTTCCTCCCAATTTCTGTGAAGCACCTAAAGGGTTAATAAACTTCTTAAATGTGGTTTTGAGCACTTTGCGGGGTGCAGTTTTTAAAATAGTGTCACTTTTGGGTATTTTTTTTTTTATCACATAGGCCTCACAAAGTCACTTCACACGTGACGTGGCCCCTAAAAAAATGGTTTTGTAAATTTTGTTTTTAACTTTTAACCCTTCTAACTTCCTAAATACGAAAATTATGTTTCAAATATGATGCTGAATTGCTGATGTAAAGTAGACATGGGGTAAATGTCATTTATTAACTAATTGTGTGGTGTGATTCAAGGGCATAAAAATTAAAAGTTTGAAAATTGCAAAATGTTGATATTTTCAATATTTTCATAAATAAACGCAAATCATATCGAAGAAAATTTACCACTAACATGAAGTATAATGTGACATGAAAAACAATCTAAGAATCACTGGGATATATTGAAGCGTTCCAGAGTTATAACCTCATAAAGTGACACTGGTGAGAATTGTAAAATTTTGCCTGGTCATGGAGGTGAAAGCAGGCTCAGAAGAGAAGGGCATAAAGGATATGTACACTGCAGGAGCCACTTTCACAAATTTTCATAGTTTATCTAAAATAAAATAAAAATGTAGCAAGTTTGCAGACAGTCTTGACTGAAACATCCATCAACTTTGTATCTTCTATGGAAAGCTGAGTTTATATGGCTCCAGACTACAAACATTGTGTATGAAATAACATCTTAAGATACGAATCAAATCTCAAAAAGAAGAAAACAAACTATGAAGTAATGAAAAATAGATACTACTTTATTAAATAACTATTTTAAAAGAATATTGTAAAACTGAAGGTGCCTCAATAACAGGGACATGGTATAAACATAGATGAAAAACAATAATGGTGTAGAAAAACTGACATAGAATGTAAACATATAGGAAGGAAAAAATACCAATGCAAAGTGCAGAAAATATAATCCTATTATGAATAAAATTAGTCTGTCCTAAATAGAGAAATAGTACCTGGAGAAGCAAGGCGAAATGCGCGTTGGCATGTAGAGACGCGGTGCCTGATATATATTCCGATCAGCAGTGGTTTCATTGCTAAGAGGTATTTTTACCTATTTAATTATTTTTTTCTAGTTTGATCATTTTGGGAATTATTTTTCTGTTTACTCCTTCTTTTTGAGATTTGATTTATATCTCCAGATGTTGTTGTTTCATGTTATCTTGAAGTGCTATGCTTCATAGGAAAGTGATTTTCTTTTGGATACCATTAATGACTACAAGCATTGTCTCCATATGCTTGTAGTCATTAATGGTATCCATATGTTAGTTCTCTCCATATGCCTTTCTTCTTACTTATCTTCTGGCAGAAGGAGATGAGATAGAAAGAAGAGAGTAACACAAGGATGCAGTAACACACGGCCTGTATTTGGGACACCTACTGATGGTGTCTCTCTTCTTTGCCACAGACTATAATAACCTATAATCTGTCTTATTTCTCAGGATACAGTGCCATCAACCAACACCAATAGGGCGACCAATTTTGATTTCGCCATGTATAGTCATCTCTTCTCATTTTATTCACATTTTTAAGGTGCCCATAGATATTTGATAGCCACGGGTCATTCATTCAAAAACGATCTCCTCCAATTTTCCCATATTCATTCAGTTAAACTTTCATTTGTTTTCCATGGGATAAGGACAGAAATCCGCTCGAAAAAAAAACTCTGGCAGAAGGTGGTCTCCAGAAGATCAAAAGAATTAGACACATTAATTCTAGAAGCCCGATCCTTCTCCAGAGCCAAGACGTCCATAGACACATTAGGGGGTGGCTGGTCCTACTGAATTCAAGGGGATCAAGGGGTTCAGCATACTTTACTATGATGTGTATGGAAGTCTTAAACTGAATGAGCTTAAATCTATCCTAGAAGCTAAACACAAACAAGTAATATAACTGGTCATAATACAATAATATTATACCAGAGATTCTCTCTCCATTGAATTAGTAGATTGCCTTAGCTACCAGGATCTCAGTGTGTGCAAAGGGAAAAAGAGGGGCTTATATCTGACAGATCAGTGCGCACACGCCATAATTCCTACTAATAAAATAGGTTTTCTATATCCATCGAGTAATTAGTTTACGGCCCCTCTGTGTTTATTTATCCATAAGAGCTGCTGTTAAATGGCTTGGGAGAGCAATTGCTTAATGGCACCATTCTGAATCACAGCCTGCCTATCATCGGGAAAGAGAGAAAAGTGTTTCTGGCGGAAACGAATTGTACTGCTAATGGAGTTACAAACTTTATGACCCCAAGGTACATATGTTAGTTGTGTGTATATATACACATATACATACACACACACTTCTCAACATACTTTATATACAGTGCTTGGCGTAACTCGTAACGTAAAAGTAAAGTTAATAATATAACTTTATTTATAAAATTTTCAATTTTACTCAAATTAGTTGATTCAAAAAATGAATACACCCCACACCTAGTATTTTGCATGACCTCCATGATTTTTAAGGACAGGTTTGGAATGAACAAGTTGGCGACGTATTGCAATATCTTTTTCCATTCTTCATGAATAATTTCTTTTAGAGCCTTGGTGCAGGATGGAGAGTGATGAGAACTTCTCTCTTCAGAATTCCCCATAGGTGTTTGGTTGGGTTCAGATCAGGAGACACTTGGCCACTGAATCACTTTCACCCTGTTTTTCTTCAGATATGTAACAGATGTGTGTTTTGGATCATTGTCATGTTGGGAAAGTGCACATCCACCAAGGGCACTTAGTGATGGCAGCATCTTCTCTTTCAGTATAGAGCAGTACATCTGTGAATTCATGCTACCATCAATGAAATGTAGCTTCCTGACACCAGCATCTCTAATGCAGCCCCACACAAGGACACTGCCACCACCATGTTTCACTATAGGCAAAATGCATTTAGAAAAATGAATTTGGAAAAATTGCCCACAGACCAATATCTAGCTACCTTCCCATTGATTTTCATTATAAAGTATAGTGCATCTTCCAAGCTGAACAATGGTCAGGTCACTGACCGCTTGGCATCTTTGGAAATCTGAAGTGGCTCAAAAGCCTGGACATATACACAGTAAATCATTTTTGAACATAAAATGCTTACGTTTATTCTTTTGAACATTTTTTAAAACTTTTTCAGGTGGTTTTCTGAGTAGAATTTGGCTGAAAAAGATGTCATATGTACATACCCTAGAGAATCACATATTTAGGCACCGAGAGAGCTTTTCTTACATCAGTGTCATTTATGAGAACTTCTGCAAAATGGAGAACCCGCATAGTGAAGCTAAACACTATAATATCACCATTAGGCCGGTTTCACACGTCCGTATATTTCTGGTACCGGAAAGAGCGGTATCGGAGATATCCGTGTTCTATGTGTCTGTGTGTGTCACATGTGTGGCAACCGTGTGCCACCTGTGTGCCGCATCAGGATCATACAGACCAGAGCCTGGGAATCAGCGCTACTGTTAGCGCTGTTTCCAAGGCCCGGGTGCTGAAAGCTACCCTCATCATGGTTCCCTGCGGGCGCTGTGATCAGCACCAGCAGGGACAATGATGAGGGTAGTAGTGTCTGCTCCCGCAATGTCCCTGTGTAAAAACAAGAATAAAATAATAAAATCCATATACTCACCTGTCTGGAGGTGTCCCCCACTGTAATCCTCTGACCACTGATGCTGAGGAGCTGGAAAGAATGAGCCGCTCCAGGGAGCGGACCCTGGAGCTGCACTCAGTGAGTGACAGGACACTGCTCCTGAGCTCAGCTCCAGGGCCGCTTGCTGGAGCGGCTCATTCTCCCCAGCTCCTCGCCGTCAGCAGTCAGAGGATTATAGTGTCTCCGGACAGGTGATTATAAGATTTTATTATTTTACTCTTATTTTTACACAGGGGCACTGCGGGAGCAGACACTACTACTCTCAACATTGTCCCTGCTGGTGCTGATCTCAGCGCAAGCAGGGAACCATGATGAGGGCAGCATTCAGCACCCGGTGCTTGGGAACAGCGCTAACTGTAGCACTGATTCCCAGATGCCGGTACATGTCACACTGAGGACACATGGATGGCATCCATTTGTGTTCAGCGTGAGACACGTTTGCGGACCGTGCATCCGCAAAAAAAGCGGACATGTCAGCGTGTGGAGCACACGGACACACGGTCCGTGGAAACCCACTGACATGCGCACAGACCCATAGATTTGAATGGGTCTGCGTGTGTCAGTGTCTCCAGTACATGTGTAAATTTTCACCACACGTACTGGAAACACGGACATGTGAAACAGCCCTTATGTTTCTTCTCTGTTCCTGAATCAGGGAGTGGCACTTGAAATGTAAGCTCCCTGCCAACCCTTCCTATACTCACCCTCTGGCGTCTTTACCATTTTTCGGTGCTGCTCCAGTCCCGTGGTACCATCTTGTGCCCGTAACATCTGACTGGCCAAAAGTCAGAAGCTAAGCTCACAAGCTCTCAATGCAAGTCTATGAGATCCAGAACGAGGCCAGAATGAGCGACCTCCGCGTTGCTCCATGAAACACCCCTCTTCCTGGTATGCATGGCACCTCTCATCCCTCATCCTGGTATGCATGGCACCCCTCATCCCTCATCCTGGTATGCATGGCACCCCTCATCCTGGTATGCATGGCACCCCCATCATGCTGCACACAAAAAAGTAAAGGATTTTACTCGCCTTCCTTCCCTCTGCTCCAGCGCTGCGTCCTGTTCTGCTGCCAGCAGCTGATCTCACCGTGTGAGCCGCGTATGAAGTCACTACAATACGCCCTCACACATGAGATGAGCTACTGGAATAGTCACTGCTCCCCACTCCGGGACTATGGACGTGGGGAGCAGTGACTTCATTCTCCTTAATGGAGCGCACTCTGTAGCTGCAGCCGCGGCTCCTCCAGCGACTGGGCGATCGCGTGTCCCACTATTAGGGAGCATGTATATTCGCTACTCCTCACGCCCATGGGAATGGGGAGTAGTGAATATTCATGCTCTTTAATAGCGGGCATACGTGACCGCCGAGCCGCTGCAGGAGCCGGCGCTGCAGCTGACACTGTGCGCCCGCTATTAAGGAGAATGAATATTCAGTGCTCCCCAAGCCCATGGGCGTGGAGAGAGGTATATTCATTGTCTTTAACAGCAGGCACACGTGATAGCTGCAGCAGGTGGCTCCTACCTCCTGTGCTGCGTTTCTCCGCCGCTGCCGCTCCCCACACACCAGCCACCATCCACAGCCACAGTATAATATAGTACATTTGGACTATAAGACGGACACCTCTTTCCTTCAAAATTTTGGAGGAAAAAAGTGCGTCTTATAGTCCAAAAAATACGGTAAACCTTTGTATTCCCCATGAAATAACAATTGGGAAACATTTTTCTGAGAACCCTGCACTGTTCCTTTCCTCTGTAATTCCTATTGAAAATATATGAGTAACCTGACAACTTGACATTATACAATGGACACAGTTAGTTCCGATTGGACGATATCAGATCAGGTAGCTACAAACTGTCAACTGGTAACACCCAGTTAATGTATGAGGAATAACAAAGGAACATACAGTGGCATGTAACAGTTTGGGCACTCCTGATCAAAATTACTGTTATTGTGAACAGTTAAGCAAGTTGAAGATGAAATGATCTCAAAATTACCTAAAGTTAAAGGTGACACATTTCCTTTGTATTTTAGGCAAAAAATATATATATATATATTTTCATCTTTTACATTTTAAAAATTGCAAAAGGGAAATTGGGCTGATGCAAAAGTTTGGGCACCCTGCATGGTTAGTGCCTAGTATCACCCCCTTTTCAAAGTATCACAGCTTGTAAACGCCTTTTGTAGCCAAACAAGAGTCTTTCAATTCTTGCTTGAGGGATTTTCATCCATTCTTACTTGGAAAATTCTTCCAGTTTTGTGAGAATCCTGGGTCGTCTTGCATGCACTGCTATTTTGAGGTCTAGCCACAGATTTTCAATGATGTTCAGATCAGGTGACTGTGAGGGCCATTGTAAAACCTTCAGCTTGCGCCTTTTGAGGTAGTCTATTGTGGATTTTGACATGTCTTTAGGATCATTATCCATTTGTAGAAGCCATCCACTTTCCAACTTCAGCTTTTTTACAGATGGTGTTATATTTGCAACAAGAATATGTTGAAATGTCATTGAATCCATTCTTCCCTCTACCCATGAAATGTTCCCCGTACCATTGGCTGCAACACAATCCCAAAGCATGATTGCTTCACCCCCATGATTAATGGTTGGCGCAGGGCCGGCGTCATCACCCGGTGCACCCGGGCAAGTGTCGGGCACTGAGCAAGCAGGGGGTCCCAATCGCTGTCGGGGACACTGGCCCTCTATGGGGTCTGAGAGTCGGGGTGCCCGATGCCAGTGCCTGAAAATGGGCCCACCCCCGTACTCAGGGCCCCAGCACTTGGAATACTTACCTCTCCCTGTTCCACCGCAGCTCTGGCATCTTCCGCGTCTTCTGACTGTGTGACATCTCAGGGCAGAGGGCGCAATGACATCACTACAGCTCACTTTCTGCTATGAGCGTCACAGTGCAGAGGGCGGGAAGATGGCGACGCTGAGGAGTCCAGAGCAACGGCCAGCGAGGAGAGGTGAGTATTTGACTTTTATATTGGGCCCATTATGTATGGAGCAATATATGTGGCCCATTATGTATGGAGCATTATATGTGGCCCATTATGTATGGAGCAATATATGGAGCCCATTATTCTGTATGGAGCAATATATGGGGCCCATTATTCTGTATGGAGCATTATATGGGGCCCATTATTCTGTATGGAGCATTATATGAGGCCCATTATTCTGTATGGAGCATTATATGGGGTCCATTATTCTGAATGGAGCATTATATGGGGCCCATTATTCTGTATGGAGCATTATATGGGGTTCATTATTCTGTATTAAAGAAGTTGTCCACTACTTTTACATCTGTTGGATAGGGCATCAATGTATGATCAGCCGAGGTCCCGTACGTGGCACCCCGGCTGATCAGCTGCTATCGGTGCCGGCGGCCGCCGGTCGGAAGTGCTCACCTGCGGGGCTCCACCGTCAAGTGGTTGTGACCACCCTGGTGTACTGCACATCTGCCTCCCATTGAATTGAATAGGAGGCGGAGGAGCAGTACACCGTGGCAGCCACTACCACTTGACGGCGAAGCCCCGCAGGTGAGAACTTCCAGCCGCTGGCAACGATAACAGCTGATCGGTGGGGGTGCCGCGTGCGAGACCCCGGCTGGTCTTGCACGGTCCTACGGATAGGGCATCAATGTAAAAGTAGTGGACAACCCCTTTAAGCAATATATGGGGCTCATTATACTGTATGGAGTATTATATGGGGTCCATTATTCTGTATGGCGGTCTAAAATGAAAACTTTTGAATCCCCCCCAGGTCACGTACTGTGCGCTGCGAGGATTCGCCAGTTTCTTAGCTTTTGCAGAATTTACAATAGATATCAGTCAAGTAAGAAGTAAGTGAAATCTTCGGCATTGTACTATACCTATATTTCTTTGCCGTATCTGTGCATCATGAATCGTGGTATGTGTTAAAAGGGCCCACTGAGACTCTTTTTACCGGGGCCCACGAAAACCTGGAGCCGGCCCTGGGTTGGCGAGATGTTCTTTTCCTAAAATTCTGTGCCCTTTTTTCTTCACACATACCTTTGATCATTGTGGCCAAAGAGTTCTATTTTAACCTCATCAGTTCACAGAACTTGTTTGCAAAATGCATCAGGCTTGTTTAGATGTTCTTTTGCATACTTCTGATGCTGAATTTTATGGTGGGGAAGCAGGAGAGGTTTTCTTCTGATGACTCTTCCATGAAGGCCATATTTGTGCATGTGTCTCTGAACAGTACAACAATGTACCACAGCTCCAGAGTCTGCTAAATATTTCTGAAGGTCTTTTCCAGTAACGCGGGGGTTCTGATTTGCCTCTCTAGCAATCCTACGAGCAGCTCTCACTGAAATTTTGCTTGGTCTTCAAGACCTTATCTTGACCTCCACTGTTCCTGCTAACTGCCATTTCTAAATTACATTTCGAACTGAGGAAAGGGCAACTTGAAAACACTTTACTGTCTTCTTATAGCCTTCTCCCGCTTTCTGGGCCTCCACAGTTTTCATTTCCAGAGTGTTAGGCTGCTGCTTAGAAGAACCCATGGCTGCTGTTTTTTGGCACAAGGTTAGAGGAGGCTGAGTTATTATAAAGCTGGAAAATTTGCAGCACTTTGCCTTTCCTAACTAGAATAGTGAACAAACAAATAAAGTAGCACATGAAATATGTGAAATTTGAATAGCATTACTGCTCTAGATCAGTGTTCCCCAACTCCAGTCCTCAAGGCCCACCAACAGATCATGTTTTCAGGTTTTCCTTAGTATTGCACAGGTGATGGAATTATTGCCTGTGCAGGTGATAAAGTTATCACCTGTGCAATACTCTCTAGCATCCGTGCCTCATCTTGACGACGAGCTTCCTCAACCAGCAATGCAGCAAACACAACAGCACACTGCGCATTGTTCATGATGGTGCAAACTAAAAAAAAATTAAATTAAAAAATGAGAAAAGTTTCAACAAAACAATAAAGCAATTATTTGAACTGTGCATGCGAAAGGTCATGGAAAACTGCATTCCATTCCGTTAGCGCGCGTGCCAGAAAACGTGCTGTATGGATGTGTGCACACGAGACCCCCCTAAAATGGCAGCCCATGCAAAAGCATATGTACACAGATAGTAGCCAAGCCCTCCCTCCTCCCTCCAGAGCAATGATAGCAGATAATTGGTAGGTGTCCTATAAATGAAGTAAAAATGGAAACGCATTTGAGACCCCAAACGATACCTACCGTGCACAGAGTATAGGTGTCAGAAGAACCGTTGAAGAATAGATAAATCAATGTGGAGTCGCAGCCCGGAGAGCTCTACTACGATCTGCAAACCAACATACGGTCAGGAACAAAGAAAGGAAGCGCTACTATGTTGTCTTCTTTAAGGCAAGGCCGCGCAATCAGAACGCAGTAGCGACCACAAATCGGAGCTGAGGGGGCGCGGAAAAGGCAACGCAAATGCACGCCTATGTGTCTCAGTTCTGAGTCGCCAACTAGGTCGTTGGTAAGGTGTCAAACGCACAGATACATGCTACCCAGCGGGACCTCAACGATCAAAAAATGGTCCAGGCCATTCTGACACGACCAGCGATCTCACAGCAGGGGCCTGGTCGCTGCTAAGTGTCACATGTAGCGAGATCACTACTGAAGTCGCTGTTGCGTCACAAAACTTGTGACTCAGCAGCGATCTCGCTTAGTGTGACGGGGCCTTAAGGAAATCCTGAAACCATGACCTGTTGGTGGGCCTTGAGGACTGAAGCTGGGGAACACTGATCTAGATAATAAGAAAAAATAGAGATGCTTAGCACATAATTGGAAAATTCATGCATGCCCAGCAGCTAATGAGAAGGTGATCTCTGGTTTGCTGGAAACCTATCTAATTTGAAATCCTCTTCTAGGCTAAAGCCTGTGTGGATGGGTAGGTAGGATCCTGAGTGCTCGGTCAGCGAGCCAATATAAAAATAACAAAACACTGACTGGCACTTCCAAATCAGAAAACTGGTTTTCTGATTTGGAATTGCCAGTTTTTTATTAATTGATGATAGTGAACAAGCTATAACCCTAACAGGCTAATTAAGGTCTGAAACCTTGGCCAAAGTTATGAGCACACAAATCTCCAAGGGTGCCCAAACTTTTGCATCAGCCCATTTGCCTGTTTGTAATTTTTAAAATGTAAAATGTATATATTTTTCCCTAAAATACAAAGGAAATGTGTCATCTTTAACTTTAAGCCTTTTAGAGATCATTTAATCTTCAACTTGCTTAAAGGGATTGTCCACTACTTTATATGATCCCCCAGTCTATTCCCCCAGGGCCCATAAGTGTTTCTCTAAATACCTTGTGGTGCTTTTTCTGCCTGTGAGCGGAGCTATCACTGGCCACTGAGAGGCATCACGTGACCCCCGGCTGCAGCCGGCTCTGACGTCCGCTGATGTCACGTCAAGTTCCGGCTGCAACAGGGGGTACTCACTTCTGCATTCCACGGTGGACGCTGGGCTGTGGGCATGGTTACCCAGCACGTCACTTCCGGCATCCACCGTGCGCTCTCCCTCTCCCCATCCATTTAGAAAGCGTGCGGTGGATGCAGGGTGTGACGCACAGGGTAACCCCGCCCACAACCCAGCATCCACTGTGGGGAGCGCGTCGCTGAGGTCACGCCTCACTTGACGTGACATCAGTGACGGGTCACGTGATGCCTCTGAGCGGCCAGCGATAGCGCCGCTCAGAGGCAGAAAAAGGTACCGCAAGGTATTTACAAAAACACTTCTGGGCCCCGGAGGGGATACATTGAGGGGGTTCATATAAAGTAGTGGACAACTTCTTTAACTGTTCACAATAACAGTAATTTTGACCAGGGTGCCCACATTTTTACATGCCACTGTATATGGAATACATATGTAGGAGGAATAACAGAGGAACGGCAAAGTATAAAGTTACAGCAAAAGATGTTACTGAATTGTTACTCTATGGGGAATACAAGTATTTTTGCAAAACAGACCTGTGAAAAGAGGCGACAAGTCCTTTTTTAAGAATTGAAGTCCACACTATGAGCAAACCCCTTACACAGCATGTTTATTTGCTAAGGCTGGATCCAAGTTTTCCTCTCCAATATGGCCCATCAGTGTACTTGTTTTTTCAAAGCAATATGTTCCTCTCAAGTGACATTTGTTAACAATACAAATATTACCTTTGCTACAACACATTAGATATGTTTTCTACCTCAGGAAACTTCAAGATACCAGCTCTGCACTTGTACTAAATAGGGGTAAATGAAGCATTAAAATGGATCCCGATTTAGAGAAATGTGCAATTAGACTAGAAGTGCAGAGTAAATATGGTGGATGTGTGTGTATAAGTGTGAGAATGACAGACTGGAGCAGCCACCGCAGTGATCTTTGTCCTGTTTGGAAGCTCTCCGCCTCCTCATATCCTTGTCACCAAGTCAACCAAGAGCAGATTATCTGTAAGGGTCAACACATTTCAGCCAAACCTCCAGAAAATACCCCTTCAATAATCAATAGACTTACTATCATACTTGCATTGATAGCATTGTGATCCCTGCCAGCTAATATCTAACAATGTTCCAATTCTCTAGTAAACAGCTCACAGAAGGTCAATCTACTGCGTCCCGACCGGGGCTGCCAGGGAATCAGGTCACAGATGGTATTTTTCCCTAAACGGGAGAAGACAAAACAAATTGAAAACTAGTTTGGTGAGAAAAGAGATAAAAATGCACTATGAAATTAGAAACAACGAGAGCAGTTCTTCCCATATTCTCAGTCAGGAGCACACCGCTCCCCAGCCAACTGCCTGATAAGGGGTGGGTTACTCCTGATTGATTGAAGTTGGCATTGTTACAGCTGGCCTGAACTATACCGCTATATCAGGCAAATGTCGGAAGCCCAGTAAGCACTGAAGTTGTTCGGGATCAGATGCTAATAATGCGTAGTGATCCAGGTCAACTTCAGAGCAGCGATTATAAACTCCATTGGAAAGAGCTTTCAAAATTGCAGTGGTGGCCCATTCTCTAGACCAGTATTCCCCAACTCCAGTCCTTAAGACGAGCCACCAACAGGTTATTTTTTCAGGATTTCGTTAGTATTGCACAGGTAATAATTGCATCACCTGCACAGGCAATAATTCCATCACCTGGGCAATACTAAGGAAATCCTGAAAACATGACCTTTTGGTGGCTCGTCTTGAGGACTGGAGTTGGGGAACACTTCTATACACAATAAAAAAATATAATATCAAGGGAACAGAGCTGAATTTTAATAGGAAGTTACAAAAGCACTACCCAACAATACCCATCAAAGCAGTTGGGATTAACCCTTTAATTTTTAAATACAACCTGCAGAGCAATCAGCTGATTGGCTTTTGTAAACTCTGGGGGTCAGTTGAGAGAAGTTGCACCCCTGTAAGGGATTTATATTACGTGTCAGCCATTCAAATGTGGCACATGAATGGACCTGGTCCATCAGATGAAGATGTGCTTGTTGTTCATGGGTCTCCACTGTAGCTCATAGTCTCGAGGTCTAGGGACCCTTCTCTTTGATTTGTATATGCCGTAATATAGCCATTGAATAATGGTTGACTTAGTTAGAAATCCTCTTTAATAATTAAGCAACATTCATTAGCTACAGCAGAAGCTACAGCTTCTACTGTAGAGAATTATGCTTCATTCACATGTCAGTTATTTTCTCGTACAAGGAAATCGGTGATTTTGATTAGAATTTCATTAGATTTTCATCAGAGTTGACTGATGAGAAAAAAAAAAGGTTTTCCACCTTCTATCAGTCCACGAAAAAAAGTACTGCCCATTGATGACATCCGAGTGCTACGCAATTATTTTCACTGACCCATACACTTTTATTGCCAAGTTTGATCCAAAAAACTTTACAGAAAAAGAAACAGCCTTACCAACATGAGGTTAGATTACCAATGCACTAGCAGGATACAGCAGACCCCCATGATAAAGGCAGGGGTAGCACAGGTGCAAAATACCCATGGAGCAACTATTTTGAATTTAGTATAGGAACTCACAAGTATGAGGACCCTTGGTGTGGGTTGCGAGCTTCCATATTTTGGCCAAAATATCGACCAAAACCTCATGTATTTTAAACATTTTTCATCTTTTTATTGCACATTATTTCCATTTTTATGTAGGATGCAGCCAGGCCCTTTATTATTGGCTGGGAAAATTGGGGTGTCTATCCTCATGGGGTGTACTTATACAGTTGCTGGGCAGCCTGCCTGATCCAAGGACATGGGCGTCATCAATAGTCTGTAAACCAGACACTGCATCACTCGTATCTGTGTCACTGGCACCCTATTCAAGCTCATCTGCGTGCATGTATAATACTAGGCAAGCACCCCCTCCATGAATTGGTAGGTTTGTGAGTGGTTCCTCCATCAGTATTTTGCACCTGTGCTGCCCCCCCACCCACAGGGTCTACTGCATCCTGTTAATGCATTGGTATTCTGACATGTTGGTAAAGCTGTTTTTTTTTCTGTGATGTTTTTTGCCCTTCTGTGAGCCATGTTTGATCCAACACTCGGATCAATATCGGACATGTCTCCACGATTTTGCATGGACGACTGGGTCAGCAAAAAATTGTGAACAGCCCCATTGACTTTTATAGGTATGAGTGCTGTCCGTGAACAACACAGATAGCACTTGTATGTGAAAAACTGACATCTGAATGAGACTTTAATCTAGTGAACCTGTTAGTAGCAATTATATAAATGCTAGACTCCTTCCATTAGTTCTATAAAATGTTGAGACCACATTATTAGTGGCAGATAAGGCACATGTCATGTACGTCAGCATTAATTATTTTGCTTTTCTGTGACCGATTCTCTTTAAAGTGATTGCGTGGTTTAGAAATCCCATTTTCATATTTAGAAACAGTCTCTGTTCAGCTCCCTTATCTTGAAGTTAGACCTTATTTATCTCTTGCTTGAGAGGTCCCAATATTGTAATTGATTTCTGTATGAGCTATGTAATACCTTGTTCTCCCAGTGGTGGTGCTGCAGGAAAATTGAACCCTTGGTGCCGGATTTCTCCAGAGATTGGATGTCCTAGCAGCAAAACACCTTGTGATCATCATAAAGTCTCCAATATCTGATGACAAGAAGGCATTGTCTCAAGAGGGATCAAGATATTCTAGCGATAAATAGAGTGTTCATTCACAACAGATAGAAAAAATAATAATATATAAATAATGAGTTTCTGTATTTTTAGAAAAAAAATTAATTGACATTTATTAAACAAGTTTAACATTTTTGTGTCAGTAAGGCTCACGCATTGTTATATATATTTTTTTGTAGCAACTCTACACAACTGTCAAGATCTCCACGTGGTAGAACAGATAAGATGGGGCAGATCATAAATTGGTGGAAGTTGAGGGCCAGCAATGGCAGCCCGGACAGCAGCAGTACCACAGTATACATGACACGATGGACAGGGAGGAGATGTCCAGCAGAGTGTGGTCCATTGATTCTGGTGGCAGCAGTATGGAGTAGATGACAGTCAAAGGACAGGCAGAGAGATGTTAAAGCTGATATAATTATTGGCATCAGTCAACGGTGCATGAAAGGCTGCACTGATCCATAGCTTATTCATTTTGACAAATATTAGGTTTTTCACCCTTATAGCAGATAACCTGGTCCGCTTTGGTGTAAAAAAAAAAAAATCCACCAGCCATGCTGAACACCCATTGGGGCATGAGATCATAGTACACCTATAGGAAACTGGGCCATTTCTTGCCACTGCTCCAATTTGTCGACCCAGAAATCCATTGGATTGGTGCTCAGGGTATCTGTTTGAGAAAGGTCACAGTCAAGGTACGATTGAAATTTCTTAACAATTCGGCAAAAAATGTATAATTTTTTTTATTTTACTTATGAAGCTTAATGAAACTTGGTTGGATCAATTTTGCCCTTTCTCACAATCCTGATCAGGGTGCTACATGGAAAATTTTGGTCAAAAAAAATGTTGCATTTTCTAGCCAAACCTGTCAGGGATGACTTTTTGGTATAATAAATAATGGCAGCTAGATATTTTCCAATAAGCCTCAGTATACGCAATTCTTTTGCAAAAGGCAATATGAACTTGGACATGTGAGAGTACACTTTCCTTGGTATCGTCTTAATCATACTGGCCAGGACAATCATATTTACATCCATGTAATTTTTACTCCAGAATGAACGTCGAGAAAACAAAACTCAAAACACAATTGTAGAATTGTGTTTTTTTCGTAATTTCACTTCACTTTTTTCCCCATTTCCTATAGGTTGTCCACTACTTTTACACTGAAGTCCTATCCTTACGATAGGTCATCAATGTCTGATCGGCCACGGGTGCGACACCTGGGACCCCCGCCCTTCAGCTGTTATCGGTGCCGGCGACGGCGGCGGAAGTACTTACTTACGTAGCTTAGCTTGGCCGTCTACTTGTATTGGCCGGGACATGGAACTGCACATCCGCATCCTATTCAATTCAATGTGTAGTACCCCGCTGAGGCCAACAATGCACACATTTCAGTAGGTGAACACATCTGTTAAAGTTTCAGGATTACGTAGTTTTTTCTCTTTTAAAAGAGCATACAATAAAACATTTTTTTTAAAAAGTCCACGTGCCTTTACAAAATAGGATGGGACCAGGAAATCTAGGTAGAATAATGTCTCAATAGCAAGTGCGCATAACTGGCCGCTGTACTCAGGTGGTGTATGTACGCATCTAATATTAGACTATTGGAGCAATGAAGAGGCTTACAAAATTATTAGAAATAATGCACATACTTTGGTAGGCGAACACTTTTGTTTAAAGGGAATCTGACAGTAAGATCAACCCTTCTAATCCGTCTATATGGACATGCAGGTCATAGAAAGTTCAATAAAATTATAGTTTGATATCTGCGATCCGATTTCAGAGAATATCAAGTTTTTCTTATATGTAAATGAGCTGTAAGATCCATGAGGCGGGCATAGATCTTCCTGAGAATTTGCCTCCAGAGATTATTTTTAATAAGAGGGGGAGTTATCAGTGTGAGGCATGTAACTAACACAGAATAGTAGAACTGAACTCTATCTCATAACAAACACGTTAGCAGCTGCAGCTCTGGCAGCTCTGCTGTATTACAACAATACTGCAACATTGTCTGCCTGTGAGCTGGAGGCTGAAGATGCGTCAGTTAGGGCTCGTGCAGACGGCCTTATTATCGGTCCAAGTGCGATCTGACAAAACATCGGATCTCACCCGGACAAATGTTATTCTGTGGGGGATTGCACATGTCTGATTTTTTTCCTCGGAGAGAAAAACATACCCAATATTTGGATCGTACTCGGCCATGCAAGTCAATGAGTACGTGGAAATCATCGGACTGCGACTGGATGACATCTGAGTGCAGTCCAATTTCCATGCACTGACTCAATTGGAGAATTTTTTTTCTGCATCTTCTCCTCACAGAATCAGATCACACTATGCTGACACTCTGATCAGAGTCTCATTTCCATAATCGGCCCGATTCTCTTAGGCTGTGTGCCCACGTAGCATTTTTCAAGCGTATATGCTGCGGAATTTCCGCAGCGTAAACGCTTGAAAAACGCATGTATATCCGCACCCCATGGTCCCCAATGGGATTCCGCAAGTTCTATGCACATGCTGCGGATTTTTCCGCAGCGTTTATGCCGCGTTCAAAAATCCGCAGCATGTCATTTAATTTTGCGTTTCCGCAAGCGGAATTGCCTTTGTCCAATGCATAAAAAACGCAAGGCAATTCCGCATGTGGAAAACGCGTGATAAACGCGCGAAAAATGCGCGATAAACGCGTGCGGAATTCCGCATGCGTTTTTCCAGGAGAGGACTTGCATTTATGCAGCAGAAATTTTCTGCTCCATAAATGCAACGTGGGCACATAGCCTTAAAAGAAAATCTACGGCCATCTGTTTGAGCCCATATAATCATACACAGCTCTGGAGTGACATCAGAGAGCAGCAATTACATATCACACTGGTAACGCCTTCATCACTCTATAACTCCTTCTCTTCAGGGGCAGGGCTGGCTTTTCTCCACACACATTTACAATTAATTAAATAAACAATTCTATTCTCATGATCTGGTCCCTGGGTATCAAA
This sequence comes from Phyllobates terribilis, assembly GCF_046119375.1. Classification (NCBI taxonomy): domain Eukaryota; kingdom Metazoa; phylum Chordata; class Amphibia; order Anura; family Dendrobatidae; genus Phyllobates; species Phyllobates terribilis. The sequence goes on from NW_027362762.1 coordinate 106,057,972, forward strand.
CCCACAACCTATATCTTTAGTTAGTGCCATCAGTAGCTAAAGCTATGAGCCATAGCCTGCACTCACAAGCATGGGAGGATTTTGCAGGCCGTGGACCCACAGGTATATTATACAGGTGCATAGAGATACATTATGTATAGCAGTGTATTTCTATGTCCCTGTTTCCTAGAGGTGAAGAAAAAAAAGTCAGATTTTATTTTTGTTCCTATAAAACTACTAAAACATAATTAAAAACAATTACAAAAATGTAATTTCTCTTGCTAGTGATCTGATCTGGTTTCCCTGGGAATCAAACCCACAACCTACACCATTGCAGGCAGTAGTTAAAGCTTTGAGCCACAGCAAACTACAAACTACCAACTACACAAGAATTTGTACTTGAAACTGCATTGCAACCACCAAACCCAGCAACAGATTATACTGGTACGTAGAGATACATCTGTACATAGCAGTGATTTTAATGTACCTGTATTCTATAGGGAAAACAAAAAAAAAGGTGTTTTTTTTTTTTTTCTATAAAATAACGATAAAAAATGACATTATGAAAAATATTAAATATCACAAATCAGCAAATAACAAACACATTTGGTGCCCCTGTAATCCCTATAATCGTAACAACCCGCATAACACAGCGATCAGGTTATTTATGGTGATTGGTAAATTGCAAGATTGATTTTTTCTCTGTTAAACCCATAAAAACATGTAATAAAAATTGTAACACTGAAGCCCTGTTCACATAGCGTGATTGCTATGTTTTTCTACTGCTTTTTTTTTCTGCAGGTGTCTTCACCATATGACATGATAGCAATTTCCACTGATTAGGCTATGTTCACACACGTTGTGTTTTGCTGCGTATTTTGCAGCAGATATTTATGCAAATTTTCAGCTGCATCTAGCAGTACTAGTAAAGTATATCAGAAACCAGAATTCTCTGTTCACACATGTGGCTTTTTACTTGCTGCGTATTTTCTGCCTTGCTTGCCTATTTGGAATATAGAACATGTCACTTCTTTCAGCGCTTTTGAAGCAGAAAATGCACCTGCACCCATAGGAAGTAATGGGTGATCAAAAAAACCCTGCTAAAAACGCAACAAAACCTGAGTTTTTAATGCAACTGTTGTCATGCCAGAGACAAGTTAGCAGCAGATTTGCAGCACAAAAAAAACACGTGTGTGAACATAGCCTTATTGTGTTTTTGCTACATTTTTTATGCTCTCCCCCCTTATTTGATGCGTTTTTGATGCAGATGTGAAGCAGCACGTATAACTCTTGTTAATAATACAGAAAAGCTTTGAGTCTGTGCTTAAAAATACAATTTTTTTTTATTTTCATGCATTTTTTTCAAGCTCCACATAAAAGCTTATAGAGAAAAAAAAAAAAAGCACCAAAACCACAGAGCACAGAAGCGTCTTTAGACACACTTAAGGCAGAGGATTTCATGAAATCACATCCACTTTCCTTGGACATTTAGGCCATGTTCATATTTAGCACAAATGCTGCATTTTCTGCTGCTTTTTTGCACAGCGATTCTGCTGCGTTTAACCGTCTAAACAATGTGGATGTGATGAAAACTGCACCCCCTGTGGTCTAAAGACGCTGCTGAACTGTGCGATTTTGGTGCATATTTTTCGCTAGAGGCTTCTATGTGGAGTCTAAACAAAGTATGTAAAAATCTGAAGTTACTTCTTTAGGGTATGTGCACACGTTGAGTATTTGATTGAAGAAATTTCTGCAATGTTTCTGCATCACAGGGAAGTTGTTGGCAGCAAAAACACAATGGAAAATACGTGCATTTTTGGAGCGTGTTTGCTGCGTTTTTGACTGATTTGAGAGAAGTCAATGGTGAAAAACGCACCGAGAATTGACATGATGCAGAAATCTGCAAGTCAAAAATACTCAACGTGTGCATGACACTTCAGGTTTCTCATTCACTTTGCTGGCATCAGGTTTTGCAACAAATCTGCTCAGAAAAAATGCGATAAAAAACACACCAAATCTGCAACATGTGCACATAGCCTCGAGTGCAAAATCAAAGCTTTTCTGTACTATAAAAAAAAAAAAAAGAAAAAAAAAAACACCACTTAAAAATGCTGTTTCACAGCTGCACCAAAAATGAATCAAATAAGAGAAAAACGGCTTAAAAAAATGCAGCAAAGATGCAATAACCAGAGAAGATTTTTTGCAGACACCCGCAAAAACTAAAAAAAAACTGTATTTATGCTATGTGTGAACACGGCCTTACAGACACAAAAAGTCAGATGTTGTATAGTGAAGCTACATAGAGATGAGAAAGTTCTGGCAGCTCCAACTGTGAATGAGTGAACAAAAAATAATCCTCAGGTCCCAACTAGAGATGAGCAGGACGCACAGATGACGTCGCACCAACCCTGTCTAATCAAAAGCCGCCGGGGACATCGGACCTGGACGCTGGACCCTGAACCGGAGACCTGTGAATCGATCCACTCATCTCTAATCCAAACCGTCCTGGATACAGCGAACAGTCCTGGATTTGGGTCTGCGCCCTGCAGTCTCGAATGTCCCTCACTGCCACCGCCCCTCTGACAACACCTCCTGCCAGGGGAGAAAGAAATGGTAAATGGACATGGATTGGGGTCTGGCCAAAGTTTGTCCTGGTGCACTACACGCTCCGCATGATCTGTCCCTCTTTCTATTCTGCAATATTTGGGAGGTACGATTCTATTACACTTTACTGTATATCACTTGGATTTCTGTTCACAGACTGAGACTATCACTCCCATTTTCAATCTGGTACATCAGCACTGGAGTAGTGCACCACAATCATATTAGGCCTTTTTCTATTCCTATGCTGTGTGCTCTGAGCTCCTATCCTTAAACAGTACAGGCATAAAATGGCGTTCCTTGGCCTGCTCCTATGCTTTATACTGCCTGTGATAGTCCCCCTGATTGGCTGTACTACACCATGTGATTGGATTGCTGCATGGCATTATGGGAGAGCTCGTGCTGCCACGCCAGACGCCATTATCCCGCTCACTGAGTGCAGCATGTGTGAACAGACGCCGGGCATTTATTCATTTATTTTTTTAATTGTGAACCACGAATATTATCGCAGATTTCAGGAAATTCTAATCGAACTTGATCCTCCGCTCATCTCTATTGCACGTGTATCTCTGTGGGGTGGAGGACGCCATTAAAAAAGTTCCCTGTGATAAAGCTGCCATGTGTTATCTCTTCTTCTGATAGGTTTATCAGATCAGGTGCACAGAAGGAAGCTACCGCGGCACAACACATGTTCTCTCAAGATGCTGTCCGTAATCACTAACCAGCCCAGTAATCAGTTCACATTCACAATGTGACCCAATGCGCCGGGTCTAATACACGAGTCCCCTGTGTGACATACAAAGTAAGGGACAAATATAGGGAAATGGTCACTAAGAAAGAGCGAAACAGCTGCACTTATCTTCTACAGGACACTCCCATCTGATGCCCATTGCCAAATCACATGAGTCAAGGAGCAGCCAATGTGACTGCAGCTCTGAGGCCATTCCCTGCAGGTGAAGCTTACCTGTCAGCTAGCAGAGCAAACTTCACAGAGGAGGACTTATCCAGCTCCTTATGTTTTCCTGATACACTCACAGCCATGAATGCGGATGACCAGTACTACTCCACAGCCCACATCTACAAGGACTCTTGTGCATTTCAGAGGAGCCAAGGCCAGGACTATAGCCCAAGCCCCCCAGCATGTCTGTACATGGGAAGACAGCAGCCCTCCACCTACTCCAACTCAATGATAAGTTTGGATCCAGGAAGTCCCCCAGATATCTCGCCATACGAGGTGCCACCTATATCAGAAGATCCTGGTGTTCCACATCTTCACCATCACCACCATCATCACCACCCTGGGATCCCTCACCCCCAGCAGCAAACGATGCCTTATCCAGAGGACTCTGAACCAGGACTCTTAGATGAACGGAGCAGAACCATTTTACCTTTCCCATGGATGAAATCCACCAAATCACACAGCTGGAAAGGACAATGGACAGGTGAGTGCCAGGAGGTCTTATGCTTCATAGGAGGGATGTGAGACAAAGGATGACTACAACTGTGCAAAGGAAAGTCCAAATATCCCCACAATCTGCCCATAATATATATGGTAACGAGTAGAAAGATCCACTTGAAGGATCATGGTGCATTAATTAATAGCATGGCGGTGCCTACTAATGCATCATAAAACATGGCATCTTCATAACTGGGTGAAAGTGCTGTAATAATAAGGAAACCTCAGCAACACTACAATACATGCATAAAAAGAAAGACATTAGAATACATACGTGCGTGTATATATATATATATATATATATATATATATATATACACATACATACACACACACACACACACACACACACACACACACACACACATGCTGTATGCGATGTGTGTCATTCGTTTTCTGTATTGAATATATATATTACACTGAGCATAAACTCACACATACAAAGTGTAAAATATAGATTGTCCATATCAGAAAATAGAACAAACTTACCTACACAAACAATACCAGGCTATAAGGAAATAGAATATGTATTTATACTAAATAACAGGCACACACAACAAGCGGCATACAATATATACATATAAGTGTACAGCCAGTCACAGCACTACACACATATACAATATATACATAAATGCATACACAACAGACATAGCTACACACACACACATTACAGCATGGAGGCTCAGTGGTTAGCACTGTATGGTGGCTCAGTGGTTAGCACTGCAGCCTTGCAGTGCTTTGGTCCTAGGTTCAAATCCCACCAAGGAAAATATCTGCACAGAGTTTGTATTTTCTCCCTGTGTTTGCGTGGGTTTCCTCCAGGTTCTCCGGTTTCTTCCCACACTCCAAAGACTGATAGGGAATGTAGATTGTGAGCCCCAATGGGGACAGTGATGATGTCTGTAATGTGCAGTGGAATTAATGGCGCTACATAAGTAAAGCATAATAATACAGTACGCACGAGACAGATGTCAGTATAATAATAACTTTAGTTCTATAGCATAGCACCAACATATACAATATATAGATTATGCAATATACATATACCATACATATTCTCATGAAGATAGTACGGATATACATAATTACACACATACGCAGCACATACAAAAAGCCTACACATTTACGCATATGTACACATTTATACATGCCCACAGTATATACATACACCTATGTGTACAATCACACCACAGTCCTCATTAGTCACTTTCCTAGTATACATGCACTTTAAGGAAATGTCCGGCGTGATTGACAGTTATTGGAACAGACTCTCTCTATACAGAGGGTTCAGCTACAGAACAATATTGCTCTATCTCGTTGTACAATGTTATCACAGGTCCCATTATACACTTTTTGTCACACCTGCAAAGCAAATATTTTTTTAATCACAATGTTCAAACAAAGTTTAGAAAATGTATATTCTAGTAATTTTCCTGGCAGATATGTCCTATATCCGCTGCCCTACAACCCTCACTATACAATGTGCACAGTACACCAGACCTGCGGTGCTATGGAGCCAGCAACACAAGCGTACAGTCAGTATCCCAGCAGAGAACAGTCACTGTCCGTACACTACAGTGTGCACTTGTACATAGATGGAGCTAAGCAGCAAAAACAAACGGGAGCCACATACAGAGACTGACATGAAATCATGCATAACCCTGCAAAATAAATATCTATCTAAATAATAGAGAGTTGTACATGGTTGACATTTCTATATATATTTTATGATCTGTTTTCAAAACAACACTAAGGCTACGTTCCCACTATGAGCTTTTTGGTGAGTTTTTGATATGGCATATTTTCGGCACCCATTTAATAAAATGGGTTACTTGTGTTTTTTCAAAAACTTTTATATAGTAATTTGTGTTTTGGGACTAGGTTCAGTATTTTGCACACATTAATAAATATATATTAGAAATAAATTCCATTTCTTACTTTGATAAAATAGAAATTTGTGCTAATTGATTTTATGAAAAAATTATATCTTCCTTAATGTATTAATTAATTACAATTTCACAACTAAAAAAAAATAATTATTGTTGTAGAATGGAAATCAGTTACCCTACATAGGCCTCTTAAGCTATTACATAGTCTTCATGTCATCGTTATTTAATTTTTTTAAGAAAGTTATAACAGAATAAGATGGGCTTCTTTAATGTATTTTTTTTCATATATATATATATATATATATATATATATATACACACACACACACACACACACACACACACACACACACACACACACACACACACACACACACACACACACACACACACACACACACACACACGCGCACGCGCGCGTATTTATATTAATACATTTTCCAGGTTTTCGTTATTTTTCGGCAGATAGTGAATAAAACACAAGTATTGTAGCATTAATGAATAGCCAACAAAATTATTGCAACATTTTGGAACGCAAATGATAACTCTTTACAACCGAGCAGATCTCCATCTAACTACTATGTTTAACCATAATAAAATAATCAATATTATGATTGTGTTTGGCCATCTTAAGACATCCTCTAAATTTTGAAGAATGTGTTTAGTAGGAGACACCTGTCAATAAAATGTACAAAATATATAAAGAGAAAAATTATTTTTATTAAGTGTTATTAGCGTATATTGTGTTACTTTGTTAATAAAAACAATTATTTCAGTACATGTTAATTTAATAGATTGCATATAATCAAAGATAGATAGTCTTTCCTCACGTAAGACATAAAATAGAATTTTTTATTCTGTACATTTTCTTTCTTTCAATATACAACAGGAGACCTGAACTTCACAGTCTGATAATTCTCTGCACTTTCCTTATATCTGTTCTTTTTCTTCTTGGGTATTTGTGATAAAGCAAATAATGAGAAAACAAAAAAATATTCATTAATTTTGTAAAAAAATAAAGTGAAGTCATACTTCAAAATATCAAATCTGATCAGAAACTTGGTAGCTCCTACTCGCAGAATTGTGTCAAGGTAATGCTTTGATTCTTTATTCTGGTCCATATTTATATATAATAATTTTCAATATTTATACAGAAAAAAACATCTTTGCACTTAAATCAAGTATTTTGCTTCTCATAATAATAAAAATAATAATACATTAAATAATTAGTGCAAAAGCTTAAACCACACTAAAAATAAATGTACAATAAAACAATATATTGTGGTACCGTGTGAGCCAGAAAAATCTATGGAAATACTTTTATGCCCAAAAAAAGACAAAAGTATTACCTTTTAGAATATTTTTGTCTTTTTGGGCATAAAACTATTTACACAAAAATATAATAAAAAATAATTGGCTGTTAAAAACTAATAATTGGCAGAAACTATTATAATCTCTTTAACGTTATTAAATGGTTGGGAAAATTTATTAGACAAGTTTTCATTGAATTTTTATGTGTCATCATGTAAATATTGCAGGTATTTGATAATCTGTTAACAATTAATCGTTGTGAGGACATCACATTACAAAGGAAATTTTTTTTACAATGATCCTTTGTTTTCCAAACATTATCAAATAATTTTTAATACAAAAAGTAAATTATTGAAATCATTAATTTAATTAATTAATTAATTAATTAAATGAGCAGCTTAATTTGCATTCCTCCATAGGCTGCAGCTATCAATATGAGACTTCAACATGAAAAATAGCATTTTTGGTATTAATTAGCTAATTTATTAGTATGAATGATCTTCAGGGCTTGTATTTTTGGGTCAAGTACGATCCGACAAAACATCGGAGAGCACTCGGACCAATGTTAATATATGGGGCAGTTCACACTCTTAGTTTTTTTCCTCGAACTGATCCGGTCAGAAGAAAAAAAAAAAATCACAGTATGCCCGAGTTGAATCTGTGGATGACATCTACTAATTACCATTTTCACAGACTGACAGAATGGAGAAGATGTAAAAAAAATTTTTTCCATCTTCTCATCCGAGAAAACTCTGAGAGTTTGATCAGTGTGTGATTATCATAATCATTCCTATTTTCTCAGATGAGAGAATATATGCTGGTGTGACCCTGGTCTAATAAATATGAACATTGTATGTTGGTATTAGCTGTATTTGCCATGTTGAAAAAAAAACAGACAATTGCCTGTGGAGGCAGCAAGTAGGGGGCGACACAGAGCAGATTAATGTTGTTTATTACCTATTTTTGCATTATGTTCTGCCACTTGCTCCTGGTTACAATTACATTTTTAGCCAATGAATACAGGGAGGTATACTAATCAGGAATAAGTGGATAGAAATTATGCATGGGTCACCATTAACATTATATACAGCAAAGTCCTATGCGCAGAACTTACCCCTGCACAGAGTTTGGTGCCCTCCTGCGGCATTGTATTCTTCTCTGGAAGCAATAGCAGAGAACACCATTGTGATAGCGCACCTGATGAAGCACAGGGTGAAACAATGGTTTATAGCAGTAAATGGGCGCTGTATTAGGGATCCATACAACACAAATCTGTAATATAGCTGTCTTTTTTTTTTTTTTTTTTTTTTTTTTTTTTAAATTTCTTCATTCTACAGATGCAATGGTGTGTTTTTGTTTTTTTAAATTAGTTTGTTGGAATTCTTTTTTTTTTTCTTCTCAGGATGGTAAATAAAAGAGGAGTCTGATTAAGGGTTCGTTCACACTAGCATATAAATCGGACGAGTGCAACGCGAGAAATAATCAGATTGCACTCTGCACCAATGTTGATTAACAGTGAGACAGTGCAGATCTGCGTATTTATTTCTCAGCTGTATTCGGCATGAGAAAAAAAAAAAAAAAAAATCGCAGCATGGTGAGATATCACTCCAAAATCTGATGGGTGTGAGAAAAAAAATCCCATGCCATACGGACCATCCGATTTTTACGGATACATTTCAGTTCTGTAGCATAGAAAATTGTAAATGATTAATAACTGCTGGGTAAAAAAAAATTAAAAAATTGTCCCACTTTTCTTGATGAGAATGGGACCGTTTTTTGGTTTGTTTTTGTTTTTTGCACACATGTGAGCGAACCCTAATTGATAAAAAGAAAAATACATCAGTTTGTATCTCTTTGCATATTATGGAAACAAATACAATAATTGATTGTCTTTTGTGCAGTTTGTAACTTTAAATTCTTACAATAGTGAAAAGTTCACACTAAATATATATAAGGTTATGTTCACACCTGCGTCGGAGCCTCTGTCACAGATTCTGCCAAGTAAAAGCCGAACAAAATAGTGCAGCATTCTGCATGAAAATAATGTAAGGTGACAGATGAGGCGTGTGGGGCATTGTTGGTTTCCGTCATGTATGAGCCTGCGATGCCGATATTTTTGTATTCCAACCTTTAGAACAGAAGAAGGGAAATAAGTAGTCCAAAAGAAAAGTATAATGAAATGTTTTAATTTGACATTTGGAGTCATTATATCAGTTTTCCTCCTTTTCTCTGTATATTTTAAATTAAATGCATAAGTAGGTGTCATAGGTGTGTGGCACCCCAGGGGTCTGGTTTCCACAGTAATAGCAATATTACGTCTGAGAGCAGGTGGGAGGTCTCCTGGTCAGGAATCCTATGCATGCCACACCTCCTGCCCAGTCCTGGGAGGGGAAGAACTTCCCCTATATAAAACTAGGGCTGAGGCAGGGTTAGGGAGAAGAAGAGGAGTCCCAGACAGAGACATAGTCTGGTCTGGAGAGGAGCAGCTATAGGAAAGAAAGATCAGGAGCTCTGTGGGAGCTGTGCTAAAAGAGGTCAGGGCTGGAAGCTGTAGAGCTCGCCCTGATTGAAGAGTTCTTACCGGACCCGGAGTCCGAGGCTGTGGGGACTAATCCTTACCCAGCAGCAGAAACCGCCCGGCAGGGGATTTCAGGTCCTCTGGCCAAGAAACCCGAAGGCACGGTCACACGCAAGGGACCAGCACCGCCGTCGTGGAGCGGAAGCTACCAGAAGGCCCCGAGTCACCGGCCATACGGGTGAGCACCACACGGTACACTCAGGGACGTGGGCTACTTTTATCAGCCTCTAGCAAGGTAGCCAGAAGAGTACGATTAGTTGGGGAGGCCTACAACTCCACCTGGCCAGGGGAGATTCCATCTGCTCGCGGACTGACCAGGCCCCGATCGCTAGCCAGTACTCCGGGAGGGTCTACCTTTGCCACCAGTAAAGACCCTGAACTACACCGCACCGTCTCCGAGTGTTTCATCATCCACGTCCGCTGCCCTGAGGCCTTACCCCTCCCGTTGGGGGTTATACCATCCCCGCTGCACAACCGTATCACCGGCCTCAGCGGTCTGCCCTGCAGCGGCGGTCTCATGACCGCATTCAACGGGTGGCGTAGTCGAACATTCTAACATCTACTGCTAAATACTGCCGCTCAGTTTGACTCCCTGGGCACGGACCGGGTCACCGCCACGAGACTACTACCCCCATCTGATCCGGCTCCGGGTAAGCCCCCGTGCGCGCGATGCCGCACGACACAGCAGGCCCAGGGGCGCGTCAACTTTTGGCGTAGTCGGCAGGATTACGTGCCCGCAACCACCGGGTACTGCGTGCCTGAAAAAGAGACTTTTAAACTTACCTGTGGTGAAGATTCCCGCCATCCGACGCCATCTTCTACCTTCTTCCCGCCATCCGTGGAGTTTTCCCGCCGTTGGACGCCATCTTCTGCCTTCTTCCTGCCATCTGTGGAGTTTTCCCGCCGTTGGACGCCATCTTGAAGACGCCGCGCGGGAAGAAGAGGGGCGTGGACTCCGAAAAGCCCGCGAGAACTGAAGCCCCGCCTCACGTCCGGACGTTGCGTAAGGTCCTGGAAGGAGCCCAGCAGACGCCAACGTCATTGGAGCGCGACGGAAGGTCCTCAACCCTGACGATCCACTGCGGAGCCGCGGCCTACGGAAGAGGATCATCGCAAGGTAGGCCACGGTCCACTAGGGGGGAGGAAGATGTCGGATACGGAGGAGAGCTTCACTGCCGCAGCCACCGCCAGCGCCACCGCTGCTGCGGTCATGCCTTTCACTATGCTCTATATCCCGGGGGCAGCCTGGCTACCCCAGTACTCAGGGGAGTCACATACCCTGAATGACTTTAGAGAAAAGCTGGATAGCCTCTTCCAGGTGTACCCCCTCACAGAAGAGCAAAAAGTGAGCATCCTGGTGGCCCAACTAACCGGGGCAGCCCAAAGGGAGGTAAAGTCCTGGCCACCTGGGAGGAGGACTGTCGCAGGGATATTAACCCGGCTGAAGGACACCTTTGATACCCACACCTCAGCCGAGATTAAGCTTAGATTCTACGGGTGCAAACAGCGAGCACATGAGAGTATAAGAGACTATGCTTTAAACCTACAAGAGGCCCTGAGAGCCATTAAGCAGACCGACCCTGACGGCGTGGGAAACGAGGACAGGCTGTTGACCGAACAATTTATAGAGGGACTATATTGCAATGCCCACCGAACCCAGTTGCGGGCAATGGCCTTACAGGATCCTCATCTGGACTTTGCAAAGTTCAAGGACAGAGCCATCCGGGTGCTCCGAGAACCGGCACCGGGTGGCGTTGTGACCCACAGGCGCCCTACTACCGCTTACCACCAGGAGGCGACGCCCTTGTCGGCAGGGCCTGTGGGAGCTGATGCGCAGGCTTTGAACAATGACCCGGCTCCAGACCTGCACCATCAGGTCCAAGAGCTAGCTAAAAGCGTTGCCGCGCTAACCCGAACTGTGCAGTCGTTAAAGGTTTCTGCTCCAGGGAAGATCCAGCTGGCATCCGGACCGGAGGACATCCCGTGACGTCGACCAAGGAGGACCCCACCGGCCAGAGGAAGACCCAGCGACCGATACAACGAGGACGGACAACCCATCTGCCGCCGCTGCAATCAACCCGGACATATGGCAAGGTACTGTCCTTTAAACTGGCACAACCTGGGGTAGAGGGCCGACCCCTAGGAATAAGATCACCAGGCCCATCGAACTGGCGTGACAAATATGTGGGAGGACGTCCAGTCTTGCCTGTGGTACTGGATGGCATTCCTATGAGTGCCCTACTTGACACCGGGTCACAGGTCACCACCATCCCGTACGTGCTCTTCAAGCAGTACTGGAATGACTCGGATATAACCCGCTACCCTGACGACGACTTGAGTATCATCGCCAGCAATGGTCAACCCGTGCCACAGATCGGATTCAAAGAGAGGACCATTAAAATCTGTAGAGTCGAACTGGCAGCACAGGGACTGATCATTGTAGACATTGACAAGCGCGAGAGTCACCCAAAGATAACGCTAGGAACTAATGTGATTGAAAATTGTCTTGCAGAGGTGATTTTCATTTTACAGCAGGTTGCCAAGAACGCCAGCTCCGGCCAGCAGCGAGTGCTCCAAAAAGAGATCCGGGCACTGATGCGACGGCAACAGGTGGAACTCTCCGGTGGTGAGATTGGAAGCGTGAGAATGTGTGACCCTGTGATGAACCTGTAGCCGCCATCTTGGTAATGATAAATCATATCCAGGGATGGCCACACTTCAGCAGCCCCCACCGTTGGGACCTTCTGTTAAAACGTCAACTAGATAGTTTCCCCCCATCCAGGCTCCTGTAAGATAAGAAGCCTACTTAACACTTGAATGCTAGGAGCTTCAAAGACTTCGAGAGGAAACACAGCCAGCAGGGGGGGGTGCTTCGTCTATCTGTACCTGACCATTTGTCCCATAGGACTAGTTTCTTTGTCTGTCACAAGCATGGAGGCATAAGATATAGAAACATGAATAGTACACGCATGTTGCGTGGGATGGGCCAATAAAAAAATATCACGGCGTCCCGGAGCCATTGCGCACACAAGCCTCCGCGGTAGACGTTTGTACGTGCTCTGGAAGCCAAGATATAGCGCGGAGCCATTCCTGAGGACCGTATGGTATCATAATTGATATCAAAAGGTCGGTTACGGCGGCCCGAATCCATGGGAACCCCTGGGGGTATCATGAGACCATCCCAGAAGAAGTTATTGGGTTCCATAGAATTTGGGCTTCTGATCGAAGTTAGACCTGAGGGTGGAGACTGAGCCAGCTGACCTCACCAGCAGTGGGCGGGACGGGGCAGGTAAGATAGCAGGACAGACAAGAGACAAGTCAGTTTTTGACCCAAGAGTGGTGTGCTGAACATCTGAGCACCAGCTGAGGCCACCAAGGGGAGGAGCAGTTTGACCATGCGGTGGTAGGCCTCAGCCTGTAACAAAGAACCGTGCCTGCGACCGCAGAATCCTCTCCCTGCGTCACAAGAAAATCAAGAAACCGGTAACTGATATGCTGTGGTGATTCTGTGTGTTGTATTCCATTGTTGTATAGTTTAGCCTGACCTTATACCTGTGTATATTTAGTTGTATATCGTGTATCTAGTGTATTATTATAATCAATTACCTCAAGTAATTGTGGGCCTGCCTTTTATTCTGCATAACGAACGCACGTCCGTGTGAGCTCGGCTCAAGCCAAAAACGCTACCCAGGGTTGGTTCCTGACCCGATATAGGCCCATTCACGGACTGGGCGTATATCTAAAATAGGGACTGGTGGCAGCATACCAACTGGAGATTGGGGAAGGCTGGTAGTGACGGTCGGAGGTTCAGATATATATATTCCTGGCGCGGCCAAGGAAGATATATATACCGCCCTCACTACAGAGGGCCCCGATACCCAGTAGGTTACAGGACAGTCTCCCTGGCGACCGCTTATCCTAGGTGCAGTTCCTTGACTGACCTGAGGCTAAGAGGGCGCTAGCGAGTTGTGCTGTGTAGTGACGTTACGGTTTAGTGACGTTGAAGGGATAACACACTACCGTGTTCCCTGCGCTGGTTGCAGCTTCCTGGCACTACTTTCTCTAGGTGCAGTACCTTGACTGATCTGAGAGGTAAGGGGGCGCCAGAGAGCTGCACCCACCGGCCGGCTTTCATCACATTGGTGGCAGAGCGGTGGGATTGCAGAATAATAGTGTTGTGGGACCCCTACTCCCAGGCACTAAAGACTGCCAGTGGTAACTTCCACTGCTGGAGTCTTAAGGTCAGCCCAACGTTAGACGGTCAGGCTAAAAGTATAACAAGGTGTGTGCAAACTCAGGGTTGCAGCGGTGTCGGTTACCAAGATGGCAGACGGCACCAGGAGCAAGACCCTGCAGGAGGCTAATGCTACGGTCCGTGTGGCAGGAGGGGAGGACATTGTTACTCATGGCGAGGAGGAGTCCAGCCCGGGCACCTCAGGGAGCCAGTCCCCAGTATACGGTCCCGCAGTGGGCTGCCCACCACCTACCCAGCCCAGCCTGTCCAGATCACAAGCCCTTTTACAAGCGGCTATGGCAAGTCTCCAGTCTCATGGCGATGCCGTCTACAAAACCCTCCTGGCAGCATCAGAGAAGGCAGCGGAGGAGGAGCGCGAAGCTGCAGAGCGCCGGGAGGCTGCGGAGCGTGAAGCTGCAGAGCGCCGGGAGGCTGCGGAGCGTGCAGAGCGAGCTGCGGAGCGCCAGCACCAACTGGACCTGGCCCAGCGGGGGCTTCCGCTAGAGCAACCAACCCATCAGGAGACCAAGTCGTCCAAAGTCCGAGCTGAGGACTTCCCTCTACTGGAGAAGGATGGGGACCTGGACTCCTTTCTGGTGGCATTTGAACGGACCTGTCTTCAGCACCATCTGGCCCGGGATCAGTGGGCCAGATACCTGACCCCCCGTTTGAGGGGTAAGTCCCTGGATGCCTTGGGGGACTTACCTGCCGGGGAGGTACAGAACTACGACTGCATCAAGCGGGCCCTGATCCGGCAGTACAACCTCACTCCCGAGTCGTACCGCCAGAAGTTCCGGAGCCTGCTGCGTGGCCCCAAGGACACCTGGACCGATCATATGCGGGCGCTGTTGAGAGCCGCAGAGCACTGGACCTCGGGTCTAGCGCTTACTACCCGCCAGGAGGTCCAGGAACTGTTCGTCACGGAGCAGTTCTTGTGGAACTGCCCAGAGGACCTCCGACAGTTCCTCCGTGACCGAAAACCAACAGGGGCTTCTGCTACAGCCGCCCTGGCAGACGAGTATGCCAATAACAGGGCGCCTGAGCTGAAGAGGTCTGCCAGCAGCACCTGGAGAGGGGGTAAGCCCAGTCATGCCCCTGTTTCCCCGGCCCCTAGAACACAAGGGGTGTATCCCCCTGTTGCCCTCTCCAGGCAAGGACCAGACGTAAGACGTTGTCATCTATGCAACAAACCAGGACACTTTAGGGCTGAGTGTCCCCAGCGCCAAAAGACCCCATCCCAGTCCCAGAGAGCGCCCAATGTTTTGTGTGTGGGAGGGGGTGGTGGTAGGTCCCTGGACAACATCCAACCCGTCACCATAGGCCGTTCTGCGGTCATGGGACTGCGGGACACGGGCGCTGAACGAACACTGGTACGGCCTGAGGTGGTGTCCCCCCAGGACTTGGTACCAGGAAAGACTCTTTCCGTCTCCGGGGTTGGAGGCGTGGAGCCGGCACTTCCCGTTGCCATGGTGTATTTGGACTGGGGTGCCGGAAGGGGGATGCGGGAGGTGGGAGTAACGCCCAATATTCCCGCAAATGTTTTATTAGGGACCGACTTGGGGCGTCTAGTATCGCAGTATGTACCCTCTGAACCCCCAAGTTCGGCCCCCCAAGAGTGTATTGATTTGTCTGCTGCTAATGCCAACCATGTTGTATGTAGTGTGTGTCCTGCTGAGGAGGAGGGAGTGAAACCTGAGGGTAACACCTGCACAGACACAACACAAACAGGGTTAGTGAAAGCAGGTGGGGAGTGTGGGGATGCCCGCAGAGGTGCTCAGCCGGCGTGCCGTGACCTCTTGTCCTCCGGTGAGGGAGGGGGCGGGCAGGATTCTGTAGAGGGAAGCTCAGGGATGGAGAGGGGGGCAGCTACCGGCAGTGTAGGGCTCCCAGGGGTATCCAGGCTGCTGAGTATAGGCCCACTGCAGGGGGAGGAACAGGCCATGGGGGGTGGGGGTGTCCCAAGAGAGGAGCCGCCAGGTAAGACCCCAGGGCAGGAGTTCCCCACATCCGAGATGTCCAAAGGCCTAGGAAGCCTGCCTGATCGGGCGGCTTGGTCAGAAACAGAGGGGAAGCGGGCACTACCCACGGTCACAGCGGTCATAGCCGCTGTCACCAGGAGTGGGAGCGCCGGAGCCCAAGGAGCCTTGCAGAGGTCCGACGGCTTCCCCACTTCTGACCAAGTGTCTGCCGGGTCAGACAGCGGCCAGGTGACATGCCCGGAGGGGCTGACGGAGGATGTGGCAGTTTCGTCGATTCTGGCCACATCAAGTCAGGAATTTCAGGCTGCGTTGGAAGCAGACGACAGCCTGAAAGCTCTCAAGGAACAGGCGGCACAGCCTCCCATGGAGTCAGACTGCGAGCGTGTGGTCTGGGACCAGGGACGGCTGTACCGGGTAACGGTCCAGCAGGGTTCACCGGAGGCGTGGCCCAGGGACCGACAGTTAGTGGTACCCTATCCGTTCAGGGCGGAATTGTTGCGGATCGCACACGAGATTCCGATGGCCGGACACCTAGGGATCGCTAAAACCAAGGCCAGGATAGCTCAGCATTTCTACTGGCCTGGGATGGGAGCCGCGGTGGGTGCCTACTGCCGTTCGTGTGACACCTGTCAGAGGGTGGGGAAGGCGGGGCCGCGCCCCAAAGCCCCACTGGTAACTCTGCCAATCATCGAAGAGCCTTTCTCGAGGGTCGCTGTGGATCTTATTGGACCTCTGTCCACTCCCAGCCACTCCGGGAAATGCTTCATACTCACGGTAGTGGACTATGCCACCCGGTACCCGGAAGCGGTAGCTTTGTCGTCCATTCGGGCCGACAAGGTGGCTACCGCCTTACTGGAGATCTTCTCCAGAGTGGGTTTCCCCCAAGAAATGCTCACCGACCGAGGGACCCAGTTCATGTCGCGGCTGATGGAGTCCCTCTGTAAGCAAATGCAGGTGCAACATCTGGTGGCCAGCCCGTATCACCCACAGACTAATGGCCTGTGTGAGCGGTTCAATGGCACCTTAACGCAGATGCTTAAGATGTTGGTCGACTCCCACGGGAGAGACTGGGAGCGCTACCTCCCACACCTCCTATTTGCTTACCGGGAGGTTCCGCAGGCCTCAACGGGGTTCTCCCCCTTTGAGCTCCTGTACGGGCGACGGGTACGGGGCCCCCTGGCTCTGGTGAAGGAAGCATGGGAAGGGGATTTGGCCACCCCCGAGGTGTCGGTCATCGAGTATGTCGTGCGCCACCGGGACAGGATGATGGCCTTGGCAAAGCTGGTGCAGGACAATATGGCCCAGGCCCAGGCCGACCAGAAGCGGTGGTACGACCAGAATGCTTGTGAGAGGACCTACCAGGTGGGTCAAAAGGTGTGGGTACTGGTCCCCGTACCACAGAACAAGCTTCAGGCAGCCTGGGAAGGTCCCTACTTCGTGCACCAGAAACTCAATGCCGTCACCTATCTGGTCACCCTGGATCACGCCCGTGGAAGGAGGAAGGCCTTCCACGTGAACATGATGAAGGCTCATCATGAGCGGGAAGCGACTGCCCACCCAGTGTGCAACCTTCCCGAGGAAGGAGAGGTAGAAACCCTCCTGGATCTGCTCACCCAAGCCAAGGCGGGTGGGTCCATCGAGGATGTGGGGGTTGGCCACCAGCTCACGGAGGACCAACGGTCCCAGCTGGGGACCACCCTGCACCCCTTCCGGGGGCTGTTCAGCAGCCTGCCCGGAAGGACTGAGATGGCTGTCCACGACGTGGACACTGGCGATCACCCGCCGATCCGGCGTTCAGCATATCGGGTCTCTTTCGAGGTGCAGGGAAACATGCGCCAAGAGATAGACGAGATGCTGAAGCTGGGGGTGATCCAGGCATCCAGCAGCGCGTGGGCTTCGCCTGTAGTCCTCGTACCAAAGAAGGACCGAACTACACGGTTCTGCGTGGACTACCGGGGGCTCAACGCTGTAACGGCCACCGATGCGTTCCCCATACCACGCATCGATGACCTGCTCGATCGGATGGCCGGGGCTAAGTACCTGACCATCATGGATCTGAGCCGGGGGTACTGGCAGATTCCTCTGACCCCCGCGGCAAGGGAACGCTCTGCCTTTATCACCCCTTTTGGACTGTACGAGTCCACAGTGATGCCATTCGGCATGAAGAATGCCCCTGCCACTTTTCAGCGGATGGTCAATACGCTGCTTGAGGGACTTGAAGGGTACGCGGCTGCGTACTTGGACGATATTGCAGTCTTCAGTCCCACTTGGGAGGATCACCTAGAGCACCTGCGGCAGGTGCTCGGTCGGATCCACCGGGCAGGCTTGACCATCAAGCCGGAAAAGTGCCAGCTGGGCATGAGTGAGGTCCTCTACCTGGGTCACCGGGTAGGCGGGGGGGTTCTGAAGCCAGAACCGGGGAAAGTGGATGCCATCGCATCCTGGCCCACTCCTAGGACCAAAAAGCAGGTGATGTCCTTCTTGGGGACCGCCGGGTACTATAGGAGGTTCGTCCCACACTATAGCACCCTGGCCAAGCCCCTGACGGACCTCACCAAGAAGAAGCTGCCCGTCGCAGTCGACTGGACAGTCGCCTGCGAGACAGCTTTCGGGGCACTCAAGGCCGCCCTAAGTAGCTCCCCTGTACTGCAAGCTGCCGACTTCGACCGGCCGTTTGTGGTACAGACCGACGCCAGTGACTTTGGCCTCGGTGCTGTGCTAAGTCAGGTCAACACGACAGGCCAGGAACATCCTGTCTTGTACCTGAGCAGGAAGCTACTGCCCCGGGAGGTGGCTTACTCCACGGTGGAAAAAGAATGCCTGGCAATTGTATGGGCCCTGCAGCGTCTGCAGCCCTACTTGTACGGGAGCCATTTCACCGTGGAGACGGACCACAACCCCCTCAGCTGGTTACACACGGTCTCTGGGTCGAATGGCAGGTTGCTACGCTGGAGCCTCGCTCTCCAGCAGTACCACTTCTCCATTCGCCACAGAAGAGGCCGTGACCACGGTAACGCTGACGGGTTATCCCGGCAAGGGGAGGGTGCAGAAGGACGCACGGGGGAACACAGGAATGTGCTACCCCCTCGCGCCCTCGTATAGGGGGAGGTGTGATGAACCTGTAGCCGCCATCTTGGTAATGATAAATCATATCCAGGGATGGCCACACTTCAGCAGCCCCCACCGTTGGGACCTTCTGTTAAAACGTCAACTAGATAGTTTCCCCCCATCCAGGCTCCTGTAAGATAAGAAGCCTACTTAACACTTGAATGCTAGGAGCTTCAAAGACTTCGAGAGGAAACACAGCCAGCAGGGGGGGGTGCTTCGTCTATCTGTACCTGACCATTTGTCCCATAGGACTAGTTTCTTTGTCTGTCACAAGCATGGAGGCATAAGATATAGAAACATGAATAGTACACGCATGTTGCGTGGGATGGGCCAATAAAAAAATATCACGGCGTCCCGGAGCCATTGCGCACACAAGCCTCCGCGGTAGACGTTTGTACGTGCTCTGGAAGCCAAGATATAGCGCGGAGCCATTCCTGAGGACCGTATGGTATCATAATTGATATCAAAAGGTCGGTTACGGCGGCCCGAATCCATGGGAACCCCTGGGGGTATCATGAGACCATCCCAGAAGAAGTTATTGGGTTCCATAGAATTTGGGCTTCTGATCGAAGTTAGACCTGAGGGTGGAGACTGAGCCAGCTGACCTCACCAGCAGTGGGCGGGACGGGGCAGGTAAGATAGCAGGACAGACAAGAGACAAGTCAGTTTTTGACCCAAGAGTGGTGTGCTGAACATCTGAGCACCAGCTGAGGCCACCAAGGGGAGGAGCAGTTTGACCATGCGGTGGTAGGCCTCAGCCTGTAACAAAGAACCGTGCCTGCGACCGCAGAATCCTCTCCCTGCGTCACAAGAAAATCAAGAAACCGGTAACTGATATGCTGTGGTGATTCTGTGTGTTGTATTCCATTGTTGTATAGTTTAGCCTGACCTTATACCTGTGTATATTTAGTTGTATATCGTGTATCTAGTGTATTATTATAATCAATTACCTCAAGTAATTGTGGGCCTGCCTTTTATTCTGCATAACGAACGCACGTCCGTGTGAGCTCGGCTCAAGCCAAAAACGCTACCCAGGGTTGGTTCCTGACCCGATATAGGCCCATTCACGGACTGGGCGTATATCTAAAATAGGGACTGGTGGCAGCATACCAACTGGAGATTGGGGAAGGCTGGTAGTGACGGTCGGAGGTTCAGATATATATATTCCTGGCGCGGCCAAGGAAGATATATATACCGCCCTCACTACAGAGGGCCCCGATACCCAGTAGGTTACAGGACAGTCTCCCTGGCGACCGCTTATCCTAGGTGCAGTTCCTTGACTGACCTGAGGCTAAGAGGGCGCTAGCGAGTTGTGCTGTGTAGTGACGTTACGGTTTAGTGACGTTGAAGGGATAACACACTACCGTGTTCCCTGCGCTGGTTGCAGCTTCCTGGCACTACTTTCTCTAGGTGCAGTACCTTGACTGATCTGAGAGGTAAGGGGGCGCCAGAGAGCTGCACCCACCGGCCGGCTTTCATCACAGACCCTTTCCCTATTGCCATGCCCCCAAAAAGTGAAATGATGATTTGGTGCCGGGCAGCTATTGGTCTAAGAGGTAGAGACTACCAAGCAATGGTAGAACCCGTCTACTCAGACAGTAGGCCCACCATTTTGACAGCACGGGGGGTGGTTGATGTCCGCCATGGGAGGGTGCCCGTTTGCATAATAAACATCGGGAAGAGAGAAGTACACCTGCCCAGGTATGCCACGCTAGCTAAATTGTTCACCATAAACCAGAATTCTGTACAGGCCGTGGAACCCTTGCCTCCATCTCAACCAGAGGAAGGTAACGGCTCTAAGAAAACAATAGAGGACTGGTGTCAGCAACTACATTTGGGTACCGACTCTACTCCCTCACACCAGAAACAGGGAGTCTATCGGGTGGTTCAAGAGTACGAGAGAGTGTTTAGTAAACACCCGTTAGACTTCGGGCGAGTCAAGGGGGTAGAACACCACATCCCCACGGGAGACCATCCTCCCATAAAGGAGAGATACCGACCCGTACCCCCTGCACACTACCAACACGCCAAGGGGATGCTTAGAGACATGAAGGAGGCTGTGGTAATCAGGGATAGCTGTAGCCCCTGGGCAGCTCCACTGGTCTTGGTTAAAAAGAAAGACAACACCATGAGAATGTGTGTAGATTACCGGAAAATCAACCGTATCACACACAAAGATGCGTACCCCTTACCAAGGATAGAGGAGTCTTTGGCCACTTTAAAATCTGCTAACTTCTTCTCTACTTTGGATCTCACTAGCGGGTACTGGCAGGTTCCTGTAGCAGAGGCGGACCGGGAGAAGACCGCATTCACCACCCCGATGGGACTTAGCGAGTTTACCTGCATGCCGTTCGGACTCTGCAACGCACCCGGAACCTTCCAACGGTTGATGGAATGCTGTCTGGGACACCGAAACTTCGAGACGGTCCTGTTATACCTGGACGATGTCATCGTCTACTCCAAGACCTACGAGGACCACCTGAAACACCTGGCAGAAGTGTTCGAAGCCCTGGCAAACTACGGCCTAAAGGTGAAACCCTCCAAGTGTCACCTCCTGAAACCAAAGGTGCAGTACCTGGGACATGTGGTGAGTGCTGACGGAGTGGCTCCCGACCCTGATAAGATCACCGCAATCAAGGAATGGCCAAGCCCCTCCAGCGTAAAGGAAGTGCGGCAGTTCCTCGGGTTGGTAGGCTACTACCGAAGATTCATTCCCGGTTTCACCAAAAAGGCAGCTCCTATGCAGGACCTCCTGATAGGCCAGTCCAGGAAGGCCAAGAACCAGAAGCCACCCTTCAGATGGGAGAAGCTGGAAGAAGAGTCCTTCCGCCAGCTGAAGATGGCCCTCACGGGGGATGAAATCCTAGCGTACCCTGATTACAGCCAGCCCTTTATCCTCTACACCGACGCAAGTAACATCGGGCTAGGAGCCGTACTGTCCCAGATCCAGCAGGGGAAAGAACGGGTAATTGCTTACGCCAGCCGAAAACTGCGACCCACCGAAAGAAACCCTGAGAATTACAGCTCATTCAAGCTAGAGTTCCTGGCAGTGGTGTGGGCAGTCACCGAACGCTTTAGGCACTACCTCGCCTCTTCCCAGTTCACCGTGTACACGGATAACAACCCGATGACACACCTGGATACGGCAAGACTCGGTGCCCTGGAGCAGAGATGGATGGCCCGCCTGTCCAACTACGAGTTCACGATCAAGTACCGGGCAGGACGCTCCAATACCAACGCGGATGCCTTGTCCAGAATGCCAAACCTACCGGACGTAGGGGAAGATCCAGAGGAATTGGAAGAAGTTGAACTCCCCGCGTTCCACCGTCATGGGACTATCCAGTATTCCCACCGTGTAAGGAGTAAGCAATCCGCTACGTTCAATCCCTTACCCCATTACAACTGGGCGGAAACGCAAGACAGTGACCCCGCCGTCCGACTGGTGAAGGAGATGCTGACTCAGCCAGATGCCCGCCTTGACCCAGACGCTCCGGAGGAGGCCAAGCAACTGTGGATTGAGAAGAGTCGACTGTTCCTTTACAAGGGGAAGTTGTGCCGCAGAATGGTTAACTCCCGGACGCATGAACTGATCTGGCAAGTAGTGGTGCCAAGAAGAGACGCGGCTATGGTACTGGAGGCATACCACGATGGAGCTGGGCACTTCGGGTGGAAGAAGCTGGAGTTCCTGCTGCGCGGGCGGTTCCACTGGGTAGGCATGAGAGGAACCATCGAGAGGTGGTGCAGAGACTGTGGACCGTGCCACCTAAGAAGGAAGGACCGTGCCAGCCAGAAGACTCCCTTGCAGCCCATCATCACCCGACAGCCACTGGAACTGGTAGCCCTGGACCATGTGAAACTGGCTTCAAGCAGATCTGGGTGTGTCTACGCCCTCACAATCGTAGATCATTACTCCCGGTTCCTGGTGGTGGTCCCGGTCAAGGACTTAACGGCTCAAACAGCAGCTAGAGCCTTCCAGCAGCACTTCTGCCGTCCAGACGGATACCCAGAGCAGGTGCTGACGGACCAAGGACCTGCCTTTGAAGCGGAAGTCTTCCAGGAGTTCTGCACTCTGTATGGCTGCCGGAAGATAAGAACAACACCCTATCATCCGCAAACCAATGGACTCTGTGAGAAAATGAACCAGGTGGTGATAGACCTTCTGAAAACATTGCCCCTGGAAGAACGCAATCTGTGGCCTGAGAAACTGCCTGATCTGGTGGACCTATACAACCACATCCCGGTAGGTTCTACCAACTGTACCCCGGCTTACCTAATGAGAGCAAGACCTGGTAAGCTCCCTGTTGATCTGGAGATGGGAGTCCCGACACCCGAGGACACTTCACCAGAAGCAGACTGGGACACAGAAAGGCAGCAGCAGTACCGGAAAGTACAGGAGAGCGTGGAGCGAAGTCTCTGTCAAGCTAGAGAAAGACAGGAGAAGACTTACAACCAGTATGCTCCCGCTGTTCCCCTGGTACCTGGAGAGCAGGTCTTGAAGAGGAAGAGACGCCTCCACAAGTTGGACGACCAGTGGGAGAAGGACCCGTACACCGTACTGCCCTCAAGCCATGAGAACCCGAAAGTCTGCATAATCAGTAAGGACGGAGGAGAAACCACAGCCATTGTCTCCCGAGATCACCTGAAGAAGTGTCCCGAACAGCTACGAAGCCCTGAAGAAGAACAAGAAGACCCTCGACCCGCAGAGGAAAGGGAAGATATGGTCAGTACTGTGCTCGGAGACTTCCCTCGGTCTTGGACTCAAGTAAATGGCGCTGTTGTGGTACCCGTCCTCACCTTCCTCCAACCAGCATCTCAAGTACCTACGGAGAAACAGGTAGAGCTGGAAGAGCAGCCGGTCCAGGAGGCAGAAGACCCCACACAAGCAGACCAGGAGGATCAACCCTCTGCTTATAGTGAGCCTGCCGTACCCCTAGTGAGCCAAAGAGCCCGTAGACAGCTGCCCAGTTTATCTTTGACAGCTCCTACACCCCGTAGCTCAGGACCAGTCAGTCAGCTCCGTAGGTCCACTAGAGCCACTAGAGGCCAGTTGCCCGTACGTTGGAGGATCTAAGTGTTTAGACTGCTTTATTTGTATTTACCTGTTTATTGTTGCCTGTAAATAATTGTGTATTTTTAGTTATTTTATAGGTGTCGTTTAGGGATTATCCAGAATACTTTGTACATATGTTTGGAGCGTAACCCAGGAATGGACTAAAGACTGTTAAGGACTCGGGGCAGGACAGACCCCTACCTGGTTACGGCTCCCTGTTCCTTGGTGAAATGGACACCCTTGTTTTCTTCAAAAACTGCACCCGGTTGCGGACACACCGTGACCATCCTAATGTGTTTTTCTTTATTATGCTGTTTCTGTTTATACTTGTATGTTTACAAAAATATGTTTAGTCCCGGAGTACTAAATTTCACTAGGGGGGAATGTGGCACCCCAGGGGTCTGGTTTCCACAGTAATAGCAATATTACGTCTGAGAGCAGGTGGGAGGTCTCCTGGTCAGGAATCCTATGCATGCCACACCTCCTGCCCAGTCCTGGGAGGGGAAGAACTTCCCCTATATAAAACTAGGGCTGAGGCAGGGTTAGGGAGAAGAAGAGGAGTCCCAGACAGAGACATAGTCTGGTGTGGAGAGGAGCAGCTATAGGAAAGAAAGATCAGGAGCTCTGTGGGAGCTGTGCTAAAAGAGGTCAGGGCTGGAAGCTGTAGAGCTCGCCCTGATTGAAGAGTTCTTACCGGACCCGGAGTCCGAGGCTGTGGGGACTAATCCTTACCCAGCAGCAGAAACCGCCCGGCAGGGGATTTCAGGTCCTCTGGCCAAGAAACCCGAAGGCACGGTCACATGCAAGGGACCAGCACCGCCGTCGTGGAGCGGAAGCTACCAGAAGGCCCCGAGTCACCGGCCATACGGGTGAGCACCACACGGTACACTCAGGGACGTGGGCTACTTTTATCAGCCTCTAGCAAGGTAGCCAGAAGAGTACGATTAGTTGGGGAGGCCTACAACTCCACCTGGCCAGGGGAGATTCCATCTGCTCGCGGACTGACCAGGCCCCGATCGCTAGCCAGTACTCCGGGAGGGTCTACCTTTGCCACCAGTAAAGACCCTGAACTACACCGCACCGTCTCCGAGTGTTTCATCATCCACGTCCGCTGCCCTGAGGCCTTACCCCTCCCGTTGGGGGTTATACCATCCCCGCTGCACAACCGTATCACCGGCCTCAGCGGTCTGCCCTGCAGCGGCGGTCTCATGACCGCATTCAACGGGTGGCGTAGTCGAACATTCTAACATCTACTGCTAAATACTGCCGCTCAGTTTGACTCCCTGGGCACGGACCGGGTCACCGCCACGAGACTACTACCCCCATCTGATCCGGCTCCGGGTAAGCCCCCGTGCGCGCGATGCCGCACGACACAGCAGGCCCAGGGGCGCGTCAGGTGCATGAACCGTAAGAGGTGGAAAATGAGTGTGTGCAGTAATGCTCAGAGAAGACTTGGACAGTGTTCACACATTGTAGAATGTAGCCCTGTTATGCATATACTTGTATATGAACGATTTTTTTTTTCGGTCCGTGAGAAAGAATGCATTACTGTCATCCACGTCTCAAGTGAGACTCACACATTGAAGTCTATGGGTGCGAGAAAAAAAGTCGGATCTCACATGGAAAATTCGAGCGGCATCTGATTTTTACGGATACATTTCTATTATAAACATAGGAAACTGTATGTGATCATTTACATGTTCTAATGTAGTTGTATTAAAATGAATCGCACACGGACATAATAAATGGACATTTAAATGACACATGGATGAAAATTAGAAAAAAAATCATCCGAGTTTTCTGTATGAAACTCGGACGATTTTGCATACGCTTGTCTGCGGGCGCTCTTATTCTGAAAAGTCGTGGCATTTCAGAAAAAGTATACTTTGAAAATTCGACTAAGAATTATGCTTCTCAGAAGACTAGTCTGAGGTGGGTCTTTTCAATGTGTGTGTGTATAGATGGAGACCTCTCAGACTATGGAGGCAGACGCATAGTCCCTGGACGACTTTTCAAATTTTGCTTTCTCTTAAATGCCACAATTTTTCAGCATAAAACATACACAGCTGCAATAATTGAGCCAGAGTCTGATTTGTGCTGCCTGCAGTTCGGACATCTGCAAAGAAACAGTACAACAGAAAGCCAGTCTGATCCAGTATCGCCTCATGGTTTCCATTACAAGGGGAAACCATGATTCAAGTGTGCACAGTTCCTAAACCTTTGTGCATAATAACGGCTTCCATTTGTAATGGAAATTTTGAAGCTGTGCTGCAGTAAAATGAAGTGTGAACCTAGCCCAAGTCAGTGACATGTCCTTTAGAAATGGCACTTATAAACTTTTACTATTTGGTGTACTGTATGAGCAAGCTGACCTTGACGCTGTGTTTCAGCGAAAACAGCGACATTCCCTTAATCTTGGCATCTAATAATCCCACACCTGTTTTCAACATAGAACTGCAATATATATGATCAGAAACAGAAGGATGAGCACAGAAAGCTAATAAGAAACTATGAAAATGGAACAGTAGGTGATCACTAGTAATGAGCAGTTTTTTCGAAAAGTACGGTTTAAAAAAAACTATTTGAGAACTGTAACAGAATTTTGGCTACTAATTTTACACTCATTGTAAATAGTAGGAGCACCATCACTTTTGGGATAGATGAGATAATTTTCAAACACATTTTTAATCTTTTGCGATTTATTGGCTGTTTAATCAATACCATTGCCTTGTAGAATACAATCATTTTCTCTGAGATTTCCTATTGTGGCAGTACAATAATGGATACAATTAGTTAGATACTGGTAAGAAATATCTGCGTGTATTAAAAATGTGTTTGAAAATTATCTCATCTATCCCAAAAGTGATGGTGCTCCTACTATTTACAATGAGTGTAAAATTAGTAGCCAAAATTCTGTTACAGTTCTCAAATAGTTTTTTTTAAACCGTACTTTTCGAAAAAACTGCTCATTACTAGTGATCACCTACTGTTCCATTTTCATAGTTTCTTATTAGCTTTCTGTGCTCATCCTTCTGTTTCTGATCATATATATTGCAGTTCTATGTTGAAAACAGGTGTGGGATTATTAGATGCCAAGATTAAGGGAATGTCGCTGTTTTCGCTGAAACACAGCGTCAAGGTCAGCTTGCTCATACAGTACACCAAATAGTAAAAGTTTATAAGATTGCCATTTCTAAAGGACATGTCACTGACTTGGGCTAGGTTCACACTTCATTTTACTGCAGCACAGCTTCAAAATTTCCATTACAAATGGAAGCCGTTATTATGCACAAAGGTTTAGGAACTGTGCACACTTGAATCATGGTTTCCCCTTGTAATGGAAACCATGAGGCGATACTGGATCAGACTGGCTTTCTGTTGTACTGTTTCTTTGCAGAGTAAGGCTATGTTCACACGTCTTGGTTTTTTCAGCATTTTTTTGATTTTTTTCAGCTGCGTTTTACAGTAAAAACAGTCTCTGAGATTCCAGAAATCTCATGCACACATCTTGGTTTTTTTTTATCAGGATTTTGTGCTTTGCAAATCATGTAATTTCTTTTACCGTTTTTTCAGTGTTTTTCACCCATTGGAAGTAATGGGAAGTGAAAAAACGCCTAGTGGGAACATAGCTATCAGGTTTTGCTCTGTTTTTAGTGAAAATAAGCAAGTACAGAAGTACGCAAAACTCATTTATCTTTGTGATTTATTTATTTTTTCCATCTTTTCTTGGTCACTGAGATGATAGTTTTTGTATTAGTACAGTGTGATTAAATTAGTTATGTGTACAGTGTATACATTGGCTGAGCTAAGTGTGAGATTGAATAATATTTGTGTCCCATGGAGGAAATTGAACAATGCCTGAGCAACTGAATGGCAGACCATAGTGTGAAAGTAAATAGTGTCATACAAACTCAATGCACTGCCAGTGTCTTAGGTAAACTATTCCTGAACAATTCACCTCCCCTCACTGTTACATTTGAAATTCTGGTTAATATGGTTTCACAGATGTTTTGCATTAGTGACCTGTGCTCATGCTTCTATGGTGGAAGCAAAGCTGAACCTTGGGATCCTGAAAAATGCACCAAAACCTGTGTTTTGATGCAGCTTCTTTCCTGCTAAGAGATCAGGTTTTGCGGATGAAAAAAACGCAGTGTGTGAACATAGCCTTAGTCTTCCAGTGAAATTTGTCAAAATCTGCAAAATGCAGATGTTAAATTGGCCAATTAGGGGTAATAAAAAAAAAAACACCATAACTGATCATTTTGTATCCTGTTATAGATCCTAGAAAAATGAAAATCATATCAGTGTGAACATAGTCTTACTTAACTTTTTCTTATATACAGCCCAGCATGATCTTTAAAAAAATAAATAGTGCTCCCTGCTGATCTCTTTGCTTCCTCTTCGAACAGGCTTGGGCATGTGACTACTATAACAAATCAGTGGCTACAGCAGTGACCAACACATCATTAAAGGAGTCAGTTATTTGCTCCATCTGTCTCATATCCATGACCAGAAGAGGGAGTACTTACAACTGCACTATATATTCTGTTCAGCACTGGGACATGCATTAAAAAATGAACAACCAATTAATACTAATAAAAATCTGCTTTTTTTTTGGTCATTTACTATAGTTAAAATGTTAACGCACACCTGACATTTCAGAAAAAAAACTGTCATGTTGTCTATGTGAGGAGTAACATTAGTTCTGGCCACTATATGACTTTATAATCTTGTATTGTTCACCAATTTTCTCCTTTGTAGGCCTCATCTCTAAATTTCAGTTGTCTCTCAGCTAGTTGGTGGGGACTAGCTGCAATGTCTCAAATACACAGCATATATAGACATGAGGGATTCTTGACCTCACAGGTCTCTCTGTAGCACATGCCCAGTATTGAGTAGTATAGATGTAAATCTAACACTGGGGTTATCTGATCCCTCAGTGACCTGCCAGGCCTCTTGTCTTGAGCATTGCAGGAAGAGGAAGACTTTGACATTAAAGAAGACTCTTCATAAAAACGGCAGTGGTGTTTTTCCTGAAGTGTCTAATTTTCTCCCTCCGCACCAGTCATTGTGACAGCTTTGCCACCGTAATTTTTTTTTTTCTTGCATCATGTATATGACGCGCCCCCTGGGCCGTGGGGTACTCGGTGACCCGGTCCGTGACCCAGGGCGGTCAATCCAAAGGGGAATATTTACACGGGATTTATAGTTTTTATATACAGTTCATGACACCACCTGTGGTATGCGGCTAAAGGGAGCCACCACTGCGGGGCAGGTCCTCTGGAGCTGGTGTAAATGCAGCAGAGTTGGTTTAGCTCTCCACAGGTAGAGCTTAGTTCCAGGGCTGTGCGGAGTTGTTATGGTTGTTGCGGTGTAGTGCAGGGGGTGATGGCGCAGCAATAACTTCAGAGACAGTGCGGTGCAGTCTTCAGAGTTTACTCACAGTTGTTAAGTTCCTCTGGTTGCACTGTCCAGCTTACAGCCTCGCACGTCGCGCTGCGTTCACCAGGCAGGGGTTCAGCAAGCTCCCAGGTGTTTCAAGAGTGCCTGACAGGACCCCGTTCTGTATGACCTTCTCAGCCGTCTTTCTGCGCTGGCCCTCACCCTTCTTGCCCTGCGCCTCGCCAAACAATGTCCCAAGCCGGTATCCTCGGATCTTTCTGGGCAACCTGGAGTTCCCCTGGATCCTACGCGGTTACCTTTTGGGCGACTTGAGTGCGGATGTGGCAGCTGCACCCTGAAAGTACAGAAGCCTCCAATTTCCAGTTGAACCTTGTAATTCTCACTGCTCAGGGGCCGGTCCCCTCTGCGGCTTGATCCCTCCACCGCCTGGCAGATTCGGGCGTACGGGTGGCCTCCAGCACTGCCCGTACCCCTGGGATCCCTTTCACTTTCCTGGAGCCTCTCCTGCTCCTCTCTCCCTCAGTCTGTCCAGGGCCTCTCCTCAGGCCCTCTTCCTGAGCAGAGCTCCTGCTCCCACTCACTGTCCTCCTCTGACTGAACTGTCTCCACACCCAAGATGGCTTCCCTCTTTATACTATCCCTAAGAAGTGCTCCCCTGATCTACGTCCTCCACCCACGCCCACTACATGGTTCCCCCTACTTTGGTTCCCCCCACTCCAACCAGGGTCAGGGCTCAGCAGGAAGCGCGACACATCTTGCCCCTCCAGCTGGTCTGGAGTAGTGTAGTGTTGGATGCAGGTGTTAGGGTCCCGGGCAGCACTCTATCCTTACCTGAGGGTGAGATACCACACCTCTGGGTGAGATGCAGTACCTCTGTGGCGACTAAACCCACAGGGGCGCCACATATACAATAATCAGCAGCCAAATGGAAGCAGCCTGAAGGATGATAAGGCCACTTCTTTTAATTACTTTTGAAGCCTGAAACAGTTAACCCCTTCACCCCCGGGCCATTTTCCGTTTTTGCCTTTTTGTTTTTTGCTCCCCTTTCCAGAGCCATAACTTTTTTATTTTTCAGTCAATATGACCATGTGATGGCTTATTTTTTTGCGGGACAAGTTGTACTTTTGAACGCCACCATTGGTTTTACCAAACGGGAAAAAAATTCCAAGTGCGGTGAAATTGCAAAAAAAAGTGCAATTCTGCAATTGTGTGGTTTTTTTTGTTTTTTTTTTTACTATGTTCACTAAATGCTAAAACTGACCTGCTATTATGATTCCCCAGTTCATTAAGAGTTCATAGATACCAAACATCTATAGGTTAAATTTTATTTAAGTGGTAAAAAAAAATTCAAAGTTTGTTAAAAAAAAAAGTCGCCATTTTCCGAGACCCGTAGCATCTCCATTTTTCGGGATTTTTTTGCGCGCCAAGCTGGCGTTTTTATTGATACCATTTTGGGGTAGATATGTTCTTTTGATCACCCGTTATTGCATTTTATTGCAATGTTGCAACCAAAAAAAAAAAAAACGTAATTCTGGAGTTTGATTTTTTTTCTCGTTATGCCGTTTACCGATCGGATTAATGCTTTTTTTCTATATTGATAGATCGGGCAATTCTGAACTCGGCGATACCATATACGTGTATGTGGTGTTTTTTTTTTCAATGGGGGAGATTTAAACTTTTATACATCTTTTAATATTTTTAAAAACATTTTCTTTACACATACTTCAATAGTCTCCATGGGAGACTAGAAGCTCTAATTATCTGATTGCCTGTGCTACACACAGGTGACCATCGCATCGCCTGTGTGTAGCAGAAATGCTCGCTGGCTATGAGCGCCGACTGCTGGGCAGCGCTCATAACCTCTCTGCAATGACAAATACAGGGGTCTCCTGCAGACCCCAGGTTGTAATGCCAACCCATCGGCGACCCGCGGTCATGTGGCACGGGCGTCGATGGGCGGGACTAGTGACGTCCTTCCGGTACGGTCATGTTAAATGCCGCTGTCAGAGATTGTCAGAGGCATTTAACATGTTAACAGCTGCAAGTGGATCGCAATTCCACCCACAGCTGTTAGGGGCACATTACAGCTGATCAGATCAGCTGTCATGTCCCGGAAAGGTGCGGGCTCCAGCGATGAGAGCCCGCAAAGGGAGAGACCCGACATGTGCCATACATATACAGTACATGTTGGAAAGGGGTTAAAAGAAGGTCAGAAAGACTTAACCTATGCACAGCAAGTCGTTTTGACATTGCAGTGGATATGTTCATTCTTTTTTGCATGTTTTAAGTGGTTTTTAGGTGGGTTTCAGAGTGGACACGCCTGAAAAAGATGTTGTGTGCACATACCCTGAGGCTACATTCCCATGATGAACATTAGTTGGGTTTTTGATGTTGCAGATTTTGTGCATTTTTTATGTAAATAAGGTTACTTGCGTGTTTGAGTGTGATTTTTAGATGCTTTTTAGTGTGTCATGCTTTAAATATAGTTGCTTTGTTTGATACTTCTTGGTATTCGGCTTTGACAAAATGTTATTGATGCAGTCGTGTGCGGATTACATGTGTTTTTTACCACATTTCTGCAGCAGAAATGCACGAACAAAGAATGTGTGTTTTTTACCTGCGTATTTTCCACATCTCATACATGTCTATGGGAAAAATATGCACATAAAACTCGCAAGAGAAATTAAAATGTTGAAACAAGCACCGCAGGTCAGTTTGCTGACTAAAAAAAGCACAGTGGGCAGGAGATTTCTATAAATCCCATTCACTTTGCTGGAACTGTAAGATGGTGCGTTTTTGATGCAGTGAAAATTCACAGCGTCATAAACTCATCATGGGAACTTCTGCTTAGGGTCCACATACCCTAAAGACTCGCTCACATGAGCGTATAACACGGTCGAGTGCTATCCAATGTTTTATCGAATAGCACTCGGACCAATGTTAGACTATGGGGCAGTGCAGATCTGCCATTTTTAATTTTTTTCTTAAGTCGATTCGGCATGAGAAAAAATTTGCAGCATGCTGCAAGCAGCTCTGGAATTCGGATCATGCTCACCCATACAAGTCTATGGGCACGTGTGGAACATCGGACTGCACTCAAATGTCCAGTTGCGGACAGAGACAGCCGAGGGGCTGAAAACAGTTGCCCGCGGGCCGCACCATGCCCCCTGCCAACCAGTCTCTGCATCTGATGCAGATGGCAGTGAACACATCGGTGGAGCCGGGGCCGCCAGTCCCTTATTCCACCAATCAGCAAGTGAGACAACTGATGCGATGACGTCATTTCATCGCGTCAGCTGTGCACTGTGGAGGGTCAGAGCACTGGAGACAGGAGCAGAGTCAGAGCGCCGAAGGAACGGCAGCGAGGTGAGTATGTGGTGCTATTCTTTCATTTGTATGGTATATTTTGTATGTACAGTGGCATGTAAAAGTTTGAGCACCCCTGGTCAAAATTACTGTTATTGTGAACAGTTAAGCAAGTTGAAGATGAAATGATCTCTTAAAGGCCTAAAGTGAAAGATGATACATTTCCTTTGTATATTAGGCAAAAAAAATAATAATAATAATAATATTAATAAATATATATTTATTGCACTTCATAAACCGCAGTTCACACATATAAAGTCCACGAGCCTTTCCAGTGGCAGCTATGCCCACTTGGCTCCAGGTAAACTATAACGTACCGCTTTTACCTTTTGCAGGGTCTTAACGGTTCCAGGTTTAGTTTGCCACCACTTTCACTTTTAGGCTTCCCAGGTGGGGGTCTCCAGCCCTCGTACCTTTGAAGGCTACTGGTATGTTTTCACTCACATCCAGTCTGCGCCTTTCAGGACTCTTGTATGCCAAGCCGGCTCTCCCTCAAAGGCCACTGGCATCCAGGCTCGACCTTTCAGGCTGCCAAACTTCACTCTCGGCCTCACTAGGCCTCACTAGGCCTCACTAGGCCTCACTAGGCCTCACTAGGCCTCACTAGGCCTCACTAGGCCTCACTAGGCCTCACACGAACGGTGTCCCACACACATGGGGAACAGGCCTCATGCCTCTCACAGAACACACCTGTCTCCCATCAAGCAGGGTTTATATATGCATCCCGTGCACACACACACACACACATACTGACAGGACCTTGCTGATGTCACAGTCATGTGATCAGACAGACATTCTGTGGTGCAGGACCTGTGCTATGTCACAGTCATGTGACCAGTCACCTGAGGGGGAAGGTACATGGTCAGGTAAAACACATCCTGGACCATTACCGTAATGCCAGCAAGTGGCTGCATTACTATATATATATATATATATATATATATATATATATATATATATATATATATATATATATATATATATATATATAATATAATATAATATAATATAATATAATATAATATATAATATATAAATTTATTTATTAATTTTTAACACTTTAAAAATTACAAAAAGAAAAGTGGGCTAATGCAAAAGTTTGGGCACCCTGCAAGGTTAGTACCTAGTAGTGCCCCCTTTTGAAAGTATCACAGCTTGTAAACACTTTTTGTAGCCAGCCAAGAGTCTTTCAATTCTTGTTTGAGGGATTTTCATCCATTCTTCCTTGAAAAAATTCTTTCAGTTCTGTGAGATTCCTGGGTCATGCACTGCTATTTTGAGTTCTAGCCACACATTTTCAATGATGTCCAGATCAGGGGACTGTGAGGGCCATTGTAAAACCTTCAGCTTGCACCTTTTGAGTTAGTCTATTGTGGATTTTTATGTGTGTTTAGGATCATTATCCATTTGTAGAAGTCAATCTTTTTTCATCTTCAGCTTTTTTCACAGATAGTGTTATGTTTGCATCAAGAATTTGTTGAAATTTCATTGAATCCATTCTTCCATAGAGAAATGTTCCCTCTCCCTTGGCTGCAACACAATCCGAAAGCATGACTGATCCACCCCCATGCTTAATGGTTGGCGAGATGTTCTTTCCCTAAAATTCTCTGCTCTTTTTTCCCCACACATACCTTTTATCATTGTGGCCAAAGAGTTCTATTTTAACCTCATCGGTCCACAGGACTTGTTTGCAAAATGCATCCGGCTTGTTTATATGTTCTTTTGCATACTTCTGACACTGAATTTCATGGTGAGGACGCAGGAGAGGTTTTCTTCTGATGACTCTTCCATGAAGGCCATATTTGTGCAGGTGTCTTTGAACTGTAGAACAATGTACCACAACTCCACAGAGTCTGTTAAATCTTTCTGAAGGTCGTTTGCATTCAAGCGGGGGTTGTGATTTGCCTCTCTAGCAATCCTTCAAGCAGTTCTCACTGAAATTTTGATTGGTCTTCCAGACCTTATCTTGACCTCCACTGTTCCTGCTAACTGCCGTTTCTTAATTACATTTCGAACTGAGGAAAGGACAACTTGAAAACGCTTTGCTATCTTC
Organism: Phyllobates terribilis; assembly: GCF_046119375.1. NCBI lineage: Eukaryota > Metazoa > Chordata > Amphibia > Anura > Dendrobatidae > Phyllobates > Phyllobates terribilis. The sequence goes on from NW_027362762.1 coordinate 106,092,979, forward strand.
TTATAGCCTTCTCCTGCTTTGTGGGCCTCCACCATTTTCATTTTCAGAGTGCTAGGCAGCTGCTTAGAAGAACCCATGGCTGCTGGTTTTTGGCACAAGGTTACAGGAGGCTGGGCTTTTATAAAGCTGGAAAATTTGCATCACCTGGACTTTCCTAACGATGACAGTGAACAAGCCATAACCCTAACAGGCTAATTAAGGTCTGAAACCTTGGTCAAAGTTATCTGAGCGCAAATCTCCAAGGGTGCCCAAACTTTTGCATCGGCACATTTTCCTTTTTGTAATTTTTAAAATGCAAATTTTTTTTTTGCCAAATTTATAACGGAAATGTGTCATCTTTAACTTTAGGCCTAGTAGAGATCATTTCATCTTCAACTTGCTTAACTGTTCACAATAACAGTCATTTTGACCAGGGGTGGCCAAACTTTTACATGCCACTGTGCGTAGGAGGCTATGTGGGGGCAGCTAATACTGTATATAGGGGGCTATGTGGGGGTGGTTCATACTGTGTATATAGGAGGCTACGTGGGTGTTCTTATGGTATATAAGTGGCTGTGTGAGAGTTCTTTACAGTATATAGGGGGCTGTGTAGGGGCTCTTATAGCATATAGGGGGCTGTGTGCAGGCTCATACGGTATACAGGGGGGTGTCGGCATACTTAATTCTATTCAATATTAAATCATATAATTAATATTGAGCAGAATTAATTTCAGCTTATTGGTTCGGCCTCCACAACAGTCATGGTCTCTCATATGGCCCCTTGAGAAAATGAATTGCCCATCCCTGCTCTTTACTGTATAATATGGAAAGAGGGCGGCTTCCGAGCAGAAGCTGCTTGAAGAATGAACATGTTTCATCTTTTAACAGCTTCGGAGTTTTCCGAACCCTTAAGTGGTTAAAAGAAGTGACCCAAGACTGAACATGTGCGCAGCAATGTCATTTTGTCATTACTTTTATAGGTCACTCTTGTAGAAATTTTTTCAGGCGGATTCCCTACAGAATCTGCTTAAGAAAGACATTGTGTGCACATATCCTAATAGGGTTTCCAGCTTCCAAAATGTCCAGCATTGCAGGCTAGTCTTCATTCCTGCCTGCAAATAAACCACAAGAGAAGTTAAATATCATATAGTTAAATATCTTTTTAAATAAACAGGTTTTCTATAAAATGCATGGCACGGCCCAATGCCCCTAATAACCTGTTGTCAGTTTATTTACATATTTCCAGTAAGGAGTATTAGAATAAAATTATCCAATGTTTTTAATTAATAGGGAATACAGCTATATACAAAAACAGACTAGTCCAGTCTTCACACTTTAATCAGAAAGGGTTAATTAAAAAAAAAACTTAAGGCCTCATTCACCAAGAGGCTCCTGATTCCTTGAGAAGTGCATGCCAATGAAACTAAGCAGTTTTATTGCTTAGTGGCCACAGCCGAGTACTGCAGTTAATTGCAGGTCCTAGCAGGCGTCTCTAGTTCTTACTGCTAGGCCGCAAGTCCTTTTGACAAAGTCTATCAATGCTGTCTGTGCCTCTTGCACTCTCTATGGTCCCCACCCCGCCTTTTGCACCACCCCTGACTGACACCTGTACCATACATCAGTATTGGAAGTAATGGCGCCTCCATTTCACCATTGCAGGCGTCAATCCTCGAGCAGAGTTTCCTCATGGATCTTCGGTGCTTGATCGACAATGGCTGTCTCCCTGATCTGGGGAGAAGAGAGCTGGGCTCCGGATTTTGACTGGCGTCATCGGGGTTCGGTATCTTAACTGGTGCAGGTCTGGAATTCGGGCCTTGACCAGCATAGATCGGGCCCTTTGGTCTTGACCGGCATAGTCGGGGCTCTGGATCTTACCTGGTGTCGTCTGGGTCCTGTTTGCAAGCACCCAGCACTTTGCTGGCACTTGATTCCTGCTCCGGCCTGTTACTCTGGCCGCAACATCTTCTACTGTGCACGTCTGCACCAAATCTGCTCCTGTTTTGGTGCGCTGGCTTCTTATACCCAGGAACTGAGGCATCAGGACACCTGACCTGATGCTTCATCTAGACCCGTCCTACCTGCAACACTTCCTCTTTCTTCTCTCTTTGCAGGGTTCTGTCTGAACAGCAGATGGCAGTCTTTAATCACAAATGGTGCACAGTGCTGAGAAATCTCATTTTTCATTGTACGCTCTCCTACACATAATCAATTGTTTAGTCCTGGACAACCCCTTTAAGGAAAATATATTTTTTTTAAATTTTGACTGTTTTTAATTTTGGCAGTACTCTACATTTCAAAATTAGATACAAAATATTTTTCTATTTTGGCAATAATCTCCGAGCAATAGAAGGCCTGAAAGCAGCTACAGATCTTAGTTTACTGTTGATGTAAAATAATCTCATTATAGTAGAAGGTTGGAGATTGATGGGAGACTAACAGAATGACCGCTCTATTACTCTCTTAATATGACTAAATAAACATGATGGACAAGGAAATACAGTTAAAAACTCAAAATCCATCCCAGTATTGTCATGCTAGGTATGGGAAGGACCCAGTGTACGACGAAGGGAAAATGGGGGAAGCCCAGCAACTAGGGAAAGGGAGAGTGGAGACCCCCCTAGGCAGATCTAACAACATGTTACATGCACGCCGCTAGGTTCAGATGGGGTGAGACCGGTTTCATGAATTCATTGGGATCCTGGTGGAACCGTTACTCAGAGCGACCATAGGCTGCAGCTTCTCTCAGGCACACGATAGATTCAATTGCTGACCAGACACATCTGACAAGAGTCTTTTTCAACAGATTAACAGGTGAATTTAATCTGAGGCACAGCCAGTGCAATTCAGGGATATTACAGCCACAATCTTCATTATAGTACAGTCTGAGTTTCTTGAGCAACCGGCTCCAGTAACAATACAGTAGTTTCTTCACAAGGCACAGTATTACAGTCTCTTCGGTAGCATAATTCAGCATAGATTGGATCTCTTAGCAGCACACTTCTATGCATACACAACCACAGGCTTTTCCTTCACAAGGACACAATATTATACAGTATTCTTTATCTTGCATGGAGATGGAGGGGGGAGGGTTTGATGAGGGAGATGATCCCTGTAACACAATTCCTTCCAGTCCTTATCTCCCTGCCTGATAATACTCTGCACTGTTAGTTCGGGGAGCTTATCTAACCTGTGTTTAGTTTCTCTCCTGATCTGAATCCTGTTCAGTTGACTTCTGTCAGATCCAGATAACACACCACCTTTCTCTTCGGCTTCAGCCAGACTACAATAACAAGTTCCCCACAATCCCCCTGGGGCTCTGCTAAAACACTCCCTGTCTTCTTTGACTGTGTTAACCCCTCTAGTTGCTGGATGCTTCTGAAGCAACAGCACTACTTCTGCATGTCGCCAACATCCTGACTCCCCTTCATCACTGAGCTTCAGCCCATCTTTCTTGGCACTAGCAGCAGTCTCATCATTTATCATCACTGACTTGTATCCCAGCTTTCCTATCCTCAAAAGCTGTCCCAGCATTGGCAGCAGTCTCCAAAAGTATCATTACTGAACTGCAACCCAGATTTCATAGCATCAGCAGCAATCTCGCATCTCCGTCTCTATTATTATTATTATTAATCTCAGAATTCATCATTATGCACTTTTCCATTGTTGACAGCAGTTTCAGAATGTATCATCACTGAACTGAAATCCTAGATTTCCCAGCATTGGCAACAATCTCAGAAAGTATCATCACTGAGCTGCAACCCACCTTTCCCATTGTCAGCAGCCATCTCCGAACATATCAATACTGAGCTGCAACCCAGCTTTCAGATTGTCAGCAGCAGTCGGTATATATCATTCATCACTAAACTGCAACCTAGCTTTCCCAGAATTGGCAACAGTCTCAAAGTATAATCACTAAACTGCAATCCAGCATTTCTAGCATCAGCAGCAGTGTTGGCAGTATTCTGAGAAAGCATGATTATTACTGAGCGGCAACACAGCCCTCCTAGCATCAGCAGCAGTCTGAGAACTTATCACTGAGCAGTAACTAAGCTTCCCCATAGACTACATTATTGCAGTAGTAGTTTAATCCAAGTAGTGGGAAAGCTGGGTTACAGCTAGTGTCAAGTGAGCTGCCGTGATCTTCTGAAAAGTGGAAACGTTAGGTTAGAGGCCAATAGTCTATTGCGGTCTGCCTTGATCAATGAGCTCCTAAGTTTTGCACAGTTGGTTTACACTATAATAATCTGATGCAGTGAGTGCACCTAAGTGCTCCTTTCACATCCAGGAAACGCTGTAAGGTACAGCAGAGTGCACAAGATTTGAATTTAAGAAAACTTCTTACATTGCACAAAACATTGGAGTTGGACAATTCCTATGGGAGGCACTGTGCTCTAAGCTTATGTAGAATGCCTGTAATAAAAAAAAAAAAAAAAAAAAATCCTATTGTGGAAACAAACTACCCATCCAGCTCACAGTTTGAGAAGCACTGCCCTAAGGTACAGTCAAATGCTTTAGGTTTGTAATGTAAGAAAACTTTACATTGCACCAAAAGTTGGACGATTTTCGTGGGAGGCGTTGTGCTCTGAGCCTCCATAGACCTAAAAACAAAGTTACAATTCAAATCACCTTCAATTGAATAGTAAGCCTATTGGACTCCAAGTATACTCAATATTGCTAGACATAAAATACAACTTTTACATAATGATGGTAAAATAGTCATTAGTAAACACAAAAATACTTTGGAAGCATAACATTATATGCCTATCCATGTCAAATAACTGTCTATATATCAACCACTATACTATTTTATACTACCCGTTAGAATATCTGGTCAGTGGACCAAAATCATAGTGGGTCATCACTTTTGGTCGCTGGTAAACAATGCTGTGCAGGTACACTATCAGAAGTAAAGCCCCCGTCTCACATAGCGAGATCGCTGCTGTGTCACGGTTTTGGTGACGCAACAGCGACCTCACCAGCGATGTCGCTATGTGTGACACTTTGCAGCGATCAGGCCCCTGCTGTGAGGTCGCTGATCGCTGCAAAGTGTGCTGGACCATTTTTTGGTCGTTGCCCTCCCGCTGGTCAGCACACATCGCTGTGTGTGACCAGCGGGAGCAGCGATCAGGCTGGTAACCATGATAAACATCGGGTTACTAGGGGCACACGCGCACTTAGTAACCCGCTGTTTATCATGGTTACGAGCCTGCTAAAGTGAGCGGTAACCTCCCGCTCACCGTAGCAGAGTGGTAACCATGATAAACAGCGGGTTACTAGGTGCGCGTGTGCCCCTAGTAACCCGATGTTTATCATGGTTACCAGCCTGCTCCTGCTTCAGCAGGCTGGTAACCAGGAGCAGGACATTGTGGAAAGATTCTTTCCACGATGTCGCTGCTCCCCTGATCGTTGGTGAGCCTGCCTGTTTGACAGCTCACCAGCGACCACATAGCGACGCAGCAACGATCCCTGACAGGTCGTATCGTTGTCGGGATCGTTGCAGCGTCGCTAAGTGTGACGGGGCCTTAACACAACATTATAGCCATAAAGCCACAGGTCTTACCATTTCTGTCCACATACGGTAGCAAAGTGTTCTAATCCAACAGGTTGAAAAGTCCAGTGATTGGCAGCTGTCCCTCGTATGCCCTTGTGGGGGGCTAGTATACCTTATAGACCTAATCTCAGTTTCCCCTTTCTTGTAATGGTTCTCCTGAATCAGGGACTTTGCCATAATAAAATGTCCCTAACATGCCCCTATTAAAATAAGCATTGTCCTGAAATGGCATGTTTCTGTCTAAAAAAAAAAAATAAAAATAAGGGGGGCTCATTTTGGGACATAAAGCTTAAGGAACCTGTAAAATGGTGTCAGGTAAGTACTACAATCCTGCCTACCATACACTTGTCTGTAACTGCAGATGGTTAATATATAAAGTATGTTGATGGACCGAGGGCAGAATATCATGCATGTATTTCAGGGCCAATATCCATTAAGGGAGACTGCTCATTAGATTACGTGTGGATGTGGCATACTTGTACGTCCTTTTACTTCTACTTGTAGAAAGCGTGTGTCGTAATTGGCTCCTCCGAACATACCGATGAGATGAGAAGTGTGCTAATTGTCAGTGGATCGATGCCACTTCATTACTTTTAATTGAGTCCTGCTAATGATGAGCCAATCTGAGGAAATTCTATTCTCATGGAAGTTATTCGATATTAATTGAATGTTCCTTACATAATTCATCTCTTCACTTTACATGGGACGTTTGTGAGGAAGGAGCCTCCCTCTCCTACAATTTCAGCTCATCAGAACTCTATTTTTTTTTATAACAGTCTTCGTCTCTATCTTGAACCATGGCAACTTGATGGATGAACCATTTTTGGAACATCGATCTTGTGCAAGCCTAGATAGGCCCACCAGGGTCTTTTCCACCATCATCTTGATAATATCAAGCCATTGGGTTGCTGATCTTCCTCTTCACCTTGTTCCTTCTATTCTTTCATCCATGATGTCCTTCTCCAGTAATTTGCCCTCTTTATATGATGTGTCCAGAGTAGACAAGTCGTAGCTTGGTGACCCTTGTTTTGAGTGACATGTCTGGCTTGACAGGATGCAGCCTTGTCTAATGTCTCGCTTTACTTTAAACCATGCCGTTTCTCCGTGTTCCATTTGGACTGTTGCTTCTTGGTCGATGTGGAGGTTACTAATGAGGCTGATCAGTTGGGTTGGCACATCCATATATTTTTCTGGCATGAGTTATGAGAGAAATAGTTTGATAGTTTCCACAGTCTGCAGCATCTCCTTTCTTCGGAGTAGGAATAAACACTGATCTTGTCCAGTCCTTGGACCAATTACCAGTTGTCCGTATCTGTTGACACAGGTGAGTGATGACATCAACTGCTGCTTCAAAAGACTTTATTAGTGCTATTGGAATATTGTCAGATTCAGGCGCTTTGTGGTTTGATTGATGCTTTATCACAGCAACGACTTCATCTTTCAGGATGTTCGTCTCTCTATCATTTCCAGTCTCAGTTTCTTCCCATATCTCTGAGTTGTTCTCGTAGAGGTGCTCTGTGTAGTCTTTCCAACTTTACTTGATCTGTTTTGGCTCAGTTAGTTTGTTCCTGTTGGCATCCTTCAACATTTCCCCACTTGGTTCAAACTTTCATTGTATCTCTTTGATCTTTAGGTATGCCTTCTTGGTCTTGCCTCTCAGATGTTCGTTTTCTATCTTTGTACATATCTTTTGGTAATAAAGTTCTTTGCTCGAATGGCTGTCTTTTAGCCTTTTACTGATGTTGTCTGCGTCCTACTTGTTACCTTTTGGCTTTTGCTATTCGTCTTTCTTCGATAATCTGTAGGGTCTCTTCTGCTAAGGGGTCTCTAATGCTTACTGTTTGTCTTACTGGCTTCATCAGTAATAAGTCTTTTATGTGATTCCATAATTCCTCAGGCTTGCTTTCATTGATGTCCAGTGATGTAAATTGGTTTTGCAGACCGTCCCAAAAAACGTTAAGTATGTTGGTGGAACCGAAGTTGGAAACTGCCTGTTGTCTAGTCCGATTGCACAGCTTGACTCTAATCTTTGATTTCAAAAGTTCATGATCAGTTCCACAGTCAGCTACTGGCTTTATTTTCACGGTAATAATCGACAACCTCCATCTTTGGCGAACACATATGTAGTCAATCAGATTCTATAGGCCCCATTCGATGATGTCCATGTGTAGAGTCTTCTTTTGTGATTTTGGAAGAAGATGTTCATGATGGACAGTTGATTTGTCATACATAAGTTAATGAATCTTCCTCCAGCCTCGTTTCATTCACCAAGTCCAAAGTTTAGAACAACGGTTAGTTACATGTTTTGGAACCAATGGTTTCAACTCTTCTTTACCTATATTAAAAAAAAAAAATTTATTTAACTTTTTTGATTTTGGGAAGGGGGGTTAAGTGGTATATGCACGCATAATACACATGTAGATCAACTGGATGCCAATTCAGTAGGTCAATACCACCAATGAAAATGTAATCCTAGGAAGTCCGACTAGTATCTTGCACCATAAGTCACACATAATTCACACTATGTAGTTAGCTCCTTCTGCTGTGGTCAATCTTATTTTTTTACCTCCTACTTAGTCCTGTCGGAATAGCCATATGAGATCCAGATTGTGTGAGGAGTTGTAGTTGTGTGTACTGAAAAACAAGAAAGAATTAACTTTGTGTGGTGGAATGGAGAGAATGTAAGTCCCAATTGTTGCTTGGACTTTATTTTATAGCCTACAGTGCAGTAATGATGTTATTACGTACTTTGTTATCCAGTCCTGTACAGTTATGGCAATAACAAATATATGTAGTAATACGTCACTGATTTAAAAAAAATAAAAGTCGTAAAAGACCCATAACTTTTTTTATTTTTCTGTTTGTTTGAGCTGTGTGAGGGCTTTTTATTTTTCCAGGCTGAGCTGTAGTCCGTATTGGTAATTGATATTGTATTGGTGCGTTTTAAGGTTAAATATGACCTTTTTGTTCCTTTTTTTTGGAGGCAAACTGTATAAAAAAAATAAAAAAAATTCTGCCTTTTTTTTTTTTTCTTTATACGAGGGTTAGTCAATAAGTAATGCCTCCTATTTTTTTCTCCTTAAATAAGGTAGTTATGTTAAATATTCGAATTTGGCACAATTCCTCAAACCTTCTTCTCCAATCCACAGCAATTGCAACTTCCTGCACCAACACGTGGCAGGACTGTATCCGTTTGCAAAATGGCTGACATCGATGTTCGTATTAGACAACGTTCTGTGATTGAATTCTTGCATGCAGAAGGTGAAACGCCCATTCCAATTCATGAGAGACTGAAAGATGTGTACGGTGATGCAACAGTGGATGTCAGTACTGTTAGACGATGGGCTCGTCGCTGTAACACAGCTGAAGGGCCATCACCGATGGCTGACAAAATGCGGCGTGGCAGGCCAGTAACCGCAGTGACTCCAAGCAACATTCAGCGAGTCGATGGCATCATTCGTGGTGACCGCCGGGTGACTGCAGATGAATTGTGTGGCATTATCTGCCTCAGTAAAGGCAGTGTGATGACAATTATTGGACAACTGGGATACAGAAAAGTTTGTGCACGGTGGGTCCCATGAATGCTTTTTACCATGCTGGAATACATGCCCTTGTTAAACGGTGGACCCAGACTGTGGAAATGGATGGAGACTATATTGAAAAGTGACAAATTAATAGTTAATGTTGTGGTTTTCAACCTATGTAATTGCATTTGAATTTCTTGCCAATTAAAAGGAGAAAAAAAATAGGCGGCATTACTTATTGACTGACCCTCGTATGTGAGATATAGTGCAATATTAATATTTCTGATGTTAAAAATGTTTATTTGTAATATTTATGGAATGGGAACAAGGTGTTATTTTAATTTTGTATATTTTTGAGGTTTTGTTAAATATATTCTTTAATTATTATCTTTTTTTTTTAACATTGAGTGGTCACATCACTTAGGGGTGTGGTAACTGAGGAGGCCCTCATGGATCTGACCATTTAGATGCTGTGGTTGATATTGACTGTAGCATCTTATGGATTAAACAGTTATAATCAAAGCTTAATTCTGACAGTGGCAGTTACGGGCAAGCGTTCTATATATGGAGTCAGACGGCTTATTATTAAGGGGGCTAGGTGTCAGACCCCTGTGATCTGATATTGACGACCTAGAATAGGTCATCCATATTATATGACTGGACAAATTTGACTTTTTCAAAAATTTAATTTTAAGGTTGAAATTTAAAAATCGTGATTCAAAATAATTTATTATTTTTAAATTGACCCCAAAAATTAATGTTGGAAATATTTGTTCTCTAGTTGGTGAAATTCTCTCACTTGGCTGTTTCCAGTTGTAGCTCAACCGCCATGTAAGCTCACTATGGTCATGTGCAAGTATAGGTGGGGAAAGAAAGGGGTTCCATGTTCTTTCAATCAGTGGGGTGGCAGTGATTAGAACCCCACTAGCAGAACCTAAGACATGTATAGATTATATACGTATCTCCGAAATACCAATATAATGATTTGATGCCTTTACACTATTGTTCTATGCTTGAAACTCAAGACCGTGAAAATACGCAATTAATAAGACATTAGCTGTAAATGACGCCAGAACAGTAATTGTAGGCAGTTGATACATATTTCATAGTATTCCAGATACAGTGCGAACTTTCATGTTTAGTGTCATTGGTTTTTCCGAGATCTAATCATACAAAAGTCAGACCTGACAAATGATTATTACTTCAGCGCGGAGTTTTATTCCTAATGAATCAATAAATTCTAAAGTTTAATTGCTGAACATGAGAAGCTGGATTATACATCAGGAAAGAACTAAGCTGAAAAGTCCAAGGGTCTAGAAGACTTATTGATTTGTGGGGAGAGGTAAACGTGCCTGATGGGAGCACTGATCATTGCTAAAAATTTGGCTCAATTTACGTGATATGACCAGAAGTGGAACTAGAAAGTGCTTTGATCGATTGAAAACTTTTGAATGTCCCCTTGAGCATTTACCATATTGATGTGGAAGTTAAGATATACATTCAGACCACGATGTGTTAACCAAAAACACACAACTTCTTCTGTGAAGGTAAAACCCAAAGAGTAAGCATAGACATTAGCAGAACATGCTGGGACCATGGTACCACAGACAACCATCCAAATAATCAGGAAATTCAGGACGGGGCCACGGGTGATTAACACTTCAAAATCCAATCACTTAGATCAATTCAGATCATCAGATCTATTCTCTGTATTGATTAGAACCTATACTGGAACCTTTTGATAAAATCAGACCCCAAGGTCAGACTTCAAAATTGATGTCCACATTTATAAGTTTACATGTAAATTTATTCAGATCCTGAAATTAATTCAAACCCCCAAACTAGTCCTCTAAGTAAATTCAGACCTCTAAATGAATCAAGACCTTAGAACAGACCCCTATATTTACATGGGTTGATAATTGACGAACGTTAACTATCATCGTCCCATGTAAACATGCCACCAATCGGCTAACGAGCACGCAAAACACTAAGGCTATGTTCACACATTGCGTTTTTTCAGCTTTTTTTTTTTAATACAAATTTTCACCTGCGTTTTACAGTACCAGCAAAGTCTATGAGATTTCAGGAATCTCATGCACACACACTGTTTTTTTTTTGTCATCAGTATTTTGTGCTTTGCATGGTTTTTAGCACAATAGAGCAGGTCACTTGTTTCAGCGTTTTTGCAGCGTTTTTCACCACTTGAAAATAATGGGCAGTGACAAAAACACTGAAAAAAGCTGCAAAAGCGCAGGTATCAGGTTTTGCTGTTTTTTTTGTGGCAAAACCTGATTTAGTTGAATAGGCTATTTATTTTTTTTCACTGAACTTGATCAGCAGACATAAAGAGACAAATGGACAGTGAAAAATACGCAGTATAAATCAAGCAGAACCTGCTTTTTGGAGGCAGAAACTTTACTGCCAAGAGATCCGGTTTTGCTGCAGAAAAAAAGCGCTGAAAAAACGTCTACTGTAAACATACCCTAATTCATCGGCTGATTGCTCCGTTTATCCTTGACGGCAGCTGCCGACATACTGTATATCTCTAATGACATTGTATCCACCTGTAGGAACAGGGCATTAAACGAGCATGCAATTAGCACTCCTTTATGGAAAGTAATAACCCCCTTGAAATGACCCCTAAGTTAGTGCTACCACAGACCAGGTATTAAAAGGAGTTCAGATCCCGGACTAAGTGCTAAAATGTATTTAGATCTCAGGTCTTAACCCACTAAAGTAAATTCAAACTACTCTGATTACTTACCACTTACTTTTCACTTCCAGACACTGCTGCTTTGTTTCATGCTTTGCACTGCAGCTTTGCTTCCTCAGATTGACTGTTGTGTTAAAGCACAAAATCACTCAGAAGTTGTGAGGACCAGATTTATATTACGGGATTGATTTAAGGTTTAATAGATTTGCTGCTGATACAATACAGCAAAGCCTGCAGTTCCTCTTTACTAATGTCTAAGACTACATTCACACATCCGTGTTACACATTTGTCTGCTGTCCACTTTTTTCAGACCGTACATGGACCCATAATTGAAATGTTTTAAAAAAACAGATGCATTTTAATCAAGTCCGCATCTCTGATCTGTGAAACTCAGAACATGTCTTATTCCCATGACTCTGCTATTAAAGACGACCTTTCACTAGTTTGGGTATGATCAGTTGGCTGCATCATGGGATAGTGGCTGCGAACCTGAATTAAAAAGTATTTTTTAGTTTTATTTTCTAGCCTTCATTGGGGAGATATTAGCTTGTAAAGTTTAGATTCCAATTTATCATAAGCCCAATTGGGTGTTACCAAAGATTTGTCTCTGGGAACCTGTACTTTTTCCTCTGAATGATGTTGAATCATAAGCATGTGGCATCTTGCAGGGGAAAAAAGAACACTCCAGCAGATTAGAAAAATATGCATTCTCCTGTAAGACATGTAATGACAAATGGGCTTGATGTCTACAGTTTTTATCTCACAGCAGTCAGTATGGGAGTAGGGGCAGAGCTGACAACCCTGCCAGAGGAGAACTGCAGCTGCAGAGGTGTTTGTAATGATGCTCAGCTCTACTCTCCCTGGCTGAGTGCTGTGAGATAAAAGCTGGAGGTGTTTGTAATCACCCTCAGCTTTGCTTCCTCACTCACACACTCACACACACACACTGACTGCTATGATATTGAAGCTGGAGGTGTTGGTAATCACACTCACCTCAGCTGTAGCTGCAGAGATCTGGGCTGAAAGCAGGGCTATGTGTCATAACATGTCTCAGGAGAGAGCGTGTTATTTTACCTTTTTTTCCCCTGCATGATGCCCCTGCTTATGATTGGTCAGCGTCATGCAAGGAAAAAAGTACACTCCCCCATAGAGAAATCTCTGGTAACACCCACTTGGGTGTATCATAAATTAAAATATAAAGTTTACAAGCTAATATCTCCGCAACAGAGATGAGAAATAAAAAAATAAAAAAGTCTTATTCAGTTCTTCAGCCACTATTCCATGATGTGACCGATTTTAACACGCTGAAGCTGAAACTCCTATGGTGGGCATGTCTTTGTTGGTATAACTTGTTGTTGTCTTGATTTATAAATCTTCAGCCGCCATTACCCCCTAACCACTGTAGGTGTAAACATATATTCCTCTACTGAAACCCTACACCCACTGTATAGTATGAAAAGAGCTGTTTCATTGTGTCCTGCAAACCTGAAAGGAAGATGTCCATCTCGATTTCATTGAGATTTGAGGAGCAGTGGTCACCACGCCTTGTCACACCCCTGTCTTGTCCCAGCTTTGCCAACTTTGTCGGAGCTGGGTGAAACTAGGGTGAAAATGCCAAAAATCACAACATTTTTTGTGAAATCTTTTTTTTCAATGCTTTTTATGCTAGAACTCTACCACAGGATGTTTGGGCAACTACTCTCATTGTACCCACTTTTGGATGTAGCTCCCTGAAACGTGGCCACTAGAGATGAGCAGATCAGGTAAAATTCAAATTTAAGAAACTCGAGCAATTTTCTATTTGCAGAGAAATTATGGAATTGAATGTCTCTTATGATGATCTGGGGTCTCTCCAAACCCCAGAGCATGATGAACATTAAAAAAAAATCCTTATATTAACCTCACCGCTCATTACTCCAGATCCTTCGCTCCTCACCGTCACTCGTCGGGTCCTTGCTCATCTTCTAATAACTGCCGATGCCGATTGAGGGTTCTACACGCATGCGCTGAACTGTCCTGGGCCTTAACAGAGCAGAAGTCCGGTCCAAGAATGAGAGGCCAGGTGATTTCAGTGGTGATCAGAAGATGGCAGTGATCAGAATGTGCGTTGAGGTACAGGCCAGTGACAGTGAGGAGTGGAGGGGCCTAAGATGAGTTGAATATAATGATTTTTTTATTAATATTTAACCATTTGATGACCCTTTACTGTTCAGAAAAATAGAAGACAGCAGCCACCATTTTGATGAATCAGCATGGAAGCGAATTAAGGAAAATACACATTTTGTCAATATCTGATGTTCAGGAGCAACTTCAGAATCACAAGATCTCTCTTGTAAAGAGCTCTCCTGCTTTGTTTCCTGTACAGGAGACAGAGGGTTACTTGAGTGAGTTGGATCTGAATCAGCATTTGAAGGGGGAATTGGCCCAGTCTTTGTGTTAGTTTGTGTCAAACCAGCACACAAATAGACCTGGAGGTGTCTGTCCTAACTAAGGCTGTAAGGGCGCCTCTGCCTACGATGTAGTGCTACTGTGGCACCCCAGGGGTCCGGTTGCCACAGTGGCATTGCCTCCCTCACAAGAGGTGATGCCATGCCTGGAAGCAAGCAGGGGTCCCCTAGTCAGGTATACTAGCATGCAACACTTTCCTGGCTCCAGACCAGCAAGGGGAGCTCCTCCCCTTAGCAACTGGAATCTGGAGGCAGGGGTTAGTTAGTTAGTTAGTTAGTGAGAGGAGTTGAAGTCAGGACGTCGACGAGGAAAGACCTAGGGAGTGGAGCTGCACGGCAGTTCACCCCAGAGGAGAGAAGCGCAGAAGAACCGGACACTGGAGTCCAAGGTTGTGGGGCACTGAAGGCCCAGCAGCAGAAACCGGAGGGCAGGAGACTGCAGGTCTCCTGGCCCCATCAGACACCCGGAGGCTCAGCAGCACATAGGGCCCAGCACCACCACGTGGGAGCGACACTCCAGGAAGGCCCGAGCTGTCTGCCATACGGGTGAGCACAAAGACGTTTTACTCAGGGACGAGGGCCACAGCACAGCTACAAGCAGCAGGGTCAAAGAGATTAGTGCAAAGGGAAGGCCTAAAACTTCACCTGGTGAGGTGGATTCCCAACTTTCTTCCAGGCTGCCCGGACCTCTACTACAAACTAGTACCCGTACCCCGGTCTGCCTAACCACCGCAAGTAAAGATAAGAGGAAACCGCCATTAAGTTGTGGACTGATCATTAACTGCGCCATCCCCTGCCCTACACTGCACAGCAACATCTATAACATCACCATTTCCTGCCCTGGAGCTAAGCTCTGCCTGTGGAGAGCTGAACCAATTCTGCTGCACTAACATCAGCTCCAGAGGACCTGCTCCGCAGCGGCGGCTCCCTTTTGCCGCATACCACAAGTGGCGTCACGAACTTTATATAAAAACTATAACCCCCTTTCCCAAATTCCCCTTTTATTGACCGCCCTGGGTCACGGACCGGGTCACCGCCACTGTGACATCTCCCCTAGCAACGACCGGCCTGGCTACCGAGTACCCCACGGCCCAGGGGGCGAGTCAACTTGGCGTCACGAACAGGATTCGCGAAGCCCGGTATGACCAGGTCCTGAGTACTACAAAGACTGTGTATAACTGTATAAACTGCAGCCATTACTGTAGCACATGCGGAGTTAATGATATGTGGGGTGTCCCATCGTGGGCGGAGCCTCAAAATCGGCGCCAAAATAGGGCCCTCCCACTTGCATAGACTGTACCAGAGTTGTCTGTCACTCAGGCTGAAAGGTGCCAGCCTTCCCCTTTGCATCAGACTGAGCCCTGCAGAGGGCTGTGTGATCCCATCCATCCATCCCAGCTACTTCAGCTCTGTGAATACAAGTGTAAGAAGCTGTGCAGCAAGAGTGCAGCTGTACAGTGACTGGCAGAGCAGCAGACTGGTATGTCAGCAGAAACCCAGGACCTGGCTGAGGTTCACTAGGGGGGAGGAAGATGCCCAACCTGGGAGAGGACTCAGCCGCGGATGCGGCCGCCGCCACTGTAATGCCATTATCAATGCCATATATACCAGGGGCGGCGTGGTTGCCCCAGTACTCAGGGGAGTCGCACACCCTGAGCGACTTTGAGGAGAGACTGCGCAGTTTGTTTAAAGTGTACCCCCTGTCTGAGGAGCAAAAAGTCAGCATCCTCATAGGACAGCTAATCGGTGCAGCCCAGAGAGAAGTGAAGTCCTGGCCAGGCAGGGACAAAGGCACTGTTAAGGAAATACTGGCCCCGTTAAAGAATATCTTTGACACTCGCACCGCAGCAGAGATTAAAATGAAGTTCTACGGGTGCAAGCAAAGGGTGCAGGACAGTTTATGGGACTATGCTCTAAACCTGCAGGAGGCGCTGCGGGCCATTAAACAGAAATGAATAAACGATGGCCCACCTTATGAAGCTGACCGGTCCGTGGTGTCTGGTCACGAGTTCCAGACCCTTGGCCGGTTGTTGCCTACTCGTATACCAAGTATTTTTTAAGGAAGGAGAAGACATGAGTTTTACAGCATGAAGAACATGATTTTATTAAGATAAGCAAACTAGTGCATACAAAGTCATTTCATATAAATTACAATACAGGGGAAGTAAAGTGCTTAGTGCCAGGTGTCAGGGGATCCCGCGGAAGATGCAACAGCCGGGTTGGATATATATGAGTTATTATGTAAACGAGTTCAGGGTGGGTATACAGACATACACCCAAAGTGCTAGACTGCTAGTGTACAGTACAGACCAAAAGTTTGGACACACCTTCTCATTTAAAGATTTTTCTGTATTTTCATGACTATGAAAATTGTACATTCACACTGAATGCATCAAAACTATGAATTAACACATGTGGAATTATATACTTAACAAAAAAGTGTGAAACAACTGAAAATATGTCTTGTATTCTAGGTTCTTCAAAGTAGCCACCTTTGCTTTGATGACTGCTTTGCACACTCTTGGCATTCTCTTGATGAGCTTCAAGAGGTAGTCACCGGAAATGGTCTTCCAACAATCTTGAAGGAGTTCCCAGAGATGCTTGGCACTTGTTGGCCTTTTTGCCTTCACTCTGCGGTCCAGCTCACCCCAAACCATCTCGATTGGGTTCAGGTCTGGTGACTGTGGAGGTCAGGTCATCTGGCGTAGCACCCCATCACTCTCCTTCTTGGTCAAATAGCTTGGAGGTGTGTTTGGGGTCATTGTCCTTTTGAAAAATAAATGATGGTCCAACTAAACGCAAACCGGATGGAATAGCATGCCACTGCAAGATGCTGTGGTAGCCATGCTGGTTCAGTATGCCTTCAATTTTGAATAAATCCCCAACAGTGTCACCAGCAAAGCACCCCCACACCATCACACCTCCTACTCCATGCTTCACGTTGGGAACCAGGCATGTAGAGTCCATCCGTTCACCTTTTCTGCGTCGCACAAAGACACGGTGTTAATTCATAGTTTTGATGCCTTCAGTGTGAATGTACAATTTTCAAAGTCATGAAAATACAGAAAAATCTTTAAATGAGAAGGTGTGTCCAAACTTTTGGTCAGTACTGTAAGTAATAACAGATTGTAGTAAAAAGTGCAAGCAGTCACATATGTAGCCCGACCCATCCCATACATATCAGTGCAACCTCATGTATAAAACTCACCCAGCTTCAATGCCCGCACAGTCAGCACATCGATGGGACCCCAACACCACTGGTACCGATGAGAGTAACGTGCCTGACACCTGGCACTATGCACTTTACTTCCCCTGTATTGTAATTTATATGAAATGACTTTGTATGCACTAGTTTGCTTATCTTATTTTAAAAAATCATGTTCATGCTGTAAAACTCATGTCTTCTCCTTCCTTTAAAAAAAAAAAAAAAAAGGGCCATTAAACAGGTAGACCCCGACAGTGTGCGAGACGAGGACAGATTGCTAACTGAGCAGTTTATTGAGGGGCTCCTGTCTGACGCTCACCGGACACAGCGGCGCCTTATGGCTCTGCAAAACCCTGATCTGGACTTTGCGCAATTTAAAGACCGAGCCATCCGGGTGCTACGAGAATCAACCCCAAGTGGCACTGCACCCCTCCGGTGCCCAGCTATCACATACCACCAGGAGGTGGCGTCCTTTTCCCCAGCACCTGTGGAGGCTGACGCGCAGACCCTAGATAATGACCCGTCTGCAGACCTACGCCTTCAGGTTCAGGAGCTGACCAAAAGTGTGGCTACACTAACCAAAACCGTGCAAGTGTCTCCAAAGGAAAGAATCCAGCTGGCTTCCAGTCCAGATGACGTCCCGTGGCGACGGCAGAGAAGAATTCCACCGACCAGAGGGAGAAACCGCAATTGCTACGACCAGAACGGACAACCCATCTGTTGCCACTGTCAAAAGGCGGGGCACATCGCAAGATTCTGCAACTTAAACGAGCAACCCCTGGGGCAGAGGGTCAACCCCCAAGGAGTAAGACAACCGGGCCCACAAAGCTGGCGAGACAAGTACGTGGGAGGACGACCGGTCCTACCTGTTGTGCTTGATGGCATTCTGATGAACGCATTGCTGGACACTGGTTCCCAGGTGACAACGATGCCATATATCCTTAATAAACGATACTGGACTGACTCAGACATTACCCGCAGTCCAGATGAACATCTTAACATCTATGCCAGCAATGGTCAGCCCTTGCCTCAGGTGGGCTATAAAGAGGTGACCATAAAAGTTGGCCGAGTAGAATTGCCATCACAAGGAATGATTATTGTTGATATTGATCGCCGAGAAAGTCATCCTATGATAACTATAGGCACCAATGTGATAGAGAATTGTCCTGGGGAAATTATTCTTTTGTTGCAACAGGTCGCAGAGACTGCCAGTTCCAGTCAGCAGCAAGTTCTGCAGAAGGAAATCAGAGCCCTGATGAAAAGACAACAGGTAGAGCTGTCTGGTGGAGAAGTCTGCAGTGTCAGGATGAGTGATCCATTCCCCATTGCAATGCCCCCTAGGAGTGAAATGTTAATATGGTGTCGGGCAACAATAGATCTCAGTGGTCAAGATTATCAGGCCCTGGTAGAACCCGTGTACTCTGATAGTAGGCCCACCATCTGGACAGTCAGGGGGGTAGTCTATGTCCGCAAGGGGAAGAGTACCGATACGTATCCTGAATTGTGGGGAGAAAGAGGTCCATTTACCCCGGTATGCCACTCTTGCTAAGCTGTTCACTGTCAGTAACAATGCAATAAAGGCAGTGGAACCCTTGCCTCCGTCCAAACCGGCAGAGGATAATGGCTCCAAGGGACAGGTGGAGGATTGGTGTCAGAAGTTACTAGTGGGCACTGACTCCACCCCTTTGCACCAAAAGCATGGAGTATACCGGGTGGTCAAAAAATATGAGCGAGTCTTCAGCACACACCCACTAGATTTTGGGCAGGTAAAAGGGGTCGAACATCATATCCCCACGGGAGATCATCCGCCCATTAAAGAGAGGTACCGGCCTGTACCCCCAGCTCACTATCAATGTGCCAAAGGAATGTTACGGGAGATATAGGAGGCTGGGGTGATCAGAGATAGTTGTAGCCCCTGGGCAGCTCCATTAGTTCTCGTTAGAAAGAAGGATGGTACAATGAGGATGTGTGTTGATTACAGGCAGATTAACCGCATTACACATAATTGAGGAATCATTAGCAGCATTCAGATCAGCTAACTATTTCTCCACTTTGGATCTCACCAGTGGGTACTGGCAGGTTCCTGTGGCAGAGGCGGACAGAGAAAAGACCGTGTTTACAACACCAATGGGCCTCAGCGAGTTCAACTGAATGCCATTCGGGCTCTGCAATGCCCCAGGAACCTTCCAGCGGTTAATGGAGTGTTGCCTAGGACACAAAAACTTTGAAACCATCCTGCTGTACGTAGATGATGTAATCGACTACTCAAAGACATATGAAGACCACCTGGAGCACCAGGCCGAGGTGTTCGAAGCCCTATCTGGTTATGGCCTGAAAGTAAAACCGTCCAAGTGCCACCTGTTGAAGCCCAAGGTGCAGTACCTAGGTGATGTGGTAAGCGCTGAAGGTGTAGCTCCAGACCCTGAAAAAGTCTCTGTGATCAAGGACTGGCCAAGACCCTCCACTATCAAGGAAGTGCGGCAGTTCCTTGGGCTGGTAGGCTACTACAAGAGATTCATCAAGGGTTTCACCAAGATAGCGGCACCCATGCAGGACCTCTTAGTGGGCCAGTCCAAGAAGGCCAAGAACCCAAAACCTCCGTTCAAATGGGGTAAACCAGAAGACTAATCTTTCACTCGACTGAAAATGGCTCTTACTGGAGACGAAGTCCTGGCCTACCCCGACTATGGCCAACCCTTTGTACTCTATACGGATGCCAGCAACGTGGGATTGGGAGCGGTGCTGTCCCAGGTACAGCAGGGCAGAGAGATAGTGATTGCCTACGCCAGCAGGAAGCTCCGTCCTACGGAAAGGAACCCCAACAACTATAGTTCCTTCAAGTTGGAGTTTTTAGCCATAGTCTGGGCTGTAACAGAGCGCTTCAAACACTACCTCGCCTCCTCCAGATTTACAGTCTTCACAGACAACAACCCGCTGACGCACCTGGAGACTGCGAAGCTTGGTGCCCTAGAGCAACGATGGATGGCCCGATTGTCTAACTATGAGTTTACCATTGTAGTGCCGGCGTCCCTGCCCTCTGCTAGGCAGGGACGCTGTTCCCCTCACCGCTCTGCTCCGTGCCCGGCGTCCCTCTCCCGCTCTGCTGGCAGCGCGCGCTCCTTCCCGGCCACTGTGCTTAGGGCGCGCGCGCGCGCCCTCCCTCCCTCTTAAAGGGGCCGCGCGCGCCGTCCTAAGGAGTCCCCGGCCAATGGCCGGAGGACTTTACCATATATAAGGCACCTCCTCCAAAATGGAGGTGCCCGAGCAATGTTGTTGCACCGTTCTACTCTGCTTCAGCCCTCAGGTCCCTTGCCAGTTACCTGCCAGTTTCCTGCCAGATTCCTGCCAGCTTGCTGTCCTAATCCTGCCTGATTTCCTGTTACCTGCCTGCCTGCCTGAGGTCCGACGGTCTGCCTTACAACTCCGGTCAGTCTGTCTAAGGACCAACTTGCCCGCTCACCTGGGAGCGCACATCAGCTACCTGCCTGTTTGCCTGAGGTCCGACGGTCTGCCTTACAACTCCGGTCAGTCTGTCTATGGACCAGCTTGCCCGCTCACCTGGGAGCACTTCTCCGCTACCTGCCTGCTTGCCTGCCCGGAGGCTCCGCTGTCACGTGCTGTGACCACCAGCTATTCCAGACTCTTGCCCGCTCACCTGGGAGCGCTTCTCCGCTACCTGCCTGCTTGCCAGCCCGGAGGCTCCGCTGTCACGTGCTGTGACCACCAGCTATTCCAGACTCTTGCCCGCTCACCTGGGAGCGCTTCTCCGCTACCTGCCTGCTTGCCTACCTGGAGGCTCCGCCGTCACGTGCTGTGACCACCTGCTATTCCAGAGACTCTCGCTTGCTCACCTGGGAGCACACATCCTCCATCTGCCTTGCTAGCCTACCTGGAGGTTCAGCCATCACAGGTCGTACCTACCCTTTACCTAGAGACTGCCCCGGTCACTTGCCGTGACCTCCAGCCCGTTCTTCCAGAGACTGCCCTGATCACTTGCCGTGACCTCCTGCCCGTACACCCAGAGACTGTCCCGGTCACCTGCTGTGACTGCCTGCCTGGTCGCCACCCGCTCCCTTACAAGGACCGCTCCCTTGTATAGTAGCCCAGAGGTTCCGCCTCCCAGACCCGTTACAACCATCAAGTATCGGGCTGGGCATAAAAACACCAATGCTGATGCGCTGTCCAGGCAGCCCAACTTGCCAGATGGGGGAGAAGACCCGGAAGATCTGGAGGAGATTGAGCTACCCGCTTTCCATCGTCACGGGGTGACCCAGTGCTCCCACTGTGTGAGGGACAAGCGCTCCGTCAACAGAGAGGCCACGTTTAACCCATTGCCCCACCATGGATGGGCAGAGACGCAGGATAGCGACCAGGCTGTCCGCCTGGTAAAGGAGTTGCTGACACAAGCTGATTCGCACCCTGATCCAGATTCTCCACAGGAGGCCCAACAGTTGTGGAAGGAGAAGGGCAAACTGTTCATCTACAAGGGAAAGCTGTGTGGAAGTATCCACTCCCGGACACACGAACTGTTCTGGCAGGTGGTAGTCCCGAGGCGGGATGTGCCAATGGTCTTAGAAGCATACCACAATGGAGCAGGACACTTCGGGTGTAAGAAGTTGGAAGTCCTGCTACGTGAGCTATTCTACTGGGTTGGCATGAGGAAAGCAATCGAGAGATGGTGTTGAGAATGTGGTCCATGTAACCTGAGACGGAAAGACCGTGACAGCCAGGGGGCTCCCCTGCAGCCCATAATCTCCAAACAACCACTTGAACTGGTAGCCTTGGACCACGTGAAGCTAGCCCTACGCTCTCACCATAGTAGACCACTACTCCAGGTTCTTGGTAGTAGTGCCAGTGAAAGATCAGATGGCTCAGATGGCTGCCAAAGCGTTTCAACAACACTTTTGTCGCCCACACAGTTACCCTGAACGAGTGCTGACCGACCAAGGTCCAGCATTTGAAGCAGAAGTGTTCCAAGAACTCTGTAACTTGTACGGCTGCAAGAAAATGAGGACGACGCCATATCATCCCCAGACCAACGGGTTGTGCGAGAAAATGAACCAGGTGGTGATAGACCTGTTGAAGACGTTGCCCCTTGAAGAACATAGCCTGTGGCTAGAGAAGTTACCCGATTTGGTGGACCTATATAACCACATCCCGGTGAACTCCACCAACTGTACACCCGCTTACCTGATGAGAGCAAGACCTGGTAAGCTACCCATTGACTTAGATATGGGAGTTTTAACACCAGAGACAACATCACCAGATGCAGATTGGGATACAGAGCGGCAGCAACAATACCGCAAGGTGCAAGAATGTGTGGAAAGAAGTTTGTCCCAGGTGAGACAGAAGCAGGAGAAAACTTACAATCAGCACGCACCTGCCGTTACCTTATCACCTGGAGACCAGGTACTTAAGAGGAAGAGACGAGTCCATAAATTAATGACCAGTGGGAGGTTGAGCCATACACCATCCTACCCTCGAATTACGATAACACCAAAGTGTGCCTCATCAGTAAAGATGGAGGGGAAACTTCAGCGGCAGTCTCAAGAGACCACCTGAAGATATGTCCTGAACAGTTGAAACACAAAGAAGAAGACCAAGACAGCCCTCAGCCCACAGAAGAGGTGGAAGAAATGGTCCAGATAGTCCTTGGAGCATTTCCCCGGTCTTGGACGCAGGTGAACAGAGGAATTGTGGTATCTGTCCTGACCTTTCTCCAAGCGGCCTTACCGGAAGCTGCAGAGGCTCCAGAACATCTGCAAGACCAGTCGGCCCCAGAGACAGATGCTTCATCAGCAGCAGATCAGGAGACTCTACCCTCTGCTAGCAGTGAACCTGTCGTACCCAGGGTGAGTCAAAGAATTCGTAGGAGATTACACAGCCTACCGGTGTTACCTCAGACTACCTGTAGTGTAGTTCACCCTGAACCCACCACACCAGGGGTAGACACAAGGGACCTTGGTAGGTTAGTAACAACAAATGTACTACGTAGATTGACCCGGAGTACTAAAGGTCAGCTCCCTGCCCGCTGGAGGAACTAAAGTGTATGTTATATATAGTTGTAACCGTTAAATAATCTTGGATATATATGGTTGCTAAATTTATAGACAATTGGACCACAGGACTAGGTGTGGTCAGGACAATGTTGAAAATAGTTAATAATTGGCCTTGAAAATAAACCACAGGCGTGGCTGAAGACCAGGCCCAACTACAGCGTGCCCTGAAGCCACGCCTAGGAACAATACACAAAGTGGGTTGATGCGGTTCCCACCAGCCAAAAGACAATCCCCAGATTGTGGCGTAAAGACTAAGCGCCGCAGTGACTGCTACCAATTATTGTTTTTTTTTGTGATTTTTGCTTTTTGAGATTTTGTAAACTATTTGTAATGTGAATTGTTATTGTTAATTGTTAATTCAAAAAGGTTTCCTCAGTCTGGGAGTACTGAAGTTAACTAGGGGGGAATGTGGAACCCCAGGGGTCCGGTTGCCACAGTGGCATTGCCTCCCTCACAAGAGGTGATGTCATGCCTGGAAGCAAGCGGGGGTCCCCTAGTCAGGTATACTAGTTTGCAACACTTTCCTGGCTCCAGACCAGCAAGGGGAGCTCCTCCCCTTAGCAACTGGAATCTGGAGGCAGGGGTTAGTTAGTTAGTTAGTTAGTGAGAGGAGTTGAAGTCAGGACGTCGACGAGGAAAGACCTAGGGAGTGGAGCTGCACGGCAGTTCACCCCAGAGGAGAGAAGCTCAGAAGAACCGGACTCTGGAGTCCGAGGTTGTGGGGCACTGAAGGTCCAGCAGCAGAAACCGGAGGGCAGGAGACTGCAGGTCTCCTGGCCCCATCAGACGCCCGGAGGCTCAGCAACATGATAGGGCCCAGCACCGCCACGTGGGAGCGACACTCCAGGAAAACCGAGCAGCCTGCCATACGGGTGAGCACAAAGACGTTTTACTCAGGGACGAGGGCCACAGCACAGCTACAAGCAGCAGGGCCAAAGAGATTAGTGCAAAGGGAAGGCCTAAAACTTCACCTGGCGAGGTGGATTCCAAACTTGCTTCCAGGCCGCCCGGGCCTCTACTACCAGGTAGTACCCATGCCCCGGTTTGCCTAACCACCACAAGTAAAGATAAGAGGAAACCGCCATTAAGTTGTGGACTGATTATTAACTGCGCCATCCTCTGCACTACACCGCACAGCAACATCTATAAAATCACTACTTCCTGCCCTGGAGCTAAGCTCTGCCTGTGGAGAGCTGAACCAACTCTGCTGCGTCACCATCAGCTCCAGAGGATCTGCACCGCAGTGGCGGCTCCATATAGCCGCATACCACAGGTGGCGTCACGAACATTATATAAAAACTATAATCCCCTTTCCCAAATTTTATAGACCGCCCTGGGTCACGGACCGGGTCATCGCCACTGTGAGATCTCCCCTAGCAACGATCGGCCCGGCTACCGAGTACCCACGGCCCGCAGGGCGCATCACTACTACCATACAAAGTAACTGTAGAGGTACTAACCTGCACATAAGGAACTGGAAGAGGCCATGATGCAGATTACATGATTTTCAGCCACGACCCGCATGCACAGAATCACATGATAGTGCAGCTTGGTGCTGACCTCTGCTTCTCCTGATCGGCAAATGCAGAGATGGACAAAGCTGGGCAGGAGTTCGGGATGCTGTCTTGGAGTATGAGCCTACAATGTGTTTTTCAGATGGATATTGCCTGTAACCTATTTGAAAAGGAGCTAAAAAATATAAAAACAAAAAATAACATGCACAGCAATGTCAAAATGACTTGCTGTGCATATGTTCCGTCTTTTGTCATTTTTAACCGCTTCAGGCTTCGAAAGACACTTGGAAGCTGCCACTATTTGATGGAATGTAAAAAAAAAAAAAACAAACACTTTGCCACAAAAGACACTTCAGAGACCACATTGCTGCCGTTTTCATGTAGCGTCTTGGGCCTAAAAAACTACGTGGGTATTTGCTAGCGTCTAAAAGATGCCAGGTGCACATAACCTTATGGTGAGAGGAAGGTGAGATGGGGAAGGGTTCCTGCTCACCGCCGGTGGCCTGAAATAGGGAAACAAGCCAACCAAATCCCTCCTTATCCGGCTTGTCTTTTAGTGATCCCAGTAGCTCTGCATTGTTTGCAGGTAAGTGTATGGTCAGAGGCCTACATTTCTTTGTCTTTTTTGACGTTTCCTCCTAGACAACTCTCGTGGACAACAGGCTGGATGTTACCCTTGCCCTTGCTTACATTGCTTGTACCCCTGCCCTCTAGCCAGTCCTATTCTAATTATTTAAAGTAACCCCCCCTGACAAATCTAAAGCACTAACTTTCTAGACAGCCATTGTGTTTACAGACAGTCCTGCATGCATTGGCATAAAGGCACATACATCAGCCAATACGTAGTTTACAAGTTTACTCCGAAATGTGATCGGAATGTAGCCTCATGGTGAAAAATATCTAAAAGGTTATATATTCAGTGACCCCTAGAGATAGAAAAAAGAACATTACCACTGATAGTATGGTATAATGCTAGATAATCAACTACAGGTAATTACAATGTGAATATTAAGTACTGCAGAAATCCGTTCACTAAAATGTATTATATAGGGTAAATTATGTCATATAGGGGAAGATTACGATAAAAAATTATGCTACCATACATTAAAGCAAGAGGTTGTCCAGTCCAAACCCCTTAAATGGGTATTCTCACCATAGTAAGGAATAGCATATTAGTAGACTATTCAATGGCTTAATCATTACAGGGGTTCAACTTCTGTGACCCACACTAATGGTGAAAATGAAGGGACCTCAATGCTGTAACCCCTTAATTCTCAGAATTACTGGGGAGCTTAAGAAGTCAGAGCCCCAGTGGTTCCTTAACTGAGCTAGAACACCCAAGCCGCTGAGCTCAGTGATCGACCGCAATGGTGATATGTGCTATTGACATGATGTCACCTCTGCATCCAAGCGCACACCAGCTAGTCAAAGCAATGATAATGTCTTACTGCTAAAACCTTCAATGTAAGTAAACAGCACACCGCTTGATAAGTGACACATCATTGAATTCTGTTTTATCCCCTACCTCATGCTGCCTTTAGATTACATAGCAAAAACCTGCTAACAGATTCCTTTTAAAGTGGAAAATCCCTTTACGTAATAGCATTACCTAACCATGTGCCATCACTTACTGAGATGGGAATAGCTCGAATAAGCCCGAATTAGTAATATCTCAAACACCTTTGATTTACACTCCCTTTCTAAGTCCCTTCTTCCTTTGGCAGACATAGGTTCCTTGAACGACGCAGATGCTGCTGCTGCTTTGTATAACACCACAACAGCTGCAGCTCTCGAATATGTCACCCCCCACACACACATACCAAAGCTCGCACAATTAACAGGCAACCCTGGCACAACAGCCTAACTAAAGAACTGAGGCAGGCTTTCAGGGTTGCTGAGCGGAGATGGAAAAGATCCCACTCCAACGAGTAGTTCATCACATACAAACAGTGCCTCACCAATTTCAAGTCCACACTCACTGCTGCAAAACAAACTTCGCTTCTTTGGTATTCTCTTTGTCTCACAACCCTAAACAGCTATTCAACGCTTTCAATTGTCTCCTCTGTCCCCCAGCACCTCCTAACTCTCCTCTCCTCTTATTTCTGCTGAAGAATTAGCCTCATTCTTCAAGCAGAAGATTGATAACATCAGACGAAGCTTTTGTCTACAGTCCCCACAGCCCATCCTCATAACTACTCAACTCTCTTAGCACCAAACCAGCTTCTCCACCATTACAGAAGATAAACTTTCCTCTCTACCGTCCAGATCACATTTCACTACCTGTGCACTTGACCCGACCCAATCCCATCCCACCCCATCCCAAACCTCACCACAGTCTTCATCCCAACCCTAATCCATCTCTTCAACCTATCACTAACAACTGGTGTCTTTCTCTCATGCTTTAAACATGCCTCGATCACATCCATCCTCAAACTGTCCTCCCTTGACCCATCCTCTGTGTCTAGCTATCGCCCTATATCACTTTTCCCCTATGCCTCAAAACTACTGCAACAGCATGTCCATCTTAAACTGTCCTCCCACTTCTCCTCCTGCTCCCTCTTTGATCGGTTACAATCTGGCTTCTGACCTAATCATTCAACCGAAACTGACCTAACTAAAGTCACCAATGACTTACTAACCACCAAAGCCAAGCAACACTATTCTGTCGTCCTTCTCCTGAACCTGTCCTCTGTCTTCGACACAGTGGACCATTCCCTCTTACTACAGATTACCTCATCTCTTGGCATCACAGACTTATCCCTGTCTTGGATCTCTTTATACCTAACAAGACCGGACATTCAGCGTCTCCCACCCGCACACCACCTCCTCATCTCACATCCTATCTGTCGGTGTCCCACAAGGTTCAATTTTAGGACCTCTGCTCTTCTCCATCTACACCTTTGGCATGAGACAGCTCATGGAGTCCCACGGCTTTCAATATAATCGCTGTGCTGATGACACACAGATCTACCTCTCTGGACCTGATATCTCCTCCTTACTAATCAGAATCCCACAATGTTTGTCCGCTATTTCATTCTTCTTCTCTGCTTGATTTCTAAAACTTAACATGGACAAAACAGAATTCATCATCTTTCCCCCATCTCACTCAACCCTCCAACAGACCTATTCATCAAAGTCAATGACTGTTCACTCTCCCCAGTCCGGCAAGCTTGTTGCCTCGGGGTAAACCTTGACTCTCTCCTTCAAACCACATATCCAGCCCTTTCCACCTCCTGTCAATACCAAATCAAAAATATTTTTCGGATCTGTACATTCCTTAACCAAGAATCTGCAAAAACTCTAGTGCATGCCCTCCTACTCTGTGGCCTCACTTCTAACACTCTTGCACCCCTCCAATCTATCCTAAACTCTGTTGCCCGACTAATCCACCTGCCCCCCCCGCTATTCCCCGGCCTCTCCTCTCCGCCAATCCTTCACTGGTCTGCCTTTGCCCAGATACTCCAGTTTAAAACCCTAACCATGACATACAAAGCCATCCGCAACATGTCTCCTCTATACATCTGTGACATAGTCTCCTGGTACTTACCTGCATGCAACCTCTGATCCTCACAAGCTCTCCTTCTCTACTCCTCTCTTATCTCCTCTTCCCACGATTGTATACAAGATTTCTCCCGTGCATCCCCCCTACTTTGGAACTCTCTACTCCAACACTTCAGACTCTCAACTACCATGGAAACCTTCAAAGGGAACCTGGAGACCTACCTCTTCCAACAAGCCTACAACCTGCAGTAACCCTTGCTCCACTGTACCGCTGCATGACCAGCTCTACCCTCACCTACTGTATCCTCACCCATCCCTTGTAGACTGTGAGCCCAAGCTGGCAGGGTCCTCTCTCCTCCTGGACCAGTCAGTGACTTCTATTGTTTATGATTATTGTACTTGTTTTTATTATGGCCATTTCACATGTAAAGTGCCATGGAATAAATGGCGCTATAATAATAAATAATCCTTATCAATCCTCTCCCTCCCCTGGATCTATGACTATGTGGCAAAACGTTGCAGGCAGTATGCAGCAATTGCAAGAATTACAGCCATGGCTGATCTGTCTAGATCATGAACATCCTACCTGAGGCCTGAGGACCAAATGTAGCCTGTATAGCTTTAACCATCAGGACACAGACTAGCTTGATTACGTATTTATTTGCAGCTGCCAAAATGTCTCCTGACAATTCAAAATACAGAGCATCCTCATATTTTTGTGCATGTTTTGTTATGGGGCGCTGTTTGGGCGCTCTGGGGCTGTATGAGTACTAAAGGGTAACTGAATTTTCAGCTTTTTTTGGTCTGTGGAGGTCTGAGTGCTTAGCCATAAATTGCTAAATGCTGCTCTCCCTGGAAATCCATAAACTTTGCATTGAGCCTGTCTTCAGTCTCAGAGAACAGAACTCTGTTGAATGCATCTACTCCTTTGTTTAGAAATCAGTAGGGTCTCAGAACCCAAACCTCAAACCCATCAAAACCCCTGACATATTTTCATGACCCAATGGTATTCCTGCTACAATGCTAGTATTAAACTTGGCAAGAAATACTGTAGTGGTATTCCAATGAAAACTTCATAGCACAGCTGATTATTTTTTTGGGCAGTATTTGAAATACAAACTAGTGCACCTCAGTGGGGGTCTGACTGCTTGGTCCCATAAAATCCTGAGAATGAGGCTCTGGAAAGCCCCCTCAGAATGGAGCAGTTCTAGAGCACTGCTTCCATTCCCTACCAAACTGCCAGAGATAAGGGAGTAAAGAGCTCTGATTTTTTTTCGGCAGTCCCATAGAGAATCAAAGGAGCAGTGCTGCCACATTCTCGGGACTGATGGTGGGTCCATGTCACTGAGCTAGAACTACTACCATTTCCATTTTTTTTCTTGTAGGCAAAGTCCCAAAAGTGGAACCTCTCAGACATTGAATACATGTCATTTGTATAAACATCCAAAACTGTGTCTAACATTTTGCCATTTCCATTTTAGGTGGCTCATATATGATGGAACAAGAAGAAAATAAGAGGACAAGGACGGCTTACACCAGAGCTCAGCTTCTAGAGCTGGAGAAGGAATTCCTCTTCAACAAGTACATCTCTCGACCTAGAAGAGTGGAGCTGGCCGTGATGCTGAACCTGACCGAAAGACACATAAAGATCTGGTTCCAGAACCGTAGGATGAAGTGGAAGAAAGAGGAAGACAAGAAAAGAGGCAAAGGAAGTGACCCAGAACAAGACTCTGTGGTGTCCTCAGCGGATATTCTAAAGGATGAGTCCCCATGTATGGGAAACACACCACCCTCCAGAGACTTGGTGCTGTCACCTCCTCTGCCAACCTCATCGTCCTCACAAGTCAGCTCTGTGCCATCCTCCAGACAAGCTGAAAAGCGATAGAGCTATAGCATCACTGGAGACTTTAAAGTATTACAATATATTGAACTCCGTAGACTTGCATAACATAGATCAGGCTATGGGATGGACGCTCTGGGCCTGGCTATTCATGTAAATGTGACCTTTGCTTTATGCTGTAGTTATTGACCACGTATCACGTTATTGAAAGTATTCCGCAGTATAATACACAATGGAGGGCAGAAATATGAAGATCATCTCTTATTGATATCATCATTCAGTTGGACTCTTATCAAGGCTCAAATCAGACCAGAGGTGGACAGACACTAGTGGGCCCCTGTACAAGAACTGTATATGGGCCGCTCTTATCCCATTGCTCGTCATAAAGCACCTAATTATTTTTAGGATCTATGATGTTTATAAGCTCAAGTACTTAGACTAATTGATAGTAGGAAACTGCTCTTAACATGACAGTAGGCTCCCAAACCTATTGGGACCCCTGTTCAGCTGCACATATTGCACCAATGGTATGTTCACCCCTGCCCCACACTATGATTTCTATATTAGTTTTCATTACAGTACCCATTAATGAGTGGCTACTTGTGTACCATAGAAGCATCACTTAGGGGTCCCAAGAAGGCTGCGGGCTCAAACTGGCCCATCAATTTCCAACATGCAGGTTGTCTACCTATCTATATTTGACAAATATTAGGGAGGAAGAAGCCCCTGGCAGGGGCAGACATATCTTTGGTGCAATGTGGAGCCCAAGAGGTAAGGGGGTCCATTTCCACCTCCAAAGCAGGTGGAATTATGCATTATGATGAGCGATTGGTCTACAAAGGGCCCATATAATGTTCTTGCACAGGGGCCCTCTTCTGTCTGCGACTGCCAGTTCCCCAAGGTCATACTATCCCTCAACCGTGTTTCAGGAAGGTATACGTGAGGTGATTTATACCAGAATCAAGAGGAAACCTCATTTTATTTTTTGTTATTTTAAAGGTGTTTTCCAGTGCTCCTATGACGTTGCAACATGCCACAATGCACGAACGATTGGCAGTTATCACGCACACACGCTGTACTAAAGAATACCCCAATTATAAACCCCTTTAAAACACATATAAGTATTATTAAAGTTTTTACCTAGCTTGATTTATCACTGAAAAATATCACAATATAATCCCCAACAATTAATTATCTCACTGAAAAAGGGATATAACTTAAAACAACCCTTAATGATAAATAAAAATGACCACACACGTAAAACACAACTATATGAAGTGCACTAAAGGGTTAGAATTCCTGCTAAGTATTGGTACTCAGGAAACTAATAGACGCACAAACATCATCAGGAGACCATCATAAATCAAATTATAATAATAAAATAAATTTGATTTATGATAGTCTCCTCATGAGTTGTCTTTTGAGGGTGACGAAGATTAATTAATAAATATGGTGTCTAAAGGACATGAACCATATTATTTATAGAGACTGTAGGATTTAACTGTATGTTTGTGTGTTTATTAGTAGAGATGAGCGTTGTACTGGTCCGGTGCTGAACTCCGAACACAAACTTCTCTTGGAAGTCCATTTTAGAGTTCGGGGAGGAGAGAGCAAGAGTAAGACATATTTTCCTTATCTTTTTTTTTTTTTTTAATATGTAAATGAGCTGTTAAGATCTATGGGCTGGCCATAAATCTCCCTGAGAACCTGCCCCCAGAGCTTATTTTAAATGAAAGGGGGGCGTTACTAATGTTGTATCATTGGTAATTCCCCCTTTCATTTCAAAATAATCTCTGGAGGCAGATTCTATGTCCGGCCCATAGATCTTAACAGCTCATTTACATAATAAGAAAAATGTGGATTTCTCTGGAATAAGACATCGGATCACAGATATCAAGGTATCATTTTATTCAGCTTCCTATGACCTACATGCCCATATAGACGGCTTAGGAGGTTTGATCCTACTGACAGATTCCCTTTAAGTCCCCAAGACCTGACAACTAATGTCTGTGACCGGCTCAGGTTGCTCAATACCAGCAGAGACGTCATAATATCTCTGATTTACAGAGATTGCGTTTACTTTGCCATTAGATGCCATGTTGTCTTGTTGAATCACATACAGACTGTTTCTTCCTCCTCGGTTAGTTGAGATTTTCCATGAATGAATTCCAGGAGTATTTCCCCTCTCTGTTATACAGCTGTATTGTATGACTAGGATTAGTGTGTTTCTTTGTGGCACAATATTTGTAAATTGGCTTTAGTAATTAAAATGCTGCGTATGAATCCAATGACCGCAATTAGAAAGTTCTGTGTTATGCAATGGAAAGTTTTGCAATGTATAGAATAAGACATTCGGACCTATTCGATTGAATCCAATCACTTTGTAAATGAGGGATCTCTAACTGCAGCTCACAAGTTACTTCCTGTCAACATCTAAAATAAACAAAGCTAATACTTTGATAAAAATGAAGACCATAAAAAAAAAAAACTGGCACATGACATATAATTTTTTTTACAGGCTAATGAAAAATAAGGAGCAATGATTTTGCATAAAGGATTAGTTGCCTTAAGGGGTTTGTTCCACTATTACACATCATATTTATTGTATAAATCATAACAAATAACAATGTTTGCCATTTAGATGTTAAAGAAACAATTTGACAAATAGTTACAGCATTTATTATTGTGGTGTCAACTGGTAATTCAAGTGTATAGCAATAGACATGTCCACGCGACAAGCTGAAATACTTTTTTTGTCCTGCTTGTCGGGGAAAGAGCAGAGTATCAGCAGTAGCATGGCAGTAAAGCTGTGAAGACTCCTACCGGAGAGGTAAGAGAGGAGAACATGGTGAGTTGCAAGAGGGGGAAGAAGTCCACTTTCAGCAACACAGACTAGCAGCAGTACCAAGGTCAAATAAAAGTTACCAAATAATTAAGCCCAGCTTGATATGCATCTTGAAGGCAACAGAGTCAAAGAAAAGACTAAATTAGGACCTATCACCTCTTGGGGAACTTCATAAACCCAAAGCCAATAAAAAAACATTTATTCAGCATTTCTCAGAGAATATATATATATATACCTCTTGTGGTCGGCATTCCACAGTCTGACTGTAAAGAACCCTTCCCTGTTTAGATGCTGGAATCGCCTTTCTTCCACCTGTAATGAGTGTCACCTGGTCCTTAGTATGGAATTTAGCTTACTTGTAACCAGAATACCCAAGTCCTTCTTTGAAATCAATAATATGTATATGCAGCAATACAATTACTGAGGCCATGGTGCATTACTATACATTTATCAACATTAAAACTCATCTGCCATGCGTTTGCCCATGCAGATATCTTTTCCAGATTGTTTTGTAATACATTGTCGCACTCAGTTTTTATTCTCCTACACCGTTTTGTCATCAGCAAAGACTGACCCTTTACTCTCATTGCCATCCACATGGTAATTAATATAGAGATTAAAAAGAATAGGTATTAACACAGATCCTTGTGGTCCCCACTGCTGACTTTATCCCATTTAGAGAATGTAACGTTTAGAATGCCTTTCTTTCTAGCCCAATAACGCAATTTTTAGCAATCCTAAAAGTCAATATTGACTCTTCTGGATACCGGTCAGAAGCCTCTCACTCAGCCAAACCATATCTCACATTTTGCACTGATGAGGGGCAGTACCTTGAAACACCGTGTCTGTCTGCAAAGTGAGATTTTGGTTTTGGCTATTATCCTAAGTCATGTGATAAGGCGCCTTGAAGAGTCAATATTGACTTTTAGAATTGCTACTTTCTATAGGTGGCACTAGAGTTCTATTTCTCTTCCTCTCTGAAGAAACAATTTGCATATTTCCCAGAGGAGCATTGTGGCTTTAAAGTCTCCTCACCTTGACATGCTTAACATGTCGCTCTTCGCAAGGAGAAACGTTACCCCTTGGATACTTGTCCAATAACCACATTTTTTCCCAAGTGCATATAGTTCCCCCCAGTCCCCACTTCTGGAGCTTCAGTTCAAGGCTACTGTGTGGTACAGTATCAAATGCCTTTGCAGAGTCCAGATATATCTATCTGCTGCATGACCCCACCATCCACATTTATACTTACCTTTTCATAGAAACCCAATATGTTGGTTAGACACGCCTTGCACCTTGTCTTTCATGAATCCATGCTGGTTGGCCATTGTTATATTATTTTTTGCAATATAATTTTGCATGTCATCTCTTATAATGTCCTCAAAAATTTTGCCCACCACTGATGTCAAACTTATCGGACGGTAGATGCTGGGATTCACATTCTTACTTTTCTTAAATATCGGTACACGTTAGCCATCCTCCAAGAAGATGAAATACAGGGCTGCCACTAGGAATTTCGGGGGCCCGTACTGGTAAAATTTCGGGGCCCCCTTGAGACTCCGCCCAGGCTCCACCCCCAACTCTGCTGCCAGAAATATCCCCCTCGCAGGGCCAGACCCCCCCCCCCCAGCAGCCTCCCCCGGTCCTCATACATATACTGCCACTGCTGCTGCTGTGGCCTCCACACAGACACACTAACACACACACTGACACACAGTCTGCCTACCTTCTCCTACCGCCGCTGAAGTCTGCCTGCCTGTCCTGGGTCCCAATGCACATGTGGCAAGATGCTGCTCTGCTCCAAAATGAAAGTGAGCGCGCAGCGTGTCACATGACCGGCGGCAGGACAATGATGCACCCAGCTAGAGAGAGGGAGAAGAGAGAGTGCAGGAGGGAGGCTAGAGAGAGGGAAAAGAGAGAGTGCAGGAGGGAGGGTAGAGAGAGGGAGAAGAGAGTGCAGGAGGGAGGCTAGAGCGAGGGAGAAGAGAGAGTGCAGGAGAGAGGCTAGAGCGAGGGAGAAGAGAGAGTGCAGGAGGGAGGCTAGAGAGAGGGAGAAGAGAGAGTGCAGGAGGGAGGCTAGAGAGAGGGAGAAGAGAGAGTGCAGGAGGGAGGCTGAGAGAGGGAGAAGAGAGAGTGCAGGAGGAAGGCTAGAGAGAGGGAGAAGAGAGAGTGCAGGAGGGAGGCTAGAGAGAGGGAGAAGAGAAAGTGCAGGAGGGAGGCTAGAGCGAGGGAGAAGAGAGAGTGCAGGAGGGAGGCTAGAGAGAGGGAGAAGAGAAAGTGCAGGAGGGAGGCTAGAGAGAGGGAGAAGAGAGAGCGCAGGAGGGAGGCTAGAGAGAGGGAGAAGAGAGAGTGCAGGAGGGAGGCTGAGAGAGGGAGAAGAGAGAGTGCAGGAGGAAGGCTAGAGAGAGGGAGAAGAGAGAGTGCAGGAGGGAGGCTAGAGAGAGGGAGAAGAGAGAGTGCAGGAGGGAGGCTAGAGAGAGGGAGAAGAGAGTGCAGGAGGGAGGCTAGAGCGAGGGAGAAGAGAGAGTGCAGGAGGGAGGCTAGAGAGAGGGAGAAGAGAGAGTGCAGGAGGGAGGCTAGAGAGAGGGAGAAGAGAGAGTGCAGGAGGGAGGCGAGAGAGAGGGAGAAGAGAGAGTGCAGGAGGGAGGCTAGAGAGAGGGAGAAGAGAGAGTGCAGGAGAGAGGTTAGAGAGAGGAAGAAGAGAGAGTGCAGGAGGGAGGCTAGAGAGAGGAAGAAGAGAGAGTGCAGGAGGGAGGCTAGAGAGAGGGAGAAGAGAGAGTGCAGGAGGGAGGCTAGAGAGAGGGAGAAGAGAGAGTGCAGGAGGGAGGTTAGAGCGAGGGAGAAAAGAGAGTGCAGGAGGGAGACTAGAGAGAGGGAGAAGAGAGAGTGCAAAAGGGAGGTTAGAGCGAGGGAGAAGAGAGAGTGCAGGAGGGAGGCTAGAGAGAGGGAGAAGAGAGAGTGCAGGAGGGAGGCTACAGAGAGGGAGAAGAGAGAGTGCAGGAGGGAGGCTAGAGAGAGGGAGAAGAGAGAGTGCAGGAGGGAGGCTGAGAGAGGGAGAAGAGAGAGTGCAGGAGGAAGGCTAGAGAGAGGGAGAAGAGAGAGTGCAGGAGGGAGGCTAGAGAGAGGGAGAAGAGAGAGTGCGGGAGGGAGGCTAGAGAGAGGGAGAAGAGAGAGTGCGGGAGGGAGGCTAGAGAGAGGGAGAAGAGAGAGTACGGGAGGGAGGCTAGAAAGAGGGAGAAGAGAGAGTGCGGGAGGGAGGCTAGAGAGAGGGAGAAGAGAGAGTGCGGGAGGGAGGCTAGAGAGAGGGAGAAGAGAGAGTGCGGGAGGGAGGCTAGAGAGAGGGAGAAGAGAGAGTGCAGGACGGAGGCTAGAAAGAGGAAGAAGAGAGAGTGCAGGAGGGAGGCTAGAGCGAGGGAGAAGAGAGAGTGCAGGAGGGAGGCTAGAGAGAGGGAGAAGAGAGAGTGCAGGAAGGAGGCTAGAGAGAGGGAGAAGAGAGAGTGCAGGAGGGAGGCTAGAGCGAGGGAGAAAAGAGAGTGCAGGAGGGAGGCTAGAGCGAGGGAGAAGAGAGAGTGCAGGAGGGAGGCTAGAAAGAGGAAGAAGAG
This sequence comes from Phyllobates terribilis, assembly GCF_046119375.1. Classification (NCBI taxonomy): domain Eukaryota; kingdom Metazoa; phylum Chordata; class Amphibia; order Anura; family Dendrobatidae; genus Phyllobates; species Phyllobates terribilis. The sequence continues at coordinate 106,129,760 of NW_027362762.1, forward strand.
AGAGTGCAGGAGGGAGGCTAGAAAGAGGAAGAAGAGAGAGTGCAGGAGGGAGGTTAGAGCGAGGGAGAAGAGAGAGTACAGGAGGGAGGCTAGAGAGAGGGAGAAGAGAGAGTACAGGAGGGAGGCTAGAGAGAGGGAGAAGAGAGAGTGCAGGAGGGAGGCTAGAAAGAGGGAGAAGAGAGAGTACAGGAGGGAGGCTAGAGAGAGGGAGAAGAGAGAGTGCAGGAGGGAGGCTAGAGAGAGGGAGAAGAGAGAGTACAGGAGGGAGGCTAGAGAGAGGAAGAAGAGAGAGTGCAGGAGGGAGGCTAGAGCGAGGGAGAAGAGAGAGTGCAGGAGGGAGGCTAGAGCGAGGGAGAAGAGAGAGTGCAGGAGGGAGACTAGAAAGAGGAAGAAGAGAGAGTGCAGGAGGGAGGCTAGAGAGAGGGAGAAGAGAGAGTGCAGGAGGGAGGCTAGAGAGAGGAAGAAGAGAGAGTGCAGGAGGGAGGCTAGAGAGAGGGAGAAGAGAGAGTGCAGGAGGGAGGCTAGAGAGAGGGAGAAGAGAGAGTGCAGGAGGGAGGCTAGAGAGAGGGAGAAGAGAGAGTGCAGGAGGGAGGCTAGAGAGAGGAAGAAGAGAGAGTGCAGGAGGGAGTCTAGAGAGAGGAAGAAGAGAGAGTGCAGGAGGGAGGCTAGAGAGAGGGAGAAGAGAGAGTGCAGGAGGGAGGCTAGAAAGAGGAAGAAGAGAGAGTGCAGGAGGGAGGTTAGAGCGAGGGAGAAAAGAGAGTGCAGGAGGGAGGCTAGAGAGAGGGAGAAGAGAGAGTGCAGGAGGGAGGCTAGAGAGAGGGAGAAGAGAGAGTGCAGGAGGGAGACTAGAGCGAGGGAGAAGAGAGAGTGCAGGAGGGAGGCTAGAGAGAGGGAGAAGAGAGAGTGCAGGAGGGAGGCTAGAGAGAGGGAGAAGAGAGAGTGCAGGAGGGAGGCTAGAGAGAGCGAGAAGAGAGAGTGCAGGAGGGAGGCTAGAGAGAGGGAGAAGAGAGAGTGCAGGAGGGAGTCGACAGAGAGGGAGAAGAGAGAGTGCAGGAGGGAGGCTAGAGAGAGGGAGAAGACAGAGTGCAGGAGGGAGGCCAGAGAGAGGAAGAAGAGAGTGCAGGAGGGAGGCTAGAGAGAGGAAGAAGAGAGAGTGCAGGAGGGAGGCTAGAGAGAGGGAAAAGAGAGAGTGCAGGAGGGAGGCTAGAGAGAGGGAGAAGAGAAAGTGCAGGAGGGAGGCTAGAGAGAGGGAGAAGAGAGAGTGCAGGAGGGAGGCTAGAGAGAGGGAAAAGAGAGAGTGCAGGAGGGAGGCTAGAAAGAGGGAGAAGAGAGAGTGCAGGAGGGAGAAGAGAGAGTGCAGGAGAGAGGCTAGAGAGAGGGAGAAGAGAGAGTGCAGGAGGGAGGCTAGAGAGAGGGAGAAGAGAGAGTGCAGGAGGGAGGCTAGAGAAAGGGAGAAGAGAGAGTGCAGGAGGGAGGCTAGAGAGAGGGAGAAGAGAGAGTGCAGGAGGGAGGCTAGAGCGAGGGAGAAGAGAGAGTGCAGGAGGGAGGCTAGAGCGAGGGAGAAGAGAGAGTGCAGGAGGGAGGCTGAGAGAGGGAGAAGAGAGAGTGCAGGAGGGAGGCTGAGAGAGGGAGAAGAGAGAGTGCAGGAGGAAGGCTAGAGAGAGGGAGAAGAGAGAGTGCAGGAGGGAGGCTAGAGAGAGGGAGAAGAGAGAGTGCAGGAGGGGGGCTAGAGAGAGGGAGAAGAGAGTGCAGGAGGGAGGCTAGAGCGAGGGAGAAGAGAGAGTGCAGGAGGGAGGCTAGAGAGAGGGAGAAGAGAGAGTGCAGGAGGGAGGCTAGAGAGAGGGAGAAGAGAGAGTGCAGGAGGGAGGCTAGAGAGAGGGAGAAGAGAGAGTGCAGGGGGGAGGCTAGAGAGAGGAAGAAGAGACAGTGCAGGAGGGAGGCTAGAGAGAGGGAGAAGAGAGAGTGCAGGAGGGAGGCTAGAGCGAGGGAGAAGAGAGAGTGCAGGAGGGAGGCTAGAGAGAGGGAGAAGAGAAAGTGCAGGAGGGAGGCTAGAGAGAGGGAGAAGAGAGAGTGCAGGAGGGAGGCTAGAGAGAGGGAGAAGAGAGAGTGCAGGAGGGAGGCTGAGAGAGGGAGAAGAGAGAGTGCAGGAGGAAGGCTAGAGAGAGGGAGAAGAGAGAGTGCAGGAGGGAGGCTAGAGAGAGGGAGAAGAGAGAGTGCAGGAGGGAGGCTAGAGAGAGGGAGAAGAGAGTGCAGGAGGGAGGCTAGAGCGAGGGAGAAGAGAGAGTGCAGGAGGGAGGCTAGAGAGAGGGAGAAGAGAGAGTGCAGGAGGGAGGCGAGAGAGAGGGAGAAGAGAGAGTGCAGGAGGGAGGCTAGAGAGAGGGAGAAGAGAGAGTGCAGGAGAGAGGTTAGAGAGAGGAAGAAGAGAGAGTGCAGGAGGGAGGCTAGAGAGAGGAAGAAGAGAGAGTGCAGGAGGGAGGCTAGAGAGAGGGAGAAGAGAGAGTGCAGGAGGGAGGCTAGAGAGAGGGAGAAGAGAGAGTGCAGGAGGGAGGTTAGAGCGAGGGAGAAAAGAGAGTGCAGGAGGGAGGCTAGAGAGAGGGAGAAGAGAGAGTGCAAAAGGGAGGTTAGAGCGAGGGAGAAGAGAGAGTGCAGGAGGGAGGCTAGAGAGAGGAAGAAGAGAGAGTGCAGGAGGGAGGCTAGAGAGAGGGAGAAGAGAGAGTGCAGGAGGGAGGCTAGAGCGAGGGAGAAGAGAGAGTGCAGGAGGGAGGTTAGAGCGAGGGAGAAAAGAGAGTGCAGGAGGGAGGCTAGAGAGAGGGAGAAGAGAGAGTGCAAAAGGGAGGTTAGAGCGAGGGAGAAGAGAGAGTGCAGGAGGGAGGCTAGAGAGAGGGAGAAGAGAGAGTGCAGGAGGGAGGCTAGAGAGAGGGAGAAGAGAGAGTGCAGGAGGGAGGCTAGAGAGAGGGAGAAGAGAGAGAGGGAGAAGAGAGAGTGCAGGAGGGAGGCTAGAGAGAGGGAAAAGAGAGAGTGCAGGAGGGAGGTTAGAGCGAGGGAGAAAAGAGAGTGCAGGAGGGAGGCTAGAGCGAGGGAGAAGAGAGAGTGCAAAAGGGAGGTTAGAGCGAGGGAGAAGAGAGAGTGCAGGAGGGAGGCTAGAGAGAGGGAGAAGAGAGAGTGCAGGAGGGAGGCTAGAGAGAGGGAGAAGAGAGAGTGCAGGAGGGAGGCTAGAGAGAGGGAGAAGAGAGAGTGCAGGAGGGAGGCTAGAGAGAGGGAGAAGAGAGAGTGCAGGAGGGAGGCTAGAGAGAGGGAGAAGAGAGAGTGCAGGAGGGAGGCGAGAGAGAGGGAGAAGAGAGAGTGCAGGAGGGAGGCTAGAGAGAGGGAGAAGAGAGAGTGCAGGAGGCAGGCTAGAGAGGGGGAGAAGAGAGAGTGCAGAAGGGAGGCTAGAGAGAGGGAGAAAAGAGAGTGCAGGAGGGAGGCTAGAGAGAGGGAGAAGAGAGAGTGCAGGAGGGAGGCTAGAGCGAGGGAGAAGAGAGAGTGCAGGAGGGAGGCTAGAGAGAGGGAGAAGAGAGAGTGCAAAAGGGAGGTTAGAGCGAGGGAGAAGAGAGAGTGCAGGAGGGAGGCTAGAGAGAGGGAGAAGAAAGAGTGCAGGAGGGAGGCTAGAGAGAGGGAGAAGAGAGAGTGCAGGAGGGAGGCTAGAGCGAGGGAGAAGAGAGAGTGCAGGAGGGAGGCTAGAGAGAGGGAGAAGAGAGAGTGCAAAAGGGAGGTTAGAGCGAGGGAGAAGAGAGAGTGCAGGAGGGAGGCTAGAGAGAGGGAGAAGAAAGAGTGCAGGAGGGAGGCTAGAGAGAGGGAGAAGAGAGAGTGCAGGGGTAGGCTAGAGAGAGGAAGAAGAGACAGTGCAGGAGGGAGGCTAGAGAGAGGGAGAAGAGAGAGTGCAGGAAGGAGGCTAGAGCGAGGGAGAAGAGAGAGTGCAGGAGGGAGGCTAGAGAGAGGGAGAAGAGAAAGTGCAGGAGGGAGGCTAGAGAGAGCGAGAAGAGAGAGTGCAGGAGGGAGGCTAGAGAGAGGGAAAAGAGAGAGTGCAGGAGGGAGGCTAGAGAGAGGGAGAAGAGAGTGCAGGAGGGAGGCTAGAGCGAGGGAGAAGAGAGAGTGCAGGAGAGAGGCTAGAGAAAGGGAGAAGAGAGAGTGCAGGAGGGAGGCTAGAGAGAGGGAGAAGAGAGAGTGCAGGAGGGAGGCTAGAGAGAGGGAGAAGAGAGAGTGCAGGAGGGAGGCTAGAGAGAGGGAGAAGAGAGAGTGCAGGAGGGAGGCTAGAGCGAGGGAGAAGAGAGAGTGCAGGAGGGAGGCTAGAGCGAGGGAGAAGAGAGAGTGCAGGAGGGAGGCTAGAGCGAGGGAGAAGAGAGAGTGCAGGAGGGAGGCTGAGAGAGGGAGAAGAGAGAGTGCAGGAGGGAGGCTGAGAGAGGGAGAAGAGAGAGTGCAGGAGGAAGGCTAGAGAGAGGGAGAAGAGAGAGTGCAGGAGGGAGGCTAGAGAGAGGGAGAAGAGAGAGTGCAGGAGGGGGGCTAGAGAGAGGGAGAAGAGAGTGCAGGAGGGAGGCTAGAGCGAGGGAGAAGAGAGAGTGCAGGAGGGAGGCTAGAGAGAGGGAGAAGAGAGAGTGCAGGAGGGAGGCTAGAGAGAGGGAGAAGAGAGAGTGCAGGAGGGAGGCTAGAGAGAGGGAGAAGAGAGAGTGCAGGGGGGAGGCTAGAGAGAGGAAGAAGAGACAGTGCAGGAGGGAGGCTAGAGAGAGGGAGAAGAGAGAGTGCAGGAGGGAGGCTAGAGCGAGGGAGAAGAGAGAGTGCAGGAGGGAGGCTAGAGAGAGGGAGAAGAGAAAGTGCAGGAGGGAGGCTAGAGAGAGGGAGAAGAGAGAGTGCAGGAGGGAGGCTAGAGAGAGGGAGAAGAGAGAGTGCAGGAGGGAGGCTGAGAGAGGGAGATGAGAGAGTGCAGGAGGAAGGCTAGAGAGAGGGAGAAGAGAGAGTGCAGGAGGGAGGCTAGAGAGAGGGAGAAGAGAGAGTGCAGGAGGGAGGCTAGAGAGAGGGAGAAGAGAGTGCAGGAGGGAGGCTAGAGCGAGGGAGAAGAGAGAGTGCAGGAGGGAGGCTAGAGAGAGGGAGAAGAGAGAGTGCAGGAGGGAGGCTAGAGAGAGGGAGAAGAGAGAGTGCAGGAGGGAGGCGAGAGAGAGGGAGAAGAGAGAGTGCAGGAGGGAGGCTAGAGCGAGGGAGAAGAGAGAGTGCAGGAGGGAGGCTAGAAAGAGGAAGAAGAGAGAGTGCAGGAGGGAGGCTAGAAAGAGGAAGAAGAGAGAGTGCAGGAGGAAGGTTAGAGCGAGGGAGAAGAGAGAGTACAGGAGGGAGGCTAGAGAGAGGGAGAAGAGAGAGTGCAGGAGGGAGGCTAGAGAGAGGGAGAAGAGAGAGTGCAGGAGGGAGGCTAGAAAGAGGGAGAAGAGAGAGTACAGGAGGGAGGCTAGAGAGAGGGAGAAGAGAGAGTGCAGGAGGGAGGCTAGAGAGAGGGAGAAGAGAGAGTACAGGAGGGAGGCTAGAGAGAGGAAGAAGAGAGAGTGCAGGAGGGAGGCTAGAGCGAGGGAGAAGAGAGAGTGCAGGAGGGAGGCTAGAAAGAGGAAGAAGAGAGAGTGCAGGAGGGAGGCTAGAGAGAGGAAGAAGAGAGAGTGCAGGAGGGAGGCTAGAGAGAGGAAGAAGAGAGAGTGCAGGAGGGAGGCTAGAGAGAGGGAGAAGAGAGAGTGCAGGAGGGAGGCTAGAGAGAGGGAGAAGAGAGAGTGCAGGAGGGAGGCTAGAGAGAGGGAGAAGAGAGAGTGCAGGAGGGAGGCTAGAGCGAGGGAGAAGAGAGAGTGCAGGAGGGAGGCTAGAGCGAGGGAGAAGAGAGAGTGCAGGAGGGAGGCTAGAGCGAGGGAGAAGAGAGAGTGCAGGAGGGAGGCTGAGAGAGGGAGAAGAGAGAGTGCAGGAGGGAGGCTGAGAGAGGGAGAAGAGAGAGTGCAGGAGGAAGGCTAGAGAGAGGGAGAAGAGAGAGTGCAGGAGGGAGGCTAGAGAGAGGGAGAAGAGAGAGTGCAGGAGGGGGGCTAGAGAGAGGGAGAAGAGAGTGCAGGAGGGAGGCTAGAGCGAGGGAGAAGAGAGAGTGCAGGAGGGAGGCTAGAGAGAGGGAGAAGAGAGAGTGCAGGAGGGAGGCTAGAGAGAGGGAGAAGAGAGAGTGCAGGAGGGAGGCTAGAGAGAGGGAGAAGAGAGAGTGCAGGGGGGAGGCTATAGAGAGGAAGAAGAGACAGTGCAGGAGGGAGGCTAGAGAGAGGGAGAAGAGAGAGTGCAGGAGGGAGGCTAGAGCGAGGGAGAAGAGAGAGTGCAGGAGGGAGGCTAGAGAGAGGGAGAAGAGAAAGTGCAGGAGGGAGGCTAGAGAGAGGGAGAAGAGAGAGTGCAGGAGGGAGGCTAGAGAGAGGGAGAAGAGAGAGTGCAGGAGGGAGGCTGAGAGAGGGAGAAGAGAGAGTGCAGGAGGAAGGCTAGAGAGAGGGAGAAGAGAGAGTGCAGGAGGGAGGCTAGAGAGAGGGAGAAGAGAGAGTGCAGGAGGGAGGCTAGAGAGAGGGAGAAGAGAGTGCAGGAGGGAGGCTAGAGCGAGGGAGAAGAGAGAGTGCAGGAGGGAGGCTAGAGAGAGGGAGAAGAGAGAGTGCAGGAGGGAGGCGAGAGAGAGGGAGAAGAGAGAGTGCAGGAGGGAGGCTAGAGAGAGGGAGAAGAGAGAGTGCAGGAGGGAGGCTAGAGAGAGGGAGAAGAGAGAGTGCAGGAGGGAGGCTAGAGAGAGGGAGAAGAGACAGTGCAGGAGAGAGGTTAGAGAGAGGAAGAAGAGAGAGTGCAGGAGGGAGGCTAGAGAGAGGAAGAAGAGAGAGTGCAGGAGGGAGGCTAGAGAGAGGGAGAAGAGAGAGTGCAGGAGGGAGGCTAGAGAGAGGGAGAAGAGAGAGTGCAGGAGGGAGGTTAGAGCGAGGGAGAAAAGAGTGCAGGAGGGAGGCTAGAGAGAGGGAGAAGAGAGAGTGCAAAAGGAAGGTTAGAGCGAGGGAGAAGAGAGAGTGCAGGAGGGAGGCTAGAGAGAGGGAGAAGAGAGAGTGCAGGAGGGAGACTAGAGCGAGGGAGAAGAGAAAGTGCAGGAGGGACGCTAGAGAGAGGGAGAAGAGAGAGTGCAGGAGGGAGGCGAGAGAGAGGGAGAAGAGAGAGTGCAGGAGGGAGGCTAGAGAGAGGGAGACAAGAGAAAGAAATGAGAGAGCACACCTCCCTTGGCCCTGTCTCCTGTCTCTCACTCCATCATGGCTTCCATACAATGGATCAGTGCCTCTATAATTGTGTATCTGGATGATGTGACCCAAGAGTCTCCTGGAGCTGATAATGGGGCAGCCTGAGACTTTCGGTCTCCACAGTTGGGATGTGACAGGCTGGCACAGTATCAGTGCTGGCAGTCGCCGTCCAGGTGACATGGAGGCCCAGCCTCTGGTATCAGCCTCACACCTCCTGCTCCATTGTCAGCCAATGCCTCCCACGTGCAGAGGTGACAACATGGCAGGGGGTGCCCCAGGAAGTCCCCAGTGCTCTCACCTCCATATCAATGCCCTGCATTTCACACTCACACGTCCCCTGTGAGCTCAGTAGCAGGAGCTGCTCATATTAGGAAATTGCAGGGCTGTGTAACTGGCCGGAGCCATTGTCAGCAGCAGGTACAATGTAACCGCCGCTTCCGTGCGACCGGCGAGAGATCTGCAGAGCGGCGCAATGCTGCCATCTAGCGGTAATGTGTGGCATGATCAGTGGCATGAAGATCTGTCAGGGTGAAGCTTCTTCTGTTCAGCCAAGTCAGATGGTGACATATAGGAAGGCTCTAGGCTGAAACTGATGAATTCCAGCATTACCAACATGCCCTGTAGAAAAGCATTGGGTTACTCTGACATCAGAATGGGGAAAGCTGGAAGCAAGTGAGAAAGTGATGTTTGGCGCTGATCTTGGAGGACACAGCTGCAGGATACAATCTCAAATGCTAGTTATATACTGCGGATAATCTCCATGTGAAAAGTTGATCTGTGTAGTAGGTTAATTATTTGTGAAAATTTCATTGAAAATTAAATTTTTTACACTGTGTGAAATCCAGAGAAAATCCACGCAAAAAAATCCACATGTGGAACTTGTGGATCCGCCATAAGATCCGCAAAAGAATCTGTGCAGATTTTTTTTCTTTCACCCGTGACCGTAACCTAAGGTCGGATTCCCATATCTTGTGTCGCGGTCCGAGTGCGGACCATGATGCACGGAGGGTCTCCTGACCGGAACGTGACAGCTTCATCATTGCCTATGAGACATCTGAGCTCAGGTCTGGAGACATCATGCTGTGTGAGTGCAGTGCAGAGCTAGGTTTGGTGCAGAGTTTATTCCTAAATTGATATCTACAGCGTTTCTGCCTTTACAATCCAAGCATATTTTCGGCATTTTTTGTTGTTGTGGAAATACACCAATAAAACGCAGCTAAACATTGCCGGGCCAGCAGTTTAACCTGTGGATTTAGGGTCGTCATTGAAATGAATGATAATAACTCTGCACCAAAGTAGCACATTTCCAATGATGAAATTCATGTTTCGGATTTAAAATTGTAGATGAGATTGGTGCAGGCATTGTGGAGCTTGTCCTATCTCTTACTGTAAAAAGCTTTATCATTATATCTTTAATGATTTTAGTAGTTTAGAAAAAATTCTATATCACGTAAAGGAGAAGGTAGGTTGTTATTCCCTGTTCTAGATGCTTAGCTAAAACCTTTCCACCATTAAAGCAAGTCACTACAATGACCGCCAGCTACGGGCGGCTGCAGTGCTGCACTTCTGTAGGTCAGTCCTTCCTTTCTGATGGCTCTTCCTCAGACTTTGTTCTCTTGCAGATGCCCCTCCCGAGCACAAGTCAATAAAGATATCAGCTGAATGACTGCAAACAACAGGCGCTCTGCAGATCGGACCCTCACTTATGTTATTAAAAGGGGTTGTCAGGCTTAAGCCACAAGTCAGCAGTGACTGTACTGGATGTGACTACAGACTTGTGAATCCTCACAATGCGCACTGCGTACCTCAAGGCCAAACAACCCCTCTAAGACCCCTGTACACATTAGACTAACGTTGGCTGATCCTGCCAATGTCATTGGGTTCGGCCAACAGTATGCCGGGGTAGACAATGATCCGGCATTGCCAATCCTTTTGCTCTTTAAGGGTTCGTGCATACAACCGTAAAAATCAGATGAGTGCTATCCATCATTTTGCTCTGTTAACAATGAAAACATGAGTAGGTAAATTTGGTCTACCTTGCTCTCCTGTCCTCCTACTTCTAGACATCTTCTAAACTCCCATCCTTTCCTGTGCCCCATTCACTCAACTCCTAATTTCTTCTAAGGCTCTGTTCATACTTCTACATCATGTTTTACGCAGGTCAGAATAGCATAGAATGCCACAGTATTGTATGCCGATATCAGTGCTGAAAAAAGATCCTAATGGACCATAGCAGATCCATCATCCATATCTCCATAATCCATATATCAATCATTTATATATTCATCATCAATATATATATCATTTATAGATTCATCATCCATATATACATCATTTATATATTCATCATTTATACATCCATCATCCATATATCTATCATCCATATATCCATCATTTATGTATTTATCATTTATACATCCATCATCTATATTTCCATTATTTATCTATTCATCATCCATATATCCATCATCCATATATACATCATTTATATATTCATCATTTATACATCCATCCATATATATATCATCCATATATCCATCAATCTGCATTCAAACAAAATTTGACAGGTGCACAAGTATGGGCACCTCACCAGAAAAGTGACATTAATATTTAGTAGATCCTCCTTTTGCAAAAATAACAGCCTCTAGTCGCTTCCTGTAGCTTTTAATGAGTTCCTGGATCCTGGATGAAGGTATTTTTGACCATTCCTCTTTACAAAACAATTCCAGTTCAGTTAAGTTTGATTGTCGCCGAGCATGGACAGCCCTCTTCAAATGATCCCACAGATGTTCAATGATATTCAGGTCTGGGGACTGGGATGGCCATTCCAGAACATTGTAATTGTTCCTCTGCATGAATGCCTGAGTAGATTTGGAGTGGTGTTTTGGATCATTGTCTTGCTGAAAGATCCATCCCCTGCGTAACTTCAACTTTATCACTGATTCTTGAACATTATTGTCAAGAATCTGCTGATACTGAGTGGAATCCATGCGTCCCTCAACTTTAACAAGATTCCCGGTGCCGGCATTGGCCACACAGCCCCAAAGCATGATGGAACCTCCACCAAATTTTACTGTGGGTAGCAAGTGTTTTTCTTGGAATGCTGTGTTTTTTTGCCGCCATGCATAACGCCTTTTTGTATGACCAAACAACTCAATCTTGGTTTCATCAGTCCACAGGACCTTCTTCCAAAAGGAAATTGGCTTCTCCAAATGTGCTTTTGCATACCTCAGCCGACTCTGTTTGTGGCGTGCTTGCAGAAACGGCTTCTTTCGCATCACTCTCCCATACAGCTTCTCCTTGTGCAAAGTGTGTTGTATAGTTGACCGATGCACAGTGACACCATCTGCAGCAAGTTGATGCTGCAGATCTCTGGAGGTGGTCTGAGGATTGTCCTTGACTGATCTCACCATTCTTCTTCTCTGCCTTTCTGATGTTTTTCTTGGCCTGCCACTTCTGGCCTTAACAAGAACTGTCCCTGTGTTCTTCCATTTCCTTACTATGTTCCTCACAGTGGAAACTGACAGGTTAAATCTCTGAGACTGCTTTTTGTATCCTTCCCCTGAACAACTATGTTGAATAATCTTTGTTTTCAGATCATTTGACAGTTGTTTTGAGGAGACCATAATGCCACTCTTCAGAGGAGATTCAAACAGGAGAACAACTTGCAAGTGGCCACTTTAAGTAGCTTTTCTCATGATTGCATACACCTGGCTATGAAGTTCAAAGCTCAATGAGGTTACAAAACCAAAAAAAGTGCTTTAGTAAGTCAATAAAAAGTAGGTAGGAGTATTTAAAACAAGAAAATGATAAGGGTGCCCATACTTATGCACCTGTCAAAATTTGTTTGAATGCAGATTGCACATTTTCTGTTAGTACAATAAACCTCATTTCAAGGCAGAAACATTACTGTGTCCAACAGTTATTACATATATCAAACTGAAATAGCTGTTGCAAAAACACCAATTTTTATAAAACATTAAGCTTAAGATTAATAGGGGTGCCCAAACTTTTTCATATAACTGTATATATCATTTATATATCCAGCATTTATAAATCCACCATACATATATCCATCATTTATATATTCATCATCCATATATCCATCATTCATATATCCATCATCTATATATCCATCTTTTACATATCCTGTGAAAATGGAAATTCTGATGCCAATGTGAACATTACTCATATACCTACAAGGGACTAAAATCAATTCTTAAAAAGTTTTTTTGGTTGTACATGCATACAGTTTCCTTGTAGAATGTAAGCTTGCGAGCAGGGACCTCACTCCTAATGTAACTGTTTAAACTGTCTTACCTTGTATTGATCTTATTGGCTGTACATGTCCCCGCTTAATTGTAAAGTGCTGCGGAATATGTTGGCGCTATATAAATAAAAATTATTATTATTATTATTAAAGTTAACTTGGGTTGTCTCCCATAGAAATAATGTATTACAAATGATTTCTCTTTCCTCTGGCCAATAATTTGAATAAATAGGTGACCATGTAAGGCATAAACTGGATGGGCTACCCTGGTTCTCCATTCTTGCTCCTAGAAGGAAAACATTGGGCACAGGAACATTAAACTTGCTGATTACAAGGTTTTCTTTATGAGATAATCTTTTTTTCTTTCATTGTATAAGGAAAATTTTTGAACGTTCTAATATTTTTTGCTTTAATATCTTATCATTTCCAATATTGTCACCGGTGAATGAGAACATTCTTGCTAGAATCTGTAAACTTATCCAAACCTACTAATGTATCAGGATCTTCCATAGAACTTCACTATGCAATGATTAAGCTTTATTTAAAGGAAAAAATGAAATATTTTAAAATAAAATAAAGTATACACTGCAAATTCTGAGTGATGTTGGTGGCGCTGTTGCCATACAGCGCTGGGGTCCTGGGTTCAAATCCCACCAAGGACAACATCTGCAAGGAGTTTGTATGTTCTCCCCGTGATTGTGTGGGTTTCCTCCGAGTTTTCCGGTTTCCTCCCACACTCCATAGACTGATAGGGAATGTAGATTGTGTGCCCCAATGGGGACAGTGATGATGAGGTCTGTAAAGCGCTGTGGAATTAATGGCGCCATATAAGTGAGTAAAATAAATAAATGTCATTTGTTGTGCGCATCTAGAGAGGATCTTCCAGGAGACGGACTGCAGAAGGGTCACACACTTGTTGGCAGTTGTGTAAATGTGTGCACTGCTGAAGGACACAAAGAGCTGAGCACATTTGCTTGTGAATACCTCTAGGTAACCTGCTGATTCAGAGGAAGGAAGGAACAGAACATGCCCATACATCATAAATTCATCCTCCAGCCACAGTTCTGAATAAAAATGAAAGGTTTTCACACTTTCAAGGGAAATAGTTCAGATTCCTTTGCAGTCTGCACCTATACAATTGAGCAGGGAGAATAGTATACCCGAGGGATAATTCAATGAATGGGCAGAGAGGAGCTTCTTGCCTTCTTTTCATGGACGCCTATTAGATCGGCAATCAGTAAAGCTGCAAAACTATTCTTTATTTACTCTGCGGAAATCTGAGCAATATATCTTCTATGGAGATTGCTGGTGTCGGCTGTCAATCACAGAACTTATGAACCAGAAGATTTATTGTGTATGACCTTTAACACTGAACGTGTAAACTAGAAAACTATTTATAACGAACAACCCCAAAGTAAGACAATGTGAATGTAGAGGTATGTGACGCGCCCCCTGGGCCATATTCAGGGGATACCCGGAGCCGGATCTGGATAGGGGTAGTAGTCCTTGTGGCGGTGATCCGGTCCGTGCCCAGGGTGTCAAACTAAGTGGCAGTCTATGGCAGTAGATGTTAACTTGGATGTCGACTACGCCACCCGTTGAGTGCGGCTTTGCAGCCGCCGCTGCAGAACAGTCCGCTGAGGCCGGTGGTATGGGTGCAGCGATGATGTTATAACCCCCAACGGGAGGGGTATGGCCTCAGGGCAGCAGGGATAAATGATGGGGGTGATGGTGGTACACGAGCGCAACAAAGACAACTCGGAGTCTTGGTGGTGCAGTTCAGGGTCTTTACTCACGGTTACTCGGTTACTGCTCCAGGCCACCGCTGCAGAGGTGGCCGCCTGTGTCGCGCTGTGCTCACCAGGTGAGGGGCTCGGTTAACTCCCAAGTCTTTCTGGAGTGCTTTGCAGGACCCCCTTTATGTCCCCTGTCTCTGGTCTTCAACCCCACTAGTGACCACGCTTATGTCCAGCTGCCTCGGACCTTCTTGGTGGGCAAACGTTGGCCTGCGTTTCCCAGGTCCTATGTGGTGCCTTTCTAGCGGGTGTGGTGAGGGGCTGCTCCACATGTAATGTCGCAGCCTCCGGTTCTTAGTTGAGGGTAGTTTCTCTCCTCCACTAATTTGGGATCCGGTTCCCATCTTCTTGACCTGACCCCCCTACTCAGGTAGCGGCGGGCGTGTGGTGGCTACCAGCCAGTCCACACCCCTGGGGTCCCCTCTGTCCTTCCTGGAGCCCAGTCTGCTCCTCTTCCTCCTTCTTCCCTCCTCCAGGCTCAGGCCTCCTGACAGGGCCTGCCTGTGGAGCAGAGCCCATAAAGCAGCTCTGCTCCCTGTCTTCTCCTCTCTCAACTCACTCCCTTTCCAAGATGGTGCCTCCCTTTATACTCCTGTACAGAGTGCACCCAGGATCTACTTCCCCCACGCACACACTACCGGGTTCCCTTCTCTAGGTGTTCCCTCCCCCCACTCCAGCCAGGGACATGCTCACTCGTGCCTGCATAACTAATGGGAGCACCGTCGAGCTGTCCCCCGGAAATGTGGTGTAGTGCATGTGGGTGTTAGGGTCCTGAGCCACACTCCATCCTTACCTGGAAGTGAGATATCGCACATCTGGGTGAGATGCAATACCTCTGTAGCAACCGAACCCTCGGGGTGCTACATATGTACACTCCTGGTAGACATTTCCATCATGCCGTGTTCTATTTCTTCATGAGGATCATGCTTTTTTGTTTTTTTTTTCAAGCAAGAGAAGGTCCTATTAGGCTTGTTTCCATACTTGCTGCCATTTGTAGTTTTTCTCTATGCTGTGTCCAGAATGGATCCCGGAGATTTCTGTTGGAGCGTTCCTCTACTTCCGGTGTTGTTGCATCAGACTGGCCCAGCACTGAAATTTCCATTCCCCGATCCTTCTCTCCCAAACATCACCTGTCAGAAAAAAGTCAGGAGGCCCCAACACTAGGGATGAGCAGACCCGTGGAAGTCCTGGTTCTGGTACCCTACCTGAACTTTATTCCCAAGTTCATTTCAGGTAACAGAACTGTACCCGAACTTGAACCAGAACCCGAATCCCATTGAAAACAATGAGGAGCTGGACTTTGGCTCTGGGTAAGAAAAAAAATATCTCTCTCTCTCTCTGCAACAGACTTCTTCCAGAATCTCGAACATTGCCATGAACTTCCGGGTAAAGTCCATATTCGGCGTTTAGCATCGGACACTAACTGTCCAGTATGAACGCCGAACTTTTAAATTCAGGTTCGCTCATCTTTACCCAGTTAATTCGCCAGTCCAGCTAACTTTTATTTAATGTGTATGAAGGCCTTAACTTTATAGACCAGTAGGAAAAGCATTCTCAGGGATCCGCTCATTTTGGAATGATTCATAAATACTATTGTTTTCTATAACTAACAAATAAAGTAGCACTCTGCAGCAATAAGTATGCAAACATAAAATATATGATATTTGAATAGCATTACTGCTCAAGAAAATAGAAATAATTAAGAAATCTTTGCGCATAAATTGGCCAATTCATGTGTACCTGGTAGTCACAATCAGTCTCGATATCAGGACCGTGCCAATGTGTTTCATCTCTTAGAGAGTAAGTCTGCTTGTGTATTGGAAGGTAAGAACCTGCTGTAATTAAAACCGCCTGTGGCTTAGAGGCGGAGTGCTCAGTCAGAAGGCCGATGCATATGAACGAAAAAAACTGACCGTCACAAACTGTTATGATCATTTTTTTTAGTTTACTATTGTTTTCATGTTTTGCTATTTTTTGCATTTTTTTTTATTTGTTTTAGCTTACTGTCTCCATTGTTCTCTGTCTCACAAGATATATACTATAGACATAAATCATATAGACTTATAGTCCATCTACTAAGTATTTAATACACTGCAGATTTTGAAAGTTTTCCCACCTACAAAGAATGGAGAGGTCTGTAATTTTTATCGTAGGTACACTTCAACTGTGAGAGACGGAATCTAAAAATAAAAGCCAGAAAATCACATTATATGATTTTTACAAAATTTTCATTTTATTGCATAAAATAAGTATTTGATACAATAGAAAAACAGAACTTAATATTTAGTACAGAAACCTTTGTTTGCAATTACAGAGGTCAGACATTTCCTGTAGTTCTTGACCAAGTTTGTACACACTCGAGCAGGGATTTTGGCCCACTCCTCCATACAGATCTTCTCCAGATCTTTTAGGTTCCGGGGCTGTCGCTGGGCAACATTGAGTTTCAGATTCCTCCAAAGATTTTCTATTAGGTTCAGGTCTGTAGACTGGCTAGGCCACTCCAGGACCTTGAAATGCTTCTTACGAAGCCACTCCTTAGTTGCCTTGGCTGTGTGTGTCTGGTCATTGTCATGCAGGAAGACCCAGCCACGACCCATCTTCAATGCTCTTACTGAGGGAAGGACGTTGCTGGCAAAAACCTCGCGATACATGACCCCATCCATCCTCCTTTCAATACGATGCAGTCGTCCTGTCCCCTTTGCAGAAAAGCACCCCCAAAGTATGATGTTTCCCCCACCATGCTTCATGGTTGGGATGGGGTTCTTGGGGTTGTACTCATCCTTCTTATTCCTCCAAACACGGTGAGTGGAGTTGATACCAAAAAGTTATATTTTGGTCTCATCTGACCACATAACCTTCTCCCATGCCTCCTCTGGATCATCCATATGGTCATTGGTGAACTTCAAACGGGCCTGGACATGTGCTGGCATGAGCAAGGGGACCCTTCATGCCCTGTAGGATTTTAATCCATGAGGGCGTAGTGTGCTACTAACGATAATGTTTGAGACTGTGGTCCTAGCTCTCTTCAGGTCATTGACCAGGTCCTCCCGTGTAGTTCTGGACTGATTCCTGACCTTTCTCAGAATCATCCTCACCCACGAGGCGAGATCTTGCATGGAGCCCCAGACTGAGGAAGATTGACAGTCATCTTGTGTTTCTTCCATTCTCTAATAATTGCTCCGACAGTTGTTGCCTTCTCACCAAGCTGCTTGCCTATTGTCCTGTAGCCTATTCCAGCCTTGTGCAGGTCTACAATTTTGTCATTGATGTCCTTAGACAGCTCTTTGGTCTTGGCCATGGTGGAGAGGTTGGAGTGTGATTGATTGAGTGTGTGGACAGGTGTCTTTTATGCAGGTGTGGCACCCCAGGGGTCCGGTTGCCACAGTGGCATTGCCTCCCTCACAAGGGGTGATGCCATGCCTGGAAGCAAGGAGGGGTCCCCTAATCAGGTATACTAGCATACAACACTTTCCTGGCTCCAGACCAGAAAGGGGAGCTCCTCCCCTTAGCAACTGGAATCTGGAGGCGGGGTTAGTTAGAGTGAGTTGAGAGGAGTTGAATACAGGACAGCGACGAGGAAGGACCTGGGGAAGGGAGCTGTGTACAAGCTCACCCCAGAGGAGAGAAGCGCAGATGAACCGGACACCGAAGTCCGAGGTTGTGGGGCACTGAAGGCCCAGCAGCAGAATCCAGAGGGCAGGAGACTGCAGGTCTCCTGGCCCCATCAGACGCCCGGCGACACAGCAGCACCATAGGGCCCAGCACCGCCACGTGGGAGCGATACTTAAGGAAGGCCCGAGCTGCCTGCCATACGGGTGAGGAAGAGACATTTTACTCAGGGACGAGGGCCACAGCATAGCTTCAAGCAGCAGGGCCAAAGATATTAGCGCAGAGGGAAGGCCTACAACTTCACCTGGCGAGGTGGATCCCCAACTTGCTCCCAGGCTGCCCGGACCTCTACTACCAGCTAGTATCCGTGCCCCGATCTGCTTAACAAACCGCAAGTAAAGATAAGAGGAAACCGCCATTAAGTTGTGGACTGGTCATTATCTGCGCCATCCCCTGCACTACACTGCACCAGCAACATCTACCCTATAGTATCACTACATCCTGCCCTGGGGCTAAGCTCTGCCTGTGGAGAGCTGAACTAACTCTGCTGCGTCACCATCAGCTCCAGAGGATCTTCACCACAGCGGCGGCCCCATATAGCCGCATACCACAGGTGGCGTCACGAACATTATCTCTAAAAACTTATTTTCCCTTTTACTTTCCCTTTAATTGACCGCCTTGGGTCTTGGACCAGGTCACTGCCACCGTGACATCCCCAGCACCGACCAGCCCGATTACCAAGTACCCCACGGCCCAAGGGGCGCATCACAGGTAACAAGTTCAAACAGGTGCAATTAATACTGATAATGAGTGCAGAGTAGGAGGGCTTCTTAAAGAAAAGTGAACAGGTCTGTGAGAGCCAGAATCCTTGCTGGTTGGTGGGTGATCAAATACTTATTTCATGCAATAAAATGCAAATTCATTATGGAAAAATCATACAATGTGATTTTCTGGTTTTTATTTTTAGAGGTGAAGTGTAACTATGATAAAAATTACAGACCTCTCCATTCTTTGTAGGTGGGAAAACTTGCAAAATCGTCTGTATCAAATACTTATTTTCCCCACTGTAGGTATACAGTTTACTATATATAACTATAATATACTGTTATAGACCTGAAAATATTACTGCTAGAGTAAAGGATTGCCCTAAGAACATGGCTAGGCTTCTGTAAAATACCCTGCCCCATATAAGTTATTGGCACCGATCTGATGAAAGCCCAATCCATGATAAATGTATGAGCAGAATATATTGTAAAACCAAAATAACAAAGGACAGATAGGATCCAATTCATTAAGACTGACATTTTTTATACCAGTTGTAATGAAGGCAGTTCTGGAATACGATGTGCCTCATTCATTAAGAGACGCACGCCACTAAATTAATTAGGCACAACTGACAACTGGCATGCGCCTCCGCCAGAAATGCTTTTCCAGTCAGGCACATGAGTATATTTATGGTGTGGTTTCATTCACCAAAGTTGTGCAAATATCAAAATGCCATGGCTCAGTCCACTTTGGCACAGCTAACCAGGATTAAAAGATACGTGGATGCAACAGCGCAGAGAATGAGGACTCAGTAGTGACTTAACCAACATATATTTATTTATTTAATACAGATACAGTCATGGCCGAAAGTATTGGCACCCTTGAAATTGTTCCAGAAAATGAAGTATTTCTCCCAGAAAATTATTGCAATTACACATGTTTTGTTATAGACATGTTTATTTCCTTTGTGTGTATTGGAACAACACAAAAAAACAGAGAAAAAAAGGCAAATTGGACATAATTTCACACAAAACCCCAAAAATGGGCTGGATAAAATTGTTGGCGCCCTCAACTTAATATTTGGTTGCATACCCCTTGGAATAAATAACTGCAATCAATCGCTTCCTATAACCATCAACAAGCATCTTACACCTCTCATCTGGAATTTTGGAGCACTCTTCTTTTGCAAACTGCTCCAGGTTTCTCATATTTGAAGGCATATTCTCCCAACAGCAATTTTAAGATCTCTCCACAGGCGTTCAATGAGATTTAGATCCGGACTCATTGCTGGCCACTTCAGAACTTTCCAGCTCTTTGTTTCCATCCATTTCTGGGGGCTCTTTAAAGTATGTTTGGGGTCATTGTTCTGCTGGAAGACCTAGGACGCAAACCCAGCTTTCTGACACTGGACACTACATTGCAATCAAAAATGCTTTGGTAATTTTCATATTTCGTCGAGGCACCCATTGCCAGAGGCAGCAAAACAACCCCAGAACATCTTTGAACCTCCACCATGTTTGACTGTACTGTGTTCTTTTCTCTGTAGGCCTCATTCTGTTTTCGGTAAACAGAATGATGCGGTTTACCAAAAAGCTCTATATTGGTCTCATCTGTCTACAAGACGCTTTCCCAGATGGATTCTGGCTTACTTCTTCTTCGGCCTGGTCATCTCTCTCAGCCCTGACTCGGCTTATTCGGCTCAGATCTCACAGCTCTGGTCTCTCGTCTCCTTTGACCCGGATTTGATTACTCGGTTCCTCACTCAGATTTGGTTACTCAGTCCTTCACTCGGATCTGGTTACTCAGTCCTTCACTCGCATCTGGTTACTCGGTCCTTCATTCGCATCTGGTTATTCATAATGGTGGCTAGAAGCCAACTCAGCTGCACCACACATCCATCCTGCTACAGGTCAAGGCGTCCATTCCTCCCCTTCTCGGCCATCTCGGGCCTTTTATAATTATTAACTGCGCCACAGCTGTCACCTGACCAGCTTCTCTTCCAATCACTTCCCCAAGGTAACATGCCCTTCACTTTTGAGTTCCTGCTAATGTAATTCTGTCTGCTTTCCCTATTCCTATTATCTTTGCCCAGCAGATGGTGGTGCTCGCTTGCAGACACTCTGTTAAGCATTATCTGTGTGCATCTTCTCACTTGCCTATGTCCTTACACTAGCATAAAAAATGCCCACAGCCTCTAAATTTTTGGACAAAATATTTGTGACATTTCAAGATGCTCTACATCTGAAAACTGGCAAAAGCACTTTGATGAATTGTGCCTTTATGTGGTATTGTCTGTTTGTAAGATTAACTGTATACAAACTATGCCCACAACTAATCATACAGTTTTTGCCAGAGATTTGGAGCAAAACTGTTTGAAAAATTGGCCATTTTTTGCTCTCCCCGTGATTGCGTGGGTTTCCTCCGGGTTCTCCGATTTCCTCCCACACTCCAAAGACATAATGATAGGGAATGTAGATTGTGAGCCCCAATGGGGACAATTATGTCTGTACAGCGCTATGGAATATGATATCTATATAAGTAAGAAAAATAAATAAACAGTTTTTGCTTAATCCTCATATTAGTAAATTATCATTAGAAATGAAATGTCTGGTTATAGTGGCCCATAATGCAGCATCATTAGAGCTATTTCCCATAAAAGTGTGACTAATGCAATGCGGTAACAATACATTACAGCTCCCACGTGCTCTATGATGATATTTTCATGTAGCCAGCACTTTATTTTTGCTGAGGTGGCTGACATGTAATCCGTTGCTGTGGAACAATGCTGACTTTTGAACCTCTAACGACTATGCAAACAGGACGCGCTCCACATTGCCACCAAACACTTTATTGACAGTCATTAGTTACACAGCAACATGGAGCAACAACAGGCAACTTCTCGGGAAAGGGATCAATGATCGGCCTGATATAGGCCTGCAGCTGCGAGGAGGGGCCTGAGGACGACACTTCGGGCTCGCTGATCCACCTCACACTAGTAGCGAGTCGGATAGTGTAATGCCAGTCGGATTAGCTGTTACTTGTGTTGGGTAACACTCTCTATTTGTCTGTGATGTTTCTCCGAGCAAGAATTAAAAGGAAAGATTCCATTGCAAAATTAGTTTCTTTCAGGGCTTGTGCATACGACCGTATTTTCGATCCAAGTGCTCTCTGTTAGGGCTCGCTCACATCTGCATATAAATCGTACAAGTGCAATCCTATAAAAAATCGTATTGCACTCAGATCAATGTTATTCAATGAGCCAGTGCAGATCTGCGTATTTTTTTTCTCAGCTGTATTCGCCATGAGAAAAAATCGTAGCATGCTGAGATTTCACTCTGAAATCGATACAGTGCGTTAAAAAAATCGCATGCCATACGGACCATCAGTTTGGCATCCGATTTTTACAGATACAGTGCTGTAACATAGGAAACTGTAAATGGTCCTGTAAAAGATTAATAGCTGCTGAGTAAAAAACGGATTGTACACAGATGACAAGTGAAAGAAAATCGTCCCGCTCTCCTGGATGAAAATGGGACCGATTATTCATACGTAAGTGTGAGCGAACCCTTAAAAAAAAAACAGATCACACTCGGACCCATGTTATTCAATGGGGCAGTGCAGATAAATGATTTTTTCCTGCATGGGAAAAAAATTGCAGCGTGTGTAAGGTGCACACGGCGGTAGTCATGGTCGAAGGGCTGTGTTACCACACCATGGCACCCCACAAATAAACAGTGTCCCAGTCCCTTAGTGTCACACTGTGTACAATGCAGGCCTCCACTGCATCCACGTCCTTTGGTCCAGGATCAGCCACACACAAATCAGGGATCACTCGATTCTTATTAAACAGTCCAACTTTACTTAACAGTCCAAGTTCAATTGATGATACAGCACAGTACGTTTCCATGTTCTCCGTTTGATCAGCCTGAGCTATCCCTTTGCTTACTGGTTCCTCCATTTAGCCCCCGGGATACTCTGTCCAGCTCCACAGTATTAACAAGACCCATCCCTTCTCCCTTACACATTTCCCTATCCAGCTCCACTTGTTGGAAGGGAATAAGGCACGCTTCCCAGGGCATTTTTCAGGCCGTAGGCCTCGGATGATGCAGGAATGTCTTCTGAAGATCGTTGATGACATTCTCATACTGCCAGAACAGTGCGTACTTCTCATGCTCTCCAGCCCTCTGGCCTTGAACTCTTACTAAACCTTATCTAGCTCTCCATCTAATCTAACCAGGAAGTGCTCACCTTTTTATATGACCCCTTCCCCCCCATGCTGGGCTGGTTCCAAACATATTAACTGTATCTAACCTTGTGCTCCACCTCTGCATATTTCCCTTTCCTAAATCTAACTATCAGCCTTATACTATACCTTATGTCCTCATCTATCTAAAGTCAAAAGCAATCTGTAACATAAGCATTAAACTGTATCCTATACTTTTCTTATATCTTATACAAAAATAACATTGTTCATTAATCACAATACACAAGAAGAACCACATACGTTAGTGCCTATAAAACTCCATGCAGTTTCACATATCACAACAGTTGCAAAAATGCAATAAAATCACATGTAAAATCACACTCCATTACAAATGCTGTTTTAAGAGGGAGAGGCATATGACAGTCCCTTTCACACCCTTATATGTGCACAATTTTCCTCCAAAAATCGGATGAGACTCACCCATTCCAGTCTATGGGTGTGAGAAAAAAATTGGATGCCAGACGGAGCCACAGTATAACATCCAATTTTTAGGAAACATAGGAAACTGTAAATTGTCTTGCAAATGATTAATAGCTGCTGAGTAAAAAAAAACAGATTGTATACGGATGACAAGTGAGAAAACAATTGTCCCACTTTTCTGGATGCAACTCTGAACTATTTTTATACTGGCGTGGGACCCTAGCCTTACAGATATTTTTAAGCTGTACTGATATTATCCATGTAGCATTGTTGTAAGGCCACATGGTCGTTCACACGTTCAGTATTTGGTCAGTATTTTATATCAGTATATGTAAGCCAAACCAGGAGTGGAACAATCAGAGGAAAAGTATAATAGAGACACGTCACCACTTCTGTATTTATCACCCACTCCTGGTTTTGGCTTACAAATACTGATGTAAAATACTGACAAAATACTGAACATGTGGCTCTCTCTATTTGCTTTCATGGAAATTCCAAAATCAGCCGGACATACTTGCTTCTCGGTTTTTGAAACTCCAATAGAAGTGAATGCAGAAAGCCGCACAAGCGCTGCCACCTCTCTACAGTGAATGGGGAGGACAGGGGAGCGGCATCGTTCTGTAGATTGGTGAAGGTCCCAAAGTTAAGACGTCCCCCCCCTTCAAATCTATCAGACATTTAAGGCATATCCCATGAACGTCTAAGATTGTTATATCCTTTTATCCAACTCTCGCTTCCTTAGGACTCATTGACACATCCGTTTTTCACAAACAAGTGTTATCCGTATTTTTCATGGATAGCAATTGTGCCTACAATAGTGACTGGAGCCGTTCATATGTCCATGATTGTCCATGGACCGAGTTATCCATGTAAAATCGCGGAGACATGTCCGATTTTGATCCGAGTATCGCGTCATAATTGGCAATGCAAGTCTATGGGTGCGTGAAAAAATTGGATGCATCCGAGTGCAGTCCTATTTTCCCAGACTGTTACATAGGAAAAGAATAGGGGTTTTTTTATCTACAAAAAAAAGCTGATGACACTCGGACCAAACTGGGTCAGTTTTTCCCGTACGTGAAAAAATCTGATGTATGAATGACGCCATAACATGCATACTCTATTGTAAGAGTGTAGTTAATCTTCAGAGGAAATCCTGCCCCGCTTTTTAACACCTTATAGCATAGGGAATGGGGTTCACCATGACTGGGCTCTTCCTCCATCTGGGGTTCATATATAAATCATATCGGAAATCTACGAGATTATAGCCGTCATTTCTTAAGACAGGACATTTAGGATAGACTGTCCTACCAGAGACAGCTGGGAGGTTCGCAGAGAACATAGCGCGTTTTATGGCACTAAACATTCTTATCTTCCATAAAGTATTGTGACACTTCTGAAAAAATGTATGAACTTTGTAAATGGCTTACTATATATGATCCCCACCCGCATGGGTACACGTGAACAGGCCGTGCTTCTTTATATATTATGGGTAAGTGTTTATAAATAAAGAAAAATTGTTTTCCCGCATCCATGCCAATTGTATATTACGTACTGCGGTCATAAAGTGTAACTAAGGTGAGTATAGGAGTTGTATGGATAGACTACAGTCTGTTTACATGGATGTGACAACATCTACAGATCACCGATCAGCCCCCCAGGAACCGTTAACCTGGTCTCTTAAAAGGAACAAGACATGTGGAAAATAAACACAAAAATAACTGACCTGTTCCAT
The DNA here is from genome assembly GCF_046119375.1 of Phyllobates terribilis. Taxonomy (NCBI): domain Eukaryota; kingdom Metazoa; phylum Chordata; class Amphibia; order Anura; family Dendrobatidae; genus Phyllobates; species Phyllobates terribilis. The sequence continues at coordinate 106,153,905 of NW_027362762.1, forward strand.
TTCAGACTCCCACTCCTTTCGTTCTCTAAGAAATAAGCCGCTGCCAGAGATGTCTGGCGGTGGCTTTTTCATAGACAACACAGGAGCAGGGGCAGACATACAATTGGTGCAACCTCTGCAGCCACACAGGGACCCAAGAGTTAACAGGGGCCACTTCCACTTCTAAAACAGGTGAAATACTATACTGTTCTTGCACAGGGGCCTCTTCTGTTTGTGACCACTGCTGCCCAGGAGTGCTTGGCCAGCCGAGTGGGCTGAAACATCATTAGGCCAACAGCTATCTAAAGTATACGAGGGGCTTTACTTTGATAATCCAGGTCAGAATGACTGTATATCCTCTTTGAAAGTTTGCAAGTCTAGCTGGGTGGTCTAGGCAGGAAAACATTTAAAAAGGATTATACAGCAAGTCTGATGTGGATTTTCAAGGTATGTACATCAGCCTCATCAGCTCTTGGGAGATCTGTTTAACATATTCAGTTTGTTTGTATGTATCCAGTGGGAGTCCAGTGGGAGGTCCTACTCAGTAATTGACAGCTATCTGTCACGCAAAGTGTGGGAAAGACTAAGTGTAACACAAAGGGAATAGGGGGAGGAAGCCCAAACACTAGGGAAAGAGGGAGTGGAGACCCCTAGGAAGATCTAATATCACCCTGCCTACCCTACCATCACTATATAGGTTCCACACCTATCGCCGAGTAGGACCCTAAGCCCTGGATGTCCCTAGAGCTTGGCCCTAGATGGGGAGGGGGAGGGGTGAGCACTGGTCAGGCCCCACTGTAAACTAAAGACAACAAGGTAGACAAACAAATTGAATAAACTTAGCTTGAGCACACACCAGAGGAGTAACGTCAACTGTCCTCCAAGGGCACAAGAGAAGAAGCCAGCCAACAGCTAGTGCTCCAAACATGCACAAAATTACATAGAAGTATCACCGGCGATTCCCTGGAGCAAACTGAGTGTTTTTAACTCCCAAGCAAGGGTGTGTCAATCAGCAGCAGGAGGGAGGTCGACGCTGGGTCTTAAAGGAAGAAGGATTAAGAAGGTGTCTGTAATGCCAAGCGCAGTGACCTTCTACAGCCAGATCCAGAGTGTCACAAAGTGTCACACCCGTGACATTATCTCTGCATGCACAGTCATACAGGAAAGACTGTCAGTCACTGTGTAGGACCGCCCACTGGACTCATATATGTACAAACACCGGGGCTTCAAGTTTTACTGGAACTTTTTCCATAATAATATTTATCAATCTGCTCAGCTCCTCCTGCTCTATAACACCCTGCCTGCAGGTCAGATACCATTTTCAACATGGTTGGTCTTGCTAAAAAAAAAACAAACACATAAGTTGCCTCTGTTATTAATTAATACATAGAAACAAACATTTCTCATCAGAAAAATGGTTTATTACATCATCTTCCCTGAAATAGGTGCAAATAATTTAAAATACAAAACGTTGTACAATTATATTCATGTTAGCAATCAGCAGGGGCATTTGTACAAAAGAAGTATCACAATGGATCATCGGGGTTGGTTTTAGCAGGAGATGCAGCACCGTCTTTTCCTCATTGCCGGAGAAGAGGAAAAAATAAATGCAACATTCATGTACAGTATGAAAAATTTCTTTCATTGTTGACAAAAAAATAAAAATAAAACCTATTATTTACATTTGGTATTAAATGTACTTGGTATATAGGCTGTGATCTTGTGGAGTAAAATAGGGAATTCCAGTTGAATTAATGTAAAATGTGCTAAATAAAAGGGATAGCTAATTGGGTTTGGCCTTAATGGGTTGAACAACTTTAGAAAAACCTGGTTTGCTTTTCTTCTAAAAACAGTGCCACACCTGCTCATAGGTTGTGAGTGGTATTGCAGCTTTGTCATAATTACTTCAAAGGAGTGAGGAGGCATGGTAAACTCAATCCAACTGGCCAATAGATTGGGGATAGCCTAAGGTGCTAAGTATGTGTGCAAGTTTAGACCATCCCTTTACTTCAAATTTTCAATCACCGCCTTTGTGGTCATCATAAAATTCCAAATAATTAAAGATCCCTCACCTAAGACTTGTAAACTCATTTTTTATATATATTTTCCCCAAACAGTGCTTGGAATCAAAACCATGGACATCATCTAAAGAACGCCCGGAGCCATACTGCTCATCAGGCCAGTAAACATTTTCCTTCTTCCAATGAAATATTTTATAACTTTCAGACCTCTAAGTAAACATATCATCCCTGAGAATTGTCAATGAAGAAAGTCTTTTTTTTTTTAATTATTATTTTTCAGACAATATATTAAAATTAACCCTACAATTTCAAGTCTGGCTCCTAAACCTTTATAGCCTTTGAAGAATGATTCCTACTTAAAAAAAAATAATAATTTTTGGAGGAGATAGTGGGTTCTCTGGACGTGCACACAGTGCTTCTTTAGTCTCCCATATAAGGGTGCTCTGGACATCCACGCAGTGCTCCTTTACTCTCCCATGAGGGTGCCCTCATCCTTCTCATCAGAGTCTATGCTCCGTAGCGCAACTTATACTCACTCAGCAGGCTCTGAATGTCCTTACCAAGGCTAACAGTCCGGAGTGACGCATGGTGGACTTTTTTGGATTTATAGTTAAAAAGTTTTCGATGTTGGTGTCACTGAGGAACAGGATTTGCCATTGTGCCCACATTGGTGCCAGGCAGGGGCATCATGTGACTCAAAGAGGATTCTAGGCTGAGAGAGTCTTGATCATTCGGCCCATTCTGAGTTTGCTGAATCCTCTTCTTGTTGATTTTTCTTTCTTTGGCTCTTCTGTTCTGGAACCAGATCTTCACCTGCAATGAAGAAACATTTTGGATTCACTATGCTTTATAAGTCTACATACTAATTCCTTCTGGTTTATATGTAGCTTGTTACTTTTCAACCTCACCCCTATCAACTAGTAATATCACGTCCACCATAGACCCTCATTCACACACTTCAGTTGGATATAATAAGTAGGGATTATGTGTGAAAATTGGATATTTTGTTAAAGGCTGGGTGAGGAGGCAAAGAAAGTAATGTAATCTCCCTGGCATTTCTACTCTTCATCCTATCCAGGTATGTCTGCACCTGCATAGAGGTATATAGCGGAGAAAGAGCAAGATCTGCTCTATAGTGTTGGCAGTGCAATAAGATTGGAATTTCATATTCACTTATTGAAATTTTGCATAAACTGAATTTATTTGGCTTTGTAATGAAGACAAATGGGGGGATGGAAATATAAGCACAAACTCAATAAAAAAGAAAACTGCCAAGACTAAAGTAAATGCAAATAATAAAAGTAGTTTTTTTTATATAGATTGAAAGACATCTATGCATTGTATCCAACATAACAAACACCAACATACATTGGTGGGTGCACCAACAGGGAAGCTCCCACTGTCAGGATTACCGTTGTTCTTCTTCAGATTGACCACTAGTGGCTGCTATTGTTCCCCTTAATAATTGTGCTGCAATTCCACTCCTTACCACTGGAGGCTGCTGCTGTGTTTTGCAATTGTCCTTTACTAGGATGGCAGATTCTGAACCTGTGGAATCCATCTTGTTTCCTGTTTGGGCCTACTTAAAGCCGCATGGATCTCTCAATCATTGCTTGAGTATTGTGTCTAGCTGTTTAGTCTAGTTCCAGTCTTCAGCTCCTGAACTGTCTCACCCAGACTGCTTACACCTAGCTACAGATTGTTTCCTACAACTCCTTTGCTAACTCCAAGAGCTTCTACTACCACTTGCTGTTCCTGCTTGTACTCCTTCGACCACTGGATTCCAGCAGTGCTATTCCAGTATTGTAACAGGCACCAATCACTGTGCACAATAATATGTACAAATATATATATATGCTATTCAGATGTTTAATAGGAAAGTGTAATATTGAATATACTTAGTATACAGACTAGTTCTTATTGGGGGAAGTGGTGGAAAAAAGGATTCCCTGCAGGATAAATCACATAAAGTGCAGATAGTGCACATAAAGATAAAGATATAGTGAGGCTCTGATGAAGTATTGGTGAAACGCCCTTTGGGTGTTTGGTGGGTGAATCTCACTATGTTTTTACCATTATTCACAAGAAGGAGAATTTACAAGACATCGTTAAGTTTTTCCACTGCAGTCCAGATCGCGGACAACGATTCTGCCACAAAGCAGTAATATGGATGAGGAAAAGATAAATCCAGCTTGATGGACGTGTAATCTTCTTTACTCAGGTAAGTACAAAGCGGAGTATATACAATAAGATTTTAATGTTAATGACAGTGGTAACATCTAGGCGTTCAAGGTTTCATGATTACGGGTGCCACAAGCACCTGAAACACGTAGATGTTACCAATGTCATTAATGTGAACATTTTATTGTATGTCCTCCACTTTGTACCTACCTGAATAAACAAGATTACTGGATTTATCTCTTCCTTTCCCATTATATGCACTATCTGCCCTTTATGGGATTTATCCTGCAGGGAATCATTTTTCTGACACTCCAATCTCAACAAATCTGTATTATAAATGTTCTTGATATTACACTTTCCTATTAACCATATGTTTATTTTTTTACATATATTGTTATGCACATCTGCCCCTTGGAAGAAGCAGTGGCGAAACGCGCGTGGGGAATCTGGGAAGACTCAGCTACTCTACTGAATTTGTATACATATTCTTTGGCCATATCTTTCATGTACTGTATATTCATTTGCCAGCCCATATATATTTTTTTTTAAGTACAGACACTTTAATGCACCTCCCACATATATGACATGACATGAAACTATTAGCACTATGCACTTTGTAATTACATATTTGCCTCTGAAAGGAAAGGATTTGTATACAATAACCTAATCCATCTTTATCTATGTTAATACTATACTCAGCAAAATATGAGAATGTTTTTTGTTGGAGGCTATATATATATATATATATATATATATATATATATACAGTACAGACCAAAAGTTTGGACACACCTTCTCATTTAAAGATTTTTCTGTATTTTCATGACTATGAAAATTGTACATTCACACTGAAGACATCAAAACTATGAATTAACACATGTGGAATTATATACTTAACAAAAATGAAACAACTGAAAATATGTCTTATATTCTAGGTTCTTCAAAGTAGCCACCTTTTGCTTTGATGACTGCTTTGCACACTCTTGGCATTCTCTTGATGAGCTTCAAGAGGTAGTCACCGGAAATGGTTTTCACTTCACAAGTGTGCCCTGTCAGGTTTAATAAGTGGGATTTCTTGCCTTATAAATGGGGTTGGGACCATCAGTTGTGTTGTGCAGAAGTCTGATGGATACACAGCTGATAGTCCTACTGAATAGACTGTTAGAATATGTATTATGGCAAGAAAAAAGCAGCTAAGTAAAGAAAAACGAGTGGCCATCATTACTTTAAGAAATGAAGGTCAGTCAGTGCGAAAAATTGGGAAAACTTTGAAAGTGTCCCCAAGTGCAGTTGCAAAAACCATCAAGCGCTACAAAGAAACTGGCTCCTATGAGGACCACCCCAGGAAAGGAAGACCAAGAGTCACCTCTGCTTCTGAGGATAAGTTTATCCGAGTCACCAGCCTCAGAAATCGCAGGTTAACAGCAGCTCAGATTAGAGACCAGGTCAATGCCACACAGAGTTCTAGCAGCAGACACATCTCTTCAACAACTGTTAATAGGAGACTTTGTGCAGCAGGCTTTCATGGTAAAATAGCTGCTAGGAAACCACTGCTAAGGACAGGCAACAAGCAGAAGAGACTTGTTTGGGCTAAAGAACACAAGAAATGGACATTAGACAGTGGAAATCCGTGCTTTGGTCAGATGAGTCCAAATTTGAGATCTTTAGTTCCAACCACCGTGTCTTTGTGCGACGCAGAAAAGGTGAACGGATGGACTCTACATGCCTGGTTCCCACCGTGAAGCATGGAGGAGGAGGTGTGATGGCATATGGGTGCATTGCTGGTGACACTGTTGGGGATTTATTCAAAATTTAAGGCATACTGAACCAGCATGTCTACCACAGCATCTTGCAGGGGCATGCTATTCCATCCGGTTTGCGTGTAGTTGGACTATCATTTATTTTTCAACAGGACAATAACCCCAAACACACCTCCAGGCTGTGTAAGGGCTATTTGACCAAGAGGGAGAGTGATGGGGTGCTATGCCAGATGACCTGGCCTCCACAATCACCAGACCTGAACCCAATTGAGATGGTTTGGGGTGAGCTGGACCGCAGAGTGAAGGCAAAAGGGCCAACAAGTGCTAAGCATCTCTGGGAACTCCTTCAAGATTGTTGGAAGACCATTTCCGGTGACTACCTCTTGAAGCTCATCAAGAGAATGCCAAGAGTGTGCAAAGCAGTCATCAAAGCAAAAGGTGGCTACTTTGAAGAACCTAGAATATAACACATATTTTCAGTTGTTTCACACTTTTTTGTTAAGTATATAATTCCATATTTGTTAATTCATAGTTTTGATGCCTTCAGTGTGAATGTACAATTTTCAAAGTCATGAGAATACAGAAAAATCCTAAATTGAGAAGGTGTGCCCAAACTTTTGGTCTGTACTGTATATATATGTATATATACGGTATATATATATATATTTATATATACATATATATGTATATATATATATATATGTTTACTACTGTAGCTGATATACATGATGTATGTTTCTGGCCACTTCATTTGTTATCCCCTTAGAAATCATGGATGATCTAACCGCTTTTTAGTACATGTTTATATAATGTATTATAATGAACATATGAATTAGCACACATTTTTTTCATAATATCTTAATTGTAGACATTATTATAGGTTTAAAAATAAATATATTGCTGTGCATAACGATTTGTGCCTGTTTACTATGGGGGTTTCCCTTTTGGTGCACCTACCGATATATCTTGGTGCTTGTTATGTTGGATACATATATGCTAACTAATCTATATGCAATAAAAACTACTTTGTATTATTATATTGTGATTATTATATTATTTTATTGTACTTTAGTTCTGATACTTTTTTTTTGTTGTTTTGGGTTTTTCATTAAAAAAAAAAACAGTAAATAAAATATAAGTAAATTTCTGAAGTTTAGGTTAAATTGCTTCTTTTCCCTTTATTTGTACATTTTAAACAGTATATTAGGATAATATTCTAGCAATGAGAAGGAGGGGAGTGAGAATAAAAATGATGAGGTTCAGAATTGCACATGTACATATTACTACAATACCTAATGGTTAAGAATAATTATAGTTAGGAATTGGATTTTCCTAAATCCTGGTTTAGTATGACTTACAGATATGAAAAGGCATTAAATCAAACTAAAATAAAACTGATTCTTCAACGTATGACAATGTTTATGAGTAGACCAATGCATTTTACCATTTTGGTTTTGCAAAATTTTTTTTTTTTTCTATTGTCAGTATTGGAAATCTGCTTCAAAATTCTATAACTATATCATAGAGCAATAAAAAGAATTGAGTGGAAATATGGGAGTGAATATAAAAAAGTGGATTTTTTTTTATAAAGTTTTCAAATGTTATTATTTTTTAATGTATCAAACAACTTGGCTTTATATGTAGTATGCAAGTATAATTCCATTAAATGAGAAAATGACTTGTAATCTATTTTATTTATATTGTTTGTGTTTTAAGATACAAACATTTACGGATTATTATTATTTTTTAGTATTAAATATTTTGTTTATTAAAAAAATAATTTGACTGTTCATAGAAAAAAAAATAATGTAGTACAGTAGAGGTTACTCCTATAGTTTTAAAGTAGGTATTTTATTAATAGTGAAAGAAAAAATGAAAACTCATTTAGGAAACCTCTTATACTTGAAAATGATAGTTAGATCACAATTCACAACAAAATATGAGACAATTTGATCCTTCTTTACGCAAAAAAAAATAAAAAGAGAGATGGCAAGAAACTGCACCACTGTATCATCTGAATAAGCCAGACATGTAAGCTGCAATAATGAAGAACATGTTGGACTGGATAGACCTGACATACAGGTGTTCCCCTGATTAAATACTCAGACATGAAGTCTCGTAACCCTTTTTTTTGGCAGATCCCACCATAGTAACAAAAAAGGAAATGCATTACAGAAACTCAAGGCTGCCCCCCAGATTTATACCACACACCTTTGCCGTTTAAACTGTGATTCATCCACAGCTGAATTCAGTAATCTCTTATATTTTTCCCACAATTTTGACTACAAATCAGTGCTGGAAAATTCCATGGTCATGAGAATGGTGACACAGCTTTTCCATGTAAAGAAATTGAATTTTGTTTGAGGTGCATTTCATGCAGATTTTTTTTCTGCTAAGGAAATTCTGTTGAATACTTTATACACAGGCTGGGGGGTGCATACAGAATTTCTTAATAGACTTTTGTGAAATCTGAAATCCACAACAAAAATGTAACATATCTGTAATAATAATTCCACAAATAGAAACGTCTTTATAAATTACTCAAAGAGATTATGTGGCTTATTTTTATGCCATGTGGGATTTCACTGTTTTGTACAAATTGCCAATAAATATCTATCTATCTTCCTATCTGTCTACCTATCTGTCTACCTATCTATCTATCTACCTTCCGATCTATCTATCTACCTTCCGATCTATCTATCTAACAAAAAAAAGTGGAGCTGCACCAAACATCAACCAGTTGTGGGTGTAAGGCCTCCCAAACAAGTACCAGTTGTAATCTCTGAAGAAAAAATATAAAGAGGCAGCACTCCAAATTGCAAACAAATGGTGATCTTTTATTAGCTCATGTGATGTGAAGACGTTTCAATTACAAAAAAACTTTATCAAGCAGATAAGGACCCATTCTTTTGCAATTTGGAGTGTTGCCTCTTTCTATTTTTTTACATATCTATCTCTTTATCTATGCATCCGTTATATTATATATATATATATATATATATATATATATATATATTAGATATTATATGTGCGCATATATATGCATTCATATATATACAGTGTCTATCAATTTATGATACATTATATATATACACATACATTTATATATGTATGTATACATACATTATATATATATATATATATATATATATATTTTATATATATATATATATACACTCACATTATATATATATGTATGTATATATGGTAAGAGGTTCAGGGGTAGATGTGGCCCCTTTTTCTCATTAGTGGTCAGAGTTCTGCTATGTGGTTTTTGCTGCAATCTCAGACAGGTACCTTTGATTAATGCAGATGTAATGCCCTCTCTCCCTGACACTGGGCTCATTAATAACTCAGCTCCTGTCCCCGGCTTATCAGGGGCATTAATGGCACATTAATCCCAGCCATGGTCACATACCTGTCGTTCAGAGAGCCCCAGGTTGACAGCCAGCTCTGCTTTCCTTCTGATGGTGATATACCTGCTGTAATGGAACTCCTTCTCCAGCTCCAGCCGCTGGTGGTCAGTGTACACCACCCGGTACTTGTCCTTTGTCCGAGTTTTACTCCCTACTGAACGAATATATATACTCCACTTAGAAAAAAACCCATAGATAGATAGATAGATAGATAGATAGATAGATAGATAGATAGATAGATAGATAGATAGATAGATAGATAATGGGTCCCTGTACACATTAGGAATTTATAATTCTAAATCGCATTCCTATAGCTTCAGTTGTAAAGAAAATGCATTTTTATAATGTATCTATCCTATTAAATATTGAATGGATTGCATTAATTGCAACACAATTCATTTATTAGTTCATTGTTATGCAAAAATGGGAAACCAGCAGCCAACGAAATGACATAAAATAAAATGACATCAGGGACCGCAGGCTGCATATACTAATACTCATCCGCTACAGATAATGCAGTCATTGATCCTGGTAGCATATTTGCCGAAATAATGTATATTGTCATGAGTCCCTTTATGGAATCAAAATTTTAATGTGGAAATCTAAAATAAGTGAGTAAATAGAAATAAATAGAATTGAAAATATAATAAAGGAAAGAAAGAAAGAAAGAAGGAAAGAAAGAGAAATAAGGAAAGAAAGAGAAATAAGGAAGGAAAGAAAGAGAAATAAGCAAAGAAAGAAAGAAAGGGAAGAAATGGTCCATTTGTAGGGCAGATAGGTATAAAGATAGAAAAGCCAATTAATAAATAGCATAAAATATTATATTTATATATAAATGCTATTGTGTTTATATATATATTATATATATGAAATGTTTCTTCTATTGTAATCATCTGTAGTATTTATATACTTTATTATATATATATGTGTATATAAATTGTGTATATATGTGAGTGTGTATATATATGTATTTATATATATAATTTTATGTGATTAGCAGCAGTGGTATTTTATTCTTTCCTGTACCATTTTCGTTATATTCAAATTCTAATAACAAATCACAAATAGGATTTGAATCATTGCGATCACAAGGATTTCTATTCTATAATCTGCCGAATATATGAGTCTTCTGTCCCCAGTATAGATAATGCCCGGTGCTCTTGTCCTCCCTCCCTGCAGCCAGGAATAATGCTCATTAATATCTAATTCTTCATGCTGATCTCTTGCTCCTTTGTGGAGGTGTTAGAGCCTCTCCATATAAATGGCTGCCATATTACAACTAATCACGGTTAATATGATAGCTGCTGTAAAACGCACAATTACCACCCAGTAAACCTCTCGTTTATATTGTGCTGAGGACTTGATAAATGGGATTTACTGAGTCCAGGTCCTCCAGCTTCGTCCCTAATACATGGGGCAGGGACACTCTCTGCATGTCTCAGCTATATATATGTGTGTGTATGTATATGTATATATATACATATATATATACACATACACACTGAATAATATATTATAAGTTGCCTGTGCATGTAATATCACTGATACCAAACTAAACTGAATAGATGTTTGTGGATCTGCAAATCCTAATTAATTCATTTTAATTTAGCTTTGTAGAACTGCAAATCCCAGCAGCATTTTGGGGTATATTCTTTGGAATGTGTATACTTTATATAAGACTTATGGATCTTTTTGCCTTTCTGTATCTGTTACTTCTCATTTTAGCAGCTTTTCTTTTACCATTTCCTCTTCTTTGTGGAACTAACAGTCCCAGCAGTATCAACCACCGATATTTAGATATATTATTCTTTATTTTTTTTTTTTTTCTGGTGGTTACATATTTGTGGCATTACGCTGGAAATCTACCACGCTAGTTTACATGATGAGAGTTGTAGTTCAGGATGGATGTGGATATGAAACTCTAAGTGCATGGCAGCAGCATTTCTTCCCAGCTTCTTGCTCTTGTGCATACTGTTAACCTTAAATCTGGCTGGGTCATGCTCTTTGGCAGAATATCTTGAATTCTTGGTTATTCAAATGTCGCATATAGAAATGGCTGCAGGATGAAAGTCCAGGCCGACATTTGTTCAGATAGGGTAATTCAAACACAATGTACAAGCTAGAAAAGCTTCTCTGTGATAAGATCTCCTTGTAGTGTATTGTCTGAGGTTGTGTCATCCATTCATTAGCACTGCCTAGACCCTTCTGATCCTTCTTGTATCTACACAGGGGGTCTTTGTAGTGCTTTGTACAGATCTGAGATAGCCTGTTGGTTATTAAACACCTACTACTAGATCAGATAGTCCTCATACTAGTATCGAAGATCCTGATAACAGTAGCACATAGCTGACATGACTGCTCCCACTAAACCACAGGATTATAATCTGCCATCAATACATCAGTTAACTTTGGGTAAAATATTAAAAGTGTTATGTATTGTCTATCTATCTATCTATCTATCTATCTATCTATCTATCTATCTATCTATCTATCTATCTATCTATCTGTCCATTGACTATGTGTATATACGTATGCATGGGAAAATTCTCTGCTCCAATGCATTTGCATGGTGGGAAGTGATCACAGTATAATCCCAGTGCTACAAATCTCTATTTACTGCTATATTTCCTGTCCTTTCCGGTCACAAGAATGGACAATGCTTCAGCAAGGTGTATATCAAAGCTATGCACCCATGACAGATGGGTGAGTGCAGATTTGCACCCTGTACTGTCCCTGCTTGTCTGCAATCAGTCTACAGCTCAAAGGAGATATTTACATGACAAGGGACAGGGCGCCTGACTTTGTCGCCTCTATATGGGAGGGCACCAGAAACAGAAAACTTTACACTGACCCCTCAACTTTCCCCTCAAACTCCTCCCCTCAATTCCACACCCTTAGCAAAGTTGTTGGACCCTAGGGGAAATTGTTTCACTACGATCTGAGAATTTAATACTGTCATATCCATATTATTTGCATAGAATGTAATACTAACCCTAGCCCTATAATGTCCATAGACTGCAATTTTAGCCCTATAATTCTCATAGACTGTAACACTAACCCTATAATGTCCATAGACTGTAATAATAATGCTATAATGTCCATGGAGTGTAATCCTAACCCTATAATGTCCATAGACTGTAATCCTAACCCTATAATGTTAATAGACTGTAACACTAACCCTATAATGTCTATAGACTGTAATAATAATCCTATAATGTCCATGGACTGTAATCCTAACCCTATGATGTCCATAGACTGTAATCATAATCCTATAATGTCCATAGACTGTAGTCCTAACCCTATAATGTCCATAGACTGTAATCCTAGCCCTATAATGTTCAAAGACTTTAATATATACCCTCACCCTATTCACAGACTTTAATAGTCACCCTAACCCTCTAATGTCCATAGGCATCAATGCTATTTCTATAATGTCCATTCATTTAACAACCAATCAAATCTATAATGTCCATAGACTTTATTATTTTTCTTTCACTGTAATACTAACCGTAATCCTACATTAACCATCCATATTTTGCGTCACTATCCATAAAACTTTGCTAACCCAGACATTAATACCCATCTTATGTGCACAGGCTTTACTACTAATCCTAACCTTATAAATTCCATGGACCTGATGCAGTCATATCCATATAATGTCTATAATTGTAAAGTATTTATATACATATAGGTCTATACAATGGATTGCACTGACATATAATGCCCACATACAATAAATTAATGACATCAATATTTATATTGATAATATGTATTGTATTGCCATTAATGTATCCATTTTGTTCCTTTTGTAATTAACGCTCTTATCTATACTATAAGGTGTCTCCATTTATTCATGATAAAATTAGACTATTTATGTCACATGCTGTAACAGATAAGATCATATATGCCGATGTCATTGTTGCCACATCAGAAAAATTGACTTTACTCGTTACATGTGAATGGCACCACATGAACTGCCAAATTCCTAATAAATAAACCAATTACCAATTGCATAAAAGGCGGTACTCCCATCACAACAAAAAGGAAATCCCTAAATATATACCCTGACCTTCATGCATGGACAGACGAGTGTTTTAATCTTCCAAATTGTCTCCTAGATATCAGCTAAATGAGACAGAAAAGTAATGTAAACTGCAGGGCCCAAGATTCATGGCAGAGTAATTAGTTATAAAAGCTGTAAGTGCCTTATAATATAACCGGAAACAATTAGCTTTTAAGTGTCTGATATAAAGGTGGTTTTTTGCTTGGTATAAAGTATTTTTCCACCTTATATCCTAAATTCTCAGATATCTTCTGCTGTCATCCTATAAAACATATCTTCAGTTATTTCAGTGAGAATCTGACAACCAGTATGGCTGCTATGCCAGTTTCCACATGGGTTGTTACTCAGCTTTCCTGGATTCTTGTATGGCACATTTAATTAGCCAGTGGATTTCATAGGGAGGAATGACTGATTTTGGTAATTCAGGAGGACCCCAAAACAGCTGAGAGGCAAATCCTATTGGAGCAGTGATGAAAGCCAATCACCCAGCTTTCCCAGATCCTGATCGTACTAATTATTGCATGGAGATGGATCTATGTAGACATATTTATTCCACAAATCCCAGATTTCCTGATGCCCATCTTCTTACCAGAGTTTCCCTGAGTTGCTGGCTTTCTCATCCAGTCGTAATGATGTCTCCGGTGCCCATCTGCCATCCCTGGAGAGATCTGAGGTTGATGCCCTGTTGGCAGTACTCCAACACAGGGTGGTCCCTGCACCTGCCCAGTTGGGTAATCAGAGACGGGGCTGTAGCCCAAACTGCCCCCTGGAGAGGGATTTAAAGGAGTATGTCCTGTGGGGTAGGTGGTGTGACCCCAGTCTTCTCTTGTGGCTCCATAAGGTGTGATCCAGGCGGGGGATCCAGAAGAAGGAGCTGCACCTTCCAAGCTCAGCCCATGATAGCCCCCATAGTCAGGATACTGGGGGGCAGTGGAGAAGTTCTGCAGCCCCGGGTGGCCCCGCATAGATCCAGGGTACATGCCAACGTCCTTGTCCAGGAGGTAACTCACGTACATGGTGGCAGGCTGGTGCCAGCTAGCCGCATACTGCTCTGCTGTCCCTGCTGCACTCTGCTCCCTCTGCCCCGGGTATATGTGCCTTCATTGGCCACCACTTACAGATTACACACTGTGCACAAGCCCGTATTAGTAATGGCAGAGCCTGTGGCAGGTGACGTCAGAGGGCAGATAGCGCCCCCCCTTGTCACCATTTGCATGTGAAGTGAGATAAGGAGAGGGCAGCGACCTGATCACACAGAATACTCAAGTCTTTATTGTCTAAGAGCTTCCTCCTTCCAATACAGACCTGCTGCACTTTGCCCTTCAATCACAGGTTCAAAGGGCTGAAGTCAATAGAACCAAAACCAGGGGGCAAACATGGTGCAGCCAGGACAGGGCAGGGGGCAGTGAGCCCCGAGGTCAGGGGCGACCGGCCGGGGGGATCTGGCCCTTCTTCATCACTGTACCTCTATAGGTTATGTAGAAACTACTTACCAGATTCATACAACACATTATCAGCAAAGACACAGGGGCGGAAGATTTATAGGGGCGGAATATCTATAGGGCGGAAGATCTATAGGGGCGGAATATCTATAGGGCTGAAGATCTATAGAGGCGGAATATCTATAGGGCTGAAGATCTATAGAGGCGGAATATCTATAGGGGCGGAATATCTATAGGGCTGAAGATCTATAGGGGCGGAATATCTATAGGGCTAAAGATCTATAGAGGCGGAATATCTATAGGGGCGGAATATCTATAGGGCTGAAGATCTATAGGGGCGGAATATCTATAGGGATGAAGATCTATAGAG
The DNA here is from genome assembly GCF_046119375.1 of Phyllobates terribilis. Classification (NCBI taxonomy): domain Eukaryota; kingdom Metazoa; phylum Chordata; class Amphibia; order Anura; family Dendrobatidae; genus Phyllobates; species Phyllobates terribilis. The sequence continues at coordinate 106,169,137 of NW_027362762.1, forward strand.
GCGGAATATCTATAGGGGCGGAATATCTATAGGGGCAGAATATCTATAGGGCTGAAGATCTATAGAGGCGGAATATCTATAGGGCTGAAGATCTATAGAGGCGGAATATCTATAGGGGCGATAACAGCGCTGCTATTACACAACAGGCGGGCGTGTGCTGCTCTGAGAGCTATGCGCTGTGTGCTACCTTCAGTGCTATCGGTAGTGTCCATACGGAATCAGTACAATGAAATCTCTATCTATCTATCTATCTATCATATATATACATATATATAATCTATCTCTCTATCTATCACATATCTATCTAATCTATCTATACATCTATATATTTCTATCTATCTATCTATCTATCTATCTATCTATCTATCTAGGTGCAGCACTAGCAGAGACACTGTAAAATCGGGTGCAAAAAAAGCCTCTCAGGTAAAACCAAACCTCAAAATATCCAAAAAAAGACAAACGCAGCACTCCATATTCAAGCTTAACAAAGTTCTACATTTGGAAAGAAACGTCGCCCTGACATAATGGGTGTCATTGGACTATGTAGTGCTGCCTTTGTCTTTTTTTTCTTTCTATCTATCTATCTATCTATCTATCTATCTATCTATCTATCTATCTATCTATCTATCTATCTATCTATCTATCTATCTATCTATCTATGCATATATATATATATATATATATAATATCTATCTATCCACCTATTTCTATCTATCTTTCTATTATCTATGTCTATCATCTATCTATTTTTTTATCTACATATATCTAGTTATTTTTCTATAATTAATCATCTCTATCTATTTTACGCATGAATCTATTTATTTTATATGCAGAATTACACGTGATACGATATAACGCAGGATAACCATCCATTACCAATAATTGCAGAATAGTCTGATTTTAGCAAGAAACGATATTATAGTGATGCGTTATATCCAGGTAACATCTGGCATTTTTTCGTAAGGAATTCGCGTGTCTTCCTAATTTCTTTAGTTTCTGCTTATAATTAGAATCAATATCATCAACATCAATTACTATAATTATTGCTATAGAGAAAATATTTGCTGTTGGCAAAAAATAGGGAAAGTTATAGGTTATGTATTTATCTGTGCGATATTCAGTTATGATTTAGGGATGTAGTTATTTAATATAATTTTTGTTTAATGTAGTTGTCCAAGTGTGTTATATAATGGTGGACAGATAGAAAGATATAGATAAATAGATAGATATAGACGATAGATAGATTATATATATATATATATATATATATATATATATATATATATAGATGATAGATAGATATAGATGATAGATAGATATAGATAATAGATAGATATAAATATATAAATTTAGATGATAGATATAGATGATATACAGATAGATATAGATAGATGATAGATAATAGATATGACATACATAGATATAGATCGATAAAAGATATATATAGATAGATAATTGATAGATAATTGATTTACCTAAACATATAGAAATAGATATTAGATGATTGAATATTACCACACAGATAAATAAATATAAGAAAATAGATTACAGAGAAAGTAGTTTACTAATAAAATGATAAACTACATACTATATGGACTATACATAGGAGATGCTTTTTGATCATTTCTACTGATAAATTAAAATCTGCTAAACAAATGCGTCTCAGAAGCGTTTTAATTAATGTTTTCGTTGTCCTGTTCATATATAATATCAGCAGATAAAGGTTATGTATTATCTGGGTGAATTTCTATTATACGTTTACTTTGTCATTATTTAATATCACTCTTGTTTGTATTGTAGATGTAACAAAGTGAGTTATATAAAAGGTAGGTCGATATATAGAGAACCAGATCTATGGGCTACAGAGTGATATAGATAGAAAGATAGCAGAAAAACTGAAATAATATACGGATAAATATGTTTAAATCATGGATCATTGTGATGTTTAGATAAATAAACAAATGATAAATATGACGGACAGTGGCCGTGCCTGAGGCTGTGATACCTGTGTGTGTTACCTGTGTGTGATACCTGTGTGTGTTACCTGTGTGTGATACCTGTGTGTGTTACCTGTGTGTGATACCTGTGTGTGTTACCTGTGTGTGATACCTGTGTGTGATACCTGTGTGTGATACCTGTGTGTGTTACCTGTGTGTGATACCTGTGTGTGTTACTTGTGTGTGTTACTTGTGTGTGATACCTGTGTGTGATACCTGTGTGTGATACCTGTGTGTGTTACTTGTGTGTGTTACTTGTGTGTGATACCTGTGTGTGATACCTGTGTGTGATACCTGTGTGTGTTACTTGTGTGTGATACCTGTGTGTGTTACCTGTGTGTGTTACCTGTGTGTGATACCTGTGTGTGTTACCTGTGTGTGTTACCTGTGTGTGATACCTGTGTGTGTTACCTGTGTGTGATACCTGTGTGTGTTACTTGTGTGTGATACCTGTGTGTGATACCTGTGTGTGATACCTGTGTGTGTTACTTGTGTGTGTTACTTGTGTGTGATACCTGTGTGTGATACCTGTGTGTGTTACCTGTGTGTGATACCTGTGTGTGTTACCTGTGTGTGTTACTTGTGTGTGATACCTGTGTGTGTTACCTGTGTGTGTTACCTGTGTGTGATACCTGTGTGTGTTACCTGTGTGTGTTACCTGTGTGTGATACCTGTGTGTGTTACCTGTGTGTGATACCTGTGTGTGTTACCTGTGTGTGTTACCTGTGTGTGATACCTGTGTGTGTTACCTGTGTGTGATACCTGTGTGTGTTACTTGTGTGTGTTACTTGTGTGTGATACCTGTGTGTGATACCTGTGTGTGTTACCTGTGTGTGATACCTGTGTGTGATACCTGTGTGTGTTACTTGTGTGTGTTACCTGTGTGTGATACCTGTGTGTGTTACCTGTGTGTGATACCTGTGTGTGATACCTGTGTGTGTTACTTGTGTGTGTTACCTGTGTGTGATACCTGTGTGTGTTACCTGTGTGTGATACCTGTGTGTGATACCTGTGTGTGATACCTGTGTGTGTTACCTGTGTGTGATACCTGTGTGTGTTACTTGTGTGTGTTACTTGTGTGTGATACCTGTGTGTGTTACCTGTGTGTGTTACCTGTGTGTGATACCTGTGTGTGTTACTTGTGTGTGTTACTTGTGTGTGATACCTGTGTGTGATACCTGTGTGTGTTACCTGTGTGTGATACCTGTGTGTGTTACTTGTGTGTGTTACTTGTGTGTGATACCTGTGTGTGATACCTGTGTGTGATACCTGTGTGTGTTACTTGTGTGTGTTACTTGTGTGTGATACCTGTGTGTGATACCTGTGTGTGTTACCTGTGTGTGATACCTGTGTGTGTTACCTGTGTGTGATACCTGTGTGTGTTACTTGTGTGTGATACCTGTGTGTGATACCTGTGTGTGATACCTGTGTGTGTTACTTGTGTGTGTTACTTGTGTGTGATACCTGTGTGTGTTACCTGTGTGTGTTACCTGTGTGTGATACCTGTGTGTGTTACCTGTGTGTGTTACCTGTGTGTGATACCTGTGTGTGTTACCTGTGTGTGTTACCTGTGTGTGATACCTGTGTGTGTTACCTGTGTGTGATACCTGTGTGTGTTACTTGTGTGTGTTACTTGTGTGTGATACCTGTGTGTGATACCTGTGTGTGTTACCTGTGTGTGATACCTGTGTGTGTTACCTGTGTGTGATACCTGTGTGTGATACCTGTGTGTGTTACTTGTGTGTGTTACCTGTGTGTGATACCTGTGCGTGTTACCTGTGTGTGATACCTGTGTGTGTTACTTGTGTGTGTTACTTGTGTGTGATACCTGTGTGTGATACCTGTGTGTGTTACCTGTGTGTGATACCTGTGTGTGTTACCTGTGTGTGATACCTGTGTGTGTTACCTGTGTGTGATACCTGTGTGTGTTACTTGTGTGTGTTACTTGTGTGTGATACCTGTGTGTGTTACCTGTGTGTGATACCTGTGTGTGATACCTGTGTGTGATACCTGTGTGTGTTACTTGTGTGTGTTACCTGTGTGTGATACCTGTGTGTGTTACCTGTGTGTGATACCTGTGTGTGATACCTGTGTGTGTTACTTGTGTGTGTTACCTGTGTGTGATACCTGTGTGTGTTACCTGTGTGTGATACCTGTGTGTGATACCTGTGTGTGTTACTTGTGTGTGATACCTGTGTGTGTTACCTGTGTGTGTTACCTGTGTGTGTTACCTGTGTGTGATACCTGTGTGTGTTACCTGTGTGTGATACCTGTGTGTGTTACCTGTGTGTGATACCTGTGTGTGTTACCTGTGTGTGATACCTGTGTGGCTCTTACAATGAGCTCTTCTAATGGCCGATTATTCCATTGCCCACATTGATGTTTGCCAAGTGTGCAGTTGTGTGATTGCAGAGCATGGTAGTCACACATGCTGTATTATTAGCCAAAATCTCCATATAATGCTTTTACTTTTTTTCCTATCACGTCCTGTAGTTATGGTGCCCTCCACCTCTTGTCACAGAATTTCCACTGTTCCCACCATTGTTACTTCCTTATAAAACCTCCCAGTCTCAGCCCTGATGCTCCTGTCCCAGTGATATATTTACCTTTATTACAACTCATTGTGGTGACATTATTACTGAAGAAATATCACAGTTATCTCTACAGACAACTGGATCATGTAACAGTAAATATAGATAAATGTGTAAATATGGAGCAGTGTTTATATACTCCTCTTCATATAATGAGCGCTTGAAAATAATAATAATAATAATAATAATAGTGGTTAGCACTGCAGCCTTGCAGCGCTGGGGTCTTGGGTTCAAATCCCACCAAGGACAACATTTGCAAGGAGTTTGTATGTTCTCCCCGTGTTTGTGTGGGTTTCCTCCGGGTTCTCCGGTTTCCTCCCAAACACCAAAGACATACTGATAGGGAATGTAGATTGTGAGCCCCAATGGGGACAGTGCTGATAATGTCTGTAAAGCGCTGTGGAATTAATGACGCTATATAAGTGTAAAATAAATAAAAATAAATAATAATATAATACTGTATAAAATATACTATCTATCTTTCTTTCTATGGATCTTCTATCTATCTATCTATCTATCTATCTATCTATCTATCAATCCCATATCTATCTATCTATCCCATATCTATCTATCTATCTATCTATCTATCTATCTATCTATCTATCTATCTTTCTTTCTTTCTATCCCATATCTATCTATCTATCTATCTATCTATCTATCTATCTATCTATCTATCTATCTATCTATCTATCTATCTACAAAGCAAAGTACAGGAGCTTAAATACCTGACCCCACAGTTCCTTAAAATGAATGTGTCAGCAGTTTTGCTATGTAATCTGAGAGCAGCATGATGTATGAGCTTAGACACTGCTTTTAGGGATGAGCCGGAAATCTGGTGTAAACATTTTAATAAGTTGCAATATTTTTGCGCAACTCAGCAGTTGAGCAAAATTATTGTGACTTTTAGAGACTATATGCCCTTCCCAGCCAGCAACACCAATGTGGGTGTGACGTGGAACGCGTTTATGCTCACCCGTAATATTCATCACGAGTTACACCACTATAGTGGTGTTACTTTCTCCACAAATCTACTCCAGTCCCCGCATATGGCGTACATTTCTGGTGACAGCGCGCACTAGGTACCAGACACGCCAACTTCCTTAAGCTGCAAGCGTCCCTTAATGAATCGTGTCAGTGTACTCCAGCAAGCGCATCATTAAGAATGACCTGTGCTACGTTCCCCCAAGGAGCTTTCGGTGAGTTTTTTTTTTTGTTTCAGATTTTCTGCATCTATAAAGTAAATTAGGTTACTTGTGTTTTTTTTTTCATTGCATTTTTAGTGCATTTTTTACATGCGTTTTAATCACGTTTTGAATGCAGAAAAAATCCGCAATGTCAAAAATTAATTGTGGGCACACATCCTAACAAGAAATACTTGAGGATGGTTATTTTATGCATTTACTAAAATAGATGTGACAGAAGAGGTGACAGCTACTCTTTAATCTTCAAGGGGTTCTCCCAGTTGGGCATTGGTGGCATGCACCAGTTATTTGGAAACAATGTCATGATTAGTGTTGAGCGATACCTTCCGATATCGGGAAATATCGGATCGGATTGGATCGGACCGATGCCGAAAAAGTATCGGATATCGCCGATTCCGATACCGGAAACCAATGCAAGTCAATGGGACAGAAATATCGGAATGAAAATAAACCCTTTCTTTCCTTGTAGGTTAATTCTACATGAAGGAAAACAACTAAGAATAATGTAGAATGTATTGGGGGAGGTGGGGGAGACAATAAAGGCATAGAGGTTTAGCCCAATCAAATGGAATAGCAGGAATTAATATTTTTTTTTAAGACGTTCTGAGTTACGGAAATATTGACTATGTTAAGTATTTTTATATTTTGTCAGATATTTATGTTTCACTACTTCCAAGCTCTTCACCTTCTTTTTTACTTCTCCCACACTTTCTCCTTCATCATCCTCAGCATCTTTTTCATCCACTTCTTCTTCACCTTCTTCATCTTCTTCTTCTTCACCTTCTTCGTATTCTTCTTTTTTTTTACATTCTTCATATTCTACTTCTTCATCTTCTTCATCTTCTTCTTCTTCATCATATTCTTACTTGTGGCAGGCATTCCTGTAGTTGTTATCTATAAAAGGTTGGACATTACACCTTTCGTTCTGCCCGTCACAAAAGATTTACAACAGGATTTGTCCGCGTTCAGTTTGGCCTGCAGCAGCAGGTCTTTTCCAGGGGCACCACGAGGAGGAACGGACTCACCCCCATACACTGCTTAGTCATCTTCTGCTTATAATTTAGATATTATCTTTTGCTCTGATTTTTAGTCTTATGCTTAATGTTCTTCCGCTTTTTGTTCTGCAGCTTCTTGTATTTCTGCTTCTTGGTTTTCTGTCTCTTGTTCTTCTGTATCTTGGTGCTTGTCTTCTCTTCTTTGTCCTCTTGGTCAACTTCTTCAGGGTCATCTTCTTGGTCTTCTTTGGGGTGGTCTTCAGGGTCGTCGTCTTCGGGGGTCCTCGTCTTCGGGGTCCTCGTCTTCTTCGGGTTGGTCTTCTGGGTCCTCGTCTTCGGGGTCCTCGTCTTCTTCGGGGTGGTCTTCAGGGTCCTCGTCTTCTTCGGGGTGGTCTTCAGGGTCCTCGTCTTCTTTGGGGTGGTCTTCAGGGTCCTCGTCTTCAGGGTTGTCGTCTTCGGGGTCCTCGTCTTCTTAGGGTTGGTCTTCAGGGTCCTCGTCTTCAGGGTCCTCGTCAGGGAGATCTAGAGTGATTACCAAGAACCATTTCAAAAAGCTTGAACTTGGAAATGTAGCAGAAGGTACAAGAAAGCTGAGGAACTACCGAGGACCAGCTGACGGTACTGGAACCCGGATGGGTAGCAGAAGGTACAAGAGCCAATGAAACTGCCGAAGACCAGCTGACGGTACTGGAACTCAGTTACTAAGCAGGAGGTACCTGTGCCAGAAAGCACTACCAAGGACCAGCAGACGTTGGTGGAACTTGGATACCGAGAAGGAGGCACCTAATCCAAAGGCACTGCCGAGAACCAGCTGACGGTACTGGAACCCGGATGGGTAGCAGAAGGTACCCATGTAAAAAAAAGTTCAAGGCCGCGAGCCGGCCGCAGTTACCAAAACCCACAGTCCTACAGGGGGTGCTTGTCCTATTGGCACTATGGAACCAGCCTTCATTGCCAGATCCCGCAGCCCACATAGGAGTCACCTAAACTGCAGGCACCAGAGAGTCGGCTAACCCGACCGCAACACCACAGGACAACGCATTGGAGGCAAAGTGACGTTGACACTACCCAGAAACAGCTGGCATGCTGGAACCAGGCTGGGCAGGAGGGAGTACCCGTGCCAAAGTCACTGCCGAGAACCAGCTGACTGTACTGGAACCCGGATGGGTAGTAGAAGGTACAAGAGCAAATGGAACTACCGAGGACCAGCTGACGGTACTGGAACCCGGATGGGTAGCAGAAGGTACAAGAGCCAATGGAACTGCCGAAGACCAGCTGACGGTACTGGAACTCGGTTACTAAGCAGGAGGTACCTGTGCCAGAAAGCACTACCAAGGACCAGCAGACGTTGGTGGAACTTGGATACCGAGAAGGAGACACCTAATCCAAAGGCACTGCCGAGAACCAGCTGACGGTACTGGAACCCGGATGGGTAGCAGAAGGTACCCATGTAAAAAAAAGTTCAAGGCCGCGAGCCGGCCGCAGTTACCAAAACCCACAGTCCTACAGGGGGTGCTTGTCCTATTGGCACTATGGAACCAGCCTTCATTGCCAGATCCTGCAGCCCACATAGGAGTCACCTAAACTGCAGGCACCATAGAGTCGGCTAACCCGATCGCAACACGACAGGACAACGCATTGGAGGCAAAGTGACGTTGACACTACCCGGAAACAGCTGGCGTGCTGGAACCAGGCTGGGCAGGAGGGAGTACCCGTGCCAAAGTCACTGCCGAGAACCAGCTGACGGTACTGGAACCCGGATGGGTAGTAGAAGGTACAAGAGCAAATGGAACTACCGAGAACCAGCTGGCGGTGCTGGAACCCAGGGTAAATACTAAAAACAGAGTGGAGCCAGAGGTGTAATTGGAGCAAGTTTTAAATCCGTAGTACAGTGGATGTGGACAAAGCAGGAGAATTTGCCGGGCACACAGCTGGGGATCAGCTGACGTTACTGAACCCCAATAACACTGGAGCAAGCGTTGACTGTGCAGACGGCACTTCTGAGCAGCAACTAGCGGTATTGGAGCCCAGGGTAAATACTAAAAACAGAGGAGCCAGAGGTGTATTTGGAGGAGGTTTTAAATCCGTAGTACAGTGGATGTGGACAAAGCAGGAGAATTTGCCGGACACACAGCTGGGGATCAGCTGACGTTACTGAACCCCAATAACACGGCAGCAAGTGTTGACTGTGCAGACGGCACTTCCGAGCGCCAACTGGCGGTGTTGGAGCTCAGGGATAATACTGAAAACAGAGGAGCCAGAGGTGTAATTGGAGCAACTTTAAAATCTGTAGTAGTGAGAATGTGGACAGAGCAGGAGAAATTGCCGTCCGCACAGCAGGGGAACAGCTGACGTTACTGAACCCCAATAACACGGCAGCAAGTGTTGACTGTGCAGACGGCACTTCCGAGCGCCAACTGGCAGTGTTGGAGCTCAGGGATAATACTGAAAACAGAGGAGCCAGAGGTGTAATTGGAGCAACTTTAAAATCTGTAGTAGTGAGAATGTGGACAGAGCAGGAGAAATTGCCGTCCGCACAGCAGGGGAACAGCTGACGTTACTGAACCCCAATAACACGGCAGCAAGTGTTGACTGTGCAGACGGCACTTCCAAGCGCCAACTGACGGTGTTGGAGCTCAGGGATTACAGTTCAGGTGGTAGAAACATGAACACAACAGGAGACCTGGATACTGTTGCCAACCAATTATTTATTCTGGAAGAGGACTGGCCTTGTTCATTTTGAGAAAAGTAAGCTGGTCAACGTTATCGGAGGATAGTCGGATGCGACGGTCTGTTAGTACACCACCTGCGGCACTAAAGACGCGTTCCGATAATACACTAGCAGCAGGGCAAGCTAGCACCTCCAATGCATACTGACTAAGCTCTGGCCATGTATCCAGCTTACAGACCCAAAACTTGAAGGGAGAAGAGCCGTCTGGGAGTACACTAAGAGGGCAAGACATGTAGTCTGTCACCATCTGACGGAAACGTTGCCTCCTGCTGACTGGAGCCGTCTGTGCTGGTGTAGACATTTGTGGCGGCGGGGACACAAAACTTTGCCACATTTCGGCCATACTGGTCTTGCCTTGTGCTGAGGCGCTGCTTCTGCTCCCTCTTTGTGCAGAGCTTCCTCCACTGCCTCGACGCACTGAGCTGCTTTGTAAAGCACTAGCAGCACTGCTCTCGGTTGGAATGGAGAACATGATGGAATGCACCAGTGCGTCTTGGTACTCCCGCATTTTACGCTCCCGGTTCAACGGTGTTATGAGGCTTTGTAAGTTGTCCCGGTAGCGAAGATCTAGGAGGGTGGACACCCAATAATCAGCCGTGTTGAGAATGTGGGCGATGCGGCGGTCGTTTATCAGGCACTGCAGCATGAAATCAACCATGTGCTGCAGACTGCCAACTGGCCAAGAAACGCTGTCCCCTGCTTGAGGCGTGATCTCTGCCTGCTCTGCATCACCCCACCCTCGCTCTAGATACTGACTACTAGAGCATTGTGTACCTCCCTCCTCTGGACAGATGTCTTCCTCATCCATTGACTCCTCCTCATCCTCCTCACAAAGTGTCCCCTGCCTAGACCTTTGTGAGGAACCACGTTGCGCAGACTGTAGAGAAGCAGATGGCATTTGTGACTCCTCATCCTCCACCTCTTCCAAAACCTCGTCCCTTAGTGCTTGCAGTGTTTTTTCAAGCAGGCAGATAAGGGGGATAATCATGCTGACTAGTGTATCATCTGCACTCGCCATCCGCATGGAATAATCGAAGGCACGCAAAACATGGCAAATGTCCTTCATAGAGGCCCACTCAGTGGTGGTGAAGTGTGAACGGCGCGCACTGCGACTTGTTTGCGCCTGCTGCAGCTGGTACTCCATTACTGCTGCCTGCTGCTCACACAACCTCTCCAACATATGTAACGTTGAATTCCACCTGGTGGGTAGGTCACATATGATGCGATGTTCCGGAAGACGTAATCAGCGCTGCAGAGCTGCAATGCGTGATCTTGCATTGCTGGAACGCCGCAAGTGAGCGCACTCTATGCGGACCTTGTGAAGCAGTGCATCAAGATCCGGATAGTCCCTCAAAAAACTCTGCACGACCAAGTTGAGCACATGTGCCAGACATGGGATGTGAGTGAGGTTGCCTAGGCCCAGAGCTGCCACCAGATTTCGGCCATTGTCACACACTACCATGCCTGGCTGGAGATTCGCTGGCACAAACCACACGTCGCTCTGCTGCTTGATGGCATTCCAGAGCTCCTGCGCTGTGTGGCTTCGATTCCCCAAAGAAATTAATTTTAATACGGCCTGTTGACGTTTGGCCACGGCTGTGCTCATATTGGTCACCATAACAGGTAACCGTTCACGGGTCGATGTGGAGGTAGACCGTGACGGCTCCTGCAGCGCTGATTCAGAGGAACTGGAGTATGAGGAGGAGTCAATGTGTACAGACTGGATTCCTGCAATCCTTGGAGTTGGCAGAACACGTACAGCGCCACTCTCAAGATCTGTACCCGGCTCCACAACATTTACCCAATGGGCAGTGAGGGAAAGGTATCGTCCCTGTCCATGCTTACTGGTCCACGCATCGGTGGTCAGGTGGACCTTGCTACTGACGGCGTTTTGTAGCGCATGTTTAATTTTTCCCTCCACATGATGTTGCAGGGCAGGGACGGCTTGCCTGCTGAAATAAAATCGGCTGGGCACGTTGTATTGTGGGACTGCCAATGCCATAAAGTTACGGAATGTGTCAGTCTCCACCAGCCTGAATGATAGCATTTCAAGGGCCAGTAGTTTAGCAATGCCAGCATTCAGAGCCTGTGCTCGGGGGTGGTTTGCCGAGTATGGGCGCCTTTTCTCCCATGCCTGTTCTAACGATGGCTGTAGACTGGCCTGGGAGTGTGAGGATGACTGGGATGGTGGTGCTGTGGGTGGAATTACACTGTGTCTCTGTACAACAGTGCCAGAGATTCTTCCATGGCGATCTTGTGAGGAAGCCGAACCAGCTGTGTGTGAGCTGGAGGAAGAGGCTACAACACGAGCTGAAGAGGTGGTAGGTGGCGCTGTAGGTTGGCCTAGGTCTTCAGTGTGTTTTTGTAACTCCACCACGTGCTTGGTCCGCACATGTTTCCACATATTTGTGGTATTGAGGTTGCTGACACTTTTCCCTCTTTTCACCTTCTGATTACACAGCTTGCATTTGACAAAGCAAATGTCATCTGCAACTGTGTCAAAAAAGGACCAGGCACTGCAAGTCTTGGGAGCGCCCGCTTTGGATTTTGGAAGAGCCATGCTCCTAATGGGTGCCGAAGTGGAGGCTACAGGCAACCAAGTCTGCCCCCTCCCTCCTTTTTGGGCTGTTCGGGGAATCTCTTCCTCAGAGCTGCTCCCACCACCTTCCTGTCCCTCACGCCATCATGGGTCAAGGACCTCATCATCTACACCACCCTCTTCAAACAACTGCTTCTCCTGGGTAGTCTCGACAGCACAGTACGCACCAGAAAGTGGCACCTGAGTCTCATCATCAGATGCGTACTGAGGTGTGCTGCTGACCATAGGCACTGGCCCACCCGCCTCTTCAGATTCAGAGAGACAAAACGGTTGCGCATCACTGCATACTACCTCTTCTTCAAATTCTTGAATTCTGCTTGGCTGGCCCCCTCTTTCCAAGCCAAGAGATTCAGAGAACAGAAGTAGAGATGGCTCCTGTCCAGGGCTCTCTGACTGCCTGGGCAATTTGGCAGGTGGTGAAGAGACAGATGGGTGCTCTTCAGTGCTCAGGACCCGAGAGGATGTGGAACTAATTGAAGTCGATGCGTTAGCTGCCATCCATCCGACAACGGCTTCAATTTGGTCCTCGCGCAGCAGTGGGGTACGGCTAGCTCCTACAAAGCTGCGCATAAAGGACTGTTCCCTGGTAAAACTGGGGGATGCTGAGTCACTGGTGCCCGCAGCAGGCACAGAATCCCCATGTCCTCTCCCTGCAGGCACAGAATCCTCACGTCCTCTCCCTGCAGAAACTCCACGCCCACGCCCACGACCACATGCCTTACTCCCTGCCTTCTTCATCTTGGTAAGACTGATAAAGATAGGCAGAAAAGTACTAAGGGCTTAGTGTGCTTATTCCTGAACAGCTGCTGACAGGTATAAGAAACACTAATTTTATAAAGTGTGGACTAGACTTTAATATGAGCTAATGTGGCCTACACAACTGTAAAGTGGAGTGTTTGGTGAACTTTATTTAGGTTTTTTTTGTCACAAAAAGACACTGGATGTGCCTAAAGATGTAATAACGATAGTATCACAAACTTTTTGTAGCTATTACAATGTAGGAAGGTAACCTACAATGCAATAGATGAGGCTGCAAAAAATAGGCTAATACTAATCTGGCTGGGGCTGCAGGGCCCAATGCTGCAGAAAGGCTCCTCTAACTACTCCTATATAGTGTGTTTGGAACCAATTTAGCTGAATACGGATGGAACCACCACACTAATAGGAGAAATCAGGAAAAATTATGAATTGGCAAAAAAGGACAATGTATGAGGCAGTGACACACACTGAGTGCACTACAACCAGACAGGGTTGAAGCACACACTACAGGGTGAGCTGCACTCACACACCAGACCTTGCAGACAGCGGTGAACAGTACAGATGCAGAGCACTGTGCACTAGCGCTGCAAGACCAAAAAAATTCTCTATCTACTCCTATATAGTGTGTTTGGAACCAATTTAGCTGAATACGGATGGAACCACCACACTAATAGGAGATATCAGGAAAAATTATGAATTGGCAAAAAAGGACAATGTATGAGGCAGTGACACACACTGAGTGCACTACAACCAGACGGGGTTGAAGCACACACTACAGGGTGAGCTGCACTCACACACCAGACCTTGCAGACAGCGGTGAACAGCACAGAGAACTGTGCACTAGCACTGCAAGGCACAGCGATTTATAAAGTAGCTTGGGTAAAGCAGAATAGACCAAATAGGTAGCTAAAACTGTCCCTCAGAACAACAGCATCCTATCCCTAACTGAATTCACAGCAGAGTGAGCTCAAAATGGCGGCGGCGGCTTTTATAGTGCATCATGACATCATTTCAGCAGCCAATCACAGCCATGCCATTAGTTAAGATGCCTACATGCCTAACAGGATGTGCCCACACTTCTTAGGATCCTCATTGGCTGAATAAAATGAAAATGGCTCATTGCATTATGGGAACTTCCGATTCCGGTATACGATATTGCAAAAGTATCGGAATTAAGTATCGGAATTCCGATACCGCGAATATCGGCCGATACCCGATATTTCAGTATCGGAATGCTCAACACTAGTCATGATGATATTATTATTATTATTATTTATTATTATAGCGCCATTTATTCCATGGCGCTTTACATGTGAAAAAGGGGTATACATTCAAGAACAATTACAATAATCTTGAACACAATGTGACAGCAACTGGTACAGGAGGAGCGAGGACCCTGCCCGCGAGGGCTCACAATCTACGAGGGATGGGTGAGGATACAGTAGGTATAACCCTTAAAGCATGGACACAGAATTTAATAACCATCATCAAATATTATAGTCATGTTTTTGCAATAAACATCATTAGAATTCTATTTTAAAGATATTCTAAGGACATTTCATTTGTGCCCCAGTCTGAACTGTCACAAACAGAAACCGAACCCGTCGTTTTTTAAGTGCAGGGGCTGGACAGCTGATCAGTTTTATATTTCTCTACTTCAATAATGAAAACAATTGCAGAGCAGCATATTTCTCTATAAAACATGCATTTTTCCTCTGTTAAAAATAATACCCAATGAAGCGAATTCGATTTTTCAAAATACAGATATTTTAGGGCCATGTTGCATTTTTTTCCGCAGGTGTCTGCACCAAAATATTCAGTAGCAATTTGCATTGAAAAGATTTGCAGCAACTTTTTTTTATTAATTTTTTTACTTATAATTATAATAATAATTTTTATTTCTATAGCGCCAACATATTCCGCAGCAGTTTACAGTTTTAGAGGGGACTTGTACAGGCAATAAAGACATGACAGAATAAGCATAGCTCAGATATCAAAAGGAGTGAGGGCCCTGCTGCTCGCTCGCTTACAGTCTCTTTGGAAATAGGGGAGACACGACAGGTAAATGGTAAAATGTGCTTGTATTGTAGGATACAGCCATAATATACTAAATAGGGTATTCACATAACTCTACATGAACCGATCACCAGCCAGAGGGCTAGTAAGTGCATGGAGGGTGTGAACAGATGCTACGGGGGTCATGATTTTGAAGAAAATTTTGTATGGGCCAAACGGGGATAGTTAGATAAGTGAGGTGAGGCGATAGGCCAGTCTAAAGAAATTCATTTTTAGGCCATGCTTAAAACTGTGGGTATTGGGGATTAATCAAATTGTCCTGGGTAGTGCATTCCAGAGAATTGGCGCAGCTCGAGAGAAGTCTTGGAGACGGGAATGAGAGGTTCGGATTATTGAAGATGTTAGTCTTACATCATTAGTGGAATGGAGGGCACGAGTAGGGTGGTGTAAAGTGGTGCTGAACTGTGGAGCACTTTGTGGGCGAGAGTGATAAGTGTCTATTGGACTCTGTATCGGATGGGTAATCAGTGCAACGACTGTCACAGGGTGGAGGCACCGGTGTAATGGTTGGACAGGAATATGATCCTGGCTGCTGCATTCAGGACGGATGGGAGAGGGGAGAGTTTAGTTTAGAATTGCTAAACCCAGCACACGTGTAATGTGTACATAATTGGTGGCATAAAACAAAGCTTTGCAGAATAGCAGTGCACGAGTGAATTCTGGATAATAATAAAAATTTATGTTGATGACATTAACAGTTAATAGACACTTTGCTGCTATAACCTCACTATTTAATCAGTTTTTATTGTGGGTCATAAGCAGGTTATTATGTTATAGTATGTTGTTAGCTGAGCGGAAATCAGTAATACTCAATATAACTGGATAGGAAGCGCAAATGCGAAACCGTAAATCACAAACTGAAAAAATACAAAGATAAACAGATAAAACTACACTGAAAAAATATATTTCTAAAAAAGATTACAAATAAGGCTAGGACTACATGGCAGGCGACACTGAAATCGCAGTGATACATTGCAATGTTGGATGTAATAATTTCCTATATTATATTAGATCAAACTCAGACATGCAGTCTTTTTATCCACGGACAGTCTTGACATGTGCACTGCCCTATAGACTAACATTGGTCTGCGTGTGATCTGATGGTTTCTCGAACTGGTATTACGGCCGTCTGTACCTGCCCTTACTGGAAAAAAAGGAGCAAAATAGACGTAGGTTGCTCTGGATCTCTAATCTCTAATTTTCGTTTTCATTTTAATTCATTACATAGTTCTATTATTTCAAATATGCAACAATGTTTCTTTGCTTTGGAAATTAAAAGTCACAAAACACTTAAGATATTATTTATTTATTTTTTCTGTATTTTTTTTTTTTACATAACAGTGTTTCAGAATTTGAAGCTACAATGATAAATGATAAAAGCCAGCAATGGCTATGTAACTACAGTATATGGTTGGATGCTATGTTTGATCATTTTGATTGCTTTTATATATGCTGTAGACTCTATTCCATCACAGGTCGTTTAAAAGGCGTCTTATAAGTGCGAGGGGGCTGGCACGCACAAAATGATGTTTGGTATCCTGCAGAAAGCTCTGAGTCAGTAAGACTTGCGTTTCGTACGCCATTCTTAAAGAGAGTCTTGTGGGAATAAGATATGCCAAATTCATTATGAGCCTTAGAACTCATTCACACGTCAGTTTTTCACGTATGTATTTTTTTTCTATGGATAGCACTTGTATCCGTGAAAAAAGTATCTGTTCACATGCCTGATTTTTTCCTCGGACCAAGTGGTCAATGTATACTTGTGGAGACATGTCCGATATTGATTCCGGGTGTTGGATCAAAATCGGCAATTCGAGTTTATGAAATAGGCCACGGTCCCACTATCAGTATTGGGTCAGTATTCGGTCAGTATTTTTTCTCAGGAGTGGGAGCCAAAACCAGGTGAGGAACAATCAGAGAAAAGGTATAATAGAAACAAGTCACCAATTCTGCATTTATCACCCACTCCTGGTCTTGGCTCCCACTTACTGACTGAATACTGATAGTGGGGCCGTGGCCTTAGTGAAAAAATTGGACAGCACTCGGATGCCATCCGTGTGCTGTCTGTTTTTCACAGACAAATAAGAGCAGGTGCAAACATTTTATTTTTTTTCTCATCAATGATGAAATTCTATCCAAACTCTGATGAAAATTAAACTTTGTCCATTTTTCTCAAATGTCGTAAAACTGACGTCTGAATGAGGCCTTAGGGTGTATTCGGACATCACAAATCCATGTTTTTTTTTTAATGTTCTGATCATTACAAAATTGTGCAAACAGTATCTTGCATTATTTTTGAAAAATCATTTTTTTCCCCAGAAATGGGTAAATAAACTCAAAGGTGTTATACGCAGCTTGAAAAATAATGCTGCTGCTGTTTTATAAATACGAAACAAATGGGAACCCTAGAATAAGACATCTATAAAGTGCATGTGCCATTGTGTATTCCTGGTAGGCTGTGATCATCAGGACGTGCAATGTGGGACTTTATGGGTAAATGTCGATCCCCTGTACTAAGCCATGAGTAAATACGGACACAATTCAGGGCCCAGGTTTTATAGCTTTTTAGTATTTGCTATTGAAAAAACCCATTTGTTAAACAATGAAAGAAAATGTGTTTTATCTTAAGGTAAAACTTATTCCTGCATGTGAAATGTGCAAAATAAAATCCGCGCCTCCTGTTTTATGGACGCAATCCAACAAACCATAAAAATAATAATAACTAGGTGTTTCTTGAGACTACCCTCAATGTAAATATTGTCAGGAATATTCTGGAGAGATTCACTAATACAATCACCAGTATACTGTGAAGGTTTTATTCACACATCAGTATTTTTGATCAGTATTTGTATATCAAAAGCAGAAGTGTCTCCAAAACACTGAACGGGTGTCAATCTTTCAATTATAGTTTTTCTCTCGTAAGTTCCGCTCCTGGTTTTGGCATACAAAGGGCCCGTGCACACGACCGATTTTTTCGTCCCAGTGCTATCCGTGGTTTTCGTGGATAGCATTCGTACCTATAATAGTCTACGGGGCTTTGCGTATCTGATTTTTTTTCTTTTCTCTAGTGATCCGTGGAAAAAAATCGGAGACGTGTCCAATTTCAATCCGAGTGTTCTGTTTTGATCCAAGTGCAGTTCAATTTTCACAGACTAAGGCCACGTTCACACGTTCAGTATCTGGCTCCTGAATCATGGACTGTGACACACAGGTGAGTGAATGCAGCCCCTAGAGACTGTGGCTTTGTGAAATAGCTGTCATGCATATTTACGGAATACCTTAACAGATATAATGAACAGTGACTGCGGGTCGCATATAGAGACCATGGGTCCCTATAGCAAAGTCCTATTTGTGCCCCCAACACACTTATATTATGATGCCCCTAACGTGCCCCCAACACAGTATGATGCCACAGTACCTTCAACACAATGTGATGCCCTTATAGTGCCTCCAACACGGTATGATGTCTCCACAGTTCCTCCATCCACATTATGAGGCTCCCACAATAACCTCCACAACACAGTATGATGCCCTTACAGCCCCCCACACTGTATGATCATGATGTTCCTACAGTCCCCCCACACAGTATGACGTCCACCACAGTATGATGTCCCCTGTCACACCTCTACACAGTATGATGCCCCCACAATCTCCTCCACACTGTATGATGTCCCCACAGTTCCCCTCCACAAAAATATGATGCCCCTACAACCTGCATACAAAAGTATGATGCCGCCACTGCCCCCACACAGTATGAAGCCCCGGGAACCTCTCACACACAGTATGATGCCCCCACAGCCCTTTCACACAGTATCATAGCCCCACAGAGTTTAATGGTGCCCACATTCCTCACACAGTATGATGCCCCCCACAGCCCACTATACAGTATAATAGCTTCCATAGTTTACCCTTAGAAGTACTGACTGACAAAATAAAAAAAAACTCACCTAGACCCATTGCCCGATGCTCTTCTTTGGTTTCTGCTGTGTGTGGACTGATTTCCGCGAAGCAGGTGCAATCTAGTAATGTTGTTCTGAGATTCAGATGCACGGGCTGAATGGTGGAGCACAGTGCCCACAGCTCCTTGTTCCACCATTGTATTGCACTGTGTCTGCATCCTGATGATGAGGCCCCCACAACCCATAGGCCCCATAGCGGCTGCATAGTCTGTCATTCTTAGTGATATGCCACTGGGTCCCTGTACTTTTAGACTTTTCCTGGCCTGCAGCTGGTTGTGAGTGGTGCTTTGTAAACGTTGCCTTCACTTTTGTTGCTTCACATGTATTGATGTCCATCTGTACGTGTCGTAGAGATGAGTGATGGAGTACATTAACATTACTCAGTGCATAGATGATGAATCTCTTCATATCATGGAGAACATTCCTGTAATAATTTTGCAGCTAAGAGGCAGGAGATCAATGCAAGCTGCCGCCACGTTGGAAACTTACTTTCTAAATAAGTGCACATTGACTCTTGTGTACCACTATTTCATTACCTATATAGTGCTTAATTAAAGGCTATGGACACCTTTGACATGGAAAAATGATTTATACCTATATTAGTGATCACCTTTAGTTAATACAATTACACTGAGTTCCATTCTGGAGTCTCCATTTCTTCGTTCATTTCCAGACCACTAGACAAGCCGTTTGCAGTCTGGTAGAAATTACAGATTTTTCTCATGTAGGAGTGTCCCTTGCTGTAATATAGGCTGGATGTGATGTATATGTATATCCAGGGTACTGCTGTGCTCACTTGCTGTTGTAGATCTTACACTACCCTTGTTTTCAAGTATCAGCACAGTTCCTTCATTGCAATTTCTTCTCCATGTAATTTCTCCTTGTCTACAGCCTGCTTTTTTATGCTCTCCATAAAACTTTAGATCCTCGCCCCTCTATCCACTGCAGATTTCTCTCTTTCCTCCCACCTACTATGTCAAAAGGCCCCCATACACAATAGACTAACATCATCTGAACCCGCCGATATCGGCGCGCCCGGCAGACAGTCTAATGACTCCCTCCTGACTCTTTCGCCACAGATGATGTCAGGAGAGATAAGGATAGGGCATGTCTGATTTTGGACTGCTGATCTTTTTGTTCCCCTTGAGATAAGCTGAGAGGAGTCTGAGAGCCGCTCTCTCAGTAGAGGAAACGCTCCTTTGCATAGAGTAAGGAGCGATATCTTGGACGATCGTCCAGCCGGCATCTACTGTATATGTTGTGCATGGAGCCACCACTGACCAAAGGGGAAAGAGCCATCAGGATGATGGATTTGCATCAGATAGATAAAGGAATTACACACACTCTGCAGCGGCAAATTGTTAGAAATTTTTTAATGAAGATTATTTAGAAAGTTACTTAACTTTGCATTTAGGAAAAAAAAAATCTGTGTGATGGTTTACATAGACTTTAAGGCTATGTGCACACAAAGCGATTTTAATGCATTTTTGCGGAGTATTTTCGCTGCGAAAACTCAGCGAAAACACATTAAAATCGCTTGTAATAGGTCTGCCATGTACTGCAATGCAAATCCGCATGTGCTGTGCACATCATGTGTAAATTTCCGCTGCAAATTCGCATTGCGGTTAAAACCGCAGCAAGACCAATTCTAGTGCGATTTCGCTGCAAAATCGCTGCCATTGACTTGCATTGGACCCCATTAGATCCGCATGACTACATGTAGTCATGCGGATCTTATGCGATTAATGCGCGGATGATACCCGGGTCTGGAGAAGAGAAGACTCTCCTCCAGACCCGGGTACCATAGTACCTGTAGTAATTAAAATAAAAAATAAACATATACTTACCTTCTGATGGCCCCCTTTCTGCTCCCGGCGGTGCTGCTGGCTCTTTGGCTGCTCGCGGTGGTAAACAGGTCACGCGACCACTGACGTCGGCGGTCGCGTGACCTGTCACATGACTAAATGACGTCATGGTAGGTCCTTTTACACCACTGCGAGCCGCTGAGGACACCGGATTCACCGGAGAAGGAGACCGGGGGCCATCAAAAGGTGATTATAATATTTTTTTTTATTTTTCAACATTTTTATTCTTTTTTTCGCTATTGATTTGCAGCATCGTAACTTGGTCACACAACATAAATCCATGCCGTTTGCATGGATATATATAGTGTGACCAAGTTGTCAAGCACTTTTCCAAGTGATGCTAAAATCGCTTGGAAAGCGCTTGACAACCCGCATTCGAAATCGCATGTAAAAACGCTTCACAAACGTTTCTACCTGGCAGGAAAAACGCATGTAAAATCCACATGCATTTTTTCTGCCAGGGAGATGCAGAAACGCTCCGCAGCATTTCTGCATCGTGGGCACTTAGCCTTAATAATACATTCAGTCCAGATAATAAAGATAAGTTCATAAGAGGATCTCACTCAGTTTTGAGTTTAGGAGACGTTCCATTTGTTAGAGAAATGTAAAACAGATTGGAACAGACAAGACCACTTGAAGTGTTGAACAAATGAATCCTAAAAGTGGTACCCTATGAGAGGTTTTGGGGCAAGTGTCAATGTCAGGGGAGCACCAACTAGCTTCTTTCTCTGCCTTGACTTAGATATTTAGGTATAAGGCTTGAGGTGGGGGGTGTAAACTGAATCTTTGTCTTGGAGGAATAAAAAGCCTAGATATGACTTTTGGAAAAGTACCAAACAAGTGCATGTGGTTCTGACTTCTAATGCACAAGTACAGTTAAGAAATCGTTAATTGGTAAATTACTAAATGCAAATACCGTTTTGTCCGCACACTATACTGTAATTAGAATGCCACAGACATGACGGCTATCGTTTCTTCTGCTAAAATAAAAGTTATTGGAAAAAAATTGCACGTGCAAATGTCTGATCCATATTTTAGGTGTGTAAAAGCAAATACAGTTAATTACT
The DNA here is from genome assembly GCF_046119375.1 of Phyllobates terribilis. NCBI lineage: Eukaryota > Metazoa > Chordata > Amphibia > Anura > Dendrobatidae > Phyllobates > Phyllobates terribilis. Next base: position 106,190,978 of record NW_027362762.1, read on the forward strand.
GTCGATCACTTACTAGGCAAGGCTGGAGTTTTCTTGCTAGAAATATTCAGAAAAAAATCAATAAATCCTGATATATATGTGTGTATTTTTTGTAATTACCATTATTTTTAGAATAAATTTCAATGCAATAAAGCAGATCTACAAGTGCATTTCATCATTTATGGAATTAATCGGCAAAGCATTGGCAAAAGTAGCTTCGGCTCACTACACCATCCTTGTGTACACATAGAATGAAAGATCTGTTACAGATCTGTTGAAAACAATCTGAATAGGGCAGCTTCTTGGTGTCCGTTCACATCATTAAATCCCAATTCGTTGGGCCGCAGAACAGCACTTTGACTGCAATCTGAAGACAACCCCATTTGAAAAATTAAAACGACAACTGTAAGGCCAAATTCAAGCAGCTGCCTTTTCAATATGAGGTCATTTTTTTGAGGATAGCAAATGCACCCAATATAGCCTATGCACCCATTATAGCCTATGGGCTGTTCATGTTCACGTGTTGTTTTTATGCAAAAAACAAGTCTGAGTTTGGTCCGATTGATAAACTGAAATCACACATATCAATTAATAGGCCTGTGATGTACCGCAGAGCTCAACTGTGTGATGTCTGCTAAACACAAAGGAATGTAAATGTCACATGTCTGAACTCAAACCCTTGAGCCTGTGCTTTGTGGTCGGCTTCTTTGTCTGCCAAGCCACAGCAGATACACCTTTTCTCCAGGTGTTTAGTTTCTGTTATCCTTGCTTCAGTCTTTTTAGGGGAACAGGTGTATTCATTTACTCATTTGTCTGCCCTATCACCTTTCAGGTGTGGCTTTATATACTTACCCCCTGCTGGTATTTCCTACTAATGATAGTCTCATTTGGATGTCCAGCCTTATTGCTGTAGTTTAAGCCAGTCAGTGAAAGACCAGCTAGGGTTTATCTCTCTGCAGTTTATGTTCTTTACCCTGCACCTACCTTCTATTTCTTTTTAGGAAGTAGGTAGCATATTCTCTATCAGTACGTACAGTACAGACCAAAAGTTTGGACACACCTTCTCATTTAAAGATTTTTCTGTATTTTCATGGCTATGAAAATTGTACATTCACACTGAAGGCATCAAAACTATGAATTAACACATGTGGACTTATATACTTAACAAAAAAGTTTGAAACAACTGAAAATATGTCTTATATTCTAGGTTCTTCAAAGTAACCACCTTTTGCTTTGATGAATGCTTTGCACACTCTTGGCATTCTCTTGATGAGCTTCAAGAGGTAGTCACCAGAAATGGACTTCCAACAATCTTGAAGGAGTTCCCAGAGATGCTTAGCACTTGTTGGCCCTTTTGCCTTCACTCTGTAGTCCAGCTCACCCCAAACCATCTCGATTGGGTTCAGGTCTGGTGACTGTGGAGGCCAGGTCATCTGGCGTAGCACCCCATCACTCTCCTGCTTGGTCAAATAGCCCTTATACAGCCTGAAGGTGTGTTTGGGGTCATTGTCCTGTTGAAAAATAAATGATGGTCCAACTAAACGCAAACCGGATGGAATAGCATGCCGCTGGAAGATGCTGTGGTAGTCATGCTGGTTCAGTATACCTTCAATTTTGAAAAAATCCCCAACAGTGTCACCAGCAAAGCACCCCCACACCATCACACCTCCTCCTCCATGCTTCACGGTGGGAACCAGGCATGTAGAGTCCATCTGTTCACCTTTTCTGCGTCGCACAAAGACACAGTGGTTGGAACCAAAGATCTCAAATTTGCACTCATCAGACCAAAGCACAGATTTCCACTGGTCTAATGTCCATTCCTAGTCTTCTTTAGCCCAAACAAGTCTCTTCTGCTTGTTGCCTGTCCTTAGCAGTGGTTTCCTAGCAGCTATTTTACCATGAAGGCCTGCTGCACAAAGTATCCTCTTAACAGTTGTTGAAGAGATGTGTCTGCTGCTAGAACTCTGTGTGGCATTGACCTGGTCTCTAATCTGAGCTGCTGTTAACCTGCGATTTCTGAGGCTGGTGACTTGGATATCAGAATCAGAGGTGACTCTTGGTCTTCCTTTCCTGGGGCGGTCCTCATGTGAGCCAGTATCTTTGTAGCGCTTGATGGTTTTTGCAACTGCACATGGGGACACATTCAAAGTTTCCCCAATTTTTCGGACTGACTGGCCTTCATTACTTAAAGTAATGATGGCCACTCATTTTTCTTTACTTAGCTGCTTTTTTCTTGCCATAATACAAATTCTAACAGTCTATTCAGTAGGACTATCAGCTGTGTAGCCACTTGACTTCTGTACAACACAACTGATGGTCCCAACCCCATTTATAACGCAAGAAATCCCACTTATTAAACCTGACAGGCACACCTGTGAAGTGAAAACCATTTCCGGTAACTACCTCTTGAAGCTCATCAAGAGAATGCCAAGAGTGTGCAAAGCAGTCATCAAAGCAAAAGGTGGCTACTTTGAAGAACCTAGAATATAAAACATATTTTCAATTGTTTCACACTTTTTTGTTAAGTATATAATTCCACATGTGTCAATTCATAGTTTTGATGCCTTCAGTGTGAATGTACTATTTTCATAGTCATGAAAATACTGAAAAATCTTTAAATGAGAAGGTGTGTCCAAACTTTTGGTCTGTACTGTACTTAATCCTTTATTTTATATGTTGTGGTTTATTTTACTCACTCTGGGATCTTTTTCTATTTCAGCACACTTTACCTTCTGTAGGTAATTTGCACTCTGCTCTGCCCTCCGGTTCTTTAGGAGGAACGAGAAGCACTTGACGGCCTTTCAGGCAGCGTAGGTCCGAGTTGCCATCGTCTAGTCTGTGGTTATGGCCATCTCTGCTCATGCAGGAACCACTAGGGACTGTGGGGTCAGGATCTCTAGTCTGTACAGGAACGGCAGGGTGAATTGCAGTATTTATTGTGTTGCCTATTTTCCCAAGTGAGTTGTTCAGATAGGCCTATATTTGATGTAGCCTAAAAAAATCATACTTTTAGTATATGTATCGCTGCCTTCTTTCTGCAGAAACTGAAGTTTAATCAGGCATGCTAATTAGGGTGCTCAGTGCACCCTTGGTGTGGCCAAGAGGCTCAGTGCACCATTCTGCCCACTGGTTTTACATGCACCTGCCTCCTTCACTGGTGACTGCCAGCACTGTCTTGCCAGAGCTGATAATCACCAGTGAGAGAGGTGGGGTCTTGAAAAAACAGTAGGCGGGAAGGTGCACTGAGCCACTTGGCAATGCCAAGGGTGCTTAGTGCATATTTGATTAAAGAGAACCTGACACATGTTTTCCAATATGTGCACATATTGGCAGAGACTGTCATGGCTTGGTTTGGGGATGCGTGGTCGGTTCCTCTGTCTGCTGAGCTATTGCCTTTCCTGCCCAGTTCCTCTTCCATTCACCTCTTTAGCTTGTTGGGAGGTTATACTTGTTCCGTTTACTTTTGGATCTCCTTAGCTTTCCCTCTCTACCCTATAATAGCATATTTTAATTTTCTCACCCTGGGTTTTGTATCTTCTCGAACACTTTCCCCTCCTCTTGTTGGCAGTGTGTTGCAGCCTCCCCTCTGGTTCCTCAGGAGTTACGAGAAACCCCTCAATGGCCTTTTAGGGAGCCAGGTCCAAGGTGGTGTCTTTGTGAAGCCCAGCTGTGCTTGGTATCACAGATCCTAGAAGGGTGTATTGAAGGATTCCTCCACAAGAGGCCACCATAACCATTCACACATCTCCACCTTCCACCTCAGACCACCAGAGGGAGCCCGTTAGGGAGATATAAAAGGGAAGGTGGAGCCTGGCAGCAATTAGTCTAGACTGGAGTTGACAGAAAGCAAACCTGTTGAGAGAGTTCCTGCAGTGCAAAAGCCTGAGAGAGGCCAGTCTGCAGGGGAGCACGTTCTAGACTCAGTCGTAGCTCAGTGAAGTGAGCTTCAGGTGTGCCAGCGACATAAGATCGGTGAAGTGCGGCAAGCTGCCGTTAGTGTGAGTAGCCTATTGAGGGCCCGAGTAGGCCGAAGGCAAGTAGAGAGAGTTAGTTCATAGGGGGCAGAGGAGCTTAACTAGCTCACCCCAAAGAAGCAGTTACCGGACACCGGGTCCGAAGCTTACCGGGATCTCCATGAGCCAGTAAGATAAACCGGAATCCCTGGAGAACTACAAGTCCCAGGATTGCTAAAAGTGCTGATACGTACCAGAGCCAGGAGACACATAGGCCCCGTAGGTCGGGAGCGTGCACTCCAAGAGAAGGCCCTACCACAAGGTCAGCCAGCGCAGGACAGAGACAAAGTTAGGCCTAGCTCCAGGCAGGTCAGAAACTTATTACGCAGCAGCAAGAACCAGGAGGCCCAAAACCCGCTCATTGGGGAGGATCTGGACATACACCCTTCACCCTACAGTGCTCCGGGGAGTGCCTGAATTTCCATCAGTAAAAGGTACTGAAGTGACTATCGTGTCTGTCCCTGTTCTTGCTCTGACCCGGCGGAGTCTCTCCGTCCTGCATCCCCGTTCTTATACTGCCCTGAGGCCCAGCTCCACCTGTGGGGAGCTATACCATCAAGCTGCCTTATCATCAGCCTCAGTGGACAGTGCAGCGCTGGTGATCCTCACCAGTAGCCACAGGTGGCGTCACGAACTCTTTTATAAACTCAACCAAAAACACCAACCCTTTTACAGGAGAGGCCCAGGGTACGGGCCCGGGAGCCGACCACCGCGACATCCCTAAAGGCCAGGCTAAAGGCCCGGGTACCGAGTTATCCCTATTCCTCTGGGCTAGTCATTTCTCTTTCTGGCATCACGAACAGGATTGCGTGCCCGCTGCAACGGCGGAGTGTTGTGCCCGTTGCCACCGAGTACTGTGCGCCTTTATTCTGAACTGTGTACGTAAAGTTGTGGTGAAGATAGCCGCCATTGTTGGGCCGTTGAGCGAGAAGAAGGGCGTAACCGCGGGAAAATAAGGGGCGTACCTGCAAAAGAGCGCGAAGTCCCGGACACGCCCCACGCCTCGACGTCAAAGCAGGAAGCGCCAGGTCCTGAAAGGAGCATCGCTAAACGCTCTGACGTAGGACGCAAGCGACGCAAGGTCCTGAAGACAACCGTCACTTGCGGAGCTGAGGCCTACTGGAAGAAAAACCAGAAGGTAGGCCACGGTTAACTAGGGGGGCGCTAAGATGTCCGTCGAACAGCAGAACACCGACCTACCGGTCAATGTCCCTGAAGTTCAGCCCGCGCCCGATAATGCGCCTGTAACACCTGTGATTCCTATGACTTTACCGTACATTCCTGGAGCAAAGTGGCTCCCCCAGTACAACGGCAAACCAGATACCCTGTCTGGATTCAAACGGAAGATATGTGGTATCCTGGACATGTACTCTATGACCGGCAAACAAAGAGCTGCCGTTGTATTAGGACAACTGACCGGTGCTGCGGAGCGGGAAGTGGAAACGTGGTCAACCGCAGACCAGGAGTCAGTGTCCGCAATTTTCCAAAAACTACAGACTGTATTTGAGGACCTTACTGAGGCGGACCTCCGGATGACGTTCTACAGCTGCTCCCAACAACCAGAGGACAATGTTCGGGACTACGCCTGGCGTCTTCAAGGGGCTCTGTGGGCTCTGAACCAGGTTAGTCCAACCAGCGTTGAGAATGAGAACAAAATGCTGAAGGAACAGTTTTTCCGGGGACTGAAGCTAAGGTTCCAGCAACGTCCCCTAAAGAACTGGACAATCTGCGCTCTGAGGTGCATCAGTTGAGCAAAACCCTGACCACCGTGCTGAGTGCCCTGCATGTTTGTCCGGGGACTGAAGTCTCCAGAGGAGAGCAGGACTGTGCGTTGGTGGTCCCTGGATCATCCGGATGCTACCTTTGACAATCTTAAGGACATGGCTATAAAAGGTTTGCAGCCCCTGGAAACTAATGTCATCCAACGTTACCAGGGTGGGGTTGCCCCAGAGCCTACTACACCCACCTTTTCCCCAGTGGCTGCTGAAGCTAAGGTTCCAGCAACGTCCCCTAAAGAACTGGACAGTCAGCGCTCTGAGGAGCGTCAGTTGAGCAAAACCCTGACTACCGTGCTGAGTGCCCTGCATGTTTGTCCGGGGACTGAAGTCTCCAGAGGAGAGCAGGACTGTGCGTTGGTGGTCCCTGGATCATCCGGATGCTACCTTTGACAATCTTAAGGACATGGCTATAAAAGGGCTGCAGCCCCTGGAAACTAATGCCATCCAACGTTACCAGGGTGGGGTTGCCCCAGAGCCTACTACACCCACCTTTTCTCCAGTGGCTGCTGAAGCTAAGGTTCCAGCAACGTCCCCTAAAGAACTGGACAGTCTGCGCTCTGAGGTGCGTCAGTTGAGAAAAACCCTGACCACCGTGCTGAGTGCCCTGCATGTTAGTCCGGGGACTGAAGTCTCCAGAGGAGAGCAGGACTGTGCGTTGGTGGTCCCTGGATCATCCGGATGCTACCTTTGACAATCTTAAGGACATGGCTATAAAAGGGCTGCAGCCCCTGGAAACTAATGTCATCCAACGTTACCAGGGTGGGGTTGCCCCAGAGCCTACTACACCCACCTTTTCCCCAGTGGCTGCTGAAGCTAAGGTTCCAGCAACATCCCCTAAAGAACTGGACATTCTGCGCTCTGAGTTGCGTCAGTTGAGCAAAACCCTGACCACCGTGCTGAGTGCCCTGCATGTTTGTCCGGGGACTGAAGTCTCCAGAGGAGAGCAGGACTGTGCGTTGGTGGTCCCTGGATCATCTGGATGCTACCTTTGACAATCTTAAGGACATGGCTATAAAAGGGCTGCAGCCCCTGGAAACTAATTTCATCCAACGTTGCCAGGGTGAGGTTGCCCCAGAGCCTACTACACCCACCTTTTCCCCAGTGGCTGCTGAAGCTAAGGTTCCAGCAACGTCCCCTAAAGAACTGGACAGTCTGCGCTCTGAGGTGCGTCAGTTGAGCAAAACCCTGACCACCATGGTGAGTGCCCTGCATGTTTGTCCGGGGACTGAAGTCTCCAGAGGAGAGCAGGACTGTGCGTTGGTGGTCCCTGGATCATCCGGATGCTACTTTTGACAATCTTAAGGACATGGCTATAAAAGGGCTGCAGCCCCTGGAAACTAATGTCATCCAACGTTACCAGGGTGGGGTTGCCCCAGAGCCTACTACACCCACCTTTTCCCCAGTGGCTGCTGAAGCTAAGGTTTCAGCAACGTCCCCTAAAGAACTGGACATTCTGCGCTCTGAGGTGCGTCAGTTGAGCAAAACCCTGACCACCGTGCTGAGTGCCCTGCAGCTGCGGACGGAGCCCGAGGAAGAAGGGAAGATCCTGCTAGCCGACAGCCCTGAGGATGTCCCCTGGATGCGGAGGAGGAGGAGGCCAACACCACCCTCACCAAGGACCAGTGACCAGCGCCGCCCACCGAGGGAACCAACCTGCTACCGATGCCGCAAGACCGGACACCTCGCCCAGAAGTGTCCTTTAAACGAGAAAACCCTGGGTCCGAGGGCCAACACCCAGGAGTAGACTCACCAGGCCCATCAGACTGGTACAACAGGTTCGTCGGAGGAAGACCTTTCCTGTCCATTGTGTTGGACGGGATCCCGATGCATGCCCTGCTGGACACAGGATCTCAGGTAACCATCATGCCTGAAGTCTTCTACAAGAGGTTCTGGTCCATGGACGATCTACGTCCGCCAGCTCCAAATTTGTCTGTGTATGCTTCAAATGGACTCCCCCTTAACCTACTCGGGGTTAAGAATGTGACTGTAAAGGTGGGGAGAGTGGAGCTGAAGGACCAGGGACTAATTGTAGTGGAGACTAACCCTGATGACAGCAACCCATATATGGTACTAGGCACTAATGTTGTTGGTAACTGTTTGGGAGAGGTTGTGTTCTTACTCCAACAGATTGCTGATACTGCCAAACCAGGACAGAGGAGGGCGCTACAGAAGGAGATCCGCGTCCTGATGTATCAACAGCAAGTAAGGCTAACAGATGGTGAAATCGGTAACGTGAGGGTAACAGACCCCATACCCATTGTCATCCCCCCAATGAGAGAAATGCTCATCTGGTGTAGAGCTGCCATAGGTCTTAGAGGACAGAGCTACCAGGCGGTAGTAGAACCCCTTTGCTCCGAGCATAGACCCACGCTCTTAACCACCAGGGGAGTGGTAGATGTACGTAATGGGAGGGTGCCCGTCCGTCTTCTCAACTTAGGGGAAGATGAGGTCAAACTGCCACGTTATGCCACTGTTGCCAAATTACATGCTGTCAATAATAACTGCATCCATGAGGCGGAGTCCTTAACCTCACCAGATTAAGTAGAGGATAATGACCCTGCAATCCAGGTGGAGGATTGGTGTCAACAGCTCCATGTTGGGACAGACACCACTCCTGCCCATCAAAAACAGGAGTACACCGGGTGGTTCAAGAATACTCGCAGGTGTTCAGTAAACATCCACTAGACTTCGGGAGGGTTAAGGGGGTTCAACATCATATCCCCACAGGCAACCATTCCCCAATCAAAGAACGTTATAGGCCTATACCCCCAGCTCACTACCAGAAGGCAAAAGAAATGCTGCATGACATGAGGAAGGCGGGAGTAATTAGGGATAGTTGTAGTCCCTGGGCGGCTCCCCTAGTGCTGGTTAGGAAAAAGGACGGGAGCATGAGAATGTGTGTAGATTACCGTCAAGTAAATCGCATTACACATAAAGATGCATACCCTTTACCACGCATAGAGGAGTCCCTAGCTGCCTTGAAGTCTGCAAATTACTTTTCCACCCTTGACCTCACTAGGGGATACTGGCAAGTAGCTGTGGCTGAGGAGGATCGGGAGAAGACGGCCTTCACCACCCCAATGGGACTCTGCGAGTTCAACAGCATGCCGTTTGGACTCTGCAATGCTCCCGGAACATTTCAGAGATTGATGGAGTGCTGCCTGGGACACCGCAACTTCGAGACTGTGTTACTTTACCTGGATGACGTAATTGTGTACTCCAGAACGTACGAGGACCACTTGAAACACCTGGCAGAGGTATTTGAGTCATTGTCCCGGTACGGGATGAAGTTGAAGCCCTCAAAGTGCCACCTGCTCAAGAGGAAGGTACAGTAGCTGGGACACATTGTCAGTCCGGAAGGCGTAGCACCAGACCCCGAGAAAGTCACAGCCATCCAGAAGTGGCCGGAGCCGAAGAATCTCAAGGAGGTGCATCAGTTCTTGGGACTAGTAGGATACTACCGGAGGTTCGTAAAGGACTACACAAAGAAAGCAGCTCCTCTGCAAGACCTCCTGGTAGGGCAGTCCCCCAAAGGCAAAAACCCTTCATTCCACTGGGGTAAGGAGCAAGCAGAGTCGTTTCAGAAGATGAAGGAGATCCTGACAGGTGATGAGATCCAAGCCTACCCTGACTACAGCCAACCATTCCTGCTGTATACGGATGCCAGCAATGAAAGCCTGGGCGCTGTCTTAAGTCAGAAGCAGAATGGGCAAGAGAAAGTCATCGCATACGCAAGCAGGAAGCTCCGCCCGACTGAGAGGAACCCAGAGAACTATAGCAGCTTCAAGTTGGAGTTCCTGGCCTTGGTCTGGGCCATCACTGAAAGATTCAAGCACTATCTGGCTTCCAACAAGTTCACTGCCTTTACTGATAACAACCCCTTGACCCATCTTGAAACAGCTAAGTTGGGGGTTCTGGAACAACGATGGATGGCTCGGCTGTCAAACTACCAATTTACAATCAAATACCGGGCGGGCCGCAAGAACGCCAAAGTCGATGCCCTGTCTAGGATGCCTCACCAGTCAGACACAGTAGAAGAAGTGGATGACCTGGAAGAGATAGAGCTGCCTGCCTTTCACCGGAGTGGGATGATCCATGAGCAACGAGCCTCCGGGAAGCAGCGTGGAAAGACGTTAAACCCCCTGCCTCACCACAGCTGGAAAGGGACCCAGGATAGCGACCCGGTTGTCAGCCGCATCAAACAGCTGATAACCCTAGAAGGTGCCTCCCTGGAGAAAGATGCGTCTCTGCAAGCAAAGTAGCTGTGGAACAAGAGAAGCCGGTTGTTTATCTACCGGGAGAAGTTGTGCCGAAGGTACGTCAATCCCAAAACCCACGAGATGGTGTGGCAGATAGTGGTCCCCAAGACGGACATCCAGATGGTGTTGGAGGCCTACCACGATCAGGCGGGGCACTTTGGCTGGAAAAAGCTAGAGACCCTGCTGAAGTGTCGATTCTACTGGATAGGGATGTGCAGCTCCATTGAGAGGTTGTGCCGGGACTGAGGACCTTGTGGCCTAAGAAGAAAAGACTTCAGCAGCCAGAAGGCATCCCTGCAACCCATTAAGACGACTCGACCTCTGGAAATCATGGCCCTGGACCATGTCAAGCTGTCCCCCAGCAGGTCAGGGTACTCCTATGCTCTGACTATGGTGGATCATTACTCACGTTTCTTGGTGGTCGCCCCTGTCAAAGACCTGACAGCAGAGACAGCAGCAAAGATGTTCCAAGCGTACTTCTGCAGACCCCATGGATATCCTGAGCAAGTATTGACTGACCAAGGCCCGGCCTTTGAGGCTGAATTGTTCAAAGAGTTCTGCCATCTGTACGGGTGTAAAAAGATCAGGACTACACCGTACCACCCCCAAACTAACGGTCTCTGTGAAAAGATGAATAACATCATCATCGATCTACTGAAGACCATACCACTAGAAGAGAGAAACCAGTGGCCAGACCTACTACCTGACCTAGTGGATCTGTACAATCATATACCAGTCAGTTCCACCAATTGCACTCCGGCATATCTCATGCGAGCAAGACCAGGGAAGTTGCCTATGGACCTAGAGCTTGGTGTGGTAGAACCTGAAGCTGATATGACCACTGAGGACTGGGACAAGACCAGACAAGAGCAGTACAGAAGGGTACAAGCTTGTGTCAAGGACAGTCTTACTCGGGTGAGAGAAAAGCAGGAAATGCACTACAACAAAAACGCACCAGCAGAACCTTTTACACCAGGCGAAACAGTACTAAAAAGGAAAAGACGCAACCACAAACTTGATGACCTGTGGGAAAAAGAACCCTACACTGTGTTACCATCAAGGTTTGACAACAAAAAGACATGCATAATCAGTCGTGATGGAGGAAGAACATCTGCTACAGTGTCTAGGGACCATCTAAAATTGTGTCCACATCTACTAAAGACTCAGGAAGAAGTGTCTCTCACAACCCAGGAAGAACCTAAAGAAACAGTGATCCACACTGACCTTGGAGACTTCCCAGCTGATTGGCCTCAAATAGGAGGTGCAGTAATTATTCCAGTACTCCAATTCTATGAACAGCCAGAAAACCCTCCACAGCAAGTTGAACCTGTAAGTGCTGCAGAAGAGCCAGCTCAAGAAGCATCCCCGGATGAAGGATCCCCGGCATGAGCAGAGCAAGAGGGCCCAGCCAATGGTAGACTTGCCAGTCCAAGAGAGAGGTTAAGGCAGTTTTACAACACGGTTACACGTAGAACTTTTAGAGTAACTGAGGATACAGATACTGACACCCCACCACCTTTGCACTACGTAGATCAGTACACAGCACAAGAGGTAAACCTCCTGCTAGGTACACACAGTAGACGATCAAAATTGCTGAAAGTGTAGATAGTTACCCCTGGGGTATTGTATATTAAATTGTAATGTACTGCATACTTGTGTATTTTCCATGCAAATGTACATTATTTTGTGTTTTGCTTATTTTTGAACAGTTTAAGTGATATGGACACTTTGCCTATTTACTTCTTTATTGTGTGCAGCCCAAAACTCTTATTGTATATAATTGCGCTCCCTGGAGTGCCCTTTAGGTGACCTCAGAAGTAAAACCTGTCTGGAGTGGCACGTATGGAGGTCCGATTCGGGATCTTCATGCCCTGCAGCCACCCCAGGGCCTACGTAGAGGGTTTAGGACAGGTCCCTCAAAAACCACAAAGTACTCTACCTTGTGAGATGGACATCCTTTTTGGGAACCTCACCACCAGAGACTTGGATTCTGAGGACACTCTGCTTTGTTATAGTTATGCAACGTTTAAGATTTGTGCCTCCCATAAAGGGAAGATTGTTTTAGTATTGCTTATGTTTCCTATTGTTGCTGTTTTTATAAAATGTACTTCAGCCCGGGAGTGCTGACTTTAACTAGGGGGGAATGTGAAGCCCAGCTGTGCTTGGTATCACAGATCCTAGAAGGGTGTATTGAAGGATTCCTCCACAAGAGGCCCCCATAACCATTCACACATCTCCACCTTCCACCTCAGACCACCAGAGGGAGCCCGTTAGGGAGATATAAAAGGGAAGGTGGAGCCTGGCAGCAGTTAGTCTAGACTGGAGTTGACAGAAAGCAAACCTGTTGAGAGAGTTCCTGCAGTGCAAAAGCCTGAGAGAGGCCAGTCTGCAGTGGAGCACGTTCTAGACTCAGTCGTAGCTCAGTGAAGTGAGCTTCAGGTGTGCCGGCGCCATAAGGTCGGTGAAGTGCGGCAAGCTGCCGTTAGTGTGAGTAGCCTATTGAGGGCCCGAGTAGGCCGAAGGCGAGTAGAGAGAGTTAGTTCATAGGGGGCAGAGGAGCTTAACTAGCTCACCCCGAAGAAGCAGTTACCGGACACCTGGTCCGAAGCTTACCGGGATCTCCATGACCCAGTAAGATAAACCGGAATCCCTGGAGAACTACAAGTCCCAGGATCGCTAAAAGTGCTGATACGTACCAGAGCCAGGAGAAACATAGGCCCGTAGGTCGGGAACGTGCACTCCAAGAGAAGGCCCTGCCACAAGGTCAGCCAGCGCAGGACAGAGACAAAGTTAGGCCTAGCTCCAGGCAGGTCAGAAACTTATTACGCAGCAGCAAGAACCAGGAGGCCCAAAACCCGCTCATTGGGGAGGATCTGGACATACACCCTTCACCCTACAGTGCTCCAGGGAGTGCCTGAATTTACATCAGTAAAAGGTACTGAAGTGACTATCGTGTCTGTCCCTGTTCTTGCTCTGACCCAGCGGAGTCTCTCCGTCCTGCATCCCCGTTCTTATACTGCCCTGAGGCCCAGCTCCACCTGTGGGGAGTTATACCATCAAGCTGCCTTATCATCAGCCTCAGTGGACTGCGCTGGTGATCCTCACCAGAAGCCACAGGTGGCGTCACGAACTCTTTTATAAACTCAACCAAAAACACCAACCCTTTTACAGGAGAGGCCCAGGGTACGGGCCCGGGAGCCAACCACCGCGACATCCCTAAAGGCCAGGCTAAAGGCCCGGGTACCGAGTTATCCCCATTCCTCTGGGCTAGTCATCTTTGAGTTGTGTGGCTAGGATCTTTCTAGTCTGCACAGGGATCTCCCCGTGGTAGGTTTTCCCTTACCCGTGAGTGAGTGTGTGTTACGTTCATAAGGGACCTGTCAATCCAAGGCAGCGGGTGGGGAGAAGCCCCCGGGGACCTGCAGCTTTTAAAGTATGGCTTTCTCTGAAATTCTGCAGCGTTTAACAGTCAAACATACCTGGCTGAGATCATACAATCAGTGTCTGATACATGCTGCCTGTGGGTTGGGTAGCATGTATTAGCTTTCAGGTTCTCTTTAACGGAAACTATGATTAGAATACTAAAGGTGTCATTTTATAGGGGTTATATCCCCTACAAGACTGTGTGCAAAGTTTATAGCTCAGTTTGGACTGACAAACTCCTTGTAAGCTGTGCTTTTTGCTGAAGAGTAGAGATGAGAAAATCTCCTAAAATTAAACTGAGATTTTATATGTCAAATTCCACCGAAAAATTTGATTTGCATCAAATTAGTTATTACGGAGTGTCAAGATGGAAGACTCGAACATGAGACCGTTACTCAATACAAAGAAGACAAAGATATTGACTACTGCCAGGTACAATCGGATCACATTTGAGATGAACGCCGATGAGCTGAAGTTGTAAACTACTTCAACCTGTTCAGATCGATGATCACTCAAGATGCAGCGACGACACTGGAAGTCAATAGGAGAATAGCTACGGGCAAATCAACATTGAAGTCACTGGACAAGGTGTTTAAATCGAGGAACATTTCACTGGCAACGAAGACAAGGCTCGTACATAGTTTGGTCTTCTCTATGATACCTTACGGATGCGAAACCTGCACGATAAAGAAATAAGACAGAAGAATCAATGCCTTGGAAATGTGATGCTGGAGAAGGATGTTATCAATACCATGGATGGCAAGAAGGACAAAAAAATCAATTTTGGAACAAATCAAGCCAGACATGTCACTTCATAACATCACTTTTTTTCAAAAAAAGAATCTCAGAAAGTACGAGTATATTTAGAACATATAAAATACACTTTATTAAATAACAATCAGAATAAAAAGAACCATAAAAAAACAGTGCTTCACAAAATAAGCAAGCAGGTATCACCATATAATGTCTACAAAGAAGGTAATACTACAGGTAAATGTGTAAGTATTGGCTGGTAATTTTTATAGTTTGCACAACAGCCAACCAAGTAGATTTTTTGGCCAACATATATCAATACATGCTTAGTATAAATTACATATGCATCGGTATAACGATATGGCAAACATCACATGTGCCATGTGCAAAAAAAATGCAAACAGACAAATGTACTTGATCTGCAATACCTATGTCTATTCAGAGTATATGTCATAGATTGCCAAGTATGATGGTAAATTTACCTGAATTATTTACCTGAGTAAAGTGCTGGGTGCTGGTTCCCGCCCGCCACATGTTGCTATATGTCACTTGTAGCAACACCAAGCTACGACTTGCCTACTTTGGACACATCATACGAAGACACTAATCACTGGAGAAGGATATCATGGTCGGAAGAATGGAAGGAACAAGGCGAAGAGGAAGACCAGCAACCCGAAGGCTTGATACTATCAAGATAACGGTGGAGAAGACCCTGGTGGACCTATCTAGGCTTGAACAAGATCGATCTTCCAACAGATCGTTCATCCATCAAGTTGCCATGGCTCGAGATCGAGTCGAAGGTCATTAAAAAAAAAATCTTAGTTGCACATTGAAAGTTTCTCATTAACATAAGCTTCATACTTTTCTACAAAATAAGACAAGTCAAGTGTTTTCTAAATAGAGCATGTCATATTTTGGTCATTCTTCACAATTATTCAAACTAATTGTAAATTCGTCAGGGAGTATTAGAGGGATATTATTTAGTTATCATATTTATGGATGACAATGATAATCTTTCATTAGCTTCTGGCTAGTCATTCATTGGACAGAGCAGCTTAACAGAGGAGCACCATTTCTGCTTTGTTACATGACATCTAGACTTATTATCAGTAGCTGAAAATAGCCATCGACATGTCATGTAGAACCCAAGAAAAGCAAGATCTCCTTTTCTAATCATAAATAGATGTCAATGTTGGGGATCACCCATGGAAGACAACTTCAGTTGGTAGGTGCTGGGCGTAAAGCCTCCCATACACATTAGACTAATGTTGGCTGCACCCACCCAATGATACAGAAGGGTTTGGCTGACACTCTAATGTGTATGGGGACATAAGTCAACTGATTGTCAGATAAGATGTCAATCAGGCATGTCTGATTTTGGATTGCTGGTCTCTTCGTTCTCCCAGAGATAAGCTGCCTTCAGAGATGTCTGTTGGTGGCTTCCTCATAGAGAACACAGGAGCGCTCAGTTTAATGAGATGATTGTCAGTCGAAGCATCCTTCAGCCTAAAGCCATCTACTGTGTATTTTTGGCCTTTCGTGTGCAGGTTATTGCAGGGGTTTCCACCAACATTGATCTGCCCAACATCTTGCAATAAATGAACATCACATAAAGGAAGATAACACTTGTGTGGGCACAGCTGATTGCTGCTGTTATGGAATTCACTCTATATATACATTTTTGTTTGGATACACTTTATGACTACACAGTTTTGTTGCAGTCATGATTGTCAGGTGTCTCCATGTTTATATCACCTTATCAAGGTCTTCCTCTCTTCTTTTTTTAGTTTAAAGAAGGAGCCTGCAGAGGTTAAATAAAGAAAAGGTATTATCTAGTGACTGACAGCTATCTCTCTTTACAGAGGGGGCTGTCAATCACTGAATGGGACCGCATACTGGACTCAAGAGCACACAGTGTATAAAAATATCCCTGTTAAAATGTCAAGTTTTGTCATGTGAAAAAAATCATATCAAGAAGAATCATTTTTCATCTTTTTCTACCTTTAATGTTACCCAAAATCTGTACTAATCCATTGAGAAACAAACTGAAATCATTTTTAGGAGGAAAGTAAAAATAATAAAACTAATATAATGTGGTTGCATAAGTGTGAACACACTGTTATAATTAGGGATATGGTTGTGTTCAGAATTAGCCAATCACATTTACACTCATGTTACATATTAGTCAGTTCACAGCTGCTATCATTTACAATGATTCTGATTAACCCCATATAAAATGTAGCTGTTCTTATAGGATTTTCCTGACATTTTCTTAGTTGCATTTTAGAGCAAACAGCTTACAGCACAGCAAAGGGATCTCATTGCTGAAAGTTATCAATCAGGAGAAGGGTACAAAAAAAATTCCAAGGCATTAGCTATACTACAGAAAATTGTGAAAACGGTCAATGATATTGCCTACAACTAACTGAATGTTTCTCAATAATTGATGAAACAGAAAAAATAAATTGGTCGGGGAGGCTGCCGAGAGGCCTACAACAACATTAAAGGAGCTTCAGGAATATTTGGCCAGTACTGGTTATGTATTTCATGTGGCAACAATCTCTTGTATTCTTCATATGCCTGGCCTGTGGACAAGGGTGGCGAGATGGAAGCCTTTTCTTACAAAGAAAAACATCAAAGCCTGGTTATGTTTTACCAAAACCTACATCAAGTCTGCCAAAAGCATGTGGCAAAACGTGTTATGGTCTGATTAGACCATGGCTGAACTTTTTTGGCTATAATTCCAAAAGGTATGCGCAAAGCCAATACTGTGCATCAACAAAAGAACACCATAGCCAAAGTGAAGCATTGTGGGGGGAGCATTATGCTTTGGGTCTGTTTTTTGGCAGCTGAAACTGGGGCTTTAGTGAAGGTGGAGGTGAAGGGAATTATGAATATTTCCAAATATCAGTCAATTTTGCATCAAAACCTACAGACCTGTGCTAAAAAACTGAAGATGAAGAGGAATTTCACTTTTCAGCATGACATCTGTAGCGTTGGCGTCCCTGCACACTTCTCATCCTTCACTTCCCCCTGCAGGGATGTCGACTCACTCACCGCCCTGGCCCTCGTCCCGCGCGTCTTCCCCCTCCTGCTCCTTGCCGTGGTCTGTGCACGCCTGTCAGATCCCCAGGCACCGTGCTTAGGCCGCGAGCGCGGTCTCTTAAAGAGATTTTGCGTACCATCCAAAAGTGTCTCCCAGCCAACGTGTATAGTCAGTTAGTCTGCACGCTTACTAGTCCTCAGGTCCCCTGTTAGTACCTGCCAGTACCAGCTAGTTCCTGCAAGTACCTGCCAGTACCAGCTTGTTCTTGCTTGTTCCTTCAAGTCCCTGCTTGTGCCTTTCAATACCTGCCTGTACCAGCTGTGCCAGTTTGTATACCAGCCATACCTGCCTGCACCTACCGTGCAATTTGTTTCTCAATGGATTTGTACGGATTATGGGTGAAATTAAAAGTGGAAAAAGGTCTGAAATGAGTCTTCTCAGTATGATTATTTTATCTGACAAAAATCTGTCATTTTAACAGGGGTGTGAAAACTTTTTATATCCGCTGTAATATCAGGAATTTAATGAATATAATACAATTTTTAATTATTTTTTATCAATCAATTCAGCTTCTCATGCTCTATAATGTAATGATGGCAGATCAGATACCATGATCAACGTGACCAGCTCCCTGTATGTTTTATGGTGTTGATGAAGTTAGACTATATGGGTGATATTGACAATCATGTACCAATAACCAGAGGAGACAGGAGACACTAGACTGTTGTTAAATAAGTCTTCGAGGTCAGAAAAGACTTGCTATTCATAGAAGAGCTTTGCGTGTAGACACACACTTACTGAATATCATATATATTGTATATATAGATATATGTGGTAATTAGGCAGACAATATATGTATTTGGAGACCATGTTTATGATAAGCTAAACATATCCTCCCAAGTGTTCTTTTTATTATATTCAGGGAAACCCACCTCTACATATACACCTGAATGAGATGTGTATTTGTATGGCTTGAATTGGCCTTGGTTGATGATGGTGACCAGGGTTGTAGCTGGGGTGTACATGGTGTGTATGTGGGCAGTGGCTTAACAGGAAGCTCATGGGCCCCAATGCAAAATCTCCATGGGGTCCTCAATTATTGCATTTCTTTAATAGTATTGGTCTTTTCATAAAGGCCAAAGGGACTTTTTGAGCCCCAGGACCCGGTTGCGATTGCAACCCCTGCACCTATTGTAGTTACGCCCCTCTGTGGGGTGTGGATGTATGTGCCATTTTGACAGTAGACTTACTTTAGGCAGAGAAAATATGGGGCTTCCCTTCAGCAGCGAAAGTGGTAGAGAAAGGCAGGATAATGATAGGGCGGCTGTGCTACAAATCCATGTATACAGGGAACTGTGTATTTTAGTATGGGGGAGGGGGTGAATTCTTGTTGCTGCTGAAAGAAAGTCCAGTTTAATCACTGAAGGTGACAGTGTTAGGACAATACAGACAGACATCAATCTCCCTCCTTTTCCTTTATCATTGTTGACTTTTTCAACAGCAGATCATATAGGAGCGTTAATAGGGTTGAACACTTTATCTTTATTATAAGGGCTCGTTCACATGCTGCGTTTTGGCTGTGGGTTTATTTTTGGCGCAGTTTTGCTGTGGAAAAAAAAGCAGTGTTTTACAGTAGCAGCAAACTAATCTTGTGCACACGCTGCTAATTTTTTCCTAGCAAATTTGAGACATCAAAGCGTTTTTTTTTCATATCTGCAGCGTGTCAATTCTTTCAGCTTTTTTGCAGCATTTTTTACCCATTCTAATGAATGAGAAAAAAATACAAGTAAAGACACATAAAAAAAAAGCAGGCAAAAATGCTACAAAAACGAGCTTATTTTACCCAACACTCTGGTGTTTGTTGCAGAAAAATGTGACGCAAATACTCAGCATGTGCACTTCGCCTAAGAAATGTGTTGGGGGGCATGCCTATGTATAATTATATTATATTGTATTTGTGTCTGTGAGGAAGGAGGAGAACCTGTAATAATTATTACAGGCTCTCCTCCTTCCTCACAGATTGCACAGCTCTACTATTCACAAACTGGATGCTGATGGGGGATTATGTGACCAGACCGGTCCGTCAGCCTCCTCCAAATGAAAAAATAACCTTCCCATGTACGCTGTTTTTCACGCCCCTTGTGCACTTCTAGTCTGATCTGCATATGGTTTATGGGCTAAATTTCTCACATCTCTCCAAAAAAGGTGCCATTTTTAATGGGAGACAAGAGCCCATTCAGCCGTACCGCTACCTCCATATGTAAAAATGTGCCGACAAACCAAATCCTTCTCTTCTCCGACATCAGATGTAAAGGGATCCTCAGGAGGTCCCCACACACATTGGATGGTTGGCCAATCCCACCGAGATCAATGGATTTGGTTGACTTTTATGCATACTTGCCAACTTTTGAAAACTGCCATAAGGGAGAAATATGAATGCAGCAAGCGCACATTAAGATTTCTGTGACTGTGCCTAGCTATCACCTGCAGTCCTATGTAACGCCACAGATAACACATATTATAATGCTCTGAATACAGATAATGTAGTAGCTGTCACGTTCAGACCTATGTAAGTATCGCACCAAGGAAAACATCTGCAAGGAGTTTGTTCTCCCCGTGTTTGCGTGGGTTTCCTCCGGGTTCTCCGGTTTCCTCCCATACTCCAAAGACATCCTGATAGGGAATATAGATTGTGAGCCCCAATGGGGACAGCAATGATTATGTCTGTAAAGCGCTATGGATTTAATGGTGCTGTATAAGTGAACATAACAATAATAATAACACAATAGATAACACAGTGATGTTTCTCTGAGTCCAGAAAATGTATGAATATTAACATCTTAGTGTTACTAAACAAAACCCATTATAGCAATGTACAATATTACCAGCAATACCACAATATATTGGACATATAATATCATCACACCATGATCAATATCATTACTTCCATGCTGAAAATGAACAAAAACCACTGTGTTAAGACTGATATTTCCACCATACAGTATGTAGTGGTATAAATAGTGGTAGCAGCAGGGGCAGAACTTATTATTGGTGCAACATGTGTAGCCACAGGGACCCAAGAGGTAAGGGGGTCACTTGTAACCCCAAAGCAGGTGGAATTGTGCATTATGATGAGCTATCGGACTGCAAAGGGCCCATATACTGTTCTTACATGGGGGCTTCTTCCGTCTGTATCCACTTGTGGGTAGCAGGGCCAGTTTTAGGCAACAATTACCTACCTGCACTGGGATGCTGACGTTCTATGCATGCTCCTAGCATTCAGTAAGCTGCAGACCAGACATAAAGTGACCTGCAGCCTACAGAACGAAGAGCTGTAATACAGGGTGACAATGTTTCTATACTCTACCAGAGTTAACTGTATTGGCGTGCTGTGCATGCCGATATAGTTTGAAGTGGCAGTTGCACCAGGTGGGCTTCACCGTGTGTGATCATCCCGTTATCTCCACTACTGCCAAGCGCCTTGTTGGGGACAGGGGCTCTGGGCAATTGCCCATTATTACTCCTCCCTAACACCGGCCCAGAGTGGTAGATATCAGTTGTACTTACGCACTCTGAAAATTTCATGTGCATAATAAACAGATAAATCCAGTGAACAAATCTCTTTGATCAAAGTCATTCATTTTCCTTTTACTTGTTCATTCTGCCCAGACTGGCATGATGACTTTTACTCATGTCTGAAGAATGTAATACATAAACATCTTTGTCTTATCACTATTCCAGCAGCCTACCCACTTTTTCCCCCATCGTTACACAAAAAACCTACTTCTACAGTGGCATGTAAAAGTTTGGGCACCCCTAGTCAAAATGACTGTTATTGTGAAAAGTTAAGCAAGTTGAAGATGAAATGATCTCTAAAAGGCCTAAAGTTAAAGATGACACATTTACTTTGTATTTTAGGCAAGAAAAAAAAAATATTGTCATTTTTTACATTTTAAATATTGCAACCAGGAATATGGGTCGATGGAAAAATTTGGGCACCCTTGGAGATTTAGGTGCTCAGATAACTTTGGCCAAGGTTTCAGACCTTAATTAGCCTGTTAGGGTTATGGCTTGTTCACTATTATTGTTAGGAAAGGCCAGGTGATGCAAACATCCTAGCTTCATAAAAACTCAGCCTCCTGTAACCTTGTGCCAAAAAACAGCAGCCATGGGTTCTTCTAAGCAGCTGCCTAGCACTCTGAAAATGGAGGAGGTCCACAAAGCAGGAAAAGGCTATAAGATGATAGCAAAGCGTTTTCAAGTTGCTTTTTCTTCAATTCAAAGTGTAAATAAGAAATGGCCGCTACCAGGAACAGTGGAGGTCATGATAAGGTCTGGAAGGCCAAGCAAAATATCAGTGAGAGCTGCTTGTAGGATTGCTAGAGAGGCAAATCAGAACCCCTGCTTGACTGAAAAAGACCTTCAGAAAGATTTAGCAGACTCTGGAGTTATGGTACATTATTCTACTGTTCAGAGACACCTGCACAAATATGGCCTTCATGGCAGAGTCATCAGAAGAAAACCTCTCCTGTTTCCTCACCATAAAATTCAGCGTCAGAAGTGCAAAAGAACATCTAAACAAGCCTGATGCATTTTGGAAACAAGTCCTGTGGACCGATGAGGTTAAAATAGAAGTCTTTGGCCACAATTATCAAAGGTATGTGTGGAGAAAAAAGGGCACAGAATTTCAGGAAAATATCATCTCGCCAACCATTAAGCATGGGGGTGGATCAATCATGCTTTGGGGTTGTGTTGCAGCCAATGGCACTGGGAACATTTTATGGATAGAGGGAAGAATGGGTTAAATTAAATTTCAACAAATTATTGACGTAAACATAACACCTTCTGTAAAAAAGCTGAAGTTGAAAAGAGGATGGCTTCTACAAATTTTTAATGATCCTACACACACATCAAAATCCACAATAGTATAGTACAACAGATAATCTACCTCAAAAGGCACAAGATGAAGGTTTTACAATGGCCCTCACAGTCACCTGATCTGGACATCATTAAAAATCAGTGGCTAGACCTCAAAATAGCAGTATATGCAAGACGACCCAGGAATCTCACAGAACTGGAAGAATTTTCCAAGGAAGAATGGATGAAAATGTGATTACAAGTTGTGATACTTTCAAAAGGGGGTGCTACTAGGTACTAATAATGCAGGGTGCCAAAACTTTTGCATTGGCCCATTTTCCTTTTTGTAATTTTTAAAATGTAAAAGATGACATGATATATATATATATATATATATATATATATATATTGCCTAAAATACAAAGGAAATGTGCCCTCTTTAACGTTAGCCCTTTTAGAGATCATTTAATCTTTTACTTGCTTAACTGTTCACAACAGCAGTAGTTTTGACTAGGGGTTCCCAAACTTTTACATGCCTCTTGTGAGGCAGTGACCGGGATCGTATACGAGGGACGTTATATCTCCCCCACAATGTGCACAGAGACCTATTAAAACCATTGGAGTGCATTGCAGTCACAGACACACCTGCGGCTGCAATGCAGGAATGAAGGTGAGCATGGACCTAGTCAGGCTATCTGGCTAAGGCAGATTAGTAAAAACCTGGCAGGGCCTTCATTTCTGGGAGGAGGTCACAGGAGGCAGTGGGGCATTTTCCAGTGGCTCTTGCCACATGTCCTTTAAAACCCCAGCACTAAGGATTAGTGTTGTTCTATGTTGGAACCTGCTAGGAGCATACCTCTATCACTGGCAGGGGTACCAATGGGCTACGGAAACTTGGGGTGGGTGTGGTCAACTGTCATTCGGGGCAAGATTCGCAGTACCTTTTGACCTCCGCGTAAACCCCAGGCCAAAAGAACCGCTGTAAGATACGTTCTAGCGTCTTTTTTACCCCTGAGTGTCCACCCAGCAGGTGTGAGTATGCCATCTCCAGAACCGCCCGACGGTACGACTGAGGTGCCACTAACTGTTCCACAACCTCGTCCCTGATCTTATCTATCCTATAGAGCAACTCACCATTGATTACCATGCGTGGAAATACAGTATCTGCACCGGGCTGTTGAGCTACACCATTTACCTCTAACACCCTTTCCCGCGCCTGAGCTAGGGTGGGATCCTGTAGCTGAGCCGTCCCAAACGTGGCCCGGGACACTACCAGGTCGGGGATCGCCACAGGGATGCTGCACTTCTTTAATGGAGTGTAGTGTTCCTCCTCTGAGGTAAGAACAGTGTGATAGTCGTGACCCAACCTTTGCATCCAACACCACACTTCTCCACCAGAGGGGGCTAGAATGCACTAGGTGCTGCTCCCCTGGTTACAGGGAGACTGGGGAACCAAGAGTTAGGGGAACCAGTTAGTGGGTGAGGGTGGAGGACTTACAAATTAGTTACACTTTAAATTTCATATTTAATAAAAAGCCATTTTGGTTCTTGGTCCTTGTTAGTCAAGTCTTTGTGCTGCCAATAACTGTGTGTCACTGTGATCTCCCACCGTGAGCGTGGATCCTGTGTGGGCCCGCATCGGATGGAGACACAGCCCCCGTACCCTGGCCTTGGGTCGAGGGGCAGGTTGTAGACCAGGAATGTCTCAACCCGGCCAAGGACCAGGACCAAGAAGGCCCGGAACTTAAGAGTGTGGCTTCATAGCAAATGGATCCCAGGCAGGATGCAGACGGAGCGGTGTACGCCACCTGTCCACGCCATGCTGATATATTCAGAGGGAGTCCGGCTGCAAGAGGGGTACCGGCCCCCGACACCCGACCTTGCTACTCCATGTCCTGGTCAGGAAAGCCCGGTAGGCCCTGAGGATCCCACCGGGTATCGGACGGAGCGGAGCTGCCACCCGTGCCCTTGTTCTGAGAGGAGCTCAGAGGGAGACCCGGCCTATTCGTACACACACGGACAGGAAAGGATTCGGTCTGTAGTTCAAGAACACTCTGGTGTAGGGTCCCGACTGAACGCTGGACTTACTCGGAGGTTGTTGGACCCCCGTCCCTGGTGACCGCAGGACTCCGCGGGGAGCAGGGAGTCGCCTTCCTTCTGCCAACTCTAAAGTGAGTAAAGCCTTGGAAGTTCACCCCTATGGCCTCCGGACTGTTTATTCTGCGCTACACCGCACGACGCGGCATCCGTTCTCCTCTACTACTACCCCCTCCATCCTGTCCTTCTGCCCTGAGGCCTTGCTCCGCCTGTGGGGAGTAGTAATAACTATGGCCGCCATAACACCATGCCTCAGCGGACTGCAGCGGCGCTGGTGGCCTTCACCAGGTGCCACAGGTGGCGTAGTCGTAAATCAGCCACTCAACCCGGATAAGCCCACACCATCCTTTTTAATGTGACGGCCCTGAGCACGGGTCGGGTCCGGGCTACGGCTGCACCGCCATCTCTCCATCACAGGACCCGACTCCGAGTCCCCCATCTCCCAGGGTAAAGAAAAGGGCTTTTCGAGTAAGAGGCGTCACACCAGCACCTCTAAGGGAAACCTATCGGGGTCACACTCTGTCCCTAGGTTGGACACCCCTACGGCAGGTTCCCCTGACTCAGGTTCATCGGGTACAACGCCTGTAATACATTTTACCGGGGGAAAGTGGATTTTGTTTTTCCACAGAGTCCAGAACAGGGGCAAGTCTCTTCCCAACACAGTCCCATAGGGAAGAGTTTTTACCACCCCTACAACATGTTTTATTTCTCCACACGGCGTGGACAAGACTACCTCCGCAGTTGGGTACTCTCGGAGGTCCCCATGGATTCACACAACCCAGACGGGCCGTCCACTGGGGTTGTCTCCTGCCACCAGCGACCCATGTACCAAAGTCACAAGGCTCCCTGAGTCCAGGAGGGCCTCCGTGGGGTACCCATTAACCAGTACCTGGCATAGTTGGAGTTCACTGTCTCGGGGGTCGGCGGTCGCCGTGCAGACGGTCTGGGCATACATTGAGACCCGGCGGCTATATCCGCTGTCCATGGGTTCCGTAGTCGGGGGCAATTAGCAACCACATGTCCCGGCCCCTGACACCTCCAGCACCTAAGGGTGGAGGTACTGTTAGGTCTTATGACAGTTTGGGAGGGAACCGGTCTCCTGCCACTCTCACTCCGGGGTTCCCATTCAGCACGGTTACGGTGCTGACTGTCCCCAGCAGAGGGACGCGACCCCTTTCCCGATTCCTGGGTGGGCAGGGATCGGCGTGACAGCCGCAAGGGGGCAGATTCCCGGATAAAGTCCTGAGTGGCTGAGTAGCGCTCGATCAAGCTGACCACCTGGTCGAGTGTGCCGGGGTCCCCTTGACCCACCCAACGTTGGATAGCGACTGGCAGAGTCCTCACCAGCCAGTCAATCACCACCCTCTCCACCATCTGGGCTGTAGTCAAAGTCTCAGGCTGGAGCCACCTCTTTACCAGCTGCAGGAGGTCATAAGCCTGAGACCGGGCGGGTCGGGTCTCCACATAGGCCCACGAAAACACACGCTGAGCCCTCACGTATGTATTGACCCCCAGCCAGGCAAGGATCTCACCTTTGAGTCTCTGGTAGTCCTGGGCGTCCTCTCGACTTAGGTCGAGGCAGGCCTTTTTGGCATCGCCGACCAAAAACGGAGCCACCACTTCTGCCCACTGGCCGGCTGGTAGGTTTTCCCGCTCTGCCGTGCGCTCATAAATGGTCAGGAAAGCTTCCACGTCGTCCTCCGGTCCCATCTTCCTCAACGCTGAGCGAACCTTGTCCCTGGCCTCGCGACGTTCCAGGGCTGGTGCCATCGACGTCTCCCGCAGGGCAGCAATCTGTTGCAGCAACAGTTCGTTTGTTTTTTGCTGCTGCTGAACCACAGCCTGGGATCCCTCTGCACCTGTCAGGCTCGGAGCGGCCGGCACGGCCGTTGCCCTCGGCAACCATTGTGTATGGACTTTCTGTTAACCCGGCTGCGAACTGGAGGACTTTCTGTTAACCCGTGAGTTGCTGAAATAAAAGCTGTTTATGTTGGACATGCTTGGGTCACTGCCTCAGTTACTGCACGGTGTGAACACCGCCACCTTACACACTATATAACCATCCAAGCTGCCCTAGACAGTAATATTTTCCTCCTTTTGTGCCCCACACAGTAAGTTTTCTCCCTCTGTGCCTCTTCAAAGTAATGAACTCCTCTCTGCTTCGTCACACGGTAATAGAGCCCCCACTGTGCCCCCATATATTAATAGTGCCACCTCTGTGTCCCTGCATGATAATAGTGCCCCCTCTGTGCCTTCACACAGTGATATCGTCCCCTTTTTGCCTCCACGTTGCAATGTAAATGTTGATATCACCCCTCTTTGCCTCCACATGGTAATAGTGAACCCATTGGTGCTGTCATACAGTTATGTCCCCCATTTGTACCCCCCAGGCAGTAAACTATCATTTGTACCCCCACACATTAATCTGAACCACTTATGTCACCGTATAGTTTCCCACCATGCCCCGTTTGTGCTAATAAAAAGAAAATAAATTTAAGCTCACCTGACTCACAAAATGAGCATTGGCCTCCTCTGTCTTCCTCCTGCCTTCAGTATGTGGTTCCTGAACTCGGTCACGGGACATCATTGCAAAGCCTGATATTTCCCAGCTCTCCGGACCACTGGTAGACTGCAGGCTTTATGGCGATGGCTCTTTGCTCCACCATAGTTTTCAACTGTATTCGTGCCTTGAGGACACAAATACAGTTTGACAGTTTGACAACTCCTCCTGGAGTTTGAGAGGTTATCTCTAATAAAGTATATATATACTTTTATCTAATGTGTATAAGGGCCTTTGCTCAAAGCATCTGGGTACAAATAAAAGTTCTGTAATAGATGCCAACTATTTGAAATAGTAGTTGTGATGAAAGCCGGCCGGTGGGTGCAGCTCTCTGGCGCCCCCTTACCTCTCAGGTCAGTCAAGGTACTGCACCTAGAGAAAGTAGTGCCAGGTAGCTGCAACCAGCGCAGGGAACACGGTAGTGTGTTATCCCTTCAACGTCACTAAACCGTAACGTCACTACACAGCACAACTCGCTAGCGCCCTCTTAGCCTCAGGTCAGTCAAGGAACTGCACCTAGGATAAGCGGTCGCCAGGGAGACTGTCCTGTAACCTACTGGGTATCGGGGCCCTCTGTAGTGAGGGCGGTATATATATCTTCCTTGGCCGCGCCAGGAATATATATATCTGAACCTCCGACCGTCACTACCAGCCTTCCCCAATCCCCAGTTGGTATGCTGCCACCAGTCCCTATTTTAGATATACGCCCAGTCCGTGAATGGGCCTATATCGGGTCAGGAACCAACCCTGGGTAGCGTTTTGGCTTGAGCCGAGCTCACACGGACGTGCGTTCGTTATGCAGAATAAAAGGCAGGCCCACAATTACTTGAGGTAATTGATTATAATAATACACTAGATACACGATATACAACTAAATATACACAGGTATAAGGTCAGGCTAAACTATACAACAATGGAATACAACACACAGAATCACCACAGCATATCAGTTACCGGTTTCTTGATTTTCTTGTGACGCAGGGAGAGGATTCTGCGGTCGCAGGCACGGTTCTTTGTTACAGGCTGAGGCCTACCACCGCATGGTCAAACTGCTCCTCCCCTTGGTGGCCTCAGCTGGTGCTCAGATGTTCAGCACACCACTCTTGGGTCAAAAACTGACTTGTCTCTTGTCTGTCCTGCTATCTTACCTGCCCTGTCCCGCCCACTGCTGGTGAGGTCAGCTGGCTCAGTCTCCACCCTCAGGTCTAACTTCGATCAGAAGCCCAAATTCTAAGGAACCCAATAACTTCTTCTGGGATGGTCTCAGGATACCCACAGGGGTTCCCATGGATTCGGGCCGCCGTAACCGACCTTTTGATATCAATTATGATACCATACGGTCCTCAGGAATGGCTCAGCGCTATATCTAGGCTTCCAGAGCACGTACAAACGTCTACCGCGGAGGCTTGTGTGCGCAATGGCTCCGGGACGCCGTGATATTTTTTTATTGGCCCATCCCACGCAACATGCGTGTACTTTTCATGTTTCTATATCTTATGCCTCCATGCTTGTGACAGACAAAGAAACTAGTCCTATGGGACAAATGGTCAGGTACAGATAGACGAAGCACCCCCCCCTGCTGGCTGTGTTTCCTCTCGAAGTCTTTGAAGCTCCTAGCATTCAAGTGTTAAGTAGGCTTCTTATCTTACAGGAGCCTGGATGGGGGGAAACTATCTAGTTGACGTTTTAACAGAAGGTCCCAAGGGTGGGGGCTGCTGAAGTGTGGCCATCCCTGGATATGATTTATCATTACCAAGATGGCGGCTACAGGTTCATCACACCTCCCCCTATACGAGGGCGCGAGGGGGTAGCACATTCCTGTGTTCCCCCGTGCGTCCTTCTGCACCCTCCCCTTGCCGGGATAACCCGTCAGCGTTACCGTGGTCACGGCCTCTTCTGTGGCGAATGGAGAAGTGGTACTGCTGGAGAGCGAGGCTCCAGCGTAGCAACCTGCCATTCGACCCAGAGACCGTGTGTAACCAGCTGAGGGGGTTGTGGTCCGTCTCCACGGTGAAATGGCTCCCGTACAAGTAGGGCTGCAGACGCTGCAGGGCCCATACAATTGCCAGGCATTCTTTTTCCACCGTGGAGTAAGCCACCTCCCGGGGCAGTAGCTTCCTGCTCAGGTACAAGACAGGATGTTCCTGGCCTGTCGTGTTGACCTGACTTAGCACAGCACCGAGGCCAAAGTCACTGGCGTCGGTCTGTACCACAAACGGCCGGTCGAAGTCGGCAGCTTGCAGTACAGGGGAGCTACTTAGGGCGGCCTTGAGTGCCCCGAAAGCTGTCTCGCAGGCGACTGTCCAGTCGACTGCGACGGGCAGCTTCTTCTTGGTGAGGTCCGTCAGGGGCTTGGCCAGGGTGCTATAGTGTGGGACGAACCTCCTATAGTACCCGGCGGTCCCCAAGAAGGACATCACCTGCTTTTTGGTCCTAGGAGTGGGCCAGGATGCGATGGCATCCACTTTCCCCGGTTCTGGCTTCAGAACCCCCCCGCCTACCCGGTGACCCAGGTAGAGGACCTCACTCATGCCCAGCTGGCACTTTTCCGGCTTGATGGTCAAGCCTGCCCGGTGGATCCGACCGAGCACCTGCCGCAGGTGCTCTAGGTGATCCTCCCAAGTGGGACTGAAGACTGCAATATCGTCCAAGTACGCAGCCGCGTACCCTTCAAGTCCCTCAAGCAGCGTATTGACCATCCGCTGAAAAGTGGCAGGGGCATTCTTCATGCCGAATGGCATCACTGTGGACTCGTACAGTCCAAAAGGGGTGATAAAGGCAGAGCGTTCCCTTGCCGCGGGGGTCAGAGGAATCTGCCAGTACCCCCGGCTCAGATCCATGATGGTCAGGTACTTAGCCCCGGCCATCCGATCGAGCAGGTCATCGATGCGTGGTATGGGGAACGCATCGGTGGCCGTTACAGCGTTGAGCCCCCGGTAGTCCACGCAGAACCGTGTAGTTCGGTCCTTCTTTGGTACGAGGACTACAGGCGAGGCCCACGCGCTGCTGGATGCCTGGATCACCCCCAGCTTCAGCATCTCGTCTATCTCTTGGCGCATGTTTCCCTGCACCTCGAAAGAGACCCGATATGCTGAACGCCGGATCGGCGGGTGATCGCCAGTGTCCACGTCGTGGACAGCCATCTCAGTCCTTCCGGGCAGGCTGCTGAACAGCCCCCGGAAGGGGTGCAGGGTGGTCCCCAGCTGGGACCGTTGGTCCTCCGTGAGCTGGTGGCCAACCCCCACATCCTCGATGGACCCACCCGCCTTGGCTTGGGTGAGCAGATCCAGGAGGGTTTCTACCTCTCCTTCCTCGGGAAGGTTGCACACTGGGTGGGCAGTCGCTTCCCGCTCATGATGAGCCTTCATCATGTTCACGTGGAAGGCCTTCCTCCTTCCACGGGCGTGATCCAGGGTGACCAGATAGGTGACGGCATTGAGTTTCTGGTGCACGAAGTAGGGACCTTCCCAGGCTGCCTGAAGCTTGTTCTGTGGTACGGGGACCAGTACCCACACCTTTTGACCCACCTGGTAGGTCCTCTCACAAGCATTCTGGTCGTACCACCGCTTCTGGTCGGCCTGGGCCTGGGCCATATTGTCCTGCACCAGCTTTGCCAAGGCCATCATCCTGTCCCGGTGGCGCACGACAT
Organism: Phyllobates terribilis; assembly: GCF_046119375.1. Lineage (NCBI taxonomy): Eukaryota > Metazoa > Chordata > Amphibia > Anura > Dendrobatidae > Phyllobates > Phyllobates terribilis. The sequence continues at coordinate 106,221,392 of NW_027362762.1, forward strand.
ACTCGATGACCGACACCTCGGGGGTGGCCAAATCCCCTTCCCATGCTTCCTTCACCAGAGCCAGGGGGCCCCGTACCCGTCGCCCGTACAGGAGCTCAAAGGGGGAGAACCCCGTTGAGGCCTGCGGAACCTCCCGGTAAGCAAATAGGAGGTGTGGGAGGTAACGCTCCCAGTCTCTCCCGTGGGAGTCGACCAACATCTTAAGCATCTGCTTTAAGGTGCCATTGAACCGCTCACACAGGCCATTAGTCTGTGGGTGATACGGGCTGGCCACCAGATGTTGCACCTGCCTTTGCTTACAGAGGGACTCCATCAGCCGCGACATGAACTGGGTCCCTCGGTCGGTGAGCATTTCCTGGGGGAAACCCACTCCGGAGAAGATCTCCAGTAAGGCGGTAGCCACCTTGTCGGCCCGAATGGACGACAAAGCTACCGCTTCCGGGTACCGGGTGGCATAGTCCACTACCGTGAGTATGAAGCATTTCCCGGAGTGGCTGGGAGTGGACAGAGGTCCAATAAGATCCACAGCGACCCTCGAGAAAGGCTCTTCGATGATTGGCAGAGTTACCAGTGGGGCTTTGGGGCGCGGCCCCGCCTTCCCCACCCTCTGACAGGTGTCACACGAACGGCAGTAGGCACCCACCGCGGCTCCCATCCCAGGCCAGTAGAAATGCTGAGCTATCCTGGCCTTGGTTTTAGCGATCCCTAGGTGTCCGGCCATCGGAATCTCGTGTGCGATCCGCAACAATTCCGCCCTGAACGGATAGGGTACCACTAACTGTCGGTCCCTGGGCCACGCCTCCGGTGAACCCTGCTGGACCGTTACCCGGTACAGCCGTCCCTGGTCCCAGACCACACGCTCGCAGTCTGACTCCATGGGAGGCTGTGCCGCCTGTTCCTTGAGAGCTTTCAGGCTGTCTGCTTCCAACGCAGCCTGAAATTCCTGACTTGATGTGGCCAGAATCGACGAAACTGCCACATCCTCCGTCAGCCCCTCCGGGCATGTCACCTGGCCGCTGTCTGACCCGGCAGACACTTGGTCAGAAGTGGGGAAGCCGTCGGACCTCTGCAAGGCTCCTTGGGCTCCGACGCTCCCACTCCTGGTGACAGCGGCTATGACCGCTGTGACCGTGGGTAGTGCCTGCTTCCCCTCTGTTTCTGACCAAGCCGCCCGATCAGGCAGGCTTCCTAGGCCTTTGGACATCTCGGATGTGGGGAACTCCTGCCCTGGGGTCTTACCTGGCGGCTCCTCTCTTGGGACACCCCCACCTCCCATGGCCTGTTCCTCCCCCTGCAGTGGGCCTATACTCAGCAGCCTGGATACCCCTGGGAGCCCTACACTGCCGGTAGCTGCCCCCCTCTCCATCCCTGAGCTTCCCTCTACAGAATCCTGCCCGCCCCCTCCCTCACCGGAGGACAAGAGGTCACGGCACGCCGGCTGAGCACCTCTGCGGGCATCCCCACACTCCCCACCTGCTTTCACTAACCCTGTTTGTGTTGTGTCTGTGCAGGTGTTACCCTCAGGTTTCACTCCCTCCTCCTCAGCAGGACACACACTACATACAACATGGTTGGCATTAGCAGCAGACAAATCAATACACTCTTGGGGGGCCGAACTTGGGGGTTCAGAGGGTACATACTGCGATACTAGACGCCCCAAGTCGGTCCCTAATAAAACATTTGCGGGAATATTTGGCGTTACTCCCACCTCCCGCATCCCCCTTCCGGCACCCCAGTCCAAATACACCATGGCAACGGGAAGTGCCGGCTCCACGCCTCCAACCCCGGAGACGGAAAGAGTCTTTCCTGGTACCAAGTCCTGGGGGGACACCACCTCAGGCCGTACCAGTGTTCGTTCAGCGCCCGTGTCCCGCAGTCCCATGACCGCAGAACGGCCTATGGTGACGGGTTGGATGTTGTCCAGGGACCTACCACCACCCCCTCCCACACACAAAACATTGGGCGCTCTCTGGGACTGGGATGGGGTCTTTTGGCGCTGGGGACACTCAGCCCTAAAGTGTCCTGGTTTGTTGCATAGATGACAACGTCTTACGTCTGGTCCTTGCCTGGAGAGGGCAACAGGGGGATACACCCCTTGTGTTCTAGGGGCCGGGGAAACAGGGGCATGACTGGGCTTACCCCCTCTCCAGGTGCTGCTGGCAGACTTCTTCAGCTCAGGCGCCCTGTTATTGGCATACTCGTCTGCCAGGGCGGCTGTAGCAGAAGCCCCTGTTGGTTTTCGGTCACGGAGGAACTGTCGGAGGTCCTCTGGGCAGTTCCACAAGAACTGCTCCGTGACGAACAGTTCCTGGACCTCCTGGCGGGTAGTAAGCGCTAGACCCGAGGTCCAGTGCTCTGCGGCTCTCAACAGCGCCCGCATATGATCGGTCCAGGTGTCCTTGGGGCCACGCAGCAGGCTCCGGAACTTCTGGCGGTACGACTCGGGAGTGAGGTTGTACTGCCGGATCAGGGCCCGCTTGATGCAGTCGTAGTTCTGTACCTCCCCGGCAGGTAAGTCCCCCAAGGCATCCAGGGACTTACCCCTCAAACGGGGGGTCAGGTATCTGGCCCACTGATCCCGGGCCAGATGGTGCTGAAGACAGGTCCGTTCAAATGCCACCAGAAAGGAGTCCAGGTCCCCATCCTTCTCCAGTAGAGGGAAGTCCTCAGCTCGGACTTTGGACGACTTGGTCTCCTGATGGGTTGGTTGCTCTAGCGGAAGCCCCCGCTGGGCCAGGTCCAGTTGGTGCTGGCGCTCCGCAGCTCGCTCTGCACGCTCCGCAACCTCCCGGCGCTCTGCAGCTTCACGGTCCGCAGCCCGCTCCGCAGCCCGCTCCGCAGCCCGCTCTGCACGCTCCTCCTCCGCTGCCTTCTCTGATGCTGCCAGGAGGGTTTTGTAGACGGCATCGCCATGAGACTGGAGACTTGCCATAGCCGCTTGTAAAAGGGCTTGTGATCTGGACAGGCTGGGCTGGGTAGGTGGTGGGCAGCCCACTGCGGGACCGTATACTGGGGACTGGCTCCCTGAGGTGCCCGGGCTGGACTCCTCCTCGCCATGAGTAACAATGTCCTCCCCTCCTGCCACACGGACCGTAGCATTAGCCTCTTGCAGGGTCTTGCTCCTGGTGCCGTCTGCCATCTTGGTAACCGACACCGCTGCAACCCTGAGTTTGCACACACCTTGTTATACTTTTAGCCTGACCGTCTAACGTTGGGCTGACCTTAAGACTCCAGCAGTGGAAGTTACCACTGGCAGTCTTTAGTGCCTGGGAGTAGGGGTCCCACAACACTATTATTCTGCAATCCCACCGCTCTGCCACCAATGTGATGAAAGCCGGCCGGTGGGTGCAGCTCTCTGGCGCCCCCTTACCTCTCAGGTCAGTCAAGGTACTGCACCTAGAGAAAGTAGTGCCAGGTAGCTGCAACCAGCGCAGGGAACACGGTAGTGTGTTATCCCTTCAACGTCACTAAACCGTAACGTCACTACACAGCACAACTCGCTAGCGCCCTCTTAGCCTCAGGTCAGTCAAGGAACTGCACCTAGGATAAGCGGTCGCCAGGGAGACTGTCCTGTAACCTACTGGGTATCGGGGCCCTCTGTAGTGAGGGCGGTATATATATCTTCCTTGGCCGCGCCAGGAATATATATATCTGAACCTCCGACCGTCACTACCAGCCTTCCCCAATCCCCAGTTGGTATGCTGCCACCAGTCCCTATTTTAGATATACGCCCAGTCCGTGAATGGGCCTATATCGGGTCAGGAACCAACCCTGGGTAGCGTTTTGGCTTGAGCCGAGCTCACACGGACGTGCGTTCGTTATGCAGAATAAAAGGCAGGCCCACAATTACTTGAGGTAATTGATTATAATAATACACTAGATACACGATATACAACTAAATATACACAGGTATAAGGTCAGGCTAAACTATACAACAATGGAATACAACACACAGAATCACCACAGCATATCAGTTACCGGTTTCTTGATTTTCTTGTGACGCAGGGAGAGGATTCTGCGGTCGCAGGCACGGTTCTTTGTTACAGGCTGAGGCCTACCACCGCATGGTCAAACTGCTCCTCCCCTTGGTGGCCTCAGCTGGTGCTCAGATGTTCAGCACACCACTCTTGGGTCAAAAACTGACTTGTCTCTTGTCTGTCCTGCTATCTTACCTGCCCTGTCCCGCCCACTGCTGGTGAGGTCAGCTGGCTCAGTCTCCACCCTCAGGTCTAACTTCGATCAGAAGCCCAAATTCTAAGGAACCCAATAACTTCTTCTGGGATGGTCTCAGGATACCCACAGGGGTTCCCATGGATTCGGGCCGCCGTAACCGACCTTTTGATATCAATTATGATACCATACGGTCCTCAGGAATGGCTCAGCGCTATATCTAGGCTTCCAGAGCACGTACAAACGTCTACCGCGGAGGCTTGTGTGCGCAATGGCTCCGGGACGCCGTGATATTTTTTTATTGGCCCATCCCACGCAACATGCGTGTACTTTTCATGTTTCTATATCTTATGCCTCCATGCTTGTGACAGACAAAGAAACTAGTCCTATGGGACAAATGGTCAGGTACAGATAGACGAAGCACCCCCCCCTGCTGGCTGTGTTTCCTCTCGAAGTCTTTGAAGCTCCTAGCATTCAAGTGTTAAGTAGGCTTCTTATCTTACAGGAGCCTGGATGGGGGGAAACTATCTAGTTGACGTTTTAACAGAAGGTCCCAAGGGTGGGGGCTGCTGAAGTGTGGCCATCCCTGGATATGATTTATCATTACCAAGATGGCGGCTACAGGTTCATCACAGTAGTGTTTTTAGGTCACAGAAAGATCAGAGGGGCTTCGTCAGCACCCACTACATCTGCTACATCCTTGGGTTCCACTTTACCTCCATAAGGACAACATCTGCAAGGAGTTTGTATGTTCTCCCCATTTTGGGTGGCTTCCTCCGGTTTCCTCTCACACTCCAAAAAGACATACTGATAGGAAATCTAGATTGTGAGCCCCAATGGGGACAGTGCCCATAGTATCTGTAAAGCGCTGTGGAATTAATGGCGCTATATAATTGAGTAAAATAAATAACTAAATAAATATGTCTCCATGTGAAATGTGAGAATGTTGCCCTGCTTTTTCCACCTATAGATATAGGGTAATTTCATAGTTTTTTAAGTCACTTTTCTTTTTTTATCTTATGGTATTCGCTGACATTTTTTTGCACCACATTCACCAATATGGCACATGGTTCATGAATTTTACGCAAAGTCAAAATAGTTTTTTTTTGCGACTCGTTTTTCAAAACTGTGCAAAAATTTCTCATGTATATAAAATCACTACTGGGGCGGGACTGGAGTACATTTGCCACAAATGTCGAATCAGGCAAAAACATATGGAAACCTTAAACCTTGCCCACAGTGGTGGACTAAACGAAACAGAAGATATAAACACAAAAAATAGACTGATAAAAAGGGCAAAAGTGGAAACATGAATTTGGTGCAATATAAAAAAGGCGCAAAATACCAAAGACCAACAAAAAACAGGCGGAAATGCAATAATGAATCAGGTCCAAAATGTCCCTAATGGAGTGTTGGTTAGAGATCCATATGATGGTAAGGAGCACCTATGATTTTGTAGAGTGCAGCGACAAGAATTCACTGAGGAAGATTTTGGAGACCTTTGAAGTATCAGAACGCCTTCTGTACTCATCCGAGATGTCAAGAACTCACTAAGGATTAAAAAGCCAATTTAAATAGTATTTTATTTCATATTTAGAATTAAAATAACATGGAATTTCCTCTAATCACGTAATGATATTTACTAAAACACATAATTTACAGTGAGTTCTTCCATTACGAGGTCACATTCCCTTAGATATTTCCTTATTATGGTCTTATGTAAATTGCAATTTTCCAGTTATCACAGTTTTGTTGGCAGGGAAGAACCTTTGCATAATATATCTTTCAATCTCAAGTGACAAATCTTTTTAACCTCATCAATGCCCTTGAGAAGTTCTTCCGATGGAACGTTTTGAAGACGAGAGGTCAATTCCGCCATTATTTTCTCTTTGTCTGCCATTTTCGCACATATTACAAAAGGAAACCCAAACCTCTGCTTGTATTGGGAGTTCAGAAGAGTCATCCTCTCTCTTTCCCTAGAATTTAGGGATGTGAGCCCTGCTTGTCTCTGCTCCTGCTGTGACTCCATTGTTAAGGTCCCACTTGTCAATTCTCTGCCGGCCAGGTCAGGATGACACCTCAAGATGCCTTCTTTTCCTATATGGAAATTAAAAAGAAATACAAAAAAGTTATTTAAAAAAATTGTTCACCTAAAGTTTTTGGATTTTGTAAATCATACAATATCCCATTATATAATGTTTTTACTTATATTTTTCAGTGTCTAGTACAGAACAGGATGGACTTTATTGAGAGACACCAGTGGGGTCTTTGTTGGTAGGATTGTGATTATATGGCAATAAAAACATTTGGTCATTACACTGTGTAACCAGGAGAATAATGCAACAAGCTTGTGGAATTTATGGCTTCCCTCGAGCAGAGACAAGATAAGAACTTAAGGATATTTCCAGTCTTTTCAAGCTGAGCCCTTCAAGGCTTTGATGTATTTCAACCTATAGAGAAACTCCATTCTCATTCTGTTCTATTTGGTGGAAATGTCCCGGAACTATTGATGGACACTAGGAAATATTTACTAAAGTAATGTATGTTTTTCACTGTCCCGAAGAAGTGGGGGTTGCTGATGTCCCATTATCTACCAAAATGACCAACGTACCCTTGTCCACACTCACTTTTCTTTTAATATTCTGCAAACTTTCCTTCTCAGTAATATTAACACAAAATATACAGTACAGACCAAAAGTTTGGACACACCTTCTCATTTAAAGATTTTTCTTTATTTTCTTGACTATGAAAATTGGACATTCACACTGAAGGCATCAAAACTATGAATTAACACATGTGGAATTATATACTTAACAAAAAAGTGTGAAACAACTAAAAATATGTCTTATATTCTAGGTTCTTCAAAGTAGCCACCTTTTGCTTTGATGACTGCTTTGCACACTCTTGGCATTCTCTTGATTAGCTTCAAGAGGTAGTCACCGGAAATGGTTTTCACTTCACAGGTGTGCCCTGTCAGGTTTAACAAGTGGGATTTCTTGCCTTATAAATGGGGTTGGGACCATCAGTTGTGTTGTGCAGAAGTCAGGTGGATACACAGCTGATAGTCCTCCTGAATAGACTGTTAGAATTTGTATTATGGCAAGAAAAAAGCAGCTAAGTAAAGAAAAACGAGTTTATAGTTTATAGTTTATAAGGCCGAAAAAAGACAAGCGTCCATCCAGTTCAGCCTATTTCTTGTGCACTGCAGCTATTCCACAGCGTTGATCCAGGGGAAGGCAAAAAAAAACCATGCGGTATAGGCCAATTTACATCATTGAGGAAAAATTCACTTCCCGACTCCAATCTGGCAGTCAGATTAAATCCCTGGATTAATTAACTATCACTAAGCATAAGATGTAATTTTATTGTTCTCAAGAAAGGCGTCCAGGCCTCTCTTGAACTCATTAAGTGAGTTGGACATCACCACTTCCTCTCCCAGAGAGTTCCAGAGTCTCACGGCTCTGACCGTAAAGAATCCCCTTCTATGCTGGTGCAGGAACCTCCTTTCCTCCAGACGCATAGTGGGCCCCCTCGTCTTTGTCGCCATCCTTGGTATAAACAGGTCATGGGAGAGATCTCTGTACTGCCCCCTGATGTATTTATACATGTTTATGAGGTCTCCCCTAAGCCTTCTCTTTTCCAACGTAAATAGGCCTAATTTTGACAACCTCTCTGGGTATTCCAGTCCCTCCATTCCCTTTGTTACCTTAGTCGCCCTCCTTTGTACCCTCTCTAGCTCCAATATGTCTTTCCTGAGCACCGGAGCCCAGAACTGTGCACAATATTCTAAGTGCGGCCTTACCAGCGCTTTATACAGAAGAAGAACAATATTCTCATCATATGCCCCTATTCCTCTTCTGATGCATGCCATGACTCTATTTGCCTTCGCAGCTGCTGCCTGACACTGGGCACTCCAATTTAATTTGCTGTTAACCAAGACGCCCAGGTCCTTCTCCATGTCAGATTTCCCCAACGGTTTCCCATTTAATATGTATGGCTGACTGCTGTTTTTCTTTCCCATGTGCATGACCTTACATTTATCGGCATTGTACCCCATTTGCCATTTTTTGGCCCAACTCCCCAATTTATCTAAATCCTCCTGTAGCTGTGCCCTATCCTCGTCTGTATTAACTACTTTACAAAGTTTAGTATCATCTGCAAATATTGCTATTTTACTATGCAACCCTTCCACTAGATCATTAATAAATATATTAAATAATATAGGGCCCAAGACAGACCCTTGAGGCACCCCGCTAGTAACCCTGACACACCCTGAGCTTACTCCATTGATAAGCTTACACCCTGAGCTTACTCCATTGAGTGGCCATCATTACTTTAAGAAATGAAGGTCAGTCAGTCTGAAAAATTGGGCAAACTTTGAAAGTGTCCCCAAGTGCAGTTGCAAAAACCATCAAGCGCTACAAAGAAACTGGCTCACATGAGGACCGCCCCAGGAAAGGAAGACCAAGAGTCACCTCTGCTTCTGAGGATAAGTTTATCCGAGTCACCAGCCTCAGAAATCACAGGTTAACAACAGCTCAGATTAGAGACCAGGTCAATACCACACAGAGTTCTAGCAGCAGACATATCTCTTCAACAACTGTTAAGAGGAGACTTTGTGCAGCAGGCCTTCATGGTAAAATAGCTGCTAGGAAACCACTGCTAAGGACAGGCAACAAGCAGAAGAGACAAGTTTTGGCTAAAGAACACAAGGAATGGACATTATACCAGTGGAAATCTGTGCTTTGGTCGGATGAGACCAAATTTGAGATCTTTCGTTCCAACCACCGTGTCTTTGTGAGACGCAGAAAAGGTGAACGGATGAACTCTACATGCCTGGTTCCCACCGTGAAGCATGGAGGAGGAGGTGTGGTGGTGTGGGGGTGCTTTGCTGGTGACACTGTTGGGGATTTATTCAAAATTGAAGGCACACTGAACCAGCATGGCTACCACAGCATCTGGCAGCGGCATGCTATTCCATCTGGTTTGCATTTAGTTGGACCATCATTTATTTTTCAACAGGACAATGACCCCAAACACACCTCCAGGCTGTGTAAGGGCTATTTGACCAAGAAGGAGAGTGATGGGGTGCTACGCCAGATGACCTGGCCTCCACAATCACCAGACCTGAACCCAATAGAGATGGTTTGGGGTGAGCTGGACCGCAGAGTCAAGGCAAAAAGGCCAACAAGTGGTAAGAATCTCTGGGAACCCCTTCAAGATTGTTGGAAGACCATTTCCGGTGACTACCTCTTGAAGCTCTGGTCAATCTACTGCAAGGTTGGAAAGGATTTCTTTAAAAAAATGACCCTCTCTTGACAGAGAAATTTTTCTTTTTTTTGGCCATAATTTTTTCTATATTTTTCCATCATGTTTTATCCATATTGAGGGCTTAGTTTTTAGCTCTAGTGTTGAATTGCACCATTTACTTTTCCATATAATTTATTGAAAAACAGGAAAATAAATTCCAAGTTGGGTGAAAATGGTGAAAAAAAAATGCAATTCCGCCATTCCTTTTTTGTGTTTTGTTGTAATTGTTTTCACTGTATGGTAAAAATGACCTGGACGCATAATTCTTCAGGCCTGTACAATTACAGTGATACCAAATTTGTAAGGTTATTTTTAGATTTTGATGGTGAAAACCCCCCCAGAAATGTCGCTATTTCCTGAGATCCGTAATTTTTTTTGTCAATATACCTGTATTAGGGCTTGCTTTATTGCACGGCGAGCTTATGTTTTTACGGATACCAATTTGGGGTACATACAATGCCTTTTATTTTTATTTTTTAGGGGAAGATTGTTTACTTAAAAATGGCAATACTGGCTTGCGTTTTTGTTTTTTTCTCTCTTTACAGCATTTATCGTATGAGTTAATTCATTTTATATTTTCACAGATCGGACTTTTACGAATGCGGCAATAACAAATGAGTCTATTTTTTTATTTTTTTTATATTTGAATCAAGAAATGGGGGTGATCTAAAATGTTATATTTTAAAACTTTTGTTTTTATTCATTTATACTTTATTTTTTAGGCCCCCCTACAGGACTTGAACCTGCAATGACTATTACAGTATATAGTAAAACTGACAATCTTCTAGGAAGCCCAGCCACGGTGTCGGGCTTCATAGGTATACAAAGATGGTGAAGATTGGGGTCTTCAGCAAAAATTTTGTTTGTATCTTATATGCGTTGGAGCAATAAAAACTGGTAGAAATGGCCTCTAAGACCAAAATAAACGAATAAACAATGTTACTGTATACTGCAAAGCAAAGTATTTAAAAGGTTTGCCCAGTCTCATGTAAATGTCACCCACATACATTGATAGTATATGGATATCACAATGAACTCTCCTTGTATCTATCAGGTGAAGCTGGGTGTTACTGATGGAACCAAATAGAGTATGACATTCATAATAGGCACGTCCAATAGACATATCAAGTGGAAAGCAAAAACCTTTAAGGCAACGCTCTCACAATGAGCTTTTGGTGAGTTTTTGATATTGCAGATTTTCTGCACCCATTAAGTTAGGAGAAGTGCAATTAAGAACCAAATGAATATGTTTGAAGATAACAAGTCAAACAGTGGTAGGAAATAGAAAAATCATTATTACCATTGCTGGAGGTGAATGCCAGGTCCCTACGCGCGTTTCGGCACTTGCCTTCTTCAGGGAGACTCCTGGACTCCACTGCTTGACTTGTTCTCTTCAACAATGTTGCCATAGTTAATACTGTCACCATTTGATACTGTCACTGTTATCTCATTAGGGGCTACTATTGTATTATTACTTTAACACTAGTTGGGTACTACTATTACATTGTTCCCCTTGGACCCTGTGACTTTCTATTTCACATTCATCTACCTTGGCAAATTGATGATCATACACATTTTGTCATCTGTTTAAGAATTGCTGGAATACAATGCCATTAATCTTGTATTTACTGTTTGTCCCAATTTGTTTTAATACGATTTAATAAAGATTTTTTTCTTTTATCATACTTATATTCATATAGTTCTTAATTGCACTTCTCTCTATATGATCTGTCGATTATTTTGGTGCATTACCTCATTTATTGGTCCCATTCTTAAGTACAATTTCCCATGATTGATTGATTTTTTGAGTACTTATGCAATTTGCCTATATTTGTATCACCCATTAAGTAAGGTAGATTCCTTGCATTTTTTCAAAAATACGCAGCGCAAAAAACTCACCAAAAACTCATTGTGGGGCTTAGGCCACGTGCACACGTTGAGTATTTTGAGAGTTTTTTACATCAGTATTTGTAAGCCAAAACCAGGAATAGGTAAAATATACAGAAGTGGTGACGGGTTTCTATTATACTTTTCCTCTGATTTTTTGCTTTGGCTTCCAAATACTGATGTAAAATACAGATCAAATACTGAATGTGTGACCATACCCTCTACTAGGAACTACTTCAGGAAACACTCTCTATTTGGCCAGGGCCCCACTATCAGTATTTGGTCAGTATTTTTTCTCAGGAGTGGGAGCCAAAACCAGGAGTGGGTGATAAATGCAGAATTGGTGACTTGTTTCTATTATACCTTTTCTCTGATTGTTCCTCACCTGGTTTTGGCTCCCACTCCTGAGAAAAAATACTGACCAAATACTGATGGCCGTGGCCTTTGGAGTTTGTTCATACGAAAAATGAGCATGTCACTTCTTTTAACCGCTTTAGAGTTTTGAAGCCAAACACTGAAGTGGTTAAAAGAAATTACATGATAAGACAGAACATGTGCACAGCAGGTCGTCTTTACATTGCTGTGCAAAATGCCCATTTTACCGTGCGCTTGTGCGGTGCTTTTTTGAATCTGCCTGAAAAAGACATCATGTGCACAGAGCCTTGGGGAATTGTTGAAGTAATTTGTTGTTTCCTGAAGTTTTTTATCTTGAAGTGCTTTTTGAAGCCCTCTGATTGTACAGTGCCTAATTTCGAGCAGTTTCCATGAGGAGCCACTGTAAAGAACTGATATGCACTTTCTTTTTCCCAGCAGCCATTTTTCAAATTCTGAAGTGGAAAAAACAATCAAAAGACTGAACATATGAACAGCAAAGTGGTTTTACAATAGAAATGAATGGAAGATTCTTTTAAAGGGCATCTGTCACCCCCAAAATGCAGTTTAAATGGGCTATACAGTGTTGTTGATGACTTAGACCTTATAACAAACATACTAACACTGTACCTGTTACTAGTACACTGCCTGAGAAAATAACTTTTACTTCATATGCAAATGAGAAGGCCTCAGTGCACCCTTGGTGAGGCCTAGAGTTTGGTGCACAGTTATACCTCCACTTCTGGTTGACAGTGCGTGCTTCCCAGAGCGAGCACTGTCTGAATGTTGCAGGTGTGTGTCCCCAAAAACACTGTATAGCCTATTTAAAATGCATTTTGGGGGTGACGGACTACTTTTAAGCATTTCTTAAGAGATTTTTTGAGGCATTTTAGGAGCAGACTGGCTCTAAAAAACTTGCAAAAAAATCCTGAATGTGCACATAGTCATAAAGTGGTTGTCGGGCCTCAGACTACAAGTCTGCTGTCACTCTGTCTGCGTACTGTAAGGATTCTTCGGTACCGGGAGCAGGCCGTTATGTGCCCGGAAGTATAAATTTGCATGCTCCCGGTCACATTCCGACTAGACATGTGCGGCCTCACTCAATATATTAGAATTGAGCAAGGCCACACTTGTCTAGTCAGCATGTGACAACATGTATGCAAATTACATGCCTGTGATCATGCACCCGCCGCCGACACCGGAGAATCCTCACAGCTGAAAATGTGAGGAAATAATCTCAAATTATGGGTGTATATTTGTATGCACCAAATTTTGGGGAGAAATTTCTGCCCCCTAATAGTGTGCTGCAGAACTTTTCCTTTTCCAGGGATGTTTTATCTGCAACCTGATCAACAACTTCAACACTTCGTCATATTCCTTCCTTCTGACTTTATGGAGTATTGCAAAAGTTTGTGCACCCAACTAAACCGTCTGCTTACAGTCTTTGGCTCTCTAGGCAATATGCAATAAGAGTGACTGGGGATGACAAGTCTGACTCCAGAACAAGAAGGAATGTCCTCTCACCTAGACACAAGTTCCTACATTTAGGTGAGCACCCAAGAAAACAGGGAAAGTGTGATCTGTGCAAACAATACTGAACAAGTAATATTATTAACCTGTCAGCTTAAAAAAAAAAAGGTATCAATTTACAACCATAATGGTAAATAGCATTTTAATCATGTGCAGCAGTCTGAGGAAGTGCGGCTTCAGGGAGAAAATGAAGTTATATCCTCCCTGCGGCCACTCGCTTCCCGCCATCGAGAGACACCTGAATATATTTAGAAGAGTATTTTCCTGCAGATTACCAATATGGCTGCAGGTAAATACCATTTTTGCTGACAGATTCCCTTTAAAACTGTCAGCTGATCTCACCAATGGGACATAAACCCCCCCCAAACCTTTATTTAATACCTGAATCCATTTGGATGACACATTTTGAGGTACGTGTGTTATATTTTTTGCAGCTTACAAATTGTGCAATAAAAGAAAAACTCAGACAAATAACGACTGGAAAACAGCTAATTAAAGGGTAATGTACTACGGAAATGGAAATGAAGTTTTCTGAGTTATTACTTGCTTAGGTTGTACTGACTGCAGGGCGATCATGATAAGGATGACTGGGACTGACATGTGCCTGAAGCCACCTCATATTCCTTGTGGCTGCTCTTTGAAATTTAGATTTCATCAGTATATGCTTAGAATTGTCTGAAAAAAAAATCCTGGTACCAAAAGCACCAAAGGTACAATCCTAGTGCCAGAATTGATATGCCCAGTCCACAATTACCCTAAGGGCTTGTGCAGATGACCGTCTTATCTGTCCAAGTGCGATTCCACAAAACATCGGATCGCACCTGAATCAATGTTTTGTTATGGGTCTTGCAGATGTTCGATTTTTTTCCTTGAACAAAGTCTGTCCAGGGAAATAATTGCAGCATGCCAGAGTTTGATCCGATATTTGGATTGTGCTTGGCCATGCAAGTCAATGAGTCCATGGAAAACACTGAGCTGCACTCGGATGACATCTGAGTGCAGTCTGATTTCTGTGCACTGACAGAATGGAGAAGATGGATACATTTTTTTTTCTCTATCTTCTCCTCATTCAACAGAATCGGATCACACTATGCTCACACTCTGATCAAATTGTGATCAGAGTTTGATCAGAGTGTGATTTGCATAATTGACCCGATTCTGATGAAAGAATGTATGGCAGTCTTTGTCTGCTCTTGCCTGTGCGAACAATCATTGGTGTGCTCTGGCACACTGGTTATTACTGGATCAGTGTGCTGTCCGTTGAGCGCACCGACAGCACATTGACTAAAAATATGGCTCAATGAGCCAAGACTAAGTGATCTAAGTTTCACATTGAGCTGATTTCATTTTGATCACTTTTTTCCTGATCTGGGTACACTGCTGGGGCAATGCCCATCCATGCATGGCAATAATATTATGTATTCTTGACCTTATAAACCTGGGGTCGGATTATGCTAATGAAGATGGAGGCCAAAATTTCTCCATCTTCTCCATTGTGTGAGTCTGCAGAAATCGGACTGCACAAGGATGTCATCTGAGTGCAGTCCGATGATTTCCATGCACCTGTAGACTTGAATGGACGAGTCTCGTCTGTTTTATGAGTGAAATCTGTGCATGCTGCAATTTTTTTCTCATGCCAAATTGGTATAGAAACGAACGTTGATCAGCACTGCTCCATTACATATCATTGGTCCAAGTGCTCTCTGATAAAAAAAATTGAATAGCACTTGTCCAATTAATACAGTGGTGTGAACAAGCCCTAAGAAGCAGTCAGTAGAGCTAGAACTTGAAAATATCCAATAAGCCATGTCTTGCTCACAAAAAAAGACAGACTGGCACCACATCTTGCTTTTCTCCAGAAGGTAATCTTGTCTACAAAAGACACTAGAATCTATAGAAAACTAAAAGTAATCACTAATCTGTCACTTCCATAATACATAGGGTTCGATTTATCAAAGCTTTTAATGCCAGAAAACTGGAGTAAAAGCTTTGAAAAGATGAAAAAAATTTGCACAGTGGGGAGTCATGCAAAAAATTTGCAACGTTTGTTGGTTTCACGCGAGTTTGAATGAGCTCTACCGAAATGTGAGGAGCAGGGGAAGGCAGAAAATGGGGTGGGCAACACCTGACTATCAAAGTCATCAAAAGTGTTGGCATTTTGTACGCCAGAGATGCTACTTCAGTTTCTGAGGCAAATGCCACTCAGAATATGGGCTGGATTGATTAAGTGTTGTGCATGTCTTAATGAATTCAGCGCTTTTGGCTGCAGTCAGACTGGCGTAGCATGAGCGTGTACTACGCTAGTCTTGATGAATTGTCCCCAAAGAATTCCGTAAAAATCTTTCATAGGTCTTCTGATAAAGCCAACTTCTTCTCTAATGACAGCCACCATGGCAATCATTTGGTCAGTGCGGGTCCAGCTCATGCAAAAATAGGCAAAACTATAGTGGGTGCAGAGGTTGCAATCGCACCCAGGCACTGGAGCCTAGGATAAGGCCTAAAAGGTCCCTTTGCCCAAATGAGAAGACAAATACTATTAAAGATCTGTATAATTGGTGGCCCTGTTGGAGTTGTATTTTGGTCCACAATCTTCAAGTTACACCACTTCATGGAACCCAAAAAAATCACCTGTGATCACTGGGGTTTGCTCTGTTCATCCAAACGTCCTCTGTAGAGAAAATGTAATATTATATACTGTTCATTCACATGAACGTTGAACCATGTAATTCATATACCTGAGTGGCAGCTCAACTGACGGTAATCTATGACGTCCGTATGCCACAATAGGACACATGGTTAGGGGTTGTCTTAATGAAACAACCTTTTCTGTTTTCTCACACTTTTTGAAATATGATTTAGATAAATGTCTCAAAATTTGCCATCTCCACCATCACACTTAACAACAAGGCTCTGCCCTCCAGTAATGAGCATGACCCAGTTTTGAAGGTTTTGCAATTTTTCACAACTCCCATAGATTTCACACCACTGAGTTAATAAGTTATCTGAATTAAAGGGGTTATACCAATGTTTGGAAGCTATCCTCTATAGCATATGGGTTAACTTGCTTATGTGATAACTTCCTGAAGGCTGGAGGTCTGACTTCTGGGACCCTCACCGATCCCGATGACCGGGGCTCTTCAGAGCCCCATGAGAATGAAACGGTAGTCAATCATGTGCACCTCCACTCTATTCGTTCTTAATGGGAGTGACGAAGACCAGACGAATACTGGTCTAGGCTCTGTTTTGCAGTCCCATAGAGAATTAATGGAGTGGAGGAGCACACCGGCCCCCTCTCCATTGGGGTCGGTGGAGGATTCAAAAGTCAGACCCATAGCACTTGGGAAGTTATCCCATATCTCATGGATAGAGGATAACTTCCAAACTTGGTACATCCTCTTCAAAGAATCAAACAAGGCAAACTGATAAAGGGCTGCCAGGACTATATTATTTGGGAATCTGCAGGAGTTTTATCTAGTCTTCATACAGATTTCATTTTGAAATGTCTAAATGATTGATTCATCCATTGTCCATAATAAAATACCAAAACCTTCAATCTAACTTACAAAGCTTGAGCAGATTTATGAAATTTCCCTCAATTAGGGAAAATACCATGTAGGTAATTAAATGCTCAGTACACTAGATCTAGGAAAATCTTGATCTGGAATAATTTGATAATTTTGTCATTGGAAGTTTTGTGACCCATTAGATGTAGATGACATAAGTAGAAAGGACATATGGAGGACATTCCAGACCGGCCTGTATAGTGAGGACATGAATATGGAGTGTGGCCTACAGGATGTTATCTTTGCTTTTCTTCTCTTTCATCCTCTCCAATTCTCCTCCTCTTTTGTGTGACAAGGTACTTTCTCTTTATTCTTGGCCCTCTTCACTGCTCCTCCTCTTCCTAATCTGTGACTCATTCTTTGGAAAGAAGGTCTTTTGCCTTTGTGAATCCCTAATTTGTGTAATTCAGCCTGCTGGCAACACCTTCCTGCAATTGATGGAGTGAATGAATAGCAAGGGAAAATAAAGTTCACTGAAACAGACGTTGACCTAGAGCCAGGTCACTTTGTCAAGGTCTTCTGGGTGGAAAATTGATTCTAACCTAAATATTTATTTGTCTGCTCCACGACAAGGGATTAGAAGGAATTGACCATTGATAAGAACAGAAAAAGTGACTGGTTTCTTTCTATTGACCAGTTGGGTAGAGTTAGGCACGGTTTTTGGTAGGTTAAAGAATCCTATTTTCTGTTTCTCATATAGACAAATCCCGCAGTGCTGTTCAGAGATTGTCATCATTTACATCAGTCCATGTCCCCCAATGTAATCTCCTTACATACTTATGCACCCCCATTTCACATGAAGTGTGAGAAGAAGATAGAAAACTCAGAAATACCGGGGAAGTAATTAAGACTCTACACCATTGGAAGAATTTACTAAGATAGGTTTTAAGATTCAAGTCTTAAACAGAAGTCTGCTGAACCATCAAGCACCCAATTTATAAGGAGCTGCATACCTTTTAATACATTTGGCACATCTTGGGTCAGCTCTGAGCTATAATTTATGCCAGTGTTTGGCATAAATTATAGTAAATATGTCAGGTTGTGGTTGACCCCTCCACTCCATTTAAGTTAAAATTAATTTTTAGAAAAGATTAGAATAAAAGTTGTACAATTTTGCGCCAAACATGAGTTTGCAATTTTTTTCCACTAGAAAGCTGGCGTAAAATAGCTTAGTAAATCTCCCCCATGACACCCCCAATGATACCCAGCCAATGGCTTTTGATATATAGTGTAATAACAGACCAAGCTTGAGAAAAGACACCAATTTGAGTCAGGTTATTATCCTGCTAAGCTAGATGATGTGTAAGCGGGTTACCTGGATGCACCAGCGCAAACAATGAGGAGACAGTGGTACTTAACCAACACTATTTATTTGACTAACACAGAAGGGAAGTCTATTTATAAGTATATATATATATATATATATATATATATATATATATACAGTATATATATAAAAGTAAGCACTATATTGCTGGCAACACTGACAGGGTTGATACAGTATATTATGACACAGCAGTACGACTAAATACAATATCTATGCAACGTTCTATTACATACACTGTTCTTGTTATCTAGCAGTTAAGTGACTGTTAATGCCGTACCTCCCAACTTTTGAAGAACAGAAAGAGGGACAAATGAAGCGGCGCGTGTTGCGTGCCACAGCAAAATTTGGCCCCGCCCTTGGCCACACCCAAATTCACACCCATTTACCATTATCTTTCTCCCTCAGTAGGAGATGTCAGAGGGGTGCTGGCAGTGAGGGAAATTCAGCAGACGCCCGAGACTGCAGGGTGTAGACCCAAATCCAGGACTGTCCGCTGTATCCAGGACGGTTGGGACTAGAGATGAGCGGATTGATTCACGGGTCTCCAGTCCAGCGTCCAGATCAGTGCTACATGGCGGCTGGATGGGAGGCCGCGAATCTCTTACCTTCCGGGGCAGCGCGACGTCATCTGTGCGTCCTGCTCATCTCTAGTTGGGACCTGTGGATTATTTTTTTGCTCCCTCATTCATAGTCGGAGCCCCCAGAACTTTCTCATTTTTATGTAGCTTCATTATACGACATCTGGCTTTTTTGTGGGGGCTCATACTGTATATTAGGGGCTTTGTGGGGGCTCTTACTGTATCTAGGGGGCTATGTGAGGGTTCATATTGTATCTAGGTAGCTATGTGGTGGCTCATACTGTATATTGAGGGCTATGTGAGGGCTAATACTGTATGTAGGGGTGGTGTGTGCTAATACTGTATGTACGGGGTTGTGTGGGGGCTCATACTGTATATAGGGGGATGTCAGCATACTTCATTCTGCTCAATATTAAGTGATAATATAAATATACTAAAGATTTATAATTAATATGCAGAATTAATTTGGACCTTTTGGTTTGGTCTCCACAACAGTCACGTTCTCTCATTTGGCCCCTTGGGAAAATTAATTTCCCACACCTTCTGTATTTTATATAGCGCTATGTTATACATCACACGGACATCATACACACCGGGCACGTCATCACAAGGACATCATACACACCGGGCACGTCATCACACGGACATCATACACACCGGGCACGTCATCACACGGACATCATAGACATCATACACACACACCGGGCACGCCATCACAAGGACATCATACATACACACCAGTCACGTCTTCACACGGACATCATACACACATGGGCATGCCATCACACAGACATCATGCACACACCAGGTACGCCATTACATGGACATCATACACACACTGGGCACGCCATCACATGGATATCATGCACACACCAGGTATGCCATCACATGGACATCATACACACACACACCGGGCATGCCATCACACGGTCATCATACCCACACCGGGCATGCCATCACACAGACATCATACACACAGGGCACGCCTTCACACAGACATCATACACACACCAGGTACGCCATCACATGGATATCATGCACACACCAGGTATGCCATCACATGGACATCATACACACACACCGGGCATGCCATCACACAGACATCATACACACACCAGGTATGCCATCACATGGACATCATACACACACACTGGGCATGCCATCACATGGTCATCATACCCACACCGGGCATGCCATCACAGAGACATCATACACACAGGGCATGCCTTCACACAGACATCATGCACACACCAGGTACGCAATCACACAGACATCATACACACACCAGGTATGCCATCACATGGACATCATACACACACTGGGCACGCCATCACATGGATATCATGCACACACCAGGTATGCCATCACATGGACATCATACACACACACCGGGCATGTCATCACACGGTCATCATACCCACATCGGGCATGCCATCACACAGACATCATACACACAGGGCACGCTTTCACACAGACATCATACACACACCAGGTACGCCATCACACAGACATCATACACACACCAGGTATGCCATCACATGGACATCATACACACACACACCGGGCATGCCATCACACAGACATTATACACACACAAGGTACGCCATCACATGGACATCATACACACACCGGTCACGCCATCACATGGACATCATACAGACTCACAGGGCATGCCATCACATGGATATCATACACACACACCGGGAACGCCATCACTTGAACATCATACACACACCGGGCACGCCGTCACACAGACATCATACACACACCAGGTACGCCATTACATAGACATCATACACACATACCGGGCACGCCATCACATGGATATCATACACACACCGGGCATGCCATCACACGGACATCATACACACACCGGGCACGCCATCACACAGACATCATGCGCACACACCGGGTACGCCATCACTTGGACATCATACCCACACCGGGCACGTCATCACACGGACATCATACGCACCGGGTACACAGACATGGAATCTGCACATATACACATTATACATGTACTTACACATTATTCATACACATGTATATACTCACTTCTTCTCCATCCTGTATCCAGTGGCAGTAGTGGAGGCCTGGTGTTGGCAATCAGCAGGCAGAGGATGGGCTGTACACAGGAGAGCTGTCAGCCCTGCACAGTCTCTGCTAAGTCCCCTTCCCCTCCCCCCTAGTCCCGACTGCTGAGCTGCTCGTGACATTTACACAGGAGCTCCCTCCCCCTCCTGTAATAACATCAGCCACAGATGGAAGGGCTGCAGGTCTCTCCTCACCTCAGGGCCACAGCTTGTTGCCCTCCACAGATTTGGCCCCGCCCCCCGTCCCGTCACCTCTTCATGCGGTCGCTCTGCACAGTAGGATTCCTCTACTGTAACTGATGCCGAGGAGGAGCAGGGAGCGGGAGGAGGAGCTACAAGGCCTCACACAGCAGCACTGAAACCCTGTGTGTCTGCGAAAAAAAAGCCCAGTGCCTAGCGAGGCCCCTGCTGGGAGAACAGCTGAGCCGTGATGGGACCCAGGACTGAGCTCTCAAATCTGGACAGTCCCGGGGAATACGGGACGGTTGGGCGCTATGGTTAATGCCTTTATGTCTCAACTTCACGGGCGTCAATCTCAGCACTAGGCCCGTCCCCGCCGTAGTCTCTGTATACACCTCTGATTGTTACACTGGCCCTAGCGGGGCCACAAGTCCTAGATTTGCGAGTCACTGGGTATACAGTGTGCTCGTCGCACTTGCCGTCTCTGTCTCCTGTAGCACTGCCCCAGCCCACGCCCTGTACTGTACGACTGTT
The DNA here is from genome assembly GCF_046119375.1 of Phyllobates terribilis. Lineage (NCBI taxonomy): Eukaryota > Metazoa > Chordata > Amphibia > Anura > Dendrobatidae > Phyllobates > Phyllobates terribilis. The sequence goes on from NW_027362762.1 coordinate 106,242,936, forward strand.
ACGCTCGCGCTCGTACTGTTTAGCGTTAGTGTGGATCCACTGTGCCGAGGACTGAGGAAAACCTGGAGGGGCGTTAATAGGTGCCACCCTAAGACTGACCTAGGATGCACGACAACTGACAGTGCCACGATCCGAGGAGAGCCCGGGAGGGGCGGAACCAGGTGCTACACCAGGGCAGACCTCAAACACATGGTTCCCGAACCTCAACGAGGTATGCAGGTACAGGCAGGTTCGGCTGGTATACAGATTTGCACTGCCAGGTGTGGGCAGGTCCGGCTGGTATACAGGTTAGCACTGGCATGTGCGGGCGGGCACAGCTGTTATACAGACACAGGAAACAGTTCAGACAGGATGGACATGAACAGCTTCAGGAAGAACTGGGTCACAGGCAGGTATGATTGGAATACAGGAACGGGCAGAATCCAGTTCAGACTGGGCAGACAGGAACACTTTAGGGAGAACTAGGTTTCTGGCATGAGAGGATCCAGTCTGTAGGTGCGGACAGGCAGGGAGCTGCAGGAATGGCCAGACAGGGAACAGCAGACAGATGCGGACAGGTACGAAACCGGAGATGCGGACAGGCAGGGAGCTGCAGATGTGGACAGGCAGGGAGCTGCAGATGTGGACAGGCAGGGAACCGCAGATGTGGACAGGCAGGGAACTGCAGATGTGTGCAGGTAAGGAACTGCAGGGGCGGACAGGCAAGGACCCGCAGGTGCGAACAGGCAAGAAAGGACTCAGTTCACCAGGAACGGACAGGGTCAGGTTCACACAGGACACATACAAGGATAGGTACAGAACAGACAGACTGGGACAAGTTCACACAAGACCAATACAAGAAGAGGGTCATGGAGCACACAGGGACAGATACAGGGTACTTACTATGAATTAGCGAGTGGACACACAACTCACTAATGTTGCACAGAGACAATGTATATAAGATATGTATTGGTTCAGACACTGCAGGTAATGAGATGGGTACAGGTACAGACACAGGAGGTTAAAGAAAACATGCAGACACAGATACAAACAGGTACAGGGATACATCCTAATTCAGACAAGGACAAACACAGGTACAAACAGGTTCAGGCATAGGTCCCAATACAGACAAGAACAGACAGAGGTACAAACAGGTTCAGGGTTCAGGCCTGGGTACTCAGCCCCCAGGTTGGCAGAAACAGAGACAGAAACAGGACAGGATCTGGCAACTCAGTAGTAGCACCCACACTGAGAGAGTATGTTGCTCAGGCACTGTCACGGGTGTGTCAGATATGCCAGTCGCCCTGCAGTTGGTTGCAGGAGATCCCTTCGTTTGGCATTACAGACATCTTCTTAGCTGTCTCACTCTAGGACCCAGCTGCTACCTCCCTCCTGCTCTAATTGACAATCAGGCCTGGGTGTTTAAATACTTCCTGGTTACTACACAGATGTGCCGGTGATATTCATATGACCCCTTGTGAAAGCTTGGAGCAAGTGCAGTTCTTACTTCCTCTCTGGTGCTAAGAGGACGTGTGTGCCATCTCTCTGAAGTTGACTCAAGCTAAGCTACTTCCCCCATGTCTTTCTCCCCTTGGTGTCTTCAGTTGTCAGTGGGGATCGACTTGCGCTCATCCCCCTCTTCCCTATCAAGGGCCAAGCGCTAGGGAAATACAGGGATAGGTTCCTGTGCGCCGATTGGTGAGGAACCAATATAGGGATGGTAGGGGGAGACAGGGTGATTGCAGATTAGTCTAAGAGGTCTCCACTTCCCCCTTTCCCTAGTGTCTGGGCTCCCTTCCCCTCATCCCTTTGTGTCGTACTTTGTCTTACCTATACTGTGGATGACATTATCACCGGCCGTGCACATTTTGAGAAAAAAAACAACAAAAACTGACACTTGGATTTAATTGTGTGTTGTTGTTTTTTTGGGTGTGTTTTTTACCCCTTTCTCTTTGCAGTTCAGTTGCAGAGCTCTCAGAGCGGCTGTGCAGTCTGTCTCTGGAGGTGAATGACCTCCGCTGTGAGGTTCAGCAACAACATCAGCGGCTATAGGTAGCTAATGTGGGGGTCTCTGCAGGTAGGCCTGTCCAGCCTGAACCCAAGGTTGCCCTCACGAAAAAGGTTTTCAGGAGGTAGGGACACGTTTTTTGTATTCAATGAGGCCTGCAAACTATATTTTAAACTTCGTCCTTACTCCTCCGGAAATGAGGAGCAACGGGTTGGAACTGTGATCTCTCTACTGCAGGGAGATCCTCAATCGTGGGCTTTTTCTTTACCTCAGGATTCGGTTTGTCTCCAGTCTGTAGAGGGTTTTTTCGGGGCTCTGGCCCTCATCTATGATGACCCGAGTCTAGGCTACTTCGCCTTCAGCGAGGGAATCGGTCAGTGGAGATGTACAGTTTTGAATTCCGTAGATGGGCAACGGATTCTAAATGTAATGATTCAGCCCTTAGAAGTCAATTTTGTGAGGGTCTCACTGAAAGGTTCAAAGATGCTTTGGTAGTATATGAAACCCCTCAGTCCTTGGAGGCTGCCATGTCATTGGCCATACGTCTTGATAGACGCCTTCGCGATAGATGGGTGAGACCACCTTCTCCGGGGTCTTCTTGTCAGGGTTGTGTACTTCTGCCGGGGGAGCGATCTGGCGGTGAACCAGTACTGGGGGAGGTGGAGGAGCACATGCAGTTAGGGGGTGCCTTTACATCATACTTTTCCCCGGAGATTCGTAAGAAAAAAGGGGTATGGTTTTTTATGTGGGAAAAAGGGACATTTTATTGGGACCTGTCCTCCAATTCCTAAACAAAAGGAGAATCCATTAACTCTTGGTAGTCTGGAGTTGGATAAGCAAGGGGTGCATTTGTTGCTAACCTGCAGTTCCCGGTTTGTCCTGACTGCAGAGGTGGTGCTAGAGAGCAAAACCGAGAAAATTTCTGTGTTGGTTGACAGTGGAGCCAGAGTCAGCATGGTTGATGCTGGGTTTGTGAAAACTCATGGTCTTACTTGCTGTACTTTAGCTAAACCTATTTCTATCTTCGCCATCGTCTTGCACAGAAAGCATTTACTCACATTGTACATAATGTAAAACTGAGGGTGGGGTCGGTTCATTGTGAAATAATCCCTTGCTATGTCCTGGACAGTCTTCCCACCCCAATTGTTTTGGGTCTTCCCTGACTGGTGAAACATAATGCATTGGTGGATTGGTAAAACGGGGAGATTATTGAATGGTGAGATTACTGCCATGAGAACTGTTTAGACATTTCCCTTGCTACTGTCGCTACGGAAATATTACCTGCTGTTCTGTCTGGTTTTGAGGAAGTTTTTTCTGAGAGGGGGTGCCAGGATTTGCCTCCTCATTGTACATATGACTGTTCTATTAACCTGACCCCCGGAGCTAAACTACCGAAGTCCAGACTGTATAATCTTTCTGGCCCTGAGAGACAAGCCATGAAGGATTTCATTGCGGAGAGTCTGGAGAAGGGACACATTAGGCCCTCATTTTCACCTGTGGCGGCAGGGTTCTTCTTTGTGAAGAAAAAAGAAGGTTGTCTACGTCCCTGTTTAGATTTCCAGGAATTGAATCAAATTACCATCCGAGATCCTTACCCTCTTCCTCTGATTCCTGATTTGTTCAGCCAGGTTGCAGGAGCTAAGGTATTCTCCAAGTTGAATTTAAGGGGATCCTACAATCTGGTTAGAATCATATGGAAAACAGCGTTCTATACCCCTGAAGGGTATTTCAAGAGTCTGGTTATGCCTTTCGGTTTGACCAATGCACCTGCGGTATTCCAGCATTTCATAAATTATATTTTCCATCATTTGATGGGGAGGTTTGTAATGGTCTATCTGGACGATATTTTGGTTTACTCACCTGATTTTGAGACACATCGGGGCATGTTAAACATGTGCTCTAGATATTAAGGGATAACAAACTTTATGCCAAACTGGAAGAATGTGTTTTCGCCGTTCAGGAGGTGCAGTTTTTGGGGTACTTGTTGTCATCTTCGGGTTTTCGGTTGAATCCGGAGTAGATCTGTGCAGTCCTTGATTGGGACCGTCCCAAGAACCTGAAGGCTCTACAACATTTTCTGGGCTTTACTAATTTTTACTGGAAATTCATCCAAAATTACTCAGTAATTGTGAAAAGCCATACTGACATGACTAAGAAGGGGTCTGATTTTTCCAAATGATCAGATGCCTCTCTCCAGGCTTTTTCTTCCTTAAAGATTTATTTTGCCACTGCACCTATACTCAATCAACCCGATGTTTCCCAACCCTTTATTGTGAAAGTTGATGCGTCAGATGTGGGGGTTGGAGCTGTCTTGTCTCAAGGTACGTCCCTTGGTAAATGGTGTCCATGTGCCTTCTTTTCTAAAAAATAGTCTTCGGCTGAGAGAAATGATGACATGGGTAATAGGGAACTTTTAGCGATCAAATTGGCATTCGAGGAATGGCAACATTGGTTGGAAGGGGCTGTCCATCCTATTACTGTTATTACTGACCATAAGAATCTCTCATATCTCCAGTCAGCTAAACATCTCAACCCTAGGCAAGCCAGATGGTCCCTGTTGTTTAATACGTTCAATTTTGTTGTCACTTTTCGTCCAGGGGTCAAAAATGTCAAGGCTGATGCTTTGTCCCGGAGCTTCCCTGGTGGTGGTGACCATGAGAACCCTGACCCGATACTACAGAAGGGGGTAGTCATTTTGGCATTATATCCTGAACTGGAGGGTGAGGTGCTGGAGGCTCAGGGGGATGCCCCTGCCTCTTGCCCTTCAGGAAGGTTATTTGTACCATCTAATCTGCGCCGCAAAGTAATTAAGGAACATCATAACTCTGTGCTTGCTGGTCATCCAGGTGGTAAGGCAACTGCGGACCTCCCTTCTCGTCGTTTTTGGTGGCCGGGGTTGCATCGGGATGTGATTGAACACGTATCTGTTTGTAGTTTTTGCGCACGTTCTAAGGTTTTGCATACCCATCCGTCTGGTACTCTTCTTCCGCTACCTATCCCTAGTAGGCCATGGACACACTTGTCCATGGATTTTATTACTGACCTACCGGTTTCTGCAGGCAAGACGGTGGTTTTGGTGGTAGTAGATAGGTTCAGTAAAATGGTTCACTTCGTCGTATTACCTGCACTTCCAAATGCCAAGACACTTGCTCAGGTGTTCATAAATGAGATCGTGAAGCTTCACAAGGTTCCCTCAGATGTGGTGTCAGATTGGGGGACCCAGTTTGTTTCCAAGTTCTGGAAGGCATTCTGTTCTCGAGTAGGGGTGCAGCTGTCCTTTTCCTCTGCCTTCCACCCTCAGTTGAATGGACAGACCAAGCGTGTCAATCAGAATTTGGAGACCTACCTCAGGTGTTTCATCTCCGAAAATCAGGAGGATTGGGCATCCTACTTACCGCTGGCAGAATTTGCCATTAATAATCATCGTCAAGAATCCACTGGCAGGTCACTATTCTTTGGTGCATAAGGTTAGCACCCACAATTTGGTACCTTAATGGGGGAGGAGCTTCGGGAGTTCCTGAGGAGGAACGTTTTGCTTTGTTGCTCTCCTAGGTGTGGCGGGGAGTGCTGAGTAATTTAAAGATCATGGGAGACAGGTATAAACATATGGCTGACAGAAAATGCTTGCCAGGTTCGGACCTGAATGTGAATGACTTTGTGTGGTTGTCTACCAGGAACATAAGATTGAAAGTTCCTTCTTGGAAGCTGGTTTATTGGTCTCTACAAAATAACCGCCGTCATTAACCCAGCAGCGTTTCGTCTTGAGCTTCCTCAGGCCCTTAAGGTCCACAATGTTTTCCACAGGTCCTAACTCAAGAAATATGTGGAACCTCTTGAGCCCTCACCACTACCGCCGCCCCCAGTAATGGTTGATGGTAATCTTGAGTTTCAGATTTCGAGGATTGTAGATTCTCATCTCCAACGTTGTTCCCTACAATACTTGGTGCACTGGAAGGGTTATGGTCCTGAAGAGAGAATGTGGGTTTGAGCATCTGAGATGAATGCTCCCAAGTTGGGTCGTTTATTTCACGCCTCTTATCCTGAGAAACCTGGTCCTGAGTGTCCGGAGGCCAATTGTGGAGGAGGGGTTACTGTCACTGGTGTGTTAGATGTAACAGACAGTCGCCCTGCAGTTGGTTGCAGGAGACTCCTTCATTTGGCATTACAGACACCTTATTAGCTGTCTCACTCTAGGGCCCAGTGGCTACCTCACTCCTGCTCTAATTGACAGGCCTGGGTGTTTAAATACTTCCTGGTTGCTACACAGAGGTGCCGGTGATTTTCACATGACCCCTTGTGAAGGCTTCGAGTGAGTGCAGTTCTTACTTCCTCTTTGGTGCTAAGAGGACATGTGTGCCATCTCTCTGAAGTCAACTCAAGCTAAGCTACTTCCCCTGTGTCTGTCTCCCCTTGCTGTCTTTAGCTGTCAGTAGGGGTCGACTAGCGCTTATCCCCCATTCCTTATCCAGGGCCAAGCGCTAGGGAAATACAGGGATAGGTTCCTGTGCGGCTATTGGTGAAGAACCAATATAGGGATTGTAGGGGGAGACAGGGTGATTGCAGATCAGCCTAGCAGGTCTCCACTTCCCCCTTTCCCTAGTGTATGGGCTCCCTTCCCCTCATCCCTTCATGTCGCACTTTGTCTTTCCTACACTGTGCATCACAGGCACCTCCCCACAGGTGGAGGTGTCTTAAGTACCAAGTGCCTCCCAGCAATAGGCTGGGGACATATTAGGACTGCGTCTTTAAGAATCAGGAAGTGCAGGTGAGGCCGCCCTAAGCATGCAGCCAAGTAACATGCACAGCAAGCAGAGGACCAGAAGCTCACTTCACACAGCAAGTAGAGGACAAGGAGCTCACTGCACCACCTGGAGTGGTGAGTACATCTGTGTCCCTGCATGATGGGGGATGGGAAGCCATGCAGGGATGCAGGCAGTGGTGTTACGTGTATGCTGGTAGTAACGGTCCACAGGAATAGTTCTCTGCTGCAGCCATATCGTCTCCCGAGCTTGGTTCAGATTTGGTCACAGACTTTTACTGTAGTGTGTAGGAAAACACTAACCAGATATACAGGGTTGACAGACAGGGATAAAAGAAAACTACAATTATACAAATGCATTCAAAAAACAACACAGAGTGGGAAACAGAAGAGGAAAAGTATAGGAAGGGGAAACCAAATGTGAGAGGATAAAGGAAAAACACACAAACCAACTCCAAGCAGCAATCTCCTGAACAATTCTCCAACCCCCAACTCCAAACACTGTACTTTCTCCTTCACCACCAAACCAGGAAGTAGAACTATCACTGGCAACTGGCAAGTGCCAGTGGAGAGCATATATACCAGAGGGGAGTGGCCAACACTGAACAGCTGAGACAATTCAGGATGGAGAGCTATAGGAGATCAACAGAACTGATTAACCCTTGCCATGACAGCAAGGAAACCTGCACATTTAATAGGATGGTGAAGCAGTTCTAATATGTGCAGGAGTTCGTGTAACAAAACGCCTTGATCTTCTGGCCCCTCTCTGTTGCGGTATTCCCGTGACAAATAGGAGCTGATCTGTAGTTTTTGGCAGCAACTGCTACACATAGAATGTAGCTGTGTATCTCCACTGAATGTTTACATCCAGCTGTTTTTTCTGCTAATTAGCTGATCAGTGGGATTGCTGGGCATATGACCAAACAGATATCCTAAAGACCCCATACACATTAGAACATTAAACTAATGTCAACTGAATCCACTAACTCTCTAATGTGCATGGGGGTGCCGAGGCATGTCTATTGGACATGTGTAATTTCAGACTGACAATCACATTGTTCTCCTAGAGATAAGCCACTGGCCGATGTGTCACACGGCAGCTTTCTCATACAGAACACAAGTGCGCACATGTCTGGGAGAGTAGAGCAATGCTTTGGCCGACAGCCATCTCAGAGGACAGCCATCTAATGTGTATGGCTAACTTTATGATACATCAGGCACACAGAGTTGAGAGTCTGAATACAATTCTTTATGTAGTCGCACAGAGTGTCATTGGGTTTAGGATAGATAAAAACTAATATATATTTTTTTGTAAATCATAAAATACAATTCTAGTATGAATGAGGCCAAAAAAAGTTGCTTCAGCCTTCTTGGACCTAACGTAATCAGTTTAGGTCAATGCATTTTATCTCACCAAAACTCTGTAACTTTAAAAGGATGGCAAAGGTTATTTATGATAGAAGTTTCTACATTGTGAGCTGGTATTATCTAAAGATAATGTACTAGAAAGTTCATATAGATAGGAAATATATGAAAGGTTGGGCTTTTAGGTCCTATCTATATCTATATACTCCACAACAGGATGTCCATGACTATGATAGGATTGATAATATTTCTGTGATGTTTATGACAATCATGTAGTTCAACCTGCAAAATAAACCCTATGGACTATTACAGCGAAATGGGAGAATTTAAGGAGTGAAAGTCTGCTGACTCCCAACACTACAAAATATGCTGAGGAGGAAACACATGCAGAATCAACATTTGCTGAATTTATATGGAATGAATAGCTTTTGGTAGGCAGAAGGAAAAAATAAGGCTTTGCTCAATGGATGGAAAGGACTCCTCAAGGTAAGGTGTTCATATATTAGGAATTAGTGCATTAGTCTCTATTCTTTATTCTTCTTAGTATGGAGAATGGGCAGCATGGCATGCTCAGTATGGAGAAGGGGCAGCGTGTGGGGCTCATTATAGAGAAGGACCAGCATGGGGGCTCAGTATGAAGAAGGGGCAGTGTGGGGGCTCAGCATAGAGAAGAGGCTGAATGTGCTCAGTATAGAAAGTGGGGCAGCATGGAGGGCTCAGTATGGAGAAGGAACGGCATAAGGGGCTCAGTATGGAGAGAAGAGGGCATTGGGGACTGCTTGGGGATTCATCATACATAGGGGTAGTATGAGAGGCTCAGCTTAGGGAAGGGGCAGCATGGGGAGCTCAGTATGGAAAGTTGGGCAGTGTGGTTGTCTCAGTATGGAGAGGGTTCAGTATGGAGAAAGGGAAACATGTTGGAGGAGAGTGTGAAGAGGAAATTGGGTATGAAGAGGGGCAGCATGGGTGTGACAATGTAAAGAGGTGCTCAGTATTGACAGGGGGCAGTGTGGTTGGGGAGAGTGTAAAGAGTATAGAGAGGGAGCAGCATGGGGGTGGTATTGTAAAGGGACTCAGTATAGAGAGGGGTCAACGTGGGGGGACTGTGTGAAAAGGGGGAGCAGTGAGAGCAAAGTGTGGAAATCATAGTTCACAAGTAAGGAAGGTGTGGTGTTCATAAGTCATAAGGGAGGACAGTGTTGTGGTTGTAATGTGGGGGTGCTGTGGAGGTCAAAGTTCACAATGGCAGACAGTGTGGTGGTCATAGTATATGTGAGGAAATAGTGTGGTGGCAGAGGCCATGTATAATAATAGGGACACTGTGGGAGTCATTTTTTTGTGTAGGGAGCACAGTGTGGGGCAATAAATATTCAATATAATATTTAATACAATATAATAATACAATATAAAATAATATTCAATAGCACAGCCTAGAGCTTATTTATCATGGACGGTTATATTTATTCTGGTGGCATTATAATGATACTGTTATTGTTACCGTATCAGAATGTGCTGCAGACGTCCAAAGAAAAGGGAAGTTTGCATGGACGAGCTGTGACTGTGAAAAGTCATCATGGCATCAGGACCAGATGAAGACGAATGGGATGAGAACAACTCCAATTAGAGAAAAGGTCACCTAAAATGGACCTGGATCTAAGGGTGCGTTTACATTGGACAATCATATCCTTTAAACGACCTCTATATGAAGGCGATCAGCAGTCGTTTAATATGTTTAGACAAGCCTACTGCACATTCACGTGCACAGAACTATCGTTAACATGATCGTTCAGTGCACATACAATAGCATTGTTTTGGGCAGCGCAAGTTTACACAGGACGATCTGATGCCAAGAACGATAATATTTAAAGGGAACCTATCCGCAGGTTTTGCTATATAATCTGAGCACAGTATAACATAGGGCAAAAAAAGCCTGATTCCAGGGATGTATCACTTATTGGGCTGCTTGGTGTAGTTTTCATAGAATGTTTAGTTAAACTGTATGGTGGGGGTGGGGTTACATAGATTAGCTGGTCTGGCCTGTACAACTTAGCGCTGTAGTGTTATCTTCCTACTGATAAAATTCTAATTGCATTGAAACTACAACACACAGACTAATAAATGATACATCACTAAATTCAGTCTCTCCTGCTCTATACTATGCTGCTCTCAGATTAAATAGCAAAAACCTGCTGACAGATTCCCTTTAAGCAAGCTTAAAAATAATTTCACCGGACAAATGAACGTTTTGCTCGTGCATTGTGTGATTGACAGCCTATTTAGATAGACTGCTATTTAGTTCTCAATTATCGGTCAGTGTAAAGAGTTACTAAACTTTTAGGAGATTTTTTTTAATATTTTTAGGCTTTTTAATTCTAAGCAGATGGGGGGACCAGGACCAGGTCCTAAGACCCCCCTATAATCATTCAAAAGACTTCTTAAAAGTGTGTAGCTCAAGAAAACCAGGGGAGGAGTCCTGAGGAGATAATTTGCATATTCCCACTGCATTTTGGGGTAAGTGAAGAGTCTCCGCGAGCTCAAAGAACACTGGATTTTGGCTGTTGGAGCTGAAAAGAGGACATCGGTAAACCAGGGGAGGAGTCCTGAGAAGATAATTTGCATATTCCCACTGCATTTTGGGGTAAGTGAAGAGTCTCCGCGAGCTCAAAGAACACTGGATTTTGGCTGTTGGAGCTGAAAAGAGGACATCGGTAAACCAGGGGAGGAGTCCTGAGAAGATAATTTGCATATTCCCACTGCATTTTGGGGTAAGTGAAGAGTCTCCGCGAGCTCAAAGAACACTGGATTTTGGCTGTTGGAGCTGAAAAGAGGACATCGGTAAACCGCGCGCCGGTAGGCGCGCGCATTTTGAAGCTTTTTTTTTAAGCTTTTTTCACTGTTTTCAGAACATTAACAATAAGAACATGGAAGAGTCCAGGAGCCATTTGGTGAGCTGCATATCCTGCTACATGTTCACAGACTTGCCAGTGGAAAAGCCAGACTTCACATGCCAGAAATGCAAGCTTGTGTCCCTGTTGGAGGAAAAGTTGCGAAATCTAGAAGAGAGGTTAACTACCTTGAAAATCATTAAGGAAGGTGAAGAGTTCTTAGACAGAGCAGAATTATCTCTTCATGATTCAGAAAGAGAAGAAATTCGAACTGCACCTGACGAAACAGAGGAATGGAAGCATGTGACCCACAGAAGCAGGAGGATCGAGAGGCAGTCAGCACCCATACTGCTCAGGAACCAGTACCAGGCTCTCACACAGGAGAACCATGAAGAAATACAGCAAGATAAGACTTTGCCAGCAATGAATAACCTTGTAAGCCCTCAGAATCCTCCTGGATGGAGAAAGAAGAATGTTGTGAAGAAAAAACGGAGAGTGGTGGTCATGGGGTATTCCCTGTTAAGAGGAACAGAGGCCGCTATCTGCAGACCAGACATAACCTCAAGAGAAATGTGCTGTCTTCCAGGAGCAAAAATTAAAGATGTGTCTGACAGGATATCAAGACTCTTCAGACCTACAGATCACTACCCATTCCTGCTAATACATGTGGGGACAAATGACACCGCAAGAAAGGACCTGGAAACCATCTGCAGTGACTTTGAAGACTTAGGCAAGAAAGTGAAAGAATTGGGAGCGCAGGTGGTCTTCTCATCCATCCTCCCAGTGGATGGCCATGGAACAATGAGGTGGAATAAGATTCTACAGGTGAACAACTGGCTACGTCGATGGTGCCGTCAACAAGGATTTGGATTTCTGGATCACGGAATGAATTACCTATACGATGGACTACTTGCTAGAGATGGGGTGCACCTTACGAAGACTGGAAAACATGTATTTGGAAGTCGCCTTGCTACACTCATCAGAAGAGCTTTAAACTAGAACAATGTGGGAAGGGAAGCAAAAGGCCAGAAAAAGCCATACAGCTGACAAATACTATTGAGATCTCTGCTACTGGAAGTGGAAAAGAAGAACAAAGACAAAAAAATCTAAATAATAAAAATATGGGAGGAAGAGAAACCAATCACAAACTAAAATGTTTTTATACAAATGCACAAAGCATGGGCAACAAACAAGGAGAATTGGAACTACTAATGCAGGAAAAGGAATATGATGTCATTGGAATCACTGAAACTTGGTGGGACGATACACATGATTGGAATAAAAGGCTAAAAGGATACAACTTATTTGCAAGAAACAGACTTGATAAACGAGGAGGAGGTGTTGTATTGTATGTTAGAAAAGCGTATATCTGCACAAAGATTGAAGCTTCAGAGACTGGGAGTTCTGTGGAAACTGTTTGGGTAAGAATACAAGGAGAGAACAACGGAAAGGACACCATTGTAGGCATTTACTACAGGCCACCTGGGCAAGCTGAAGATATGGATGAACTCTTTATGTATCAAATGACCAAGTTCTCCAAAAAATATGACGTAGTGGTCATGGGAGATTTCAACTATCCAGACATTTGTTGGGAATCTCTCTCAAGTAAAACTAACAGGTCAAGCAAATTCTTATCCTCTCTTGCTGACAACTTTATCTTCCAAAAGGTAGGGGAGAAAACAAGGGGATCTGCTACTTTGGATCTAATTCTTATAAACAGGGAGGAAATGGTTGAGGAGGTAAAGGTGGCTGGGACCCTAGGAGGCAGCGATCATGCTATTATAGAATTTTGGATAACTAGAGGAGGAAGACATGTGAAGACTCAAACTTCAAGGTTAGATTTTAGAAAGGCAGATTTTAAGAGACTCAGAAAGAGAATAGGAGGGATCCAATGGCTGGATGTCCTTAAGGACAAAAATGTCCAGGAAGGATGGGAAATTTTTAAAAATGAGATTCTCAAAGCACAATCGTTAACAATCCCGAAAAGTAGGAAGAATGGGAAGCATTTAAGGAAACCAGGATGGATGAACACAGAACTTAAACACATGCTAAAAAGAAAGAAAGAAATGTTTATTAAATGGAAAGAGGGAGGCATATCTAAAGAAGATTATAATGCAGTCTGCAGATCCTGTAGGGCACGTATCAGGTTAGCTAAAGCTGACAATGAATTAAGGCTTGCAAGAGATGTCAAAAGCAATAAAAAAGGATTTTGGGGGTATGTCAAAAGTAAAAGAAAAGTCAAAGATGCTATAGGATTTTTACAGGATGAAAATGGAGAAACGGTAAGAGAGGATGTTGAGAAGGCCGAACTTTTTAATTCCTATTTTGCATCTGTTTTCTCTCAGAAAGAAAATGTAACATCAACTGATCTTCACTGTCCTTTTAAAGGAATAGAGGAATCCAAGTTATCAGTAAACAGAAAGATTGTGAGGGAATATTTAGCTAACATAAATGAGTTCAAGTCTCCAGGTCCAGATGAATTACACCCCAGAGTACTGAAGGAGATTGTAGAAGAAATTTTAGAACCACTCTCCATAATCTTTGAAAATTCTTGGAGAACAGGAGAAGTCCCAGAAGACTGGAGAAGAGCAAATGTTGTTCCTATCTTCAAAAAGGGGAAGAAGGTGGACCCAGGGAACTATAGGCCGGTGAGTCTGACTTCTATACCAGGAAAGATCTTTGAACAAATTATTAAACAACATGTATGTAAGTACATGGATAAGAATGAAGTGATTAACCAGAGTCAGCATGGGTTTGTAACTAACAAGTCATGTCAGACTAACTTAATTTCCTTCTATGACAGAATCACTGACTGGGTGGATCAGGGAAATGCTGTAGATATAGTATATCTTGACTTCAGCAAAGCATTTGACAAAGTATCTCACATCATCCTTATTGAAAAAATGACCAAGTATGCAATGGACCAGGCAACTGTTAGGTGGATTCATAACTGGCTTAGTGATCGGACTCAAAGGGTGGTTGTAAATGGCTTCACATCCAGCTGGATGAATGTCTCAAGTGGGGTACCACAGGGCTCCGTCCTGGGACCTGTATTGTTCAACATCTTTATCAATGATTTAGATGAAGGAATTGAGGGTAAACTGATTAAATTTGCTGATGACACAAAGCTAGGAGGGATAGCTAATACTAGAGAAGAGAGAGAGAGGATTCAAAAAGACCTAAATAAACTGGAGCAGTGGGCAGCAACCAACAGAATGGTTTTTAACAGGGAAAAATGCAAAGTACTACATCTGGGCAATAAAAATGAAAAAAGCATATACAGAATGGGAGGAATAGAGCTAAGCAACAGTACATGTGAAAAAGACTTAGGTATACTAATAGATCATAGACTGAACATGAGTCAACAGTGTGATGCAGCAGCAAAAAAGGCAAATACAATTCTGGGATGTATTAACAGAAGCATACAGTCTAGATCACGTGAAGTCATTATCGGTCTTTACTCCTCTTTGGTCAGACCTCATCTGGAATACTGTGTACAGTTTTGGGCACCACATTTTAAAAAAGACATAGACAAACTGGAGCAAGTTCAGAGAAGAGCGACCAGAATGGTGACTGGTCTGCAAACCATGTCCTATGAGGAACGGTTGCAGGATTTGGGAATGTTTAGCTTGCAAAAAAGAAGACTGAGAGGAGACTTAATAGCTGTCTACAAATATGTCAAGGGCTGTCACATTGTAGAAGGATCATCTTTATTCTCATTTGCACAAGGAAAGACTAGAAGCAATGGGATGAAACTAAATGGGAGGAGACACAGATTAGATATTAGAAAAAACTTTTTGACAGTTAGGGTGATTAATGAGTGGAACAGGCTGCCACGAGAGGTGGTGAGTTCCCCTTCAATGGACGTCTTCAAACAGAGGCTGGACAGACATCTGTCTGAGATGATCTAGTGAATCCTGCTTTGAGCAGGGGGTTGGACCAGATGACCCAGGAGGTCCCTTCCAACTCTACCATTCTATGATTCTATGATTCTATGAAACAGGAGAGCATACACACGGGGCAGAACGTAAGCAGTAGAAAATCATAGGCTTTCTGTGTGCTCCTTTCTCCTGAGTTATGCACTTCTGAGAGGCGTTTTGAATGATCAGTGGGGGTCTCAAGTCCCAGACTTGCACTGATCTGCTCAGAATTAAAGGGAATCTGTCACCTGGAAAGTCACATCTGTCAGAGTGACTCGCCGGCGCCTGCGCACAAGATCCCTACTCTACAATGAACATAGACGGCAGGAAGAGGTGCGCTTTGCGTAAAAGTTGAAGTGCGCAGGCGCGGGATTTGGCTGCGGCGACTACATGTCACAGGGCACTGTAACGTGCAGGGGAGGGGGGAAACATTATATTTCACACAGGAGATGGGGATTTCTTGCGGGCCCTGGGACGGGAACACATCAGAAACCTCAATGAATAAAAAGACATTTCACATCAACAAGACATCTAATATGAGGTATACAGGTAGGTATAGATTTACATTTCTATCACCTGTATGCCCATATTAGAGGTCAGGTAAGTGCCAGGGGGTGACAGATTCCCTTTAAAGGGCTTGAAAATATAAGTTATCTCCTAAAAGTTTATTTATTTATTTTACTCACTTATATAGCGCCATTAATTCCACAGCGCTTTACAGACAATATGGGCACTGTCCCCATTGGGGCTCACAATCTAAATTCCCTATCAGTATGTCTTTAGAATGTGGGAGGAAACTGGAGAACCCGGAGGAAACCCACGCAAACACGGGTAGAACATACAAACTCCTTGCAGATGTTGTCCTTGGTGGGATTTGAACCCAGGACCCCAGCGCTGCAAGACTGCAGTGCTAACCACTGAGCCAAAAGTTGTTACTATTTAAATGTTTAGAGCTACTGTCTGCATCTAATCTGTACTGTGGCTCCTCTATGGTCTGATGATGGTTCTGGTGATGCATTCATGTACTAATGATGGTTCTGGAATGCATTCATGTACTGATGATGGTTCTTGTGCTCTATTCATGTAGTGATGGAGGCTCTGGTGTTGCATGCAAGTACTGATGGTGATTCTGGCACTATATTCATGTACTCAGAATGGCTCTGGTGATGTACTCATGTACTGATGGTGATTCTGGTGCTGTACTCATATACTGATGGTGGTTGTGTTGATGCATACATTCACTGATGGTGGTTCTGGTGCTGCTTTCATGTACCGATTGTGGTTCTGGTGATGTATTCATGTTTTGATTATGGTTCTGCTGAGGTGTTCATGTGCGGTGGTGGTTCTAGAGATATATTCTTGTACTGATTTTGGTTCTGATGATGCATTTGTGTACTGATGGTGGAAAATACAGTCTTCTGAAAGAGGTCATATTTGTCAGCCAAACAAGTGTTTGACAAAAGCCCCCATATGCTTTAAATAGCTGTCCAATCATTTGGTCTGCATCTATCTCCAATGCACAAAGTCTGCAGTCTAATAGAGAGATTGCAGACCTGAACCCCAAGCCTGGGCAACCCCTTTAATAGAGTAATATAAGCCTATGAGGATGTTAAATTCAGCTGTGGCACATCCAGACATTGCGGTCATTATGACCTGTGAAACCAGCATCATATGGGAAGAAAGTGGAGACATCTAAGAAATAAGTGAAATCTCCGTTGAAGTCTAATGTTTGAAGTAACACAATGACACAGGCCGCAGACAGAGTGTTTACTGCCTAATGCTCAAAGGTTAATCACTGGTTATTTGTTAGTAAGTTACCTGTCTAGTCAGTGCGGATTCTTAACCCTCCAAGCACCACAAACCGACCATCAAGGTTGCCAACCGTCCAAAAATTCCTGGAGAGTCCGCAAAAATAGGGCACTTTCCCTCCTCATCCGTGAAAAAATTTGATGTGTACAAGCCATACAATGGTATACAATGGTATACAATGAATGGAAAATTATTAATTATTTTTTATTACGTATTTCACCCCTTAGTGCAGATGGATCTACCAGTACATCCGCACTGGAGTCCACGAGTATGGAGGTTGCTCAAGAGCGGAGCCCACTTCACAAGGGGTAGATGGCAGTGGCAGGGGCGGATTTAGGTTAGCCAGGACCCCAGGCAGTCTAGGGTCCATAGGCCCCCCAGCACCTGATGTATCACATGACATACCACATGATATTTTTGGGAGGTCATGTGACAGGTCACGTGATGAACGCACAGGTGTTCTGGTGCACATCTGTAGGTGCCACATTTTTTCCCTTATGACCACACTAAACACAACAATAGAGGATACCATGTAATAAGGGACGGGTCTATACATAGCATCCCCTCTTGCTATGTATAGTCCCATCCCTTCTTCCATAGCATCCCCTCCTGTTATGTATAGCTCCGTCCCTTATTACATAGCATCCCCTCTTGTTATGTATAGCCCCATCCCTTCTTTCATAGCATCCCCTCTTGTTATGTATAGCTCCATACCCTATTACATAGCATCCCCTCTTGTTATGTATAGCGCCTTCCCTTATTACATAGCTCTTTAGGTGAAATGCGTTGGTTTCTCTTTTGGATATGTGGTGGTTGCCAGCATGTTAATTTTTATTTTTGCTGCATTGTGTGATATGTCCCGGACCAGGGCTCCGTGCGATAATATTCATTCGAACAAGGTGCAACAACATTTGGTGAGCTGACTCTCCTTTCCCCATTCCCTCCCTGGATGCCAATTCAGTATAGTTACATGCCCCAATTCAGTATAGTCATGTACCCTCCAATTCATTATAGTTACATATCCCCCAATTCATTATAGTCACATACCCCCCGATTTATTATAGTTACATACCCCCAATTAATTATAGTCACATACTCCCAATTCATTATAATTACATACCCCAATTGAGTATGCAATGTCCTTTTTTACACCCCCACCCCAATTCATTATAATGTAATATCTTCTCACCCAACCCAATTCATAATATACTGTTCTCTCACCCATACCCCCACCCCAAATCATTGTACCATACTGTTCTCTCACCCATCCTCCCACAATTCATTATAACATACTGTTCTCTCGCCCATCCCCCACCACAATTCATTATAACATACTGTGCTCTCACTCATCCCCCCACCCCAATTCATTATAACATACTGTGCTCTCACCCATCCCCCCACCCAAATTCATTGTAACATACTGTTCTCTCACCCATGCCCCACCCCAATTCATTGTAACATACTGTTCTCTCACCCATCCCCCATCCCAATTCATTGTAACATACTGTTCTCTCACCCATCCCCCACCACAATTCATTGTACTATACTGTTCTCTCACCCCACCCTAATTCATTGTAATATACTGTTCTCTCACCCATGCCCCACCCCAATTCATTGTAACATACTGTTCTCTCACCCATCCCCCATCCCAATTCATTGTAACATACTGTTCTCTCACCCATCCCCCACCCTAATTCATTGTAATATACTGTTCTCTCACCCATCACCCCACCCTAATTCATTGTAACATACTGTTCTCTCACCCATCCCCCACCCCAATTCATTGTACTATACTGTTCTCTCACCCATCACCCCACCCTAATTCATTGTAATATACTGTTCTCTCACTCATCACCCCACCCTAATTCATTGTAATATACTGTTCTCTCACCCATCTCCTACCCCAATTCATTCACTTTAAAGAAGAAAAAAATGAATAACTCACCTCTCCTAGCGATACCCTGCAGCTCTGCTTCCTTCCTCTTCTTGCTGGAGTACATGGCAAACGACGCAGCATTGCTCCGGCTGAGTCATAGAGAAGGCGATGGCTGCGGCAATGCTCTGTCTCTCTATTGCCAGCAGAGGAGCAATATGAGCGCTCCCTGCTGGTGATAAGCTCCGCCGATGTTGAAGCAAAAAATATTATAATGAGGGCAATCTGGAGCTTTGGGCCCTGGGCGGTAGCCCAGGTTATCCTCATTATAATCCGCCTATGGCCAGTAGAGTTATACAGCCGCCCTGTCTCTAACAGCAGCGGCCGGAGCTAAGCTCTGACTGCTGCTAACCATCTAGATGCCTCTAACAGTGGCAATTAAATGTAAAGCCGTAAACAAGGGGTAAAGATGTGTCACCATGGCTGGGCTCTATGAGAGACCATTATTTACACTATATACTGCAATTATGTGGTATTGCAGTATACAGAACAAGTGATCAAACGAAAGTAAAAAATAACAAAGTTTTTAAAAATATAATAAAAATATAATAAAAAAATATAGAAACTTGCATCATCCCTCTTTTCACTCGTTAAATCCAAAGAAATGTAGAGAAATGAAAAAATTAAACATTTTTAAAGTCTTTAAGAGTTTAAAATTAATTAACCTATATGGAAAACGCTGTAAAGAGAAAAAAAAATAGAAACACCAGAATTTAATTTTTTTGGTCAGCACACCTCCCTAAAAAGAAACAAGAAAAAACTATCAAAATATCATATGTACCCTAAATTGGTATCAATGAAACAGTTAACTTGCCAGGCAAAAAAACAAGACCTCAATCAACAGAAAGATAAATAAAAAGTTACAGTTCTTGGAAAATGGTGATAGAAAACATATTTTTTTTTTTACAAAGATTTTGTCAATTTAGTGAATGACGTTAAAAAAACAAAACAAAAACAAAATAACAATGGCGGAATTGTATTTTTTTTCACCATTTCACTGCACCAGGATTTTTTTTATATGGCAAAAAGAACAGTGTCATTTAAAACTACAACACATCCTGCAAAATAGAAGTCTTTACACTGCTGTCGATGGAAAAATAAAAAAGTCTTGGAAGAAGGCGAAGAAAAAATTAAAGAGCAAGAATACAAAATCACCCAATGTAAAGAGAATTTCCAATAAGGATTACACTAGGGGAGACAATGGGATGTTTACTAATATTGGCACACTATCCTAGCGGTGCACCAGTCTATTACCCTGGTGCAAGCCGTGATGAGAACGAGGTACAGGCTTATAACAATGCAGTTGTAAGGAGATGGACACGCTGCCCATGTTCCCCCTTGAAGATGTGGCGCCCCTGAGGGTTCAGTCGCCACAGAGGTACTGCACCTCACCCAGAGGTGTGGTGTCTCCTTCTCTCAGGTAAGGATGGAGTACTGCCCGGAACCCCAACACCCGCATCCAACACTACACTGCTCCAGGCCGGCTGGAAGGGCAAGATGCATGTGCACAGTGCTGAGCCCTGTCCCTGGCTGGAGTGGGGGGAACCAAAGGTAGGGGGAACCAGTAGTGGGTGTGGGTGGAGGAAGCAGTTTAGGGGAGCACCATAATAGGAGGTATTTAAAGGGAGGCCATCTTAGGGTGGCAGGTGAGATCAGAAGAGAGTGTTAGTCAGGGAGCAGAGTCTCTTTAGGGCTCTGCTCCACAAGTAGGGCCTAGTGCTAGAGGCCCAGGAGGGGAGCAGAGGAGTAAGGCTCCGTTCTATTGAAGGGATCCTAGGGGGTACGGTGAGTGCAGGACGGCACCCGTATGCCCCGAATCTGTCAGTAGAGACCGAGGTAGTGGATAGCGAGATCCAGAGTAGAGAAAGGAGAAGTGACAGAAAGACAAAAGTGATGCACCAGAGATGGGCCTTGAGACAGGATGCCTAGCAGTATGGCCCCAAGATTATAACTAAGAAGGGTAACGGGCTAGGATGGAACAGGGGACGTAAGATGAAGAGAGTGCCCCAGTTGGGAGTTCCAAGGTGTCAGTAGCAGAAAAGCTAAGTACCGGCCATATTGGTAAACTAATTCCCTTGAGGGGAAAGAAGACGTGGAACCGCGGGTTGACAATAAAACTCTCACTAAATGGACTGTAGGGCTGTGCTGGGTAGTGAGGAAGGAAGGTGAAATGGTGGAGATAGAGAACAAGTGAGTTAAGAGAAAGCAACGGAGACTGTGCGTGAAAATGCTCCATATTATGAAGGAGACTTTTATAAAGTTATGTGCCCTCTATATACTGCATATTGTCCCCACCAAGTTATTGCTCAGTAAAAAGTTTATCTTTGACTGATGGTCTTCCTCATTGAACTATTCAACATCTGGCCCTGGCCAACCAAAGTCATTGGAAACATGCGGTCTCCAAGGGTGTAGCGCCCACATAGACTAAGTCCACACACCCAGCCAGGACCCCACCTTCATGTAACATGCTGGGGCACAGGAGATGAATACCTCGCCCATGGCTACCACCCCGTGCCACATTACACAGACATGGAAACACCATTAATAATTCAGTGCATTATATCACACATCACCTCCATATACATATTCACAGAGAAGACAATAAGCTGTATAACCCATGATCAGTAAGTGGCCGGTCACAATCACTTTTATGGCAGCACAGAGTGTAGCATGCAAGGGGACATCCAGAAAACATTACCTAAGTAATTGCCTCGGAAATAATCGTTTGTGATGTATACTTTTAGGCAGTTGTACAACTACAACACCTGACATCCATGGATATAACACCCACCGCTATTAAATATGTCAGTAACCCCCTATAGTACTGTGCTGGCAGGCTGGTTGTACATAAGGGTGTAGCTTGAAACTTGTGGGCCCCTGTGGCTGTACCTTGGTCCATCACCAAGTATGATGATGATGTCACACTGTTTAGGACTTCAAATTAATGATGTCATATTTTATTTGGTGAGTCCCCTGGACAGCTCTTCTTTCAAAAAGGATTTTTCTCTTATTTCATTCTCACTGCTCCCTTGAGTATTCATTTTTTTAATTGCTTTTTTATTTCCTTAAATCTGCCAAATTGCTCCTGAGATATCGGTGCTTTTATTTAGTGCTATTCTTGTATGATGTATGAGTAATGATGCAGCGCAGCCTAAATGAATGGGTTTACGCACATGTCAGTGTCTTTCCACAGACCGTGGGTCCATGGGCAAAACTCACTGACATGTCTGTCTTTTGCACGCGGCACGGTCCGCAAAACATCCCGCACATGTGCACACTAATGACACACGGGTGACATCCGTATGTCATTAGTGTGACACGTACTGGCACCTGGGAATCAGTGATACAGTTCGCACTGTTCCCAAGAGCCGGGTGCTGAAAGCAGCTCTCATCATTGTCCCCTGCTAGAGCTGAGATCAGAGCCAGCAGGGGACAATGATGACAGATGCCTCCAGCACCCGGTGCTTAGGAACTGTACCGCTGATTCCCAGGCGACCAGAACATGTGATCCTGATGCGTCACACAGGCGGCACATGGTTGCCACACGTATGCCACACAGGTAGACACAGATATCTCCGGTACTGTTTGTTAGGTACCGGAAATATCAGGACGTGTGAAAGAGGCCTAAAAGGGCGTGTTAGTAAAAAGGGTTTCGACAAACTCCATTCACTCACAGCAGAAAAAAATCAGCAGCTTATTCGAAACTTCTGCGGATTTTCAAATTTACAGCTTTCCAGAAATATAGCAGATTTTCAAATTTCCAGTGAGCTTTTGTTTGCCTAACCCTTTAACGACCAGGCAATTATCCCTTTTTTTGAGCTTTTGTTTATTCCTCTCCTTATTCCAAGAGCAATAACTTTTTTTTTTCTGTTGATACACGCTGTTTACAAGCTTGTTTTTTGCAGGACGAGTTGTAATTTTGAATTACACCATCCATTTTATTATATGAATTGATGGAAAGCAGGGAAAAATAATCCAAGTGTGGCGAAATAGCAAAAAAAAAATGCAATCCTGCAATTGCTTTTTGGGTGTTTAATCTAGAGCTTAAATTTTACCGTAAAAATGACCTGGTAATATAATTCTCTAGATCAGATCAGTATGATTACGCAGATACCAAATATGTATATTTTTGTTTTTTTGTGGTGAAAAAAAAATCAGAAATATGTAAAAAATGAATTGTTTTGCTTATGTCATCACTTTCCAAGAGCTGTATCGCTTTCAATTTTTGAGATATGAAGCTGGGTGAGGGCTTATTCTTTGTGCCTCAAGCTGATGTTTTTATTGAAATCATCTTGGGGTAGATACGATGTTTTAATCTCCTGTCATTACATTTTTTTCTGTTGTTGTGGAAGCCAAATATAAAAAAGAAATTCTGGTATTTTGATTTTTTTTCTTGTTATGCAAATTACCGTTCAGAATAATTTATTTTATATTTTGATAGATAATACCAAGATATGTAATTTTATTTATTAATTTTTAATGTGGTAAAACTTTTGAACTTTTATATATATTTTTTTCATATTTCTTTTTATTTTGTTGTTCTTAGTTTTCACTGTATTTGTTAGTGCCCTTAGGGGACTTGAACCAGCGATCACCTGATCACTTGTGCTATATTCAGCAATGCAATAGCATTGTTACATATAGCAGAAATCACGGTCTCCTATGAATGCCAGCTACAGGCTGGTTTTCACAGAAGTACCAGGATGACAGATACATGGGTCTTCAGCAGACCCCTATCTGTCATGGCAACCTATGAGTGTCCCATGAACATGTCACCGGATCACCATTGAGCACATAGAATGATGCGCCCCCTGTCGATTCAGCATGAGAAGACAATCATTGCATTCGATAAATAAATCGCACTCGCCCCTTCATCGGTGCGAGTGAAACATCGGACTGCACTTTGATGTCATCCGAGTGCAGAGCATTTTTCTCACGTTGCACTCATCCAATTAATACGCTAGTGTGAGCGAGCCCTTAAAATGTCGATTTTCATGGCTGATTTCATTCATTAATATGCAAAGTGTGAAATCCGCTGCCTTCTGTGCAATATGTGCAATAAAAACACATATGGGTGACATTGCGGATTTTGGTGTGCTGTTATTTCAGGAAAAATGACTCATAAGTGTAAACATTTCTTAGTAACAAGCAAAAAAAGTCTTTAAATGCCATATAAAATCATGAGACAGTGTAAGAGCGACACCTAGTGTTTATGGGACTCTACTGCATTGCTGTCTTGCCAAACTACTGTATTGAAGGGTAATAAATGTTTTCTTTTTGTCAAAATGATAGAAATCTCAACAGAACTCCCAGTGCTCCCAATATGTCAGTCAGGTCTATTGGTCGCTGTTTGAAACTGGGGCACAAAGGATCCAGCACACTTTCATTGCTACTAAAAAAATGAAGTCTATGATGCCAATGCGTAAACAGTCCTAAGCAGACCTGTGTTCCTACAAATTACTAGTAAAAAAAATGGATTAATCTAGAATATTTCTTATTGAATGTTGATAAATGATGAACAGCAAAGAAAAAAAATGTCTGTTTATTCCCTCAACTGGAAGCAGTAAGGCTACAGTATCATACAATAATCTAAAAGTACAGCTGTCACAATGCAAAAGAATTCCTGGGATCTTCAAAGTCATAAAGCCAAAAGTCAAAAATGTCTTTTGTCCTCAAAATAATAAATGGACCCAACAGGAAATTCATGCTGCTCGGACAATGGGCAGAATGAATCAGACATTGGCAGCGTTATTGCCCCCATGTATGTTTTACTCTCTAATGCTGCAATATTTCAGAGGAAAAATACGTTGAAAAGATAATCAGGGATGATATGAGGGTTAAAAGAGCTACTCTGGAGCTACTCTGTGTTTTAAATTCCTTCTGCTGATTACCCTTTTATATACTAATAAAGTTTGTGATTTTTGAGACATTGTTGCTGCACATGTTTTCTTTGGATTATTGCATATGTAGGTGCCTCTCTGCTACTTTGCTTTCTACATTGGCTTTAAGAAGATAGTTGGTAAGGATAAGCGGACTCGTGGAAGTTCAGGTTCTGCTACCCAACCCACACTTTATTCCAAAGTTCGGTTCAGGCACCAGAACTGTACCTAAACTTGCACCAGAACCCGAACCCCATTGAAAACAATGGGGACCTGAACTTTTGAGCTGGAAAACTCTCTCTCTCTCCTCCTGGACTTCCCCCGGAACTCCAAACATTGCAACGAACTTCCGGGAGAAGTCCGTGTTCGGCGTTGATCATCGGACACTAACTGTCCGGTACGAACCCTAAACTTTTAAGCTCGGGTTCGCTCATCTCTATTAATTGGGTTTAATGAAGTTTGCCAACCGTCCAGAAATTCGTGGACAGTTTGTTAAAAAAAAAAGGAGCATTTTTTTTTTACCTTGACCGTACATAAAATGTATGTGTCCGCAATTTTTTGGGATGGAATTTCAAAACTGTAATTATCATCATTTTACATTTCACAGTGAATGCTACTAGTGCCTTTATATCACTATTCTGGGCTTTGGACTTCCAGAAGCTAAAATCTTAATGATGTATTATAATTTGACAATGTATCAATAAAAAATATTGTATGTCCATAATTTTTGAATACGTTTCCAGAAAACATAAAAAAATTAAGTTGGCGAGCCTAGGTAATGTGTCTCGACTGACTAGTCCAAGCAGGTCCCCAGCAGCTTCTCTCCACCATGTTCCTCTAGGCTGACAGGTCTCTCCGTATGGGCATGTTCAGTGTATAGGGAGAGATCAGTCAGTCTAAGGAACTTGGGCAGGGAGAATAAGTCAGGGACCATGCTTGGACTAGTTAGTTAAGACGCTTCATCCTCGGATGTCTCTTAAATGTTTTCTCTTCGGAATTTTTGAGTAAAACAAACCTGACTGCAATTTCGCAGCCCTATCTCTGATTTTTTCTGCAACTGGTGTAGTCAACGTGAATCTCCTGTCTGGTTCCCTTTAAATATGACACATTTCCTCATAATTGAATGCATTATTACTGTAGATTGACTGAATTTATCCTAAAAGAAAAAAAATCCCAGGCGTTACGGGAACTGCATAGCTCTCAGCCTTTTCCATCGCTCCATCTCCAGTGATCAGAGCTTGACAAAGGTTTTTCCATCTCAGCCATGAAATGTCCAAGGCAAAGGGAAGATATATCAAAGAGGTCCATTGGCTTATAGCAACAAAAGTTTTTTTACTCCATTAGCCAAGTGTGTAAATATAGTGGGTGCAGGAGTTGCAGTCACAACCAGGCCCTGGAGCCTAGAGAGCCTATTTGAGAAGACCAATACTATTAAAGACCCATGATAGTTGGGCGACCTGTTGGAGATTTTAAATTGGGGCCTCATTTCGCACTCAAAGGGGTCACAAAACTGGTATGCTTTTGGTGAGGTCACACTGAAGAGCTGCCTTGGTGGGTCCCCACCCATGACATGGAATGATTGTATGTGAGTGATCCCTTTTGGTCCTTAGGTCTCAAAACTGGTAACATATGAACCTACTAAGTCTTCCTTTCCATTGTTGTAAGATTCCAAATTTTGACTCACGCTCCAAAGTGCTGAAATTGTCATAATATTGGATATTAAATTATGTTTTACACACACCACGCCACAATAGGTGTCTACCTCAAACACGTCCATGGGCTATAATGGCTGAGACTAATGCCAAAAGAGTGCGCTTTTGGTATACATTGGCGCTGTATGTAACCAGAGTTTTTCTAGGCAAATGCACCAGAAGCTTTATTAGTTTGTCTTGTGGAATTTGCTGATGTTTTTTGCCTCAAATTCGTGAATTTTGCACAGAGTAAAAAAATTTCTTTTTTTCTGTGTGTAATCATTTTTGGCAATCTTTAGTGCAAAAAGTCACACGTTTTACAAAATAGCACAAAAAAATGCTGGCTTACATAGAATTACTCCAGGGTAGGGTTTGGAGTACATTTGCAAATTTTTGAAAGGACAATTAATGAATCAGGCAAAAACATCTGGAAACCTGTCACGCCAGGTGTGGGAAAGACTTAGTGCAACACAGAAGGAAGAGGGAAAGGGACGTAGAGATCTCCTGCAACCAACTGCAGGGCGACTGTCTGTCACCTCTGATACACCCGTGACAAAACTCTAAACTCTGCCCACAGTCACAAACTAAAAAAAACCCAGGTGAATACATATAAAATAGACTTCAAAAAAGGCGCAAATGAAAAGATGAATTTGGCGTCAACAAGAAAAGGCTCAAAACAAGAAGAACTCAACAAAAAACAGGCACAAATGCAATGAATTGGGCCCATAGTCTCCTTTTCAAGAAACAACACGCAGTCCACATTTTTACCTGATGTTGGCAAGGATTCAATAAATTCATAAACGCTGTCCTCCACATCACAGAAGCTAGAAAACGGCCGCCTGGACCACACTGCGGCTGTAATCATTGGACATTTCTCAATGACGTTTCCAAAAATATCAAGGAATTGCTCATAATTCATAGAGTTTATAGCTTCCAGATCCATCTTCTGACCCAACAGCAGGAGCTATGTGTAACACCTCCAGAAGACTGCAGTCAGGTCCTAACGTTAGTTAATAAGTTTATTGTTAACTGTTCATGAGTGGAACCGAGGTCACGGACTCTTCCAAAATCTGTAATCTAAAGTCCACTGACAATGCTCACCGGGCGTAGAGGAGAGAAACAATATTGTAGTTTTTACAGCATAATGAATTATTTGTATACAATGCTCTCATAATCTGAACATTGGCATGTATTGAAAGAAGGATTTATTAACTTTTCAGATTAGTGCTGTACCTTGTGATTCACGTGAATCTTTCCTGTAGCCATGGGAATAGGAGGAGAATATGGCAGATGGGGAGTTTAGTAATGGTCGGGAAGGAGAATAAGGAAGGGAATCTGTCACTGTAAGTCTGAGAGAGTTAAGACTTACTGTTCCTTACTCATGTGACATTTGCTTATATGACTATTGTCTCCTTGTTCCTTTTTATATGTAATCAAATGTGTATGTGTTTATACTGCAATATCAACTGACAACACTAGATGGCTCTGTTGTAGCAGGGACCAGGAAGAAACTATATAAATGCTAAAAGCAGGAAGTGAGTCAGCGTGTGGCTGAAGCCACATGGTAGGCAGAGGTCCTCTGCTATTGTCCAGAGAAGGAAATAGTCCAGAAGCATCAGGGGCCTGATAAAGGGGGAGCCTCAATAGAGTGATGCAGCTACAGGAAAACATGACAGCTGCAGCACGGAATGGTTGAAGCACCTCCTAACCCAGCCTTAGAAGATGAGTCGTAGCAGACGAGCAACTATATCAGAGAGGATAACAAGCATGAGAACAACACGATGCAGAGTGAGAGATAGACCCTTAGCTTAGGCCAAGAAATAAGCTTGGGAACATTTTGTGGAGTGATTTCATGGTATGCATAGTGTATATTTTGTGTTTGGCTGCATTGTTTGATACTGGACTGTGTGAACTCCTTGTGTTTTAAGTTGTACTGTGTTGATAGGCAGTGGTACATGTTCTGTTCCCCCAGAGATAATTACTATTCAGCTGTCTGGTTGCATATCTTAGAAAACAAGTTCTGCCTTTGTTTCTTACCTGCTAAATGTATTATCTTGCTCTAGGCAGCCATTTTATAGCCAGAGTGGCTGTGAG
The DNA here is from genome assembly GCF_046119375.1 of Phyllobates terribilis. NCBI lineage: Eukaryota > Metazoa > Chordata > Amphibia > Anura > Dendrobatidae > Phyllobates > Phyllobates terribilis. Next base: position 106,271,258 of record NW_027362762.1, read on the forward strand.
ACAGGAACCTCTTACTGAGGTTGTGAAGTTATCAATTTCTGACCAGCAGCAAGCGACGTCAGCGGCCTTAGAGAAAGTTACAGTATTGTACTGACAAGTATTATTTCTGTATCCGGTTTTAAATAAAGCAAGTCTTGAATCGCACCCTCACTGTGGTTCTACATTCGAGTCTACCGACACTGAGCCTGTGCTGGTCCTGTCTGCTTCTCATCTTGGATGCGGAGGTAGGGTAAAAATTTCACAGCATCTTATCAATCATCTACAACTCCAATCGCCTTATGTGGAGACACAACAATACATGGTAGCATCTCCATGCCCTGTGTGCAGGAACAAGTGCCAAAGCGAGCCCTAGAAGAGTTTGAAGCTGACATAATTGTGAACCTTTTGTCACTGAAACGCTGCGGAAAGGCGGCAATGGTAAATCTTTATAGGGAAGTATTTTGGCAATAGGGAGGTTAGAGTGAGGTTAAAAGAAGCACTCCTATTAACTTTTTTTCCTAAGCCTCTGTAGTATACTGTAGCGTCAGAGTGTTATTATGCTCACCGATCGCCATCTTTTTCGGTATGCAGCGTCATTCTGCTCCTCTTCTTAGTGACGTCACTTTAGCCTCTTCAGATCACACTGCGCTATTTGTGACCCGCAAGTGGCTTTTACAGTGTAAGTCTATGGGGCGTCAGAACAAGGCTCCATAGTCTTACATTGTAAAAGCGACTTCCACCTCATACATAGAGTGATCAAGAGAGTCTGAATTGTTGTCACGAGGCCTAGAAGAGGACCAGAGCAGCGCTGGATACCAGAAAAGACAGAGATTGGTGAGAACTGACACTACGCTACCATTTACACATGTTTAGGGGACAAAAGTTAATGCCATGGCTTTTTTCATGCCAGAAAGTGACAAGAACCAAGTATTGTCACTGAAGTTCAGATGACTGGTAAAGTGTTGGCTTTGTGAGATTTTAGCCCCTGAGTAGAGGCGACTTTGACAGTCTGTCACATGAGAGAAACAGAGTCATTTAGGCTTTAGTGTTTAGTGGGACTACCAATTAGTCTATCAATGTTTAATTCCTGGAAAACCTTTATAATGCCAAAAAATCAGTGAGTAACCAAAGAAGATGCTACATCAGAAGTGGTGCACATCATAGGACAACCTCCTGGAATTCTGTCGGTAAGGGATCCCATGGCGTCCTTCAAAGTACAGTAGCTTCTGTCTGTTAGATCGCATGTAATGGAAGGAGCTAATAATTTTAGGGCATTTATCAGGGAATTATTATAGTTTCAAATTGGGGCATTCTACATTGAGTTATTGAAGAGCTAGGGGCCAGTATTATGTTCTTACACAGGGCTCCTATATTGTCTCGGTCCGACCCAGTGCATAATGTATCCTTAACTATAAACTGAGTATAAAATTATTAAAAATATTAAATGGCTATATCACCTTAGAAACTATAACTTATATGAAAGTACTGTGACATGTAATGTTATATTTTAATAATCACAGTTCTTCTTAATGATTTTTATTTTATTAAAATTAACAGTATAGGTGTATTATCCCACATACACATACACATACATCGTTTTAATAAACCAAATAAACATTACTAGCAATTATTTTGGTCACTGTTTCAATATTATTTAAAGGATTTTCTCAATGTGCTAAAGAGCAAAAAAAAAAGTATATTAAATGGTTTGTTGTGATGCACATAAAGTGAACAATAGAGGACATGGTTTTCAGTTATTGCTCCAGGGTATACACTTATCAACATCAAAATTGCAACAGCAAGAATGAAAAATCATGCAATTATGGAAATCCTAGGATAGATAGAGATATTAATGATAAGCAAATAATGAAAAAATGTAAAAAAAAAATTCAAAACATCTCAAAGTTTTCAGTATCGAGTCTGAACGCCACATGCAGAAATCCCCACACTTACACTGGTTGCTTTCAATGAGGTTATTAATTGTTGTCTGAGGAACGTTTTGCCGTGGCAAAATGCTGAATGCACTTAGACAAATCATCAAGATCCGCTGCTGGCAGCTCCCTTTGCAATTGCCGACTTATGACGTCCCAGATGCGCTCAGTGGAAGACAAGCCCGTAGATGCTTCAGCCTACACAAGTGTATTTTTTTCCATTTTTGTTCCATTGATTTTTAATGACTCTAATAAATGGCAATTTTTTATTGAACCTTGGGATGAGTGCTGGATATATCTTTTCTACTTAATTTGGGACAGGCTGCTGGTCCATCCATTCACCACCTGGCTCATCAGACGTGTGTTAGGCTCACCAGGTAAAGTGGATCCTCTAAGCCTCATGGATGGGTGGGCACATGGACCCTAGGCATTGATGCAGCAAGCAGGAAACCAAATGAGCAGCAAGAACTAAGCACACTTAGGAACCTCAGGAGCAGCAGGACGGATGAAGTGGAACTCAGTGGACCCAGAGGAAGGAAGCGGAACCCAGGATACCTGGGACAGGTTTGTGAAATCAGTGGACCCAGGGGAAGGAAGCAGAGCCCGGGATACCTGGGACAGGTTTGTGAAATCAGTGGACCCAGGGGAAGGAAGCGGAGCCTGGGATACCTGGGACAGGTTTGTAAAATCAGTGGCCCGAGAGGAAGGAAGCAGAGTCCGGGATACCTGGGACAGGTTTGTGAAATCAGTGGACCCAGGGGAAGGAAGCAGAGCCGGGGATTCCCACGACAAGTGTGTAACACCGTGGAATTTGTCTTCATACAAGGGGGAGCTGAAATTGCATTTTATTCCTTTATTTACTATACTATTATACCATCATATTCACGGCTATTTAATTCATAATTGCCTTTTTTTTTCTCCATTAGGCCACAATATACAACGCTATCAACTTGGATGTATTTCCTTTTTCAACATACTTTATTTTTACCGCTTAACTGTTCTGTAATTATCCATTTCATGGATTTCCTTATGTGGATAATACCATTAGAAAAGACAAAGCAACGGCTCTGTTTACAGGACACAACAAGCTGCCTACTGGCGAATATGATGATTTGAGAATTAATATGTGGGATATAAATAAATTATTCACACAACAATTAAGTATATGATGGAACAATTATTATACTCCAAGGCTTACGAATTAAAAAGCCCCCAACTACTATCTATTCTGAATCGTTTTTATTTGAGTGGAATTCTATTTTGTTGGATTGCTCATTCAAGCTGATCCAATTAAAGGGAATCTTTCAGATAATTTTTATGTAGTATACTAATAGTATCCAGAAATAGGGCTTGGGCAGCCCTTCCAGGATATGTAACTTTTATTACTGTGTGGTCCCCTTGTGTTGCTGTAAGCCCCAGAAAAATGTATTGTCTCTCGTTGGCAAGTCAAGCATCTGTAAATTGCAAATGAATATTCACCCCTTTCCCGGCCATAATCCCACCCACCCCTCTGCACTGGCATCATTGATTCAAGTAAAACTGCTGTATGCCTGAGGATCACATCGCAATCCTCGGATTGGCCCTCTGCTGTCCTGAGACTGACAGCGGCATAGAAATACATGCAAAGAAGAGAGCAGATTCTAGAAGTAGGACCCAATATCTCCAAACATCCAAGAGGACTAGCAATAAAGATAATAACAAAAAGGTCACATTTTCTAACCAATGTAGTATAAATCACACTTAGATCATTTCTATCATCAAAAAATATTTACCAGTTTTACATATGTAAAACAAAATGTGAAAAAATAATGTCTGCAACTTTGTAGCAAGCAGGGCCAACATCCAGTTTTTTTTTTATTATTTTAGTTGTGAATAAAAATTAGTAGTTTGCAAAAAAAAAATTGGGGGTTGTGTTGCTATTTTCTGAGACCCGTAATGTTTTTATTTTTTGGTCGATGGAGCTGTGGGACGGTTATTTTTTGTGGGACGAGACAATGATGTTTTTATTGATACCATTTTGGGATAGATTTGACGTTTTGATTGCTTGTCACAGCATTTTTTGTGTGGAATTGCAGCGACCAAATAAATGTAATTGTGGCGTTATTGATCTTTTTGGTCATTTACAATGTTTAAAGATTGGGTTAATTATTTTTAGATTTTGATAGATTGGACTGTTCTGAACGTGGCAATGCCACACATGTGTATTTTTTTTAAAAAACAATTAATATCTTTATTTTTAATGGGTGATTTGAACTTAGTTTTTTTATTTTTTTCCAATTTTTTAAAAAACATTGTTTTTACTTTTCACTGTGTCCTCGTTAGTTCCCTTAGGGGACTTGAACCTGCGTTCTTCTGATCGTTTGTGCTATATACAGCAATGCCACAGCGTTCGCTGCATATAGTAAAAATCATGGTCTCATTGACCCCTAGCTATCATAGCAATCCATCGGTAACCCACAATCGCGTCACGGGTGCGCTGATGGGAGAATGGAACGATGCGCCTCCATGCCGGTGTGTGTTAAATGCCGTTATCATATTTTTACAGTGGAATTTAACAGGTTACTAATCGTGGGCGAAACTCAGCCCCAGCCACGATTGTTAGCAGCAGGTCCTGGCTGTAACACACAAACATGATCTGCTGGGTATGGGTCGGGCTCACCCCATGAGCCCACTCCATACAACCACTTTCAACTTGCGCCGTGCATGTACGGCAGATGTTGTGAAGGGGATAACACTAAATCCGCCACTTCATTACACACTGGTCAAATTTTGCACATCACTAACTTCATAAACTGCAGTTCCACCTATATGGTTTATGTTATTTCATGTGAATCCTGCAACAAACCATATGGTGCTCTAATCACACCCTACAAAAACGGATTATTGAGCACTTGTGGGATATTCCCATGACCAGAAAATCGTCCGGTACAGCCAAACATTTTATAGACACCAAGGTGAGCTGCAAACATTATGCATAACCACCAGCTTCCTGAGGAATCTTAGCCCGTTGCTCATGGGTATTTGGTTCCAGTTCACTAATATTCTTGGGTTTGGATGCTGCTATCTTGTTCACATTCCACCAAAGATTTTCTATGGGGTTCAACTCAAGTCCCTGTAACAGCCACTCCAGAATCTCTCGGTACTTCTGAAACCAATTTTTGTTGTGCATTGCAATGGATTTGTTCCAGTCTTCCCATTTATTTATTTTTTATTTACTTATTTTACTCACTTATATAGCACCATTAATTCCACAGCACTTTACAGACATTATCATCACTGTCCCCATTGGGGCTCACAATCTACATTCCCTATCAGAATGGCTTTCGAATGTGGGAGGAAACCGGAGAACCTGGAGGAAACCCACGCAAGCATGCAAGAAACATACAAACTCCTTGCAGATGTTGGTGGGATTTGAACCCAGGACCCCAGCGTTGCAAAGCTGCAGTGCTAACCACTGAGCCACCATGCTGCCATTGATTTTCATAAGATTCAATATGGATAATTTTAAATAAAAAAATAAACATTTTACTTAAAGTTTGAACGCAAAAAAGAAAACACTATAATCTCCTCTCGTGGAGCTCTCCCGCCAGTATCTGAACACTTGCATCCAGTGATCACATGTGACCGCTGCAGCCAACCAATAGCCTCAGCAGTGGACGACATGAGACTGCTGAAGCCAGTAATTGGCTAAAGTGATCCCATGTGTTGAGGAGTGCGTCATTGCAGCAGCAGAGCAAACACAGGCAGGGTGGGTGTAGCTGTGCAACAACGGGTGTGTAAGTTCTTTAGTTACTGTATTTCGTCATCTTGCCCATCTTTGGATTAATTTGTGACAATAAAAAACCCTTTTAAATTTTTGAACATGAATTCAATTTGTAAATGTGATATTAATCCTTCTCCGTTTAACCTCATTGATTTTTTTTTCTTTTTATAAATTAATTACAGAAAACAAATGACATCACACAAGATAATTGAATGTTTAATTAGAAAGCACAAATTATAACATATTATTATGCATTTTATTAGGACATATCTGCTAATGGTAGAAGAAAGCATTGACAACATTAAAAAATCATCAGTAAATCTTAGCGATCAGCAAAAACAAACACCAAAAAATAAATGCCTCTTATGATTCAAATATTTACATAATTTCAGAATAATTCTTAAAAGGAGGCATCCCCTTTGTACATGCCCTATTATGGCCTATGATGTACTAGACAGGACCCCCTTTATTAGCTTGAGTGGACAGCCACTAACGATAGCTCTTCCGCCAGTGTAATGGTCTTGTCAATGCATTAAAGGGAATCTTTCAGCAGGATTTCACCCCCCAAATAATTTATGTCCACATGTATCTCTTTTAAAGACAAATCCAGCAATACCTTTATCTAGCCAGTCCGTTCCTCCATTTCTGAGAAACCAGCGTCTGAATGGATATGCAATTGAGACTGAAATGCTTTGGACTTTGGAAGCTCTTTCCAAGCCTCTGTCACTCCGGCTCTATTCCCTGTCCAGCGCTACCTCCTCCTAATTGACTGACAGCTCTTTTATTGTGTAACTTCAAGCAAATAAGTTGTCAGACAAGTAAGAGGAGGTGACGCTGGGTGGGGAATAGAGCCGGAGTGACAGAGGCTTGGGAAGAGCTTCCATGCACCGAAAGCACTTCAGCTTCATTTTCATATCCATTCAAACACTGATTTCTTAGGAACGGAGGAATGTAAAGAGGAATGTCCATGTAAAGATACTTCTTAATTTGTCTTTTAAAGAGCTACATGTGGATATAAATAATTTGGGAGGTGAAATCCTACTGACAGATTCCCTTTAAATGAATGTCAGGTTCATTTAAATGGGTGCTTTGTAATGCTTCATGAAAACGTACATTTCGCTTGCCCCTGTAATAGGTGATCACATGTGGCATAGCTGCATGCCTCCGCTATCTACACATCATAATGGGGTATGCTTGTGCACAGGGATGGTCTACATCAGTCACCATTTTTAAAGTGAATATTCACCATTTCTATTTTCTAGAATTAGTGGTAACCAATGTGCTGGACCCTAATAAGTGCTATAGCTTAAAATTTGGAGGTTTTATTATCTCCGAGGTACCTTGGGCCCAGAGTTAGCTAGACTTTCAAGCAAAGATTCAGTTTGTTGCCCTAGACTTGTATCTAAACACCCTGGTCCAATAGACTTATCTATGTTCCTTATTGCCAAGCAGAACCCAGGACATATGCTCCATAAGTTCTCCTCCCCTGGATATGTCTTTGTATTGGCCCTAGAGATTATTCCAAGTCATGGACCACCACCATTAGTATCTTCTATCTTCTCCAAGCCATGTTACATTTACCAATAAAAAATGCTTATATTGTGAACTTAATGCTCTTGAGTTATACATATGTTAGTAAGACCCCGCCACAAGTATTAACTAGCAATGATTGTTTGGGCACCATGTTGGATTATTTATAGGCTCTTCATAATATATTTTTCAAGGCTAGTCAAATTCTCTTAATCCCCCAGACCAGTCAAATAGGCATGGTTTTTGTAAGCCCTCCCCATGCCTGCGTCCTCTGCAGTTCATCTGTCATTGGGTGAGCAGATTGTGAGTCCCAATGGGAACATGGACTGATGTGACTAAAACTATTGTGAGTATAAGCTGCAGAAGATATGCTGCTATATAGCTAACAGGAAGAAAATGTTAAAATAAGCACCCCCCCTCCATCTTACCAAAGAAAATTAGGGAATAATTCTACTTTGTCTTGATACAATCCTCCTTTCGATCTAAAAAGACGCACAGGAAAACCGATCTTGAGTATAAAATGCCAGTCTAGTCTTAGTTTTCCGTTGACTGCTTGCCAATTGATCCCTGGGAATTGTAGAAGAAGTAATACAAGAAATGTAGCAAAATATTTGTCAAAGATATCACAGTCTTTATGGGACCCAGAAACTATAAAGACTAGTGATGAGCGAGCATGCTCGTTACTCGAGATTTTTGAGCATGCTCGGGTGTTTTCCGAGTTCTTCAGAGTGCTCGGGTGTTATGTTTTAGTCACTCCAGTGCTCATGATTTGCGACTATTTGACATCTTTAATACACGTGAGGAATGTCTGTTTCTTAGGCATTCCTCACATGTATTAAAGCTGTCAAAAAGTCGCAAATCATGAGCACGGAGTGACTAAAACAGAACACCCGAGCACTCTGAAGATACTCAACGAGCACCCGAGCATGCTCCCCGAAAAAGTTAACAGAACATACTCGCTCATCACTAATAAAGACCCCAGAATGGGAGGCAAAGCAAAACAAGTGTTCTTGCTGGTAGTGAGTGATCCATCAAAGAAGTAGATATCCTTGGTGTTGGGGTGTGGAAATGAAAAAAGGCAGAAGCAGTGTTTAAGGATTTGGGCTGAAGATTGGTGAAGCTGGCATGGGACGGGTCCCAGTTATTGTTGTGATATATTATGGCATCTTTATTCTCTTTTGATGTGCCACCCAGTATGTGATTCTGCAAAGCATTACTTAGAAAGCAACATTTGATGACATCCGCCTGTACTCATAAGATCTCATAAAATATATTCCATCGTTCCATGATCCATCTACAACAGAGATGATCTCAGATGGAACTGACTGTGACTGGCCCAAAAAGCGTTTTGCTAGTTGGATCCTCTCTGGACTTATCGCAGCTTTAGATAAGTGGCGTATTCACAGACAGGAGGTCCAAGATCAGGTCACTTTTTAGCGTTGAACAACAATTGTCATCTGCATCACAGATCTCCTTGCTCTGATAAATCTGTAATGAATATAATGAAGTGAGTAAAGATTTACAATACAAGATTTGTGTATGATATGGATTAGGGCGTAACTGGAACTTATAGGACCACATAGCTAAATTAGAGGGGCCCCGACCACCAAATGATAGCAAAGTAGTACAAATCAAAGGTATGGATAAATGAGCCGTATACAAATTTTATAGGATCTCTCTAAAAGATTCATCTAACATGTCTACTTAATGGGGTATTCCCATCTCATACATTTATGCCATATCCATAGAATATGCCATAAAGGTATAGCATGTGTCCAACCAATGTGACCTGCATCTATCATGAGACAAATGAATGGGAATTCTGATCTCCTCTCCATGGACAGCAACGAGTGTCAGGGCCCTATTTGCGAGATACACTGTGTTCCAAATTATTATGCAAAAAGTGTTTAGGAGTGATAAGGTAAGAATTTTTTTGTTTGCCAGTTAAACTCATTGATGGTGATGTGTGTCAGGGCTCTTTATATCACAGTAAGCAATTGCAGACACCTGTGCTAATTAGTTTGGCCGGTGTGTCCAATGAAAGGCAAGACTACTTAAGAAGGCTGTCCCACATTATTAAGCAGATTGTGGAGTGTTTAGGTCAAGGCATGACTACAATCAACATTGCCATGACACTTCATCCTGATCATCGCACAATCAAGAAGTAGGTAGCTGATTCACAGTACACACGTGTGCGTGCTGATAAGGGAAAATTGAGGACTCTTTCCTACAGGCAATTACGTCAGGTTAAAAGAGCAGCGGCAAAAAAGCCTTGTCATAGCAGCAGACAAGTTTTTGAAGCTGCTGGTGCCTCCAAATTCCCCCGAACAACAAGATGCAGGGTCCTTCAGAGGTTTGCAGTTGTGCGTAAGCCATCCTGTCGACCTCTTCTATCCACTGCACACAAGCAGAAACGGCACCAGTGGGCCAAACAATACATGAAGACTGACTTCAAAACTGTTTTGTTCACCGATGAGTGCCGTGCAACGCTCGATGGTCCAGATGGATGGAGTGGAGGATGGCTGGTTGATGGACACCCCATGCAAACACGGCTACGGCGCCAACAAGGAGGAGGTGGAGTAATGTTTTGGGCTGGAATCATGGGGAGAGAGATTGTCGGCCCCTTTAGGATCCCTGAAGGGGTAAAGATGAACTCCATAATGTATGTTAAGTTTCTCAAACAGCACTTCCTGCCATGGTTCAAGAAGAAGAACCGTGCATTCCGCAGCAAGATCATTTTCATGCATGATAATGCACCGTCTCATGCTGCACATAACACATCTGCATCTCTGGCTGCTATGGGCATAAAAGGGGACAAACTTATGGTGTGGCCCCCATGCTCCCCTGACCTTAACCCCATTGAGAACCTCTGGAGCATCATCAAAAGGAGTGTCTATGATGGCGGGAGGCAGTTCACATCTAAGCAACAGCTCTGGGAGGGTATTCTGCCCTCATGCAAAACAATTGAAGCAGAAACCATCCAAAACCTGACAAATTCAATGGACGAGAGAGTTCAGAAGCTCCTTTCGAACAAGCGGTCCTATGTGCAAATGTAACATCACCTAGAATAAAGTTTTGTGTTGAAAACTGTTTGATTTCAGTTTGTAATAACCTGCTAATGCTTATAATTTCAAAAATGACCATTTTTTTGTTCTTTATTAAAATGAAAAGGTTGAAAACTCTGCTGTGCATAATAATTTGGAACATGCATTTTTGAGTGCAGTTTGAGTTTTTTATTTTTTTAAAAATATACTGTTATCATAGGCAGTTTGTACAAAAACCTTTCAATTGTACTCTAATAGTTATTTGACTGGAAAATTACAATGACTGCAATTCATATAGGTAATTTGGGAAAATCTGAGAAAATATTATTTGCATAATAATTTGGAACACAGTTTAGATTTAGATCCCATTGGTGGGCGACACACATACTGTACATTTATGGCATATCACAATGGGAAAAGCCCTAGAACCAAACTTAGATGAGAGGATTTCATGTGTATCTAAGCTATCTAATTCAGCAGAAAAACGAAAACCCTAACATTCAACCCTACAAGAGCCATCAGAATTTGGTCTAATTATGCAGTGATGAATTCTGCAGAGACGTGAATCGCACCCGGTGCAGCATTAGCAGCTGCTCAGACACAACAGACTAATGGTTGTGCAAAGAAACTGAAGTGGTTTTCTAAAGAATTACGGTACATTTATTACCAATTTACGGGTAAATTAATAAATGTCTGATTACTAGGGGATCCTTCAAGTCACCCCATGGACTCCAAGCAATCACTAGAATGGTGGTCTTGAGCCCCCATTATAGCAGTATGATCTTGCATCGGAGCTGTCAATGGCCCTGGCGGAAACAGTAGAGCGCTGTACTCGGCTGTCTCAGTCCCATAGATATTGAAGAGACCATACTGAACCATTAAATGTCTGACCACAGTGAGACAAAATGGGTTCTCAGGACCCCCATTTTAGTAATTAGTGTAGATAGGTGATAACAATTTTCATTTGTGGAAAAATCCTTTACAGAAAGTTTTCAACTTTAGCACAATGTTTATTACACTATTGATGCTATGACATCACTGTGTGCATTACTATGTGTTAATCTGAGTGTTATGGTGGTTGTTAGATATTAGCTGTGACATCACTATGATTCCTATCCCTGTTCTGTGATGTTATCCATGCTACACGAGAACATTGCATTTGTAATTTCTGTTTTGTGGCGTCACTTGGTGCATTTTCCATGTATTGTGATAAGTGGCCATGATAATTGTGCTGTGAAATCAGTGTCCTTGTACTTAGATATAACTATGACTATTATTCTTTGACATAAAGATTACATCTGTGCAATGATATCAGTTTGGGCATTTCTGTTAGCGTAGATGAGGTTGCAGTAGCACCATGAATATGGGACATTCGGTGGCCCAAAGGTTCCTTTTATGGTTGAGCAAAAATGTTCAGAGGACCCTGATCAAGCAACCACATCAGTAGTGTGTGACCGCCAGTCCAGAGTCCTGAGATCCTCCTCCTACCTGCCGGATTCCTCCTCCTACCTGCCGGATTCTCTGATGTTTCTTCTGATTTGTAGGCCAGACTTGATGTCATGCATGCATCACGTCACAATAATGACGTCGTACCAGACCTACTAATCAGGAGAGGCACCAGGGATACCAACAAGAGGGAGGAGGAGTACAGGGCTTTGGTCCAACGCACTATGTTTTGCTCAACTCTTCTTCCTCTGCTACAAAAGAAGTCAACATTGTACACTACATATAAACTTTCAGGATGGCGCGGGTTATGATTTTGGATAAGACCTAGGAACTTTAAGTTGTGCTTTCTGGAGGCCATGTTGGCTGTCAGACAACTTTTCTAATGAACTAATTGGAATTTCTATCAACCTGGCAGAAGATGACAACTTTATAATCTATTATTATGGCCCATGTTATTTCTAAATTTTTATTTAAGGGAAAGTGATATTAAAAAAGCCAGTCATTACTCTGATTGGTAACAGTATGGGTGACAACAAAATGGCAATATATATCTTAGATACCTGAGCTTCTATATTGGAAATCTGATATCCCAAATAGGAAACCAGTTCTGAAAAGGATGGTCTTTTCTTGGAATCAAAAGCCCAGCAGGATTGCATCAGGAAATATCTGCAGAGAAAGCAAAATATATGTAAGAAACAAGAACAAAAGCTGAAAGTGAGAATTCGCAATTCATAATTAATGCTAATTACCAGGGATAAAACTACACATCTGAAGCTGAAACGGAAAAGCAATGTAAAAATACATTGTTATACACAATGTATCTCTATAGACGAGAATAATCTGCTTCTGGATTCATTTCTTATAAGGGTGGTAATTAGAACAGAGCACTATGTTGCATATAACAATTAACAATATCAAATAATATAAAATGAATGTACCATCCATATTGTAACCTGCCCATCGGATTTATATAAGGCCTATCGTGCCTTGAGAAAGGCACAAGCGCCGAAACGCGCGTCGGGGTAAACACGTACTGATGCAGGTTTTGTCTCCCTACTGAGGTAACTATGGCCGATGGTGGCCATGTATGATGTGAGGGACATTGATATATATGTACACTAGTACGCTATTTATTTTGTAACATGTCTCCTTCATCTTTTCGCTAGCACTCTTATACCCCATTCTATTTATAGCTAAGGCTTAGTATGAATACAGAGAGGTTTCATACCTGCATCTGACACGCTGTGTATTTGCTTTTAAAATTATTTTTTATGTAAATGTATGTATTTTTGCTCCCCTCCTCCCCACATTTCCTGTGCAATATTTATAATAAAGTTTCTTCATCTTTTTCACCATGATGGGCCATTTGATCATCTTCTTTCTACCGTTGGCACCCTCTTGTTAGTATGGATTCATTTCTTGCAATAGAGGTCAAGATTACTAAATTCTCCTATCTACACCATTGTGGGCTGTGGCTCATTGGTAGAGCACCAGCCTACGAACACTGAGATGTTAGTTCACGTCCTGAGAAGCTCCACCCCCCGAGGAGGAGGAGCTACAGGAGAAATGAAATGTTGGAGAGGTGAGTATAGAGCGGGACAGAAGATATGACAGGACCCGTGACTGAGCCCTCAAAGTGGGATGCATATACCCCAGCCCCATATCTCCTGTGATGTATATGTGGCACCCCAGGAGTCCGGTTGCCACAGTGGCATTGCCTCCCTCACAAGGGGTGATGCCATGCCTGGAAGCAAGGAGGGGTCCCCTAATCAGGTATACTAGCATACAACACTTTCCTGGCTCCAGACCAGAAAGGGGAGCTCCTCCCCTTAGCAACTGGGATCTGGAGGCGGGGTGAGTAAGAGTGAGCTGAGAGGAGTTGAAGACAGGACAGCGACGAGGAAGGACCTGGGGAAGAGAGCGGTGTACAAGCTCACCCCAGAGGAGAGAAGCGCAGATGAACTGGACACCGAAGTCCGAGGTTGTGGGGCACTGAAGGCCCAGCAGCAGAATCCAGAGGGCAGGAGACTGCAGGTCTCCTGGCCCCATCAGACACCCGGCGACACAGCAGCACCATAGGGCCCAGCACCGCCACGCGGGAGCGACATTTAAGGAAGGCCCGAGCTGCCTGCCATACGGGTGAGGAAAAAGACGTTTTTACTCAGGGACGAGGGCTGCAGCATAGCTTCATCAGCAGGGCCAAAGAGAATAGCGCAGAGGGAAGGCCTACAACTCCACCTGGCGAGGTGGATCCCCAACTTGCTTCCAGGCCGCCCGGACCTCTACCACCAGCTAGTACCCGTGCCCCAGGCTGCTTAACAAACCGCAAGTAAAGATAAGAGGAAACCGCCATTAAGCTGTGGACTGGTCATTATCTGCGCCACCACCTGTACTACACCGCACCAACAACATCTACCTCATAGCATCACTATAGCCTTCCCTGGAGCTAAGCTCTGCCTGTGGAGAGCTGAACCAACTCTGCTGCGTCACCATCAGCTCCAGAGGATCTGCACCGCAGCGGCGGCCCCATATAGCCGCATACCACAGGTGGCGTCACAAACATTATCTCTATAAAAACTTTATTCCCCTTTTCTTTTCCCTTTAATTGACCGCCCTGGGTCACGGACAGGGTCACTGCCAACATGACATCCCCAAGCATTGACTGGCCCGGCTACCGAGTACTCCACGGCCCAGGGGGCGCGTCATATACACAGCAGCCAATTGTCTCCTGTGATGTGTATGCCCCAGCCCCATGTCTCTTGTGATATATATACCACAGCCCCATTTATCTTGTGATGTATATACTGCAGCCCCCTATGTCTCCTGTGATGTATTCTCAGCATTCTCAGTGTCTCCTTTGTGATGTACATTTTACTGCTGCTAATTCTTCATGGCGAAGAGTCACCTGCGCTCCAGACTGACTAATGTAAACCTGGAAAAGCAGTTACAAGTAGCAACATCTTCCATACCACCTAACATCACAAAGGGAAGCAGCTCCAGCCATCACATTAGGGGCGAGTTAATTAATTGTTTGACCAAATATAGCAGGGTCATTTTCAAGTTGATAATTTTGTACCACCCCCTGAAGGATGATATAAATATTCAAATGGCCCCTGGCAGAAAAAAGATTCCCCACCCCTGATCTACAATATATGAACAAACATATTGAGCCACCTACACATTACATCTATGGGAGCTTTTGTAAGATCCTATTCCAAATCCATAGACATTAATATGGAGTTGGTCCTCCATTTGCAGCTATAACAGCTTCCAAGATTTTGGAGGTGTCTGTGGGAATTTTTGACCATTCATCCACAGGAGCATTTGTGAGATCAGACACTGATGTTGGACAAGAGGGCAAGGCTCACAATCTCCATTCTCCATTCTAGTTCATCTCAAAGGTGCTCTGAAACAAGTTCAATCTCAGTCAAATTCTTCCACACCAAACTCATTCCACCATCCCTTTATTGCTTTGTGCACTGGGGCACAGTCACAGGGAACAGAAAAGAGGCCTTCCCAAACTGTTCCCACAAAGTTCATACCTACAGATGTTTAAAATATCTTGATGTGCTGAAGCATTAAAGAAGTTGTCCACTAATTAGGCAACCCCTATTCATACCCCACGCTTGGCCCCCATAAAATAAAAAAAAATACTCATCTCCCGTGCCGGCGCCATTCCCGTGGTGTCGGCACTCGCTCTCCCGGGGTTCCCATGCTGTTGTGACATGTCCCCCTCACTGTCCCCACCTCCTGTCAAATAGAGTATGAAGTGGAAGTCAGAGATCAGCTGGAGCTTCCTCTTCATTCTTCATGTTCGATCTGTCCGAAGGCGAAGACAGTGACACCAGCGCTGATTGGGTGCCGGCGTCACGTGTCACAACAACAGCACGGCAGCCCCGGGACCGCCAGTGTCGACACCGCTGGAACGGCGCCAGCACGGGAGGTGAGTATAAGCTTTTTTATTTTATCGGGGCCAAACATTTTCATCAAGAAGGTGTTGTCCTAGTAGTGGACAACCACTTTAATATTTAAGAAGCCTAAGTTAACCCCTGAAAATCAATCCCATAGCATTACCCCTCCTTCAGAAAATTTACAGTTGGCAAAGTTATGTAAGGCGGGTAACGTTCTTATGGTATTTGCTAAACACAGACTCATCCATCAGATGTCAGATAGAGACGTATGATTCTTTACTCTACAGAACATGTTTCCACCGATACAGAGTCAGTGGCGGCTGCTTTACACCACTCCCACAAAGATATTGGTAAAAGCGGAATAAAATGAAAGGAGTCTCTCAACATATATCTGCACTGACCTCCATGTGGAGGAAGATGAGAGGGTGCCCGAAGTATTGCTGACGAACAACTTCCCTCAGCGATTCTCCAGACACGCATCGAGGGGGTGAGCTGCCTACCTCGAAAATAGTGAGGACGATGTGTGGAATATGGCCTAATCCTCTACTGCTTGGTACAGGAGGTTTAGGCCACTGTTTGGAGGGCTAGGTCATATTCAGACAAGGCAGAATTTACAGTGCAATATATAAAGTCATTTCACATGTACTCACATTTCGTCAGTGGCGTAGAACGGTTGCTCCATTTTAAATCCACTTTGCAGAAGCTTGTAAAATTTAGCATCAACTGGTATGCCTGGATATGGGTTTATTCCTTGAAGGAGACACAAATATACGTTAAGCACAAAACTTTAGATATACGGTAAGTATGTACAGTACATGTCTGCAGGCTTATAATATAAAATTGTAACGATATATGCCATACCAAGAGAAAATATTTCCCAAAGCAATATGCCGTAAGACCACACGTCACTTTTGATAGTATATATTCCATGAAATATACTCTCTGGAGACATCCATTTAACTGGCAGGCGAGCCTGGAGCAGATAGGAAAAAAGAAATAGATGAGGTGATGTATGCAGCAAAACTTAGTAATTCAAACTCAAAACTTTAAAAGAGTAAGCAAACTTTAATTTTATGCAGCATGGGAAGTTATAAAACTTTACAAATCACTTTATTAGGGAATGTGTCTTCATTCCTGTAAAAAAAAGTTGCATGTAAGTGACTTCTAAACTGCTTTTCCTGGTCTGTTTGCCTGCCATCTGCTGCACTGATATCAGAATTTATTAATTTGCAGTACAGATGATGGCAGTGATGGGATCAGCTCAGCACCTGTGTCACTAACTCTGGGATAAGCTGCTGCAGGAGATTATCCTGATAAGCAAAACACTCAGAGGAGGAGACAAGTACTGACCCATCACTGCCATCATCTGTACTCCAAATGAGTACGAGCTGATATCAGTGCAACTGAAAGCAGGCAAATAGACTGAAGAAAAACAGGGGTTTCAAAGCCACTTACATGCAGTTTTTTACTGGAATGAAGACAAATCACTTAATAAAGTGATTTACAAAGTATCATAACTTTCTATGCTGGACAAAATTATAAAAGAAAATAAAAGTTTGGTTACTTTTTAACTGGAATTTTCAGCAGTACTACTATGTGTCCTGTAGATGGAGCTGATGACTTCCTTATTATCAATCTGCTGTTAGAGCGGTTTATCCGAAGGTTCGGACTCCAAGGTGATAAAAAAATGCACATTTATCACGCTAATGTTTAAGATCACAGTGCATTACTGTATTCCTACAATATTGGGTACAATATTGGGACATGTCACTGTAGCAAAAATCTTAACAATAATGCATTTTTTGAGATCACTGCAAATCGCATGTAAATGTGTTCTCACAAAAAAAATCATATGAAAAATTGCATTCAGATTTTCTAAAATGTTAAAATTTAAACTTTGGTGAGACCTTAGATTTCTAGTAGTTCAATCTTGATGAATTGATCACCTGCTTTTAAAAGTCCTTTGTAGGAATTTAATAATACTTTATTGAATACTTACCAATTTGGGGGGAATTTCTGGCATGCAACCCACTGAAAATATTTTGCATAACCATGACCCCTTTTATAGGCCAAACGCCTTCCATTTGCCAATTTCCCATCCCTCACTCTGAGTCTGCACGCCAAGGCTCAATCTAAGGTCCATTAAAATTAGGAACAAACCGAAAATCCTCATAGATTTCTACATTTTTCAAATGACCAAGAAAAGCAACGAAGATGGATTTAAAATGAACTTACATTGCCCTTAACAACATAGTTTGAATCATTCACAATATCCCTGGCAAGTCCGAAATCACAGATCTTGGCCTCCTTTCCATTGTTTATCAGTATATTTCTGGCTGCAAGATCCCTGTGAATGCACTGAAGAAAGGATTGGAATTAGCAATCAGTATTAATAATATGCAGTCACCGTGTAGCTCTGATGCCTTGTCCTCCAGTTCACTCCATGGATGGACTGAGAGTTTTCTGGGACCCTGAGTATTAAAGGGAATCTGTCAGCAGGTTTTTGCTATGTAATATGAAGACAGCAGGAGATAGAGGCTGAAACACAGAATTCAGGGATGCATCACTTGTCAAAGTATGTGCTCTAGTTTACTAACTGTGAAGGATTTATCACTAGGAGATTAACATTGCCAGACTAGTCCTGCAATTAAGAACCTCACTGTCTATGGACTTTGTACATAGAAAGCTGTGATGTGGGCGGGGTTAGCTTTCTCAGCTCTGCTTCATTCTAAATCTAAAAGCTCTGATTGTGTCAGAACGGCTGCACCCAGTAATCTAAGTTATACATCACTGGATTCAACTTCTCTTTACCTACATTATGCTGCTCTCAGATCAGGTAGAAAAAAACCTGCTGAAAGATTCCCTTTAAGACCACGTGCTTCTTCCTACCTATGATATAGGTGTTTCTCTATACTTTTTTTTCTTTCAAAGGGATTTTCTAACTTGCTCAGTATCAGGATCATTTTAGACTTAAGGGGTACAGAGGCAGCAAAACAAAAGCCGCATAACAGATAGGTGAGGCTCTGCATTGGGTACCAGGAGCTCCAAGTTAGGACTCTCTCATCACAGTATTATAAAAACCTGCAATATTCTTTTTTCCTTATTGGTCTCCTGACCCTTTACATTTGCACTCAAATGTGATGAATAAAATAACACTGCATCAGTTTCTCAACTGTCCCAGTTCCACTACCTAGACATAAATTGCTCCTATCGCTTGGCAGCAACCAGACGCCCTCAGACTGCATCATGCCACTAGGCCATTTAAAACCAGCTCAGCTGGTGTTCTGCTGTTCCAACTCCGCTCTTCCAGCTCTGCTCCATCTGAACTATAGTTCAATAACTCCACTGCTACAGCTTTGCTACGTCTGGTTTCCACTATAAAAACTCCATTGTTCTAGCTCTGCTACATCTGGTCTCCACTATAACAACTCCATTGTTCTAGCTCTGCTACATCTGGTCTCACTACAAAAACTCTACTGTTCCAGCTTTGCAACATCTTGTTTCCAATGTAACAACTCTGCTGTTCCAGCTCTGCTACATCTGGTCTCCACTACAGCAACTCCATTGTTCTATCTCTGCTACATTTGGTCTCCACTACAACAACTCTGCTGTTCCAGCTTTGCTACATCTGGTCTCCACTGCAACAACTCTACTGTTCCAGCTCTGCTGCAATAGGTCTCCACTACAAAAAGTCCACTGTCCCAGCTTTGCAACATCTGGTCTCCACTACAACAACTCTGCTGCTTCAGCTCTGCTACATCTGGTCTCACTACAATGACTCTGGTGTTCCAACTCAGCTACATCTGGCTCCAGAACTCCAATGTTCTCGCTCTGCTATATCTGGTCTGCACTACAGCAACTCTGCTGTTCCAGCTCTACTAATCTGGTCTCCACTACAAGAACTCTGCTGTTCCAGCACATGTAATCTTCTTGTTCCTGTGTTTCTTCATCAAGTTTTCAATACTGCAGTTTCCCTACTCAGCTCTGCTACATCAGTTTGCCTTCACTACTGCAACTCACTACTAGTGTTGAGCGAGTATGTTCTGTCCGAGTATGCTCGGGCCGAGCTTCGAGTATTTATAGCTGCTCGGTGATATGGTTGAATTGCTCCCGTGTGCATGATTTGCAACTGTTTGGCAGCTTTATTACATGTGAGGAATGTGTAAGAAATAGACATTCCTCAAATGTAATAAAACTGTCAAACAGTTGCAAATCATGCACACGGGAGCGATTCAACCATATCACCGAGCAGCTATAAATACTCGGAGCTCGGCCCGAGCATACTCGGCGAAAGGGTTAACAGAACATACTCGCTCAACACTACGCACTACATTTTTGCTACGGCAAAGTATCATCTCGTCTCCGCAACTGCACCAGCACCACCGGTCAGATCTGCTAATCCGGTCCAGAGGCTTTGAGGATCACCTCACTAGGAGAGACATAACAGCGGCTGAGGAGCTAGGGCCTAACCTTGGTAACATATTAGATGACTCCTACAAGCTAAAAAGTGCAAACTTAGAGGAAAACATACAAAAAATATCAGCAGGCGCTTTATATATGCTGCACATATGCTCTCATGACAATTTTTATTAATCTTTTTTATCCTTTAGGTCTCTTTTTGCCGACACGTGCAAGTTGTGGGTAAGTAGAATAGACAAGAATAAAAGATTACGCTAATTCCTAAAGTGCTGGCCAAATGACAACGATAATTTGAGCAGATGGATGTCCCCCTCCTTCAGCCACCCTGCAGGTTCCAGCCCTCACTAAGCTGCAAACTATTTCTGCACGCTGTTTACAGAAAGTAGCGAGCACGTAGTCAGCCCAGAGGAAGTATACATGTAAATGAAGCGGCACGAATAGACGAGAACATGGAACTGTAAACATGCAGTGACGTCAGCACTAATTGGAGGCATTTCTGGCCCCTTTCTATTTTAATGCATTGTTTGTTCTTTTAATAAATGCTCTGTTCCATTACAATCTTCAGGCTTGGCCGTGCCTTAAGCCTTGCTATAAAAAGCAGAACAGTGACCAGTCCATTACTACAACAGATCCTGATTCAGTACAGTGGGTCAAAGGTTCAGAAACATCCACATAATAAACTCACCGACTTTGATTCAAGGAATTCCATCCCTTTTGCAACTTGATATGAGAAACTGAGCAGATCTTCCAGGGTGAGGATGTTCAGATCCTCCTCGTCGTACTTCCTGGTATTTTGATATTTGCTTTCTTAAAAATAAGAGAGAAAAAGAGATTAAAATTATGAAACATGCAAATTTCAATCCTGAAATACTATGGATATCTAAAGGCGCCCATACACCTTAGATAGCTGTCGTCTAATGGCTATGTCTTCTGACTCCTCCAAAAATATGAACAATTGGCTCGGCTTGTCCTCAGTGGGGAGAGAAGAGTAAGCCGCTGCCGGACACTAGGTTGAATGTAAATATTAGGGTATGTGCACAATGTCCAGAGCCGCCAGTGGCCCCGAAACAGAGGAATAGCCGCCTCCGGCTTTCGCTCATTATGCAAGTGAGCGGCACCATTTTTCTTTTCACATAAAGGTTTGGTCTATGGGAAAAGCCCACATGCGGACCCGCCGGAGAGATTGACATGCTGTGGTCTGGAAAGATGTGCTGCATGTCAGTTTCCATGGGTGATCCGCAGACGCATATTGGACATGGGATTTCTAGAAATCCTATCCACAATGCTGCAACATCTGGACGCTGCGGGTTTGACGCTACATAACATGCAGCTTCAAAGCCACAGCGACTCCTGACCATGTGCACGTACGGTGGATCCTCTAAGCCTCAGGTCTGGGTGGGCACATGAACCCCAAGCATTGATGTAGCAGGCAGTAATGCACGTGGGAATTGATGACTAGGCATGCTCAGGAATCTCAGGAGCAGCGGGATGGATGAAGTGGAGCCCCGCAAGGAAGGAAGCAAGTAAAAACACAAACACAAAAAGCACACATGGTGGAGCACACCAAACATAGGACTAGAGTCTCAATCCCAAGACACAGGTGTGTGTCTAAATGGACCTTAAGGGGGTTTTCCCACAAACAAAAGTTCATTTTAATCAATAGATCTTGGAATAATAATAAGTTCCACAATTGGATGTGTTTAAATAAAATGTTCCTGTGCTGAGATAATCTTATAAATGTTCCCCTGCTGTGTTCTGTGTAATGGCAGTGTCTGACCGTACACGAACATGGTCTGATCATACCACATCTCCTGGGCAGGGAAGGAAGCAAAAGAGTATACAGACAAGACAGCAGGGGATCACAGCTGATTCTTTCTGTGAGATAAAACATTTACCTGCTTGTTTTTAAACAATGTTTCACTTCAAAGAAAGAATCAGCTGTGATCCCCTGCTGAAATGTCTGTATACTCTTTTGCTTCCACCCCTGCCCAGGAGAAGTGTTATGATTAGACTACAGTGAGTACAGAAAGTATTCAGACCCCTTTAATTTTTTCACTCTTTGTTTCATTGCAGCCATTTGGTAAATTCTAAAAAGTTCATTTTTTTCTCATTAAAGTACACTCTGCACCCCATCTTGACTGAAAAAGAAACAGAAATGTAGACATTTTTGCAAATTTATTAAAAAAGAAAAACTGAAATATCACACGGTCATAAGTATTCAGACCCTTTGCTCAGACACTCATATTTAAGTCACATGCTGTCCATTTCCTTGTGATCCTCCTTGAGATGGTTCTACTCCTTCATTGGAGTCCAGCTGTGTTTAATTAAACTGATAGGACTTGATTTGGAAAGGCACACACCTGTCTATATAAGACCTCACAGCTCACAGTGCATGTCAGACCAAATGAGAATCATAAGCTCAAAGGAACTGCCCAAGGAGCTCAGAGACAGAATTGTGGCAAGGCACAGATCTGGCCAAGGTTGCAAAATAATTTCAGTATTGCTCAAGGTTCCTAACAGCACAGTGGCCTCCATAATCCTTAAATGGAAGAAGTTTGGGACCACCAGAAGTTTTCCTAGACCTGGCTGTCCAGCCAAACTGAGCAATCGTGGGAGAATAGCCTTGGTGAGAGAGGTAAAGAAGAACCCCAAGATCACTGTGGCTGATCTCCAGAGATACAGTAGGGAGATGGGAGAAAGTTCCACAAAGTCAACTATCACTGCAGCCCTCCACCAATCGGGCCTTTATGGAAGAGTGGCCGGACGGAAGCCTCTCCTTAGTGCAGGACATATGAAAGCCCGCATAGAGTTTGCTCAAAAACACATGAAGGACTCACAGACTATGAGAAATAAGATTCTCTGGTCTGATGAGATGAAGATAGAACTTTTTGGTGATAATTCTAAGCGGTATGTGTGGAGAAAACCAAGCATTGCTCATCACCTGCCCAATACAATCCCAACAGTGAAACATGGTGGTGGTAGCATCATGATATGGGGGTGTTTTTCAGCTGCAGGGACAGGACGACTGGTTGCAATTGAAGGAAACATGAATGAGGCCAAGTACAGAGATATCCTGGATGAAAACCTCTTCCAGAGTTCTCTGGACCTCAGACTTGGCCGAAGGTTCACCTTGCAACAAGACAATGACCCTAAGCACACAGCTAAAATAACAAAGGAGTGGCTTCAGAACAACTCTGTGACCATTCTTGACTGGCCCAGCCAGAGCCATGACCTAAACCCAATTGAGCATCTCTGGAGAGACCTGAAAATGGCTGTCCACCAACGTTCACCATCCAACATGACGGAACTGGAGAGGATCTGCAAGGAAGAATGGCAGAGAATCCCCAAATCCAGGTGTGAAAAACTTGTTGCATCATTCCCAAGAAGACTCATGGCTGTACTAGCTCAAAAGGGTGCTTCTACTCAATACTGAGCAAAGGGTCTGAATACTTATGACCATGTGATATTTCAGTTTTTCTTTTTTAATAAATTTGCAAAAATTACTACATTTCTGTTTTTTTTTCAGTCAAGATGGGGTGCAGAGTGTACTTTCATGAGAAAAAAAATGAACTTTTTAGAATTTACTAAATGGCTGCAATGAAACAAAGAGTGAAAAGTTTAAAGGGGTCTGAATACTTTACATACCCACTGTATGTTCCATACACGGTCAGACACAGACATTACACAGTACACAGCAGGGGCACATTTATAAGATTATCTCAGAACATTTTACTTAAATACATTCAATTGTGGAACTTATTATTATTCCAAGATCTATTGATTAAAATTAACTTTTGTTCGTGGGAAAACCCCTTTAAATAGATTTAGGGACATGATGTCATTGATCAACTCCGGACAACCTGCAAAACCCAGCACAGAGCACAGCAGAGGGCAGAAGACCGAGGAGAATGAAACGGAGACACAGATACCTGGGACTGGTGTGTAACAACCTGATCCTTATCCTGATGATATCTGGGGAACGTCCAGAGACCCACACACATTAGATGACCAGCTGGTTCCACTGAAATCGTTAAGTTAGGCTGATTTTAACATGTATGGCAGCCTCTAAAGCAGGGATGTCAACCTCAAACACACAGACGGCCAAAATGAAAAACTTGGTCCAAGTCGCAGGCCAACCAGTATACGGTATAATTAGCCCCACATAGTCCTCCATACAGAATAATGGGCCCCACATAGTCCTCCAAACAGTATAATGGCCCCACACAGTCCTCCATACAGTATAATGGCTCCACATAGCCCTCCATACAGTATAAAGGACCCCACAGTCCTCCATAGAGTATAATGGGCCCCACATAGTCCTCCATAGAGTATAATGGGCCCCACATAGTCCTCCATACAGAATAATGGGCCCCACATAGTCCTCCATACAGTATAATGGGCCCCACATAGTCCTCCATACAGAATAATGGGCCCCATATAGTCCTCCATACAGAATAATGGCCCCACATAGTCCTCCATACAGTACAACTTGACCCCCACATAATTCTCCATACAGTATGATGGGCCCCACATAGTCATCCATACAGAATAATGGGCCCCACATAGTCCTCCATACAGTATAATGGGCCCCACATAGTCCTCCATACAGAATAATGGGCCCCACATAGTCCTCCATACAGTATAATGTCCCCACATAGTCCTCCATACAGAATAATGGCCTCACATAGGGATGGTGATTCTGGTGTCGTGGGCCAAATATAATCATCCTATGGGCTAGATATGGCTGACATGTGTGCTCTAAGGGAACCTGTTAGCAACATTAGCAGTGGTAGTGCAGACTAGGGCAGTGTAAATTATTATCAGAGATACCTATTAGGGTGCCATTCGCTGTGCCATTGCCTTCAACTTTATTGATCAGTGCACCGGCCGGTGGGCATATTAGTGCACTTAAGAGTCTATGGATCCTCTTCACTTCTTCCCGCCATGCCAGTGCCCCATTTGTTGACTGACAGTAGAGAGCAGAGGTGACGTTATGTAGCAGAGCTTTTGTCTCCACAGTCAATTAATAAGTGGTAGCGACGCTGACAGGGAGAATAGAAGAGGAGTCGTAGATTGCAAGTGCATTGATACGCCCATCAATGCACTTGTGAGCATAATTTGCATTTTAATAAAATCTTAATTTCATAACAGCACAGCAGATAGTACATATAATAGATGTCCTTGATAATGTTTTACACTATCCTATCCCGCACTAGCTTTGCGAATGTTATGCTTGAGTCACTCTGTGTGCATGATTTGCAACTGTTTGACAGCTTTAATACATGTGAGGAATACCTAACGAACAGGCATTCCTCACATGTATTAAAGCTGTCAAACAGTCGCAAATCATGCACACGGGAGTGACTCAAACATAACATTCGAGCACCCCGAAGATGCTCGGAAAACACCTGAGCATGCTTGTAAATCTCGAGTAACGAGTGTGCTCGCTCATCACTAGTTACTAATTCCATTCAAGTCCCAGCTGAAGCCTGTGCGGATCGGTCTCTATCAGATTTGTGCATAAGAGCCCTGCTGTTTTTGTTCTATTCTCCATTGTAAACTATTCAAGATCTTTCAAGTTTCTTTAGGAATTTTAAGTGCAAAAATAACCCATTTAAGTGCAGTCAGCGCTTCTCAGGATTATTTTTCTATAAATCTGTAGCAGAGGGACGAGCATCACCCACAAAGCAGACGCGCTATCGTCCACCGAGGGGTGCTGTCAAATTTTTTCAGGATGATAAATTGACAATAATTTACAAGTTTTGGTCATGAAATCCTACTTTTAGCCTCACTAGGTTATAATAAAATTGTTGGTTTTAAAGGGAATCTGTCAGCAGTATTTCACTCCCGAAAGACAAGTCCAGCAATACCTTTACACAACAAATCCGTCCCTACGTTACTGAGAAATAAGTGCTTGCATTAATATACAGATGAAGCTGAAGGACTATGGTAGATCTGAAGCCTTTGTCCCTCCAGCTCTATTCCCTGCCCAGTGCTGCCTCCTCCAGCTTGACTGACTGCTTCTATGCTGTGTGACTTAAAGCAAAGGAGCCGTCAGTCAAGAAGGAGGAAGCAGTGCTGACCCAGAGGTGTATCTAGGCTTTCTGGCACCCGAGACAAGAGTTCAGTTTGGCGCCCCCCCAAGCACATACGCGATTTGCACACTTAGTCACGTGCCGACGAGCTGCTCTCCCTAATTCTCTCAATGTTCAGTGAAAAACTGAGAGAAGCAGAAAGAGAAGCGAGTTGTCACGTGACCGTAAGTATGAAAATCACATATGAGTGAGGTATCCATGTGATGACTGCTGGAACCAGCATGCAAAGCTGAATCCTGACAGTGAGTATATTACACGCTGTTAGGATTGGCTACAGGGCTTCATTTTATAATTAAAGGGCTCGCCCAGGTTTGAGATTAAAGTCTGCCGTCACTCTATGTGTCTTCAAGCTTCTGAATTTTCACAGCGCATGCACTGCACACTTTTAGGATTCTCCCTTGCACAAGTATGACATTTATATACTTCTGGCCACATTCTGACTAGACGTGTCCGGCCTCGCTCAATTCATTGCCATTGAGTGAGGCCACGCATGTCTAGTCAGCATGTGACCGCAAGTATACAAATCGCCGGCACCAGAGAATCCTGACAGTGTGCAGTGCACACTGTGAGAAGTCAGAAGCCTGCAGTCACATAGAATGACTGTAGACACATCACAAACTTAAACAACCCCTTTAATGCTCCTAACATAAATAAAAATATGAGAATTAGTAGCACAAAAAACATTTACATCAAGGTACCTAACAGATGACGTTGTTGTAAGGTGCCCCAGCGAGGTAGTCGTGGGGCGAGCTGTGGCCCCTGCTCGCTCTGGCACCCTACACACAATGTGTGTCCTCTCTGATGAGCTGCAGTGTATGTAGTGCTCTCCACTTACTTCAGACCATCCGGTTGAGTCTGTCTCCAGGCATTTCTCTTCTGGGACCAGGGCAGCAATAAATTCAGAGGACACGAGGTTCTTAACCATAACTGGGACTTTAGTTGGGGAAGAGGAATATGTACAATATTTACTGGCAAATATAATGGATAAGGCCCAACGGGTTGTCATCTTTCCCACAGGTTCTGGAAACAACTTCAGCCCTGGTTTCCTCTTTAAGTGAACCATCTCTGTTGCTCTATTCTCTAGCCCTAGAGAATCTTCCTAACCAGTGACAGTATATCCCGATCCTAGTTCTCCTCATGTCCTAGCCTTGAGTCCTAGCTTCTTCTGCAGCCTGCAGACAAAATGGCTTACTGTCCCCTCCAGGCTGTGCCCTTACACTGTCCCCCCATACTATCCCCCACACTACTCAGTCTCTATTCTGTGCCCACTCACACTTCCCCCCCCCCATTATTTCCCCCTCCTCCTCATACTGTCTTCTCTCACATCCCCCCCCACTAACCATACGGTCTCCTCATATATTTACCCTCACACACCCCCCCCCAATTCCCCATACTGTCTCTGCACAACTCACATCACCCTCGCTCCCCATACTGTGTCCGTATACATTCCCCTTCTTCGCTCCCCATATTGCGTACGCACCCATTCTCCCCATTCTGTGTCGGCACCAATCACCTACACCCCTCCCCCCACACTAAATCTCCTCCACCCATACAATAAATCTTCCCCCAGCCATACAATAAATCTCCCCCCATAGAAAATCACCCCCAGCCATACAACAAATCTCCCCCCATAAATACAATAAATCTCCCCCTATAGTAAATCTCCCCCCAGCCATACCATAAATCACCCCCCATAGTAAATCACCCTCCAGCCATACAATAAATCACACCCCCATAGTAAATCACCCCCTAGCCATACCATAAATTACCCCCCAGCCATACCAAAAATCATCCCCATAGTAAAGCACCCCCCAGCCATACCATAAGTCAACCCCCATAGTAAATCACCCCCTAGCCATACCATAAATCACCCCCTAGCCATACAATAAATCACCCTCCTATAGTAAATCACCCCCAGCCATACTATCAGTCACACCCCATAGTAAATCACCCCCTAGCCATACCATAAATCACCCCCAGCCAAACAATAAATCACCCTCCTATAGTAAATCAACCCCCAGCCATACCGAAATAACCCCCATAGTAAATCACCCCCAGCCATACAATAAATCACCCCCCATAGTAAATCACCCCCCAGCCATACCATAAATCACCCCCCAGCCATACAATAAATCACCCCCCCATAGTAAATCACCCCCCACAATGAATCTTCACCTCCATCTTCGGTGTCTTCAGCTCTGAAGCACAGAGCACTTTCCACCAATGTGCGCCTCTGCTGCGTCGGTGAGTGACGTCAGCAGTGTGATCACATGATCTGATCATGCTGCTGGCGTCGCTCTGACCCTGAGGTCAGAGCTTCAACGCTGGGAGCCGGCACACTGCAGCTTCTCTGAGCCGGGTGTCAGCTTGATACCCTGCTCAGAGAACTGCCGACTCCCAGTCCGGGGGGCGGCAGACCGCAGCCGCCGGGGGAGACACATCAGACCGCCGAATTAGGCGGCACGACTGCGCCCCCCCCCCCCTAGATACGCATCTGCGCTGACTGGCAAATAGAGCTGGAGTGACAGAGGCTTCAGATCTACAAATAGTCCTTAAGCCTCATTTGAATATCAATTTAAATGCTGATTTCTCAGTAATGGAGGAACAGACTGGCCATGTAAAGATATTGCTGGACTTATCTGTGAAAAAGCTACATGCACATATACTGTAAATACTGTGGGGGATGAAATCCTGCTGACAGATTCCCTTTAAGATAACCGTGTACTGCATTTTCTTTCAGGTTGCTATCTTATTGGAAGAGTTACTTTGCAGACTGCAGCAGGTTTTTTCTCTAGCAAGGGTTTCTAGGGACTATATGTATTTCCCTTGACCTCTACCATAACAAACTTTTCCTGGGTCTCCTGCAAACAAGCTTTTTCAGACCATGATACCATATCGCAAGCCCATGGAGAAAGTGTTTATTTAATGTGACAGCAGAGATCAGTAGCTGGGAAGAGACAGCGCAGAAGCCTAGGACTCGGCATGTACAGCCTGAGGTGAACAAACATTAAAGAGCACTAGAGGTGAAAATGACAGAGACGTGGACTATTGTAGGTGAATGGCCCAAGAGAGACTATTTTGAATGATGAGTAGAGCTGCCATGTTTTACGAACCAAAAATCATCACTGTAGAATGAGATGGGTTAAATGCACAATTCTCCCCGTGATAGCAGTGCCATTATGCCAATTTCATACCTTCAGCCTGTAGGATCTCAGGTTGTGTGGTGGACAACTCCTGGTTGTGCTGATTTTTGTCACTTTCTTGTTCTGTAGTTAAATATGTATATGAGCTGTTGCTTAACAGTGTCACAGCTCTGTCTCTAGAGGAGGGCAAAACAAAACAGATATATTCACTGGAAAGGGCAATGCCAGCGAGAAGCCAGGTAAAAGTAAATATCACATGCATTAAGAGACTCCAGTACAAAACCCTAACTTTGGCATGCAAACCCATCCACAACCTGTCTCCCCCATAAATCTGTGACCTAGTCTCCCAGTACTTACCTGCATGCAACCTCCAATCCTCACAAGATCTCCTTCTCTACTCCCGTCTTATCTTCTCTTCCCACAAGCGCATACAAGATTTCTCCCATGCATCCCCCCCTACTCTGGAACTCTGTACCCCAACACATCAGACTCTCACCTACCGTGGAAACCTTCAAAAAGAACCTGAAGACCCACCTCTTCCGACAAGCCTACAACCTACAGTAACCCTTGCTCCACCATACTGCTGCATGACCAGCTCTACCCTCACCTACCCCTCACCTCACCCATCCCTTGTAGATGTTTGTGAGCCCTCGCGGGCAGGGTCCTCGCTCCTGGACCAGTCGGTGACTTGTATTTTTCAAGATTATTGTAATTGTTTGTGCTATGTATATCCCTTTCACATGTAAAGTGCCATGGAATAAGTGGCGCTATAATAATAAATAATAATAATTTTAATAATAATATCACCAAAGTAATAGCTCAATCAGATGTCCGTTCTCTTCTCAAACAAGAAAAACGGACCATCAGTATTTTTGTTCAGTTTCATGCGAGTTTCATCAGAGTTTGATCAAAGTTTCATGCGAGTGTCATCAGAATTTGTTCCGAGTTTCATCAGTTTTTCTCGAATGAGAAAAAAAAATATTTCTACAACTTTTCATGCAGTCTGTGAAAAAGTGATAGCACACGGATTGACTTTTGAACGGACCCATAGACTTGCATTGCTGATTTTGATCTGACACTCGGATAAATATTGGACATGTCTCCTTGATTATGCGCAGACCACTCGGTCCAACTAAAAACTCGGATATGTGAAGAGTCCCATAGATTATTATAGGTACGAGTTCCATCTGTGAAAAACACAGAACTTGAAAAATGGACACCTGAATGAGCCCTTAGTTTGTGTGTTAGGCTTCATTCACACATCTGTTGTTCTCATACGAGTGATATCCATGGTTTTCACGGATTTAACTTGTACTTATAATAGTGAATTGAGTCACGTCCGCAATTTAATAAACTGTGTACAGCAATGTGGAATATGTTGGTGCACTGCTAAATAAGTAAAAGAAAATATCAAGTAAAAATGTTTCAGAAACTGTGGTACTAGTAGTTTTTGGCATATTGTGGCTATCTCAAAATCCTCAGGAATCGCTTAACTGAATGTTGACAACTGCTTATATCTACGTTGATCTTATACCAATACATTACAGTATCCTAGGTTCATGGGAAGAAGCTGCTGAGTAATGAAGGCCAACAACAACTAATGACCTGACAGCTAGGATTTATGAAGAAATAATAATAATTATTATATTATTTATATAGTGCCAATATAATCCATAGCACCATACAAATCAGAGGGGAGCTGTACAAACAGAATCACACATTACATAGTAAAACATAATTAAATAATTTATACAAGAGGAGTGAGGACCCTGATCACAAGACCTTATGAGGAAGTAGGGGGGACATAAAGGGTAAAAAGTGCTTATAGCGTATTTTCCAGCCAGTATCTGTATTGGTCCAGATACAAAGTACTATTGATTGCATGTAGGGTGTGGGAACAGGTGATAGACGGGGTCAGATTCAGAAGAAAATGTAGGAAGAGAGAACAGAGAGCAGTTTGATTAGTAAGGTGATATCATATTCCAGTCTAGGGACATGTTTTTTTTTGGCACGCTTAAAACTGTAGATACTGGAAATTAACTGGATTGTCTGGGGTAGTGCATTCCAGAAAACTGGTGCTGCATGAGAGAAGTCTTGGAGACAGGAGTGTGAAGTTTGGATTATAAAGGATGTTAGTCATAAGTAATAGGTTAAAATAGTTCAGTAATTTGATGTAACTCTAGGCCGTTTACTGGGTTATATTCACATGTAACTGTTTTTTGCTGACATTTCTGTGACTGTCTCATGCATTTAAATGTGGCTTATTGAGATGTGATTTTCAGTCATAGACATTTCTGTAACAAATCTGCCACAAGTGAATATAATCTGAAGGTTTATGAACAGTAGAGGTGCCCATATACCTTAGACAGCTGTCAACCAACAATCGTTTGGCCAACAGCTACCTTTACCAGTGCTACTGCCTCATATACAGCCCAGCGTTCATGTGTTTCCATTGTGGCGAGTGGAGTTATTCCCTGCCAAACACATCTGACCTCAAGGTAGAAACGTATATTCTTCATTGTCTTTGCAGGGAAGAGTCAGAAGGCCCCATGCACATTAGCTTGTCAGTCAGTCTCACGAAAATCGTCATGTATGGCCGCCATGATGTGTTTGAAGGCCATAATGTATTATGGCACTGTATAATCTCAGAGTGTAGGAACCTGTAAAAAGGCATCCATTTGCTTCCGAGGCACATTGAGGCTTTATCTGTCAAATTTTGTATAATTCTGGCACAAAAAGTCATGCCATGTTCTATTGTCCTCATATTACAAGTACCGGTATCTTCTCCTGGATGAAATGCTTTATCAGGAGATCAGCTCTGTAATATGGTGTCTGACGGAGCATGTCCCCTTTTTTCTGTCCAAACCATACACACCCAACATAATATGGGGCCGTCCCGACCATGACAGTTCATGTATAATACCTGAATTTCTCATCCTGGTTGAAATTATGATAAAAAGTGAAGTTATTATCCTTGACAACATCTGACCATGTTTTATGGAAGGAATCTCTTTTGCTTTTCAGATAATTGAGGAGATCTCCATGTGGGCAGTATTCAAAAATTAAGTATATCGGACCTACAATAAAAAAAGGATATACACAAGAAAATGAACAATTTATATTTAGTGCATATAGTATGGAGAATGATAAAAAAACAGTTACCGTACTTTTTACCTGATAAAGTGCACGCTCCAAGCAAATTGACTATATTATCGTGGTGTTCAATCTGGGTCATCATCTTCAGTTCAGACATTAAGGCATCTTTTTCTGAAGCATCAGGATTTTCTGAAATTTGAGACGTTGAAGGGAATCTGTCAGCAGGTTTTGCTATGTAATCGGTATCCAGCATGAAGTAGGGGCAGAGACCCTGATTCCCGTGATGTGTACCATATTGGTCTGTGTTTTGCTGTTTCGATAAAATCTGTGTTTTATCAGCAGGAGATTATCACTACAAGACTAGGTGTCTGGTGCGTCTTTGGTCCAACCACACCCCCACTACTGATTATCAGGTTTCTATACAATGTACACAGGAAGCTGCCAATCGGTGATGTGGGCGGGGTTATACACAGCTCAGCATTCAGAGCACTGCCAGCAGAGAAAACTGTGATTCTATCTCAACAGCTGCACCCAGTAAACTAAGTGATACATCGCTGGAATCAGGACCTCTGTCCCTACATCATACTAATGTCAGATTAGATAGCTAAAACCTGCTGACATACAGTATTCCCTTTAAATTGACATATCTCTCAGGAATATAATGTTAAAATGTATTTTAAATGTCAAAGTACAATGCCCAGTGATGTATTGGAAGCCTGAAGAAATGGTCTCGCGACAAGGCATTTTAGCAGGTACAGAGTGATCCACAAGGAGCTGGCGCATTCTCCAAGGAGCCACTGAGCTAAGGAGTAGACCCTTTTTCAATTAATCAAAGTTCCATCATCTCTGCTGCCACCATCTCCTACACCTTGTTTAGTGGCAGCGCCATCTTCGTTGCTTGGGAAAACAGGGTAGTTTATTTAATAAGTTACCCAGTTTACTGTATAAATGCACGTGAGCTAACTGAGATGATATCTTGAAGGCACAGTTAGGTCTGTCTTATCCCATTAGACGCCCAGCCACTCGTATGTCCTCAAAGCTTCCAACATCTCATCTTACAGTTCCTCACTGCCTGCCGCTGTGTGATCTCGTCATGAGGTCCAGGTAACATAAAGCAAATATGATGGGGAAACAGAGAACCCACTTTAATACTGTTCTCTAAAAGCCCATATGCACCTATCCACCCTTGTTGATGACCAGTTCTGAGGATCCATTCTAGAACCACCAGTTTTCTCCTCTTACCTTTCAGCATTTTGACCGCCACCTGCAGGGACACTCCCGATTTACTGATTCCAAAAGCTTTAGCAGTGACCACTTTCCCAAAGGCTCCGGATCCAATGGTATCACCTATAACAAGCAGAACACTAGAATAGTTTCTGTTGGTTGGGTGGTTTGCCAGGATATCTTAAGGACATCATCCACATCTCACCAAACTCCAGATTCTCTCTTGGGAACTCCCACTTTTTCACATCATAGGGCAGAACACTGAAATCAATGTAGATGTATTCATTATCGGAGGGTCCGATGTATTGCAGCATTTGTAACTGACTTTCATATTTGTATTTCTGTCCAAAAAATAAATAAACAACTTATAAGTGGAGTTTAAAAAACAAACAAACAAAAATTCTAAATGATTGGAAATGCTACCTTCTTGTACTTTCTCAGGATCAGGGCAAATAGAATAGCAAAGAACAAACTGCAAATTCCAGTCACAGTTGGGAGAATCAAATTACTTTGTTCTGCAATAGAAATATAATAGTTGGTTTCATAGGGTGTAGGAATTCATTCTCTCAGGTAGGCATTAAGTAGCATTCACACAGACAATGCGGTTTGGTCCAAACAGGTGCAGTTTTATTGCTTTCATAAAACTCCAAGGGATTCAAAACCAAAAACAGCCTCTTCTGGGCACAAAGGTATAACAGCAAATAGTTCATTCAGCGGGCACATATGTCGGTGCAGGCTCCTCTCTCTCCTGGAGCAAACTTTAGACAAAGGAGGGATATGGTCCTACAAGTCTCAGTATCCCCTTCAGCCTGAGCTCCAGCAGCTTCCAGCTCCATATGGAAGTGTTCAACACTGGGCACAGTTCACACTGAACAGGCTGCAGCTTCTACACGTTACTCTGCAGCTCCAGCACACAGACTGGTCAGCTTTCCTAGCTCTCCAAGCCACAGATCACATTTTGGCTGGTCACTCACCAGCTACAACACAGTCCACTCAACAACCAGCAGACTGACACAGGGTGAACCCATTTCTTGATTCTTAGTCAAAGCTAACCAGGTGCATCTAATTAAGGCCTGCAGTGCTAGTATTTAACCCAGTCCTACCAGGCTTTGCTACAATTGTTACAGCATATCTACAAGTGGTAAAAAAAACAGACTACTCAGTGACAATGATGGTCACTGGCCAAGGCTGACTCCTTATTTTATTGAGCTACTTGATTTGGCATGTATTATTAAATGGGTATTTCAGTCTAAACAATTCATAACCTACCCATGATCTAGGTGATAACATTTTTAGACTTGAATCCCCTTTTAAACATTGCTTTTAGTTGAGAAAATCAAGTACAAACAGGTCTGTGGTTATGGTATTTCTATTTGCACGAAGTCTTAAAAATGGAAAAATGTATATGTGCTTGGAAATTAAAAGTTAAAGCAATAACACAAATTTCACTATTATGTTTTTTTTGTAACTTTTTAGTTTAGCTGTGGCAGCTATTTTTGCAGCAGTAACAATTCATGAAGCCATATTAGTTGCCACATTTTATTGCTTCAGGTGTGAATAACAAATACGGCGACATATGGAGACACCATACACTGTACCTTACGGCAGCGCACGGAGTGGGTGCAGCCCCATAGCACTAGGGACCCTAAGCGTCTCAGTACATGATCTCTGCACACAGCTATGTTAGATGTATTAATGAACAAACTTACCAATGTGTTTTAATAAAATTTCTGCACAAGTTTCCCCGACAGAATTGACAGCGCAGCTGCAGATGGTGACCATCTCTGCTTGGTCCTCTACATCCAATGTGCTACTTGACGTCCAACTATATCCGTTTCTTTCTGATTGTCCTTCAGTTATTCCATTCTTGATTTTTACCTTACAGCTGTCAATAAAATCCTCATAAAAAGGTTCCATGTAAATTGAAAAAAAATCCAATAAATGCTAAAAAATTCCCATGAAAACTTACTTGGAACTGCCATCACTCTTCAGCCATGACCAGGTAGGCAATGGATAGCCTTGTGACTTGCAGGAGACAATCTTCATGTTAATCGTTTTACATTCAACCTCAGGTTTTTCTATTGATTAAATGAGATAGAAAAAAAAATCTTTCTCATACTAGGTGGGTATAATAGCTCTATAAGTGGCTTGACTATACAGGGTTGGTGCCATTGCAACTAGTTGTGGGCACACAGTGCTCTAGGTAAGCATGTTCTACAGATTTTAAGCTGTGGGTAGGGTAGGCACCATGTGCCTCTTTCACTCAATAGTCCGTTGAGATCGCAATAGACTAAAGGAAACATAATATGAAGGGGCTCTTTGGAGATCTAAAGCCTCTGTCATAGTGGCTCTCTTCCCTGCCCTGCACCGCCATCTCCTGTTTGACTGACAGACATTATTCTGTATGACTTCAGGCAAAGGAACTGTCAGTCAAGCAAGAGGAGGTTGGGGAATAGAGCTGGAGTGACATAGGCTTCAGATCTATCATAGCTATTCAGCCTCATTTGTATATCACTTCAAACACTGATTTCTCAGTAATGGAGAAAAGGACTGGTCATGTAAAGGTATTGCTAGACTTGTCTTTAAAAGAGCTACATGAACATATAAATAGACTGGGTGTGAAATCCTGCTGACAGATTCCCTTTAATGTATTAATACATGAACAACCCTATCCCAGAGCAAAGACTTTCTCAGCTCCAGCTAATAGACTGGATACCAATCAGGGGACCTCCTCTATGAATAGTCCATCTCACATGTAGTCCAATGCCTTGCCTTTTGCTTTTCTCTAAAAATGTTCTATATTACCAATTTACAAAAAAAATGTTTGATCTACATGGATATCAGTATAACTCACTGAGCAAATTCAAAGTGAAGGTTTTGCTGAGCTGAACGTCATCATTTTCTACGTAGAACATGTACTCTCCCGGCGTGTTTTTGTGGAGGCAGTATTCAGATTTGCTGTCCAAGAATTAAGACATATATTCATAGTTACTTTTACGTTATTGCCATAACTTCATATTAAGTATAATATTCAATATGTAATACTTAAATGGTTCACCGAGATCATGTATTTGATTTGAACAGTCATTCTGTGCTGATAGAATCACTTTAAAAGGAATATGTCAGCAGGATTTAACTCTCTAAACTATTTATATGTGCATGTAGTTCTTGCAAAGACAATTCCAGCAATACCTTTACATGGCCAGTCTGTTCCTCTATTACTGAGAATTAGAATTGATAAGCAAATGAGGCTGAAGAGCTATGATAGATCTGAAGCCTCCGTCACTCAAGCTTTATTCCCCAACGATGTCTCCTCCAGCTTGATTCACAGCTTATATGTTGTGTGACTTTAGGCAAAGGAGCCGTCAGTCAAGCAGGAGGAGGCAGTGCTGGGTGGGAAATAGAGCTGGAGTGACAGAGGATTAAGATCTTCAGCATCATCTGCATATCAATTCAAACACTAATATCTCCACAATGAAGGAACAGACAGACCATGTAAAAGTACTGCTGAGCTTGTCCAAGAAAGAGCTAAATGAGCATAAAAATAGTCTAGGAGGTGAAATCCTCCTGACAGATTCACTTTAAAGTGGATTTCTGGGACTTTAATAAAGATTAATTATCCTTCCAGCTACTAGAATCCTCACCAGTTGAATAAAGAAGTCATGGTCCCTTCCACTATTTATTAAGGCACACTGCAAATCAACAACCTTCAATATACAAAATTTCTACAAACATAATTATTTATAAAATCTGCAGAAGACCACCAGGAAGAACGCTAAGGCCTTGTTGTCACGTGTGAAAATGCTGCTTTTATCCCGTTGTTTTAATTCTGCAGGTAACTGCACCAAAATAAATGATCGCAATTTTTTCTGATTATTGCATTTTTGCTACGTTTTTTTATTCATTTTTCCCTTTTTAGACTTTTTTTGAAGATTTGACACAATTTTCTTTTATGCATTTTTTTGTGCAGAAATGGTGGGATTTCTGCACTTAAAAACACAATTGTGTTTTTTTACATGCATTTTTTCAGCCTCCTTATAGAAGTCTATAGGGAAAAATGCACCAAAAAAAGCATAATTCTATCGTGTTTTTAACTGCCTTTCGCAAACTGACATAACTGTATTTCCAGATTGCAAGTGCCTTCCCCAGTCTGCAGTGCAGTTTTATCACAGGAGTTGTTCCCAAGCAATCCACCACATGAGCCAGCTGTTATACACAGCTAAGCTCTTGTTGCATGTCCTGGGACCAGACCTAGTTCCAATCCCAGCACATTAACCTGACACATGCTGCTGTCAAAAGTGATGGTGGCATGTGAAAAGTTTGTCAGAGGGAGATTGCTCCCTCTGTCAGCCCATTGGCACCCCACAGCGAGATCACAGAGTGCCAATGGTTGCAATGTCAATAATGATGCCTAACAATGGCCTTTATGTCTGCCATGAACTTCAGATTCCAATAGAGGCGGGGTCTAATATGATACCTGTCAGTCAAACACCGAAAGGCTAGGTAATACATTGTACTAATACAGTAGCGCCATGTATTATCAATGCCATTAAGAGATCACTTGTTCAAGACACCTTGTCGGACTAGTAAGTATTGCAATTAAAAGAAAATGTTTTTAAGGGTAAAAATAATATTTGGAAATATAAAAACTCGAAATCATAGTTTTAATGCTAAAAAAAAATTGGTTTATTTGTGAAAAAAAGTTATGGGCATCAGAATATAGTGATATTTTTTAGTAAAACATAAAAAAAAACAATTTATTCTTGTGATCATATTGATTTGCATACTAAAAAAAATGTCAATTATACCTAACAATGAGCGGTGTTTAAAAAATAAATTTGATTTAGAATTTATGTTTTTTTGTGTAATAAAAAATGTCACATGGACCACAAAGTGGTACCAACGAACAGTATAGTTTGGCATGAAATAAATAAGCCCTTCTACTGCTCCACTGACACAAAAAAAGTGATTTTCTCAAAGTGTATTTATTATCCAAAATAATTAAACATAAATGAAAGTATATACAGTTGGTACTGCCGCATTCTTACTGGCCTACAGAATACATTTGGCTCGCTATTTGTGTAGCGTGGCAAATAGCGTAGAATTTAAAAAGCAAACAACATTGGCAGAATAGCAGTTTTGCTTAAATT
Source organism: Phyllobates terribilis (assembly GCF_046119375.1). Lineage (NCBI taxonomy): Eukaryota > Metazoa > Chordata > Amphibia > Anura > Dendrobatidae > Phyllobates > Phyllobates terribilis. Next base: position 106,309,989 of record NW_027362762.1, read on the forward strand.
CCTCCCACTATATAGTTAATAAAAGATTACACTGGTCAACACAAAAAAAAATCATCAGCAAAGGTAATATGTCTGTTTTATGGAGTTTGATGTGCTGATTCCAAAAATATGCTTAGTTTCGCTCTATCACATAAAGTTTCTGATATAGAAGCATTTTTGTTATTACGTTATTTCTACATTTTCAGTGCATGTGGTTTTTCTATGTTATTCCCATTTCTTTGCTTGTCGTACTTAATTGTGAATTTTCTTACAGGGACAACATCAGTAAAGTTTTTAGTGAGTTTTATGGGAAGGAGTATTGACTGTGTAGTCAGCCAATGACTGCTTCTCGGAAAGTCACATGTTATGGGGAGGAGCTAACTGTTATGAGGTGGTCAGTCAGAAAAGGATGGTGATAGCAGCAAGGACTGGTATGTGAGACTGTGACAGGAGACTGGCCTCTACTGGCCTCTTACACTGAGGTGTAACTGAGTGAGGGTCTCCACATAGAGAGACCCTGAAAGCAGCCAATATCACACTGAGAAACTGCAAGTGCTCATCTGTAAGGAATAGGCTGACCCGATTACCTCACGCCTGTATATAGTTTTCTACCAGATTACCTCCAATAAAATCAGTTCTAAATACAAGCAGCCTCTGTCATCTCTGGAAAATATCTACATACCGGCTCATCGCATTTTTTTTTGAGTTTGTCACCACCATTGAACTGAACTTACTTTACTGTTTGATCTGATTTAAAGGAGAAAAATGCCCCGACAGTGTATCAATCATCCGGACAGATTCTGCTATGTGTGTGGTTCTTTTACACCAAAAGGCCAAGTACGTTCAATCACTCATGATATTATAACGATGTACCAGATGTACTTTAACTGTGCACTTGGTGATCAAGACAAAAACTGGCCCCTCGTGTGATATGCTCAAGTTGTTCAAATGGTCTTCGTGACTGGTTGAATATGAGGAAAGTGGCTATGCCATTTGCTGTTCCCATGATTTGGAGAGAACCCAAAAATCATAGTGATGACTGCTACTTTTGTTTTGTTAAACTGAAGGGCTTTTCTACAAAGAACAAACATAAGATTAATTACCCTGAACTTGAATCTGCGATTAGGCCAGTTCCACATGATGATACGTTGCCAGTTCTTGTAGCACCGTTGTCTGGATTGGATGAAATTAAAGTAGAATATGGAGCTGAAGGCATGGAGACATCAAGTCAAGATGAGTATGTACCTGATGGAGCAGCCGAGCAGGCAGAACGCTTTAGTCAACATGAATTAAATGATCTCATCAGAGACCTGTCATTGTCAAAAGATAAAGCCGAACTTCTTGCATCTAGGTTGAAACAGAAGAATCTTCTTCATGATGATGTCAAAGTGTGTTATTACCGAAACAGAATTAACAGGGTAACACAATTTCTCACAGTTGATGGACCAATGGTGTTCTGTAACAATGTGAATGGCGTCTTTGTAGAACTGAATTAATAGTATTTTGTTGGAGATTGGGGATTGTTTATTGACTCATCCCAGAGAAGTTTGAAAGCAGTATTGCTTCACAATGGAAATATGAAACCATCTGCTCACTCATGTCATCTAAAGGAAAGTTATGAAAATCTGTCAGTTGTTTTGGATGCTATACAATATAAACATCATCAATGGAATACAGTGGGTATGGAAAGTATTCAGACCTCTTTAAATTTTTCACTCTTTGTTTCATTGCAGCCATTTGGTAAAGTCTAAAAAGTTCATTTTTTTTTCTCATTAAAGTACACTCTGCGCCCCATCTTGACTGAAAAAAAAAAAGAAATTTAAATTTTTTTTGCAAATTTATTAAAAAAGAAAAACTGAAATATCACATGGTCATAAGTAATCAGACCCTTTGCTCACACACTCATTTTTAAGTCACATGCTGTCCATTTCCTTGTGATCCTCCTTGAGATGGTTCTACTCCTTCATTGGAGTCCAGCTGTGTTTAATTAAACTGATAGGACTTGATTTGGAAAGGCACACGCCTGTCTATATAAGACCTCACAGCTCACAGTTCATGTCAGACCAAATGAGAATCATGAGCTCAAAGGAACTGCCCAAGGAGCTCAGAGACAGAATTGTGGCAAGGCACAGATCTGGCCAAGGTTACAAAAGAATTTCTGCATTACTCAAGGTTCCTATTAGTACAGTGGCCTCCATAATCCTAAAATGGAAGAAGTTTGGGACCACCAGAAGTCTTCCTAGACCTGGCCGTCCAGCGAAACTGAGCAATAGCGGGAGAAGAGTCTTGGTGACAGAGGTAAAGAAGAACCCCAAGATCACTGTGGCTGAGATCCAGAGATGCAGTAGGAAAATGGGAGAAAGTTCCACAAAGTCAACTATCACTGCAGCCCTCCACCAGTCGGGCTTTTATGGCAGAGTGGCCCGACGGAAGCCTCTCCTCAGTGCAAGACATATGAAAGCCCCCATAGAGTTTGCTCAAAAACACATGAAGGTCTCCCAGACTATGAGAAATATGATTCTCTGGTCTGATGAGATGAAGATAGAACTTTTTGGTGACAATTCTAAGCGGTATGTGTTGAGAAAACCAGGCACTGCTCATCACCTGCCCAATACAATCCCAACAGTGAGACATGGTGGTGGCAGCATCATGCTATGGGGGTGTTTATCAGCTGCAGGGACAGGACAACTGGTTGCAGTTGAAGGAAACATGAATGCGGCAAAGTACAGAGATATCCTAGATGAAAACCTCTTCCAGAGTGCTCTGGACATCAGACTTGGCCGAAGGGTCACCTGAGTTGAAAATGGCTGTCCACCAACGTTCACCAACCTGACAGAGCTGGAGAGGATCTGCAAGGAAGAATAGCAGAGGGTCCCCAAATCCAGGTGTGAAAAAAGACTCATGGCTGTACTAGCTAAAAAGGGTGCTTCTACTCAATACTGAGCAAAGGGTCTGAATACTTATGACCATGTGATATTTCAGTTTTTCTTTTTTAATAAATTTGCAAAAATTTCTACATTTCTGTTTTTTTTTCAGTCAAGATGGGGTGCAGAGTGTACTTTAATGAGAAAAAAAATGAACTTTTTAGAATTTACCAAATGGCTGCAATGAAACAAAGAGTGAAAAATTTAAAGGGGTCTGAACACTTTCCGTACCCACTGTATCAGTGGAGATTTGAAAGTGATTGGTCTGCTAATAGGAATACAAGGAGGTTTCACAAAATATTGTTGCTTCTTGTGTTTATGAGACAGTAGAAATACAGTAGAGCATTATGCTCAACGTGATTGGGGACAGAGAAACATTTATGCTCCAGGTAGACACAATGTACAGCATAATCCTTTAGTTGCTCCAACAATAATCTTTCTTGCTCCACTACATATAAAGTTGGGATTGATTAAAAATTTTGTGAAAGCCATGGCAAAGACAAATTCACAAGGGTTCCAGTACATTTCACAGAAATTCTCCAGCATTTCACCAGCAAAACATCACATCAGAGAGCTTATGAGAGATGATGTGTTTGAAGGAACTCCGAATGATAAGGAATTGAGAGCTTGGAAAAGTTTCAAGTGGATCTGTGAAAACTTCTTAGGAAAAAATAAATCTCCAGAATATGTTGAAGGTGTTGAGGAACTGCTAAATGCATAATAGTGTCTTGGATGTTGCACGTCTCTGAAAATGCACTTTTTGCATTCACATTTAGATTTCTTCCCTCCAAATCTTGGGGATGTAAGCGATGAACAAGGCAAACGGTTTCACCAGGACATTAAAGTTATGGAACAACACTACCAGGGTTTTTGGAATGATTCAATGATGGCAGATTACTGTTGGATGTTATATTGGGACAAGCCTGAAAAATGGTATCAACGACAGTCTAATGTCAAGCACTTTTAATTTTTGCTCATATTTTGCTTTCTATTTTGCATGTGAAATTATTTTGGTTCAATAAAAACTGTTTTGTGAGGTTAAGCATTTTTTTTCTGATATGTAGATTACTGCTTTCTTAATGTCGCCAGTATATTTCCTATACCTTATAATAATGATGCTGCTCCATGGAAACTATACCTGCTACAGAAAAACTATATACATTTTTGAAATCAGAACAAAAAAAAATGATTCAGAAAAGTACAAGGTCAACTGCGATGATTACAAAAAATATTTTTTTGTAGACCTGTGTTATATTTAACCCCAAAATGATTCTAATGGAAAATACAACTAATCCCCACCAAAAAAAGCCCCAATTTGATTATGAAGCTAAACAAATTGAAAAGTGATGGCCCTTGGAACGTGACAATAAGAAAGTGAATAAAAAAATGGCTTGTCATAAAGGCCAAAACTGTCTGTGACTCCAAAGGGCTAAACTCATAGTGGTGCTTGGATTTTCATGAAATGACATCAACTTTGCTTAAACTCTTAAACTAAGCAGATTTTATGCATAAAAACTGTGGAAAAAAGCAGTTTTCATGCTACATGTGAACATGGTCTAAATAGAGACTAGTAAATTAGACTTTAAATATGAAGAACACAAAAGTTAGAAGAAGACAACAGTTGATGAAAAAGACAAAAGTTCTGCCTTTTCAGATAAATGACAACAGTTATGTTAAAGTCAAGAATAGTCGAATAGTACTTGTTAGGCTGAGTTCACACGATGCGTATTTAATGCGTTTCCGCGGTGTTTTTGCAGTTGCGTAAACGCCGCGGACACGCATGAAAAACGCATGGTAGAAGGGCAGCAATGTTCCCCAATTGAAATCCGCATGTGCTGTGCCCATGATGCGGATTTTTTCGCAGCGTAAACGCTACGCTCAAAAATCCGCAGCATGTCAATTAATTTTGCGTAAACGCGGCGTTTTCGCCGCCATTGACTTGCATTAGAATGCGCCAATTCCGCAAGACTGCATCTGTACTTGCGTTATTGGCGCGTTCTAATGTGCGGATGGTACCCGAGTGTGGAGAAGAGGAGAGTCTCATCCACACCCAGGTACCATTAAAAAAGCTGTAAAACAAGAATAAAATAAAAAATATATATATACTTACCATCTGTTGGCCCGCGCAGCGCTCCTGCTTGGTTCCCGGCACTTGCAGTGAGTTGAAGGACCTGCACTGACGTCATAGTCATGTGACGGGTCACGTGACGCTGACGTCGGCAGGTCTTTCAATTCAAAGTTGCCGGCAGCCGAGAGAACGGAGTGTAAAGCAGGACAGCGCAGGCCATCGGAGGTAAGTATATACACTCTCTCGGGTCACACTATATAAATCCATGCTGTTTGCATGGATTTATACAGTGTGACCTAGTTGTCAAGCACTTTCCAGGTGATGCTAAAATCGCCTGTAAAGCGCTTGTCAATCTGCATGCGGAAACGCATGTGAATCTGCATGTGGATCCGCATGTATTCTGCAGGAAAAACGCATGCACAATCTGCATGCGTTTTTTCTGCCAGGGAGATGCAGAAATGATGCAGAAATTTTCTGCTTCATTTCTGCATCGTGTGCACATAGCCTTAGAAAAAAAAATCCTAAAAAATCAACGATAAATGTAATTTTGAGCGGACTTGTATTGAAACAAAAGCTGCACATGGCACAAAAAAAGAAGCAGAACTGGAAAGATTGTTGATGGCTTTGAACTTTGGTCTTGGTGGTGACTTGGATGCCAAGAACAACTGAACCTTTCACCACATCTAGTTGAAACTATTTCAAGTCCTAAAAGTATTGTTTGTGACTTTTTATTAAAAAAAAAAAAAACTAGTTCAGTGGAAAAAAAAATTATAATAAAAAGAATCAACGGGAAAGATAAAAATGGTGACCAGAAACATTAAACACAAAGTTCATACGCTCAGGCAAGAGTAAAAACATAATTGTTTTGGCATCACTCACGCTTATAATACCTTTGCATGTTTTTATTTGTGATGATTGAACATGGAGAAACCTTTGAGTTGTGAATCCATGCACATTGCACTGCTGGGTATGCTCTAAACTCTACGACAAGGCAAAAGTCCTGCCTTGGGTCAATGTCATGTTCTACACTTGAAGTGTCCATGTCGATAAATCCGCTGTCTACAAAACAAGAGAGAAACATAACGGATTAGCATCTTTCTGCCTATGCACAGCGTACACAGAAAGCTGCCAATCGGCGGTGTTACATAGGGCTCAGCATTCTGAGCTGTTCTAGATCTGAAGCAGAGAAATCAGTGATCATATCATAACTGCTGCCTCCAGAAAATTAAGTGACACATTGCTGGAATCAGGGTCTCAGCCCCTACATCATGGTGCTGTCAGATTACATAGCAAATATGCAGTGACAGAATACCTTTAAGGGATGAGAAGTAGCTTTTATTGGCATCATTCTGAACTATGTTGCTATATTTTAGGGGAATAGCGGTCTATGGTGAAATGTTTCTCCTTGTGGAGAGTGCCAAGCTGGCGTAAGGAGACTTATAGGCCATGCAGTGCTCCTCTGGGAAATTAAAGGGGTAGTCTATTACTCGGACAACACCTTAACATAGTAACATAGTTTATAAGGCCGAAAAAGACAAGCGTCCATCCAGTTCAGCCTATTTCTTGTGCACTGCAGCTATTCTGCTATTCCTATACCATGCGGAATAGGCCAATTTACATCATTGAGGAAAAATTCACTTCCCGACACCAATCTGGCAGTCAGATAAAATCCCTGGATTAATTAACTATCAATAAGCATAAGATGTAATTTTATTGTTCTCAAGAAAGGCGTCCAGGCCTCTCTTGAACTCTTTAAGTGAGTTGGACATCACCACTTCCTCTCCCAGAGAGTTCCAGAGTCTCACGGCTCTGACCGTAAAGAATCCCCTTCTATGCTGGTGCAGGAACCTCCTTTCCTCCAGACGCATAGTGTGCCCCCTCGTCTTTGTCACCCTCCTTGGTATAAACAGGTCATGGGAGAGATCTCTGTACTGCCCCCTGATGTATTTATACATGTTTATGAGGTCTCCCCTAAGCCTTCTCTTTTCCAACGTAAATAGGCCTAATTTTGACAACCTCTCTGGGTATTCTAGTCCCTCCATTCCCTTTATTACCTTAGTCGCCCTCCTTTGTACCCTCTCTAGCTCCAATATGTCTTTCCTGAGCACCGGAGCCCAGAACTGTGCACAATATTCTAAGTGCGGCCTTACCAGCGCTTTATACAGAGGAAGAACAATGTTCTCATCATATGCCCCTATTCCTCTTCTGATGCATGCCATGACTCTATTTGCCTTCGCAGCTGCTGCCTGACACTGGGCACTCCAATTTAATTTGCTATTAACCAAGACGCCCAGGTCCTTCTCCATGTCAGATTTCCCCAACGGTTTCTCATTTAATATGTGTGGGTGACTGCTGTTTTTCTTTCCCATGTGCATGACCTTACATTTATCGGCATTGAACCCCATTTGCCATTTTTTGGCCCAACTCCCCAATTTATCTAAATCCTCCTGTAGCTGTGCCCTATCCTCATCTGTATTAACTACTTTACAAAGTTTAGTATCATCTGCAAATATTGCTATTTTACTATGCAACCCTTCCACTAGATCATTAATAAATATATTAAATAATATAGGGCCCAAGACAGACCCTTGAGGCACCCCGCTAGTAACCCTGACACCCCCTGAGCTTACTCCATTGATAACCACCCTCTGCTTTCTATCACTCAGCCAGCTATTTACCCACTTGCACACATTATCCCCCAGGCCAAGCATTCTCATTTTATATACCAACCTTTTGTGTGGCACGGTATCAAACGCTTTGGAGAAGTCAAGGTATACAACATCCACTGACTCTCCCCGGTCCAGCTGTGAGCTCACCTCCTCGTAGAAGGCGATCAGGTTTGTTTGGCAGGAGCGATCCCTCATGAATCCATGTTGATATGGAGTTAGACAGTTATTATCATTAAGATATTCTACAATAGCATCTCTAAGAAATCCTTCAAACAATTTACCCATAACAGACGTTAAGCTTACTGGTCTATAGTTCCCAGGGTCACTTTTAGACCCCTTTTTGAATATTGGTACCACATTTGCTTGGCGCCAGTCTAGTGGGACAGTCCCTGTCCATAAAGAGTGCTTGAATATAAGATACAGTGGTCTGTCTATCACATTACTTAATTCTTTTAGTACCCGGGGGTGTATGTCATCTGGGCCTGGTGACTTGTCTATTTTGATATTATTTAGGCGTTTCTGAACTTTCTCCTGGGTTAGGTGGGTGATATTTAGCGGAGGGTTTACTTTATCACTCTGCATTTCCTCCGATAAATTGTTTTCTTTTGTGAAAACAGTGGAGAAGAAGCTATTGAGTAGATTTGCTTTACCCTCATTGCCCTCTATGATTTTACCCAGGTTATTTTTCAATGGGCCAATGCCATCAGTTTTAATCCTTTTACTGTTTATATAGTTAAAGAACAGTTTGGGATTCGTTTTACTTTCTTTGGCAATTAGTCTCTCTGTCTCCTCTTTTGCTATTCTTATTTGTTTCTTACAGATTTTGTTTTTTTCCCTATAAGATATTAGCGCTTCCTCGCTGCCTTCTTGTTTAAGTTTACCGAAAGCCCTTTTTTTGTTTTTCATTGCCCTCTTGACTTCCTTATTTAGCCACATTGGCTTCCTCCTATTCCTAGCCCTTTTATTCCCATAAGGTATGTACCTTCTACAGTGACTATGTAGGACTGTTTTGAAAATTTCCCATTTTCTATCCGTGCTCCTATTACTAAAGATACTATCCCAGTCTATAAGTTGAAGGGCATCTCTTAGCTGATCAAACTTTGCCCTCCTGAAGTTCAGTGTTTTTGTGAGTCCCTTGCTGGGCACCTACTGAAGCACATGTGGAATTGTATAATGTTGTGGTCACTATTTCCCAGGTGCCCCCCGACCTGCACCTCAGTTATTCTGTCTGGCCTGCTAGTTAATATTAAGTCTAAAAGAGCCGTCCCTCTAGTTGGTTCCTGCACAAGTTGTGACAAATAATTGTCTTTGATAATTGACAGAAACCTGTTTCCTTTCTGAGATCTACAGCTTTCGGTTTCCCAGTCTATATCGGGGTAGTTGAAGTCCCCCATAATAATCACCTCGTTATTTTTTGCTACTTCGTCTATTTGTCTCATTAATAGACTTTCCGTGGCTTCTGCTATATTTGGTGGTTTATAACAGACTCCTATGATAATTTTATTATTGTTTTTTGCCCCATGTATCTCCACCCATAAGGACTCGACCTCCTCATTTCCCTCCCATACATCCTCCCGTATTGTAGGCTTTAGACATGTCTTTACATATAGACAGACTCCACCCCCTTTCCGACTTCTTCGATCCCTTCTAAACAGACTGTAACCCTGTAAGTTAACTGCCCAGTCATAGCTTTCATCTAACCATGTCTCGGTTATTCCCACTATGTCATAGTTACCTGTAGATATTTCTGCTTCCAGTTCATCCATCTTGTTTGTCAGGCTCCTGGCATTTGCTAGCACGCAGTTTACACGATTTTGTTTTGTTCCAATCTTCTCCCTGTGGATTGTATTAGAAATTTTCTTACCTCCCTTCCAAGTATCTTGTCTTGGACCTTCTTTGTCGCACTTCGTATCTTTCATTAGTATGTTCTCTGGTTGCATGTTCGTGTCCGGCGTTTTTCTTCCCATCCCCTCTTCTTCAAGTTTAACACCCTCCTGATGAGTGTTGCGAGTCTCCTGGCGAATGTGTGCTTCCCGGGTTTGTTGAGGTGTAGTCCGTCTCTGGCAAGGAGTCCGTCATAGAGGTAATTCACACCGTGGTCCAGGAATCCAAATCCTTGTTGTCTGCACCATCGTCTCAGCCAGTTGTTCACATCAAGGATCCTGTTCCATCTCCTGACGCCATGCCCGTCTACTGGAAGGATAGAAGAAAAAACTACCTGCGCATCCAGTTCTTTTACTTTCTTCCCCAATGCTTCAAAGTCCTTGCAGATTGTCGGTAGGTCCTTCTTTGCCGTGTCATTGGTGCCAACATGTATCAGAAGAAATGGGTGGACATCCTTGGAACTGATGAGCTTCGGTATCCTATCGGTAACATCCTTGATCTTCGCCCCTGGGAGGCAGCATACTTCTCTTGCGGTTATGTCCGGTCTGCAGATAGCTGCTTCTGTTCCTCTCAGTAGTGAGTCTCCCACCACCACCACTCTTCTTCCCTTCTTGGTTGTCCTTTTTCTTGTCGCTTCTGGGTGTTTCTGGGTGCTCTTTTCTTTTTTGCTTGCTGGTAGTTCCTCATCCTTAGGTGTGCCATCTTCGTCCTCCACAAGTCCTTGGAATCTGTTTCTCAGTTGTGTGGTTGGTGGTGTCTCCATGGTCTTCTTGCTTCTTTTGGTCACTTGCCTCCACTTGTCTGCCTGTGGAGGTTCTCTGATGCTTCCTTGACTTTCCGTGACCAGTAGTGACGCTTCTGTTCTATCCAGGAAGTCTTCATTTTCCTTGATGAGTTTTAATGTCGCAATTCTTTCTTCCAGTCCCCGCACCTTTTCTTCTAAAAGAGCCAGTAGTCTACACTTCTGGCAGGTGAAGTTGGTTTCAGCTTCTGGTCGATCTGTGAACATGTAGCTAGTGTTGAGCCACCCCCGTAGTGTTCGAGTTCGGTTCGTCGAACACCCGTGTGTTCGCCGAACTGTTCGTCGAACTGTTCGTCGAACACCTTCGAACACCGTTAAAACCAATGGCAGGCAAACAAAAACACATAGAAACACATAGAAAACACCTTCAAAGGTGTCCAAAAGCTGACAAACTGCTCAGAAGACACAACTAACACATGGAAAAGTGACAAGTACATATAGTCATGCGAAAAGAAAAGAGGTGGAGGAGTAAAAGGAGGGGGAGACACAGATATAGGCATGTCATGCCCTTCTAAAATCCAAAAAGTGAGAAGCCGAGACGGCCAGTCCGCTCCTGCCCGTGCCACCTCCGTGTCGCCGGGTTTGTGCCAGAGCCGCGGTGAACCCTGACGGCCAGCCCCCCTCTCCCAATACTGGTGCCTGTCCGCTGGTGGGTCGAGAGAGCCCCCCTGTGGTGGAGGCAGCTCTAAGCTTTTTAATTTAAATTGTCCCTCTAATTTGAATGAATACACTTTAAATCCATTTACAAGGATCTATTGGAGGGCAAGTCTCATGCCAGCAGCCGCGTAATTCCAGCTCCAGTAGCGTCCACTAAAGCTGCTGCAGTTAAAAAGCTTTTATAAGGATCGAGCTCGGCTGTCCACCGCAAGGCATCCTAGTGCCAGTCCCAGCCCCTATGCCTTGGGGTGCCTCCTGATGCTCTTCACTAAGTATCCCGTGGTCCCGAAGCATTTCCTTTGAAAAAATTAAGTGTCCAAACTACAGGTGGTGTAGCTTGCTTAACAGCCGGGATAATCCGCTGACTAGCAGACACTGCTACTAGGCACAAAGTATTTCCTGGGCTAGATGCAGTTAAAAATTTGTAAGTAGATATTCTCGTTGGATGCTGAGAAAGCATTCCATAGAGTCTCCTGGCACGCCATATATGATTCTCTTAAAAAGCTTGGGGTAGGGGTCTAGGGGACCCTTTTATAGCCAAAATCACGGCCCTGTATCACAATACGTCACCTAGGCTGAAGATAAATGGAACTGTAGCACCGAGGGCTCGGTTGCTACAGACGTATTGCACCTCACCCAGAGGTGTGATATCTCACTCTCAGATAAGGATGGAGTGTGGATCAGGACCCGACACCTGCATGCATTACACCACATTGCCGTGGGGCAGGGCGACCAATATGCCCCTGAGATGGGCACGACAGTCCCTGTCCCTGGCTGGAGTGGGGGGAGGGAACACTGAGGAAGGGGAACCCTGCAGTGCAGGAGCAGGGAGGAAGCAGTTCCTGGGTGCATTGAGAAGGGAGTATAAAAGGTGGGCACCATCTTAGTTCAGTGCAGAGAAGTCTGAGCAGAAGTGGCAGGGAGCAGGGGCTCTGCATGAGCTCTGCTCCGGAGGCGGGCCTAGTAACAGAGGCCCAGGCCTGCAAGAGGGAGAAGGAAGGAAGAGGAGCGGAGAAGGCTCCAGGAACGAGGAATGAAGGGATCCCAGGGGTGCGGACGGGCGAGTCGCCACCGCACGCCCGAATCCACCTGCGTGGAGGGGTCAGGCCAAAGGGGGAGACCGGTCCCCGAACTAGTGGAGGCAGGAAACGACCCTCAGCTAGAAAATAGCTCTGACATTTTATGTGGCGCAGCCCCTTGCTCCACCCGCTAGGAAGGCACCACATAGGGTCAGGGAAACTGGCGCCAAGTTTACCAAGAGGAGGCCCGAGGCAGCCGGACAGAAGTGTTGGTAAGAAAGGCCAGACAAAGGACACACAAAGGGGGTCCTGTGAAGCGCTCCAAAGTTATCTGGGAGTTGTCTGAGCCCCTCACCTGGTGAGCACAGTACGACGTGGGCAGCCGTTACCTGCAGACGTGGTCTGGATAATAAGAACTGTGAGTAAAGGCCCTGAACTGCATCACTGACTCCGTGTCGTTACTGCTGCTGCCCTGCACCATCACCCCCATCCTCCGCATACACTGCCCTGAGGCTATACTCCTCCCGTGGGGAGTTATGCTACGCTCTGCTGCACCCACAACACCAGCCTTAGCGGTCTGCCCTGTAGCGGCGGTTCACTCTGACCGCAATCCACGGGTGGCGTAGTCGGACATTTAAACATCAAAACCACATAAATAGTTCCGCCACTGGTTTGACCGCCCTGAGCCATGGAACCAGATCGCCGCCACGAAGACTACAACCACCAGCATCCACCAAAAAGGGTCCGGCTCCGGGTGTCCCAAGGCCCAGGGGGTGCGTCAGAACATTTTCATCACCTTTCACAATCACCAATGGGACAAGGCAGGGATGTCCTCTGTCCCCTCTCTTATACATCCTAGTGACGGAGCACCTGCTCTCATCAATTCGCCATAACCCCAATATTAGGTGGATTGAGGTGGGAGGCACCGAGTACAAGTGCTCTCTATTTGCTGATGATGTCCTAGTATATATCACTCAATCACATATATCCATCCATGCTGTTATGGCTGAAATAGATCACTTTGTTACATGGTAAAATTTTAAAATCAATGCAGCGAAGTCTGAGGCCCTCGATGTCTCCCTCCCTAAATCCATATAGGATTCCATCCAGTCCAACTTTCCCTTTGCCTGGCCCTCACAGGGTATCAAATACTTAGGAATTCCTATTCATAGAGACCTCTCCCATCTATGTTATCTTAATTTTGGGCCCTTTATTGAACAATTCCATACAGACCACGGTTGGCAAGTTAGAACTGTAAGATTCACTACGTGAACCACTGGTGTTTTGTGGAAAAGCACATGTACACCGCGTTCCAAATTATTATGCAAAAAGTGTTTAGGAGTGATAAGGGAAGAATTTGTTTGTTTGTCAGTTAAACTCATTGATGGTGATGTGTGTCAGGGCTCTTTATATCACTGTAAGCAATTGCAGACACCTGTGCTAATTAGTTTGGCAGGTGTGTCCAATGAAAGGCAAGACTACTTAAGAAGGCTCTCTCACATTATTAAGCAGCCTACATTTTCTGCCAAAATGGGAAAGAAAAAGGATGTGTCGGCTGCTGAGAAGCAACAAATTGTGGAGTGTTTAGGTCAAGGCATGACTACAATCAACATTGTGCGATGATCAGGATGAAGTGTCTTGGCAATCAAGAAGTATGTAGCTGATTCACAGTACACACGTGTGCGTGCTGATAAGGGCAAATTGAGGACTCTTTCCTACAGGCAATTACGTCAGGTTGAAAGAGCAGCGGCAAAAAAGCCTTGTCATAGCAGCAGACAAGTTTTTGAAGCTGCTTGTGCCTCCAACGTCCCCCGAACAACAAGATGCAGGGTCCTTCAGAGGTTTGCAGCTGTGCATATGCCATCCTGTCGACCTCCTCTATCCACTTCACACAAGCAGAAACGGCTCCAGTGGGCCAAACATTACATGAAGACTGATTTCAAAACTGTTTTGTTCACGGATGAGTGCCGTGCAGCGCTCGATGGTCCAGATGAATGGAGTGGAGGATGGCTGGTTGATGGACACCCCACGCAAACACGGCTACAGCGCCAACAAGGAGGAGGTGGAGTAATGTTTTGGGCTGGAATCATGGGGAGAGAGATTGTCGGCCCCTTTAGGATCCCTGAAGGCGCTAAAGATGAACTCCATAATGTATGTGGATTTTCTCAAACAGCACTTCCTGCCATGGTTCAAGAAGAAGAACCGTGTATTTCACAGCAAGATCATTTTTCTGCATGATAATGCACCATCTCATGCTGCACATAAAACATCTGCATCTCTGGCTGATATGGGCATAAAAGGGGACAAACTTATGGTGTGACCCCCATGCTCCCCTGACCTCTACCCCATTCAGAACCTTTGGAGCATCATTAAAAGGAGTGTCTATGATGGCGGGAGGCAGTTCACATCTAAGCAACAGCTCTGGGAGGGTATTCTGTCCTCATGCAAAACAACTGAAGCAGAAACCATCCAAAACCTGACAAATTCAATGGACGAGAGAGTTCAGAAGCTCCTTTCGAACAAGGGGTCCTATGTGAAAATGTAACATCACCTAGAATAAAGTTTTGAGTTGAAAACTGTTTGATTTCAGTTTCTAACAACCTGCTAATGCTTATAATTTCAAAAATGACCATTTTTTTGGTCTTTATTAAAATGAAAAGGTTGATCGAAAAGTTTGGGGGATCTAAGAGTGTGGCAACCCAGTAGTCATGATTACTTCGAATTCTGACAATATGAGGGTCATGCTGCAGGTAGTGCAGCAAGAAGGCACTTATGTGTCTTGCGCATCTCGGAGCCCCAAAATTATTTTCCGGGCTAGATGCAGCTAAAAATTATTTTTAATTTTAAATCTGGTGAAGCTTATTATAGATGGCCTAATAGGATCAGTGCTGCACACTGCTACAAAGCCCAAATTATTTTCCAGTCAAGATACAGATAAACATGATTAGTAATTTGAAAGCTTAAAACGGTTGGTAGGGTGATTTTAACCAATCATCAAGCTTTTACTCTCCCCAGGATGACACAGGGGTAGAAAAGTCGTTTCGGATCCATGATTTGTTCATCTTTATGAACGTGAGTCTGTCTACATTATCAGTGGAGAGCCGCGTGCGCTTATCTGTCAGCACACCACCAGCAGCGCTGAACACACGTTCAGACAGAACGCTGGCTGCGGGGCATGATAAGATCTCCAAGGCGTAAGTGGCTAGCTCCGGCCATTTATCCAGATTGGAAGCCCAAAAAGAGCAAGGGTCCAGTGACACAGTCGTGGCTTCAATGTTTACTTGGAGATACTCCTGTACCATCGTCGTTGACTATGTGTCAGACTTCTTGTCTCCTGTGGCCTTGCAAAGGATGGGCTAAAAAAGTGGTGAAATGATTCCGCAAAATTGATGTTACCAGCAGATACTGTGGTTCTGTTACGGTTTGAGTGCTGAACACTTGACGGTCCCACGGTTGGCAAGTTGGAACTGTGAGATTCACTACGTGCACCACTGGTATTTTGTGGAAAAGCACATGTAAGATTCTGCAACAGTCTCTGCTGATACTCCTGCATGCGTGCATCCCTTTCTATGGCAGGAATAATTTCTGCAAATTTACTTTTGTACCGGGGATCTAACAGTGTGGCAACCCAGTAGTCAGGATTATTTCTAATTCTCACAATTCGAGGGTCATGTTGCAGGTAGTGCAGCAAGAAGGCACTCATGTGTGTTGCGCATCCAGGAGCACCAAGTCCCTGTTGTGTTGGTGGCGAGGTAGCAATCATGCTTCCTTCCTCTGTCCTCTCCCCCCAACCTCGCACAACAGAAATGTGATCAAGGTCTCCCTCATCTGATGAGTCTTCCATCAGTTCGTCCTCCACTTCTTCCTGGGCTCCTGCACCTTCCTCACTAGTTTGGCTGCTACCATGCGCCCTGGTAAAATCATCTCCCCCACCCTCACATGCCTGCCGCCTTGGTGCTGCCGACCGTCTGGACCTTGCAGATGTTAGCCCTTCCGCATACAACTCCTCCTCCTCTACTTCCTCCACCTCCTCTTGTGCCACCACCTGACTCCGAATTCTGTTTAACATGTGCTCCAGCATGTAAATCACCGGAATAGTCATGCTGATAATGGCATCGTCAGCACTAAACATCTTCGTCGCCATTTCAAAACTGTGCAGAAGGGTGCATAGGTCCCTGATCTGAGACCACTCCTCCAGCGTGATTTGCCCCACCTCTGAATCTCGTTGGCCCAGGCTATACGTCAGAACGTATTGCACCAGGGCTTGTCGGTGCTGCCACAGTCGCTGCAACATGTGCAGAGTTGAATTCCACCGGGTAGGCACATCGCATTTTAGCCGGTGAAGTGGCAGGCCCAACGACTTCTGTAGAGATGTAAGTCGCTGAGCTGCGGGATGCGAACGGCGGAAGTGAGCACACAGCGACCGTGCCCTCTGCAGAAGGCCATCTAGTCTGGGATAGTGGGCTAAAAATTGCTGGACAACCAGGTTCAACACGTGAGCCATACAAGGCACGTGTGTGACATTGCCCCGGCGAAGGGCCGCACCCAGGTTTGCAGCATTGTCGCACACGGCCTTCCCTGGTTTCAGGTCCAGTGGAGACAACCATTCATGAAATTGGTTCTCCAGAGCTGACCACAACTCCTCAGCTGTGTGACTCACATTTCCCAGACATTTCAATGTAAAAACCGCCTGATGACGTTGAGCCCTACTGCCAGCATAGTAAGGAGGTGTGCAGGATCCCTTCTGCGCAGTTAGAAAGCTTGTGGCATGACCAGACAGGCTTTGGGTGCAGGTGGAAGACCGAGAGGAGGTTGAGGAGGCAGAAGCAGTGGAGGAAAAATGACATAAAGAGGATTGACGCACAACTCGTGGGGACGGCAAGACTTGGACAGCAGCCCCTTGTCCTGCTGTCACCATAGTTACCCAGTGCCCAGTCAGCGACATGTAACGCCCCTGTCCATGCCTACTCGTCCAAGTGTCTGTGGTGAAATGCACCCTGTCACACACAGAGTTTCTCAAAGAAGCGGTGATGTTGTGTGCGACATGCTGGTGGAGCGCAGGCACACCTTTCTTTGAGAAGTAGTGCCGACTGGGCATCTGGTACTGGGGCACTGCGACGGACATAAGGTCTCGAAAATCCTCTGTGTCCACCAGGCGGAAAGGCAGCATTTCTGTAGCCAAGAGCTTGCAGATGGTGAAATTCAACCTCTTAGCTTTCTCATGGCTAGGAGGAAATGGTCTTTTACTTGTCCACATCTGAGGGACCGAGGGCTGGCTATTGTGCTTAGACGGGGTTGATAAGGGTGTCCCCGGCAAACTGCCGGTCTGTGAGGAAGATGCAGGCGGACATGTTAGGTTGCCTTGATCCAAAGGTGGTGCTATCGATGTCGGACAGCGCTCAAGACCAGCTGGTGTTACCACCTCCAAAGAAAATGATGACCTGCCAATCACGCTGGCTGTTGCGGGTAAAGAGGTGGCAGGTCTGCGCCCCAAAACAGGTGTGACTGCTGTCCCCCCAGTCACAGAGGATGAAGAGGCCGCGGATGCACAAGATATGGCAGACGGTGGTTGGCCCGGCCGGCTAGACCGCATTGTAGCACACTGAGCTTCCCACTGCAACTTATGCTTCATGTCCATGTGCCGGTTCATGCATGAAGTACTCAAACTATGTATTTTTTGGCCTCTACTTAGCTTTTGCTGACAAATGTTACAGATAACACGAGTTGGGTCATCTTTATCGATCTGAAAAAATGCCCAGGCTATGCAAGGCTTAGCACCCATGCGACCTGAAGAGCCACCACGACTTGTGGTGAGAGGCAGAGTTGTGTTTGAGGATGCAGTTGTTGACGTGCTTCCAGTACTACGTCTCTGTCCAGGAAGGCGCAACCTGACCTCGTCGTCACTAGCATCTTCCTCCACCTCCTCTGCTGACCTCATCTCTTGGCTGACTGTGGGTTGACAGTAAGTGGGATCTCCGACCTCATCATCATCACCCTGTGCGTTATCACACCCGTCGTCCTCAGAGCCAACCTGTTCCTGCCCTGACAAAAAACTAAAGTTGTCGCTCCAGTCAGGTATTTGAGTCTTATCATCGTCTTCCTCATTGTCTCCACCAACAGGAGTTACAGTTTGGGAATGAGGGTCTACATTATGGTCAGAACCTTCTGCGTCTGGTCCTGGATCCGACTCATAAAGATTCTGGGCATCAGTGCAGATCATTTCCTCGTCTGGATTCACAGAAGCGCTGGAGTCGACCTCTGATTCCCAGGCTATAGTATGAGTAAACAGCTCTGCAGACTCAACCATCTGTTCTACCTCATACTCAGACGGGCAGCTGGAGATTTGGGAGCTGTGAGGAAGCAAGTGCGATTTGGGTGACACCTTTGAGGACTGGAGTATTTGTGATGTTGAAGTTGATGTGGAGGAGAGCCCACTTAAAGGAGCACTTGATATCCGTTGAAGCACCTGCTGTTTTTGTGCCTCATCTGGAATTTGTAGCGATTGGCGTGGCCGTAAGAAAGGGATCTTATCACATTGTCCGCTAAAAGAAGTAGACATTTTAGTTTGGCTGGAAGATGGTCTTTCTTCTGCACCTACCCCACGGACACAACCTTTTTTCCCCTTCCCAACACGCCTATTCCCCTTTCCACCAGCAGCAGGCCTTTTTCCACTCATTTTGGTGGTTAACTAATTCACAACTCTGGAGTTGTTTGCACAAAAAAACAATGGATGGTAACCGAGCAGAGCTGAGTGGCCAAACTGTGGTATTAGGCCAAAACTATTGGCTGGGTTAGATGCAGAAAAAAATTATTTTTAATTTGCAACCTGATGGAGGTCAGTATAGATGGACTAAT
This sequence comes from Phyllobates terribilis, assembly GCF_046119375.1. NCBI lineage: Eukaryota > Metazoa > Chordata > Amphibia > Anura > Dendrobatidae > Phyllobates > Phyllobates terribilis. The sequence continues at coordinate 106,328,846 of NW_027362762.1, forward strand.
AGACCAAGTCCCACACACCGCTAGAAGCCCAAATATTTTTTCAGAGCTAGATGCAGAAAATTATTTTATTCAATTTGCAACCTGATGGAGGTCAGTATAGATGGACTAATAGACCAAGTCCCACACACTGCTAGAAGCCCAAATATTTTTTCAGAGCTAGATGCAGAAAAAAATTATTTTTAATTTGCAACCTGATGGAGGTCAGTATAGATGGACTAATAGACCAAGTCCCACACACCGCTAGAAGCCCAAATATTTTTTCAGAGCTAGATGCAGAAAATTTTTTTATTCAATTTGCAACCTGATGGAGGTCAGTATAGATGGACTAATAGACCAAGTCCCACACACTGCTAGAAGCCCAAATATTTTTTCAGAGCTAGATGCAGAAAAAAATTATTTTTAATTTGCAACCTGATGGAGGTCAGTATAGATGGACTAATAGACCAAGTCCCACACACCGCTAGAAGCCCAAATATTTTTTCAGAGCTAGATGCAGAAAATTTTTTTATTCAATTTGCAACCTGATGGAGGTCAGTATAGATGGACTAATAGACCAAGTCCCACACACTGCTAGAAGCCCAAATATTTTTTCAGAGCTAGATGCAGAAAAAAATTATTTTTAATTTGCAACCTGATGGAGGTCAGTATAGATGGACTAATAGAACAAGTCCCACACGCTGCTAGAAGCCCAAATATTTTTTCAGAGATAAATGAAGAAAAAAATTATTTTTAATTTGCAACCTGATGGAGGTCAGTATAGATGGACTAATAGACCAAGTCCCACACACTGCTAGAAGCCCAAATATTTTTTCAGAGCTAGATGCAGAAAAAAAATATTTTTAATTTGCAACCTGATGGAGGTCAGTATAGATGGACTAATAGACCAAGTCCCACACACCGCTAGAAGCCCAAATATTTTTTCAGAGCTAGATGCAGAAATTTTTTTTATTCAATTTGCAACCTGATGGAGGTTAGTATAGATGGACTAATAGACCAAGTCCCACACACTGCTAGAAGCCCAAATATTTTTTCAGAGCTAGATGCAGAAAAAAATTATTTTTAATTTGCAACCTGATGGAGGTCAGTATAGATGGACTAATAGACCAAGTCCCACACACCGCTAGAAGCCCAAATATTTTTTCAGAGCTAGATGCAGAAAAAAATTATATTCAATTTGCAACCTGCTGGAGGTCAGTATAGAAGGACTAATAGAACAAGTCCCACACACTGCTAGAAGCCCAAATATTTTTTCAGAGCTAAATGAAGAAAAAAATTATTTTTAATTTGCAACCTGATGGAGGTCAGTATAGATGGACTAATAGACCAAGTCCCACACACTGCTAGAAGCCCAAATATTTTTTCAGAGCTAGATGCAGAAAAAAATTATTTTTAATTTGCAACCTGATGGAGGTCAGTATAGATGGACTAATAGAACAAGTCCCACACGCTGCTAGAAGCCCAAATATTTTTTCAGAGATAAATGAAGAAAAAAATTATTTTTAATTTGCAACCTGATGGAGGTCAGTATAGATGGACTAATAGACCAAGTCCCACACACTGCTAGAAGCCCAAATATTTTTTCAGAGCTAGATGCAGAAAAAAATTATTTTTAATTTGCAACCTGATGGAGGTCAGTATAGATGGACTAATAGACCAAGTCCCACACACCGCTAGAAGCCCAAATATTTTTTCAGAGCTAGATGCAGAAAAAAATTATATTCAATTTGCAACCTGCTGGAGGTCAGTATAGAAGGACTAATAGAACAAGTCCCACACACTGCTAGAAGCCCAAATATTTTTTCAGAGCTAAATGAAGAAAAAAATTATTTTTAATTTGCAACCTGATGGAGGTCAGTATAGATGGACTAATAGACCAAGTCCCACACACTGCTAGAAGCCCAAATATTTTTTCAGAGCTAGATGCAGAAAAAAATTATATTCAGTTTGCAACCTGATGGAGGTCAGTATAGATGGACTAATAGAATGATGCTATGCCCAAAAGATTTTACTTCACTAGGTGCAGTAAAAAAATTGGTATTCTATACACAGGTGGTATATCTTGCAACACAGATAGGCTACTCCACTGACTAACACACTCTGCAATAGGCCAAAAAGGATTAGCTTTGCTAGATTCAGCCAAATGCTGTGAAAAAAACTTGCACAGCACTGGCACAGACCTGCCTGGCAAAAACTGATAGGAACTGATGTAACCTAGTCCTGAAAAGGACTCCAATTACAATTAGTCTTTACTCCCACAATCTATCTATTTAAGAGCACAGACCTGCCTGATAAAAGTCGTAGGAAATGCTGTAACCTAGTCCTTAAAAGGACTGCAATCACAACTATTCCCTACTCCCAAGCTATCTGTATATTTGTGCGAAAATTGGCTTGAAATTAACAAGGTATAGCGCACACAGCAACAGCGGTGCCGTCTAACACGCAGCTGCAGCAGTGAGAAAATGGTGGCGACGGGGAAAATGGCTTGGTCTTATAGGGCAAGGACATGTGACATACACTGCCAATCACACATGCCCTTGCTTGTGTGAAAAAAAGCACTTCGCTCCGTGTGTGCGCTGCTGATAGGCTGACAGATTGCACCTCCCCACTGCAAATGCGGGAAAGAGAAAAAAAAATGGAGATCTTCATTGTTCCTGCAGAGATCCATCCCCTGCCCCTCCCCCCGCCCCGCTGTACACTCAAACTGCGTATTAACATTAATTTTCATCATTACTGAGAAAAAATCCAGTTATGATTTTGGTGCACGAACAGTTATCGAACATAACCTCGAACAGCCGAATTTTTCTCAAATTGTTCGTGTTCGCCGATCGGCTCGAACACCGCCCAAAACAGCTCGAATTTGAGATTGGCGAACAGTTCGAGTAGAACAACGCTCATCTCTACATGTAGCACATGTTGCAGCTTACCATGTAGGTTGTCATATCTGCCATGCTGCTCCTTGTCCCTGCTGACTTGATGTCTGTCTTCTTTCTTGTGATACCCTAGGATAAACAAATTAAACAAATTTGCAAATTGTCCTCTTCAAGCTTCAATCCCTGGTTTGGTGATGCTTTCCAAGCAGCTGATCCCGGCTGTACCCAACGATCTTCTAGCTGAAGGAGACTCTTCGCTTTTCCCAGAAGGCACCTGGAATATGCAAATTGTCCTCTTCAAGCTTCAATCCCTGGTTTGGCGATGCTTTCCAAGCAGCTGATCCCGGCTGTACCCAACGATCTTCTAGCTGAAGGAGACTCTTCGCTTTTCCCAGAAGGCACCTGGAATATGCAAATTGTCCTCTTCAAGCTTCAATCCCTGGTTTGGCGATGCTTTCCAAGCAGCTGGTCCCAGCTGTACCCAACGATCTTCTAGCTGAAGGAGACTCTTCGCTTTTCCCAGAAGGCACCTGGAATATGCAAATTTTCCTCTTCAAGCTTCAATCCCTATGTTTCTCCCAAGAAAATAATAACTCTAATACTCAACTCTGGTGCCGGTACAGTTTCAGTGATGTCCGCACTGGCTCTCCTGGGATTGCGTGACATTGTTATGTCATGCGATCCCTGGTGCCAATCAAAGCTAGCTTCACTCTCCCCTTCTTCAGATAAATCAAGACAATCAGAGGAAGTGAGATGGCTCACTTTTTTCCTACGGATGTAATTGACATTTGGAGGGAGAGTGAAGCCAGCATTGATTGGCCGAAGGGATCGTGTGACATAACAATAGCCAGTGCTCACATCACTGGAACAGCACTGGCACTGGAGGCGAGTATAAGTTTGGACAAACCTTTTAAATGTGCAAATAACCTCTTCAGAGTGGAAGAGGACTGGAGCTTATTGAATGTAACAATCCTAAAAGTCAATATCTACCCTTTATCGAGCCTTAGGAAAAAAGAGAAACATTTTTTCATTGTTACCATAGAACCATAGAATTTTTTTTAATTTTTTTATATACAGGCTTGTGTTTTTTATATAGAAAGCATACAAGAAAATATGAATTACTGAAACTGGATGGACTACACCTTTGATGTCATGTTGTTGGACATGTTTTGGATAATCTACTGACCCAAGAACATCCCGATGCTCTCCTGGTCACCAGCTCCTGTTCATGTAAGTTGTAGCAAACTCAGGCAACTTGTTTAATGGCACCAAATGTTTCAAAATGTACAAAACACTGACTCTACATTTATTATAATTAACTTACTTTTACATTTCATTTTTATCAATTTTAAGCTTTTCCTACCTACTACTTTAAGGCTTTCAGACTTGATTGGATGAACTGTTGAATTACATATGATGTTCCTGCTTTTCCCTCCGTCTATTGACGCTAACAACACTCTTATCATATCCACACTATCCCCGTAAAAGCTTTTATCAAAGGACAGCATCTATAATAGAAGAATTTATTAACATAAATTAGTGATGTGCCTTACCACTTTGATATTTACAGTTAAAAATTAAAGGGGTTTTCCCACAAACAAAGTTAATTTTAAAGTTGATTTTAATCAATACATTTTAGGATAATAATAACTTCCACAATTGGATGTGTTTAAAAAAATGTTCCTGTGCTGAGATAATCTTATAAATGTTCCCCTGCTGTGTACTGGGTAATGGCTGTGTCTGACCGTGCAGGAACATGGTCTGATCATACCACAGCTCCTGGGCAGGGGAGAGAAAAGGAGTATAAAGATAGGACAGAACGGGATCACAGCTGATTCTTTTTGTGAGGTAAAACATTTCCCTGTCTGTTTTTAAAAATTGTTTTACCTCAAAGAAAGAATAATTTGCGATCCTGTGCTGTAATGTCTGTATACTCTTTTGCGTTCTCCCCTGCCCAGGAGCTGTGGTATGATCAGACCATGTTCCTGTACGGTCAGACACAGCCATTACACAGTACACAGCAGGGGCACATTTATAAGATTATCTCAGCACAGGAACATTTTATTTAAAACACATCCAATTGTGGAAATGATTATTATTCCAAGATCTATTGATTAAAATGAACTTTGTGGGACAACCCCTTTAAGTTTGGCTCTTTATTCAATGGAGCAGTTGAATCGATCAATCGTATATCATCTTCTTTCATCGAATCAGAGATACCATCATAATATTAGGGGGAAAAAAACTTTCCAAAATTGGTATGGGTAACTGAAGAAATCGTACTAATAATAAACAAAGACTTGGTTTCTACTTATTAGAAAATCATTTACTTTTTTTGAAATTGTTTAATAACGTCAATAGCCAAGACTATATTTACCAAAAGAGGAAACAAAAATGTTGTTGACTTAAAGATAGCTGGTCACTTGGCACAAATATGTATTTTTGTTAGGTGTAAATGCCGCTGTTCTATTGAATCTGACGTAATTTTTCTTCTGTTCCTGAGCCTCTCCATTCCTGAGATATGACCCCCTCCTCCCTGTGTATAAATCCATTCTTGTCAGCCAAGTGGGTGTGGTCCTCTTGGCTATACCAGTAGGGAAAAGTTGAGGACCATACCCTCTTGGCCAACAAGAGTAGATTTATATGCAGGGAAGAAGGACCTATATCTCAGGAATGGAGAGGTGCAGAAGTAAAAAAACAACAACACCAGATTCACGAGACCACCTTAATTTCTACCACATAAATGATTGCTCAGCCAATCACTGTCTTGCCTTAGCTAGTAATTAGCTTAGCAAAATGTTTTCTGTGTCAAGGGTGACCAGGAATCAGGAACCAGCTGAGGACCCCAGGGACATCATAACAGGAGCAGATTGCAAGATTGGCTGCAGAAAAGAGTCGTCATCTGCTCTCCACTGAGTTTCCATTGATATATTTAAGAAAGAAAAGACGATTCCTTAAATATTCCATCCGCTTTCCTCAGAGCAGACTGTGAGAACCACAGATCTCTGTATGGTGCTTACTTCTTATGATGGAGGTTTTTCTTATTAAGTTGAACTGTTTCAAGGGAAGAAAATTTGGAACTTTCTTTCTATTGTCTAAAAATAATTTTCTACACAGAATGTGTTTTAAAAGATATGTGAACTAAGATCTAAAGAGCACCTGCTGCCGAAATCATGGACTACTGACAAGCTCCTTCATTACAAACAGCTGGATTTTGCTTGGAAATGCTCTGGTGTTTTAGAGAAAGAGATAGTTTAACCCCTTAGTGACCGCCAATGCGTCTTTTTTACTGACCTGTGATATAAGAGACTAGCGTTCCCTGACAGGTGACAATCCTGTAGCTGTCAGCTGTACTCTATAGCTGACTACTGCATCAGCCACGATCAGTGTTGGCACCGACCATGGTCGTTTAACCTCTTAGATTCTCTTGTCAATAGTGACTACAGAATCTAAATAGTTAACAGAGTGTGGCGGCTCCCTCTTTAACCCCATTGGCACTCTGAGATCTATGGTCCTGATGTTGGCCATGTAAGTTCATGACCAAATAACGGCCTTAGAGTCTGTCGGCTATAGCAGCCTGTTGAGAAGTTATCAACATTTTGGAGGTAAAAATGAACTTTTTCATTCCTGTCATGGCACTTTGCATTAATTCCTGAAAAGCACCTGAAGGGTTAATGAACTACGTGAAAGCAGTTATGAATACGTTGAGGGGTGCAGTTTTTAAAATGGTATCACTTTTGAGTGGTTTCCAATATATAGGCCCCCCAAAGTCACTTCAAAACAGAACAGGTCCCTAGAAAAATAAGCTTTGTAAATTTCCTTGAAAAAATTAAAAATGAATGCTACATTTTTAAACCTTCTAAAATGCTAACAAAATAAAACAACATTTTACTGATTGGTGCTTATGTAAAGCGGACATGAGGGAAATGTTATTTATTAGTCTTTTTTTGTGTGGTATGACTGTCTGGATTAAAGGGATTTAAAAATTGCAATTTTTTTAAAAAAATGTTGTCAAATTTCTGATTTTTTTTATAAATAAACGCAAAACATATCAATTTAAATTTACCATTATCATAAAGTACAATTTTGAGATGAAAAAAAAAAAAAACAATCTCAAAACCACTGAGATAAGTTGAAGAATTCCAAAGTTATTACTACATAAAGTGACACTGGTCAGATTTAAAAATTGCTCCGGTCTGGGCACGGAGAGAAGAGTCCACTGGGTGTTTCCATATGGCTTCTCTTCTCCTAGCTCGGCTTGATTAAGGGAGAAAACTATCAATCAGGTGGAGCCGGATGGGGAGAAGCCACCAGCCATCAGAGACTACTGGCTTGTTTTCCAAGGTAAAGCAAAGCTTTTTGTAACAAGGGCGCCTGTCTGTATTTTGAATGCTTTACCAGCTTCCCATTAAATTGCCTAAATACATTAGACAAATATTTCTGAAGGCCACTCAACATTCCCCTGGGAAAGAAAGGTCCAGCATGTTTAGATCCAGTTTGATCCTTGTTTCCCATAAAAACTAAAACACAATTGGAAAGTAAAAACTAAAGTAAACTAACAAAAATATAAAGAGAAACAATCATGATAGAATGTTCTTTACAACATACCTGTTCTCTGCTTTCAGCATCCCATGAAATTTTATAATTAAATGATGTATACCATGCCCAACACCGTATAACAAAAAGCTCGCCAGTCTTTAGAAGAATTTCAGGGTGAGATGTGTTAGATGTCAGATCTTAAAACAAACCAGGAAAGGTTATCTAAGACTTATCATTTAACACAATGGGTTAGAAAACACTATTGTCACATTTATACATACAGTGACATGTAAAGATTTGGGCACTCCTGGTCAAAATGACTGTTATTGTGAACAGTTAAGCAAGTTGAAGATCAAATGGTCTCAAAGGCTGCGTTCACACATTGCGTATTTTCGCGCGCTTTTTTGCGCGCGCTTTTTCAAAATACGCAATGTGCCTTGTGTCTGCCAGCAAAGTGAATGGGAAATTCACTTTGCCGTTCAGACACTGCGTAATTCCAGCGCTTTTTTATGGTGGCGCAGGAGAAACTATGGATACTCACCTATCCGATGGATGGGAGAGGCGTCCGCTCCGGTCCCGCGGCTTCCAGCATCTGCCGGAGAACCGTTCGGTTGACTGTAGCTTACCGGCTTGTAACCGGCTTCCGGTCAGCTGATTTACAAGCCGGTTACCTGACAGTCAGCTGATCGCTTCATGGCAGATGCTGGAAGCCGCGGGACCGGACCGGACGCCTCTCCCATCCATCGGATAGGTGAGTATCCATAGTTTATTTCTTTTAAAGCAGTGTATGTACTGCAGCCAGAAGCTGTCTGTACATACACTGCTAGGGGGACACTCACACACACGACACATAGACACAAACAGTACACACAGGACACACAGACACATACATTACATTACATTACATTACACATACAGACACATACATTACATTACATACAGGTGTCCATGCTCCTCACACTTCATTTCTCCTGCACCTGCGTAAAAAAAACGCAGGAAAAAACGCAGTGTGTGAATGGAGGTGCAGTTTTTACCTGCGTAAAAAAACGCAGGTAAAAACTGCAGGAAAATACGCGTGCGTAAAAAATACGCAATGTGTGAACGCAGCTTGACACATTTCCTTTGTATTTTAGGCAAACAAAATAATATATTGTCACTTTTTACATCTTAAAAATGACAAAAAGGAAAATAGACTGATGCAAAAGTTGGAGATTTGTATGCTAAGATAACTTTGACCGAAGTTTCAGACCCTAATCAGCCTGTTAGGGTTATGGCTTGTTCACTAACATCTTTAGGAAAGGCCAGGTGATGCAAATTATCCAGCTTTATAAAAACCCAGCCTCCTCTAATCTTGTGCCAAAAACCAGCAGCCATGGGTTCTTCTAAGCAGCTGCCTAGCATTCTGAAAATGAAAATGATGGAGACCCACAAAGCAGGAGAAGGCTATAAGAAGATAGAAAAGCGTTTTCAAGTTGCACTTTCCTCAGTTCAAAATGTAATTAAGAAATGGCAGTTAACAGGAACAGTGGAGGTCAAGATAAGATCTGGGAGACCAAGCAAACTTTCAGTGAGAGCTGCTTGTAGGATTACTAAAGAGGTAAATCAGAACCCTCGCTTGACTGCAAAAGATCTTCAGAAAGATTTAACAGACTCTGGAGTTGTGGTACATTGATCTACTGTTCAGAGACACCTGCACAAATATGGCCTTCATGGAACAGTCGTCAGAAGAAAACTTCTCCTGTGTCCTCACCATAAAATTCAGCATCAGAAGTATGCAAAAGAACATCTAAACAAGCCTGATGCATTTTGGAAAAAGTCCTGTAGACCGATGAGGTTAAAACAGAACTTTTTGGCCACAATGATCAAAGGTATGTGTGGAGAAAAAAGGGCACAGAATTTCAGGAAAAGAACATGTCACCAACAATTAAGCATGGGGGTGGATCAATCATGCTTTGGGGTTGTGTTGCAGCAAATGGCAAGGGGAACATTTTACTGGTGGAGGGAAGAATGGATTCCATGAAATTTCACCAAATTCTTGATGTAAACATAACACCATCTGTAAAAAAAAGCTGAAGTTGAAAAGAGGATGGCTTCTACAAATAGATAATGATCCTAAATACATGTCAAAATTCACAATAAACTACTTCAAAAGGCACAAGCTGAAGGTTTTAAAATGGCCCTCACAGTCCCCTGATCTGAACATCATTGAAAATCTGTGGCTAAACCTCAAAATAGCAGTGCATGCAAGACGACCTAGGAATCTCACAGAACTGGAAGAATTTTCCAAGGAAGAATTGATGAAAATTCCTCAAACAAGGATTGAAAGACTCTTGGCTGGCTCCAAAAAGTGTTTACAAGCTGTGATACTTTGAAAACGGGGTGCTTTATTTTATTGCCTAAAATACAAAGGAAATGTGTCATCTTTAACTTTAGGCCTTTTAGAGATCATTTCATCTTCAACTTGCTTAACTGTTCACAATAACAGTAATTTTGACCAGGGGCGCCCAAACTTTTACATGCCACTGTATGTACATATGATATTGCAATGGAGAGTTCTCTATTATAGTGTTTCATGGTTTGTATTTATTATTATTATGTATTTATATAGCGCCATTGATTCCATGGTGCTGTACATAGGAGGGTATATTAGTCATGTTTGTGTATTATATAAAATATTGATCTGAATTCATTATATAATATATCTAAAACAATCATATGTCCATGTTCACAACATAGGTAATGGACACTCAAGTTAAATGCCATCCAAATATGTATGATGTGAAGCACATGGTGTGGTTTATTACCAATGGTATAAAGTTGGCTGCATTCTCCTCCAAGAGCATTAAATGCACAACAGGATATATTCTTCTCCTTAAATTCCATCAAACGCAATCTGCTTTCCACCTGTGTACTTCCAAACTTATTTGACTCAGGATTTGGTATAGAGGTTGTCTTGTTATTGCATCTATGAGAAGAAAATCAGGAGTATGATTAATAGAGAAAAGCAAAGCAATCCCCAAAAGTTATATATGTGTAGAAATTATGAAAATCTAAATGTTATGAAGGTCTAGAAGTGATAGGGATGTAGAGGCGATAATGGTGAGGAGGTGATAGTGATCTAGATTTGATAAAGGTATAAAGGTGATTGAGATTCAGAAGTAATAAAGGTGTGGACGTGAAGGAGGTGTAGAAGTGATGAAGAGCTAAAAAATGACTGAGAGTAGAGGGGTGTAGAGGTGATGGAGATATAGAAGTGATGGAAGTATAAAAGTAATGGAGGTATAAAAGTGATGGAGATCTGCAAGTAATGGAGATGCAGAGGTGATATATCTAGAAGTAATGGGTGTGTAGAGTTGATGAAGGTCTAAAAGTGAATGAGGTCTACAAGTGATGTAGGTGTAGAAGAGATGGAGATGTAAAAATAATGGAGGTTAAGAATTAGTGTTGAGCGAACATGCTCGACACTGCTCGGTACTCGCCCGAGCATCACGCTACTCGGGATGTTCGGCGAGCACCGAGCATTTCCGGGTTACTCGGGCGGGAGCTCGGGTCTCCGCCCTGCATGTTTGGCGCTCTTTACAGAGCCAATGAACATGCAGGGATTGCCAGCCAGTCACTGTAATGCTGCAGCCATGTTGGTTGTGGGCATTACAGTGATTGGCTGGCCGCACACCATCACCTCGAGTATTTAAAACGGGGCGCCGCCATCTTGGACACAGTCGCTCCGGATTAGACAGTGTAGGGACAGCGCTGCTGATTTAGGGAGAGATATAAACTGCGAAATAGTTAGTGTAGGTTCTGTAAAGGCTGCCAGAACAAACAAACAGTCCTTTTCAGGACTAATATCCATCCCAGATACCAGGCAGGCAGGCTGTATAGGAGACACAGTGGTTATACCAGCAAACGCTGCATTACAGTCCTGTGTGCGCCTGTTGCTGAAATTGCTGGACTTAGCACCAGGTGTCGGGGGCCAGGAAAAATCCTTTTTTTTTCATCTAAATCCTCCTTTTTTTTACTCCTTCACACTGTACAAATACCCGTCTTATTAACCTTTTGGTGTGTCCCCCCCCCCCCCAAAAAAAAGGCGTGTCTCTGATTTTTCAGACACAAATATAATTGTTGAAAATAGTCTGGTGTAGGCTAGAGAAACAGAAGTGTTGTTTTGCACTTCCACGGTTCAAACCTCTGTATTTTCCATTTTGGGCCATTTGTATCTAAAAAAAAAAAAGCAGGTTGAGTGTGTCGCTCACTGTTCAGCCGCAAATATCTCTATTTAAAAAAGTGTGATATACCCCAGTAAACAATAACTGTGGTTTTGCCATCCCACGGTAAAAAATCTCTATTATTCAGCTTTTGGTAGTTTTTTCCGTAAAGAAAAACAGTAGTGTCTCCTGACTGTTGTGACACAAAAATATATCTGTTGAAAATAGTCTTGTGTAGGCCCGACATCCCAGTGTGGTTTCGCAGTTCCACGGGTCAAATCGTTGTATTATCCAGTTTTGGGCCTTTGGTATCTTAAAAAAAAAGCAGTTTGAGTGTGTCGCTCACTGTTCAGCTGCAAATATCTCTATTTAAAAAAGTGTGGTATACCCCAGTAAACAATAACTGTGGTTTTCCTCTTCCACGGTTCTAATCTACTCTGTATTACCCTTTTTCCATTGATAGTGCAAGTGTAAGCTATTTTACTTCATTTACAATGGGCAAGGCGGGTGGCAAGGGATGTGGAAGTGGACGTTCTGGTGATGGTTCATGCAGAGGACGGGGCCGTGGCCAAGGTGAAAATGTGCCACAACCAACACCCATATCTTCTCGCTCCCACTTCTTGACCGAATTACTAGGGAAGCACAGAACAACACCAGTATTGAGAACTGATCAGTGTGAACAGGTTATTAATTGGATAGCAGATAATACTTCCAGTTACCTGGGCACCACCACCTCCGGTCTGTCTTCCACACGGTCAACTCTTAGTAGCCGTGAGTCTCGACCGCATACTCCTCCTCACCCTGATGCTCCTTCCTCCCACCATGCCGAGTGTCGTCAGACAGCAAGTGATCCCACACTTGGACACTCTGAAGAGCTGTTCACTGGTCCATTTCCATATTTGGGCCCCTCGCCTGATACGCTTGAAGTGGTGGAAGAGGAGATCCCATGTTGCGATGCCCAAATATTTGAACAGCCACGGCCACAGGAAGTCGACGTTGGCAATCTGTCACAAGAGGTGGACGATGACGAGACACAATTGCCAGGAAGTGAGGAGGAGGATCGTGGTGCGCAAGTGGAAGAGGAGGAGGTGGTGAATGATCTAGTAACTGACCCAACGTGGAAGGAGGACATGCAGAGTGAGGCCAGCAGCACACAGGGAAGGGAGGCAGAGTACCCCAACAGGCAGGAAGAAGCAGTGTGGTGGCCGCAGACAGAAGGCAGGCAACTGTTCCCCGTAACACCAACACGAGGGACGTTGCCAGTACAAGCGGTAGGTCTTCCAGAGTCTGGAATTTTTTTAAAGACTCTGCTGATAACCCCAAAAAGGCCATATGTTCCACCTGCCATGCCAGCATCAGCAGGGGTGACAAAACTACCAGCCTGACCACCACCAGCATGATCAGGCACATGGCAGCAAAGCACCCGACTTTGTGGGGCGAAACCCAGGGTCCACGACCAGTGTCAGCGGGTGTCACCACTGCTTCTTCCACTGTTGTGCATGCAATATAACCCCCTGTTGTGTGTGCAAGGCAATCCCCTGTCCATACTGCATGTAAAGATGCCCCCTCCTCTCAGTCTTCACTTGTTATGACAGTTTCTCAAGAAACAGCATCAACGTCCACGTCCCACCGCAGCGTTCAATTGTCCATATCCCAGACCTTTGAACGAAAGCGGAAATTCGCAGCTAACGCCCCACAGGCCACAGTCCTAAATTCGCACATTTCACGACTGCTTGCATTGGAAATGCTGCCTTTTAGGCTGGTGGAGACGGAATCCTTCCGCAATCTTATGGCGGTGGCTGTCCCTCGGTACTCGGTCCCCAGCCGACACTATTTTGCCCGGTGTGCCATCCCCGCACTACACAAGCACGTGTCCCAAAGCATCTGCTGTGCCCTCAACAACGCAGTTACTGGGAGAGTCCACCTGACAACGGACACGTGGACAAGTGCTTGTGGCCAGGGACGGTACATCTCTCTGACGGCACACTGGGTAAACATAGTGGAAGCCGGGACCCAGTCAGACCTTGGGACGGAACACATCCTCCCCACACCGAGGATTGCGGGCCCTATGTCAGTCAGAGTTGCCCCCACAGTGTACAGCTCCTGCGCATCCTCCTCCTCCTCCTCATGTTCAGCCTCCATCTCAGATATCACCACATCAGTTACAAGCTGGAAGCATTGCAGTACTGCCTCCGCCAAGCGGCAACAAGCTGTGCTGAAACTCATAAGCTTAGGTGATAAACCTCACACTGCTTGTGAGTTGTGGACAGCTGTGAAAGAGCAGGCAGATCTGTGGCTGAGACCGCTGAACCTACATCCCGGCATGGTCGTGTGTGACAATGGCCGTAACCTGGTGGCGGCTCTGAGGCGAGGTGAGATCACACACGTACCATGCCTGGCTCATGTGCTTAACCTCGTGGTTCAGCGGTTTCTTAAATCGTACCCTGAGTTGCCAGATCTGCTCGTGAAAGTACGCCGCCTGTCAGCTCATTTTCGCAATTCGGCTACAGCTTCCGCCGCCCTTGCTGTGTTGCAGCAGCGTTTGCAGCTTCCGGCACACCGACTGGTGTGTGATGTCCCCACACGTTGGAACTCTACCCTCCACATGTTGCAAAGGATTTGTGAGCAGAAGAGAGCAGTTGTGGAGTACCAGCTGCAACAAGGCCGTTGATATTCAGGTCAGACTCCACACATAAGACCTCAGGAGTGGACCTGGATGTCTGACATATGTACCATCCTGACAAACTTTGAGGAGGCCACCAAGATGGTGAGTGGTGATGACGCCATCATTAGTGTCAGCATCCCACTTGTCTGTCTTTTGCAACGCTCTCTGCAGAGAATTAAAGAGGAGGCATTGCAGCCAGAGTATGATGAGATGGATCAAGAAGCCGTAGCGGGCGATTACACACAGCCCAGCCTCATCTCATCCCAACGTGCATTGGGGGACAATGAGGGAGAGGAGGAGGAGGAGGAGGAAGAACAGGAGCTGCTATCATGCGTTGTAGACGGTAGTACCTGTACAAGTGTCATACCGTCGGTTCAGCGTGGGTGGCCTGAAGACAGGGGGGAGGAGGAAGAGGAGGAGGAGGAGAGCATGGTCAGTCGTCATCTTGGTGAGGACACGGAAATCTTGCTCGTTACCAGTCTGGCACGCATGGCTGACTTTATGTTACGCTACCTTAACCGTGACCCTCGCGTTGTCAAAATGTTGGGTGACAGTCATTACTGGTTGGTGACACTTGTAGACCCCCGCTACAAGGAGAACTTTCACTCTCTTATTCCTGAGGTGGAGAGGTCTACAAAAATGGGGCAATACCAGAAGGCCCTTGCTGCAGAACTCTTAAAAAAATTCCCATCTGAACACGCTAGCAGCAGAGGTCACAGTTCGTTGCCCAACCAAGGCGTACAGGCGAGAGAGATGCACCTCCAATCCACCAGAGGCAGGGGAACACTGTCAACGTTCTGGGACAGTTTTCTGACACCCGCCCAGCTTACAGGCCCTAAGGCGCGGGGTACTCTCACAAGGAGTGGAAAGTTTCAAAAGATGGTGAGGGAGTACCTTGCCGATCGTACCAGCGTCCTCCGTGATTCCTCTGTGCCTTTTAATTATTGGGTATCGAAGCTGGACACTTGGAATGAACTCGCTCTGTACGCCTTGGAGGTCCTGGCCTGCCCTGCCGCTAGCGTGTTATCGGAGCGTGTTTTTAGTGCCGCTGGGGGAATTATAACTGATAAGCGCACTCGCCTGTCAACTGACAATGCTGACAAGCTGACCCTTATCAAAATGAACAAGGGCTGGATTGGGCCAGACTTCTCATCACCACCAAATGACAGCAGAGTAACATAAAGTCAAATCCACTGTGTTATTTCGGGAGGTGTATTCACATGCACCGCTTCACACCCACCCGCTTCCTCGTTTCGGCTGTTTAATCTTCTTCTCCTTATCAGCCTCCACCACCACTATACCACCAGGGTGCCAGCATTGCAAGTTCCTCCGTCCTTATTTTTGGCAGCTTTTGCTTGCAAGGCATAAGCAAATACTATGGGACATCCACTCCCCAATAATGGGACTTATGTTTGTAATATGCTGTACTGCATGGCTCTTGTAAGGGGCATTGCAAGTTGCTCCGTCCTAATTTTTGGCAGCTTTTGCTGGGAAAGCATAAGCAAATATTATGGGACACCCACTCCCCAATAATGGGACTTATGTTTGTAATATGCTGTACTGCATGGCTCTTGCAAGGGGCATTGCAAGTTGCTCCGTCCTAATTTTTGGCAGCTTTTGCTTGGAAAGCATAAGCAAATACCATGGGACACCCACTCCCCAATAATGGGACTTATGATTGTAATATGCTGTACTGCATGGCTCTTGTAAGGGGCATTGCAAGTTGCTACGTCCTAATTTTTGGCAGCTTTTGCTGGGAAAGCATAAGCAAATACCATGGGACACCCACTCCCCAATAATGGGACTTATGTTTGTAATATGCTGTACTGCATGGCTCTTGTAAGGGGCATTGCAAGTTGCTCCGTCCTAATTTTTGGCAGCTTTTGCTTGCAAGGCATAAGCAAATACTATGGGACACCCACTCTCCAATAATGGGACTTATGTTTGTAATATGCTGTACTGCATGTGACGCGCCCCCTGGGCCGTGTGTACACGTGTGTGGGATACCCGGTGCCGGGTCTCTGGGGTCTGTATTCTCCGTGGCGGTGACCCGGTCCCGAACGTCTCAGAGTCTTTGCAGTGCAGTTCAGGGTCTTTACTGATGATTATAAGGTAGACGCTCCTGGGAGTACTGGCTAGCATAAGAGGCCTGGTCAGTCTGAGAGCAAGCAGGAGTTCCCCTGGCCAGGTGGAGTTGTAGGCCTCCCCGTCTGTCTGCACTCTTCCTGGCTACCTTGCTGTAAGCGGGTAGAAGTAGCCCACGTCCCTGAGTGTACCGTGTAGTGCTCACCCGTATGGCTGGTGACTTGGGGCCTTCTGTTAGCCTCCGCTCCACGACGGCGGTGCTGGTCCCTTGCTTGTGACTGAGCCTCCGGGCTTCTATGGCCAGAGGACCTGAAATCCCCTGCCGGCTGGTTTCTGCTGCTGGATATATAAGTCCTCACAGCTTCGGACTCCTGTGTCCGGTTCCTATTGTCTTCTGCCAGGGTGAGCTCTGCTCAGCTTCCAGCCCCTGGTCTTTAGCTCCTAGCTCCTACAGAGCTCCTTGCTGTTACTTTCCCTTGCTCTCACTCTGACTCTGACTGTTCTCTGACTCACTCAACCCCGCCCCAGATCCAGTTTATAAGGGCAGAATTCTCCACTCCCAGGACTGGGGCAGGAGGATGTTGCATGTTTAAGGGTTTCTGACCAGGAAACCTCCCACTTGCTCTCCGACATAATATCTCTATTACTGTGGTGACCAGACCCCTGGGGTGCCACACATGGCTCTTGTAAGGGGCATTGCAGTTCCTCATAATGTTTGGAAAGCCTTCCATTCACAGGTTAGGCCAACAGTGCACGGGAGACCCAGTTGCTATAAATGGAAAAAAAGGTTTAGTTAACGCCCTCTGACCTCCATGTCATTTCCAAGGGGCATTGGAGTGGCTCGAAATTTTTGGTAGGCATTGTACTCACTGTATGCCCTATAACTGTGTAGCCAAACCGCTCCTTTTGTTACAGAAACATATCCTACAAGACATATCTGGTTGACTGGCCTGATATTGATGTGAATGGTCCCTGTTCCTCCTGCTCTTTCTCCTTTGCCACCACCTCATCCATCATTTATCACCAGAAGCTTTGTTTTAACGGGAGTCATAGAACTGGGATAGTAGCAGGAAAACATCCAGCAATCCTCGGAGGAGGTAGGATATGCGCCAAAACGCGGACCACCTCAGGCCTAGCCGCTACTACATACATGCGCTTGCATTCCAAGAAAACAAAGCAGATGCTAACTTCTATCATCATCATCATGCTCCTCACCTTGGCACTCTCAACTCCCCTGATGGAGAAGCCAGGGCCCACCGGAGGAGTCTGGTTCTCTGGTGGGCTCGTCCAATGCTGCCCTAAAGCAGGCCAGGCTAAGAAAAGTGTGGGGGAAGGTGACAGGAGAAAGCAGGGTGGCTGGGGACTGTTTATGGACACCCGGCCGTCCCCAGGCGGCTGGCGACCGTGTGTGGACACCCGGCCGCGGGGCGGCTGGGGACCGAGTATGGACACCTGGCCGCCACCTGGCGGCTGGGGACCGAGCGTGGACACCCGGCCGCCGGGCGGCTGGGGACTGAGTATGGATACCTCGCTGCCGAAGCGGCCATGAGGTAGTGGCCAGCTTCGGCCTCCTCCAAACTAAAAGGCCCCATTTCAAGTGAAAGCTAGCAGTATGGTATTGCAGCCTGCGGGTGGGTGGGTGGTTGGCTGCATATTTTCGCTTGCATTGCAAGGAATGGGGGAGGTACAATTGAACACTGCCCTGGGACAAGGACTTGCACGGGGATAGTTGCAAGTCTGCATCGTCTGATGCAGCAAGGATCACTTCTGATGGGCACACTTTTAGGCAGTGACCTGGGAGTCAGAGATGCTTCCAGGGGTCTTCCCCATGCTGATCCCTTGTCTTTTCAGCACTGTATGCATGTGTCACACAGCACATGGCCAGATAAGGTTGTAAAATGTTAAAATGACATTTCCCGGTGAACGCATTTGTCACGGTTGAAAGCAATACAAAAGTGCAAAAACGCATGAAAAATGCTACTTGTGAACATAGCCCAAGGTGTGGAGGAGTATTTTTGTTTTTGGTTATTTATTTTACCTTATACACAAGTTTTTACCCTGGAAAGGAAATTCCTTAACATATTTCACAGGAAAACCGTTTCAGTTTCGTTTTTGAACGTTTTATTGTGAGCCCGCAAAAGTGGCTTAATACCTCTGACCACGTTGTTGACAGCAGTGACCTGGGGGTCAGAAATGCTTCCAGGGGTGATCCCCATGCTGCCCCCATGTCTTTTGAGCACTGTCACTATAGTTTGGGCACTTTTTAGGCTTTCTACAGACTGCCGGGGGTGCTGCCGCAAAAATGCTCGGGTATCTCATAGACTAACATTGGGCTTGTTGCTCGGGTCGAGCACCCGACTATCACGGTAAGCTCGGCCCGAGCTTCGAGCACCCGAGCACTTTAGTGATCGCTGAACAGTGATCATCAGTCATCATCTTGGTGAGGACACGGAAGTCTTGCCCATTACCAGTCTGGCACCCATGGCTGACTTTATGTTACGCTGCCTTACCCGTGACCCTCGCATTGTCAAAATGTTGGGTGACAGTCATTACTGGTTGATGACACTTTTAGACCCCCTCTACAAGGAGAACTTTCACTCTCTTATTCCTGAGTTGGAGAGGTCTACAAAAATGGGGCAGTACCAGAAGGCCCTTGCTGCAGAACTATTAAAAAAATTCCCATCTGAACACGGTAGCAGCAGAGGTCACAGTTCGCTGCCCAACTAAGGCATACAGGCGAGAGAGACGCAACTCCAATCCACCAGAGGCAGGGGAACACTGTCAATGTTCTAGGACAGTTTTCTGAGACCTGCCCAGCTTACAGGCCCTGAGGCGCAGAGTACTCTCACAAGGAGTGGAAAGTTTCAAAAGATGGTGAGGGAGTACCAGCGTCCTCCGTGATTCCTCTGTGCCTTTTAATTATTGGGTATCCAAGCTGGACACTTGGAATGAACTCACTCTGTACGCCTTGGAGGTCCTGGCCTGCCCTGCCGCTAGCGTGTTATCGGAGCGTGTTTTTAGTGCCGCTGGGGGAATTATAACTGATAAGCGCACTCGCCTGTCAACTGACAATGCTGACAAGCTGACCCTTATCAAAATGAACAAGGGCTGGATTGGGCCAGACTTCTCATCACCACCAAATGACAGCAGAGTAACATAAAGTCAAATCCACTGTGTTATTTCAGGAGGTGTATTCCCATGCATCGCTTCACATCCACACATGGGTATACGCTTCCTCATTTCGGCTGTTTTTTGCTCTTCTCCTTATCCTCAGCCTCCACGACCACTATACCACCAGGGTGACCGTGGTCCATGTTGCCAGCATTGCAAGTTCCTCTGTCCTAATTTTTGGCAGCTTTTGCTTGGAAGGCATAGGCAAAGACTATGGGAGACCCACTCCCCAATAATGGGAATAATGTTTTTAATATGCTGTACTGCATGGCTCTTGTAAGGTACATTGCAAGTTCCCCCTTCCTAATTTTTGG
Organism: Phyllobates terribilis; assembly: GCF_046119375.1. NCBI lineage: Eukaryota > Metazoa > Chordata > Amphibia > Anura > Dendrobatidae > Phyllobates > Phyllobates terribilis. The sequence goes on from NW_027362762.1 coordinate 106,348,692, forward strand.
CAGCTTTTGCTTGGAAGGCATAGGCAAAGACTATGGGAGACCCACTCCCCAATAATGGGAATAATGTTTTTAATATGCTGTACTGCATGGCTCTAGTAAGGGGCATTAAAATTGTCTTGTTAAGCTACTGTGACCTCCACGTCTCTTCCAAGGGTCGTTAACATTGTCTTTTTATTTCACTGCGACCTCCACCACTCTTCCAAGGGGCATTAAAAGCGTCTTGTTAAGCTACTGTGACCTCCACGTCTGTTCCACAGGGCATTGATATTGTCTTTTTATTCCACTGTAACCTCCACCACTCTTCCAAGGGGCATTGATATTGTCTTTTTATTCCACTGCGACCTCCACCACTTTTCCAAGGGGCATTAAAACCATCTTGTTAAGCTACTGTGACCTCCACGTCTCTTCCACGGGGCATTGATATTGTCATTTTATTCCACTGTAACCTCCACCACTCTTCCAAGGGGCATTAAAACTGTCTTGTTAAACCACTCTGAACTCCACGTCTCTTCCAAGGGGCATTAAAACCATCTTGTTAAGCTACTGTGACCTCCTCGTCTCTTCCACGGGGCATTGATATTGTCTTTTTATTCCACTGTAACCTCCACCACTCTTCCAAGGGGCATTAAAACTGTCTTGTTAAACCACTCTGAACGCCACGTCTCTTCCAAGGGGCATTAAAACCATCTTGTTAAGCTACTGTGACCTCCACGTCTCTTCTAAGGGGCATTAAAACCGTCTTGTTAAACCACTCTGAACTTCACAGCTCTTCCAAGGGGCATTGACATGTTGTTTTTAATTACCTCTAACCTCCACGACTCTTGCAACGGGCATTGCATTTCCTCCTAATTTTTGTCAGCTTTTGCTTTTCAATGCATAGGCGAACACTAAGGGAGACCCACTCCCCAATAATGGGTAGAAGGTTTTTAATACGCTGTAATCCACGTCTGTTTCAAGGGGCATTGCAATGCCCAATAATTTTTGGAAAGCCTTCCATTCCCTGCTTAGGCCAACAGTGTACAGGAGACCCAGTTGCTATAAATGGAAAAAACGGTTTAGTTAAGGCCCTCTGACCTCCATGTCACTTCCAAGGGGTATTGGAGTGCCTCGAAATTTTTGGTAGGCATTGCATTCACTGTATGCCTTATAACTGTGTAGCTGAACCGCTCCTTTTGGTACAGAAACATATCCTACAAGACATGTGTGGTTGGCTGGCCTGATATTGATGTGAATGGTCCCTGTTCCTCCTGCTCTTTCTCCTTTGCCACCACCTCATCCATCATTCATCACCTGAAGCTTTGTTTTAACGGGAGTCATAGAACTGGGATAGTAGCAGGAAAACATCCAGCAATCCTCGAAGGAGGTAGAATATGCGCCAAAACGCTGACCACCTCAGGCCTAGCTGCTACTACATACATGCGCTTGCATTCCAAGGAACAGAAAGCTAAGGAGGTGGATGGCCTCATGATCATGAATAATTTACTCGTTGTGTAGGAGGCCGACCACTGCTGCTGTCTACCTTCTGAACTTTGTGTTGAAGCCTGATTGACCCAGGACCCGCAATCCTCTATGTCTGGAGGACGTGTTGCATCCCAGTGTCCAACTGTGTCCCGGCTTCCACAATATTAACCCAGTGTGAAGGCGTCAGTGAGATGGACCATTCCTGGCCACATTCACTTGTCCACGTGTTTGTGGTTAGGCTGTCCTTCCCACTAAATGCACTGGGGAGGGCACAGGTAATGTTTTGGCATGCGCGCTTGTGTATAAGGCGCACCGGGACAAATAGGGGCGGCTGGGGACCGTTTATGGGCACCCGGCCACCCCCACGCGGCTAGGGACTGTGTGTGGGCACCCGGCCGCGGGGCGGCTGGGGACCGAGTATGGACACCCGGCCGCCCCCTGGCGGCTGGGGACCAAGCGTGGACACCCGGCCACCGGGCGGCTGGGGACTGAGTATGGATACCAGGCTACCGAAGCAGCCATGACGTGGTGGCCAGATTCCACCTCCACATGCCTAAAAGGCCCAATTTCAAGTGCAAGCAAGCTAGCAGTATGGTATTGCAGCCTGGGGGTGGGTGGGTGGCAGGCTGCATACTTGCGCTTGTATTGCAAGTTATGGGGGAGGTACAATTGAACACTGCCCTGGGACAAGGACTTGCACGGGGATAGTTGCAAGTCTGCATCTTCTGATGCGGCAAGGATCACTTCTGATGGGCACACTTTTAGGCATTGACCTGGGTGTCAGAGATGCTTCCAGGGGTCTTCCCCATGCTGTTCCCATGTCTTTTTAGCACTGTATGCATGTGTCACACAGCACATGGCCAGATAAGGTTGTAAAATGTTAAAATGACATTTCCCGGTGAATGCATTTGTCACGGTTGAAAGCAATACAAACGTGCAAAAATGCATAAAAAATGCTACTTGTGAACATAGCCCAAGGTGTGGAGGAGTATTTTTGTTTTTGGTTATTTATTTTACCTTATACACAAGTCTTTACCCTGGAAAGGATGTTCCTTAACCCCTTTCCGACCTGGTCAGTAATAGTACGCACCAGGTCGGGAAGGCCGGTTCAGCGGGGGCTCCGGCGGTGAGCCCGCACTGAAGCGAGCACATGTCAGCTGATTATTGGAATCGCAATCCACCCGCGGCTGTTAACATGTTAAATCTCTGACAGTGGCATTTAACTCGCGCTTCCGGGAGTCCTAAGCCCCGCCCATCAGTGACCCCATCACGTGATCGCGAGTCACCAATGGGTGGGCATGACAACTCAGGGTCTGCAGCAGACGCCTGTGGTTGTCATGTCTCAATTGCTATGAGCGCCACCTAGTGGTCAGCGCTCATAGCAAGTGAGCATTTCTCCTGCATACAAGCGATCTGCTCATCGCTTGTATGCAGTAGAAGCAATCAGACAACTGCTGCTTCTAGTCTCCTCTGGAGACTATAGAAGCAAGCAGAAAGTGTAAAAAAAAAGTTTTAAAAAATATTAAAAAAATAAAAAATATATAAAAGTTTAAGTCACCCCCCTTTCGCCCCATTCAAAATAAAATATATATATATATATAAAAAAAAACCACATACACATATTTGGTATCGCCGCGTTCAGAATCGCCCGATCTATCAATATAAAAGAAGAATTAATACAATCAGTAAACGGCGTAACGAGAAAAAAATTTTAAACGCCAGAATTAAGTTTTTTTGGTCGCTACAACTTTGCAATAAAATGCAATACCGGGCGATCAAAACATCGGATCTACCCCAAAATGGTATCAATAAAAACGTCAGCCCGGCACGCAAAAAATAAGCCCTCACCCAGCCCCAGATCCCGAAAAATGGAGAAGCTAAGGGTCTCGGAAAATGGCGTCATTTTTTTTTTGTTTTTTTAGCAAGCTTTGTTTTTTTTTTTCACCACTTAAATAAAAAAGAACCTATACATGTTTGGTGTCTATGAACTCGTAACGACCTGGAAAATAATGATGGCAGGTCAGTTTTAGCAGTCTGTGAACGTGGTAAAAAAAGGACCCAAAAAACAACTGTGGAATTGCATTTTTTTTGCAGTTTCACTACACTTGGAATTTTTTTCCCATTTTCCAGCACACGATATGGTAAAACCAGTGATGGTGTTTAAAAGTACAACTCGTCCCGCAGAAAATAAGCCCTCACATGGCCATATTGAACGACCCAAGGTCGTTAAGGGCTTAACATATTTCACGGGAAAGCACTATCAGTTTCGTTTTTGAACGTTTTATTGTGAGCCTGTAAAAGTGGCTTAATACCTCTGACCACGTTGTTGACAGCAGTGACCTGGGGGTCAGAAATGCTTCCTGGGGCGATCCCCATGCTGTCCACATGTCATTTGAGCACTGTCACTATCGTTTTGGGCACTTTTTAGGCTTTCTACAGACTGCCGGGGGTGCCGCCGCAAAAATGTTCGGGTCTCCCATAGACTAACATTGGGCTCGTTGCTCGGGTCGAGCACCTGAGTATCACAGTGAGCTCGGCCCGAGCTTCGAGCACCCGAGCATTTCAGTGCTCGCTCAACACTATTAAGAATTGATTCTACTTCACTTCTAGAAGTGACAGAGTTGTAAAAGTGACAGAGATCTTGAAAAGTATAAGTATTGAAGGTGTAGAAGTGATTGAGATCTAAAAGTAATCAAAATCTATAAGTGCTATAGGTGACAATTGTAGAAGCAATGGAGGTGTTGAAGAGATTGAGATCTAGGATTGATAGAGGTGTAGAACCAAAGGGGATATAGAAATGATGGAGGAATAAGGTGATAACGATGTAGATGTCACGGTGTTCTAATGGGATGGAGATCTACAATTGAGGAAGGTGTAAAAGCAATTGTTATCTAGAAATGATGGAGTTATAGAATTTTTGGAGATATTGACACAATGGAGGTGGTAAAATGATCTATATCTAAAAGTGATGGAGATCTAGAGGTGATGGAGGCAAAAAAAGTGATGCTGATCTAGAAGTAAATAAGGTGGTGATGGAGATCTAAAAATGATGTAGGTGTAAAAGTAATAATTGTTTATAGGTGACAGTGATCTAGAAGTAATGGAGATCTGGAAGTGATAGCGGTGTGGAATTTATGATGATAATGAAAAATATTTAGATTTGAGAGTCCTCAGTGGTTGATACCTTTTAAATGATGATAATGATGAATGAATTGATGAAGAGTAGTGTTGAGCGAGCACTAAAATGCTCGGGTGCTCGAAGCTCGGGCCGAGCTCACCGTGATACTCGGGTGCTCGACACAAGCAACGAGCCCAATGTTAGTCTATGGGAGACTCGAGCATTTTTGCGGTGGCACCCCTGGCAGTCTTTTAAAAGCCTAACAAGTGCCCAAAACGATAGTGACAGTGCTCAAATGACATGGGGACAGCATGGGGATCGCCCCAGGAAGCATTTCTGACCCCCAGGTCACTGCTGTCAACAACGTGGTCAGAGGTATTAAGCCACTTTTACAGGCTCACAATAAAACGTTCAAAAACGAAAGTGAAACTTTTTTCCTGTGAAATATGTTAAGGAACATCCTTTCCAGGGAAAAGACTTGTGTATAAGTTAAAGTAAATGACCAAAAACAAAAATACACCTCCACACCTTCGGCTATGTTCACAAGTAGCATTTTTTATGCGTTTTTGCACTTTTGTATTGTTTTCAACTATGACAAATGCATTCACCGTGAAATGTCATTTTAACATTTTACAACCTTATCTGGCCATGTGCTGTGTGACACATGCATAAAGTGCTGAAAAGACAAGGGAACAGCATGGGGAAGACCCCTGGAAGCATCTCTGACTCCCAGATCACTGTCTAAAAGTGTGCCCATCATAAGTGATCCTTACCGCATCAGAAGATGCAGACTTGCAACTATCCCCATGCAAGTTCTAGTCCCAGGGCAGTGTTCAATTGTACCTCCCCCATTCCTTGCAATACAAGCTCAAGTATGCAGCCTGCCACCCACCCACCCCCAGGCTGCAATACCATACTGCTTGCTTGCTTGAACTTGAAATTGGGCCTTTTAGGCATGTGGAGGCGGAATCTGGCCACCACGTTATGGCTGTGTTGGCGGCCTGGAATCCATACTCAGTCCCCAGCCGCCCGGCGGCCGGGTGTCCATACTCGGTCCCCAGCCGCCCCGCGGCCGGGTGTCCACACACGGTCCCCAGCTGCCTGGGGGCAGCCGGGTGTCCATAAACGGTCCCCAGCCGCCCCTATTTCTCCTTGGAACATCCCCCCACACACTTTTCTTAGCCCGGCCTGCTTTAGGCAGCATTGGACGAGCCCACCAGAGAACCAGACTCCTCCGGTGGGCCCTGACTTCTCCATCGGTGGAGTTGAGAGTGCCAAGGTGAGGAGCATGATGATGATGACAGAAGTTAGCATCTGCTATGTTTTCTTTTAATGCAAGTGTAAGTGTGCAGCCTGCCACCCACCCACCCCCAGACTGCAATTCCATACTGCTAGCTTGCACTTTAAATGGGGCCTTTTAGTTTGGAGGAGGCCGAAGCTGGCCACTACCTCATGGCTGCTTCGGCAGCGAGGTATCCATACTCAGTCCCCAGCCGCCCATATTTGTCCTGGTGTGCCTTATACATAAGATTAAGCGCGTATACCAAAACATTACCTGTGCCCTCCCCAGTGCATTTAGTGGGAAGGAGAGCCTATTCCGCTGTAGTGTGTGCATGCCAAACCCCTGTTCATGGTACATGCGAAGATGCCTCCCACCTTGCACCTGTCGTTGCAGACTTGCAACTATCCCCATTCAAGTCCTTGTCCCAGGGCACTGTTCAATTGTACCTCTCCCATTACTTGCAATGCAAGCGCAAGTATGCAGCCTGCCACCCACCCACCTCCAGGCTGCAATACCATACTGCTTGCTTGCACTTTAAATTGGGCCTTTTAGGCATGTAGAGGCGGAATCTGGCCACCACGCCATGGCTGTGTTGGCGGCCTGGTATCCATACTCAGTCCCCAGCCGCCTGGTGGCCGGGTGTCCCCGCTTGCTCCCCAGCCTCCAGGGGGTGGCCGGGTGTCCATACTCAGTCCCCAGCCACCCCTATTTGTCCCGGTAACCTTTCCCACACTTTTCTTAGCCTGGCCTGCTTTAGGGCAGCATTGGCCGAGCCCACCGGACTATCAGACTCCTCCGGTGGGCCCTGGCTTCTCCATCAGGGGAGTTGAGAGTGCCAAGGTGAGGAGCATGATGAGGATGATAGAAGTTAGCATCTGCTTTGTTTTGTTGTAATGCAAGCGCATGTATGTAGTAGCGGCTAGGCCTGAGGTGGTCAGCGTTTTGGCGCATATCCTACCTCCTCCGAGGATTGCTGGATGTTTTCTTGCTACTATCCAAGTTCTATGACTCCCGTTAAAACAAAGCTTCAGGTGATAAATGATGGATGAGGTAGTGGCAAAGCAGAAAGAGCAGGAGGAACAGGGACCATTCACATCAATATCAGGCCAGTCAACCAGATATGTCTTGTAGGATATGTTTCTGTAACAAAAGGAGCGGTTCGGCTACACAGTTATAGGGCATACAGTGAGTGCAATGCCTACCAAAAATTTCGAGCCACTCCAATGCCCCTTGGAAATGACATGGAGGTCAGAGGGCGTTAACTAAACCTTTTTTTCCATTTATAGCAACTGGGTCTCCCGTGCACTGTTGGCCTAAGCAGTGAATGGAAGGCTTTCCAAAAATTATGAGGAACTGCAATGCCCCTTACAAGAGCCATGTGTGGCACCCCAGGGGTCTGGTCACCACAGTAATAGAGATATTACGTCAGAGAGCAAGTGGGAGGTTTCCTGGTCAGGATCCCTTAAACATGCAACATCCTCCTGCCCCAATCCTGGGAGGGGAGAATTCTGCCCTTATAAACTGGATCTGGGGCGGGGTTGAGTGAGTCAGAGAACAGTCAGAGTCAGAGTGAGAGCAAGGGAAAGTAACAGCAAGGAGCTCTGTAGGAGCTAGGAGCTAAAGACCAGGGGCTGGAAGCTGAGCAGAGCTCGCCCTGGCAGAAGACAATAGGAACCGGACACAGGAGTCCGAAACTGTGAGGACTTATATATCCAGCAGCAGAAACCAGCCGGCAGGGGATTTCAGGTCCTCTGGCCATAGAAGCCCGGAGGCTCAGTCACAAGCAAGGGACCAGCACCGCCGTCGTGGAGCGGAGGCTAACAGAAGGCCCCAAGTCACCAGCCATACGGGTGAGCACTACACGGTACACTCAGGGACGTGGGCTACTTCTACCCACTTACAGGAAGATAGCCAGGAAGAGTGCAGACAGACGGGGAGGCCTACAACTCCACCTGGCCAGGGGAACTCCTGCTTGCTCACAGACTGACCAGGCCTCTTATGCTAGCCAGTACTCCCGGGAGGGTCTACCTTATAATCATCAGTAAAGACCCTGAACTGCACTGCAAAGACTCTGAGTCATTCCTGCTGCGCTCGTGCACCATCACCCCCATCATCCACACTCACTGCCCTGAGGCTATACTCCTCCCGAGGGGAGTTATCCCATTCTATGCTGCGCACACAACACCAGCCTCAGCGGTCTGCCTCGCAGCGGTGGTACTCCCTGACCGCAATCCATAGGTGGCGCAGTCGGACAATTAACCTCAAAACCTAAGGAAGACTGCCACTGGTTTGACCAGCCTGAGCCACGGGACCGGGTCACCGCCACGGAGACTACAGACCCCAGAGACCCGGCACCGGGTATCCCACACACGTGTACACACGACCCAGGGGGCACGTCACATGCAGTACAGCATATTACAAACATAAGTCCCATTATTGGGGAGTGGGTGTCCCATAGTATTTGCTTATGCCTTGCAAGCAAAAGCTGCCAAAAATTAGGACGGAGCAACTTGCAATGCCCCTTACAAGAGCCATGCAGTACAGCATATTACAAACATAAGTCCCATTATTGGGGAGTGGGTGTCCCATGGTATTTGCTTATGCTTTCCAAGCAAAAGCTGCCAAAAATTAGGACGGAGCAACTTGCAATGCCCCTTACAAGAGCCATGCAGTACAGCATATTACAAACATAAGTCCCATTATTGGGGAGTGGGTGTCCCATAGTATTTGCTTATGCTTTCCCAGCAAAAGCTGCCAAAAATTAGGACGGAGCAACTTGCAATGCCCCTTACAAGAGCCATGCAGTACAGCATATTACAAACATAAGTCCCATTATTGGGGAGTGGGTGTCCCATAGTATTTGCTTATGCTTTCCCAGCAAAAGCTGCCAAAAATTAGGACGGAGCAACTTGCAATGCCCCTTACAAGAGCCATGCAGTACAGCATATTACAAACATAAGTCCCATTATTGGGGAGTGGGTGTCCCATGGTATTTGATTATGCTTTCCCAGCAAAAGCTGCCAAAAATTAGGACGGAGCAACTTGCAATGCCCCTTACAAGAGCCATGCAGTACAGCATATTACAAACATAAGTCCCATTATTGGGGAGTGGGTGTCCCATGGTATTTGCTTATGCTTTCCCAGGAAAAGCTGGCAAAAATTAGGACGGAGCAACTTGCAATGCCCCTTACAAGAGCCATGCAGTACAGCATATTACAAACATAAGTCCCATTATTGAGGAGTGGGTGTCCCATAGTATTTGCTTATGCTTTCCCAGGAAAAGCTGCCAAAAATTAGGATGGAGCAACTTGCAATGCCCCTTACAAGAGCCATGCAGTACAGCATATTACAAACATAAGTCCCATTATTGGGGAGTGGGTGTCCCATGGTATTTGCTTATGCTTTCCAAGCAAAAGCTGCCAAAAATTAGGACGGAGCAACTTGCAATGCCCCTTACAAGAGCCATGCAGTACAGCATATTACAAACATAAGTCCCATTATTGGGGAGTGGGTGTCCCATGGTATTTGCTTATGCTTTCCCAGCAAAAGCTGCCAAAAATTAGGACGGAGCAACTTGCAATGCCCCTTACAAGAGCCATGCAGTACAGCATATTACAAACATAAGTCCCATTATTGGGGAGTGGGTGTCCCATAGTATTTGCTTATGCTTTCCCAGCAAAAGCTGCCAAAAATTAGGACGGAGCAACTTGCAATGCCCCTTACAAGAGCCATGCAGTACAGCATATTACAAACATAAGTCCCATTATTGGGGAGTGGGTGTCCCATAGTATTTGCTTATGCTTTCCCAGCAAAAGCTGCCAAAAATTAGGACGGAGCAACTTGCAATGCCCCTTACAAGAGCCATGCAGTACAGCATATTACAAACATAAGTCCCATTATTGGGGAGTGGGTGTCCCATGGTATTTGCTTATGCTTTCCCAGCAAAAGCTGCCAAAAATTAGGACGGAGCAACTTGCAATGCCCCTTACAAGAGCCATGCAGTACAGCATATTACAAACATAAGTCCCATTATTGGGGAGTGGGTGTCCCATGGTATTTGCTTATGCTTTCCAAGCAAAAGCTGCCAAAAATTAGGACGGAGCAACTTGCAATGCCCCTTACAAGAGCCATGCAGTACAGCATATTACAAACATAAGTCCCATTATTGGGGAGTGGGAGTCCCATAGTATTTGCTTATGCTTTCCCAGCAAAAGCTGCCAAAAATTAGGATGGAGCAACTTGCAATGCCCCTTACAAGAGCCATGCAGTACAGCATATTACAAACATAAGTCCCATTATTGGGGAGTGGGTGTCCCATGGTATTTGCTTATGCTTTCCCAGCAAAAGCTGCCAAAAATTAGGACGGAGCAACTTGCAATGCCCCTTACAAGAGCCATGCAGTACAGCATATTACAAACATAAGTCCCATTATTGGGGAGTGGGTGTCCCATGGTATTTGCTTATGCTTTCCCAGCAAAAGCTGCCCAAAATTAGGACGGAGCAACTTGCAATGCCCCTTACAAGAGCCATGCAGTACAGCATATTACAAACATAAGTCCCATTATTGGGGAGTGGGTGTCCCATAGTATTTGCTTATGCCTTGCAAGCAAAAGCTGCCAAAAATAAGGACGGAGGAACTTGCAATGCTGGCACCCTGGTGGTATAGTGGTGGTGGAGGCTGAGGATAAGGAGAAGAAGATTAAACAGCCGAAACGAGGAAGTGTATACCCATGTGTGGGTGTGAAGCGGTGCATGTGAATACACCTCCCGAAATAACACAGTGGATTTGACTTTATGTTACTCTGCTTTCATTTGGTGGTGATGAGAAGTCTGGCCCAATCCAGCCCTTGTTCATTTTGATAAGGGTCAGCTTGTCAGCATTGTCAGTTGACAGGCGAGTGCGCTTATCAGTTATAATTCCCCCAGTGGCACTAAAAACACGCTCCGATAACACGCTAGCGGCAGGGCAGGCCAGGACCTCCAAGGCGTACAGAGCGAGTTCATTCCAAGTGTCCAGCTTCGATACCCAATAATTAAAAGGCACAGATGAATCACGGCGGACGCTGGTACGATCGGCAAGGTACTCCCTCACCATCTTTTGAAACTTTCCACTCCTTGTGAGAGTACCCCGTGCCTCAGGGCCTGTAAGCTGGGCGGGTGTCAGGAAACTGTCCCAGAACATTGACAGTGTTCCCCTGCCTCTGCTGGATTGGAGTTGCATCTCTCTCGCCTGTACGCCTTGGTTGGGCAACGAACTGTGACCTCTGCCGCTAGCGTGTTCAGATGGGAATTTTTTTAAGAGTTCTGCAGCAAAGGCCTTCTGGTATTGCCCCATTTTTGTAGACCTCTCCACCTCAGGAATAAAAGAGTGAAAGTTCTCCTTGTAGCGGGGGTCTACAAGTGTCACCAACCAGTAATGACTGTCACCCAACATTTTGACAATGCGAGGGTCACGGTTAAGGCAGCGTAACATAAAGTCAGCCATGCGTGCCAGACTGGTAACGGGCAAGATTTCCGTGTCCTCACCAAGATGACGACTGACCATGCTCTCCTCCTCCTCCTCCTCTTCCTCCTCCCCCCTGTCCTTAGGCCACCCACGCTGAACCGACGGTATGACACTTGTACAGGTACTACCGTATACAACGCATGAAAGCAGCTCCTGTTCTTCCTCCTCCTCCTCCTCCTCTCCCTCATTGTCCCCCAATGCACGTTGGGATGAGATGAGGCTGGGCTGTGTGTAATCGCCCGCTACGGCTTCTTGATCCATCTCATCATACTCTGGCTGCAATGCCTCCTCTTTAATTCTCTGCAGAGAGCGTTGCAAAAGACAGACAAGTGGGATGCTGACACTAATGATGGCGTCATCGCCACTCACCATCTTGGTGGCCTCCTCAAAGTTTGTCAGGATGGTACATATGTCAGACATCCAGGTCCACTCCTGAGGTCTTATGTGTGGAGTCTGACCTGAATATCGACGGCCTTGTTGCAGCTGGTACTCCACAACTGCTCTCTTCTGCTCACAAATCCTTTGCAATATGTGGAGGGTAGAGTTCCAACGTGTGGGGACATCACACATCAGTCGTTGTGCCGGAAGCTGCAAACGCTGCTGCAACACAGCAAGGGCGGCGGAAGCTGTAGCCAACTTGCGAAAATGAGCTGACAGGCGGCGTACTTTCACGAGCAGATCTGGCAACTCGGGGTACGATTTAAGAAACCGCTGAACCACGAGGTTAAGCACATGAGCCAGGCATGGTACGTGTGTGATCTCACCTCGCCTCAGAGCCGCCACCAGGTTACGGCCATTGTCATACACGACCATGCCGGGATGTAGGTTCAGCGGTCTCAGCCACAGATCTGCCTGCTCTTTCACAGCTGTCCACAACTCACAAGCAGTGTGAGGTTTATCACCTAAGCTTATGAGTTTCAGCACAGCCTGTTGCCGCTTGGCGGAGGCAGTACTGCAATGCTTCCAGCTTGTAACTGATGTGGTGATATCTGAGATGGAGGCTGAACATGAGGAGGAGGAGGAGGAGGAGCATGCGCAGGAGCTGTACACTGTGGGGGCAACTCTGACTGATATAGGGCCCGCAATCCTCGGTGTGGGGAGGATGTGTTCCGTCCCAAGGTCCGACTGGGTCCCGGCTTCCACTATGTTTACCCAGTGTGCCGTCAGAGAGATGTACCGTCCCTGGCCACAAGCACTTGTCCACGTGTCCGTTGTCAGGTTGACTCTCCCAGTAACTGCGTTGTTGAGGGCACGGCAGATGCTTTGGGACACGTGCTTGTGTAGTGCGGGGATGGCACACCGGGCAAAATAGTGTCGGCTGGGGACCGAGTACCGAGGGACGGCCACCTCCATAAGATTGCGGAAGGATTCCGTCTCCACCAGCCTAAAAGGCAGCATTTCCAATGCAAGCAGTCGTGAAATGTGCGAATTCAGGACTGTGGCCTGTGGGGCGTTAGCTGCGAATTTCCGCTTTCGTTCAAAGGTCTGGGATATAGACAATTGAACGCTGCGGTGGGACGTGGACGTGGACGTTGATGCTGTTTCTTGAGAAACTGCCATAACAAGTGAAGACTGAGAGGAGGGGGCATCTTTACATGCAGTATGGACAGGGGATTGCCTTGCACACACAGCAGGGGGTTATATTGCACGCACAACAGTGGAAGAAGCAGTGGTGACACCCGCTGACACTGGTCGTGGACCCTGGGTTTCGCCCCACAAAGTCGGGTGCTTTGCTGCCATGTGCCTGATCATGCTGGTGGTGGTCAGGCTGGTAGTTTTGTCACCCCTGCTGATGCTGGCATGGCAGGTGGAACATATGGCCTTTTTGGGGTTATCAGCAGAGTCTTTAAAAAAATTCCAGACTCTGGAAGACCTACCGCTTGTACTGGCAACGTCCCTCGTGTTGGTGTTATGGGGAACGGTTGCCTGCCTTCTGTCTGCGGCCACCACACTGCTTCTTCCTGCCTGTTGGGGTACTCTGCCTCCCTCCCCCTGTGTGCTGCTGGCCTCACTCTGCATGTCCTCCTTCCACGTTGGGTCAGTTACTAGATCATCCACCACCTCCTCCTCTTCCACTTGCGCACCACGATCTTCCTCCTCACTTCCTGGCAATTGTGTCTCGTCATCGTCCACCTCTTGTGACAGATTGCCAACGTCGACTTCCTGTGGCCGTGGCTGTTCAAATATTTGGGCATCGCAACATGGGATCTACTTTTCCACCACTTCAAGCGTATCAGGCGAGGGGCCCAAATATGGAAATGGACCAGTGAACAGCTCTTCAGAGTGTCCAAGTGTGGGATCACTTGCTGTCTGACGACACTCGGCATGGTGGGAGGAAGGAGCATCAGGGTGAGGAGGAGTATGCGGTCGAGACTCACGGCTACTAAGAGCTGACCGTGTGGAAGACAGACCGGAGGTGGTGGTGCCCAGGTAACTGGAAGTATTATCTGCTATCCAATTAATAACCTGTTCACACTGATCAGTTCTCAATACTGGTGTTGTTCTGTGCTTCCCTAGTAAATCGGTCAAGAAGTGGGAGAGAGAAGATGTGGCTGTTGGTTGTGGCACATTTTCACCTTGGCCACGGCCCCGTCCTCTGCACCAACCATCACCAGAACGTCCACTTCCACGTCCCTTGCCACGCGCCTTGCCCATTGTAAATGACGTAAAATAGCTTACACTTCCACTATCAATGGAAAAAGGGTAATACAGAGTAGATTAGAACCGTGGAAGAGGAAAACCACAGTTATTGTTTACTGGGGTATACCACCCTTTTTTAAATAGAGATATTTGCGGCTGAACAGTGAGCGACACACTCAAACTGCTTTTTTTTTAGATACCAAAGGCCCAAAACTGGATAGTACAGCGATTTGACCCGTGGAACTGCGAAACCACACTGGGATGTCGGGCCTACACAAGACTATTTTCAACAGATATATTTTTGTGTCACAACAGTCAGGAAACACTACTGTTTTTCTTTACGGAAAAAACTACCAAAACCTGAATAATAGAGATTTTTTACCGTGGGATGGCAAAACCACAGTTATTGTTTACTGGGGTATACCACACTTTTTTAAATAGAGATATTTGCGGCTGAACAGTGAGCGACACACTCAAACTGCTTTTTTTTTAGATACCAAAGGTCCAAAACTGGATAGTACAGCGATTTGACCCGTGGAACTGCGAAACCACACTGGGATGTCGGGCCTACACAAGACTATTTTCAACAGATATATTTTTGTGTCACAACAGTCAGGAGACACTACTGTTTTTCTTTACGGAAAAAACTACCAAAAGCTGAATAATAGAGATTTTTTACCGTGGGATGGCAAAACCACAGTTATTGTTTACTGGGGTATACCACACTTTTTTAAATAGAGATATTTGCGGCTGAACAATGAGCGACACACTCAAACTGCTTTTTTTAGATACCAAAGGCCCAAAACTGGATAGTACAGCGATTTGACACGTGGAACTGCGAAACCACACTGGGATGTCGGGCCTACACAAGACTATTTTCAACAGATATATTTTCGTGTCACAACAGTCAGGAGCCACTACTGTTTTTCTTTACGGAAAAAACTACCAAAAGCTGAATAATAGAGATTTTTTACCGTGGGATGGGAAAACCACAGTTATTGTTTACTGGGGTATACCACACTTTTTTAAATAGAGATATTTGCGGCTGAACAGTGAGCGACACACTCAAACTGCTTTTTTTTTAGATACCAAAGGCCCAAAACTGGATAGTACAGCGATTTGACCCGTGGAACTGCAATACCACACTGGGATGTCGGGCCTACACAAGACTATTTTCAACAGATATATTTTTGTGTCACAACAGTCAGGAGACACTAATGTTTTTCTTTACGGAAAAAACTACCAAAAGCTGAATAATAGAGATTTTTTACCGTGGGATGGCAAAACCACAGTTATTGTTTACTGGGGTATACCACACTTTTTTAAATAGAGATATTTGCGGCTGAACAGTGAGCGACACACTCAAACTGCTTTTTTTTTAGATACCAAAGGCCCAAAACTGGATAGTACAGCGATTTGACCCGTGGAACTGCGAAACCACACTGGGATGTCGGGCCTACACAAGACTATTTTCAACAGATATATTTTTGTGTCACAACAGTCAGGAGACACTACTGTTTTTCTTTACGGAAAAAACTACCAAAACCTGAATAATAGAGATTTTTTACAGTGGGATGGCAAAACCACAGTTATTGTTTACTGGGGTATACCACACTTTTTTAAATAGAGATATTTGCGGCTGAACAGTGAGCGACACACTCAAACTGTTTTTTTTTTTTTAGATACAAATGGCCCAAAATGGATAATACAGAGGTTTGAACCGTGGAAGTGCAAAACAACACTTCTGTTTCTCTAGCCTACACCAGACTATTTTCAACAGTTATATTTGTGTCTGAAAAATCAGAGACACGCTTTTTTTTGGTGGGGGGGGACACACCAAAAGGTTAATAAGACGGGTATTTGTACAGTGTGAAGGAGGAAAAAAAAAGGAGGATTTAGATGAAAAAAAAAGGATTTTTCCTGGCCCCCGACACCTGGTGCTAAGTCCAGCAATTTCAGCAACAGGAGCACACAGGACTGTAATGCAGCGTTTGCTGGTATAACCACTGTGTCTCCTATACAGCCTGCCTGCCTGGTATCTGGGATGGATATTAGTCCTGAAAAGGACTGTTTGTTTGTTCTGGCAGCCTTTACAGACCCTACACTAACTATTTCGCAGTTTATATCTCTCCCTAAATCAGCAGCGCTGTCCCTACACTGTTTAATCCAGAGCGACTGTGTCCAAGATGGCGGCGCCCCGTTTTAAATACTCGAGGTGACGCTGTGCAGCCAGACAATCACTGTAATGCCCACAACCAACATGGCTGCAGCATTACAGTGACTGGCTGGCAATCCCTGCATGTTCATTGGCTCTGTAAAGAGCGCCAAACATGCAGGGCGGAGACCCGAGCTCCCGCCCGAGTAACCCGGAAATGCTCGATGCTCGCCGAACATCCCGAGTAGCGTGATGCTCGGGCGAGTACCGAGCAGTGTCGAGCATGTTCGCTCAACACTAATGAAGAGAAGATGTAGGGTGATGGAGATCTAGAAGAGATGTAGGTGTAAAAGTGGTGGAGGTGCAGAAGCAATGTTTAGAAATACTGAAGATGTAGAACCTGTGGATGCGTAGAAGTAATAGAGGTGTAGAAGTGATTAAGGTGTAAAAGTGATGGAAGTGTAGAGGTCACGGAGATTTAGAAGTGATGTAGATGTAGAGGTAATGGAGTCTAAAAGTGATGGGGGTATAAAACTAATAATGGTGTAGAGCTGATTATGATCTAGAAGTTATGGAGGTGTAAAATCATGGAGCTCTAGAAGTGATTGAGGTGTAGAAATTGTGGAGATCTAGAAGGGATGGAGATTTAGAAGTGGTGAAGATGCAAAGCATTGGAGATCAATAATTACTAAAGATCTAGGAGCACTGGAAATCTAGAAGTGATGGAGGTGTTGAAGCTATGGAGATCTAGAAGTGATGGAGACCTAGAAGTGGTAGAGGTGCAGAAGCATTAAAGATCTATAAGTACTGAAGATCTAGATGTGATGGAGGTGTTGAAATTATGGAGATCTAGAAGAGTTATAGGTGTAGAAGTGAAGACGTAGAATTGAAAAAGATGTAGAGGTGAAGAAGATCTAGAAGTGATGTAGGTGTAGTGACAATGGAGATCTTGATATATGTGTAAAAGTGATAAGTGCAGAGGTGATGGCGATTTAGAATTGATGGAGATGTAAAAGTGGTATACATGTACAAGCTTTGGAGGCCTAGAAATAGAGAAGACCTAAAAGTGATGAACACTATGCAGACAGAAGAGGTGGAGTAGAGTATCAGTATAAAAAACATTGTTAGGCTCTGTTCACACTGTTGTTGTATTGCCTCAGGGTTCCAGATGTTTTTGAATACTGTAGTCTGCAGCATTATTAAAAAATGTCAGGAATGGATTTGGTATAAATGTCATGGCCGTTATACACAGAAGATATAATGCTAGAATGGACAGACACTAATCTATCTGCAAAAGTGATATTATATGTAAATATACCTTCTGCCACAACCACTTTAACATACTTTTACTGCTTTAAAAAAACAGCAGAACCACAGAATAAGCTAAATTAAATGTTGCAGCAGATGTGGCAAACCGGCTTGCTCGGCTGTACACGCAGGTAGACACGGAACACTGTCTCTTTAAGTTTCTCGTTAGTTTATTAAAAACATCATAAAACAACCTAGAGTTCATAAGTAAACACAGTCCATTCGGCATAACGGCAAAGCAAAATAAAAAGATACAGCACAGTCCGTATATCGGCCGGGGTGCGGCCACTCAGGGTTAACCACACACGGTTCAGCACAACACATGCAAGCTCCTCTCTGGAGCAAGTCTCTCCAGATACTGAACAGCTAATGCCTCAGCAGGCCGTGTATTTAAACCCCAGACCACACCCTGAGGTGGAGATATGGAGAAGAACCTCCCACCCGCTCTATGGTTGTTCTCATAAAAACACGCCCTTTAATAAATGGTGGATTAACCCCTCTCAGCAAATAACATGCTGGAGGAAACTTAACGGTTTTAATTCACTGAAGCTAATAACCTCAGGGAAACATATCTCCCCACCAGCACTTTACAAGTGACTTTGTCACGCAGAATATACTCTTACCTCTCATCAGGTGAAGTGCATGATATCCAAAATACAACAGGTTTTGGATAAGCTTCAGAAAAGCAGCTCACATAGCTTGACGTAAGTGTAAAATAAGGTTTTCTTGGTTTGCCTGAAAAAGAACATAAATCACATTTGACTTCATAGCCTTGGTTGACCTCTGCATCGGAGGCTTTATCACAATTTCAGATTCTATCATAATTCACAGGAAGAATAATGCAGCAGGCAGCGCTCCTCTATGCAGGAAAATGACGTGAACTACAACAAAGCTCTATGTTTCCCATTACAAGTCAATAGAGTCCATTGGGCATCATTGGTGTAAAGTGACAAGTCTGGCACTCCATTATTTTGGTTATCTGCTCCGATAATGGAACAGAAAAAAAGGAAATGACAAGTCAAATGTTAATTCAGCCTCAATTGAGACAAAGCTACCATAGCAAACACAACCAATATTAAAAGTGGAGCTATGTGCAGTACAGTGGTGCTCCGTGATATGTTATCGGGGAATGAAGGCTCTTTTACACCTGACTATTTTAGCCCGTTTGCAAGTGCAGATCGATAACATACAGGTCGATCAGTGATAGTGTAATGACCCGTTTACATGGGCTGACACAAAATACAGTAATTGGCAGTAATATAAAAACCCGGGCACTTAGTGATCTCCGGCCTCAGTAATGAGACTGCACACACAATGCGAATCTTCATGAGGAAGCACATTTTCTGAGAATAGACTTTTTATTTTGGAGAAGAAACTTTCTGAGAATAAAGTTTTGGCACAGGCTAGTCACCTGACAATATGTACTTTGGCGCTTACAATCTAGTCATTCCGTAGTAGTTTACTTACTTCTTATTTTCACTTCAAAATATATGGAGTAGTTGGAGTTTTCACTTTGTATCAAAAGTTCATATATTCCCGTTTGTTTTCCAGTGACTCTTACCAGTTCCAAACAAATATGGCTACTGAAATAAAGGAAAATGATTGGTCAATGCTACATTACCTGTAGTGATGAATATCCATCGTGATGAACTTCTGCTTAACAAACAATGAAGACCCCCAGAAAATAACCCCCCTCCACTCATCACATGGCGTTAATGTTGCCCATTCATATATTAGTACAGAACAAATTGCATCACGTTACCTGGGTTGCTGCAATCATTAAAAACTAATAATTGTCTAATACCCACAGCACTTCTGCCTTCAAGTTGTCATAAATATAGTCAATTGTCCCCACAAATTCTCTGTAAGCAAGTATGTGTCTATATTCAAACTGTCCAAAATAACCTTAATTTGGTGCAGGCCAAATTGTTAGCACAAATTTTGCTGCATAAATCTTATTACTCCATATAGCAAAAAATATGGACTGTTCATTGTGTATCTAATTTTGCAATGTTAGAATATTGCAAATAAAAAAAAACTTTCCACTTTTACAAGTCTCATTATGCAGTGTGAATAACATGGCACTCTAACCTCTCTGTCCATACATTATACAAACATAGTTAGCATATGCTTTTAATGGTTACTCACATCTGATACACATATCGCTGAGACGTTTCACCATTTTGCTGTTAGCAGAGATCCGGCCCCTAGGGGACCCCACTGATCCAGAGAATGAAGGGGCCACAGCACTGATTTAGCATTATGCCATTCCCCCCCTGCACAGCCAATTGTTGGAAGTGGTGCACAGAAGTGAAGGAGCCATGATGCTAAACCCTTTCTGAAGCCCTTAGTGCTAAGGATTGGTGGGGAAGCCAGAGGCTAGACCTCCACCGGTAACAAAGCGATGCCATATTCTAGTAACTAGATGGATTCATCAGCATTAACCCTTTCCGATCCACGTTTGATCTCGTCCGACATTATGATTTTCCTGTTCCGTTCCAATGATGGAAGACTTTCAATGCCTTTTTTTGTTGCATTTGTTCTGATTAGGACTGACTTTAGCCAGCAGATAGTGCAGGTTGAACTCTTTCTTTTTCCCGACGGGCCATGTGTTTTGAAAAATTAGCAATATTGGTAAGGGTTAAAAGTTGTGTGAATCATTTGGAGTCCTTATAAGTTGTGCTTTCCCTGGCCACACTGTAACGTGCACTGCAGCACATGTGATCGCTTAAACTGACCATTCATTAGGGTAAACTGTCTGACGATCCCATTGAAACAGGGTCGGATAGAGCCACCACAGTACCGGCGGATCCAACAGTGATAGCAGAAGGCAAACTTATTGGAAGCTGATTTATCGAGAAGGTTTACAAAATAAAAAGTTGGAGGGCATATGTGACCAAAGTGGCTCCTAGAGGTTACTGTTGTCAGTAGAGTTTATTGGCAGTTACATTTCTTATGTGTTTTAGTGTTCACTAAGGATGTATGACCTGACCACCATGTACCTTACCTGCACTCAGAACCATTCACAACATAAGAGATATTGTCCTTCTTCAGAAACCAGACATTAGTCACCATCTCGCTTATGTTCTGAAGAACTTTCAACTTTGCCGATTCAAAAATATTCACTTCCACGCTCATCGCTGCATTGTAAGTGTTATGTGATGTCCGCAAACAGTTCAGGTTTGTAGCGTTATTATGGGAGGTGGAATTCTGTAAAGTAAAAGTGTTAGCTTTTCTTATAAAACTGAATTTGTATATTTTTTTTTCCAAAAATAGGATTACAGAATGACATCATAAAACTCAAAATGTTAGCAAACACTATTGCATAGTTTGACTTAATTTACAGTAACGAAGAGTAAACTCAACACTGAAGAATTCACCTCTTACAATTAAACATGGACAATAACGGGATAGGACAAGACAGTGACACAGAAGGAAGAAAGGGGGGAGAAGAGATGAAGAGCAATTCTAGTTTGACACCTACTACATAACCTACTTTTCATAACCATGTTCATTAACAGTCTCTTTGTACCCAGGGGGTCCAGACTGTCTCAAAGCAGTGGGTTGTGTCCTTTAATAGGGCTGTGAGATATTCCATGCCTCGCACATCCTGTATACGCATGGGTAACTCGGTATTTCATGGAGGTAGAGTCAATCTCCACTTACATACTATCAAACATCTAGCAGTACTGGTCATGTAAGGTAAAAGTTGTCGGGTTTTACGACTGATTTGAGATGGTGGGATATAGAGTAAATAAAATTTAGGATGAAGGGGTACCTGAAGAACAATGACCTTAATAAGATCTTTAATAGATTTCCAAAATTTTACCAAAATTATTGTCAATAATGACGGGCGGGGGGTATAAATTATGAACAATATAGTACCAGCTGAGTAAAACTATAAAGGAATAATGCAGATTATTCTGAATTCTTAAGCTTGGACTGTTGGAGAATGCAGCCTACAGAACAGTGACAATTGTCACCTGGTGATTCAGTGAAGAAAACAGTGACGGAGAACATCTAGTAAATCTGTTACTCTTCATGGTCTGGAAATCGAATGAAAAAGTGGTTGGTACTGGAAAAAATTCCATGACAACTTTTATACACTTGGTATTACTTTACTACAAATATTGGCATAATTACATTCATTCATTCATTCAGTGCCAGGGATGTTGCACAGCTGATCTCAAAAAGTTTTAGAATAAAACAGCATTCAGACGTCCGATTTTCTCGTACAAGTGCTATCCGTAGTTTTCACTTTTAGCAGTCATACCTGTGACAGTCTATGGGTACATTCACATGTCCGTGATTTTTCACAGACCGAACGGCCCCCGGAAAGTCGCAGAGACATGTCCCATATTGATCCAAGGGTCATATAAGCAATGCAAGTCTATGAGTGCGTGAATAAATCGGACCACACTCTGATGGAATAGGAGAAGGTGAAGAAATTGGACCACACTCTGCTAAAACTCTGATCAGAGTCTGGTCAAAATAATTGTCCGCTTTTCTTTTTTTCTTGAGTCTGGTTTCACATGTACTCTGATCAGAGTCTGGTCAAAATAATTGTCCGCTTTTCTTTTTTTCCTGAGTCTGGTTTCACACGTACTCTGATCAGAGTCTGGTCAAAATAATTGTCCGCTTTTCTTTTTTTCCTGAGTCTGGTTTCACATGTACTCTGATCAGAGTCTGGTCAAAATAATCGTCCTTTTTTCTTTTTTTCCTGAGGCTGGTTTCACACGTCCCACATGGATGCCTATGAAGCTGTTGACTGTTGTGGCCACTCCGGACATTGCGGTCTGTACACTGTAAGGTTCTTTAAGACCTGACATGTTTATTTTAATAAATACTTACATTCTTCATGTAATATCATTTTGAAGCATCTTTCCTTATATATCTGCATTGTGCCGTTTCTCTGGTATTCTCCCTACAAAGTTCTGAACTTATTGACTACTGGTTGTTTCCAATTAAGGGTGTGTCCCCGCACAGTTTGAACTGTCCATTTTTTTATTATTCATCTGTTGTACTATGTCATCCCTTATCCACTATTTTGGATATACTGCACTTGCACTTTCTTTTATACTGTATTACAAATCACCATTTTGGATATACTGCACTTGCACTTTCTTTTATACTGTTTTACAAATCACAATATTATTGTATAGTTATGTTGAGTGATATATATTTTTTTCACTCCTTGCTTAATTTGGTTTCACTTTATGAATTCCACTTGTTTTATCACTAATTTATTGTATTACCAGTTTGTTCTTTTATTTTTATTATTCAGTGTTTTATTTTTATCTATATATTACTATTGGCTTTTTCTGTCAATCATATTATTTATTAGTAAGAATTTAATCGATCATTTTGTGATTATTCTGTTATAATAATTTCTATTTTATCCTGTTTTGCATGCCTTATGCTACACATGTTCTGAGCTTGTCCTCTTTTTATCCAGCACAGTTGGGCTTCTGTCATATGCTGTCTGATGGTGCGATTTGTTTTGTCTGTCGCCTGGTGTTTGATTACTCTGCTCATTACGCTTGGTGTGGGATTTTGCACCAGCCCGATGGAGCCAGCCATCATATCAGTATGTGCGCGGATTTGCTGTGCACAGGTAAGCCTCCTATAAATACCTCCCTTATTTTAATTTGCCACACTCCTGATGAAGCCAAGTGTTGGTGAAACACACATTGAGGTGCTTGCATACTCTTCTTCCCTAGCAGTAGAGGAATTATAGTCCTTATTGCCTTGTTATTTTTTCCATCTATCTTGATCTGTGACTGTGACATTTTGGGCGGTGACTTCTTACAAAACCCCTCCTGTTTTAATTTGCCACACTCCTGATGAAGGTGGGGAGCCGGTTGTCAATCAGCCTGACATCAGCAGTCACCCCCCATCAACAGAGCAGAGTAGTAAAAAAGAAGCTGCTCTGTTAACGTGACGTCAGAAGAAGCCGCAGAATCGTCGACAGGGACGGCTTGTGGCCACTCAGCTGGTAGAGATTGGCACCGGGCACAACAGGCAGGTAAGTTCTTAGCCCCATAGCAAAAAATAAGCAATGTCCCAGATAACCTCTTTAACGGTATGGTTCCTTATGGAAACTCTGGTCACTTGTTTGTAAACCATGCTTTCATGCTATCTCCTGTGTACAAGTTCCTCAATGACTTCTGCACTGACTTACAGCTCTTTGTGGTTGTCACAGTTCTGCTTTCCAAATTCTGTTTTCAGGTATGTCAGGCACAGGAAGTATTCTGCACACGTAAACCGCAGAAACATGAGATGCATCTGCTCCTCCTGTCTACTTGTAGCTGGTAGGAATGCATCAGGTCTCAATGGCTGATATGTGTGGGAGCATCTATTGATCACTGTAGATTTATATAGCATTAGCAATCTATCCCTTTATGGCTGGGATCATAAATAATTGTAGGGTTATTATAGATTACATTGTTTATCACTTTTGGTCAATGCGCTTTGATATTTCTCCCATATACATACTTATTTAGATACTGGATAATTGATACTCTGCAACATTCAGAAGCCAGTATAGATTTTCTAGATTACCAGTCTCTTTTGCAGGTCACGTAAAGGATTGTCTTAACTTCCTAAATGGGTAAAATTGCAAAGTGCATGTAAAAACAAGCACCTCTGCAGTCTATCAGCAGTGGTCAGTCTCCTAGGCAAGGAGGGCAGCACTTACCAGCTCTTTTCTATAGAGCTTGTAAGCGCTACTCTGAAGCTGGCTGGATGAGCTCCTCTGATACTGCAGAGGCAATACTGCCTGGAGAGTGCACAGTTCGGGCCAGCGGTGCAGCTAAACTACTGGTCTGAATTGCCAATTTTCAGGAACGCACCACCCCCCGAAAAGCAGGGAGGCAGGACAGTGGAGTGTTACTGAAGACTGAAATTTAGACAACCCCTTTAAAAATTAAACATTTTTAAAGGCGTTATCCAAACTTCTTCTGCTTATCGGTGGGTGGAACCGGATTTATAAATGGCATTTGTGAGTATTTTTATGGAATATCTGATTTTACAAATCATTAGATCTTATGCTAGAGTATCAGTAGGTAGAGAAGAGTCTCCATGTATATATTTATGTTGCAATTGGGCATTGGGTATGTTGGTTATTTATTGAGATTATCAAACTATTAGGACACTTAGGGCATGTTCACACTGCCATTTTTCGGGTGGGAAGAATAAAAACTACATGGTTTTCAAGGGCAAACCGCTTCAGGAAATGCCAGCGTTTTTCCTGCATATTTTTCATAAAGATTCTGTTTGCAACCATTTCCTGAAGTGGTTTGTTACCATTTTTGTTGACTTTTTTAAAGAGTTTATTTATTTCTAAGCTTTTTTTTTCTGCTCGCAAAATGCTCATACCCCCCCCTCCCCCGGGAAGAAGCTTAACAGCGAAACGGTGTAGGGGTTTTGAGAGGTAAAAGCTGTTAATATGGTCAGTTTGTAGCAATTTTCAATAGGTATATTAACTATCCCATGTCACTTGGCATATTTTTAAGCAGTTGTTTTCGGTCTATTTAATGGAATGGGGCAATGCAGGCATTTTCTTTCTAAATATAAGCACTTAGCACTTTATGATCATTGATTCAAATGTCTGATTCCCCATCCTCTAATTTATTTCATTATTACATTGATTGACTGAGTATTGCACAATTTGCACTTTGCATTTGCACTTAGTCAAATCGGTTTACATATGTCTATAGTACTGGTTTAAATATACATCATGTGAACAAGGTGGTTTCGCTTTTTGCTATATATGAATGTGATATGACCAAGCTATATATTGCATCTCTCTTTCCTGGATGTCCCCTGTCATTTCTCTATTTTTTGTTTCTTGTTTTTCAATATGAATAATGAATAAAAATATACATTTTTAATTTAATCTAGAGTCTCTGTTATCCTATGGGTTTGAAATGAATAACCACATGGGATTAAGTGTATAAAAACAAGTACCTCTGCAGTCTATCAGCAGTTGTCAGTCTCCTAGGTAAGGAGGGTAGCACTTACCAGCTCTTTTCTATAGAGCTTGTAGGTGCTGCTCTGAAGATTGCTGGATGAGCTCCAAAAGAAGTCCAGGCGTCTTTCTGTTTTTTTGGCCTTACCATTCACTCCTAAAGTATGAAGCGTCTTCCAAGTGAAAACCACCTAAAGAATGGTCCGTTCACTTTTTTTTAACTGCTTGATGTTTTTGGAAACCTGAAGTGGTTAAAAGATGCTCAAAAGCCTGAACATGTAAACAGCAAGTCATTTTATCATAGAAATGTATAGGAAGGCTCTTAGGGGTAGTTTCCGACCCCTTTTACAAGCCGTGTTTGAAGCAGAACCGCTCCAAATATGCCTGAAAAAACACTGTGTGAACATACCCTTTGGGGTATACAAATGATATGTGTACTAGGATTCTACCAACATGTCTGGTTAAAGCGGATCTATCACTGGATCCCACAATACAAACTGCAGGCATTATTAAATAGATCTCAGACCTGATGATTCTAATGTACTTACTTTGAAAATCCTTATCAGATTGGCTGTAAAATCCTGATTGTAAAATGAGTGTTTAATGAGTCTAAATAAAGAGTGAGAGAGAACATGAGCCCAAGAGTATTTAACTTCTGCTCATCCAGCCTGACAGAGGAGGGACACTGTGGAGCTATCAATCAGGCTCGATAGGGGGAGACTTAGTTTGAACTTTTAACTCTGATTATTGTGACGCTGAGTCACTTCTCATGGACAAACTGTGAGTCGGGATAGTCGAGGAGTCCGAGGTCAATAGCCAGGAAGGTACATCATAAACAGAAGGAAAAGACAAAGGCATAGTCCGAGGTCAAAATACCAGGAGGATAGCGGATCAGAGCAAAGGGGTTAAATAGATGGATGGTCAGAACGAGGTCCAATGTCAGGCAACGATACATGAATGAGCAAAATACAAGGCACAGAGTAACAAACCACACTTAGCTGAAGCTACGGCTGACAGCTATCTGGGACTGCCAGCTCCATTAAATAGCTGAGCAATTATGGGAACAGGGAGCATCTGATGACAGCTCAGCAACTCCAGGTCTCAGATTTTATGGTCCAGCTGCCAATCAAAATAGAGACAGCTCAGCACGCTCTTGCACAAGACTGGACTACTGAGCTGTCAATCACTGCACAGACAGCTCAGCGTTGAGGGGTGGAATCGTTACAATTATACAGTAAGTCAGCGATGGATTTTCAAAGTAAGTACACCGGCCTCATCAGGTCTAAAAGATCTTTTCAATCATGTGTGAAGTTGGTTTTGTAAAATTAGCTCACATATCCACTTTAGGTAAATACTTGTATTCTTTGTGAAATAATATTAGTGGAGCATCTTTTCTTTGAGCTTTGTGCTGTGTCAATCCCGTTTTATTCCTCCTAAAAATTTATGAATAAGTTGACAATTGGGTGATATTTTCCAATCAGGTGCTGACAGTGTAAGACTGTGCAGAGACAGACCCCATTCACATGGAGTAACACCCAGTTGTCCGTTTAGTCATAATTGTTCAGGTGGAACAACAGAGGAATGCACAATGCAGTGTTGTGAGAAAAGATGATTCAGAATTGTTACTTCATGGGAAACACAAATATTTAGTAAAACCGGTGCCTTTTAAATTAAATACTGTGATGAAAGCGTACATAGTTTAAAGACATTTTTTTATTTGCCTAAGATGATTCTGTAGGTTTGCGAAAGCTTTATTCTCATATCTCCAGGTATGTAATGCTAATAGGCATAGTTTCTCCATGACCTTTCAAGGAAAGCATGATCGAAACTAAAAAGTCAAATAAGGGGCTCACAACAGAAAATGAATACCAACCTTTAATCCAGATCCAGTTTCCTCTATGTCTGCAACGTTTCTTATTAAATAGCATTCAAATGGCGACACACTTTGTTTGGTGACCGTAAATAAGATTAAGAGGACAGCAACTGTAGAAAGTAAATCAGTGAAAGATCAAATGAATTTCATTGAACAATACTAAAGTCGCCATACCTCTCTCTGATTTTTAATATAGAGCACCAAATTTCTTGCATGGACGAAGGGAACCTGTTAAAGAGAATCTGTCAGTAGGATTAACCTTCATAAGCCGTCTATATGGAAATGTAGGTCGTAGAAAGCTGAATAAAATAATACCTTGATATATGCAATCCGATGTCTTATTCTAGAGAAAATATCCATTTTTCTTACATGTAAATGAGCTTTTAAGATCTATGGGAAGGACATAGATCTCCCTGAGAATCTGCTTCTAGAGGTTATTTTTTATAAAAGGAGTTACCAGTGTGAGACATGTAATGGCTGATCTCCTGATCTCACTGCAGAGCTGTGTGTGATTATACCTGACACATCTGCAGGCTCCTCTCAGCTTCCATCTCACAGTCAGACAGTGCTGCAATAGTGTTACAATACAGCAGAGCTGTGAGAGCTGCAGATGTTAACATGTTTATGACACAAAGTTCAGTTCTCCTGTTCTGTGTTAGTTACATGTCTCACTCTGGTAACATCCTTTTTCATTTAAAAAGGGGGAAGATTCTCAGGGACATCTATGTTCGGCCCATAGTTCTAAATAGCTCATTTACATATTGATAAAAATGTGGATTTCTCTGGAATAAGACATTAGATTGCAGTGATCAAGGTATCATTTTATTCAGCTTCCTATGGCCTGCATGCCCATATAGATGGCTTAGGAGGGTTGAGGCTACTGACAGATACCCTTTAAGCACTCCTGACAAATCTTCCTAAATTTTCCATAAAATAACATGTCCTATTCTCTCATAACTCTGCCAGTCTGCTGTTATATCTCCTGAAAATTTATAATTAAATTGACAACTAGGCGTTATCAATCTCCTTGTAAAAGGGGCAAGTTCCCATACAGTTCAATGCTGTCAGCACTGATTGCACAATGTCAGGGAATGTACAGTGACACCACTGCCCCACCAATTTGTAACTCCCACCTGTCAATTTATTCATGAATTTATAACAATTCTAGTATGAATGACACGGAAAAGTGCAATGCAGATGACTAAGCATTGTTATTTCATGGAGAAGACATATATTCACTAATATAGACTTGTCTGATATGTCTGCTATGAAGTGAATCATTCATTAGACTTTGCTATTTTGTTTAGGGCAGCATAATATGGAGATAGGTCAATCCTCATATTAGCCCAAAATGCACAAAAATGGCATATAGTAATACTTTTCCCCTGCAATGGCTGCTCCAGGGGAAATTTATTGCAGGGGTTCTGAAGCTGGATTTGCAGCAAGTGACTGATGGCCGCCGGGTCAGCTTTATGGTGGTTGACTCACTCTTGCAACATGGGTCACTATTTAGTTTTTTATAAAACATCTCCTTTGTACCAGAATACCAGAATTTTAACTTTCATTTTTGGAATATTCTGAATATTTTAGGTAAATGCATCGTAAATCAGGTGCAACCATGAATGTTAATGGACTTCCCGTAAAGATCTATTTTTATAGAGTCTCCTTTAACAGTCACTGCGCCAAGCAGTCCTCCAGCAGTTCATCTTTCCTGTTCAGATGATGCTAGCTGTTTCCTGTGGAGCTGCATGGCTCTGGCAGGAAGGGACTGATGCCAAACAACATGTCGTCTACCCCAGTCTATTCTCAAAAGATAAATTATGTCACCTACAATGCACACTTTAGAAATATTAGAAATCATTTAGAATATCAGATATATATATATTTTTTTTTCATAAATATGACACCTAGGTTACCAGATGAGTTTATTAGGGAAAAAATCCAGATATATTTAGGTCATTACTCAGTAACAGATTCTGTGTATAATAGGTGACATCTCCAGATTTTCACATACTTGTGATTTTCTGGTAATATCAATAACTGCGCAGAAAAACTAGTGTTATGTATTGAAGGGAGAACCCTAATTTACCTAAAAAAAGATTGTTTTTTAGATAATCATATCTGAAAAATCTACAGTTGTGGCCAAACGTTTTGAGACTGACCCAAATTTTGGTTTTCATAAAGTGTGTTGCTTCAGTTTTTATAATAACAATTTGTATTAACTCTGGATTGTTATGAAGAGAGATCAGATGAATTGCAAAATATTGCAAAGTCTTCCCTTGCCAAGAAAGTTAACTTAATCACAAAAATCCCATTTCCATTACATTTCAGCCCTACCACACAATGATCTGCTTCCATCATTTCAGTGATCTTTTCATTCGCTCAAGAATAAGTCTTAACAAGACAAGGCAGCTGATATCACTCTACATGCTGATTGAATTATAAGAGCAGACTGGTTGCTTTAAAAGCAGGCTCCTGCTTGAAATTGTTGCCTTCTTCCTTTGACCATGATTACCTCCAAGGAAACATGTGCGGTCACCATTGCTTTGCATCTAAAGGGTTTTACAGGCAAGGACATTGCTGCTTCAAAGAACTTTAAAGTAACATATTCAATTGCTTCAGAGTGCCCAAGAAGCGAAACAAATGCCAGGACTGTCTCTTAATGAAGATTCAGCTATGGAATCGGTTCAACACCAGTGCTAAGGAATGGCAGCAAGCAGGTGACAGTACATCTGCATGCATAGCTGGTCAAAGGCTTTCGGAGGCTGGCCTGGTGTTAAGAAGGGTAACAAGTCACTTCTCTTCAAAAAAACATCAAGGACAGACTGACATTCTGCAGGAAGTACAGGTATTGGACTGAAGAGGACTGGGATAAAGTTATTTTCTTTGATGAAGAACCCTTCAGACTGTTTGGGACATATCAGAGAATTATTGTTCAAAGAAAAAAAAGGTGAGCGCTGCCATGAGTCCTGTGTTATGTCAAAAGTAAAGTATCCTGAGGCCACTCATGTGTGGGGGCTTTTCATGCAAGGCAGTGGGCTCACTAACAATTTTGCCTAAGAACACGCCAATGAATAATCTATAGGATCTAAACCTTCTCCAAGAGCAACTTCTCCCAACCATCAAGGAGCAATTTGGTGATAAGCAATGGATTTTTCCAGCCTGATGGAGACCATGTCATAAAGCAAAAGTGATAGCTAAGTGGCTTGGAGAATAAAATGTTTACATTTTGGGTCCATGGCCAGTAAACTCCCCAGAAATCTATCCCATTAAGAACCTGTGGTCAATTCTCAAACAATGGGTGGAAAAACAAAAACACAGAAATTGTAATAATCTCTAAACTCTGATATGGAGACATGGGGGTCTCCTGTGGGCATATTACTACTTAGACAACCCAGGGTGACGGTAAATCAGTGTGGCAATACCACCAAACAGACAATAACATATAGAACAGTCCCAGCAAAATACCCAAGATGGTGCAAATTACAGAGTCTCACCCTTCGGCTGACTCACCGGGATTAAAGCTGCTGCGACTTTGGGCTTCCAGGGCCAATTACTCCCACCAGTGGCACCCGCTTTTGGACGGTACCCACAGAGAGGAGGTAACGACAAGCTTAGGAAGCTAATAGTCCATTGAGTTACGTGACCAGGTGACCGGAAGGTCCCAACCTGGCTTCTCCAAATGTCTTCATTGGGCCAGGCAACCGGATGGTCCCAATCTGGGTTCTCCGAATGTCTCCATGGGATCAGGTGACTGGAGGGTCATAATCTTGGCTTCCCCAAATGTCTCCATGGGGCCAAGCAACCAGATGGTCCCAACCTGGCTTCTCCAAACATAACCATGGGTTCCAGGTGACCGAAGAGTACCAACCTGGCTACCCCAAACATAACCATGGGTTCCAGGTGACCGGAGCGTCCCAAACTGGCTACCCCAAACATCTCCATGGGACCAGGTGACCGGAGGGTCCCAACCTGGTTTCCCCAAATGTATCCCTGGAGTCAGGTGACCAGGGGGTCAAAATCCTAGCTTCCTCAAATGTATCCATGGGTTCAGTGATATTCAATGGAACAGATCTGTGTTCTTCCAGCTGGGGCCGTGGTCCCCTAGGTTGACATCCTGTAGAGTCAAATCTGTGTCCCTCTTAATGGAACCATCTGTCCTGGTTGCTGTTCTGAAGAGTCTCTCTTGGCTGTGATTTTGTAAAGTTCCTCTCAGAAGGATAGGGGTCCTTTTTATATCCACATCTGTGGTTCATGTCATCATCCACAGGTCAAGGGGGAAGTGTAGGATAAGTTTAACTCTCAATGTTTGAGCATTTAATCGATCTGCATAGTTTGTCCTTCTCTTTTTGCGAGTCAACAAGCCATAGGGCCCACACAATGGTCAATTAACATATTTAGCAAACATCCATTCAATGACCCTTCGTCCCTGTCTTGCAAAGTTAGCAGACAATAAGTTGCAGTAAATATCAACTCAAGTGTCAACATTCAGGCTTATACAAATAATAGTTTCTTGACCAACCAAAGAAAAACACATAAATTCAAAAGTCAATATAAAGATAATAGCGTATGCCTCCTGGCATACTGAATTTATGTCTGGATAATTAAGATTAAATGCTGTGTGGTCGCACCTGATTAGGTAAAAATGGGCGGTTATCAGTAAGATTTGGCCCAAAAACTGAAATCCGGCTGCCAGGGCGAAGGGCAGAAGTCTTGAAATACAAGGGTCAACATTGCAAATATTGGGTCTTTCCTTAAACTTGATGTATTTGTCAATACAATTTTAAAAAACGTATGAAATGCTGAGTACTTCAGTAACCAGAGAAACATCCAACTAAAAGGTCGAAAAACACTAAAGCAGCAAACTACTGTATGTGAAATCAAACATTTCTCAGTCCTTATCCACATGTACGTCACTTGACAAATGGTAAGGTTTAATACTAGAGGTTAGGACCGTCCCCAATAGGGTCACCGTGACGTTGTGGGATGGTTTTTACATTTTTTTGATCAAAATTATGTTAACTAAGCACCTTATATTAATTTCATGCACTATTGCTGTTTAGTTATTTACTGCAGAATATTTTCTTATTATGTTTTCACCTTGGGTTTTCCTTATAAAGATGATCTATCCATTCTCTTTACAAATTTGTTTTAATAAATGCTTGTATTCCTTAAAATATACCAATGTTGGAGCATTTTTTCTGAGAACTTATGTAGTTCCTCTGTTATTCTTCCTTTAAATGTATACATTGACAACTGTGTGTTACTAGTTGGGGGTGTTTCCCTGCACACTGTGCCTATGTCCATTCAATGCTGACAATAGCAGAATATGATTGTCGGACTACCAGGCACCTATTGCCGGATTTCAGGAATATTAGACCATTCTTTGGAGGTGAAGCATTAATATATGACACTAATGTTTTTCCCATATAATGAGTGATACTGCCTAATCACAGGCACAGCTACAGGACAGTGAAGATCTGAAGAGGTAAACTAACATTGAAAAATTTTGCTGAGTAATGACCTAAATATATCTAGACAACAACTGGTAACTGAGGGATCATAAATTCGATTAGTTTAAATTAAATTTTGGAGGAAAAGTAGGGGGACAAAAGCAACACAGAACGCGCGTCAGGGGTACTTCCTGCAAAGCCCACACAGTTTTAAATATTCTTCTTCATATTCTTTCCCTACAGATTACATATCAGTGCATCTAGCCACTTTTTAAATACATTTTTTGGCATCTGTGTTGTACTTCAGGGTGTAAACATTTCCTATAGACCCTGATACATTTCATATTGCATATTGTGGTCTGGTTATGTTTGGCAGCAGGAATATGTCCACTGTTATGTAATCCTATTTGCATTTTTTTGTACAAAAATTTGTTAAACATAGTATTTTGTTGTAATTTGAAACATATGTTGTACATACCAATGTGCTAGAGTTTATAGTAGGATTAATATTCACTTTATATAGAATAGGGTAAAAATTTAATATATATGGTATTTTGCGTGGTCCCTGCTTCCTTCTGATTTTTTTCTGTTTTTTTAATTATATATTTTATATAATTATGTAGCTAATAAAGATTTAACATTTTACTACTAGAGTAGTACTCCTGTTTTGTAGCATATATATATTACAGTTAGGAGAGTTATTACTAAGAAATCCCTTTAAGTATGGTACTAACCAGACTAGTTCAATATTAAAAAAGTTTTGTCATCTTTCCTGGCTAATCTGTTGGCCTTTTGATTCATTGTTCTGTTACTCTGTTATCCATCCAAGACATTTCTAGATAAATTGACAACTGGGTGTTACCAATGCCTTTGTCAAAATGGTGTGTTAAAATACTTTCTGGCTCTGTCAGTGCTGATTGGACAATGTAAGAGTATACAGGGACACCTCCCACAACTGGTAACACCCAGTTTTAATTCATTCATAAATTAATAGTAGGAATAAACAGCACAGCACAGAGTTTACACCAAAGATACTCCAGAATACACATATTTACTAAAACAGATGTCAGGAGAGGTGACAGATCCTATTCAATAAATGCATTCAGTACAACAAGGGAAGTTCAGGAGCTGAGTATTTAATACCGGCTGGAAGTGATGTGACGATGGGTCTGACATGCACTTTTGTCTGCAATAACTGTGGTCATCAAAAAATAGTACATAGGAAGATGAGTTATTTTACATGTGAAGGAAAAGAGAACAAAAACACTTGAGTAGAACCAGTGAAGAAGAACTGAAAGAGAAAATTAACTTCCTTAAGGTTGAAGTGCCAGACTGAACTGAGACGGGAAGGAAATAAGGAGTTCTGTTCTAGTCTAAACGTATATAACACTTTACAAAAACAACAAAATGTCATTTTAACAGAAACACACAGAGATAATTGTGACCACCTTTTGACCTTGTGTGGCTTTTCAGGAGTCCTGCTTTTTTTATACATATGTGCAGTCATGGCCGAAAGTGTTGGCACCCTTGAAATTGTTCCAGAAAGTGACATATTTCTCCCAGAAAATTATTGCAATTACACATGTTTTGTTATACACATGTTTATTTCCTTTGTGTGTATTGGAACTACACAAAAAAATGAAAAAGGCAAATTGGACATAATGATCTCTGGAGATATACTTGAAACCTTGAGATTGTTGGTATTTTTCAACAATTTTGGTTCTCAAGTCCTCAGACAGTTCTCTTCTCCTCATTCTGTTCTCCATGCTTAGTGTGGCACACACAGACACACAATGCAACGATTGAGTCAACTTCTCCCCTTTTTATCTGGTTTCAGGTGTGATTTCTATATTGTCCACACCTGTCACTTGCAACAGGTGAGGTTGGACAAGCATCACATGCTTGAAACCAAGTTGTTTACTCACAATTTTGGAAAGGTGACAACAATTTTATAAGGCCCATTTTTGGGATTTTGGGTGAAATTTTGTCCAATTTGCCTTATTTTCTCTGTTTTTTTTTTCATCTTGTTCCAATACCCATAAAGGAAATAAACATGTGTAGAAAATTATGTGTAACTGGAATAATTTTTTGGGCGAAATATTTAATTTTCTGGAACAATTTCAAAGGTGCCAACACTTTTGGCCATGACTATATATAAAATCTTTATATGCGAGTAAAAATGTACAGAATGAATATGTAAAAAAAAAAGTGTTAAGATTATTCTCTTCTAGAGATGGAATGGATTGTTCATCTGCAGAAATTCTGCAGACAGAGAAAGGTGCTGGGTAAAGTGACCTACTCACCTTACTTCAAGGATAGTACACTTCCTATCGGGGGTGGATATATCATTAATGCAACCTGTGCAGCCACACAGGGGCCCAAGAGGTAAGGGGGCCACTACCACCTCCAAAGCAGGTGTGCATTATGATGAGCTATTGAACTGCAAAGGGCCCTTATACCGTTTTTGCACAACCCCTTTAATAGAGTCCCAATGTTTTCTTT
Source organism: Phyllobates terribilis (assembly GCF_046119375.1). Taxonomy (NCBI): domain Eukaryota; kingdom Metazoa; phylum Chordata; class Amphibia; order Anura; family Dendrobatidae; genus Phyllobates; species Phyllobates terribilis. The sequence goes on from NW_027362762.1 coordinate 106,383,959, forward strand.
GGGATCTATTTTAATATGAAAATGAGTGAAAAAGACTGTGTGGTGAGGGTGGTCGCCAATAATATAAACAGGAGGTTGAATTATTTGGGTTGCTCGAAACCACTCAGTCAGCGCTCATCACTTAATGAATTCAGTGCATTTTCTCAGTGGGGGGGACTGGCATGAAAACGGCAAAAGTTGCAAAATGTTTTTGCAACTTCACATTGGGCAAAAGTTTAGCAATTTTTCAAAGTGTATTATGTCAGAAAACTAGCATAAAAACTTTGATGCATAGACCCCTATATGATTTATTATATATATAAAGTTATCCTCACTGTCTATTGAAATGCACCATATTCTGAGTGATCTGGAATAAATCCTACAGAGAATATAGGGGGTAACCTCCTGCTGATCTGTTTTCAAGGGAGCTAAGCTAACCTATCTTTTGTCTCACTACTAACAGAGCAGATGGGAGAGGCTCCTGCGGCAGCTAGTTTTCTTATATCCACTAAAAAAATGAGATTAAGGGAGGAAATAAATTTCTTTCTTTTTTTTCTTTAACAATTTTTTTGTGTTCTTTCTGTTTTTACTCTTCCAGTAACCTGTGGGTAGTTTTATATAAGCATAAAATGCAACGTGGATCAAACTTTCACTGCTCTCTGTGCATACTGTTACATGTTTCTGTAGGGTACAAAATACACAGGTGGCTTATAAACCAAGCATAAAGCTGTTTGCGGTTAATGACAAAGATGTCTATTAATAAATATACTATTAAAAGTAGTGTTCTGTGGTGCACACCTCATGTGACATGGCAGGATCTTGCATGCTCATGTCAGCTCCTTCCCCATGGGCATTCTCACTCTTTTCTATGTGGGGCAACAACCAGCTTAATGTCCCAAGTCATCAATGTTGTTTCTCAATTTTTTTGCAGCAATTTACTCTTTTTTAATTGCTTTTAGTATTCGTGTCCTATACATTATATTTTTTGCTCTATTTTTTATCTTGTCTTTCTTTTTTAGTACTTTTTTTTTACAATTTCGCTTATCAAAATGTTTTTGGACACATTCATGAAACAAAACTTTCTAAAATATCGCTTTTTTTTGGTGCGTTTCACTCCACTCCATGCCTGGAGTAAAATTTCTGGCAGATCTTTTATTTTGGCGCAGTTGAAGACTAACGTGAAATATTGTTAAGCATCATTTTGTGCAACAAAGTTCCACAAACTATTGAAGACAACAAGAAAGAGCATTTTTTCTTTTGCACCAAATTTGTCAATCACATGAGCCATTTTGATGAATTTGGCTCAAAAAACATCAGCAAGAAACACAAGACAAAAAAAGAAAAGCAAATACCACAAAAATCGCAAATGATTATATAGGGCTATAAAGTTAAGTTCCAATGTAAGTCGTTGAGTCTTTTTGAACAGCGAAAATATGCAGCATCTTACAGTTCCAACAACGTGGATATGATTTATAGAATTTTTTGCCCACTGTGCTTTTTTTTATGCAGCAAAGAGTTTATAAAAAGTGATCAAAAAGGCACATGTACCTCAAAATCGCACCGATGAAAACTAAAACTACATTTTGTTGTGCAAAAAAGGAAGACCTCATACAGCTCCATTGATCGACAATTGTGAAATATATGTTGTGAAAAAAATATTTATATTTTTTTAAGAGTTTATTAGTTGTACAAAAGTATTAATAAATAAAAAAAACTATATGAATTTGGTATCACCGTATTTGTAGTTATCTACAGAATAAAGTTAACACCTTGTTTGTACAGCATGGCAAATAGTGTAAAATGTAAACAGAAAAAGTAGAGGCAAAATTGTTCTGTTTATATTCCTTCCCATATAGTTAACAAAAATTTATCAACAAGTTACACAGTGGGGAAAATAAGTATTTGATACACTGCCGATTTTGCAAGTTTTCCCACCTACAAAGAATGGAGAGGTCTTTAATTTTTATCGTAGGTACACTTCACCTGTGAGAGACAGAGTCTGAAAAAAAATCCAGAATATCTCATTGTATGATTTTTACATAATTAAATTGCATTTTATTGCATGAAATAAGTATTTGATACAATAGAAGAACAGAACTTAATATTTGGTACAGAAACCTTTGTTTGCAATTACAGAGGTCAGATGATTCCTGTAGTTCTTGACCAAGTTTGCACACACTGCAGCAGGGATTTTGACCCACTCCTACATACAGATCTTCTCCAGATCTTTCAGGTGTTGAGGCTGTCGCTGGGCAATAATGAGTTTCAGCTCCCTCGAAAGATTTTCTATTAGGTTCAGGTCTGCAGACTGGCTAGGCCACTCCAGGACCTTGAAATGCTTCTTAAGGAGTTGCCCTGGCTGTGTGTTTCGGGTTATTGTCATGTTGGAAGACCCAGCCATGACCCATCTTCAATGCTCCTACTAAGGGAAGGAGGTTATTGGCCAAAATCTTGTGATACATGACCCAATCCATCCTCCCTTCAATACGGTGCAGTTGTCCTGTCCCCTTTGAAGAAAAGCACCCCAAAGTATGATGTTTCCCCCACCATGCTTCACAGTTGGGATGGTATTCTTGGGGTTGTACTCATCCTTCTTCCTCCAAACACAGCGAGTGGAGTTGATACCAAAAAGTTCTATTTTGGTCTCATCTGACCACATGACCTTCTCCCATGCCTCCTCTGCATCATCCAAATGATCATTGGTTAACTTCAAATGGGCCTGGATATGTGCTGTACTGAGCAGGGAGACCTGGCGTGCCCTGCAGGATTTTAATCCATGACGGCATAGTTTGTTACTAACGGTATGTTTGAGACTGTAGTCCCAGGTCTCTTCAGGTCATTGACCAGGTCCTCCCATGTAGCTCTGGGCTGATTCATGACCTTTCTCAGAATCATCCTTACCCCACGAGGCGAAAACTTGCATGGAGCCTCAGACCAAGGAAGATTGACAGTCATCTTGTGTTTTTTCCATTTTCTAATAATTGTGCCAACAGTTGTTGCCTTGTCACCAAGCTGCTTGCTTATTTTCCTGTGGCTCATCACAGCCTTGTGCAAGTCTACAATTGTGTCCCTGGTGTCCTTAGACAGCTCCTTGGTCTTGGCCATGGTGGAGAGGTTGGAGTGTGATTGAGTGTGTGGACAGGTGTCTTTTACACAGGTAACAAGTTCAACAGGTGCAATTAATACAGGTAATGAGTGCAGAGTACGAGGGCTTCTTAAAGAAACACTAACAGGTCTGTGAGAGCCAGAATTCTTGCTGGTTGGTAGGTGATCAAATACTTATTTCAGGCAATAAAATGCAATTTAATTATTTAAAAATCATACAATGTGATTTTCTGTTTTTTACTTTTAAATTTTGTCTCTCACGGGTGAAGTGTACCTACAATAAAAATTACAGACCTCTTCATTCTTTGTTGGTGGAAAAACTTGCTAAATCGTCAGTGTATCAAATACTTATTATCTCCACTGTATATACCCCAAAATGATGCCACTGACAAACACATCTCCTCCTGAAAAAAACTAAGCCTTCATTTGTCGCTGAAGAAATAAAAAAGTTATGCCTCCTAGTATGTGACAGCAGAAAAGTGAAAAAAAAAATAGTCTGGCACAAGGGCCAAAACTGGCTGTGACGCCAAGGGGTTAATCAGCATTTCAGCAGTTTTTGCACAAATATTTGCAATTATTGGTATTATTTTCTACTGAGCAAGCATGGATTTATATCTGATGAATTATGTTTGTGTGAAAAAGTTCTTAAGGTGACCATGTACCACGGTCAACCCAAACTCATTCCTGCTGCTTAAGAATATACTCTTAGGGCCTGAGTCATCATTTGTGGGGGGTTTAAGTCCCTTTTCTTCTGTTATCTTATGTTATTTGCGCTAAATTCATAAAAAATACGCATGAGGTTTACGAATTTTGCACAAAGTAAAAAATTTTCTTTTTTTTCTATCTTTAACCATTTTTGTGTCTTTTTAGATCAATAAATTGCATGTTTTGAAAAAATGTCGTAAACATTGCTCAATAATTTCTTGTGAACTTAAAATCACTCTAGGGGGAACCGGAGTAGATTTGCAACAAATTTAGCAACTTTTTGAAAATTCACAAATAATTAACTAGGCAAAACCATCTGAAAACCGTAAACCATGCCCTGAGTGGAAAACTTAAAAAAACAACGACCAAACAAAAACTACCAAACACATATAAAATACACTTCAAATGGAAAGATCAGTTTGGTGCAAACAAAAAAAGGTGCAAACTACCAAAAACCTAACAAAAAATAGGCAAAAATTCAATACGTTTCATCCAAAACCGGGAGTGGAACAAAATGAGAAAATGCTTTTTTTTCTTATAAATACTGACGTGAAATATTGATGAAAATACTGCCATGTGAATGTGGCCTCAAACTGTAGAGGGAGGAAATGTACTTCTTTGTGTAGGTCCCTTATGTCTGGGCAGTGCATTATTTGGATTTTGGATTGCGAGGGAACTAGCACCATCTGAAGTGGTTACATGACTAAACATCAGCTCTGTAGATTGCAAACTGAGCCCAATAAAGGGGTTGTCTAACAAAAGTATCTGCTCCTTTAATTTTTATCCCTATTAGAAAATGGAACTTCTCCATTCATTCTTTAAGGGGCTGCCGGAAAAAGCATGAGCGCCGTTCTCCGCATACCCATAGGGAATGAAAGGAGTGCCAGACGAACACATGCACTGCGACTCCATTTCAAGGCGATGTTCACACTCGGTGTTTTTTTTCAGTGATTTTTTTTTCCTGCAGCAAAACCTGCTCTCTTGGCAGTAAAGTAGCTGCAGAAAAAAAAACAGGTTTTGCTTGGTTTCTCTTGCGTTTTTGCTGCATTTTTGCTGCGTTTTTGTCATGCTACATTTGTCTCTTGTGCATGCTGATTAAGTTTAGTGCAAAAAAAAAATCTGATTCTATTTCATCAGGTTTTGGCACAAAAAAAACGCTGCCAAACATGATACCTGCATTTTTTGCAGCGTTTTTTCACCACCCATTACTTTCAATGGCTGAAAACGCTGAAAAAAGTGACATGCTCTATTGTGCAAAAAAACAAAATACTTAGGACAAAAAACCAAGCTGTGTGCATAAGATTTCTGAAATGTCATTGACTTATCTGGTGCTGTAAAATGCAGGTGAAAATTTGCATAAAAAAACTGCTAAAAAAAACGCCGAGTGTGAACATTGCCTTAGGGTGCAGTAATCACTGCTCATATAGGGGCATATAAACATTAGGTACCAAAACAACAGCAACAACGACATATATATTCTACTGTTACTAAGGTAAAACCCAACAGCAAGAAAAATATAAGGCCTCATTTATCAATAGTCTTGGTTGTTTGTAGCGACCAATCAGAGCTCAGTTTTTATTTTTCCAGAGCAGTTGAAAAATTGAAAACTGAACTCTGATTGGTTGCTATGGGCAACTAAAAGTTTTACTGGGAGCTTTGGTAATTAAGGCCCTGTTGGCAGATTTATAAAAACTGTCTAAAGAAAAAAACTGTTGCTCATAGCAACCGATCACAGAGCCGCTCACATTTTGTATTTTGTTCGTCTTTTAGAGACTTTTCATAAATCTGCCCCAGTGTTCTTGAGATTGAATCCAGCTAGACTTCCCCAGTCATCACCCCAATATATCCGCGCTGCACAGATGCCTAGGAAAGCTCCCATATAGATATAAGGTCCATATACTCAGCCTAATTACCGGTGTCCATACTGTGATCTTGGGCGATGGCACCAGCAGGACAGACAGCTATTCCACCCGACCCCCTCAGCGGCACAAGGTGCAGCCACAGGGAACAAATGGGCCTCCCATATAATACACAGCTGTCACATCACAGCAAGGAACAGTAATAATGCAGCAGACCTTAGTGTACCATGAACAGTAGATAATGAGCCATCACAGGGAATGTTTCTGCCTTTGTTACATGCTTTCCGATTCTGTGTAGGGGGACAGGCTGGGAAGACTCCTACTGCTTTATCAAAGCTACACGCCATTCCTGACTAATCAGTTTGGCTTCTTATCCTAAGTCATGTGCCAAGGCCCTTTAAATTGTCCAGTTTGAGTTTACGGATTGCTACTTCCAAAAGTGGCACTAGAGGTCCCATTCTCTTTATCTTTGAAGAGGATATTTGCATATTTAAATTCTCAGAGGAGCATGGCATGTCCTGCAAGTCTCCTTACACTTTCTACAAGGAGAAACTTTACCCCTTAAACCACCTATTAGAGGCCTCTCACCCAGGAAAGTCAGCCCTCCTGCTTTGCACTGATGAGAGACAAAAGCCCAGAAAGACATGTGTACAAATACAGTGTCTGGTTTGGCTTCTTATCTTAAAGGGAACCTGTCACCAGGTTTGACCAATATGACATACAGCCACCACCTTTGCAGCCCTTATATACAGCATTCTATAATGCTGTATATATGCCCCTGATCCGACCTGCAAGACAAGAAAAAGAGCTTTTATTATACTCACCGGGGAAGGCGGTCTGGCCCGAGGGGCGTCGCTGGTCCTGATCTGGTGCCTCCCTTGTGATGCCGTCATCCTTCTTGCTTCATGTGGATGATGCGTCCCTACGTCATCCACAGTCTGACGTATCTCGGTGGCAGCTGTATCTCATATGGGTCACATCTGGTGACAGGTTCCCTTTAAGTCATGTGGCAAGGTTTCAGAGACCTGGCTTTTAGAGACGCATCAGGCAGTGAAAAGGCAGCGAATCAGGAGAACTGATAAATGATGAATGGCTGCTACATCTAGAAACAAGGAGGGTTTATCTCAAGTTTAAATTACAATGTTTAGTGCACTGCCCCGGTCCTCCTCTAGATGGCAGTCAATTCACACAAAGTTATAGAATATTTATAAATTGTACTGATTGTAACTCTGGTCATAAGTCAAAGTGAATTATTACTATATTTGTCCATAGTTACCATCAGCCAGTAATACCTTTACTCAAATTTCCTACAATTAATCCAGAAAGGGAATAACTAAAAAAAGAGAGAGGAAATGAGAAGTCAACTTTGGGTAAATGATTTGGTCCTCAAGAGGGATCCCCCCTCTATTATATCATATAGGCCTAAAAGGACATTTAAAAAGGGGAAATTCTGATAAAATTATCTTCTGATGCATCAAATATAAATGTAAGAAGGGGAAAGGTGAGGAATTCTTTGATCTCTGAGACAAAGGGTCCTAGAATGCGATGACAGCGCTCAGACTTTTCTGTTACTGGAGATCAGGGCCACCAGGGCATTACTGCCCTTACTGGCGTATGGGATCCAGTGAGCAGAGGGGCCCGGACAGGGCCCCCCACCTTTGCTCACTGTGTCCCAGCTAACTGAACTTGCGCCCTCGGACGCACGTTTACTTGAAATCTATTGCTGTGCGGAAGTCGCTGCCAGGCAATCACAGGCTGGCAGCTGATGTCAGCGTGCACGTCGTCGGCGTATAACGTTACTTCCGGCCTGTGACTGGTTGGGGTCCACGCCTCAGATCGATGAAGGAGAGTCGCCGCTGGACTGGTGGTCAGGTAAGGAGAAACTTTTTTTTTTTTACTTATTTGTAAAGCCGCACTATGGGGGCAGAATGGGAGATGACATGGGGGCAGAATGGGAGATGACATGGGGGCAGAATGGGAGATGACATGGGGGCAGAATGGGAGATGACATGGGGGCAGTGTGGGAAATGACATGGGGGCAGAATGGAGATCAATGAGGGCTGAATGGGAGATGACATGGAGAAGAATGGGAGAAGACATGGGGCAAAATGGGAGATGACATGAGAGCAGAATGGAGACATGGGGGTAGAATGGGAGCAGACATGGGGGCAGAATGGGAAGAGACATGGGGACAGAATAGGAGGAGACATAGGGGCAAAATGGAGAGACATGGGGCAGAATTATTATTTTTATTATTATTTATTATTATAGAGCCATTTATTCCATGGCACTTTACATGTGAAAAAGGGGTATACATACAAGAACAATTACAATAATCTTGAACACAATGTGACAGCGACTGGTACAGGAGGAGCGAGGCCCCTGCCCGCGAGGGCTCACAATCTACAAGGGATGGGTGAGGATACAGTAGGTGAGGGTAGAGCTGGTCGTGCAGCGATGTGGTGGATCAGTGGTTACTGAAGGTTGTAGGCTTGTCGGAAGAGGTGGGTCTTCAGGCTCCCTTTGAAGGTTTCCACGGTAGGCGAGAGTCTGACGTGTTGGGGTAGAGAGTTCCAGAGTAGGGGGGAAGCACAGGAGAAATCTTGTATACGATTGTGGGAGGAGGAGATAAGAGGGGAATAGAGAAGGAGATCTTGTGAGGATCGGAGGTTGCGTGCGGGTATGTAACGGGAGACTAGGTCAGAGATATATGGAGGAAATAGGCTGTGAATGGCTTTGTATGTCATGGTTAGAGTTTTGAACTGGACTCTCTGAGCAATGGGGAGCCAGTGAAGAGATTGACAGAGAGGAGAGGCCGGGGAATTTAGGGGGTGGACAGGTGGATTAGTCGGGCAGCATGAGTTTAGGATGGATTGGAGGGGTGCAAGAGTGTTGGAAGGGAGGCCACAGAGCAGGAGGTTGCAGTAGTCAAGGCGGGAGATGATGAGGGCGTGCACTAGTGTTTTTGCAGATTCATGGTTGAGGAATGTGCGGATCCGGGAGATATTTTTGAGTTGGAGTCGGCAGGAAGTGGAAAGGGCTTGGATATGTGGTTTGAAGGAGAGTTCAGAGTCCAGGGTTACCCCAAGGCAGCGAGCTTGATGGACTGGGGAGAGTGGACAGCCATTGACGTTGATAGATAGGTCAGTTGGAGGGGGGTGAATGAGATGGCGGAAAGATGATGAATTCTGTTTTGTCCATGTTAAGTTTTAGAAATCTAGCAGAGAGGAAGGATGAAATAGCAGACAGACATTGTGGGATTTTGGTTAGTAAGGAGGTGATATCGGGTCCAGAGAGGTAGATCTGTGTGTCATCAGCATAGAGGTGATAATGAAAGCCATGAGACTCTTTGAGCTGTCCCAGGCCGAAAGTGTAGATGGAGAAGAGCAGGGGTCCTAGAACTGAACCTTGGGGGACACCGACAGATAGGGGGCGAGATGAGGAGGTGGTGTGTGAGTGGGAGACACTGAATGTCCTGTCTGTTAGGTATGAGGAGATCCAGGATAGGGCCAAGTCTGTGATGCCGAGAGATGAGAGAGTTTGTAGTAAGAGGGAATGGTCCACTGTGTCGAAGGCCGATGACAGGTCTAGGAGGAGGAGGACAGAGTAGTGTCGCTTAGATTTGGCGGTTAGTAGGTCGTTGGTGACTTTAGTCAGTGCAGTTTCAGTAGAATGCGGTCGGAAACCAGATTGTAGGCGGTCGAAGAGGGAGCAGGAGGAGAGGTGGGAGGACAGCTCAGAATGGACGTGTTGTTCCAGTAGTTTTGAGGCATAGGGGAGAAGTGATATGGGGCGATAGCTAGTCAGAGAGGATGGGTCAAGGGAGGGCTTTTTGAGGATGGGTATGATAGAGGCATGTTTGAAGCATGAGGGGAAGACACCAGTTGTTAATGACAGGTTGAAGAGGTTGACTAGGGCTGGGATGAAGATAGTGGTAAGGTTTGGGATGAGGTGGGACGGGATTGGGTCAAGTTTATAGGTGGTGAGGTGTGATTTGGAGAGTAAAAAGGAAAGTTGATCTTCCGTAATGGTGGAGAAGGTGGTTTTGGAGGAGGAGGGTTGAGTAGGTGTGGGGAGGGGCTGTGGGGGCTTTAGGAAAAAGCTTTGTCTGATGGTGTCAATCTTCTGCTTGAAGAATGAGGCAAAGTCTTCGGCTGAAATAAGAGGAGAGGGAGGAGGCACTGGGGGACGGAGGAGAGAATTGAAGGTAAGACATGGGGGCAGAATGGAGAGACATGGGGGCAGAATGGGAGATGAAATGGGATAGAATGGAGAAACATGGAGGAAGAATGGAGACAAATGGGGGCAGAATGGAGACAAATGGGGGCAGGATGGAAACATATGGGGGAAAGATGGAGACATATGGGGGCAAGATGGAGACATATGGGGGCAGGATGGAGACAAATGGGGGCAGGATGGAGACAAATGGGGGCAGGATGAAGTCACATGGTGTCACTGGTGATCACTATATTGCCTGTACACTCTACACTATATACAGAGCTCCTGTGTATAATGTCACTGGTGATCATTGTATTACCTGTACACTATACAATATATACAGAGCTCCTGTGCATAATGTCACTGGTGATCACTGTATTACCTGTACACTTACACTATACACTGTATACTATGTACAAAGCTCCTGTGTATAATGAAACATGATAATATTAGTATTGTGTTTTTTTATTAATGATCAGTATTGTAGTATTCAGTCACTATGTGGTGGTAATATGTGGTCTGACCATGGTGTGATGGTATTTGTCCCTTGTATGTGGTATTATTCGGTCACTATGTGGTGGTAATATGTGGTCTGGTTATGATGTGGTGGTATTTCTCCTTTGTATGTGGTACTATTCGGTCACTATGTGGTGGTAATATGTGGTCTGTTCATGGTGTGATGGTATTTGTCCCTTGTATGTGGTATTATTGGTCATTTTTAAAAAATATATGTGACACATTTCCTTAAAGAAAAATAAAAAAAAATATCTAAAAAGAGTATTGGATATTTTAAGAAGTTTTTAATAGGTTAGAGTAGAGTAGGGCACGGCCAGAGGAGTCTCCTTGTTGTGGTGGTGGCTTTAAAAATCTTTTGGCCAAAACAAAAGCTGCTGGCTATGTATGTGATATGGTTCAATGGGAACTGTTAATGTGTGATTGGTGAGGACGTAGTGCAGAAGTGGAGTTTTTCCAAGAGTGGGCGGTGGGACTGTGGAGGGTTCAAGGGGTGGAGGCGGAGCTGGGGTGGAGCCTGGACAGAGTCTCAATGGAGCTCGAAAATTTTTCCAGTATGGGGCCCTGTAATTCCTGGTGGCAGCCCTGCTGGAGATCAGACAAGACATATAAGCAAAAGTCCATTCATTACATTCATTATCTGTACGTCTGAGTCCCGATACATGTAACCTTTTTGAGAATTTAGTGAATTATTTCTTGCCATTATATCACTGACATTTTACTTTTATTTTTGGTTGCACCGTCCATATTTAGAGAGGCATTTGATCTGGTTGCTTGTCTGTTTGCCTGTTTGCATATACCGAACCGATCATAAAGTAGTGTCTGGGACTTTTTACACTCTGAAATTTAACATGCACAACTGAACAAGGTTAAGCAGCTCAGTTATTGCTCTCTGTTAACAACCAAGTCTCATATAAGAAAACACATCCCAATGAGGTAGTATCCTACTTTTTCTTTCCCATAGCACTTGTGCATTCATTATAAGGGTGATTACCTATCATGCCATGGAAGATGTCCAATAACAAAGCCTGAACAGTGGCAAAAGGCTCTACTCCTGGTTGTCTGAGATTCACCAATGTGATCTTCTCACATTCAGTGGGTACGGAAAGTATTCAGACCCCTTTAAATTTTTCACTCTTTGTTTCATTGCAGCCATTTGATAAATTCTAAAAAGTTCATTTTTTTTCTCATTAACCCCTTAAGCCCCGCGGGTGGTTTGCACGTTAATGACCGGGCCAATTTTTACAATTCTGACCACTGTCACTTTATGAGGTAATTACTCTCGAACGCTTCAACGGATCCCCCTGATTCTGAGATTGTTTTTTCGTGACATATTGTACTTCATGATTGTGGAAAAATTTCTTCGATATCACTTGCGTTTATTTGTGAAAAAAACGGAAATTTGGCGAAAATTTTGAAAATTTTGCAATTTTCAAAATTTGAATTTTTAAGCCCTGAAATCAGAGCGATATGTCACACAAAAGAGTTAATAAATAACATTTCCCACATGTCTACTTTACATCAGCACAATTTTGGAACCAAAATTTTTTTTTGTTAGGGAGCTATAAGGGTTAAAAGTTGACCAGCGATTTCTCATTTTTCCAACAAAATTTACAAAACCATTTTTTTAGGGACCACATCACATTTGAAGTCACTTTGAGGGGTCTTTATGACAGAAAATACCCAAAAGTGACACCATTCTAAAAACTGCACCCCTCAAGGTGCTCAAAACCACATTCAAGAACTTTATTAACCCTTCAGGTGCTTCACAGGAATTTTTTGAATGTGGAAGAAAAAAATGAACATTTAACTTTTTTCACAAAAATGTTAATTTAGACCCAATTTTTTTTATTTTCACAGGGGTAACAAGAAAAAATGGACCCCAAAATTTGTTGTGCAATTTCCCCTGGGCACGCAGATACCCAATATTTGGGGAAAAAATACTGTTTGGGCGCACGGCAGGGCTCGGAAGGGAAGGAGCGCTATTTGACTTTTTGATTGTAAAATTTGCTTGAATAATTAGCGGACGCCATGTTGTGTTTGGAGAGCCCATGTGTGCCCAAACTTTGGAGCTCCCCCACAAGTGACCCCATTTTGGAAACTAGACCCCCCAAGGCACCTTTCTAGATGCATAGTGAGCACTTGGAACCCCCAGGTGCTTCACAAATTGATTCGTAACAATGAAAAAGTGAAAAAAAAAAACACTTTTTCATTTTTATGAATCAATTTGTGAAGCACCTGAGTGTTCCAAGTGCTCACAATGCATCTAGATAGGTGCCTTGGGGGGTCTAGTTTCCAAAATGGCGTCACTTGTGGGGGAGCTCCAATGTTTGGGCACACAGCGGCTCTCCAAACGCAACATGGTGTCGCTAACAATTTGAGCCGATTTTCCGTTAAATTTGTTAGAGGACACCATGTTGCATTTAGAGAGTCCCTGTGTGCCCAAACATTGGAGCTCCCCCACAAGTGACGCCATTTTGGAAACTAGACCCCCCAAGGCACCTATCTAGATGCATAGTGAACACTTGGAACCCCCAGGTGCTTCACAAATTGATTCGTAACAATGAAAAAGTGAAAAAAAAAACACTTTTTCATTTGTATGAATCAATTTGTGAAGCACCTGAGGGTTCCAAGTGCTCACTATGCATCTAGATAGGTGCCTTGGGTGGTCTAGTTTCCAAAATGGGGTCACTTGTGGGGGAGCTCCAATATTTGGGCACACAGCGGCTCTCTAAATGCAACATGGTGTCCGCTAACAAATTTAACGCAAAATTGGCTCAAATTGTTAGCGACACCATGTTGCGTTTGGAGAGCTGCTGTGTGCCCAAACATTGGAGCTCCCCCACAAGTGACCCCATTTTGGAAACTAGACCCCCCAAGGCACCTATCTAGATGCATAGTGAGCACTTGGAACCCCCAGGTGCTTCACAAATTGATTCGTAACAATGAAAAAGTGAAAAAAAAAACACTTTTTCATTTTTATGAATCAATTTGTGAAGCACCTGGGGGTTCCAACTGCTCACTATGCATCTAGATAGGTGCCTTGGGGGGTCTAGTTTCCAAAATGGGGTCACTTGTGGGAGAGCTCCAATGTTTGGGCACACAGGGACTCTCTAAATGCAACATGGTATCCGCTAACAAATTGAATGGAAAATCGGCTCAAATTGTTAGCGGACACCACATTGCGTTTGGAGAGCTTCTCTGTGTCCAAACTTTGGAGCTCCCCCACAAGTGACCCCATTTTGGAAACTAGACCCCCCAAGGCACCTTTCTAGATGCATAGTGAGCACTTGGAACCCCCAGGTGCTTCACAAATTGATTCGTAATAATGAAAAAGTGAAAAAAAAAAACACTTTTTCATTTTTACGAATCAATTTGTGAAGCACCTAGGGGTTCCAAGTGCTCACTATGCATCTAGATAGGTGCCTTGGGGGGTCTAGTTTCCAAAATGGGGTCATTTGTGGGGGAGCTCCAATGTTTGGGCACACAGGGACTCTCTAAATGCAACATGGTATCCGCTAACAAATTGAATGGAAAATCGGCTCAAATTGTTAGCGGACACCACATTGCGTTTGGAGAGCTTCTCTGTGCCCAAACTTTGGAGCTCCCCCACAAGTGACCCCATTTTGGAAACTAGACCCCCCAAGGCACCTTTCTAGATGCATAGTGAGCACTTGGAACCCCCAGGTGCTTCACAAATTGATTCGTAATAATGAAAAAGTGAAAAAAAAAACACTTTTTCATTTTTACGAATTAATTTGTGAAGCACCTAGGGGTTCCAAGTGCTCACTATGCATCTAGATAGGTGCCTTGGGGGGTCTAGTTTCCAAAATGGGGTCACTTGTGGAGGAGCTCCAATGTTTGGGCACACAGGGACTCTCCAAATGCAACATGATATCCGCTAACAATTTGAGCCGACAATTTGTTAGCGGATATCATGTTGCATTTGGAGAGTCCCTGTGTGCCCAAACATTGGAGCTCCCCCACAAGTGACCCCATTTTGGAAACTAGACCCCCCAAGGCACCTATCTAGATTCATAGTGAGCACTTGGAACCCCAGGTGCTTCACAAATTGATTCATAAAAATGAAAAAGTGTTTTTTTTTTCACTTTTTCATTTTTACGAATCAATTTGTGAAGCACCTGGGGGTTCCAAGTGCTCACTATGCATCTAGAAAGGTGCCTTGGGGGGTCTAGTTTCCAAAATGGGGTCACTTGTGGGGGAGCTCCAAAGTTTGGGCACAGAGGGGCTCTCCAAACGCAATGTGGTGTCCGCTAACAATTTGAGCCGATTTTCCATTCAATTTGTTAGCGGATACCATGTTGCATTTAGAGAGTCCCTGTGTGCCCAAACATTGGAGCTCCCCCACAAGTGACCCCATTTTGGAAACTAGACCCCCCAAGGCACCTATCTAGATTCATAGTGAGCACTTGGAACCCCAGGTGCTTCACAAATTGATTCATAAAAATGAAAAAGTGTTTTATTTTCACTTTTTCATTTTTACGAATCAATTTGTGAAGCACCTGGGGGTTCTAAGTGCTCACTATGCATCTAGATAGGTGCCTTGGGGGGTCTAGTTTCCAAAATGGGGTCACTTGTGGGGGAGCTCCAATGTTTGGACACACAGGGGCTCTCCAAACGCAACATGGCGTCCGCTAACAATTTGAGCCGATTTTCCATTCAATTTGTTAGCGGACACCATGTCGCGTTTGGAGAGCCCGTAATGTGCCTAAACAGTGGAGCTCCCCCACAAGTGTCCCCATTTTGGAAACTATACCCCTCAAAGATTTTATTAAGGTGTATAGTGAACATTTTGAACCCAGAGGTACGGCACATTATTTGTTTACATTAGGTAATCATATTGAATAAGTTTTCATTATTCTTGAGCGCAAGTGCTCGCTACTTGAGTTTGCATCGGGTACTCAGGTATGCACCATGTACAGCGTGTGCTCGAGTGACATGCTCGAGTCCCTGCTCCGCATGTTTCACGGTTATTAGACACCCAAAAAAAAACATGCGGGGATCGCTCGTGCATGGCAGGCAATCCCCGTAAAGTTTTTTGGCCGCGAAGCATATGGGGCAGAGACTCGAGCATGTCACTCAAATACCCACGATACTAAATGCATACCAGAGCACCCGATGCAAACTCAAGTAGCGAGCACTTGCTCTCAACACTAGTCGCCATATCGTCATCTTTTTTTCTTACTTTTGAAAAAAATCCCAACCCCAGCCCTAACCCTAGCACAACCCTAGCCCCAGCACAACCCTAGCCCCAGCACAACCCTAGCCCCAGCACAACCCTAGCCCCAGCACAACCCTAGCCCCAGCACAACCCTAGCCCCAAACCCAGCCCTAACCCTAGCCCAATCCTAACTCAAGAGTTTATTTTTGACGCCGTTCCTTGTGCGGTATAAGTGATTAGACGACTTTATTCTTCGGGTCGGTGTGATTACAGCAATGCCAGAATCATATGGGGTTTTTATGACTGACAGCTGTCACACACTAAAAGACGCATTTTTTGTAAAATCTAGTTTTTGCATCGCCATATTTTGAGAGCTATAATTTTTCCAGATTTTGGCAGACAGTCATGTGACGGCTCGTTTTTTGCGGGATGACTTGACGTTGTTATTGGTGCCATTTTCAGGCACGTGACATTTTTTGATCGCTTTCTATTCCGATTTTTGGGAGGCAGAATAAACAAAAACCAACAATTCAGGAATTGTTTTTTTTTTTTTTTTTTATTCTGTTCCGCGTGTGGTAAAATTGATGAGGCAGCTTTACTCTTCGGGTCAGTACGTTTACAGCGGTACCACATTTGTATCATTTTTCTATGTTTTGGCGCTTATACACAATAAAAGCTATTTTATAGAAAAAAATATTTTTTAGTATCGCTTTATTCTGAGAGCTATAACTTTTTTATTTTTCGGCTGATGGAGCTATATGGCGGCTTGTTTTTTGCGGGACGAGATGACGTTTTCAGCGGTATCATTTTTATTTATATGCGTCTTTTTGATCGCGTGTTATTCCACTTTTTGTTTGGCGGTATGGTGATAAAGCATTGTTTTTTGCTTGTTTTTTTTTTTTTTTTTTTTACCGTGTTCACTGAAGGGGTTAACTAGTGGGACAGTTTTATAGGTCAGGTTGTTCCGGACGCGGCGATACCAAATATGTGTACTTTTATTGTTTTTTTTTAATTTTTTTTATAATAATATTTATTGATGGGTACATTATATTTTTATTTTTGGTGTATTATTTTTTTTATTTTTTTATAATATTTTTGCACTTTTTTTTTTTTTTTTTTTTTCCACTTTCACACAGTTTATACACTTTATTACTTTGTCCCACTCTGGGACTTTCACTTTTTTTTTTCTGATCGCCTGCATGGCACAGGAATGGAGCACCATCCCTATGCCATGAAGGCTGTCAGAAGTGCACAGTGTGAAGATTGCTTGGAGATGCACTGCGCATGTCCAAGCAATCTTCCTGCTCTCTGGTGACCCGGATGTTGTCATGACGACATCGGGTCGTCATGGCAACACCCGGGAAGCCTTTGCAGACTGCGCTGGAAGCCGGAAGAGGAGGTGAGTATCGCCGATCACCTCCCCTTGCCCCCGCAATGCCGCGATCGACTTCGATCGACTTCGATCGCAGCATCGCGGGGGTTAATGTGCTGGGAGCGGTGCGTGACCGCTCCCTGCACATAGTACCGGGTGTCAGCTGTGACAATCAGCTGACACCCGGCGGCGATCGCGCCCGCACAGCCTGTGTGCGGGCGCGATCGCGATGACGTACTAATACGGGTCTGGCTCTTAAGTCCCAGGGCACAGACGCGTATTAGTACGTCAGATGTTATTAAGGGGTTAAAGTACACTCTGCACCCCATCTTGACTGAAAAAAACCCAAAATGTAGAAATTTTTGCAAATTTATTAAAATAGAAAAGCTGAAATATCACATGGTCATAAGTATTCAGACCCTTTGCTCAGACACTCATATTTAAGTCACATGCTGTCCATTTTCTTGTGATCCTCCTTGAGATGGTTCTACTCCTTCATTGGAGTCCAGCTGTGCTTAATTAAACAGATAGGACTTGATTTGGAAAGGCACACACCTGTCTATATAAGACCTCACAGCTCACAGTGCATGTCAGACCAAATGAGAATCATGAGCTCAAAGGAACTGCCCAAGGAGCTCAGAGACAGAATTGTGGCAAGGCACAGATCTGGCCAAGGTTACAAAAGAATTTCTGCATTACTCAAGGTTCCTA
The DNA here is from genome assembly GCF_046119375.1 of Phyllobates terribilis. Lineage (NCBI taxonomy): Eukaryota > Metazoa > Chordata > Amphibia > Anura > Dendrobatidae > Phyllobates > Phyllobates terribilis. The sequence goes on from NW_027362762.1 coordinate 106,401,603, forward strand.
AGAGCACAGTGGCTTCCATAATCCTTAAATGGAAGAAGTTTGGGACCATCAGAAGACTTCCTAGACCTGGCCGTCCAGCCAAACTGAGCAATCATGGGAGAAGAGCCTTGGTGAGAGAGGTAAAGAAGAACCCCAAGATCACTGTGGCTGAGCTCCAGAGATGCAGTAGGGAGATGGGAGAAAGTTCCACAAAGTCAACTATCACTGCAGCCCTCCACCAATCGGGCCTTTATGGCAGAGTGGCCCGACGGAAGCCTCTCCTCAGTGCAAGACATATGAAAGCCCGCATAGAGTTTGCTCAAAAACACATGAAGGACTCCCAAACTATGAGAAATGGGATTCTCTGGTCTGATGAGATGAAGATAGAACTTTTTGGTGATAATTCCAAGCGGTATTTGTGGAGAAAACCAGGCATTGCTTATCACCTGCCCAATACAATCCCAACAGTGAAACATGGTGGTGGCAGCATCATGCTATGGGGGTGTTTTTCAGCTGCAGGGACAGGATAACTGGTTGCGATTGAAGGAAACATGAATGCGGCCAAGTACAGAGATATCCTGGATGAAAACCTCTTCCAGAGTGCTCTGGACCTCAGACATGGCCGAAGGTTCACCTTCCAACAAGACAATGACCTTAAGCACACAGCTGAAATTACAAAGGAGTGGCTTCAGAACAACTCTGTGACCATTCTTGACTGGCCCAGCCAGAGCCCTGACCCGAACTCAATTGAGCATCTCTGGAGAGACCTGAAAATGTCTGTCCACCAATGTTCACCATCCAACCTGACGGAACTGGAGAGGATCTGCAAGGAAGAATGGCAGAGGATCCCCAAATCCAGGTGTGAAAAACTTGTTGCATCATTCCCAAGAAGACTCATGGCTGTACTAGCTCAAAAGGGTGCTTCTACTCAATACTGAGCAAAGGGTCTGAATACTTATGACCATGTGATCTTTCAGTTTTTCTTTTTTAATAAATTTGCAAACATTTCTACATTTCTGTTTTTTTCAGTCAAGATGGGGTGCAGAGTGTGTTTAATGAGAAAAAAAATGAGCTTTTTAGAATTTACCAAATGGCTGCAATGAACAAAGAGTGAAAAATTTAAAGGGGTCTGAATACTTTCCGTACCCACTGTAGCTCTGCAAAATGTACTATGCCTCTATTTAAATGAATGATTGCCCACTACCCTTTTAAGTCCAACATTCAATGCTTATTAATTTTAAGAAAACGTCTGTATAAGGGACCTCTGCATTTCTAATTTTCATAAATATAAATTAATTTCTGTCCCAAATTTGGCACATAGGTAAATCAGACACTTTAGAAGGTTGTAGGTCAGATTTCAGCTCTCTAGAAACTAGCGTTCTCGACATATTCGCCAAAAAACAAAATCACAAAAGCAAATATTCATTCACAGCCAAATGACTGGACAAATCTTCCCCAAATTTAAAAATTTGACATATAGATAAATTAAGCACTTCGGACGGTTTTACAATAGGTTTCAGCTCTCTAGAACCTGCTGTTCTAAAAAAACAAAAATGGAAGCCAAAAGAAAAGCTTAAGTTACAGCCAAGTGACTGGACCTATATGCCCCAATTTTACCACATAGGTAAATCAGGTTCTCCAGAAGGTTTCAGCTCTCTAGAACATAAAGTTCTCCAACTATTTGAAAAAACAAAACAAAAACAGAATACAAAAGCAAAGAGGTTTCAGCTCTCTAAGGCCTACCGTCATCCACATATTTGCAGAAAGACATAGTACAATAGCAAATTTTATTTCATTTTAAACCTCTTCGGTACACCGCTGGAGAGATGTAATTTCTGTGCATAAGAACTCCTAGTCCTATGCATGAAAATATAATGACACTGAAAATTAGATGAAATACAAAATTCAAGATAAAAGATGAATGGCTGCTACAGATGGATGATTAATGGCTGCTAGAGATGGATGATGAATGGCTGCTACATCCAGAAACACAGAGGGCTAGTTAGGATGAGAACTGCCCAGGCTTAAATGCCCAGTTAAAAGATGATCAGACCTCCAGTATAACCCAACATATAGCAAGTTCCAAGTCACTGGCCACCGACATGTATTGTATTCTTCTTGCAGCTGTTGCACATAGGGAAACACGGAGTTGGCGACACTCATCTTAACCTTTGTTTTTACCATGGGCATCGCACTACCAAAGACTGCAGTGGAGCACTAACCTACTATATAACTATAGTTATAGGAAGGAAATTCTCACTGAACTACTTTCTTTCAAAGGTTTAGTGGTGCACAGCCTGTGGTCTATGCTGTGGTCTGATCTCCAAATCTGATACATAAATAACTGAAATCCTGAAAAACTTTACCTGAAGATGGGATCAATGGGCACCAGGAAAAATTTGCAATTGATTCTGTTGATAAATACATTTTTGGGTTTCTAAAAAGGCAAGCCCGGCACCACAATCCAATAATACATGGTGAGGAAAATTCTGTACAATGGAATATAGCAATCTTAATCCGATAGGTATCTTAGAAAGCAAAAAAACAGATTGTCACACTTCACTTCACCCTTGACTTGTTCACCCTTGAATTCTATAGTAGTAACGGTTGATGTGGTTTTGAGCCCCCCAATTCATGTGAGGGGTGATAACCTTTGTACAGAATATGTGATCACTACATAAGCAATGGGAAATAAATAGCATTTCCAACATCATGGAGGCCAATTTTCTAGTGTTTTTTTTCCCCAGAGCTAAATCATTGGGTGAATAATGTGTGTAAAAAGGAAAATATTACTTTTATTAAAAACTTTGGATATAGTATAATTAGATATAAAGTTGATTCCTTTTCGTCCGGTGTAGGATCCTCTAATTTATGCACTTCATATCTGGTGAATTCTGTTTGGGGCACCCAAATTATTGCCAGATTATTCCTACTAAGGGCAGGTGTGGACAATTCTGTTATCAGGCCAATTATGCAAATGACACTCCGATCAAACTCTGATCAGAGTGTCAGCACAGTGTGATCCAATTCTCTTGGATGAGGAGAAGATGGAGAAAAAAATTTCTCCATCTTCTCCATAGTGGGAGACTTTGAAATTGGATGGCATTCTGATGTCATTCAAGTGCAGTCCGATGTTTTCCACTGACTCATTGACTGATATGGCTGCGTGCAATCCGAATATCGGATCGAACTTGGGCACGCAGCAATTTTATCCTTGGACAAACACTGTCCGTGGACAAAAATTGGCCCCACAGAATAACCTTGGTCCAAAAATACACCCGAACCAAAAATACGCTAGTCTGCACCTGCCCGAAAGAAAAGCAATACAATCCGTCCTACACATTTTACTAGGTAACTCGCAGAGCCGGGTTCCCATATCTGTCGAGTCCGCCAGTTGTATTATGCCTGAGCTAGATACAATTGATGACAAAGTCTTGCACATTTTGCACCATCCCAGTGGTTGCAGCCATTGTAAAAAATGCTGCAAGACAGGACCGGTCTTGAACCATTCTGATGCTCATGGAAAGATCCCATCGAAATTTAGGCAATCGATTCTGATGTCAATTTTGCCCGTCGGTGAGAAAAAAACCATGTATGGCCAGAAGTATAAGAAAGGGAGATTACTAGCGTATCTTTATGTAAAGTGCAAGGTGCAACGAACCATGGGCAAATTATATCCGTACAACTTAGATATAATACTGATAACCACTCATGCATGTACATTATGAGCCAGATAAGACCCGATGTGGTTTGCCTTACCTTGAAGCCAAGTCCTGGAGGTGCAGATATCTCTGCGTACTTGCATGGTGGCAGATCTCCCCCACACTGGTACAGTAGCAATGCCCAGCGTACAGACTAGTTACCACTCGTACTGAACTAGTAGTGTTTGTTTAGCAGCTGCACACCTACAAGCCAGCCCCCCCTGAAACCACAAACCATTATTTAAGATACTTCTTCATTTTCACTAATAGGAGAAATTACCATGAGTTATCATTAGAGACACTGAGTGATCTGTTCCTCTTAAGTGGCCACTGTCGTTTCAACTAACGTTGCATAAATCAATCATAGCATATTAAGAATATAAGAAACTTTGTAACATATCTTATCAGGGAAATCTGCTTCTTCTTTCTTCACATATGAGCCACTTTCCCTCCCTTCTTTTGCCTCCTAAACTCACAATCCACTCTCAAAAGCAGCTCAAATCCATTTTGGGCAAAGCAGGACAGACTGCCAGCACACTGAGGAGTCAGGTTACACCTCATTTTTCTATTCTATAGAGAGGGGAGGAGTGAGGAGCACTCAGCAGAGTGGGAGACCAGGCAGGCCAAGCCTCAGCATCAAACAACAGTTATACCTCACTACAGAGCTGGATTCACAGTCACACAGCTCAGTACTGCTGTTGCTGCTTCTGCCTGTGTTCTGTATATGGGAAACAACATGGCAGCTAGTCTCCACCCACAAATTCAGGGTCAACTGTAAATTAGAGATGGAGCCTGCAAAGGGAAAAACTGGAAAATAAATGCCAATTGCAAGCCATCTGATGGCCAGAAACGGTGTCATTCCTCATGAACACAGACAGCAGAGATTATTCTGAAAATGTACCTGAAACAACAGGTACTTGCTACATTATTTTTTATGCATTTCCACCCTTCCCACAGGCAAAAGCAATACTGACCATCTGGGCAACTGCATTAGGCCTCCTTCACACATCCGTGTTTCTAGTACAAGCGCTATCCGTTTTTTTCCCACGCATACCCATTATATTCTATGGTACTGTTCACATGTCTGTGTTTTTACACAAACCGTGTGTCCATGCAAAACACATGAAGACATGTCCATTTTTTTCTGGCAGCACGAATGACAAGGGCCAATACAAGTCTATGGGTCTGTGAAAAACGTGTATAGCACACAGATGGCACCTGTCTACAGTGCGTGTGCTGTCTGTGTTTAACATTGCAAAGTACAGAGAAGCTTTGCCATTTCTTTCTTTCTTTCTTTATCCATACAGGAAAAACTGATGACACACTAATGGTAAAAACTGACACACTGAAGAAAAAGTGATGGAAAACACTGCACGGGGGCTCAGTGGTTAGCACTGTTGCTTTGAAGCGCTGGGGTCCTGGTTTCAAATCCCACCAAGGACAATATCTGCAAGGAGTTTGTATCTTCTCCCCGTGTTTGTGGGTTTCCTCCGGGTTCTCCGGTTTCCTCCCACACTCCAAAGACATACTGATAGGGAATGTAGATTGTGAGCCCTAATGGGGACAGTGGTGATGTCTATACAATGCTGTAGAATTAATGGTGCTATATAAGTGAGTAAAATAAATAAAATGACACCGGTACCACTTTTTCACGTACGTATCTTATACGGATGTTTGAACGAGGCCTTAGTACACTTTTATATGCCACAAAAGTGTCAAACTCTTTTTCAAATTCTAGATTCGACCACTTGCTGAATGCTCTTAATGTTGATTGTTGAACCTTTGTAAACCTGCCAGCAATCAGCTTAGCACACTTTTCACTCTGGCCCCGTGAAAACAGGAATATGCTACATGCAAACTGAACATGGACACCTAGACGGTGTGGTTGAGCACGCACTTCTTGCCAAACCACATCCACCCACAATGGCAACACAAGTTTGAGCTTTCAGAATTCACAGAGATGATCAAGGATTTCTTATAGTCTTAGGCTGTGTTCACACGATGCGTATTTCATGCGTTTCCGCGGCGTTTTTGCAGTTGCGTAAACGCCGCGGAAACGCATGAAAAACGCATGGTAGAAGGGCAGCAATGTTCCCCAATGGAAATCCGCATGTGCTGTGCCCATGATGCGGATTTTTCCGCAGCGTTAACGCTGCGGTCAAAAATCCGCAGCATGTCAATTAATTTTGCGGAAACGCGGCGATTTCGCCGCCATTGACTTGCATTAGAACGCGCCAATTCCGCAAGACAGCATTTGTACTTGCGTAATTGGTGCGTTCTAATGTGCGGATGGTACCCGGGTGTGGAGGAGAGGAGAGTCTCATCCACACCCAGGTACCATTAAAAAAGCTGTAAAACAAGAATAAAATAAAAAATATATATATACTTACCATCTGTCGGCCCGCGCAGCGCTCCCGCTTGGTTCCCGGCACTTGCAGTGAGTTGTAGGACCTGCGGTGACGTCAGAGTCATGTGACGGGTCACGTGACGCTGACGTCGGCAGGTCTTTCAATTCAAAGTTGCCGGCAGCCGGGAGAACGGAGTGAGCAGGACAGCGCGGGCCATCAGAGGTAAGTATATACACTCTCTCGGGTCACACTGTATAAATCCATGCTGTTTGCATGGATTTATATAGTGTGACCTAGTTATCAAGCACTTTCCAGGTGATGCTAAAATCGCCTGGAAAGCGCTTGTCAATCTGCATGCGGAAACGCATGTGAATCTGCATGTGGATCCGCATGTATTCTGCAGGAAAAACGCATGCACAATCTGCATGCGTTTTTTCTGCCAGGGAGATGCAGAAATGATGCAGAAATTTTCTGCTTCATTTCTGCATCGTGTGCACATACCCTTACAGGATATAAGCCTCTCTGATCTTTTCTGCAGACTTGTCATTTAAGAGGGCAAGGTATGGCCCAGTGGCATCACGTGAGGGGAAGGGGTGGGCATCATAAGTGGTTAATCCAGTTTCCAAATTCTACTGGGGTGCAAAATTTCAGGCTCTACCCTCTGCTCCCACTGTCAAATTAGTTAGGAGGACCTCCAATGCACTGAATGTACAGTAAGCGTTGCTCTTTCTTGGATATGTGCAATGACGAATGCTCGACCAGTGTTTAAAAAACTGAATGAGTAAAGCAGCTTTTGTGATCTGTGTTGCGGCCACCAGTTTCTATGCTGAGTGCAGCAGTCAAGAAGAATTTGTCATCAGCTGCTGCTCTCTGCATAGCCAGTAACTGAGATGCCAAAGCCCTCGGTATAGTGAAGTGAGTTTTAACATCTCAGTTGCTGTCTATATCACAAACTCATCTTGACTGTGGCACTCTGCATAGGCAGCGCAGTATTCTCTATATACTTTGGTTGAAGTGGGGTTGCATGCAAACTCAGTCACCTTTCCATTCATTTGTAAAGGAATTTTCAATCGTATCAGATAATATATTCATGTAAATTTAAAGTGATCCTCCAGAATTAAAGAAGCACTCTGATCAAAGTTTTTATCCTCTTAATATATTGCAATCATCATATTATACAGCACTGTGCACTTACAATTGCTCATTTTGTCTTTCTGCCAGCTAATTCTTCTCTTTACCATTAGGTCTGTGACATCACGTGATTAAAATCAGACTAACTGAATCCTTTTAAGCTCTATGTAGAAACAGGAGGTCAATTTTCTCTGCACAAGTCATAATAACTGCAAAAGTCACTGACGGGGGGGAGGAGAGAGCAGCTGGGTCAGGAGTTGAATAAGGGGATGATAAATGCAGGGACAAGAGATTTCCTACATAGAGCAGAGAAAAGAGAATTAGCTGGTTAGAAGGGGAAAATAAGCAATTGTAAGTACACAGTACTGTATAATATGATGACTGCAATATATTAAGAGGGTAAAAAGTTGGATGGGAGGAGGAGGAGTATTTCTTTAATCTTCCTGGTGGTAAGCCGTTTGCATCCCTGTCCCTCACTGTATATAGTCACATTGTAAGTAGGTATACTAAACAATGAAATTTTTGTACAAGATTATTCTCCCCCACCAGAAAAACAAACAAACAAGTTATCCTATCCTGTGGATAGAGGTTATCTTGCTGATTGCTGGAGGTCTGACCGAAGACACCCTTAGATATCCCAAGATCTGGAATGTAGCTAGACAAAAAGGTGGGCACCACTTAAAAATAGCCAGAGGTCAACCCAATGAATATATATAACAAGCATTTAAAAGTAGAGACAAAAGATATGCAAAACACAGGGATCTTACGATAAATGTAGTAGAAAATTATCAATCTTTAATTACAACATGATAAATACAAACAATAAGAACAATTAAAAACAATTAAAAAACCCCAAGAGTATAACCGAACCCACCCAAAATGAGGCACAGGTTCCTACCCATCCCAAACAACACCAGGTGTAGTGTAAGCATAAACAGCCTATGCATTAAATCCAAACATGACGCTGTATACAAGGTCAAGACAATTAATAACCCAAATAAATGGAACAAGGGCAGCGCCGGACTGGAGTACCTGGGGCCCACCAGGAAAAAATCAATCTTGGGGCCCACCAGCACCATGCAGTTACCGTATATAGGAATAACATAAGTCCACAAACTCTTTCAAAATGAATCAACTTTATTAACCAATAAATAACCAATATAATGAATAAATAACAAACTAAAGAAACACTCCTGGCAAAAGAGGAACACTGTTATCTTATTCATATCAGTGTGTGATAAAGTGCCATAACAGAACAATAACAAGAAATACTTTCAAGGTACATTCTCTTAAAGTATAAGTGCCACAAATTGAACCTGCATCTATCTAGCATCCCAGCAGCCAGCATCATTGTAGCAGCACCAAACTTGGCCTACTGGGAAAACTTAAAGAATGCTGTAAGCATTTTGGAAGTTTGTATTGCATGTTGTCCTCTCCTCTATAATACAGTACCATTCAATTGTTAGTGAAAGGCCCAAAACAACAAATAAACACACACTAACAGTCATTCAGCAGCAAAATTACAAAAGTTTTTTTTTCAGAACTGAAGATGACATTGCATAAGTATTAATAATGTCATAGACTAAGTTCCTTGAAATGTCATACTCAATGTTCAACAGAAGGAGTGACTCTAAGAGCTCCTGTCCAATCGAAGACCTCAGACGATTTTTTACAATTTTCAGCTTTGAGAACACTCTTTCACATGAAACCTGGGTGCAAGCAAGTGTAAGAAGTGTCTCGTAAACTGCAAAAATAAGCAGCAGAATGTAAATTGTAGTCATATAAAAGTCTGTAGCAGCAGGAAAGACAGTTTTAACACGCTAACTTTTTGGTATCAATGACAACCTCTTCATCGTCCTCTATTTCATGTGCAATTTCATCCACTGGAGGGCATTGATTTTTGAGAGCAGAATAGTTTTCTTTAAAACTAACTAGCTCAACTTTAAGTTGAATAACATCAACTTCAGCCAGCGTAGCTACAGTCTGCAAAGCCTCTGATGGAATGTCAGTATAGCTAATTTGGTCAAACTGTCTGGGGTCAAAGTACGCTAGATCCCGAATCAGGTTTTTGTTTTTTGAGAATTTGTTTTCAATGCTCATTGTTGCCTGGTCAATGACAACATAAAAAAACATGATGCTGAAAACTTTTCAGGGGGTCAGAAGAAGGCTCATCCTTTGCTAACTCACCAGCCATAGTCTTTTTTCTAGCTATTCTTTTCTGTGGTAATGCTTTTTCAACAATATCATTTATTGAGTGTTCGTCAAGTGTAGAATCTACATTTTCAATAAATGAATTGACTGTTTTAATAAGGTCAGTGACGGAATCCCTGAGCCTAAGGATCTGAATTCTGGCACTTTCGATCATGCGCCATGCCTGTAAAACATCCAGTCCACGAGTTTGGAGGTAATCGGAAATCGGATTAGCAATTTCAAAAATTTGCATAAACAAAAATGCAACAAGCAAGGTTTCATACTTTGTCCACCAGTGAAGTAGATTAGTTGCCTCATTAATTGCTTTGTCATCAAAAGTTGGTGCAAGTTGAAATGTAATGCAAGCAGTACAATAGTGTGCTGTACAGTTGCCTCGATTGGTCATGGTAGGAACCAAAAATGATATGCAAAGCCCTTGGTTTGCTCCACCAGCGAGTGTCAGCAATTTTCTTAAGTCTAGACAATTTGTCATGATCTTCAGTCTGTGATCTAACATGTTGAGTCCATACACCAGATCTTTTATAGGATTCTGAGAAAAAGACAGCTGTCTTCTCTAAAAGGCCAAAGAATGATTTTACCTGATAGGCGGATTTTGTAGCATCAACAATGACCAGGTTAAGTATATGCGCATAACACCAAGTAAACACAGAGTTGCATGACATGGTCTTTATGTGGGCCTGTACACCATTGTAGCATCCACTCATATTATAGCAGCTCCATCAAAAGAGCAACCAACAATATAGGTAACACTCAAAGAAAACTTATCTAATTGTTCTTTCATTCCTGAGAAAAGATCTTGCCCAGTTGTGCTAGTGACATTAATTAGAGAAAAGAGTCTTTCATGGACCGTCCTGTCCTTCACATAACGCAAAAATTATGCTGCACTGTTCTTGAACAGAAACCTCTTGTGTGCTGTCCATTTCCACACTGAACTTAACAGCATTTTTCACATCCTGACTTATTTGGTCTTCCACCATTTTCCCCATTATTACAATTAGACTGTTGACTGAAGTCTTACTTAAAAATGTCACCAAACCACCACGTCCTTTGCTATGTGGGTGTCTTTTTTTTGCTTCTCGCTAAGGCTGTGTGCCCACGATGCGTTTTTTAAGCGTTTCCGCAGCGGCAAAAACACTGCAGAAACGCTTAAAAAATGCTTGGTAGAAGGCCTGCCATGTCCCCCAATGATAATCCGCATGTGCTGTGCACATGCTGCGGAAACTTCCGCTGCGGATTATCATTGCGGAAAAAACGCAGCACTACCAATTATTTTGCGTAAGTGCTGCGTTTTCGCCGCCATTGACTTGCATTAGAACGCGCCAATTCCACAAGACTGCATCTGTACTTGCGTAATTGGCGCGTTCTAATGTGCGGATGGTACCCGGGTGTAGAGGAGAGGAGAGTCTCATCCACACCCAGGTACCATTAAAAAAGCTGTAAAAAAAAGAATAAAATAAAAAATAAAGATTATATTCACCTTCCGACGGCCCCCGGACTCCTTCTCTGTGCTTGCCTACAAATCGCGCAGGACTGAAGGACCTGTGCTGACATCACAGTCATGTGACGGCAGGTCCTTCAGTACAGCGTACCGCGATCTGCCGGCAGCCAGCACAGGAGCGCAGCAAGACTGCAGGGGCCATCGGAAGGTAAGTATAGGTTTGTTTTTTATTTTTTGACATTCTCTCGGGTCACACTATATAAATCCATGCTGTTTGCATGGATTTATATAGTGTGACCAAGTTGTCAAGCACTTTCCAAGTGATGCTAAAATCGCTTGGAAAGTGCTTGACACCCGCATGTGGAAATGCATGTGAAGAACGCTTCACTTCCGCATGTCCCTGGCAGGAAAACGCATGTACAATCTGCATGTACAATCCGCATGCGTTTTTTTCTGCCAGGGAGATGCAGAAACGCTCAGGAAAAAAATCCTGAGCATTTCTGCATCGTGGGCACATAGCCTAATTGCCACAAAGTCATCTACATGTTGTAACGGGTCTGGGAGGCGGAACCTCTGAGCTACTATACAAGGGGGCGGTCCTTGTAAGGGAGCAGGTGGCGACCAGGCAGGCAGTCACAGCAGGTGACCGGGACAGTCTCTAGAAGAACGGGCAGGAGGTCACGGCAAGTGACCGGGGCAGTCTCTGGATGAACGGGCAGATGGTCACGGCAAGTGACCGGGGCAGTCTCTGGGTGAACGGGCAGATGGTCACGGCAAGTGACCGGGGCAGTCTCTGGGTGAACGGGCAGATGGTCACGGCAAGTGACCGGGGCAGTCTCTGGGTAAAGGGTTGGTACGACCTGTGGCGGCTGATGGTAGACGTGAGCTCCCAGGTGAGCAGGCGAGAGTCTCTGGATAAACGGGTGGTCACAGCATGTGACGGCGGAGCCTCCAGGAAGACCAACAGACAGGCGGCAGATGAGCGCTCCCAGGTGAGCGGGCAGAAGTCTCTGGACAGGCGGGTGGTCACAGCACGTGACGGCAGAGCCTCCAGGTAGGCTAGCAGACAGGCAGCAGATGAGCGCTCCCAGGTGAGCGGGCAGGAGTCACTGGACAGGCAGGTGGTCACAGCACGTGACGGCAGAGCCTCCAGGTAGGCTAGCAGGCAGGTAGCAGATGTGCGCTCCCAGGTGAGCGGGCAAGCTGGTCCATAGACAGACTGACAAGAGTTGGAAGGCAGACCGTCGGACCTCAGGCAAGCAGGCAGGTAGTTGATGTGCGCTCCCAGGTGAGCGGGCAAGCTGGTCCTTAGACAGACTGACAGGAGTAGTAAGGCAGACCGTCGGACCTCAGGCTAGCAGGCAGGTAGCAGAATATTAGGCAGGAATAAGACAGCAAGCTGGCAGGAATCTGGCAGGTATCTGGCAGGTAACTGGCAACGGGACCTGAGGGCTGAAGCAGAGTAGTGAACAGTGCAACAACATTGCTCGGGCACCTCCATTTTGGAGGAGGTGCCTTATATATGGTGAAGTCCTCCGGCCATTGGCCGGGGACTCCTTAGGACGGCGCGCGCGGCCCCTTTAAGAGGGAGGGAGAGCGCGCGCGCCCTAAGCACAGTGGCCGGGAAGGAGCGCGCGCTGCCAGCAGAGCGGGAGGAGGACGCCGGGCACGGAGCAGAGAGGTGAGGGGAACAGCGTCCCTGCCTAACAGAGGGCAGGGACGCCGGCGCTACAGTACCCCCCCCTTTAGGCCCCCCCTTTTTTAGGCCAGACAGAAATTTAGCAAGGATGAGCGGGGCATGGATGTTCTCCCGGGGCTCCCACGTTCTCTCCTCAGGACCAAACCCCTTCCAATCTACTAGAAAAAAGGTCTTTCCTCTTACCCTTTTGGTGGCAAGAATGTTCTCTACCTCAAACTCGTCCTCAGCAGAAACCGGAGCAGGAGGCGTACCTGTAGACTTGGAAAAAGAGTTAAGTACCACAGGTTTGAGGAGAGATACATGGAAGGAGTTAGGGATCCGTAAGTTGGCCGGGAGTTTCAATTTATAGGCCACCGGGTTGATCTGACTGATGACCTCCAGAGGACCGATGAACCGAGGCCCTAACTTGTAAGAAGGTATCTTGAGTCGGACATATTTAGATGAGAGCCAGACTTTATCTCCAGGACGAAATTGTGGAGGATCCAGGCGTTTTTTGTCAGCGTGTCTTTTCATCCGTTCGGACGACTGAAGGAGTGCGGATCGGGTACTCTCCCAAATGGAGGAAAATTTGCTAACGAGAGATTCCGCAGCCGGGTTGTCCACAGAGGTGGAGACAGGAAAAGGAATCCGAGGATGCTGACCGAAGACTACAAAAAACGGGGATTTGGAGGAGGATTCGCTCTCGTGATTGTTATAAGAGAACTCGGCCCATGGTAGGAGATCCACCCAGTCTGAATGATGGGCATTAACGAAGTGCCGGAGGTAACTGGTCAGGTTCTGATTGATCCGCTCCACTTGACCATTGGACTGTGGGTGGTAAGCGGAAGAGAAGTCCAGGGTGACGTCTAGCAGTTTACAAGTGGCTCTCCAGAAGCGTGAGGTGAACTGTACCCCACGATCCGACACGATGTGGAGGGGCAGGCCATGAAGACGAAAGATGTGACGAATAAAGTCTTTCGCTAGCTCGGGTGCAGACGGGAGGCCTGGCAGGGGAACGAAATGAGCCATCTTGGAGAAGCGGTCAGCGACCACCCAAATGACCGTACAACCGGCAGAGACTGGGAGGTCAGTTATAAAGTCCATTGCTATATGCTGCCAGGGGGCAGCAGGTACAGAAAGCGGAAGGAGGCGACCGGCTGGCAGATGTCTCGGAACCTTGTTGCGGGCGCAGGACACACAGGCAGAAACAAAGTCTATTACGTCCTTGTGCAGGGTAGGCCACCAGTAGTGCCGGGTAATAAGCTGGAGGGTCTTTTTCTGACCGGCGTGGCCAGCCAGTTTAGACAAGTGACCCCAGTGAAGGATCTTCTCCCGATCAGGTACTGATACGAACGTCTTTCCGGGAGGGAGACGATTTAGACTCACGGGAGCCACCTGCATTACTCTGGCGGGATCGATGATGTGTTTCGGATCTTCCTCGAGATCAGACACCAGAAAGGATCGAGACAAGGCGTCCGCCTTGACGTTTTTGTCAGCCGGGCGAAAATGAAGAACAAAATCAAAGCGAGCAAAAAACAAGGACCACCGGGCTTGGCGCGGGTTAAGTCTCTGGGCATGCTGGAGGTAAGCCAAGTTCTTGTGGTCAGTGTAAATTATTACCGGGTGAAGAGCCCCCTCGAGCAGGTAACGCCACTCCTCCAATGCCAGTTTGATGGCCAATAACTCTCGGTCTCCTATGGAATAATTGCGCTCTGAGGAGGAGAAGAGTTTAGAGAAGAAGCCGCAAGTTACCATCCTCCCGGAAGATGATTTTTGAGTAAGTACCCCTCCGGCTCCAGAGGAGGAGGCGTCAACTTCCAGGAAGAACTGCTTGTTGCCGTCCGGGCGATGCAGCACCGGGGCGGAAGAGAAGGCCTGTTTTAAGGAAAGAAAGGCCTCCTCTGCTTCGGGTGGCCACTCTTTGGGATTAGTACCCTTACGGGTGAGCGCGGAAATTGGGGCAGTCCGGGAAGAGAAGTGCGGTATGAAGAGGCGGTAGTAGTTGGCGAAGCCCAGGAACCGCTGAATGGCCTTCAACCCCTCCGGTCGAGGCCATTTCTCGATGGCAGACAGTTTCTCTGGATCCATTCGTAGGCCGGTCTGAGAAATAATGTAGCCCAAAAACGGAAGCGAGGTCTGCTCAAAGAGGCACTTCTCGTATTTAGCGAAGAGGTGATTCTGCCTGAGCCTGAGCAGGACCTGACGAACGTCCCTCCGGTGAGTCTGGAGATCCGGAGAGAAGACCAAGATGTCGTCCAGGTACACCACTACGCAGGAGTAGAGAAGGTCCCGGAAGATGTCATTGACCAACTCTTGAAAGACGGCAGGAGCGTTACAGAGACCAAAGGGCATTACCAGATATTCATAGTGGCCGTCCCGGGTGTTGAATGCCGTCTTCCATTCATCCCCCTGACGGATACGAACCAGGTTGTACGCCCCACGGAGGTCCAGTTTGGTGAAGATTCTAGCCCCCCTCAGACGATCAAATAACTCCGGAATGAGCGGAAGGGGGTACTTATTCTTCACCGTGATCTGGTTAAGGCCTCTATAGTCTATACAGGGACGGAGAGAGACGTCCTTCTTTTTGACGAAAAAGAAGCCTGCTCCCGCCGGGGAGGTAGATTTCCGGATGAATCCCCTGGCCAGATTCTCCTCAATATATTCGGACATCGACCGGGTCTCAGCAGCGGATAATGGATAAATACGCTCACGGGGAGGAGTAGTACCAGGTAACAGGTCGATAGGGCAGTCGTATGGTCTATGAGGGGGTAGTGTCTCTGCCTCCTTTTTATTAAAGACATCAGCATAAGACCAATAAGGAATCGGAAGTCCAGGTAGATTAGCTGGGGTAGGAGAAGGACGGACGGGATGGACGGGAACCAGACAGGTCTTATGGCAGTCCTGTCCACAGCGAAGGACTTCTCCGGTCTGCCAGTCAAGCACGGGTGCATGTCTCTGGAGCCAAGGTAGACCTAGCAAGAGGGCGTGAGAGAGTCCAGGCAGAACATGAAAGGAGATACTCTCAGAATGCAGCATTCCCACCTGCAGAGTAATGGATTCGGTGATGAGTTGGATGGGGCGTGGTAAGAGACCCCCATCCACGGCAGCAACAGACAAGGGTACAGCCAGAGGTTTGGTGGGGATGCGGTATTTCTCTACCAGGGACTGTGAAATAAGATTCCCGGCTGCTCCAGAGTCAAGTTGGGCTAGTTCGAAAAAACGGTTCTCCCCGCAGACAATTGAGACTGACAGCAGCAGAGATGGAGAGGATTTATTCTTGTCTAGGTCGACCTCTCTGAGCGAACCTAGACACAGGCGTTTCCCGACCTCTCCGGGCAGGCACGGATCCGGTGCTCCTTACTGCCACAGTAGAAGCAGCTCCCCTCGGCACGGCGTAAGTCCTGACGGGTTTTGACCATCTTGGTCTGGTCGACCTGCATAGGCTCAGGAGAGTGTACCTGGGGAGAGACGGATTTCTGAAAAGTAGGAGCTAGACGTGGAAACCTCCTCTCACGGGTGACCTCTTTGGCACGCTCCTGGAACCGTAGGTCAATCCGGGTGGCAAGAGTTATTAGGTCATCGAGAGTGGTAGGAATGTCCCGACCGGCAAGTTCTTCTTTAATACGGCCGGACAGACCCTCCCAGAAGACGGATAGCAGAGCGTCGTTATCCCAGGCCAGCTCCGAGGCAAGGGTACGGAACCGTATGGCATATTGGCCCACGGTGAGACTTCCCTGACGGAGGCGTAGCAGTGATGATGCGGATGAGGTCTTCCGTCCGGGTTCGTCGAAGACTTTCCGGAAAGCCATGAGAAAGGCAGGCAAGTCGGACACCAGGGGGTCTCCTCTCTCCCATAGAGGATTTAGCCAGGCCAGGGCCTCCCCGGTGAGATGGGACATGATGAAGGCAATTTTGGCCCGGTCGGAGTTAAACTGGTGGGACAGGAGTTCAAAGTGCAGGGTGCACTGATTTATGAAGCCCCGAGCCTGGGCGGAGTCGCCTCCGAAGCGAGGAGGTGCAGAAAGCCGGGGTCCGGGGTAGGATACCATGGTATTAGTGGACAGCGGAGCTGCCGGATTGCGAGTCATGGCACTGGCGGAGGTTGCTGGCGGAGCAGTCAGAGTGTCCAGGCGAGAATTGACATTCCGCAGGTGACCCAGGATGGACTCCTGTTGGGACCTCTGACGGGACAGTTCATGACACAGGTTCGAGAGCGAGGGAGCTTGGGTGCCACCGGGTTCCATGGCCCGAGCAAACTGTAACGGGTCTGGGAGGCGGAACCTCTGAGCTACTATACAAGGGGGCGGTCCTTGTAAGGGAGCGGGTGGCGACCAGGCAGGCAGTCACAGCAGGTGACCGGGACAGTCTCTAGAAGAACGGGCAGGAGGTCACGGCAAGTGACCGGGGCAGTCTCTGGATGAACGGGCAGATGGTCACGGCAAGTGACTGGGGCAGTCTCTGGGTGAACGGGCAGATGGTCACGGCAAGTGACCGGGGCAGTCTCTGGGTGAACGGGCAGATGGTCACGGCAAGTGACCGGGGCAGTCTCTGGGTAAAGGGTTGGTACGACCTGTGGCGGCTGATGGTAGACGTGAGCTCCCAGGTGAGCAGGCGAGAGTCTCTGGATAAACGGGTGGTCACAGCATGTGACGGCGGAGCCTCCAGGAAGACCAACAGACAGGCGGCAGATGAGCGCTCCCAGGTGAGCGGGCAGAAGTCTCTGGACAGGCGGGTGGTCACAGCACGTGACGGCAGAGCCTCCAGGTAGGCTAGCAGACAGGCAGCAGATGAGCGCTCCCAGGTGAGCGGGCAGGAGTCACTGGACAGGCAGGTGGTCACAGCACGTGACGGCAGAGCCTCCAGGTAGGCTAGCAGGCAGGTAGCAGATGTGCGCTCCCAGGTGAGCGGGCAAGCTGGTCCATAGACAGACTGACAAGAGTTGGACGGCAGACCGTCGGACCTCAGACAAGCAGGCAGGTAGTTGATGTGCGCTCCCAGGTGAGCGGGCAAGCTGGTCCTTAGACAGACTGACAGGAGTAGTAAGGCAGACCGTCGGACCTCAGGCTAGCAGGCAGGTAGCAGAATATTAGGCAGGAATAAGACAGCAAGCTGGCAGGAATCTGGCAGGTATCTGGCAGGTAACTGGCAACGGGACCTGAGGGCTGAAGCAGAGTAGTGAACAGTGCAACAACATTGCTCGGGCACCTCCATTTTGGAGGAGGTGCCTTATATATGGTGAAGTCCTCCGGCCATTGGCCGGGGACTCCTTAGGACGGCGCGCGCGGCCCCTTTAAGAGGGAGGGAGAGCGCGCGCGCGCGCCCTAAGCACAGTGGCCGGGAAGGAGCGCGCGCTGCCAGCAGAGCGGGAGGAGGACGCCGGGCACGGAGCAGAGAGGTGAGGGGAACAGCGTCCCTGCCTAACAGAGGGCAGGGACGCCGGCGCTACACATGTTTTTTCAGTGTGCTATCACACTTGCTAAGAGCAGTGCTAGCTCTAGAAAATTTCCGTGATTTAGATCAGGATTTAGCAAAGAATGAGCAGCTTCATCCTTTCCTCTGTACGCAAGATTTAGTTTGGCTATGCAGAGTATAATGTCAATTACTCTTTTAACAACTGTTCGATTTTGTTTTATTTTTTCTTTGTCTTTATTGACTAAATTTATATTGATCATTGTTTCAATGTCTTCTTTTTTTCAGCAGACAAATAAGCTGTTGCAGATGACTGATGTAGGATGGATTCCTCATGTTCCTTTATGCGATCATACAAATGTATTTTATCAACTTCCCAGCCATTAATAAAATGGCTTCTTCTGTTACTACAAAATGCCAAGCATGTAGAGCAAAATAACTTTTGAGTTTGCGCACAGTAAGAAAGCCATTTTCTTTGAATGGCACTACCACCTGGTACAGCCCTGAAGTAAACTTTGTGTGCATGGAATGGCAATGTGTGGGTTGCGTCGGATGATGGTTGAATTGGATGTTTTTTCATAAAGTCCAGCTTTAAAGTTAAACTGCTCATCTGATCTGGTGCTCTAAAAGCAATGCAAGTGTCAGTCATTGAAGACACATCAGAGCTTATGACATCATAGGCTGAAGCAGAACTCTCTGAATCGGAGACACTTATTGGCTCACAAGTTTTATCTGTGCAATCCTGTTGAGCTGTATGTGATGTGTAAGGTTCTTTCGCATCACATATTGTATCTATAGAAGTAGCTTCATCTGGCAATAACTCAGGTTGACTAGCAGCTTCCGAGGTTGAGGCTGTTTGCAGCACAAATGTTTCACTGGCAATACCTCTTGGTTGCCATAACCTTTGCTGACCTGGTGCTGAAGCGGCTTTGGCTAGCCCCTTTCTTGATGTCTCTTGTCTCTTAATTGCACCAGACTTATATATATATTTTTTTTTTGCGACAATCCTCTTCTGCCCTGTCTTTTGAATCAGAATTTCTTTTAGAAGACATTGCGCTGTCTTCTTCCTATTGACGAAAATGTAATGTAAATTATAACGTTAGTGGGTGCTCTCCAATAAAACTTCTAAGTACAATCTTAGCATATGAGCCTTTGCACTTGTACTTCACATAGCCATGTCAAACTTATATTGCAGCATATAGAATCAGTATGGATGCACAATATCCAGCCAAACATACTCCAGCTGTCACAAAATATAGTCTTTGCATTGCTTTTAAAAATGAATGCTATATCAATAGGGAGACCTGTCAGCTTACATATATGGTGTCAGGCGAGTCCTTACAGAATCATACAGGAGAGCCAACACATCCTCTATATACACACCACACGGGACACATCCTCTATATATTACACCACATAGAAATGCTGACATATCATCTTGTTTTAAATAGCACTCCAGGGTATTTTTTTTATTTAACCACCACCAGAGTGGTGACACTAATGTAGATTCTGTGTGTGTAGTAAAATACTGGTGGGTGGCTATAGTCTACTGCTTCTGTCAACAAAAAGGAAAAAAGCAAATGACACAGTGGCAGAAGACAATGACTGGCTGCTATGTATTGTATTACACACTGGGAACTTATATTAATCCCTTCATGACCGGGGATTTCTCGTTTTTCATTTTTGTTTTTTGCTCCCTTGCTTCCAACAGTCATAAGTTTTTTATATAAATTTAGATATATGATGGCTTGTTTTTTGCGGGACAAGTTGTACTTTCAGATGCAATCATTTATTTTACCATATAGTGTACAGGGAAATGGCAACAAAAATTCCAAGTGCAGTAAAATTGCAAAAAAAGTGCAATTACACGTTTGTTTATTGGGTTTTTTAGTCACCATGTTCACTATATGGTAAAACCGACGTGACAGTGTGATGCATCGGGTCAGTACGAGTTCGTAGATACCAAACATGTATGCCTTTACTGGTATCTAAGTGGTGAAAACAAATTCACAAGTTTGAAAAAAAAAAATCACCCTTTTCGCGCCATGTTCTGTGCACCGTAGTGTTCTTATTTTTTTGGGATCTGGGGCTGTGTGACGGCTTATTTTTCGCATCTTGAGCTGACGTGCATCTCTGCTGCTGTGTAGTAGTCACAACACAGGGAGAGGTTAAACATCCAAGTATTTAATATGTATTGCAAATAAAGAATATTCCCATTCTTAATATCCGAAAAAACAAATGACTGACAACAATCCACTATACCTAGACTAATAATACCATATAGAAGAGAGAAATACCGCCACACCATGATCAGAACACATACCACCACACAGTGATCAAATACTACCAAGTACAAGGTATATATACTGCCACACCATGACACATTACCACCACATAGTGACTGTCCAAATAATACCACATACAAGGGATAAATACCGCCTCGCCATGACCATGGCACATGATGGCACCAGATAGTGACTGATAATGAAATGTAAAAAAGCTCTGTATATAGAGTCAGTGTACAGATAATGTAGAGATTATCAGTGACATTATACTCAGGAGCTCTGTATATAGTGTCAGTGTAGAGGTAATACAGTGATCACCAGTGACATTATGCACAGGAGCTCTGTATACAGTGTCAGTGTGTGTGTATAGGTGAAGTTCTTTATCTGCCGCAGACCGATATATCACATCTTCTATGCAGGACTTATTGCTGCAGAAAATAACATAGTTACCTGTAACTGATCACTTCCAGAGCACAATCCACACTTTTCCCAAGATTTCTACACTGCATGAAATGACAAAAAAGCAACATAGTGCCGCACTACACAGTAACAGTGCTCCAGTGTCATTCTGTGCCTGCTCATCTCTGTCAGCAGACATATTTGTCTGATAGCAAAGATGTAGCAGAGCTGAAGACAGAAGACCTATGGATTACGTTGGAGCGAGGATTTTTCTTTATTAAAGATGGAGTCCCTAAATGTATTTTATTTTTAATTAAAAAAAAAAATTTGTCTTTTTTTTTCCGGTTTACTAGAAATTCATGGTGGCTATGTCTAATTTAGCGTGACACCATGAATTTCGGGCTTTGTACCAGCTGATAATACAAAGCTGGCCTGGTACTAGCCCTATTATTACCCAGGGTGCCAGTCACCACCAGGGCCGCTGGAAGAGCCGGGTATAGCACCTGGAAATGGTGCTATGATGAATGCGCCATTTTCAGGGGTGGCTGCGGGCTGCGATTTTCAGCGTGGGGGGCCAAGAACACTTGGGCCTTACCATGCTGAGAATCCCAGCCCCCAGCTGCCTTGTTTTATCTGGCTGGCGATCAACATATGGCGGGAGCCCACGCATTTAAAAAAAAAAAAAAAAAGTTAAATAAGTTTAAAACAAATATTCGGCTTCTCTGTCTTTTGATCGCCAGCCGAGGTAAAGTCAGGCAGCTGGGGGTGGCAGGCCGAAGCTGTCTGCTTTATCTGCGGTGAGAATCAAAAATTCTGCGGAGCGCTACATCGTTTTTAAAAATTTCTTTTCACACTTCTATATGTGACAGATCCAACAGCCAATCGCAGATGCTGTCAAAGAGGATGGTCGTCTGTGATTGGCTGTTCGAGTAATGTACAATCAGCCCATACATTCTAGTATGGTACTATGTATGGGCTGCTTTCAGGTTACTCAAGCAGCCAATCACAGACGCCCAGTCTCTGTGTCAGCGTCTGTGATTAGCTGTTGGGACTGTCACACATATAGAAGTGTGAAAATAAATAAATAATAAAACAAAAATGACATAGCGCTCCGCAGAATTTTTGATTCTCAGTGCAGATAAAGCCGTCAGCTACGGGCTGCCACCTCCAGCTGCCTGGCTTTACCGTGGCTGCTGATCAAAAGTCAGGAAAGCCCAATTTTTTTAAAATTATTTAAAAAAAAAATGCGTCAGCTCCCGCCATATTTTGATCGCCAGCCAGGTAAAACCAGGCAGCTGGGGGCTGGGATTCTCAGCATGGTAAGGCCCAAGCATTCTGGGCCCCCCACACTGAAAACTTCAGCCCGCGGCCACCCCTGGAATTGGCGCATTCATCGTAGCGCCATTTCCAGGCGCTTTATCCGGCTCTTCCAACGGCCCTGGTGGGGGGTGGCACGCTGGGTAATAATGGGGTTAGTACCAGCTTTGTATTATCAGCTGGCACTAAGCCTAAAATTCATGGCGTCACGCCAAACTAGACATGACCACCATGAATTTCTAGTAAACAGAAAAAAAAACACAACACAAAGAATTTTTTTTTTAATAAAAATAAAACACAAAACACATGTAGGGACTCCATCTTTAATAAAAAAACAAAATGGGCAAGGGGCATACATGATGGTACCACCAGTGGCTGGCAGGACATGCTGGGCATGATAGTACCACAGAGGCTGACAGGACATGCTGGGCATGATAGTACCACAGAGGCTGGAAGGACATACTAGGCATGATTCATGCCTTGTATGTCTTGCCAGCCTCTGTGGTACTATCATGCCCACCCGGCATGTCCTGCCAGCCACTGGTGGTAGTAGTACTAGCATGATAGCACCACACCACCACCAGTGGCTGGCAGGACATGCCAGGTGGGCATGATAGTACCACAGAGGCTGGCAAGACATACTAGGCAGGCATGATTCATGCCTAGTATGTCCTGCCAGCCTCTGTGGTACTATCATGCCCACCCAGCATGTCCTGCCAGCCACTGGTGGTAGTACATGCTGCTGGGCATAGTACCAGTAACCGGAGGCTGGCAGCAGGACATGCTGGGCAATGAGCATGATAATAATCATGCCCATTGTCCAGTAGTATTTACTGCCAGCCTCGGCCAGGGGTCCTCCCAGTTACCCCGGCCCCTGCTTTTCATACTCACGCGTCGAGATGAGCTGCAGGCCTGCAGCCGCTGCCTGGGGCGACGCCAGGTCCGTCATCCACAGTGCGCACAGGAAGCAGTCCCAGGGCGATAACGTCATCGCCCTGAGACTGACTTCCTGCGCACGCGCCAGCAGAGGAGGCAGAGGCGCACTGCGGCAGCAGGCAGATCACTCTCCCTGCTTTGCCGCTGCAGAGGGCCCATCACTAATCATATCGGCAGTGCTGCCGATATGATTAGCGAACCGGGGGGTCCTCTGTTCTCTGTACAGGGCCCAGGGAGGGTAGGGGGCGGGGCTTGGCCATCGGGACCCGGGGCCCACCCGGGGTTTTCCCGATCCTGCAGTGGGCCAGTCCGCCCCTGAACAAGGGAGAAATCAAGCAGACCTCTCACAGTATTATAATGTGTACCATATACAAAAATGCAAATGCATGTCAAAAGAACTGTCAAGAGACCTATCTATAAATCAAAAAATCTTTGTACAAAAAGTGCAAATGCATGACAATGACCAATAAAAACTCATAATGGTACACCATCCCACAACCCCAACTCACATATTCAAGATGCTGGAGGAGAAAATAGTAAAATGATCGAGCTGTGCCCCAGGAGGGGGGAAATCAAGAAAAGAGCAAAAGGAGGTTATGTGAAATAACCTGGAAGTTGCATGAGACCTGAATATAGTCATGGATAATACCTGGGAAATAAAGGTGATGCACACCCCACACGTATCGCTACCAGAAGTGTAGCTTCCTCAGGGGTAGGAGAATATGGCTCTGCAGCCCTTTCTTGAATGGAGGTGAGGTGTGCATACTTGATCTCCGACTACTGGAAAAGTGGAGCTCTATATTTGGCTTTCTCAGACAGTGTGTCATGGGCTTACCGGGACAGAGAGGAGCCAGAACACTGCAGCGTCTGAGTTCACGTACTCCTATATTGAATAGAAGCACTTCTCTTTTCATAATAAATGGTGCTGGTTTCTTTCAGCAGTGCAGGAGTTAATCTGCTCAGCTTTGAGTCTCTGTAGCTTTCTTCTTGGAAGTTCTCAGCTGTGCAGCATCAGCCACTTCCCTCTCCTATATAGTCTCTGCTCTGGCAATCTGAATTGCCAGTGTTAAGTCTTGTACTGCCTGGTGAGTTGAAGATTCGGTGTTCGGTAGAGGTGTTTAAGTACAGTTGTTCTTTGATTGTTGCTTGGTGTTTTGTCTTCTATTTTTGTTTACCTTCCTCTTCCCTTTGGTGTCTCCCTCTCTTGTCTGTGAGTGCATATTTTGTGTGTTTGGTATTTTATTTTATCAACAGCAGCGTGACACAGTGCCATTGACAATGAATGGAGCAGAGGGGGCCAAGAAAGCATATCTCCACTCCTTTCAGTTTGGGATTGCAGAGTGGGCCAGCGGTTGGACCACCTGAAATTACCAAGTTGTCTCCTATCCCTATAACAACAAGACAGAGACCCATCAACCTTTCTCAATAAATTGTTATTGATAAATATAATTTATTAGATTTTATTAGATTTGCATCTCTTATGTTTTAAGTAATGACAAAGTATCAGCCATTACTACTATTGGCGGTAGAGCAATTTACAGTCAACCGCAATTTTGTGTCGGCCTCAAAAAGGTGGATGCCACCAAAAAAGGTCAGATAGAGCACAAATTGACTGTCTCCTTCATTCAAGTTAAGTCAGCGTATACGCCTGAATCTTGTGTGTCGGCGCTTCAAACGAAAGCCCCAACGTAGTCACTGATATGTGGCTAAAATGTGATGTGAACATAGCCTTAAAGGGAATCTGTCACCATGTTTTTGCCAGCTGAACAGTGACAGATACCCTGATTCCAGTGATGTGTCACTTACTAGCTGGCTTGGTGTAGTTTTTATTAAATCACTGTTTTACTAGCAGGAGATTATCATTAGAGGACTAGCAAACCTACTGCCAGGTAGTCCCCCATATTCATGAGATCTGTATAAACTCTCCTCACCACTGATTGGCAGCTTTCTGTGTACACTGTGCATAGGCAGAAAGCTGCCAATCAGTGGTGTGGGCGGGGTTATATTCAGTATTCAAAGAACAGTAAGATCTGCCCCAGAGAAAATGCTGATTTTATAAAAATGACAGCAAGCAGTCCAGTAAGTGACACATCACCGGAATCAGATGGGGTAACAAAAACCTGGTGACAGATTCCCTTTAAGAACTTTTGACTCCACAAGTAGTGATTTTCTCCTGGCCCTTTATAAAGTTCTTGCAGGTAATACATCATTTGCCAGCTCTGTGTATTGACCATACAGAAATGTATATATTGATCTCCATAAATCTCCGCCATTAATCATCATGTCATTTTTGGTCCAAAATTCTGTGCTCATTAATTTATTAATATATCTTATAGTGGTAAGAACTTTGTCTCCGATTCATTATAGTGCACATTTTTTATAGATTAACAATGGTTCTAATGGTAACTTTCATATTTGTCCCTCTTTTATTATTCTCGTACTTTGTGACTTTTTTTTAAGTTAACATTACTTGGTTTCATCTAGTTTTTTTGTTCCACAATATGGACATGGCTTCCTTTAATCCGATATTTTAGCCTAAGGGCTCATGCAGATGTCTGTAGGTCTTGGTCCGATCATGGACCGCAATGCAGAGACCAGCCGAGCATGGCAGCCTCAAAGAAATATATGAAGCTGTCATGCTCTGCTCGGGAGACCCGCAGCTGGTCTGTGCATTGCGGTCCATGATCGGACTGAGATCCACAAATGACCGTATGAGCCTTAATTCATCGAATTCATTATTTGCAAATTTTGTACATTTTTGTGCAATTGTACCTCAGCTCCCTGCCGGAGTACAACATTTGTCTAATTTTATTTTTGCGCGGTTGAAGACAAAATACACTTTGTAAAGATTTGTGTGACTTTTTGCTCTAGAAAGACGAAAAAAAAAAGCCTTGTAGTTCTCCACTAGTTTAGGGGCCCCTAGTTTAGGGGCCTCCAGCACTGCCCGCACCCCTAGGATCCCCTCGTTCCTCCTGGAGCCTTCTCTCTTGCTCCTCTCTCCTTCACAGCCTTGGGCCTCTCTCTAGGCCCTCCTCCTGAGCAGAGCTCCTGCTCCACACACTCTCCTCCTCTGACTGACCTGTCTTTTCAAGATGGTTCCCTCTTTTATATCACTTCCTTTCCTGTGCTCCCCTGAACTACGTCCTCCACCCACACCCACTACATAGTTCCACCCTTCAGCTAGGGACCAGGGACTGTGCTCTCCCTTAGGAGCAATCTCGCCCTGCCCCCACTGAAGTGGAATGTGTTGGATGCAGGTGTTAGGGTCCCGGGCAGCACTCTATCCTTACCTGAGAGTGAGATACCACACCTATGGGTGAGATGCAGTACTTCTGTGGCGACTGAACCCGCAGGGGCACCACATCCCCAGGCGATCTTATGACATTGTTTATGTGAGTGCAGCAGCCTATCAGCAGCTACTAATGGGCTGCAGCCTTCAATGTTCACAAGATCGCTGCAGAACACAGAGTTTGGAGGGCATTCAAAAGGGGTTGTGCAGTATTGGACAACCCCTTTAAGGGGAACCTGCCATGTCCGATAATGCTATTTATCTGCATATATAGGGTTAAAGGGGTTGTCTACTACAAGGACAAACACTTCTTAAACTAAATGTTTGGCCCTGATAAAATAAAAACACCTATACTCACCTCCCATGCCGGCTCCGTTCCAGTGGTATCGGTGTAGCAGAGGTGAAGGAGATAGTTCCTCCCTGACACTAAAAAGTGTTAAAAGTACGTTCCCAAAGTTAGAACCCTCAGGGGCTGCAGTTTGTTCCAGGTAGGGTTAACTGTTACAGCCGGCCCAGTAGAGGGAAGGGGAGCTCAGTGCTAGTATCTACTGCAGGAAGTGAATTCCATCAGTAGTGTGCGGTACTTCAGAGAGCTGACAGAATCTATACTGGCTGCTAGGGTAGGCCTAGTATCCCTGACAGTGGATCACCAGATAGAAGAATCCCTCCTCAAGAGTACCCTTAGCTGGCCTGGGAACCTCAAGAGAGTCGTCAGGGACCCAGGGGCACATTCTGTCTGCAAGCCTGTGTAATAGTGGGGAAGGGCGTAGCCTTCCCTTGGCACTGAGGTAGTTGAAAGAAGTGTTCCTGTAGTCAGACCTCTCTGAACTGTTGGTAGGCCAAGCTAAGGGGTTAGCTTCAGTGGTCCAGTCAGCAAAGGAGGAACTTAGTGCCCTGATCAAGCCTTGAGTGATATAGAGCTTGTTCCTGGCATAATTCCTTGTGGGCTGCAGTACCTGTAAGCAGCCACAAGATGCCACTGTCCTGGGTGCAGATGTCAGGTTGAGTCTGCTAGCAGTGTTACAGACAGTGATGGGTTAATACTGAGTGATGACAGCTCACAGAGGGTGGGCACCTTAAGAAAATCCCTGCTTAGTTTCCTGAGGCAGGAAGAGATGTTCAGTAAGAGATAGGACAGTGAACTGTGCGGGCAGCTTGACTATATAGTGGCTGCTAGGGTAGACGGGAGCTCCATACCCTCAGACAGTGGGATCACCAGTGTGAAGTCTCCCTACGCAAGAGCAAGAGTCCTGTTAGCTGGCCGGAGAAACTCATCAGAGGTAGTGAGGACCCGGGGCACTTCTAGTCTGCAGGAAGCAGAGGGAGATAAATAGGACTCCAGGCTAAGACGTGGGGGAGAGATCGGATCCAGATCACTGTTGGTATTGCAGAAGAGTCTCTTGGGCTAGAGATTAGAGTCACAGAGATGCTTCACTTAAAGAGGGAACCAGGGCTGAAGATGTTGCCAGCGCCTGTGAGAGAGATAATAACCTGTCGGGCCTTATCCATTATATCTGCCTGTAAATATTGTACATATTCCTCTTCCCCAAGTAAAGTTCAAGTTCTGGTTAAGAACCTCGTGTCCTCTGAATTTATTGCTGCCCTGGTCCCAGAAGAGAAATGCCTGGAGACAGCCGCGATCGGATGGTTTGAAGTAAGTGGAGAGCCCCACATACACAGCCACACATCAGAGGGAGGACACGTATTGTCTGTAGGGTGCCAGAGCGAGCGGGGGTTACAGCTCGCCCACGACTACCTCGCTGGGGCACCTTACACCTGCAGAAGTTGTTAGGACTCAAGTCTAGGACATGGAGAGAACTAAAATCCAGATATACTGTCTTTGGTGAGGAAGATTCTGTAGAGCTAGAGAAGAAAGCAACAGAGATGCTTCACCTAAATTGGGAACCAGGGCTGAAGTATCAAGTACCTGTAGGAATGATGACAACCCATTGGGCCTTATCTTTTATTTCTGCCTGTAGATATTGTAAATACTGCCAGTTACTAAGTAAAGTTCCAGTTGTTGTGATGAACTTTGTGTCCTCTGAATTTATTGCTGCCCTGGTTACAGGAGAGGAATTCCTGGAGTCAGATGAGGCCGGCTGGCCAAAAGGAAGTGGAAAACACCACATACACCGCACCACACCAGAACGATGACACAAAGCAAATATGGGTTACAGCTCACCAACGACTACCTCGCTGGGGCACCTTACATCGGCACTCACGGTCCCACGGCTGTGATGTGGTGGAATGACACGTGATGCCCAGTGCCCAATCAGTGCTGGCGTCACTGTCCCCGCCTTCGGACAAAGCGGAAGCCAGGGCTGATCCCAGACTTCCTCTTCATGTTCAGTTTGTCCGAAGACGGGGACAGCGACGCCAGCGCTGATTGGGCGGCGGGCATCATGTGTCATTCCAACGCATCACAGCCCCAACCTCATGGGAGGTGAGTATAGGCTTTTTTTATTTTATCGGGGCCGAACATTTAGTTTAAGAAGGGGTTGTCTTAGTAGTGGACAACCCCTTTAATCCACAGGCTAATACCGTTACGAAGGTGCCCGGCCGCAGTACTGAAAGTGCGACTACTGGTTGAAAATGAACTTTACAGCACTGAGAGCGGCAGCTGTAAGCACACCCCGGCACTGACTGAATGCCGGCTCAGCATTGATGCACTGCAGTGTGAGCTGTCAGTCAGTGCCGGGGTGTGGTTACAGCTGCCGCTCTCAGTGCTGTGAGTGGTAGCTGTAATTGTTCTGGCGGTTCGTCTCACAGAGGACAGCGTGTCCCGGCGACTCTGGTGAGCGTTATCGTTACTGAAGTCATTGCTGTTCAGAGCTCGCGGAGTGCAGTGTGAGCTGGGAGTGGCTGCTGCTAAAAGCCTATGGAGACTCAGAACGAGTCTGCATATGCTTTTATCGTCAGAATTGAGGAACATCGAGGGAAGCGTTGGACTGCGTGGGAGCCTTATTTTCTAATATATTGGTAAAAGAAGGACAGCGTCTTGTTTTTATTTCTCTTTTATATTTTTCAGGTTTCCATTTGTGGACTACGTCATACCTGCTTGTTGTTTTTTTTATTTATAAATTGGTGAACCAGGGAAAGTGTCAGGAAGTGTTTATTCAAATGAATTTTTTTTTGTGTGCGTGTTTTTTTTATATTATTACTGGGTTACTACTGGGGGTGTCTGATACACCTCTCCATTACTAACCCCAGTGTAGCATCGGCGTCTCTGCCCCGTTCTAGGCAGAGACGCCGTCCCTCTCACCTCCCCGCTCCTGGCGCGGCATCCTCCAGCGCTGCTCTCCCCGCTGCTTCCGGCACGCGCTCCTTCCCCGGCAGTGTGCTTAGGGCGTGCGCGCGCGCGCTCCCCCTCTCTTAAAGGGACCGCGCGCGCCGTCCTAAGGAGTCCCCGGCCAATTGCCGGAGGACCTCCCATATAAAAGGCACCTCCTCCAAATTGGAGGTGCCCGAGCAATGTTGTAGCACTGTTCACTACTCTGCTTCAGCCCTCAGGTCCCGTTGCCAGTTACCTGCCAGATTCCTGCCAGTCTGCTGTCTAATTCCTGCCTGATATCCTGCTACCTGCCTGCTAGCCTGAGGTCCGACGGTCTGCCTTACTACTCCTGTCAGTCTGTCTATGGACCAGCTTGCCCGCTCACCTGGGAGCGCACTCCTGCTACCTGCCTGCTAGCCTACCTGGAGGCTCTGCCGTCACGAGCTGTGACCACCTGCCTGTCCAGTGACTCCTGCCCGCTCACCTGGGAGCGCTCATCTGCTGCCTGTCTGCTAGCCTACCTGGAGGCTCTGCCGTCACGTGCTGTGACCACCCGCCTGTCCAGAGACTTCTGCCCGCTCACCTGGGAGCGCTCATCTGCCGCCTGTCTGTTGGTCTTCCTGGAGGCTCCGCCGTCACATGCTGTGACCACCCGTTTATCCAGAGACTCTCGCCTGCTCACCTGGGAGCTCACGTCTACCATCAGCCGCCACAGGTCGTACCAACCCTTTACCCAGAGACTGCCCCGGTCACTTGCCGTGACCATCTGCCCGTTCACCCAGAGACTGCCCCGGTCACTTGCCGTGACCATCTGCCCGTTCACCCAGAGACTGCCCCGGTCACTTGCCGTGACTATCTGCCCGTTCATCCAGAGACTGCCCCGGTCACTTGCCGTGACCTCCTGCCCGTTCTTCTAGAGACTGTCCCGGTCACCTGCTGTGACTGCCTGCCTGGTCGCCACCCGCTCCCTTACAAGGACCGCCCCCTTGTATAGTAGCTCAGAGGTTCCGCCTCCCAGACCCGTTACAGTTTGCTCGGGCCATGGAACCCGGTGGCACCCAAGCTCCCTCGCTCTCTGACCTATACCATGAACTCTCCCGTCAGAGATCCCAGCAGGAGTTCATCCTGAACCACCTGCGGAATGTCAACTCCCGCCTGGACACACTGTCTGCTCCACCAGCAACCACCGCTAGTGTCACGACTCGCACCCCGGCAGCACCGTTGCCCACCAATACCATGGCATCCTGTCTCGGACCCCGGCTGTCTGCACCTCCTCGCTTCGGAGGGGA
This sequence comes from Phyllobates terribilis, assembly GCF_046119375.1. Classification (NCBI taxonomy): domain Eukaryota; kingdom Metazoa; phylum Chordata; class Amphibia; order Anura; family Dendrobatidae; genus Phyllobates; species Phyllobates terribilis. Next base: position 106,432,284 of record NW_027362762.1, read on the forward strand.
CCCCGCTCAAGCTCGGGGCTTCATAAACCAGTGCACCCTGCACTTTGAACTCTTGACTCACCAGTTTATCTCCGACCGGGCCAAAGTGGCATTCATCATGTCCCATCTCACTGGGGAGGCACTGGCATGGCTTAACCCCCTGTGGGAGAGAGGGGATCCCCTGGTGTCCGACCTGTCGTCTTTCCTCATTGCTTTCCGGAGAGTCTTCGATGAACCGGGACGAAAAACCTCATCTGCCTCCTCTTTGCTACGTCTCCGTCAAGGGAGTCTCACCGTGGGCCAATATGCCATACGGTTCCGCACCCTCACTTCTGAGCTTGCCTGGGATAATGAGGCCCTGGTGTCCGTCTTCTGGGAGGGCCTTTCCGGTCGGATTAAAGATGAGCTCGCCGGTCGGGATATTCCTACCACCCTGGATGACCTGGTGTCGTTGGCTACCCGGATTGACATCCGGTTTCAAGAACGCACCAAAGAGACCACCCGAGAGAGAAGGTTTCCCCGCCTAGCTCCTACTTTCCAGAAACCTGTCTCCTCTTCTGTCACTCCCCGGGCACACTCACCCGAGCCCATGCAGGTCGACCAGACCAAGATGGTCAAATCTCGCCAGGAGTCTCGCCGAGCCGAGGGGAGCTGCTTCTATTGTGGCAGTAAGGAGCACTTGATTCGTTCCTGCCCGGAGAGGCCGGGAAACTCCAGTGTCTAGGACCGCTCGGAGAGGTCGCCCTAGACAAAAATAAATCCTCTCCAACCCTGACTTTGTCTGTATCTATCTCCTGGGGAGAGACCCGTCACTTTGAACTCGCCCACCTGGATTCTGGATCCGCTGGAAACCTCATCTCCCAGTCCCTGGTTGAGAAATACCGTATTCCCACCAAGTCTCTGGCTGAACCCTTGTCGGTCGCCTCTGTGGATGGAAGACTCCTTCCGGTGACCATCCTGCTCGCCACGGAACCCATAACCCTGCAGGTGGGAATGCTGCACTCTGAGGTAATCTCCTTCCATGTGTTGCCCGGACTCTCCCACTCCCTATTGCTAGGTCTACCTTGGCTCCAAACACACGAACCCGTGTTGAACTGGCATTCCGGTGAAGTACTCCGGTGGGGGCCGGACTGCCATAAGACCTGCCTGGTTCCGGTTCGTCCGGTTCGTCCTCCACCTACTCCAGCTAACTTACCCGGTCTTCCGGCTCCTTACTGGACCTATGCTGACGTCTTTGGTAAGAAGGAAGCAGAGACATTGCCACCTCATAGGCCATATGATTGCCCGATTGACCTGGTTCCTGGCGCCACTCCACCCCGTGGGCGTATTTATCCGTTGTCTGCGGCCGAAACCCGGGCCATGTCTGAGTACATAGAGGAGAATCTGGCCAGGGGATTCATCCGGAAGTCTACTTCCCCGGCTGAAGCCGGATTCTTCTTTGTCAAAAAAAAAGATGGCTCGCTACGCCCCTGTATTGACTATAGAGGACTCAATCAGATCACGGTTAAAAATAAATACCCCCTTCCGCTCATCTCCGAGTTATTTGATCGCCTTAAAGGCGCCAGGATCTTTTCCAAGCTGGATCTACGTGGAGCGTATAACCTGGTCCGTATCCGTCAGGGAGACGAGTGGAAAACGGCATTTAATACCCGTGACGGACACTATGAGTACCGTGTGATGCCCTTCGGTCTCTGCAATGCTCCCGCCGTCTTCCAAGAACTGGTCAACGACATCTTCCGTGACCTTCTTTACTCCTGCGTGGTGGTATACCTGGACGATATCTTGGTCTTCTCTCCGGATCTTCCCTCACACCGGAGGGATGTTCGTCAGGTCCTGCTGAGGCTCAGGCAGAACCACCTCTATGCTAAATACGAGAAGTGCCTTTTTGAGCAGACCTCTCTTCCATTTCTGGGCTACGTTATCTCCCAGACGGGTTTGCGAATGGATCCCGAGAAGCTCTCTGCTGTCCTAAAGTGGCCCCGGCCGGAGGGCTTGAAGGCGATACAGCGATTCCTGGGCTTCGCTAATTACTATCGTCTCTTCATTCCTCACTTCTCGTCTCGGACTGCGCCCATATCTGCGCTCACCCGTAAGGGAGCAAATCCCAAGGTATGGCCACCCGAAGCTGAGGAGGCCTTCCTTTCCCTGAAGCAAGCCTTCTCCTCTGCCCCTGTGCTGCACCGTCCGGACTGCAACAAACAGTTCTACCTGGAAGTTGATGCTTCCTCCTCTGGAGCCGGAGCGGTGCTCACCCAAAAGTCTTCTTCCGGGAGAATGGTAACCTGCGGCTTCTTCTCTAAAATCTTCTCCTCTGAGCGCAATTACTCCATTGGAGACCGAGAACTGTTAGCCGTTAAATTGGCGCTGGAGGAGTGGCGTTACCTGCTTGAAGGGGCTCTATACCCGGTGATCATCTACACGGATCACAAAAACCTGGCATATCTCCAAAATGCCCAGAGACTTAATCCACGTCAGGCCCGGTGGTCTTTGTTTTTTGCCCGCTTCGATTTCATCCTTCATTTCCGCCCGGCGGACAAGAATGTCAAAGCTGATGCCTTGTCCCGATCCTTCCTGTCCTCCGACCAAGAGGAGGAGCCTATGCACATTATCGACCCCTCCAAGGTGATGAATGTGGCCCCCCTGGATTTGACTCGTCTTCCACCCGGCAAGACGTTCGTGGCGCCTCCTGACCGTGAGAAGGTTCTTCACTGGGGTCATTCTTTTAAACTTGCTGGCCATGCCGGCCAAAAAAAGACCTTCCTACTCATTTCCCGGCATTACTGGTGGTCTACCCTGCGTAAGGATGTGGTGGACTTCGTCTCTGCATGTTCATCTTGTGGCCGCAACAAGGTTCCCAGACACTTACCAGCTGGTCATCTCCTGCCGCTTCCCATACCTGTTGCCCCGTGGCAACACATCGCTATGGACTTCATTACCGATCTTCCTGTCTCTGCCGGATGTACTGTCATTTGGGTGGTCGCTGACCGCTTTTCTAAAATGGCCCACTTCATTCCCCTGCCTGGTCTTCCATCTGCACCTGAGTTGGCTAAGGACTTTATCCGCCATATCTTCCGTCTTCATGGCCTACCCCTCCACATCGTGTCGGATCGAGGAGTTCAGTTCACCTCGCGCTTCTGGAGAGCCACATGTAAACTGCTGGACGTCACCCTGGACTTCTCCTCCGCTTACCACCCTCAGTCCAATGGTCAAGTGGAGCGGATCAATCAGATCCTTACCAGCTATCTCCGGCACTTTGTTAATTCCCACCATTCTGATTGGGTGGACCTCCTCCCTTGGGCCGAGTTCTCTTACAATAACCACGAGAGCGAGTCCTCTTCCAAATCCCCGTTCTTTGTTGTCTTTGGCCAGCACCCCCGGATTCCGTTTCCCGTCTCCGCCTCTGTGGACAACCCTGCCGCGCAGTCTCTTGTCAGCGAGTTTTCTACCATTTGGGAAAGTACTAGATCCGCACTTCTTCTGTCCTCCGAGCGGATGAAGAGATATGCTGGTAAGAGATGTCTGGATCCGCCTCAATTCCGTCCGGGAGACAAGGTTTGGCTCTCCTCCAAACATGTGCGGCTCAAGATACCCTCCTACAAGTTAGGTCCTCGCTTCATCGGCCCATTCGAAATCCTCAGGCAAATAAATCCGGTGGCCTACAAACTGAAACTCCCGGCCACCTTACGGATTCCTAACTCCTTCCATGTGTCTCTCCTCAAACCCGTTGTCTTTAACTCTTTTTCCAATAATCCAGGTGCCCCTCCTGCTCCGGTTTCCGCTGATGACGTCTTTGAGGTAGAGAGTATTCTGGCCTCCAAGAGGGTAAGAGGAAAGACCTTTTTTCTGGTAGATTGGAGGGGGTTTGGTCCTGAGGAGAGAACTTGGGAACCCAGGGAGAACATCAACGCCCCGCTTCTCCTTGAGAAATTTCTTTCTGGCCAAAAAAAGAGGGGGCCTAAAGGGGGGGGTACTGTAGCATCGGCGTCTCTGCCCCGTTCTAGGCAGAGACGCCGTCCCTCTCACCTCCCCGCTCCTGGCGCGGCATCCTCCAGCGCTGCTCTCCCCGCTGCTTCCGGCACGCGCTCCTTCCCCGGCAGTGTGCTTAGGGCGCGCGCGCGCTCCCCCTCTCTTAAAGGGACCGCGCGCGCCATCCTAAGGAGTCCCCGGCCAATTGCCGGAGGACCTCCCATATAAAAGGCACCTCCTCCAAATTGGAGGTGCCCGAGCAATGTTGTAGCACTGTTCACTACTCTGCTTCAGCCCTCAGGTCCCGTTGCCAGTTACCTGCCAGATTCCTGCCAGTCTGCTGTCTAATTCCTGCCTGATATCCTGCTACCTGCCTGCTAGCCTGAGGTCCGACGGTCTGCCTTACTACTCCTGTCAGTCTGTCTATGGACCAGCTTGCCCGCTCACCTGGGAGCGCACTCCTGCTACCTGCCTGCTAGCCTACCTGGAGGCTCTGCCGTCACGAGCTGTGACCACCTGCCTGTCCAGTGACTCCTGCCCGCTCACCTGGGAGCGCTCATCTGCTGCCTGTCTGCTAGCCTACCTGGAGGCTCTGCCGTCACGTGCTGTGACCACCCGCCTGTCCAGAGACTTCTGCCCGCTCACCTGGGAGCGCTCATCTGCCGCCTGTCTGTTGGTCTTCCTGGAGGCTCCGCCGTCACATGCTGTGACCACCCGTTTATCCAGAGACTCTCGCCTGCTCACCTGGGAGCTCACGTCTACCATCAGCCGCCACAGGTCGTACCAACCCTTTACCCAGAGACTGCCCCGGTCACTTGCCGTGACCATCTGCCCGTTCACCCAGAGACTGCCCCGGTCACTTGCCGTGACCATCTGCCCGTTCACCCAGAGACTGCCCCGGTCACTTGCCGTGACCATCTGCCCGTTCATCCAGAGACTGCCCCGGTCACTTGCCGTGACCATCTGCCCGTTCATCCAGAGACTGCCCCGGTCACTTGCCGTGACCTCCTGCCCGTTCTTCTAGAGACTGTCCCGGTCACCTGCTGTGACTGCCTGCCTGGTCGCCACCCGCTCCCTTACAAGGACCGCCCCCTTGTATAGTAGCTCAGAGGTTCCGCCTCCCAGACCCGTTACACCCAGGGCTTGATGGCAGCTGTAATTTTTGACAATTCACAGCTGACATCAACCCCAAACACCATTACCCCGATTGTCACCGCACCAGGGCAATAGGGAAGAGCGAAGGCAAAGCACCATAGTTTGCACATCTAATGTGGTATTTTTATGCTGGGAAGGGCACAATAACCATGGACCTTCCCAGCCTGATAATATCAGGCCCCAGCTGTCTGTTTTACCTTTGCTGGTTATAAAAATGTGATTTTTTTTTTTCGCATTGCACTCGTCCGATTTATATACTAATGTGAGCGAACCCTTAACCCCATATCTGCAGGTTAATAGCGTTATCTCTTTAACATAAAAACATGTTCTATACAGTGGGTTCTATTCTGATAACACATTGCCTTTAACATGATAGAGGTTTATTTTTATGGTGTTAATTGTGTACTAAAAATAAGCTGTCGATATGACTCTACAGGTCAGTACAACTAAAGCGAGACCAAACTTGGAAAGTTGTTTTCCGTTTTTTAAGCAGTGAAAAAAAAATCAGAAATTTGGAAACTAAAAAAAATGTTGGTTGTGTTGCCATTTTCTGAAACGCATAACAATTTGACAGCATGATATTCCTCTCTTCCTTATTAAGAACACAATTAAGTTTGGGCAAGCATTGGCCGGTCCTAACTAAAGCAGTGGGTTAAGTATATTCAGGGCACACGTGTCCGCTGCAGCCAGTCAAGCGATTATGCCACTATAGCCGTGATGGCCTCACTGTGGCTTGTCATCCAAGACCGGAAATCATGGTGGGAGAGATATTGCTGGACCAGCGGATTGTAAGTATAGCGGATTTTACTATTTTTACCTTGAAAGTACAAAGAAAAAGAGTCAACGCAAGAACGACAGCAAAACCGCCATTGAAGATGCATCAGGAAAACGACTGTCGGCGTTTTCCTGAAGTGGCATCACCCAGTAAAACTCGGCAGGTGCGCCGGCATTTAAAAGTGCACATAGCCTAAAGGAACTAATTAAATAAAAATATACATAAATGTTTAACCACCTAGTGACCACCAATACGTCTTTTTATTAATCTGAGATATAAGAGAGCAGCATCCCCCCGATGGGTGAAAATGCAGCAGCTGTCGGCTGCACACTATAGCGGACGCCCTGCAGCATCAGCCAAGATCGGTGTTTGTGCTGACCATAGCCATTCAACCCCTTAGATGCTAATAGTGACTACGGCATCTAGATGGTTAACAGAGTGTGAGGGCTTCCTCTTTAACTCCATTGGCACCCTGAGGTCATGATTTTGCGGTCCTGATGTTTGCCATGGTAATTCATGGCCAAATAACAGCGTAGAGTCTGCCGGCTATAGCGGCCTGTTCAGAAGTTAGCAACATTTAGGTGGCAAAGATAAAATATTTCTTTACATCATGCCTCTTGGCATTAATTCCTGAAAAGCCCATGAAGGGTTAATAAACTACCTGACAGCAGTTTTTAATATATTTTGGGGTGCTGTTTTTAAAATGTTATCACTTGGGGGGGGTCCAATATATACGTAGGTCCCTAAAGTCACTTCAAAACTAAGTAGGTCTCTAAAAAATTAAGTTTTGTAAATTTCCTTGAAAAAAATTGTTGATAAATGTTTAAACTTTCTAACATCCTAACAAAATAAAAGCACCTTTGACAAATGGTATATATGTAAGGTAGACATGTGGGAAAGGTTATTTATTAACTATTTTGTGTGGCATAACTATCTGGATTAAAGGGATAATCATTCAAAAGTTTGAAAATTGCTATTTTTTTTAAATTTATATCAAATTTATTATATTTTTTATAAACGCAAAACATATCGACCTAAATTTACAATTAAAGGAGTTATTAACTACTAGGAATCACACTGAACCAGCGGTGGATGCCGCGTTCCAGCTCCCAGGCCACTTTGTACAGCGTCACAGATCAGTGATGCACATCACCTGAGGCACATCGCCCATTCTCTCCCTCCACACTTGAGTTTTTCAGCAGCCTGACCACACTGATGAAGAAGACCTTATGTTTAGGCTGAAACGTTTGTTTTGATTTTGGACTGCATTAAATTCAATATAAATTCATCATAGTTTGAGTGCCGAGGTTATTTCACAAGTATTTGGGTTTGGACCCTACTCGTGCACCAGTCCAGTTGTGCAGAGTTTCTTTTTTAAGTTAACTACTAGGACAACCCCTTCCCAATCTGAATGTTTGGCCCCGTTAAAATAAAAACACTTATACTCACTTCCCGTGACGGCGATGATGATCCAGCGGTGTCGGCACTCACGTTCCTGGGGCTAACGCGACGGTGTTATGACTTGTGAGCCCTGTGCTCAAATCAGCGCTGGCGTCACTGTCCCCACCTGCAGACGTATAAGTATTCAAGAGGTGGTGAGAGAGCAGCCGCAGCCCTGACTCCCTCTAGATTAGTTATACGTCTGCAGGCGGGGACAGTGACGCCAGCACTGATTTGGGCAAAGGGCTCGCGTGACATAACACCGCCGCGTGAGCCCCGGGAACGTGAGTGCTGACACGGCCATCAGAGGGGAGTATAAGTGTTTTTATTTTAACGGGGGCCAAACATTCAGATTGAGAAGGGGTTATCCTAGTAGCGGACAACCCCTTTAACATAAAGTACAATGTGTCACGACAAAACATTCTCAAAATCACTGGGATATGATGAAACATTGTTGTTATGACAGTTGAGTTGAGTTATTGACAGATGACACTGGTCAGATGTGAGATATTTGTCCTGGTCACTAAGGAACTAAATAACTTTTCTTTTCCGCAAATGTAAATAGCAAAATCTTAAATTAAAAAAAAAAGATCCTATTTGCTATTGCCTTGTGCATAATTATCCAAACTAATAAAAATGTTTAAATATTGTACCAATAAGTAAAAAAACTAAAAAAATTAAATAAAAAAAATATTAAGGAGTCATATGAACCCCAAAATGTGTTTTTTTTTTCATTTGCGGTTTTCTTTTTATACGTTACGTGGTAAAATTAATGGTGTCAGATCGTAAACTCGTACCACAAAAAACAAGCCCTCGTATAGCTACAGAGATGGAGAAATAAGAAAACTATGGCCCTAAGAAGAAAAAAAACTTTAGCACAAAAAAAAAAAAAAATTGTGTGATCCTAAGGGGTTAAAAAAAAATGGCTCCCATGAGAAATCCCTCTGGGCCTCATTTATTAAAACCAGGTAGTAAAAACTGTTGCCCGCAGCAACCAATCACAGCGCAGCTTTCACTTTCTCAGGGCAGTTTTTAAAAAGTAGTAGCTGAACTGTGATTGGTTGCTAGGGGCAACAAAAACAGATATTTGTATCAGGTTGAATTTTATGAATAAACTTTATTTATAAGACATTGTACAACTCCTGTGAAGTGCAGTACGCTTAGTGTAACGTTTCCGGTGTGGAATCGTCACACAACGGAGCAGAATGCAGGTGTGGAGCTCGCCTCCGTCCCGCAGCAGCTCCGACCACACCGCTGCCTGCTACAGAACTGACCTACGCGCGGCCGTACAGGCAGGCGCCTCTAGGATCCAGGAGGCCGCGGCTCCCAGCATGCCCCGCGCCGCGCATGCCTAGAACGCCCGTAGCTCAGGAAGAGGAAAATAGGAAAACAGCGGAGAGAAAAACAAGAGAAGAGCGGAGGGGGCGGGGAGGCCTCGTTATCCCGCAGCGCCCCGTGATTACCGAGCCCAGCTGTTCTGAGCTGTGGGAATCTTCCCCCTTTATATTTCCCTCCATGGTGGCGGCCAGCTCTGACCCGCGGTCATGAACAGCGGACTGCCCCCGACCCCCTCCGCGGTGGTGGCTGCCCCCGGGGCGCCCCAGCTGCCTCCTATGGGGGGACCCGGGGTGAAGCTGAAGTTCTGCCGCTACTACGCGAAGGATAAGACGTGCTTCTACGGGGACGAGTGCCAGTTCCTGCACGAAGAGCCGCTGGGCATCCATGGCAACAGCCTGGCGGGGTACCCGCTGCCCGGGCCTGTCACTCCGGGGGGCAAGAAGGTGGAGCTGGGAGGACTGGACGGACCGCGGCTGACCAGTGAGTGTGTGCGGCCTAGTGCGGAGTCGCACTGACGTCAGCGGCACGTAGAGTGTGGGCATGCTGGGACTTGTAGTTCCTCGCTGGGTGACAGCCAGCATGGCTGCCAGCTGTCAGTCTGTATGAGCAGACCTCAGCCATGTGGTGATCCCTGCCCTGCTGCCTAATGGGCAGGAGTGTGTGACATGTGGGGCCTGTACTGTCATAGGGTACCCCATAAGTGTCCTACAGGTGGGGGGAGACCTGCGTCTGTCCTGAGGATGACAGCCCCCTCTCATGCTGCACAGGCTTCATCCAGAAGTGCTGTATGGAGCAGCTGTGGGTCCTGAACCCTGCACCCTTATAGGTGTATAGATGGCTGTGATACACAATGTGAACGCAGCCTTATCGTACAGATGGCAGCCCCGTCTTATGCCGCACACAGGCTGCATCCACGTGTCCTGGACTCTGCAGCCTTATAGGGGTATATATATGGCTGATCCGGGAATGGTTGTCCTACGCGGACATGTGAACACAGCCTTATCGTGCAGATGGTAGCCCCGTCTCATGCCGCACAGGCTGCATCCACATGTGCTGTATGGAGCAGCCGTGGGTCCTGTACTCTGCACCCTTATAGGTGTGTGTGTGTGTGTGTGTGTGTATGTATATATGGCTGCTCCAGGGGTGGCGATTATACAGACATGTGAACACAGCCTTATCGTACACATGGCAGCCCTGTCTTGTGCTAAGCACAGGCTGTATTCACGTGTGCTGTATTGTGCGGCCACAGGTCCTGATCTCGGCAGTCTTATAGGTGGATGGTGCTCATACACTGACATGTGAACACAGCTGTAGTGTACAGATGGCAGCCCTGTCTGACTTTATGGGGATTCTGATAATGGCAAAGTGCAATTGCTCAAATTAAGTCATTAGTGGGTCCTGACCTGTGTGTGGGGTCCACATCACAGCAACACAAGACCACTTGAATATTGTAACTATCTTTAAGACACCTGTCAGCATGTTACATGTAGCACTATTGGTACCGTTGTCTAGGTCCCTAATAAAAATGACACCTTGTAGAGATCTGATGTGCTAATCATGAGAAATCTAGTGTAAAAGCCATAATATACTTGTCTGATTGGAGTGCACTGGGGGGGGGGGCCGAAGCACATGGTAGAAGCAGTATGTGTATTGACACACCCCCAGTGCACTTATTGCATGATCTGCATATGGGTTCTACACTGATGTTCCAGTCATGAGAAATCTAGATCTCTACAAGGAGCATTGCATACAAGGAGCATTGCATTCATTCCATATGTACAGATACTTACAACTTCCTTTTAAATAGTCACCGGTCAGGTAGATCCCATCTCCCCTGAGCATGACCTGTAGTACCAGCCATGGTCAGACACAACACTTGTTATGGAAAAGCAGCAGGCTTTTTTTTTTTTTTTTTGCTCCGGACAATCACTTTACATTTTTTGTTTTCAGCTCCCAGAGCAAGAATGAGAACACACAGATTGTATGACTTATGAAAAATGACCCAAAGGAAAGCTTTGTTGCACATAACAACCAATCGGAGCACAGCCCTTATTACTTTACTTATGGAGCTTATAATAAATGAGTTGCACTGTGGCTGGTTGCTATGGGCGGCTTACTGCCCACTCCCCATTGAGCATGTTCAGCTGAGCTTCCATGCGGGGGATGACATTGGGGTGACTGAATATGGCCACCATGAAGCTAGGTTGAAGCCACGTCTGTGCCCCTGTTTATGGCTGTCAGAGGCCTCGGTCTGAATCCTTGAAAGACTAGATAACTAGATAACTTGAGTTCAAGGAATCCAAAATATATCAGTCCTCCATTAGACTTTCTTTACATGTCTCATTCTCTTGAGAAGACCCTCAATGTAGTGGGGTCAGAACCTGGTCTAGATAACTACATCAAATTTTTTTTTTTTTTCACAATTCTTTGCTTCTCGCCTATTTTCTATTGTTCTTCCTTACCCACAAATTTAAAAAGCAGCTGTGACTGCATGTGAAGAGACACAATGGAAAGTTCATCGTGTAGAAGCCGTCCTGTGTTGTATGGGCAACAGTTTTACATAAAGGGTGCTTCATAAGATCACTCACAATTGTGACTGATCGAGCTGTGACCTCTACCTGAAGGGCTCAATCGCCCGAACCTTCCACCAAGTCCTTGCATCAATTTCTACTGTACATGTACTTCAAAGATACAGTTGTGCTAAAAAGTTTACATACCCTAGCAGAATTTTTGCTTTCTTGGCCTTGTTTCAGAGAATATGAATGAAAACAAATAACTTTTTCTCCACTCATGGTTATTGATTGGGTGAAGCCATTTATTGTCAAACTACTGTGTTTTCTCTTTTTAAATCTTAATGACAACCAAAAACATCCAAATGACCCTGATCAAAAGTTCACATACTCTGGTGATTTTGGCCTGATAACATGCACAGAATTTGACACACGTGGGTTTGAATGGCTACTAAAGGTAACTTCCTCACCTGTGACCTGTTTGCTTGTAATCAGTGTGTGTGCATAAAAGCTGAGTGCGTTTCTGGTATCCAGACAGACTCTTGCATCTTTTATCCACCCAATGATGTTTCTGGATTGTGAGTCATGGGGAAAGCAAAAGAATTGTCAACGGATCTATGGGAAAGGGTAGTTGAACTGTAGAACACGGGAAAGAGATACAAAAAGATATCCAAGGAATTGATAATGCCAGTCAGCAGTGTTCAAACTGTGATTAACAAATGGAAAATCAGGGGCTCTGTTAAAACCAAACCACGGTCAGGTAGACCAACAAATTTTGGCCACAGCTGCCAGGAAAATTGTTTGGGATGCGAAGAAAAACCCACAAATAACATCAGCTGAAATTCCTGATTCTCTTATAACTAGCGGTGTGGCTGTTTCAAGATGCACTTGAAGAAAAATGGGCTGCATGGTCAAGTCGCCAGAAGAAAGCCATTACTGGGCAAATGCCACAAAGTATGTCGCCTACAATATGCCAAACGCCACAGACAAGCCTCAAAACTTCTGGAACAAGGTAATTTGGAGTGATGAGACCAAAACTGAACTTTTTGGCCACAATCATAAACGTTACATTTGGAGAGAGGTCAACAAGGCCTATGATGAAAGGAACACCATTCCTACAGTAAAGCATGAAGGTGGATCACTGATGTTTTGGGATGTGTGAGCTACAAAGGCACAGGAAACTTGGTAAAAGTTGAAGGAAAGATGAATGCAGCACATTATCGGCAAATACTGGAGGCAAATTTGCACTCATCAGCTCAGAAGCTGCGCATGGGACATACTTGGACTTTCCAACCTGACAACGATCCAATGCACAAGGCCAAGTCGACCTGTCATTGGCTACAGCAGAACAAAGTGAAGGTCCTGGAGTGGCCATCTCAGTCTCCTGACCTCAATATCATTGCTTTACTCTGGGGAGATCAAGCGCGCAGTTCATGCTAGACAGCCCAGGAATTTACAGGAACTGGAGGCTTTTTGCCAAGAAGAATGGGCAGCTCTACCATCTGAGAGAATAAAGAACCTCATCCACAAAAGACCTCAAGCTGTCACTAATGTTAGAGGGGGCAATACACTGTATTAAGAAATGGGGTATGTGAACTTTTGATCAGGGTCATTTGGATGTTTTTGGATGTCTTTAAGATTTAAAAAGGGAAAACCTAGTAGTTTGACAAATGGCTTCATCCAACCAATAACCATGAGTGGAGAAAGTTATTTGTTCTCATTCATATTCTCTGAAGCAAGGCCAAGAAAGGAAAAATTCTGCCGGGGTATGTAAACTTTTGAGCACAACTGTAGATCCAATTTTTAAAGGTCTCCTGAATGCCTTTTGTTTGCTCACACGCTTACACTGGTATTTTTCTACAATAGATAATATATCTAGCACATAACACTGATACACTCCAAGATTTACACCCATTATTACCAGTGACGGGTGTCTCCATGGATGCACAGGTGACTGGTGAAGGCACTGGTTGTTTCCAGGCCATGCAGTCTGACCAGGCATCTGACTATCACTATCTTTATGGCTTCCTCTAGAGCAGGGATGTCAAACTCAAACACAGAGGGCCAAAATGAAAAACTTGGACAAAGTTTCGGGCCAACCAGTATACAGTATAATGGGCCCCACACAGTCCTCGCTGCAGAATGATGGGCCCATATAGGGGTGGTGGTTCTGGTGTTGCGGGCCAGAGTTTGACATGTATGCTCTGTAGGGAAGTAAGAGGAGGGATGAACCAGATGTCTGCTTTCCTCTATTTTGATGATGTATATTTATGTATCTGTGTGGTGGTCACTGACAGGGGTTTGGCACTGTTTCTGTAGGTCTTTATTGCCTCGTTTTACATTGCAGATGTCCTTAACTTCATTTAAGGAACACTCTCCACCCCATATTAACATTAGCGGGTGATGCCCTGAGCTGGACAAGTGCAAAACTGCTTTAAATTGCACCTAGATCAGTTTAAAGCCTCATTGAGATTTCTTGTTTACATGTCCAATCACCCATACAAGTCTATGGGTCCGTGAAAATCAAACGGCACACGGATGGCATCAGTGCACAGTGTTTGCTGTCCATAATTCACATTGTAATGGATAAGAAGTTTGCAATTTAATTTTCCATACATTAAAAACACTGATGGTAAAAAGTGACCATCCACTAATGACACTCGGACAGTGTTCTGTATAATGGACAGCTGCTTGAGGCTTAAAGCTGAACCTTTTCCAGTTCTGCTTATGTACAACCATTTCTATTTGCTAAACTTAAGGGAGCTGTCCATGTTTATCTTGACGGTCTGCAGGCATTCTGACTGCAGACTTGTAAATCCTCACATCGCACATTGAGGGTTGTCTGGTGGTGGAACGGTCATGTGACCACAGGTATACACTATGCATACTCTGCTATATTCTGACTAGACGTGTGCAACCTCCTCTATACAAGTGAATGGAGCAAGGCCTAGCATGTAGAGTTGGGATGTAGCTTTAAGTGCATATATTGCATACTTGTGGTCAGCATTGGAGAATCTTAGCTGAGGGTTCGCAAGTCTGCAGTCTCATGGTGACTGTAGACTTTTGTGAAAAATCTGGACAACCCCTTTAATTTCCAAACACTCTGAAACTGGAGATTCCCTTCAAAGACTTGAAATATTCTTAAAGGGAATGTCATCAGAAAATTAGCTATTGTTGAAATGGGGTTCTTGTGTGCATTTCACCCCCAACAATCTTTGTTTTAAAGATGATATTGTAACTTTTACACTGGGTTATTTTAGGCCTCTTATTTCCTGTCATTTCATGGAGTTTTCAGCAGGCTCATTATGATCAGTCACCAGTTTACATTGAGTTTGTATACAGATGGTAATGCAGAATCCACCAATCACAATAGGTGATGTCACAGCTGACCCTGCTCCCCCTCCAATCAGTGACCTCTGCACTCTCATTAGATGCCTCAACACTAACAATCGGAATGACTGTTGCTGCTACTGTGCATATAGATGTCCTGAAATGGGATGTTTTTTAGAATGGCCCCAGCATGAAACTTACAACACTTTTATTAGACTGTTATGGGGAAAACAAAAAAGATGCCAACGCTTATTAAATCAGGCTCTTTTTTAATAGCTAATTTTTGACACATTCCATTTAACAGGGTATATATAAAATTAATAGAGTGGGGGACATCTATACAGTATCTTTAAGCCTTTTCCAGAGTGGTCAGTCTTGCTCAGGATGATGCGTCTCTTAGAGGTGTCCTATATATCATTGACATGTCCATATATTGCATACACTGACACGCCCTAATGCACTTTCAAGCTAATTTGCATGTGGCTTGATCTCCTCAGTGGGGCAGTGGTTTACTACAAGACCTTTATGGTTGTATAGCACCTAGTACAACAATCAATTATAACAATAGTTTCAGTAGTAAAACAATTCCTTTCTAAGGCTGTGTGCCCACGTAGCATTTTTCAAGCGTTTTTGATGCGGAATTTCCGCAGCGTAAACGCTTGAAAAACGCTTGGTAACACGCACCCCATGGTCCCCAATGGGATTCCGCAAGTTCTATGCACATGCTGCGGATTTTTCCGCAGCGTTTATGCTGCGTTCAAAAATCCGCAGCATGTCATTTAATTTTGCGTTTCCGCAAGCAGAATTGCCTTTGTTCAATGCATAAAAAACGCAAGGCAATTCCGCATGTGGAAAACGCGTGATAAACGCGCGAAAAAAGCGCGATAAACGCGTGCGGAATTCCGCATGCGTTTTTCCGGGAGAGGACTTGCATTTATGCAGCAGAAATTTTCTGCTTCATAAATGCAACGTGGGCACATAGCCGAGTATCAGCCAACTGACTTTACAGCTTGGGGTGCGTTCACACAGGATTTTTTTTTTTGGTCTTTAGTGGAATTTGCACCACAATCCTCATTTAAGAAGAACATTCACATCCTTCTGTAATAAGTGAGTAATATAAAAAAAAATCACATATGATATATTTATATTATATATTTTTTTTGGCACTTAAATGAAAGTATATTTAAAAAAAACAAAACAAAAGAACTGCAGAAAAATCCAAATTAAACTCCATGTAGTTGTATCCTAACTTAGAATGCACCCGCAAGTGGAGGTGGGGGGGACACGAACCTACAATAAATAGTAGTACTTGGTTAACACCATTTTGATCAACAGAGCATAAAAGCCATCCCACTATGACAAGGTGTACCCTTTCAAGACGGTCCCAAACTCTAGTATCTTACCTCGCTATGTGCCAGCAGGACTCTCAATGTTTTCCTTGGTCCTATCTGTTAATGGCCACAGTTTGTGCACCTATATATTACACTTGTACCAGCAGGTGTGCCGGCCCTCCTTTTGTTGCTTTAATGACTTCTACTGTGCAATCATTTACTAAAGTCTCCCTGTTATATACAAACTAGATGGTGGCCCGATTCTAACGCATCAGGTATTCTAGAATATGTATGCGGCCGACCGGGCGCGACCAAACAGCAAACAATGTTAGTGAGGACTGGGGAGCGGCGCTGCCTGTGCGGGTACTTCCGCTGCGGGCAGCTAGGAGATGACCGGCTAGTGCCGGTCATCTCCCGGCTGCATCGCCACTGACCTCCATGCGACTACCGTCAGGAGATCAGCGGCTAGGGCCGCTGATCTCCCGACGACAAGTGTGAAGGGAGGACCAGGGAGCGGTGCCGCCTAGGCCGCCGGTTGGGTACTTCTGCTGCGAGCAGCCGGGAGATGACCGGCTAGCGCCTGTCATCTCCTGGCTGCATTGCCGCTGACCTCCGTGCGGCAGATGAGCCGCTAACGGCCGCCATCTTGTTCTGAAATCCCGCGTTGCTGATTGGTCCGGCCGCGGCCAATCAGCGATGCGGGATTTCCTGGACAGACAGATGGGATAAGCCGATTATATAGTAGATGTGGACCCATGATCTGTCTGTTCTCATTACTGGTGGAGGGTCACATGGGCTCACTTGATAAGGAGCCATTCAGGCCTTCTAGATCAAGCAGTTGGTTAGGATGGCGACATAGTGACCTTGTACAAAGCGCTGACTACAGGAGTTGGCATTTCTATACATTGCTTAGATTTCCTTGTGCTGTGTAAATTTCTCACCTGAAGTCAGCCCTATAACGCTGCCTGTCTGAGTGTAACCTGGATCTGGTCATGTTCATGCATATTTCTTCTTCTTGGTCCAAACATCTCCAAAACTTTTCAGGTTTGGTTTCCATTTTGCTTGTAAGGCCCAGTTCAAACATTTGGTTTTTGTGCTATGGGTGACCAAAATCATTGAGATCCCACTGATCACTGTCCTCCTTGATTTTTCAGAAGGGTTCTCATGACAAAAACTTTACATACTGGTGGTTATTAACAAGAGAAACTGGATCCCTGCAGGGGTAACTTAGCCTTGTCTGCCAGTGTTTAAATGAATAAGATAATATTCTATGGCGCAGGGTCTGTCATAGTGAGGAACTTCCTACCTCTCACCCTGTATGCTATCATGGGGCATAAGTAAAGGCTGGATTATTGGGACACAATTTGCCCCTTTTCTCAGTCTGCTCTCGTAGTCCTAATCCTTATAGGGTCTTCAGTCTCACATATACTAGCTTTCCTTACACAATTCATTAGTTACACAGCAAGATAATTGTGAAATGAGCGTTTTTAGTGACTCATTCACAATTGTCTTACAGATTTATGTGTGGACCTTTTAGTCAGGGCTGTGGAGTTGGAGTCTGTCAGGGAAATTGAGGATTCTGAGTCAGAGGTTTGGCTTACCGACTCCACAGCTCTGCTTTTAGTTGGCCTATTGACCACAATGGGACGTAGTGCATATAATTGTCCTCAGTGATACATTGTGATGGTGCACACCATGGCCTCTTGGTTCTTGGATTGGTGCAAAAGACCTCTGCATGTCTGAATAAATTCAAGTTCTGTTCTTGAAATTTTATGGATATTGGATTATCGCCACATATGTGTAGGGTGAGATTTTGCTTGGAGCCACCCATACAGCCCCTGTACATGAGGCTGAAAAATATTTAAAAGGGTTCGTTCACTACTTGGACAACCCATTCTGAGCCCTGTTTCCCCCAGTAAAATAACACGTATACTCTCCTTCGGCACCATTCCAGCGGTGTCAGCTCACCCGGGGCTCTTGTGACAATTACCACAGGGATCACGTGACATAACAATCAGTGCTGGTTTCACTCCCCCCTATGGATGTAATTGACGTTCGAAAGAAGTGAGGGCTACGGCTGCTGTCAATTCCTCTGGATGTCGTAAGCTCTCCAAAAGAGTGAAGCCAGCGCTGATTGGCCGCAGGGATTGCGTGATATGCCATAACATAATGTAACGCAAGCCCCGGGAGAGCCAGTGCTAACACTGCTGGAACTGTGCCGGCACCAGAGATGACCAAGTGTTTTACTGGGGAATAAAACATGGGGATTTAAGAACGGGTTGGCCGTAGAGGGACAACCCTCTAATCTCCAATATTGCCATTGGAGATATTTATTATTGGGATTATTGGAGATTATTTATTATTGGGATATTGAGCAGAAAACTGGGACAAACCCTTCTGAACTTGCACCCTTTTTTTTTTTTCTTTACGTAATTATAATAGTTTATTGCTAGCAAAAAGTTTGCATTAATGTGTGGATGTGACACTACTTATACATAATGTGTAAAATGAGTTCAGTGTAATGTTTCTGTGAATTTCAGGTCTGTCTGGTGTGCTTGTGATTTTACACTTTTTTTTTTTTTCTTGAATAAATTGCTCATTTGTCTCCTCCTCCAGTTCCTGGAATTGATGGTGCGTTACCAGACTCCAGCCTTACCGATTCTTATTTCAGTACCAGCTTTATTGGAATGAATGGCTTTGGAAGTCCTGCAGAGGCAAACTACCCTAGGATGCAGGTAAGAACAGCGTGCCCTTTTTCTATCATTTGATCACTGTTTCTGTGCTAGGCGATCAGATGTTCTGATATCTCCACAAGTCTTCATTTCCCTTCTGTGGCACCACCGGACAAATGGAGCCCTACATGGACCGTCTATGTAATCAGCGATACTGTGGGTCCTCCAGTGAGATTTATTGTAGTCTCTCTGCCTAATGGCAGACCGCTGCTGATTTTTTAACCCTAATGACTTGGGTATAGTTTTTTCAAAACTATGCGACTGGAAGGAGAAGTCGCAAAGTCCCATCTTCTGAAAGTCTCTAAACTTGCCACATTAAAAAAACAAAGAACAGGTCTGCTCAGGGGCCTCTTGGTCCATTTTTTTTTTTGTTTTGGGATAAGAATAACTTGCCAATTGGGTTTTATTAATGTTGCACAGTTTGGCATTTGCAAGCTTTGATTATGTGTAACTTATTCTGCAGGCACCAATGAGCAGGGAAATCCTCAGTCAGCTCATTCTGTGTATGTAGTTCTTGGGCTCGCTCCGCCCTGTGCTCACTGTCCGGTGCGTACACTTAGGGCAACTGTTTAATACAAATCCCCATAGACTTTAATGGAAGTCTGATCTGTAGAACTGATGAGAATAGGCCATGCGCAGAGTCTCACAGACAAATACTTTTTATTTGAATATTTATATATGTGTAAAAAATGTTAAAAACTGGGGTGTATAATTACCCATGTTCTGTCTCTGGAGAAAATAGAGATCACATTGACATGTCAGGCAAGTGTGTAACGCTGGGCCACATTCACACTGACAATTCTGTTAACTCCTACTGCAGCTAGCACTGAGCTGGTAAACAACAAGTTTGTAAAAATCAAGCTGTACAAATTTTTTATTAAACTCCTTTGCAAAAGTCGTTTTAGCCCCAAATACATGACTTTAAGAGGGGAATGAAAAAAATTCACCCATTCCTGAAGATGTCTGTTCTTTTGAAGGGGTTGTCCAGGATTAGAAAGTCTAAAAAAAAAAAAAAAAAAAAAAAAAAAAAAGGGTGCCACCACTGACCATGGGTTGTCTGCTATTGCCACACTTGAGTGGGGCTGAGTGGCAATACCAGACACTACCTATGGTCAGGTGTGGTGCTGTTTATAGGGACTTTGTCAGTATAGAATGACTGTTCAAATCAAATACAGCCACTTGGTGCAACATGGCAGGGCCAATAACTTATACACCTTCCTACCTGCTTGGTTTTAATCTTACTCTACCCCCTCTTTGACAGCTTGACAGAATAAGAGCAGGGCAGAGATGGATGGGAAAACAAGTGAGGCTGTGCACTTTAAGGGGTATTCCATATCAAAGATCCGATCTCCATATGTGGTAGGTATAATATAACATAGCAAATGCCTCCAATTAGACATGTAGTATAGTTCTTCTGATTCATGATGTTGCTTACCCTATGTGCATGGCATTGCAGTAGCTTAGACTTCCATGGTTACGACCACTCGTATTGTGACCGTTACTTAGATAGCTAGTTGCTAGTGGCTGTAACCGTGGATACCCAAGCTACTGCATTGCCTGGCTCATAGGGTAAGCAACATGGTGAATCAGAAGAACTATACTAAATTTCTAATTGGAGGTATTTGCTAATATTACACCTACTACATATTTGGATAGGATCTTCGAGATGGGAATACCCCTTTTTAAATGTTTAGCCATGCCATGATGCACAGAGCACGTGTACTTGCTTTAAAGTGAGTGTCAGCACAGAATGACTGTTCAAATGAAGTGCCTACGTTTTTCTAATCTGGACAACCCCTTTAAAAAATATTGCAGTGTTTGGGGTCAACCCCTTTAACTCTATTGGTACGCGCCTCAGACTGCACTCTTCTATATAGTGATTATATAAACATCCATCTACATTGTTGCTCCTCTCTGGTGTTTGCTTCCCAAAGTTACACAATAGATGGAGTGCTGTGCACCTTACTTTTCCAGAACCTCATCGTGCTATTCTAGCTCAGACTCCGTGCCCTGTTCAATATATGAATGACCGTGAGCCGTTCAGGATTAGCGGGTATCCTTGCAAAACTATGGTAATGGTGTGATCGTAGCACACATGCATTCTCTCTCCTTTATGGTGCTGTAGTAGAGGCTCTGCTGCATCATCTTCCACACCATGTATTTGCCATAAGAACTTTAACCATAATTTAATCATGACATTATAGTCCCAAGTCTAAACTTTAAATTTGCTCTACAGGATCTGGATCCCTTTTGACTTTTTTGCATTTTTGAAAAGCAAGAATAAGGTGCCCCACAGCACTAATTTTAATTGTCAAATACAAGAACCTAATAAAGGAGATGTCTAGTCTAGATGCTCAGTATAGGTGATCAATACCAGATCTGTGTTTGGGTACAACACCTTGCACTTCACTGATCACCTCTTTTTAACATTGTTATAGTAAATGGGCACATATCACGTCAGCCGGAGCTCATTAGGAGCCGTTCTGCAGTGTCCAGCATCGGCATTGCAGCTCCGTTCAGTCTGCTTACATCTGGATGATGTCCACCGATCTCCTATCCTGCAGACACGTCTTCAATATCTCTAGACCGGACAGCCCCTTTAATGTCTGTCTAGTGTTTGGTTTATTTTTCTACTTTAGAGTAAATGAAAACTAGTCACCTCAGTGGTGCTAGGAGCAGTTACAGGTCTGATGTTTTGCAAAGGTTACATTAATTGGGCCATTTTCAGTCTGGTTTTTATATGTTCACCTACTGCCATATAAACCTTGTTATGGGCATTGGAGTAACTGATGTCCTGTGTTTCTTTTACACATCTGTGCAATTTTTACAGAATTTTTGTGTTTTGTAGCGGATGACAAACAGCAGCAGTTCTCCCAGCCTTCTCAATGACAGTGCCAAGCAATATGCCGGCCATGGTAAGGACAATTGCGATGTAATGAAATGTATAATGCCTAATTGTGATCCACTATGCAAGACTGGAGGGTTTTCCACGCTAACTCTTGAGAAGGGGGGGGTGGTTTATCTCGCCTCAAAACTTTTTCTTCTAAATAAGGTCCGTGAATTCTAGATCACTGCAAGTGGAGGGGATAGGGAGACGTTACAATGGGCTAGTCTTTCCTGCAGCTCACTTGTCAGCTTTGCTGTATAACCTGGATGAGTGCTTGCAGAGTTCTCTCTTTATCATTAGAGGGCTGGTGATTAATGACAGCTCTGTTCTACCAGTCAGGAAATTGTACAAAATCAAACACAACCCAATCCATCCCCCTAACATCTGCTGATAGAGCATTGTTGAGACAGATGACTTTGAGGGTTAGACCTTAAAGGGGTACTCTGGGAAGATAAAGTGTTGTACTGTCCCTGCCCTCATAAACTATAAATGTGATGGCCAGTGCACTTTAATTATCTTTATAACCCTTTTAATTCTGTGTGGCAGGATCTGCTCTTGACTGCTCACCCCTCCTGTCTGGAACCTTGGGTCACACAGCAGTGTGCAGCTCCTGCCTGTAAATAACAGCCAGCCTGAAGAGGGATGTGGCCACACCTCCTGTTCACTGCTGAGAATTGGCTATTAGACTGGCTGATAACAGCATGGAGCTCCACACAGCTGTAATGTCCCAGACAGGGGTGAGCAGTGAGGAGCAGCTCCAGCGGAGGGCAAAAACCCCAAATGATTTGGCCAATCTTCACCTGAGGAAAAATTCCCTCCCGACTCTGAAACCAGCAGTGAGAATAAATCCCTGTATCAACCTACTATTTTATTTTTAAGTATATGCTGAAATCTGCCTGGTATCTAGAAATGCATCCAGACCCCGCTTGAACTGGTGTAGTGAATCACATTACCGTCTCCTCACTCAGTGAATTCCATATTCTCACTGCTCTTACCGTAAAGAACCCCTTCCTATGCTGGTGCTGAAACCTTTTCTCTTCCAGTCTTAGTGAATGCCCTCTTGTTACCGTAATATCCCTCCTTTTGAACAAATCCCGGGCAAGGTCTCTATACTGTCCCCTAACATATTTGTACACATTTATTATGTCCCCCCCTCAAACCTTCTCTTTTCCAGGCTGAATAGTCCTAGTTTTGCCAACCTCTCTGGGTATTGCAGTCCCTCCATTCCCTTTATTAATTTTGTTGCCCTCCTTTGTACCCTTTCAAGCTCGTTTATATCCTTTCTATATATTGGGGCCCATAACTGAGCACAGTATTCCAAGTGTGGTCTGACCAGTGCTTTGTACAGTGGAAGAACAATGTTCTCATCCTTTGCAGCTATACCTCTTCTGATACATCCCATTACCCTGTTTGCCCTTACAGCAGCAGCCTGACTTTGGGCACTCCAATTTAGTTTGCTATCAATCAAGATGCCCAAGTCCTTCTCCATCTCTGAATTCCCCAATGATTTCCCATTCAGTGAGTACTGGTGACTTCCATTTTTCCTTCCCATATGTATGACCTTACATTTCTCCTCATTAAACCTCATTTGCCATTTAATGCTCCACCTACCCAGCTTATCCAAATCCCTCTGTAGGTCTGCACTGTCCTCTTTTCTATTAATTGTTTTACATAACTTTGTCATCTGCAAATATTGATATTTTACTATTTATCCCGTTGACTATGTCGTTAATAAAGATATTAAATAACATTGGGCCTAGTACAGACCCCTGTGGTACCCCACTAGTGACGCTTACCCAATCTGAGTATATTCCATTTATAACCACCCTCTGCCTTCTATCCTTTAGCCAGTTAGCTACCCACTTGCAGACATTTTCCCCCAGCCCCATCATTCTCATTTTGTATACCAACCTATTATGTGGCACGCTATCGAACGCTTTTGAGAAGTCGAGATACACGACATCCACTGGTTCCCCCTGATCTACTCGAGAGCTAACCTCCTCGTAGAAGTCAATCAGGTTTGTTTGGCAGGAGCGATTCCTCGTGAATCCATGTTGGTTCGGGATTAAAAGATTATTAGCAACAAGATGCTCCGTAATTGCCTCTTTAATGAAGCTTTCAAAAATTTTGCCCACAACGGACGTCAGACTCACCGGCCGATAGTTTCCGGCGTCACTTTTCGCTCCCTTTTTGAATATTGGCACTACATTCGCCTGTCGCCAATCAAGTGGCACAGACCCATTCTCAACAGAGTCCTTAAATATAAGATATAACGGTCTGTCTATCACATTACTTAGTTCCCTTAGTACCTGTGGGTGTATGCCATCAGGTCCTGGTGATTTGTTTATTTTAATGTTACTGAGGCGTTTCTGTACCCCAGCTTGGGTTAGATTTGTCATACTTGGTGGAGGATTAAGCTTGTCACTTCTCATTTCTCCTGTTAGTTCTATTTCCTTTGAAAGTTGTCGAAAAAAAATTATTTAATAGATTAGCTTTATCCTCATCTTTCTCTATGATTTTGCCTTCCTCACTTTTTATCGGTCCAATATTATCCGATTTAATCCTTTTACTATTTATATACGTAAAGAACAGTTTGGGATTTGATCTACTTTCCCTAGCAATACGTTTCTGTTTCCTCCTTCGCTATTTTTATTTGTTTTTTGCAGGTTCTCGTTTTTTCCTTGTAACACATTAGTGCCTCCTCACTGTTTTCCTGTTTTAATCTCTTGAATGCCTCTTTTTTGCTATTTAACGCCCCTTTTACGTTCTTGTTTAACCATATTGGTTTCCTCTTATTTCTGGCCCTTTTATTCCCATACGGTATATATCTCTCGCACTGAGTATTCAGAATTCTTTTGAAGGTTTCCCATTTACTATTCGTATTCCTTTGATTAAGTACTTTGTCCCAGTCAATAAGTTGAAGGTTTTCTATCAGCTGATCAAATTTCGCCCTCCTAAAGTTTAATGTTTTTGTTGTTCCCTTATTGATAACCCTACTGAAGGGCATTTTGAAGTCGATAATATTATGGTCGCTATTACCTAGGTGCCACCCTATCAGGCCTATTAGTCAATATTAAGTCCAACACGGCCTTCCCTCTCGTTGGTTCCTGCACTAGTTGGGAGAGATAATTATCCTTAATATTTGTCAAGAACCTTTTTCCTTTCTGAGATCTACAGGTTTCTGTTTCCCAGTCAATATCCGGGTAGTTGAAATCCCCCATTACAATCACTTCATTATGTTTTGCTATTTTGTCTATTTGTTCTAATAGCAGATTCTCATTCTCCTCTGGTGGCTTATAGCAGACCCCCAGTAATATTTTATTATTTTTTGCCCCCTCTATCTCTACCCACATGGACTCGACCCCCTCTTCTCCCTCTCCTATATCTTCCCTTAGTCTGGGTTTTAGACATGACATTACATATAAGCAGACTCCTCCGCCTTTCCCCTGTTTCCGTTCCCTTCTAAATAAACTATAATCTAATAAATTTACCGCCCAGTCGTAGCTATCGTCTAGCCAAGTCTCTGTTATACCTACGATGTCATACCTCTCCTCCGATATATAAGTGCCCGCAGCTCATCCGCCTTATTGGTCAGGCTTCTTGCGTTGGTCAGCATGCAAGATAAAACTTTGGGGTTATTTAGCATCCTATTCTTCTCTAATGATCTAACTGTACTATCCCCACCCCCCTCTCCACCCTCATTATATTCACTTCTCCCCTTCCCCCTTGCTTGCCTCACATCCCACTTATTTCCTTGGTTCCCCCCCCGTCTCTAGTTTAAAAACTCCTCCAACCTATTAGCCATCTTCTTCCCCAGCACCGCTGCACCCTCCCCATTGAGGTGCAGCCCGTCCTTACGGTAGAGCCTGTAGCCGACCGTGAAGTCGGCCCAGTTCTCCATGAACCCAAACCCTTCTGCCTTGCACCAACTCTTTAGAAACTTATTCACCTCCCTAACTTCCCGTTGGCGCTCCTGTGTGGCTTGTGGGATTGGTAGTATTTCTGAGAAAACTACCTTGGAGGTCCTTGCCCTAAGCTTCCTACCTAGGTCCCTGAAATCATTTTTAAGGACCCTCCATCTACCACTCACTTTGTCATTGGTGCCGATGTGGACCATGACCGCTGGGTATTCGCCAGCCCCACCCAGTAACCTGTCAACCCGATATGCGATGTGCCGGACTCGAGCGCCAGGGAAGCAGCACACCGTTCGGCGATCCCGGTCTTTGTGACAGATTGCCCTGTCTGTCCCCCTAATAGTCACCCACTACCAGGACCTGTCTTGCCTGCCCTACACCCCCCCCCCCCCCCCCTCCCCCTCATTACTGGAGCATACACTCCCCCGGCGGTCAGCAGAGGATCTGTCGTGCTCCAATAATGCCGGTTCTGAACCAGCCTTCCTATACTTCTTCCCTCTATCCCTCCTTACTGTTATCCAGCTCCCTGCCTGTTCAGCCTGCACTTCCCCTCTATGCTCCACCCCCAGTATTGACCCATTGAGTGTCTGCTCGGTGAGCAGCAAACTCCGTTCCATGTTGTCGATGCTCCTCAGTATCGCTATCTGAGCACTTAGATCCAGAATTTGGGCTTCCAAGTGCACGATATGCTCACATCTCTCGCAGCAGTATGGATCCTCGAGCGGTTGCTCACGGAATGCATACATTGCGCAAGATGTACACTGCACGGCTGCGGCCAACATGGACGTCATTCTAAATATGGGGATACAGTCAGTGTGTATGTGTGTATGTACAAAACACAATTATTTATATATAGGTGTATGGACGAGGATCAATTAGGGATGTGCAAGTGTATCAATTAGATATCGGCGGGGGATCAATTAATCCACCTGACCTACTTAAGTATGGACGGTGCGTCAATTAACTATGGACTGGGGAAATAATTGTGGACTGGGGAATCAATCAATTAATTATGGACAGGGGGTTAATTAAATATGGATGGGGATAAGGCAAATAAATAGGGACTGGGGATCAGTAAAAGTGGACGGGGGGGATCGATCAGTTAAATGTGGTCGGGGGGGATCAATTTAATATGGACGGGGGTGGTTGGGGGATCAATTAAATGAGGACGGGGGGGTCAATTTAAATGTGGTCAGGGGGATCAGTTAAATATGGACGGGGGGTGATCAGGGGATCAATTTAAATATGGACGGGGGGTGATCAATTAAATATGGACTGGGGGATCACTAAAGATGGCCGGGGGAGTTGTATTAAATATGGATAGGGGGGAGATCGATCAAGTATGGACAGGGGATTAATTTAAATAAGGCTGGGGGGGAACACTTAAATATAATACAAATACAATACAGTACAGTACACACTCAGGTTCAGTAGGGCTTCTTATCGCGGCCTCCTGCCCCTCACTCACCTCCTCTAGGGACACTGCACGCTATCACAGCGCGCTCACCCCTCCGGTTGCCTCTTACCGGTCCTCCTAGTCACCTCCTGGTCACCACCACCTGGCGCCCTCCGCCGGCCGGCGCTGCACGCTATCACAGCGCTCTCTTGCGCTCGTCCCTCCGGTCGCCTCCTACCGGTCCACCCGGTCACCTCCGCCTGGCTCCCTCGCCGGAGGGCTGCGAGCCGAGTCGGACCTCACCGCTCACCACAGCCACACCACAGCCCACGTGCTCACACCCCGCGCGCGCTCTCACTTACGGTCACGTGCTCTCTGTAGCTGGGAAGGGGTCAGATGAAAAAGTCCTGGAGATGTTTTTCCCTCCTTCCCAGCTCCTACAGCAGCACAAACTCCCAGCACCAACAGGCTCCTCCTCTTCCTCTTCCTGTCTGGAGCTTAATGCAATCACACTGTATAATACAGGGGTGTACTCACTTATACTGAGCCCTGTATATATAATGTACTGATAATACAGGGATTGCATACAGGATTGTATTTATTTTTTTAATCCAGGATGTCAATACAGTTGAAAGTGCAATGCCAAGTGTCGTGGTCCACGTACTCTCACTGCGGACCAGAGTTTGACATGTGTACTGTAGATGTTTGACTTAAATATCAGGGACTTTTCCTAACCCCTTCACCCTTATGGACATAACTGTATGCATGCATTGTGGTAACATGTAGCCAGGGCTCTGCAACTGTGCTCCTCCCACATGGCTAATTCTGGCTATATTTAACTGCTTCCCGACCACCCGCACTACATAAATGTCGGCACTTGCTGGGCTCTGTGCTGCGCTGACGTTTATGAATGGTCTCGCAGCGCTCAGGTGCAAGCGCTGCGATTCCTGTGCAGAGCGAAAGCTCTGACAGGTAACGTCATCGGGACCTAATTGGATCAGGTCCCAATGATAGCCATTTGTTATCTTCTAGATGCCATAATCCATAGCGATCATGGCATTTAGAAGATGGGGAGAGGGGGTTGTCCACTCGCCTTTCCAATGGCTCCTGTGATAAGATCTGGCGTTGTCATGGCAGCCGGAGGTCACATGATGACCTCTGGGTCCACCATGTATGGTGGCCTGCTAGGCTCAGCCAGCAGCTGAGTCTAAAAGGAGATCTGACGGTGTAAAACTGTCAGGTCTCATACAATACATTTCTATTGCATGAGATCAGTAATCGGAAAAATTGAAGTCCCATACATGGACTAAGTAGAGAGAAAAAAAAAAGTATAAGTGTTTTTCAAATTATTAAACATAAAATAAATGAAGCCAATAAGTCCATATATTTATGCAAAAGTACACATTTGGTATCTGTTTCCAGAACAACCCAATCTGACTGTCACGCTAATTAACCCCTTCTGAGCACACCGTAAAAAAGAGCAATAAACTATGCTTTTTCATCATACCGCCAAACAAAGTGGAATAAAATACAATCAAAAAGCCAAATAAAAATAAAAATGGTACCACTAAAAAATGTCATCTTGTCCCGCAAAAAGGAAGCCACCATACAGCTCAGTGGAAAAATAAGTTATAGCTCGCAGAATAAAGCGATGCAAAAACAATTCTTTCCATAAGTTTTTATTGTGTAAAAGCGACAAAACATAAACTATATAAATGTGGTATCGCTGTAATCGTACTGACCAGAAGAATAAAGCTGCCTTATCAATTTTACCACAAAAAAACTCAAAATTCCTGAAATGCTGTTTTTCCAGGACGTCCCTCCTGACAGCACCCTCAGGAGGACGTCCTTCGTATCTCTGATAGGGACAGGAAACAGAGTTTAAAAGCCCCCCCCCCTCCACCCATACCTTCAGTGTTTTTCCTGTCCCTATCGGAGACTGGATGCAGAAGAACTCGCCTCCAGTGAGCAGGAGCTCCTGAGGCCAGATGCAGGAGGATCGGGATGGGGTCCTCGCACTCCTCCCCTTCCTTCTGCTACGGTCCAGAGGCTGACACCCCACCAGACAAGGGGTCCCTCAGCCTGGCCAGTTGAGCAGGTGGCTCCTGAGGTGGACTGTTCTCCCCTGCAAAGGGGGCTCTGGGTCCATGCCGCTGCAGCCCTGCGTGCGATCCTATGTGCGCAAGGGAGAAGGAGTGGGCGGCATTTCCGGTTACAGGGGCAGTGGAATGTCTGCCTCTAGCAACCGGTGTGCGTTGCACGCTGGAACGCACTTCGGTTCCGGTCTACATTTGAAAAAAAAGGGCGCCAGACCTGCAATTTAAGGGGGAAACACCTAATTTTGATGAAGCAGATGGAAGACTGGTGATTTAACTGTGGGGCTGGATCTGAGGTATCATTGTCTTGGTCACCAGCCATGGAAGGATTAACCACTGGTCGCTCTGATATGCCAGCAGAACCCCCGGTACATGTGAGTTTAATGCAGGTTTCCTGGTCTAAGTTTACCTTCTACCATCTGTCCCCAGTAGGATATTACTATATGATCCCTTGTTGTTGTAGGACAAGGAGGGCTCTAAAAAATCCACAACGTCATCAACCCCTAAGAAAAAAGGGCTAAGATGCACCATCTGTAACCTGAAGCTACCGGACTCATATGGGAAGCAATTATGCACCGACTGTATTGCCTGAGTGCTCAGGGATGAACATACCTCCTTTATGTCTGACCTAAGATCCATAATAAGAGAGGAGGTCCAAAGTTCAGTCGCAGATATAATCCCCACACAAACTTCCCAACCTGGACCTAGGCAAAAGACTCCAGTGAGAGATGGAATCTAGCTCAGAGGAGGAGGAGGAAGAACGATCAGTTTACTCCAATTCTGAACTGGATAAAAGGGAGGGATCTATTTCAGTTCCCCCAGACGAAAGGTAAAAAATATCTTTTTGCTTGGGGAAAACACTGAACCACTTCTATTGGCAGTCAGGAACACTATGAAAGTGGAAGACACCCTCCAGCCCTCATCAGTACAAGATGAAATGTTCGGAGGGTTGAGAACCCGTATCAACAGAGTATTCCCTGTCAATCACATTAACGCCATGATTTTAGAGGAATGGGAGGAGGTAGAGAAAAAATTAGTAATTCCCAGAAGTTTCAGATCCTGTTTGCCTTTTGAGCCAGAGGAAATCAAGCTGTGGGAGGAAATCCCAAAAATTGATATTCCAATAGCTAGAGGCATTGATCCCCTTTGAGGATTTGTCATGCTTAAAAGACCCTATGGACAGAAAGGCAGACAACCTCCTTAAAAAAAAAAAAAAAAAAAAAACACTTGGGAAACTGCAGATGCAGTAATCAAAAAGAACATCGCAGCAACCTCAGTAGCAAGATCCATGATCATTTGGTTGGAACAGTTGGAAGACCATCTGAGGAACAAAACTTCCAGAGGAGATCAGACTCCATCCCTCTGCTAAGAATGGCAACAGAGTTTATGGCCGACGCCTCAGCCGAATCAATTAGGTTTGCTGCAAGAAATGACGCATTATCTACTGCGGCCAGGCGAGCAGTATGGCTAAAGACCTGGTCTGGAGATAACCAGCCCAAAAACAAATTGTGCTCATCCCCCTTTTCTGGCCTCTGAGTGTTCGGCCCAGTTCTAGATGATATGCTAGAAAAGGCCTTGGACGAAAAGAGGGGATTTCCAGAGTAAAAACCCAGGAAATTAAACATCCTTTCGGAGACCACGTCCTCAACAGAGACCAGAATACACTGGAAAGGGAAAATCTGGTAGATGGAGCTACCAAAAAAGGGGTAAGAGCCGAAATACCTTTTCTAGTACGGGAAATGGCTCACGTAGACAATGACGCCATGAGTAGGAGGGAGACTCTAACATTTTCTGGGAGCATGGTCGAGTGGATCCATGGATACTCCAGTTAATTGCAGGTGGGTACAAGATGGAGATGGTAAAGGTTCCCCAAGAGAGATTCCATCTAACTACTACTCAGTCTCCACTAGTCCAGCAAAGATTAGGCTGATGTCGGAAAGCAGTTACTTTCAAGCGTAGTAATACCGGTGCCAGTGGCCGAACTGTTTTCGGGATACTATTCAAACCTGTTCTCGATTTAAAGAAGAAAAAAAAAAAAAAGCCAGGAGGCGACTACCGCACAATTATAAACATAAAGTCATTAAACAGGTCAGTGGTGTACAAAAAAAAATTCAAAATGGAATCCATCAGATCCACTATTCCCCTGATCAGAGAGAACATGGTGATGTGCACATTAGACCTCAGAGGCATACTATCATGTACCCATTCACCCTCACAGCCAGAAATCCAGCCTCCCTTTTGGTCTCTCCTCGGCCCCACGCATTTTCACCAAACTAGTAGCCGAGGTTATCTTTTTTTTTTTTTTTTTTTTTTTAGAGAACAAGGAATTCTAACTGTCCAATACCTGGACGATTTCCTACTAATTGCAGACTCTCCTCAGCAATTAAGAGCCAGTTTATCCTCAACTGCCTTAGTTCTAAAGAATCTAGGTTGGATTATAAACTGGGAAAAATCAGATCTTTCTAGGGATTCTTCTGTACTCAGAACGACAGATGTGTTTCCTTCCAGAACAAACACGAACAGAATCATCGCTTTCGGAAAGAAATCAAAGGTGGCAGAGAATACATGAAGATTCTGGGTCTGATGACAGCCTCCATACCTGCAGTTCGGTGGAGCCAATTTCATTCAAGGCCTCTTCAACATCAGATCCTAGGATCCTGGAACAGGAAGATGGAGGGTCTGGACAAGAAGATAACCTTGTCAGGAACGGCAAAGAAATCTCTGAAGTGGTGGACTTCAAGAACCAACCTGGAAAAGGAAGTTATGTGGAAGTTGATCCTCTTCATCACCCTTACCACCGACGCAAGCAGCAGAGGCTGGAGAGCACATGTGGAATATCAGTACCTACAAGGTACCTGGCTCACACAATACCTTCCTGGATCATCAAACCTAAAAACTCCTAGCTTTCTGGAAAACCTTGAAAACATGTCAGACGGATCTGAAACATCAACATGTCAGTCCTGTCAGACAATGACAACCGTGGCCATTCTCAAGCATCAGGGGGGTCAAGGCATCACCAACTGCAAGCCTTATCGAACAAGGTCTTTCAGTGGGCTGAAAACTTTACTCTCAATAACATCGATACATCTGAAAAGGTCTCAGAACTCGGTGGCCGACTTCCTCAGTCGAAAAACCATACAACAAACAGAATGGGAGCTGAATTGGGAGGA
This sequence comes from Phyllobates terribilis, assembly GCF_046119375.1. NCBI lineage: Eukaryota > Metazoa > Chordata > Amphibia > Anura > Dendrobatidae > Phyllobates > Phyllobates terribilis. The sequence goes on from NW_027362762.1 coordinate 106,464,303, forward strand.
GTTCCGTCACATAGAACTCGGATAGGGTTCCCCTCAAGTCGATCTATTTGCCACCTGGAAAAACGCAGAAACAAAAAAATTTTTTCTCCCTCAACCCAAGAGATAGACCAACCGGAGTAGATGCTCTGTCCCAGAAATGGGACATGGACCTGGCTTATGCATTTCCTCCTCTACCCTTCATTCCACTAGTGTTAAGAAAGATACAGGAAGATCGGTCCAGGGTAATACCTATTCGGGCCCAAGAGGAGCTGGTTTCCTTTACTGAAGATGGCCCTGGAGGATCCAATTCTGCCAGAAAGACAGAATCTACTCTTCCAAGGACCATTATACTATCCCAAGGTAAAATTTCTACAACTTTCAGCCTGGATCCTGAAGGGAAAATCCTAAGGTCCAAAGGACTCTCAGACGCTGTAATCTCAACAATGAAAAATAGTAGAAAACCTGTAAGATCAGCAATCTACACAAAAATATGGAAGAAGTTTTGTACGCTATATGGGGAATTGGCAATGGAAGATTCTAGTCCTAACATCCCAGAGGCATTAGCATTTCTGCAGGCTGGTTTTGACAAAGGTCTAAGACCTAGCACTCTAAAGGTGCAGATTGCAGCTCTAAGTACTTTCATGAATTTCCCCCTAGCACATCATCCTTGGATCGAGGGGTTCATGAAAGCCACAATGAGAATGAGACCAAGAGTTAAAAACTCATATCCCCCCTTGGGATTTGAATGCAGTCTTAAGTAATTGTGCAAACATCCTTATGAACCCCTCGGAGAGGCAAGTGAGAAAATTCTTTCAAAACAGCTTTTCTAGTGGCTATAACAACGGCGAGACGCATTGGGGAGATACAAGCATTCTCAATAAAAGATCCCTACCTAAGGATTCTGGACGACTGTATCATCCTCAGACTTGATCCAGCATTCTTGCCAAAAGTGGTAACACCTTTTCACATGAATCAAGAAATACCCTCGTTCTGCCAGGACCATAGAAATGAGCAAGAGCTAGCCTTTCATTCCCTAGATGTCAGGAGGGTTGTTCTTCAGTATTTAGAAACCACAAAAGACTGGCGAATTGACTCTAACCTGTTTTGTACAGTTTGCAGGTAAAAACCAAGGGAAAAAGGCTTAAAAAATGACTGGTAAGGTGGGTCACATCTGTGATACATCTAGCCTATTCTTCAGAAGGGAAAAACCCCTCCAGGTAATATCAGAGCCAATTCTACCCGTCCAGTGGCCACATCTTGGGCAGAACGAGCAGGTGCATCTATGGACCAAATATGTAGGGCTGTAACATAGACAAGTTTAAACACCTTTTGCAGACACTATAAGCTGGACATTCTGTCTAACCAGAAAATGACTTTCGGAAGGAAGGTCCTCTAAGCTATAATCCCTCCCTGAATATATACTCTGGTAATCTCCTGAGGGTGCTGTCAGGAGGGACGTCCTGGAAAGTAGGCATTAGACCCACCAGTAATGGGTTTTCCAGGAGTCCCTCATGACAGCACCTATTATATTCCCCCCCTTATATTCCATTCTGCTGTGTGATGTTAACATGGATAGAAGGAGGCTAAATAAAATAGAGTTGCATCCATTCTGATGTGGTACTTGGAAAATCACTGAAGGTATAGGTGGAGAGGGGGCTTTTAAACTCTTCTGTGTTTCCTGTCCCTATCGGAGATATGAAGGACGTCCTCCTGAGGGTGCTGTCATGAGGGACTCCTGGAAAACCTATTACCGGTAAGTCTAATGCCTACTTTTGTTCATTCTGCCTCCCAAAAAACTGAATAGAAAGTGATCAAACAATGTTCCAATCATTTTTGGTCTCAAATTCTTACATTTTTTTTTTTACTTCATTGTTCTGATGTAATAAGGTTTTCAGTTCATTTTTACTACACTATGAACACTGTTAAAAATAATTAAGAAAAAAAATCCAGAAAGTTGGAACTGCATGATTTTTTTTCCCCTCATCACCCAACTTTATTCAGTACATGATGCAGTAAAATGAATGGTGCCATTGAAAAACACAACGCATCCCCCCAAAAATACTCTCCATTTAGTTATGTTGATGGGAGGAAAAAACTGTAAAATTGCCTTGATGTGAAGGGGTTTAATGCATGTGTCAAGTGTCTATAGTGCAGGGCATGGATCTGAATAACCAGGTTACATTAATAAATGTTTGAACCCAGAGATCTGCCTCTGTGCTGTCTGCATTCTGTCCTAGATGATGTGATAGTAGTTCTGTGTAGTTCAGCAGGCTCCTGTACCCACTCTCGCCTGTCATGTCACCATCAGAGCTGCTGCCCCCCCTACAGTCTCCTCTCACACCACAGTAGTCCTTTCCTGTTGATGTTAGGAGTGACGTGTCCCTTATGGTGTACTCATTGGCAATGTTGTAAGTTAATAGTCTAAGACCAGCGGTGGTGTGCGCCATGCCAGAAATCTTGCTCTGTCCAGGGACTGGAGTGAGATTTCTGGCATGGGAACGCAACAGCTTGTATTGAATTAGACTCGCTGTGGTGTTACGCCACCAGCCCTCCCAAGCTCCATAATTTTTTCTAGCTCCGTTTAAATTTAACGTTAAAGCTCCAAATTTTGACGCAAGTCTGTGACTCTTCAAAGCTGTTAGTCCACTTATTGGATGTAAAGGCTGTGAGTCAGGGCCAAGTATATTGCAATGTCTTCAAATATGCAAATTAACTCTGGTACAATATTGCAGGAGCAATTATCATTTTTTCTTCTCCCATGTAGATCCCCTAGTCTCTCCAGCTTCCGCTCTCTTTAATGACTTTGGTGGTCTCAGCATTTCTCAAAGAAGAAAGGTAGGTGACGGGCTCATTTCCATGTTTGTTTTCTATTTTGACATCTAAAGGAACAGGTTTTTCAAGATCCTCTTAGACCTCATTCAGACAGGATTTGTTTTTATTTTCCACATGCATATACAAGTTTGTTCAGTGCCAATTTTCATCCATTTTGTGACTTCAGTTCTTTTACAAAAAAAAAATTGTCCAATTCATTGACTTTATTTTTTTGTATTGCTCTCCCTTTTTCCCAGTCCTGATGCTTTAGTTTATTGTGACATGAAACACATGCTAATTCATAAAGGATACAAGTATAGATGGAAAAGGGAATCTGTCACCATGTTTTTGCCATGATGCAGACCCTGATTCCAGCAATGTCACTCACTGGGCTGCTTGGTGCAGTTTTCATACAATCATTATTTCTATCAGCAGTAGATTATCTCTAGAAGACTAGTAAACCTGCCGCCAGGTAGTCAATGTACCTACACCAGATTGGCAGCTTTCAGTGTATACTGTGCATAGACAGAAAGCAGCAAATCGGTGATGAGGACAGGGTTACACACAGCTCAGCATCCTGAGATCTGCAGTAGATAAAACAAGTTTTATTCCTCACTTGCTTCACCCAGTAAGTGATCCATCGCTGGAATCTGTTGATCCCCTTTGAGAGCGGCAGTATGATGTAGCGGCAATCTCAGCAGGTTTTTGCTCATAAATGTAAGGAGATTCGTACTGGATAGGGATAGACCATTGATGTAAAATCCGAGATATCCCCTTTAACATTGAAAAAAATGATGGCATTTAGCTGCAGATGGGCACGTTCGGACTTCTGCTGCAGATTTGCACTGTGGGCTGTGGGTTCGCATTCGCTGATCTGCGTGCGTTTGTCACTTATTGAAGCGGTTTTCAAATCCACTTTGAAAACATCCCGAGCCGTATGAGCAGCGAGGTGGATTAATTATTAAATATGTTGGGTTTCTTTGTGGATGGTTTTTCCAGCAAGCTAGCTTTTCATCATTGAATGTCTTCAAAATCTGCATGGTCCAAAACACTCAGCGTGAACGTATCCTAAATGTTCTCTACAATACCAGCCACCAGTCCACCCCCCCTTCAAGTAAAAGACAGTCTATTTCTGTGAATTGAGTAGCAGATGTGGCTGTAACTACATCCTTGTGTGTAGTGTCCCTGCTTTCCAATGCTCCTGAATGGTAAACCACCTAGCACTGCAGCAGGACGGGATCTTGGTGTAAAGCTGCATTTACGCTGCAAGATAATTGTACGAGTGTTAAACGCTCATTTCACAATGGTCTTGCAGGCTGCCAATCAATGCTCGTTTGTGCAGCATGAAAGATCATTTTTCTTGGTTCTGCATTGCGCTGTGTAAACCGGACTCACACCGGAGAGGACTATGGCACCGAGCGATCTAGTGTCTGTACCAGATCCCTCTGTGTCCATTATGTACTTTACTGTCTGTCGTTTAGTTGCCTGTTTATACAATCAGTAAAGGTTTAATGATTGGTCGTATCATGCCGCAGGTTAGTCCATGTTGGACCCTAACTCAGCAGATCTCGTGCCATAGCGCATCCTGCTCTTATAACCGGTCAATGGTTCCTCTCTTCATGGACTCGTACTGACTATATTATATTTTCTCTCTCAGCCTTAAATCTGTTATGTAAGGTTGGGTTTTCTAATACGTGTTCTGTTTTTTGTTAGACACCCAACCCCACTGCCAGTGAGTTTATCCCCAAAGGAGGATCCACGTCCCGGTTGAGTAATATGTCTCAATCCAACATATCTGCCTTCTCCCAAGCATTGTTCTCCAACCCATCTATGGCAGGTCCTGCTGCAGCTGGTCTAGCTCCAGGTAACTATTTCTAAAGGGTTTGGGGGAATTACTAAGCAAAGATGCCTCTGGAGTAGCTCAGATTGCTAAAAAATTATATAATACCACAGTCAGACAATACCACAGTCCCCAGGTGGTATTGTCTGACTCTGACTACTGGGACTCCCACGGGTCCCTAGCACATGGTCCTGATCCCAGTGATGGCTGCACTGCACAACCATGAGCAGCAGCAGTGGTCAGGACTGAGCAGGACTGAGCAGAGCGCTGTGCTGCTTCTCTAATCCCATAGATCTGGAATGGAGCGGCCCTGCACATCCTTCACGGTCTTTTTTTTTTTTTTTTTTTTGTTTGCGCAGTGGGAGCAATGGGGGGGCTCAGGTGATTGCTGGGGACTTCTATCCACAGGATAGGTAAGGTGATTAAATATCTGTTGCAGAAACCCATTAAATGGCAAACTAAGCTAACGGAGAGGTGGCATACGTAAGTGCCGAACACGTCCAGCAGGAGTGTGCCAAGTTTACCATTGTGCACCAGCATAGTCACTGGCTGTGCCCTCTAGTCTTATGCTGGCCACATCTGACATGTAGTGTAAGAGCCGACCTTCGTTAACGTCAGAGGTCTGTTCTCATGACGTCCCCTGGGGTCAGATCCTTGTCTGTTTTCTGTACGCAGCTTTTATTTCCTAATTATTTCTGAATTTGCCGCACTAGCATTATACTTTGTATTTGGCTGACACTTTTCACCAGATGAAAGCACAAGTGCAGTCTGTGTCCTTACAGTCTATGGTTTAATCAGGGTTTTTACCTGAAAAAAATGTATAATTTAAATTAAAAATAAAAGATGTCACCCTGCAATTCAGACAGAAGCCCCTTACTGACTGCATAAACTCCCTGTGATTGGGGCCTAAGTGTAAATTATGCTGATGTAGTTCTGGTTACCATATACTCAGCAGCTGCTTAATCTTTCTTAATAATGGATTAGATCATTTTTGGATTAATTGTTCAGACCTAATACAGTCAACTGGTGCTGCAGTGTAAAGAATGGTGTAGAGGGAGAGCTGCTCCTCTGAGGTCAGGAGCTGGATTTCTGACTACTTCATACTCTATAAAGACCATAAAGATAAGCCGCAGGGACTGATCATAGCTATGATCTGCTAAAACTGACAATACGTCAAGGGTAATGTATTATAGGATGCAGCCAGGAGCGTCTCACAATTACTGTCTAGAATTACAAGAAAGCGTAAAGTTACACGATCAGTCATGTGTGATTTTCTTGATTAAAAAGAAAATCTCCTTTTTTATGTAGCTTCTTTCCAGTTCCACACATCCATGAATCATGGACCGTTCTCACATTGGAAAGCCCAGTCCAACCACGGAGTCTTCCAACCAAAGCGAACCGCGGTATAGCTCTGAACCGGAGACCCGGCGGTCGGGTTGGGCCTTTCAATCTGAGAATGGCCTGTAAAAATTTTGCATTTTATTTAAAAACAGTTAAGATGTGTGCAGTTCAAAATATGGCTTCCAGCAAAAGGTGGCATAGGAGGACGAAGTAGGCAGTACACCTTTGTGAGACCAACACTTGAGGTTATAGTACAGTGGTATACATTTACTAGTTAAAGTTGCAATGATTCATAGTTGGGCTATGTTCACATGCAGCATCTTCTCTGCAGTAAAAATGCCGCATTCAAAACACCGGTTTTGCTGCAGATTACACTTGTACTGTAAACAAATCACATGTTTTATTCACCAAAAAACTGTTCTGTGGGTTTTTTGCACTTTCCAATTGCTTTCTATGGCCGAGGAGTGAAAGAATTGACATGCTGCAGACTAAAGCTGCTGCCGTTCTGCAGGTCTGTCAGAGCGTGTGAATCAGATTTCTTCTGAAATCTCATAGCATTATGTTGCTGTTTTTCTTCTACAGAAAAGCGGAGTATGAACATTGCCATACCTGCCACCGCCCTCAGCACACGTTTCGCATTTATAGCTTCCTCAGGACCGAGTGTCCATGTAGTGCTTATATACACAATGCCTGATGGATGGGGCAGGCACATGAGGATGATCTTGTCCATTATCCTTGCTGGTGTAGTATATACTGAGATGTGTTTATACCAGTATGTTGCTGATCTCCATTATTTGGGAATACTAATAGTATGTTTGATATTGTTGTGGTGTCATGGATATTTAATTACCTTCAATGACAAGTGACTGGCACAATGTCTTAAATAGAAGATGATGCGTGCCTACATGTGGTGGCAGAAGCTGAGCTGTCCTATGACTACTGAAAATCTCATATGGAATGGTGGCTATGGAGAAGTGCAGCGCACCACGTTCATATTTTTTTTCTACTTTACCCTAGCAAGTTAAAGGGAAGCCATCATCAGATTTTTGCTACGTAATCTGAGAGCAGCATGATGTAGGGGCAGGGACACTGATTCCAGGGATGTCGCTTGCTGTAGTTTGAATACAATCAGTGTTTTATCAGTAGGAGATGATCATTGCAGTATTAGGGGTCTTGTGCAAGGCAGTCCAGCTAGTCTAACTACTGATTGGCAGCTTACTGACTATTGGCAGTATATAAAGAAAGCTGCCAGTCAAAGGTGTTGATCAGTTCAGCATTCATTGCTCTACTACATCTACAACAGAGATTTTATCAGAACTACATTAAGCAGCCCAGTAAGTGACACATCACTGGAATCGGGGTCTCTGCCCCTACATCATGCTGCTCTCAGATTACATAGCAAAAACCTGCTGACATATTCTCTCTTCTTTCTTTTTTTTTAACCCCTTAGTGACCACATATATCTTTTTACTGACCTTTGATATAGACTAGTATCCCCTGACTGGTGACCATACTGTAGCTGACACCCTGCTGCATCAGCTACGATCAGTGTTGGCATCAACCATGACTGTTTAACCCCTTAAATGCAGGGGTGCTCCTGCTTTAACTCCATTAGCACCCTTTGATCTTGATTGTGTGGTCCTGATGTTTGCCATGGCAGTTCATTCCCTTAGAGTCTGCCAGCTATAGCAGCCTGTACAGAAGTCATCAAAATTTAGGTGGTAAAAAAAAAGAATTTTTTGCATTAATTCCTAAATAACCCTTCAGGAGTTTATGAACTACTTGAATGTAATTTTGGATACGTTGAGGTGTGCAGTTTTTAAAATGGCATCACTTTTGGGTGGTTTCCAATATAGAAGCCCCTCAAAGTCACTTCAAAATGGAACAGGTCCCTATAAAAAATAAGTTTTGAAAATTTTCTAGTAAAAGAAATTGCTGCTCCTTTTTTTTTTTTTTTTAAACCTTCTAAGATACTATCAAAATAAAAAAGCATTTTAGAAATGGCGCTGATTTAAAGCAGACATGAGGGAAATGTGATTTATTAATGTTTGTGGTATGGCTAAATGATTATCCCTTTAATCCAGGTAAAGTTTGAAATTGCTATTTTATTTTTTATTTTTTTTATACATTTGGCAAATTTCTTGTTTTTTTTTTTTTTTTGTTTATAAAAAAAAACAAAAACCTAAATTTACTATTATAAAGTAATGTGTCACGAAAAAAATCTCAATCAATAAGATGTTGAAGCGTTCCAGGGCTTTTACTACATGGTGACACTGGTCAAATTTAAAAAAAAAAAAAAAAAAAAAAATCTGGTCACTAAGGGGTTAAACCTCATCCATTGCAGAAGCCCTCCTACCCCTTGCTCCACAATGTCACCCTTCCAAGTTCTTGCTCCGTTAGGTGCACGCTGGGTGCAAGGACTCTCGTTCTGAGCCGCTGGCTTGTACACAAGTTGTTGCCTTGGAGAATGCCGCCCCAATCTTCTTCGAGTCTTATCTTCAGATCTCAAAATAACTTTCTCTGCTGCAGAACATTTTGTCTTCTTTTGAGGCTTTATCTCTTCACTTCTCCTTTTTGACCCTCATCATGATAGTTTTCATATTCCTATTTCAGAACTGAAAGTTGGACTTTTTCAGTGCCCCCACCCAGGCAGATGCCTGTAGGGGGTTGCTAGAATCTGAGGGGAGTTCTCTTCTCCCTTGTATCGGGGGCTTTCAGCTGTGACCCACAACTTCTATACAACACATGTCCCAGGTGTACATGAGAGGTAATCTTTGTGACATGCAAGTATAACGCCCAAGATATTAGGTCCAGTGACTTGCCTGTTGGTTTGCACAGAGGGCCTGTCATTTATACAGTAGTGAGGCCTACATGGAAATAAGGGGCATTTTAAACAAAAAAAAAAAAAAAAGTTGCCCCAATTGCTTTTCTTGTAGAACTGGGCCCAAACTCATACTGTCCACTATATCATGCTAGAAATTGCTTTCAACAAGGTATACAGCAGCTGTCAGTCCCTCAGCTGGAGGGTTCACTGAACAGCCATAACATCATACATCTGCCTGATATAAGGTGGCTTCCCCTTGTGCGGCCATAACCGCTGTGACCCACGAAGACATGGACTCCACAGATGATGGCTGTTGTCTTGTGCTATCGAGCAGCAGATCCTGTAAGTTACGAGCTGTGGCCTCCATAGATTGGGCTTTTTATTTTATTTTTTTCCCAGCACATCCCACAGATATAATCAATCAGATCAAGATCTCTAAATCTGGACACCCTTGGTCTCTATCGTATTCCTGCAGTGTGGCCGGGCATGTTCTCCAGCTGTAGGCGCACTGACATTAGGGAATTACTACAATGCAAGGGGGGGGGGGGGGAGAGTTTGGTCTGTACAATATGTGGGCAGCTGCTACATGTTGCATCCACATGCCAGGACCTAAGGTTTCCCAGCAGAATTATACCCAGTGCATTGCATGGTCTGCTGCCGCTTGTCTAATAGAGGCCACATCCAATGCCCCGCTAGCTGTGTCTCCCATTGTTCAGTCATCTGATGCCTAATGGATGGGAGAAGTTAAGCCATCCATAGGATTGGTGATCCTAATAGTTGGACCCAACCCAAGCTACCACCTTGATTGCCATATTGGAGTTCTGCAGTGCCCTTGCTCGCTTCTGTTATGCTGGAGCGCTGAATTTTACTTTTTCCAGCAACTCCATGGAGGATAGGACCCCATTATGGCAATCATTGTGGGTCCTTGTGGTCAGCTTACCACCGCTCTAAAAGTTATCACCTATCCTGTGGCTAGGGGATGGCTTCTAGCTACCGAAATGCTCCAGTAAGTGTTGAAAACTTTACAGATTGTGTAGTGCTCATTTATAACCTGTAGAGGTCAGCAGAGTACCATCACTGTTTGCACAGCCATTGCATTCCCATATCAATGCTGCTCTAACTTGTAAAACCATCTAGCAAAGGGGTAATCCCCCCGAATATATTAATACAGAGTGTCTATCAGGAAATGATTTTATTGGCTTTAAAACCCTTAAATCTCCAGGTTAGTTGTCAGTTCAGTGTTCCCTGCGCTGCTACAGCTGTGCTGCAATCCCCCGGGGCTAATATCACCGCACCATCTGCTGTGTACTTGATGTAGTTTCTGTATGCCCTAAAACTACCACTGCTAATCATTAGATGGAACAGAAAGTGCAAACATGTCATTGAAAGTTTCCACTCTCATCAAAACAAACCCATGGAGCTGTCAATCTGGCTCTGCTGTCTGTATCTGAGGCATGGTTTGGTTGTGATCATCCAGCGTAGCCTGTGGGCTTTCCTCTGGTGTTCATGTGGCTTCTCATTAATATCACACCACTTCAGATCCATGGGTGTGTTTGCCCAGAATGACCCGGTGGTGCTACATGGACGGCCTATTGTGATGGCCAACACAAGCTAGGCTACAGACTGGTGATAAAGGGGTTGACTGGTGAAAACAAGTGCTCAGGAATACTCAAAACTAACTCTATAACCTTGGTGTATAACTAATAATTTTATTGCATCTGTCTATAATAAAGATTTTAGGTTTTTTGACATCACATATTTTTTTTTTTCTCCTTCTCTTCCCAAGGGATGTCTCTGTCAGCTGGGTCTTCCCCACTTCATTCTCCTAAAATCACACCCCACACATCCCCGTCTCCAAGACGGCGAAGCCACACACCCAACCCAGCCACCTACATGGTGCCCACCAGTGCCTCAACACCAGTGACAAACTCCGTTTCTCAGCCCCCATCTGCAGGACAGGTTATCCAGAAAGAAACTGTTGGTGGAACCACGTACTTCTACACGGACACCACGCCTGTGCCGCCCACCGGAATGGTAAATGCAGTCACCCAAGGGATGTAGGAAACCGAAGTCGTCATGGAGAGTAAATCTATACCCGTTTTTAATGTGTTTATTTTTATTTTTTCTAAAAGGTTTTTCCAAATTATCACCTCTATCCTCCAACTGCTCCTCATGTTGCTTACATGCAGCCCAAAGCAAATGCACCTTCCTTCTTCATGGCGGATGAACTCAGACAGGTACCGGCTGCTTCAGAAGGAGAATGCCGCACCAATTCCACCCAAGAAATTGTGACTTGTGAAGTGGACCAGATTCCCCTCCATCCCTCCTGCATTGACTGACAGGCTACAATTTATCCATTTGTAGTCCATTGCTCACAGCACATCAGCCATTTTCCAGGGCAGTCTCCAGTCATTTCTTTAGGCTCCATTTACATTAGTCAGTTTTGTGGCATGAATACCGTAGTCTGCGCAACTCCTTAATGTTAAATTCTGAAGCTGTAACACAGTGTATTGGGATAAGTATGCAGACTGTTTAAGACAAGTTGTCAGGATCTCCATAGTAATTCTGCAGTGTCATACACTATGACCCATGTTTCCCAGACTGCTACAAGTCCTGTTGTGGGATTGTTAATCTGCAGATGCCATAGTTTATGGCTGGCACGTACCACATTGCAGCACAACTTATAAGCAAGATTAATAAGGCAGTAGGTGAAACCACATGGCTACAGCCACCACAATGGCGGCACAACTATGAAACCGCTACTACTCAAAGACTATTACGTTAATTGTGTTTTGGAGGATATATTTTACATAGTATCTAATATGTTTACAGCTTTTCTTGTTTTTCCTGTGACTACTAGGAACTGATCAACCGACATTTGATAACGATGGCACAGATCGACCAAGCAGATATGCCTTGTAAGTGTCCTGCTTTATTTCAAGCTTCCTCTTATACTCCTCTGCCGTGCAGAATTTGCCCCCAACACAATCTTATCTCCTTTTCTATTTACTTTTGGTGTCTTTTTTTATATTTTTGCAGCAGGTTCTTCCTTAGTGATAGAAAATTTGAGATTCAATTCTTGTTAGAATATTCCCATGTGAAGTTGCCCCCTAACTCGTCATCTTTATTTGACTCGGTGCATCTGTAACCTGCTGGTGGATTAAGTTGCAGCACTTTTTTTTTCTTGTTTCCTCCACCTTTCTTTAGCCGTACCTGCAGAGGTTGATAGCTACCACAGCCTTTTTCCCCTGGAACCACTTCCTCCTCCCAACAGAATCCACAAGTCCAGTAACTTTGGATATATCACTTCGTGCTACAAAGCTGTAAATGGCAAAGATGACCTGACGTACTGTCTGAAAAGAGTCCATGGTGAGCCCGATTAGATGGCACTACTATGAATGGGTCCAGTGTTTGTCATGGGTAGAAGCCATGACTGTGGTTTGGCAGCCACAGGTATTGTCATAGCAAACATCAAGGAGAAAAAAAAATCTTCAGGCTTATGGGTGATGTATGATAAAAAGTTATATCGTGGTACCATATTAGCCAGAAAAATCTATGTAAATACTTTTTTATGGCCAAAAATGACAAAAGTATTCTCTAAGTGATACCTTTATTGGCTAACCAGAACAAATATGGAAGCAAGCTTTCAGAGCACAGAGACCCCTTCAGGCAGGAAGGATTACAAAGGATTTGTAATCCCACCTGAAGAAGGAACCTCTGTCCTCTGAAAGCTTGCTTACCTTTATTGGCCAACCAGAAAAAATATGTATCGCTCCGAGAATACTTTTGTGATTTTTGGGCATAAGTATTTGCATCAGGTTTATGGGGAAAGACTTATAATCAAGACATAAATCACTTAGTTAGTGTTTCGGTGTCACTGAGCTACATGTTTTCCTTCATATTGCAGGCTTTCGTCTGGTGAACACAAAATGCATGTCTTTGGTTGACACGTGGAAAAAAGTCCAGCACTCCAATATCGTCAGCTTACGCGAAATGTTTACGACCAAAGCGTTTGGAGAGCATTGTAAGTTACATGGTAGACGTTTTTACATGCATGGCGGAGGCATGAAGCTGTATAAATGGGGGGATATGGATGGTGTGTGTTTTTAATTGTGTTCAAAGCAGGAATTGCCCAAAAAAATATGGATCCATACTTGGTAAACAATGAAGAGGCATTTAAAAAAAAAACAAAAAAAAAACCTTTTAACCTCTTTATGGCTGGACTCTTCGCCATGCTTGCGCCACTTAAATGCTGATCTTAATTCACCACCCCGATTGTTGCTGCATGGGCAGGCAGGAGCCAGCTGTCCTGCCGCCTGCGTCTTTGTGAAGCGGGCTGGGCACCTGAACCCGCGTATATACCTGCTGTATGACGCCACGTAATAGATCTTCATGGAGCTGGAAGGGGTTATTTATGAGAATGGCACTTGGTTTTACCAGGAATTGTGGGTATTACCAAAAGTAAGGAGCTGGACCTTATAAACTAAGATGATGCCATTTTTACTGGAGCACTGCTGCCCCCCTTCAGTCAACGGGAGGCGCTAGACCCTCAATATAGGGACAGACAATTCTGGAACACCCCCATAAAGCAACTTTGTAAAAAAAAAAAAAAACAACAAAAAAAAAACTTAATTTGGCCACATACATGGTAGGGTTTTGTATCAGTATTTTGTAAGACATTACTTGGCGTAGTCTCTATGCTCTATTCACAGCTGTCATCAGTGGCCTTAGGGTACGTTCCCATGATTAATGTTTGTTTTTTTGATGCTACAGAATTTGTGCAACCATTCTTCAGCTTGGTTTATTTGCGTTTTTTATATGCGTATTATTATTTTTCTTTTGACGCATGCGTTTGTCTCAATAAAGCTGGTTGAAACACAGGCAGCAGAGCAAAGGGGAAGCTGCCAAAAGCAAAGTTTAACACTTAAACACGTAGAGACACAAAAAAAAAATATATAAAGCTATAGATGATAAAAATATTAGACAGAATAAAGGGATATCCCGCAGATATCGAACTTCCCAATCCCCCTACATGTTATAAACTTGCACCCTTTAGTGCTTTTCATGTGCCACTAATAAAGGGTGTTTAGCCTTGTTTAACCTAATAAATTAAAAAAAAAAACAACAAAAAAAAAACGTTGTGGGGTCCCCTCTTGGATAACCAGCCAAGGTAAAGCAGACAGCTGGGGCTTAGATGCGCCAATTCGGGTGCTTAGCCTAGGCTGTTACCGATGCCCTGGTGTGTTGGCAATCGGAGTAATGGTTTTTGGAGTTTGTCAGCTTTGTAATGTCCGCTGGCATCAGGCCCAGGGATTAGTAATGGAGAGGAGGCGATCAGACACCCCCATTACTAATGCAGGAAGTATAAAAAATAAATAAAAAAATTTAAAAAAAGGCATGTGGGTCTGTCATCCACAAATAAAAACCTGAAAGACATTAAAAGAGAAATACAGTCCCTTGTTCTCACAAATTAAAAAAGCAAAGTTCCCAGCTCGGACAGTCCACCGGTCCTCGATTACCTAGATCAAAGGCTGTAGATACTCGAGGCTCCCTAGGCTTTGATCAGCGGCCTCTCCGTGCTCACACGAGACCCGGGGACTGAGCGGTGACATCAGGAATCTGCCCAGAAGACTTCAGCATACCCGCAAGAGAAATTGACATGCTGCGTCTTGGAAAAACGCACCGCAGGTCAGTTTACGCAGCGTAAAACACAGTGGGCAGTAGATTTCTATTAATCCCATCCACTGTGCATGTACTGTACGACACGGCGTTTTGGACGCAGCATAAATACACCAGAATGCTAGTAACACTGATCGTGCATACTTTGTGTTTGCCTGAATTTAATTCAGTTCTCTACAATTCCTTGACCTTTTAATCACAGGTGACATCATTCTTTTTATTGCCTTTCCTTTCAGCCTTGGTTTTTGCCTATGACTTCCACGCTGGAGCAGAGACCATGATGAGCCGACATTTTAACGACCCCAGTTCGGATGGTTATTTTACAAAGAGAAAATGGGGTAAGGATGACTTGCAGCCAGTTCTTTACATTTGGGTTGACCTATTCCATAGCGTCGTACAGATGATCACTCACATCAGTTCCTGGTTAATATATAAATATGTAAAAATTTATATTTTTTAATTTGGATGCTCAGAGGAAAATGCTTAGTGTCTAGGTGCAAGCTGTAGTCTCAGAAAACCTTGAGGGAGTGTAAACTAATGTTGCTTTTCTCCACCACACTGATCATCATTGTAATAAGATGTGGATCATGTATAACATTTCCTTGTTGATGGTGATACAAGGGGAAAGTGCATGAAGTGTCACTTAGGTTTTCTCTGTGATTTTGGTTTTGACTTTACAGGGAGTCTGCAGTGCGACAGCTCTTGGTGCAAAATATGTTCAGTTTGAGTCAAACTATTATCCATCAGGAGCTGTAGAAAATGTGGTGAAATTAGAGGACGTCCTCAGACACGAGCTACTCTGCTTTGTTTCAATCTTTCCCCTGTAAACTGCAGACTTGTAGACCATTTCATTCCATGCGTCACTACACTAAATTAACTTTATAGTGAAACTTTCACATCTCAATTAAACTTTGCTTTGTTTTTAGAAAATAAGATGGTTCTTTTTATATTTTTGTTGTAGGCCAGCATGACGGTCCTTTACCCCGCCAACATGCTGGGTTGCTACCAGAGTCCCTCATTTGGGCTTACATCGTCCAGCTAAGCTCAGCACTGCGAACCATCCACACCGCAGGCCTAGCGTGTCGTGTAATGGATCCAACCAAGATCCTGATCACAGGGAAAACCAGGTATCTCTAATCTTCACATTAGTTCCAAATCCTTGGATTATAAGGGGTAATCACAACTTGCACATTTGTCAGTCACATGACGCCCCATAAATGTGTAGTAAATGTGGATCCCACAAGTACTTGTGTGTGGGAATCCCAGCTACCTCTCAGACAAGCGGTGTGTTCTGATAAGTCCCTCAATCAATAGAACGTTAACAACAACTCCGTATCCTAGAGTGGATTCACTGGTATAAAGTGGAAATCACTTTTTTTTGTGCATTTTATTTATTTTTAGGCTGCATGTCAACTGTGTTGGAATTTTTGATGTTTTAACCTACGATGGCAGTCAGAGTAATCCTGTAGCGCTAATGCCCCAATACCAGGTGAGTCCATTCTACACCATGAATGTCTGGTAGTACTTCTCTCCTATTTGTACACCTCGCCTCGCTCTATAGATCTATATTCCTATATGGCCCAATACACCTTACCCGGTTATCCCAGTGACTAGATGAATAAAGCTGAATTCACATGCACCGTTTTGCTGTATATTTTTGCTTTTTTACTAAAAGCAGTTCTTGCGACTACCTTCTAATGAACCTGGGATTACTCCTCGTACACTAGGTGTGATTCTGCCTTTATAACCACGGCTCTGCCCAACCATCACTACAGACTCAAGACATGCATGAAAAGCCTGCTCATTTAGTATCTGATCAACCCTTGGCCAGTAATCCTGTGTCTTGGACAAATCAACATGATCAGTTAATGGCAAATTTCTCAACATTGAAACTCTGGCAAGGTGGTTGTAATGGCGTTGTCCAGCATCTTGCAGTCTGCATTGCCTCTTTTGTAATGTCGCCCCGTTTAAGTATTTTTGGATTTCGGTACCCTATAGTGGGCTGACACCTAATTAAACTATTCAGTTTACTAAAGATATATGCCTTTAGTATCCATATAGCAAGTCAGTGTTTGTATGAAAGGGTTTTTTCCATTTAAGAATATTAACTAATTAGGCTATAAAACAGCTGGGACCCTTGCAGAAATACTGTCCCCCTCAACATTAAAAAGATTGCCCATAAACAGCAGTTTTCACCTAATCACAGGATAGATGTATGATCACTGGGGGTCTGCTGCTAAAGCCCTCAGTGATCTCAAGAAAGGAGACTCAACAGTTCCTGTGTGAATGAAGCTTTGCTGAGCATATGCAACCCTGCTACAGTCGAGGTCTAAAATTCCTATAGGCTTTTAAAGGAACCTGTCGCCAGCTTTGTCATATATCCACTAAAACAATCGCTTTATTCAGCGCCTGTGCTGCATGCCATAAAAAAAAATTATATACCCCCTGTTGGTCTGGTCCGATAGGCGTCCTTTCTGTGCTGTCTATCCCTCCTCCCGGCTGCCGCTCGCCATCCTCCTGCTTTGATTGACGTGGATGACTTCTCCTGCGTCATCCACATTGCCGGGTAAACTCTTGCGCCTAGAGGGCACAGAAAGGATGCCTGTCGGACAGGATTTACATACAGCACGGGAGAACTTCAAAAGGTTTTAGAGGGGTATACAGAGGTAATCAGGGGGTTAAATAACTTATGGAGTGCAGCACAGGTGCTGAATAAGGTGGTAGTTTAAGTTGATATGACAACTTGTGACAGGTTCCCTTTAATGAAGCCATACAAGTTAATTCACACAGGGAACTTTGGGGCCCTTTCCTGATATCAGTGAGTGCTTCGGCCCCCCATTACTTGTATTCCACTACCCTGTGGACAGGTGATATCTGTATAATGGGATTACCCTAAAGGGTAGTTTCATTCAGATATATAGAAAATATGGCAGTAGATGTGACTGTCTCCTTTTTAATAACAAGCAGAGTACGGTCACGAGAGCGTCTCCTACTCACTCCCAATCATATGAATGAATGACCCCAATGTAAGACTTTGTATTGCCTGTCTGAACTGCTTTTTATCACTTATTTCTTGCTTTCAGCAAGCAGATCTGATCTCCCTCGGGAAGGTTGTGTTGGCGTTATCTTGCAATTCTTTGGCTGGAATCCAACGGGAAAACCTGCAAAAAGCGATAGAACTTGTGAACATCAACTATTCCTCTGACCTGAAAAATCTAATCCTGTAAGGCTGACACCTCATAACATTGTAACGTTCATGTCAGTGGTTAGCAGTTGTCAGGTTTTTGGTGATTTACCATGTGTCCTTTTCACAACTGACAGTGAATGTGCAGCATTTCGTCTGTAGTTCTTACACTGTAATCCATGGCGCTGGATGTCTAGTAGCAGTCTCTGTATTATAGAAAACACATTGACCAGCATGTTGAAAACAGCGGATAGGTGGTGTGGAGGGGATACCACTCACACCCCATAACCGCAAAATAACGGCTTCTCAAAAAATCGATGAAAAAAACGAAGAGGGCAAATGAGTATACTGGCATAAATAAGCTTTATTATTTAAAAATTATCTTAAACAGTATCAAAAATGTAAAGACAATATGTAGACTTGCGGATCATGAATCCCACCATATCCTTAAACCCATAAAAAGGTAAAGGACTAGGTACCTAAGCAGTACATCACAGACTTGAGATGAAAAAATGGGTACAAAAAGAAATGGCTATAAATAGGCATTGGTCCCCTAAGGAATGGAGTCCTAGGGGGAACCATGAAGATACATTGACATCATAGGATGGGCTCAGGTCAGTGACTATTGTATGACACTTCACCTAGAGATACCATCCAAAAAAAAAACTGGATAGAGAGTGGGTAAAAGAAAGGAGAAGGCGGGAAAGGTGGTACAAGCAAACATTGAAAGTACTAGACAGTAAAATGGGGGTCAGGTCAATTAGGTAAACAATGTATCATTGAATTCATCATATAATAGATCACCAACATGACCAAAATGACTCACCCATGAAGGTATAGAAAGTTGCTGGTTGCTCCCGTCAGAACGGGCCTCGTTCTGACTGGAGCAACCAGCCCTCCTCTGTCCCCCTTACGAGCAACTTTCTATACCTTCATGAGTCACTGACCTGAGCCCATCCTATGATGTCAATGTATCTTCATGGTTCCCCCTAGGACTCCATTCCTTAGGGGACCAATGCCTATTTATAGCCATTTCTTTTTGTACCCATTTTTTCATCTCAAGTCTGTGATGTACTGCTTAGGTACCTAGTCCTTTACCTTTTTATGGGTTTAAGGATATGGTGGGATTCATGATCCGCAAGTCTACATATTGTCTTTACATTTTTGATACTGTTTAAGATGATTTTTAAATAATAAAGCTTATTTATGCCAGTATACTCATTTTTTTTCAGTCTCTGTATTATGACTGACTACTGCCTATTTATAGTGTACAGCAGCACCGTGTGCATATTCTATAAGGCACTACACAGGAGATTAGATCTAATCAGGCCGCCATAAATTATTTCATACGTGTAAATGATGCCTTCTGTATGGAAACTTCAAAAGGGAAGTAGAACTTCTTGTAAGTTCTCCATTTCTAACAGTATAGAAACCCTCCAGTTTCAGTGAGTGGGGGGACAACCTATTACATAAGACCACTCTTCTTCTTTTTGCAGCTAAACCAAAGTTCTAAACCCTGTATTACTTGTATATGAAAACCTAACATTGCTCAATTAACAAAGTGTTTCATGACTTGTATTAGTAATTCTTATCCCAGTAGCTGATAACAATTACAATACACCCTTGTTGGATTATTTCTTAGCCATCAGCTTAACAGGTTCTTGTGTTGCCTTTTTTAAGTTTTGTCAGCCTACCACATAATTACTACCTATCCTGAAAAACGCTGTGCCCTATTGTGATAGAAGTAGTTGGCACAGACTTATACCCTGGCTGCGAAGAAGGACCCAATACTTGCCCATGTTCTCTGAAGCCATCCTGTTTCCCCAGATCACTTGGTTTCAGTGCTGTGACGGAGAACAAGGACTAGTATTTAAAGGGAGGGTATCTGTCACCAGGTTTTTGCCACTTAATCTGAGAACATCATAATGTAGAGACAAACTGTTGCCTGTGATGTATATCGCTTGCTGAGGTCTTATAAAATCACTGTTGTATTAGCAGGAGATTATCACTAGAAGACTAGTAAACCTGCTGCCAGGTAGTCCTCCATATTCATGAGCTCTGTATAACTAACTCAAACCACTGATTGTCAGCTTTCTGTCTATGCACAGTGTATACAGAAATCTTCTACTTGGTGGTGGGGTTATACAGAGCTCATCAACATGGAGGACTTCCTGGCAGCAGGTACTTGTCCTTTAGTGGTGGTCTCCTGCTAAATCATAGAGCAAACAGTGATTTTATAAAAAAAAATACAACATTGTTATATTGCTGAAATCTGGGTCTGTCCCTACATTGTGCTGCTCACCCTTTAAAGGGAACTAGTTATTAGGAGTGCTTCATTAGCAGCCGAACACCCTTTTTAATGTATATGGTATAATTCGGACATGTACAGTAGTGTTCAAAATAATAGCAGTCTGATATGAGTAACCAGATTAATCACTGTTTTTGATATAAATTATATTACCACAAACAATTTACCAATTGGTGCAGTAGATTCTAAGAAAACCACCAGACATTCATGATCAGCATGTTTGAGTCTGTGTTTGAATAATTAATTGAAAGGAGGTGTGGTCAAAATAGCAGTGTGGAGTTCAATTAGTGAGGTCAATCATTCTGTGAAGAAACAGGGGTGAATAAGGTGGCCCTTATTTAAAGGTGAAGCCAGCACATGTTGTACATGCATTTCTCCTTGAAAGCCTGAGAAATATGGGTCGTTCCAGACATTGTCCAGAAGAAAAGCGTACTTTTGATTAAAAAGTTGATTGCCGAAGGTAAAACTTATAAAGAAGTGCAGACAATGATAGGCTGCTCAGCTAAAATGGAAAGCAAAACCAGAAAGACATGGAAGAAAACTGAAGACTACCATTCGAATGGATCGAAGAATAGCCAGAACGGCAAAGGCTCAGCCAATGATTAGCTCCAGGATGATCAAAGACAGTTTCAAGTTACCTGTGAGGACTGGACAGTTAGACGCCTGTGTGAAGCTAATCTCTCTTAGCAAGAAGTCCCCCGCAAAGTCCCACTGTTAAAAAAACGTACTGAAGCGGATGCAATTTGCCAAAGAACACATCTACTGGCCTAAAGAGAAATGGAGAAATCTTTTGTGGACTGATGAAAGTAAAATTGTGCTTTTTGCGTCCAAGGGCCACAGTTCGTCAGACGACCCCCAAACTCTGCATACAAGCCACCGTACACTCTGAAGACAGTGAAGCATGGTGGTGCCAGCATCATGATATGGGCATGTTTGTCTTGCTATGGTGTCGGACCTATTTACTGCATACCAGGGATCATGGACCAGTTTGCATATATTAAAATACTTAGAGGTCATGTTGCCTTACTCTGAAGAGGATATGATCTTGTAATGGGTGTTTCAACAAGACAATGAGCCTAAACACCAGTAAACAAGCAAAATCTTGGTTCAAGTCCAACAAAATTGAGGTTATGGAGTGGCCAGCCCAATCCCCGGACCTTAATCCGATAGAAAACTTGTGGGGTGACATGAAAAATGCTGTTTGAGGCAAAGCCAAAAAATGTGGGATGTAGTCAAAGCATCCTGGGCTGGAATAACAGTTGACAAGCGCCAGAAGTTGGTTGACTCTATGCAACATAGATGTGAAGCAGTTCTAAAAAACTGTGGGTATATAACTAAATATTAGGTTAATAATTCTCAGGAATGTTAAATCCCCGAAGAGTACGTATTGTGAGAGTGTAAAGACAAATGCAGACACTGCTATTTTTTTTAGAACGGCCCCATATTGTCTTTGTTTTCTGTAAAGTAGTTAAAATATAAATACTTATGTTTTTGAACACTAGTGTATAAAGTAACTTGGTTAGGAGCATGTTATCTGGAGAGATACCTGGTCTGCCCCTCCCCTCCTCCCTTAAACAATCAGTCAAGAATAAACTCCAATTAAGCCAAAATATGTCCAATAAGGCAGGAATACTATATTCATCAAATGAAAAATGCAAATGTATTGATTTATATTCAATTAAAATATAAGAATACAAATAAAGGCTAAGGAAGATGTACCCAAAAAGGCTCCAAGAAAAAATCCTGGGAGGAATTGTTATTATACATCCTAAAGTTTCTACACAATTATGGGGCTCATGTGACCAGCAAATAAAATCCAAAATGTCATAAATGTGTGCGCCCACCCAAAATATGGAAGAGTAATGTATAGTGACAGTGTCAGCACTAATCAGGTACATCAATTACATGGTGCACAATGGGCTCCTGTAGATTGGCAGTGATGGATTATGTGGACAGCCTGTCCATGAAGATTACATTAGATACCCAAAGATTAGGGAGGAATCCTAATAAGCTTAGAGGTAAGAAAGCCAAACCGCAAGTAAATGAGCAGCTTACCCATGACGACAAAGTGCCAGTGCAAGGTCCCAGGAATAGCCTCTAACGCGCGTTTCTCATGTGCTTCATCAAGGGGAGTCCACTCCATTGTTCACCAGGTTATTCATGTACCTGTGATTATGTTGAGATTAGTGCCGACACTGTTACTATACATTACCTATATATATATCGGGAAAACGAAACGTGAATTACGCGTCCGGATAGGCGAGCACCTTGGAGACGTTAGGCATGGCAGGGATACACCACTCGCCAGACATATAATATCTAAACATGGGGGTGATGTGAGATGCATTTCATTTAGGGTTTTGGAGGTTGTGGCACGGTCAATCAGGCAGGGTGACTGGAATAAAAAAATACTCCAACGGGAGGCCTGTTGGATCTTTTGGATGGAGTCAATGGCCCCTGGGGGCATTAATGAACAGTTGAGCTTCTCGAGTTTTATCTGATTCCAAGAATGTGATATTAGGGGCCGAATAGAACCAGCCTATATGGTATTGGTCTAATGATCACCATATGTATATACCCATTGTGGCTAAATATGTATTTATATGTTTGGGACTTATTTTTCTCCTACTCTAACAGCGTTAAATACTCTGTGGATGATAAACAACATTGTAATATGTGGATAATACTTCAATTATATAATAGTCAGACTCCAACCTTCCTATTTATTATATACTGAATGCCTTTGTCCTCCGGTGTACAGCGTGTACATTTATTTTGCGCTGAATAACTTTTGGACATCTTAGCCCTGGTGCCGACCTGTCCGTCTATGGCACTTTAAATATATGGGGTATGTTGGTGGGAGGTATGTCCGTCTGGCCGGTGTTTGCATTGCTGGCTGCCATGACAATTACTGACAAACGTATATGGGGATGGGTGTAGACTTTGCCTCCTAACCATGTACCGCCACATTTGGATGACATCATATCCCGATGGACGCTAGTTAGACACCGTTACTTCCGGGTGTGTGCGTTCCAGATGCGCTTCAGATACTCTGATGCAGTCTGGTGACGTCATTTCCGGTGGGCGTCATTAGCATATCGTCATTTCCGGGTGCGTGCGTTCCATGTGCGGTCCACGGACTTACATTTGGCGGTGGACGCCGGGCATGTGTACGATGACAGCAGTACACAGGCGTTTGCAATTATCACTAATTATGGGGCTGAGCTGAGTTTATAAGGGAGGTATATGTGCAAGAATTTCCTACACATGCAGCATTGTCTGGCAATCTGGGGTGAGGGATTGAGGTCTTCCCCAGATCCCCTGATGAACCCTGGTGGAAACTAGGGGGAAACGCGTTGGGACTACTAAGGATAAGTGTCATTTTTTTTTTTTACTTACTAATGATATCTACTTTCTGACTGCTGGAATTGGGGACCATTAAGGTTTTAGTGTTATTGTTTTTTTACTAATGAAAATGTATATTCTGATTGCCATTTTCTGGTCTTTTGAAAAGGAATAGGGACTAATAATGATGAGTGTCTCTCTTTGAAAAGGTATAGGGACTAATAATGATAAGTGTCCTTCTTTCTGTCTACTATTATGTACATCTATGACAGACAGAGTCTGGACCTGATACTTTGATATAGATATTATGCTTTTTCAAATACCAATACTTAAATTCCATTTGATGTATGGGGAGACATCTACCTGGGTGGGATTTTGCTTTCTGAGCCCCCTTTTGAGGTATATAGCTGGACTATCAAAGTGTAGCATGTGTCCATATTTGATTGCTCTGGCTGCTATTTGATTTGTTTTGGCTATGGAGAAACAAGCACTGTGCTCCTCTACCCTAGAGCATTTATGTTTACCCGACCAAATGAATTTGGCCATCTATAATCATTGACCTATTATCGGCTTCTGTATTTATACGTTCACTTTTTCTACCCTTTCTCACTATTGTGGTTTTGTTTAATTTAAGACAAGGGTCCTTGTAGGGACATTAGGGATACCGACTTTGAGCGGGGGCGCCACGAAGTACAAATTAGGGTGCCAACCTCCGCTGTCAGGTAGGGACAGGATTTAGGGACATAACAGGGACAGCTTGAATCTGTATTCCCTCCCGGTCGGTGTATTACCTGATTCTATATGTCCTATCATTTAGAGTATTATTGTTGTTTGTCTATGGACTTTTAGGTCCTTTTTAGAGATTATTAATAAAAGTTATTTTTTAGGGGGGCTATGTGTCTGCTGGTTGTCTCTATTTATTAGGCCCCTCATGTGATATTTTGTTTAGGTGTTTAAACTATACATTACCTTGCCATATATTGTGAGGGAGCACATGTTTTTTGTTTTTTTTTTGTTTAACGTTCTTTTGGATCTTTCCTTTCCTGATTACTTGTAGATCGTATAGAAACGTTAGCTGTAAAATAACTATTTCTCCCAGAATTCTTTCTTGGAACCTTTTTGAGTACACCTTCCTTACCCTTTTTATTTGTAGTGTCTTATATTCTAACCTAATATCAATAACGTTTAATTATTTATTTCATGACTAAAGTACTCCTGTCTTGGACAGATTTTGCCTTTTTTAATGATGCTTGTGTTAGCCCCAAGCACCAGATGTGTCTAAAAATTATATAGTTGACTGCTGTCACTAAATGGACTCTTTACTTTTTTTTTTAAATTGCAATGCTCTGCAGCGCGACCTCTCGAATTTGCCACTTGTGTTTTAAACAAAACCTCAAAACTGCATAAAAAAAATAAGCTCTTGATCTTAGAAGTTATACAAAAGCGCCACTATTTTATCATGTAGGATGGCCGTACCTGTAATTGTGTTCATTATGTCTACAGATATTTGCTGACAGACCAAAACCGGCTGCGTAGTGTAAATGATATCATGCCAATGATTGGTGCTAGATTTTATACTCAGTTGGACGCAGCGCAGATGCGGAATGACATCATAGAGGAGGACCTGGCAAAGGTAAGCCCCCTGCTCCAGACGTCCTCTGCAAGTTCGGGGACTTCACGTGTATTTTGCTGTTCTATTTTTGTAAATTTTGGCCTCTGATCGTTGTAATTTGCACATTATTTACTTCGGGTTGTCATTACGTCTCTGCAGGAGGTACAGAACGGTCGATTGTTCAGACTCTTGGCCAAATTGGGAACAATAAATGAGAGACCAGAGTAAGTTGTGCGATTGCGGTTTGTTTGAACATTTTTGACGTGCTACAACTCAAAGCTAATTCTTCTTTTGTTTCGACCGACAAAGCAATCAGACAAGGAAATATATGGCACTGGTAAATGATAAAATGGTTAATATATCATCTCCCATAGAGTAACAGGTAAAGTTAATTCATTCGCCTATTTTGACTTTTCCCATAGAGAAGAATGAAAGGTCATGAACAACCTACTCAGTGTTAACATATTGCCAGTAATCTGATCATCATCACATTTGGCTGAACTTCACCAATTACATTTCTTGTAGCTAATTCATAAATGTTTGATGTATAAACATTGCCCTTTAACCCCTTAACTACATATGCCGTACAAGTTGGGAACAGGTGTATGGGGTGAGCCAGAAACTGCCTCTAACAGCCTGCGCATGAGCGTGTCGTTCTATGCTGCTCCAGGGCGTGGTCATAGGATGCCAATGGGTTACTATGAAAGCCGTGCGTCTATTGAAGACCTGTGCCAGTCATCACGAAGCTCCATTGAAACTATATAAGCCAATACTGTGGTATTGCTCTGTGTATATAGTACAAGCAATCAGACAGGTTCGATGGTTCAAATCCCCTAAGGGGACTTAAAAATTACTAATATAGTGTGTGTGTGTGTGTGTGTGTGTGTGTGTTAGTGTGTTAGAAGTATGAATATTCCCACAGAATACAAATCAGTCACTGGTTTTGCTGAAATTCTACATGTGGTAATCTAGGATCCTTATGACTATACCGAGCACAAAGCTGCCATGATATAAAGCTGCTCATCCACAACTGTTCGGTCTCTATACAGATTGTTTTTCGACTCCATAAAAGGGGCTTGATGCAGATAAATTGCATTCCTTATAAGAAACCAATAATTCCATAATACTTGCAAAATGTTCTACCTTTTATCAGATTTCAAAAAGACCCAGCCTGGTCAGAAACGGGGGACAGGTATTTGCTGAAACTCTTTCGGGATCATCTTTTCCATCAGGTGACAGAAGCGGGCACTCCCTGGATTGACCTCAGTCATATTGTATCTTGTCTTAACAAGGTAATGTATGGAGAGTGGTTTGTGCTACTGTATCTAATGTAGACTGCAAACTGGTGCAGGGAGATTCATAGGAGAAGAGCGCTGACTTGAACAAAGTTTATTCTCCAACCCCTTAAAAAAAAAAAACACTTTCTGGTAAGGCCAAGATGCAACACCTTCTCATTTCTAATAAGGAAAAGTAAGTTTCCTCACTAATTTAGTATAAAAGGTCTGGCTCTCTAAGAGGGAAGCTGAAGTCGTACTCTCCACTGTCTCACTATCTTAACAGCTGAGTTGCTGAATATAGCAAGATAGACAAACATCTTGCACCCATATTCCAGTTTAACAAGGGTGAACTGATCTTCAGATATTAGTCAGTCCTAGCAATTCCACTTCCAGCTTGAGTTCCACACAGGACACGGTCTCTTGTGGTGGCATGTAATCGGTGCTGTGAGAACAGGCCTTGCTGACTGTCCATGCATCATCTGTGGTGAAGCTATTGAAATAAGCAGAGAAGGGGGCTGGCTTGGCTATTGAAATGAGTCAATCAGCCCCTTTCATATATGGTTTCAGTGTCACATCAGCTTTGAGATCAAATGCTAATATCTGAAGATCAGGACCGTTTAGTAATTGGTGTATGAGTGCGTTGTATATCCTGCTATTTGGAATTTTTTTCTTTTCTTTGCAGTTAGACGCTGGCGTGCCGGAGAAGATCGGCCTCGTATCCAGGGATGAGAAGAGCGTACTTGTGGTAACTTACAGTGATCTAAAACGCTGCTTTGAGAACACGTTTCAAGAACTGGTAGCGGCAGCGAATGGTCAGTTGTAGTATTTGCTGAAAGCATGCAGGACATTGCTGAGGAACTAAACCAATTGCAAATTGCACTACAGCTGAGTTGTCATTGTCATCTCATTTCACTATTGGGAATCAAAACCGGAGATGAGCAAAGCTGCTTGCACTTCAGTCAGGTACACTGTTACTTGAAGGGAAAACACAATGTGTCGTTTCAGTTACCTGGAGGCTTTATCTGTGACGAATCCTTTTTTTTTTTTTTTTTTTTTGTCTTTAAATCTTGGAACACGCATGATGTTCCCCTTTTATTTTTCTCCACTTTGTATGCACTACTTTTTCATTTGAAGACTTTGACACTTAAGGGAATTTTTTTTTTTTTTTTACTTAGAACTTTTTTCTCCCAGGACACAGTTTCACCTTCGGCAATACCAAAGTCGTGAACCACTTGTGTCCTGGTTGTTCTGCTCTTTAGAACCCGCATATTTTTTTTTTTTTTCTCGACTTTAACCTTTGAGAGAATTTTGTTGGATGCCAGCTTTGGCTTGTGGAGGCAGATGGGAACCATCCATGTACCAAGAGGTGTTAATCTCGGTCAGTGCGCATGATTACAACACTTCATGGAGCTCCAGTTTATTTTTGTAACCTGTAAAAAAAACACAACCAGCCGCCACCTGTTATATAGACAATTTTCTGCTTATGCAAAATGTTTCCTATAATTTTTTGTTTTTGTAGTAATTGCCACAAACTTCAGGAATATCTACCAAACTTTTTCTTCGTCATGTCAAAAACCTCCTCTTCACTAGGGTATGTTACACTGGATATGGAGACACTGTTAAGAATAACTGAGTAAAAACTGGGGCCAGGATATTTGGCGCTTCATTGAGAATCTTTATTTGAAAGTATTGTTTTAAATGACTCCATCTTCTCTCTCCCGTCCTCGTTTTCTTAACTAAAAGCTGTGGCACCAATTCCATGAATTAAGAAAAAATAAACCTATTGTTATACTTTTTTTTTTTTTTTTTTTAAAAAGACTGCCAAATATTTAGGAGAACTGACTGTAAACATGTTTTTGGGCACTTAATATGGATATATTTTAATGATCCAAAATGCTACGTCATACGATACAGAATGGCGTACGAGAAGTTCCAGAACTATCGGAAAGACTTATGATGTTTCAGTATATGCGTTGACTTCAGTTTTAATGATTCTCATTATGTGTATTATTTAGAGAAGTCTTTTTGAGCCTTTACTGCTTCTCAGCTGTGTTTTTTTTTTTTTTGTTTGTTTTTTTAAGCTTTAAAAACCCCTTATAGGATCTTGCATTTGGAGAAAAACATGCAACTTAAATAGCGTTCAATATTTGTACACCTACCTAAAATTAAAAATCTACTCGCTTAACTTCATCATCCAAAGTTGATACATGCAGACATACATAAATGCGCGCACACACGTACGTCCATACAACTATGCATATGTGCACATTTACTTAAAACACTTTCATGCTAGGGCGCGCTTCCGTGCAAGGAGAGGCAGGCTAGGGCGCGCTTCCGTGCAAGGAGAGGCAGGCTAGGGCGCGCTTCCGTGCAAGGAGAGGCAGGCTAGGGCGCGCTTCCGTGCAAGTTTTCCTAACCATATATAACTACAAGTTTAGTGGCTTGTTGGCATACATGCATCCATAATTGTAGATGTAAAAGCAGACGTGTATATATGAATGTTTATTGTACAAGAATGCATTCATATATACACACCTTCACCCATATACTTTCATACAAGCAGACATATGCTTGCTAGCAGACGTGTATATACACACTTATCTATACATACAGTCTTGCAAGCATTCGTACATACACATGTATCCATATATACATACAGAATCATGCACATTTATTGACACATATGAGACATACTATATTTTTCATTTCCTCTATTGCTGCCATGAGACAATAGTTGCCACATGCCACAGTTCTGTAACTTTTCTAAGGATGAATAACCCATTGCCATTGTTGGGAGGGGGGATTTAAGCAAGAACTGTCTTTATCATTAGCTTGTGTATATGAAGAAAAGAAGCAGCTGTCTTTTTTTTATGTTTTTTGACAAATCATATTGCAATTTTTTGTACAAAACAAAGAACTTGTATTCTAGGAAAATATGCTTAATTTATAAGCGAATCTATTTTATTTTTTTCCTTGCATTGAATTGATGGCCATGCATGTACAAACATACAGGGCTCCAGCCCCTCCTTCCTCATCAGAGTACGTTTTTTTTTATCAATACAGGAAGATGTGAAAAATACATGTTTCTAGCATTGCATAGGATGAGGGGATCATGTCTATGTAACTTAATTCTGTTTTTATGTTCTCCCCTGGGGACCAATGTGTGGGGCTTCTTTTTAGGTAGGCCATATCAACCTTAGTAGACCAGCAGACCACTTGCAATATTGTGGAGGGTGGGGGATATGCAACTTTAGGGTCCTACTATTTTTTTCTTTCTACCCTCCATACAATTGGGTCACTCAAGCTCAGGATTTGATAATAAAATGCTAAAGAAAAACTGACAAAAAAAAATTATGATAAGAAAAATGGTGGTCCAGTAACGCATGCACTTTTAAGTTGCAGAGACTTTTTCAAACGCTAGTCTATGGCCATGTACAGGTATTGTATGGACGTATATATACTTTTGGATTTTAATTAAAAAGAAAAAAAAAACTAAATAAAAATCCCTGGCATGCTTCCCAAACACACACCTGGTGATGGGGGTACAAGATGCTCATTCTTTTTGCAGAAATAAAAGCACACAGAAAACCAGTCGCGTAAGTTTTTTCTTCTACAGTTTTTGTACACTTGTAACATTTTTCGTTCTGATGTGTAAATATAATGGAATGGTACATATTTTTATTTACCCTAAAGTGAATCCTGTATTGTCAGACTCCTCATAAAAAATGTTTCTGTATGTTATGTTCCGTTGTCATGATCCCCCAAATGCTTCACTTTTTTTGTTTAATTTTTTTTTTTTCTTTTTTGGTTCACATGTACAGCAGTATTTTTTAATAAAGGATACAAGAAATAAGACTTGTTTTGTTATTTTTAATGATACAATCTGTTTCCCCTTCATTGCCTGTGTCCATGTTGACCACTTCAAACACGGGCGTGCATAGCCGACATGTGAATGTTTAGATACAGGGCTAAGACAGATTTTCATTATTGCTTCTGCACTTTTTTTTTTTTTTTTTTTTACTTTGGATCATGTTCACGTTCACTCCAATTTGGTATCGTCGTTCTATCTCCTTGATATCCTACATTTTTTCTCCTTGTTCTTCATGAATAGCACCAAGGTTTTCAGGAAGATTAAAAATGTAACTTCAAATTCATCAGACAACCCAAGGCTTTGAAACATTTCCGTATGTTCTCCACGATGACTTAAATTTTTGGGTCTTTGTTACCTACAAACCTCTTCACCACTTCTTTATAAGAATCCCAAGCCCTTTTCTCAACAGCTTTCATTTGTGTGTTTCAAACATGTTGTCCTTCATGAGTTTCTGAATATGTGGATCAACAAAAAATACTTTACTTCTCACAGTGCCTGAAACTTGGTACACAGGTACTTAAGTCTCTCCTTCTTTTGGTAGAGCTTTCACAAACTGCTTCATCGGTCCAAGCTTAATGTGGAGTGGTGGCAGGAGAACTTTAGTGGGATCAACTATGTTCTTGAGTCCAGGTTGTGAAGATGTTCTTGTTGGCCAACTTTTTTGGCTTCAGTAATGCATCCTATTCCAGCTGTATCATTCACACACAAACAGCATCGGTACTTCAAGGAGCAAAGAACTTTCAGATCACCACATATTAACCATTCTTGATCCTTTATAGTTCTCATAGCTTTTCTTCAAGGGCGCAGAATGCCCTACAAACACTAAAGCATACTTGCTGCCATTGTGCAGTAACACAGCTTTCAGACGTTTTTGGATCAATCATTAGTTTCCACTGGCTCCCTTTGTACTCTGTTAAATTTTTCCATCAGCCTAGGAACATCACCGCAATACACTAGAGCAGTGATTTTCAACCAGTGTTCCGCGGCACACTAGTGTGCTGCGACACATGGTCGGGTGTGCCGCAGGGAAAGTTCCCCAAACTATGGTGCCCCCTGTGTTTTGTTTCCCGGCAATGCGCTCGATGCGCAGTCACGCCTTCTTACAATGTAGGAGACGTGTACAATAACACATGCGCAAGCTTTGAACCTCGTGCGACTTAATGACGTCACCGAGGCCGGCGCGTCATCCTGAGAGCGGAGAGACTCTCGCATTTGCCCGCCGCCAAGGTAATGCCCGCCAATAATGCTGACTATATGAGCTTTTGCCTGAGTATATGAACTGTTGGCAGAATACTCAGCATATGAGCTGGTACTTTTAGTACTCCAGCAGTATACTGCATATAACAATGATAAATGTAAAATGAGAAATACTATAGTCATGAGGCTGGAGTACTACAAGTACCAGCTCATATGCTGAGTATATGAGCTGGCACTTGTACTCTGGCCTCATGGCCATAGTACTTCTCATTGTACCCCTTTATATTGCAGTATATGAGCCACATAATAATCAGCACCATATACTGTGGCGCTGTACAGTGCACATCACCACAGTATATGATGCTGATAATCATGTGCTCATATACGTGGGACTGTATTTATGAGGTTACATGGGATTGAATATATGAGGGGGTTATCCTTTTTTATTTCACTTTTTTAAAATAAATAATTTATTGAAAGGACCTCTGCCAGGCATATTTCACTCTTGAGGGCTAAAAAAGTAGCTCTTGTGGTGGTAAGAAGCTGATTTAAAACCCTCAAGAGTGAACTCCGTGAGAGTTGTATGTATGGAATAATAAATGATATTAGTACCGTTCTTCAGCAGTCATGTCCTGCTTGAATTGACTCTAGTGGCGTAGCACTTGGCAGCCGGCTCTATTCTACTTATAGAGAAAGCGGAGTGCTACGTCACTAGTGTCAATTCAAGCAGGAAATGCAGACCGTAGTAATATAAGTTATCACACACACAGCTCTCGCAAAGTTCACTCTTGGGGGGTTTAAATCAGCTTCTTGTCACCACGAGAGCTGCTTTTTAAGCCCTCAGGAATGAAATATGCCTAGCAGAGGTCCTTTAAGTGTGGCAGATAATGTAATACTCTTCTATTTTAGTGTGTGGCTGCGCACACTATCTCAGCAGTGATGGAGAAGTATTTGAGAATGGAAAAGGCAAATGCCGAACAGGACCCTGGACACAATTCTAACCCAAATGAAGGCCCTAGTATGAGAGTTCGACAAAAGAAAAAAGACAAGACGGTGAGCTCAAGGCAATACAGTGAAGGCTATCTTTCATTTGGATTTACTTTCACTGGGGATGCGACAGCACCAACATCACTGTGCTTGGTGTGTGGTGAGAAGCTTTCCAATAGCGCTATGGTGCCAAGCAAACTTAAACGCCATCTCCAAACGAAACACCCTTCCGTTCAAAATAAACCGATGGAGTATTTTGTACGCTTACGTACAAACAATGAGAAAGGGGCAACTTTTTTGAGAAAAAGCACAAAGGTAAATGAGAGCCCTCAAAGCTAGCTACCTTGTTGCTGAACTCATAGCTAAATCAAAAAAGTCCCACACTGTGGCAGAAACATTAATACTACCAGCTTGCAAAGCTATTGTAAATGAGATGCTTGGCCCTGAAGCAGCTAAAGAGATAGCTAAAGTGCCTCTCTCTGATAACACAATTGCCAGACGAATTGATGACTTGTCTGCGGACATTGAAACAGTTGTTTTGGAAAAGGTGCGCATCAGTAAGAAATTTGCCTTGCAACTTGATGAGTCGACGGATATCAGTGGACATTGTCAGTTGTTTTCCAATGTGCGTTTTGTGGATGGTGAAGCCATTAGAGAAAACTTCCTATTTTGCAAGGCGCTGACAGAAAAATCAACAGGAGAGGCAATATTCCAAGTCACATCGGAATATCTTGATAAAAGTGGACTTGCATGGGAAAACTGCACAGGTGTCTGCACTGATGGAGCCGCAGCCATGGTCGGGCGCATCAAAGGCTTTGTAAGGCTATGTGCCCACGTTGCGGACCTGAAGCATATTTTTTACGCTTCTCCCTGGCGGGAAAATCGCATGCGGATATTACATGCGGTTTTCCCGCCAGGTAGAAGCGTTTGTGAGGCGTCTTTGCATGCATTTCCGCATGCGGGTTATCAAGCACTTCTCCAAGCATCACTTGGAAAAGTGCTTGACAACTTGTTCAGAAAGGTAAAAAATAAAAAAATAAACTTTATACTCACCTTCTGATGCATTCTCTGCCCCGTCCGGAGGCTTGAGCGGCTCACGCTGTTGTGTGCAGGACCTGCGGTGACGTCATTGAGTCATGTGGTGGGTCACATGACTCAATGACGTGGCAGGTCCTTCAGACAACAGCGCGACG
Source organism: Phyllobates terribilis (assembly GCF_046119375.1). Classification (NCBI taxonomy): domain Eukaryota; kingdom Metazoa; phylum Chordata; class Amphibia; order Anura; family Dendrobatidae; genus Phyllobates; species Phyllobates terribilis. The sequence goes on from NW_027362762.1 coordinate 106,497,751, forward strand.
GAGGGAAAACATCAGAAGATAAGTATAAACTTTATTTTATTCTTTTTTTTACAGGTTCTTTGGTACTCAGGTCTGGATGAGAGTCTCCTCTCCTCCAGACTTGGGTACCATCCGCACATTGATTCCGCAGCGCTTCCGCAAAATTAATGAACATGCTGCGGATTTTTGACTGCAGCATATACGCTGCGGAAAAATCCGCAGCATGGGCATTGACATTGCGGAATGCCATTGGGGACCATGGGGTGCGGATCTACATGCGTTTTTCAAGCGTTTACGCTGCGGAAATTCCGCAGCATATACGCTTGAAAAACGCTACGTGGGCACACAGCCTAAGTAGGGTTAAAGAAAGAAACCCAGATGTTCTTGCTACCCACTGTTTCTTGCACCGTGAGGCCCTCATTGCAAAGACCTTACCAGCAGATCTAGCTCCTGTGTTGGATGATGTTGTGCGCATAGTGAACTTTGTGAAGACGCGACCTTTGAGATGTCGCTTATTTGCGTCTTTGTGTACAGAAATGGGAGCGGAACATAAAATCTTATTGCTCCACACGGAGGTCAGGTGGCTGTCACGCTGCAAAGTGCTGGCCCGTGTGTATGAGTTGCGAGAGGAACTTAAAATATTTCTTACAAACGAGAGGTCCGATTATTCGAAGCTGCTTGCAAGTGATGAGTGGTGTGCAAAGCTGGCATACCTGGCTGATATATTTCAATATCTGAATGAACTAAACACACGGATGCAAGGTCGAAATGAAAACCTGCTTACAAGCACTGATGAAGTGAACGGATTCCGTTTAAAGGTGCAGCTCTGGCAACAACATGTGCAGGGTGGCAACCTTCAGATGTTCCCACTCACCGAGAAATTGCATGATGACAATACTGCTGCAATGTGCGAAGCAATTGGCAGACATTTGAAAACTCTTGAGGAGAAGTTATCGTTCTATTTCTCTTCAGCCTTCACAGAATGCTTTGACTGGGTTAGGGACCCATACAGCTCATTATCTGTTGCTGGAAAGGACATGACTTTAAAGGAGCAAGAGGAACTCGTTGAACTGAAGCAAGATCGCGGTTTAAAGCTAAAGTTTGCTGATCTTCCTTTGGACAGTTTTTGGCTATCTGTTGCCAAGGAGTTCCCCATTCTGGCCAACAAAGCTATTTTGACATTGCTCCCATTTTCAACCACATATCTGTGAGCTGGGCTTCTCAAGCTTGACTGCGATAAAAACTAAAAACGGAGAAACTGAGAACTGTTGAGGAAGAGCTTCGTGTGTGTCTTTCCACCATTCCTGCCAGGATATCTCTTTTTGTGTTTATCGAAACAGGCCCAGGTTTCACACTGAGTGTGTAAAATAAATTTAGAATCTATATTATTAACTATATGTATAATATGACTGTTTTAGTGTCATTTTGTGCTATTTTGGTTGGTGGTGTGCCCCAGGATTTTCTAAGTATAAAAAGTGTGCCGCGGCTCAAAAAAGGCTGAAAATCACTGCACTAGAGCACCGTCTTGAGAAAAGTATGGAAGGCATTACTTTTCTCTGTTTCTGTACCAGGAGCTGGCAAGTTCTTTTCCTTTAGTTTAGGAAGGTCCAAGTCTCGGTCATTAATTTGAGCTGTGGGGGGGGGGGGGGGGGATCTGCCTTGTTGGGACGAGCGGGAAAGTCTGTCAAAATCCTGCTCTTGAAGTTCTGAATCGGGTGTATCTTCAAGTTCCAGAGGTGAAAAGACCTGGACCCTGAGGCTCCGGGTGAAGCGCTGACGGGAGGTCCTGGTATTCAATTTCCTTATTTTTTAAGGTTGAGTCCCTGCATGTACAAAAGTAGTAGTCATCACTCATTTCGCAGTTCCCTCCTGATCATAGGCACGCCAAAACAAAAGCTTTCTTCTTTTAGACCACTGTTCTTCTACACAAGCAAGACACTATATGTGGAGCCCACGACTTGTCCTGATTATCTACTTTTACACTCAAAGTACGCACAATACACTTTTTCCCCTTCTCCCATGACAGCACCACCTGAGAGAGGGTATCCGCCCACCAAGGACAGGAACCTACTGAATAAAAAGGCGGTACCTCTCCTCCGCATCATCAGTTTTTGGTTCCTGTCCCTGATGGGAGGAGCCTCACCAGGTGGTACCTCACGTACCTGGATTATGGACGGTGCGGCCTGGAGGCCGTGGAAGCAGCAGATGGTCCCTGTTCCCAGCCCGTCTGGCTGCTGCCCGGGTCTGCGTGTGGGGAGGAGGTGCTGCTTTTTTGGATTCCTCCCCGCGTGCGCCGGGGCCTGCGGCCGGGTCTGCGCCTCACAAAGACAAACTGAGCGCGCCGGCCGGCAGGTCTTCCGTGCTGCGCACGTGGGGGTCGCGTCGCACCCTGTGACGGAGCGCGCCGGAAGTCCGGGCTGCGCACGCACGGGGTGCTGACGCGCCCTATCACGGAGTGTGCCGGAACTGGGTCTGCGCATGCGCGGGTGGGAAGCTGTCATCTCGCTGCAATCGCGCCGGGTACCGCTGGGCTGCGCACGCGCAGAAGCGAGTGGATCTGCGGGTAGCGCGCCAGCTGGCTAAAATTCAAAAAAAAAAAGAGAGATTGAAATGAGCACGCTGCCGGAAGGGGAGGAGCCTAAAGGAGGTGGAGCCCTACTGCTTTTTAAGAATGGGGAGCAATCAGGATGGCGGTGTCTGCATCCCCACCATGATGGATGAGAAGCTGCAGTCACCTGGGCAGCAGCTGTCACCGCCACAGGAAGTACAGCAGCAGCCACAGCCATCAAAGAAGCGCAAGCAGCTTAAACAAATGGAACGAGAATCTTCCCATCGACAAAGTCACAGCAGTGGAGGGCGTACAAGTTCCGGCAAGACTGGTCAGAAAAGACTTCGTCAGTCCACCTCCGCCAGATGGGAGCCCTCATGTGAACGGCAACCACCGCCTCCGATACCCTAGTCTGAACAGCAGTGTGGTGAGTGATCTTCGTGAAAGTCTCACCCTGAATAATGTGCTCTTCTCTCTTTTCCTCCTTCTCCTTTCATTTCTTGGGGCAGGAGGCGAAGAAGTGTAGTGCTAAAAGTAAAAACAGGGAGTGTGCTTTATGCAAAATCTGTCTTCCCACCTCCTATGCCAAAAACCTTTTCTCGGACTGTATTCAGAAAACCATTGCAGAAGAGTCCCCCAGGTTTTCTTTAGAATTAAAGGATCTAATCCAGAGGTCCGAGAGTCTTTAAGAGGCTTAACATCACTCAAAAAGAAGCAAAAACTAGTTTCTTCAGAATCAGAGGAATCAGTGGAGTCCCGTTTTACGAGAGAACTGCCTTCCTCCTCTAATCACTCCTCATCGTCATCGGAGTCTTCGGATGATGGGGGGGGGGGGGGCAGACCTTGTTTTTCGGTTGATAATACGAAGAAACTAGTTAAAGCCGTCAGAGGAACTATGGGTATTACCGATACCAAGGTGCCCAGAACAGTCCAGGATGTTATGTTCGGGGGCTTAGACCAAAGGAGGAGACGCTCATTCCCGGTCAATGACAGGATTAAATCTCTGATAGAAAGGGAATGGAAGAAACCGGAGAGGAAGGGTCAGCTGCCGTCATCCTCCAAGCGGAGGTACCCCTTTTGAGAATGAGGATGCGGCTAAATGGGACAAAACCCCTAAGATTGACGTGGCCATTTCAAAATCTTCAAAAAATCCACTCTGCCCTTTGAGGATTTAGGAGCCTTAAAAGACCCGCTGGATAAAAAAGCGGAGTCCTTCCTTAAACAAGCCTGGGAGTCGTCAGCAGGGGCCCTTAAACCGGCAGTAGCAGCGACCTGCACAGCTAGATCTGATGATCTGGCTTCAACAATTGGAAGACCAGATCAGGGGGAATGTGTCCAGGGAGAAAATTCTCAGACCTTCCTATTGTGCAGGGAGCGGCTGCATTCCTGGCAGATGCATCGGCAGATTCAGTTAGGCTGGCTGCCCGGTCTGCAAACCTCTCTAATGCAGCCCGTAGGGCGCTATGGCTCAAGAGCTGGCCAGGGGATGTGCAGTCAAAGTCTAAACTGTGCTCAATCCCTTGTGAGGGGGACTTCTTGTTCGGCAAAGGTCTAGATGACATCCTAGATAAAGCCGCAGACAAAAAACATGGATTTCCCACGGTGTCTGGTTCCCGATTTAGCAGTTCCTTTCGGAAGAGAAAATACAGCCGCAGTTAAGCTCCCAGAGACCAAGGTAACTGGAAAGACCAAAAGCCGTATAACAGAGGCTTCATGTTCGGGGGTTCCTCCTCCGAGAATAAGAAAGCCCCTAAGTGACAGTTCCCCCCAGGTGGGAGGAAGATTGTCCCACTTCCTGCCTGTCTGGAAGGAAATTTCATCCAATTCTTGGATCTTAGGGATAATCAGGAGGGGGCTCACATTAGAGTTCAAAAGCAGGCACAAGAACAGTCAAAATATCAGCCCCCAGAGGTTTAGCGGAACAGATAGCCTTACAGCAGGAAGTTCTCTCTCTGCTCATGAAAGGAGTTCTGGTGGAAACACCTGCACCCGAGCAAGGAAGAGGATTCTATTCGACTCTCTTCCTAATAAAGAAGCCGGACGGCTCCTTCAGGACCATTGCGAACTTAGAGGCTGAACGACCATTTAATCTACAGGCCGTTCAAGTTGGAAACAATAAAATCGGCCATAAAGATGTTATTTCCGGACTGTTTTATGTGCGTCCTCGATCTGAAGGAGGCCTACTACCACGTCCCGATTTTGCCAGATCATCAACAGTTTCTAAGAGTAGCTGTACAATTCGGCAGGCACGTAAGGCATTTTCAGTTCGCAGCTCTTCCCTTTGGCATTTCCATGGCGCCGAGAGTCTTCACAAAAATTATTCTGGAGGTCACAGCGCACTTGAGGGAAAGAGATATTCTGGTCATCCCTTATCTGGACGACTTCTTAGTAGTGGGCAGATCAAGTCAACTCTGTGCTCTAGCCCTGGCGGACGTCATGGCCAGTCTAAGACGCCTAGGTTGGCTGTTAAATCTGGAGAAGTCAAGGCTGGAACCAAAGAGGGTTCAGTCTTTCCTGGGTCTCATTCTGGACTCAGAAAACCAAACCTGTCTTCTGCCAGAGGAAAAGAAGCTGAAGATCAGATCCCTAATATCTCAGGTTGTCAGCAATCCGACCATGACCCTGAGGAGTGCAATGTCTCTGAGTACAATGACATCTTGCATCCCGGCGGTTCAGTGGGCCCAGCACCATTCCAGATGTCTTCAACAGGAGATTCTGGCAGCGGACAGGCGGCTCAAAGGTCGCCTGAATGGGAAAATATCTCTTCCAGATGTCGTGATCAACTCCCTGGACTGGTGGACATCTCCGGTCAACCTATCTTTGGGGGTTCCTTGGACCTCCCAGGTGTCGGATACAATTACAACAGACGCAAGTGCGGAAGGTTGGGGAGCTCACCTAAGGGATCGTTCTGTACAAGGCCTCTGGTCGGACAGCGAGACGAGTCTCTCTTCCAACATGAAAGAGCTGTTTGCAGCCAGAAACGCTCTAAAAAGAATTCAGTTCTGTTCTTCAGGGTCCTCACGTCAGGATAATGTCAGACAACAGATCAACAGTCGCCTACATCAATCATCAGGGGGGTACCAGGTCTCTCCCTCTGATGTTAATAGCGGATCAGATCTTCAGGTTTGCCGAGAGTCGGCTGGTTACGCTCTTGGCACTGCATATCAAAGAGGAAGAGAACATAAAGGCCGATTTCTTGAGTCGTCACATCCTGAAACAAGGAGAGTGAGAGTTGAATCCAGCCGTTTTTCAGCAGATTGTGGATCGGTGGGGACAGCCCCAGATAGATCTATTTGCAAACAGACACAATCGGAAGACCGAAACCTTTTGCTCCCTGAATCCAAAAGAGGGGGCGTTTGCGGTGGACTCGCTGCAGATTCCGTGGGATTTCACTCTAGCTTATGCCTTTCCCCCTTTAGTACTGATCCCTACTATCCTGAGGAAGATCCGAGAGGAACGGGCGAGGGTTATATTGATCGCCCCGTTCTGGCCCAAGAGACCATGGTTCACTTGGATGAAGAGAATGTCCCAAGCAGATCCATGGGTTCTTCCGGACATCCCGGATCTCCTCAGGCAGGGCCCAGTCTGTCATCCCCAAAGAGCGGGCCTGCATTTGACAGCTTGGATTTTGAGAGGTCGCTGTTGACGCAAAGGGGGTTTTCTCCGGATCTTGTTACTACCCTTCTAGCAAGTAGAAAACCGATAACAACTAGAATCTATGGTAGAACCTGGGCTAAGTTCTTGTCTACCTCGGGTCAGTCCGCCAAAGGGAGGATTCCTATTGAGGCCATACTAGAATTCCTCCAGAAGGGGTTAAACATGGAACTAGCCACCAGTACTCTTAAGGTACAGGTATCAGCTCTGGGGGCACTGTATAATTATGACTTGGCAGCAAATAGATGGATCATTAGATTTATTAAAGCCTGTCATAGATCCAGACCTATTCCTGTTCCAAGAATGCCTCCTTGGGACCTTAATTTAGTTCTGGAAGCATTAACCAAACCGCCCTTCGAGCCCTTAGAGAAGGTTTCAGAAAAAATCTTAACTTTAAAGACTGCTCTACTGGTGGCCCTGACATCAGCTCGTAGAGTCAGTGACTTACACGCACTATCCGTTAACCATCCATTCACTCAAGTATGTATGGATAGAGTAATCTTAAGACCAGACCCGGCCTATCTTCCAAAGGTAGCCTCCAAGTTCCATAGGACGCAAGTAATCACTCTCCCTTCCTTCTATCCTAATCCTAGGGATTCTGAGGAACATAAGCTTCACACCTTAGATGTTAGGAGGGTGTTAGTCCAGTATTTGGAAGTGACAAAAGCCTGGAGAAAGAGTGACGCTTTATTTATATCCTTTCAGGGGGCTAGGAAAGGACTTAAGATTACAAGGGGGACCATAGCTAGATGGGTCAGGGATACTATTACCTTAGCCTACTCTTCTAGCAATCTGCCGGTTCCAAAGAACCTGAAGGCCCATTCCACCAGAGCGGTAGCTGCTTCCTGGGCTGAGAAGGCGGATGTGCCCATCGACATCATATGTAAGGTGGCAACTTGGTCATCCCCCGCTACATTTTACAAACATTACCGTCTTGACCTTTCCTCTTCTACTGATCTGTCCTTTGGTAGAAGGGTGTTACAAGCGGTGATCCCTCCCTCTGGTATTTGATCTCTATAAATCTCTCAGGTGGTGCTGTCATGGGAGAAGGGGAAAAGATCCTAGTTACTTACCGGTAACGGGATTTTACAGAGCCCATGACAGCACCCTATTAATTCCCTCCCCTTTATCACTGTGGTGTGCACTTTTTAAGGTGTTTAGTACAAATGTTGAGGTGGTGGTTATGTATTAACCTGTCTTCGGAGGCCCTCTCATGCTCTGAAACAAAACTGATGCGGAGGAGAGGTACCGCCTTTTTATTCAGTAGGTTCCTGTCCTTGGTGGGCGGATACCCTCTCTCAGGTGGTGCTGTCATGGGCTCTGTAAAATCCCGTTACCGGTAAGTAACTAGGATCTTTCTAATGAAGTCTGCAATGTTTCTTCATTATGTACAAAAAAAAAAAAAAGCAAAAGTTGCTGGGTGAATTACAACATCCCCTTCTAGCCATTTTGGTCATTGCTAGAAACAGAAACTTAATCCACCACAACCACTAGATACTGAAGAGAACTGTGGTAAGCAGCGCACCACCACACTCTAAGGAACTCTGTTTAAAAGAAAATCTGCCTTTTCTTCTCATAGCAACCAATCACAGTGCAGCTTTCAGTTTTTGTACTGCTGAAATAAAATGAAAGCTGTGCTCTGATTGGTTGCTGTGGACACCACCACACTTATGAACCATGACTAAAGTCTTTACTTCCCATGACAACCAGCTATCATTTCTTATGATGATTAAGTAAAATGAAAGATCTGCTATGGACACAACTCAGCTTCCAAAGAGTGTGGTGAAGAAAATCATCTCTGCCCACGGCTGACAATCGCAACAGTGTCCATTGCTTAAAAATTAATCTAATGACCCCAAATCATCCACCAAAGGTCACGCAAAGGGGTCAAGTATGGTGCAAGGAAACACCTATGGAGTCAGTGTTTGTGCTGGAATTTTTTTCAATCTTTTTACCGAGTTAAGCAATTGAAAGTATATAAAAATCACCTCTTCTCAAACAATTTTACCCTTGCAGACCTGGGTAATTAATTTACCGTTATGGTTGCCCTCTACTAGTGTTTGCGTATAAACAGAACAGATTTATGTCATTATCTTCTGTTTGTAGTTTTCATTGACACCATTCTAATATACTGAAAAATTGTGGGGCGGTAAGTTTGGATGAAATCAAGAATACTGTTTGGTTTGTTTGTTTTTTTTGTATGGAAGTCTAAAATTTAAGTTTAGTATTGCCTTAATCTAAATCCTATTTCCAGGTCATTTTTACCATACGACAAACACCGTAAAAACAACACCGCCACTTATTCACCATTTCATCCAACGCCCTCGTCTTGTCAGTAGATTATGGTTAAAAGAATGGTGTCAATCAAATCTACACATTGTACCTTAATAACCCATATCACAAAAAGAAAATGTTTTGGCTATTGGGGGGCTTAATTTTTTGGGTGGATTCTTTGCATTTTGTCTACAATAAATGTTTAATAAACTGAGTTTTACTCACCATACACCATGTTGAGGTCTTTTTAGTTTTCCAAAATGGGGGAGTTCTCAAATTCACTCAGGAGGATTAAAAACAAGCCTGTGCATGATGTTTCTAAACTCTGTTTTTCTGATCCTGTAAAAAGTGCTTTTAATTTGAATAAACGTAGCAAAAAGCACTGCATGTAAACAGACTTGCTGTAAAGACAATAAGGGTATGTTCACATGCAGATTTTTTTTTTGCACGCAAATTAAAAGCTGTTCACAGTACCTGAAAAGCTGAACTTCCGCATTCTCATGCATGTGTCCCTCGTCCCCAACTGAATTGGAAAACCAGTTTTGTTTTGTTATATAGCCCCCCCCACATCGAAATCGGTGCGTAAGTGACAACATTTTCACACGTCCAAAAAGCGATCGAAAAGAAAAATGTTACTGTTATTTTTGAGGGTGGGGGGAGAAATTATACAATATAAAATGGGCGAGAGGCAGAAGTATTTGACCCCTTAGACCTGGCAGATGGATTAAAGATCAAATAAGAGTCTAGTGTTTGTTATAGTAGTGATTGAAATCAGGTGTGAGTGGACAACGTTTTATTTTAATAAAGGACAATCTCCATTTCTGGAAGTGTATTAAAAAATAACAGAGGTGTTGTATAATAGCACAAACAAAGGAGATTTCTGAGGCCCTCCGATGAAGAGTTGTTGATGTTCATCAGGTTCAAAAAGGTTGTAAAACAGTCTCTGAAGAGATTGGACGCAATCAATTCACATGGAGGAAATTCAAGACCATTATTGCACACTCCAAGAGTGACAGACCAACAGGGATCAATCCAAGAGCAAGGCATATTATAGATGTTACAAAGGAACCCAAGGAGGCCTCTAGGCAACAAAAGGCTTCTCATATAGAAGTTAATAATTAGGAGAACACTGAACAAGAATAGTAATAGTGTCCATGGCACGTTTTCAAGGAGAAAAGGGTTGCTTGTCAAAAATTGCTATTATGTAGTTTTATTATCACCTGTACAAGTCAAGAGGCTCTTGCAACAATGTTTTTGTGGCTCAATAAGACCAATCTACAGTTTTATTGCTTAATCTTTTTCCAAGCAACACTTCTCATTTAAATGCTGCATTACACTATAAAAACATCATGTCATGTGAAACCCAGTGGTGGTATTATAATTTTATAGGACGGTTTGATGCATCTGGGCAAATTCTAAAGGAAAATGTCAGGTCTTCTGCAATAAGTTGAATCTTAAGAGAATGTTCGTCATGCAGCAAGACAAAGACCCAAAGCACACAAGTCGTTCTACAAAAGAATGATTAAGGAAGAATAAAGTTTCTGAATGGTCAAGCCAAAGTCCTAACCTTTTAACCCTATAGAAATGTTGTGGAAGGACCTGAAGCGAGAAGTCCATAGGGGAAAATCCAGCTACATAACATCATTGAAGCTGTTTTGTAGGGAGAAATGAGCTAAAATTCCTTTAAGTCAATGTGCAGGACTAAACAACTATTGCCATAAATGGTTAGATGCAGTCATTACTGCATAAGGGAGTCACACCAGATATGTAAAACAAAAGTTCACATACTTTTACTATTCACAGATCCAATATTTTTGACTCATTTGATTTTGGTTCTCTTTATCTACTTTTAGAACTAGTGTTAAAATCTGATGTTGTTTTAGGTCCTATTCATGCAAAAATATGGAAAATTCTGAAGGGTTCAAAAACTTTGTACCACTGTAAGGTGAGATTTTATTTTTTTGTTACAAACTATAACATAATCCTATAGGTTTTAACTTGATAACTGTGTTTCATATTTATTTTGTCAAAATACTTTGTCTTGTCTGACAATGTGTGGCTTCATTGAAAATGCCATGACTTATAGGAAAGATGGCGTGGCCTTGCATGCAACAGTGTGTCAAAAATATTGGCACTGATTTGTTGCACTAAATAAGCCAACTTAAGTTGGTCTAATCTTCGACTAGGCAGTCTGAAGATGTGCCATATTTATAAAACTGCATGAAGTACTTTGATAAAATGCATTTAGAGACTGTCTAGTCCTAAGATTGTTCTAATAATTAGGCCCCATGTTGTATCTGATTTTCTCAACAGGTTGAGACACCATAGTCTAAAGTCTAACAAAACTGTTGATTTTCACAACAAATTTATATTCACTAACAAATGATAGTTTAAGCTAACATGTCATTGTCTGATAACTAGTCAGCTAGGTTTTCAATTGCTCTCTTCGTATAATGTGTCCTACTTTGGAAACATTATACTAAGAGAGCAATCACTGGAGAAGGACATCAAGGCCAGAAGAATAGAAGGAATAAGGGAAAGAGGAAGACAAGCAACCCAATGCCTTGAAACTATCAAGATATTGGCAGAGAAGACCCTGGTGGACCTAGGCTTGTATAAGATCGCTCTTTCTACAGAGCGTTCATCCATCAAGTCGCCATGGCTTTAGATTGAGCCAAAGGCCATTAAATTAAGAAACCATTTATAGCATTATTGAGCTATTTAAATTGTTCTTCTTTGATTTACTGTAAAGTTTGTAAATTTTGCTTAAAAACCTAATTTGCAACAGGGGTTGCCTAATTTTGATTGCAACTGTATTTGCTTCCTAAATGCAAAGTCAAGCAACTTTCTAAATAGTCTTCGTTAAAATTTACTTCAATTTTACTTCTGAAGAGTGTCTGGAAGTCCTTCACCTATCTTACAAATCTGCTCAGTTCTGACATTCTTTGCTCTCCTTCCTCTTCTTTGTGACTCGTCCCCTGGGCCGTGGGGCACCCGGAACTGGGCTTCAGTGGGGGTAGTAGTGGCAACCCAATCCCGTGGCTCAGGGTGGTCAGACCAAATGCTGTGGCAGTCTATTTGTAGGGTTCTGAATGTCTGACTACGCCACCCGTGGATTGCGGTCAGGGATGACCTCCGCTGCAAGGCAGACCGCTGAGGCTGGTGTTGGTGTGCAGCACAGGGATAGGATAACTCCCCACGGGAAGAGTGTAGCCTCAGGGCAATGTAGGTGGATGCTGGGGGTGATGGTGTAGGCCGCAATAATCAGGGTTCAGAGACCGCTTCAAACAGTCCAGGGTCTTTATTGCAGGTATTTCTAATGACCCAACAGGAGTACTGGGTAGGAATGGGCCTGGGTGTCTGAGAACATTCGGGCGAGCCCCACTGGTCAGGGTGAGTGTGAAGGCCTACCGTTCTCTCTCTGCCCTTGCTGACTATCCCCCTTTTCGTGGTATGATAGCCCATGTCCCTGAGCTGGCCGTGTACTTCGCCTGTATGGCTTGCGACTCGGGCCTTAGGTACCTGTTACTTCTCCGTGCTGTACTGGTCCCTCTGTGTGGCGGAGCCTCCAGGCTTCTTAGGCCAAGGAACCTGAAATCCCTTGCGGGTTGGTTATCTGCTGCAGGGCTTGCAACCCTGACAGCCTCGGACCCCAATGTCCGGTGGTGATTCTCTCAGCCAGGACCGGCTCTCGTCGCCTCTGTCCCTGGCTCGCAGCTTCTCCACTGCCTCATGGACTCCTTGGCTACAGCTCAACTGTCCCTCCTTCTCTGGGACTAGTCTCAGTCCTGAGCTAGGTCGTCCAGTTCTCTCTAACCCTGCCCTCAGTACCAGCTTTTATAGGGGCAGCCTGCTCCCCCTACTGGCCTGGGACAGGAGGTGCTGTATGCTAATTGTCCCTGACCAGGGAACCTCCCTCCTGCTGTCAGACACAGCCTTTAATATTTGTGGCATCCAGGCCTGGGGTGACACATTCCCCCCTAGTAAAATTTAGTACTCCGGGACTAAACAGGAAACACAAATACAGGGTATAAATGCATGACCATAAACACAGCAGGGAAGGAAATAACGAACAACATCACATATTGAGTTCTTTAGGTCACAGTGTGGTCTGTGACCGGGTGTCCATATCACCAACACAACGGGAGCCTTAACCAGGTGGGGGTCTGTCCTTGCCCCGAGTCCTTGACAGTCTTTATTCATTCCTTTGGTTAGGCTCCGAACATATTGACAAGGAAGTCCCAGTTACTCAAAGTTCATAACCTGTTAGTCCATATATCTAGAAAAACTGGGAAAAACAGTATTAATAACCAGGGTACAAACATAAAACATTAAATATATACACTGTGCATGTTAGATCTTCCAGCGAGCTGGTATTTGACTCCTAGTGCTCCAGGTTGACCTCCGTAACCCACTGGGTGGTGGTGGTCTAACTTGGCTTTCCCCACTAGTATTTAGGGTATTGCTACTAGCTGGGTTTACAGGCAGGGCAGGCAGCTGTCTGCGGGTTCTTTGGTTTACCGCAGGCATGGCAGGCTCACTGTCAGCAGAGGGTTGACTCTCCTGGGCTGCTGGCAAGGGTTCTTCTGCCTCTGGGGCTGCTTGTTCTTCTTGTTCTTCCTGCTCTCCTGTAGGCTCCTGCTGGGTAGGTTGAAGGAAGTGTAGGAGGGATACCACTATTGCATCGTTTATCCGAGTCCAGGACCGGGGGAACTCTCCGAGAACGGTGCTGACCATTTCTTCCTTGTTCTCTGCGGGTTCAAGGTCATCTTGATCTTCTCTTGCATTCTGTAGTTGCTCGGGGCACCGTTTTACGTGGTCTCTGGAGACTGTGCTAGTGGTTTCTCCTCCATCCTTGGTAATCACACATACCTTCGGGTTGTTGTGGTCGGACTGCAGTACTGTGTACGGGTCTCTCTCCCACTGGTCGTCCAGCTTGTGAAGCCTTCTCTTCCGCTTCAGGACCTGCTCTCCAGGTTCCAGGGGACCAGCAGGGGCGTGTTGGTTGAAGAGCCTCTCCTGCTTTTCTCTCGCTTGAGCCAGACTCCTCTCCACACTCTCCTGTACCTTCTTGTACTGTAGCCGCCGTTCCGTATCCCAGTACACATCTGGGGAGGTGTCCTCGGGTGCCAGGACTCCCATCTCCAGGTCCATGGGCAGCTTACCTGGTCTTGCTCGCATCAGGTAAGCCGGGGTGCAGTTGGTAGCATTCACCGGGATATGGTTGTACAAGTCTATTAGGTCTGGCAGCTTCTCCGGCCACAGGCTGCGTTCTTCCAGGGGCAACGTCTTGAGATCAATGATGATATTGTTCATTTTCTCACACAGCCCGTTAGTTTGCGGGTGGTAAGGCGTTGTCCGAATCTTCCTACAGCCGTAGAGGTTGCAGAACTCCTGGAATACTTCAGCCTCAAACGCTGGACCTTGATCTGTCAAGACCTGTTCCGGATACCCGTGTGGACGGTAGAAGTGTTGTTGGAAGGCTCTGGCCGCTGTTTGGGCTGTCTTAAGTCTTTAACCGGGACCACCACCAAGAACCGGGAGTAATGGTCCACAATCGTGAGGGCATAGATGTAACCGGACCAGCTTGGAGCCAACTTCACATGGTCCAGAGCTACCAGCTCAAGAGGCAGCCTGGTGACGATGGGCCTCAAGGGTGTCTTCTGGCTGGTACGGTCCTTCCTTCTGAGGTGACATGGGCCGCAGTCCCTGCTCCACTTCTCTATGGCCCCTCTCATACCGATCCAGTAGAACCTCTCTCTCAGTAGGAACTCCAGTTTCTTCCACCCGAAGTGTCCCGCTCTGTCATGGTAGGCCTCCAGGACCATTGCTGCATCCCGTCTCGGGACCACTACCTGCCAGGTCAGCTCGTGCGTCCGGTGGTTGACAAGCCTTCTGCACAGCTTACCTTCGTAGAGGAATAGCCTGCTTTTCTCCTTCCATAACTGCTTGGCTTCCTCTGAAGCGTCCGGGCCAGGGCTAGCATCTGCCTGGGTTAACAGGTCTTTCACCAGGCGAACTGCAGGGTCACTATCTTGCGTTTCAGCCCAGCCGTGGTGGGGTAAGGGATTGAACATGACGGTGGTTAGGTCTTTGTCTCTTACCTGGTGAGAACACTGAGTGGCCCCATACCAGTGGCACGCAGGGAGCTCTACTTCCTCCAGCTCTTCTGAGTCTTCTTCTCCTTCAGGTAGGTGGGGCATTCTTGATAGGGCATCTGCGTTGGCTTTGGTCCTGCCTGCCCGGTATTTGATTGTGAAGTCATAATTGGATAGCCGGGCCATCCACCGCTGTTCTAGGGCACCTAGTCTTGCATTGTCCAGGTGTGTCAACTGGTTGTTGTCCGTGTATGTACACGGTGAACTTTGCGGAGGCCAGGTAATGCTTAAACCGTTCTGTGACGGCCCACACCACTGCCAAGAATTCTAGCTTGAAGGAGCTGTAATTCTCCGGGTTTCTCTCGGTTGGCCTCAGCTTCCGGCTGGCGTACGCGATCACCCTTTCTCTGCCCTGTTGATTTTGTGACAGTACGGCTCCCAGCCCCATATTACTGGCGTCTGTGTGGAGGATAAAAGGCTGGCCATAATCTGGGTAGGCCAGGATCTCATCCCCCGTGAGGGCCACCTTCAAATGGCGGAAGGACTCCTCTTCCGGCTTGTCCCACTTGAAGGGTGGCTTTTGACTTCTGGATTTAGACTGACCTATCAGGAGGTCCTGCATTGGAGCCGCCATCTTAGTGAACCCGGGGATGAACCTTCGGTAGTAGCCTACTAACCCGAGGAACTGCCTCACTTCTTTGATGTTTGAGGGGCTTGGCCAGCTCTTGATTACTGTGACCTGGTCGGGGGCTACTCCTTCTGCACTCACCACGTGCCCCAGGTACTGTACCTTCGGCTTTAATAGATGGCACTTGTAGGGTTTCACCTTCATGCCATAGCCTGCCAGGTCTTCGAACACCTCTGCCAGGTGTTTTAGATGGTCCTCGTAGGTCTTCTAATAGACGATCACGTCGTCCAGGTAAAGTAGGACCGTCTCGAAGTTTCGGTGCCCTAGACAGCATTCCATCAACCTCTGGAAGGTCCCGAGTGCGTTGCAGAGCCCGAATGGCATACAGTTGAATTCACTTAGTCCCATCGGGGTGGTGAAGGCGGTCTTCTCCTTGTCAGCCTCTGCCACAGGAACCTGCCAGTACCCGCTAGTAAGGTCCAAAGTACAGAAGAAATTAGCTGATTTTAGTGCGGCTAAAGACTCCTCCATCCTAGGTAACGGGTACGCGTCTTTATGGGTGATACGATTGATTTGTCTATAGTCCACGCACATTCTCATGGTACCGTCTTTCTTTTTTACCAAAACTAAGGGAGCTGCCCAGGGGCTACAGCTATCTCTAATGACCCCAGCTTCTTTCATGTCTCTCAGCATGCCCTTTGCGTTCTGATAATGTGCAGGGGGTACAGG
This sequence comes from Phyllobates terribilis, assembly GCF_046119375.1. NCBI lineage: Eukaryota > Metazoa > Chordata > Amphibia > Anura > Dendrobatidae > Phyllobates > Phyllobates terribilis. The sequence continues at coordinate 106,513,661 of NW_027362762.1, forward strand.
TCTGTGTCTCTCTTTTATTGGTGGGTGGCTTCCCGTGGGGATGTGGTGTTCTACCCCTTTCACCCTGCCGAAGTCTAGCGGGTGCTTACTAAAGATTCTCTCGTACTCCTGAACCACCCGGTAGACTCCTTGTTTTTGGTGCTGGGGAGTAGAGTCAGCACCCACATGGAATTTCTGGCACCAGTCCTCCTTAGGTTTCTGGGAGCCATTACCCTCCACCGGGGGAGATGGAGCTAAGGGTTCCACGACCCTGAGAGCATTGTGTTCGACGGAAAACAATTTGGCTAGTGTAGCGTACCGGGGCAAGTGTACTTCCCTTTCCCCGATGTTTAAGATCCGGACGGGCACCCTTCCATGGTGGACATCAACCAACCCCCGGGCTGTCAAAATGGTGGGCCTGCTGTCTGAGTACACGGGTTCTACCATGGCTTGGTAGTCTCTCCCTCTTAACTCGATTGCAGTCCGACACCAGATCATCATTTCACTTTTGGGAGACATGGCAATGGGGAACGGGTCCCTCATCCTCACGCTACCGATCTCACCACCAGACAGTTCTACCTGTTGCCGTCTCATCAGGGCTCTTATCTCCTTCTGGAGGACCCTCTGTTGGCTGGAGCTCGCATTCATCGCCACCTGCTGCAAAATTACAATCACTTCTGAAAGACCATTTTCAATCACGTTAGTACCCAAGGTTATTTTAGGGTAACTTTCTCGACGGTCAATGTCCACAATGATCACTCCCTGTGCCGGCAGTTCAACCTTACCAATCTTGATAGTCATCTCTCTGAACCCCACCTGCGGCACGGGTTGGCCATTGCTGGCGATGATGCTTAAGTCATCGTCTGGATAACGTGTTATATCAGTGTCACTCCAGTACTGCTTGAAAAGTACGTAGGGGATGGTAGTCACTTGAGACCCGGTGTCCAGTAGTGCACTCATGGGGATACCGTCCAGCACTACGGGTAAGACCGGGCGTCCCCCCACGTACTTATCGCGCCAATTAGACGGGCCTGATGACCTTATGCCTGGGGGTTGGCCCTCTACCCCAGGTCGGACCCATTTAAAGTACAGTACCTGGCTATGTGTCCTGGCTGGCTGCAACGGCGGCAAATTGGCTGTCCATCCTCGGTGTAACGGTCGGCGGGCCTCCCTCTGAACGACCGGATCCTCCTCTGTCGACGCCATGGGACATCCTCCGGACTGGAAGCCAACTTGATTGGTCTTGACGGTTCCACCTGCAACGACTGTACGGTCCTGGTCAGTGCAGCCACACTCTTTGTTAATTCTTGGACCTGATGGTGCAGGTTGGCAGGCTGGGATGGATTTAGGGCCTGCGCATCAGCCCCCACAAGGTCTACGGGGTAGGGCGCCGCCTCCTGGTGGTAAGTGATGGCAGGGCGCCGGGAAACTACAGCACCACCTGGTGCGGGTTCTCGGAGCACCCGGATGGCCCTATCTTTGAACTGCGCAAAAGTCAAATCGGGGTTCTGTAGGGCCATGAGGTGCAGCTGGGTTCTGTGGGCGCTAGACAGCAGACCTTCTATGAACTGGTCAGTCAACAGTTTATCGGTGTCCTGCACGCTGCCAGGGTCAGCTTGTTTGATTGCTCCCAGGGCTTCTTGCAGGTTTAAGGCATAGTCTCTGATACTATCTTGGGCTCGCTGCTTACAGCCATAGAACCGCATTTTGATCTCTGCTGACGTACGGGTGTCAAAGGTACCCCGCAGCCAGGTCAGAATGTCCTTTACAGTACTTTTCTCCTCATCTGACCATGATTTCACTTCCCACTGGGCTGCACCAATTAGCTGCCCCGTCAGAATGCTCACTTTCTGTTCTTCTGTCAGGGGAGAAACTTTAAATAGTGCAGCCTTTCCTTAAAGTCAGTTAATGTATGGGTATTGGGGCAGCCAGGCTGCTCCGGGGATGTAGGGCATGGATAACTGCATCACCGCTGCTGCAGCCACGCTGGTGGTAGAGGGGGCCTCCGCTTCCGACATCTTCCTCCCCCCTAGTTAACCGTGGCCTACCTTCCGTTGATCCTCTTCCGTAGGCCGCGGCTCCGCTGGTGCTGCTCCGGGCGAGGACCTTGCGTCGCGTCCTGGTGACGTCGGCATCGCTCTCTCTCCTTCCAGGACCTTGCGCAGTGTCAGTGCGTAGGGCGGGGCTTTAGGTCTCGCACGGTTTGGACGGCCACGCCCCTCTTCTTCCCGCGCGGCGTCCTGAAGATGGCGCCTGATGGCGGGGAAACGGCTGAAGATGGCGGGAAACGGCTTCGGATGGCGGGAAACCTCTTTTTAAGGTACGTATACAGTCTTTTTCAGACACGCAATACCCGTTTGTGGCGGGTTGGTCACAATCCTGCCGACTACGCCAAAAGCTGACTTGCCCCCTGGGCCGTGGGGCACCCGGAACCGGGCTTCAGTGCAATGATGGGGGTAGTAGTGGCAACCCGATCCCGTGGCTCAGGGTGGTCAGACCAAATGCTGTGGCAGTCTATTTGTAGGGTTCTGAATGTCTGACTACGCCACCCGTGGATTGCGGTCAGGGATGACCGCCGCTGCAAGGCAGACCGCTGAGGCTGGTGTTGGTGTGCAGCACAGGGATAGGATAACTCCCCACGGGAAGAGTGTAGCCTCAGGGCAATGTAGGTGGATGCTGGGGGTGATGGTGTAGGCCGCAATAATCAGAGTTCAGAGACCGCTTCAAACAGTCCAGGGTCTTTATTGCAGGTATTTCTAATGACCCAACAGGAGTACTGGGTAGGAATGGGCCTGGGTGTCTGAGAACATTCGGGCGAGCCCCACTGGTCAGGGTGAGTGTGAAGGCCTACCGTTCTCTCTCTGCCCTTGCTGACTATCCCCCTTTTCGTGGTATGATAGCCCACGTCCCTGAGCTGGCCGTGTACTTCGTCTGTATGGCTTGCGACTCGGTCCTTAGGTACCTGTTACTTCTCCGTGCTGTACTGGTCCCTCTGTGTGGCGGAGCCTCCAGGCTTCTTAGGCCAAGGAACCTGAAATCCCTTGCGGGTTGGTTATCTGCTGCAGGGCTTGCAACCCTGACAGCCTCGGACCCCAATGTCCGGTGGTGATTCTCTCAGCCAGGACCGGCTCTCGTCGCCTCTGCCCTGGCTCGCAGCTTCTCCACTGCCTCACGGACTCCTTGGCTACAGCTAAACTGTCCCTCCTTTTCTGGGACTAGTTTCAGTCCTGAGCTAGGTCGTCCAGTTCTCTCTAACCCTGCCCTCAGTACCAGCTTTTATAGGGGCAGCCTGCTCCCCCTACTGGCCTGGGACAGGAGGTGCTGTATGCTAATTGTCCCTGACCAGGGAACCTCCCTCCTGCTCTCAGACACAGCCTTTAATATTTGTGGCATCCAGGCCTGGGGTGACACATTTGTATTTAGAAAAATCATCAGTTAGGGTGGTGTAAACAGATCTGCACAGAATAGAGTGGAGAGAAAACATGTTATAAAAAAGGTAGTGAAGACAAGACATCTCACATCCAGCCTATGTTAGGCCGCGTTCACACGTTCAGAATTTGGTCAGTATTTCACATCAGTATTTATAAGCCAAAACCAGGAGTGGAACAAACAGATGAAAAGTATAATGGAAACATGTCACCAATTATGCATTTTGACCCACTCTTTGTTTTGGCTTACAAATACTGATGTGAAATACTGACCAATACTGCCATGTGAACGTGGGCTTACTAAGAGAGATACTTCCACACTTCCGATCGTGCTGCAAACAGAACATTTGGGGGTCTCAAAAGGAATGAAGATTGCAGACTGAAACATGTCAAAGGTGTCTATAATCTTTTAAGGCCGGGGTCAGATGAGCAATTGAAATATCGACCAGCATATTTTTCAGCTATGTGTTCATATTGTATATGATGTCCGACTTTTACATGGACAGCACATGTCCATGTAATATGCTCATCAGATTTATGTCCATATCCTTGAGGACTCAGGGTTACAGATTCTTCTGTCAGAATGCGTTCAATGACTGATTCTGATAACTCCTGCATTGTGCTATGTAGTGTATACATGGAGGCTGTAGAAGCCAAATGTCCAGCATTCTTAATGAAATGCTATTTTTTTTTTCATCCCTGGAGTAGTGCCGCTAATCTTATTTCCCTGACCTAGTCTTATACTTACTAGCTGCTGTCTTTAGCTCTTCCCAGAGCTGCTCTGATCCTGATCCACCATCTTCTGACCACAACATCTGACTAACCAAAAGTCAGCGGTAATGGTCACAAGCTCTCAATGTAAGTCTGAGAGTCTTCTTCTGGCCTAAATCTCATAGACTTGCATTGAATTGTGACTCCAGGATTGCCCAGAAAGCACTGGAGTGATTTGGCAGGTAACAACCGCAGCACTGAGAACAGAAGAAGACGGCGGCTGACAAGTATAGTACTAGGGGCAGGGAACTTACATTAGTGACTCCACTCCAGCGGCAAAATAAAAGCCACAGTGGTGCTACAGGTAAAAATAAATGTCCATAGCCTTAATTTTAAGATGTATTTCCTTTCTTGTATGAAATTTTAATAACAAACATATGGCTCGCATATGGAGCCTTCGTAAGCGCATGTGAATAAAGCCTCAGGAGTAGAAGCAAGCTACCTCAGATGTTGAGGTCAGATATCAGATGCTCATGATTTGAGAGCCAAACCACATCCAGGAGCAGAACAAGCAAAGAAGAAGGAAGAGGACAGAAACCACAAAGAGAGATAAACATTTTGTAATGACTTCTGAAGGACAAATTATTGCCGACTGTTCTACCACAACAGTAAGATGGTATTGTTAGAGCTCGTGTGTGGAGGAGCTGGACTCTGCACATACATGTATCGCTACCTTGTGTCCTGCATAGGCTGGATGTTAGATCCAGTGCAATGTTACATTAGGCACATATAGAAAACAAAGCCCTGCGTGAGGAGCATCACATGCATCCAACTGTGAATGAACCTTCCTGCCTCAGCATGAATTCTACATTGCAAGGATTTCTCATGACTTCATAAAGCTTCCGATCCCACGCCGTGATCCAGAAAATGCAGCAACCCTAGGAGATCTTAAGGCAGGAATTGACTATATATAACTACAATATTTTACTTCTTTACATTTCCGTTATCAGCAAGTTATAATTGAGCCTTATGAAGTCATCCAGTTCAGGTCAGGAGTGCGGTTTGTTGCTCTTAAGCATTTTTATCAATGATTTCATTGGATTGCTATTCACCATTTATCTGCACGTCTACGATAACAGTGTTTCATCCCCTTGTTAGAGAGGCCGTAGTTCTTTCTCGACGTGCCATAGCTAACTAGATGTGGGTTGTATGTGACAACCATTGGGACGGGATTCACTTTTTCCATTTTCAGCAAATGGTGAGAAACTCCTAGAGCAACTCTAGTTGTGCAAAAAGTTATGCATGTTCACATTTCCCACCAACTGGGTTATCTCTGTGCACCCTGCTTCTGACCTTCCATTTTCTGTATATGTCAAAGATCTCATAGGCATCCATTCACAAAAAGAGTATCCTGCTGTTTTTTTCGGGGTGCTACGTGTCAGCAATTTTTTTTTAAAGCTATATAGAAATGTATAACAAGTGCTTCATCCTATGCATTGATCCTCAGCAAAGAACTTATGAGGCAGTATGTTTTTTTATTTTTTTATTTACAATTAGTCTATATATTCTACTATATACCTATACAGTGGAATATGTTGGGAAATACTCTCAAAGTGCTATGTCTCACTTGATGAGATGGATCCTGAAAGCTGCTGGACCAGAAGAGCAGGTCTTAATCAACATGGACAAGTTGGGCTGGTGCAGCATTGGCAATTGGCGCTGGTGCAGCAGTGCAGAAAAGTGAGTAATGCAGCGATACTGGATATATAGCTGAGTTGGTGCAGCGAAGACGAACACATGTAGCAAAGTTGAGCAGTGAAACTGGAGTAGGTGGTCCTGGATATGACAGAGCTGGGATAAACAAGAGCTGAGCAGCAGAACTGGAGTAAGTAGCAACCCGGATGTAATGGATGTTGAGTAGAGACCTGGATGTAACAGAATTCAGCAGCTGATCTGGAGTGGTGGTGACCTGGATTTAATATCTGAAGGAGCAGAGTTGGAGTAACAGACTTGGATGGAGCAGAATTTGAGTAGTTGAGATCTGGCAGGAACAGTTTAAATGACCTGAAAAGCATGATATCATCGAACATGGCAACTTGACATGCATGGGAAAAAATGGGATAGAAGAGAGGCGCAATGCAGCACTCTGCGCTGGAACCAGGACAGGTGAGTAGCACAAAGTATTCTGCAAATGGAAGGCTAAAATACAATGTGTACAGAGCCTAAAACTTGTTAAGTACTTACCGATCTTGGACGTATGGATACAACCAAGCGATTTTGCGTGCACAGGGGCTGATCTGACAGTTGACACCCAGCACTCACTGCCAGGAGCGGTGACAGCACCGCACCTGGCAGTTTAACCCCCTAAATGCTGGGATTGCTAGTGATCGCAGCATTTAGAAGGCAGGCAGAGGGAGAGAGCCCCCTTTGCCCTCCGATCAGCGTCCACGTGACATCATCACGGGGGCTTGATCGTTGCCATTGTAACTCGATGTCATCATGACGACATCCGGGTCACCAGACTAGCAAACTTGTTCGATCATGCGCAGTACATGATTTAACAAGTTTGTGTGAGAGCAGACTGTCAGTTCTAATGCATTAGAACTGCGATCAGACTGCTGAAAGTGAAAGTCCCATAGAGGGACTAAGTAAAAAAAAAAAAAAAGTAAAAATATTTAACAAAATCACACAAAAATCATCAATGGAAATCAAATTTATTAACCAATGGAGGCCTGGATTTGGAGTCGCCCCCAAAATTAAAGTGGAAAAACATACTACAGGCTGATCCAACTTTGATGTAATGTCCTTAACCCTCCGTCAGGGGCAACTGATCTGACAGGCGCAGCTCACTTAGTTTCATTTCTCTTTTTTCAGTGGTTTGTCTGGTTAGTGTTACTTTTCTGGTTAGTAAACATTTTTTTTCCACCTGATTATGTGTATTCTCATTTATTACATTTCCTATTAAGGTAACTGATCACTTTTAGAGCATTGAAATTTTAAAAAAAGGAAAATATAGCCAATTTTCTAGCCTGAAACCGCCCTGTTGGTAGCCAAACATGAAACCGCTCTGGCAGTACCTGAGCCTGCAGCTGCTCTGGCGGTACCTGAACCAGTACCAGTGTCTGTCCTGTCAAGTGTTCCAGGATCCGCACTGTCTGAACCTGCATGTATATCCAGTCCTGCCTTGACTCCGAGTTCAAGTCTGCGATCCTGACCCTTGGAGTCAGCTGCCAGAGTACCAGTGACTGCCCTTGTAGTGGTACCTTGCGGCCACTTGCTGCTCAAGCAAGCCTAACTCCACCATCAGGAGCTCTAGCAAAAACCAGATGGCCGTTTAGCCACACCCCTCCAAAGGTAATCCGGTCCTTGGCGCAGTGGGTCCATGATCCGCGTGCGTGGCAGTTTGTACTAACCATGCACCCCGCTGATTCCAAGACCCCTCCGTCCTTGGAGTTGTACTAAGAGTTGATCCGTCAGTGAGATCAGCAGAATAAAATGTTGTTCTATCTGCGGACTATGAATACCCATTTGGAAGCCCTGATGACAGCTGCTTCATCCGCTCCAACCCAAGTTGCAGCAACTTTGGCAGTGAATACTCAGCCTGCACCTTATGCATCTGAAGCTAATCCTCATCTGTCTGCTCCGACACGTTACGACAGGGACCCCCAGCAGGTGCCATGGGTTCCTAAATCAGTGCACGCTACGCTATGAAATGTTGGCCCATCAATTTCCTTTTGATCAGGATATAGTGGGATTTCTGATGTCCCACCTAACAGGAGAGGCCCTAGAGTGGCTCAACCCCTTGTGGGAGAAAGGAAATTCTGTGACCTCAGTTATGCAGGCCATCCTAGTGGCCTTCCGAAAGGTCTTGGCTGAGCTGGGTCGTATGTCTTCTGCTGCATCTTCCCTTCTCAGACTGAATCAGGGTGGTCTGTCTGTAAGCCAGTATGCTGTCCGGTTCCGCACCTTGTCTTACAAACTAGGCTCTAATACCCGCCTTCTGGGAGAGATTGCCAGAAGGATTAAGGATGAACTGGCTGAATGAGACATCCCTGCTGCCCTAGATGACCTGATTTCCCTGGCAACCCAGATCGACCTCAGGTTTCAGGAACAGTCCAGAAAGGTGACATGTGAAAGGAAACCGTCGCATCTGGCTCAGTCCTTCCTCTCGTTCTCCAGCCTTCTGAGACAGCAGTCTTCTCTGAACCTATGCAAGCCGACCATGTAAAGCTGGCTAAGCAGCAGCAGGAACACAGTCCTATCAAGGAATTGTGCTATTACTGTGGTTGCATTGAACATATTATCCATTCTTGTGCTGAGAAGTCGGAGAAACTCCAAAGCCTAGGGTCTATAGGAGAGTCTACCCTGGGTGAGAGTAATACCTCTCCACTTTTGACTCTGAATGTATCCTTTGGCGGCACCCTTTTTCGTTGAAACGGCTTACCTTGACCCCGGTTTGGCGGGAAATTTGTTGCAGCAAACCGCAGTGGATCGGTATCAGATTCCTGTCCGATGCCTCCAAAGTCTTTTAATGGTGTCCTCCGTCAAGGGAAAGGCCCTATCCGAAGTTGTTTGAGTTGTTACTGAGCAGGTGAAGCTTCGGGTAGGAATACTGCATATAGAAAAGATTGCTTTTTATGAGCTGCCTCGCTGTTGCGCCTACTACTCCTGGGTCTTCCGTGGCTGCGTACTCATGAGCCCGTCCTAGACTGGAGATCCAGTGAGTTGCTTCATTGGGGACAGTCAAGAGAGATGTCTGGTCACTGTATGTCCAGTCCGGCCGCTGGTGATGCCAACTTCTCCGCCAGGTCTGCCATCCGCTTGTTGGTCATGTGCCAATGTCTTTAATGGTTAGGAAGTGAAGATGTTGCCTCCACACAGACCGCACGATGGTTCCATTGACCTGCCTCCGGGATCCTCGACACCGAATTGAAGATGGACCAAGAAAAGGTATCTTCAATTATTTTCTTTAAACAGATCTACAATGAGAAGGAGGTGGAGTTGTTGCCTCCGCACACATCGTATGTTGATTCTATTGACCTGCTTCTGGGATTCTCACCTCCTCAAGCATGTATCATCTTGGACACTAAATTGAAAATGGACCTGGAGAAGGTCTGGAGAGAATTCCTCTTCCAAGAGAAATCTGGGTCCATTGGCCTGTTTCCAGAATCCTCACCCACTTAAGGACATATCGTCACGAACCCCGAATTGAAGATGGACCAGGAGAAGTATTGCTGTATATATCAAAAATCACGGTTTCCTATAAACACATACTGTGATGACCAGAATGGGCGTCTTCAGCAGTCCCATGTCTGTCATGGCAACTCATCAGAACACCACGATACCGTCATGACTGTGCCCATGGGCAGTTAAAATAGTGCACCCCCGGTACGAGAGCTGTAAATGCCGCTGTCAGAGATTTATCCCAGCATTTAATAGGTTAACAGCTGTGGGGGGAACTCCGCTCTACATGCAGCTGTTAGAGGCAAATGATTGTTGAATAACACGGCCATCATCTGCAAACAAAAAGGCGGGCTCAGTACCAAAGTGAGGGAGCCGACATATGAAGTAACTGTAGGTCATATGTTGGTAAGGGGTTAAAGGTGTTGTCCATTACTATTAATAATGTGCCAATCTATTTTTATGGTGAAAAGAAGCTTCTTTGTAATTACCTTTTATGTTGCCGTTACTGCCTGTGAGCGGCGCTACCACGTGAGGCGTGACATCAGTGACGCGGTCCCCGCGGTGGATGCTGGGCTGTGGGCGGGGTTACCCTGCGCGTCACACCCAGCATCCACTGTGCGCTTTCCCAATGAATGGGGAGAGGGAGAGCGCACTGTGGATGCTGAGTATGACGTGCGGGGAAACCCCGCCCACAGCGCAGCATCCACCGTGGAACGCAGAAGTGAGTCACCCCCGGCTGCATCCAGAACTATGACGTGACATCAGTGGATGTCAGAGCTGGCTGCAGCCGGGGGTCACGTGATGCCTGTGAGCAGCCAAGGATGGCGTGCTCACAGGCAGTAACGGCAACGTAAGGTAATTACAAAGAAACTTCTATTATTCATAAAAATAGATTGGCACATTATTAATAGTACTGGACAACCCCTTTAAGAAGTTAATGTGCGGCAGAGGGAAAATATGTGAAAATTTCAATATTTTTTCCCAATGAGGACTTATTTTTTTCTGGTATAAGTGATATATTAACTTTTTTCCGTGGTTCAAGATACCAAATTTATATAATTTTGTTTGTTTTACTATTTGAAAACCAAAATATTTTTGCATCTTCAAATTTTGGGAGGCATGAACATTTTTTTTCTCTTGATGGATCAATATGAGGATTTTACGCACGCAGTTGGCGTATGTGGTTCGTGGACCCACTGTGCCACGGGGCTGGGTTTACCTAGGAGTGGCATAGCTAAGCGACTACCTGGTGTTCACTGGAGCTCCTGATGGTGGAGTCAGTCTTGAAATGCAGGTAGCCGCCAGGTACCACGCCCAGGCAATCCTCGGTACTGCAGCTGCTGAAGTACTTAAACACAGAAAGGACACAAGCTCTTTTCAGACTACTAGGTTCAGGATCCATGTTTAGAACGGTTACTGACAAAGTCTCAGACAGCTGATTCGGAAACTGATAGGACAGTCTGGATACACGGGTCTCAGATACTGATTCAGGTATTGGCCACACTCGGACCGGGGGATAAGGTGCAGGCGCTGACCGTACAGGGACCAATGGTTCGGTTTTTAGGCACTGGCTGCACACAGACCAGGGTATGAGGTTCAGGCACTGGCCACACTAGGACCAGGGACTACAGGTTCAGGACTGCCCATACAAGGACCAGGGACTTTGGGTTAAGGACTGGCCACTCAAGCACCAGGGACTCTGGTTCAGGACACTGGCCACACCAGGACCAAGGGACCTAACAACTCACTCGTTGCACCACTAGCACACTAATAAAGCTTGTTGCTTCAGCACCTCCCTATTGGGGAGGGTGACTTTTATACAGGATGCCCCCCAGCTATTGGCTGGGGGCCATCTTGCAGGTACGCATGCTGGCCCTTTAAGACCAGTTCGGCGTGAGCTCTAGGTACACTGCCAGGAACTAGACCTGGAAGGAGGGAGCACGCCGAGGAACATGCCAAGTGACAGGGAGGTAACAATACGGCCGCGGCGGTGAGCCTGTCAGCGTCCCTGTATGGAGGGTAAAGGGGAGCTATGCGGGGACACTGGCAGCGGTGTTACAGAGGGGACTTATAATTGGCAGGATAAAGTGTATTTTTTTAGACAGAAGAAAAATCAATGCCTTTGAAATGTGGTGCTGGAGAAGGATGCTATCAAGACCATGACAAATCAAGCCAGACATGTCACTCGAAGCAAGGATCACCAAGCTACAACCTGCCTACTTTGGACACATCATATGAAGAGAGCAATCAACTGGAGAAGGACATCATTGTCTGAAGAATAGAAGGAACGAGGAGAAGAGGAAGACCAGCAACCCGATGGTTTGAATGAATCAAGGTAACAGTGGAGAATACTCTGGTGGACCTATCTAGGCTTGCACAAGATCGATCTTCTTACAGAGCGTTTATCCATCAAGTCGCCATGGCTCAAGATCGAGCTAAAGGCCGTTAATAAATAAAATATTATGAGAGACAAGATGACATAAAAATAGCGATTCTGGCATTGTTTTTTTTTTTCATAGTGTTGACTGGGCAGGATAAATAACATGCTCGTCTTATAGTTTGGGTCATCATGGACACTGTGATGCCAAATCTATATAATTTCTTTGTATAATTTCTTTGTACATTTTTTGAAAAATTGGATTTTATTGTAAAAAAAAGTAATTTTATATTATGCTGACTTGTAAAAGCAGTTACTTTTATAATTTTTCATATGCAGAGCTCTGAGAGGGCTTACTTTTTGCATGACAAGCTGTAGTATTTATTGGTACCAACATCAGGGTTCATGAGATTTTTTTTTTATAGCTTTAGGCTGCATGCCCACGATGCGTTTTTCATGCGTTTCCGCTGCGGAATTTCCGCAGCGGAAACGCATCAAAAACGCATGGTAATCCGCACCCCATGGTCACCAATGGCATTCCGCAATGTCAATGCACATGCTGCGGATTTTTCCGCAGCGTTTCTGCAGCGCTCATAAATCCGCAGCATGTTCATTAATTTTGCAGAAGCGCAGCGGAAGCGCCGCCATTGACTTGCATTGAGACGCATAGAATCCGTGTCTGTATATTTGTACATGCGGATTATATGCAATTCAATGTGCGGATGGTACCCAAGTCTGAAGGAGAGGAGACTCTCATCCAGACCTGGGTACAATTGTACCTGTTGAAAAAAGAATAAAATAATAAAAAAGTTTATATTCTCCTGTCCGGCGGCCCCTGCAGCGCTTATCTTCCAGGACCTGAGATGACGTCGTGGTCATGTGACCGCAGGCTGTCTCGCGAGATGCCGGCAAGCCAGAAAGAAGCCAGGACGAGCGCGACAGCACATGCGGCGGCATCGGGGTAAGTATAGCTTTATTTTTTTATTTTTACGGTCACACTATATAAATCCATGCCGGTTGCATGGATTTATACAGTGTGACCTAGTTGTCAAGCACTTTCCAAGTGATGCGATCGCCTGGAAAGTGCTTGTCAGTCCGCATGCGGAAACACATGCGTTAACGCATGTGGGTACACATGTGAATCCGCATGCGTTTTTTCTGCCAGGGAGATGCAGAAATGCTGCAGAAATTTTCTGCTTCATTTCTGCATCGTGGGCACGTAGCCTTTTATTCTTATGTTTTATTTTTTTCTGTGAAATGATCATAAAACTGTAATTCTAGCTTTGTTTTTTATTGTGTTTACTGGGTATGATAAATAACATTCTCATTTTATAGCTTGGGTTGCTATGGACACCGCAATACCAAATATATATAGTTCATTTGTACTTCATTACTTTCTCACAATAAAATCCCATTTAAAAGAAAACTGTGTAGCTGTATTCTAAGAGCCATAGCTTTTTTAAATTTTTACGGGGACTGGATTGTATGATGGCAGTGAAGACCCGGGGTCTTCCGTGGGCGTAATACCACTCAGACAACACAAGGTGAGGGTAAAACAGCATGGCAATACTTTATTGACCCACAAAACAGGCAGTAAACACAAAGAACAGTCCCAACAAATACCCAACATGGTACAACATTACACAGTCCTCACCCTTCCGCTGGCCCGCCTGGGATAGAACAACTGTGACTTTGGGGCTTCCAGAGTCAACTACCTCAACCAGTGGTCCCCCGCTTCTGGCGGGCCCCCACAGAGAGGAGCTAGCAGCAAGCTTAGGAAGCTAGCAGTCTATCGAGGTACAAGGCCAGGAGACCCAAGGGTCCCACCCTGGCCTCTCCGAGTTTCCATGGGGCCAGATGACCGGCTGGTCCCAATCTGGCTTCTCCGAATGTTTCCATGGGTTCCAGGCAACCAGAGGGTGCCACCTGGCAACCCCAAACAACATATCCATGAACCCAGGTGACTTCATCGTCCCAACCTGGTCTCCCTAAATGTATCCATGGGCTCTCTGATGGTCAATGGAGCAGATTCCTATTTTTCCAGTTAGGGCCATATACCCTTAGGCCGGAATCATATAGAATTCAAATCTGTGTCTTTGGTTAAAGCCATGCTTCCAAGCTGATGGTCTGAGAGAGTCTCTGATCTTTGATTCTCCTTGTAAAGTCTCTTTCCAATCTCTATTTCAAGTGTCTCTGCTACAGAGGCACATGTCCCTTTAAAATAGTTACATTTTTTTAATAAAAAGGTGATGCGTCTTAGAATCTTGGGAGATAAAACAAGACTGTGCTGAGATCTCAATCTATGCATGCGCCACCTCTGGCAGTCATTTTCCTGGAGTCCACCGCATTGAAAATCATTGAAAGTACGGGGGCTCCGGGCTTTCACCAAATGTCGCAGAGCCCCCCTTCTTCCTACCAGCCTGGGTTCCACACCACTGCCCCACTGCTGCCGCTGCTGCCAGAAGCTTCCTGCAGCAGCGAACCAGGGACCTCCACAAAGCTGGCAAGCTACATTCAGATTATAAGACGCACTTTTTTTTTGCCCAAATTTGGGGGGGGAAATGGGGGTGCATCTTATAATCCGAAAAATACGGTATTTAGAAAATCATGTATAATTTCTTTACATTTCATGAATACATGCTACTGTGTGTTGGTATATCACTTAAAATCCCAATAAAATACATTTAAGTTTGCATAATATTTTTTCAAGGCACTGTAAGTCATATGCTAGTTTTATAGTTCAGCTTGTTACGGACGTGGCATTTACAAATATGTGGGGCTTCAGCGCGGCATAGGGGTTACTGCACAGATGGGTGAGTCATTTGGGAGCTTGCATTATATGACTTGTATCAATTTTATGGCACATAACTTAATGGGTTAGTCCAATACATACAGCTAACATTATCTCTTATTTCGTCTGAAGGATGATGTTTTTTTAGCCATGTATATTTATATTGTGTCTCTGACTATAGAACTAGCACATTGTGGTTTACTTTTACCTAGTTCAATTATGTAGACTAAGACTCACATGTTTGGATCTTGGCATTCCTATACTCATAGATTCTGTTGCTGTGGACTGATGACTCGATATATATTTTAAGTGCCAGTCTTTATACTTTCCATATTCTCTGAATGACACCATCTGAACCTAGACTTATTTGCCAAACTGATGTTGTGTGATTCCTACCCCAAGGGACCTATTTACTGTCTTAAGCAAATTGTGTGTGTCTTTTATATTGGAATTTAATAAAATTTGATATTTTAATAGTCATGTTGTTCTGTGGGATTTATACTCCATTTATTTGTAGGATATGTCTAGTTGGGAGTATCCTTAGCATTTAATATGCTACTAATGTTATACCATATAGTTCGGTTCACTGTTTATGATTTACAAATGTATAGTTATTTGTCATTGCATGTTTTTTCTCCCCACAAATAAATAACTGTAAAAAGATGCATTTTTTTGCATGATTTATTATTTTTCTTCACATTTTTATTTTTTTGTGTGATACACATAAAACCTAGTTTTACACTGGGACAGAAGGAGGAGCACACATCATAAACCTACTACTGATGACCCTGCAGCATTTCAGCTCCTCACTCTCCCTTTTTTGTACTTTACTGCAATTAGGTAAAAAATCAATTCACAGAATTTTTTTTGTACAGATGATGTGGGCTAAAAATATATTTTTATTAAGTTGTATTAAAATTTTGGAACATTTAGCTTTTAGGGCTGCTTGTTTCCTTGCACATTGCAGGCTACAGAATTATCGGGTTGTCCACTACGAGGACAACCCCTTCTTAAACTAAATGTTCGGCCCCCGGTAAAATAAAAAAACCTAAAATCACCTCCCGTGTTGGCTCCGTTCCAGCGGTGTCAGCACTCACAGTTCCAGGTCTGTGATGCGGTGGAATGACAAGTGATGCCCGCTGCCCAATCAGGGCTGGCGTCCCTGTCTCCGCCTTCAGACAAACTGAACATGAAAAGGAAGTCCAGGATCAGCTGCTGCTCTGGATTCCTCTTCATGTTCAGTTTGTCTATTGTTAACTTCTGGTACTTTTCCTTCTGCTTTCAAACGTACCACGATCACCCCTACCCTGAAAAAGCCATTTCTTGACCCGACCTCTGCGTCCAGCTATCGCCCCATATCGCTGCTCCCGTTCGTCTCTGAACTCCTCAAACAGCTTGTTCATGCTGAACTTTCATCCCATCTCTCATCTAACTAACTCTTTGAGAACCTACAACCAAGCTTCCATCCCCACGATTCCACCAAAACTTCCTTCACCAAAATTACTAATGACTTATTGCCAAAGCTAACAGACAATTCTCTATACTCCGACTTCTAAACCTGTCCTCTGCCTTTGACTCAGTCAACCAATCCCTACTACCACAGATCTTCTCTTGTCGTCAAAGACCCTGCCCTCTCTTGAATCTCCTCATACCTTTCCAACCACACATTTACGTCTCCCAATCCCACACTACCTCCTCATCTTGCCTCTTCCCTGTTGGTTTCGCTCAAGGCTCTGTCCTGGGACCCCTAGTCTTCTCAACCTATACCTTTCGCCTGGGACAACTCAAAGTTCCATGGTTTCCAGTACCAGCTATACACTGATGACACTCAGAACTATCTCTGTGGTTCTGATGCTACCTCTCTGCTGTCCAGAATCCAGTATGTCTATCAGCCATATCCTCCTTCTTCTCCTCATGCTTCCTTAAGGTCAATGTGGATAAAACTGAACTCATCATCTTTCCTCCATCTCACCTAACTCCCCTACCCAAATAAATGACATCATGCTTTCCACAGTACCAGAAGTCCGCTGCCTTGGAGTAACCCTCGTCCTTCAAACCGCACTTCCAAGCTCTCGCCACCTCTTGCTGCCTCCAACTCAAAAATATTTCCAGAATCTGTCCTTTCTTTAAACTTAAAACTACTAAAATGTTAGTGCATGACCTCATCATCTCCAGTCTCGACTACTGCAATATCCTCCTCTGTGGCTTCCCTGCTAACACTCTCGCATCTCTCCAGTCCGTCCTCAACTGGGTTGCCCATCTAATCCACTTTTTTTCTCGCTACTCCACTGCAAATCCCTTTATTGGCTCCTAATTCCCTAACATCCAGTTCAGACTACTAACATTGACCTACAAAGCCATTCATAATCTGTCTCCTCCATATATCTGTGAACTAATATCCTGTTACCTTCCAACATGTAACCTCCAGTCCTCCCAACACCTCCTTCTCTCCTCCATACTTATATGCTCCTCACCCAATCACCTCCAAGACTTATCTAGATTATCCCCCATCCTCTGGAATTCTGTACCCCAACATGTTTGATTACCTGCCACATTCCGAACTTTCAGACAGAACTTGAAAGCCCATCTTTTCGAGAAAGCTTAGAGCCAGCAATGGCCACACTGCAACCCTCCAACCGTCCCCATTATCCTACAGAATGTAAGCCCGCAAGGGCAGCACCTTCTCCTAGTTGTATTTTGTATGTAATCCTTTCTCATGTGCAGCACCTTGGAATCAATGGTGCTTGAAATATAAATAATAATAAATAGAGAGCTAAACTTTGATATGATCATAAGTTCACACAGAAGCACTGAATAAGGCTACGTTCTCACCATGAGCTTTTTGTTTTTGATGTTGCATCATTTCTGCACCTATTATGTTAATTAGGTTACTTGTGTTTTTTTCATTGTGTATTTGAGTGTGTTTTTTTACATGTAACTTTGGTCTAACTGTAAGATGCTGCGTTTTTTACTCAGCAAATATATGCAGCACCAAGAAATCACCAAAAACTCTTAGCGGAGACATAGCCTAAAAGACAAGTAATTGTTGCAAATTCTTTCTGTTAGAATGTCAGAATACGCTGACAGATTCTTGAAAAGCTTTTTCTGCAGTCAGCAAAAATACGTGCAATACAGAGGCTATAAAATGCAATTGTTTAAAATTTGTAATTAAACCCAATTGCAAAAATTAGTTTAGCCCAAGAGACAGTAAAAAAAAAAAAAAAAAAAAAAAAAAAAAAAATGTCCCCAAAGGTGTCCATCTTCCTTAATACTTGCGGATTGAGAAGGAAAATTTTGTGGAGTTTTTTCGGGCTGCTAAAGAATGAAGAAAATCCTTTGTCAAAAGTTTGTATTAATTTGGTTTTTATTCAACGCATTTTGAAATATATCACACTTCTTCTTCAGGAAGTAACCACATAAGGACCCCTCTATGTCAACGTGTCCTTATGTGGTTATTTTCTGAAGAGGAAGTGTGATATACTTCGAAATGCGTTAATAAAAAGCGCATTAATACAATCTCTTGGCACCGGATTTTCTTCAATCTTCAGCAGCGCAAAAAAATTCCACAAACTTTTTCTTCTCAATCTGCAATTGGTCTGGTGACCTGTGGATCTGCAGCAGCTGAATACATATTTAAATGCATGTTTTCAGCAGCAGAAGGGAAGGAAGGGAGACACAGATTCTCTACTTCGTGGGTAGGCGGAGCCCCATAGGATAGTCACCTCAGATTGGAAAATGATGACCGGCCCCTCCAGTATATAGGCTCCTCCTACTCCCATGTTCATCAGTCTTTTTATCTGAGGTCTCAGAGGATAGTCGCTGCTTCGGCAGCTCCTCAGAAGAGTTTATTTTATATCCAGCGAGTCCTGGACCCCCCGTGGTCTAGAGGTCTCTAGGGGTCTCGGCGCTGCTGAGACCCCTGACCCTCCCCTGGCAGCTCTGTGTACCCCTTCAGGAGGTTCCCACTTATGCCTGCCGGCCCCGGGGGATACAGGGCGCTCCCTGGCGGAGGCACACACCACACATCTGAGAGGGTCCCTGCGTGCTCCGCCATAGGGGGGAGCAAAGGGCCATGGCGCCACACATCCCTGTGGCGTTCAGCCGGGTAAGTGCTCTTTGGTCTAAAGAGTATCTTTGACGGCTACGGCAAGTGTACTGCCTGTGTGTTTCTTGTCTATTTCAGACGCTGCCTTGACTGGGGAGCAGAGACGGAAGCCAGTAATTTTTTATTTTTTATTTGCGCATGCTTTTTCGTTTTTGCTTCCTGCCTTCATTTAGGCAGGAAGCTCCCTGTATTTGCGTGCGTTTCCTTGCTTTTATTGACTTGCTTCCTGCCTTCATAGAGGTAGGAAGTTTTCTGCCCTCGTTTTTTGAATAAGCGCGGGCTTTGGCAAGGTGTGTGGCCTAGCGAGGGTGTGGCCTAGTGGGGCGTGGCTTAGCGTCTCCTGGCTTCCTGCCGTCATTACTTAGACAGGAAGTGCTTGGTTGAGCACGTGCTGGCAGTCCCTGCTTCTCCCTCCGGCGTCCAGCGGCATCTCCTGCTCTCTGCTCCCCGTCCGTGCGTCCACACACTCAGGAGGAGCGGTCGCCGCAGTACCGGTGAGTCCCCTCTGCCTCTGGCAGAGGTTCGTTGTCAGTGCTGTCACTTCGGCTACCTATTAGGAGTCCTCGTGAGCACTGCCGCTTTCCCTCCTAAAGCTATTTACTCCACTGACCTTTTTAGGCAGCGTAGTATTATAGTTGCTGTGATGTTAACCCCTTCTGAACAAGTGGAGCTTTAGGGGAAACACATGGTGTTTAAGGGAATTTCTCCCTTTGATTTTTTGCTCGGCATTTCTGGGGTAGCTCTTTTCTAAGAGTGAGCTTTAACCCTTCAGAGCCTGACGCATATATATATATATAAAAAAAAAAAAAAAAAAAAAAGTGAAGCGACACACTCAGGAGGAGCGGTCGCCGCAGTACCCCCTCTGCCTCTGGCAGGGGTTCTTTGTCAGTGCTGTCACTTCGGCTACCTATTAGGAGTCCTCGTGAGCACTGCCGCTTTCTCTCCTAAAGCTATTTACTTCACTGACCTTTTAGGCAGCGTAGTATTATAGTTGCTGTGATGTTAACCCCTTCTGAAAAAGTGGAACTTTAGGGGAAACACATGGTGTTTAAGGGAGTTTCCCCCTATTGATTTTTGCTCGGCTTTCTGGGGTAGCTCTTTTCTAAGGGTGAGCTTTAACCCCTCAGAGCCTGACGCATATATAAAAAAAAAAAAAAAAAGAGTGAGTTTTGAAAACAGGCTGTGCAGCTTTTACACTTTTTTTTGCCATCCTTGTTGTACATCCTGGCATCTGGTGTGGGTGGCATGTCGGATCAGGGGCCTGGGAGTGCGGATCGGTCTCCTGATCCGTTTCAGGTTCAGTCGCACGCCTCTGATACACTCAGGCCTTCTACTACATCAAGTTCAACGCTCAGTGATGTTAAAGTGGAGGCGCTCACTCGCTCCATTGATGGTCTCTCTAGTCTCCTGGGACAGTGGGTGTCAGCTAGATCACACCCAATGCCACGAGGTAAAAAGCACCACAAGACTATGGTGGCGTTGTCTCCCTCGCAGAGCGCATCAGAGGCTTCGGATTCACCAACAGATTCGGTTGATGAAATTTCTGAGTCCGAAGAGGAGGATCAACAGGATCGCTCTGTTTCTCTTTCGGGTCGTGTAGATGGGCTTATTAAGGACATGCGGGAAGTATTAGAGCTGTCTGAAGAGCCGACAAGACCGTCTAGGTCGGCCCGTCTGTATCAGAAGACGCGCCGTGTTCGTTCTACATTACCTGCGCATGAGGAACTTAACGAAGCGGTGGAGAAGGAGCGTCAGTGTCCGGATAAACGCTTCCGAGGAACGCGTTTTTTTGATGCCCTATATCCCTGTGCCAAGGAGATGGTTATTAATTGGGTTCCCTCTCCTGAGGTGGATATATCTCTGTCTCAGCTGACCAAGTCTTCCCTGCTTCCTGTTAAAGGGAGAGCCAATCTTCAGGATCCTTTGGACAGAAGATTGGAGTCAGCGGCGAAATCCATCTATGAAGCCGCAGGTCATGGTTTCCAAGCGGCCTTGGGGGCCATGTGGGCCGGTGAGGCCTCTCTGCGGTGGTTGGATCAGCTGCGTGCGGCGTGGCAGGATGGGATTTCGCGTTCAGAAATGGAAAAGCTTTTTCAGCGAATGGAAGAAGCTATGTGTTATGGCAGAGATGCAGTACTGGACACTGCTTCAATTCTATCCAGGGCTCAGGCTTCGGCAGTCACTATTAGAAGAGCTCTGTGGCTTAAACAGTGGACCGGAGATGCGGTATCTAAACAGGGATTGCTTAGTCTGGTATATAAGGGCGGTCTGCTCTTTGGTTCAGATCTTTCGGAACTAATTGCCAAAGCTAAAGCTAAGGATGTTACTCTGCCTGGGAAAAAGGCAGTGGCATCCACAGCCAGCAGGACAGCGCCCGGCAGAGGTCTTCGGTCCTTTCGGGCCAGGGGACGATTCAGTCAGCCTTCTTGGAGATTGGGTCGTCCCTCATCCTCCGGCAGATCCGCCCAGAAATCTCGTACTCCCTGGAAGCAACGGTCCCGTCAGGACAGACGGGAGGTTGATAAAGTCCGCTAAGGCTGACTGACGCCAGGGATCCCCCCGAGGGCTCTCGGGTGGGAGGTCGTCTGCTACAATTCGGGTCGATCTGGGCATCCCACATAGCAGATGCCTGGGTGACACGGGTTATGTCGGCAGGCTATTTCATAGAGTTTCATTCTCTACCTCCAGACAGGTTTCGTCTGACGGGCATTCCGTCCGTGCCAAGACTGGCTGCCGCACTGTTTCAGGAGGTCGACTCTCTCCTACAGCAGGGTGTGGTGGTTCAGGTTCCTCCGGAAGACCAGGGAAAGGGTTTTTATTCCAACCTTTTTGTGGTCCCCAAAAAGGAGGACAAGTTTCGTCCGGTGCTGGATCTCAGGGATTTGAATATTTACGTCCAGACACGGAAGTTCCGCATGGAGTCTCTCCGATCGGTGATAGCGACCCTGTCGCAGTACGATTTCTTGGTGTCAATAGACATCCTCGACGCCTATTTGCATATCCCTATTGGCAGGGCTCACCAGCATTTCTTGCGTTTCGCTATAGGTCAAGCCTATTACCAGTTTGTGGCCCTACCCTTCGGGTTGGCCTCAGCTCCCAGGGTTTTTACAAAAATTCTGGCTCCTCTCATGGCGCTTCTTCGAAGACAGGGGGTTACGATCCTCCCCTACCTGGATGACCTGTTCATAGTGTCACCCACAGCAGAGGAGGCAATAACGGCTCGCGATCTCTCCCTTCAGTACCTGATGGACTTCGGGTGGCTGATCAATTGGAAGAAATCGTCATTGGAGCCAGCACAGTCCATTCATTTCCTGGGGATGCAGTTCGATACAGTTCGGGCAGTTGTGTCCCTGCCTCCTGTCAAACAGACGAACCTTCGTCTTCTGGTCCAGGCTATGAGATCGGCGCTGTCAATGTCCCTTCGGGAATGCATGCGCCTTCTGGGTCAAATGGTGGCAACTATGGGAGCAGTACCGTTTGCACAATTTCATTCCCGGGATCTCCAAAACCTTATTCTGACCCATTGGGATCGATCGCTAACTTCTCTGGATCGCTCGGTCATTATCTCCCGCAGGGTGCGAGAGTCTCTTGGATGGTGGTTACGTCCGGAGACTCTATCCGTGGGGAAATCCTTCCTTCCCCCGAGATGGTCGGTGGTGACAACCGATGCCATCCGGACAGGCTGGGGGGGAGTTTGGAACGACCTCTGGATTCAGGGGGTCTGGTCGCCAAAGGAGTCGTCTCTCCCGATCAACATTTTGGAGTTGAGAGCAATATTTCTCTGCCTCCAACATTGGACGGTCTTATTAAGCGGTCTACCGGTCCGGATCCAGTCGGACAACGCTACGGCTGTCGCGTACAGTACAGACCAAAAGTTTGGACACACCTTCTCATTTAAAGATTTTTCTGTATTTTCACGACTATGAAAATTGTACATTCACACTGAAGGCATCAAAACTATGAATTAACACATGTGGAATTATATACTTAACAAAAAAGTGTGAAACAACTGAAAATATGTCTTATATTCTAGGTTCTTCAAAGTAGCCACCTTTTGCTTTGATGACTGCTTTGCACACTCTTGGCATTCTCTTGATGAGCTTCAAGAGGTAGTCATCAGAAATGGTTTTCACTTCACAGGTGTGCCCTGTCAGGTTTAATAAGTGGGATTTCTTGCCTTGTAAATGGGGTTGGGACCATCACTTGTGTTGTGCAGAAGTCAGGTGGATACACAGCTGATAGTCCTACTGAATAGACTGTTAGCTGCTTTTTTCTTGCCATAATACAAATTCTAAGTAAAGAAAAACAAGTGGCCATCATTAATTTAAGAAATGAAGGTCAGTCAGTGCGAAAAATTGGGAAAACTTTGAAAGTGTCCCCAAGTGCAGTTGCAAAAACCATCACTGTGCGCTACAAAGAAACTGGATCACATGAGGACCGCCCCAGGAAAGGAAGACCAAGAGTCACCTCTGCTTCTGAGGATTAGTTTCTGAGTCACCAGCCTCAGAAATCGCAGGTTAACAGCAGCTCAGATTAGAGACCAGGTCATTGCCACACAAAGTTCTAGCAGCAGACACATCTCTTCAACAACTGTTAAGAGGAGACTTTGTGCAGCAGGCCTTCATGGTAAAATAGCTGCTAGGAAACCACTGCTAAGTAAGGCAACAAGCAGAAGAGACTTGTTTGGGCTAAAGAACACAAGGAATGGACATTAGACCAGTGGAAATCTATGCTTTGGTCTGATGAGTCCAAATTTGAGATCTTTGGTTCCAACCACCGTGTCCTTGTGCGCCGCAGAAAAGGTGAACGGATGGACTCTACATGCCTGGTTCCCACAGTGAAGCATGGAGGAGGAGGTGTGATGGTGTGGGGGTGCTTTGCTGGTGACACTGTTGGGATTTATTCCAAATTGAAGGCATACTGAACCAGCATGGCTACCACAGCATCTTGCAGCGGCATGCTATTCCATCCGGTTTGCGTTCAGTTGGACCATCATTTATTTTTCAACAGGACAATGACCCCAAACACACCTCTAGGCTGTGTAAGGGCTATTTGACCAAGAAGGAGAGTGATGGGGTGCTACGCCAGATGACCTGGCCTCCCCAGTCACCAGATCTGAACCCAATCAAGATGGTTTGGGGTGAGCTAGACCGCAGAGTGAAGGCAAAAGGGCCAACAAGTGCTAAACATCTCTGGGAACTCCTTCAAGATTGTTGGAAGACCATTTCCGGTGACTACCTCATCAAGAGAATGCCAAGAGTGTGCAAAGCAGTCATCAAAGCAAAAGGTGGCTACTTTGAAGAACCTAAAATATAAGACATATTTTCAGTTGTTTCACACTTTTTTGTTAAGTATATAATTCCACATGTGTTAATTCATAGTTTTGATGCCTTCAGTGTGAATGTACAATTTTCAAAGTCATGAAAATACGGAAAAATCTTTAAATGAGAAGGTGTGTCCAAACTTTTGGTCTATACTGTACATCAACCACCAAGGCGGGACGAGGAGTTCCAGTCTCATGTCGGAGGTCTCTCGGATCCTGGTCTGGGCCGAGTCCAAAGTTCCAGCAATTTCTGCAATTCACATTCCAGGGGTGTTGAATATCTCGGCGGACTTCCTCAGTCGCGAGCAAGTGGACCCTGGGGAATGGAGTCTCCATCCAGAAGTGTTTTCTCTGCTGTGTTCCCGTTGGGGGACTCCTCAGGTGGACTTGATGGCATCCAGGCTGAACGCCAGGGTTCCGACGTTCATGTCCAGGTACAGAGACCCGGAGGCGGTGGCGGTGGATGCTTTAGTGGCCCCGTGGGGTCAGTTCAAGCTGATCTATGCGTTTCCACCGATATCCTTACTGCCTCTGGTGATCCGACGGATCAAACTCGAAGGGGTATCAATAATTCTGATAGCACCAGACTGGCCGCGGAGGACATGGTATTCGACGCTGGTGTCTCTTCAGGCGGCACCTCCGTTTCCGCTGCCCCTTCGCCTGGACTTGCTCACTCAGGGGCCCATTCGTCATCCGGACCTGAGGTCTCTTCGTTTGACGGCGTGGCTCTTGAGACCGAGATCTTGACCCGTCGCGGTTTTTCGCCCGAGGTCATTGCTGCCTTGCGGGCGTCCCGGAGTCCAGCTACGTCCAGGATTTATCACAGAACTTGGGAGTCTTTCTATTCATGGTGTTCTGGATCCTCAAGAAACCCGAGGGTTTTTTCCATCCCCAACTTCTTGGCCTTTCTGCAATCTAGTCTGGCCAGGGGTTTGGCAGTAAGTACAGTGCGGGGACAGGCTTCTGCTCTTTCCGCACTTTTTAGGAAGGCTATTGCCTCTCGCAGGGATGTTTGTTCTTTTTTTCGCGGAGTCGCACGTCAGTTTCCGCCACGGAGGGCAGTTGTGGCTCCATGGCGGCTTAATCTAGTCCTGGAAGCCCTTCAGCATAGGCCTTTTGAGCCTATGGATTCTGCTAAACTTCTACTACTTTCTTGGAAGGTGGCCTTCTTGGTGGCAGTCACCTCTTTGAGAAGGGTATCGGAATTGGCAGCACTTTCTTGCTTACCTCCTTTTCTGGAATTTTTTCCGGATCGCGTGGTGCTTCGTACTCGTGAAGATTTTTTGCCTAAGGTAGTGTCACAATTCCACATTAATCAGGACATTGTGTTGCCTTCGCTTTGTCCAGGACCTAAGAATCCAAGGGAGCGGGCCTTGCACTCGTTGGACTTAGTGCGGGCATTGAAGTTCTATCTTACGATCACTCAAGGTTTTCGGAAGTCGGACTCTCTTTTTGTAATTCCGGAAGGTCGTCGGCGTGGTCAACGTGCTTCCAAAGACACGATAGCTCGGTGGATCCGTTCAGCTATCCTGGAAGCGTACCGGCTCAAGGGCGAGCCTTGTCCGGTTAAAGTTAAAGCTCATTCCACGAGAGCCATTGGCTCATCGTGGGCTTTTCGTCAGGGAGCCTCGGCAGCGCAGCTCTGCCGGGCGGCCACCTGGTGCTCCGTTCACACCTTTACTAAGTTTTATAAGGTGGACGTAAGTGCTTCAGCCGATGTGGCCCTGGGACGCAGGGTCCTGCAGGCGGCGGTAATTTAAGTTATCCCTTTATTTAGTTTTCCATTTATTTAGCGCGGTTTGCGCTCTTGCCTAAGTTTTGGGGTATGGAAGCTTCTGCCTCTATTTCCCACCCTTAAGTAGGTACTGCTTTAGGACGTCCCACGAAGTAGAGAATCTGTGTCTCCCTTCCTTCCCTTCTGCTGCTGAAAGACGGATTTTGGTAAGAACTTACCTGTAAAATCCTTTTCAGCGAAGGAAGGAAGGGAGACACAGCACCCTCCCAGGGCAGAAGTGTGTTGTGTTTCTAGATGCAGCGCGTCTCCTTCCTGATGTCGATCTTCTGGACTGGGTTTAGCGCTCTACGGCTCTCCTTCCAGTTTCGCCAGCTCTACACAGTTGTCAGGTCCAATGGGGTATGCCTAAGACTGTGTGTTTCTATTACATAACCTGTTTTCTCTCATTTCTGAAATTTCAGAAGGGGATATGTTGTTCTGCTGGTTGGTCTGCTCTTCCTTAGCTTGTGTACGGACTGATGAACATGGGAGTAGGAGGAGCCTATATACTGGAGGGGCCGGTCGTCATTTTCCAATCTGAGGTGACTATCCTATGGGGCTCCGCCTACCCACGAAGTAGAGAATCTGTGTCTCCCTTCCTTCCTTCGCTGAAAAGGATTTTACAGGTAAGTTCTTACCAAAATCCATCTTTCCACTACATCAAGTGAGCACATCCTTTTTTTTAAACAAATCAAATGTGTTGGATAGCACCCTATTTGCGCTTTTGGCTCACCAGCTTTCCTGCTTAATACTTGTGGAACATCTATAGTCTTTTCTCAGTAGGAACATGCACCAGATTAGGGTCTGGGCTACCTTCTGACTTTTTGTGGTGGCATTAGTTGATTGTAATTAAAACAAAACCCCAAAAATTGGCCAGAATCATATGTTCGTATAGTGCAATTCTTAAGTGTGCATTGACACTGTGGCCATCCAAAAGACCGAATCCAAGACAAAAACAAAGTGATCAAAAACTCTGTAGTAAGTAAATGAATAAATAAGAACAGTAAAGTAAATTACATAGGATACCTAGTTAACACTGCCTTGATCAAAAAGTGTAAAATCCATCCCACCACGACAAGGTGTACACCAATCGGGACGGTACCTACAGTTGAAACAAGAAGTTTACATACACTATATAAAAAGACATATGCATGTTTTTCTCAATATCTGACCTTTCCCGTTTTAGGTCACTTAGGATTACCATAATTTTTAATATTTGCCAAATGCCAGAATAATGTGAGGGAGAGAATGTTTTAAGGCATTTTTATTACTTACTGCAAAGTCAAAAGTTTACATACACTAAGATTACTATGTCAATTCTGGACTGCCCATATGATGATGTAATGTGTATGGAAGCTTCTGTTAGGTCTTTTGGCAACATCTGAGTTAATGAGAGACACACCTGTGGATGTATTTTAATGCACACCTGAAACACACTGCTTCTTTGTGTAGCATCATGGGAAAGTCTAAAGAAATCAGCCAAGATATCAGGAAGAGAATTTTGTACTTGCACAAGTCTGGCTCATCCTTGGGTATAATTTCAAGATACCTGAAGGTATCTTGTTCATCTGTACAAACAATTATACGCAAGTACAAACAAGATGGAAATGTCCAGCCATCATACCGCTCAGCAAGGAGACGGGTTCTGTGTCCCAGAGATGAATGTGCTTTGGTCCGACATGTGCATATCAACCCAAGGACAAAAGCTAAAGACCTTGTGAAGATGATACCGGAAGCTGGTAAGATTGTGTCAATAACCACAGTGAAACGAGTACTGTATCAACATGGGCTGAAAGGCCACTCTGCAAGAAGAAGCCATTACTCCAAAATAAACAAAAAAGCCAGATTAATGTTTGCAAATGCACACAGGAACAAAGACCTTAATTTTTGGAAACATGTCCGGTGGTCTGATGAAACTAAAATGTAACTTTTTGGGCATAATGACCATCATTATGCTTGGGGGGGAAAAATGGAGAAGCTTGGAAGCCTAAGAACACCACCCCAGCTGTGAAACACGGGGGTGGCAGCATCATGTGGGGTTGTTTCGCTGCAGGAGGGACTGGTGTACTTCACAACATAGATGACATCATGAGAAAAGGAGATTATATGGCTATACTGAAGCAATATCTAAAGACATCAGCCAGGAAGTTAAAGCTTGGGCAGAAATGGGTCTTCCAAATAGACAATGACCCAAAGCATACTGCCAAGGTGGTAACAAAGTGGCTTACGGATAACAAAGTCAATGTTTCGGAGTGGCCATCACAAAGCCCTGATCTCAGTCCTATTGAAAATTTATGGACAAAGCTGAAAAGGCAGGTGCGAGCAAGGCGACCTACAAACCTGGATCAGTTACACCGGTTTTGTCAGGAGGAATGGGCCCAAATTCCGACCAACTATTGTGAGAAGCTTGTGGAAGGATATCCTAAACGTTTGACCCAAGTCATTCAGTTTAAGGGCAATGGTACCAAATACCAATGAAATGTATGTAAACTTTTGACTTTGCAGTAAGTAACAAAAATGCCTTAAAACATTCTCTCTCTCTCATTATTCTGGCATTTGGCAAATATTAAAAATTATGGTAATCCTAATTGACCTAAAACGAGAAAGGTTTATTCTGATTTCATGTCAGATATTGAGAAAACGTGCATATATGTCTTTTTATAAAGTGTATGTAAACTTCTGGTTTCAACTATAACTTTTGTAGTTCACCTCACTGTGTGTCAGCAGACGTCATAATAGATAAGGGCAGAGTAGGACCTGGGTCCTGACAGTTCAGACACCTGCCCGTGAAAAGCTATATGGGTATGGAAAGTATTCAGACCCCTTTTAAATTTTTCACTCTTTGTTTCATTGCAGCCATTTGGTAAATTCTAAAAAGTTCATTTTTTTTCTCATTAAAGTACACTCTGCACCTCATCTTGACTAAAAAAAAACAAAAAAATGTAGAAATTTTTGCAAATTTATTAAAGAAAAACTGAACTATCACATGGTCATAAGTATTCAGACCCTTTGCTTAGTATTGAGTAGAAGCACCCTTTTGAGCTAGTACAGCCATGAGTCTTCTTGGGAATGATGCAACAAGTTTTTCACACCTGGATTTGGGGATCCTCTGCCATTCTTCCTTGCAGATCCTCTCCAGTTCCGTCAGTTTGGATGGTGAACGTTGGTGGACAGCCAATTTCAGGTCTCTCCAGAGATGCTCAATTGGGTTTAGGTCAGGGCTCTAGCTGGGCCAATCAAGAATGGTCACAGAGTTGTTCTGAAGCCACTCCTTTGTTATTTTAGCTGTGTGCTTAGGGTCATTGTCTTATTGGAAGGTGAACCATCGGCCAAGTCGGAGGTCCAGAGCACTCTCTAAGAGGTTTTTACCCAGGATATCTCTGTACTTGGCCGCATTCATGTTTCCTTCAATTGCAACCAGTTGTCCTGTCCCCGCAGCTGAAAAACACCCCCATAACATGATGTTGCCACCGCCATGCTTCCCTGTTGGGATTGTATTGGGCAGGTGATGAGCAATGCTTGGTTTTCTCCACACATACAGCTTAGAATTATCACCAAAAAGTTCTATCTTCGTCTCATCAGACCAGAGAATCTTATTTCTCATAGTCTAGGAGTCCATGTGTTTTTGAGCAAACTCTATGCGGCCTTTCATATGTCTTGCCACTCTGCCATAAAGGCCCGACTGGTGGAGGGCTGCAGTGATAGTTGACATGGTGGAACTTTGTCCCATCTCCCTACTGCATCTCTGGAGCTCAGCCACAATGATCTTGGGGTTCTTCTTTACCTCTCTCACCAATGCTCTTCTCCCACGATTGCTCAGTTTGGCTGGACGGCCAGGTCTAGGAAGACTTCTGGTGGCTCCAAACTTCTTCCATTTAAGGATTATGGAGGCCACTGTGCTCTTAGGAACCTTGAGTAATGCAGAAATTCTTTTAGAACCTTGACCAGATCTGTGCCTTGCCGCAATTCTGTCTCTGAGCTCCTTGGGAAGTTCCTTTGAGCTCATGATTCTCATTTGGTCTGACATGCACTGTGAGCTGTGAGGTCTTATATAGACAGGTGTGTGCCTTTCCAAATCAAGTCCTATCAGCTGGACACAGCTGGACTCCAATGAAGGAGTAGAACCATCTCAAGGAGGATCACAAGGAAATGGACAGCATGTGACTTAAATATGAGTGTCTGAGCAGAGGGTCTGAATACTTATGACCATGTGATATTTCAGTTTTTCTTTTTTTAAAAATTTGCAAAAATTTCTACAGTGGTGGCCAAAAGTATTGGCACCCCTGCAATTCTGTCAGATAATACTCAAATGATTGCAATCACAAATTCTTTGGTATTATTATCTTCATTTAATTTGTCTTCAATGAAAAAACACAAAAATAATTGTCCTAAAGCCAAATTGGATATAATTCCACACCAAACCTAAAAAAGGGGGTGGACAAAAGTATTGGCATTGTTTGAAAAATCATGTGATGCTTCTCTAATTCATGTAATTAACAGCACCTGTAACTTACCTGTGGCACCTAACAGGTGTTGGCAATAACTAAATCACACTTGCAGCCAGTTAACATGGATTAAAGTTGACTCAACCTCTGTCCTGTGTCCTTGTGTGTACCACATTGAGCATGGAGAAAAGAAAGAAGACCAAAGAACTGTCTGAGGACTTGAGAAACCAAATTGTGAGGAAGCATGAGCAATCTCAAG
Organism: Phyllobates terribilis; assembly: GCF_046119375.1. Taxonomy (NCBI): domain Eukaryota; kingdom Metazoa; phylum Chordata; class Amphibia; order Anura; family Dendrobatidae; genus Phyllobates; species Phyllobates terribilis. The sequence continues at coordinate 106,544,037 of NW_027362762.1, forward strand.
GCTACAAGTCCATCTCCAAAGACCTGAATGTTCCTGTGTCTTCCGTGCGCAGTGTCATCAAGAAGTTTAAAGCCCATGGCACTGTGGCTAACCTCCCTAGATGTGGACGGAAAAGAAAAATTGAGAGATTTCAATGCAAGATTGTGCGGATGGTGGATAAAGAACCTCGACTAACATCCAAACAAGTTCAAGCTGCCCTGCAGTCCGAGGGTACAACAGTGTCAACCCGTACTATCCGTCGGCGTCTGAATGAAAAGGGACTGTATGGTAGGATACCCAGGAAGACCCCACTTCTTACCCCGAGACATAAAATGCCAGGCTGGAGTTTGCCAAAACTTACCTGAGAAAGCCTAAAACGTTTTGGAACAATGTTCTCTGGTCAGATGAGACAAAAGTAGAGCTTTTTGGGAAAAAGCATCAACATAGAGTGTACAGGAAAAAAAAAGAGGCATTCAAAGAAAAGAACACGGTCCCTACAGTCAAACATGGCAGAGGTTCCCTGATGTTTTGGGGTTGCTTTGCTGCCTCTGGCACTGGACTGCTTGACCGTGTGCATGGCATTTTGAAGTCTGAAGACTACCAACAAATTTTGCAGCATAATGTAGGGCCCAGTGTGAGAAAGCTGGGTCTCCCTCAGAGGTCATGGGTCTTCCAGCAGGACAATGACCCAAAACACACTTCCAAAAGCACTATAAAATGGTTTGAGAGAAAGCACTGGAGACTTCTAAGGTGGCCAGCAATGAGTCCAGACCTGAATCCCATAGAACACCTGTGGAGAGATCTCAAAATGGCAGTTTGGAGAAGGCACCCTTCAAATATCAGGGACCTGGAGCAGTTTGCCAAAGAAGAATGGTCTACAATTCCAGCAGAGCATTGTAAGAAACTCATTGATGGTTAGCGGAAGCGGTTGTTCGCAGTTATTTTGGCTGAAGGTTGTGCAACCAAGTATTAGGCTGAGGGTGCCAATACTTTTGTCTGGCCCATTTTTGGAGTTTTGTGTGAAATGATCAATGATTTGATTTTTGCTTCATTCTGTTTTGTGTTTTTTCCTTGCAAGCAAATTAAATGAAGATAATAATACCAAAGAATTTGTGATTGCAATCATTTTCAGGAAGAAACTGAGTATTATCTGACAGAATTGCAGGGGTGCCAATACTTCTGGCCACCACTGTACATTTCTGTTTTTTTCAGTCAAGATGGGGTGCAGAGTGTACTTTAATGAGAACAAAAAATAACTTTTTAGAATTTACCAAATGGATGCAATGAAACAGAGTAAAAAATTTAAAGGGGTCTGAATACTTTCCGTACCCACTGTATATGTGGCGCCCCTGAGGGTTCAGTCGCCACAGAGGTGTGGCATCTCATCTCAGGTAAGGATGGAGTGCTGCCCAGGACCCTAACACCTGCACCCAACACAACACTACTCCAGGCCGGCTGGAAGGGCAATATGCACTGCTTTATGCTGCCCCGTCCCTGGCTAGAGTGGGGGGAACCAAAGTAAGGGGGAACCATGTAGTGGGTGTGGGTGGAGGACGCAGACCAGAGGAGCACTTGAAGAAGATACATATATATATAGGGAAGCCATCTTTTTTAGGGAGTCGAACGGAGAGAGAGAGAGTGTGAGGACGTAGGGAGCGGAGTCTCTTCAGGAGCTCCTCTCGGGAGGCAGGCTTGGCCTGTCATACCCAGGACTGAGAGAGGAGTGGGAGCAGGAGGAAGGCTCCAGGAACTAAAGGGGTCCCAGAGGGTACGGTGAGTGCAGGACGGCACCCGTACGCCCGAATCTGCCAGGCGGTAGAGGGATCAGGCCGCAAGAAGAGAACTGGTCCCTGGACTGGCCGAGTTACTTTAAGTCTCAGCTAGAAAACCGGAGGCTTCTGCACTTTCAGGGTGCAGTTGCCACATCCGCGCCTAAGTCGCCGAAAAGGGCACCAAGTAAGGTCCGGGAACTCCAAGTTGCCCAGAGGGATCCCAAGGTACCTGATCGGGACTTTGTGTGGCGGGGCGCAGGGCAGGAGGGAGAGACCCAGCGCGGGAAGTTGGCTAAGAAAGGAACATACAGAAAGGGGGTCCCGCTAAGTGCTCTTGAGATACTGGAGGGAGTACTGAACCCCTGCCTGATAAACGCAGCGCGACGTGGGAGGCTGTCACCTGTTCAGGCAACCTGAGGAACTTGATAACTGTGAGTAAACTCGGACGACTGCACCCCACTGTCTGTCGGTTATTGCTGCTACGTTACCGCTCCTGCACTACAACGCCCAGCATCACCATCTGCACTTACACTGCCCTGGAGCTGAGCTCTGCCTGTGGGGAGCCGCACCAACCCAGCTGCCCTAACATCTGCTCCAGAGGTCTGCAGCAGCGCTGGTACTCATTACCAGGAACCACAGGTGGCGTCACGAGACAAAACTGTTATTCATCCCTTCGAGCAACAACCCCCTTTTAAGAGTGACCCCAGGGTACGGGCCTGGGAGCCGACCGCCGTGACATCCCAAGAAGGTAAAGGCCTGGGTACCGAGTCTCCCATATCCCCCTGGGCGAGTCATATGCAAAACTTGTTGTATAACCTAATGATGAAACAACCATTGTAAGAAATAATATGAAAGCAGGAAACTGATAAATGCATCGATCTTGGTGCAACTCAAATGCTTTGCTTAATTTTTCCAAAGCTTTTTCGTAGTCATGGCATTCGTCACGACACGTTTTTACCATATTTATAAAAATATGATAAACCTGCCTGAATATATCAATGCACTATTAGGGAAGGGTCAAATGACCTTCTAACTCGGACGAGGATTTCAACGCAATGCACGGACTTGCGGTTGACTCTCCCGACCTGAGCGTGACATCATGTATTTCTATGCAGCTGTCACTTTTAAGTCGGGAGAGCCGACAGCCATCTGACTCTTCCCTTATAGTAAGTAAAGACTGGCAGCTGCACAAATATCACAACTGAGAGGAAATGCAACACACTCTGTGCTTCACCTCCTCTGCTGTCAGTGTTGCACTCGTTGCTGGATCCCTTTCATGCTTCAGGATTTTGCAGATTTTGATCAGTTTTTTTAGATGTTTTTATTTGGTTTGTCTGTTTTCACCATTAGTGTGGCATCCAATTTTGTAACAGTGTTTTCCAAACCCCATGCTCATGGCCCCCAACACATTATGTTTTCAGGATTTCCCCTGGGGCAATGTCTGATGCCTTAATAATAATTCAATCACTTGATCAATACTAAGGAAATCCTGAAAACATGGGTCCAAGGTATTGACCTAGCTATAGACATGAGTGGGTGATCAAATATGGACTGTTCTCTGTTTTTTGTTTAGTTGCGGACACCGTGTCAACGAAAAAAACACTAAAATATGAACATCCCAATAGACTATAATTGGTACACGTTCTATATATGAAAACAGTTAAAGAAAACATCACATGTCAAGGGCGGATGTCTGAACGAGGCCAAGTTCAAGCCAAGTAAATGTGATTTCATGAAGACTCCTGCCCACTGTGCATTCATCCAGTTTAAGACCAGGTCATTTTGCCCCATTCTTCACATTTTTGCATTTTCAATTTAACGAGCTCCAAAGTTATTTTTTCTTTCAGGTATTCAAATTATTTTTTGTATGTGATACATAGGACTTAATTTTTATGTAATTTTCACACTAGTATTTTTTCTTTTTTTGCCAATATTAGGGGAAAATTTGAAGAGGTAAAGGAAATACTTTTTTGTTTTTCACATGTTTATTAGTGATGAGCGCAAGTGCTCATTGCTTGGGTATGCACAGAGTATCGCGGGTGCTCGAGTGACATGTCCGAGTCCCCGCGGCTGCATGTTTCGTTGCTAACAAATAAAGCAGCACTCTGCAACGCTAAGTATGTGAACATGAAATATATGAAATCTGAATAAATGAGAAAGCTTAGCGCATAAATTGGCCAATTCATGGGTACCTGGTAGCCACGATATACTAAGACACTGCCAATGTGAACGCCTCTCTAAGAGACAAAAGTCTGCCTGTGTGTGGGAAAGCAAGATCCTGCTACAATTAAAATTGCCTGTGGCCTAGAGGCAGAGTGCTCAGTCAAAGCCTATATATATGAACAGATAAAAAAGACCGGCACATCCTGTCGCAGAGTGCATCTTCTTACAGTCACCGCTGTACTTATGAGAGCTTCAATCAGCAAGATATCTTGAGTAAACAGTATTTACTTCATACTGGATAAAAATGAGATACAATTCAGTGTCACACAGTCCGTGTGCTGCTGACATAACACATACAGAGAAAAAAAACACACAGAAGTAAAAACAACCAACAATTGAGAGCTTCCCTCCCCACATTACAGCAAGCATATAACTTTACACACTATCGCTATCTGCTGTCTGGTTAGTATAAAGTCCTCCTTTCACTTATAATAAGTCCTAATCTGTTGCATATGCCAACACATCCAAAACAAGAAATATGTGTGTACAGGTGCTTACTAGGAGCAGCTACCTCTACTCTGTTGCATATGCCAACACCCTTTCTCAACAGTAAGGACTTATTCAATCAAACCCAACTTTTTTACTAGTCTCTGGTGTTTATCAGCATTCAACGCCTTCGTGAAGATGTCTGCTGTCATTTCTTCAGTAGGACAATACTCTAACTTCAAGACTCCTTGTTCCTGATGATCTCTCAAGAAATTATATTTCACATCAATATGCTTGGTTCTTGGATTGACTCTTTCCATCTGAGCAAGAACAAGACATCCTTGATTGTCCTCTTTCAGTTTTGTTGGTTCCAACTGTGGTTGTCCTAATTCTGTCAACAATTGTCTTAACCACAGTACTTCTTGACTCGCATGTGCTGCGGCAACATATTCTGCTTCTGTTGAAGACAGTATCACAATTGACTGTTTCTAACTTGTCCAACTTATTGGTCCACCTGAGAGAAAAAAAATATGTCCACTGGTAGATCTTCTGTCAGTTGGATCTCCAGCCCAATCTGCATCAACATATCCTGTTAAAATGCAATTATCACTTGTGGTTAATTTCAGCTTAACATTGCTAGTTCCTTTCAAATAACGCATTACTCTCTTCACGACATTCCAATCAGCTTTATTTGGTTTTGATACCATTCTACTCAGGATTCCTACTGCTGCTGCGATATCTGGTCTTGTAACGGTCGCTAGATACAGTAGTTTTCCTATTGCTGTTCTGTATTCTTCATTATTTGGTAGCATATTTTTTTCAGTGTTCATCTCTTTGAGATAATTAGTTTCCATTGGAGACTTTACTGTTTTGCATCCTTTAATCCAAATTCTTCTGTTATGGCTTGAATCATGTGATTTTGATTCAGTAGGAAACTTCCGTCTTCTTCTCTTTCTACCTGTATTCCTAGGTACTGTTTCACATTTCCCAAGTCTTTGATTTTGAAATGTTGCTTCAGGATTTTTAGAATGTTTTCTTTATCCCTTTCTTGTTTAAAACAAATCAAAATGTCGTCTACATATATGAGTACATAAATCCATCTATTAATCAGCCTTTTTGTGTACAAGCATGGATCAGCTTTGCTTCTTTGAAATTTTTCATTTGTAAGTACTTCCGTGATTTTGTCATTCCACGCTTTAGCTGCTTGCTTTAAACCATATATGCTTTTCTGTAGTTTGCAAACTTTGTTTGGATTTCTTTCATCTTTGAATCCTGGAGGTTGTTCCATGTAAATGTCTTCTGTTAAGTCTCCATTCAAAAAGCTGTCTTTACATCCAGATGTCTCAGTTCCATCTGTTTCATTGCTGCAACTGTAAGTAAAGTTCTTATTGTAATGTGTTTGACAACTGGAGCAAATGTCTCATCATAGTCTTCTCCATATTTTTGAGAATACCCTTTAGCTACGAGTCTTGCTCGGTATCTTTCAGCTGTGATATCACTTCCATCATTGAGAATATATGCTTCTGCATGTCGTCATTTGCACTCAATCTCATACTGTAAAGCTTTCTTAATAAAAATAACTTGTGATTCAAGCTAGGTCTTTCATACAGTTTTCTTAATGCTTCCCACATTCCTTTCGCTGTTTCTTCGTTTCTTCATTTCTTATATGTATTAATTGAGCATCATCCACTAATAAGCTAATGGTGGCTCTCGCTTGTCTATTCTTCTTATCCCATGTCTGATTATCTTGATCTGGTCTTTCTGTAACAATTACTTCCCATAAATCATCCTTAGATAACAACAGCTCTACTTTGAATTTCCATAACTGATAATTTTCACTATTCAGTTTAGCTACTGTGAATTTCAGTTCTGTGTTACTCATCATCTTTATATAGTCTTAATTGTTTAGAGAGTTGTACTGAAGATATTCTCCTGTTTTTTTTCTTGCTGATAGTCCCTGTATGTCCTGCCTGTGTTGAATTCTCTGTTATTATATCCAGCTCCTGGGATCCTGAATTCCTTTGTCACTCTGTATCTGGATTTATTTCCTTCTGTTTACAGAGCTTATCTGTGTGCTCCATTATCTGGGGTTATAAACCGGGATCCTGCTGCCTGGGCTTGTAGTGCGGGCCTGTAGTGTCTGGGCCCATAACCTGTCGCAGAGTGCATCTTCTTACAGTCACCGCTGTACTTACGAGAGCTTCAATCAGCAAGATATCTTGAGTAAACAGTATTTACTTCATACTGGATAAACATGAGATGCAATTCAGTGTCACACAGTCCGTGTGCTGCTGACTTAACACATACAGTGAAAAAAAACACACAGGAAGTAAAAACAACCAACAATTGAGAGCTTCCCTCCCCACATTACAGCAAGCATATAACTTTACACACTATCGCCATCTGCTGTCTGGTTAGTATAAGTCCTACTTTCACTTATAATAAGTCCTAATCTGTTGCATATGCCAACACATCCAAAACAAGAAATAGGTGTGTACAGGTGCTTACTAGGAGCAGCTACCTCCATATACAACTAACAAATATAGCAGCACTCTGCAACGCTAAGTATGTGGACATAAAATATATGAAATCTGAATAGCATTACTGCTCTAAAAAATATAAATAAATGAGAAATCTTAGCGCATAAATTGGCCAATTCATGTGTACCTTTTTTTTTTCTGTTCATATGTATAGGCTTTGACTGAGCACTGCGACTCTAGGCCAGAGGCGGTTTTAATTGCAGCAGGATCTTACTTACCCATACACTTTCAGACTTTTGTCTCTTAGAGAGGAGTTCACATTGGCAGGGTCCTGGTATGACGAAAAATGCCTTACTGTTGCTACCAGATACACATGAATTGGCCAATTTATGCCCTAAGATTTCTCAGTTATTTCTATTTTCTAGAGCAGTAATGCTATTCAGATTTCATATATTTCATGTTCGCATACTTAGCGTTGCAGAGTGCTGCTTTAATTGTTAGTTGTATATGGAGGGAGCTGTTCCTAGTAAGCTCCTGTACACCTATTTCTTATTTTGGATGTGCCGGTCATTTTTTTCTGTTCGCATGTTTTGTGGCTGTTAGACACCCACAAAACATGCAGGAGTTACCCGTGATTGTCAAGCAATCCCCGCATGTTTTGTGGTTGTCAGGGATGCGAACATGTCACTCAAGCACCCACGATATTCGGTGCATACCCGAGCACCCTAGGAAAACTGGAGTAACAAGCAGTTGCACTCATCACTAATGTTTATTTGTTTTTTTAAAGCACCACTCCAGCCTTTTTATTATTTCAGCACTGGAGTAGTGCCACTAATGTAAGTTCCCTATCCTTAGTACTATACTTACAAGCCGCCATCTTCATCTGTTATTGTGGTGCCCAGCTGCGCTTGGTGCCACAGATCTTAGAAGGGTGTATTACTGGAATCCTCCACAAGAGGCCCCCATAAACATTCACACATCTCCACCTTCCACCTCAGACCAGCAGAGGGAGCCCGTTAGGGATATAAATAGGGAAGGTGGAGCTAGGCAAGTCAGTCTAGCCAGAACAGAGTTCCTGCTCACAGCCAGTTCGGTTCCTGCAGAAGTCTGTCTGCAGAGGTAGGCCAAGCTAGACTCAAGCAGCTCAAGTAAGTGAGCCCAAGGTGTGCCGACGCCTGTAAGAGCGGTGAAGAGCGGCAAGCTGCCGTTAGTGTGAGTAGCCTAGTGAGGGCCCAAGCGTGGCTGAAGGCGAGTGGAAAGTGAGTAGCAGTGGGGGCAGAGGAGCTTACCCAGCTCACTCCGAAACATATACCGGACACCGGGTCCGAGCTTACCGGGATCTCTATGACCCAGTAAGGCATAACTGGAATCCCTGGAGAACTACAGGTCCCAGATTTACCAGAGAGCTGATACGTAACAGAGCCAGGAGACACATAGGCCCCGTAAGCTGGGAGCGTGCACTCCAAGAGAAGGCCCTACCACAACGTCAGCCGGTGCAGGACAGAGATAGAGTTAGGCCTAGCTTCAGGCAGTTCACAAATTTACTACGCGGAGGCAAGAAACAGGAGGCCCTACACCCGCTCATTGGGGAGGATCCTGATATGCACCCTTCACCCTACAGTGCTCCGGGATGTGCCTGAATTACCACCAGTAAAAGGTACCGAAGTGACTACCGTGTCCATCCCCGTTCTTGCTCTGACCCGGCTGGGTCTCGCCTGTCCTGCATCCCCCTCTCCATACGCTGCCCTGAGGCCTAGCTCCACCTGTGGGGAGCTATACCATCGAGCTGCCTTATCACCGGCCTCAGTGGACTGCCGCAGCGCTGGTGATTCTCACCAGAAACCATAGGTGGCGTCACGAACTTTCATAGAGATAACAAATAATCCCTTTTTAAAAGCTGACCCCAGGGTACGGGCCCGGGAACCGACCACCGCGACATCCTCAAGGCCAGGCAAAGGCCCAGGTACCGAGCCGTCCCCATCCCTCTGGGCGTGTCATCTTTCCTGGCGTCACGAACAGGATCGCGTGCCCGCTGCAACGACGGAGTGTTATGCCCGTTGCCACAGGGTACTGTGCGCCTTTAATTAAAAACTGTGTACGTTAACCTGTGGTGAAGATTGCCGCCATTGTTGGGCCGCCGAGCGAGAAGAAGGGCGTAACCGCGGGAAACTGAGGGGCGTACCTGCAAAAGCCGGACACGCCCCACGCCTCGACGTCAAACCAGGAAGCGCCAGGTCCTGGAAGGAGCGTCGCTGAACGCTCTGACGTAGGATGCAAGCGACGCAAGGTCCTGAAGAAGACCATCACCTGCGGAGCTACGGCCTACCGGAAGAAAAGAAGGTAGGCCACGGTTCGCTAGGGGTGCGCCAGAATGTCCGAGGAACAGCACGACGCCGGAATACTGGTTAACGGCCCTGATGTTCAACCCGCACCCGACGCCGGGCAGGCCGAGGCGGCCGCTCTACCAGCAGCGCCTGTAACTCTCGTCATCCCCATAACTCTACAGTACATTCCTGGAGCAAAGTGGCTCCCCCAGTACAACGGCAAACCAGATACCCTGTCTGGATTCAAACGGAAGATATGCGGTATCTTGGACATGTACTCTATGACAGGCAAGCAGAGGGCCGCTGTTGTATTAGGACAACTGACTGGTGCTGCGGAACGGGAAGTGGAAACATGGTCAGCCGCAGACCAGGAGTCAGTGTCCGCAATCTTTAAAAAGCTACAGACTGTTTTTGAGGATCATACTGAGGCGGACCTCCGGATGAGGTTCTACAACAGTTCTCAACAGCCGGAGGACAATGTTAGGGACTATGCCTGGCATCTACAAGGGGCCCTGCGGGCTCTGAAACAGGTTAGTCCGACCAGCATCGAAAATGAAAACAAAATGCTGAAGGAACAGTTTGTCCGGGGACTGAGGTCTCCAGAGGAGAGCAGGACTGTGCGTTGGTGGTCCTTAGATCATCCAGATGCTACTTTTGACAATCTTAAGGACATGGCTATAAAAGGACTGTAGCCCCTGAAAACAAATGCCATCCAATGTTACCAGGGTGGGGCTAGCCCAGTGCCTGCTACACCCACCTTTTCTCCAGTGGCTGCTGAAGCCAAGGTTCCAGCAACGTCCCCTAGAGAGCTGGACAGTCTGCGCTCTGAAGTGCGCCAGTTGAGTAAAACCCTGACCACTGTACTGAGTGCTCTGCAGCTGCGGACGGAGCCCGAGGAAGGAGGGAAAATCCTGTTAGCCGATAGCCCTGAGGATGTCCCCTGGATGCGAAGGAGGAGGAGGACAACACCACCCTCTATGAGGATCAGTGACCAGCGCCGTCCACAGAAGGACCCTACCTGCTACCGCTGCCGCAAGACCGGACACACCGCCCAGAATTGTCCTTTAAATGAGAAAACCCTGGGGCCGAGGGCCGACACCCAGGAGTAAACTCCCCAGGCCCTTCAGACTGGTACAACAGGTTCGTCGGAGGAAGACCTTTCCTGTCCATTGTGCTGGACGGCATCCCGATGCACGCTCTGCTGGACACAGGATCTCAGGTAACCATAATGCCTGATGTCCTCTACAAGAGGTTCTGGTCCATGGACGACCTAAGCCTGCCAGCTCCAAATCTTTCTGTTTATGCCTCAAATGGACTCCCCCTTAACCTAATCGGGGTTAAGAATGTGACAGTAAAAGTGGGGAGAGTGGAGCTGAAGGACCAGGGACTAATTGTAGTAGAGACTAATCCTGATGATACCAATTCGTATATGGTACTAGGCACTAACATTGTTGGTAACTGTTTGGGAGAAGTTGTGTTCTTGCTCCAACAGATAGCTGACACTGCCAGACCAGGACAGAGGAGGGCGCTGCAGAAGGAGATCCGAGTCCTGATGTACCAACAGCAAGTAAGGTTAACAGACGGTGAAATCGGTAATGTGCGGGTGACAGACCCCATACCCATTGTGATCCCCCCAATGAGTGAAATGCTTATCTGGTGTAGAGCTGCCATAGGTCTTAGAGGACAGAGCTACCAGGCGGTAGTAGAACCCCTTTGCTCCGAGCACAGACCCACGCTCTTAACCGCCAGAGGAGTGGTGGATGTACGCAATGGGAGGGTGCCCGTCCGTCTTCTCAACTGTGGGGAAGATGAGGTCAGATTGCTACGTTATGCCACTGTTGCCAAATTACATGCTGTAAATAACAACTGCATTCACAAGGCGGAGTCCTTAACCTCACCAGACGAAGTGGAGGATGATGACCCTGCAACCCAGGTGGAGGATTGGTGTCAACAGCTCCATGTTGGGACAGACACCACTCCTGCCCATCAGAAACAGGGTGTACAACGGGTAGTTCAACAATACACACAGGTGTTCAGTAAACATCCACTTGACTTCGGGAGGATTAAGGGGGTTCAACACCATATCCCCACAGGTGACCATCCACCCATCAAAGAACGTTACAGGCCTATACCACCAGCACACTACCAGAAGGCTAAGGAAATGTTGCACGACATGAGAAAGGCAGGGGTAGTAAGGGATAGTTGTAGTCCCTGGGCAGCTCCCCTAGTGCTAGTTAGGAAAAAGGACGGGAGCATGAGAATGTGTGTAGATTACCAACAAGTAAATCGTATTACACATAAAGATGCATACACTTTACCACGCATAGAGGAGTCGCTAGCTGCCTTAAAGTCTGCAAATTACTTTTCCACCCTTGACCTCACTAGCGGGTACTAGCAAGTAGCTGTGGCTGAGGAGGATCGGGAGAAGACGGCCTTCACTACCCCGATGGGACTCTGCGAGTTCAACAGTATGCCTTTTGGACTCTGCAATGCACCTGGAACATTCCAGAGATTGATGGAGTGCTGCCTGGGACACCGCAACTTCGAGACTGTTACTATACCTGGATGACGTGATAGTGTACTCCAAAACGTATGAGGACCACTTGAAGCACCTGGCAGAGGTATTTGAGTCACTGTTCCGGTACGGGATGAAATTGAAGCCCTCAAAGTGCCACCTGCTCAAGAGAAAGGTACAGTACCTGGGGCACATTGTCAGTCCGGAAGGGGTAGCACCAGACCGGGAGAAGGTCACTGCCATCCAGAAGTGGCCGGAGCCGAAGAACCTCAAAGAGGTGCGTCAGTTCTTGGGACTAGTAGGATACTACCGGAGGTTTGTAAAAGACTACACTAAGAAAGCAGCCCCTCTGCAAGACCTCCTGGTAGGACAGTCCCCCAAAGGCAGAAATCCCCCATTCCACTGGGGTAAGGAGCAAGCCGAGTCATTTCAGGAGATGAAGGAGATCCTGACAGGCGATGAGATCCTAGCCTACTCTGACTACAGCCAACCATTCCTGCTGTATACTGATGCCAGCAATGAAGGACTGGGAGCTGTCCTAAGTCAGAAGCAAAATGGCCAAGAGAAAGTGATCGCATACGCAAGCAGGAAGCTCCGCCCGACCGAGAGGAACCCAGAGAACTATAGCAGCTTTAGGTTAGAGTTCCTGGCCTTGGTCTGGGCCATCACTGAAAGGTTCAAGCACTACCTAGCCTCCAGTAAGTTCACTGCCTTCACTGATAACAACCCCTTGACCCATCTTGAAACAGCTAAGCTAGGAGCACTGGAACAACGATGGATGGCTCGGCTGTCAAATTATCAATTCACAATTAAATACCGGGCGGGCCGCAATAACGCCAACGCCGATGCCCTGTCCAGGATGCCTCACCAGTCAAACACAGAAGAAGAAGTGGATGACCTGGAAGAGATTGAGCTACCTGCCTTTCACCGGAATGGGATGATCCACGAGCAACGAGCCTCCAGGAGACAGCGTGGGAAGACGTTAAACCCCCTGCCTCACCACAGCTGGAAAGAGACCCAGGACAGTGACCTTGTTGTAAGCCGCATTAAGGAGCTGATAACCCAAGAAGGTTCCTCCCTGGAAAAAGAAGTGTCTCTGCAAGCAAAGCAGCTGTGGAACGAGAGAAGCTGGCTGTTTATCTACCGTGAGAAGCTGTGCCGAAGGTACGTCAATCCAAAAACTCATGAGATGGTATGGCAGATAGTGGTCCCCAAGACAGACATCCAAATGGTGTTGGAGGCCTACCACGATCAGGCGGGGCACTTTGGCTGGAAAAAGCTAGAGACCCTGCTGAAATGTCGATTCTACTGGGTAGGAATGCGCAGCTCCATTGAGCGGTGGTGCCAGGACTGTGGACCCTGTGGCCACAGAAGAAAAGACTACAGCAGCCAGAAGGCACCCCTGCAACCCATCAAGACGACTCGACCCCTGGAGATCGTGGTCCTGGACCATGTCAAGCTGTCCCCCAGCAGGTCAGGGTACTCTTATGCTCTGACCATGGTGGATCACTACTCACGTTTCCTGGTGGTAGCCCCCCGTCAAAGACCTGACGGCAGAGACAGCAGCAAAGACGTTCCAAGCGTATTTCTGTAGACCCCATGGTTATCCTGAGCAGGTGCTGACGGACCAAGGCCCGGCCTTTGAGGCTGAGTTGTTCAAGGAGTTCTGTCATCTCTACGGGTGTAAGAAGATAAGAACTACACCGTACCACCCACAAACCAATGGTCTCTGTGAGAAGATGAATAACATCATCATCGACCTGCTAAAGACCATACCACTTGAGGAGAGAAATCAGTGGCCAGACCTACTACCTGACCTAGTAGATCTGTACAATCACATACCAGTAAGTTCCACCAATTGCACTCCAGCATATCTCATGCGAACAAGGCCAGGAAAGCTGCCCATGGACCTGGAGCTTGGTGTTGTAGAACCAGAAGCGGATGTGACCACTGAGGACTGGGACACGGCCAGACAGGAGCAGTATAGAAGAGTACAAGCCTGTGTTGAAGATAGTCTCACTCGAGTGAGGGACAAGCAGGAAGCTCAATACAACAGAAGTGCCCAAGCAGAACCCTTCACACCTGGTGAAGTGGTACTAAAAAGGAAAAGAAGGAACCACAAACTTGATGACCAGTGGGAGAGGGAACCCTACACTGTGTTGAATTCAAGATTTGATAATAAGAAGACCTGCATAATTAGTAGAGACGGAGGAAGGACAACTGCAACAGTATCCAGGGATCACCTAAAGTTGTGTCCAGATCTGCTAAAACCCCAAGAGGAAGTGCCTTTCATTATCCCGGAGGAGCCTAAAGAAGCAGTAATACACACTGACTTAGCAGATTTCCCGGCAGATTGGCCCCAACTAGGAGGAGCAGTAATCATCCCTGTAATCACCTTCTACCCAAAGCAAGAAGAGCCTGTAAGTGCTGAAGAGGAGCCAGCTCAAGAAGAATCCCCGGACGAAGGATCCCCGGTAGAAGAAGAGCAAGAAGGCCCAGCCAATAGCGAACTTGTCAGTCCTGTAGAGAGGTCAATGCAGCCTTGTAGCCCCTCCACACCTAGTACTGACACATTGGGAGGTAGAGCACCTATTAGTGCCTCACGCATTCCAGTACCACGCAGGTCCACGCGTAGTACTAAAGGTCAACCCCCTGTCAGGTATAATCAGTAAGATAGCTAAACTCTGACAAGTGTAGATAGTTACCCCTCGGGTATTAAACTGTATTACTATGTGTTTTCATGCATATGTATATTACTTTGTGTTTTGCCTTATTGATGAACAGTTCAAGTTATATGGACACTTTGCCTAATGACTTCCTTATTTATCTAAGAACTCCGTGGCTGAGGACTGTGTGCAGCCCAAAAACTATTTATTGTATATAATTGCGCTCCCTGGAGTGCCCCTTTTAGGTGACCTCAGAAGTAAAACCTGTCTGGAGTGGCTCTAACGGAAGTCCAACTCAGGATCTCCATGCCCTGCAGCCACCCCAGGGCCTACGTTGAGGGTTTGGGACAGGTCCCTCAAACCACCAAGTACTCTACCCTGTGAGATGGACATCCTGTCTGGGAACCTCACCATAAGAGACTTGAATTCTGAGGATGCTTTGTACCTGTTTATGTTGTTATGCAACGTTTAAGAAATGTGCCTCCCATAAAGGGAAGAGTTATTGCATTGTTAATGTTTACTATTGTTGTTTTAAAATGTACTTCTGCCCGGGAGTGCTGAGCTTTGCTAGGGGGGAATGTGGCGCCCAGCTACGCTTGGAGCCACAGATCCTAGAAGGGTGTATTACTGGAATCCTCCACAAGAGGCCCCCATAAACATTCACACATCTCCACCTTCCACCTCAGACCAGCAGAGGGAGCCCGTTAGGGATATAAATAGGGAAGGTGGAGCTAGGCAAGTCAGTCTAGCCAGAACAGAGTTCCTGCTCACAGCCAGAGAGGGACAGAGTTCTCAGTTTGGTTCCTGCAGAAGTCTGTCTGCAGAGGTAGGCCAAGCTAGAGTCAAGCAGCTCAAGTAAGTGAGCCCAAGGTGTGCCGACGCCTATAAGAGCGGCAAGCTGCCGTTAGTGTGAGTAGCCTAGTGAGGGCCCGAGCGTGGCCGAAGGCGAGTGGAAAGTGAGTAGCAGTGGGGGCAGAGGAGCTTACCCAGCTCACCCCGAAACATATACCGGACAGCGGGTCCGAGCTTACCGGGATCTCTATGACCCAGTAAGGCATAGCCGGAATCCCTGGAGAACTACAGGTCCCAGGTTCACCAGAGAGCTGATACGTAACAGAGCCAGGAGACACATAGGCCCCGTAAGCTGGGAGCGTGCACTCCAAGAGAAGGCCCTACCACAATATCAGCCGGTGCAGGACAGAGATAAAGTTAGGCCTAGCTTCAGGCAGGTCAGAAACTTACTACGCAGAGGCAAGAAACAGGAGGCCCTACACCCGCTCATTGGGGAGGATCCTGATATACAACTTTCACCCTACAGTGCTCCGGGATGTGCCTGAATTACCACCAGTAAAAGGTACCGAAGTGACTACCGTGTCCGTCCCCGTTCTTGCTCTGACCTGGCTGGGTCTCGCCTGTCCTGCATCCCCCTCTCCGTACGCTGCCCTGAGGCCTAGCTCCACCTGTGGGGAGCTATACCATCGAGCTGCCTTATCACCGGCCTCAGTGGACTTCCGCAGCGCTGGTGATTCTCACCAGAAACCACAGGTGGCGTCACGAACTTTCATAGAGTTAACAAATAATCCGCTTTTAAAAGCTGACCCCAGGGTACGGGCCCGGGAGCCGACCACCGCGACATCCTCAAGGCCAGGCAAAAGCCCGGGTACCGAGTCGTCCCCATACCTCTGGGCGAGTCATTATCAGCGCCGCTCCGGTCCTGATCCACCATCTTGTGACCAAACCTTTTGACTTCAGCTGTAAAATAAAATAAAAAAATGCTACAATGGTGCTTTAAGTTCCGAAAGGTGCACTAACAATTATTTTTATATATCAGACATATGGGAGAAGGGGGGCGTTCATCAGGGATGGGCCTTTTTAACAGTGATTCAGACTGGCAGTGCCAGTGACTTGATTTTTTTTGTATTTATTCCTGCTTTATTTTTTTTGTAATTTATTTCACCCTTTGTGCAGGTTTTCAACATCTTATTAGGTCATGAAAGACCTTTGTGCAGGTTTTCAACATTGAAATACAGTTTTTTTTTTTATACTGCTGATTTTCCTTGTAGCCGGAGATGACATTTTAGCCCCCATAATAAACCCAAATCAGCTCTACCGTGCAGGCAGGGGGCAGAATTATTTCTAAGACCCAGCAGCCCTTACTCCCTCCTGACACCCAACAATCACATAATTATTAGGATAGGAGGAGGAAAGGAAACGTCTAGTTCTTGCTTAGCTGTATATCAGCATTCTGTATTCAGCGATCAGGAAAGGCAGAGTTGGTAATAAACCATCTCTGCCTTCTATGAGGGTAGTCCTGCTGTTTCTGACAGCCAACCTCACATTCCTTAAGCCGATCTCCAAGCAGCTGCTGACTCTGCAATGATGCACTTCCATCAGCCACATTCCTTCACTGCCTGCTGCAAGTCAGTTCTAACTTCCACATGGCCTTATCCAGACATCAGTTTTTTTCGTTGGAGCACTATCCATGCTTTTCACATATAGCACTTATACCTATGATAGTCTATGGGGTTTTTTAAGTGCCGATTTTTTTTTTCTTTGGACCGAGTGCTCCACACAAAAGCACTGAGACTTTTCTGACATTGATCCGAGGTTCGGATCAAACTCCCAAATGCAAGTCAATGATTCCGAGAAAAAATCGGACAGCACTCGGATGCTATGTAGATATGAGGAGCTTGAAAAACTGATAAAATAAAACTCTGACCAACTTCTTATGGCAAAAACTGACACTGACTGATGACAATCTGAAAAAAAGCACCGATGAAACTGATGGTTTTTGCATCCGAGAAAAATCACGGATGTCTGAATGAGCCCTAACAGTGACACCTAGTGTCCACAGTTAATACTACACCAGGTGCATGGGAACACAGCATAAATACAGCATACAGTGTGAACCCAAAGTAAGAACAGTACACAACCAGATTAACATTGACTCTTCTGGTCACTTCCTTATCAAGCCCAAATTAGTCTCTCATTGGAACATGAACATAACTCAACTATTCGCATTGATTGGGCACATCTCAGTGTCATAGCACAGTTATTCATTGAAAGAAGATAACATAATAAAATGTATTTAATATATGTCAGGTTTGAGCCTGTTCTCCTTCAGGGGGTTCTTTAGAATTTCTGTGCAGTCTTATTATTTTTGACCACTAGAGGTAGCCCATTTTGCAGCCTGCACATGTCTATTTATGTACAATAATAATAAGAATCTGACAGATTTGTGGTCAACATTTCATGGTGAATTATATTACAATCTATCCAAGAACACTGGCCCACATTTACTATTAGTGTTGTGCCAGTAATCCGGAATAAATTGCACTTTCTTTTGGTGCAAATCAATTTATTAATCATTTGTGCCAAAAAGAAAAGATTTTAGCACCTTACTAGTCACTTTTCAAATGATCTGGAAAAGGGAGCATGGATTTGGTGAGTGTAAAAAAATGCACCAAATTTATTCTTGGATCCAGTTGGATGAACACGTAAGGTGGGCTGCGCTGCTGGAGTACATCAATTCTTCAACAATAATAAGTATTTTTTATTTCTATAGCGCCAACATATTCCGCAGCACTTTACAATTCAGAGGGG
Organism: Phyllobates terribilis; assembly: GCF_046119375.1. NCBI lineage: Eukaryota > Metazoa > Chordata > Amphibia > Anura > Dendrobatidae > Phyllobates > Phyllobates terribilis. The sequence continues at coordinate 106,562,025 of NW_027362762.1, forward strand.
ACTTGTACAGACAATAAAAGACATTACAGAATAACAATAATCACATAAATCAACAGATACCAGGAGCAGAGAGGACCCTGCTCGCAAGCTTACAATCTATGAGGAAATGGGAGAGACATGAAAGGTGGATGGTAAGGCTATGTGCCCACGATGCAGAAATGCTCCGGATTTTTTCCTGAGCGTTTCTGCATCTCCCTGGCAGAAAAAACGCATGCGGATTGTACATGCGGATTGTACATGCGTTTTCCTGCCAGGGACATGCGGAAGTGAAGCGTTCTTCACATGCATTTCTGCATGCGGGTTGACAAGCGCTTTCCAAGCGATTTTAGCATCACTTGGAAAATGCTTGACAACTTGGTCACACTATATAAACCCATGCAACCGGCATGGATTTATATAGTGTGACCCGAGAGAATGTCAAAAAATAAAAAATACATATACAGTACAGACCAAAAGTTTGGACACACCTTCTCATTTAAAGATTTTTTCTGTATTTTCATGACTTTGAAAATTGTACATTCACACTGAAGGCATCAAAACTATGAATTAACACATGTGGAATTATATACTTAGCAAAAAAGTGTGAAACAACTGAAAATATGTCTTATATTCTAGGTTCTTCAAAGTAGCCACCTTTTGCTTTGATGACTGCTTTGCACACTCTTGGCATTCTCTTGATGAGCTTCAAGAGGTAGTCACCGGAAATGGTTTTCACTTCACAGGTGTGCCCTGTCAGGTTTAATAAGTGGGATTTCTTGCCTTATAAATGGGGTTGGGACCATCAGTTGTGTTGTGCTGAAGTCAGGTGGATACACAGCTGATAGTCCTACTGAATAGACTGTTAGAATTTGTATTATGGCAAGAAAAAAGCAGATAAGTAAAGAAAAACGAGTGGCCATCATTACTTTAAGAAATGAAGTCAGTCAGTCCGAAAAATTAGGCAAACTTTGAAAGTGTCCCCAAGTGCAGTTTCAAAAACCATCAAGCGCTACAAAGAAACTGGCTCACATGAGGACCGCCCCAGGAAAGGAAGACCAAGAGTCACCTCTGCTTCTGAGGATAAGTTTATCCGAGTCACCAGCCTCAGAAATCGCAGGTTAACAGCAGCTCAGATTAGAGACCAGGTCAATGCCACACAAAGTTCTAGCAGCAGACACATCTCTTCAACAACTGTTAAGAGGAGACTTTGTGCAGCAGGCCTTCATGATAAAATATCAGCTAGGAAACCACTGCTAAGGACAGGCAACAAGCAGAAGAGACTTGTTTGGGCTAAAGAACACAAGGAATGGACTTTAGACCAGTGGAAATCTGTGCTTTGGTCTGATGAGTCCAAATTTGAGATCTTTGGTTCCAACCACCAAGTCTTTGTGCGACTCAGAAAAGGTGAACGGATGGACTCTACATGAATGGTTCCCACCGTGAAGCATGGAGGAGGAGGTGTGATGGTGTGAGGGTGCTTTGCTGGTGACACTGTTGGGGATTTATTAAAAATTGAAGGCATACTGAACCAGCATGGCTACCACAGCATCTTGCAGCGGCATGCTATTCCATCCGGTTTGCGTTTAGTTGGACCATCCTTTTATTTTTCAACAGAGCAATGACCCCAAGCACACCTCCAGGCTGTGTAAGGGCTATTTGACCAAGAAGGAGAGTGATGGGGTGCTAAGCCAGATGACCTGGCCTCCACAGTCACCAGACCTGAACCCAATCGAGATGGTTTGGGGTGAGCTGGACCGCAGAGTGAAGGCAAAAGGGCCAACAAGTACTAAGCATGTCTGGGAACTTCTTCAAGATTGTTGGAAGACCATTTCCGGTGACTACCTCTTGAAGCTCATCAAGAGAATGCCAAGAGTGTGCAAAGCAGTCATCAAAGCAAATGGTGGCTACTTTGAAGAACCTAGAATATAAGACATATTTTCAGTTGTTTCACACTTTTTTGTTATGTATATAATTCCACATGTGTTAATTCATAGTTTTGATGCCTTCAGTGTGAATGTACAATTTTCATAGTCATAAAAATACAGAAAAATCTTTAAATGAGAAGGTGTGTCCAAACTTTTGGTCTGTACTGTATACTTACCTTCCGATGGCCCCCGCAGTCTTTATTCGATCCATCCTGGCTTGCTGGCAGCTCGCGGTACACTACACTGAAGGACCTGCCGTCACATGACTATGACATCAGCGCAGGTCCTTCAGTCCACCGCGATCTGCCAGCAAGCGGAGACAAGCACACCGCGGGCCATCAGAAGGTAAATATAATATTTATTTTTTCTTTTTTTCTTTTTTTACAGGTTCTATGGTACCCGGGTCCAGAGGAGAGTCTCCTGTCCTCCACACCCGGGTACCATCCGCACATTGAAACGCATGGATTCTACATGTACAGATGCAGTGATGCGGATTACATGTGTTCCAATGAAAGTCAATGGCGGCAAAAACGCAGCGCTTCCGCAAAATAACTGGTAGTGCTGCGTTTTTTTCCGCAATGATAACCCGCAGCGGAAATTTCCACAGCATGTGCACAGCACATGCGGATTATTATTGGGGACCATGGCAGGCCTTCTACCAAGCGTTTTTTAAGCGTTTCTGCAGCGTCTTTGCCTCTGCGCAAACGCTTAAAATACGCATCGTGGGCACACAGCCTAACAATGGTTTGTATTGTACAGTCAACCATCAATGTAATAAATAGTGTAATCACATAATGCTGAATGAACCAGTCACCAGCCGGTATGTGAACAAGTACAGACACAGAGGTGTATTAAGTACATGGGGGTGTGTGAATAAATGATATGAGGATCCTGATTTGGAAGGAAATTTTGTATGTGGAGGGAAAAAAAAAGGGGTAGTTAGATAAGTGAGATGAGGCTATAGGCCAGTCTAAAGAAATGCGTTTTTAGGGCACGCTTAAAACTGTGAGTATTGGTGATTAATTGAAGAGTCCTGGGTAGTGCATTCCAAAGAACTGGCGCAGCACGTGAGAAGTTTTGAAGACTGGAATGGGACATCCGGATTATTGAGGATGTTAATCTTAGGTCATTAGCGGAACGGAGGGCACGAGTAGGGTGGTAGACTGAGACGAGAGAGGAGATGTAGGGCGGTGCTGAAGCATGGAGCGCTGTGTGGGTGAGAGTGTTGAGTTTATGTTGAACTCTATAGCGGATGGTAACTAGTGCATCGACTAGCACAGGGTGGAGGCATCAGTGTACACTCCCTGACAGAAGTTATGTCGCTTATCCATGTTATGTAAATAAAAGCTTCTAACCTGACGTTAAATTCATCCATTGGTTTTATAAATTACTCTTTTGACCCTCCCAAATTTGGTTTAGGTTTAGGTTAAGAAAATAAATTGGCATCAATGCTGAAATATTGATCATTTAATGAACACAGAATGGTCAGATTTTGCCTAGACAAAAGTTTTGTCGCCCACAGAAAGTAATGTGATGCTCAAACAAATAATTATCTTAAAATACAATTATATGTTGCATAACATTGGTGAATGAAGTTGTGGTGCTATTAGAGTCATATTTAATATTTTGTGTGACTTCCATGAGCTTGAAGGACTGCATCCATGCGGTTCAACAATTATTCATACAATTTATTAATGAAGTCATCAGGAATAGCAAAGAATGCAGTCTTACATGTCTCCCAGAGTTCATCTAGATTCTTTGGTTTTGTCTTCCAAGCTTCCTCTTTCATTCTACCCCAAACATGCTCAGTGATGTTCATGTCTGGTGACTGGGCTGGCCAGTCCTTGAGCACCTTCATCTTTTTTGCCTGGAGGAACTTTGTTGTAGAGATGGATGTATGAGATGGAGCACCATCCTGCTGCAGAATTTGACCCCTTTTACCCTTTTATGATTTGGAATGTAAGAGGTAGCTAATACTTCTTGATATTTTAGGCTATTGATATTGCCTTCCACCTTGCAAATGTTTCGCACACCCCCATACTGAGTGTAACCCCAAACCATAATCTCTGTGTATTTTGGATCCATACAGGCACCAGTAGGTCTCCTGCAGTATTTGCGGCGGCTGTGGTGTAATTCTACTGAAGATTCGTCAGAGAAATCCACCTTCTGCCACTTTTCCAGTGTCCATCTGTTTAGTAGTCTGTGGGACTTTGCTAATGCCACAGAGATTTTTATTTGCCTTTTGTTTAGTGCTGGCTTCTGGGCACTGATTCGACCATGGAGGCCATTTCGAGACAGAATCCTACAAACTGTTCTAGTTGACACAGGGACTTAAGGTGACCAGGCCTGTTGGAGCTCTGCTGTAGTGGAAGAGGGGCTTGCTTTGGATTTTCTAACCAACAAACGTTCCTCCTGAGCAGTTGTCTTGTGGGGTCTGCTGGACCTAGGCTTGTCAAACACATCTCCAGTCTCTTCAAATCTTTTTTTAATTATTTGTACTTGACGCTGAGACACATTAAAAGTGCCAGCCACCTCTGCAGTGGATCTGGTCTTCAGCCTCTTGATAATCAAGGCTTTGGTCGCAGGGTGGAATTTTGGCATGTTGTCAGAGCTCAAGGTGCAGTTCAAGCAGGGGCGGACACAGACTGTAGTGGGCCCCTGTGCAAGAAATTTTTGGGGCCCCCCCCTGCCCTTCATAAGGCAACAAAGTTATGTAAACATAACCCCCCCATGTGCATCTCTCACCCCCCATGTGCAGCTCACCCCCCGTGCATCTCTCATCCCCCCATGTGCAGCTCTCATCCCCCCATGTGCAGCTCATCCCCCTCCGTGCAGCTCACCCCCCCGTGCATCTCTCATCCCCCCCATGTGCATCTCTCATCCCCCCCATGTGCATCTCTCATCCCCCCCATGTGCATCTCCCACCCCCCCATGTGCATCTCTCACCCCCCCATGTGCATCTCTCACCCCCCCATGTGCAGCTCTCACCACCCCCCATGTGCACATCTCTCATCCCCCTCCCCCACATGTGCCCCTCTCTCATCACTACCATGTGCACATCTCTCATCCCCCTCCCCAACATGTGCACCTCTCTCATCCCCCTCCACCACATGTGCACCTCTCTCATCCCCCTCCACCACATGTGCACCTCTCTCATCCCCCTCCACCACATGTGCACCTCTCTCATCCCCCTCCCCCACATGTGCACCGCTCTCATCCCCCTCCCCCACATGTGCACCTCTCTCATCCCCTTCCACCACATGTGCACATATCTCATCCCCCTCCCCCACATGTGCACCTCTCTCATCCCCCTCCCCCACATGTGCACCTCTCTCATCCCCCTCCACCACATGTGCATCTCCCATTCCCCCCACTCCTAGTTAATTGTATTTTAAAAAAAAATAAAACTTGTTATACTTACCCCCATGCGATCCCTGCAGAATCCTGGCGCTCGTCCAAATCGCTGACACCAGGTTCTCCTGACTTCCGGCCATGTGACGGCGCCGTCACATGACCGGAAGTCAGGGGAATCATGAAGGCGCTGCTGCAGGAGCGCAGCGCAGAGCTGAGATGTCCCGGACCTGGCGCTTAGCATGGGGCCGAGGGCCCCATGAGGAGAGAGACGCACAAGAGGGGGGCCCCCAACGGGGCTCTGAGGGGGGCCCCTACCTGCCGGGCCCCATACTGGAGTCAGGGCAGTCATGCCCTGATGGCGGCCCTCCTGGAGGGGCCCCCTCTCCCTCGGGGCCCCCGTTCAATGAACCGGCTGCACAGGCGGTAGTTCCGCCCCTGAGTTCAAGTGAAGGTCTGGGGTGTTGGGTTTCTTTTTATACACACCCACTAATTAACCGATCATTTACTGAGCACTGGTGAGGATGTAAACTAGGATTGGGTGCATTATATGACCAGGCGACAAAACTTTTGTCTTGCCAAAATCTGACCATTCTGTGTTCATTAAATGATCAATATTTCAGCATTGATGCCAATTTATTTTCTTAACCTAAACCAAACTTGGGAGGGTTTCAGCTTTTAAAAGAGTAATTTATAAAACCAATGGATGAATTTAACGTCAGGTTATAAGCTTTTATTTACATAACATGGATAAGCGACATAACTTCTGTCAGGGAGTGTATTAGTTGGTGAGGAATATGATCCTGGCTGCTGCATTCAGGACAGATTGGAGAGGGGAGAGTTTAGTAAGAGGGAGACCGATTAGTAGAAAGTTGCAGTAGTCCAGACGAGAAGGAAGAAGAGCTACAGTAAGAGTTTTTGCAGAGTCAAAGGTAAGAAAAAGTCGAATTCTGGAAATGTTTTTGAGGTGTAGATGACATGAGCGGGCGAGTGATTGGATCTGGGGAGAGAAGGAAAGATCTGAATCAAGTATGACCCCAACAATGACCTCAACAATGATAATAATATTTTTTATTTATATAGCGCCAACATATTCCGCAGCACTTTCCAATTAAGTAGGGACATGTACAGACAATAAAAACAATACAATGTATCACATTTCAACAGTTACAGGAGGAGTGAGGGCTCACAAGCTTACAATCTATTTAGAAATGGGGGAACACAATAGGTAGAACATGGTCATCAGCCAGTATCTGTCTAAGTGCAGTCACCGTGTGCTACAGTGGTGGCCAAAAGTATTGGCACCCCTGCAATTCTGTCAGATAATGCTCAGTTTCTTCCTGAAAATTATTGCAATCACAAATTCTTTGCTATTATTATCTTTATTTAATTTGCTTGCAAGGAAAAAACACAAAATAGAATGAAGCAAAAATCAAATCATTGATCATTTCACGCAAAACTCAAAAAATGGGCCAGACAAAAGTATTGGCACCCTCAGCCTAATACATGGTTGCACAACCTTTACCAAAATAACTGCGAACAACCGCTTCCGGTAACCATCAATGAGTCTCTTACAATGCACTGCTGGAATTGTAGACCATTCTTCTTTGGCATACTGCTCCAGGTCCCTGATATTTGAATGGTGCCTTCTCCAAACTGCCATTTTGAGATCTCTCTACAGGTGTTCTATGGGATTCAGGTCTGGACTCATTGATGGCCATCTTAGAAGTCTCCAGTGCTTTCTCTCAAACCATTTTATAGTGCTTTTGGAAGTGTGTTTTGGGCCATTGTCCTGCTGGAAGACCCATGACCTCTGAGGGAGACCCAGCTTTCTCACACTGGGCCCTACATTATGCTGCAAAATTTGTTGGTAGTCTGCAGACTTCATAATGCTATGCACACGGTCAAGCAGTCCAGTGCCAGAGGCAGCAAAGCAACCCCAAAACATCAGGGAACCTCCGCCATGTTTGACTGTAGGGACCGTGTTCTTTTCTTTGAATGCCTCATTTTTTTTCTGGTACACTCTATGTTGATGCTTTTTCCCAAAAAGCATGACTTTTGACTCATCTTATCAGAGAACATTCTTCAAAACATTTTAGGCTTTCTCAGGTACATTTTGGCAAACTCCAGCCTGGCTTTTTTATGTCTCGGGGTAATAAGTAGGGTCTTCCTGGGTATCCTACCATACAGTCCCTTTTTATTCAGACGCCGATGGATAGTACGGGTTGACACTGTTGTACCCTCGGACTGCAGGGCAGCTTGAACTTGTTCGGATGTTAGTCGAGGTTCTTTATCCACGATCCGCACAATCTTGCGTTGAAATCTCTCGTCAATTTTTCTTTTTCGTCCACAACTAGGTAGGGTTAGCCACAGTGCCATGGGCTTTAAACTTCTTGATGACTCTGCGCACTGAAGACACAGGAACATTCAGGTCTTTGGAGATGGACTTGTAGCCTTGAGATTGCTCATGCTTCCGAACAATTTGGTTTCTCAAGTCCTCAGACAGTTCTTTGGTCTTCTTTCTTTTCTCCATGCTCAATGTGGTACACACAAGGACACAGGACAGAGGTTGAGTCAACTTTAATCCATGTTAACTGGCTGCAAGTGTGATTTAGTTATTGCCAACACCTGTTAGATCCAACAGGTAAGTTACAGGTGCTGTTGATTACACGACTTAGAGAAGCATCACATGATTTTTCAAACAGTGCCAATACTTTTGTCCACCCCCTTTTTTAGGTTTGGTGTGGAATTATATCCAATTTGGCTTTAGGACAATTCTTTTTGTGTTTCTTCCTTGCAAGCAAATTAAATGAAGATAATAATGCCAAAGAATTTGTGATTGCAATCATTTTCAGGAAGAAACTGAGTATTATCTGACAGAATTGCAAGGGTGGCAATACTTTTGGCCACCACTGTATTTGGTGCATGGAGGATGTGGAGACAGATGAATAGGAGGGACCAGATTAAGATTAATATTTAGGAGGGAACAAGGGAGAGTTAGGTTGGTGAGTTAAGGTGATAGGCTTGTCAAAACAGATGTGTTTTTATAGCACACTTAAAAACATGGGGGCTAGATATTAGTTGGATCGTCTGGGGTAGTGGATTCCAGAAAACTGGCGTGGCACGAGAGAAGTCTCGAGAGGAGGTGTAAGGATCAGATTATGGAGAATGTTAGTCTTAGATCAGTTGCAGAACGGAGGGCGCGGGAGGGGTGATAGAAATGAGGGATGAGATATAGGGCGGTGCAGAATTGTGGAGAGCTTTGTGGGTGAGAGAGATGAGTTTGTATTGTATTCTGTGGTGAATGGGTAACCAGTGCAATGACTGGCACAGGGTAGAGGCGTCGGTGAAGCGGCTAAATAGAAATACGACCCTGGCTGCTGCATTCAGAATGGATTGGAGAGGAGACAGTTTGTTTAGAGGAAGAAAGATTAGAAGAGAGTTGCAGTAGTCCAGACTAGAGTGTATAAGAGCGACAGTTAGAGTTTTTGCAGTATCAAAGGTGAGAAAAGGTCGGATTTTTGGAGATGTTTTTAAGATGCAGGTGACATGAGTGATTGTATATGGGGAATAAAGGAAAGTTGTGTGTCAAATATGACTCCAAGACAGCGAGCTTGCTGCTTGGGAATTATGGTGGCACAACCCAAGGAAATCGAAAAGTCAGGTATAGGTAGGTTAGTAGAGGGAGGAAAAACAAGGAGTTCAGTTTAGGAGAGATTTAGTTTTAGATAGAGAGAGGACATAATGTTAGAGACAGCGGACAGACTGGTACACTGTGTGCAGAATTATTAGGCAAGTTGCATTTTAGAGGACTATTTTTATTATTGATCAACAACTATGTTCTCAATCAACCCAAAAGACTCATAAATATCCAAGCTTAATATTTTTGGAAGTTTTTTTTTTAGATTTGGCTATCTTAGGAGGATATCTGTTTGTGCAGGTAACTATTACTGTGCAGAATTATTAGGCAACTTAATAAAAACCAAATATAATCCCATCTCACTTGTTTATTTTCACCAGGTAAACCAATATCAGTGCACAAAATTTATAAATAAACATTTCTGACATGCTAAAACAAAAAACAAAAAAATTTGTGATCAATATAGCCACCTTTCTTTATGATGACACTCAACAGCCTTTCATCCATAGAGTCTGTCAGTTGCTTGATCTGTTTTCGATCACCATTGCGTGCAGCAGCCACCACAGCCTCCCAGACACTGTTCCGAGAGGTGTACTGTTTTCCCTCCCTGTAGATCTCACATTTTATGATGGACCACAGGTCTCTATGGGGTTCAGATCAAGTGAACAAGGGGGCCATGTCATTATTTTTTCTTCTTTTAGACCTTTACTGGCCAGCCACGCTGTGGAGTAGTTGGATGCATGTGATGGAGCATTGTCCTGCATGAAAATCATGTTTTTCTTGAACGATACCGACTTCTTCCTGTACCACTGCTTGAAGAAGTTGTCTTCAAGAAACTGGCAGTAGGTCTGGGAGTTGAGCTTCACTCCATCCTCAACCCGAAAAGGTCCCACAAGTTCATCTTTGATGATACCAGCCCATACCAGTACCCCACCTCCACCTTGCTGGCGTCTGAGTCGGAGTGGAGCTTTCTGCCCTTTACAGATCCAGCCTCTGGCCCATCCATCTGGCCCATCAAGAGTCACTCTCATTTCATCAGTCCATAAAACCTTTGAAAAATCAGTCTTAAGATATTTCTTGGCCCATTCTTGACGTTTTATCTTATGTTTCTTGTTCAAAGGTGGTCGTTTTTCAGCCTTCCTTACCTTGGCCATGTCCCTGAGTATCGCACACCTTGTCCTTTTGATACTCCAGTAACGTTGCAGCTCTGAAATATGGCAAAACTGGTGGCGAATGCCATCTTGGCAGCTTCATGCTTGATTTTCCTCAAATCATGGGCAGTTATTTTGCGCCTTTTTTGGCCAACACGCTTCTTGCGACCCTATTGGCTATTTGCCATGAAACGCTTGATTGTTCGGTGATCACGCTTCAAAAGTTTGGAAATTTCAAGACTGCTGCATCCCTCTGCAAGACATCTCACAATTTTGGACTTTTCAGAGCCCGTCAAATCTCTCTTCTGACCCATTTTGCCAACGGAAAGGAAGTTGCCTAATAATTAAGCACACCTTATATAGGGTGTTAATGTCATTAGACAACACCCCTCCTCATTACAGAGATGCACATCACCAGATTTACTTAATTGGTAGTTGGCTCTCAAGCCTATGCAGCTTGGAGTAGGACAACATGTATAAAAAGTTTCGTGTGATCAAAATACTCATTTGCCTAATAATTCTGCACGCGGTGTATTTTGTATTAGAGTGGGTGTGATGTCAGGTGAAGAGGTGTATAGTTGTTTGTCATCCGCATAGAGATGATACTGGAAACCAAATCTGCTGATGGTTTGACCAATAGGTTTGACCAATAGGGGCAGTATACAAGGAGAAGAGGAGGGGACCTAGGACTGAGCCTTGTGGAACCCCGATAGTAAGGGGAAGATTAGAGGAAGAAGAGCCAGCAAAAGATACCGTGAAGGAGCAGCCGGAGAGATAGAAGGAGAACCAGGAGAGAATGATGATGAGAATAAGGTTTTTTATTCACAAAGCGTTTCACAAACCAAATGATCTAGTTTTTTTCACTTGATAAAGATGTCAATACAGCGTTGAAATGTGTTATGAATAAAAAACCTTATTATCATCATTGTTGAAGAATTGATTTACTCCAGCAGTGCAGCCCACCTAACATGCGTCATGCAACAGGACCCAATATTTCCTGGAGGACAGTGGAATCATTGGAGATCATCTTATTTTTGGGAGACTTTTCTATCAAAACAGGGGTTTGAATAGTGTAGCCAACTTTGCTGTGGATATGACTTTAAGCAACACCAACCAATCAGTTGTCTGAATGGGGCTCAGTGCCTGGCAAGCACTTGGCGAGAGCTCAATCCTGCAACATCCACAGTTACTATACATACAGCAGGGAGGTAACAGACCGGAAGTGCAATCTGGGCTCACCAAGTCAGACCCTCACTATTTAGATAGGCCATAAATATTCTGCACTTAGAAAATTAATTTTAACTTTCTGGGGTACAATAGAAAGTCTAATAAGCACACAGATCCCGGCGGGAAGGTGGTCTTTTGTAAGAGTGGGGGCACAATTTAAACATTTAAATTGATTTATGAAAGATGACAACCTCAACTGGAATATGAGCGACAGGACCATATTAATGAGAGTAAATGAAGTAACAGCTTTGAGGATATTGGAGAAAGTAAAATTACAATTTTGGATTATTAGGAAAGAGCAATGCTCAGATATGACCTGCAGCCTTCAGTGATGTAAGGGGGTGCATTATGAACACCCCACCTTGGGCCCCATGAGAGCTTGTCCTGCCTCTAATTACTCTAATATTAATGTAGATTATTCCATCTAACGAACGGCCTACCTTATACAAGTCACGTACGCATACGATGGCTGTCGCACTACTGATGTCAACTGATCCATTTTTGGATGTCTAGAACACTGAACCATTCATGCCCCCATTGTTTGCTGATATAGCAGCACGTACAGATGTAACAAAAGAGGAAAGTGCTATGTCTTAGTGCCATGCTGAGTGACTGGCTGAATGAATGTGTGAATAATACAATCTAATGGGAGTGTTCTTCAGACGTAGTTTTCGTGGTCAGACAATGAAGAGCTTATGTTTTACTAATGGAAAAGGCAAAATATTAACCATTGTCTGAGTTAACTTATGAAAACACTTTAATACCTATTATAGCTTCTATATATATTATTGATATAATCAGCGTTAGAGCTGTGCAGTGTATGGTGGCACGTAAGAGGATTTCCATAGAAAACGTATTACTCACCCAAATCAAAAGTCACAGCAGCAGCCAAAGTTTGATGTGACAAGTTACAGAGAAGCCAAGTCAGAAGGGAAATATTCTCCCTGGCTACTTTTACAGAAATTATCAAAACCAAAATATTAGGCATATTGATCTCATTTAATACATAATGTGATAAATAAGCTGCTTTATTTAAAAATCATGTTGTTTGGGCTGTCCATGCTCGGCGACCATCAAACTTAACTGAACTGGAATTGTTTTGTAAAGAGGAATGGTCAAAAATACCTTCATCCAGGATCCAGGAACTCATTAAAAGCTACAGGAAGCGACTAGAGGCTGTTATTTTTGCAAAAGGAGGATCTACTAAATATTAATATCACTTTTCTGGTGAGGTGCCCATACTTATGCACCTGTCAAATTTTGTTTGAATGCAGATTGCACATTTTCTGTTAGTACAATAAACCTCATTTCAAGGCAGAAACATTACTGTGTCCAACAGTTATTACATATATCAAACTGAAATAGCTGTTGCAAAAACACCAATTTTTATAAAACAATAAGCTTAAGATTAATAGGGGTGCCCAAACTTTTTCATATAACTGTATAAGGTCCATACTGTAAGGACCATTATATGGGGCCCATTATTCTGTATGGAGCATTATATGGGGTCCATTATTCTGTATAGAGCATTATATGGGGCCCATTATACTGTATGGAGCAATATATGGGGACCATTATACTGTATGGAGCAATATATGGGGTCCATTATTCTGTATGGAGCATTATATGGGGCCCATTATTCTGTATGGAGCATTATATGGGGTTCATTATTCTGTATGGAGCATTATACGGGGGCCATTATTCTGTATAGAGGACTATGTGATGTCCATAATACTGTATAAAGACTATACTGTCTAAAATGAAAACTTTTGAAGCCCCCAGGACAGTACTCTAGGCTGAGAGGATTCGCCGGTTTCTGAGCTATTGTGGAATTTACAATAGATATCACTCATGTAATGTAAGAAGTGAAATCTTTGGCCTTGTACTATATATATATTTCTCTACGGTATCTGTGTATTATGAATCATGGTATGTGTTATAGGGGCCCACTGAGACTCTTTCGCCCAGGGCCCACAAAAACCTGAAGCCGGCCCTTCTACTAGGTGTCTCGCTTTAGTGTAACTTGCCGTCCACTGACTATTCTCAAGTGTAATCCGTCTCTAGCAGCTGAAACACCCAGGGAGTTGGGTTGGGTCTTAAATTGAACCTGTGATTTATTCTGCCCCCCACTTCACGCCCCACAGTTTAGTAGGGTAATTGTTATGATAGGTTCCCTTTTATGTCTGTCTCTCTCCCTTCTCTCAATCGACATAAGAGAAATTCATCTTCGGGTCAGTACAGGCATACCATTGGATAATGACAGGAGCAATGCATGTTGGGAAGTGAGCGAAAGAAAGTTCCAACACCTACAGTGCTGGAGCAAAACTTATGAAGTGGAACCACCCACTAAAAATGAATTAGGCCTCATTCCGATGCCAGTTTTTCAGATACAAGTTTGATCCTTGTGTTTTAAGGATAGGACTCGCACCTATTATAGTCTGTGGAACTGTTCACACGTCCGTTATCACCAAGTGGTTTGCACGGAAACGTGTGATTTTTCATCAGATTTATGAATCAACATTTCAATGCAAGACTATGGGTCAGTGAAAAAATCAGACAGCACTCGGATGCCATCCTTGTTCCATCCATGAGCTTGTCTGTTTTTCAACGACTGATAGGAGAAACTTGAGAAACCTCTGTCAGTTTTTATTTTTTTTAATATTTAAAAAACTGATGAAACTCTGATGGTAAAAACTAACGCATGGAGAAAACGCTGATGAAAATCTGAACCAAAACACTGAAGAAAATTGGGCAGTTTTTGAGTCTGTTAAAAATCACTGACGTGTGAATTAACCCGTACACATGACATTAATCTGGACAGGTCGGTGGCATTTAAAGGGAATCTGTCAGCAGATTTTTGCTATGTAAACTGAGGGTAGTATGATGTAGGGGCTGAGACCCTAATTCCAGTGATGTATTACTTACTAGGCTGTGTGCTATTGTGGCGCCCTGCTACGCACAGGTGCCACAGAACCCAGTAGGGTGCATGGATGGACTTCTCCACAAGAGGCCCTTATTACATTCACACACCTCCACCCTACCACCTCAGACCAGCAGAGGGAGCCCATTGGGGATATATATAGTGAGGGTCGAGCAAGGCAGCTCAGTTTAGTCTGTCAGTTAGTTGAGTGTTTAGTCAGAGGTTAGTTGAGTAGAGAGCGTGCTGACGCTGAGAGCAACGAAGACGCAGCTCATCTGCGGCTGCCGTAGTGAGGGCCCTGAGTGTGGCCGACGGCAAGGAGGAAAGGAGAGAGGAGTTGAGGGGGCAGAGGAGCGTACCAGGCTCATCCCGAAATATACACCAGACACCGGGTCCGCGCCTACAGGGTCCTTTACACCCAGTAGGGACCACCGGACACCTGGAGGACTACAAGTCCCAGGTCGACCAACGCTGACTACTGTACCAGGGCTAGGAGTCACGGAGGCCCCAGCATCCAGGGAGAGTGATCTCCAAGAGAAGGCCCTACCACCAGGTCAGCAGGTGCAAGAGAGAGACAGTAATTAAGCCAGGCCTAGCTCCAGGCAGGTCAGAAGCTTAGCAAGTGGAAGCAACGGATCAGGAGGCCCTATACCCGCTCACTGGGGAGAGTCCAGAAGTGCACCCTGCCTACCGAGTACCCTGGACCATACCTGCATCATCACCAGTAAAGGTACCGAAGCGAACCCCCGCGTGAGTGTCCGTCATTTCCTCCTGAACCTTCCTGGCCGTCTCTCTCCTGTACCACCATCCATTACCCCACGCTGCCCTGAGGCCCGCTCCACCTGTGGGGAGCCGTTCCATCACAAGCTGCCCCACCACCCGCCTCAGAGGACTGCTCCGCAGGGGCGGCTCCCTTTAGCCGCATTCCACAGGTGGCGTCACGAGCACTTTACAAATCCCCTATAAATAATTCCCCTTTTGGGTGACCGCCCTGGGCCATGGACCGGGCCAGCCACCGTGATATCCCCCACCGGCATCCAGAGGCCCGGCTGCTGAGTACCTCACGGCCCTGGGGGCGAGCCATCTCTCTGGCGTGACGAACAGGATTCCGTGCCCGTTGCCACCGGGTACTGTGCGCCTTAAAAGACTGTAATACTCACTGTGGTGAAGTTTTCCCGCCAATTGCCGCTGTTTCCTGCCATTGTCCGCCATTTTCCTGTCGCTGCGCAGGAAGAAGAGGGGCGTAACTGCGGGAATCGGAGAGGCGTAACCGCTGGAAGCGCATGAAGCCCAGGAAGCGTCAGGTCCCGGAAGGAGTCCAGAGGACGCTCTGACGTCAGACGCGAGCGACGCAAGGTCCTGGAAGAAGACCATCACCCGCAGAGCTGCGACCTACCTGATAAGAAGTGAAGAAGGTAGGCTACGGTTTACTAGGGGGGGTGCATCCATGGCCGACGACCAGCAAGCCGCCGGAGCACCGGTTAACGCTCCTGATGTCCAACTTGCGCCCGGCGCGGCACAGGCCGGAGCGGCCGCCCCGCCAGCAGGGGTTGTGACCCCGTTGATACCCATGGCCCTGCCGTATATCCCTGGAGCGAAATGGCTTCCCCAGTATGATGGCAAACCAGACACCCTGTCTGGATTCAAGAGGAAAATATGCGGTGTACTGGACATGTATTCTATGACTGGTAAGCAGAGAGCCGCTGTTGTTCTGGGACAATTGACTGGTGCGCAGAGCGGGAAGTTGAAACCTGGCCAGCCGCAGACCAGGAATCAGTATCCATTATCTTTAAGAGACTGCAAACTGTGTTTGAAAACCGCACTGAGACAGATCTCCGGATGAGGTTCTATCACTGTGTCCAGAAACCTGAGGACAGTATCCGGGACTACGCCTGGCACTTGCAGGAAGCCCTGCGGGCCCTGAAACAGGTTAGTCCAGCCAGCATACAAGATGAGAATAAAATGCTGATGGAACAGTTCATCTGGGGGTCAAGGTCCCAGGAGGAGAGCAAAACTGTACAGTGGTGGGCTTTAGATCATCCAGACGCCACCTTTGACACCCTGAAGGACACGGCTATTAAGGGTCTACAGCCCCTGGAAACATCAGGGACTGCTATCCAGCGTTACCAGGGTGGGGCCACCACAGTGCCCGCAGCACCCACTGCTCCTTCATTAACGGCTGAAACAAAGACGCAAACAGTGCCCCCTAGCGAGCTGGACAGCCTGCGCTCTGAAGTGCGCCAGCTAAGTAAAACCCTGGCCACTGTCCTGAGCACCCTGCAGCTACAGACGGAGCCTGAGCCGGAAGGAAGGATCCTATTCGCCGACAATCCTGAGGATGTCCCCTGGGTGAGGAGAAGAAGGAGGACAATGCCACCCCGTAGGAGGACAACGCCACCCCGTAGGAGGACAATGCCACCCCATGGGAGGACCAACGACCAACGTCGCCCTCCAGGAGACTTCATCTGCTACCGCTGCCACCAGGCAGGCCACACAGCGCGGAACTGTCCTTTAAACAAGTAAACCCTGGGGCCGAGGGCCGACACCCAGGAGTAAATCAGCCAGGCCCATCAAGCTGGTACCATCGGTTTGTAGGAGGAAGGCCTTTCCTGTCCATCGTGCTGGACGGTATAGCCACACCTGCATTACTGGACACCGGCTCACAGGTAACCATCATACCTGATGTCCTCTACAAAAGGTACTGGAACTCCGGCCGCCAGCCCCGAACCTCTCTGTGTATGCCTCCAACGGCCTTCCTCTTAACCTAGTAGGGGTTAAGGACGTGACAGTGAAGGTGGGGAGAGCGGAACTAAAGGACCAAGGACTGATTGTAGTGGAGTCTAACCCTGGTGATACAGACTTGATTATGATACTTGGTACAAATATTGTTCGTAACTGTTTGGGAGAAGTGTTGTTTTTGCTCCAACAGATTGTTGACACTGCCAAACCAGGGCAGAGGAAAGTGCTCCAGAGAGAAATACAAGCCCTCCTGTACCAGCAACAGGTAAAGCTAACAGGTGGTGAGATTGGTAATGTACGGGTGACAGACCCGATACCCATTGTGATTCCCCCAATGAGTGAGATGCTGATTTGGTGTAGGGCAGCAATAGGTCTCAAGGGACAGAACTACCAGGCGGTAGTGGAGCCCATTAGCTCAGAGCACAGACCTACACTCTTAACTGCTAGAGGGGTAGTTGATGTATGCAATGGGAGGGTACCCATACGTCTCCTAAATTGTGGGGAGGATGAAGTTAAATTACCAAGATACGCCACTGTTGCCAGGTTGTATACTGTGAATGATGATGCCATACACACAGTGGAATCCTTGACCCCACCGGATCCAGTGGAGGATAATGGCTCCGAAGATCAGCTGGAGGATTGGTGTCAACAGCTCCATGTTGGGACTGATGCCACTCCTGTCCATCAAAAACAAGGTGTACACAGGGTGGTCCAGGAATACGAACAGGTATTCTGCAAACACCCACTTGATTTTGGGAGGATTAAAGGGGTACAACACCATATACCCACAGGTGACCATCCACCCATCAAAGAACGTTACAGGCCCATACCACCAGCACACTACCAGAAAGCGAAGGAATTGTTGCATGACATGAAGAAAGCAGGGGTAATAAGAGATAGCTGTAGCCCCTGGGCAGCTCCCCTGGTCCTGGTCAGGAAAAAGGATGGAAGCATGAGGATGTGTGTAGATTACAGACAGGTAAACCGCATAACACATAAAGATGCATACCTTTTGCCCCATATAGAGGAATCCCTGGCTGCACTAAAGTCTGCAAATTACTTTTCTACCCTTGACCTCACTAGTGGGTACTGGCAAGTAGCAGTTGCTGAGGAGGACCGGGAGAAGACGGCCTTCACTACCCCGATGGGACTCTGCGAGTTCAACAGTCTGCCGTTCGGACTCTGCAACGCCCCTGGAACTTTCCAGAGATTGATGGAGTGCTGTTTGGGACACCGTAACTTTGAGACCATGCTGCTATACCTGGATGACGTGATAGTGTACTCCAAGACGTATGAGGACGATTTGAAGCACCTGGCGGAGGTATTTGAAGCATTGTCCCGGTATGGGATGAAATTGAAGCCTTCCAAGTGCCACCTGCTCAAACAGAAGGTCCAGTACCTGGGGCACATCGTAAGTCCAGAAGGAGTAGCACCAGACCCGGAGAAGGTCACTGCCATCCAGAAATGGCCGGAACCGAAGAATCTCAAGGAGGTACGTCAGTTCCTGGGACTGGTCGGGTATTACCGGAGATTTGTAAAGGACTACACCAAGAAGGCAGCGCCTTTGCAAGATCTCCTGGTAGGGCAGTCCAACAGAGGCAAAACCCCCTCCTTCCAGTGGGGTAAAGAGCAGGCTGAGTCCTTTGCAGTGATGAAAGAGATCATGACTGGCGAAGAAATCCTGGCCTACCCTGACTACAGCCAACCTTTCCTGCTGTACACTGATGCCAGCAACAAGGGACTAGGAGCTGTGTTGAGTCAGAAGCAGTATGGCAAAGAGAAGGTGATTGCCTATGCCAGCAGGAAGCTTCGTCCTACCGAGAGGAATCCAGAAAACTATAGCTCCTTCAAGTTGGAGCTCCTGGCCTTGGTCTGGGCCATCACTGAACGATTCAAGCACTACCTGGCCTCCACAAAGTTCACAGCCTATACTGACAACAACCCCCTGACACATCTAGAGACAGCCAAGATGGGAGCCATGGAACAGCGTTGGATGGCCCGACTGTCAAACTATCAGTTCACCATCAAGTACCGGGCAGGCCACAAGAACGCCAACGCCGATGCCCTATCCAGAATGCCTCACCAGTCGGATACTGAAGAAGAAGTGGATGACCTGGAGGAGATTGAGCTACCTGCCTTCCACAGAAATGGGATTGTCCACGAGCAGCGCACCTCTAGGAGGTATCGTGGTAAGACACTAAACCCTTTACCTCACCACAGTTGGAAGGAGACCCAGGACAGCGACCCAGTTGTCAGCCGTATCAAAGAACTGATAACCCAGGAAGGTTCCTCCCTGGAGAAGGACGCTTCTCCATAAGCCAAGCAACTGTGGAATGAGAGAAGCTGGCTGTTCATCTATAGAGAGAAGCTGTGCCAAAGGTATGTCAACCCTAGGACCCATGAGATCGTATGGCAGATCGTAGTGCCCAGGACAGACATCCAGATGGTGTTGGAGGCCTACCACGATCAAGCGGGGCACTTTGGCTGGAAGAAGCTGGAAACCCTCCTGAACAGTCGGTTTTATTGGGTTGGAACGCGGAGTTCCATTGAGAGGTGGTGCCGGGATTGCGGACCCTGTAGCCTCAGAAGAAAAGACTATAGCAGCCAGAAAGCACCCTTGCAGTCCATCAAGACAACCCAGCCCCTGAAGATCGTCGCTCTGGATCACGTCAAGCTGGCGCCCAGCAGGTCAGGCTACTCCTATGCCCTGACCATGGTGGATCACTACTCCCGGTTCCTGGTGGTAGCCCCCGTCAAGGATCTGACGGCAGAAACTGCAGCAAGGACTTTTCAAGCATACTTCTGCAGGCCCCATGGATACCCGGATAAGGTGCTGACGGATCAAGGCCCTGGCTTTGAAGCCGAGCTGTTCAAAGAGTTTTGCCATCTGTACGGGTGTAAGAAGATTCGGACTACCACCCCCAAACCAATGGTCTATATGAAAAGATGAACAATATCGTCATAGACCTGCTGAAGACCTTACCTCTAGAAGAAAGGAATCAGTGGCCAGACAAACTGCCTGACCTGGTAGATCTGTACAATCACATACCTGTGAGTTCCACCAATTGTACTCCAGCGTACCTCATGAGAGCGAGCCCCGGAAAGTTGCCCATGGACCTGGAGCTTGGAGTGGTAGAGCCGGAAGCAGACATGTCCACTGAAGACTGGGATATGACCCGACAGGAGCAGTACAAGAGAGTACAGGCCTGTGTCGAAGACAGTCTAAATAGGGTGAGAGATAAGCAGGAAGCACAGTACAACAAGAGTGCACTCGCAGAACCCTTAACACCTGGAGAAGTTGTGCTGAAGCGAAAGAGAAGAAACCACAAGCTTGACGACCAGTGGGAAAGAGAGCCTTACACTGTGTTGGATTCCAAGTTCGACAATAGAAAAACCTGTCTAATCAGTAAAGATGGAGGTAAGACAGATACAGTAGTCTCAAGAGACCATTTGAAGTTGTGCCCAGGTCTATTGAAGCCACGGGAAGAAGTACCTCCTATCATGACTGAAGAACCCAAAGAAGATGTACTCCATACTGTTTTAGGAAATTTCCCGGCAGATTGGCCTCAACTGGATGGAGCCGTAATAATACCTGTGATGCACTTCTACCAACAGCCAGAAGACCCTCCACTGCAAGTAAGACCTGTAAGTGCCCCAGAAGAGCCTGCTCAGGAAGAATCCCTGGAAGAAGGATCACCGGTAGAAGCAGATCCAGTAGGCCCAGTAACCAGTGTACTTTCCAGTCCCATAGAGAGGTTAAGACTGTACAATTTACCCACACGTAGATCTGACAGGGTAGCAGATAGTGCGAACACAGACATCAACAACACCCCAGTACCACGTTGGTCAACACGCAGTACAAAAGTCCAGGTCCTTGCCAGGTATAAGGATTAAGTAGAAATACCTGCAGTGTAAATAGTTACCCAGTTGTGCATTGCTTACTGTCAATGTTTATTATATAAACTGAAATTAATATGTGTTTATTTAGTAACCCGTCAGGGTATAAAGACTTGTAGGCTGAGGACTGTGAGCAGCCCAAAAACTGTCCATATACATAGTTGCACTCCCTGGAGCTCCCCTTATTAGACCACAGAACAAAAACCCGTTTGGCGTGACCGAAGACGTGGTCCAGCACCTGGATCACCCAAGCCCTGTAGCCACGCCCAGGGCCTACGTTGAGGGTTTTCAGGCGGGTCCCTCATATTACTCATGTTCCTTCATCAGTGAAATGGACACCAGGTTACGGGACTTACTGAATTAATGTTATTCATAATTGTTATTATTGTTGTTACCTGTTTTGAAAAAAATGCTTCAGTCCAGGAGTACTGAATTGTACTAGGGGGGAATGTGGCGCCCTGCTATGCACAGGTGCCACAGAACCCAGTAGGGTGCATGGATGGACTTCTCCACAAGAGGCCCTCATTACATTCACACACCTCCACCCTACCACCTCAGACCAGCAGAGGGAACCCGTTAGGGATATATATAGGGAGGGTGGAGCCAGGCAGCTCAGTTTAGTCTGTCAGTTAGTTGAGTGTTTAGTCAGAGGTTAGTTGAGTAGAGAGTGTGCTGACGCTGAGAGCAGCGAAGACGCAGCTCGTCTGCTGCTGCCGTAGTGAGGGCCCTGAGTGTGGCCGACGGCAAGGAGGAAAGGAGAGAGGAGTTGAGGGGGCAGAGGAGCGTACCAGGCTCACCCCGAAATATACACCGGACACCGGGTCCACGCTTACAGGGTCCTTTACACCCAGTAGGGACCACCGGACACCTGGAGGACTACAAGTCCCTGGTCGACCAACACTGACTACTGTACCAGGGCTAGGAGTCACGGAGGCCCCAGCGTCCAGGGAGAGTGATCTCCAAGAGAAGGCCCTACCACCAGGTCAGCAGGTGCAAGAGAGAGAGACAGTAATTAAGCCAGGCCTAGCTCCAGGCAGGTCAGAAGCTTAGCAAGTGGAAGCAACGGATCAGGAGGCCCTATACCAGCTCACTGGGGAGAGTCCAGAAGTGCACCCTGCCTACCGAGTACCCTGGACCATACCTGCATCTTCACCAGTAAAGGTACCGAAGCGAACCCCCGTGTGAGTGTCCGTCATTTCCTCCTGAATCTTCCTGGCCATCTCTCCCCTGTACCACCATCCATTACCCTACGCTGCCCTGAGACCCGCTCCACCTGTGGGGAGCCGTTCCATCACAAGCTGCCCTACCACCTGCCTAAGAGGACTGCTCCGCAGCGGCGGCTCCATTTAGCCGCATTCCACAGGTGGCGTCACAAACACTTTACAAATCCCCTATAAATAATTCCCCTTTTGGGTGACCGCCCTGGGCCACGGACCGGGCCAGCCACCGTGATATGCCCCACCGGCATCCAGAGGCCCAGCTGCCGAATACCCCACGGCCCTGGGGGCGAGCCACTATTTCAATAAAATCAGTGTTTCATCAGCAGGAGATTATCACTACAGGACTAGGTGTCGGTGCTTCCTAGTCAACTGCTCCGTGTAACCCGGTCCCCACCACTGATTAGCAGCTTTCTATCAATCAATGGTGTGGGCGGGGTTATACACAGCTCAGCATTCAGAGCACTGCTAGACCTGCAGCAGAGAAAACTGTGATTTTAACACAGCCTGCACCCATTGAACTAAGTGATACATCACTGGAATCAGGGTCAATTCCCCTATATTATGCTGCTCTCAGATTAGGTAGCATAAACCTGGTAATAGATTCCCTTAATACTGGTGTGTACATCAAAAGCCATTTTAACTTGTGGGAATGAAGGCAGCAAGACCAGGCTTTGTGTGAAAGGACCATTATGCTTTGAGTAAAATATATAATTATTAAATATAACCAATTTTAGTATTAAAGGGGTTGTTCCCTTTCAATTATATTTCTTCCCTGGCTGCAGTTTGCTATGAAAAAAACATAACCGTGCTGTACTCACCTTCTCCGGGTCCATTGATGAGTCTCCGCCACTGCTCCCGGTGTCTGGCATTAGATGAGGCGCTGAAGTCATGTCAACATTGGCGCAGCATCCAATTAATGAGCTCAGTGGCTCTGAAAGGGGCGTTCCGTCTGCTAGAAAAATCTGTTTCGTTTCAATTTTTAAATTTTATTTAAAAAACAAAACAAAAAACAAACCATTTGTTTGTGCCACCATTTTCTGAGACCTATAATGCGGGGGCTTCCTTTTTGCACACTAATCTGTAGGTTTTGTTGATACCATTTTAGAGTACATAGGATGTTTTGATCGCTTTTTATTGCATTTGTTCATAGGAGTGTGACGCGCCCCTGGGCCTGTGTCGCGCTGCGGTGCGCACACTGGAGCTTACCCGGAGCCGGATCCGTGGAGGGTTGTAATCTCGTGGCGGTGACCCGGTCCGTGCCCAGGGAGTCAAACTAGACGGCAGTCTATTAGTAGTAAATAGTTGATGACTACGCCACCCGTTGAGTGCAGCCAGGAAGCTGCTGCTGCAGGGCAGACCGCTGAGGCCGGTGGTAGGATTGTGCAGCGTGATAGTATAACCCCCAACGGGAGGGGTATGGCCTCAGGGCAGCCGACGTGGATGATGGGGGTAGCAGGAACCACTCAGAGACGGTACGGTGTAGTTCAGGGTCTTTACTGGTAACAACGACAGACCCTCCCGGAGTACTTGCTAGCAAACGGGGCCTGGTCAGTCTTTGAGCAGATGGGATCTCCCCTGTTGTAGGCCTCCCAAACTGACTGTACTCTTCTGGCTACCTTGCTAGAAGCTGATGTAAGTAGCCCACGTCCCTGAGTGTACCGTGTGGTGCTCACCCGTATGGCCGGTGACTCGGGGCCTTCTAATGGCTTCCGCTCCACGATGGCGGTGCTGGTCCCACGCGTGTGACCGTGCCTTCGGGCTTCTGGGCCAGAGGACCTGAAATCCCCTGCCCGACGGATTCTGCTGCTGGGTAGGAGTTAGTCCCCACAGCCTCGGACTCCGGGTCCGGTAAAGAATCTTCTTAGTCAGGGCGAGCTCTGTAGCTGCCAGCCCCTGACTCCTAGTAACTCTGCTGTTTCCTATGCTGCTTCTCTTCTCCACTCTCCTTGTCTGACTCATCCTGCCTCAGCCCCGGGTTTATACAGGGGAAGTTCTTCCCCTCCCAAGACTGGGCAGGAGGTGTGGCATGCACAGGATCCCTGACCAAAGGACCTCCCACCTGCTCTCAGACATAATATCTCTATCACTGTGGCAACCAGACCCCTGGGGTGTCACATTCCCCCCTAGTGAAATTTAGTACTCCGGGACTAAACACATTTAGAAAAACATAACAAAGTATAACAATAACAATACTATAAGAAAAACACATAAGATGGTTACGGCGTGTCCGCAACCGGATGCAGTCTTTGAAGAAAAGCAAAGGTGTCCATTTCACCAACACAGGGAGACGTAACCAGGTAGGGGTCTGTCCTACCCCGAGTCCTTAACAGTCTCTAGTCCATCCTGGGTTACGCTCCAACTATATACAAGGATTCCCGGTAAATCCACCAAGGTTTCCTAAAAATAACTAGAAACACAAAATTATACACAAGCAACAAGACACAGAAAAACATAAATAAAACAATTTATACACTTTAAATTCTCCAGCGTGCGGGTAACTGGCCTCTAGTGGCCCGAGTGGACCTACGGAGCTGACTGTCTGGCCCTGAACTACAGGGTGTAGGAGCTGTCAAGGGTAAACTGGGCAGCTGTCTACCGGCTCTTTGTCTCACTAGGGGTACGGCAGGCTCACTATAAGCAGAGGGTTGATTCTCCTGTTCTGCTTGTGTGGAGTCTTCTGCCTCCTGGACCGGCTGTTCTTCCAGCTCTACCCGTTGCTCCGTAGGTTCTTGGGATGATGGTTGGAGGAAGGTGAGTACGGGTACCACAACTGCACCATTGACTTGAGTCCAAGACTGAGGAAAGTCCCCGAGCACGGTACTAACCATATCTTCCCTTTCTTCCACGGGTCGATGGTCTTCTTGTTCCTCTTCAGGGTTCCTCAGTTGTTCGGGACACTTCTTCAGGTGGTCCCGGGATACAATGGCTGTGGTTTCCCCTCCGTCTTTACTGATGGTACAGACCTTCGGGTTCTCGTGGCTTGAGGGCAGTACGGTGTACGGGTCCTTCTCCCACTGGTCGTCCAACTTGTGGAGCCGTCTCTTCCTCTTCAAGACCTGCTCTCCGGGTACCAGGGGAACAGCGGGAGCATACTGGTTGTAAGTTTTCTCTTGTCTTTCCCTAGCCTGACAGAGACTTCGCTCCACGCTCTCCTGTACTCTCCGGTACTGCTGCTGCCTCTCTGTGTCCCAGTCTGTTTCTGGTGAAGTGTCCTCGGGGGTCAGGACTCCCATTTCCAGGTCAACAGGTAACTTACCAGGTCTTGCCCTCATTAGGTAAGCCGGGGTACAGTTGGTGGAACCTACCGGGATGTGGTTGTATAGGTCCACCAGATCGGGCAACTTTTCAGGCCACAGACTGCGTTCTTCCAGGGGCAACGTTTTTAGAAGATCCATTACCACCTGGTTCATTTTTTCACAAAGTCCATTAGTCTGCGGATGGTAGGGTGTCGTCCTTATCTTCCGGCAGCCATACAGATTGCAGAATTCCTGAAAGACCTCCGCTTCAAAGGCAGGTCCCTGGTCCGTCAGCACTTGGTCCGGGTACCCGTGTGGACGGCAGAAGTGCTGCTGGAAGGCTCTAGCTGCTGTTTGAGCCGTTAAGTCCTTGACGGGGACGACAACCAAGAACCGGGAGTAATGATCCACGATGGTTAACGCGTAGACGTAGCCACTTCTGCTTGGGGTCAGTTTTACATGATCCAAGGCTACCAGTTCCAACGGTTGCCGGGTGACGATGGACTGCAGGGGAGTCTTCTGGCTGGCTCGGTCCTTCCTTCTCAGGTTGCACGGGCCACAATCTCTGCACCACTTCTCGATGGTTCCCCTCATGCCTACCCAGTGGAACCGCTCGCGCAGCAGGAACTCCAGCTTTTTCCACCCAAAGTGTCCAGCTCCGTCGTGGTATGCCTCCATCACCATGGCTGCGTCTCTTCGTGGCACCACTACTTGCCAGAGTAATTCATGCGTCCGGGAGTTAACCATTCTGTGGCACAACTTCCCTTTGTAAAGGAACAGTCGACTCTTCTCTGCCCATAGTTGTTTGGCTTCCTCCGGAGCGTCTGGTTCAAGGCGAGCCTCCGGCCGAGTCAGCATCTCCTTCACCAGTCGGACGGCAGGGTCGCTGTCTTGCGTTTCCGCCCAGTTGTAGTGGGGTAAGGGGTTCAACGTAGCAGCCTGCTTACTCCTTACCCGGTGGGAATACTGAATAGTCCCATGACGGTGGAACGCAGGGAGTTCAACTTCTTCCAGTCCCTCCGGATCTTCTCCTCCGTCCGGCAGGTTGGGCATCCTGGACAGGGCGTCCGCGTTGGTATTGGAGCGTCCTGCCCGGTATTTAATTGTGAACTCGTAGTTGGACAGACGGGCCATCCACCTCTGCTCCAGGGCACCGAGTCTTGCCGTGTCCAGGTGTGTCAGCGGGTTGTTATCCGTGTACACGGTGAACCGGGAAGAAGCGAGGTAATGCTTAAAGCGCTCAGTGATTGCCCATACTACGGCCAGGAACTCTAACTTAAATGAGCTGTAATTCTCGGGGTTCCTTTCGGTGGGTCGCATTTTTCGGCTGGCGTAGGCGATTACTCGTTCCTTCCCCTGCTGGATCTGGGACAGTACGGCTCCTAGCCCGATGTTACTGGCGTCGGTGTAGAGGATGAAGGGCTGGCTATAGTCTGGGTACGCCAAGATTTCATCCCCCGTGAGGGCCATCTTCAGCTGGCGGAAGGACTCTTCTTCTAGCTCTTCCCATTTGAAGGGCGGCTTCTGGTTCTTGGCCTTCCGGGACTGGCCTATCAGGAGGTCCTGCATAGGCGCTGCCTTTTTGGTGAAACCGGGAATAAACCTTCGGTAGTAGCCTACCAACCCTAGGAACTGCCGCACTTCTTTTACGCTGGAGGGGCTTGGCCATCCCTTAATTGCGGTGATCTTATCGGGGTCGGGAGCCACTCCGTCAGCGCTCACCACGTGTCCCAGGTATTGCACCTTTGGTTTCAGGAGGTGACACTTGGAGGGTTTCACCTTTAGGCCGTAACTCGCCAGAGCTTCGAACACCTCCGCCAGGTGTTTCAGGTGGTCCTCATAAGTTTTGGAGTATACGATGACATCGTCCAGGTACAACAGGACCGTCTCGAAGTTTCTGTGGCCCAGACAGCACTCCATTAATCGTTGGAAGGTTCCTGGGGCGTTGCAGAGTCCGAACGGCATGCAGGTGAACTCACTAAGTCCCATCGGGGTGGTGAATGCGGTCTTCTCCCGGTCCGCCTCTGCTACAGGAACCTGCCAGTACCCGCTAGTGAGATCCAAGGTAGAGAAGAAGTTAGCAGATCTTAAAGCAGCCAATGACTCCTCTATCCTTGGTAAGGGGTACGCATCCTTGTGTGTGATACGGTTGATTTTCCGGTAATCTACACACATCCTCATGGTGTTGTCTTTCTTTTTGACTAAAACTAGTGGGGCTGCCCAGGGGCTACAGCTATCCCGGATTACCCCAGCCTCCTTCATGTCTCTAAGCATCCCCTTGGCGTGTTGGTAATGTGCAGGGGGTACGGGTCGATACCTCTCTTTTATGGGAGGATGATCTCCCGTGGGGATGCGGTGTTCTACCCCCTTGACTCGCCCGAAGTCTAACGGGTGTTTACTAAACACTCTCTCATACTCTTGAACCACCCGATAGACTCCTTGTTTCTGATGTGAGGGAGTGGAATCAGTACCCAAATGTAGTTGCTGACACCAGTCCTCCATGTCTTTCTTAGAGCCGTTACCTTCCTCCGGGTGAGATGGAGGCAAGGGTTCCACAGATTGTATAGAATTTTGATTAGTG
Organism: Phyllobates terribilis; assembly: GCF_046119375.1. NCBI lineage: Eukaryota > Metazoa > Chordata > Amphibia > Anura > Dendrobatidae > Phyllobates > Phyllobates terribilis. The sequence continues at coordinate 106,589,891 of NW_027362762.1, forward strand.
GTATATAATTTGGCTAGCGTGGCATACCGGGGCAGGTACACTTCCCTCTCCCCGATATTTATTATGCGAATGGGCACCCTCCCATGGCGTACATTGACCACCCCCCGTGCTGTCAAAATGGTGGGCCTACTGTCTGAGTAAACTGGTTCTACCATTGCCTGGTAATCTCTTCCTCTCAGACCAATAGCTGCCCGGCACCAAATCATCATTTCACTTTTTGGGGGCATGGCAATAGGAAAAGGGTCACACATTCTTACGCTACCAATCTCACCGCCGGAGAGTTCCACTTGTTGCCGTTGCATCAGTGCCCGGATCTCTTTCTGGAGCACCCGCTGCTCGCCGGAGCTGGCGTTCTTGGCAACCTGCTGTAAAAGGAAAATCACCTCTGCAAGACAATTTTCAATTACGTTAGTTCCTAGAGTTATTTTTGGGTGACTCTCATGTTTATCAATATCTACAATGATCAGTCCCTGTGCGGCCAGTTCGACTCTACCGATTTTGAGGGCCACCTCCTTAAATCCGATCTGTGGCACGGGCTGGCCATTGCTGGCGATGATACTCAAGTCGTCGTCAGGGTAGTGGGTAATATCCGAGTCATTCCAGTACTGCTTGAAGAGCACGTACGGGATGGTGGTGACCTGTGACCCGGTATCCAGTAGGGCACTCATGGGAATGCCATCCAGTACCACAGGCAAGACTGGACGTCCTCCCACATATCTGTCGCGCCAGTTCGATGGGCCTGGTGATCTTTTTCCTGGGGGTTGGCCCTCTACCCCAGGTTGTGCCCGTTTAAAGAACAGTACCTTTCCATATGTCCGGGTTGATTGCAGCGGCGGCAGATGGGTCGTCCGTCCTCGCTGTATCGGTCACTGGGTCTTCCTCTGGCCGGTAGGGTCCTCCTTGGTCGACGCCACGGGATGTCCTCCGGTCCGGATGCCAGCTGGATCTTCCCTGGGGTGGAAACCTGTAAAGACTGCACAGTTCGGGTTAGCGCAGCAACGCTCTTAGCTAGCTCTTGGACCTGATGGTGTAGGTCTGGAGCCGGGTCATTGTCCAAAGCCTGCGCATCAGCTCCCACAGGCCCTGCTGACAAGGGCGCCGCCTCCTGGTAGTAAGTGGTAGTGGGGCGTCTGTGGGTCACAACGCCACCTGGTGCCGGTTCTCGGAGCACCCGGATGGCTCTGTCCTTGAACTGTGCAAAGTCCAGATGGGGATCCTGTAAGGCCATTGCCCGCAACTGGGTTCGGTGGGCATTGCAATATAAACCCTCTATAAATTGTTCAGTCAACAGCCTGTCCTCGTTTCCCACCCCATCAGGGTCGGTCTGCTTTATGGCCCTCAGGGCCTCTTGTAGGTTTAGTGCATAGTCCCTTATACTCTCATGCGCTCGCTGCTTGCACCCGTAGAATCTAAGCTTAATCTCGGCTGAGGTGCGGGTATCAAAGGTGTCCTTCAGCCGGGTTAGTATCCCTGCGACAGTCTTCCTCCCAGGTGGCCAGGATTTTACTTCCCTTTTGGCTGCCCCGGTTAGTTGGGCCACCAGGATGCTCACTTTTTGCTCTTCTGTGAGGGGGTACACCTGGAAGAGGCTATCCAGCTTTTCTCTAAAGTCATGCAGGGTATGTGACTCCCCTGAGTACTGGGGTAGCCAAGCTGCTCCCGGGATATAGGGCATGGTGAAGGGCATAACTGCAGCAGCGGTAGCGCTGGCGGGGGTTGGGGCAGTGAAGCTCTCCTCCGTATCCGACATCTTCCTCCCCCCTAGTGGACCGTGGCCTACCTTGCAATGATCCTCTTCCGTAGGCCGCGGCTCCGCAGTGGATCGTCAGGGTTGAGGACCTTCCGTCGCGCTCCTGTGACGTCGGCGTCTGCTGGGCTCCTTCCAGGACCTTACGCAACGTCCGGACGTGAGGCGGGGCTTCAGTTCTCGCGCGCTTTCGGAGTCCACGCCCCTCTTCTTCCCGCGCGGCGTCCTCAAGATGGCGTCCAATGGCGGGAAAACTCCACGGATGGCGGGAAGAAGGTCGAAGATGGCGCCGGATGGCGGGAAAACTTCACGGATGGCGGGAATCTTCACCACTGGTAAGTTTGAACAGTCTTTGCTTTTCAGGCACGCAGTACCCGGTGGTTGCGGGCACGAAATCCTGCCGACTACGCCAAAGTTGACGCGCCCCTGGGCCTGTGTCGCGCTGCGGTGCGCACACGGGAGCTTACCCGGAGCCGGATCCGTGGAGGGTTGTAATCTCGTGGCGGTGACCCGGTCCGTGCCCAGGGAGTCAAACTAGACGGCAGTCTATTAGTAGTAAATAGTTGATGACTACGCCACCCGTTGAGTGCAGCCAGGAAGCTGCTGCTGCAGGGCAGACCGCTGAGGCCGGTGGTAGGATTGTGCAGCGTGATAGTATAACCCCCAACGGGAGGGGTATGGCCTCAGGGCAGCCGACGTGGATGATGGGGGTAGCAGGAACCACTCAGAGACGGTACGGTGTAGTTCAGGGTCTTTACTGGTAACAACGACAGACCCTCCCGGAGTACTTGCTAGCAAACGGGGCCTGGTCAGTCTTTGAGCAGATGGGATCTCCCCTGGCCAGGCGTAGTTGTAGGCCTCCCAAACTGACTGTACTCTTCTGGCTACCTTGCTAGAAGCTGATGTAAGTAGCCCACGTCCCTGAGTGTACCGTGTGGTGCTCACCCGTATGGCCGGTGACTCGGGGCCTTCTAATGGCTTCCGCTCCACGATGGCGGTGCTGGTCCCACGCGTGTGACCGTGCCTTCGGGCTTCTGGGCCAGAGGACCTGAAATCCCCTGCCCGACGGATTCTGCTGCTGGGTAGGAGTTAGTCCCCACAGCCTCGGACTCCGGGTCCGGTAAAGAATCTTCTTAGTCAGGGCGAGCTCTGTAGCTGCCAGCCCCTGACTCCTAGTAACTCTGCTGTTTCCTATGCTGCTTCTCTTCTCCACTCTCCTTGTCTGACTCATCCTGCCTCAGCCCCGGGTTTATACAGGGGAAGTTCTTCCCCTCCCAAGACTGGGCAGGAGGTGTGGCATGCACAGGATCCCTGACCAAAGGACCTCCCACCTGCTCTCAGACATAATATCTCTATCACTGTGGCAACCAGACCCCTGGGGTGTCACAAGTGCTGCTTTAATTTTTTTTTTTTTGCGCTTACTGTACTGTTCGAATAAGGTGACATTTTGATAAGACTTTAATGGCCATGACGTGACGATACTAAATATACTTATATTTTCCATTTATTTTTGAATGACATAAAATTTTTAAAACATTTTTACTTTTTTTTTTAAGTCCTCTTAAGGGACTTGAACGTTTGATTAAGTGATAGCTCATATTATATACTGCAATAATACTGTACTGCAGTATTTGGTGTAACGGATGTTCTAAGATGGCGGTGATGGGGACTTTCGACAGGCACCGACAGCCATGGTGCACACCAGCAAACAAGCCAGTTAAATGAAGCTGTCTGTGATTGACAGCTATCTTTCCGAAATCCCCCTTACACAGGAACATTCAGCTTGTCCAAGTGCTCCTGTGTTCTCTAGGTGAGATCCGCTAGCAGACTCCTATGGCAGCTGTTTACCTCCCAGTAAACTAAAGGCTAAAGATGAGTTAATCAGAACTGTAAAGTTTGAGGTTCGTACCTGTGACGAAACAGCTTCTTATCTTGATCAGCCTGACGTTTAGTTTTGTTAAGCCAAGAGAAATACACTATCTTTGTGTTGACTTGTGAATGTATGTGTGTTTCTTTGGCTGGTCAAGATTCAGAACAGTGACTCCAGGTGAAACAATGATGTTTGTTACTATGCTAATTGCATATTGTACTAAAGCCTGCTAGATGTTGATTTAAAGAGTCCCCCCTGCTATACCAACTTTGAAAATTGATTAAATGCACAAACAATGAGACCTGAGCCCTGTGGAATAATATCATCCCTAACCCTTGACCTGTGTATGTGTACTTTATAGGACACTTGTAACTATTTAAGGAACAAGGTCTCTGTAGCAGTCAGATTTTTACAAGGAGAATCAAAGATCAAACAGATTCTTCAGAACATCAGGTTGGCTGCATGGCTTTATCCAGAGAGACATAGATTTGGATTCTACATGATTCCGGCCCAAGTGTACACGGCCCTGACTGGAAGGATACAGATCTGCTCCACTGACCATCAGAGAACCCATGGTTACATTTGGGGAGACCTGGCTGGGATGATGAAGTCACCTGGCCCCATGTATATGTTGTTTGGGGTTGCCAGGTGGGACCCTCCGGTCACCTGGAACCCATGGAGACATTCGGAGAAGCCAGATTGGGACCAGCCGGTCAGCTGGCCCTATGGAAACTCTCGGAGAAGCCAGGGTGAGACCCTCGGGTCTCCTGGCCTTGTACCTTGATGGACTGTCAGCTTCCTAAGCTTGCCACTACCTTCTCTCTGTGGGGGCCCGCCAAAAGCGGGGAGCCACTGGTTGAGGTAGTTGGCCCTGGAAGTTCCAAAGTCGCGGTTGTTCTATTCCCAGGCGGGCCAGCGGAAAGGTGAGACTGTGTAATGTTGTACCATGTTGGGTATTTGCTGGGACTGTTCTATGTGTCTATTGTCCATTTTTGGTACTTCAATAAAGTATTGCCACACTGTTTACCATCACCCTGTGTTGTCTGAGTAGTGTTCTGCCCGCGGAAGACCCCGGGTCTTCACAGTACCCTACGGTGCTGAACTTCGAACACGAAAGACAGTAACAGAAGGAGAGTGAAGCCCCCTAGCCCTTAATACAGCCATTTTATAGCACCAAAATTAGGCTCCCCATTGACTTCTATGGGGTTTGGGTTCAAGTTCGGGTAGAGTTCTGCTATTCGAACCAAACTTTGGACTAAAGTTAGCTCGAACGCCAAATATCCACGGGTCCACTCATCTGTTTTCTATATTTAGATTTATATATTTTTCTTTGTATATGGATATTTACAATTATATGCAAAATTGAAAAATAGAGAATTGTAAGATTTTCATTTCTTTGTCTTTTTCACCCCTGCAAAATGAACTACATGCGGAACCAAAGGTTTGCAAATTTTTCACTTTTGAAACTAAACAGCCTTTTATCTTTTCTCCATTTACAACTTGAATATACAATATAAAAGCCGATGTCTTCACATGTTTATAAAACTCCCAAACACATTAACAAAGAAATGTGATAAATTGGCATTTCCCTGCACTTTGCGGCTTGTTTTAATTGTTTGCAATGAGGGCAAAGGCAGAGAACCTCGCCACATTGTTCTCAGATAAAAGGATGTTCCAGGCTGCCTGCACATGATGGATCCACCGTAATAAAACGGTCACACAATCATAATGCACTTCCTCAATCCCACCCACAAATCTTCTGATCTGCACATATTTTTTTTTCATTATTAGGAATGTACAGGAAATTCTGCTAATCGTTTACAACTTTTAAAAAATCAACTTTTTTTTTTCGGTGGTTTTTTTTTCTCTGTGAGTGACCACTAGAGGGAAAATCAAGTATTACACGTCTGCCATTCAAATGATAGGGGTTGTCAGATAAATAACATTATAATAACGTAGAATAGGGATCCCCTGTGTGAATGGAGCAGCAATCTTCATGTGTGAACGCCCCACAATTCACTTCTATGGGACTGATTATGTGGCTATCTGATGACTGTTTAAGAAAGTATCCCTTTAATTGCTGTCCTTATTGTGTTAAAAGGAAATTTAGAGTTAAAAAAAAAATCTGAACTTTTAGGGCACACATCACAAAAAAGAAAACAGAAAAAGAAAATTGCAAAAAAGGTGAATAGATAAAATAAATAAACTGTAGGTTGTTAACTTTTTTTACTCTTTTCTTTTTGTATGTTAGGCACTTTGGGGTATAGCATTAGTTTGTTAATAATGGGATACAAACAATGTATTTTTGACTGAACATCAAACGGAACGGTCATTACAGCAATAAGCCAAGCATATACAGTACATGCCAATCAGGTCAGTATGCGGTATGTAATCTTTAATCTGCTCTCAACTAATAGCTTAAACACTACATAAAGATAAAATTCCTTGTTATAGAAGGGGCAAAGGATGAAAATATCTGAGCGTTATCACGGAAGTTTATCTCTGTCATTAGATCAGCTCATAATGTTATATGTTTTCTTATTTGTATTTCAATTGTGCTTAGTCCACCTTTTGGGACATTTCTTTTTCTTAAATGCATGTTTTTTGGGGGCTAAAAAAAAAATCTATTTTACCACTTGGTTTCATTAAAAATATTTGTCTCTTTTGTTTCTCTGCAACTTTGATCTGGTCCAAGGTCACAAATCAGCTGAGATTAACTCCGAAAAAGACACATAAGGCTCTGTGCACACCATGAGTTTTTGGTGAATTTTTGATGCATAATTTGTTTGCTTCAAAAATGCAGTGTTTTAAGCCATGTTCGCATGTTCAGTATTTGGTCAGTATTTTACATCAGTATCTGTAAGCCAAAACCAGGAGTGGTGCTTGTGTATCTATATGGCCACGTTCACACATCAGTATTTGGTCCGTATGTGTAAGCCAATACCAGGAGTGGCCGATAAATGCAGAAGGTGTGACATGTTTCTATTATACTTTTCCTTTGATTGGTCCATTCCTGATTTCCCGTAGATTTGCATTAAATATTAAAAAATCTGCATTTTTGAGTTGCATTTTTTAGACATAGAGTTTTTAGTATGTTTCCATAGCGGAAATGCATCAAAACTCATTTAATCCGAACCTAAGTATATCAATAAATTTTGTCAAAGCCAAATACTAGGATGTATGAAATACAAAGCAGTTTTGTTTAAAACATGACAAACCAACAAGAGACAAAAACTGCAGCGTCAAAAACGCAATGAAAAAATGCAAGTAATCTAATTTAATTAATAGCTGCCAAAAAGATGCAGAAAATATGCAATATCAAAAACTCACCAAATCCTCATTGTGGGAAGTTAGCCAAAGGCTATGTGCCCACGATGCAGAAATGCTCAGGATTGTACATGCGTTTTCCTGCCAGGGACAAGCGGAAGTGAAGCGTTCTTCACCTGAATTTCTGCATGCGGGTTGTCAAGCGCTTTCCAAGCGATTTTAGCATCACTTGGAAAGTGCTTGTCAACTTGGTCACACTATATAAATCCATGCAACCGGCATGGATTTATATAGTGTGACCCGAGAGAATGGTTAAAAATAAAAAAATAAACCTATACTTACCCTCCGATTGCCCCTGCAGTCTTGCTGCGCTCCTGTGCTGGCTGCCGGCAGATCACGGTACGCTGTACTGAAGGACCTGCCGTCACATGACTGTGACGTCAGCACAGGTCCTTCAGTCCTGCGCGATCTGTAGGCAAGCGAAGAGAAGGAGTCCGGGGGCCGTCGGAAGGTGAATATAATCTTTATTTTTTATTTTATTCTTTTTTTTACAGCTTTTAATGGTACCTGGGTGTGGAGGAGAGTCTCCTCTCATCCAGACCCGGGTACCATCCGCACATTAGAACGCGGCAATTACGCAAGTACAGATGCAGTCTTGCGGAATTGGCGCGTTCTAATGCAAGTCAATGGCGGCGAAAACGCAGCGTTTCCGCAAAATTAATGGACATGCTGCGGATTTTTGAGCGCAGCATAAACGCTGCGGAAAAATCCGCAGCATGGGCATTGAAAGTGCGGAATTGCATTGGAGACCATGGGGGAAGGTTTACCAAGCGTTTCCCAAGCGTTTACGCTGCGGAAATTCCGCAGTATAAACGCTTGAAAAACGCATTGTGGGCACTCCACTTTCGCCGGCTTACTGAAGGACCCTGCCTCCTGTGACCCTCACTCCACCGCCCCCCAGGTTAGATACCGTACCTATTCTGACTATAAGACAGATCCCCATCTTAGAAAAAATATTTTTTTCCCATTTTCCACCCCAAATTTTGGGGTGCGCCTTATGGTCCGGTGCGTCTTATAGTCCGAAAAATACGGTCCATGAATTTAAGTAAGAAAAAATAAGTCTCAAAGTGGACAACCCATACCTTTGTGGCATGTATGCATGAATATATAGCTACTCTACAACTCAACGGTACACCCCAATGTAGCATTTTTTAACAGAACCCCCCAAATACCACATGCAATTTATAATCCTGTATAAAATATGTCTTCTCCAATCTCCACCTTTCTATGTTTCAACTTCTTTTATGCATCTCTATGAAATGCTGACTGGCAGTCTTTACACATTTGGATATCTTTTTTCTTTTAATATCAGAAATGTGTTTAGTGTGCATATCGTGGAATAGGCGGTGAATGCGAACAAACATGTTTGAAATACCCAAGTATTTCTGGACTTGGACTTTTTACAACGGCAGGCTGGTGTATTTACTTTCAAAATACAGTACATGCCATAATGGCTGTATAATCCTTACGAAAAGTTTTACTCAATCTCAGCCTGTCTAGCCTGATTGACAGCTCCTCAATGGCCCTCATCCCTGTTGCAGTTGATATCTCCAACTGATTGGTCCAAGCTGCAGCTGTCAGTCAGAACGGGTGGGTGGGCGGGCAGAGACAATGCACTTGGAATCATGAAATACTGTGTTTCTTCAAAAATAAGACAGGGTCTTATTATTTTTTGCACCGAAAGATTGGTTAGGGCTTATTTTCAGGGGATGTCTTATTTTCTTTACCATAAACAATTCACATTTGTCCTTCAACAAAAAAAAATCAACATTTATTCAAATATAATCATGTCATCACACACATACTACACATATATGCATATACACACACTGCACATGCACATGTATATATACACACTGCACAAACACATGTATATATACACACTGCACATGCACATGTATGCACATATGGTACTGTCTCCTTTTCAGTTCCTCTAGACTTCTGCAGTTAAAGGACCTTTGGTGACATCATGGTCACATGACCTTGTATTCACCAAAGGTCCTTAAGCAGTTTTAACCATGGAATAGAAATGCCGGGTTCCCCTAAGAAAGTGGGGGCCCTGGGCAATTGACCTGTTTGCCCACCCCCACAGACGCCGGTCCTGACTGTAGCTAGGGCTTATTTTTGGAGAAGGGCTTGTATTTCAAGCATATGCCAAAAGTCCTGTAAAATCATGCTAGGTCTTATTTTCAGGGAACTAATAACATGCTCATCTTAATATCAGGATTATACAACCATTCTGAAATGGATTTTCAAAGTAAGTACACCAGTTTCATCAAGTCTAAGATCTACAATATATAATAATGTATGCAATTAATATTGTGAAAGCTGGTGACAGATGTTTTCTTTGTCATCAGATGATTTTCAAGCTTCCATGTTGAACCTTGACTTTGAAACTTTGCTTCTCTTGTGTCACATAACTAGTCCGGTTTTGATTTCAACCCCTGATCCTTCTGACTTTGCTGTACTCTGTATTACGTTAGACTTTATATCTGTGTAGACACGAGTGTCGAGTGAGTGACTGGTTCATGCAGCTTTTAGTATATTTCTCCATTTTAAATACACGCGGTTTATCCCATAGACTAAATCATTACATATTCTTGACGTTTCTGGCCAGGTTCTTCTCTCCTTTTGCTTCACTGTCTGATCTTGTATGATTTTTCATGTCATTTTATATTTTTTCTGCCTCTCCCAAATTTAACGTTTTGCAGGATAAGTTGTTTTTTTATAAATACTGATTGTTATTGTTGACTTTTTCCAGGATCCATTAAATCTGTTATACAAAATGTCACTTAAACCTTTGTTCCATAATATTATGAAATTATACTAAACTTACAGTACTTCCTCAGTGTGAGACAAAATTGTGACAGCCTAACAACTGGTATTGGAGAGACCCTGTTCCAAAATGGAAAGTAAAGCACTTTTAGTGACTGCTAGCAGGACACATTATTATTATTATTATTATTATTATTATTATTATTATTATTATTATTATTATAGCGCCATTTATTCTATGGCGCTTTACATGTGATAGGGATATACATAGCAAAAACATTTACATAATCTTAGCAAAACGAGTCAGCGACTGGTACAGGAGGAGCGAGGACCCTGCCCGCGAGGGCTCACAATCTACAAGGGATGGGAGAGGATACAGTAGGTGAGGGTAGAGGAGGTCATGCAGTAATGTGGTGGGGCGGTGGTTACTGCAGGTTGTAGGCTTGTCGGAAGAGGTAGGTCTTTAGGTTTCTTTTGAAGGTTTGCACGGTAGGCGAGAGTCTGATATGTTGGGGTAGAGAGTTCCAGAGTAGGGGGGATGCACGGGAGAAATCTTGTATGCGATTGTGGGAAGAGGAGATAAGAGGGGAGTAGAGAAGGAGATCTTGTGAGGATCGGAGGTTGCGTGCAGGTAAGTACTGGGAGACTAGATCACAGATGTATGGAGGAGACAGGTTTTGGATGGCTTTGTATGCCATGGTTAGGGTTTGAACTTGAGTCACTGGGCAATGGGGAGCCAGTGAAGGGATTGATAGATGGGAGAGGCCGGGAGAATAGTGGGGGGCAGGTGGATTAGTCGAGCAGCAGAGTTTAGGATAGATTGGAGGGGCGCAAGAGTGTTGGAAGGGAGGCCACAGAGCAAGAGTTTGCAGTAGTCAAAGCAGGACATGATGAGGGCATGCACTAGTGTCTTTGCTGAGGAATGCACGGATCCGGGAGATATTTTTGAAATAAAATATTTTATATTACATGCACATAATAATATCATAATATCACTAGTCATATAGAAATCTGATTGTTTCCATGATCCCCAAATGTCTTACCCCATTTAAAGAAGTCAAATTACTTATTTGGACATATTTACATAAAAAAGTGGTAATTTTGTGCTTGAGCCTCCAGCAGGGTTGCCAACCTTTCAGAAATTTGAAGACCGTCGTTAAAAATAGGGTACTTTTTTGCCCTGTCCATAAGATGTCTGTGATATTTTTTTTTAAGCTGAAGAAACTTATACAGATTATTTTGATTGTGATTATCATCATTTTACAGTGAATATAGCTGATATCATCGTATCAGAATTATGAGCTATAGACATGGATCACTTATAATCAGAATTATTTATTATGATTTTCCAATGTGTCCTTATAAAATATTGTCTGTTTGTAATGTTTTGATAAGCTGTCCAGAAAAAATAAAAAGTCAAGTTGGCTTCCCTGGCCCCCATTAAATTAGTCAATAGTTAAAAGGGTCACTATGTAGTAAGTTAAAGGGGTCACTATGTGGTAGTAGATGTATCAGTTGCATCCAAGCTATAGTGCCTGAGGAGACCCAATCCCCCATGTCACACAAGAAGACACCATTATTATAAATGGCGCATAGTAGGTGAACGTTTGTTACAGATTTTGCATTGGGATCCAGGGGCTTTAAATTACTCTTTTTCCAATAACTCTTTCATACATGATGGACCTAAATGGGTACATTGTAATACTACATTTGGAATACTAAAAATGAGCAGCTTCAAATTTAAAAGATGATTGTTGGGGATCTGCATCCTGAAAGCCCTAGCAATCAGGTCATTCATAGTGTAGCTGCTTCTTGAAATATGGGACTAATTTCGTTATATCCATCCATATGGCTCCTGTGAAACGCTGGAGGAAAATTAATGCCATAAGCGATACCATTGATTTCTATGGAATCAGTCATATTGATACGGTACAACACCCAAACTGGTCTTAGTGCTGGATCTAAAAATGTTTCTTGATCCAGTTAAGGACACCAAACAAGTGCACCAGCTCAGGTATAAAACAACTGGCCAGACAAAACATACAAGGAAACCCAGCCTTAAGAATGGAAGTCAGTATCAGAAAAAAATACTTGACAGTTATTTGAACAATTCTCATGACCCTGGTCCAATGGCCATATTGGTACTCTGAGGCATCCGTACCAGAGCACTGAGAACTGCTTACTACCTTCTGAAATCTGACAACTTTTCTGATTAGTAGTGCAGTAGAACACTTCGTCGAACATATCCAAATCCCATTGAATTCAATGGGAGGCAGAACCAAACGCATACACAACACCTTCAAAGAGGCCCAAAATCTGCCAAAACTGCTCAAATTAGGGGCAGACACCAGGAAAAGTGGCATCAATTGACCCACAGTACAAATAGTATAATTATTATTATTTATTATTATAGCGCCATTCATTCCATGGTTCTTTACATGTGAAAAGGGGCATACATAGCAGACAACAAGTACAATAATCTTGAACAAAAAAGAGTCACCGACTGGTACAGGAGGAGAGACGTGCCTGCCCGCAAGGGTCACAAACAATCTACAAGGGATGAGTGAGGATACAGTAGGTGAGGGTAGAGCTTGTCGTGCAGCGGTATGGTGGAGCGAGGGTTACTGCAGGTTGTAGGCTGGTCAGAAGTGGTGGGTCTTCAGGTTCCTTTTGAAGGTTTCCATGGTAGGCGAGCGTCTGATATGTTGGAGTAGAAAGTTTCAGAGTAGGGGGGGATGCACGGGACAAATCTTGTATGCAATTGTGGGAAGAGGAGATAAGAGAGGAGTAGAAAAGGAGATCTTGTGAGGATCAGAGGTTGCGTGCAGGTAAGTACTGGGAGACTATCTCACAGATTTATGGAGGAGACAGGTTATGAATGGCTTTGTATGCCAAGGTTAGGGTTTTGACCTGGAGTCTCTGGGCAACAGGGAGCCAGTGCAGAGATTGACAGAGGGGAGAGGCTGGGGAATAGCGGGGTGACAGGTGCATTAGTTGGCCAGCAGAGATTAGTATAGATTGGAGGAGTGCGAGATTGTTAAAAGGGAGGCCACAGAGCAGGAGGTTGCAGTAGTTGTGGCGGGAGATGATGAAGGCGTGCACTAGGGTTTTTGCCGATTCATGGTTGATGAATATGCGGATTCGGGAGATATTTTGTAGTTGGAGTCAGCAGGTAATGGAAAGGGCTTGGATCTCAGGTTTGAAAGAGAGGTCAGAGTCAAGCTTGTGGGACTGGGGAGAGTGGGCAGCCATTGACTTATGGATAGGTCAGTTGGGGGGGTTGAATGAGATGGTGGAAAGATGATGAATTCGGTTTTATCCTTGTTAAGTTTTAGAAATCTAGCAGAGAGGAAAGATGAAATAGCGGACAGACATTGTGGGATTCTGGTTAGTAAGGAGGTGATATCAGGTCCAGAGAGGTAGATCTGTGTGTGATCAGCATCAGGGCCGGCGTCAGCACCCGGGCAAGTGCCGGGGCCCTGAGCAGGCGGGGGGGCCCACTTGCCGTCGGGCACCCCGCCGCGCTATGGGACCCGTGAGCGGAGGAGAGCGGTGTCAGTGCCCACTCCCCCCCGCTTGCTCAGGGCCCCGGCAGCTGGTGGCACAATACTTACCTCTCCTCATGCCTCCGCAGCAGGTCCTGTCTCCTCCGCAGCTGCTGCACTGTGACGTCTCAGGTCAGAGGGTGCGGTGATGTCTTTCCACCGCGCCCTCCCCTGAGCCGTCACAAGTAGCGCAGAGCGGGAAGACGCCAGCGATGCTGAGGAGTCCGGAGCAGCAGCAGCAGGTGAGAAGTGAGGTGAGTATTTGATTTTTTTTTTAATGTATGGATGCATGGGGCATTATAAGGGGGGGTGGGGAGAGGTGACATCCTGCATGGGGCATTAAAAGGGGGGGGAGTGACATCCTGCATGGAGCATTATAAGAGGGGGGGTGACATCCTGCATGGGGCATTAAAAGGGGAGGGGGAGTGTGACATCCTGCATGGGGCATTATAAGGGGGGGGTGTGACATCCTGCATGGGGCATTATAATGGAGGGGGGTGTGACATCCTGCATGGGACATTATATGGGGGGAGAGATGACATACTGCATGGGGCATTATATTGGGGGGAGAGGTGACATCCTGCATAGGGCATTAAAAGGAGGGGGAGTGACATCCTGCATGGGGCATTATAAGGGGGGGTGACGTCCTGCATGGAGCGTTATATGGGGGCCAGTATCCTGTTTGGAGCATTTTATGGGGGCTAATATTCTGTATGGAGCGTTATATGGGGACCAGTATCCTGTATGGAGCGTTATAAGGGGGTCAATATTCTGTATGGAGCGTTATATGGGGGCCAGTATCCTGTATGGAGCGTTATATGGGGACCAATATCCTGTATGGAGCGTTATATGGGGACCAGTATCCTGTATAGAGCGTTATAAGGGGGTCAGTATTCTGTATGGAGCGATTCGCCGGTTTCTGAGCTATTGTGGAATTTACAATAGATATCACTCATGTAATGTAAGAAGTGAATTTTTCGGCATTGTACTATATATCTATATTTCTCTGCCGTATCTGTGCATCATGAATCGTGGTATGTGTTAAAGGGGCCCACTGAGACTCTTTCGCCCGGGGCCCACAGAAACCTGGAGCCGGCCCTGATCAACATAGAGGTGATACTGATGAGACTCAGCTACCTGAGGCGCACGTGGACTGTACTATGCTGTCAGGGCAGGAAGAGGAGGAGGGTGACTCTCAGGACGAGGAGTGGGAGAACAGAGAGGATGATGATGAAGTTGTAGATCCCACTTGGTGTGAACCAGAGGCACGCAGCTGAGTAGCTCAGCAGAAGAAGTGGAGGAGGAAGAAGAAGAGGAGGTTACGTTGCGGCTTTCTGCACAGTCACTGAGTGGTGCAACCATGACAAGCACTGCATCCACAGCCAAAACTGTGGCTGTGGCCAGCAGCGGTCGTGGGTCTGCAGTTCGCAGGGGGGCAAGGGTTGCCTAGCCTGTCTCTTTTTGGAGACTGCAAAGGATGACACAAATCACGTTATCTGCCAACTTTGTTAAAAACAACTGAGTAGAGGCAAAAATTGCAATAATTTGACTTCTACATGCATGAACTGGCACATGCGCGATTAACATGCGTTAGACTGGGAATCTCACTGCGCTAAAATGCGCTAACATCTCCGCCTGCACCTCTCTCACAGTCCAGCAGTTTGTAGTGTTCACCCTACTCCACCCTATCTCAGCACAGCAGCCAGCCCTCGGTCCCGCAGTTGTGGTCACGTAAAAGATTGTTTCCTCCTACACATGCCAAAGCAAAGAACTTGAACTTCACCATCTCCAAACTGTTGGCCACGGAAATGCTGCCTTTCCACCTGGTGGATACAGACATTATCCGAAAGCTGATGGCCGTCACAGCCCCCCAGTACCAGTTGCCCAGTCACCATTACATCTCTAAGAAAGATGTGCCTGCACTACCAAAGAATGTTGCAAACAACATCACCCGCTCCTTGAAAAATCTGTGTCTGCCAGGGTGCATTTCACCACTGACACCTGGACAAGCAAGCATGGCCAGTGGCGTTACATCTCGCTGACTGGGCACTAGGTGACTTTGGTGGCTGTGGGGGCAGGCAGGGAATGGGCTGCTCCACAAGTCTTGGAACCCCCAGGCTTGCTGGGCGCTTGGGGATAGAGAACTAAACCACTACCCACCAGAAGATGGAGAACTAAACTACTTGGCAACAAGAGTTGGAGAACTAAACTACTAAACAGCTAGGGTTGGAGAATGAAACAAACACACACCAGAACATGGAGAACTAAACTAATAGACAACAGTAGTTGGAGAATTAAACTACTAAACAGCTAGGGTTGGAGAACTAAACCACTACACACCAGGGGTTGGAGAACTAAACCACCAGACACCAAGTCTTGGAATCCCCAAGGCTTGCGGGACAAACCTCTGTATCTAACACTTCCTGCACTGCTTCTGCCTTATCCACCTCCTCTAAGGCCTCCACCTGCGCCCTCAACCTCTGCCTTAATGAGACACGAGTTCCAACAGTGCAGAGGGAATCCCCCCCACCTCTGCACTGTGCAGCCAGGGCTCATCGCAATCAGGCAGTGTTTAAATTACTATGCCTTGGAGATCGCAGTCATAAAAATCAAGAGTTGTGGACAGCTATCCATGTCAAGTTTGAGTAATGGCTGTCTCCACTGAACCTGGAGCCAGGGAAGGCTGTGTGCGATAACGGTGCGAACCTGGTGGCGGCCCTAGGCCGGGGCAACCTCACACTCGTGTCTTGCATGGCTCACATCCTCAACCTGGTGGCACAGCAATTTCTCCACCACAATCCCGGCCTGGATGCGCTGGTGCAGAAACCACGGTCGCTGTGTGCTCACTTCTGCCATTTGTAACCCGTGGGTCATCGATCTGCATTGCTATAGAGATTTTTCGGCCTACTGGTTAACTGGTTGATATGCGATGTACCGACATGGTGTAATTGAACTCTGCACATGTTGCAGCGACTGTGGCAGCATCGACGAGCCCTGACGCAGTATATCATTTTGCATAGCCTGGGCCAACGCAGTACGGACTTGGTGCAAATCACACTTGCGGAGTGGACACAGATGAAGGACCTCTGCACCCTTCTGCACATGTGCAAAATGGCTACTAAGATGGTCATCAGCTGTCATCAGTCTCACCATTCCGGTCATCTACATGCTGGAGCACACTTTGAATAGTCTGCGGGAGGAGGTGGTGGTCCCAGGGGAAGATGAGGAAGCAGAGGAGAGTACAGAAGGGCTAACAATATCTCTAAGTTCCAGACTGTTGTCGCACAGGTGGTTGCTATGGGAGGGGGGATTACAGTCATCAAGGGGGGCTCATGGTACCAGACAAACTGTTAGTGAAGGTGCGTTAGCCGAGGAACAAATGGAGGAGGACGAGGAGGAAGAGGTGATGGACGTGCAACAGTTAGGAGATGATGAGGATAATGATCCCCTCTCTGTTGTCCGTGGTTGCCAGGAGGGGATGGAGGAAGCAAGCTTGAGTGTTATCCTGCCACCAACACACTATATGGATTTGGACCTCATGAAAGAGACCGACCCATGAGCGCCATCTTGCAGCACTATCTGCAACATTATTGTTGCTCGTATTGTTAGGATTAGAAATAGTGCCGATTACTGGGTTTGCCACTTTGTTCGATCCACGGTTCAAGAGAAAATTTTGCCAGATTCTTCTCCCCCTGGAAAGGGATCCACCCATGCTGGAGTATCAAAACATGCTTGAAGACAATTTTGAGAGTGGTTTTCACAAAGACAGCAGTGAAACACACAGTGTGCATCACAGTTACAGACTTCCAACCCCAGGAATGTTGAGTCGTCAACACAAAAACATTACCAACCTAGCAGTGCTGGGGTCCTGCATTCCAACCCCACCAAGGACAACATCTGCAAGGAGTTTGTATGTTCTCCCCGTTTTTGTGGGGGTTTCCTCCGGGTACTCATTTTTCTTCCCACACTACAAAGACATACTGATAGGAAATTTAGATTATGAGCCCCAGTGGGGACAGTGCCACTAATTTCTGTAAATGTCTGTAAAGCGATGTGGAATTAAAGGTGCTGTATGAGTGAAATAAATAAATAAAAACAATTCTTGGAGTAGTTTCACTCCTTTTTAGACCAGACCGTGCACCCTCAGAACAGAGTACAAGTCTGACACGTAGTGAACGACTGGAGAAGATGGTGCAGGAGTATCTCAAGCTCAATATCAATGCCATCAGGGGGATTTTGGACCCTTTTGAATCTTGGCCTAGAAAAATTGAAGAGTTGCCGGAGCTCTCCTGTCATGCCTTAGAAGTTTTCTTATGGGCAGCAACCAGTGTTCTCTCAGAATTTGTCCTCAGCGCTGCTGGTGTCTTGATGGATAAGTACATCTGGCTGTCCCCTGAAAGTGTAGACCACCTAACTTTCATCAAGATGAACAAGTTATGGATCTCCAATGGCTTTTGCACCCCAGTCGTAGACCGGGAAGACTAAGCAATAGTGTAGTTTTTAGTGTGCTGCATTGATCTCACGTTATTGCAGTCTGTGACACCTTTGTTGTGGCTTCTGTGCCTGTTGTTGCTAGCGCTGCTGATCTTACTAAAAAAATTAAAAAATGTGGAGACTCCATGTTGGATCTCCATCTGGTGGGTTGCCTGTAGTGGAAGGGGTGTCAGAGCCCGATTATACTATTTCTACTATGGGGAAACTGATAATGTCTGTAAAGCACTGTGGAATATTTGGTGCTATGTTAATGAGTAAAATAAATAGAAATTGATGCCACTTTAGTGGTATCTGCCCATAATTATTGGAAATGTTTGGTCTCCAAGTTGGGTTTCCTTCATGTGTGTTGCCTGAATTTGGCAGAGCTGTCAGAGCACCGGGCCTGTCAGTCATCCACCAGTTACTGATCAAAGTTCAAGTTAGAAATGCAGCTCCAAGCCCTGTCCAATGCTTAAATGTGGCATGTTTTCAGGAGCACGCTATTAGCACAACCAATTTAGATTCTGAAATTTGGACTCCTAGATGGAGCATAATATTAGCACAAAATATTTATCTGCTGAAATGTGGCCTGGTTTCTGGACCACTCTATTAGCACAAAGAATTTATATTGTGAAATGTGGACTCCTGGCTGAAGCACAATACTAGCACAAAATAATAAAAAGCTAAAATGTGGCCTAGTTTCTGTAGCACAGTAGTACGACAAAAAAAATTAGATTTTATAATGTGAACCCCTGTATGGTGCAGAATATTAGCACCAAAGAATTAAAAACTGAAATGTGGCATGGTTTCTGTAGCACAGTAGTAAGACGACAAATTTCGATTTTATCATGTGAACCCCTGTATCGAGAACAATATCAGCACCAAAGAATTAAAAGCTGAAATGTGGCCTGCTTCATGTAGCACAGTAGTAAAACAACAAATATAGATTTTATCATGTGAACCCCTAATAGAGCAGAATATCAGCACCAAAGAATTAAAAAGTCAAATGTGGCCTGCTTTATGTAGCACAGTAGTAACATAAAAAATTGAGTTTCCTGCATGGAGCACAATATCAGCACTACAGAGTTCTATGGTGAAATGTGGCCTGGTGTCTCTGTCTGGACCACACTAAAAGCAAAAATGATTGATTTGCTGGAAGGTCGATTTCACAGCCACACAGGATCCTATCTATCTAA
Organism: Phyllobates terribilis; assembly: GCF_046119375.1. NCBI lineage: Eukaryota > Metazoa > Chordata > Amphibia > Anura > Dendrobatidae > Phyllobates > Phyllobates terribilis. Next base: position 106,608,824 of record NW_027362762.1, read on the forward strand.
ACTATCTGACTTACAAGCAACCGTCTAGCTAACTATCTCAGTTTCTCAGTATCCAGAAACAGCGTCAGGAGCCGCCTCTTAGCGCTGTTACACTGACAAAATGATGCTAAAACAACATGTCTGCTCTTTATGTGGAGAGGGACATGTAATTTCAGCAGCCAATGACATAAGCCCTTGTGTCTGGACATTGTGGATGGTTCCTGCACCCTGATTGGCTTGCCGGAATCTCCACACATTAAGTTAAGAAAAAAGAAAAACATACAGCACCACTATCCTAGCCAAAGTCCTAAAAAATTCAGTAGTGGAAACGCGATCATTTACCACACTTTTGTCGAATTGGAACGATTTTCAGTAAAAACGCTTGGGTGTCCGATCACGAACCCGAATGTGCAATGTTCGTGCTGAATTTGAAAAATACAAACGTTTTCTGAACACTTTCGCTTATCTATAATTAGTAGTCCATGTCTGCGTTATGATGTTCCAGAATGTCGTGAGGTCCATTAACCAATGCAGGCACTGAGAATACCAGCAGGTTGTAGGAAGTTCGCAATGCCTCAGAATACCGACATGCCCTCTGGACCAGGGTGCTCAACTCTACTGCCCATAGATGGATCATATGGGATCTTCAGTCATGAACTCCTTACCTACAATTTATCATCTTAATGACCTTTTATGTACTGGGGATTATTGCCATAGATAGAGACTCTTAAACAAAGTTTTGGATGTCTTTCTCCTAAATTGTTTATTCCCACATCAAAGTTTCTAATTAAAAGTGGTAAATATCCACATTCCATTCATTTCTTTCCAAAAACGATTTCAAAATCGTTCATTCTCACTTCTCGGTAGTGATGAGGGGAATTTTTGGTCTAGCCAACAGCAATCCAAAATGTTGTAATCTGTACAATATAAATGCAGTGACTTAATAAGAAAGCATTTAATTTGTATAAAAATCCCCAGCAACAATGCTTCTTGGCATAGGACTAATTATTGTCATCTGCACCCGCCTACCGACTAAACATCCCAGAGAAGTGGGAGACAGTCTTAAGGATCATCAAAGTGTAAGTTCACGTCCAGACATTCTCATCTTATGCTTCATGCTGAGTGATTAGTTCATTAAGAATTTCGCCTTGTAAGCTTCCTCTGTTGACGATGCAACTGCTCCGACACAACTTGAAGAAAATTCCAAAATAATCATAAACACTCAACACATGTTTCCACATGGGGACATTTACCAAAATTAGTGTTGATGCCTGGAAAATGACCTTTTGTAAGAATTGGTGGAATTAAAGAGACATTAAAATAATTTATAGGATTATTGTTCAGGTATAGACTGGACATTTATATCCTGCAGCTCAGGGGCCTTATGTGTAGGCTACACCAGTCAGGACAGCACAATGTATCTGTCCGGGATTTTTTTTTAACTGTTTGCTTAAGAACTAACAGGCAGGCTGTCGCTAACTACCTGCCTGTTGTGCCTGGCGCCAATCTCCGCTGGCACAGAGCTGTCACAGACTCCTCCTAGCAGCAATTCAGCGGCTTCCACTGACATGTCCACAGAGCAGCGGCTTCTCTTCCACTCTGCTCTGTTGATGGGGCGTGACTGCCGATGTCATGCTGATTGACAGCCAGCTCTCCGCTGCATAACTGCAGGGAGACAGCTATTAATCAGCATAATGCTGGCAGTGATGCCCTGTCGACAAAGCAGCCCGGAAGGGGAAGAGCTGCTCTGTTGGTGTGGAGCAGCTGAATTGTCATCAGGAGCAGTCAATGACCGCTCTGTGCTGGCGCCAGGTAGAACAGGCAGGTATTTAGCAACTACCTGCCTTAGCTCTTAGGCCTATAATAAAAAAATAGTTCTGTATTAACCCTTTAATACTAGGTATGACGTTAGCGGGTCAGTAGCATATAGGCTAGTGTTGATTGCAGCAATGCCAGCAGCTGCACTCTGTTTTTACCTAATTGTCCTGTGGCAAGCTCCGATAAAAATTTGGACATTGACTTATAGGAGTGCTACCTCCAATAGGTGGCAGAACAGGCTTTTTTCTTCTTGGAGGAGAGGTAATTTGTATATCTTTCTCCAAGGGATATAAATCTTCTTACCACAGCTTGGCAAACTCAAGAAAAATAAACTACTTTGTAGATAGCGGTGAATCATGGGGGAAGGGAGCCCAGGCACTAAATTCTATAAGAGTGCAAGATTTCACCCTTACCCTCACTTGTTTCTTTTTGAAATGGTGCACGGGCACAGTGAGTGCTCTCCTGGCAGGTGGTAAGCCTGAGCAAGTGCAGCAGTTAAGGGCTGCTCTGTCATCCCAGTTACCGCCACAAGCTCCTGCGCAGAGTGCAGTTGTCGAGATGAATTATCATTGATTCCCTGGCTCAGCATAGGCAGCAACAAAATTGACAAAGCTTTCAGCATAATGTAGTGAACTTTTTCATCTCACTCACTGCCTATGCGGAGCATAGCAGCCAATAACAAACTCCTCTTGCTGCATTCTGCAAAGGCAGTGTGTAAGAGGGTGACCGGGGCGGTCATGTGCTTCTCCCTTGATTATAAAAACGGCTATAACCTGTGTATACGAAAAAGTGTTTTATATTCCATAGAATCTTATCTTAGGCACCAATGGAAAGGATAGGATTAGTACATAGAACATTGGTTGACATTCAGCTATAAGATAGGATTGGGAACAGTACATCAATGGGCACAATAGGTTCAGGAAGTAGACAGGTTTAGGATAGAAACAGTTAATGTGTTCAGAAACAGCCCCAGTGTGGGAGAGGCAGGGCCAGTTAACAAGGGGAGCACTTCCTAGTGAGAGCAGTTAGAGTGAGAGATTAGATAGAGAGAGAGCAGTAGTTGGAGGTCTGAGGGCACCAGGAGCACAGGTTGTTCAGCAGCAAGAGAATGTCAGCTATAAACTCGGAGCGGACATTCCTGGAACGTCTGGGGCCTAAGGTCAAAGTAAGGCACTGAGAAGCGTGCCTCAATATCTTCCTAGGAGAGGAAGTCGGACAGGGATTCAAATAAAGGAGTTGGAACGGGACACATATAAGCTTCAGAGCCGGATGGAGTATTCCAGGGGCCAGAGATGCCAGATCAGAAAGACATAACTCAGAGCGAGCGAACATCAGAACGTGCTGTGCTATGGAATTTGAAAACGGAAAAGTTTGTGCTCAAAACAGCGTGTTTCAATATGATGAAAATGGACAGTTAAGTAAACTTCTTTATTATAAAATAAATTGGATGTCCCCTAAAGTGTATGTGGCGGTTCCTGAAGTGGAAGAACCGGAGACAGCAGAGGCCTGCTGCGACCAAAACGTGAGCATTACGCACCACATGCATAGCACAGGATAATCGGGACACTATTCATTTGTAGGGTGCCAGGGTGTGGGAGAACAACAGCCTCTCGCCCATGACTACCACCCTGTGCACCTTACAATCGATCGAGAAGACAGAGGCTGAGCAAGACTGTTGAATCATGTGCACTGCACCTTTGCTGCGCTCTTAACTCCCGCTGCTCCCTACCTCACTTGTAATTTTAGGAGAAGAGAGATAGAGATCTGCTGGGGGAGCTGCTTCATATTTAAAAAAAAGTGTCCCCTGTAAAATGATAATAAATGTTACTTTTCTACACACTTTTCTTCAAGCCTAACTAGGGTTAAGGCTAGGGTTGCAGTTAAAATTAGGGTTATGGTTAAGGCGAAAGCTATACAATAGTTACATTAAAAAATATAATTAAAAAAATATAAAAGTATCATAACAATGTATAACTTTCATTTTTAACATTTTATGTTGGATTTCACCAAAAAGCTGAAAAAATAGAAGGTCAAAGGGCTAACTATATTTACATCAGTATTTTCTGAAAATAAAATACATGTGTTTTGGGGATAAGAGATTCCATACTAGAATCATGGAAGGGGCTCGGGAAGTCTTAGTAGTGCACAGGTTAGGGGTTGCAAAATAATTGCCCAGTCCCACGCAATATACAGATACATATACAGAATGGCAAATAGGTTGTATAGCTTGTGAGCCTTTGCCGACATATTCTACACTCGTCAACATTGAAATTTTAATGCCCCCAGAAGGAAAAGTCATGGATTAATGGACATCATAGGATAAATAGACATGTTAATGATTTGGATATAATGAAAACACAACCTAGTGAAATGATCCATTCTGTACTGCAAGTGAAGTTAGACGTCACATACAGGGGTGGATTAAGAGTAGCAAGGGCCCCGGGCAGTTTAGAAGGCGCGGGCCCCCCCCACACACACACACCTGATTTATCACGTGACATGTCACATGATCCCCTGTGATAGATCATGTGATAGTTCACGTGAAATTAATTTGGCACAATATTAATTATAATAATTTTTTTTAGGCTGTGTGCCCACTATGCGTTTTTTAAGCGTTTCCGCAGCGGCAATTCCGCTGCAGAAACGCTTAAAAACCGCTTGGTAGAAGGTCTGCCATGTTCCCCAATGATAATCCGCATGTGCTGTGCACATGCTGCGGAAATTTCCGCTGCGGATTATCATTGCGGAAAAATCTGCAGCATTACCAATTATTTTGCGGAAGCGCGGCGTTTTCGCCGTCATTGACTTGCATTAGACCGCGTGACATCCGCATCACTGGATCTGTAGATGCGGAATCCATGCGTTTCAATGTGCGGATGGTACCCGGGTGTGGAGGACAGGAGACTCTCCTCCGGCCCCGGTACCATAGAACCTGTAAAAAAAGAATAAAATAAAAAATAAATATTATACTTACCTTCTGATGGCCCCCGGTGTCTTTATCCGATGCGTCCTGGCTTGCCGGCAGCTCGCGATGGTCTGAAAAGGACCTGCCGTGACGTAATTTAGTCATGTGACGGGTCACGCGACCGCTGACGTTGGCAGGCCATCAGAAGGTAAGTATATATTTTTTATTTTTTACCATTCTTTTACGGTCACACTATATAAATCCATGCTGGTTGCATGGATTTATATAGTGTAACCAAGTTGTTAAGCACTTTCCAAGTGATGCTAAAATCGCTTGGAAAGCGCTTGTCAACCCGCATGCGGAAATGCAAGTGAAGAACGCTTCACATCCGCATGTCCCTGGCAGGAAAACGCATGTACAATCCGCATGTACAATCCGCATGTACAATCCGCACACACAATCCGCATGTACAATCCGCACGCACAATCCGCACGCACAATCCGCACGCACAATCCGCACGCACAATCCGCATGTACAATCCGCATGCGTTTTTTCTGCCAGGGAGATGCAGAAACGCTCAAAAAAAATCCAGAACATTTCTGTATCGTGGGCACATGGCCTTACATTAATTGTATGACTCAATATTGAGCACACGTAGCCATCTATACACAGCGGGAGGCTGCACGGTGCCATCTATACACAGCGAGAGGCCGCACGTAGCCATCTATACTCAGCAGGAGGCCACACGTAGCCATCTATACACAGCGGGAGGCTGCACGGTGCCATCTATACACAGCGAGAGGCCGCACGTAGCCATCTATACTCAGCAGGAGGCCACACGTAGCCATCTATACACAGCGGGAGGCTGCACGGTGCCATCTATACACAGCGGGAGGCCGCACGTAGCCATCTATACTCAGCAGGAGGCCACACGTAGCCATCTATACTCAGCAGGAGGCCGCACGGCTCCATCTATACACAGCAGGAGGCCGCACGGCACCATCTATACACATCAGGAGGCCGCACGGCACCATCTATTCTCAGCAGGAGGCCGCACGGCGCCATCTATACTCAGCAGGAGGCCGCACGGCACCATCTATACACAGCAGGAGGCCGCACGGCGCCATCTATACACAGCGGGAGGCCGCATGGCGCCATCTATATACAGCGGGAGGCCGCACGGCACAATCTATACATAGTGGGAGGCCGCACAGCGCCCCCCCCAGAGACAGCAGGAGGCCGCACGGCGCCAACTATACTCAGCAGGAGGCCGCACGCAGTCACTCATGCAGTCACGCACACACACAAACATATACAGACATATACATACACGCATAAACACATATGAAACACAAAAATACATATAAACAGACATCACACAATGATATCTGCCTGCACACACACACACACACACATACACATACACACACAGACTCCCCATCCCCCGGCTCCATTCCTCCTGCCTGCTCTGACTTCTCCATTGCAGCAGTGCAGGCCAGGCGCGCACTGCGTGACATCACAGCTAGGAGACACAGCTGCGCACAGGGAAGTTAACTGCTGCAGTGCTGGCCCGGCCGATGAAGAAGTAGAAGCCGTGCGCCGCTGCTGGGGGAGCGGTCCGGGGCCCCCCCTCCCGCCAATGCTACCGGTATGTGCCGCGGCGGCCCGCTCATATAATGAGGGCAATCTGGCATTAGACACCCTGCCCGGAGCCGCGGGCCCCCTGAAGGCTCGGGGCCCCGGGCGGTAGCCCGGATTACCCTCATTATAATCCGCCTATGGTCACATACCAAGTCTAAGGCGTCAGATGGTGTCTATCTAAAATCAACAATTATGGTTGAGTGAATGAGCATGCTCGGATATCAAGTTATCCGAGCGTGCTTGCTTTTGGATAGAGGAGCCCAAATGCTCGGGTAGCTGCGGCCGCATGTATCGTGGCTGATAACTCAGATAACTCCATATCCAAGCATGCTCGCTCATCCCTAATCTCTATCCATCATGTCATTTCCATAATTCCATGACTTTTTCTGCTTGGTGTTACAATTTCAATGTTAAGGAGTGTAGATACTAATGTTCCTATAGGTTGTTAGTTATTCGACACAGGACAAAAATGGGTGTTCTTGGCCTCTGTCTTGCTAGTATAAGTCTGCATACCATTTATTTAAAGAGAACGTGATTTATGGTGCTAGAACCAAGGGCAGCATAATTCGGCGTCCAGCTCTGTAATTTCAGACAGGTTTGTTTTACTCTGTAGAGAAAACATACATTTAAATGCCGGCTGGGACCATACCGCTCAGATGACTAGTCCTAGAGTCTTCTCTCCGCCCCGCTTGCCTTGAATGACAGATCTCTTTGTTTATGTGTATTGCAGTGTTTCATAGTAAAACATACCTGCTTGACATGACAGACCGTTTCTGATTTATGCAGCCTGTGGTTCGGGAAGCATTAATCTACTGTCAGGTTCACTTTAATGTTTAGGAAAGTGCTGCAGACTGCACTTTCCCATAGAGTTGGCCACTGGAAAAAAAAAACTATACATTGTAGTAAATATTTGTTTTTTTTGCAATGGCTTTCTATGGTTAACAGATGGATGCCTAGGCATTAATGATGAGCGCAAGTGCTCATTACTCGAGTTTGCCTAGTGTGCTCGGGTATGTACCGAGTATCGCGGGTGCTCGAGTGACATGTTCTTATACACCCACAAAACATGCGGGGATTGTTTGTGGGTGTCTAACAGCCGCGAAACATACGGCTGCGCAGACTCGAACATCTTACTCGAGTACCCGCGATGCTTAGTGCATACCCGAGCTGCCGAGCACCCTAGGCATACTCCAGTAACAAGGGCTTGCACTCACCACTACTAGGCATCCATTCAGACTGTGGCCACTGTCAGGCATATTCCTTGAGCCCTGCTTAGTGTAGCACCCTGAGGATTCGGCTGCTACAGGGGTATTGCACCTCAGCCAGAGGTGTGATATTCCACTCCCGGGTAAGGATGGAGTGTGGAACTGAGCTCAGTTAGCTGCATGCACTACACACATCCCATTTCCGGGGAACAGACCGATGGTACTCCCACTAGAGAAATGTGCAGGTACGACAGTGTCTGTTCCTGGCTGGAGTGGGAGGGGGGTGGAACATCCCAGTAGTGTAGGGGCAGATAGGGGGAGCAGTTTGGGTAAAGCTAGGAGCTCATTGGGTGCTGGTCACCTGAGCTCACACATAGAGGGAGTATATAAGGTGGGCACCATCTTAGATCAGGGTCAGTCTTTGTAGAGGAAGAGAGCAGAGGAGAAGAGCAGCTCCAAGGCCAAGAGAGAGAGAGGAGAAAGAAAGACCCAGAGGGGGAGAAAGAAGGAACTCCAAGAGCCCAAATTAGACCAGAGGGTGAAGAGTTGGCAACAGGGTACCGGATCCCAAGCTGGCAGAGGCTACAGCACACCTTAGCCAGGAACCGGAGGTCGTGGGCAGGACTGATCTGCCACGATCACCCACTAAATCCACCCGGAAGGCAGACCAGGAATAGGGTCAGGGAACCCAGAGACAAGGGTTTACCACCAAGAGGCCCGAGGGAGCCGGACATAGGTGGATCCCTGGTGGGGAAGGCCAGAGACGAGGACAGGACAGAAAGGGAGCTCAGGACCACGCTCCAGAATCACCTGGGGGTTGGCCGAGTCCAGGACCTGGTGGACGCAGCACGGCTCGGGTGGTCACTTAAGGCCGGAGTGACCAGAACAACTGCAGTAAGTAAACAAACCCTGAACTGCACAGCCCGACTCTGACTCTCATTTCCATCCCAGCTGCACCACCACAACCCCCATCCTCTGCAACTGACCCCCTGAGGCTATACCCCTCCCGTTGGGGGTTATACTACCTAAGCTGCACACACATCACCAGCCTCAGTGGACCCTGCTGCAGCGGCGGCCTTTTGACCGCAATTCAACGGGTGGCGTAGTCGACACAAAAGAACATCTAGAAACATCATAAGGACTGCCACACACTGAGCTTGACACCCTGGGCACGGACCGGGTCACAGCCACTCGGAGACTACAACCCCCATCTGATCCGGCTCCGGGTATCCCCAACAACACTGGCCCAGGGGGCGCGTCAACTTTGGCGTAGTTGGCAGGATAACGTGCCCGCAACAACCGGGTACTGCGTGCCTGAAGAAAAGTACACCGTTACCTTAAAAAGAAGTCTCCTGCCGGTTCCGGAGGGTCCCCGCCAACGGACCCCATCACAGGTCGTTTCCCGCCGGTTGTCCGCCATTTGCAGCTTTTTCCCGCCATCCATGGAGTTTCCCGCCACTGGGAGACGATTCCCGCCATTTCTGAAGATTTCCCGCCTTGGGGGAGCGGACGCCATTATGGGCGTGCCAGAGGGTGGCAAGAGGCCACCTCCCATCGTGGGCCAGGTCGAAGAATGGCGCCAAAAGCGGAAACCGCGCCCACCAACAGAGACTGTGATGCTGGAAGTGTCCATCAGCGTAAGAGAACTGCCCCTGGAACTGAAGTTGCCCCGGGACCACCCTCGATGTGGGCGGAGACAGAAGAAGAGAACAAAGATGGGTGTCGCCTGGAGCAGTCTGGAGAGAGCGCACCCGGAGACAAGGCGTCTGGAGGGAGAGTCAGGCAGCACCGACCCAGTGGTCAGGAGCCTGTTGCCGGTCGCCACTCCAGAAGGCCTGCTGGAGACAACGGGAGGAGAGCAGAGCAGCACCGACCCGTTGGTCAGGAGCCTGCTAGAAGCAACGACCCCACTAGGCTTAGTGGAGGTCTTGGCACAGCTCCCCCGAGATCGGGAGTGTGCACAGACTGCGCTGGAGGGCCTCGCACGGAGGATGGCCCGGGTGCAGCGAGAGACGTTAGCGGAGTGGAGCCGAGAGATGGCCCAGCAGACAAGAACCCGTCAGCGGAGCACGCCACCCGAGACGAGGAGACAGACCGCCTCTGAGGATGGCGCAGGAGGACTGAAGGCCGGAGACGGCGCCGAGAAGGGAGCCGAACGAAAGGAGGCAGGTAAAGGGGACGTCTCTACCCCAAACCGGGAAACCGCGTACCTGCCCCAGCTCCCCGTCGCAGAGCCCGAAGTACCCCCTGCCGTGCCCGTAACCGCAACGTCACCGCCACAGACTAGGCCTCAACCGGAAGCCGCAGCCGCGACCCCTGTGACGTCACACGCCTCGACCCCGAGCGTGACCAAGCAGGAAGTACCACCAGCCTGGTCGCAAGGCCTAGTACCTCCGGGCGCCGCAATACCAACAGCGCCCGCTACCTCCACGGAGCCACCGGCCTGGCCGCAGGGCCGAGTAACCACGGGCGCCGCCTTTCTTACGGTGCCCTTTGCCTTTAGGGTGCCCCAAGCCTGGTCGCAAGGCCTGGTCGACCCGGGCGCCACTACCATCAACGCGCCCTCAACATCTAGAGTGCCGCACCTGGGTGAAAATCTATTTGCCCAGCATACGTGCCCGGACGGGTCTGAAACTGAAACTGTCCACAAAGAAAGAGCAGGAGGACGCCGTCGTTGAAGTACGGTAGTGAAGAGACTGTATAAAGTTACCCGTCTGGGTATAAGAACTGTTAAAATATAGTCCCCGTTGGGACCAGCCAAGAGTGAACTGTTAACCCCGTGAGTCCCTATTCCCACTGACCGAGGACTGAGAGCGGTCAATCCTCCCTAATACCTGGCCGAGGACTGAGAGCGGCCATATTCCCTTTGTAAATAGTTGCGCTTCCTAAAGCGCCCCCTATTGGTTTTATAGGAAACCGTGTTTCTTCAAGAGACTGTCGCACTTTACCCGGTCACAAGTTGCACCGTGACCGGAGGTACCAGAAGACAAGAAAGTTTATATGAAAAGTTTATGCTGATATATATGATGTTTTATATGTTTTATATGTTTATGTTTATGCAAAAATTGTATGTTTTGGATGTTGTTTATATCTTACAGCCCGAGGACGTGCTGTGATTTACCAGGGGGGAATGTAGCACCCTGAGGATTCGGCTGCTACAGGGGTATTGCACCTCAGCCAGAGGTGTGATATTCCACTCCTGGGTAAGGATGGAGTGTGGAACTGAGCTCAGTTAGCTGCATGCACTACACACATCCCATTTCCGGGGAACAGACCGATGGTACTCCCACTAGAGAAATGTGCAGGTACGACAGTGTCTGTTCCTGGCTGGAGTGGGAGGGGGGTGGAACATCCCAGTAGTGTAGGGGCAGATAGGGGGAGCAGTCTGGGTAAAGCTAGGAGCTCATTGGGTGCTGGTCACCTGAGCTCACACATAGAGGGAGTATATAAGGTGGGCACCATCTTAGATCAGGGTCAGTCTTTGTAGAGGAAGAGAGCAGAGGAGAAGAGCAGCTCCAAGGCCAAGAGAGAGAGAGGAGAAAGAAAGACCCAGAGGGGGAGAAAGAAGGAACTCCAAGAGCCCAAATTAGACCAGAGGGTGAAGAGTTGGCAACAGGGTACCGGATCCCAAGCTGGCAGAGGCTACAGCACACCTTAGCCAGGAACCGGAGGTCGTGGGCAGGACTGATCTGCCACGATCACCCACTAAATCCACCCGGAAGGCAGACCAGGAATAGGGTCAGGGAACCCAGAGACAAGGGTTTACCACCAAGAGGCCCGAGGGAGCCGGACATAGGTGGATCCCTGGTGGGGAAGGCCAGAGACGAGGACAGGACAGAAAGGGAGCTCAGGACCACGCTCCAGAATCACCTGGGGGTTGGCCGAGTCCAGGACCTGGTGGACGCAGCACGGCTCGGGTGGTCACTTAAGGCCGGAGTGACCAGAACAACTGCAGTAAGTAAACAAACCCTGAACTGCACAGCCCGACTCTGACTCTCATTTCCATCCCAGCTGCACCACCACAACCCCCATCCTCTGCAACTGACCCCCTGAGGCTATACCCCTCCCGTTGGGGGTTATACTACCTAAGCTGCACACACATCACCAGCCTCAGTGGACCCTGCTGCAGCGGCGGCCTTTTGACCGCAATTCAACGGGTGGCGTAGTCGACACAAAAGAACATCTAGAAACATCATAAGGACTGCCACACACTGAGCTTGACACCCTGGGCACGGACCGGGTCACAGCCACTCGGAGACTACAACCCCCATCTGATCCGGCTCCGGGTATCCCCAACAACACTGGCCCAGGGGGCGCGTCACTTAGCCTTACCTTAGGAAAAGTACTTGATAAATTTCACAGACTATGTGGTTATACTGCACTTACATGGGCAATGCACTGAACACAGTTACACCTTTCCACTTTATTTTCTTGATACTTGTGTTTTCCTGCAACATATTTTTGCTAAACAGAACAGAAAATGATTTCTCCAATTAAATCCACATGTCCTGTGTCCTAAACAATCACCATCTGAGAAACTATGTGAACTTGCAGAAGTATGAAAACTATTTGGAGAAACAGACAGGATGCTGGCAAAATGGTAACAAATGTCTCAAAAGTAAACTTAAAATAGTGTATTGTAAAGCTGTAGTACATTTATTAGATTTGCAAAAAGTAGTCAGATGGAGCTGGTTATGAGTGCAGGATCTGACTACTCAGGGTTTGTTTGTAGTCTGTTATGGAGACACATTGGTTTGCACAAGGGATCTATACACTATGCACAGTACTATATTTTTAACCATGTTATTTTCGACAATTCCTCTTGATTCCTCTTTCTCCAAGATTTCCAAGGGAAGCAGAGACATCAACAAAATGAACAGGTAGTAACACCTGCATTATGAGCAAGCCATTGAATATTATGACTACAACAGAACATTAATAATATCTGATAGATACGGGTCCCCGTTTTATGCAGCCAGGAATGGTGGAGTTGCTGTGCATGTGTAAGGTGTGTAAGGTGCCTAGTATGGTAGCCGTGGGCGAGCTGCTGCTCCGTAAAGCCCTGGCACTTTACAAACAAATCGTGTCCCAGTCCATATGTGTTGTGCTGTGTAAGCTTCATTACATTCACTGGCAGGCCGGAGGCTTTTGCTGTCTCCATGTCTTTGGTTCCAGGAACAGCCGTACACACATCAGGCGACACCCGGTTCGTTTTAACTAGTGATGAGCGAGCACTAAAATGCTCGAGTACTCATTGTTCGAGTTGAGCAAATTGGAATACTCGGGTGCTTGGACCGAGTAACGAGCCCAATGTAAGTCTATGGGAAACTCGAGCATTTTTCCGGCGGCTCCCCCCGGCGGTCTGCAAAGGGCCTAAAAATTGGCCAAATCGATGGGAACAGTGCTAAAATGACATGGGAACAGCACGGGGAAGACCCCTGGAAGCATTTCTGACTCTCAGGTCAATGCTGTCAACAATGTTGTCAGAGTATTACGCCACTTTTACGGACTCACAATGAAACATACAAAAACGAAACCAAAAAGGAATTTCCTGGGAAATATGTTAAGGAACATCATTTCCAGGGTATTGACTTGTATATAAGGCAAAATAAATAACCAAAAACAAAAATACTCCTCCACACCTTGGGCTATGTTTACACGTAGCGTTTTTGATGCGTTTTTTGCACTTTTGCATTGCTTTCAACCAAGACAAATGCATTCACTTGGAAATGTCATTTTAACATTTTACAACCTTATCTGGCCATGTGCTGTGTGACACATCATCAGACACATGCATACAGTGCTGAAAAGACATGGGAACAGCATGGGGAAGACCCCTGGAAACATCTCTGACGCCCAGGTCACTGCCTAAAAGTGTACCCATCATAAGTGATCCTTGACGCTTGAAAAGATACCTCCCGCCATGCACCTGTTGTTGCAGATTTGCAACAATCACCGTCCACGTCATTGTCCCAGTGCAGTGTTCAGTTGACCCTACCCCATTCCTTGGAATGCAAGCGCAAGTATGCAGCCAGCCACCCACCCACCCACAGGCTGCAATACTAAACTGCCAGATTTCTGGGCAGATGCTTGCACTTGAAATGTGGCCTTTTAGGATCATTGAGGTGGAACCTCATGGCGGCGGCGGCTGGGTGTCCATACTCGGTCCCCAGCCGCCACTATTTCTCCCAGTATCATCTCTGCCTTCCACAAGCACGGGTCCCTGAACATTACTGCTGGTAATTTTCTGTGGGAATCTGCTTTCTTCCTACAAGCCTGGAATATTTCCAGTGAACTATGGTACGACGCCATGGTATTAGCACTGCCCCCAGTACCAGTAGTGAAGCCATCCCCAATTTCCTTCTCAGGAATTTTATTTGGTAGACTGAGTGGCTGCCCAAATACATTAGTTTCTCACAAAGGAGCTGAAGATATAGTGACAGTAGGTGCAAGCCTGTTAGATATCAGAGGGTGAACGACAACACATTGGCTCAGTGGTTAGCACTGAAGCCTTGCAGCGCCAGGATCCTGGGTTCAAATCCCAGCAAGCACAACATCTGCAAGGATTTTGTATGTTCTCCCCGTGTTTGCGTGGGTTTCCACCTCAAAAAAAGCAGCCATAGAGTGTCCGGGAACTTTCCACACACTTTTCTTAGCCAGGACTGCTTCTCGGCAGGGTTGGATGGTCCCACAAGAGAATCCTCGGGTGGGTCCTGGCTTCTCCATCAGGAGAGTTCATGATAGAGCAAACCTTGCAACTGCTATGGGGCTCTTGAGCTGGTTAGAAAGGTGAGCCCTCGGAATCAAATCCTCTGGTGGGCCCAATGTTTTTCAGTCTGAAACTGCTTCTCAGTGGGAGTTGTATTTCACCACAGCCATATTCTTTTTGGTGAAAGGACTGGCATAGAGGGAAACCATATCTACTCCGGCTGTCATTTCTCCGTCAGCAGGTTCAGCCCATTGTCACACACGACCATGTATGTTCAGCGGCGAGAGCCACAGATCAGGCTGCAGTGTTACAGCTTTCAATAACTCTGCAGCGGTGGGCGGTTAGTCACGTAAGCATAAAGCATGTTATCTTCAGCACAGCCTGTTGCTGCTTGGCCAAGGCAGTGCTGCAGTTCTTTCAGCTTGTGACTGATGTCATTTCAGAGATGGAGGCCGAACTGGAGGAGGAGGTGCAGTAGCTGAACAACGTGATTACATTGAGGTTACATTGGCGAGTCTGGTTTTTATACTAAAGAAAGATCCTACTGTGTTTTTATTTTTTTATTTATTTTTTACGTTATTTTTTAAGACAAATGCATTCACCGGGAAATGTCATTTTAACATTTTACAACCTTATCTGGCCATGAAGTGTGTGACACATCATCAGACACATCCTGTTTCATTTATGATGGAGGGACTCTGAATGTCACAAAGCCTATTTTTATAGGGCCAGCAGTTGGTCCTTGCTATTGTTGGAGAGCCATCAGCCGGCTATGCTTTGTTGTTCCCATTATTAACGAGTAGGTCTCCTAAACTGTTATTGCATATGCAGTGACTGCAAGGGCTGCCAAAAATATGAACGCAACCCAATACCCCTTTGAAGAGACATAGAGGAGGGTCTCAGTAAAAAAAATGTTCTCATTATAAAGGAGCAGGTCTCCTATAGTGGTAATGCCCATGCTGTGACTGTGACTGCAAGGGCTGCCAAAATTTGGGAAAGACACCACTAACAGTTTAAAGACACATAGAGCTGGGCCACAGTAATGACATGTTTCTATTAGAAAGGGGAGGGTCTGATATACAGTTATAGGGTATGCAGTGAGTCCAACGGCTGACAAAATTTAGGAAAAACCCCACTAACAATTTAAAGTCACATATAGCTGAGCCACAGTAACGAGTACAATATGTTCCCATTATAAAGGAGAGGGTCTGCTATTCAGTTATAGGGTATGCAGCGAGTCCAACGACTGCCAAAATTTAGGAAAAACCCCAATAATAATTTAAAAGCACATAGAGCTGGGCCACAGTAACGAATATGACATATTCCCATTAGAAAGGAGAGGGTCTCCCATACTGTTTGCCTATGCAGTGACTGCAATGACTGTCAAAAATTTGGAGGCACTCCAATGCCCCTTGCAATAATAATACAATATAAGAGTCAGCCTGTCAGCATTTTCAGTTGACAGGCGGATGCACTTATCGGTTATAATTCCACCGGTGACACTAAAAACACGCTCTGATAAAACTCTAGCGGCAGGGCAGGCCAGGACCTCCAAGGTGTAGAGAGCCAGTTCATGTCATGTGTCCAGCTCGGATACCCAATAATTATAAGGCACAGAGAAATCACGGAAGACGTTGATACGGTTGGCAAGGTACTCCTTCACCATGTTCCGAAACTTTTCCCTCCTTGTGAGAGTAACCTGCGCCTCAGGGCTTGTGCGATGGGAGGGTCTGAGAAAACTCTCCCAGAACTTTGACAGTGTTCCCCTGCCTCTGCTGGATTGCATTTGTGTCTGTCTCGCCTGTACTCCTTGGTTGTCCAATGAACTGTGACCTCTGCCGCCAACATTTTCAGATGAGAATTTTTTTAATAATTCCGCAACAAGGGCATTCTGGTACTGACCCATTTTATCAGGCCTCTCCTGCGTGGGAATAAGAGACAGAAATTTGGACAACGCGAGGGTCATGGCAAAGGTAGCGTAACATAAACTCAGCCATGTGTGCCAGACTGCAAAGAGGCAATACTTCCGTGTCCTCACCAAGAGGACGACTGGCCATGCTCTCATCCTCATCCTCATCCTCCTCCTCTTCCTCCTCCTCCCTGTCCTCAGGCCATGCTCGCTCAACAGACGGTATGACAGTTGTGCAGGTAGTACCGTCTATAGCACTGGAAACTAGCTCCTGTTCTTCCTCCTCCTCTTCCTCATTGTCACCCAATCCATGTTGGGATGAGATGAGGCTGGGCTGTGTGGAATCACCCTCTATGGTTCATTGCTCCATCTCATTGTGCTCCGCCTGCAATGCATCCTCTTTAGTGATGAGCGAACATGCTCGCTACTGTTTGGTGCTCACCGAGCATCTCACTGCTCGAGATGCTCGGCGCTCGCAGAGTATTTCCGGGTTGCTCGGGCAGGAACTCGGGTCCCCTCCCTGCATGTTTGGCGCTCTTTAGAGAGCCAATGAACATGCAGGGATTGCCTGCCATGCACTGTAATGCCGTAGCCATGTTGGTTGTGGGCATTACAGTGATTGTCTGGCCGCACAGCGTCATCAGGTCTATATCAGACCTGGTGCCGCCATGCTCGTCACAGTCACTCCGGATCAGACAGTGTAGGGAGAGCTGCTGCTGCGTTAGGGAGAGATTTGATTGTGTATTAGGTAGTGTAGGGAGAAAAACCATACATTACACATATCCATCTTAACAAACAGTCCTTCTGAGGACTAATCCATCTGCAGAGATATCAGGCAGGCAGGGTGTATAGGCAGGCAGTGTATATAGCACAAGAGGCTCCATTCCAATTATGCCTTCTGCTGCTGTTAGATATTTCTATACAAAGGCCCAGGTCTCATGGGCCAGGAATACTTTTCTTTGGATCTTAATCCTCATTATTTGCTTAAAAAGCAATTCAGAGAACACCGTTTTTCTGCGCCATTTGCTTGTGTAGGGAGAGATGCTGCTGCGTCAGGGACAGATTTGCTTGTGCATTAGGTAGTGTAGGGAGAAAAACCGTACATTACATATATCCATCTTAACAAACAGTCCTTCTGAGGACTAATCTATCTGCAGAGATATCAGGCAGGCAGGGTGTATAGGCAGGCAGTGTATATAGCAGACAGCAGTGCATATAGCAGACTGCAGTGCATATAGCACAAGAGGCTCCATTCCAATTTTGCCTTCTGCTGCTGTTAGATATTTCTATACAAAGGCCCAGGTCTCAGGGGCCAGGAATACTTTTCTTTGGATCTTAATCCTCATTATTTGCTTAAAAAACAATCCAGAGAACACCATTTTTCAGCGCCATTTGCTTGTTGGCACTGCAGAACACAGCCAGGTCCTTTCCATATTACAGCGCTAGAAATCCAGCTATTTAAAACTATGTTTTCTCCGTCAAACGGATCACATATACGTTGTCAGAAAATACTGCCATTTCTGGCCTCCATTAAAAATTTCCTTTAGTGTGTCAGTGAAGCAATTCACCGCAGTTTGCTGTTCAAACTACTTACCTACAGGCCAGGTATTTAAAACTCTGTTTTCTCCATCACACGGATCACATATAAGTTCGCTCCAAACTCAGTCATTTGTAGTGAGCGTGGAAGATACTGTTCTCCATTTAAAATGGGCAAGGCACGTGGCAAGGGACGGGGAACTGGACGTGATGGTAATGGTGCATGCAGAGGACGAGGACAAGGCCGTGGGCAAGCCGAAATTGTGCCACAAGAAACACCCATATCTTCTCGCCTGACCTTCCTGTCCAAATTTCTAGGGAACCACAGAACACCACTATTGATAATGCTTCCAGTCACTTAGCCACCACCACCCTGTCTTCCACACGGTCAAGTCTCAGTAGCCGTGAGTCTGAACCGCATATTCCTCACCCTGATCCTCCTTCCTCCCACCATGCCGAGTACCCAGAGACAACTGATCCCACACTTGGACACTCTGAAGAGCTGTTCACTTTTCCATTTATAGATTCGGGCCTCTCGCCCGGTCCACTTGAAGCGGAGCAAGAGGAGATTGCGTGTAGCGATGCCCAAATATTTCAGCAGCCACGGTCACATGAAGGCGACGGTGGGAAAGTGTCACAAGAGGTGGACGATGATGAGACACAATTGCCAGTAAGTCAGGAGGAGGACCAGGGTGCGGAAGTGGAAGATGAGTGTTATGATCTGCTACAAGCACTAAGTAAAGACAGGAGATCTGTCCCTACAATAGAACTAAGCTAGATCCCTACGATGTAACGGGGAACCTGATCCTGCGATCAGACCCGCTAAAGTCCTCAGCTAGTCTGAACGAAGACCTATAGATGTGAGGGGGGGATCCCTACAAGCACTAGGGACTGGGAGAAAGATGGACACCTCCTAGCAGAAATAGTAGCAGTAAAAAGACAAACAAATAACATAGAACATAGAGGTCAAAAGACCTAGCTAAACTGACTGAGTAAGGTAACAAAGCACCTGGCTAGCTTAAGAGTAGAAATTACAATGAAGTCCAGCAAGGCCAGAAGGGCGGAGCAGGATTAAATAGGCAAAACGGTCATGTGACCAGCATAATAGAAAAAACCTAACAGGAGAGTTCTAACAGTACCCCCTCTTCTATGAGGATCCTCCGGATCCCCTAGGCCCAGGCTTATCAGGAAACCTCTTGTCAAACGCTCTGACAAGTCTGGAAGCAGAAACATCATCTGCCCTCACCCATGAGTTATCCTCGGGACCGAAACCCTTCCAAGCGACGAGATACTGCAAACTCCCTCTATACCGTCTAGAATTAAGGATGCGGGAAATTATTCCCCGTCCTCCACCACCGGAGGAACAGTGGCAGTGGCGTCTCTATCTGATACATAAGCTTTTTTCAATAGAGAAACATGAAACACCGGATTAATCTTCGAGGAGGTAGGAACCTCCAACCTAACAGCAGATTGGTTAACTACCTGAAGCACCTTAAAGGGCCCTACAAACTTGGGACCCAATTTTTTAGAAGGAATCCTCAACCGCAGATTCTTAGAGGACAACCAAACCATGTCACCAACCGTAAACAAAACCTCAGACGTTTCCTGTCAAAGTACCTCTTAGATTTTTTGTTAGCCTCCTGAAGATTACCACGCACATCCGTCCAAACTCTTTCCAAATCACCGGAAAAACTCTCCTCCTCAGGCACAGCCAATACCAATTTGGAGAATGACCCAAAAGACGGATGTCTCCCAGAACAACAAAAAAAAGGCGAACACCCAGCAGAAGAGGATGTATGGTTGTTAAGAGCAAATTCAGCAAGCGGCAGAAACTCAGACCACCCCTCTTGATTGTCTGCCACAAAATAACGCAAGAACTGCTCAACATCCTGGTTCTTCCTTTCTGTCTGGCCATTAGACTCAGGATGATATCCAGAAGAAAAATGACAAATGAACTCCCAACCTGTCACAAAAGGCACGCCAAAAACGAGCCACGAACTGAAGTCCCCTATCAGAAACAATGTCAGTAGGAACACCATGGAGTCTGACAATCTCCTTGACAAAGGCCTTAGCGAGTGTCTTAGCGCAGGGCAGTTTGATGAAGGGAACCAAGTGACACATCTTGCTAAAACGGTCCACGACCACCCAGATGGCTGTGAAACCCTCAGAGGGGGGAAGGTCAGTAATAAAATCCATAGCAAGATGCGTCCAAGGAGCACTAGGAACCTCCAGAGGGCAAAGCAAACCCGCAGCAGGAGTATGAGAAGACTTAGACCTAGCAAACACAGTACATTGACGCACCCACTTAATGACTTCCTTCTGCCATCCAGGCCACCAAAAACTGCGACCCACAAGTCTCTTGGTCTTAGAAATCCCAGGATGACCTGCCAACCGAGACTCATGACACTCAACAAACAAATCTCTCCTAAAGGTCCTAGGCACAAACAACCTCAAATGGGGAGTGTTAGATGGGGCATTCTCCTGTGCTTTAAGAATCTCATCTTCCAAAACGGAGTCCAATGCAGCAATCACAACACCTTCTTGTAAAATGCTCTCCTCCTCCTCAGCACCGACCATGGGAGAAAAGCTGCGAGACAAAGCATCAGCTTTAACATTCTTGGTACCCGGGATGTAAGTAACGGAAAAATTAAACCGCGAAAAAAAAAGTGCCCACCTAGCCTAGGCATTCAAGCGCTTGGCAGCATCAAGATAGATCAGATTTTTATGATCAGTGAAAACCTGAATGGGAAAATCAGCACCTTCCAAGAGATGACGCCAGTGTTCAAATGCGAGTTTAATAGCCAGCAATTCCCGATTACCAATATCGTAATTAAGTTCAGTCTCAGAAAATTTTTTTGAAAAAAGGCACAGGGATGTACTCCATCCTTGTTTTCCTGAGACAACACCGCACCGACCCCCACAGAAGAAGCATCAACCTCAACCAAAAACGGCTTAGTCACATCAGGCTGCATAAGAATGGGGGCAGAGCTGAACCTCTACCTTTAGAAACACAAAAGCTTCAATGACCTCAGTAGTCCACTGAACCGTATTAGAACCTTTCCTGGTGAGATCGGTCAGTGGTTTAACAATAATAGAAAAAATTTTAATGAATTTTCTGTAATAATTGGCGAAACCCAAAAACCTCTGTATCGATTTCAAACCAATAGGCCTAGGCCATTCCTGCACAGCTTGAACTTTCACCGGGTCCATCTCAAAGCCCTCGCTGGAGATAATGTAGCCCAAAAAACTAATTCTCTGTACAGCGAACTCACATTTCTCCAGCTTAGCAAAAAGCGAATTGTCAATCAATAACTGCAATACCTCACGTACGCTCCGCCAATGAGACTCCAGGTCAGGCGAATAAATCAAAATGTCATCCAAATACACAACCACATTTTTGCCGATCAAAGGTCTAAGGATGTTATTAATAAGATTCTGAAAAAATGCTGGTGCATTGGTAAGACCAAAAGGCATAACCAGATTCTCAAAATGACCCACAGGAGTGTTAAAAGCAGTCTTCCATTCATCACCCTCCTTCATGCGCAACAAATTGTATGCCCCCCGGAGATCAATTTTAGAGAACCACTTGGCCCCCACTAACTGGTTAAACAAATCAGGAATCAATGGCAGTGGGTAGGGATTGCGTACAGTAATTTTATTAATCTCGTGAAAGTCCAAACAAGGACGTAAACCGCCATCCTTTTTTTTAACAAAAAAAAAATCCAACAGCCACAGGTGACTTAGAGGGTCTGATATGACCGACGGCCAAGCTCGTCTGTATGTATTCCTCCAAAGCCTTTCTCTCAGGAATAGTCAGATTAAATAAACGACTTTTAGGAAGAGTCACTCCAGGGACAAATTCAATGGTACAATCGTAGTCTCTATGGGGAGGCAAAATCTGCAACTCCTCCTCAGAAAAAACTTTCCAAAAATCCTGAATAGGTACAGGTAGTTCCCCTTTATCCACAGCAGCAATGCGCGCATTACAACACTTGTCATAACACTTAAGGCTCCAGGACTTAATTTCATTGGTAGACCAATCCAGTACAGGATTGTGCAATTTTAACCAGGGCAACCCCAAAACTACCGGAGAAGGCAAATTATTTAATACCACCAAATCCAAATTTTCTTGGTGAATACCATTAATAGTGAGGGGAAATTCATAAACCTTGTGAGTAACACATTTCAAGGGAGAGCCATTGACAGAAACCACGGCAATAGGGGATGACAAAGGTTTGGGTTTTAAATTAAGTTTTTCCAAGAATCCCCCATCAATCACATTCAGAGATGAACCACAATCCACAAATACCCGAAATTCAATTAATTCTTCCTGAGCTGCGGTAGTAGCAGAAAGAAATACACCCTTAGTGTTTAAACAGGCTATGCGGACGTAACTGACCTTTTTTTTTTCTTTGTTCATACGAAGCACACAGTTCTTAATGAAATGGTCAGATTTGCACAAACCTTCAGAAAACCTGCGGTCTTTTTCCTGAGAGCGGGGTGACATCACCCCAATCTCCATCGGCTCTCCAGTATCAGTACAGACCCTCTCAAGACTCGGAGCTGACATGGCAGAGGATTTACTCTCATTAACCCTTGCACGCAGTCTCCTGTCCACCCGTATAGCTAATTGCATTGCCTCCTGCAAGTCTCCAGGTGTAGGATAAGCAATCAGCAGATCCTTAACCCTTTCACCTAGCCCCGCAAGAAACAAACTTTTCAGAGCAGAATCGTTCCACCCCACCTGAGCAGACCACCGACGGAAGTGAGTACAATAATTTTTCACATTACCTGATCCCTGCCTCAAATGCCTCAATTCCGTCTCAGCTGATGAGACACGATCAGGATCATCATACAACAACCCCAAAGCAGAAAAAAACTATCCACTGATCTAAAGCACGGATCACTAGGTTGGAGAGAAAAGGCCCATCCCTGAGGTTCTTTGCGCAAAAGTGACATTATGAACCCTATGCGCTGTGATTCATCACCAGAGGATCTGGGTCTCAAACGAAAATACAATAAACAAGCATTTTTAAAGGAAAAAAAATCTTGTTGTTCACCAAAAAATAAATCAGGCAATCGTACCTCCACAAAATGCGCTCCAGAACAGCTACTCACGTGTTGCTGGAGCTCGGCCACCTCCAGAGAGAGTCCCTGCAGGCGCTGAGACAAATCCTGAACCGACACCATGATGGAAACTGGAGGTCTTTCCTTAGAGAAATTTTTTGGGCTGGACTTACTGTTATGATCTACTACAAGCACTAAGGAAAGACAGGACAAGACAATAGAACTAAGCTAGATCCCTAAGATGTAACGGGGAACCTGATCCTGCGATCAGACCCGCTAAAGTCCTCAGCTAGTCTGAACGAAGACCTATAGATGTGAGGGAGGGATCCCTACAAGCACTAGGGACTGGGAGAAAGATGGACACCTCCTAGCAGAAATAGTAGCAGTAAAAAGACAAACAAGCAACATAGAACATAGAGGTCAAAAGACCTAGCTAAACTGACTGAGTAAGGTAACAAAGCACCTGGCTAGCTTCAGAGTAGAAATTACAATGAAGTCCAGCAAGGCCAGAAGGGCGGAGCAGGATTAAATAGGCAAAAACGGTCATGTGACCAGCATAATAGAAAAAACCTAACAGGAGAGTTCTAACAACGAGGTGGTGGATGATATAGTAACTGACCCAACCTGGCAGGATGACATGCAGAGCGAGGACAGCAGCACACAGGGGGAGGGAGGCCGAGCACCCCAATAGGCAGGAAGAAGCAGTGCGGTAGCCGCAGACAGAAGGCAGGCAACCGTTCCCCGTAACACCAACACGAAGGAAGTTGCCAGTACAACTGTTAGGTCTTCCCGAGTCTGGTTGTTAAACACTCTGCCGATAACCCCAAAAAGGCCATTTACACCACCTGCCAGGCCAGCATCAGCAGAGATGGCAAAACGACCAGCCTGACCACCACCAGCATGATCAGGCACATGGCAGCAAAACACCCGACTTTGTGGGTCGAACCCCAGGGTCCAGGAACAGTGTCTGCAGGTGGCACCATTGCTTCTTCCGCTTTTGTGCATGCAAGCCAATCCCCTGTCCATGGTGCATGCGAAGACGCCTCCTGCCCTGCACCCAGGGGTGGATTAAGAGTAGCAAGGGCCCCGGGCAGTTTAGAAGGCGTGGGCCCCCCCCACACACACACACACCTGATGTATCACGTGACTTGTCACATGATCCCCCTTTGATAAATCATGTGAAATTAATTCTGCACAATATTAATATATTAATTATAATTATTTTTTTATATTAATTGTATGACTTAATATTGAGCACAATTAAGTATGCTGACATCCCCCTATGTATAATTAGAAAAATAGCCCAAGTACTACAAATTGAGTGTGGGCAAGGGAACAGAATCCCCCCCGACACCCTCAAATACCGACTCCAAGGCAACATTTTTTTACTAGGAGAAAAACAGAGTCATCATGGTTTTTTAAAAAAAGACACATATTTTATTAACAATCAGTTAAAACAAGTGTTATAATCAAAAAACAAAAGGAAATTAATAAAAAGCAAGTGAAAAGCAAGGTGGACAATGAAATATCCACATAAGCCCAAACGGAACTGCCTCAATATTAGATGCTTAATCAAAAATAGACACAACTCTTATGACTGGAAAAAAGGATTTTTCCATAAGAGTAGAAAGACCGCTGCACCTAAGATTTTCAACCAATACAGTGAAAATTGCATAAATAATAGGCCAATAATTTATCTCAATGGAATATCAAAATTGAAGAGCTGTCGTTAAACTGAACACCTAGTGGCGCACTATAGTATACTGAAAAAAGAGAACAAGCATCAAAGACAGACCCATCAATTAAGGTGCAGCGTGCATGTTAATATAAACTATAGAGTTGGACAGATAGAGGAGCATCTCCACATATTCCCTCCCTTCCCCCAATCTCCCACTCCTACAAAATGAAAGGAGGGGAGAGTGACTCACCGCCCCTTGAGAAAGCGGCCGTAGTCGCCGCGAAACGCGCGTCGGGGACGCACGTGGTTTATCCTAAAGCCCACTGACTGCCCACCACCACCCCTGGTAAGAACAACATCTCCCCCACTGCCAATTTGAGTGACATGCCCTTTCTGGCACTTTATGTTAATATGCCTAAGAGGTCACTCTCCCCTCCTTTCATTTTGTAGGAGTGGGAGATTGGGGGAAGGGAGGGAATATGTGGAGGTGCGCCTCTATCTGTCCAACTCTATAGTTTATATTAACATGCACGCTGCACCTTAATTGATGGGTCTGTCTTTGATGCTTGTTCTCTTTTTTCAGTATACTATAGTGCGCCACTAGGTGTTCAGTTTAACGACAGCTCTTCAATTTTGATATTCCATTGAGATAAATTATTGGCCTATTATTTATGCAATTTTCACTGTATTGGTTGAAAATCTTAGGTGCAGCGGTCTTTCTACTCTTATGGAAAAATCCTTTTTTCCAGTCATAAGAGTTGTGTTTATTTTTGATTAAGCATCTAATATTGAGGCAGGTCCGTTTGGGCTTATGTGGATATTTCATTGTCCACCTTGCTTTTCACTTGCTTTTTATTAATTTCCTTTTGTTTTTTGATTATAACACTTGTTTTAACTGATTGTTAATAAAATATGTGTCTTTTTTTAAAAAACCATGATGACTCTGTTTTTCTCCTAGTAAAAAAAAACAAAAAAAAAAAAAAACATCCCCCTATGTATGTAGGGTCTCATACTGTATAATATGAGCTTCCACATAATCCTCCTATACACAGCAGGAGGCGACACGGAGCCCCCCCACGTGCAGCCAGAGGCCGCACGGCGCCCCCCCACGCACAGCCGAAAGCCGCACGGCGCCCCCCCCCACGCACAGCCTGAGGCTGCACGGCGCCCCCCCCCACGCACAGCCTGAGGCCACATGGTGCCCCCCCAGATATCGTATGAGGCCAAACGGCACCCCCTCAGATACAGCATGAGGCTGCACAGGTGCCCCCCCAGATACAGCATGAGGCCGCACGCGGTCACGCACACACACACAAACATATACAGACATATACATACACGCATAAACACATTTGAAACACAAAAAATACATATAAACAGACATGATACAATGATATCTGCACACACAGACAAGCACTGTGCACACACACACACCACTCACCATCCCCCTGCTCGGCTCCCATCGTCCAGCTCCTCTCTTGTGCAGCAGTTTAGGGCACACTGCATGACGTCATGCTAGCAGACACTGCCACGCACAGGGCCGTGTCTTCTATCTGTGACGCGGCCGGGCTAGCACACGCGCGAACGCACGGTACACAGACATGCACACACGCACGGTACGCAGACATGTGCACACGCACGGTACGCAGACATGTGCACACGCACGGTACGCAGACATGCACACACGCACGGTATGCAGACATGCGCACACGCACGGTACGCACACATGCGCACACATGCACATGGTACACAGATATGCACACAGACACATGCATACAAGCATACGTACATATCTTATAAACACATAAAACTGTCCTGTCCAGCAGCTCCTCAGGCATGTCTCAGTGCAGGGCCGCCGGCGTGTCACAGACATGGCCCTGGACCATCAGAGGGGCCCACTCGCCGTTGAGGCCTGGGCTGCTTCTACTGCATCTGTGTAGGACCTCTGGCGCTGCTTGATCGCCGGCACTTCACCTGACATGGCCGTGCGCTGTGTGGTTGTGTCATGTAGTAATGATGCGGCAGGGGCAATACACAAGCACAATTATAGGCGCAGTGTCGCCCCTGCCGTGTCATTAATACCAGACACAGCCGCACAGCTCAAGGCCATGTCAGGTGAAGTGCCGGTGGTCCTGCACAGATGCCGGTGAAGTGGCCCAGGCCACGACAGCGAATGAGCCCCTCTGATGGTCCACAAATACATAGACATAGATACATACACACACACATATACATACATACACATTTATGTGTGTATACAGTACAGACCAAAAGTTTGGACACCCCTTCTCATTTAAAGATTTTTCTGTATTTTCATGACTTTGAAAATTGTACATTCACACTGAAGGCATCAAAACTATGAATTAAGACATGTGGAATTATATACTTAACAAAAAAGTGTGAAACAACTGAAAATATGTCTTATATTCTAGGTTCTTTAAGGTAGCCACCTTTTCCTTTGATGACTGCTTTGCACACTCTTGGCATTCTCTTGATGAGCTTCAAGAGGTAGTCACCGGAAATGGTTTTCACTTCATAGGTGTGCCCTGTCAGATTAATAAGTGGGATTTCTTGCCTTATAAATGGGGTTGGGACCATTAGTTTTGCTGTGCAGAAGTCAGGTGGATAAACAGCTGATAGTCCTACTGAATAGACTGCTAGAATTTGTATTATGGCAAGAAAAAAGGAGCTAAGTAAAGAAAATGAAGTGGCCATCATTACTTTAAGAAATGAAGGTCAGTCACTCCGAAAAATTGGGAAAACTTTGAAAGTGTCCCCAAGTGCAGTTGCAAAAACCATCAATCGCTACAAAGAAACTGGCTCACATGAGGACCGCCCCAGGAAAGGAAGACCAAGAGTCACCTCTGCTTCTGAGGATAAGTTTATCCGAGTCACCAGACTCAGAAATCGTAGGTTAACAGCAGCTCAGATTAGAGACCAGGTCAATGCCACACAGAGTTCTAGCAGCAGACACATCTCTACAACAACTGTTAAGAGGAGACTTTGTGCAGCAGGCCTTCATGGTAAAATAGCTACTAGGAAACTACTGCTAAGGACAGGCAACAAGCAGAAGAGACTTGTTTGGGCTAAAGAACACAAGGAATGGACATTAGACCAATGGAAATCTGTGCTTTGGTCTGATGAGTCCAAATTTGAGATCTTTGGTTCCAACCACCGTGCCTTTGTGCGACGCAGAAAAGGTGAACGGATGGACTCTACATGCCTGGTTCCCACCGTGAAGCATGGAGGAGGAGGTGTGATGGTGTGGGGGTGCTTTGCTGGTGACACCGTTGGGGATTTATTCAAAATTGAAGGCATACTGAACCAGCATGGCTACCACAGCATCTTGCAGCGGCATGCTATTCCATCCGGTTTGCGTTTAGTTGGACCATCATTTATTTTTCAACAGGACAATGACCCCAAACACACCTTCAGGCTGGGTAAGGGCTATTTGACCAAGAAGGAGAGTGATGGGGTGCTACGCCAGATGACCTGGCCTCCACAGTCACCAGACCTGAACCCAATCGAGATGGTTTGGGGTGAGCAGGACCGCAGAGTGAAGGCAAAAGGGCCAATAAGTGCTAAGCATCTCTGGGAACTCCTTCAAGATTGTTGGAAGACCATTTCCGGTGACTACCTCTTGAAGCTCATCAAGAGAATGCCAAGAGTGTGCAAAGCAGTCATCAAAGCAAAAGGTGGCTACTTTGAAGAACCTAGAATATAAGACATATTTTCAGTTGTTTCACACTTTTTTGTTAAGTATATAATTCCACATGAGTTAATTCATAGTTTTGATGCCTTCAGTGTGAATGTACAATTTTCAAAATCATGAAAATACAGAAAAATCTTTAAATGAGAAGGGGTGCCCAAACTTTTGGTCTGTACTGTATATATACAGTTAGGTCCATATATATTTGGACACAGACAACATTTTTCTAATTTTGGTTCTAGACATTACCACAATGAATTTTAAACAAAACAATTCAGATGCAGTTGAAGTTCAGACTTTCAGCTTTCATTTGAGGGTATTCACATTAAAATTGGATGAAGGGTTTAGGAGTTACAGCTCCTTAACATGTGCCACCCTGTTTTTAAAGGGACCAAAAGTAATTGGACAGATTAAATAATTGTAAATAAAATGTTCATTTCTAGTACTTGGTTGAAAACCCTTTGTTGGCAATGACTGCCTGAAGTCTTGAACTCATGGACCTCACCAGACGCTGTGTTTCCTCCTTTTTGATGCTCTGCCAGGCCTTCACTGCGGTGGTTTTCAGTTGCTGTTTGTTTGTGGGCCTTTCTGTCTGAAGTTTAGTCTTTAACAAGTGAAATGCATGCTCAATTGGGTTGAGATCAGGTGACTGACTTGGCCATTCAAGAATGTTCCACTTCTTTCCTTTAATAAACTCCTGGGTTGCTTTGGCTTTATGTTTTGGGTCATTGTCCATCTGTAGTATGAAACGACGACCAATCAGTTTGGCTGCATTTGGCTGGATCTGAGCACACAGTATGGCTCTGAATACATCAGAATTCATTCGGCTGCTTCTGTCCTGTGTCACATCATCAATAAACACTAGTGACCCAGTGCCACTGGCAGCCATGCATGCCCAAGCCATCACACTGCCTCCGCCGTGTTTTACAGATGATGCGGTATGCTTTGGATCATGAGCTGTACCACGCCTTCGCCATACTTTTCTCTTTCCATCATTCTGGTAGAAGTTGATCTTGGTTTCATCTGTCCAAAGAATGTTCTTCCAGAACTGTGCTGGCTTTTTTAGATGTTTTTAGTAAAGTCCAGTCTAGCCTTTTTCTTCTTGATGCTTATGAGTGGCTTGCACCGTGCAGTGAACCCTCTGTATTTACTTTCATGCAGTCTTCTCTTTATGGTAGATTTGGATATTGATATGCCTACCTCCTGGAGAGTGTTGTTCACTTGGTTGGCTGTTGTGAAGGAGTTTCTCTTCACCATGGAGATTATTCTGCAATCATCCACCACTGTTGTCTTCCGTGGGCGCCCAGGTCTTTTTGCATTGATGAGTTCACGAGTACTTTCTTTCTCAGGATGTACCAATCTGTAGATTTTGCCACTCCTAATATTGTAGCAATTTCTTGGATGGGTTTTTTCTGTTTTTGCAGCTTAAGGATGGCTTGTTTCACCTGCATGGAGAGCTCCTTTGACCGCATGTTTACTTCACAGCAAAACCTTCCAAATGCAAGCACCACACCTCAAATCAGCTCCAGGCCCTTTATCTGTTTAATTGAGAATGACATAGCGAAGGGATTGCCCACACCTGTCCATGAAATAGCCTTGGAGTCAATTGTCCAATTAATTTTGGTCCTTTTAAAAACAGGGTGGCACATGTTAAGGAGCTGAAACTCCTAAACCCTTCATCCAATTTTAATGAGGATACCCTCAAATGAAAGCTGAAAGTCTGAACTTCAACTGCATCTGAATTGTTTTGTTTAAAATTCATTGTGGTAACGTCTAGAACCAAAATTAGAAAAATGTTGTCTCTGTCCAAATATATATGGACCTAACTGTGTATATATATATATATATATATATATATATATATATATATATATATATATATATATATATATATATATATATATACACACCCACACATTGCACATGGACTTACCCTTTCTGTACATGATGCAGGTTCTTCCATCTTCTCTGTGGGGCAGCTTCCCCTCCTCTTTGGGCCCGACTGCAGAGCTCTCGGTGTAATTGCAGGGCAGGAGGGGGAGAGCGGAGCAGTAACATTCAGAGCAGGGGAGGGGACAGGGAGAGCAGTGGCCATGCTGTAAGCTGGCTCTGTGCTCTGCTGGAGGCCGGAGCAGGTGGGCGGAGCCTCCTCTCCTGCACTTACACAGTCAGCAGCTGGTGAGTCATCCTCTGCAGCGCCGCCGAACGCACCAGTTTTACAGAGCAGATTCCATCTTCTGACTCCCGGGCCCTCCTGTCACATATTATAATGAGGGCAATCTTGCCATGGGCACTCTGGGAGCCCTGGGCCCCGGGCAGTAGCCCAGATTGACCTCATTATAATCCGCCTATGCCTGCACCTGTCGTTGCACACTCTAAAGTAGCAGCATCAGGAAGCACGTCCATGTCCTTGTCCCAGTGCAGCGCTCAGTTGTTCATACCCCAGTTCTTGGAACGCAAGCGCAAATATGCAGCCAACGACCCACAGGCCACACTACTAAATTCTCACATTTCACGACTGCTTGCGCTCGAAATGTTGCCTTTTAGGCTCGTGGAGACTGAAGCATTCCGCAACCTGATGGCGGCGACCGTCCCTCGGTACTCGGTCCCCAGCCGCCACTATTTCTCCTGGTGTGCTTTCCCCGCATTAAACAAGCACCTGTCCCAAAACATTAGCCGTGCTCTCAACAACGCAGTTAACCGTAAAGTCCACCTAACCATGGACACGTGGACCAGTGCTTGTGGGCAGGGACGGTACATCTCGCTGACGGCACACTGGGTTAACATAGTGGAAGCCGGGGCCCAGTTGGACCTTGGTACGGAACACATCCTCCCGACGCCAAGGATTGCGGGCCTTAGGTCAATCAGGGTTGCCCCTATGGTCTACAACTCCTGCACCTCATCCTCCTCAGCCTCCTCCTCCTCTTCAGCTTCCATCTCCAAAATGACCACATTAGTCACAAGCTGGAAGCACTGCAGCACTGCCTCGGCCAAGCGGCTACAGACTGTGCTGAAGCTAATATGCTTAGGTGAAAAACCGCACAATGTTGAAGAGTTGTGGACAGCTCTGAAAGAGCAGGCAGATCTGTGGCTCACACCGCTGAACCTACAGCCAGGCATGGTTGTGTGTGACAATGCCCGGAACCTGGTGGCAGCTCTGTGGCGAGGCGAGCGCACACACGTACCATGCCTGGCCCATGTGCTTAACCTCGTGGTTCAGCGGTTTCTCAAATCCTACCCGGAGCTGCCAGATCTGCTTGTTGAAGTACGCCGCCTGTGTGCCCATTTTAGAAAGTCAGCTATAGCTTCCGCCACCCTTGCAGTGTTTCAGGAGCGTTTGCAGCTTCCGGCTCATAGACTGGTGTGTGATGTCCCCACGCGTTGGAACTCTACCCTACAGATGTTGGGAAAGATTTGTGAGCCAAAGAGGGCAGTTGTTGAGTACCAGCATCAACAAGGCCGTCGGTATTCAGTTCAGACTCCACACATAAGACCTCAGGAGTGGACATGGATGTCAGACATATGTACCATCCTCCAAAACTTTGAGGACTCCACCAAGATGGTGAGCGGCGATGACGCCATAATTAGCATCACCATCCCGCTTCTCTGTCTTCTGAAACACTGTCTGCTCAAAATCAAAGAGGATGCATTGCAGGCGGAGCACGATGAGATGGAGTTTGAAGTGCCTCCAAATTTTTGGCAGCCCTTGCATTCACTGCATAGGCCAACACTATGGGAGACTCTCTCCTTTCTAATGGGAATTTGTCATTACTGTTGCCCTGCTCTATGTGTCTTTAAATTCCTAGTGGGGTTTTTCCTAAAATTGGTCAGCCGTTGGACTCACTGCATACCCTATAACTGTATAGCAGACTCTCTCCTTTCTAATGGGAATTTGTCATTACTGTGGCCCTGCTCCGTGTGTCTTTAAATTCTTAGTGGGGTTTTTCCTAAAATTGGTCAGCCGTTGGACTCACTGCATACCCTATAACTGTATAGGAGACTCTCTCCTTTCTAATGGGAATTTGTCGTTACTGTGGCCCTGCTCTGTGTGTCTTTCATTTCTTAGTGGGGTTTTTCCTAAATTTGGTCAGCCGTTGGACTCACTGCATACCCTATAACTGTATAACAGACCCTCTCCTTTCTAATGGGAACATGTTGTACCTTGTTACTTTGGCCCTGCTCTATGTGTCTTTAAATTCTTAGTGGGGTTTTTCGTAAAATTTGTCAGCCGTTGGACTCACTGCATACCCTATAACTGTATAGCAGACTCTCTCCTTTCTAATGGGAATTTGTCATTACTGTGGCCCTGCTCTATGTGTCTTTAATTTCTTAGTGGGGTTTTTCCTAAATTTGGTCAGCCGTTGGACTCACTGCATACCCTATAACTGTATAGCAGACTCTCTCCTTTCTAATGGGAACATGTCGTACCTTGTTACTGTGGCCCTGCTCTATGTGTCTTTAAATTCTTAGTGGGGTTTTTCCTAAAATTCGTCAGCCGTTGGACTCACTGCCTACCCTATAACTGTATAGCAGACCCTCTCCTTTCTAATGGGAAAATGTCATACTTGTTACTGTGGCCCTGCTCTGTGTGTCTTTAAATTCTTAGTGGGGTTTTTCCTAAAATTGGTCAGCGGTTGGACTCACTGCATACCCTATAACTGTATAGCAGACTCTCTCCTTTCAAAATGGAATTTGTCGTTATTGTGGCCCTGCTCTATGTGTCTTTAAATTCTTAGTGGGGTTTTTCCCAAATTTTAGCGGCCCTTGCAGTTACAGCATGGGCATTACCACTATAGGAGACCCGCTCCTTTATAATGGGAACATTTTTTTTACTGAGACCCTCCTCTATGTCTCTTCAAAGGGGTATTGGGTTGCGTCCAAATTTTTGGCAGCCCTTGCAGTCACTGGATACGCAATAACAGTATAGGAGATCCACTTGTTAATAATAAGAACAACAAAGCATAGCCGGCTGATGGCTCTCTAACAATAGCGAGGGCCGATTGCTGGCCTTTTAAGAATAGTAAGGACCGTCTGATGGCCCTATAAAAATAGGCTTTATGACTTTCAGAGTCCCTCCATCATAAATAAAACAGGATGTGTCTGATGATGTGTCACTCACCACATTGCCAGATAAGGTTGTAAAATGTTAAAATGACATTTCCTGGTGAATGCATTTATCTTAAAAAATAGCGTAAAAAACTAAAACAATAGGATCTTTCTTTAGTATAAAAAACAGCGTCACCAATTTAACCTCAATGTAATCACATTGTTAAGCTCATGCACCTCCTCCTCCATCTCCGAAATGACTACATCAGTCACAAGCTGACAGCACTGCAGCACTGCCTTGGCCAAGCATCAACAGGCAGTGCTGAAGATAACATGCTTAATGCTTAATTGACAAACCGCCCAGCACTGCAGAGTTGTTGAAAGCTGTAACACAGCAGCCTGATCTGTGGCTCTCACCGCTGAACATACAGCCAGGCATGGTAGTGTGTGACAATGGGCGGAACCTGGTGACGGAGAAATGACAGCCGGGGTAGATACGGTTTCCCTCTATGCCAGTCCTTTCACCGAGCTAAAGAATATGGCTGTGGTGAAATACAACTCCCACTGAGAAGCTGTTTCAGATTGAAAAACATTGTGCCCACCAGAGGATTTGATTCTGAGGGATAACCTTTCTCACCCGCTCAAGAGCCCCATAGCAGCTGCAAAGTTAGCGCTATCATGAACTCTCCTGAGATAGAAGCCAAGGCACACCAGAGGATTCTCTGGTGGGACCGTTCAACCCTGCCGAGAAGCAGTCCTTGCTAAGAAAAGTGTGTGGGAAGGTTCCCGGACACTCTATTTTTACTGAGGAGGAAACATACGCAAACACGGGGAGAACATACAAAGTCCTTGCAGATGTTGTCCTTGCTGGGACTTGAACCCTGGATCCCAGCGCTACAAGGCTTCAATGCTAACCACTAATCCAATGTGCTGCCGTTCACCCTCTAATATCTAACAGGCTGGAGGAACTTGCACCTACTGCCACTCTATCTTCAGCTCCTTTGTGAGAAAATGTATTTGGGCAGCCACTCAGTCTACCAAATAAAATTCCTGAGAAGGAAATTGGGGATGGCTTCGCTACTGGTACTGGGGCCAGTGCTAATACCATGGCGTTGTACCATAGTTTGATGGAAATATTCCAGGCTGGTAGGAGGCAAGCAAATTCCCACAGAAAAGTACCAACAGTAATGTTCAGGCCACATTTCAAGTGCAAGCAGCTTTAGAGCCCTTCCTGGGAGAAATGTCACACAGGGTAGATACGGTTTCCCTCTATGCCAGTCCTTTCACCGAGCTAAATACCACTCTCAGCAAAAAAAGTTGTGGACTGGCTCTGTACCGTCCCTGGCCACATTCACCTGTTCACGTGTTTGTGATTAGGCAGTCCTTCCCAGTAAGTGCACTGGGGAGGGCACGGGTAATGTTGTGGGACCTGTGCTTGTGGAAGGCGGAGGCGATACCGGGAGAAACAGTGGCGGCTGGGGACCGAGTATGGACACCCGGCAGCCGCCGGCATGAGGTTATGAAAAGCTTCTGCTTCCACGAGCCTAAAGGGCCACATTTGAAGTGCAAGCAGCTGTCAAAAATTTGGCAGTATAGTATTGCAGCCTGTGGGTGGGTGAGTGGCTGCCTGCATACTTGCGCTTGAATTCCAAGGAATGGGGTAGGGACAACTGAACGCTGCAGTGGGACAAGGACGTGGACGGTGATTGTTGCAAGTCTGCAACGACAGGTGCATGGTGGGAGGCATCTTCGCATGCGCCAAGGATCACTTATGATGGGCACACTTTTAGGCAGTGACCTGGGAGTCAGAGATACTTCCAGAGGTCTTCCCCATGCTGTTCCGATGTCTTTTCAGCACTGTATGCATGTGTCTGATGATGTGTCACACACCACATGGCCAGATAAGGTTGTAAAATGTTAAAATGACATTTCTTGGTGAATGCATTTGTCTTGGTTGAAAGCAATGCAAAAGTGCAAAAACGCATCAAAAACGCTACGTGTGAACATAGCCCAAGTGGTGGAGGAGTATTTTTGTTTTTGGTTATTTATTTTGCCTTATATACAAGTCATTACCTTGGAAAGGATGTTCCTTAACATATTTCCCAGGAAAATCCATTTTGGTTTAGTTTTTGTATGTTTTATTGTGAGTCCGTAAAAGTGGCGTAATACTCTGACCACGTTGTTGACAGTAGTGATCTGGGAGTCAGACATGCTTCCAGGGGTCTTCCCCATGCTGTTCCTATGTCATTTGAGCACTGTTCCCATCGATTTGAGCAATTTTTCGGCTCTCTGCAGACTACCCGGGGGAGCCGCCTGAAAAATGCTTGAGTTTCCCATAGACTTACATTGGGCTCGTTGCTCGGGTCGAGCACCCGAGTATTCCAATTTGCTCGACCCGAGCAACGAGTACTCGAGCATTTTAGTGCTCGCTCCTCACTAATCCTCTTTAATTGTGAGCAGAGAGCGTTTCAGAAGACAGCGAAGCTGGATGATGACGCTAATTATGGCGTCATCGCCGCTCACCATCTTGGAGGAGTCCTCAAAGTTTTGGAGGATGGTACATATGTCTGACATCCATGTCTGCTCCTGAGGTCTTATGTGTGGAGTCTGACCTGAATACCGACTGCCTTGTTGATGCTGGTAGTCAACAACTGCCCTCTTATACTCACAATCCCTTCCCAACATCTGAAATGTAGAGTTCCAACTCGTGGGGACATCGCAGATCAGTCGGTGAGCTGGAAACTGCAAATGCTGCTGAAGCATGGCAAGGGCGGCGGAAGCTGTAGCTGACTTTCTAAAATGGGCACACAGGCGGCGTACTTTGACAAGCAGATCTGGATGGGTTTTGAGAAACTGCTGAACCACGAAATTAAGCACATGGGCCAGGTATGGTAAGTGTGTGAGCTCGCCTCGCCTCAGAGCCACCTGGCTGTAGGATCAGCAGTGTCAGCCACAGATCTGCCTGCTCTTTCAGAACTGTCAACAACTCTTTGGCGTTGTTTGGTTTGTCACCTAAGCATATTAGCTTCAGCACAGCCTGTTGCCGCTTGGCCGAGGCAGTGCTGCAGTGCTTCCAGCTTGCGTCTGATGTGGTCATTTCGGAGATGGAGGCTGAAGAGGAGGAGGAGGTGCAGGAGCTGTAGAATGTAGGCGGAACCTTGATTGACCCAGGGCCCGCAATCCTCAGCGTCTGGAGGACGTGTTCCATCCCAAGGTCCGACTGGGTCCCGGCTTCCACTGTATTAACCTAGTGTGCCGTCAGCGAGATGTACCGCCCCTGCCCACAAGCCCTTGTCTACGTGTCCATGGTTAGGTGGGCTTTCCCAGTATCTGCGTTGTTGAGGGCACATCTAATATTGTGGGACACGTGCTCGTGTAATGCGGGGACGGCACACCGGGAGAAATAGTGGCTGCTGGGGACTGAGTACCGAGGGACGGCTGCCACTATCAGGTTGCAGAAAGCTTCCGTCTCCACGAGCCTATAAGGCAACATTTCAAGCGCAAGCATTTGCGAAATATGTGAATTTAGTAGTGTGGCCTGTGGGACGTTGGCTGCGTATTTGCGCTTGCATTCCAAGGACTTGGGTAGGGACAACTGAACCCTTGTTGGGACAAGTATGTGGACGTGCTTGATGATGGTGCTACTTGAGAGTGTGCAACGACAGGTGCAGGGCAGGAGGCATCTTCGCATGCGCCATGGACAGGGGATTGGCGTGCACACACAACAGCGAAAGAAGCAGTGGTGTCACCCGCTGATACTGTTGCTGGACCCAGGGGTTCAGACCACTTAGTCGGGTGCTTCGCTGTCATGTGCCTGATCATGTTGGTGGTGGTCAGGCTGCTAGTTTTTCTACCCCTGCTGATGCTGGCCTGGCAGGTGGTGCAAATGGCCTTTTTGGGGTTATCTGCAGAGTCTTTTAAAAATAACCAGACTCAGGAAGACCTAACAGTTGTACTGGCAACTTCCGTCGTGTTGGTGTTGCGATGAACGCTTTCCCGCCTTGTTTCTACGACCACCACACTGCTTCTTCCTGCCGCTTGTGGTGCTACGCCTCCCTCCTCCTGTGTGCTGCTGTCCTTGCTCTGTATGGCCCCCTGCAAGGTTGGATCGGTTACTGTATCATCCACCACCTCGTCTTACACTTCTGCACCCTGGTCCTCCTCCTGACTTTCTGGCAATTGTGTCTCATCATCATCATCCACCTCTTGCGACAGTAATTACACTTTACCACCATCGTCTTTGTGTGACCGTGGCTGCTCTAATATTTGAGCCTCGCTACACACGTTCTCCTCTTGACTCGCTTGAAGCTGGCTGGGCGAGAGGCCCAAATCTACGAATGGAAAAGTGAACAGCTCTTCAGAGCATCCAAGTGTGGGATCAGTTGTCTCCGGGCAATGGAGGACAATATTTTCCACATTTACGAGAAATGGCTGATTTTGGAACACAGTTATATGTGATACGTCTGACAGACAACCATGGTTTTAAATAGCAGACCTGTAATTTACTAATACTATTCTACACAGAGACCTAGTGTGAATAGCTTCACCGACACACTGCAACGGAGTTAAAATGGAAGAAATGTATGATTTTTGAACAGTCTTATAGGTGATATGTCTGACAGAGAACCACAATTTTAAATAGCAGGCCTGTAATTTACTAATATTATTCTACACAGAGACCTAGTGTGAATAGCTTCACCGACACACTGCAACGGAATGAATATGGAAGAAATGATTTTTGAACAGTCTTATAGGTGATATGTCTGACAGAGAACCACGGTTTTAAATAGCAGGCCTGTAATTTACTAATATTATTCTACACAGAGACCTAGTGTGAATAGCTTCACCGACACACTGCAACAGAATGGAAAAGGAGGCCAATATTTTCCACGTTCAGTTAAAATTTCTGGATTTTTTTCACTGAAATATGGAACAGATCTGGCTTTTCTGCAGTGAGAACAAGCAAATGGAGCAGAAAAATGGTGTACTCTGGATTGCTTTTTAAGCAAATAACCAGAATTAAGATAAAACATTTTTTTTACCCTGGCTCCTGATATCTGGGGCAATGTCTAGAAATATCTGTAATTATTACAGCAGCAGCAGACAGGACGTTCAATGGACCCTCTTTTACTATATCATACACTGCAGTCTGCCACATACACTGCCTGCCTTGCTAACTCCTGCTATCACCACTGAATATATGCAGCTGAATTAGTCCTCAGAAGGACTGTTAGTTCAGTTGCATATATAGATATGCTCTAGAATACCTATACTAACTATAAACAAGCAAATCTCTCCCTGATGCAGCAGCAGCTCTCCCTACTCTGCCTGATTGCGGGATAGACTGTGACGAGTATGGCGGCGCCAGGTCTTATATAGACCTGATGATGCTGTGCGGCCAGCCAATCACTGTAATGCCCACAACCAACATGGCTCCGGCATTACAGTGCATGGCAGGCAATCCCTGCATATTCATTGGCTCTCTAAAGAGTGCCAAACATGCAGGGAGGGAACCCGAGCTCCCGCCAAGCAACCCCGGAAATAATCGGCGAGCTTGTCGAGCACAGTGATGCATGGGCGAGTACCGAGCAGTGGCGAGCACGTTCGCTCATCACTAGTTTTAACAAGTTCAACGTTACTGGTCAGTTCAAGTACATTAGTCTTTAACACGTTGTATCGGGCACAGCAACCTCCAGTTCTTGTTCCATCAACACAGTACATTATAATCATTTTCTTATGTTCTGCTCAGAATATCCCTACTTTAACAGGTCCTTTTAGCCCTAGGGATTCCCCATCCAGTACTGCAGTATTTCCACTGTACAGAAGGCTTGTTGGTGCTCTCCATCGCTAACAACTCCAGCCTTGAGCTCCAGATGTTCCATGAATGTCTGCTAGGAGTTGTGTACGACCTCATACCACCAGAACGATTTGATGCCATGCTTTCAGCCCACTACCACTTTAATTTGACCTTGCCTCCAACGAACAATACAGAACAATACGGACACGATTTTATTGACCGTATTGATGGCAATTTAGATACAGATTATCCATATATCTCCTCATTCTCTTCTGTCATGTCCCATGATTTGGGAATTTTACAGTACTGTATTATGATTGTATTGCTGCTATAATACTGCTGTGCTATCGGCTTGCTTTATGAAGTTTGTCCTATCTGACTTCCTCTAGTCATTGTTAGGCTCACCTGGTGAGGTGGATTCTCTAAGCCTCAAGTGCGGGTTGGGACATGGACCCCAGATGTTGATGCAGCAAGCAGGAAGGCACGTGAGCAGCAAGGACTTAGCATACAAAGGAATATCAGGAGTAGCAGGATCAATGTAGTGGAACCTAGCAGGGATGGATCCAAGTACAAACACAAATAGCACAGATGGTGGAGTACTCCAAACATAGGACTAAAGTCTCAATCCCAAGACACAGGTGTGTGTCTAAATGGGCCTTAAATACGACTAGGGAGATGATGTAATTGATCGACACCAAGCAAAACCGAACGTGGAGCACAACAGAGGGCAGCAGACCCTGGGGAAGGAAGTGGAGCCAGGGATACCCGGGACAGGTGTGTAACTGTCAGGTAGCCCCTCTGTTCTTCATGTAGAAATTATTCCTGTGTCAGACACTATTGTCTCATGTTATCCTCTGTACAACCCGGGCAAAGAATTATCTGTTCACCTGCTGCTGTTTGTGCATAGCACAAGAACTTCAACCTGTGACTAAACCTCTTCATACAAGTTGGCACTGTCTGAAAAAATTCATGGTTTAAACACTGGTACATCACAGACATTCATAGAGGGGCTGGCTCAGGAGTCTCACATCTGCAGCCTAATTATGGAGTCTTCTGTGATGATGAATATCTTCTGTGATGATTTGGATGAGCACAACCTTGTATACATCACTGTATTACAGATCTGTAATATAGAACATATGGCAATTTTCGAGGCCATACCTTGTTATATCTTATTACTGCATAAGTGACTTAGTGATTTAGCTATGTTACAATGCACACTTTGCTCACACTACATGTATACGTAAAGACGCAGCACCAATTGATCTTCAAAATCTGCCATCATGAAAAACTGGATTTGGGAATCTTAAAACTCCAATATGTCCAATCTTAATTTTGTCTAAAAACAATATGATTGCACTGTAACACATTGTTTTTATCGTGTATGGTCTAGTTAAAGGGTTTGCTTTGCCCAGAAAATCCATTTTCTAATACCTATGACATGACATTCTATGGTGTGTAATGCAGCGACTTGCTGGCATTACGGTAATGGTCCAGGATGTGTTTTACCTGACCATGTACCTTCCCCCTCAGGTGACTGGTCACATGACTGTGACATAGCACAGGTCCTGCGCGCACAGAATGTCTGTCTGATCACATGACTGTGACATCAGCAAGGTCCTGTCAGTATGGGTGTGTGTGCACGGGATGCATATATAAACCCTGCTTGATGGGAGACAGGTGTGTTCTGTGAGAAAGGCGTAAGGCCTGTTCCCGTGTGTGTGGGACACCGACCGTGTGAGGCCTAGTGAGGCCGAGTGAAGCCTGGTGCCTGAAAGGTCGAGACTGGATCCTGTGTGGATGCTAGTGGCCTTGGAAGGCAGAGGTTTGAGGAAGAGTCCTGAAAGGCAGAGCCTGGATCCTGTGTGGATGTCAGTGGCCTTTGAGGGAACGACGGCTAGAGACCCCCACCTGGGAATCCGCAAAGCCACAGTGGTGGCGGATTATTGATGAAGAGTCCTGAAAGGCAGAGCCTGGATCCTGTGTGGATGTCAGTGGCCTTTGAGGGAACGACGGCTGGAGACCCCTACCTGGGAAGCCGCAAAGCCACAGTGGTGGCAAGCCTAATGGACTGCAGCAGCTAAACCCAGCAAAGGTAATACCCTGTGTTATATGGACATTAATATGGACATTGCTATGTTATTACCTTGCTGAAGGCTGCACCTGGAGCAAGTGGGCCGGTCTGCCACTTGGCTCGTGAACATTATATATATATATGTGTGTCGGCGTGCCACTGAGTTGGACCCGGTGAACTGTGGTTTATGAAGTGCAATAAACTGCAGCATTGTGAAATACCGGAAGGACATTGCTGGTGTGCTTTGATTTACCCGGTGCAGCGAGTATCCCCCATTATGATGACTAGTGCTGCCTTACATATGGTTCGAGAATGCGGGCAACTGCAGCCCGGTTGCTAGCGGCAACGACAACCCGGTTGCTAGGGGCAACTGCTGCCCGGTTGCTAGGGGCAACGGCACAGGACGAGTGTGGATTAAAGCATCTGGCTGAAACTCGGTGGGGTTGCGAAGATTTGCGTCGCACTCACCTGGTTTGCTGTGGCTCGGCGGGGCTCACGAAGTTTAAAGCATCTGGCTGCAACTCGGCGGGGTTGCGAAGGTTGTCGTCGCACTCAAATCCGGTTTTGCTGTGGCTCGGAGGGGCCACGAAGATTTTTCCGGGGAGAGCGGTGTGTGAATAGTGTCCTGAGGAAATGCAGGAGCAGATAAAAATGGCTGTGAAAGGAGCAGCAACTGAGTCTGAAGCTATTGAGCGATTAGAGCGATTAAAGTGCCTGTTAAAACCGGAGCAGGTATTTGAGAAACGTCTACTGGACATGAAACTGGACATGGTGCAGGAACCACAGGAGCTGTGGGCACCATATAGAATGGCGGTAGTGGACAATTCTATGAACTCTCCGGGGGCGCAAGTGTTGTCCCAGAGTGCCCGGGGAGGTGATAAGAGCTGTTGTGAACTGAGCCCTAAGACTATTATTGATTTTTCTTGTAAAAATTCCCCTGCCGGTGTGGTTGTTAAAAAAGGGGGCGGAGTCTAAAAAAGGGGCGGTTGTTCAAAACAGCGTGGAGGATAGAAAATAAAAAAAAATTACTGGTGGTGGGTTGGTACCTCCTAAAAATGACAATGTGACCATTGATAACGGGGTAGCTCCAGTAGAAGGGGGTGACGTCAAAGTGGGAGGTGACCTGTTAGTCCACAACACCATGGGGAGTGACACAGACCCCGTAGCTGACGGTGACACTACGAAAGTAGAAGGAGAGGTCAGTCAGGAGGGGCTAGACGAGGTGAGAAAGTCCCCATCTCGTAGACGGCGCAAGGGCCACAAAAAGGTTGCTCCTGTAGACTTGGC
Source organism: Phyllobates terribilis (assembly GCF_046119375.1). NCBI lineage: Eukaryota > Metazoa > Chordata > Amphibia > Anura > Dendrobatidae > Phyllobates > Phyllobates terribilis. The sequence continues at coordinate 106,651,184 of NW_027362762.1, forward strand.
TGAAAATGAAAATAAAGAGAATGTAGTACTGTGTGCCTTTGCTTCAAGTGTGGATCCTCCATTAGAGGTAGAAGAGGAGGTGACGTTGCCAGTAGCAACCTCCGGTACGGTACCGAGTCAGAAGGATCTGACAGCCCTGAAAAAGGAGGCGTCCAGTCGTAACAAAGAGCTGGAGCCTATCGGCCAGCAGGGTCAGAGTGACGTGCAGCAATTATGTGAAAACCTGGGGAACGTGTCCTCAGACCAGTTGATCCTGGAGTCTGAACAGCAGAAAATACACCAGCTTGTGAAGAACTTACAGCGAGATCTAAAGGGAAGCAACGAGGAAATTAACCAGTGGAAGGAAATGTTCTACGCAATTAAGGAGGACCGCCGCAAAATCAAGGAAGAGGTTTTGCAGTTGAAGCTTGAGAAGGAGGCGCGGCAGGATGGTGTTTCTGGACGCGAACAAATCCTAGAACGACTGCGCAAACAGCTCAATCAGGAGCTGTGTGACTCCAAGAAGGAGTGTGGTGAACGCAGTAGGGAGCTGCAACAGAGTAAGAGAGATTATGAGGATCTCCTCAAGGTGAAGAAAAAACTAGAGGACGATAAGGCGGGTGCAGAGCAAGTGCGCCAAGTGGTTGAGACCACTCTGCAATACACCCGTGAGGAGAATGATGATCTCCGGGGAAAGACCCTAGATCTGGAAGGTCAGGTGAAGGAGCTACAGATGTCCTGTGATACTCTCCAGAAGGCGGAGACGTACCTTAAGTAAACAGTCAGCAAGATGGAAGCTGAGCGAGAGAGGATGGAGGAGTCCATCGGAAAAGCCACAGACCAGGGCCAGGAGTTGACCGCTGGTGATGGGAGGTATGAAGCAGATACCTCCTCGAGTGATGTGGGCTCGGAGGGTTCGGTGGATGTCGAAGCCGAGATCAAGCAGCTCAAGGAGTTGCTACAAACCCAGTGGACGCAAGAGAAGCGTGAGAGACTGGCTATTGAGAGCCGAGTGGGCGCATTGGAGACGGAGAGGTCTGAGAGAGCTCTGCTGCTGGAAGAGCAGTTGAAGCAGGAAGAGCTTCAGAGACGGGCCGCTGAGAGGCAAGTGGTGGAGCTAGAAGAAGAAGTTTCCGGGCTCAAAAGTCGTCTGACAAAGTATCACTCAGTGAACGAGGCCTTCTTGGAGAAGGAAAAGGGCGAACACGTTGCACTCACTCCCTTATACCATGAGAAGGTGGACCTGAGGAGAGCTAAGAGAGTGTTAACCACAGATAAATATGAGATGGAAGTGGTCAAGACAAAAATTCGTGAATTTGTAGCTGTGAGTCAGCTCAGGGGAAGCATACAGGGTGAAGAAGCTGGAGGTCAGTTGCCCCTGAAACCAGAGCTGGTTGATCGTCTGGAAACCACTGGTGAGACCGAAACGTCTCGGTACAAGTGCCTTGTAGATGTACCCGAGGATTTGAGGGAAGAATGCACCAGTGAGTCCGTGCATGAGGAGTTTAAGAAGGCCGTGGGAGCCTGTAAGGTGTACCTGACCTCAAAAGCTAAACAGCTGGTGGTCCTGTCCACGACCGAAGTCACAGTGAAGAGGGTGGCTATCCTAAGTGACATGCACTGGCGATGTATTCGCATGAAGCGGTTTCTCCGGTTGAAGACGGAACAAGCCGTTAGACAACTGGAGTTGATGAGGAAAGCTCACAGTATGCGTGAAGAGGTCATCCGGGTGCCTCATGTTCTGGTGAGGAAGCTCGTTGGGAGAAATGGTCGAGCCATGCAGGTGATGGTCAAGAAGTCTGTTGTGGTGAAAGGAAGCAGTCCACGTGATCGTCAGGACTGGATTGACGAAGACGGCAAGGTATCATTCTCCGCTGTAGGAACAGAAGAAAGTCTGGGATATATGCGCATGCTGTTGGAGTACCGAGTGACCTACCTGCAAGAGGTAGAACAGTTGAATCTCGCTAGACTGCGAGTGGATAGACAGCATCATCTGAGTAGCAGAAGATGGCAGCCGTCTAGAAATTATGAGACCAGACAGAGAAAGGGCCCCCTAAATAACAGAACAGCTATAGCTGGAGTTAGGGACCTTTCAAGATGTCCTGAGAGTAGTGGGCGTGGGTTTAGAGGTAGTGAGACCTCCAGTAACTCAGGTTTGAGCAGCCCATACAAACGACCCAATAGAGGACGGGACAGTACGAAGTCAAAGCGGACCTTAGATACCAGGGCATGTGAGTCACACCGCTGTATGACTGACCGCTGGGAGCGGGGGAGACCTGACAAGGTTACGACTGACCGCTGGGAGCGGGGGAGACCTGACAAGGTTACAACTGACCGCTGGGAGCGGGGGAGCTCTGACAAGGTTATGACCCGGAAAGGTGACCTGACGAAGTCAGTGACCGTGACAAATGGTAGGTCCCTAAGGAATGGGCTAATGTCGTTGACTAATGTTCCAGGGGCTGAGTAGCACAATTGTAAAGTACATGGTCTCTATGTGAATTGGGGGTTATAATGTCATTGTGTATATTATGCGTTCAACCCCACAAGTTTGAACAGAGCTGGGGGTTATAGTGATTGTGTATATTATGTGTTCAACCCCACAAGTTTGAACAGAGGGGGGGGGATATGTAATGCAGCGACTTGCTGGCATTACGGTAATGGTCCAGGATGTGTTTTACCTGACCATGTACCTTCCCCCTCAGGTGACTGGTCACATGACTGTGACATAGCACAGGTCCTGCGCGCACAGAATGTCTGTCTGATCACATGACTGTGACATCAGCAAGGTCCTGTCAGTATGGGTGTGTGTGCACGGGATGCATATATAAACCCTGCTTGATGGGAGACAGGTGTGTTCTGTGAGAGAGGCGTAAGGCCTGTTCCCGTGTGTGTGGGACACCGACCGTGTGAGGCCTAGTGAGGCCGAGTGAAGCCTGGTGCCTGAAAGGTCGAGACTGGATCCTGTGTGGATGCTAGTGGCCTTGGAAGGCAGAGGTTTGAGGAAGAGTCCTGAAAGGCAGAGCCTGGATCCTGTGTGGATGTCAGTGGCCTTTGAGGGAACGACGGCTAGAGACCCCCACCTGGGAAGCCGCAAAGCCACAGTGGTGGCGGATTATTGATGAAGAGTCCTGAAAGGCAGAGCCTGGATCCTGTGTGGGTGTCAGTGGCCTTTGAGGGAACGACGGCTGGAGACCCCTACCTGGGAAGCCGCAGAGCCACAGTGGTGGCAAGCCTAATGGACTGCAGCAGCTAAACACGGCAAAGGTAATACCCTGTGTTATATGGACATTAATATGGACATTGCTATGTTATTACCTTGCTGAAGGCTGTACCTGGAGCAAGTGGGCCGGTCTGCCACTTGGCTCGTGAACATTATATATATATGTGTGTCGGCGTGCCACTGAGTTGGACCCGGTGAACTGTGGTTTATGAAGTGCAATAAACTGCAGCATTGTGAAATACCGGAAGAACATTGCTGGTGTGCTTTGATTTACCCGGTGCAGCGAGTATCCCCCATTATGATGACTAGTGCTGCCTTACAGGTGTAAAAGAGATGATTGCCCTATTTGTGTCCTGCTTTTATGAGCAAAAGAAGAGCTACACTATTAATATATACAACAGAAAAAAAATGACTGACAGAAAAGACGTCAAACAAGACATTGCAAAAAAAAAAAACACCACCTTTTTCCTGAAGCGTCTTTTGCAGGAAAGATTCAGCGGGTACGCCGACATCTAAAAGACACCATGAGCACATACCATTAGAAGCCTTTTTTGTTCCTTAACCTCTCTACGACCTTGGACATATGAGTACGTCCAAGGTCGTATCCCTGCACCCTCCCCAGCGCCAGATCCTGAAAAATGGAGACGCTATGGGTCTCAGAAAGTGGAGACTTTTTTGTTATTGCAAACTTTGGATTTTTTTCCACCACTTAAATAAAAAATAACCTATACATGTTTGGTATCTGTGAACCCGTAATGACCTGGAGAATCATAGTGCCTGGTCAGTTTTAGCATTTAGTGAACATAGTAAAAAAAAAAAACAATTGTGAAATTGCACTTTTTTTGCGACTTCACCGCACTTTGAATTTTTTTCCCGTTTTCCAGTACACAATATGGTAAAACCAAAAGTACAACTCATCCCACAAAAAACAAGCCCTCACATGGTCATATTGACGGAAAAATAAAAAGGTTACGGCTCTGGGAAGAAGGGGAGCAAAAAATGAAAACGCAAAAACGGAAAAATCCAAGGTGATAAAGGCATTAAAGGGTTGTCCAGGACTATTTTTTTTATGGGCCTAAAAACAGGTAGTTGCTAACAGAGGAAGAGATGCTAAATGTCAACAAAGCAGCTCTTCCTCTTCCTTGCTCTGCTGATGGGGCGTGACTGCAGACGTCATGCTGACTGACAGCCAGCTACCTGTAGTTAGGCAGCGGGTAGCCAGCAGTCAACCAGAATGACATCGGCAGTCACGCCCCATCAGCAGAGCAGCGCGGAAGAGAAGCCGCTTCTCTGTAGGCTTGACATCAGCGGAAGCTGTTGAATTGCTGGCAGGAGAGGTCTGTGACCGCTATGTGCCGGCAGAGATCGGTGCTGGGCAGAACACACAGGTAATTAGCAACTACCTGCCTGGTCTTGAGCCAGTAGTAAAAAATTAATATAGTCCTGGATAGCCCTTAAAATATAAAAAATTTTGACTTAAAAGCATTTTAGCTATAGTATTTTGTTGTTTGGCTTCTGCACCTTCTAAGTCACAGAACACAGCTGACTGCAGGACGCCATTTACGGTGATGTTGTCAATTAGCTTGTCTTCCTGAAGGGTTTATGGCATGAATCTTTCTTCTCTTAACTGATTTTTGAAGCTGATTTATGACCACATCAAAGTTCAACATTAATTTAGTCATAAATCAGGTTAGAAGATTGTTCAGGAAAGCTGCCGAACAAGAAGCTGCAGATGTCAAATGAAGCAACATTTTTCATAAAACCATATTGAATAATTATTTTTCAGCCAAACATACATACATTTGTGTAAACAATTATACCCACAGAGTATCCATAGCCTTAAAGTCACTGTGTGACAGCGCTCCTTCCACCATAGTTTGTGGTTGATCAATAGGGTTCCCAGCAGTGATCAATACCTAAAAATCCCTACTTAGGTCTTCATATTGTTAGAAATGTTCTACCATAGAAATGCTGTCATGTGCTTTATAAACTGATTATTTCAACTTTTAAAACACTGTATGACAGAACTTTTCATATTCTAATTCTCCCCCAGACAATTCTGGAGAAGGCACCAAATGACTAAAAGTCGTCTACGGAAATAGCTTTATCCAGAATTTCTGTGGTAGTTTATAAAAGTGACCGAAATGCATTCTCCCAATGGAGTATACCTTGGAAAACTCCCTAAATCTTCTCATCATCTCAGTGAGTGGAACCAATAATAACACTCGGCCGAGATGAAACACGACTGTTTATGTTGTTGGAGACGTTGACCGCAACTTTAAGAGCGGCAACAGAACACAAGCAATGCTTCCAACAACTTAGTCCAAACATTCTTCTATCTGTCCGTTACCCACAGTTCATACAGAAGATCAAATAATGATTCCCACAAAGAGGAAGGCAACACGATGACATAATGGGAAACACACACACAGGATAAATTGGACATAGCAAGCCTACAAGACGCTGGCCACTGCCAGGGGTCAAGACCAGAGATTGTGTGGTCGTTCTATTTAATTGTGAATGTGATCAAACGTGAAATGTTAATGAAACCTCCTAGGCAGAGGAATTCAACAGTGACCACATCATATACAACTTTCACTAGAAAATTAGAAGGAATGTTTATTTTTTCAATTTTTTTTCTCTACATTAATGCAGAACTGAGAATTCTAGGTTAACGTTAGAAAAGCATTGGCCCGTAAATATTGTTTTCTCTGCAAAGTTATTTTAGCCTAACACCCATTCATTACGCACCATAAAAATAATGCATTGTTTTATCTATGGCATAGTAAAGACAACCCAGAGGGGAAATGGACAAGCAGACAGTTTCCTTCCTGACTTAATTCAAAATGATTCCTTTTTCAGATCTCATATGAGACATATGTGATTACGCGGTGTGCCAGACTGGCATAGAGTCGTACATGGAGCACACACAAAAGACCACCAAAAATGGAGATCGGGCATTGTATAAACAAGCTGGTCAATAACTGGAGACATCAAGGATGTTTTGTTATATTTCCACATACCGTATCACACTTTGGAACAATGCGGGACAAAAAAGTCATCCATCTACGCTTTATGAAGTAATGTGGAGACACTATTAGTTATCATCGGCTTCCTCTGTGATACTAAACCTCAGAGGAACCTACAGTCATACATGGAAAATGTTATCCTAGTATAAATACTAGGGCTTTTCTATATTGTGGGTTGTAATATCTAATAAACATAATTAATATTCTTCTTTATTATAGGATATAAAGTGTTTCCTCAACATCGAAAAATTTACATCCTGTCGACTGAGGAGGCTATGACTGAATACCAAATAATAAAGCGTTCCTTCTGGTTGATGCCCTCAAATGACTGCACAAGCTATCAATCATGTCTGGTGTTAATGTTTAGCTGGCTCTCCATACTATGCCTTCAGACTGAGTTGCACTGGGGATTCTTGGGTTCATCACAAGAAATTCTTCTGACAGCCCTGGAAGAACTTGATGGACTTAAGTCTTTTTTGGTCATACACTGTGTGCAGAATTATTAGGTGAGTATTTTGACCATATCACCATTTTTATGCAGATTTTCCAACTCCAATCTTTATATCCTTGAATGCTTATTGGATAAAGCAGATCAGGTGATGTGTTTTTGTGTAATGAGGGAGAGTGAGGCCCAAGGATCTAACACCCCTTATCAAGGTGTGCAGAATAATTAGGCAGCTTGTTTTCCTCATGCAAATAGGCCAAAAAAGAGAATTAAAGGGGTATTCCCATCTCCATCTGTGGTAGGTGTAATAATAATAATATTAGCAAATACCTCCAATTAGAAATTTAGTATAGTTCTTCAGATTCGCTATGTCTCTTTCCCCATGTAGGATATTGAGGTAGGTTAGGTATCCATGGTTATGACCACTAAGAGCTGTCTAATTAACTACCTGTCACTATATGAGTGGTCATGACCATAGATACCTAAGCTACTGCAATGCCCTACATGGGGAAAGAGACATAGCGAATCTGTAGAACTATACTACATTTCTAATTGGAAGTATTTGATGATATTATTATTATTATTACATCGATAGGATCTTAGAGATGGGAATACCCCTTTACCTGACACTGAAAAGTCAAAAATTGTTACAAGTCATACAGAAGGATGCAGCACTCTGGAAATTGCTAAGATATTTGGGATATGATCAAAGAACTATCAAACGTTTTGTTGCAAATAGTCAACAGGGTCGTAAAAAACACGTTGAGAAAAAAAACGCACGTTAACCGCCAAAGATTTGAGAAGAATCAAATGTTAAGCGACTAGAGGCCATTATCCTCCAGTGCTGTCATATTTCAGAATTGCAACCTCCCTGGAGGCCCAGAAGTACAAGGTGTTCAGTGCTCAGAGACATGGCCGAGGTAAGGAGGCTGAAACCGAACGACCACTGAGCAAGACACAGAAGTACAAGGTGTTCAGTACTCAGAGACATGGCCGAGGTAAGGAGGCTGAAACCGGACCACCACTGAACAAGACACAGAAGTACAAGGTGTTCAGTACTCAGAGACATGGCCGAGGTAAGGAGGCTGAAACCGGACCACCACTGAACAAGACACAGAAGTACAAGGTGTTCAGTGCTCAGAGACATGGCCGAGGTAAGGAGGCTGAAACCGGACCACCACTGAACAAGACACAGAAGTACAAGGTGTTCAGTGCTCAGAGACATGGCTGAGGTAAGGACGGCTGAAACCGGACCACCACTGAGCAAGACACAGAAGTACAAGGTGTTCAGTGCTCAGAGACATGGCCGAGGTAGGGGTGGCTGAAACCGGACCACCACTGAGCAAGACACAGAAGAGAAACACCAAGACTGGGTCAAAAAATATCTGAAGACAGATTATTAAAAGGTTTTATGTACAGGTGACATGAGAGTGACTCTTGACGGACCAGATGGATGGGCCCATGGTTGGATCAGTAACAGTCACAAACCTCCACTTCCACTCAGATGGAGGTAAGGTACTGCTATGGGTAAGTATTATTAACCTCTTCACCTTCCTGACAAGTCCAAATTTTACAATTCTGATCACAGTCACTTTATGTGGTAACAACTCTGGAGTGTTTCAAAATATCCCAGTGACACTGTTACGGATCCAGGTGGTGGAACCTCTGTGCTGCGGTGCAAGGAGCGACCAGAGGGGCATGACTAAGTATCTACTCGGCCTGACCAGGGTCGCATGGCAGCTCAGTCGACTCCGTGAACCAGGGAGGGACCGAGCAGAGGGACCAGGTACCACTCTGGGACCGACCTTGTATGAGAGCAGGTGACTCCCACGGGTCAGAAGGCAGGAACTGACCGGTACAGCGGAAGAGCACGGCAGGCAGGCTGACGGGTGGTCCAGGTAGTTAGGCAGGCTGATTCGGCTGATAGCCAGACAGGTGCTCCGGGTGGGCAAGCTGGCGGGCACAACAGATAACAGGCAGGTGCTTCCATGTAAGCAGACAGGCAGAGCCCATAGACAGACTGGCGGACTGGACTGAAGGCAGACTGTCGGCTGGAAAGTAGTCAGACTGGCGGACTGGACTGAAGATCAGACTGGTGGACAAGACTGACTTGCAGAAGATCTGAGGGCTGAAGCAAAGTAAGTATCACAAAGCAACAACCTTGCACGGGCACCTCCAAATGGAGGAGGTGCTTTAAATAGGGAGAGTCCTCCGGCCATTGGCCAGGGACGTTTTAGGGCGGCGCGCGCAGCCCCTTTAAAAGGTAGGGAGCGCGCGCGCATGCGCCCTAAGCACAGTGCCCGGTAAGCTGCGTGCACCAGCAGCAGCAGGGAGGCCGGAAGACGCCGGAGCAGGAGCGCAGCGGTAAGGGGGACGGCGTCTCTGCCTAGCAGAGGGCAGAGACGCCGATGCTACAGACTCTGAGACTGTTTTTTTTGTAACATGTTGTACTTTATGTTAGTGGTAAATTTAGGTCGATATTTTTTGCGTTTATTTGTTAAAATATCGGAATTTTGATGAAAATTTTGAACAGTTTATCCCAATTGTTTTACGAACCACATCCCAATTGAAGTGCTTTTGAGGGCCTATGTGACAGAGAATACCCAAAAGTGACACCATTTTAAAAACTGCACCCTTTAGGTGCTTCACAAGAATGAAAGCAATTTGGAAGGGAAAAAAAATGAAAATTTTACTTTTTCTCACAAAAATGTTGCTTTAGCCCTAAATTTAGCATTTTCACAAGAGTAACAGGAGAAAATGGACGATACAATTTGATGTGCAATTTTTACTGAGTACACCGATGTGGTGGAAAACTACTGTTAGGGCACACTGCTGGTCTTGGAAGGGAAGGAGCGCCATTAGACTTTTGGAACTCAAAATTGTCTGGAATAAATAGCGGACGCCATGTCGTGTTTTCAGAGCCCCTGATGTGCCTAAACAGTAGAAACCCCCCATAAGTGACCCCATTGCAGAAACTACACCCCTCAAAAATTTTTTATAGCTATGTGGTGAGAACCTTGAACCTGCAGGTGCTTCACAGAATTTTATAACGTTGAGCCGTGAAAATAAAAACAATCATATTTTTCCCACTAAAATATTGCCTTAGTCCCAAATTTTTTACTTTTACAAGGGTAACAGGGTAAAATGAAACCTAAAATTTGTTTAGCAACTTCTGAGTACATCGATACCCTATATGTGGTGAAAAACTACTGTTTGGACGCACAGCAGGGCTCAGAAGGGAAGGAGCGCCATTTGACTTTTGGAGTGCAAAATTGGCTGGAATACTGTAAATAGCAGATGCCATGTCGCATTTGGAGAGCCCCTGACGTGCCTAAACAGTGGAAACCCTCTGCAAGTGACCCCATTTTGGAAATTACACTCCTCAAGGAATTTATTTAGAGGTGTGGTGACTCTGAGCACCTTGAAACCGCAGGTGCTTCACAGAATTTTGTAACGTTGAGCCGTGAAAATGAAATAATACATTTTTTCCTCAAAAATGTTGGTTTTGCCTCAAATTTTTTATTTTCACAAGGGTATACAGGAGAAAATGGACCCCAAAATGTGTTGATCAATTTCTCCTGAGTATACTGATACCATATATGTGGTGTAAAGCTACTGTTTGGGTGCACGACAGGGCTCAGAACGGAAGGAGCACCATTTGACTTTGGGAGCGCAAAATTGTCTGGAATAGATAGTGGACGCCATGCCGCATTTGCAGGGCTCCTGAGGTGTCTAAAAAGTGTAAACCCCACACAAGTGACCCCAATTTGGAAACTACACCTCTCGAGAAATTCATCTAGGTGAGTAGTGAGCATTTTTAAACCTCAGGCGATTCAGAGAATTGTGTAACATTGGGATGAGTAAATGGAAAATTACCATTTTTTCCACTAAAATGTTGCTTTGGCCCAAAGTTTTTAATTTTCAGAAAATGTAATAGGAGAAAACAAATGTTACAATTTGCTATACAATTTTTCCTGAGTACTCCGGTACCCCATATGTGGTCAAAAACCTAGCACAATGCAGATCTCAGAAGGGAAGGAGCACCATATTGGAGTGCAGATTTTGCTGGAATGCTTTGAGGGGGGCATGTCACATTGACAGAGCTCCTGAGGTGCCAGAACAGCAGAACCCTCTGTAAGTGACCCCACTTTACAAACTACACGCATCAATGAATTAATCTAGAGGTGCAGTGAGCATATTGACACCACATGTGCCCTATAGAATTTTATGCCATTGGGTGATGAAGAAAGAATAATTACATTGTTTCCACTAAAATGTTGTTTTAGCCCCAAGTTTTTAATTTTTATAGGGTCAATAGGAAAAAATGGACCTCAGCTGGTTGTGCAATTTCTCCTGAGTGCGCCAATACCCTATATGTAATTTCCCTCGGGATCAATGAAGTGTATCGTATCGTAATCGGGAAATACTTTTCGGCACAGTGAAAAGCTCAGAAGGTAAGGAGAGCCATTTTATAGTGCAGATTTTGTTGTTATGGTTTGCAGGTATCATGTCACATTGGCAGAGCCCCTGAGGTGCCAGAACAGCAAAATTCCCCATAAGTGACCCCATTTTACAAACTACACCTCTCAATTAGAGATGAGCGAACCCGAACTTAAAAGTTCAGGGTTTATGAGTGTCCAGTGCTAAACTCCAAGCACAGACTTCTCCCAGAAGTCCGTTTTAATGATTGGAGTTCCGTGGGAAGTCCAGAGAGAGAGAGAATTTTCCAGTTGCAAAGTTCGGCCCCTATTGCTTTCAATGGGATTTGGGTTCAGGTTTCAGTTCGGGTACAGTTCTGGTACCTGAACCGAACTTTGGACTAAAGTTAGGGTCGGGTAACATAACCCAAACTTAAACGGGTCTACTCATCCCTACTCTCAATGAATTCATCTAGGGATGCAGTGATCATATTCACACAACGGGTGTGTCACAGAATTTTATACCATTGGGAGGTGAAGAAAAAATAATTAAATTTTTACTACAAAAATTTAGTTTTAGCCCTAGATTTTACATTTTCACACTAGAAAATGTGTAAAAATGGCACCAAAATTTGTCACACAATTTCGGCTGAACGTAGCAATAACCCATATTTGGCTGTAGAGTACTGCTTAGCCACATGGCGAGACTTGGTAGGGAAGGAGGGCTATTTGACTCTTGGAGAACAAATTTTCATAGAATAGTTTGCGGACTCCATATACAGAGTCACTATGCAGAAGAGCAGAATTCCCACTCAAGTGACCACATTTTGGAAATTACACCACTCTGGGAATTTATCTACCAGTGTAGTTAAATTTTGACTCCATTGGTGTTTTACAGCAACAAGCAGCAGTGGATGTTACTGAGCAAAAATTGAAAATCTGCCATTGTAGTGCCCGTACATGGTAGTGCCCAGACATTGTAGTGCCCAGTACATTATGCCCAGCTCATGATTCTGGAGACATGGACACCATAAATTAAGTGGGCTCTCATCGCTACAGAAGTACCAAGGATGTAAATGCTAACTGCGGTTTTGGCACACTGTGGGGCTTAGAAGGGAGAGGAGTGCAGAATTCGCTGGTTTTCTTTTAGGGAGTGAGTAGAAATTTTGCTTTTCCAGAGCCCTTGTGCTACAAGTAATGTGGAAGCCCCCAAAATTTCCACTGACAGATAACAGACCTGAGTGGGGACTTGTTTTTTTTGCGGATTGAGTAGAAGGTTTTTTTTGGGAACATTTTACATAGCATTTGGGATCACATTTATCCTGCACTCTACGCTGAGCACTTGCATAGGGGTTTCCATCTAAATATTTGCATGTCTCCATCTTCTTCATTATAGGCAATCTTCCTCCTGGGGTTCCGTCTGAATCATGTATTTTAGAGATTTACATGGAAACCCCAGTGTAAGCGCTCAGCGTAGAGCTAAATGTGAGATGAGCCTTACTGCTATCTTTGGGAGGCAGAATAAACAAATAAACAGCAGGTCAAGAATTGGTTTTATTTTTTTTTCGCCGTTCCTTGTGCGGTTTCAGTGATTAGATGACTTTATTCTTCGGGTTTGTGCAATTACAGTGATACCAGATTGATATTGTTTTTTTTTAATGTTTGGCAGCTATCACAAACTAAATACTTTTTTTTTTTTTACAAAATAAAATTTTTGCATCGCCATATTTTGAAAGCTATAATTTTTCTATATTTCTGATGACAGAGTCATGTGAGGACTTATTTTTTGCGGGATGAGTTGATGTTTTTATTGGTACCATTTTTGGGCATATAACATTTTTTGATTGCTTTTTATTCTGATTTTTGGGAGGCAGAATGAATAAAAAACAGCAATTCAGAAATTGTTTTTCATGCTGTTCTTCGTGTGGTAACAGTGATAAGGCAGCTTTATTCTTTGCGTCAGTAAGATTACAGTGATACCACATTTTTATAATTTTTTATGTTTTGCAGCTTTTACACAATAAAAACTATTTTATAGAAAAAAAAGAATTGTTTTTGATAGCTAAATTCTGAGAGCTATAACTTTTTTTATTTCTCCTCTGACATAGCTGTATTGTGCTTGTTTTTTTGCGGGACAAGATGATGTTTTCAGCAATACCATTTTTATTTACATTCGACTTTTTGATCATGTTTTATTCTATTTTTTATCTGGCGGTATGATGAAAAAGCATAGGTTTTTACCACGTTTTTTATTTTATTTTTCAGTGTTCACTTAAGGGGTTAACTAGTGTGACAGTTTTATGGTTCGGGTCATGGACCTGGCAATACCAAATATGTGTACTTTTTTATTTTATTTTTTACATAAATATATGTATTTATTGGTGTAATATTTTTTTTTTTACATTTTTACAATTTTTTAAAACTTTTTTTTTTTTTTTACTTAGTCCCTCTATGGGACTTTATCTTTTATTACTCTGAACTTTGGTATAATGTATTGCAATGTACCAGTATTGCAATGTATTATAACTGTCTGTGCTGACCTAACAGAAGCCTCTTAGACCATGCTCTTGTAGCGCCCGGAGGGTTCGGTTGCTACAGGGGTATTGCACCTCAACCAGAGGTGTGATATTCCACTCCTAGGTAAGGATGGAGTGTGGACCAGGGCTCAGTTAGCTGCACACACACATACACACTCCTCATTTCTGGGGGACAGCTCGATGGTGCTCCCATATAATTGCAGGCACAACTGACCATGTCCCTGGCTGGAGTGGGGAGGGGGGGAGAGAACTCAGTGGTGTGGGAGCAGAAGGGGACGGTTTCTGGAGCATAGGAAGGAGCTCACTGGAGTGGGGAGGGGGGGAGAGAACTCAGTGGTGTGGGAGCAGAAGGGGACGGTTTCTGGAGCATAGGAAGGAGCTCATTGGGTGCAGGTCACCTGAGCTCAGACACAGAGAAGTAGATAAAGGGTGGGAGCCATCTTAAGTCAGGGGTTCAGTTCAGTCAGAGCAGAAAGAGAATAGTAAGAGAGAGAGCTGACAGGGAGCAGCGGCTCAGCCTGAGCTCAGCTCCACGAGGCAGGCCTAGAGAGAAGGCCGGGGCCAGAAAGGAGAAGGAAGGAAGGAGAAGAGACAGAGGAGTGGAAGGACTCCAGAAACGAGAAGGCAGAAAGGACCCTAAGAGAGCAGAACGGACAGCAACCGTTGCAAACCCCATTATACCGGGTGAAAGGGTCAGGCCGTGGAAAGGTACCGGATCCCTAATTTGGTGGAGGCGAATCTACCCTCAGCCAAGAACTGGAGGTCGTGATCATTTATTGGTGCGCCCCCCCTGCCAAACCTGCTAGGAAGGCACCATATAGGATAGCGGGAAGCGGAGGCCAACGCTTGCCCGACACTGTCCGCGGTAGCTGGACAGAAGTTTGGTCACTGGTGGGGCACAAGAGGCCAGAGAAAGGACAGAAGGGAGTCCTGTGCCATACTCCTGAATTGCCTGGGGGTTGACCAAGCCCCCCACCTGGTGGATGCAGCACCGCTTGGGCAGTCATTGCTGACAGAAGTGACTTGGATATCAACTGTGAGTAAAAGACCCTGGACTGCACCATTGGACTCTGTGTGATTTATGCTGGGCCTGCACCATCACCCCCAGGATCCACCTACATTGCCCTGAGGCTACACTCTTCCCGTGGGGAGTTATCCTACCCCTGTGCTGCACACTAACACCAGCCTCAGCGGTCTGCCCTGCAGCGGCGGTTATCTCTGACCGCAATCCACGGGTGGCATAGTCGGACATTCAAAATCTATAAATAGACTGCCACAGAATTTGGTCTGACCGCCCTGAGCCACGGGATCGGGTTGCCACTACTACCCCCATCAGCACCGTACACTAGAGGGCCCGGTTCCGGGTACCCCACGGCCCAGGGGGCAAGTCACTCTCAGAATGGTCTAACAGGCTTGCTGTAGTTGGCAGATCCAGAGGTCATCATGATGACCATTGGGACCTCACGATGACGTCGTGGGGATGCTGATTGGGAGAGCAAGCCCCTCCCTCTCTCAGCCTTCTAAATGTTACTAATATCAACATGGGTTTACGAGGGACCGTTCCTGGCAAACTAATCTGATCAGCTTTTATGAAGATGTAAGTACCGGACTGGACCAAGGAAATACAGTAGATGTTGTGTATATGGACTTTTCAAAAGCATTTGATACGGTTCCACACAAAAGGTTGATACATAAAATGAGAACAATGGGGATAGGGGAAAATATATGTAAGTGGGTTAAGAACTGGCTCAATAATAGGGTAGTTATTAATGGAACGCACTCAGACTGGGTCACAGTTAACAGTGGGGTACCACAGGGGTCAGTATTGGGCCCACTTCTTTTTAACATATTTATTAATGACATTGTAGGGGACATACAGAGCAGTATTTCAATATTTGCAGATGACACTAAACTCTGCAGGGTAATCAATACAGAGGAGGACAATTTTATATTACAGGAGGATCTATGTAAACTAGAAGCTTGGGCTGATAAATGGCAAATGAGCTTTAATGGGGATAAATGTAAGGTAATGCACTTGGGCAGAGGAAATAAAATGTATAATTATATGCTTAATTGTAAAACACTGGGCAAAACTGTAACTGAAAAAGACCTGGGTGTGTAATGCAGGTGCCGGAATGCAACGCACAGAGACACAAGGCGAGAACAGTCAGAGATGTTTGTAAACAGTTTTGTACAACAGGTATACTGAAGCAAGGGATTAGCAACAAGGGTAATGAACAGTGGTTTGAAATATCAGAAAAATACGAAATTTCTCAAAGTAAGGCGCAGTCTCTTAAAATAAGGCGCAGTCTCTTAAAGTAAGGTGATGCCCTCAAGCATGAGAGACACCACACAAGTTCTTTAACCGTGAATTTGGCCCTAGGGGGGGTCACCGGTTATTCCCGCTAGGCCGTGAGTCTCTTTCCGGATGAATTCAATTAAATCACGTTGTGCTACTTTAGCCCCAACCGTTCCCCTCCCAACCTGAGTACTTAAACCCAATTGTCCCCGGTACCGTGGGTGAGCAGTGGAAGTGACGGCCCTGCTCACGTATGCAGCTCTTCTCTGCTTGGCTGTTGGAGGCAGTCTCTCGAGCCTTGGATAGGGGGGTCCAGGCCTCTTCTGTCGGCGGCCGACGTCGGGTTCCGCGAACTTACTCAGCACCGCGATCAGGTTCCTAGTATCCTCAGCAGGCACAGCACTCGGGTCACAACTGTGAGGGATCCGGAGCTCTTTTACCGGTGCCCGGCTGGAGCACCTCTTAGGCCTCTGGATTTGGCCTGTCACGCGGGGTTTCTCAGGACGCAGGGAGCACGTCTGCTCCTCTCTGCTGCTTGGCGCCAAAGACCCCTCAGGTTTGGCGCGCTGGCCTCTTACTCTCTGAACTCCTTCCTGGAAGTCACCTGATCTGGTCCAGCATCTGAATCTGCCCTCCCTGCAACTTCCCTTGTATATTTTGGTTCCGCTTGACTGTCTCTGGCCAGTAGATGGCAGTCTCACTCCATCCTTGAAACGTCATGTTGAAGTTCTTTTACAAGCTTTCTTGCTCGTTCTACAGGTGTATTGGTGGACGACAACCTCACGTTTGGTGGCCAGTGTCAGGCAGCTGCTGCAAAGGCAAATAAAATAATGGGATGCATTAAAAGAGGCATAGATGCTCATGAGGAGAACATAATTTTACCTCTATACAAGTCATTAGTGCGACCACACTTAGAATACTGTGTACAGTTCTGGACTCCGGTGTATAAGAAAGACATAGCTGAACTAGAGAGGGTGCAGAGAAGAGCGAACAAGGTTACTACAGGACTGGGGGGGTCTGCAATACCAAGACAGGTTATTACACTTGGGTTATTTAGTTTGGAAAAACAAAGGCTTAGGGGTGATGCCTTTCTTGAAAAGTATAATATTACACGTTATATATACTAGATTCCTTGGTAGGGTGTTGATCCAGGAAACTAGTCTGATTGCAGTATGGGGCCAGGAAGGATTTTTTTTCCCCAATGTGGAGCTTAGTGTTTGCCACATGTTTTTTTTTTGCCTTCCTCTGGATCAACATGTTAGGCTATGGGTTGAACTGGATGGACTTAGTCTTTCTTCAACCTTAAAAACTATGTTATTATGTTACTATGTTATCAATCACAGTATTGAGTGGGTTAAATGGCCCGGGCTGCACAGCTGCTGGCCGTAACAGCGGGAGCTTGGCTATAACTTACACCAAGTTCCCAGCTTCTGTGCCCACAAGATCGCCATGACGTAAGTTTACGTCATAGGTCATGAACCCCTTCCCAACCATGATTAAAAGGGCGTTAAATATGAGCTAGTTGGACCTTTTCGTGTGGAAGATGGACTCAAGATCAACTCCCAAACCTACTCCCAATATTTAGAAGGCTCTTTCTTCAAGTAGTAGTGCCGGAAAAAGTCTGCATCTTTCAAGAAAACCATGATTTTTATGCAGGACAATGCTCCATCGTAGCCTCAAAGTCTCCATTGCTCAACTGCCAGTAAGAGGAACATTCACCAAATTTTACATGTTGAACTCGACGCACAATGTAATAGTGACAGCAGAGCGGAATAAAACCTTTTTATTTGTTACTAGTCTCGCCTTGCAAAGATATTAGCAATCAATGTATTTGGCACCTAATAAGTTAACTTTAGATAAGTCCAAATGGGTGATTTCACTTGGGGGTGTACTACTTCTCCCTCTATGAGTTGCTATCTGATAACACCCACTTGGACTTAACAAAAGTTAACTTATCACCTGCCAATACTTTGATTGCTAACATCTCTGCAATGGAGAGGCAAAATAAAAGAAACAAGTTTTATTCCTCTCTGCAGTGACTATTAGACTGCGTGCCCACTATGCGTTTTTCGTTTTTTGCTGCGGAAATTCCACGGCAAAAACGCTTAAAAAACGCTTGGTAATACGTGCCCCATGGTCCCCAATGATAATCCGCATGTGCTGTGCACATGCTGCGGAAATTTCTGCTGTGGATTATCATTGCGGAAAAATGCGCAGCATGTCCATTAATTTTGCGGACACGCAGCGTAATTGCCGCCATTGAATTGCATTGAATCGCTTAATATCCGCATGACTACATGTGCACATGTGGATATTAAGCGATTAAATGTGCGGATTGTACCCGGGTCTAGAGAAGAGGAGACTCTCATCCAGAACCGGGTACCATAGAACCTGTAAAAAAAAGAATTTAAAATAAAAAATAAACATTTACTCACCTTCTGATGTTCCCCGGTGTTTTCTCCGGTGCGTCCGGTCTTTTGTACGGCTCGCAGTGGTCTAAAAGGACCTGCGGTGAGGTCATTTAGTCATGTGACAGGTCATGCGACAGGTCATAAAATAAAAACAAAATATTCGGAAGGGCCTGCCAGATCATGTTTCTGCAATTCACGAATCTGTCAGGAATTCTCTTCAATAGAAATGATTTTAGACAGAGCATGAAAGCATTTATCGTTTGGTTTTAAAGGGGGAAAATCTGTCCTTACATGGTCCTGAACATGGTGAGTAATCGAAAGTTGATATATTACAAGGTTGAATAATATTTTATTATACACTCAACATTGAAATTGGAACACCGAGAAAGAAAAGTCGTGGAATTATTGAAATCACTGGACGGACAGACATGTTAATGATATGAAAGTGATAAGAAAATGGGGATAGTCGGACGTGTGATGGTGAGGAGCGGTGGAGAGGTGTGCGGTAAAGTAAATATAAGGATTACTTTTTAACATTTTGATGACCTGTGGTCACCATGTTGCAGCATCTGCGTGAAAGCAAATTAAAAAAATGATACATTTTGGCAAATGAATATTTTTGCAAAATTCCAGTAGAACTCAATTCCACTCAAATTTATTCACTCATTTCTACCATTTGGGCCAAATTCTTCCTTGTTTGCTTTAATTGAAGAGGAGAATCCTACACAAGATTTTGGAACCCATAGTAAAGAAGACCAGCTAACCAGGACCTGGGCCCCCTGACTATAATGGCCCCATAAAAGCTGCATGTTCTTCTCCTATGTTAAGTATGTGACGCGCCCCCTGGGCCGAGGGGTACCCGGAGCTGGGCCTGTAGATGCTGGGGTTTGTAGTCACCGTGGCGGTGACCCGGTCCGTGACCAAAGTGGTCAATCTAAGGGTAGTTTATGTATATCTGTTATGTATAGTCCGACTACGCCACCTGTGGAATGCGGTTATTGGGAACCACCGCTGCGGAGCAGTCCGCTGAAGCTGGTGGTATGTGCAGCAAGGTGATGTAACTCCCCACAGGAAGAGTGGAGCTTCAGGGCAGCGTGTATGGATGATGGTGATGGTAGTACAAGGTATCAGTAATGACAACACGGAGTCTTTGTAGTGCAGTCCCAGGGTCTTTACTGTTGGCAATTATATGGGCCCCAACGGGAGTACCAGCTAGTGATCAGTCTGGGAACAATCCTAGAGTCCTCCTGGCCAGGTGAAGTTGTAGGCCTGCCGTTTTGACTATACTCTTTGGCTATCCCGCTTATAGTCGTGTTGTAGCCCACGTCCCTGAGTGTAACGTGCTGCGCTCACCCGTATGGCTGGCGACTCGGGCCTTGTGTATTCCTCGCTCCTCTGTGGCGGTACGGGTCCTTTCGTGTGGCTGAGTCTCCGGGCTTCTGTTGGGCCAGGAGACCTGCAATCTCCTGCCCTGCGGTATCTGCTGCTGGGTATGCTGGGTATGCAATCCCCACAGCCTCGGACTCCGGCGTCCGGTCCTCTGTGGATACTATCCAGGACGAGCTAGCTCCAGCTCCAGTCCCTGGCTCTTTACTCCTTCGTGTCCTACTTGACTCCGCACACTGAACTCTAGACTCAGACTCCCTAACCCCGCCTCCAGATCCAGTTATAAAGGGCAGGATCCTCCCCTTTCTGGTCTGGGGCAGGAGGTGTTGCATGTAATGTGTTCCTGACCAGGAAACTCCTGTTTTGCTCCCAGACATGGTATTACTACCAATGTGGCAACCAGACCATCTGGGGTGCCACATATGCCCTTGCTTTCTCCATTAACACTATGCAAGGGGAAACCTTACCCTAAGGCAGCAGGTTTGCCAAATTATAGGGCATTATTTAGTCATATATAACCTACTTGCACAGTTTTACGATCTCTAAGTTAGGAAAGTGAAGTGGTAGGGGTTGCCATCTCACTTTTGGTCTAGGCTTGAAGGCCTCCCGTGTATGGAGCTCATACAGAGCCCTATCTAGTCAACTCCAGATTTAAATTATTTTGTTTTCGACCAAAGATTATATTGTAATGATATTAACAGCTTGAATTTGGTGCAGTAATCCTTATCAGGAAGCAGATAATAGTTTTTACTTTGTAAACAGTCATTACTTTAGTAACATGAGTAAATGGGCAGAGATTAAGAGGACTTGAAGCTCTGAAGAGCTTTGTGCTGGAGCCAAGCATTTGATGATTACACATGCATGTGCCAAATGGATGTATACAGTGTAATTTACACTGATGGTGGGTACGTGTCTTTAGAAATGCATCCCAGACAAAGTGCCAAGTGTCTTAGCCTTATGTAATAATAATTTATTTTAACTGCACTGTGTGGTATGAACATTGGAGCCAACAGCAATATACATTGTACATGTCTTATACCACTCAGCCGTAATCTTCAGGTACATATTATAAGCAATGTTAATGGAAAATTCCACTGATTCCGGAAATTACAGAGTTACTTATGTATTTTATTTTCTGGACTTCATTTGCAGTACCTATGGATATCAGTCTACCACCATTGTCATATAGGAGAAAATCGGGAAGTCAGGTAGAATGAAGCATTTTTACGATTCTGGTCCAGATTTAGAGGGTTCATTCGAATTTACAGTGGCATGTAAAAGTTTGGGCACCCCTGGTTAAAATGACTGTTTTTGTGAACAATTAAGCAAGTTGAAGATGAAATTATCTGTAAAAGGCCTAAAGTTAAAGATGACAGATAGACTTTATATTTTAGTCAAAAAAAATCTACAATTTCATCTTTTATATTTTAAAAATTACAAAAAGGAAAATGGGCCAATGCAAAAGTTTGGGCACCCTGCATGGTTAGTACCTAGTAGCACCCCCTTTTTTAAGCTATCACAGCTTCTAAATGCTTCTTGTAGCCAGCCAAGTCTTTCAATTCTTGTTTGAGGGATTTTCATCCATTTTCCCTTGGAAAATTCTTCCAGTTCTGTGAGATTTCTAGGGCGTCTTGCATGTACTGCTATTTTCAGGTCTAGCCACAGATTTTCAATGATGTTCAGATTAGGGGACTGTGAGGGCCAGTATATAACCTTCAGCTTGCGCCTTTTGAGGTAGTCTGATTTTGACTTGTATTTAGGATTGTTATCCATTTGTAGAAGCCATCCTCTTTTCAACTTCAGCTTTTTTACAGATGGTGCTGTGTTTGCATCAAGAATTTGTTGAAATTTCATTGAATCTATTCTTCCCTCTACCTGTGAAATCTTCCCCATGCCATGGGCTGCAACACAACCCCAAAGCATGATTGATCCACCCCCATGCTTAATTGTTGGTGAGATGTTCTTTTCCTGAAATTCTGTGCCCTTTTTTCTCTCCACACATACATTTTGATCATTGTGGCCAAAGAGTTCTATTTTAACCTCATCGGTCCACAGCACTTGTTTCCAAAATACATCAGGCTTGTTTAGATGTTCTTTTGCATACTTCGGATGCTGAATTTTATGGTGAGGACGCAGGAGAGGTTTTCTTCTAATGACTCTTCCATGAAGGCCATATTGTGCAAGTGTCTCTGAACAGTAGAGCAATGTACCACAAATCTTTCTAAATCTATCTGAACGTCTTTTGCAGTCACGCGGGGGTTCTGATTTGCCTCTCTAGCAATCCTACAAGTAGCTCTCACTGAAATTTTGCTTGGTCTTCCAGACCTTATCTTGACCTCCACTGTTCCTGTTAGCTGCCATTTCTTAATTACATTTTGATCTGAGGAAACTGCAACTTGAAAACGCTTTGCTATCTTCTTATAGCCTTTTCCTGCTTTGTTTGGCTTCCACCATTTTCATTTTCAGAGTGTTAGGCAGCTTCTTAGAAGAACCCATGGCTGCTGTTCTTTGGCACAAGGTTAGAGAAGGCTGGGTTTTTATAAAGTTGGAAAATTTGCATCACCTGGCCTTTACTAACGATGATAGTAAACAAGCCATAACCCAAACTTTTACATGCCACTGTATACCGTGTCAATAACATAGAAACAAAAATACAGAAATTGTGATGAACTCCAAGCACTGATTAGACAAGAATGGGCTGTCATCATTTGGCTGACATCCAGCTTCCAGGGCAAAGGGAAGAAGTCTTGAAAAATGAGGGACAACACTGTAAATATTGAGTCTTTACATAAACTTGATGTATTTGTCGATTAAAGTATAAAAAACTTATGAAATGCTGATAATTGTTCTTCAGTAACCATAGAAACATCTAAAAACACTGAAGTAGTAAAGTTTGTGAAACCCAAAATTTGTGTCAGTTTTAAAACTTTTGGCCACGACTGTAAATGTTGCAGTGGAGGTGGATTACACAGGAAAAATAAACTGTTACTAGTGGATTTACGCCTACACAAAAAACATTTGTTTGACTATAATAAATCCATATTCACTAGTGATTGTATCCCCTCTCTAGTGTTTGGAAGCCTTTACTAAAGAGTAGGTGAAACTAAATGAAAAAAAGGCTAAAAACCCATTTATTAAAAGATTTTTTTTGCAGCAAGTTATGACCTTTCGACGTCCATAAAGTGCCATTTTTTTTTCCACTTAGACTTTATGGTCTCGCATTTCAAAGTGGAAGGACACTTAAAAAGTCTTGTCCGGTACCATAAGATTGAGCAATTGCAATCACCCGTACGGTAAATGCATGCAGTTTGGATTTTTCTGTACATAAAACCCACGGTCAATGGCGTACCGCTAATAGTGGCAGACCACGCCACTCCTGGGTCCATAAGTCGGGGGGGGGGGGACTGGTATCAGTGCCAGCACTGGCTCCCCACCATTTTTAATACGCTCGTGTGACCCTAGCCTTAAAGTGATTCTGTCACCTCCAAAATTCCTTTTAGGCTAGAGTCACACTAGCGTATTAAAAATCGGTCTGATTTTCATCCAAAAAAGTGGGACTTTTTTTTTTCTCATCCATATGCAATCCACTTTTTTACTCAGCAGCTCTTAATCACTTACAGTTTCCTATGTTACAGAATTGCAGTGTATTCGTAAAAATCGGATGCTATACTGTGGCTCTGTATGGGATCCGATTTTATTTCTCGCACCCAGGGTCATCAGCCCTGCCCCATTGAATAATATTGGTCCAACTGCTGTCCGATAAAAAATTGGATAGCACTAGTCCGATTTATACACTGGTATGAGCGACCCCTTAGGCTGACTATACAGTGTTGTGGGGGATTTCACCCTTATAAAAATCATATTAGTACTGTACCTGCTACTGGTACAGTGCTTGCGAAAATAACTCTTAATCCATATGCAAATGAGGAGTATTTGGTGCACCCATCCTTGGTCATGAGCTGGCTGCACCGTTACGATCCCTCTTTGGGACTGTACTGCCCTAATTTCTGATGGACCGTGCTCGTTCCTAGAGTGAATGCTACCGCACATGTGTGCATGCGCACTGATACTAGTTGCGCCAGTCGCGCGTGTACACAGTGGCTGGAGGCATTCTCCTTCTTGGTTTCTTTCTGCTGATGCCACTTATACGCCCAGAAGTGTGGCATACGTAGAGAGCCAGGTCGGAGAATGCACCCAGTCTGTGGTAGCACGCAGACGGCACAGCCAGTGTTAGTGCGCATGCACACATGCAGGGCAGCATTTGCTCTGGGAGTGAGTGCTGGCCATCACAAGCTAATGCAGTCCCAAAGACACAAATTGAGGGGGGTAACAGTGCACCCAGCTCATGGTTACGCCATGGGTACACCAATATCCACTAATTTGCATATGGATTAAAAGTTATTTTCACAAGCGCTGTCCAAGTAACAGTTACAGTACTAGTATCATTTTTATAGAAGTCCCTGTATCATTGTATAGTTGGTCTAAAAGGCATTTGGGGGGTGACAGATATCTGTTAAAGTAACTTTGCATTAAGTGATCAATTTTTCTTGACAAGATCAAAATTGAGACTATCAACATGTCAGCAGTGTGTGATACACAAAATGCAATGACTGTCACACTGAAGGAATGTAATCTGGGGGAGGTAAATTACATCAGGGAGGAGGCCCAGGGACTTCGGGACACTGGATCTACCATCACCCTGGTCAGCCCAGATACTGTCCCCCCAGAGCTCCCTTTACCAGGCCGCCAAGTGACCATCCCCCTAACTGGGTGTCAGCACTCTGGGGTTGGTCGCAATGGATCCAAGTTTGGTTCTCATTGGGCACGTGGGGAGTTTCCCAGGACAAACCGGGGATCAGGGGGAGATATGGAGGACCTCACAGAAGGGACAGACCCCTGAACCAGCTAACTAAATACAGAGTTCTCGTCTCAGGGCTTCCCCCATTGGGAAGTTGGCAGGATCTGAAAGATCATATGAGAAAAGCTGGAGATGTCTATTATACTGATGTATACCAGAGTGGAATGGGGACTGTGGAGTATATTCACAAGGGTGACATGGAATATGCTTTGAGGAAACTGGATGATACAAAATTTTGTTCTCATAAAGGCGAGACCTCTTACATTCGTGTCTGTGCTGAAAAAGTGGGGGAGGAGTGTGACGACCTGGCCACTTACTAAATACTTTTCCAGCACTGAGCACCCATTTTCATCTATCTTATTTTTGTATTTTGTTAGAAATTTGCTTGCTGTGTTTTGTTAATGATTTGTTTGCTCATCAGTTCAATCTCATGTATCCATTCCATTCAGTCACCTTATCTCAGGGGCCTTGGACCATTGTTCTTTCAGCCAAGGGACCCCTTATGTAGATGAAAAGAGTGGACACAGTGGAGCTGTCACCACAGGAGGTCTTACATGCAGCCTCATGTTAAATTAAATGCTTATGGGGGAGGGTGTCATCACTTCTGACCTTTGGAGGGGCTGACCCCAGGGAGGAAAACAGACACATGCTTGAATGAGGAGTTGTGTGGAAGGATTGAAGGAAGAGGATGGAGACAGTAGACTTGGAAGGATGGATTGCTAAACATGTTACCATTATGGATTATGTCGTTTGGATTTAAACTTTCTTAAAAGGACTGCTGCTACTGGATATCCGTGCTTTCATCGTTTTATCTGCCGTCTAGAGGATCATGGACTGTGGCAACAGACTATACTGGCTGGAGATACGAAATCTGTGGGCCAACCAAAAGTTGGGAGACAGTGAGTATGGCCTTATACAAAGCCAGTGGAACTCCTGAACCCAGATTGGGAACTTGAGGACTGAGAGAACTGTATTTTGGCTATTTACCTGGAATTGCTTTATTACCATGGCTGTGATCAATAAAATATTGTTGCATCATTAACCTGCCTAGGTGATTACTTACAACCCACAACCTCAGATCTTTACAGAAACCTTGTAAAAAGTTTTGCAAAACAAAAACACAACTTTAAATTAACTTTGCTCCCTTAAGATTACACCTTCAGATTAAGGATACTAAGACTGTCTTTATTATGAAACTGTGACGAATTAGAGCTCAGCATTCATTTCTTATATTGCTGTGGAAAATGGTAGCTAAGCTCTGATTGGTTCCTCTGGGCAGCAAACATACTCTAATTGTCAGACAGTTTTGATAAATTAGGCCTAATGCGTTTTACTCTTTTCGGCTATTTATATATATAAATATTTAGAAAGACTTCTCTTATGGTTTGCTTTAAAAATAGTTAGTTTAGTCTACTTTACAATAAAGTCATTGAAAATTGTGAACGTTCTCGGTTCAATTTTATGTTGATGGACAAAGACAAATATATGCAATTAGATGGAAACATTAAAACTGTCATAGAAAAGACCAACCAGAATGGTAATGAGTTTTACAGTCTTAGGCCACGGCCCCACTATCCGTATTCGGTCAGTATTTTTTCTCAGGAGTGGGAGACAAAACCAGGAGTGGGTGATAAATACAGAATTGGTGACTTGTTTCTATTCTACCTTTTCTCTGATAGTTCCTCACCTGGTTTTGGCTCCCACTCCTGAGAAAAATACTGACCGAATACTGATAGTGGAGCCGTGGCCTTAATATTAGATAGATAGTTTTGATAAATGACGTTTGGAGTACTTTAAATGCTATGTACAGAATTCTTTCTAAATATAATCTTCATTAACAAATTTTCTACCATTATGCTGCTGCAAAGTGTATATCATTTATCTAGCTGAGTCCTTTTGCAAAAATGTTCCAAATCCATCAGATCTCCTGATCGGTTCTGATGACTCTTTCTTCTTTCTTCCTCCCTTTTCTCAGGGTTAGAGATAGCAGCTGGCAGGGAGTTGTACACAGATATTCATAATGTGGAAAGCAAAGAAAGTATGTACAGTCTCAGGCAGAAGAAAAAAACAGGCTGTAGAAAAGAAGGAAAGCACATTAAGAGGAAATAACTGCATGATAAAAGCTGTGCTGATATCTGAGCTAATAAGGACAGCAGCAGCCTGGAAACACACAGACCTCACATCCAGCCTATATTACTAGGAGAGACACTCCCACAACAAAAAAATCTGAGACTTGGATCAGGCTGTGAATTGTGTCTCAGGAGGTCTGAAAATGAATAAATGACTGAAACATAGTGCAATGTTATTAACTAAAGGTAACCACTAACAAGTGTAAAATCATTTTTGCAGCAAGAAGGCTGAATATACAGTGCTTTGAAAAAGTATTCATACCCCATGAATTTTTCCACTTTTGTTCATGTTGCACTCACAAACTTAAATGTATTTTATAAGGATTGTATGTGATATATTACCAACACAAAGTAGCAAGGAAATGAAAGTACAGAGGAAATGATGTATAGTTTTCTAAATATTTTAAAAATATAAATCTGAAAATTGTGACGTGCATTTGTATTCAGCCCCCCTGAGTTAATACTTTGTAGGGCCACATTTCACTGCAATTACTGCTGCTAGTCTTTTGTATCTACCACCTTTCCACACCTAGAAACTGAAATTTTTACCCATTCTTCTTTAAAAACGAACACTAGCTCAGTGAGATTGGATGGAGGCGCCTGAGAACACAATTTTCAAGTCTTGATACAGATTCTCAATGGGATTTATGTCTGGACTGTGACTGGGCCACTCACACACATCCATTGTAGGTCTGGCAGTATGTTTAGGGTCATTGTCCTGCTGGAAGATGAACCTACATCCCAATCTCAAATTATGCTACTTTGTGTTGTATATATGACATAAAAAGCCAATAAAATACATTTAATTTTGTGGATGTAATATGAAAAAATGTGGAAAAGATGAATAAACCACAGTGGAGCATGGGTGTTCATATTCTGGAATGTTCACTACCGGCATGCAGTGGAAGAATCATCTCATTAGTGAGTGGAAACACATAACATTGTAGTGCACAGTCACTAATTACTTTAGTTAAAGGGGTTGTTCACTACTAACTAGACAAAGCTAGCTTAAAGGGGTTGTCCGGCCTTAGGCTACAAGTCTGCAGGTGTGGCATCCTGTTGTTCACAGGTACCACAGGACCCAAAAGGGTGCATGGACGGACTTCTCCACAAGAGGCCCTCATTACATACAAACACCTCCACCCTTCCACCTCATACCACCAGAGGGAGCCCGTTAGGGATATATATATGGAGGGTGGAGCCAGGCAGTCAGACAGAGTCAGAGAGTCTGAGAGCGTGCTGACGCTGAGAGCAGCGAAGACGCAGCACGTCTGCTGCTGTGTTCTGAGGGCCCCGAGTGTGGCCGAAGGCAAAGAGGAGAGGAGAGAGAAGTTGAGGGGGCAGAGGAGCATCATAGGCTCACCCCCGAGTATACAAACCGGACACTGGGTCTGCGCCTACAGGGTCCCTTTATACCCAGTAGGGATCACCGGAATACCAAGAGGACTACAAGTCCCTGGCCGACCTGAAGCTAAACTCATTACAGGACCAGGAACCACGAAGGCCCCGGCGCCCAGGGATAGTGGTTGCCAGCGGAAGGTCCTACTACCAAGCGACAGGTGAAGGAACAGCACGACACATAAGCTAGACCCAGTTGCAGGCTGGCCAGGAGCTTAGAGAGAGCGAGACACGGACCAGGAGGCCTTATACCCGCTCACTGGGGAGAAGTCCTGAAGTGCACCCTTCCTACCGAGTACCCTGGACCGTACCTGACATCCGCACCAGTAAAGGTATTGAAGCGAATCCCCTGTCTCTGTCAGTTACTCCTGCTGCGCCATCCCGACTGCACTACAAGCCCCAGCATCACCACCCACCATCAAACTCTACAGTGCCCTGAGGCCCGCTCCACCTGTGGGGAGCTGTTCCATCCTAGCTGCCTATCAACTGCCTCAGAGGTCTGCAGCAGCGCTGGTACAAATTACCAGAAACCACAGGTGGCGTCACGATCAAACTACAAATCCCATATAAACTATCCCCTTTTTGTTGACCGCCCTGGGCCACGGACCGGGCCAGCCACTGTGACATATTCCCCCCAGCATCCATAGGCCCGGACACCGAGTACCCCACTGCCCTGGGGGCGCGTCACAGGCACTCTATATGTCACTCTATGTGACTGCTGACTTGCGAATCCTCACATCATGCGCACTGTAATCTCGGTAAAGTCGGGGACATCCCAAGCCAGAAACTGAGTGAGATCTATGTGAACCTTTCTCAAAAGTGGACGAACCCAAGCTGGCTAGGAATGTTCCCAGGCGAGATTGGGGGCAGGAGTAAATGGTCCCTATGTTACCGACCCTAATGTTAGTAAGAATGAAGATGAAGAAAAATGGCTACAGCTATATGAGGGTTTTTTCTTTTGCTTTCCTCTGGATCAACATGGAGGCTGAAATTCGAAGGACTTTTATCTGCTTTACAAATGATGTTACCATGCCCCCCACCTACCATTTGCCAGTTATAATGCTGGTGCTTTATGTGTCTTTGTGCCTTCTTACCAGGGCCCAACTTCTACCTCAGCATCCTCCAATGCTCCTGATAAATATAGCCTAAACCTAAACATGCAAACTCATCTTGGCTAGCATTTTTTAATGCTTTAGTATAACAATAAAATTTCAATTTCATGACAGTGAGAAAGGCTATTTTCCCAATTTGGGGGAAGTTATTTCATGTTTGACCCTCTGATTTGTGTTTTTCACCCTCCCCAATGTCTCTGATCATATATTAGAACTTCTGTACTGCACCTACTGTACTTGCCTTTGAGCACTTTCCGTATCTCCCAAAGGTGAACTTAGTTATTTCTCTTGTGCATTCAAACAAAAAAAAATGCATGTAATTTTTCAGAGTATTTTCCTCTTGAAGCATTGGAATCAAAGCTGGCCTTAGTTTGGTTGGTGCCTGGTTCAGCTCCTTACAGGATGCCATGTACAACTTAAAGAGGTTGTCCACTATTTGGACAATCCCTTCTGGATCCCTATGCCCCTCCCCCAGTGCAATAATAACACTAAGGCTATGTTCACATGGTGCACTATTGCTGCTTTTTTTTCTGTAGGCAAAACCTGTTCTCTTGGCAGTAAAGACGCTCCTTGCAAAAAGCAGGTTTTGCTGAGCTTTGCTGCTTTTTTTGCTGTTTATTTGCTGCATTTTTGTCAGGTACATTTGTCTCTTGTGCATGCTGATAAAATTTAGTGCATATAAAAAAAATCTGATTCAACTTGTACCAAAAACGCAGCAAAAAACAGATACCTGCGTTTTTGCAGTGTTTTTGCACTACTTATTGCTTTCTGTGGGTGAAAAAACACTAACAGACATGACATGCTGCAGTTTGCAAAAACACAGCAGTTTTCCAAATCAGTCAGGAAAAAAACAATGTGTGTGCAGGAGATCTCTGAAATCTCATAGCCTTTTCTGGTACTGTAAAACGCAGCTTAAAATTTGCATAAAAAAAAGCAGCAAAAACGCAACGTGTGAACATAACCTTATACTCATCTCTAGTGCTGTTCCAGCAGTGTCAGCTCTGACTTTCCTGAGGATCACATGACATTGTTATGCGAAACAATCCCAGTGACCAATCAGTAGCCGTTTCACTGTCCCCTCCTTCGGACAAATCAGACACCCATAGGAAGTGAAGGAGGAGTCGCCGCTGCTTTCAGGGGGAAACATAGGACTTGATCTGCGGCCAATAAGGATCTACAGTGCTCACATCTCCCCCCGGACGCCTGATGTTTATCCAAAGGAAGTGTGAGCGCAGGAGCCCAATAGTGGCAACTGATTGGATGCAGTGCTCTCTTGACATAATGTTATGCGAGCCTCGGGAGACCCAGCACCGATATCACTGGAACACCACCTGCACATAGGTTGAATATGGTGTTTTCATTTTACAAAGGGGAATATAGAATTTTACGGGTAGTGGACAACCCTTTTAAGTTTTTACAGGCCCTAAATGTTGCCATTGTATGACACAATGAACCTGCACATATTTTTGTGCTGTCATGTTTATACCGTGGGAAACCTGCAAAAAATCATGGTTTACTGCTGTAAGGGGGTGACCGGAACAGTCATGCACCTCTTCCCTCTTTGTGCACATAATGTTGTACTCTGTGTTTATATCTGAGTATGTACAGTGGTGGCCAAAAGTATTGTCACCCCTGCAATTCTGTCAGATAATACTCAGTTTCTTCCTGAAAATGATTGCAATCACAAATTCTTTGGTATTATTATCTTCATTTAATTGGCTTGCAAGGAAAAAACACAAAAGAGAATGAAGCAAAAATCAAATCATTGATCATTTCACACAAAACTCCAAAAATGGGCCAGACAAAAGTATTTGCACCCTCAGCTTAATACTTGGTTGCACAACCTTTAGCCAAAATAACTGCGAACAACCGCTTCCGGTAACCATCAATGAGTTTCTTACAATGCTCTGCTGGAATTGTAGACCATTCTTCTTTGGCAAACTGCTCCAGGTCCCTGATATTTGAAGGGTGCCTTCTCCAAACTGCCATTTTGAGATCTCTCCACAGGTGTTCTATGGGATTCAGGTCTGGACTCATTGCTGGCCACCTTAGAAGTCTCCAGTGCTTTCTCTCAAACCATTTTATAGTGCTTTTGGAAGTGTGTTTTGGGTCATTGTCCTGCTGGAAGACCCATGACCTCTCAGGGAGACCCAGCTTTCTCACACTGGGCCCTACATTATGCTGCAAAATTTGTTGATAGTCTTCAGACTTCATAATGCCATGCACACGGTCAAGCAGTCCAGTGCCAGAGGCAGCAAAGCAACCCCAAAACATCAGGGAACCAACGCCATGTTTGACTGTAGGGACCGTGTTCTTTTCTTTGAATGCCTCTTTTTTTTCCTGTACACTCTATGTTGATGCTTTTTCCCAAAAAGCTCTACTTTTGTCTCTGACCAGAGAACATTCTTCCAAAATGTTTTAGGCTTTCTCAGGTAAGTTTTGGCAAACTCCAGCCTGGCTTTTTTATGTCTCGGGGTAAGAAGTGGGGTCTTCCTGGGTATCCTACCATACAGTCCCTTTTCATTCAGACGCCAATGGATAGTACGTGTTGACATTGTTGTACCCTCGGACTGCAGGGCAGCTTGAACTTGTTTGGATGTTAGTCGAGGTTCTTTATCCACCATCCACACAATCTTGCATTGAAATCTCTCATCAATTTTTATTTTCCGTCCACATCTAGGGAGTTTAGCCACAGTGCCATGGGCTTTAAACTTCTTGATGACACTGTGCACGGAAGACACAGGAACATTCAGGTCTTTGGAGATGGACTTGTAGCCTTGAGATTGCTCATGCTTCCTCACAATTTGGTTTCTCAAGTCCTCAGACAGTTCTTTGGTCTTCTTTCTTTTCTCCATGCTCAATGTGGTACACACAAGGACACAGGACAGAGGTTGAGTCAACTTTAATCCATGTTAACTGGCTGCAAGTGTGATTTAATTATTGTCAACACCTGTTAGGTGCCACAGGTAAGTTACAGGTGCTGTTAATTACACGAGTTAGAGAAGCATCACAGGATTTTTCAAACAGTGCCAATACTTTTGTCCACCCCCTTTTTTAGGTTTGGTGTGGAATTATATCCAATTTGGCTTTAGGACAATTCTTTTTGTGTTTTTCCATTGAAGACAAATTAAATGAAGATAATAATACCAAAGAATTTGTGATTGCAATCATTTTCAGGAAGAAACTGAGTATTATCTGACAGAATTGCAGGGGTGCCAATACATTTGGCCACCACTGTATATGACCTGATGTCTGATGTATTAGTTACAGGTTCAGTATAGGTTAAGTGTAGGTAGACTAATAGATTAGTAGAAGGGTAGTGCAGAGGTGGGCACAATAGCATAGGAAGTATTTATTTATTAGTCAGGAAACAGTTAAGGGGTTCAGGAGCTGCTCCAGTGTGGGAGGAGCAGGATAGTGAAGAACTGGGGCACTTCCTGATTGCAAGGGAGTTGTAATTAGAGTCAGAGAGCAAGATGTGACAGAGCAGTAGGTGGAGGTCCAGGGGGCACTGTGGCGCCCCTGAGGGTCCGACCGCCACAGGAATGCTGCACTTCTCTAATGGAGTGTAGTGTGCCTCCTCTGAGGTAAGGCCAGTGTGATAGTCGTGACCTAACCTTTTGCATCCAACACCACACTTCTCCACCAGAGGGAGCTAGTATGCACTAGGTGCTGCTCCCCTGGTTACAGGGAGACTGGGGAACACAAAGTGGTAGGAACCAGTTAGTGGGTGAGGGTGGAGGACTTACAAGTTAGTTACACTTTAAATCTAATATTTAATGTAAGGCCATCTTGGCTCTGGGGTTTTGTCTGACTGTTCTTGACTGATGCCTGACAGTACTCGGCTGTACTATGGCTGTACCCTGACTGGTGTCAGAACTTGATCTCCTACCCTGAAAGTGGATCCTGTGTGGACCTGCAGGGGATGGAGACACGGCCCTAGTCCCTAGTAGTGTTGAGCCACCCCCGTAGTGTTCGAGTTCGGTTCGGTTCGTCGAACACCCGTGTGTTCGCCGAACTGTTCGTCGAACACCTTCGAACACCGTTAAAACCAATGGCAGGCAAACAAAAACACATAGAAACACATAGAAAACACCTTCAAAGGTGTCCAGAAGCTGACAAACTGCTCAGAAGACATAACTAACACATGGAAAAGTGACAAGTACATATAGTCATGCGAAAAGAAAAGAGGTGGAGGAGTAAAAGGAGGGGGAGACACAGATATAGGCATGTCATGCCCTTCTAAAATCCAAAAAGTGAGAAGCCGACACGGCCAGTCAGTTCCTGCCTGTGCCACCTCCGTGTCGCCGGGTTTGTGCCAGAGCCGCGGTGGACCCTGACGGCCAGCCCCCCTCTCCCAATACTGGTGCCTGTCCGCTGGTGGGTCGAGCGAGCCCCCCTGTGGTGGAGGCAGCTCTAAGCTTTTTAATTTAAATTGTCTCTCTAATTTGAATGAATACACTTTAAATCCATTTACAAGGATCTATTGGAGGGCAAGTCTCATGCCAGCAGCCGCGTAATTCCAGCTCCAGTAGCGTCCACTAAAGCTGCTGCAGTTAAAAAGCTTTTATAAGGATCGAGCTCGGCTGTCCACCGCAAGGCATCCTACTGCCAGTCCCAGCCCCTATGCCTTGGGGTGCCTCCTGATGCTCTTCACTGAGTATCCCGTGGTCCCGAAGCATTTCCTTTGAAAAAATGAAGTGTCCAAACTACAGGTGGTGTAGCTTGCTTAACAGCCGGGATAATCCGCTGACTAGCAGACCCTGCTACTAGGCACAAAGTATTTCCTGGGCTA
Source organism: Phyllobates terribilis (assembly GCF_046119375.1). Taxonomy (NCBI): domain Eukaryota; kingdom Metazoa; phylum Chordata; class Amphibia; order Anura; family Dendrobatidae; genus Phyllobates; species Phyllobates terribilis. The sequence continues at coordinate 106,685,200 of NW_027362762.1, forward strand.
GATGCAGTTAAAAATTTGTAATTAGATACTCTCGTTGGATGCTGAGAAAGCATTCCATAGAGTCTCCTGGCACGCCATATATGATTCTCTTAAAAAGCTTGGGGTAGGGGTCTAGGGGACCCTTTTATTGCCAAAATCACGGCCCTGTATCGCAATACGTCACCTAGGCTGAAGATAAATGGAACTGTAGCACCCTGAGGGCTCGGTTGCTACAGAGGTATTGCACCTCACCCAGAGGTGTGATATCTCACTCTCAGGTAAGGATGTAGTGTGGATCAGGACCCGACACCTGCATGCATTACACCACATTGCCGTGGGGCAGGGCGACCAATATGCCCCTGAGATGGGCACGACAGTCCCTGTACCTGGCTGGAGTGGGGGGAGGGAACACTGAGGAAGGGGAACCCTGTAGTGCAGGAGCAGGGAGGAAGCAGTTCCTGGGTGCATTGAGAAGGGAGTATAAAAGGTGGGCACCATCTTAGTTCAGTGCAGAGAAGTCTGAGCAGAAGTGGCAGGGAGCAGGGGCTCTGCATGAGCTCTGCTCCGGAGGCGGGCCTAGTAACAGAGGCCCAGGCCTGGAAGAGGGAGAAGGAAGGAAGAGGAGCGGAGAAGGCTCCAGGAACGAGGAACGAAGGGATCTCAGGGGTGCGGACGGGCGAGTCGCCACCGCACGCCAGAATCCACCTGCGTGGAGGGGTCAGGCCAAAGGGGGAGACCGGTCCCCGAAACTAGTGGAGGCAGGAAACGACCCTCAGCTAGAAACAGGAGGCTGTGACATTTTATGTGGCGCAGCCCCTCGCTACACCCGCTAGGAAGGCACCACATAGGGTCAGGGAAACTGGCGCCAAGTTTACCAAGAGGAGGCCCGAGGCAGCCGGACAGAAGGGTTGGTAAGAAAGGCCAGACAAAGGACACACAAAGGGGGTCCTGTGAAGCGCTCCAAAGTTATCTGGGAGTTGTCTGAGCCCCTCACCTGGTGAGCACAGTACGACGTGGGCAGCCGTTACCTGCAGACGTGGTCTGGATAATAAGAACTGTGAGTAAAGGCCCTGGACTGCATCACTGACTCCGTGTCATTACTGCTGCTGCCCTGCACCATCACCCCCATCCTCCGCATACACTGCCCTGAGGCTATACTCCTCCCGTGGGGAGTTATGCTACGCTCTGCTGCACCCACAACACCAGCCTCAGCGGTCTGCCCTAGAGCGGCGGTTCACTCTGACCGCAATCCACGGGTGGCGTAGTCGGACATTTAAACATCAAAACCACATAAATAGTTCCGCCACTGGTTTGACCGCCCTGAGCCACGGATCTGGGTTGCCGCCACGGAGACTACAACCACCAGCATCCACCAAAAAGGGTCCGGCTCCGGGTGTCCCAAGTAGAGATGAGCGTTGTTCTACTCGAACTGTTCGCCAATCTCAAATTCGAGCTGTTTTGGGCGGTGTTCGAGCCGGTCGGCGAACACGAACAATTTGAGAAAAATTCGGCTGTTCGAGGTTATGTTCGATAACTGTTCGTGCACCAAAATCATAACTGGATTTTTTCTCAGTAATGATGAAAATTAATGTTAATACGCAGTTTGAGTGTACAGCGGGGCGGGGTGAGGGGCAGGGGATGGATCTCTGCAGGAACAATGAAGATCTCCATTTTTTTTTCTCTTTCCCGCATTTGCAGTGGGGAGGTGCAATCTGTCAGCCTATCAGCAGCGCACACACGGAGCGAAGTGCTTTTTTTCACACAAGCAAGGGCATGTGTGATTGGCAGTGTATGTCACATGTCCTTGCCCTATAAGACCAAGCCATTTTCCCCGTCGCCACCATTTTCTCACTGCTGCAGCTGCGTGTTAGACGGCACCGCTGTTGCTGTGTGTGCTATACCTTGTTAATTTCAAGCCAATTTTCGCACAAATATACAGATAGCTTGGGAGTAGGGAATAGTTGTGATTGCAGTCCTTTTAAGGACTAGGTTACAGCATTTCCTACGACTTTTATCAGGGAGGTCTGTGCTCTTAAATAGATAGGTTGTGGGAGTAAAGACTAATTGTAATTGGAGTCCTTTTCAGGACTAGGTTACATGAGTTCCTATCAGTTTTTGCCAGGCAGGTCTGTGCCAGTGCTGTGCAAGTTTTTTTCACAGCATTTGGCTGAATCTAGCAAAGCTAATCCTTTTTGGCCTATTGCAGAGTGTGTTAGTCAGTGGAGTAGCCTATCTGTGTTGCAAGATATAACACCTGTGTATAGAATACCAATTTTTTTACTGCACCTAGTGAAGTAAAATCTTTTGGGCATAGCATCATTCTATTAGTCCATCTATACTGACCTCCATCAGGTTGCAAACTGAATATAATTTTTTTCTGCATCTAGCTCTGAAAAAATATTTGGGCTTCTAGCGGTGTGTGGGACTTGGTCTATTAGTCCATCTATACTGACCTCCATCAGGTTGCAAATTAAAAATAATTTTTTTCTGCATCTACCTCTGAAAAAATATTTGGGCTTCTAGCAGTGTGTGGGACTTGGTCTATTAGTCCATCTATACTGACCTACATCAGGTTGCAAATTAAAAATAATTTTTTTCTGCATCTAGCTCTGAAAAAATATTTGGGCTTCTAGCGGTGTGTGGGACTTGGTCTATTAGTCCATCTATACTGACCTCCATCAGGTTGCAAATTAAAAATAATTTTTTTCTGCATCTACCTCTGAAAAAATATTTGGGCTTCTAGCAGTGTGTGGGACTTGGTCTATTAGTCCATCTATACTGACCTCCATCAGGTTGCAAATTAAAAATAATTTTTTTCTGCATCTAGCTCTGAAAAAATATTTGGGCTTCTAGCAGTGTGTGGGACTTGGTCTATTAGTCCATCTATACTGACCTCCATCAGGTTGCAAATTAAAAATAATTTTTTTCTGCATCTAGCTCTGAAAAAATATTTGGGCTTCTAGCAGTGTGTGGGACTTGGTCTATTAGTCCATCTATACTGACCTCCATCAGGTTGCAAATTAAAAATAATTTTTTTCTGCATCTAGCTCTGAAAAAATGTTTGGGCTTCTAGCAGTGTGTGGGACTTGGTCTATTAGTCCATCTATACTGACCTCCATCAGGTTGCAAATTAAAAATAATTTTTTTCTGCATCTAGCTCTGAAAAAATATTTGGGCTTCTAGCGGTGTGTGGGACTTGGTCTATTAGTCCATCTATACTGACCTCCATCAGGTTGCAAATTAAAAATAATTTTTTTCTGCATCTAGCTCTGAAAAAATATTTGGGCTTCTAGCAGTGTGTGGGACTTGGTCTATTAGTCCATCTATACTGACCTACATCAGGTTGCAAATTAAAAATAATTTTTTTCTGCATCTAGCTCTGAAAAAATATTTGGGCTTCTAGCGGTGTGTGGGACTTGGTCTATTAGTCCATCTATACTGACCTCCATCAGGTTGCAAATTAAAAATAATTTTTTTCTGCATCTAGCTCTGAAAAAATATTTGGGCTTCTAGCGGTGTGTGGGACTTGGTCTATTAGTCCATCTATACTGACCTCCATCAGGTTGCAAATTAAAAATAATTTTTTTCTGCATCTAGCTCTGAAAAAATATTTGGGCTTCTAGCAGTGTGTGGGACTTGGTCTATTAGTCCATCTATACTGACCTCCATCAGGTTGCAAATTAAAAATAATTTCTTTTCTGCATCTAGCTCTGAAAAAATATTTGGGCTTCTAGCAGTGTGTGGGACTTGGTCTATTAGTCCATCTATACTGACCTCCATCAGGTTGCAAATTAAAAATATTTTTTTTCTGCATCTAGCTCTGAAAAAATATTTGGGCTTCTAGCGGTGTGTGGGACTTGGTCTATTAGTCCATCTATACTGACCTCCATCAGGTTGCAAATTAAAAATAATTTTTTTCTGCATCTAGCTCTGAAAAAATATTTGGGCTTCTAGCAGTGTGTGGGACTTGGTCTATTAGTCCATCTATACTGACCTCCATCAGGTTGCAAATTGAATAAAAAAATTTTCTGCATCTAGCTCTGAAAAAATATTTGGGCTTCTAGCGGTGTGTGGGACTTGGTCTATTAGTCCATCTATACTGACCTCCATCAGGTTGCAAATTAAAAATAATTTTTTTCTGCATCTAACCCAGCCAATAGTTTTGGCCTAATACCACAGTTTGGCCACTCAGCTCTGCTCGGTTACCATCCATTGTTTTTTTGTGCAAACAACTCCAGAGTTGTGAATTAGTTAACCACCAAAATGAGTGGAAAAAGGCCTGCTGCTGGTGGAAAGGGGAATAGGCGTGTTGGGAAGGGGAAAAAAGGTTGTGTCCGTGGGGTAGGTGCAGAAGAAAGACCATCTTCCAGCCAAACTAAAATGTCTACTTCTTTTAGCGGACAATGTGATAAGATCCCTTTCTTACGGCCACGCCAATCGCTACAAATTCCAGATGAGGCACAAAAACAGCAGGTGCTTCAACGGATATCAAGTGCTCCTTTAAGTGGGCTCTCCTCCACATCAACTTCAACATCACAAATACTCCAGTCCTCAAAGGTGTCACCCAAATCGCACTTGCTTCCTCACAGCTCCCAAATCTCCAGCTGCCCGTCTGAGTGTGAGGTAGAACAGATGGTTGAGTCTGCAGAGCTGTTTACTCATACTATAGACTGGGAATCAGAGGTCGACTCCAGCGCTTCTGTGAATCCAGACGAGGAAATGATCTGCACTGATGCCCAGAATCTTTATGAGTCGGATCCAGGACCAGACGCAGAAGGTTCTGACCATAATGTAGACCCTCATTCCCAAACTGTAACTCCTGTTGGTGGAGACAATGAGGAAGACGATGATAAGACTCAAATACCTGATTGGAGCGACAACTTTAGTTTTTTGTCAGGGCAGGAACAGGTTGGCTCTGAGGACGACGGGTGTGATAACGCACAGGGTGATGATGATGAGGTCGGAGATCCCACTTACTGTCAACCCACAGTCAGCCAAGAGATGAGGTCAGCAGAGGAGGTGGAGGAAGATGCTAGTGACGACGAGGTCAGGTTGCGCCTTCCTGGACAGAGACGTAGTACTGGAAGCACGTCAACAACTGCATCCTCAAACACAACTCTGCCTCTCACCACAAGTCGTGGTGGCTCTTCAGGTCGCATGGGTGCTAAGCCTTGCATAGCCTGGGCATTTTTTCAGATCGATAAAGATGACCCAACTCGTGTTATCTGTAACATTTGTCAGCAAAAGCTAAGTAGAGGCCAAAAAATACATAGTTTGAGTACTTCATGCATGAACCGGCACATGGACATGAAGGATAAGTTGCAGTGGGAAGCTCAGTGTGCTACAATGCGGCCTAGCCGGCCGGGCCAATCACCGTCTGCCATATCTTGTGCATCCGCGGCCTCTTCATCCTCTGTGACTGGGGGGACAGCAGTCACACCTGTTTTGGGGCGCAGACCTGCCACCTCTTTACCCGCAACAGCCAGCGTGATTGGCAGGTCATCATTTTCTTTGGAGGTGGTAACACCAGCTGGTGTTGAGCGCTGTCCGACATCGATAGCACCACCTTTGGATCAAGGCAACCTAACATGTCCGCCTGCATCTTCCTCACAGACCGGCAGTTTGCCGGGGACACCCTTATCAACCCCGTCTAAGCACAATAGCCAGCCCTCGGTCCCTCAGATGTGGACAAGTAAAAGACCATTTCCTCCTAGCCATGAGAAAGCTAAGAGGTTGAATTTCACCATCTGCAAGCTCTTGGCTACAGAAATGCTGCCTTTCCGCCTGGTGGACTCAGAGGATTTTCGAGACCTTATGTCCGTCGCAGTGCCCCAGTACCAGATGCCCAGTCGGCACTACTTCTCAAAGAAAGGTGTGCCTGCGCTCCACCAGCATGTCGCACACAACATCACCGCTTCTTTGAGAAACTCTGTGTGTGACAGGGTGCATTTCACCACAGACACTTGGACGAGTAGGCATGGACAGGGGCGTTACATGTCGCTGACTGGGCACTGGGTAACTATGGTGACAGCAGGACAAGGGGCTGCTGTCCAAGTCTTGCCGTCCCCACGAGTTGTGCGTCAATCCTCTTTATGTCAAAGTTCCTCCACTGCTTCTGCCTCCTCAACCTCCTCTCGGTCTTCCACCTGCACCCAAAGCCTGTCTGGTCATGCCACAAGCTTTCTAACTGCGCAGAAGGGATCCTGCACACCTCCTTACTATGCTGGCAGTAGGGCTCAACGTCATCAGGTGGTTTTTACATTGAAATGTCTGGGAAATGTGAGTCACACAGCTGAGGAGTTGTGGTCAGCTCTGGAGAACCAATTTCATGAATGGTTGTCTCCACTGGACCTGAAACCAGGGAAGGCCGTGTGCGACAATGCTGCAAACCTGGGTGCGGCCCTTCGCCGGGGCAATGTCACACACGTGCCTTGTATGGCTCACGTGTTGAACCTGGTTGTCCAGCAATTTTTAGCCCACTATCCCAGACTAGATGGCCTTCTGCAGAGGGCACGGTCGCTGTGTGCTCACTTCCGCCGTTTGCATCCCGCAGCTCAGCGACTTACATCTCTACAGAAGTCGTTGGGCCTGCCACTTCACCGGCTAAAATGCGATGTGCCTACCCGGTGGAATTCAACTCTGCACATGTTGCAGCGACTGTGGCAGCACCGACAAGCCCTGGTGCAATACGTTCTGACGTATAGCCTGGGCCAACGAGATTCAGAGGTGGGGCAAATCACGCTGGAGGAGTGGTCTCAGATCAGGGACCTATGCACCCTTCTGCACAGTTTTGAAATGGCCACGAAGATGTTTAGTGCTGACGATGCCATTATCAGCATGACTATTCCGGTGATTTACATGCTGGAGCACATGTTAAACAGAATTCGGAGTCAGGTGGTGGCACAAGAGGAGGTGGAGGAAGTAGAGGAGGAGGAGTTGTATGCGGAAGGGCTAACATCTGCAAGGTCCAGACGGTCGGCAGCACCAAGGCGGCAGGCATGTGAGGGTGGGGGAGATGGTTTTACCAGGGCGCATGGTAGCAGCCAAACTAGTGAGGAAGGTGCAGGAGCCCAGGAAGAAGTGGAGGACGAACTGATGGAAGACTCATCAGATGAGGGAGACCTTGATCACATTTCTGTTGTGCGAGGTTGGGGGGAGAGGACAGAGGAAGGAAGCATGATTGTTACCTCGCCACCAACACAACAGGGACTTGGTGCTCCTGGATGCGCAACACACATGAGTGCCTTCTTGCTGCACTACCTGCAACATGACCCTCGAATTGTGAGAATTAGAAATAATCCTGACTACTGGGTTGCCACACTGTTAGATCCCCGGTACAAAAGTAAATTTGCAGAAATTATTCCTGCCATAGAAAGGGATGCACGCATGCAGGAGTATCAGCAGAGACTGTTGCAGAATCTTACATGTGCTTTTCCACAAAATACCAGTGGTGCACGTAGTGAATCTCACAGTTCCAACTTGCCAACCGTGGGACCGTCAAGTGTTCAGCACTCAAACCGTAACAGAACCACAGTATCTGCTGGTAACATCAATTTTGCGGAATCATTTCACCACTTTTTTAGCCCATCCTTTGCAAGGCCACAGGAGACAAGAAGTCTGACACATAGTCAACGCCTAGAGACGATGGTACAGGAGTATCTCCAAGTAAACATTGAAGCCACGACTGTGTCACTGGACCCTTGCTCTTTTTGGGCTTCCAATCTGGATAAATGGCCGGAGCTAGCCACTTACGCCTTGGAGATCTTGTCATGCCCCGCAGCCAGCGTTCTGTCTGAACGTGTGTTCAGCGCTGCTGGTGGTGTGCTGACAGATAAGCGCACGCGGCTCTCCACTGATAATGTAGACAGACTCACGTTCATAAAGATGAACAAATCATGGATCCGAAACGACTTTTCTACCCCTGTGTCATCCTGGGGAGAGTAAAAGCTTGATGATTGGTTAAAATCACCCTACCAACCGTTTTAAGCTTTCAAATTACTAATCATGTTTATCTGTATCTTGACTGGAAAATAATTTGGGCTTTGTAGCAGTGTGCAGCACTGATCCTATTAGGCCATCTATACTAAAGCTTCACCAGATTTAAAATTAAAAATAATTTTTAGCAGCATCTAGCCCGGAAAATAATTTTGGGGCTCCGAGATGCGCAAGGCACATAAGTGCCTTCTTGCTGCACTACCTGCAGCATGACCCTCATATTGTCAGAATTCGAAGTAATCATGACTACTGGGTTGCCACACTCTTAGATCCCCCAAACTTTTCGATCAACCTTTTCATTTTAATAAAGACCAAAAAAATGGTCATTTTTGAAATTATAAGCATTAGCAGGTTGTTAGAAACTGAAATCAAACAGTTTTCAACTCAAAACTTTATTCTAGGTGATGTTACATTTTCACATAGGACCCCTTGTTCGAAAGGAGCTTCTGAACTCTCTCGTCCATTGAATTTGTCAGGTTTTGGATGGTTTCTGCTTCAATTGTTTTGCATGAGGACAGAATACCCTCCCAGAGCTGTTGCTTAGATGTGAACTGCCTCCCGCCATCATAGACACTCCTTTTAATGATGCTCCAAAGGTTCTGAATGGGGTAGAGGTCAGGGGAGCATGGGGGTCACACCATAAGTTTGTCCCCTTTTATGCCCATATCAGCCAGAGATGCAGATGTTTTATGTGCAGCATGAGATGGTGCATTATCATGCAGAAAAATGATCTTGCTGTGAAATACACGGTTCTTCTTCTTGAACCATGGCAGGAAGTGCTGTTTGAGAAAATCCACATACATTATGGAGTTCATCTTTAGCGCCTTCGGGGATCCTAAAGGGGCCGACAATCTCTCTCCCCATGATTCCAGCCCAAAACATTACTCCACCTCCTCCTTGTTGGCGCTGTAGCCGTGTTTGCGTGGGGTGTCCATCAACCAGCCATCCTCCACTCCATCCATCTGGACCATCGAGCGCTGCACGGCACTCATCCGTGAACAAAACAGTTTTGAAATCAGTCTTCATGTAATGTTTGGCCCACTGGAGCCGTTTCTGCTTGTGTGAAGTGGATAGAGGAGGTCGACAGGATGGCGCATGCACAGCTGCAAACCTCTGAAGGACCCTGCATCTTGTTGTTCGGGGGACGTTGGAGGCACAAGCAGCTTCAAAAACTTGTCTGCTGCTATGACAAGGCTTTTTTGCCGCTGCTCTTTCAACCTGACGTAATTGCCTGTAGGAAAGAGTCCTCAATTTGCCCTTATCAGCACGCACACGTGTGTACTGTGAATCAGCTACATACTTCTTGATTGCCAGGACACTTCATCCTGATCATCGCACAATGTTGATTGTAGTCATGCCTTGACCTAAACACTCCACAATTTGTTGCTTCTCAGCAGCCGACACATCCTTTTTCTTTCCCATTTTGGCAGAAAATGTAGGCTGCTTAATAATGTGAGAGAGCCTTCTTAAGTAGTCTTGCCTTTCATTGGACACACCTGCCAAACTAATTAGCACAGGTGTCTGCAATTGCTTACAGTGATATAAAGAGCCCTGACACACATCACCATCAATGAGTTTAACTGACAAACAAACAAATTCTTCCCTTATCACTCCTAAACACTTTTTGTATAATAATTTGGAACGCAGTGTACATGTGCTTTTCCACAAAACACCAGTGGTTCACGTAGTGAATCTTACAGTTCTAACTTGCCAACCGTGGTCTGTATGGAGTTGTTCAATAAAGGGCCCAAAATTAAGATAACACAGATGGGAGAGGTCTCTATGAATAGGAATTCCTAAGTATTTGATACCCTGTGAGGGCCAGGCAAAGGGAAAGTTGGACTGGATGGAATCCTATATGGATTTGGGGAGGGAGACATCGAGGGCCTCAGACTTCGCTGCATTGATTTTAAAATTTTACCATGTAACAAAGTGATCTATTTCAGCCATAACAGCATGGATGGATATATGTGATTGAGTGATATATACTAGGACATCATCAGCAAATAGAGAGCACTTGTACTCGGTGCCTCCCACCTCAATCCACCTAATATTGGGGTTATGGCGAATTGATGAGAGCAGGTGCTCCGTCACTAGGATGTATAAGAGAGGGGACAGAGGACATCACTGCCTTGTCCCATTGGTGATTGTGAAAGGTGATGAAAATGTTCTGACGCACCCCCTGGGCCTTGGGACACCCGGAGCCGGACCCTTTTTGGTGGATGCTGGTGGTTGTAGTCTTCGTGGCGGCGATCCGGTTCCGTGGCTCAGGGCGGTCAAACCAGTGGCGGAACTATTTATGTGGTTTTCATGTTTAAATGTCCGACTACGCCACCCGTGGATTGCGGTCAGAGTGAACCGCCGCTACAGGGCAGACCACTGAGGCTGGTGTTGTGGGTGCAGCAGAGCGTAGCATAACTCCCCACGGGAGGACTATAGCCTCAGGGCAGTGTATGCGGAGGATGGGGGTGATGGTGCAGGGCAGCAGCAGTAACGACACGGAGTCAGTGATGCAGTTCAGGGCCTTTACTCACAGTTCTTATTATCCAGACCACGTCTGCAGGTAACGGCTGCCCACGTCGTACTGTGCTCACCAGGTGAGGGGCTCAGACAACTCCCAGATAACTTTGGAGCACTTCACAGGACCCCCTTTGTGTGTCCTTTGTCTGGCCTTTCTTACCAACACTTCTGTCCGGCTGCCTCGGGCCTCCTCTTGGTAAACTTGGCGCCAGTTTCCCTGACCCTATGTGGTGCCTTCCTAGCGGGTGTAGCGAGGGGCTGCGCCACATAAAATGTCAGAGCCTCCGGTTTCTAGCTGAGGGTCGTTTCCTGCCTCCACTAGTTCGGGGACCGGTCTCCCCCTTTGGCCTGACCCCTCCACGCAGGTGGATTCGGGCGTGCGGTGGCGACTCGCCCGTCCGCACCCCTGGGATCCCTTCATTCCTCGTTCCTGGAGCCTTCTCCGCTCCTCTTCCTTCCTTCTCCCTCTTCCAGGCCTGGGCCTCTGTTACTAGGCCCGCCTCCGGAGCAGAGCTCATGCAGAGCCCCTGCTCCCTGCCACTTCTGCTCAGACTTCTCTGCACTGAACTAAGATGGTGCCCACCTTTTATACTCCCTTCTCAATGCACCCAGGAACTGCTTCCTCCCTGCTCCTGCACTACAGGGTTCCCCTTCCTCAGTGTTCCCTCCCCCCACTCCAGCCAGGGACAGGGACTGTCGTGCCCATCTCAGGGGCATATTGGTCGCCCTGCCCCACGGCAATGTGGTGTAATGCATGCAGGTGTCGGGTCCTGATCCACACTCCATCCTTACCTGAGAGTGAGATATCACACCTCTGGGTGAGGTGCAATACGTCTTTAGCAACCGAGCCCTCAGGGTGCTACAGTTCCATTTATCTTCAGCCTAGGTGACGTATTGCGATACAGGGCCGTGATTTTGGCTATAAAAGGGTCCCCTAGACCCCTACCCCAAGCTTTTTAAGAGAATCATATATGGCGTGCCAGGAGACTCTATGGAATGCTTTCTCAGCATCCAACGAGAGTATCTAATTACAAATTTTTAACTGCATCTAGCCCAGGAAATACTTTGTGCCTAGTAGCAGTGTCTGCTAGTAAGCGGATTATCCCGGCTGTTAAGCAAGCTGCACCACCTGTAGTTTAGACACTTAATTTTTTCAAAGGAAATGCTTCGGGACCATGGGATACTTAGTGAAGAGCATCAGGAGGCACCCCAAGGCATAGGGGCTGGGACTGGCAGTAGGATGCCTTGCGGTGGACAGCCGAGCTCGATCCATATAAAAGCTTTTTAACTGCAGCAGCTTTAGTGGACGCTACTGGAGCTGGAATTACCGCGGCTGCTGGCATGAGACTTGCCCTCCAATAGATCCTTGTAAATGGATTTAAAGTGTATTCATTCAAATTAGAGAGACAATTTAAATTAAAAAGCTTAGAGCTGCCTCCACCACAGGGGGGCTCGCTCGACCCACCAGCGGACAGGCACCAGTATTGGGAGAGGGGGGCTGGCCGTCAGGGTTCACCGCGGCTCTGGCACAAACCCGGCGACACGGAGGTGGCACGGGCAGGAGCGGACTGGCCGTGTCGGCTTCTCACTTTTTGGATTTTAGAAGGGCATGACATGCCTATATCTGTGTCTCCCCCTCCTTTTACTCCTCCACCTCTTTTCTTTTCGCATGACTATATGTACTTGTCACTTTTCCATGTGTTAGTTATGTCTTCTGAGCAGTTTGTCAGCTTTTGGACACCTTTGAAGGTATTTTCTATGTGTTTCTATGTGTTTTTGTTTGCCTGCCATTGGTTTTAACGGTGTTCGAAGGTGTTCGACGAACAGTTCGACGAACAGTTCGGCGAACACACGGGTGTTCGACGAACCGAACCGAACTCGAACACTACGGGGGTGGCTCAACACTAGTCCCAATGCCCAGGGGGCGCGTCAGAACATTTTCATCACCTTTCACAATCACCAATGGGACAAGGCAGGGATGTTCTCTGTCCCCTCTCTTATACATCCTAGTGACGGAGCACCTGCTCTCATCAATTCGCCATAACCCCAATATTAGGTGGATTGAGGTGGGAGGCACCGAGTACAAGTGCTCTCTATTTGCTGATGATGTCCTAGTATATATCACTCAATCACATATATCCATCCATGCTGTTATGGCTGAAATAGATCACTTTGTTACATGGTCTAATTTTAAAATCAATGCAGCGAAGTCTGAGGCCCTCGATGTCTCCCTCCCCAAATCCATATAGGATTCCATCCAGTCCAACTTTCCCTTTGCCTGGCCCTCACAGGGTATCAAATACTTAGGAATTCCTATTCATAGAGACCTCTCCCATCTATGTTATCTTAATTTTGGGCCCTTTATTGAACAACTCCATACAGACCACGGTTGGCAAGTTAGAACTGTAAGATTCACTACGTGAACCACTGGTGTTTTGTGGAAAAGCACATGTACACTGTGTTCCAAATTATTATGCAAAAAGTGTTTAGGAGTGATAAGGGAAGAATTTGTTTGTTTGTCAGTTAAACTCATTGATGGTGATGTGTGTCAGGGCTCTTTATATCACTGTAAGCAATTGCAGACACCAGTGCTAATTAGTTTGTCAGGTGTGTCCAATGAAAGGCAAGACTACTTAAGAAGGCTCTCTCACATTATTCAGCAGCCTACATTTTCTGCCAAAATGGGAAAGAAAAAGGATGTGTCGGCTGCTGAGAAGCAACAAATTGTGGAGTGTTTAGGTCAAGGCATGACTACAATCAACATTGTGCGATGATCAGGATGAAGTGTCTTGGCAATCAAGAAGTATGTAGCTGATTCACAGTACACACGTGTGCGTGCTGATAAGGGCAAATTGAGGACTCTTTCCTACAGGCAATTACGTCAGGTTGAAAGAGCAGCGGCAAAAAAGCCTTGTCATAGCAGCAGACAAGTTTTTGAAGCTGCTTGTGCCTCCAACGTCCCCCGAACAACAAGATGCAGGGTCCTTCAGAGGTTTGCAGCTGTGCATACGCCATCCTGTCGACCTCCTCTATCCACTTCACACAAGCAGAAACGGCTCCAGTGGGCCAAACATTACATGAAGACTGATTTCAAAACTGTTTTGTTCACGGATGAGTGCCGTGCAGCGCTCGATGGTCCAGATGGATGGAGTGGAGGATGGCTGGTTGATGGACACCCCACGCAAACACGGCTACAGCGCCAACAAGGAGGAGGTGGAGTAATGTTTTGGGCTGGAATCATGGGGAGAGAGATTGTCGGCCCCTTTAGGATCCCTGAAGGCGCTAAAGATGAACTCCATAATGTATGTGGATTTTCTCAAACAGCACTTCCTGCCATGGTTCAAGAAGAAGAACCGTGTATTTCACAGCAAGATCATTTTTCTGCATGATAATGCACCATCTCATGCTGCACATAAAACATCTGCATCTCTGGCTGATATGGGCATAAAAGGGGACAAACTTATGGTGTGACCCCCATGCTCCCCTGACCTCTACCCCATTCAGAACCTTTGGAGCATCATTAAAAGGAGTGTCTATGATGGCGGGAGGCAGTTCACATCTAAGCAACAGCTCTGGGAGGGTATTCTGTCCTCATGCAAAACAATTGAAGCAGAAACCATCCAAAACCTGACAAATTCAATGGACGAGAGAGTTCAGAAGCTCCTTTCGAACAAGGGGTCCTATGTGAAAATGTAACATCACCTAGAATAAAGTTTTGAGTTGAAAACTGTTTGATTTCAGTTTCTAACAACCTGCTAATGCTTATAATTTCAAAAATGACCATTTTTTTGGTCTTTATTAAAATGAAAAGGTTGATCGAAAAGTTTGGGGGATCTAAGAGTGTGGCAACCCAGTAGTCATGATTACTTCGAATTCTGACAATATGAGGGTCATGCTGCAAGTAGTGCAGCAAGAAGGCACTTATGTGTCTTGCGCATCTCGGAGCCCCAAAATTATTTTCCGGGCTATATGCAGCTAAAAATTATTTTTAATTTTAAATCTGGTGGAGCTTATTATAGATGGCCTAATAGGATCAGTGCTGCACACTGCTACAAAGCCCAAATTATTTTCCAGTCAAGATACAGATAAACATGATTAGTAATTTGAAAGCTTAAAACGGTTGGTAGGGTGATTTTAACCAATCATCAAGTTTTTACTCTCCCCAGGATGACACAGGGGTAGAAAAGTCGTTTCGGATCCATGATTTGTTCATCTTTATGAACGTGAGTCTGTCTACATTATCAGTGGAGAGCCGCGTGCGCTTATCTGTCAGCACACCACCAGCAGCGCTGAACACACGTTCAGACAGAACGCTGGCTGCGGGGCATGACAAGATCTCCAAGGCGTAAGTGGCTAGCTCCGGCCATTTATCCAGATTGGAAGCCCAAAAAGAGCAAGGGTCCAGTGACACAGTCGTGGCTTCAATGTTTACTTGGAGATACTCCTGTACCATCGTCTCTAGGCGTTGACTATGTGTCAGACTTCTTGTCTCCTGTGGCCTTGCAAAGGATGGGCTAAAAAAGTGGTGAAATGATTCCGCAAAATTGATGTTACCACCAGATACTGTGGTTCTGTTACGGTTTGAGTGCTGAACACTTGACGGTCCCACGGTTGGCAAGTTGGAACTGTGAGATTCACTACGTGCACCACTGGTATTTTGTGGAAAAGCACATGTAAGATTCTGCAACAGTCTCTGCTGATACTCCTGCATGCGTGCATCCCTTTCTATGGCAGGAATAATTTCTGCAAATTTACTTTTGTACCGGGGATCTAACAGTGTGGCAACCCAGTAGTCAGGATTATTTCTAATTCTCACAATTCGAGGGTCATGTTGCAGGTAGTGCAGCAAGAAGGCACTCATGTGTGTTGCGCATCCAGGAGCACCAAGTCCCTGTTGTGTTGGTGGCGAGGTAACAATCATGCTTCCTTCCTCTGTCCTCTCCCCCCAACCTCGCACAACAGAAATGTGATCAAGGTCTCCCTCATCTGATGAGTCTTCCATCAGTTCGTCCTCCACTTCTTCCTGGGCTCCTGCACCTTCTTCACTAGTTTGGCTGCTACCATGCGCCCTGGTAAAACCATCTCCCCCACCCTCACATGCCTGCCGCCTTGGTGCTGCCGACCGTCTGGACCTTGCAGATGTTAGCCCTTCCGCATACAACTCCTCCTCCTCTACTTCCTCCACCTCCTCTTGTGCCACCACCTGACTCCGAATTCTGTTTAACATGTGCTCCAGCATGTAAATCACCGGAATAGTCATGCTGATAATGGCATCGTCAGCACTAAACATCTTCGTCGCCATTTCAAAACTGTGCAGAAGGGTGCATAGGTCCCTGATCTGAGACCACTCCTCCAGCGTGATTTGCCCCACCTCTGAATCTCGTTGGCCCAGGCTATACGTCAGAACGTATTGCACCAGGGCTTGTCGGTGCTGCCACAGTCGCTGCAACATGTGCAGAGTTGAATTCCACCGGGTAGGCACATCGCATTTTAGCCGGTGAAGTGGCAGGCCCAACGACTTCTGTAGAGATGTAAGTCGCTGAGCTGCGGGATGCGAACGGCGGAAGTGAGCACACAGCGACCGTGCCCTCTGCAGAAGGCCATCTAGTCTGGGATAGTGGGCTAAAAATTGCTGGACAACCAGGTTCAACACGTGAGCCATACAAGGCACGTGTGTGACATTGCCCCGGCGAAGGGCCGCACCCAGGTTTGCAGCATTGTCGCACACGGCCTTCCCTGGTTTCAGGTCCAGTGGAGACAACCATTCATGAAATTGGTTCTCCAGAGCTGACCACAACTCCTCAGCTGTGTGACTCACATTTCCCAGACATTTCAATGTAAAAACCGCCTGATGACGTTGAGCCCTACTGCCAGCATAGTAGGGAGGTGTGCAGGATCCCTTCTGCGCAGTTAGAAAGCTTGTGGCATGACCAGACAGGCTTTGGGTGCAGGTGGAAGACCGAGAGGAGGTTGAGGAGGCAGAAGCAGTGGAGGAACTTTGACATAAAGAGGATTGATGCACAACTCGTGGGGACGGCAAGACTTGGACAGCAGCCCCTTGTCCTGCTGTCACCATAGTCACCCAGTGCCCAGTCAGCGACATGTAACGCCCCTGTCCATGCCTACTCGTCCAAGTGTCTGTGGTGAAATGCACCCTGTCACACACAGAGTTTCTCAAAGAAGCGGTGATGTTGTGTGCGACATGCTGGTGGAGCGCAGGCACACCTTTCTTTGAGAAGTAGTGCCGACTGGGCATCTGGTACTGGGGCACTGCGACGGACATAAGGTCTCGAAAATCCTCTGTGTCCACCAGGCGGAAAGGCAGCATTTCTGTAGCCAAGAGCTTGCAGATGGTGAAATTCAACCTCTTAGCTTTCTCATGGCTAGGAGGAAATGGTCTTTTACTTGTCCACATCTGAGGGACCGAGGGCTGGCTATTGTGCTTAGACGGGGTTGATAAGGGTGTCCCCGGCAAACTGCCGGTCTGTGAGGAAGATGCAGGCGGACATGTTAGGTTGCCTTGATCCAAAGGTGGTGCTATCGATGTCGGACAGCGCTCAACACCAGCTGCTGTTACCACCTCCAAAGAAAATGATGACCTGCCAATCACGCTGGCTGTTGCGGGTAAAGAGGTGGCAGGTCTGCGCCCCAAAACAGGTGTGACTGCTGTCCCCCCAGTCACAGAGGATGAAGAGGCCGCGGATGCACAAGATATGGCAGACGGTGGTTGGCCCGGCCGGCTAGGCCGCGTTGTAGCACACTGAGCTTCCCACTGCAACTTATGCTTCATGTCCATGTGCCGGTTCATGCATGAAGTACTCAAACTATGTATTTTTTGGCCTCTACTTAGCTTTTGCTGACAAATGTTACAGATAACACGAGTTGGGTCATCTTTATCGATCTGAAAAAATGCCCAGGCTATGCAAGGCTTAGCACCCATGCGACCTGAGGAGCCACCACGACTTGTGGTGAGAGGCAGAGTTGTGTTTGAGGATGCAGTTGTTGACGTGCTTCCAGTACTACGTCTCTGTCCAGGAAGGCGCAACCTGACCTCGTCGTCACTAGCATCTTCCTCCACCTCCTCTGCTGACCTCATCTCTTGGCTGACTGTGGGTTGACAGTAAGTGGGATCTCCAACCTCATCATCATCACCCTGTGCGTTATCACACCCGTCGTCCTCAGAGCCAACCTGTTCCTGCCCTGACAAAAAACTAAAGTTGTCGCTCCAATCAGGTATTTGAGTCTTATCATCGTCTTCCTCATTGTCTCCACCAACAGGAGTTACAGTTTGGGAATGAGGGTCTACATTATGGTCAGAACCTTCTGCGTCTGGTCCTGGATCCGACTCATAAAGATTCTGGGCATCAGTGCAGATCATTTCCTCGTCTGGATTCACAGAAGCGCTGGAGTCGACCTCTGATTCCCAGGCTATAGTATGAGTAAACAGCTCTGCAGACTCAACCATCTGTTCTACCTCATACTCAGACGGGCAGCTGGAGATTTGGGAGCTGTGAGGAAGCAAGTGCGATTTGGGTGACACCTTTGAGGACTGGAGTATTTGTGATGTTGAAGTTGATGTGGAGGAGAGCCCACTTAAAGGAGCACTTGATATCCGTTGAAGCACCTGCTGTTTTTGTGCCTCATCTGGAATTTGTAGCGATTGGCGTGGCCGTAAGAAAGGGATCTTATCACATTGTCCGCTAAAAGAAGTAGACATTTTAGTTTGGCTGGAAGATGGTCTTTCTTCTGCAGATGTTACTGTTGCTTTAACACCTACCCCACGGACACAACCTTTTTTCCCCTTCCCAACACGCCTATTCCCCTTTCCACCAGCAGCAGACCTTTTTCCACTCATTTTGGTGGTTAACTAATTCACAACTCTGGAGTTGTTTCCACAAAAAAACAATGGATGGTAACCGAGCAGAGCTGAGTGGCCAAACTGTGGTATTAGGCCAAAACTATTGGCTGGGTTAGATGCAGAAAAAAATATATTCAGTTTGCAACCTGATGGAGGTCAGTATAGATGGACTAATAGAGAAAGTCCGACACACTGCTACAAGGCCAAATATTTTTTCAGAGGTAGATGCAGAAAAAAATTATATTCAGTTTGCAACCTGATGGAGGTCTGTATAGATGGATTAATAGAACAAGACCCACACACAGCTAGAAGCCCAATATTTTTTCAGAGGTAGATGCAGAAAAAAATATATTCAGTTTGCAACCTGATGGAGGTCAGTATAGATGGACTAATACAACAAGTCCCACACACAGCTAGAAGCCCAATATTTTTTCAGAGGTAGATGCAGAAAAAAATATATTCAGTTTGCAACCTGATGGAGGTCAGTATAGATGGACTAATACAACAAGTCCCACACACAGCTAGAAGCCCAAATATTTTTTCAGAGGTACTGTAGATGCAGATAAAAATTAGTTTTAATTTGCAACCTGATGGAGGTCAGTATAGATGGACTAATACAACAAGTCCCACACACAGCTAGAAGCCCAAATATTTTTTCAGAGGTACTGTAGATGCAGATAAAAATTATTTTTAATTTGCAACCTGATGGAGGTCAGTATAGATGGACTAATAGAGAAAGTCCAACACACTGCTAGAAGGCCAAATATTTTTTCAGAGGTAGATGCAGAAAAAAATTATATTCAGTTTGCAACCTGATGGAGGTCAGTATAGATGGATTAATAGAACAAGACCCACACACAGCTAGAAGCCCAATATTTTTTCAGAGGTAGATGCAGAAAAAAATATATTCAGTTTGCAACCTGATGGAGGTCAGTATAGATGGACTAATACAACAAGTCCCACACACAGCTAGAAGCCCAAATATTTTTTCAGAGGTACTGTAGATGCAGATAAAAATTAGTTTTAATTTGCAACCTGATGGAGGTCAGTATAGATGGACTAATAGAGAAAGTCCGACACACTGCTAGAAGGCCAAATATTTTTTCAGAGCTAGATGCAGAAAAAAATTATATTCAGTTTGCAACCTGATGGAGGTCAGTATAGATGGATTAATAGAACAAGACCCACACACAGCTAGAAGCCCAATATTTTTTCAGAGGTAGATGCAGAAAAAAATATATTCAGTTTGCAACCTGATGGAGGTCAGTATAGATGGACTAATACAACAAGTCCCACACACAGCTAGAAGCCCAAATATATTTTCAGAGGTACTGTAGATGCAGATACAAATTATTTTTAAATTGCAACCTGATGGAGGTCAGTATAGATGGACTAATACAACAAGTCCCACATACAGCTAGAAGCCCAAATATTTTTTCAGAGCTAGATGCAGAAAAAAATATATTCAGTTTGCAACCTGATGGAGGTCAGTATAGATGGACTAATACAACAAGTCCCACACACAGCTAGAAGCCCAAATATTTTTTCAGAGGTAGATGCAGAAAAAAATATATTCAGTTTGCAACCTGATGGAGGTCAGTATAGATGGACTAATACAACAAGTCCCACACACAGCTAGAAGCCCAAATATTTTTTTAGAGGTACTGTAGATGCAGATAAAAATTAGTTTTAATTTGCAACCTGATGGAGGTCAGTATAGATGGACTAATAGAATGATGCTATGCCCAAAAGATTTTACTTCACTAGGTGCAGTAAAAAAATTGGTATTCTATACACAGGTGGTATATCTTGCAACACAGATAGGCTACTCCACTGACTAACACACTCTGCAATAGGCCAAAAAGGATTAGCTTTGCTAGATTCAGCCAAATGCTGTGAAAAAAACTTGCACAGCACTGGCACAGACCTGCCTGGCAAAAACTGATAGGAACTGATGTAACCTAGTCCTGAAAAGGACTCCAATTACAATTAGTCTTTACTCCCACAACCTATCTATTTAAGAGCACAGACCTCCCTGATAAAAGTCGTAGGAAATGCTGTAACCTAGCCCTTAAAAGGACTGCAATCACAACTATTCCCTACTCCCAAGCTATCTGTATATTTGTGCGAAAATTGGCTTGAAATTAACAAGGTATAGCGCACACAGCAACAGCGGTGCCGTCTAACACGCAGCTGCAGCAGTGAGAAAATGGTGGCGACGGGGAAAATGGCTTGGTCTTATAGGGCAAGGACATGTGACATACACTGCCAATGACACATGCCCTTGCTTGTGTGAAAAAAAGCACTTCGCTCCGTGTGTGCGCTGCTGATAGGCTGACAGATTGCACCTCCCCACTGCAAATGCGGGAAAGAGAAAAAAAAATGGAGATCTTCATTGTTCCTGCAGAGATCCATCCCCTGCCCCTCCCCCCACCCCGCTGTACACTCAAACTGCGTATTAACATTAATTTTCATCATTACTGAGAAAAAATCCAGTTATGATTTTGGTGCACGAACAGTTATCGAACATAACCTCGAACAGCCGAATTTTTATCAAATTGTTCGTGTTCGCCGAACGGCTCGAACACCGCCCAAAACAGCTCGAATTTGAGATTGGCGAACAGTTCGAGTAGAACAACGCTCATCTCTAGTCCCTAGGCCTTGGGATGATGGGCAGGCGGGAGATAAAGACTATCTCAGCCCGGTCGAGGACCATGAGCAAGAAGGCCCGGGAGCTTTAGAGTTTGGCTTCACAGCAAATGGGTCCCGGGGAGGATGCAGACGGAGCGGAGTACGCCATCTGTCCTTGCCTACCTGATCTATTCAGAGGGATTCCGGCTGCAAGAGGGGTACCGGCCCCCGACACCCGACCTTGTACTTCATGTCCTGGACGGGAAAGCCCGGTTAGGCCCTGAGGATCCCACCGGGCATCGGATGGAGAGGAATTGCCACCCGTGCCCTAGTCTTGAGAGGAGCTCAGAGGGAGACCCGGCCTATCCACACACGCACAGATGGGAAAGGGTGAAGTCTGTAGTGCAGGAACACTCTGGTGTAGGGTCGCTACCGAACACTGGACTTTCTCGGAGGTAGTTGGACCCCCGTCCCTGGTGGCCGCAGGACTCCGCGGGGAGCAGGGAGTCACCTTCCCGCTGTCATCTCTAAGTGAGTAAAGCCTTGGAAGTTCACCCCTATGGCCTCCGGACTGTTCATTATGCGCTATTCCATGCGACACGGTGCCCGTACTCCCCGCACTACTACTCCCCCCCTCCATCCTGTTTGCCTGCCCTGAGGCCTTGCTCCGCCTGTGGGGAGCAGTGAGAACTTTGGCCGCCACGACACCAGGCCTCGGCGGACTGTAGCGGCGCTGGTGGCCCTTCACCAGGCACCACAGGTGGCGTAGTCGTTAAATAAGCCACTCAAACCCGGACGAGCCCACAACATCTTCCTTTTTATGTGACGGCCCTGAGCACGGGTCGGGCCCGGGCCACGGCTGCATCCCACCTCTCCATCACAGGGCCCGACACCGAGTCCCCCAACACCCAGGGTAAACTCAAAACTAAAAGGGCTCTTTCGAGAACTGAGGCATCACAGCACCATTAGCACGGTCTGTCCAACAGCAGAGAAACATCAGTCAGAAACTCTGAAGTAGACTTTCCCTTAACGTTCGGGGCCTACGATCCACAGGAGCCACAGAGAAGTTTGTCTCAAAATCTTCCCAGATGCGGGGAAGTCAGACACAGAGAAGACGGTACGGGACTCTTAGAACTCATAGGCCAAAAAGGTCGACTATGGAAGGGATAGCTCAGGACAAACGGACAGTGAACATCAATATGTGCGGTGCAATGGACTGTGAACCTGAAAAAGCATGTACCCAATACTGCATGCTGTATGATGTCAAATTCAGACATTAAATAAAGTTCATTTTTATAAAACGGAGTGGAAGTCCCCAATGTGTGTGTGGCGGTTCCTGAAGTGGAAGAACCGAAGACAGAAGAGATCTGCGACCAAAACGTGAGTGTTATGCATGCACAGCACAGGAGAATTGGGACAATTGTCTTTGTCAGGGAGCCAGGGTGTGGGATCATAGCAGCAGCCCCTCTCCACCACTACCACCCTGAGCCCCTCACACTGCCCTCAAGGTTGGCCTGTATAGCATTGCTTGCATTGCACATATCATTGTCCAGTGCCTTGCCTGCCTCATAAATTGAAAATTAGACAAAAAGAGGACACCTATAGGCCAGCATTTCAGAATAATTTTTTTGCGGTAAGACAACATAATTCATAATAAGCAATTTGCAGATTGTTTTAAATATTATAATTATATAGATTCTGATTTTTTTAACATTAACCTCTGTGACAAAGTCACTGGCAAAGTACTGGAGGGGAGATATGTATCACTGAGGTTTTTAGCTTCAGCAATATGAACATGTATGAAAAAATGCTCCAGCACACTAAGTGCTGAGAGGGATTAATTGGCCATGTTAAGGGCTGTTTTTTTTTGTGAACATCTGAAAAGTGGGTGGGAGGCTGTTCACCATATCTCCACCCCAGGATGAGGTTTAGAAGGTAAATAGTCAGCCTTCTGGATCATTCAGTGTTGGGTGTGTCTGGAGATGGGAGCTCCAGAGCTGTGTTTGAGGATAAGGAAAGTTTAACCTTTTTGTTTGCTGAGCAGGCGGATACCTGCGGCAACATGGACTGTGCCATTTGTCTTTGTTTTGTTTTCCCGTTAGGCCAGAAAGGCTGTGTTTATGTATGTTGCTAACCATGCCCTGGTTTATCTTGTACCTCAATAAACCAATGGAAAACTTAGAGACAGTGTTCCTATGTCTATCTCTATGAGTAGCTAAGTGAGCTGATCAACCACACCTCTTACAAACCACACTGTGGGTTGTCCTGATGAAGAAGTCTGTAACTTCGGAATGTGTTGACAAATAAACAGCATTCCCGGATACTGTTCTCCTCTTCCATCTTTGACTACTGGCTGCGCAGAATTATCCCTATTATTCCATTTCAGTTGATTTCCTAGCTGTGGGTTTGCAGCCTTTTAGTGGTTGTAGTTACACAACAACCATACCAAGTGAGTACCATTGCCTTTGGTCTCTCCATTGTCACCCGGATAAAACCCTATTGCACTTTTTATTGTTATTCCAGTTTTTATACCTCATGGATCAAAATGAGACACCTTGCCCCAGGAAGTGGTACGAAGCATCTGCAAATGGGCGGCAGCATGGCGATGTGTCCTGGCTGTGACGTACACTACGGCCATCCTCCTGAGACACATTTACCAGCATCACCAATTTCTGTGCGGAACCATGTAAATAACACTGAGTCAGTGTCTATCTGCTGACATGCAGGGGAGGGGGTCCAGTCTCACTGCATCTGTCTTAGTCAGGACCCTGCTGTGATCATTTAGTTTCTCCTCCTCCGGCTTAGCAACTTGGGGGCACGGCCCCAGCACCTGTCTGTGCTCTACAGATATATTCATATGTAGCTATTTACTTTCATTGAAATGGGGTCTTCAATGATATACCACAGACAGAAACTTTACCACTGAGCCACAGGTTGCACTGCCAAATATGGGAGGATTTTCTCTGCCTTAATATCTAAATAGTATTCTCCTTATTTACATACATATTGTACTGCCACAAAGATATACATCTCTATATACCTGTATATTAGGAGTAAAATAAAAGTCAAAGATTTTCTTAATCTATAAAATTACAAAAAAAATAGTGGAGACAATTACAATAATCACATTTTTAAAGCATTTTTTTTAACATAAACTTCACAAATCAATGAATAATAAGGACATATTTGGTATCTCTTGTACTTGTAACATCCCATACAACAATACAGTGAAAAGTTTACAGTGATTGGAAAATTACATGATTGATATTTTTTATATTCGTTAACCCATAATAATACTAATATAGGGGGTTAAGTGGGGACTCACACTGTATATGGGAGGCTCAAACTCTATATAGGGGACTCATTCTGTATGTAAGGTGCTAAGTGTGAGCTCTTACTGTATGTGGAGGGGTATTTTTGGGTTCATACTGTATATAGGGGGACTGTGTGGGGGCTTAGTCTGTATACTAGGGGGCTGTGTGGGGGCTCATACTTTATATAAAGGGGCTGTGTGAGGGCTCATACTGTATATGGGGAGGCTGTGTGGGGATTCTGCTGTATATGGGGAGGCTGTGTGAGGGCTCATGGTGCATATAGGGAGGCTGTGTGGGTCTCATGCTACTTCTAAGGCTGTCTGAGGGCTTATGCTGTATATAGGGAGGCTGTATGGAGTTCATGCTGTATATAGGAAGGCTGTGTGAGGGCTCATACTGTATATATGGGGCAGTTTATATGTTCATACGGTATATAGGGGGTTGTCAGCATACTTATTTCTACGCAATATTAAGTGATACAATTAAAATTAGTATGAAATAATTATAGTTATTATGTTAATATTCATTTTCAGCAGAATTAATTTCAGTTAATTGATTCAGGCTCCACAACAGTCATGGTCTCTGATGTGGCCTCTTGGGAAAATGAATTGCCCACCCGTATTCTAAAGTGTAAAAAATGAGAATGTGAGTAGCGAGGAGATTTTCAGTAGGTGACATAACATAAGGAGTTTCTTACCAGTAAGACTTTCTTCTGTTTATCTTGCAGTATATTTTGTGGTTGACAGATTATCCACATTGTTAATCAAGAATAAAAAAGGCAAAGCATTTTCCAGATTTATCATATTTAAGTTGAGCAGAAAAGGAGGCAAATAATCTACAAATTCAGTGTACTGCAGAGTTTGAGCTCAGAAGATTCTGGTTCCAATCACTGGGATAGATGTGATCTTTTTTTCCCATGGATGAGAGGATCATTTTTAAGACTGTTAAGAGTCCATGTTATGACTTGCAAAGGAGCGTTTGCATGAGAGGAAATAAATAACCTCTCACACTGTTTTTAGACATAAAGCAGAGCTGATTGGACGTGACAGCACTGAGGAAACTTAAGAGTAGCTTATAAGAAATGGAACCAAGAGCTTAAAGCTTCTGAAAATAGACCAAGAACCATTACCGTACTTTTAGGATAAGTGCAAAAAAAGAATGGGAACAAATTAAAGGACATCCTCAAACCTCATCGGGGGCATATGTTCAGGAGTGCATTTGTAATAGTTTAACATAGGCCCTGGTTCCTATGGAAAACCAGAAGACACCACCAGTAAGGGCACAGTCAGACAGCCATAAAAATCGGAACGAGATTGGAACGCAATGCTCGGACTGGCCAGCGACTCTCCTGACCCTAACGTGACAAGCTTCATGTATTTCTATGCTGTTGTCATGCTTGGGTCGAGACAGCGGCCGCCAGTCCGTGCAGTATATTCTGAACTTGCTTCGATTTATGCGGTGTCGGACTGCGCTGTAACTGAAATTATCTTTCAAGTTAAGGTGATCACAGACAAGTGGTTTTCTTATCACACGTTTTTTCCGGAGAAAAAAAACACAGCATTTTACAGTATCAAAGTGAATGGGTTTCTGGAATCTTATAAACGTGCTGCTTACTTTTTCCTTGCAAATGTGAACCTTCAAAGCATTTTTTCAAATCTGTAGCATGTTAATTCTTTTAGCGTCTTTGCAGCATTTCTTAACTTGTTAAAAAAATGGTAATAAAACGCAAGTAAAAATGTACCAAAAACACATGCAGAAATGCAGTATTTTGCAGTGTTTTTCCTGCCAACGCTCTGGTTTTTGCAGCAGAAAAATCTACTGCAAATACTAAATGTGTGCACATACCCTTAGAGGTTCACATACTTAGTCCAAATACATTAAACATTGAATTCATTTTTTCCCACCCTAACATGTTATAAAGAAACACAGCGTAGTTTTATTGTAGAATATGAACAGAAGCACAAACACTCTTAATACTACACCTACATAGAAGAGATTGCCACTTTCTCATTAGATGTCAGTAGACTCACGCATAGTGCGCTAATGGTATTCATATGTTCATACATAAAACCCTACGGAGCGTCCAATCCAAGCCGGAAAAATGTTCTTCTTTACATTTCTATTAGAATTCTATTAAAATATTTCAGATGCTTTTACAGATAAAACACACTCTCAGGCCAGTTCTCATAGTCGGGGCCATGATGTAAGCTTTTGTGGCTTGATACGTGACCAGATGCAGTTACTTAGAATTTTTCTGGTTCCTAAAAATAGGAGAGGATGTACACCGAAAGTGTGGAGAGGACTGAGGGGTTCACAGAAGTCCATTAATTCACATAAATCTGTTATGATTTTTTGTCTCTTGAGAACATTTGTTTATTGTAAGGTTTTATTTAGAAACAGTTATTTTTATCAGATAATTGATTCTGGGACATGATGGGGAACATACTATACTCAAGTCATTTTGCACCACAAATCTTTCCAGTATGTAATGAAAATATATAAAGAGATTAAAAAATATAAGACTGTGGTATTTCCTCTCCATCAAGTTTCCATTGCACTCTGAATTTCGTATGCGTGTGCAAGTGTGTGTGCTTGTGCCAGCTTCGACAAAATTAAAAAAAAAATTGATTCAATGCAAATGGCGTATACTGCAATGCAACCAATTGACCTGATACATGTAACACCCTGAGGTCTCCTAGGACTGAATGCAACCCCTTTGAAGATATTTTAAACAAAACCACATCCTTAGTAATGTCACAAGTGACCATACTACAGAAATGGATAGTAACCTGTAGTAACCAAAAGCCCGTTTAATAGCACAGTGCACCGTCAATTAGAAAACAGTCTAAAAATTATCCCTTTTAGTCTTTTATGATCAGGTAGGCATTTCTGTCGCTGCCTGCAAGTTCAGGTGGATGACTGAAATTTTGGTCCACACCAAACCTAGTTTGACCCTGCATTTTATAAATGATGTAAGCAGAACATAAGGAGGACCATCCATTTTTGTATCACTTTCCCTGTCCATCCTATCGACTATTAATGTTACTTTCTGTGTCTACATTGTTGTCAAGACCACAGGAAAGATTGAATCGTCTTAATGATGAAAAATAACACTACAGTCTTTTTCGGATGCTTCGTTGAGGGACCCCGGAACCATGGGTTTATATGCTGCCACCTGGTGCTTCACACTAAGAAAACATCTTAGAAGAAAAAGCAGACTCCTCCCCAACAGCCTACAACTAGCCAGCAGTCACCCGACTATTCAGTTTAGCTTTGTGTTACGTTGGAGGCAGACACGGGTTAAGTTTCAGGCTGTTTTTTGCCTATGATTTTTTTCCAGAAAAGACTAACCTTTCTCTCTTTTGTCCTTTAGGTTGGGTAATAGAGAGAATTAGTGGCACTTTGTTTCACCCCACTAAGCGATAAAGACTACAGCCTGTAGTGGTCAGTTGGTATCCTCTCTTGTCGGGATGTCAAGACTATTGTATCTTAATGCAGTCAGTAATAAGGTACCTGGGCAGATGGTCCTATGACTTTTGACTCTGACTGCCTACCCTCCAAAGTGTGGCACATTGCATGGAGCAGAAGATGGATCCAGGACTATCAGGACCACAGGATGAAGTCTTTGGAGGACAGGTAAGTAGGCCCCTTGCTTTGGTTCTGCATTGCGCTGGCTTTCCCTGCAGCCACTCCTTCAATGTTCTTCTCGTGGTGTTTTTTGTGTGGTCCAACAGTGGGCTAGCATCCCTGGGTATCTTATTCTATTGCGCACATCTCTGCTTCTTCTGGGCATTCCCTCCAGCCGTCTGGGTTCTCTGTGGACCCCCCATGGTTTGGAGGTCGCACTGCTTTCTTTTATGGCCAACACGGTGAACCTGTGGCTCCCCTGTGTCTCCTGCGTGGCAGGGTCTCTAATTTATTCCCCAACTTCATTGCGGCCTACCTGGCTCCAGGCAGACCACACGTCCCTTACCTATTGGCCAAGCATGCTCCTTCTGACTTATCTCCCACCCTCCGCCGCTGGCTGTACCACACAGCTGTCAGGCCACACTTCAACGAATGCCTACCGTCTTTTGAGGGTACCTCGCTGACTACAGTGCCTTGAAAAAGTATTCACACCGTGTGAACTTTTCCACATTTCTTCACGTTACACCCACAAATGTAAATGTATTTTATTGGTATTTTATATGATATACCAACACATAGTAACATAGTAATGTTGGTTGAATAAAGACCTAGGTTCATCAAGTTCAACCTTCCTCCCCCAATTGTACAGTGTGTCTAATTTAACTATAACCCACAATGTTATGTGTATTGAGGAAGTCATCCAGCCCTTTTTTGAAAGCTGTTATAGTGTCGGCCATTACTACCTCTTGTGGTCGGCATTCCACAGTCTGACTGCTCTGAGTGTAAAGAACCCTTTCCTGTTTAGGTGCCGGAATCGCCTTTCTTCCACCCGTAATGAGTGCCCCCTGGTCCTTAGTATGGTCTTTGGAAGGAATAAGTCATGTGCCAGTCCTTTGTACTGAGTACACATACAAAGTAGTATGTAGTGTAAAGGAAATGATACATGGTTTCTAAATATTTAAAAAATATAAATCTGAAAATTGAGATGTGGATTTATATTCAGCCCACCTGAGTCAATACTTTGTAGTACCACCTTTCTTTTGGGGTATGTCTCTACCAGGTTTGCATATCTAGAGTGTAACAGGTAGAATGGTGGAACCACTGTGCCATGGCCCAACGAGAGCCAGGAGGTCGTGACTAGGGACCTCACCAAGTCCAACCTCGGATGTACGGCGGCTTGACGACTCTGTGATCCGAGGAGAGAGGGAGGCGGAACCAGGTGCTACTCCGGGACTGACCTCGGGTGGATGGCAGCTGACCCCCAAGGGACAGGAGGCAGGCACGGCCAGGAACAGTAGATAAGCTGACACTGCTGGTATAGTGACAGGTACGCAAGACACACGGGCAGGCAGGTACAGATGGGAATGACTGGAGAATAGCAAGCCTGGTGCAGGTGGACTGGCAGACTGGCACGACAGAGACACGCAGGCTGGCATGGCTGATAGACAGGCATGCGGGCAAGGCTGATATACAGGCAGGCCGGCACGGCTGATAGGCTGGCAGGCACAGCTGATAGACAGGCAAGCAGACACGGCTGATAGACAGGCAGGTATACAGGTATACAAGCACTGGGACCTGAGAACTAACAAGAGCGTTATGAACAAACTTACTACGTTGCACAGGCACCTCCATTTTGGAGGAGGTGCCTTAAATACTATGTGTCCTCCAGCAATTGGCTGGGGACACAATAAGGTGATGCGCGCTGCCCCCTCAAGAGACGGGGAGCGCACACTCACCCTAAGCACAGTGCCCATGGATCTGCATGCTATGCACATATCCCGGGAGGCATCAGAGCCGGAAGAGGGAGGAGGAGCGGGACACTCTGGCCGGGGGCCACGGCGGTGAGAGAGTCGGCGTTTCTGCCGGAGGAGAGAGGCAGAAGTCAGAGATGCCGGTGTTACAAAGAGGCTGAAATTTTTGCCCATTCTTCTTTGCACACTAGCTCTAGCTCAGTGACACTGGATGGACATCTGTGAACAGCAATTTTCAAGTCTTGCCACAGATTTTCAATGGGATTTAGGTCTGAACTTTGACTGGTCCATTCAAACACATGACTATCCTTTGATCTAAACTATTCCATTGTAGCTCTGGCAGTATGTTTAGGCTCGTTTCATGGCGGGGATGGTGTTTTCAGGGCGATGAGCAGTGTTAGTTTTCCTCCACACAGTGTTTTGAATTTAGCACAAAAAGTTCGACTTTGGTCTCATCTGACCAGAACACTTTCTTCCACATGCTAGCTAAGTCTTCTACATGGCTTTTTGCCATTCTTCTATAAAGGCCAGATTTGTTGAGTACACAACTAATAGTCGTGTGGAAAAGTTTCTCCCACATGTGCTATAGATCTTTGCAGCTCCTCCAGAGTAACCATGGGCCTCTTGCCTGCTTTTCTAATTAGTGCCCTCCTTGCTTAGGATGTCACTTTAGGTAGACTGTCAGGTCACATCGTTTCCTCTTGACAGTCTGACCTTCTTGCCAGTGGGATTCATTTTTTCAGGAAGTCTGCAGATACTCTGCCTTTGTGGATGCATTGTCCCTGGGTAGGATGCCACTTTAGATGCATTGAGTGGCTATTGAAGCCAGCCTCCCCTTGAGGCGGATTGTTGAGTACATTGGTTCATACCATATTCTATCTAATCTCCAAGGTGGTTTCCATTTTATCTTAGTCTTTTTTGTCTACAATCCTTGATGGCTGGGTTAGAGAATACTAGGTATGTTTCCATGTTTTTACCTCTTAAAGGAGCGCTGACAAGGTCCATCTCTTTCAAGGCTTAAGGCAGATTATTCAGATGATTGACTTTTGTTGTGTTGCCTAGAACTCAGGGGGTTTCGAGATTTTATGGCTCAGATGGTCTCCCAAGAAGCCTACCTCCTCCACTAGAGTTTTCATGGGCAGGTGACAGGTGAGGGTGGAGGTCAAGCCTCTTCTCCATTCCAGGGGAATCTTGGCCTTTCACTGTCAGGGCAGGATTCTCATTCCCAATTTTTTGACTGAGAATTTTGAATATTTGCTAAGCTTAAGATTCTTCAGATTGAGTGCAAAACTCTCGTTCTTCATTGCAGATGCCCCAGGGCACCATCCATAGCATCCAGACAGACTTTCAGATCGGTCTGTTCTTCTACCCGAATTCTTGGTCATTTAGCTTACCATCAGGACTGTTAGGTTCACAGTTCGAAAGGTTTAGCGCTTTTCTGATTAGGTTGATCTGACTAGGATTAAGAAACAAGGGCCTTAGACATCATATTTCTATCATATCATTTAAAAAGCTTCTTTTCCATGGGTGAAAGCCTATCGGCAGCGCTCCTGTAGCATTATCTTCCTTTTTAATCTTTGCATTCCTATCTTGAGCCAAGGTTGACTCCCAAGGGCCAGTTTACTGCCTTGGCTATTATTGTCCAGTGGAACCTGACTTGTAGGCCATAGATTTCCTGCCTGGGCAGGCCAAACTGGGGGCGACCTTATTAGCCCCCTGCAAACTTTGGGGCCTCAATTTAGTCATAGTCGCTCTTCAATTCTCTCTTTTCACACTGATCAGAGATATATCTCCATATTGGCTTTGCAGCAGGGTGATTTTTTTACACTTAGCAATCTCTTCCATCAGGTGAAGCTCTGAGAGGTGGCTCTCACCAGTCACTTTCCTTCTCCTGAACACAATAGTCTTGCATTCGGCACCCTCTTTTCTCCCTAGCATGTTCTCTGCCTTCCATCTTAATAAGGAGATTGCTATCCTTCCCTTTGGCACTTCACCTCTAATCTCCCTGAGAGGCTCTTACATAATCTGACATAGTCAGAGATATGCAGCTCTACCTGTCTCTCACAGCTTCATTCAGAGTGACCTCGGAGGACACTGCGTCATAAGGTTGTGGCGCATGTCTTGATGTCAAGACATTGTGACCTTAGAACACGCAGTCATCTCTGAGGCCCGGACATGGTCGGAAGTCCTGGACTGTAGTGAAGAGTCTAGAGATGCATTGCGCTATGGTGGAAAGAAGAGAACTGTACGGTAAGCAGCTGGACGCCGTGTCCAGCGGTGAAAAGAGAGGACCGGACAGTAGGCAGCCTGGAGAGGTGAATGATGAGGTTAGTATTGGTAAAAATACCTCTCCAGGCTGCCTACTGTCCGGTCCTCTCTTTTCACCACTGGACACGGCTTCCTATCTGGCAATCCTCTGCATCATCCTATATGGGACTGAAGCTTTACATCCAGGCCTTCTGATGAACCTGATATCTCATGGAGGAAACACGTTGAGGCAGTGACATGGTTTTGCTAACATGTACTCCTTTTTATCTTTTGGAGGTATATTCTATGATTATATACTATATGCTGTTTGTTATTACCATATCATTAGCAATAGGCTCAAAAATTATTTATTGCTATTTTGCCTTTTCTTGCCTTTATGTGCCTTATTAAGGGATTTAAGGGCTTAGCCTACATTGAGCGGGGGCGCTATTACGTAATTTTAGGGTGCTAACCTGTGCGGGTCAAGAAGGGGCAACTAGTATTAGGGTCTGTAGGTGCCCTTTCCCCTTTCTACCCTATTGTATTTTGAGGGCATCCCTTTGTTCCCCATCTTTATATGTTGTGGAGAATTGGCTCTGTGGTAGAGGCTGGTTTACACACAGGGATGCAGTTCGTTGGTGCAAACAAACAGGCGGTTTATTAAACGTCCATAAACTGGTCAGGATAACAAATGATAGCAGCCATTTTCAAGTACAAAAATGTATAACTGAACAAAACTCAAAATAACAAGTCTATCAAGCACGGCCTCAGCTGTTTAAATGCAAGTGCTTTTCCTTGAATTCAGCAGGTCTGAGCAGTACAGGCAAGGTCTGCTCACCTTGAAAAACACACAGACGGTGTGAGACATCCCCAGCTGCCTTAAATCAGACCTTACAAGGCCTGGACTGGAGGTAAGTGAGCAGCCAATCCCAACCAGCCTTTTCAGCTAAAACCCGGCCCCATAATCCGGGCCCATTAAACACCTCTCAGCACTATGTGTGCTAGAGCCTGCTTCTCCGGGTCCTACCTCACCAAGGCTTGGTACCTTGGTGACACATACCTCCCGTCCACGACCTGTCCAGCTGCAACCTTACTTACCCCCTTCTGCCCAAAGCAGGTGGGCTTGGCACATTCCGCTAACATACAATAGACCCTTGATAGGGCATTTGCATTCCCATGTTGTTTCCCAGGCCTATACTCCACCTGAAAACTAAAATCCTGTAGGGCTAAGAGGAACCACCTCAGTGGGGCATGGTCTGACACTAACCTGAACCTTCTACCTAACAGATAATACCTCAAAGTGTCCAATGCCCACTTGATGGCCAAACATTCTTTTTCCACTATGGAGTAGTTCTTCTTACACGTGGACAGCTTCCAACTGAGGTACATTACGGGATGTTCCTCTCCGTTAATCTCCTGGGACAAGACTGCTCCCAGCCTGACATCCGATGCGTCTTTCTGGACCACAAACTCTTTGGAGAAGTTGGGCGCCACCAAGACTGGCTGTTTACAGAGGGCCAGTTTTAGTTCCTCGAAGGCCGCCTCAGCTTCCAGGGACCACTTAGGCTTAGCCGACACCGTCCCTTTCAGAAGATTTTTTTTGTTTGTTTTGCACCACTATGTCTGACTTAGGTATAACATTGGTTACTAAGGATCCTGTGGAGCCCAATGGAATTTTGTCTACTCAGTATTTTTGCAGTCCTCTATTGTCCCCCTTATTGAGTGTCAGTCTTGAACCCTTTGGCTGTGTCGTTGGACCGCTGGGACAAGGGGGGATGCTCTTATTGGAGTTTTCTCATCTCCCTTTGGTGTATGGACATCAATTATGATGTACTGTAGTGTTCATTGTGGTACCTCCATTGTTTACTGTGCATGCCCATGTCTTGTAGGTATGGTATGGTACCTTGCATCCACACTGGCTTCCTTACTGTCTCATACGTATGCGCGATGACGCGCATCGACAAGATATCATAGTCATGTGTTTGTACACATGACCGCTATCTCATTATCCTGCATCAACCGGGACCTTTCCTGCCGCACATGACGTGCAGGCACTAACTATGTACCTACCAGGACCTTCCGGTAGCACGTGATGCACCGCATGTGACCAATGCAGTACCCTTGAGCACTGGAGTGCGGCTCCATGCACACCTGAGACTGATCAAGGTATTTGTCTATATAGTATATATACATCAGTACGCTCACTAAACACTATGACCAGCCCTGACGAAGCCGCCAGTCGGTGATACGCGAGGGTTCTTCCCATGTCCAGGTCTCCCTTTCCCCTCCTCCTCTGCTAGGTCTCATTTTGCTAGATATAGCAGTCCGTACTCGTGGAATATATCCTGAAAGAACAGTGGGAACTCCTGCCGCAGAGGCATATACCTTCTACATTTGGGTGTGCTTCTTATACATTTACTTGGTAGGATTTGTCCGTGTACCTTGTATGACTGAGACATATTTCTTGCACACGCTCCCCATAGGGACGCCTTGGGGTTGTGATGTTTGTTACTATGCATTAATATCGGTCCAGCAGCTTTGGTTATCATGCTTTAGGAGTGGGTTGGATCATTATTTGTACATGCTTGGGTATATTCTGTTTATATGTAACTGTTTATCTTACTATATTATATTAAGCTTTTGTGGACATGGTCTTTAGTTTTTAAATGTTTTTAATGTTTTCACGTGTGTGCACTGATCTTTCTTGAATAAATTTGTATACTTTTGGCTAATTGGTGTGCATATCCCCTTTTTGCATTGTTTCTTTTCTCTCTCCCTTGCAATTTTGTCTCGTTTTCAATGCGCCCGCTTTAAATACCTTTCAGAAGATCCATCAGCCGGTCTACTATCAGGGCAAAGTTAGGGAAAAATCTTCACTAGTAGTTCACAATTCCTAGAAATGGCCTGATCTGCTTCTTCGAGAGGGGCTGTGGCCGGCTCTGGATCGCCTCCACCTTATTTATTTGTGGTTTTATTTCACCTCTACCAACCACGTAGCCCAGATACTTTGCTTCCTCCATCCCCATAGCACATTTCTTTGGGTTGATGGTAAAGCCTGCCTTCCTTAGGGCATCCAGTATGGCCTGGACTTTGCCAAAGTGATTTCCCCAGTCCAGAATATGATGTCATCTAGGTAGGCCACTGCATACTTTTTGTGGGATGCTAAGATCCGGTCCATGGCTCTCTGGAAAGTGTCCGTAGCTCCCTCCAACCCAAACGCCATCCTGACATACTGATAGCATCCATCTGGCATTGAGAAGGCAGTCTTCTCCTTGGCATCTTTGGACAGAGGAATCTGCCAGTATCCTTTTGTGAGATCCAGGGAAGTGATTAGTGTTGAGCGAATTTATTCGGCATTTCAAATTCGTGTTCGTGTTCAGGGTTCCGACTTGTTTGCGCCAAAAAATCGCCTCCGCCCACGATGATGGAGAACAACAAGAGGATCCCACCTCTTCCGACAAATGTACAACCTGCATTAACCCTCGCTCTACCATACCGCTGCACGACCAGCTCTACCCTCACCTACTGTATCCTAATCCATCCCTTGTAGATTGTGAGCCCTTGCGGGCAGAGTCCTCTCTCCTCCTGTACCAATCACCGTCGCGTTTTTTGTTCAAGATTATTGTAATTGTTTTTGCTATGTATACACCCTTTTTCACATGTAATGTGCCATGGAATAAATGGCGCTATAATAATAAATAATAAAAATAATAATAAAAATAATAATAATAGGGAAGCAGACATTCCCAGTCTCGGCCACCTTCTCCACTGCTTTCCTCAACATAGCCTTCAAGGTTTTGTTAAACCTCTCCACTAGTCCGTCTGTCTGGGGATGGTACACTGAGGTTCTGAGTTGTACCATCTGCAGTGTCTTGCACAATTCCCTCATTACCTTCAACATCAATGGAATCCCTTGGTCCATTAGAATCTCCTTAGGCAACCCAGTTCTGGAAAATATATGGACCAACTCCCGGGCTATACCCCTGGCGGAGGAGTTTTGTAGTTGTACGGCCTCCGGATACCGTGAAGCATAGTATAGTACCACCAGGATATTCTGATGCCCTTGGGCGCACTTAAATCCATCGCTATATGTTCGAATCGGACCTCGATGAGAGGTAGCGGTACTAGAGGACTGAGGAAGAAGGCCACCAGGGAGGTTATCTGGCATGTGGGGCAGGCACGACAATATCTCATTATTTCTCTGTAGCACCCTGGCCAGTAGAATCTCTGGATCCTTTCCTGGGTCTTGTCTGCACCCAGGTGACCAACCAACACATTGGAATGAGCCATGTCTAACACCCTGCGTCTATACGGCCCTGGCACTAGTAACTGCTCTTTTACCTCACCCCTTGGCTTGGTTACTTTATACAGCAAATCTCCATTCACAGCAAAATGAGGGAACCGATTTTCGGCCCGCGGCTCCTGAGGCACCCCATTTAACACGGTCACATTTTCGAATGCCCCTTTAAGAGTTAAGTCCCTGAGTTGGACAGTTACAAAATTTCCCTCAGACACGTCCAGCTCAGGGATGTTAGCCACAGGGGATGCTATCTCATCCTCATCACCCACAAGCACACACATGAAAAACTCGTCCACTACGGCTGGCGGCGAGGTTTCTTTAGGGGTGATCTGGCTGTCGTCCGAGCAACCAGGCATCCCCGCTTTCCTCCACATGTCCCAGAACAATACAAAGTCCCGACCGATTATTATGGGGTGCAATAAGTCCTTGACAACCTCCACTTCCTGAGACACGGTGCCACTGTCCGTGCTTACATCCGTCCAGGCCACAGAATAGGTTTTAGCGTCCCTATGGATTCACCGGACAACCACCACCTTCCCACGGACTAGCCGATGAGGAAGTGTGGTCCGTATCAGGGTCACCAACTTCCAACAGTCCAGTCACTCACACCCCGTTTACAGACACAGAGCACACCTGAGGACCCTAGCCAGGTTGAGGAACTGCGCTGCAGGTGGTGTAGGCAAAAGAGGAGCAACATCGGCCTATGCAGCAGTCCATTGGCTCAGAGTTCATGGGACACCGGGCGGCTATATGGCAAGGGGCATGACACCTCCAACAGAGGATGGAATGAGACTGATTACCCAGGTGCGACTCAGCTGCCTCCTGGGACTTTGGACGCCCACCGAGTGTGAATTTAGTCCCCTTCTTTTGGGAGCCATCCCCTCTTTGGGAACCCCAGAAAGGTGACCTAACCCCAGGGAACCCTCTATCACCCGATAGTTCTCCACTAGGCCCACCAGATCGTCTGCATTTTGGGGATCTCCCTGGGCAACCCAGGACTGAATCAGCTTGGGTAGTGAGTGGATAAACCGATCCATGACCACTCTCTCGCACATCTGGGCTGGGGAACAAGTTTCTGGCTGCAGCCACTTCTGTACCAGGTGCAGAAGGTCAAACATTTGAGACCGGGGAGGTTTGTCCCTGTGAAAGTCCCAGAGGTGGACCCGTTGTGCCCTGACTGCCAGGGTTACGCCCAGCCGAGCCAAGATCTCAGCTTTAAGTTTATCATATTCTTTAGCGTCTTGCAAGGCCAAATCAAAGTATGCCTTCTGTGGCTCCCCGGTCAGATATGGCACTAGAACCACCGCCTACTGCTCCGGTGGCAGTCTCTCATGGACTGCCACCCCATCTTTTGCAACGTCCCTCTCACGGTTTTCCTCACCTGGGTCTCGTCGCTTCAGCCTGCAGGTGGTGCGTCTCCTTCGCGAGGAGTGTCATCTGTTCCTGCTGCTGTCGCTGCTGCATTTGTTACTGTTAAAGCTGGAATTGTTGTATCAACAATTTGTTTGTCTCTTACTGAGCTTGCTGCTGCTGCATATTCGCCTGTACCAGTTGTCTTATCAGCTCCTCCATGGTTACAGACTGCGCTTGTACTGCTACAGCTGCCTTGACCCAGGACATGCAGTATCCAGACAGAAATCACCTGTCCTCTGGGATTTCTGCCCGCATTCGAAGCATCAATTTGTAGAGAATTGGCTCTGTGGTAGACGCTGGTTTACACACAGGGATGCAGTTCTTTTGTGCAAACAAACGGGCATTTTATTTAACATCCATAAACCAGTCAGGATAACAAATGATCACAGCCTTTTTTCAAGTACAAAAAGATATAACTGAACAAAACTCAAAATAACAAGTCTATCAAGCACGGCCTCAGCTGTTTAAATGCAAGTGCTTTTACTTGACTTCAGCAGGTCCGAGCAGCACATGCAAGGCCTGCTCACCTTGCAAAACACACAGACAGTGTGAAACAGCTTCAGCTGCCTTAAATCAGAACTACCAAGACCTGGACTGGAGGTAAGTGAGTAGCCAATCCCACCCAGCTCTTTCAGCTGCTCGTAAAACCCAGCCCATTAAACACCTCTCAGCACTATGTGTGCTGGAGCCAGCTTCTCTGGGTCCTACATCACCGAGGCTTGGTACCTCAGGGACACATACCTCCCGTCCATGACCTGTCCAGCTGCAACCTTACAATGTATAGATTTGTGGTGTTATTTGAGTGTTTTTAATGCGTCTATCTAATAAAGAATTACTAATTTTTAAAGGGGTAATTTTTCTATTGCTATATATATTTTTGGATTTTTAGATACCCATATATAGTTTATCCTATTTTGTCTGTGATTCTATAGTTAAAGCCTCCAAAACCTCCCAGAAAGCAGCTGTTTCAGAAGGTTTTCTGTGCATTTCACTGGGTGTGAGAAATGGGCTTACATGGGGTGTGCCCTGAAAAAGAGACATCACTATGTAATAAAGATTGACTGCTTCATGGGTTTTCTTGCATGGCAACTTCCAAAAGTTGGCAAGTATTGTACACTCTGTTCCACATGCATCATCAGGAATATCTTCATCCCATTGTACCCAGCACACAGAGCCATTTTCAACCTATTGTATGTTGCATAAGCATGACTCACATAAATAAAGATGAATTGTAAGCAGATTTATGGAAATATTGCAGTAGAAGTGCAGAGAGGTGGCTAGCCAGATTCTAACTTGCATTTGAGCAAGCTTAGCCACTACCATGGTGGCTAGAAACATAGGCAACTGAGAGCACAAAGAGAGGGATCTGAAGATTTCCACAATAATACACGCAAAATAAAATAAAACTAAATGCAAAGATTAATTATGAGAGATGAGCAAATCTTCTGAAATTGGAATTGTTACCCACCTATCTCGGATCCAGTCTTTGCTTCCCTCACCCCGGTCCGCTAAACTCTGTTGTGCTCCACATTGGGCTTTGCAGATGGTTAGTGTGATCCTATGTGATCATCTGCCTGGGCCTATATACGGCTCACCAAGACACACACCTGTGTCTTGATATTAAAACTTTTAGTTTGTCTGTCTGCAGCTTCCAGTACCTCAGCTCCATGTCTGCCTGTGGCTTCAGTACCTCAGCTGTCTGCCTGTGGCTAGCAGTACCTCAGCTACCAATTTGTCTGTGGCTTCCATGCCTCTGCTATTTGTCTGCTGCTTCCAGTATCTCTATTACCCATCTACCACATGCCTCACCTGTCTAATGCATTGATACTCATGGCCCATGTGCCCACCCGGACCTTGGGCTTGGCAGATCCTCCTCCCCAGATGAGCCTAACATGAATTCTCAAGCTTTGACAATTTTTTTTTCCAAAATTTAAGTACTGCGATTGTCTTTAATAGATGTGTATAACACTCTGAGGTTTCATAGGACTGTATCTAATCCCTTTAAATCTCTTTAACGCAAATACAGCCTTAATAATGTCAAAGTGACCTCAACATGGCTATGGCTAAACAGATGGTAACCATTCTTCATTGTATTGTCACACACTATCTGTCCCATTTCATCCAATGTTTTATGGCTTTTTCTCTTTCTTTCTCTATAGCTAAGCTGTGAGCTGTGACATCCTCTCACTATCCCTTCTGCAATATCCTCCTCTGTGGCCTCCCTGCTAACACTCTGGCACCTCTCCAGTCCGTCCTTAACTCTGCTGCCCGACTAATCCACCTCTCTATTCCTCCACTTCTCCCCTCTGCAAATCCCTTCACTGGCTCCCAATTTCCCAATGTATCCAGTTCAAACTACTAACACTGACCTACAAAGCCGTCCATAATCTGTCTCCTCCATATATCTCCGAACTAATCTCCTGATATCTTCCCACACGTAATCTCCAGTCTTCCCAAGACCTCCTTCTCTCCTCCACACCTATACATTGCTCACCTAATCCCCTACAAAACTTTTTCTGAGTGTCCCTTATCCTCTGGAATTCTGTGCCCCAACTGATTATCCACCACATTCGGAGCTTTCAGACGGAACTTGAAAAAGCGACTCTACAGCTTGCGATAACAAATCTCTCCACCACTGAAGCTGCCGGAAACCCCCCAACCTACTGTCTTCTTCCCCATTATCCTATAGAATGTAACCACGCGTGGACAGCCCCCCCCTCTGTACCAATCTGTTTTTAGTTTGTTCACTGTAATTTATATGCAACCCCCTTTTCAAGAAAGGCCGTACTCGGCCCATGGCTTAGGAGGGAGACCGACGTGACAGGGTTAATGCGAGAATAAGAGGGATCTGTTGTGTAATTTGGTCTTTATCGGGGAGTAATGAGTTAAATGGGAAATTGGAGGAGTTACAATAGGCATTAAGGGGCAGGGTTAGCATTAGGGGAGGAGTGGGGTTTTTAATGGACAGCCATTTGAGGTCTAGCAGCCATTTTAGGTTGCCATCACCCCACTAACAGCATCTCCCACCCACCCTAACATTGGCCTAGTTAATAGTTCTGGGTAACTTTACCATGAACACATGGCGCGAAAGTTTATTAAACTGTATCATTGTAGTGTAAACTTTGTCATGGCACCTGGCATGGGGGGGTCCTCGAAGTTGGTGGAATTGGTTAATGGCGGACCGTGGGAGAGGAACCTCGGGAAGTTCTGGACCCCCCTACGTGGTATTCAGTGGTCATGGGTGGTTGATCCCAAGGAAAGGGATTGGAGGGCCCATGGTTTGGGGCTTAGTTCATTGGCTAGGTTGTTTGAATTGGTGCCTCAGAGCTGGTGCTTAGCGGTTGGAGGTAATACGCAATCTAGGCTGAGGCAAAAAAACACAACTGGGGCTTGGGGCTTCGAGTACCACCCCTTTAGGAGGATGTTTATAACGTTTTGTATTTTATCTGTTAATAAAAGGCTGCTGTGGCCAGTTTAATCCAATATACTTGTGTGGTGTGTTTATTTAGTAAATGGGGGCTGGGGGAAAATATCAAGTTGTGGGCATTTATGGCTCCCATGAGTCGCATACACCCGTTGTCATGTACAGCACCATGGAATCAATGGTGCTCGAAAAAGAAAAAAAATAATAATAATAATATTCAGACTCAAACCAAAATGGCTCAGGCATTCCCTGCCTCAGCTTTTATATAAGATATGACAGTCTCTCTTGATAGACTGTGCTATACTAAAGTGAGAACTGCGAGAGGAAGTCCGCCTGGCCATGCCCAATGTCATGTGAGTCTTCTCTGGTTTATGCAATCTTCTGCAATCGGTAAAATGGCTGTGGCCATTTTTGGCAAGTCACATCGGGTTCAGAGAATTGCTAAAAATTTGACACAAATGTTATTCTCATCTCAATTAATTGACATAATACTCCAATTGTATCTAGTTTTCCAGTTATTCTCAACTATGCATACGTCTTTTTACTTTCAGGATACAATCCCAGAAAGGAAGACGACAATACAGGACGTACTTGTTGGTGCTGCTGAATGTATAATTTGTTGTCACATTATTGATTGTTTCCCAACATATTTATTCTGTTCAAAAGCAGAATTTAGAGGAAATGCCATTGTTTACTTGTTACTCTTACAATGGCTATTCCCACGTTAAAGAAAAGCGCAGTCGTGAGACCCCAATTTAGGATCATGAGGGAGGAAACTGCTTTACAGGTTCCCAACCAGAACTTGTCTGCCTGTCCGAATACTATTCCTGCTGTGCTAAAAACCACCCATGGGTACCAGTCTCTTGTATTGTAGCAGATTGACCCCATTATTGCACAGACCAGTTGCCCATTGTGTACAGAATAATGGAGAATTGATAGAAAAAGTAAAACAGGAAAACATCACTTTTAATGACAATCATCCAAATTTAATCTTTTTCTTAAGAAATCCAGGTTACAAAAAAAAAAAATGAACATATCCAATCCACAGACACGTGCAAAAATAAGAATATTCTATAAATTGTTAATACAATTTTCAATATTAATTAAAATGCCACCGTAAAATATGAAAATATATACAATATACATAGAATATGCTACCACGGAATAACAAGATATTGTATTGCAATAAAAAGACCCTGAAATAAGTATATTTAACATAGAACAATGTTAACGTATATTGACGGTTATCACTCTATAAATAAGTAATTTCTGACATCTGACATTAAATAAGTTATATATTGACCTATGAGTTTATATGAAATGAATATACACAACTGTATTAAGTTAATGGAAAGTTTCCTTCCAGTTCACAGTGTAAGCTTCATGGGTCACTAATGTTGCCTGTTTAATTATAGAATGAAAAATGGCCACCCTCAAAACTACTAGTGATTGAATTCACTTCTATTTCAAGTAATTAAAGGACAGAGAGACAAGATTTGGAAGCAGACAGGTAAGAAGTAGTCATCTAATCACACTATCATTGAGCTTGGCCAGGAATCGAAAAATAAGGCTTCCTTTCTTTATTTTCAACTGTAATTCCAGACACAGCCTATGGCCAAGAGAGGTGCTGTTTATGGAAAAAAAAAGTCTAATACTGGATAACATTAATTGGGTCCACATTGCTTTTTCCAGATCAGTGTCAAATTAAAAGTTTATGAAACCTATTATATTTTAATAGGGTTAGAATCTGTTACCCACCAAATCTATTCATAACTAAAGCTATGATGCCAGTGTGAATAGAGCCTTAAAGGGATTGTACCAACTTAGCAAGTTGTCACCAATCTGCAGCATAACTTGTTAATCGCTTAAGGTCCCATCACTGGCCCCCCACCAATCTCAAGTAGGAGGCTCTTTTAAGTGAAGCGATGGCCACGATTTGCACCACCGCTCCATTCTTTCTCCATTAAACTGTAAGTGATAGACAGCCCCCAGCGATCAACAAGTTATTAGTTGTCCTGCGGATAGGGAATAACAGGCTAACTTGGGAGAAACCCTTTAAACTATACTAGTTTAGTACAGTATTATTAATTTGATCCCTTTAAATTACATCATTAATGCTTCTCTTCTACCACTAATGGGGCTTCCAGTAGGGATGAGTGGACCCGTGGAAGTTCGGGTTCTGGTACCTGACCCGAACTTTAGTCCAAAGTACCAGAACTGTACCCGAACTTGAACCAGAACCCGAACCCCATTGAAAAAATGGAGACCCGAACTTTGGATTTGGAAAAAAAAATTCTCTCTCTCTTTTCAATGGACATTCCCTGGAACTCCGAATATTGCAACAGATCTCCGGTAGAAGTCCGTGTTCGGCGTTTTGCACCGGACACTAACTGTCCGGTACAAACCTCGACCTTTTAAGTTCGGGTTCGCTCATCTCTACTTCTCAGCTCTATCTTGTGACTATACAAAGCAGTATCAGTCTGACCAAGAACAATCTAATCCACACAAATGGAAGGCACTATAAAAGGTTATATACTACAAGACATTCCTGCAATTTCACATATTATTTTCCTTCTAGTAGAGCAAGGCATGTGTCTTCAACAAAAAAAGATAAGGAAAGCCATGACATGATTAAAACCATTATTCAAACTATTAAACCATTGAATCAACCCAAAATATTTAATTAAT
Source organism: Phyllobates terribilis (assembly GCF_046119375.1). NCBI lineage: Eukaryota > Metazoa > Chordata > Amphibia > Anura > Dendrobatidae > Phyllobates > Phyllobates terribilis. Next base: position 106,728,947 of record NW_027362762.1, read on the forward strand.
TTATTTCAGACAGTAGATTATTATTAGTCTTAAATCTAAGGACCTTGTGGCCTGAAATGCGTTAAATTGTGCTTAAATTGTTATGGTAACAAAAAAGTCCCCTTAGTGGTCATCTTTTCTCATCATGAAACTCCCATAATTTAATATAAGTGATTGTTACTTCTGATTGTTCATTGTCTGGTTCAGAAAACCAATTCCAAGTTAGGAAACTCTTAGTTCAACGGGAAAGGGCTGCCCTGATCTAGACTCTTCGGAGAGTTTTTCTATCTCTGGAGGACACACCATGTGTATACATTCTGCGGGCAGCCCATTATTTTAGTTCAGAACCCTGTAATGCTTAATTTCTCCTCCGGAGGTGCTGCAGGGAAATTAAACACAAGCTACCATGCGTTTCCCATAGATTACAGCTGATTGCTAATAGTCCCACAAGTGGGAAATCAACTTCCAATTAAGAGATCCTTCTAAAGGTGCCAAACATATTTAAGCAAAGTTGGCAACCACCAATTACGCCTGGACCAGCCAATTATCTTATATGTTTAAGGTCCTCCTGACTGTTCCCCAACAGAAGATGTTGAGGGAAAGAGTGCTCAAGCATGTAAAATTTCAATGCGCAATCATTTGAGGTGTCTTACTCCCCTCTCCACATTAGGTACACATACATGCTCACCTGAACCGAGCATTCATATGTATGGTGGAGTTGGGAGGAACAGCAACGATTGTTCTGCTGACATTTATTCAGAGTATAAGGGCGCCCTACGGGAATTGGATTGTCCAAAGTGGATGAGCCTGAAAATTATGGGCAGGGCACCCAACATACAAATTTTGTGTGGCTCGCCTTACTTTAAGAGTCCTAAGCTTTTTACAAAACCCATCTCAGGTAGTCACCATGCTAATATTTTTCATAGATCAGCAATATCGAGTACTTCCATTTTGAAATGGCACAAAAAAATTCCATGTTGTCTCTATACGTCACACATTCGGTGGAATCTCACCTCCAGATACTACATTATCGCTACCTGAACATCACATTATGAGATCCATAGATCCTAGAGGTCTCAACTCTAGTTTTATACACCAGACCTCGAATGTTAGCGGTACAAACTTTATAAAACCATGAACTGATCAGGTCTTTCACTTACTAAACCTACGTGCCCCATACTCATACTTTCAGCAGATTCCGCACGTTTTTTAAGAGCTAGATGACAAAAGAGTTTATTTTATTAAATGGGAAAAACATTAAGTCATTCCCCAAATCTGCAGATTTCTGAAGAATTCCATCTTGTGTGTCTACTCTGTTTCTGTTTTCTGTCAATCCCATTCTTCCTGTCCCCTTTCCACAAATACTCTATTTAAGGACTTGTTTATTTTGGATTAGTGCCGTAACTAAATGAATCCGAAAACAAGCTCCGTACAAGATATTTATAGGCTCCGCACCGTTCAGACAGCTTGGAAGCCTTAGCACTCTTAAAGGAGATCTGTCACTTCAGAAATTGCTTTGATATCGATATAATGATGTCATCACCTTCTTTAGTCCATGAAAATATAGAGAGGGAAACAGAAAGGATTCAGGCTGCATGTTAACTGACCAAACTGATGTAGTGAATTAGAGAACGATGATGGCGCTTAACCTTTGAAGGAGAAAGTTGATAATGAGTTTACTTGTTTTCCATAAACATCTCCACTCTTGTCCGAAGGCCGTGTTTAGAATTTCATCTTAGCTCTATTTGTATGAAGTATATTACCGAATACAACTCTTGGACAAAAGTGGTCATTTCCTAATTTTTGCAACTTCTTTAAACCTTTGTCTATGCTTTGGAGGTTGCCCAAACACATTAGATGAATATCAGCTGAAACCTCTTTTTTCTGGAACTCGCTGACCATGTGCCTTAACTCTCCCCTAAGAAGTAGAATGAAGTATTAGGCATGCTGGATTTTCACATTCTTGATCCTTTTGTTATCACGGAAGATAAGCTTCTCCCAGAGATGGGTGGCAGCGGTTTACTCCACTGTCCTCATTGAAAACACATGCATGCTTGTTTGAGCTGAGCGTTCATGTGTCTGGAAGGATCAGAAGGAAAAGTGGTCAACTAAGGCTGGATTCACATGTACGGCACTCAAGGTCCCAGTACAGAGAGGTCCTAGTTTTCCTTACTTATCTCAAACACTTCTTTGCTCCAGTTTTACACGTCTGGACCACCGCCGGTCTACTGACTTAATAGCCTCAAATTTCAGTAGACCCACAACAAGTCCGGGCATGTGAAACCAGAATTATTTTTTTTCCCCCATACATCTGTGAAATGTTGGTGCGAAGTGACAAATCCCATTAAAGGGGATATCCAGGACTTAGTGCTTGGGCAATTTTTTTGTTTTTTTACAAACAGGCAGGTAGTTGCTACCTACCCGTCTGTTGTGCCCGGCATCACAGACCGCATCTGCCGGTGATTCAGCGGCCTGTCTTGACATCACGTCAACAGAGTGGCAGCTTCTTTCCCGCTCCGCTCTGTTGAGGGGGCAGGGTTTCTACGTCATTCTGATTGACAGCCGGATTCCCGCTGCCTAACTGTGGGAGCCGACTGTCAATCAGAATGACGTTGGAAGCCATGCCCTGTCGACAGAGCAGGGCAGAAAAGAAGCCGCTGCTCTGTCGACGTGATGTCAGCATATATATTTGATCAGTTGGTAATTTTATAGAGGGCCAGCCCTGATTGATAGAAAATAAATTCAGGAAGGGATACGTTTTTTTTTGTGGGGGGGGATAAGAATATTGGGAAATAAGTCCAGAACTTTATCATCTTGGACCCCATAATTTTATTCTCCAGAATGTAGAAAGTCAGGGAAAAGTTAAAAGCAAAATCTTGCCTGAACATATTTGTAGTCGCTCCATCATACAACAGTAAGGCTGAGTTCCAATGTCCAATAATCATCAGTTTGAAAGTGATGAAAAACAAAAACTGGATACATTTTAACTGACCCAAAATGCACTAAAAAATGATCTGTTCACATTGAATTCAAATTCAATTAACAAATGGGTCTTGCGGCAATCATTTTTTCTTAGTAGGACAGAAACAATATTATTGCTGGATTAATTTGTTAAATCACTGGAGATAAATTAACGGATCAGTTTTTAGTGCGTCGGTTTCAAACTGATCCATTTTTTTTGTTTAATGGATCTGCTTTAGGCTAAGTGCACACCAGCGTATATTCTCTGATTCGAGAGAATCAAGTCGATTATGGAAATCATACTCTAATCAAACTCTGTTCCTCATCTGGAATCCAGTAGGCTAAGAGGAGACTTAATAGTTGTCTACAAATATCTGAAGGGCTGTCACAGTGTAGCGGGACCATCCTTATTCTCATTTGCACAAAGAAAGACTAGAAGCAATGGAATGAAACTGAAAGGGAGAAGATGCAGATTAGATATTAGAAAAAACTTTTTGACAGTGAGGGTGATAAACGAGTGGAACAGGCTGCCACGAGAGGTGATGAGTTCTCCTTCAATGGACGTCTTCAAACAGAGGCTGGACAGACATCTATCTGAGATGGTTTAGTGAATCCTGCATTGAGCAGGGGCCTGGACGCGATGACCCTAGAGGTCCCTTCCAACTATAACATACTATGATAGTGTGATCCAATTCTCTCGAATGAGAAGATGGAGAAAAAATGTTCTCCATCTTCTCCATTCTCTCAGTCCGTGAAAATAGCACTGCACTCACATGTCATCCGAGTGCAGTCCGATGGTTCCCATGGACTCATTGACTTTTATGGGCGAGTGCGATCTGAATATTGGATACAACTTAGACGTGCAATGATTTTTTCCTATAACCGGCTCAGTCTCTGGAAAAAACTGGATATGTGCATGGCCCCATAGAATAACATTGGTCCAAGTGCAATCCAATGTGTCGTCGGATCGCACTTAGACCGAAAATATGCCCTTCACTTGATGATTGCTGAACATGTCAACTCAATCTAAGCAGTGTAAATCACACCTTTTGTCTTCAGCGTATTACTCAGTGCATTGCCAAATATTTACTTTTAATTACATTTTATATTAAAATATTAAAGACATTATGTACAATCATCTAAAAAACATACAAAAGTATAGGTTATTCTTAAATATTTGCTGGCTTTTTACAATATAATAGTTCTCAGATATGACTGCAGAGAACGCATATATGTACAATATACACAATCTTTTCAATCTGGAAATAACTATTGCCATTGAGGGGGAGAGAATGAAGTATCTCCACTGAGTGGAGTATGAGATATCGTCCACAGCATCCAAAGTATTGTCACAAATTGTTCCTTAGATGATCCAACTGAATAACTTTAGAAGAGTTTTTACCAATAACTTCTCCTAGTATGTAAAGATTTGAAGCAGTACATATGTAAATTATACAAGTATGCTCTTAGTATTTGGTGCTCATTGTTCCCGGTTGATCATTGTAATATTGTATCTCGAATGAAAGACGAGTAGAATGAGTTAATATTTCAATAAACCAGAAATATAGCTGCCGTCCAGGCTGAAGATAGCAGTTTTGTGCTAAATAATTATTTCCAGTATTGAATGGTTAGTGAATAAGCACCATTTACCTACTTCAGCACCACTACACCATCTCAAACACCAGCCATCTCTTCTAGAGAAAAGTCCACCTAGACTAGAGAAAATCACACAACAAAAACAATGGTGGACTTCTGGTGACCTGTAGCTACATGTGGCCACCAAAAAGGTCACCTATGACCTCCTGATAAATAATCTTACAGAGTTGTCTTATTTGGTGCTCTGCCCAGTGATTGATCACATGGCCAACACTCTGTATGGGGTCATAGGACAATGAGACTCGTAAACACCATGACCAACCAACCGGAGATCAGCCTAGAAAGGATCTGGTGCTTCTCAGTAATATCCTTAACTTTTGAAGCCATACAAATATATACTATGATGCCAATATCATATCTTATATGTATTTATACACAATCTCAGAAGACAACATGAAATCCTTCAATAAATATACCTTTTATCCCCATACAGTATAGACACTGTGATCCATCAACATCTTCTGGAGATCTGATTGACATTTCTAACCAGATGTGTTGCATTAGTGTCTGCTGCAAGTTCTCCTGCCCTGGTTTTTGAGTGTCTGAACATACTGTATATGCTGCCATGTATTTTAAAGCATTAAATAATTTAATAATATAGCTATGATTGCATAGAAATAATTGGCCAAATCTTCTCTAAATACACCACACCCATGACTTCATATTTCATTCAGATATGTATCTGCTGCCAGCTGAAAAAAACATATAACTTAATATGACCGGGCTATATAGTAGTCCATAGCCTAAAAAAGGGTTCCATAATCCTACAATGGCTTCCATTCATCATAAATGGTTCACCTTCAATTCTGGATCATCTTCCTATACATAGCACTCCTTATACGAGGCAGATCCTCCTGACACTGTAATATAGCAGCTCAATCCGTAAGGTGCATTATAGCTACCAGGCAATCGACAATTCAATATCAATTCATATGGAAACCAAGTTGAAAAATTGTTCCATTGTTTGTTTTTCTTTTACTTTGCATATTCCCGTTAAATCATTAGAATTTTTCCATTTTTCCAAACCTGAGATTTCAATTACATTTTTGGTACATGACGTCTTTCTTCAGACAAGATAAAGTAAAAGTAACCCTAACCCTTACAAAATGCGCCACAGATCTGGCCTAGTTTGAATAGACATGCTATGTGCCTCCTCAGTACTATATTCTACACTCGTGTACTGGAGCAAATCTGCAGAATAATCTTTGAACATTATCTCTTCCATCTTTGGACTGTTTTTCTTTTTCCAGGAATATAAATGGCTTCCGATACAGTAGAGAATGATAAGAATGTGGTCTCCACTGGCGTGTAGCCACTGCTCCATACATCCGCAGCCATTTCTCCAGTCCTTCCAGGAAGTATATTCAGTACCTTTGATTTTCAATCACAATCTTTAAGAACAATGGTTCGAGTCATTTTTTTATTGGGTTGTGCTACTTTCTGTTGTATAATTTTCTTTTCTGTTTAGAGGTCCGTGATAAGTGACTTTTCCTATTGCTATGTTCTCCTTTGATGATAATGTCTTTACTCTGAGACATGAGGTCCCCGGTGAAGGTGTTGGTCGCTCTACACTCGTAGATTCCTGAATCGGCTCGTGTTGCGTTCTGGATGAGTGCGGTTAGAATCGTAGAATACTCAGTTGTGATTGCGTTTCGCTGCTTACTGATGCTGTGGTTTACTGTTTGGTTTCCGACTCTTCTGCGTAAAATCCAACTAATGTTTGTGTAGAGATATTTGCTGACGGAACATGTTAGGGTCATGTTGTCACCTTCTTTTGCCAACCTGTCGACGGTGATGTGGAATCCACTGGGGACATCTGTAAGAGTTAAAAAATGTTTACACAAAACCTACGCAGCATTTCGGTGAAATTTAATTAGTCGTCAATTTCAGCTGAATAAATGACATCAATACGTGGTGGAGTAAACGGGCAAATCTTACATCTGACAATTTGCATTTGGTTTCGATTCATTTTCCCTGGATGAATATATATCATTTTCAAGAGCAAAAAAGGCCAACAAAATCTGTGTCAAGGTGCCCATAGTCCTTCAATCGCTTTTGCCTTTCAGCTATTCCTCCCAAAACCCTTTCCCTCTCACACATACATGTCCACCGACTGTTCATATGGGAATGAGAAGGGAATATACAGCTGCCAGGAGGAAAACTGCAATTCCTCCTCACTTTGGTTGCAGGTTCAAGACCTTTGTGTGTCATGATCAGTATATTTCTCCCCATTCTGCTGAACATTGATGCTGAACCGAGTTCAAACATATGGACAGATACATGGGCCTGTGTGAACCTTTTCCTAAGGTCTGACTGCTTGTAATGTGTAGCAAAGTCAGTTTTTACGTTAAATCTTCCACTTCCAATTAAAGGGGTTTTAATGTTTAAATTTTCTGTAGTCAATAGGTTTGTATACTGGTAAAATAACAAACTGAGCAGAATGTATCAGGCACTGAACCCAGCCAGGTATGTTTGGCTCTGAAACGATGCGACGACTCAGAGAACATGCTTTAGAAGCCACCAGGGACCGAGACCGTACTGTAGACATATTGGACAGGCGATCACGGGTGGCTTCTCCCCGCCCGCTGCCCTGGATTGACAGGTCTCTGCCTATACGCACCTATAGGCAGGGGACGGGCAGGGAGAAGCTTGCCTGACTAGTTTCCAGAGCGGCTCGGTCCCCTGCGGCTTTTAAAGTATGTTTTTCTCTGAAACACTGCAGCATTTCAGAGTCAAACATACTGTACCTGGCTGGGTCTATACAGTCAGTGCCCGATACATGCTGCCTAAGGATTGGGAAGCATGTACCAGCTGTCAGATTCACTTTAAAGCTCAGTTTGCTATTTTATCAGTCTACAAGCCTATGGAGTACAAAAGATTGACATAAGACAACTCCTTTACCGTACCTGTACTGTACCTCTGCATGGCTTCAGCCTTTGGTATCTGTTCGTTCACTATAAGCTGGCATTACATGCTTTGTGAATCTGATTTTTACATACAAATTGCAAATGGTACGCGACTTGCATTGAAGTCTAGGAGCCAAAGTCAACTGAGAGTTTTGACCCAAAGACCAAACAGTGTTGAATTGATTGTGATTGACACATCTACATAGGTGAAGGGTCACCAGGAGACCCCATACATAATCTTTAGATGCAATGGTGCAATTTTCAAGTTTTGAGACCAGTGTTACTGCGTAGCCCTAGCCTTAAAGAAGACCTGTCACCAGATCAAAAGTTGCCAGTTTTTGCTCTTATTTTATACCTGCTGACAGCAAATACTCAGGGGAGCAGCGGGAATAAAATAAAAGCAAAAACTGGACACTTTTGCTCTGGTGGCAGACTTCTTTAAACAGCTGCTTGCTCATTCACCGATATCAAACCAACAACTTAAAAATGTCATGGATTCAAAAGTGGACTTTAAAGTATATTAGAAAGTTCCATAACTTTTTCATAGTGTCTAGGCATTTTTTGAGAATAAATGGAAAACCCCTTGAAGCACATTTTGGATTCAGGGTGGAAGTTTCTGGACTCAGGTATGTACAACAAAAAAGAATCCATTTGCTCCAAGTTACTACACCTTAAGCCTGAGATCAATGTGATGCTCAGCTGCACGGCCGCCGCAGTGATATATAATAGTTTTATTTACTTAAGTGATTTGAAACTTCCTGTGGAATTAGCTCCCAGGTTTCCTGATGGAAGATGCTGTTTATCTTTGCCAAGGGCCACCAGGAATCTCAAAATAAAATGTAGTTTAGTGACATTGGGAAGCCAAGGAGATAAGGCTGTTCTGTTCCTGTTTCACCCTAGGTAATTGCAAACACACCCTCAGTCCTGCTGTCTGCCAGAAAACGGACAAGAAAGGACCTTTCACAGGTTACTGCAGTTTGATGTACTTGGACAGCGGTGAATGCTTCAGACGGTGAACAATTCGGGCATGTTTTAACTCCCTGTCCTATTGTGAGTCTTGACTTATACAACTCTCAGACAGATTGTTACATGACCACCTACAAAGGCACGTCCTGTAGCCCATGCTGAGGTAGAGGAGTGCAGTCAAAACATCAATATCCAGAGGAAAACAGTAATTTGGAGTCAAAGGAAAACTTCCAACTATTGGTACCAAGTGGGAAAACATGCCGATGTGAGACGTGAAGTGTAACAGCAACCCCCCCCCCACTCCTCCAGTCCAGAAAAAAATATTTAGTCATCGTCAATTAGTCAATAATAAAACTAATAAAATATAAAGGAAAAGAAAAATTTAACAAGATTAAATTTGATTCATTAAGTATTAGAATATTGTGCAAAACGATCTTACCAGTGACATAAAAATGTATATTTCTTCTTTCATTTCCTAATTTATTGGCAGCAGTGCAGGCATAGACACCAGAGGCCGACGCATCATCTACAACAAGTGTCCCAGCGGTCTGAAAATAAAAAGAAAGATTCAGATTCTCCTCTTTTAACTATTAAACTATTTTTTTGCATTCAATAGTCTTCTCCAAAGTCTATGATTATACAATGTCCACAATTAAAGGGGTTGTCCGGACTTAGGCTACAAGTCTGCAGTAACTCTATGTGATTTGCATACTTCCGGCCACATTCCAACTAGACGTGTCTGGTGAACTGAGCGAGGCCGTGCCCATCTAGTCTGCACGTGACCGCATGTATAGAAATCACCTATTTGCGGTCACACGCCCAGCGCTCCCGACGCCGGCATGGGCAAAATTTTTGAAAGCTTCATTAAAGAGGCAATTACGGAGCATCTTGATGCTAATAATCTTTTAATCCCGAACCAACATGGATTCATGAGGAATCGCTCCTGCCAAACAAACCTGATTGACTTCTACGAGGAGGTTAGCTCTCGAGTAGATCAGGGGGAACCAGTGGATGTCGTGTATCTCGACTTCTCAAAAGCGTTCGATAGCGTGCCACATAATAGGTTGGTATACAAAATGAGAATGATGGGGCTGGGGGAAAATGTCTGCAAGTGGGTAGCTAACTGGCTAAAGGATAGAAGGCAGAGGGTGGTTATAAATGGAATATACTCAGATTGGGTAAGCGTCACTTGTGGGGTACCACAGGGGTCTGTACTAGGCCCAATGTTATTTAATATCTTTATTAATGACATAGTCAACGGGATAAATAGTAAAATATCAATATTTGCAGATGACACAAAGTTATGTAAAACAATTAATACAAAAGAGGACAGTGCAGACCTACAGAGGGATTTGGATAAGCTGGGTAGGTGGAGCATTAAATGGCAAATGAGGTTTAACGAGGAGAAATGTAAGGTCATACATATGGGAAGGAAAAATGGAAGTCACCAGTACTCACTGAATGGGAAATCATTGGGGAATTCAGAGATGGAGAAGGACTTGGGCATCTTGATTGATAGCAAACTAAATTGGAGTGCCCAAAGTCAGGCCGCTGCTGTAAGGGCAAACAGGGTAATGGGATGTATCAGAAGAGGTATAGCTGCAAAGGATGAGAACATTGTTCTTCCACTGTACAAAGCACTGGTCAGACCACACTTGGAATACTGTGCTCAGTTATGGGCCCCAATATATAGAAAGGATATAAACGAGCTTGAAAAGGTACAAAGGAGGGCAACAAAATTAATAAAGGGAATGGAGGGACTGCAATACCCAGAGAGGTTGGCAAAACTAGGACTATTCAGCCTGGAAAAGAGAAGGTTGAGGGGGGACATAATAAATGTGTACAAATATGTTAGGGGACAGTATAGAGATCTTGCCTGGGATTTGTTCAAAAGGAGGGATATTACGGTAACAAGAGGGCATTCACTAAGACTGGAAGAGAAAAGGTTTCAGCACCAGCATAGGAAGGGGTTCTTTACGGTAAGAGCAGTGAGAATATGGAATTCACTGAGTGAGGAGACGGTAATGTCGGATTCACTACACCAGTTCAAGCGGGGTCTGGATGCATTTCTAGATACCAGGCAGATTTCAGCATATACTTAAAAATAAAATAAAATAGGTTGATACAGGGATTTATTCTGACTGCTGGTTTCAGAGTCGGGAGGGAATTTTTCCTCAGGTGAAGATTGGCCAAATCATTTGGGGTTTTTGCCCTCCTCTGGATCAACTTTAGCAATTACAGAACTAACAGGTCGAACTTGATGGACGCAAGTCTTTATTCGGCTTTACAAACTATGTTACTATGATTCTTTCTGCGAGATAAAACATTTCCCTGAATGTTTAAAAACTTGTTTTACTTCACAGAAAGAATCAACAGTGATCCCGTGCTGTAATATCTTTATACTCCTTTTCTCCCCCCTGCCCAGGAGCTGTGGTATGACCAGACCATGTCCCTGTACGGTCAGACACAGCCATTACACAGTACACAGCAGGGAAACATTTGTAAGATTATCTCAGCACAGGAACATTTTATTTAACACATCCAATTGTGGAACTTATTATTATTATAAGATTTATTAATTCAACTGTACTTTGGCTGCTGAACAACCCCTTTAAATGACATCTTTGTCTTTACAGGAGCCAGAGAAGGGCAGAGATAGATGGAAAACAAGTAGGTGGGAAGGTGCACTGAACTGCTCAGCCACACCAGGGGTGCACCAAGCGACTGTGCTTGGTTTGAACAGTCATTGGGTGCTGATAGACTCCTTTAAATTCCCGGCTTCTTGGGTGGTCTCTACTTTAAACTGTGATTTCTGCTATATAGAGCGATGCTGTAACATCGCTGCATATAGCATAAGTGATCGGACGATCGCATCTTCAAGTTCCCTAAGGGGGCTAACAAGATTAGTAAAAAGTAGAAAAAAAAGTTTACATATACAATACAATAACTAGTATTACAGCCAGAGACAGGAAATAGAATAAAAGACAAATAAATTAGATATTAGAAAACATAACCCTGAGATATACAAAAATAAAAGAGAGTATTAAAAGGTGAATATATAAGAAAAACATAATAATGGACGCTCTACGTATAGATTGTGTCTAAGAACATTAGCATGAAGCACATTCGTGGTTAGATTCACATTATGACCCTCAGAGTCCTAAACAGGACAGATGTGGAAGAGAAGAAGGGAAGTACGGACGTTCGTTCTGTGAATGACACACAATACACTTCTCGTCACGTACCCACTGGACACTAAAATTAGCCGAAGCAAAAAGTGAGAAGATTGATACAGATCTGAGACGTGCGAATATAAGTGTTCGGGGTGTGGGAACTTAGTCATTAAAGACAAGTGGAAGTTGATATATGAGAGGTAAGTACAGCACTTGTGTCATTGACTGTTTCAATGATGCTCTCCATTTCGCAATGTGAGCCCAGAAAGTACTCAGAGGAAATCTCAATAGACGGCTATAGCTGTCATTCCTGTAAGACCTTAATGAGTTAGTCATAATAGGACACATTTCCCGTCCTTCACCTGCTCCAGTCCAAATTTTATTCTGGCACGATAAACTCAGAAAGGGTCAAAAATTCAAAGAGTAACATAGATGTTTCAATCACCCAAAGGGATAAGACTAAGAAAGAATATGAAGTCTTTGCCCGTTTTAGAATTTTTTTGTATTTTCATGTCAATGTGTTACTAGCGGGGAAACGGGGGTTTCCTACATAGTATGATATTGGCGAATTAGTTTTTCAGGTTTTGAGTAAAACCTACAAGAAATGTTAACGCCCAGGTATCAATTTATTCCCAAATTTACAGGAGGAATAATAGAGGAATGGTGCAACAGCATTGGAGAAAACAATTAGACATGTTAGATCTGACGAGTCTTTTCTGAGTAGAAGTTTACACCTTATAGGTGTATAGGTTATAGGTAGAGATGAGAGATTCAAAGAAAACCAAATTCGTGTTGAATTTTTAGGAATTCACTGAACCCGGTGTTTTTGAAGAATTTACGATTAGATTTGCACGAATCATCTAAAATGATCATCGGCACTTTATACATTACAGAAGTTTCTATCTGCAAGGGAAGAATCACACAACCTCAAGCAAGGCAGGGCGAGCTCCCCTATAAAGCTTGGCAGCTATCACATCACATGATAGAGCACAGCCTATCTGAAGGGTCTAGAATAGCCTGCATAAAAGCAGCAGCAGGAAATGCAGCAGCCATTTTGTAGTGAATCTGGATAGTGAGACGACGTCACAGCTTAGCCATAGAGACAGGGAGAGAATGCAATAAAATACTGAAGAAACTGTACAGATAGTGTGTAATCCAAGATAATGAGTTTTCCAGCTGATTTTCAAATTAAAAATATGTGCGGTATAAGCTTTATTCCAAAAGTAGTAAAAGTGACAGGTACATCCAAAGAACATATGAATTTTCCTACGCGTTTCAGACGAAAACTAAGTCCTTATTCATGGATGAAACTAGTAAGGAACATACCCTGTTTTTCTATTTAAACAAGATATGTTCTTTACTAGTTTAGGTTAAGTGTGGTCTGAAATGAGTAGGGAAAATCATATATTCTTTGGATGTACCTGGGATTGTCACTTTTACTACTTTTGGAATAAAGCTTATAGATATTTTTAATTTGAAAATCACCTGGAAAACTCTTTTTCTTGGATTACGGCTTTTCTACACAGGGCAGGAGTGGCGTTTCCATGCCAGACACCGTTGGAAGCCTCCTTCAGGGTGAGCTGGTTCACATATGTTTCACAGATAGTGTGTGACAGCGCAGTAGTGAAGAGGATTAGTGTGTGAGAAAGGGAGAATAGTGTCATACACGGTTTTCAGGGACACTGGAGGCTTTCCAGATTCCGTGCAAATCGATTTATTTCAAATCGAATTTCCTGAGAAAATTTTGCAAACCTGGTGAAAAGATTCGCTCATCTCTATTTACAGGTAGGCGTGCACATTGATGAAATAATTAGAAATTGAATTACTTTTTTTTTGTTTTATTCATTTGAATGATAATCTCTATTTAACAAAATATATTGGTTTATTACCTTGTTCCTCCCCTCGATCAGACGTGTACGTTCTGTGATACTATAAATCTTATTTCCCATGCTACTGCTGTTTTTTCCAACAATAAGAGGAACTGAGCTGTCAGAATGGAAATCGCACCTGTAAGAGGAAAAAAATAAGTCATACACTGTGCACACATTTAGAGAATGGCTTGGTCAGTGAGCAGGTCTTTCATTACTGAAAAGTTTCTTTCAATTAGGGGATCTTGTTTAAATGGTCACTTGTCATTTAACAAACTTTGCACGAATGAGTACTACAAATAAATCACTAAATAAATAATACAAGTCAATATAAGAGACTTTGTAATATATGTCATCAAAGAAATATGCTTCTTTCTCCACTTATGAGCCATTTCCTGCCCCCACCTTCACCTCCTCAACTAATGATTCTCTGAAAAACAGCTCAAATTTGTGTTTATCAAAGCAAAATGAACTGCAGACACAGTGAAGTGTCAGTTTTTACCTCCTACTATACTCTATGGACAGGGGATGGGGAAGACCAAGGAGTGCTCAGCACATTAACCCTAGAACGCATACCTGGGGCCTCGCAGGCCCGCCCTGTTAATTGTTTTCTATTTTCTGCAAGATTTCTTTAGTTAGAATTTTGAAACTCTAGGTATTCCTCAGGTATATACAGTGGCATGTAAAAGTTTGGGCACCCCTGGTCAAAGTTAATGTTATTGTGAACAGTTAAGCAAGTTGAAGATGAAATGATCTCTAAAAGGCCTAAAGTTAAAGATAACAGATTTCCTTTGTATTTTAGGCAAAAAATATATATTTTTTAATCTTTTACATTTTAAAAATGACAAAAAAGGAAAATGGACCAATGCAAAAGTTTTGGCACTCTGCATGGTTAGTACTTAGTAGCGCCCCCTTTTGAAAGTATCACAGCTTGTAAAAGCTTTTTGTAGCAAGACAAGAGTCTTTCAATTCTTGTTTGAGGGATTTTCATCCATTCTTCCTTGGAAAATCCTTCCAGTTCTGTGAGATTCCTTGATCATCTTGCATGCACTGCTATTTTGAGGTCTAGCCACAGATTTTCATTGATGTTCAGAAGAGGGGACTGTGAGGGCCATTGTAAAACCTTCAGCTTGCACCTTTTGAGGTAGCCTATTGTGTATTATGGTGTTTGTTTAGGATCATTAACCATTTGTAGAAGCCATCCTCTTTTCAACTTCAGCTTTTTTACAGATGGTGTTATGTTTGCATCAAGAATTTGTTGAAATTTCATTGAATCCATTGTTCCCTCTACCCGTGAAATGTCCCCTGTACCATTGGCTGCAACACAACCCCAAAGCATGATTGATCCACCTCCATGCTTAATAGTTGGCGAGATGTTATTTTCCTGAAATTTGGTGGCCTTTTTTCTCCACACATACCTTTGATCATTGTGGCCAAAGACTTCTATTTTAACCTTTTCGGTCAACAGAACTTGTTTCCAAAATGTATCAGGCTTGTTTAGATGTTCTTTTGCACTTCTGATGCTGAATTTTATGGTGAGACTGCAGGAGAGGTTTTCTTCTGATGACTCTTCCATGAAGGTCATATTTGTGCAGGTGTCTCTGAACAGTAGAACAATGAACCACAAAGCTAGAGTCTGTTAAATCTTTCTGTAGGTCTTTTGAGGTCAAGTGGGGGTTCTGATTTGCCTCTCTAGCAATTGTACGAACAGCTCTCACTGAAATTTTGCTTGGTCTTCCAGACCTTATCTTGACCTTCACTGTTCCTGTTAACTGCCATTTCTTAATTACATTTCAAACTGAGGAAAGGGCAACTTGAAAACACTTTGCTATCTTCTTATAGCCTTCTCCTGTTTTATGGGCCTCCACCATTTTCATTTTCAGAGTGTTAGGCAGCTGCTTAGAAGAACCCCTGCTGTTTTTTTGGCATAAAGTTAGAGGAGGCTTGGTTTTTATAAAGCTGGGAAATTTTCATCACCTGGCATTTCCTAACGATGGTAGTGAACAAGCCATAACCCTAACAGGCTAATTAAGGTCAGAAACCTTGGTCAAAATTATCAAAGCACACAAATCTCCAAGGGTGCCCAAACTTTTGCATAGGCCCATTTCCCTTATTGTAATTTTTTAAAATGAAAAAAAAAGACCATCTATATACTTATTTGCCTAAAATACAACTGAAATATGTCATCTTTAACAATATGCCTTTTAGAGATCATTTCATCTTCAACTTGCTTAACTGTTCACAATAACAATGATTTTGACCAGGGGTGCCCAAACTTTTACATGCCACTGTAGTTGTTTGTCATTTCCAGTTGGTCATTTATTTATTATTTGCACACGGGCCTAAAAGGCCCCAGGTATGTGAAAGTGTAGATTTTTATGGTCATGCGTTCTAGGGTTAAAAGACAAGTCAGACACAGGCAGATCCAGCTGCAGTATCAAATAACTATTTTAGTTTACTCCAGGGCTGGATTCACAGCCACAGAGCTCAATACTGCTGTATAATGTTCTCCATGCTGCTTTTGCTCCTATCTGTTTGCCAAAGAGAAAGAAGACAAGGATTCCCTCTATTTCTTTGTACTGTATATAGGACACATCATAAAAGCTAGTGTCTACCCACTAGCTCAGAGACAATTCAAAACGAGAAATAGAGACTGCAGAGGTGAAAACTGGTGAAAAAATGCAGAAAACAGTCATATAATGGTCAGAAATGCATGACAACTTATTCTGGGGCTGGGGGCTATGACTTATGACTAAGGGCTATGACTTATGGCTATGACTGGGGACTATTGTGCTCGGTGAGGTTGTTTATAACTCCAACAATTGAGGGGGGGTGCTGTGCATTGCAAGCTAATGCAGTAGCTAAGTTTATATTAATAGATGCTCTATTACTGTAAAGTTGAGATATAGTTACAATTCAAGTTTTTCCCAAATTGATAAGGGATCAGCTGGATATGAAGTGTTCAATTACTCTATAGCACTACCACAGGGGCAAAAAAGCATTACACATCCCCCCATGGAAACATTGGACTATTTGTGTAATACAAAAATGTATCTAGTCCCCCATAGGGAGAAATGCTATTTGTAGCTGTTCTCTGCTCTGGGTGGTACAAAAGGTTCTCCAGAGGGGAATCTATGAACTCAAGATTCCATAAGAGAATGTTTCAAAAATGTTTTTTTTTAAACAAACAATCCCTTTAAATATAAAACTCCTTTTGGAGTAGTTGTTCTTCACTATTGTGGGAGAACTAGAATATATTCTATGCACCAGGGCTTCTCTGAAAATATACAGTATCTCCAGGTCACCCTGGGTATTCACTGTTGGAGGTACTGAGTTTAGTCAAGGTTCCCATTGCTTTATATGGGATACCTTCATATCTATAATGCTTATGTTATTAGTATTTCTACTGTACTATGCATACTTGCAAACTGATAGTCTTTATTTTAGTACGCTCAATGAGTTGTGGTATTTTTATGTCACTATATGTTGACTGCATTAAACTTTTAGAATAACAAAAACTCCTGGATTTAACATTAAGAAGTTTAAAACAACAAAAATCTATAAACTTAAAAGCTAAAAGTACAAAATCAGAACTGGGAAGTAATGGAATTAGTGGAAGTGTAAGTTACATGGAAATTCACCCGGTGATTCCCCCTGGGAGTCATGTAGAAGCATAGTGAAGTTACCAGGAAGGGCTGGTCTGAGATTGGCTTCACGTATGAGCAGATTGAGCTGTTTTTTTCCAACACTGTCACATCAAACCATTAGTCAGCAGCAATCCAAATCAGGGTGTTAAATAAACCAGAGTTGATTTTACAAAGTCCTGACTATTGCCAGACCTCATAAGGAGTGTGCTAAAATATTTCTAGGCTGAAGTCGGAACAGTGGCACATATATGAGACCATGGTGATCGCTATGTCCTGATATCATGTATCCCTATGCCCAAAAACATTCCGGAGAGGTTATGGTCTCCTACAAGTTCTACCATATCTCAACCCATTCATTCCCCAACTGTAAGACTGATCCAACCAGGAACCGTCACAAAAAAGGCCATGCTAGGGCAAACTTACATGGCTAGTATGGAAAGCAGGTAGTGTCCATGCAAGAGTTGGCAAACCTCCCTGGAACCTCCAAAGCCTCTGGGGAAACATCCCAAAAAGCAGAACGTCTACAATTTAGGTTTGCAATATATAAGGACCATATGTTGAGGCAACAGCAGGGCCATAACTAGAGTGATTACATGGACTGCAGTAGCACCCAGGCTCTGAAACTCTCTTTGGCCCCTATGTGAAGTCCAATACTTTAAAGACCCATGATAGTTGAAGACCATGTTGGAGAATTTTCATTGGGGCCCATGAGCTTCAAGTTTAGCCACTCGATAAGAGAGATGTGGGAAGTAAGACCTCACATTATGTTCCTCCTGAGTATCTTGCCTTGTCTTGAGTGTTTTATTAACTTGATTTTCATTTTTACATCCTAAACCATGGAAACACAACAATAATTTCACGAGTTATTGTCCTTGTAGATCCATTATTGCTTTCCATGCCGAAAAGGTCAAGAAAGTCATAGACCTCATTATACTTCGAAGGTTGCCCAAACCACCAAATTCCTTCCTTACTGCAAAGTCTTTCTGGGTTAAGAGTATTTTGAAAGGGAGGAAAGTGGCTTGGGATTTGGATTATTTATTCTTGACTTTCCGACAGCCTGTCCTTGACCAATCTTTGTGTTTTTCTTTCTGTTTGCCATGAATGAGAAGAATGAGAAGGGATAGACTTTAACAGAAGTCATCATTTCTATTTTAATATTATAAACCAAGAAGGAGGTGAGGAGGAGGAAGACGGCCATAAATCTGGCAGTACACAGTAGCAGGAAGTCGAGAGCCCCTGCAATTATTTTTTCAAAGTTCTTCGAGCAATTCCACACTTCCAGCAGGAATTCACGTGTTAACCCTTTGATGATAAGGACACTGTGAATCTTTTAATTATTTGCCCTTTTGACTTATGTAGTCCATAAAAAGCGGTTCGGTGCCCATTGGACCTTATCACTGGACTTTGTTGAACGGTTATAAAGGTTAATCCCTTAACTATAACACATTGCGCTTCCTGGTTACCTCTTCTTTTCTGGAAGGGTTAATGCTTGATTGGGAGATATAACGCGACCCTTAAGAATACATAAAGCTTTTAAGGAAGTAAATTGTGCCATGTTTGAAGATGCAAAGATAACAGCAGTGCTGGGAACGGTCTTGTATTGGGGAGGAAGCCAAACAAGAAGAGGAAAGCAGCATACGCTCCTGATTTCGCACAGGAAGCTCCGAACACCTCCTGCCAAAGGGAGATAAGACGGCTCCCATGGCCTATTCTGGACCAGGCCACTGTTATCAACCTTTAGCTGTAACACTGTCCTCGAGATACTTCACTCAGTTCACTCCCTGTGTTCTCAGTCATTTTTAAAAGCTGCTGCTGCCATTTCTAGAAAGCATGCCAAACACAATAGAACAATATAATTATAACTGCTGAATGAAAAGCTTTTCCGGGGCAAGCGTGTACTACATGACATTTGTATATAGTACTCGTGCGCCGTTATAAATGAGCTGAGTGATCGAGCCGTGGTGAACAGTAAATAGTTCATAATGATGGGCACGCTCAATGTGATTCCTCCCATAGGGATATTGGATAAAACGACCTACCGCTTACTGTATAAAAAACTCCTACCTGTGGCTTCAGAGACTTAATGCAAAATCTACAAAAGTCGCCAAACTATTTCACGACATTTATAGGGCAAAAGGACCATTTGGGCTCCTTAATCTCCAACACCGGTCGCAGATGTAACATTGGCATCCACTATAGTTACACCCCTTCCAAAAACTTTTAAAAATAGATGTCAATCAATTTGAGGCAAATTGAATTCTCCTCGAATTTTTACAAAAATTATAATTCACCCAAATAATAATTTTTTGCTCTTTACTTTTTTGCAACATTTTGCTGAATTTTAGAGGCTGGGAAGGGGTTATGAAAACTAAGAAAACTAAGAAAAAAACCTAGACTCTCTCGGCCTTCACCTGTCCTGCCATATTGTACTGCTTTGATCTGGTCGTCTTCTTCACTCTACAATTTTTTAATGCATTCCTGCATCTCGCCATCTACGGCGTATTCCTGCTCCTGGCTTCTTTGATGCCTCTTGAGTTGACTAGGTCCCATGTTAAGATGTTGCGGGGCCAAGAGTCACTGCAGGAAGCTCAAAAGTGAGCGGGTCTGCACGGTGCGACAGGTTAGGGCCAGGTGAGTATAATTTTTTTCATGCTCTATGGCCTGGGAAGACTCTGAACATAATAATACATATTGGATGCACATTAAATACTTGTGACACAAAGCAAATGTCCAGCACACATTTGAGCAAATCTGCTATTACAATTTTTGCAGATTCGCTCATCACTACTTTTAAGCTCTGTTAAAAAAATGCATATATTCTGGAACATTAAATAATATATGTGTATATATGTACATTCAGTGCTAGGGCTCTATCAGACTGATATACATCTTGGCAAATGTATTTTATTATAATAATTTTATTTTATTATCTTTTTATTATATTATTTTATTTATTTGAGAAATTCTTCATCATTGGACCTTCATTAATTATTATTAATTATTATTTTTTAATAAGAATAGTAATATTTATTAATTTTATCTATTTTAGTAATTTCATGTATTGAAAGAATATTTACCGTATTTTCTGGCGTATAAGATGACTTTTTAACCCCTGAAAATCTTCTCAAAAGTCAGGAGTTGTCTTATACGCCGGGTGTAATCTTATAGGGCGTATACCCTTATAGTCCGAATGTTGGTGGGGGAGGGGGTATATATATATGCTGTGTGGGGTGTGGGGGGAGCGTTAGCCGCGGAGGATCATTGCACAGGAGGCAGCAGCCGCCTGCTGCACCCTACACTGTCCCCACTGTTAAAGAAAATGAATATTCACTGGGCGTGGGGAGCACTGAATATTCATGCTCCTTAATAGCGGCACACAGTGTAGCCGCAGCGCGGCTCCTGCTGCAGCCGGAATCGCCTGTGCCCGCTGTTAAAGGGCATGAATATTCAACCTCTCTCCACACCCATGGGCGTGGGGAGGGGGTGAATATTCATGCCCTTTAATAGCGGGCACACGCGATCGCCCGGCAGCAGCAGGAGCCGCGCTGCGGCTACGCTGTATGCCGGCTATGAAGGAGCATGAAGTCACTGCTCCCCGCGCGCACAGTCCCGGCGTGGGGAGAAGTGACTTCCGGCAGCTGATCTCTCCTTGTGAGTCACGCATGCCATGGTAGTGACGCCATGCGCAGTTCACATGGCGAGATCAGTGCAGGCAGACAGGATGCAGCACTGGAGGAGAGAAGAAAGGTGAGTAGGAGTGATTATTTTTTTTATGTGCAGCATGATGGGGACTAGGGGGACCATGCATACCAAAATAAGGATGAGGGGGCAAACATAACAGGATAAAGGTGAGGGGGCCATACATACCATGATAAGGCTGAGGGGGCATATATAACAGGATAAAGATGAGGGGGCCATACATACCAGGATAAGGATGAGGGGCCATACATACCAGGATAAGGATGAGGGGTGCCATGCATACCAGGATGGGGATTGCTGTGCCATGCATGCCAGGATAGAGATTAGGGGTGCCATGCATACCAGTATAAGGATGAGGGGTGCCTTCCATACCAGGACAGGGATGAGGGGTGCCATGCATACCAGGATGGGGATTGCTGTGAAATGCATACCAGGATAGGGATTAGGGGTGCCATGAATACCAGGATAGGGATGAAGGGTGCCATGCATACCAGGATAGGGATGAGGGGTGCCATGCATACCAGGATAAGGATGAGGGGTGCCATGCATACCAGGATAGGGATGAGGGGTGCCATGCATACCAGGATAAGGATGAGGGGTGCCATGCATACCAGGATGGAGGGGTTCCATGCATACCAGAACGGAGGAATGCCAGGCATACCAGGATGGGGATGGGGGCCACGTATAAAAGGAAGGAGGGAGGCATATATACCAGGATGGGGGATATTGCCAGAATTGGGGGACATTACCCCTATACCAGTGTCAGCATCGTGACCACATTTTTTGCTTACATTTTTTTTTCCATTTTCCTCCTGAGGACAGCAGTGAAGCGGCGCAGGCGCGCATGTGCGAGATCTGAGAGGCAGAGAAGGAGGTAATACAAGGGCGGGCCAGACTAGTGAAAGAGGCGTGTTGTTCTGGGCACAGCACCGGCCTTTCTCTTTTTTCCATACCCCAGGCATCCCAAACGCCTGCAACTTGCTTCACTTACACCTTCCCGGTGAGGCGCCCCTTCACCTCGTCACTGCAGTCCTCAGGAGCGAGATCAGAGAGGCAGAGAAAGAGGTACTGGTAATAGGACACAAGGGATGTGCTACCGCTCTGATAGTCTTGGAGACAGGGAGGGCTGGACAGGCAGGGAGAGCTGACCAATCCAAGCAAGATTTGTATACAACAACCAGCCAATCGCCGGTAAGGTTCATCACTTTAAAATTACCATATTGAAATCAAATCTGATTTTTTTTTAATTTTTACCGTATGTGCGTCAGAAGAGGGGTAGTCTTATACGGCGAGTATATCCCAAACTCTATATTTTAACTAGAAAAGTTGGGGGTCGTCTTATACACCCAGCCGTCTTATACTCCGGAAATACGGTTATTTCTCAAACTTCAAGGTAAATGACTGTAGTTTCACCACTGTAGACAGCCACTTGCCTTATAGGAATTCACTTCCTTGTTAAACAAAGTACAATGCCATTTATTTATCATATTAAAATTATACAATTATTAGGATATTTTCTTGCTCGGAAGAAAATATCTTCTGGAATTAGTGTTTTTTCTACTTTTAGTGCCTAAATAGCTGTTCCCAAATATAGCATTCCTAGATGTTAATTTCCTAATAAGAATATGTAATTATCTAACTCCTAATTTGGTCCAAAGTTGCACGTATATTTTTTCATAAATATACAATATATAAATATATTATATATAAAATACAAATATATAAATTTTATAAAAATTTATGTTTATATGTGTCTATCTTTATAATGGGTGAACCTCTTTTTTTTATAAAAAAAAAAAAGCTATTTTTTACATATACATAGAATTTCTGAAACATTATTATTGATGACCTTTCCTTAGGATAACATCAATATCAGATCTGTGTGAGATCGAATTCTAGAAATCGCACCAATTAGCTAACTCAAGCGGCAGTGGTGCAATAGAGGTAGCACAGCGTCAATCATTGTCTAGTGGCCATGAAAGGTACTGCAAGCTCCCTTACACTTGTATGAGACCTTGCAATATAATTTTTACCACTACACAATTGCATTGTACTACACCCCAGCCTTTCTCGAGCAGTGCTAGAAGTTTGACACCCACTGATCCATTACTGATGATAGGTCATTGTTATTAAATCCCCAGAAAACCCCTTTAAATTATAAGATTAATCGCAGCTCCTACATTAGGGGTTTACTGCATCCGTGCATACAATGCAGTTGGGTCAATTCCTATTTCCTGTGATTTCTCCTTCACTGTACAGACTACCCTGTGCCATAAACAGCACCAAGTCGTCTACTCACAGACTCTCAGGCCGAGGCCTTAGCAATTGGAATTTTTCTTATACCTCTATATCAGCATTACTGGAATGCTTGCCCTGGTTAAACGGAGCAGATGTAATAATATTTTATTTCTACTATCTACTATTAGATCCCCGGGAGGCCTCTGGAAAATGAAATATTGTTTCCTGTTGTTGTAATTTTTTTGTTTTGTTTTGTTTATACAGTATTGGAAAAAGGAACGATTATATAATTACAGGAGTTTTAGTTAAAAAATAAAATAAAAAATAAAACAACTAAAAAACATATTTTCTCAGCCGTACACATTAAAACCAGATGGTGAATTGTGCAAGGAAGTTTTTTTTTGTTTTGTTTTTTTACTTAACATCAAATTCCAATCTGGATTTAAGGGCTTAATATTCCATTATAAGGCTTTGTCTGAGTAATGAGAAAAATAACCACAGCAGGTCTCCATCTTGATCATTGTCAGCAGGGAACTTTCCAAATATTTACTCAATATTGTAATTTCGTCAATATGTCTGTACGGTGGAGAACGCTTATTGTACCGTATCTTGGTGCTCATGTCATAAAAACTCATATATATGTCAGTGGCCCTTCACGATGTGGACCTCAAAATAGGAGACATGACTGAAGTTATTCCAAGACACAGCCATACAATATTAAGACCAAATGGAGGTTACTTAATCTGTTAAAATAGTTTTCCAGTGGGGAAATACTTTATGCAAAGAGCTCAAAGTAATTAAAAAATAAAATAAAAGAATCCATACTTGCCCTCATCGATGTTCTGATTCTGACCAGGTCTAACACAGATCTCTTCTTTCAGGTCCCATCTTAACCTACAGGAAATGCAGCTCAACCTAATACTGACCAAGACGGGTCCTTGCTGCAGTCAGTCATTGACTAGGTGGGCATTTCCTGTGTGTTGAGCTGCACCAGAAAGTAGGGACTGTTTTGGGACCTGCATCGCTTTGGAAATGGAGAAACAGGGGGGGGGGGGGATTGGTGAAGTGACTATCACTTCTTTTCTTGTTTAGACAATGCAAGGTGGCTCTGTCAGTGGTCGCCTGGCAGCTCTAAAATGGCTACCACAAACCGGCTTGGTGCAAGCTACTCCATTTCCCAGAGCACTGGTGTAGCCCTGGTCTTTACCCTTTAACACCTAGACAGGGATCTGGACTTACACAGGGGTCCCTGGGCAAGGGCCACAGAGTCAGCTGCTGTTCGGTGGCACAAGCTGGATAGTCAGGTAGCCGGAAGAAAACCAAGAGGGCAGCAAAGGTACAAAATAGTCAATAAAAAGCCGAGGTCAAAGCACGGAAAACACAAATACAACACAGGAGCGAAGCCACAGATCTAAACCAGTAAAGCACAAAGCTACATCTGGCAGCTTCCAGCAGTAAGCTGGAGCCTTCAGTAGGGTGTGGTGCTCTCCAATTGGCTGGAGCAGAGAGCTGATAAGTCCAGGTGCACAGCACACACACCCATACTGCCAGACTGAACAGCACTGCAGGTCCCAGCCATCCAAATCTAAGAGGCTGGACAGAGCCTGTGCTGTCCAGAGCTTCTGGTTCCAATATTTCTTCTAACACCAGTGCCGTCCGCAGAATGAATACGGTGGTGCTTGGTGACAGAAGCAGACGTTGCAGTAGCAGGTCTTGGTGGAGATGTGACAGACAACTAACACACATGGATCTCAGATCTAAACGGTAGAAATCCATGTTATGGCATACATACATTGCTATCGGCCTATACTCTACCTTCTTATATCTCCTACCATATATGAAGCACACGACCATTCACACGAATTGTGATATTGTCTGCTGATATAAAGGAAAATATGGAGCGTCATATGTCAAAACATGGATGGTTTGCAATTCTGTAATAAGTAGCTGTAGGTACTAGGTGTGACAGTGTTGGCTCAGTGAAGACAACCCAGGCATGTTCAGAGCTTAGATAGGTTGTCCCACAAAGTGTTACACTTGGTGTTTCCAACAACCCCATAGTCACTGACTGGAGCGGAGCACAGATTGGACAACCAACCACTCCATTTAAACTCTTCCTCAACATAGTTGTGAAGTGAGGAGGAATGGAGACTCATGAACCCTCTTCTAGTGATCAGTGGGGATCCTATCAGCGAGGGTCCTACTAATTGTAGTAATGATGCTCTGTAGTAATGATGCTCACAAATTGGTACAATGGAAATGTAAAGGTGTCAATGAAATTGCTATTTTTGTATTCCAATCTGTTTTAGTACTACAAGTTGATGCAAGTATCTTCACAGATTCTCATGAATATCATCTATCTACCTACCTTGAGCCAAAGTGGTTTTGCGTGCATGGATGCCATGTCCAAGTTATTCTGGGCGGTGGAACTCCATATACTGTACATGTCAGTGTTTGCCTGCTGCCCAGTGTGTACGGTTGTGGTTCTAGAATTGTCATAGATTTCTCATAAATTTGTGGCTTTACTGTAAAATAGAAGAAAAATTGAGACATTACTCTTGATGAGAGCAGGAGCCCATTGACCAGAACCTTGAGTGACAAAACAAAAAAACGGCAATCAACGTACCATTAACTGTGAGGGTCATGGTAACATTTTTGATAAGATTCCACTGTTTCAGTTTCAGCGACACTGTGTATTCTCCTGCATCTTCTTCGGCAACATCCTTTATAGTTAAGACATCATCATGTATTATGTACCGTGCACACTTGTCTGCCGCCAACAGGTTATTTTTCCACCTACGATAGAAAGTGGACACATTTGGTAAACAGCCTAAACATTTCTCATATCTTAACAATATTGGGCTCTCTTGCTGAACGACTTACGCTCAGACATGTTGGCATTCTTCAAGTTCCATTGGTTCTTTGATGGCAAAAACTGCACTACTATTCTTACCATAAAAAATGCTAAAATCTTTAATGTGTGAACGTGCTCTTACACTTTGCGCATATACTAGCTTATAGTCCAGCTCAGTTTTTTTGTTTTGCTGTAATCTCTTTTACTTTCTGAGCTAAGCATTTCATCTGTATAGCTTCCCATGAATGGGTATCTCGCTGGGGTCTTGTCCTGTTCTGCCCTTATTCACATGGATGTTGTTTAACACAAGGTAAGGTTTTAATACTAGTGACTAGTTAGGACTGTCCCGATGGGTACACTTTGTCGTGGTGGGATGGCTTTTATGACTTTTTGATCAATATAGCGTTAACTAAGTACCTTATGTTATTTACATGTACTATTACCATTTCCTTATTTACTTGCTGTAGGGTATATGGTCATTTTTTTTTGTGTGTTTTCTTGAGTTTTGTCTGTGAAATAGCCACAGTGTGAACGTGCTCTTACACTTTGCACATATAGCTCTTTATAGTCCGGCTCATTTCTTTGGTTTTGCTAAAATCTTTAATGGAGTGGATTCTAAGTAAATGGAATCCACTTGAATTTATTGGGATTTATTGGGACCCTTTTAAAACATGGAAGCCATGATGGTAATGCAATTTTACCTTTAAGTATTGCTACTTCAATTTATTAGAAAGGCTAGAGAGAGAGTTAGAAAAAAAGTGATTAGATTAAAAAATGAGATTGGAAAGGGTTCTTTACAGTTAAAGTCATCCAACTTTGGAATACTATGAGGAATACAATAACAGAATTTGAAGGGGTTTTCCAGAGGATAAACAGATTTTTTATTAAAGTGTTAAGACAGGTAAAAAAAAAAAAGTTTTAATACTCACGCTCACTGATCCTCCCAGCTCCTGTTATGACACTTACTCAATTCTTTCTATTTGTAATTCCGGGTCATGGCTGTATCCACCAGAAATACTTTTTCAGCCAATCACTGGTTGAGGTAGGTCAACAATTTGGCAAGTAATTGGCTGAATTAGCATTTCTAGCCTCTATTATTATGTTGAGATGTGACCAGAAATTAGAGACAAGCATGGACTTGGTAAGTGTCCAAACAGGGGCTGTGGAGATGGGTGAAGGTGAGGACTTCACACGTTGCGGCACTGTTGTTTTTTTGCTGCACTCATGCAAAAACCACATTGTTTTGCTACAATTTTCAAAAATCATGGCAGAAAACGTTGCAGTTTAACTGCAATTGTGGCAAAACAAATGCAATGCTGTCGCAACGTGTGAGCGCAGCCTCAAGGAGAACTAGGAAAGTAATGATTTAATTAAATTGAAAGACTTTTTTCCCCCATTTGGCACACTCGACAAATTCTTAGCACTTTTTCCCTTTTTCTAGATCCAATAACATGGTCTCGGAAATAAACACATGTTTTTTAAACCTAAGTAACTTTGTAATATGATAGAAAAATGGTTGTTTTTCTCTAGCCCATGTTTCCATTGCTTTCATATGTTTTCAGC
Organism: Phyllobates terribilis; assembly: GCF_046119375.1. Taxonomy (NCBI): domain Eukaryota; kingdom Metazoa; phylum Chordata; class Amphibia; order Anura; family Dendrobatidae; genus Phyllobates; species Phyllobates terribilis. The sequence goes on from NW_027362762.1 coordinate 106,756,457, forward strand.
ATAAAATAAGAAGACGTTTTACTCATATATATTATCAAGCATAAATAACTTAATGGCTAGAGAGTAGAAATAAGTGAAACCGAACTTAAAAGTTTGGGGTTCGTACCAGACAGTTAGTGTCTGATGATAAACACCGAACACTGACTTCTTCCGGAAGTCCGTTGCAATGTTCAGAGTTCCGGTGGAAGTCCAGGAGGAGGGAGAGAAAATTTTCCATCTCAAAAGTTCGGGTCCTCATTACCTTCAATGGGGTTCGTGGTCTGGTTCAACTTCGGGTACAGTTCTGGTACCCGAACCGAAATTTGAAATAAAGTTTGGGTCGAGAACCAGAACCCGAACTTCCACAGGTCCGCTCATTCCTACTAGAGAGGTTTAAAAAGTCATATCAAATAGATTTCATGCATTTTTACCATGTTCCTAAGCCGAATGACTCGAAGGGCAATGAAATTGTAAAACACGATTGTACGCTGCATCAAGCATGTTGAACATGGATGTTATAAATTATCCTATTTCTTTAATACAAACATTATGTTTCTCTGTTCTACTACAAGAAAATGCTCTATTTATAGCAGAGTTCAGCCACCCAGGCGACCCTCATTTTACTGACAGAACTTACAAACTCCGAAAAAACATAAATCCGGATATTTTTAGAACACGGAATTCGGAACATTTGTGAAAAATAAATTTCTTATTTTCACACAAATCCCCTTCTTAACCCTTAATATTATGACCCCTGCGTTCATTGCATGGGAAATAACTCACAAGGATGACTGATCATAAGTTTAGATCCTTTGTCTCTTTTTTTAGTGGGATCTATATATAACCATAGTTAACACATTTTGTTCCTTCGTGCATCGGAATATCTTGAGGAACAGCTCCAAGAAATTTCAGTTTTACCTTGGTCAAAGTTTCAATGGCTCACAAACTTAAGGTATGTAGTGTAGCTTGTTGACTTAAAGGATTTGTCTACTTTGGAAAGCCTGGTTTGTTAGGGCTACAAGAAGATAAACTGATCACAGTACATTTTGATGTTGGGACCACCAGCAATCAGTTGTGCAGCCATGTGTTTTATTTCTCTACTGTGCCACTGCTGGTAAAACAAAGATTTACACAGTTCTTGTTGAAATAAATAGGCTACACCGATTTCCTGGGTCCTCCAGGAATTTTAAAAGGTGTTAAACTCTGGAAAATAAAACATCACAGACTCTCAAACATTATTACAATTTAAAGGCGTTGTCTCATCTTATTAAAGGGGTAAAATTGAAAAGTGCTTGTAAAAACAAGAAACTGCTCATTTGAGAATCTCAGTGCATGCTGGGATACTCAAACAAAGTGTCATCAGTGGGCAGAGTCTGCGGTAACAGCCAGAGCCCGTGCCCCCTCCCTGAAAGGAAGCGTCATCAGTGATGCTTGTTTCAGGGGCTGGGCTAGTGCCTGCTCTGTCACTGTGTGCGCTTTTTCGTCAGCTCAGATCAGTAGTAACAAGCTGATAACAGAGGGCATTGTAACATGAATATCCGGCTTGCAGAGACCAGCGCTGCCCCTGCAAGTGGCGTCACTTGTGAGGGCGGCGTTGGTCTCTGCAAGGCAGGTATTTGTCTTAGAACACACACTGACAGTGCGCTCTTTTGCTGATTCGCTACTACTGATCTGAGTCAGCGAGAGAGCGCACTGTCTTTGTGCACATTGCACAATGAGAGAGCAGGGACCAGCCCAGCCCCTGAAATAAGCATCACTGATAAGGCTTCATTTCAGGTAGTGGTAGGGGCTGTGGCAGTGATCGCAGCCTCTGCCCCTTGATGACGCTTCATTTGAGAATGCCAGCATGCACTGGGATTCTCACATGAATCGTCATCAAAAAGGAGGTTGTAAAAAAAAAACAGACAGTGTAGTTAGGGAACGTTAGAGAATTTATAATTCATGTATTTTAGAAAATAGATTAGATTATGGCACTGCATAGATAGGGATTTAGGAGGAAAATGAAGCTATACTTCGGACCACCCATTTAGGTTGGATTATCTAAAGATTCTCTGCCATAGTTGAGACTTCTTCTAATGTCTCACATGAGATAGATTCCCATGCATTAAGGAGAAATGTGGATTTCCCAAAGGAACTTAGTTATAAAGTCAACCGCGAAGAAGGGAGTGGACAGGTAAGTATCTATGAACAATAAGGTCATTTTCCGAGATACTGATCCCTATAGACATCACTTGGGCACAAGAGAGACCTTGTTATAAAGCCACGAAAAGCACTTGAATTTCAATTATGAAAAGGGACAGGAAAAACATCATTAATTGTTCAGGGCTAATAGAATGATGAGAACTGGAATACCTTCACTGTAGCAAAACCTTATGGGAAACACGAGTCCATGACCCTAGAGCATGATTAACATTTGATTGTCTTCCTTTACTATTTTAGGATCAGAAAGTATGGAGGCAATTCCCCTTCACGTTATTTGTTTTCCTAATTGGATCTGTCACGCAAACCTTTGTTCCAGGTTTAATACATCAGGCCGGTTGGGTGCTGCTAAGCTGCAGATAGCATTGTTTATTAAAGGTGTTTGCATCTTATTTTTCGATTTTGAAATATTCCACATTACTGCCAAGAACTGACTACAATAGTTAATTTAGGTAAGCCACAAGAAGAATGGGTGCACAATATCAATGACGAAGGTTGAGGCGCTAAAAATAATCTTGATGAGTATTTTATTAATCGACTATTTTCATATTTCAGGGCTCCGAAGTGTCATGAATTAAATTTTAAAATGATGGTCATGAAGTGACTTGAATTAGTTTCCTAAAGGGTAAAAAGTTGCAAGCACCTGTGTAAGGCTAGGTGTACAATTTTACTTTATTTTTTACAGTGCACTCCGCTGGACGTATACGCTTCAATTGCCAAAAACTGTATTCAGACGTATATTGCAGCGTATCCACATAGGCAAAAAATTGTTTTTATTTTGAATACATTTTGTTAAAGGGGTTATCCAGGACTATTTATTGTTTTACCATTGGCCCAAGAGCTAACTGGCAGGCAGTTGCTAACTACCTGGCTCTTGTGATTAGCACCGATTTCTGTTGGTACAGAATGGCAGCTACTCTTCTGCTATGCTCCATTGAGAGGGCGTCACTAACGATGTCATGCTGATTGACAGTTGGATACCTATTGAGCCGACTGACAGTCAACATGGTGTTGGCAGTCACATCCCGTCGACAGAGCAGCCCGAAAGATGAAGAGCTGCTCAGTTGACGTGCAGCAGTTAAATCGCCGACAGGAGCGGTCAGTGACCGCACTGAGCTGGTGCCAGGTAGAACAGGCAGGTAATTGTCTCTGTTAGCAACTACCTGCCTGTTAGTTTTTAGGCCCATAGTAAAAAAAAAAAAATAGTCCTGGGCAACCCCTTTAAGTTTACATCCTATTGCGTTTTTTTGGGGATACATAGAAGAAAAGTACTTGACTATGCTTTTTTTGGTCCACAAAAATGTATGAAAAAGTAAGTTTTTTTCTCAACTAGTGAAACTTATAACAGTACATTTCAATACGTCTAAATTATATACGTTTTCCTGTTTGTGCCATGATAAAAGAATAACAAAATTAATAAAAAAAATTAAAAAAAGCATATATAGACACAAATAGACATAAATGACTTATATATTGAAATTAAGACATAGTTCAATGTATAGTACGCGCTTCCATTAGTTTTTGATGTATACGTTATACGTTATACTCATACAAATGTGAACCAAGCCTAACAAGGTTGGAATTTTAGCGATGGTCACTTACAATCTTCTTTCCCATATGTAGGAAATGGACTTTTACAGCAATCTGTAACTTCAGGGATTTAAATTCATAGACCACCTACATTCAATCTTGCTGGATGCCATACAGTACGTTCTCCTAAATGTTCACTAAGATATCTGTACCACCCTCTGTAGATCCCATGCAGCAAAGTTTGAGCCATCCAATGTCTACTTCTGGCTTGCTCAGTGGGTATGCGCCCAGTTACTGCACTGGCAGCCATTGTCTGTAGGGTATTTTTATTTGCACTGGTTTTTGTGTTTTTGTATCACACACATATTTCACCCTACTGTACAGAGATTACAGACACTCAGACTATTTCCCCAATATCACATTTACACTGCTGATAATTTCATAAGTAGTCAAGTATCTAGTCGATCAGTATGTTTTTGGATTGTGGGAGAACACTGGGTACCAATAGGAAACCAATAAAAAAAAAGAACAAAAACATACAAACTCCCTTCTGATATTATCTCTTGTCAAATTTACAATGTGATCCTATTGACTTGTGTTCTGCTGAGATTTAACTAGCACACTTTGGCCGTACGTCTTGTATCGTGGCCAAAATTGCCATGTAGCCCAAGTCTTATAACCATTCTCCATCTTTTCTCTGCTTATCATGACACTTCCTCCCATCAAGTAGAGCTTTTTTTATGTCAATTTCAATCCCATAACTGCTTCCCACACAATCCGCAAAACCATCTGCTGTGATCATTTCTGCGATCTGATTGGCTACTGTGTGTTCTATCTCCGCCTACTTTAAAGCAAAGGCATAAAGCTTAACAAGAAATTCAGTTTAAAGGGAATCTGTCAGCAGGTTTTTGTTACCTAATCTGAGAGCAGCATAATGTAGAGACAGAGACCTTGATTCCAGCGATGTGTCACTTACTGGGCTGCTTGCAGTAGTTTTGATAAAATCAGTGATTTATCAGCAGGAGATTATCACTATAATGACCTCTGTGTAACCCCGCCCACACCATTGATTGACAGCTTTCTGTCTATAAATTATGGTGACGCAATTATAATGGCGAAACCCTTGGTTGGTCAGAACGCTAAGCGTATGGTTGGATGATATTGATGTGCTGACTATCCTATGCTGTTATGTGAGGATGCTAATTGAGATTTAGAATAACGATTTGCTATTGGATTTACACTATGTTTTGACAACGCTGATATATGGAGAATCATATCATTTATTTAGAGATGGACACCTTAGGCATTGAAAACACCCACCAAGTATAAAGCCGTAATATAACATCTATCTTAATGGATGCTGCTTAATTAGAAGATCTTAATTAGAAGATCTGCCTGGACAAAACATTAATATAAAAGCCGGTGATCTGGGAGTTTTTTTATGACACCATTCAGACTGTGACAGTGTTGAGCGGCCCTAATTTCCTTAGTTTATTCTGTCTATTGCAGACTTCTTGGTGGACTTTTTGCTCCTACACAGAGAAAGTGCCACAGAAAATTTGATAAAGAGACTTTTACTGGGACTTTTCAGCAATTTTTTTGTTCATTTGTTTGAAACTCTTTTTTATTGTGCTCTAAATATTCTATAAGGGTATGTGCACACGATGCAGAAATGAAGCAGAAAATTTCTGCATCATTTCTGCATCTCCCTGGCAGAAAAAACGCATGCAGATTGTGCATGCGTTTTTCCTGCAGAATACATGCGGATCCACATGCAGATTCACATGCGTTTCCGCATGCAGATTGACAAGCGCTTTCCAGGCGATTTTAGCATCACTTGGAAAGTGCTTGACAACTAGGTCACACTATATAAATCCATGCAAACAGCATGGATTTATATAGTGTGACCCGAGAGAGTGTATATACTTACCTCCGATGGCCCGCGCTGTCCTGCTCAATCTGTTCTCCCGGCTGCCGGCAACTTTGAATTGAAAGACCTGCCGACGTCAGCGTCACGTGACCCGTCACATGACTCTGACGTCACCGCAGGTCCTACAACTCACTGTAAGTGCCGGGAACCAAGCGGGAGCACTGTGCGGGCCGACAGATGGTAAGAATACATTTATTTTTTATTTTATTCTTCTTTTACAGCTTTTTTAATGGTACCTGGGTGTGGATGAGACTCTCCTCTCCTCCACACCCGGGTACCATCCGCACATTAGAACGCACCAATTACGCAAGTACAAATGCTGTCTTGCGGAATTGGCGCGTTCTAATGCAAGTCAATGGCGGCGAAATCGCCGCGTTTCCGCAAAATTAATTGACATGCTGCGGATTTTTGACCGCAGCGTTAACGCTGCGGAAAAATCCGCATCATGGGCACAGCACATGCGGATTTCCATTGGGGAACATTGCTTCCCTTCTACCATGCGTTTTTCATGCGTTTCCGCGGCGTTTACGCAACTGCAAAAACGCCGCGGAAACGCATGAAATACGCATCGTGTGAACACAGCCTTATATAAACTTTTCGCCTATGCACAGTGAACACAGAACGCTGCCAATCATTGGTGTGGGCGGAGCTAAGCAGAGCTCAACATTGAGAGAACTGCTAGATTTGCAGCAGAGGATTTTCTAAAAACTAAAGCAAGCAGCCCAGTAAGTGATGAATCACTGGAATCAGGGTCTCTACCTCATGCTGCTGACAGATAGGGCATCAAAATCCTGGTGACAGAGTCCCTTTAAGGCTGTCATATGTCTGATTTTCAATAACTTTTCGTGACTCCTTTATGTGCTTTATGATTAAAGGGGTATTAAAAAAATGAAAAAATAAAAGATTCCATAAAAATATCTGGTACTTGTTACTGAGCGTTTTGCAGTTAGAATAGAAACTTGGCAAAGCGGCATTAGAAAAAATAGTTGAGTCAGCATGTCCTACAACAGAAAAAAGCCCAAAGTGTAAATATAGTCTGGCAATCGCTGCTAAAGGACATGACTCATTGAAAGGAAAGCCCAAAGTGGTGTCTATTCATAAGCTATACAGGCCAAATTGCTCAATATTACAGGGAAAATGAGGGTAACCCTCCATGCCTGCGACATGATTACCAAAATACCACAAATTAGGGCTCATGGTTATGGCTGAGCAGAACCTATATGGCAGCATAAGGAGCCGCAAATGCAGATACAGGCACTCCATAAGCTACAGTATCTCAACAAACTTCCATATGGAGCCATATGGAAGCCAACTTAACTTTGGGTGCTTAAGTTATTTAAAGGTAATATATCACCCTGTTTTTGCTACTTAATCTGAGACCAGCATAATGTAGAAAAAGAGACCCCGATTCCAATGAAGTTTCACTTAGTTTACTGGGTAGGCAAATTGCCTCTTCAGAGAAGAAGATGACTAAAACTGTAAAGTTCTAGGGTTCTAGTCCTCTTCTGCCCTGAAGAAGCAATTTACATATTTAATTTCCCAGAAGAGCATTGCATGGCTTATAAGCCTCCTTCCACTGGCATGACAGGCATGTCACTCTCCACAAAGAGAAACATTAACCCTTAGATCATGGGGTGCAGCAGTTCCGACACAATCAGAGTTTTTAAATGTAGCTGTCAGGACTCAAACCCAGAAGCACTTGTGCACCAGGCGGCAGCTCTTCCCTCTGAGCCATTCAGCTCGCTGGACAGTTCCTTGTTAACCCAGATACCAGTACCTGTGTTGTTCCCGAGTGGCTCCACCATGTGTTGTTCCTGATTGGCTTCATCCTGTGATTTTCTGATTGAACACCCTATATAAACCAGGCCTGGCACCTCTTCCTTGTGAGATTATTGAGCGCCCAGCCTTTAGTCAAGTGTGCCTTTCACCTGCTGCCTCATCCAAGACTATACTGCTGTTCCTGTGTACCTCAGGCTATTTCTGACTACTCAACCTTATAAATCCTTCAAGACTATACTGCTGCTCCCATGTACTGATCTCTGGCTATTTTTGACTAATCAAGCTGCTAAATCCTTCAAGACTATACTGCTGTTCCTATGTACTGACCTCTGGCTATTCCTGACTATGCTACCTGCCGATGCTGCCCCTAGTGGTTGCAATACCACTACTCCAACCTAGGTCAGTTCCTAACAGTAGCAGAGCTCATAAAGCTTTCCCTGCCCACACCACAGCTTTCTATGTACATTGTTTATTGAAAGTGAGCTGCTTAACAGAGGAGGCATTGTCGGACTAGGGCTCACCTGAGCATCAGTCCCAGCAGTCATTATCTCCTATTAATAAAACTTTCATTGTATGAAAACAACAGAACACAGCCTAATAAGTAACACATCACTGAAATCTGTGTCTCAGATGCTACCTCTTGTCCTTAGATTACATAGCAAAAACCAGCTGATGGATCCCCTTTAATATTGGCATACTCTACTTACCAGGTAATTTCTGGAGGAGGAAATGCTCTCACTTTAACAGCAATGCGGTAAAATTTCTGACCCACCACAGCTTCCAATACACCTGTCCTTCGAGGTTTAACATTTAGGTACGGAGCAGCTGCAAAACCAATAAAGGAAAAATAACACTAAAAGTCAGTGGGGCTGATATCTTAAATAAAATGTGCTATGTAAAGTGCATTAGAAACAAGTGCACCATTTATAATCTTGTTCTACCATATGTAAGAAAGGTTTGAAAAATGCATTTAAAGGATGGGGCTAAGGACTTGAGATGGTTGTGCTAAATGTATTATTCACTTTCCCCATAGGAAGTAATGGGTGGTGAAAAAGACGCTGAAAAAACACATCAAAAATACACCAAATTTTGCATCAGCGTTTTTGATGACTGTTTCTGAAAAACAAGCAGACTCTTTTTTTTATAAATCGGTACATTCCCTCTAAAATGTTTTACAGTTTATCACTTTAAAGGCTTTGGACACATTTGACGTGGAATGAAATGATTTTTCATTTTTGTGGTTACCTTTAGTTAATGAAATTGCACTAAATTACAGTCTACAATCTTCATTCCATCATTCATTTCCAGACACCCCTGATATGCAGTTTGCAGCCTGATCCAAATTTCAGGTTTTTCTCTTGTGGGAGTGTCCCTCCAAGTAATATAGGCTGGATGTGAGCTCTGTGTGTATCCAGGGTGCTACTGTCTACATTTGCTTTCATGTGTCATGCTATACCATAGACTGTTTTCTCTGCTCTCCATAAAACTTTAGACACTTTATCCCCTCCCTCCACTGCAAATTTGTGTGCAACTCCCTTCCCTCCTGCTATTTCTAACACTGAGAGAAGTAGGGGGGGGGAGCAGGGAGAGATCATTCAGCTAAATAAAGGACTTATAGACACTTTACAGCAGCAAAGTGGTGCCACATTTTTAATGAAGACTATTCTGAAAGCTGCTTAACTTTCTAGTAAGTAAGCAAATGAACAATAACAAAAAATGTGCATAGGTGTGCACAGTCCTTAAATGATTGGCATATGAAGGGAACATGCCCAAACCACGGGCAGCTAGAATCAGAGCCCGGCCGAGCGATTGCAGCCCTTACTCTGTAGGGCTGAGGAGTTTCACAGAAAACATAGTTAGAACAGGGCAGTGGGCTGCAGTTCCCTGCTGGCTTTTCCCCTCTCTCGCCAGTTGATTGACAGGTCTCTCCCTATGTAAACACATGGAAGAGACCTGTCAATACAACCTCAGTGAGCAGGGAGAAGCTAGCTGGGGACTGCATCAGACTAGCCAACTTTCCCTATTGTTCCCAGTCAGGCAGGTTTTCAGTCCAGCAGCGCTTCAGAGTAAAACATACCACACAGCCAGGCTTTGATTCATGCTGCCTATGGTTCGAGTAGCATGAATCCAATAACAAGGTCCCTTTAAACAGGGTATTCAGGAATCCCATGTGGACAAGCTATAAACACCAGGAAAGTCTCAAGCAATAATAAAATGATGTGTATTACATACATTAAAATGGCCAAGCATGTATTACATGAAGAGGAGAGGTCCACTAGAGCAAGAGCTACTATTTTGAGCAGCTCCATTTGATGGATACCAAAAGTAATATAGGCAAAATATCTTTTTTTTAGTTACATTTTTATTACAGTATTACAGAAGATCTTACCGTGAACACGAACTGTTGTATTGACGGATTTGGTTGATGGCCCATTTGTCGCAGTACAGGTATACAAGCCTTGGTCAATGCTCCTTACTTTGTGGATAAATAGCATGCTGTACACCACCGCCTCTGAGTCTAAAACAATCCTCTTTATTATGGAGCCCAGTCTGCCAAATTTCTAGAAAAATAGGTACTGTAGTTACAAAGCTGCGTAGTGGGAATCTGCCTCATCACTTTATTTATATACAGTAGTATGTTGTTATTATTGTTATGGTTATTTACACACATATTTGCTTGTTGCACGTGGTTACTTTATTGCATTTTTTTTATATAATTTTATACAGACATAAAAAGTTATAGATACAAAATATATCAGTTTTTTTATATTATCGAGGTGCAGATATTCTATTTCCACATTAGCAGCAGACATTTCTTTGCAGCTTTTGATTTGCACATGGCAAAATATTGACACAGCGCTTTCACTTTGGAAAGGAAATGATGTGACCAATCCGTCCAGTGCACAGTAGTTGGCTCACGTCATCCGTGAGATCCTGACTAACTGGATTAAGTGATGGCTCTACACACATGGGTGGGGGAGCCTAACTGTCTGGCAGTGATTTGGCAGAGGAAGAGAGAATTAATGCTCCTAATAGACATCGCCTGTTTGCTTAATAAAGCCTAGACCCTAATGTGCTGTATAACACTCATTGTATCAAAAAAATTATACAATTTCCTATATACTTTTTTATTTGTGTCTTGCAGTCATTCAATAGGAACCTTTTTTGGTTTTAAGGGGTTGTCCAGTTTTTAACTACAAATCTGCAGTCACTCTATATGACTGCAGACTTGTGAATCCTCACATTGCGCACACTGCACACTGTGAGGATTCTCCGTTGCCGGCAGTGCCGAGAGTGTGACTTTGAGTACGTGATTTGCATACATGTGGTCACATGACGACTAGATGGGTAAGTGTATTGATACAGTCTAGTCGTAATGTGGCGGGAAGTAAATAAAAGCGCATACTTGGGGTCACCTGACCGTCCGCTCTTGTTGCCGGCACCGGAGAAATCTCACAGAGCGCAATGCTCACTATGTGAGGATTCACAAGTCTGCAGTCATGTAGCTTGACCGGACAACCCCTTTAAAGTGAACCTATCAGCACACCGAAGTAGTGATATGTAGGTGCTTGTCTCCCCAAAAAAATGATATATTTTTTGTAGACATTCAATATGGCGGTAATGAGATATCTAGCACAGAAGCCATATGCAAATCAATCCGGAAGTGCATTGAGGGTGTGTCAGTGCATGTGGAAGAAAGCAGTCTAAATGAAATTACACACCCCCAATGCACTTCCATCCTCATTTGCATATGTCTACTCTAGATTTCTCATGCCCGGTACAACAGATCTCTACAAAAAATATATAAATTTTTTGGGAAAGACAATCACCTATACAGTCATACCATACTCAATATGTAAACACCAGCTTAAATAATAGTGGATAAATATCTCTCCTTGTCATGTGATGATCAACCAGGTGCATGGCTCCTTACAGTTACAGTTGTGTCCTGAAACAAACCACACACCTGTTTGTCCATCACATGACCAGGACAGGTACAGTATAAGAAATGAAAGAAGCACTCCTCCTCCTATCAAAGTTTTTATCCTCTGAATATATTGCAATCATCATATTATATAGCATTGTGTACCTACAATTGCTCATTATGTCTACCCAGCTAATTCTTCTCTTTTTCATTAGGTCTATGACATCACATGATTATAAACTGACTAGCTGAATCATACCTCCCAGCATTTTTGGAAAGGAAAGAGGGACAAAGTATGCGGTGCGCGAAGCATGTCACGGCACATTTTTAGGTCACTCCCCTAAATGTCAACGCCCCCTAACCACACCCCATGTCCACGCCCTCACCACACCCATTCAGTGCTGCTGATCACATTGTTTCATAAACCGTAATAAAAAAACAAAAAAAATAAATATTTATTTCCAAAAAGTAATGAATTAGAGTACAAATGCAAACTTGGTAGTGTTACTTTTACATAAGAATATTTTAAAGTACAAAATTCTATTTTAAAAGTTGCATATTATAATCATTAGATACACGACTCAGTAGTCAGTATCACACAGGATAGGATTAGATACACGGCTCAGCAGACGGTATCACACAGGTGAGGATTAGGTACACAGCTCAGCAGACAGTAACACACAAGAGGGGATTAGGAACAAACACCAATGTGCCTTCTCCTCAGAATCCCCCCAGCAGCAGCTCAGCAGCTGCGGGAGAAGCCGGTCCTGGCCGGAACTGCGGGGCACAGCCTCAAAATCGGGACGGTCCCGCAGTATGAAGGACGGTTGGGAGCTATGGCTGAATCCTTCTAAGCTCTATGTAGAAACGGGAGGTCAATTTTGTCCGCACAAGTCACGAGTCACTGCAAAAGTCAATGGCAGGAGGGAGGAGGGAGCAGCTGGGCCAGGAGTTGAAGAGGGGAATGATAAATGCAGGGACAAGAGACTTCCGGTTTCTACATAGAGCAGAGAAAATAGAAGAATTATCTGGGTACAAAGGCAAAATTAGCAATTGTAAGTACACAGTGTATTATAATATGATGAGTGCAATATATTAAGAGGATAAAAACTTTGATGGAAGTGCTTTTTTTAAGGTTTCTGTTGACTGACTGCATACAAAGACCCGGGAGGCCACAAAGAATTGACAGTGGTATCTATTTGATGAAATAGGCATACCCCTTCAATTACCTGCTATGGCTGTATTACCACAATGCATCTTGTAAGGAACAGTAGAACATAACAGAGGTGGATGGATACGGATGCAGGTAAGATGGAAGTATGTCTTTTCTTACCTGTCCAGGATATGTCCACTCTATTTCAGCTCTTGAATTCAGAGCCGTAGTTACCGTACAATTAATTGCCAGGGTGGCATTACGCAGCAGCCTGATGGAGCTTGGCACATTGAGCTGCACTTTATGGATTGCACTGGCTGCAAAAAAAAAATTAACCATTGCATGAAGAGTATTTAAAATAAAAAATATAGAAGCAACAGCATACACAAAAGAGAGGGGGCACCATAGCAAACAACAAAACTGGACTCTCCATTTTAGCACAGGATTTTGCCATCCAGGACAAAGGGTAATGTGCTTGCTTCTCCCTCTCCAACTCTCCAGCAGCAATCACTCACCCTTTTTAAAGGGAATCATTCAGCAGGTGTTTGTTATGGAATCTGAGAGCAGCATGATGTAGGGGAGGAGAGGCTGATTCCAGTGATGCACCACTTGCTGTGCTCCTTGCTGTAGTTTTGATAAAATCCCTGTTTTCTCTGCAGTAGGTTTGGCAGTTCTCTGAATGTTGAGCAGCATATTATCGCCCACACCACTGATTGGCAGCTTAGTGTGTACGCTGGTCATTGTCAGCAAGCTGCCAATCAGTGGTGGGGGCGGGGTTTCCCAGACCAGCTGGACTGACTGGCATGTGACACCTAGTCCTGCAGTGATAATTTCCTGCTGTGAAACACTGATTGCATTGAAACTATAGCAAGCAGCTGAGCAAGTAACACTTCACTGGAATCAGGGTTTCTATCCCTACATCATGCTGCTCTTAGATTAAATAGCAAAAACCTGCTGACAGATTCCCTTTAATGCCTAATGCAAGCGATAACTATTTCTCTTGACATAAGGATGGAGTGTTTAAATTCAAACTCTCACTTGACAATGCAGAAAGTCGGGAGGCCCCCATACACAACAGATGGTCAGTCGCTCCCACCCAAATTGGCAGGTTTGGCAGTCTTTAATCTAATGTGTATCTGGGCCTTAACTTGTTTTCTCCATAGAACCTCTTTATCTCCTATTCATGGGATAGGTGACAATTTATTGATCTTTGGGGGTCCGACTGCTACAGCCAGCACAGATTGGTAGAACCAGGCATTTTTATCCCTCTAAGGCTATGTTCACACATGTTGGGGTTTTTTTACTTTTCAAATCTGCATCAAAATTGATCTCTGGCAGGAAATCAGCTGTGTCAAAAACGCAGCTTTTGCTGTGTTTTTTGATGCGTTTTTTCAGCATTTTTTCCACTGTCCTTCTGTCTCTATTTATGCTTGTACATAAAGTTCTGTAAAAAAAAGAACCCCATTCTATTTTGCCATCAAAAATGCTGAAAAAACGTTGATGCAAATTTTGCTGCGTTTTTTCAGCGTTTTTTTCACCCCCCATTACTTCTTATGGCTGAAATAATGCTGAAAGAAGTGACATGCTCTATTTTCCAAAAACCATACCAAGGCACAAAATCCGCAACAACAACAAAAAAAACATGATGTGTGAACAGAGAATTCTGGTTTCTCATAGACTTTTCTGGTATTGAAAAATGAAGTTGAAAATTTGCATAAAAATCTGCAGCAAAAAACGCTGAAAAACCCAACATGTGTGAACAAAGTCTTAGAATGAACGGTAATTTACCTGCCTGTACGGAGAGGCAATAACTTGCTTTCCCAGGAAAATCCTTTTAAGGCTTCAAAGCTCAATAGCAGAAACATGGTTGGTCTCTATAATACATATATACTTTAAAAGAAAAGAAGCAAAAAGCAGCTGAAAATGTCACTCACATTGCTTATTGGTGAAGTACGATGACGTTTGCAGAACTCCGTTGACTTTGGCTTCACAACTTAGCAGGTCGAAAAACAAATACGTTGGGTTTCTAATAATGAAGCCTCTTTTGTTATCCCAAATAACGTTTTTGTGACCAGATAATATTACGTTTCCAAAGATCTAATGGGAACAAAGAGAACGTTGCTGATATACTGGAAAACATCATCATGTAATTACTTGTACAGTGAAGATCTGAAAGAAGTTTGTCAAGACAGACTCATCTTCTGAATAATGTCTGTGCCGCTCCCTGAACATCCAATTTAAGACGACGAGCTCATGACTAATCGTGGATATCCAAACATTATTCCAGCCCTTGTTTTTGGAGTTTTGTTCAAATGACCTTCACTCAAAAAAAGTATTGCTCGGAAACTAAAGTCCTATCAGTACACACATCTGCAATGTAATAATAAAATAGGTAAAGCATTAAAGTGGCAGTACACAATTAGAAAACTACGGCTGCAGCTCTGCTCCAATAAAGTGAATAAAACTCAGCTGCAATACCACACACAACCTGTGGACAAGTGAGGCGATGTAATTCTAGTCCTGGAATGCATGGGATATATCTATCAACATGGCAAGCTGCATACAATATGACTGTGTCCTAAAGTGAATATCCACTAGTCAACATCATATTGATTTTCAAGCTAAATATGTCCAAAATTCTGTGTTAACAGATTTTCTTTGTAAATTTTTATTGCGGTGGGAGCGCCTCCTGATATGGATTTCCAAAAGACTTCTGCATAACTTGTCATATTAAATATGTATTGTTTTTAACCTAGTGTAACTGCCGCTGTTCTTCTGAATCCGGCGTTATTTTTCTTTTGTTCCTACGTCTCTCCATTCCTGAGATATGGCCCTTTCATTCCTGTAGATAAATTGAGTCTATATAGCCAATGGGTGTGTGCCTCAAATGTGTTTTTTTTTTTTTCTTGTTGACCACGCCCAGATGGTTAAAAAGACAAAATTAAAATACAGGGAAGAAGGGGCTATATCTCAGGAACGGAGAGGCGCAGAAAGAAAAAAAAAACAATGCTGGAATCAGGAGAACAGCAGCATTTACATCGGGTAAATAAATGACATATTGATGGCAAGTGACAGGTCCCCTTTAAATGTTATAATTCTGGGTGCCCGCAGCCGCATGTCCCTGGATGGTGCTCTCTAATAGACACACCACCATTTTTATACTTAGAGAGACAAACACCTTTACTAAATAGGGAATAGTTGGGCACCATAGAAGGTAATGGGCAACGTATTATGGCTCAGTCATAATATGATTGTATTGGATGAATTTTTCATTTATTTGCACTGCTAAAAACAGATGATAGATGCATCCCGAGGTTCCCTGAGCTTGGACTTCCATCCTTCATCTTCAGACAATGAAAAGATTTCAGACTTTGAAAGCAAGAAAGGGCATAAGTTAGCAGTTGAGGTGCAAGGACACCATGGGCACCCAGTGTAACCCCTCTATAAATAGGAAGCCGTGAGGAGTGACATGCATTTATTCCCAACTTGAGACAGTTTCCCGTGTAGTCCGTCAGAGGAGCAGACAGAGAAAAACTAAAGAGGTTTCTTAAGTTTAGAAAATACTGGAAATCCTAGACTTCCTAAACCTATAAATATATATGGGAACCAACTCTAGTCTCAAGGTCTAATCTCCACGATCCACGTTTTCCCAGCAAACAATTGCTTGTATACTTCTATAGGAATAACAAATCCTATTCTTAGAGCTTTTATCTGGTTATAAATAGAGTCCCGGCTGTTTTTAGAGTTTTTGAAGAGTCTTTAATGATTTATAAATTGAGCGGCTACAGAGCGAAGGGGGGGGGATATATTACGTCAGGTGCGTCATATGGCCACCACATGAGAGACGAAAGACCGTCCTTTAATTCTCTACAAATATACTGTTTGGGCATTTTATAACCTACTAGGTTTCACAAGTTAAGGAAACCGTTGTGTTTGTGTCAGATAAGAAAAGGAGAAAAAAAATGTTGTTTTTTTTTACAAAATGAGCTCCATTCATGTTGATTGTATCTGCAGCTCAGCCTGATTTATTGATTGAGTCAACATAGAAAAATGAAATAAATAAATAGATTTTTACAATATAAACTGCATACATTATTAAATAGATCTCTTACCCCTGAGAAGACTGGTGTACTTACTTTGAAAATCCATGTCAGAATGGCTGTGTAATCCTTATATTACGATGAGCATTTTATGAGTCCACCTAAAGAGTAAACTAGCTCATGAGTCCTAGTGTATTAAAAGGGTTGTCCGGCCATAGGCCACAAATCTACAGTCACATGACAGCAGACTTGTGAATCCTCACATCGAGTGCACTGTGAGGATTCGCCGGGGCAGGGATCGAGTGGTCATGTGATTTTCATAGTTCCGGCCACATTCCTACTAGACTGTGTCCTGCCTCGCTCAGTATACTTACATTGAGCTAGTCTGCACCCATCTAGTTGGCATGTGACCTCAAGTATGCAAATCACATACTTGAGGTCACTGGAACACCACTCCCGGTGCTGGCATCGGAGAATCCTTACAGCGAACAGTGCAAGTGACGTGAAAATTCACAAGTCTGCAGTCATAGAGTAACTGCAGACTTGAAGTCTAAGGCCAGACAACCACTTTAAGTGTCCACTCAACCAGCCTAACAGCTGCAGATGGTACTGATCAGTGTGCGATCTCAACAGGGAGGAGGAACACTGAGGAGTTGCCCATCAGGCTGGAAGGGCAGATATTGAGTTAAACTTTTATAAAGAATTATACAGCCATTTTGACCACGATATTCAAAGTAAATACCACAGCCTCATCAGGTCGAAGATATCTATTTAAGTTTGTACTGGCAAATCTGGTTACAAATATGCTTTCAGTCAGAGAATTATTAGAATGCACAAAAGGGTGCTAAGTGCCTGGTGGGTCACCAACTTGTGATCAAACACCCATCAATCCCACATTTACAAGGCATCGAGATTCTGTTGCAAGTTAGCTACCAACCTGAAAATAGTAAGTTAATTAGACTAATTAGATCAGATTTCTCTATAGTGGCCGGGGCTCCATATTTCTAATACAGATCAAAATCTTCCCTATACACATTCAGTTACATGTAAAATTTTGTCTGTGTGCTGCCGCCTCTAGGGGGAGCTCAGGAACACTATAAACTTTTTACACTTTTTAGTTCAAAACACATTAGTCATATTCAGTGAGCTCTAGATCTCCCACTAGTAGTGGCAGCAGGGGGGGGCAAAATCTTTTTAATTTAGGGGATTTAGAAATCATCATCAGAAAAAATAACCAAATAAAAAAAAATCTCAAAAAATTAATTAAAGCAAAAATTTTAGACCCATTTTAACTAAAATGTATTTCCATGCAATTCATAATTACTTTACATAAGCAAAAAATTGAAAGGATGTTCAGAGTCTTTGAACTATAGGTGACTTGACAAGTCTGTGACAAATGAAAATGTTCTGTCAGGATCTAACATCCGTGGACTGATTTAATGTCTGTGAATAACATTTTCATCCTACTTCAAAACTTAGAGAACAATGAAATCATCCTTGAAGATAAACTTGGAGAATATATCTGACAAACTCCTATTAGTGCGGCAAAATGCATACATTTTTCCAAACTTATCTAAAAGATCCAACCAATAAAAAACTGTTTTTCTAACAGGTAGATTATAAAAATCTTTGTCTTCAGATACCAAAAAATCATCTTATCCCTGATATCACCAGCTATCTGCAAAAAGTTTAAAAGATTGTACAATTCCAGAAAAGGTTAACTGTTTTTTTCACGTAACATTAATAAACTTGCTAAAATACTTTAACTTCTTTCAGATCACCCAATCAATTAAAACATGGGGTTGGTCCACATATAAATGAAAAAGCGATTGTTCGCCTCCTGTCCAATCGATCACGTGATCGCGGGATGTTCGATCTACTCTGAGGTGCAAGCAAGAGGCTGAATTTTCCCTGTAACTAGAGTTAATACTTCACCCCAAGTTACAGGGGAAATCAGCAACAATGAAAATGTATTTAAATGTTTCATGACCTTACAATGTGTGACGTAAATGAAAAAATAAATGAATAAAAAAAAAAGCAACAAAAAGAAATAAACAAAATAAAAAAAACACCGTCAGTCCAAATCATATGTACAACACATAAAAATAAATGTTAAGGAAAGGGGCACACAAGTTAATGGGCCTGATTCATCAAAGCAGAATTCTGGCCTCAAAAGCATTGAAATGTCATCAAATTTTTGCACAATGTGAGGTTGCATAAAAAAAGTTTAAACTTCTGGCAAAAAAATGAAAGGGATGATGTTTGCTTTGTCTTGAATTGGTTAATTTTCTAAACTGCACTTATGGCCCAATTTCAGTCCACTGTCACATTTTCCAGAAATAGGAGCTTCTTTTGTAAGCTGTGAAGCTTCAACACCGACAGAACTTCTATGCCCTTCTTTGTGGCAGCCATGATGAAGGAGGCTGGCTGTTAGGTTCAGTTCATTTGCTAAGCCAGCCCCTTTTTCCATCATGGCTGATGCAGAAGCAGAAAACGGGAGTGGATTAGCTAATGAATCGAGACAGTCATCTAGCCCCCTTCTTCGTTATGGACGATGCAGATAAAGAGAAATCACAACTGTCAAGGAAAGTGGTCTATGAACTGAAATCAGACTACTTGTGCAATTTAGAAAATGAAAATATATTCATATGTTTGCCTAGTTTACATTTGGAATACAATATTGATCTTTTTCATTTGTCGGAAAACTTTTTTACATTAAATTTTTAGAGATTTTTGAAATACAAGTGTTTCCATATTATACAGTACCTGTTTTAATGTGACGGTGATATTTGGTGACGTAACCCGGCAAGGAATAACCAGCCTCTCTCCTTCAGTTATGGTAATTATTTGGGGTTCTCGGTCATGTGTGTCTACGAATGCAGTGTGGTCGTCTGTAAAATAATCATTAAAATGATGATGAATGCAATAAGAGAATTATATAATAGTCAGCTATAAACCAATGGTTGTTTTTTTTCTGATGCCTAAGAGAAAAATTCATGATCCTATTTCTTTTAAGGGATCTTTAGCTTGAGGGGGCACAAAAGCCCTTCTTCTGCCACATCAAAGGATACAGGTCGTTAATGGTGGACACTGTTTTTAAAGAGTTAAGTATTGGCATCTGTATATCATCACTACAATGGATAGTATAATTAAGAGAACACATGTATATAAAATGTACATCTTAACACAAAGAGTAGCGTAACAGAAAACAAAAAAAGTTCCTGGCGAGGAAATCTAGAACTGATCCTATTGCAAAGGTGACTTCTCAACCGAGAGAAGAAAGTCATCAAGTTCAGTCCAATACTACAGAGAATAGTAAAATGCAGCCGTCCTCTGATTGGTCAATAGACAAGGGCGATGAGCGCACACCCTCTCAAAAGCTAAGCTGATTGGTGACTGATATCAGCTCATCCGAACCTTAAAACAAAGAGAGGAAATTGCCCAGTAACAGCAGAGAGGAAGTTCAGACTTAAACTATTCTATTTTAGTGACTTCTGAAAAATAGTGATTTTAGGCATTACAAAACCTTGACTGATCTTTTATAAATAGTTTTTTTTATGCGAGAAACTTTGATTGGACTTCTCCTTTAATTATTTTTCAGCAAGGACTGGTTACACGATCCATTAGTAAACAGCAAAATTAACTTTTGCAAAGCAGTCCTCGAAGTAACCAAACTATTATTTATTACCTCAGAGCCACACATCTCGGACTATTAGGGGGTCTTACTGGTGAGGCACCACCTAATTGTTGTTGAGGTGCAGCTGGGGGGTGATCATATGCTCCTTCAAATGTACCAATGCTATAAATGTTGGCATGGTTCTTGACCACTAATGAGTCCACACATCACATGGTCTTGACTGGTGAGGCCTCAAATGTAAAAGGCTAAGAAGCCATTGTATGGAGAATCCACTCAATTTGTACCCAAATCCCAAAGGGCATCATTAATTTCCCAATGACCAAGCACTATCATAGAATCTGTGACCAATTTCAAGGGAGTCCAAGAAAAACATGATAAATCACAGAAAATTCATCCTTTATGCCGATTCTAAAAGGGTTGTGCAGGTTGTCTATTCACAAGTTCTGGCGGGCCCTTTTCCACTTTGTGGTTGACAATTCTGGCTCAAACTGGGAGAGGACTTGTTGGGACCAGAGACCACACCTTAGCTTGTAGCTGAAGATCAGGGCACCCCTTAGGCTGGAAGTATATTAGTAAGTTACATAAGATACCAATTTAAGCACATTTAAAGGGGTTGGTGAGTCAGACTATACTGATACTCTATCGTTAGAATAGGTAATCGATCAGATCGGTGGAGGTCCAACACCCAGCACCCTCATCGGCGGCTAGGTATAAAAACTGAAAGGAGCTGCACATGCGCAGCTCTCTTCAATGTGTATGCTCTTAGTTGCCAGAGCTAATAACAGCTGATCGGAGGTGGTGCCGGATGTGGGACCCCACTGATCAGATCATGATATCCTATCCTAAGGATAGATCATCAATATATCCTGACTGGACAACCCCTTTAACTGCAATTTTCTATTGTAGTACAACACCTTTAACATTGTTGGACTCCAATTTAGGACCCTAAAAATTGCAAGGTCCCAGTGCTAATCATACCATCAGTGCATTTGGCAGACTTGGACAACCAGTAGTTCCCAGTGTTGGTCATTCTGCTGGAGTCCTACTAGATGAAACCTCTGGAAATATTAATATTTAGTCCCATACTCCACGCAAAGGAAGTTGTAGTCATAGTGTAAGTGGATTATTTCTGAAACAGTAACCATGGTATCTATATTATTATAATAGGCTTGTGCCAACAATGATTTCCTCCTATTTTAAGGACGCTGAAGGACTTGTGGAGGACCATTGAAAAACAAACTTATTTTCCAAGGTAGGGTAGATGTGCGGAGAGGTCAATAGTTCTATACTTTTAATCATCTGTAGAAATGATTACTACCTCTCCCAGAGGGACGCGGCCATTCATGTCATGAAATTAATATAACAATTCCAAACTGTGTAAGTGTTATAGAGCAATTTCCTGTATTCTACCATAGATAACACGAGAAGGTGTACAAATAGCTGTTCTGTAGACATAATGTCACCACTCGCTGCTGCCAGATCTTATAAAGACCACATAGTCTCGCAAGTCATAAACGCTTTGTTTAAGACTTAGACTTATCATTTGATATTAAAAAGTCATTTACTTTAATGTTTCAATCAAGTTTTACTCTGACTCAATAAAATATGACTCAAATTTAAATAGAAAATTCAGGTCATCCATGGAAATTGTTCCATGAGATGCGAAAAGGTGATGTAGCCTCAAGGTTCTCCTCCTCTGGTCTATGTGCCCAATGAGTACATACTTTCAATAGGCAATGCAATGTATAGCCTTGTGGATATTTTCATGCTTGTGGGTCTTAGAGGATCATAAACAACCCCTGTCCAAATATCTTCTTCGGAAATATGACTGTCATAGCAGGTAACCCTTGCTCATGACCACCTCTATTAGACAAAGCAGAGAGCTACTACAAAGAGAAACTTTCACTATGGAGGAGTCAACACATCCGTATATTACATACAAGAGAAATAGGTTACCTTCTACAGAAACCCCCAGTGAAAATAATTGATCTCTAGGAGACTTATTTACCAGATCTCTAGCTGATCACTAATTCATTGGGATGATGGAACTTAAAGAGAACCTGTCACTAGGTCAAAAGTGTCCAGTTTTGGATCTTATTTTATTCCCACTGGTCCGCTAAGTATGGTGTTTTTTGTTTTTTAGAAATCCGCCATACGGTTTCAGAGAGATGGTCTTTTTCATTTAGTTTTGATTTTTATGGTCTTTGCAAAGAAGGCGTGGCTCACAGGGTAATAATGCAGACACGCCCCCAAAGAATCCTGTGAGCATCACCTCCTTGGTAAAGACCCTTAAAAATAGTGCCAAATAAAAAGGTCCATATCTCTGGAACCGTACGACGGAATTAAAAAAAAAATAAAAACAGGTTACTCTGGGGAACAGTGGGAGTAAAATAAGAACAAAAACTGGACACTTTTGACCTGGTGACACATTCTCTTTAAATCACAAAACCTCTAATAATAAAAATACCTGAAAATTATCAAGTTGAAAAATCTCCATTTTTCAAAACGGAGTAATCAGCATTAATGTAATTCAGAGAATTGCTCCTGTCGGCAGTCAGTGTAATTCGGCAAAAGCACAGGGCTGCCAACAGGGATTTTTTATTTCTTCTGGCTTCAAAGCAGAACTGTCAGCAAATTCTCAACTGTTCTACAACAGTCTGCATTAGGCTATTGCAGTTCTAAGGAGGACAATATTGTCGAAGGAGCTCACATTATAAGACGTTACATTTCTTGTCCTGCGTCTCCTAATAGAGGAACGTATAATTTCCTTCAGATACAGACAGAAGACCTTGAGATACATTATTATTGCAGGAACCGTTGGCGCCATCAAACACGAAGAAGTGAAGAATCTGCATCCTTCCACTCCAACAGCCAAATCATTGAAGCCAATGTCATTTTCCAAGAATATATTTAAATCCAGTTTTACCTTAGGTCCATCACAATTTGGGCTTGTGCTAAGTTGATATAAGCCATTTGGATAACATCTGACACACTTATCCTCCCCAGTTTGTTACTTCCTGGTCCAAAGACACTGTCAAAGGGGCTGTCTGGCCCACAGGAAGTTGGGAGTTCCAGAGGATGAGACAGGGGTACAAAAGTTCAGCCAAGCACTGTAATTTAGACAACGGCAGGCCAACAAGGAAACAATAGTTTGGAAAAGGGAGGAATGCCATGTTTGTAAAAAATGTGAAAAGAATGGAATTTTGAGATTTTTTTTTTTATTTTAAATCCTATTATTTTATTTTTCTGTATCTCATGTCCTGCATATTTGAGGAGACTTTTAACCAGGAAGTGTTTTTTTTATGGAGACTCAAAAGTCCCGGTCTACCTCAACTATACCAAAAAATACATAAATGAGTTTTAAATAGAAATTGAATTGCTAGCTATATAACTTACTATTTTAGTTTACATAGGCCAGGTGCCCTCATCGTTGGATAGCTACTTCACTTCCAGACCAGTGTTCCACACAGGACATAATTTCCTGCACCCGCATATGACCAGAGCACTGGCTGACTGATTATTTCAATGGCAAAGCCAGCCCCCTTCCCTGTATAATGATCATCTGTGACAATGAAGGAGGCTGGCTGTGTTTTGCTCACGTGCCGACATAGAAAAAACCATCATCCTTAGGCCACATTCACACGTTCAGTATTTGGTCAGTATTTTACATCAATATTTGTTAGCCAAAACCAGGAGTGGGTGACGTGTTACTTTTATACTTTTCCTTTGATTGTTCCTCACCTGGTTTTGGCTTACAAATACTGATGTAAAATACTGAACGTGTGAACATGGCCTCAGGGCCTTAATGAGGACCAATCTCCAGGAAATCGGAACAAGGGGTCTGAGACGCTCCAGCTGTATTGTCCCAACCTTTTCAATGTTTATCCATGCACAGAACTCCGTGAGCTTTATGGATCTGACCTTAAACAATCAACGGTGGTAGCCTATCCTATCCAGATGATATAATAAGATAATTCAGGGTAAACTCACTGCAGTTTACAGCATTTTATAGTAGATTATTTTCACAATTTTTGCATAAAAATTTATAAAAAATACAAATTAGTCAAAATACAACTGCACCTAAAATCACAATACAATGTCCCTAGAACTCCTGTATATTGACAGGTTCTAACAGTCTATTCCGCGCAACCAATTTGGCTATTGACGGAAGGTCAACGACTAGTTATTCAGTGATATGACGGCAATTTATGGAGCTATTGGAAAACCAACTGAACAATAGTGGTGGTCACAGGGGCGGACATATTATTAGTGCGGCATGGACAGCTGCACAGGGGTCCAATAGGTAAGGGGGCCACTACCAGCTCCAAAACAGCAAGGAGCTTCAGTCATAGAAGAACTATTGGACTGCAAAGGGCCCATGCATTGTTTTGCAAAGGGGCCATCTTTTGTTTGTATCCGCCCCTGGGTGGTCATACACAAGGGCAGTATTAAGGAAGACCACCCTTTTGGTGCCCTTGGTGAGAGGGGGCAGAGATTTGTCCAATCCTCCTTACTTACGGGTTGTGAGAAAATATTCTCCAGAAAAGATGCGTTTTGGGAATTGGACCGAGGGTCATGAAACAAAATGGATTCTTATGTCCTGAGTAGACAAAAAACATCACATTAATGGGAGGCCCATTTTGATCTTTGCCATGAGGACCCCTCTCTCCTATGTTACACGCCTGCTTTTTTGGGAGCACTATGGCTCTATTCATTCTGTATGGGATTGCCATATTTGGCCTACAGACAAGGAATGAAGTGGAATCCATATTTACAGGTGACTTTTACAAACAATGTTTTAAGGCCACATTCACACATTGAGTATTTGGTGACTTTTTTACCTCAGTATGTGTAAGCCAAAACCAGGAGTGGGTGAAAAATACAGAAGTGGTTTCTATTATACTTTTCCTCTGATTGTTCCACTCCTCCTGGTTTTGGCTTACACATACTGAGGTAAAAAACCTCACCAAATATTCAATGTGTGAACGTGGCCTAAAACAAAATGAAGACCAAAAATACAAAAAAAAATAATAATAATCATGAGCAGCTGAGATTTACCTGAAATAAATATATAGATACCAGACGGGTTCTTGGATGAGGTAAAGTATTCATACTGACAAGTGTAGAAGCCAGTGTCGCTCAGCTGGGCTCTGTGCAGCGTGACGTTCCTGCTGCACGCCATCTTGGGGCTTCCCTGGCATAAATTATCGCTTATATGGAACCTTTTACTTTCTTTCCTGGAAGCAGCTGGGAATTTCCAGAAAACCGTTTGATCGCCTCTGTAAAAACAAAAGATAGAAAACAAATATGCATTTGATTTTAGAAAAAAAAAATATCTATCAACCTGAAAGATAACGTGACAAAAAGTCAGCTGTGATTATTACCACTGGCCACCTCAATAGCAAAGAAATTAGCAAGTGACTTTATAAAACTTGCAAATATTCCGTCACGATTGGGTGTTTGCAATGTTTTTCCAACAGGGAAACTTTTAAGGTGCTCATGAGGCATTGTGGTAATGGCAACTTTTCACCATAAATCTGGGGCTGCATTATGGACTGTGCCACGGGACCGTAGTCTACGTCAGCCCTACAATAAAACCGCTGACAGAACCCGTCTTACCTGCATGTAAGATGTATTGGCTGGCCGACTCGTACTACTAACTCTTTTCCCTTTATATTTAATACAGGCGCTTTTAACTTGGAGCCAGAACTGTGACCTGCAAGATAAAGGATGTAATACTGAGAAATGCAATTATTAGGAGCAAAGTATTAAATAGAAGATGGCAGCAAAGTTGATCAGTCTTTTAGATTCAGAAGATCATGAAGCAGGCGCTGTTACCGAAGTCCGGATCTGATGTGATTGTGAACGTTGCTGACTGAGCGCTTTCCATATTTCCACATCGTTAATAGTGATGAGCGAGCGTGCTCATTTAACCCTTTCACCGAGCATGCTCGGGTGCTTTCCGACTGTCTTCAGCATACTCGTATATTATGTTGGAGTCCCTGCGTCTGCATGATTTATGGCAATACACAGCCTAAACACATGTGAGGATTCCCTAACAAACAGGCAATCCATGCATGTGTTGAAGCTGTCTAACAGCCATAAATCATGCAGACGCAGGGACTCGAACATAATATACGAGCACGCCGAAGATACTCGGAAAGCACCTGAGCGTGCGCAGTGAAAGGGTTAAACGAGCACTCTCTCTCATCACTAATCGTTACCCAACCTAAAATCAACAACCTCATATACTGTAAGCCTATGAGCCTTTTGGGTTAAGGAGACCAGCAGTGGGTCTTGACATTGTAGTCTGTTCTTGGACCGTGAATGTTGGAAGTGTGAAACCATCCGGTAATCCCTTACGAAATAGTGCCATCGCTATACCGACATTTCATATCATCAATGAATCCACCATAGAAATAAGCCTTAAACTCCTTGGTTCAGTTTAGTTATCAGGTTAGAGGCATTGCATGACTAAAGTACAAAATAGAAAAGGAAGAAATCCAGCGTCAAGATCCTCAGTTAAAAACACAAATTTATTGAAATATGGATAAAAAAGTTGTAATTCCCAGACCAGGATAATTTCGCAAACGCATTTCAGACAACAGTCTTTAGTCATTGGTGTATTTTTTCCTTTTCTACATTTTTCTCTTTGGCGCTACAAACTTTCGCGCTTTAGATCTTCTGGTGGGTGATCTGACTCTTTTTTTAATTTTTTGCTTTTGCTACCAAAGTACAAAGTAGGTTTAGAAAGTGTTTTATCCCACTGCAAAGCGTCTTATAATCATGATTTTATCATAAGTTATCATAAGTACTGATGAGCGAACCTGAACTTAAATGTTCGGGGTTCGTACCGGACAGTTAGTGTCCGGAGCTAATTGACGCGCCCCTGGGCCTGTGTCGCGCTGCGTTGCGCACGCGGGAGCTTACCCGGAGCCGGATCTCTTGAGGGTTGTAGTCTCGTGGCGGTGATCCGGTCCGTGCCCAGGGAGTCAAACTGAGCGGCGCTGTATCAGCGGTAGATGTTGGATGACTACGCCACCCGTTGAATGCAGCTTTGGAGCTGCCGCTGCAGGGCAGACCGCTGAGGCCGGTGGAAGGATGGTGCAGCGGGGATGGTATAACCCCCAATGGGAGGGGTATGGCCTCAGGGCAGCCGACGTGGATGATGGGGGTAGCAGGAACCACTCGGAGACAGTACGGTGTAGTTCAGGGTCTTTACTGGCGACAAAGATAGACCCTCCCGGAGTACTGGCTAGCAATTGGGGCCTGGTCAGTCCTTGAGCAGATGGGATCTCCCCTGGCCAGGCGGAGTTGTAGGCCTCCCAAACTAACTGTACTCTTCTGGCTACCTTGCTAGAGGCGGGTATAAGTAGCCCACGTCCCTGAGTGTACCGTGTGGTGCTCACCCGTATGGCCGGTGACTCGGGGCCTTCTAGTAGCTTCCACTCCACGACGGCGGTGCTGGTCCCATGCGTGTGACCGTGCCTTCGGGTTTCTTGGCCAGAGGACCTGAAATCCCCTGCCTGACGGATTCTGCTGCTGGGTAAGGATTAGTCCCCACAGCCTCGGACTCCGGGTGCGGTAAGAAATCTTCTCAGTCAGGGCGAGCTCTGCAGCTGCCAGCCCCTGACTCCTTGTAACACTGCTCCCACAGAGCTCCTGATGTTCCTTCCCATAGCTGCTTCTCTTCTCTGTCTCTACTTCTGGCATGGCCCAGGAGCTGGGCCCAGCCGGAGCCACAGCTCCCTGTCAGCCCTCCTGGTTGCACTCTCCCTCTGAACTCCCTAACCCTGCCTCAGCCCCAGGTTTATATAGGGGAAGTTCTTCCCCTCCCAGGACTGGGCAGGAGGTGTGGCATGCATAGGATTCCTGACCAAGAGACCTCCCACCTGCTCTCAGACATAACATTGCCGTTACTGTGGAAACCAGACCCCTGGGGTGCCACATTCCCCCCTAGTGAAATTTAGTACTCCGGGACTAAACATATTTTTAGAAAAACATAACAAGGTATAAACAATAATAATACAATAAGAAAAACACATAAAGATGATTACGGCGTGTCCGCAACCGGGTGCAGTTTTGAAGAAAAGCAAGGTGTCCATTTCACCAAAACAGGGAGACGTAACCAGGTAGGGGTCTGTCCTGCCCCGAGTCCTTAACAGTCTTTAGTCCATTCCTGGGTTACGCTCCAACCATGTACAAAGGATTCCCGGTAAATCCACCAAAGACTCCCATAAATTACTAGAAACACATAATTATTTACAGGATATGGCCGCTCTCAGTCCTCGGCCAGTGGGGATAAGGAACGGCTGCTCACAGTCCTCAGCCTGGTTTAAGATAGGGGCACATGGGGAACAATTCACTAATCCCAACGGGGACCATATTTTAATTAGCAGCAGTCCTTGTACCCTTACGGGTAACTATTTACAGCTCTTTATTCACGCTACTTCCCTTCAGTAGCTATGTCCTCTTTGTGCTCCCTCCTGAGGGTAGTCCTCAGACCCGTCCGGGTCCTCTTGGCTTTCCTCGTATTGGTAGTACTGCAGCTCCTCCTCGGTTAGCTGGGTTAGTATCTCTGCGACAGTCCTCCTCCCAGGTGGCCAGGACTTTACCTCCCTTTGGGCTGCCCCGGTTAATTGGGCCACCAGGGTGCTCACTTTTTGCTCCTCTGTGAGGGGGTACACCTGGAAGAGGCTATCCAGCTTTTCTCTAAAGTCATGCAGGGTATGTGACTCCCCTGAGTACTGGGGTAGCCAGGCTGCCCCCGGGATATAGGGCATGGTGAAAGGCATGACCGCAACAGCGGTGGCCCTGGCGGGGGTTGAAGCGGTGAAGCTCTCCTCCGTATCCGGCATCCTTCTCCCCCCTAGTGGACCGTGGCCTACCTTGCGATGATCCTCTTCCGTAGGCCGCGGCTCCGCAGTGGATCGTCAGGGTTGAGGACCTTCCGTCGCGCTCCTGTGACGTCGGCGTCTGCTGGGCTCCTTCCAGGACCTTACGCAACGTCCGGACGTGAGGCGGGGCTTCAGTTCTCGTGCGCTTTCGGAGTCCACGCCCCTCTTCTTCCCACGCGGCGTCCTCAAGATGGCGTCCAATGGCGGGAAAACTCCACGTATGGCGGGAAGAAGGCTGAAGATGGCGCCGGATGGCGGGAAAACTCCACCGATGGCGGGAAGGAAGCGGAAGATGGCGCCGGATGGCGGGAATCTTCACCACAGGTAAGTTTGAACAGTCTTTTTCAGGCACGCAGTACCCGGTGGTTGCGGGCACGAGATCCTGCCGACTACGCCAAAAGTTGACGCGCCCCTGGGCCTGTGTCGCGCTGCGTTGCGCACGCGGGAGCTTACCCGGAGCCGGATCTCTTGAGGGTTGTAGTCTCGTGGCGGTGATCCGGTCCGTGCCCAGGGAGTCAAACTGAGCGGCGCTGTATCAGCGGTAGATGTTGGATGACTACGCCACCCGTTGAATGCAGCTTTGGAGCTGCCGCTGCAGGGCAGACCGCTGAGGCCGGTGGAAGGATGGTGCAGCGGGGATGGTATAACCCCCAACGGGAGGGGTATGGCCTCAGGGCAGCCGACGTGGATGATGGGGGTAGCAGGAACCACTCGGAGACGGTACGGTGTAGTTCAGGGTCTTTACTGGTGACAAAGATAGACCCTCCCGGAGTACTGGCTAGCAATTGGGGCCTGGTCAGTCCTTGAGCAGATGGGATCTCCCCTGGCCAGGCGGAGTTGTAGGCCTCCCAAACTAACTGTACTCTTCTGGCTACCTTGCTAGAGGCGGGTATAAGTAGCCCACGTCCCTGAGTGTACCGTGTGGTGCTCACCCGTATGGCCGGTGACTCGGGGCCTTCTAGTAGCTTCCGCTCCATGACGGCGGTGCTGGTCCCATGCGTGTGACCGTGCCTTCGGGTTTCTTGGCCAGAGGACCTGAAATCCCCTGCCTGACGGATTCTGCTGCTGGGTAAGGATTAGTCCCCACAGCCTCGGACTCCGGGTCCGGTAAGAAATCTTCTCAGTCAGGGCGAGCTCTGCAGCTGCCAGCCCCTGACTCCTTGTAACACTGCTCCCACAGAGCTCCTGATGTTCCTTCCCATAGCTGCTTCTCTTTCTGTCTCTACTTCTGGCATGGCCCAGGAGCTGGGCCCAGCCGGAGCCACAGCTCCCTGTCAGCCCTCCTGGCTGCACTCTCCCTCTGAACTCCCTAACCCTGCCTCAGCCCCAGGTTTATATAGGGGAAGTTCTTCCCCTCCCAGGACTGGGCAGGAGGTGTGGCATGCATAGGATTCCTGACCAAGAGACCTCCCACCTGCTCTCAGACATAACATTGCCGTTACTGTGGAAACCAGACCCCTGGGGTGCCACACTAATCGCCGAACACAGACTTCTCCCGGAAGTCCATTGTAACACTCGGAGTTCGGGGAAAGTCCGCTGCAGAGAGAGTTTTCCAGTTTTCCAGCTCAAAAGTCCGGGTCTCCATTGTTTTTAATAAGGTTCAGTTTCGGGTACAGTTCTGGTACCTGAACCAAACTTTGGACTAAAGTTTGGGTCAAGTACATGAACCTGAACTTCCAGGGGTCCACTCATCCCTAATCATAAGTGTATCGTATGAAAGTAATGCAGCAAGCCCTGGTGTGTTTTTACAATTTCCACTTTAAATTGCAGTTTCTAGTGATTGATCTGACTATAAAGTTCTCTACTCTATATTGCATTATTGCTCTTGTATTGATGAATTATGTAGATATTATAGCTCATTCCTCTCCAGAGCTGCATTCACTTTTCCTTAGGCCACTCAAGCTGCTTGCTCAACGTGTTTATGGAGATTGCAAGGAATGTAAACCTTTATACATAATGTTTTAAATTGTTTATTTCCTAAATGCAAATATAAGGAACTTTTCAATTAGTCTTCATTTGATTTTTTATTAAATGTTTCATATCCATCAGAGCTGTTGCACCTGACAGCATTTTGCTTTCCCCCTTCTTTCATTGTTAAAAATAGCAGCAGAGGAGGGGGGTTGTACACCGATCTCCATATTCTGGATAAGGGAGAAAGCATGTACAATCTCAGGGAGGGCAGAAAAAAAACCACACTGTAGATGCCGAGGAAAGTATATGGAGTGGGAATAAGTACAGCGTTAGAACTGTGTTTGTACATGAAAGCGAGTGAAGACAACAGCACATTGAATACACGCAGAGCTCTCATCCAGCCTATATTACAGGAAGGGACACTCCTACAAGAGAAAAATCTGAAACTTGTATTAGACTACAAACTGAATCAGGGGGTCTAGAAAAGAGTGAAGGAATGAAGATTGTACACTGAAGCTTAGTGCAACTAAAAGTAACTAGTAACATACAGTATGTAAAAAAAAATTACAGGTCAAACTATTAACAAGTTTAAAGACTGGTGCCATCAGCAGCTCCAATATTGCAAATTCAGCTTTGGATTATATTAAGACCTGTAACACAGGATTAGGATAAAATGAGTAATGTTACTCATTACTAGGGATGAGCGGACGAGTGGAAGTTCGGGTTCGTTGGACTGAACTTTTGTCCAAAGTTCGGTTCGGGTACCAGAACTCTACCTGAACTTTAACCAGAAACCGAACCCCAGAAAAATCAACAGGGACCTGAACTTTGAAGCTGGAAAATCTCTCCATAGTTGTTATAGAAGTTCTATAAGAAAGACACATCAAAATTAGCATTAAGATGACCATACACAACAGAAGAATGTCGGCTGAAGCACCAGATGTGTATGGGAGCGCCATGACTCTCCCCCGGCAGCAGCTGATAGGAGAGAGAAGGATAGAGCAGCTTAAATGCAACATATCCAATCCTTTTGTTCTCAAGGACAGCACAGAATTATACATAAGATTGGAAAACGATTTATAAGGAATCTTCCTTTTGTATGAATTAATACATGGTATGCCTAATCCATTTCTCTGTAGTAATCAGAACTTGAGGCAGATGAGAAGGACTTGCCCCACCAGGACCGTGCAGTATATTTGCCCTTAGTATTCCTAGGATGAGAATGAAATTTTATATGTACTGATCTTATCAGAGGGAGAAGCTTTATTGGGGGCACAGGGAACATTACTGCCCAAAGCCTTTCTATGAAGTGGCACAGCATAGCTTACCAGTGCCTATGGCAAGGCAAGTATTGCTCCCCATACAGGGTTGCCAACTTGACTTTTTATGTTTTCTGGACAGCTTATAAAAAAAATCAAGGACAGACAATATTTTTTACGGACACATTGGAAAACCATAATAAGTCATTATGAGTATAAGTGATCCATGTCTACAGCCCATAATTCTGACATCAGCTGCATTCACTGTAAACTGCAAAATGATCATAATTACAATGAAAAATATCTGTAGAAGCTTAAAAAAAATCATTGACATTTAACAAAAAAATTTACAGGAAGGGCAAATTGCCCTACTTTTACAGACTGTCCTGGAATTTCTGGACAGTTGGCAATCCTGTCCCCATAACCCAGAAATTATTCCCCGTGACTCAGTGCCCTTAAATCAAATACAAAGTATTAATGCCTCTTTGGTGCCCATTTAATAAAGCAATGATGTCCTTTCAGTGCAGCCTCCAAGATATTGGCACTTTTGTGTTTCCCTCCCACCTCAAAAAATCTGAGCAAACATGTCCTCTTCTCCCCTGAACTCCAAACAGGTTGGCACAATTGGCACAATGCTGTAACGAAAATGTTTGAGGTGGAAAACTAATGTCTTTTAGACCATAGGCCTTCAACACCTTCAGTGATGAGTGGTGGAGCTGCTCTTCTACATCTCAATCCAAATGTATCTGCATCATTTTTAAGTTGATACAGTTCAAAGTGAGGATTGCCCGGAGATCCGGGCACCGAGCCAGAAGGCTGTGGCATGTACACTGCCCTGGATCTTTGTTCTTAGTGTCACAAAATTTCAAGGAAAAAAGAAGAAAAGAAAAAAAATACATATTTGAATTTTACTGTTTTACCTAAGAATTTTAAGCCCAGGGCAACCACCATTGTGCCCGGCCACCCTACGTCATTGCCTCCATGACGTTAGGAGATATTGTAAATGGCACCTGGTTAGTGGGGGTTTGTTACAAATTTTGCATTGTAGGCTTGGAGCAATAAGTTACACATCTGACTGGTGAAACCTTTTAAGAAGCAAACTGAATTTACGGTGACATAATATGGCAACAACCCCATATGACGTAATTTCTGCTGTCATATTAGTAGTCAGAAATGTGACCCAGAACATTGATATAAACAGAGATCTAACGCTACATTGTACACTGGAGCCACGTCCTTCACGCAGTCTGTGGATTGTAGCTTGCGTGAGCCTGGCGTTACATATACAGTGCTCCAGAAGACAGATGAGAATGGCTCCTGCAGCGTGTCCATCGATGGCGCACGTTACCACTCCACATAATTGGCCATTAGGAAAGAGATTAGCAGAGAATCTGGTCAGCGTGTGATGGCGGCTTGTCAAGATCAAAGCGGCCAAAAATCCTAATACTAAATGAAAACAGCATTGGCGGATTTGCTGAGCTTCGCTCACATGAATGAGATGTTCAGGGAACATCTGGAGCCCTGGACCATGCTGAAAACCCTGGGAACACACAGCAGTCACAAGGTGCACCGCGGAAATGTGACTGTGGCTTCTACAAAGTACCCTATTGTGTCAGAGATGTTCAGGACACATGCCGTACGCTGCTTTTATACAGAACACATGCACTATTATTCCCTACACGGATGAGTTCCTGTACTGATGCATTGTGGCAAACCCTCATGACAGAAGTGAGAGGTCTGCATTTTATGTATTTTGCAAGCAAATGATGGTACATTGTAGAAAGTTCGACTCTATGAGATATATTAGACATGTACCTGTACCTGGCTTCCGGACACAAGAATGGATTCACTGACAGCAAGCATAGCTTTAGAGAAAAGGTAGGGATTAGGGATGGGTGGACCCATGGAATTTCGGGTTCTGGTACCCCACCCGAACTTTGTTTCAAAGTTCGGTTTGGGTACCAGAACTGTACCCAAACTAGAACTAGAATCCGAACCCCATTGAAAACAATTGGGACCCGAACTTTTGATCTGCAAAATTTTCTCTCTCTCTCCTTCCCCCGGAACTCCGAACATTGCATCGGACTTCCAGAAGACGTCCGTGTTCGGCGTTTAGCCATTTTTGCCGTTTTTTGGATAAAACATTTCCAAAAAATTTTGTAAGTGGAATTTAAAAAAAAAAAAAAAAAGAATGTTTTCCTACATGTTTAAGACTGAATCTCAGTTCTTACATGAGTAAGAAACTGAGATTCAGTCCAACACATGTAGGAAAAGCGCTCACATTTTTTTTTTTTTTTTAGTACTGGGAATATTCTGTTTTTATTCCACTAATAAAACTTTTTGGATTTTTTTAATAAAAAAATGGCTGGATATCCTTACCTTTTCCTATTGCTACCACTGAGCAGGAGTGGTTTTTCAACCAAGCTGAGGATTTTCTGGCTCATTCAACGTGGTTGAGCCACGGCCCCACTATCAGTATTTGATCAGTATTCGGTCAGTATTTTTTCTTGCGAGTGGGAGCCAAAACCAGGTGAGGAACAATCAGAGAAAAGGTATAATAGAAACAAGTCACCAATTCTACATTTATCACCCACTCCTGATTTTGGCTCCCACTCCTGAGAAAAAATACTGACTGAATACTGACAAAATACTGATAGTGGGGCCATGGCCTTATTGTGATAATCAGTCAACGTCCTAGAGGTTGGACATGCACCGATCAAACAAAACAAGCTTTCTTAATGGGGTTTTCCTTGACTTTAATATCAATGACCTATACTTACAACATGTCATTAATATTAAATTAGTGAAGGTCCAACTCTTGCTACCACTACAGATCACCTGATTGAAGGGGCCATGGCAGAAGTGGCATAGTGCCATACATTGTGGAGCTGCCATGAATGATAGTGCAAGATCTCTCCTAGATGCAGTACCACTCACTACCACTAGGGCGCTGTGTCACTTCCAATATGCAATGGCTCCTTAACTCAGCTGATCAGTTGGGGTGCCAAGAGTCAACTCCCAATTATCAGATATGGATGACCTATCCTAAGGCGAAGTAAGCTGTGTTAAGGTTCACTCACACTAGCGTATAACACAGCCGAGTGCTTTCCAATGTTTGGTCAGATAGTACCCAGCTCAATGTTATACTATGGGGCAGTTCAGATCAGTGATTTTCTGATGCCGAAAACAATCGCAGCACAATCGGAACACGGTCTGATCATACCACATCTCTTGGGCAGGGGAGGAAGCAAAAGAGTATAAAGAAATTACAGCATGGGATCACAGCTGATTCTTTCTGTGAGATAAAACATTTCCCTGCTTGTTTTTAAACAATGTTTTACTTCAAAGAAAGAATCAGCTGCAACCCTGTCCTGTAATGTCTGTATACTCTTTTGCGTTCTCCCCTGCCCAGGAGATGTGGTATGATCAGACCATGTTCCTGTACGGTCAGACACAGCCATTACACAGTACACAGCAGGGACACATTTATAAGATTATCTCAGCACAGGAACATTTTATTTAAACACATCCAATTGTGGAAGTTATTATCATTCCAAGATCTATTGATTAAAATGAACTTTTATTCGTGGGAAAAACCCTTTAAGGAAGACGCCGGCACTGTTTTTCATGAAGCGTCTTTTTTGGTGTCTCCTTGGTTGTTTCTTGCGAAGGCAGAGTTTTTTTATACTTGCATGTATAAAATAGCAGAAAACGCCTACAAAATGGTCAGGTCATTTCTGTCAACCACTTTGCGGCTTTGCAAACGTGAACTGGTCAATAGAAGATGAAATGACTGAACATACGCATAGCAAGGACAAGGTCTGCAAGGCGTTTGTATGTTCTCCCCATGTTTGCTAGGGTTTCCTCCGGGTTCTCCGGTTTTTCCTCCCACACTCCAAAGACATACTGATAGGGAATGTAGATTGTGAGCCCCAATGGGGACAGTGCCGATAATGTCTGTAAATTTTCTGAATTGTAAAGCGCTGCTGAACATGTTAGCGCAATATACAGCACAGACCAAAAGTTTGGACACACCTTCTCATTTAAAGATTTTTCTGTATTTTCATGACTATGAAAATTGTACATTCACACTGAAGGCATCAAAACTATGAATTAACACATGTGGAATTATATACTTAACAAAAAAGTGTGAAACAGCTGAAAATATGTCTTATATTCTAGGTTCTTCAAAGTAGCCACCATTTGCTTTGATGACCGCTTTGCACACTCTTGCCATTCTCTTGATGAGCTTCAAGAGGTAGTCACCGGAAAAGGTTTTCACTTCACAGGTGTGCCCTGTCAGGTTTAATAAGTGGGATTTCTTGCCTTATAAATGGGGTTGGGACCATCAGTTGTGTTGTGCAGAAGTCTGGTGGATACACAGCTGATAGTCCTACTGAATAGACTGTTCTATTATGGCAAGAAAAAAGCAGCTAAGTAAAGAAAAACAAGTGGCCATCATTACTTTAAGAAATGAAGGTCAGTCAGTGCGAAAAATTGGGAAAACTTTGAGTGTCCCCAAGTGCAGTTGCAAAAACCATCAAGCGCTACAAAGAAACTGGCTCACATGAGGACCGCCCCAGGAAAGGAAGACCAAGAGTCACCTCTGCTTCTGAGGATAAGTTTATCCGAGTCACCAGCCTCAGAAATCGCAGGTTAACAGTAGCTCAGATTAGAGACCAGGTCAATGCCACCCAGAGTTCTAGCAGCAGACACATCCCTTCAACAACTGTTAAAGGGAGACTTTGTGCAGCAGGCCTTCTTGGTAAAATAGCTGATAGGAAACCACTGCTAAGGACAGGCAACAAGCAGAAGAGACTTGTTTGGGCTAAAGAACACAAGGAATGGACATTAGACCAGTGGAAATCTGTGCTTTGGTCTGATGAGTCCAAATTTGAGATCTTTGGTTCCAACCACCGTGTCTTTGTGCGATGCAGAAAAGGTGAACGGATGGACTCTACATGCCTGGTTCCCACCGTAAAGCATGGAGGAGGAGGTGTGATGGTGTGGGGGTGCTTTGCTGGTGACACTGTTGAGGATTTATTCAAAATTGAAGGCATACTGAACCAGCATGGCTACCACAGCATCTTGCAGCGGCATGCTATTCCATCCGGTTTGCATTTAGTTGGACCATCATTTATTTTTCAACAGGACAATGACCCCAAACACACCTCCAGGCTGTGTAAGGGCTATTTGACCAAGAAGGAGAGTGATGGGGTGCTACGCCAGATGACCTGGCCTCCACAGTCACCAGACCTGAACCCAATCGAGATGGTTTGGGGTGAGCTGGACCGCAGAGTGAAGGCAAAAGGACCAACAAGTGCTAAGCATCTCTGGGAACTCCTTCAAGATTGTTGGAAGACCATTTCCGGTGACTACCTCTTGAAGCTCATCAAGAGAATGCCAAGAGTGTGCAAAGCAGTCATCAAAGCAAAATGTGGCTAGTTTGAAGAACTTAGAATATAAGACATATTTTCAGTTGTCTCATATTTTTTTGTTAAGTATATAATTCCACATGAGTTAATTCATAGTTTTGATGCCCTCAGTGTGAATGTACAATTTTCATAGTCATGAAAATACAGAAAAATCTTTAAATGAGAAGGTGTGTCCAAACTTTTGGTCTGTACTGTAAGTAAAAAGATTTTTATTATTATTACAGCAAGTTGCTTTTACATTTAAAGGGAATATGCTCATTCTTCTTAATGTTTCTTTCGCGCTTTTGCAGGAGAGTTACGTCAGAAAAATACGTTGTGTGCACAAACTCCGATAAGAGCATGAGAAAGTGTTCTGGAATCTGTTTACTGCTGATAAAGTCTTATAATTAATTACATGCAGGACTAACACTGAGGATCTCACAAATAGCAGAGGAAGTTTAATTACAAGAGCAAAGAATTAGCTCATCTCACAACCGTGTAAATGATCCACGCTAAGCTAACCCGGGTCGAAGATCAAACTCTACAGGAAGAAGATGATTTCTCCCTACAAGAGCAGAAAGCTCTAATTGCTTGTTTACACATTTCCAAAATATTTAAAGGGGTTGTCTGACCTTGGAATACAAGCCTGCAGTCACTCTTTGTGAAATTTAGGAATCCTCACAGCTTTTGCACTGTGCACTGTGAGGATTCGCTGGCACCAGCAGTGGACAGTCAGATGACCACAAGTATGCGATTTGCATACCTCCGGCCACATTCCAACTAGACCTGTCTGGCCTCGTTCAAGACACTTGCATTGAGCAAGGACGCGCACGTCTAGTCGGCACTTGACCACATGTATGCAATTTGCTCCTGCCATTGACACAGGAAAATACACAGGAACAAGTCAAGCTGTGCCCATGTAAAACTGTTTGCATGTCACACTGTGCCCATGTAAAACTGTGTGCATGTCAAGCTGTGCACATGTAATATTGTGTGCATATCAAGCTGTGCGCACGTAAAAGTGGGTGCATGTCAAGCTGTGTGCATGTAAAAGTGTGTGCATGTCAAGCTAAGCCCATGTAAAACTGTGCATATCAAGCTGTGCGCATGTAAAAATGTGTGCATGTCAAACTGTGCGCATGTAAAGCTGTGCATGTCAAAAACGGTGCGCATATAAAGTTGTGCTCAAGTAAAACTGCCCATACACTGTATGTAGCAGTCACTTGACAGCTATTCCTCCTTATCTCCCGCCTACATGTTAGAATGCATGTGGTCTTAATGGGAAGACGGAAAGGTGACATAGTGAGAATCCATCAGTGACCTCAATCTGAAAACCCAGGGATTGCTTGCATCTGTCCTGGCTCCTCTCAGCTGATTTATGACCACAAACCATATCTAAGTTGAATATGTAAGGAAACAAAAGAGCTTGCAAAAATAAAAGATTGCAAAATTTTTTATGAAACCTAATTGCAAAAATGATTTTTAGCCCCAAATACATACAATTAAGAAAAAAATAAGTCACCTGAGCTGTAAAATCCTTTAATGCGAAATATTAAACAAAAGGAGAACAAAGGGATTGGGCGATGAAATTCAGCATGCCCAATCCTTTTCTCCCCTAACATCATCTGTCGGGGAAGAGTTGGGAGATAGTTGGATAACTGTTCTCTAAAGTGTTTGGAGCCTTAATGCAGTTTAATGTCACTAGAAATAAAACTAAATTTATTAAGTAACATAAAGACTAGTGTTCCCACGGCTGCCATATAATTGCAGGGACACTAAAACGCCAATGTTTCAGTATAGAGAGTAGGAAGAATGACAAATACAGGAAGAAGGCAGGAACTCTAGTGCCACCTACTGGAAGTAGCAATCCTAAAAGTTGATATTAACCCTTCCCTTTGTCTGCAAATTGAGTTTTTGGTTTGGCTTCTTTATCATAAAGGGGTTC
Organism: Phyllobates terribilis; assembly: GCF_046119375.1. Classification (NCBI taxonomy): domain Eukaryota; kingdom Metazoa; phylum Chordata; class Amphibia; order Anura; family Dendrobatidae; genus Phyllobates; species Phyllobates terribilis. The sequence continues at coordinate 106,796,055 of NW_027362762.1, forward strand.
AACTTTGGGGACAGTTTTTTTCAGTATTTAAATGCATTAATTTAGGGATAAAAATAATTTTTGCAATTGGGTTTCATTAAAAATTTTGCACCATTTGCCTCCTGTAGCCTCCACCAGCAGCCATTTTATGGACTGGAGATCTGTGCAGTCTGTGAGGAAAGCTGCACTAACAAGAGCAGGAGGAGAACCTGTCATACTTGTATAATAGTCAGTGTCACAAATCATGTCCTCTACACATCTGATAAAATAAAGATAATGTGGCCGATCCCGTTCACTCATTCTGCAGCCAGCAATAGACAGTGTAATAGAGCGGCTATAGGAGGCAAACGGTGCAAAAGTTTTAATGAAACCCAATTGCAAAAATGATTTGTAGCCCCAATCGCTAGCATTTAAGTGAGACAAAAAATTGGTTACAGAGGTGGACAACCACTTTGTCACGTTGCAAAGCCCCTTGAAGGGTTAGTATCAATTTTTAGGATTGCTACATCCAATAGGTGGCACTAGAGTTCATGTTCTCTTCCTGTCTGCAAAGGTTATTTGCATATTCAAATTCCCAGGGAGCACTGCATGGCCTATAAGCCTTGGTGCGCAAACTTGGCGCTCTGCTCAAGGCGAAACTTTGAAAGATGATCATTCATATTCAATGGCTGTCAGCTGAATGCTCGATCTGAGCCTTCAGCCTTGTGTGCTCAATGGGGAGAGTGGAAAAAGCCGGACAAATTTGGCATCTTATCTCTCGAAGAACTAAACTGTTAGGTATTTAATTTTGACCCAACCAGCCCTTATCTCCCCCAATATCATTTGATATGTGAAAGTTGGGAGGCCTCCATACAAACAAGGCTGTCTGCCGATCCCATCAATATCAGCAACTTTGGCTAATTTTATTCTAATGTATATGGGGGTCTTGAAGTACCATCCTAGCACCACTTAGACTGAAAGATAATCATGAATAAGCGTTCTTAGGATCGGTGATAATAACAATGATCGGTAAGGTTCTGACCACTGGGAGAATGTAGGGCAGTGAGCATGTACAACCTTCATTCACCATGGGGCTACCAAGCTCTGCACTTGGCTTTTTCTCGCAAACCCTATAGACAAAGAATGGAGTCAGACATCTCACCTGCTGGATCATTTTGCAATTGGGATAAAATTGATGCGGGTCCTAGCACTGGGATTCCCACCGATCAGCAAGCTATGACCTGTTGTGGCAACAGGTGATAACTCATTTTCAATGGACAACCCCCAACAGCTCAGAGAAGGATCCTTTGATTCATTCATGTATCTGTCTGGTCTTGTAGGTTCTGGCTACTAGTTGACTTTGTTACAAACTGACACGGTGATCGTTACCAGCTGAAGCTCCTTTATGAAGGAGAATATCCCCGGAAGCATACACCATCTCTGCAGGGTTCTTTGTAACGCTCTTCTACAAGTATCACTGCATATATCACAGTATCCTAAACAATTAATTACATGGCAATCTCCTTGCTCATTCTGCAGATTGATGACCATCTTACTCACTAGCTCATCTCTCACCGCCATGCCACAGCCAAGATAAAGTAGAAATGGGGCACTTTTAGTGTAATGTGTTCCACAACTTACACCCCCTGGTCCTTCTATTAACAGATCCCTTGGTTGTCATTACAGTAAGATTATTATTGCACGCGTTCATAAGTAGTGAACACATTTGGGCTACACTTTCATGGAAAATCACTCCGTATCTTACACCTAATAAAAAGCCCCAAATGTGCCATAAGCATTATACCAAATAATGGATCCATAAAAACTAATGCTGAGAAGTCAATGGGGTGAGGACATTTCTTCACAGTCCTAATGTTACAAAGACATTTTTTTCTGTTAGGCCACGGCCCCACTATCAGTATTCGGTCAGTATTTTTTCTCAGAAGTGGGAGCCAAAACCAGGTGAGGAACAATCAGAGAAAAGGTATAATAGAAACAAGTCACAAATTCTGCATTTATCACCCACTCCTGGTTTTGGCTCCCACTCCTGAGAAAAAATACTGACCGAATACTGACCAAATACTGATAGTGGGGCAGTGGCCTTAGTCTCAATTACACCTTCTCAAACAAGCTTGTCAGTGACGGAATATGAGCAAATCATGTAACAGAAGATATCAATAAATATATACAATCAATGTAATAGTAGAAAACTGTCCCTCAGACAGAATAAGTCATTGTAACCCAGCAAACAACCAATGAACTCATGGTGAATGTAATAAATGACACCAAATACAAAAAAATTTCATTACACGAAAACTTCAAAACAACTGCAAATGCTGGGAGATATTGATGGTCCAAATAATACAACAGTTGTGGTCAGATCCTTAGGAAGGATCATTATCTCCATGTCCACCTTTAAGTCGATTTCACGCACCTGACTTTAACAGTTCACATACGGACTACAAAATTATTATTATTCCAAGATCTATTGATTAAAATGAACTTTTGTTCGTGGGAAAACCCCTTTAAGTAATGATGAAAGCAGGATTCCCCATATTACATATAAAAATAACTGAATATCATAATACATTTTACTAATGTAATGTGTTACTCAAGTCACCTTTTTGTGACCGTAATCAAGACAATCAAGTTTTTACTGTATACATTGTATGATCTCAAACCATAAGGTGTCATCCAGCAAACAAAAGTCCTCACCTATCCAAAGTACAGAAAACCAGGGGTGCAACGATTGCATTCACAAAGCTCGTTACCGCAACGGCGCCTGTGCGTCCTTGTATTGAGGCGCAGGAGACCATCCAGGTCAGTGTGCAGCAATATATGCTGCCGGCCAATAAGAGGCGTGCACGTGACCAGGGGCGCATGGCAGTGACATCATGCGCTGCCCGTCTCTTGCACGCTGAAGTCAGCTGCTGGCTATAGAAGAGGATACCGTGCAGCGGGGGAGCGGAGGGAAGGTGAGTATAATCTTTTTTTTGTTTTCTATACATTAAAGAACAGTGGCAGAATGGAAGACATATATACCAGGATGGGGCCCAGGATAAGGGACATATAATGAGACCCTTCAATGGCTCCCAATTTCCCAACGGATACAGGTTAAACTAATAACAAAAACCTACAAAGCCGTCCATAATCTATCTCTTCCGTATACTGTATCTCCAAACTAATATCGATATCTTCTCACACGTAATCTCCGGCCCTCCCAAGACCTCCTCCTCTCCTCCAAATTTGTAGGTTTCTCACCCAATTGCCTTCACTACTTCTCCCGAGTGGACCCCATCCTCTGAAATTCTGTGCCGCAACTCGTCCAATTGTCTCACACATTTGGATCCTTCAGACAAAACTTGAAAACTTCAAGAAATCTACAGCCTGCACTGACCCCACTGCCACCTCACCACCACCAGAGCTGCCACCACACCACCACCGGAGCTGCCACCTCACCACCACCAGAGCTGCCACCTCACCACCACCGGAGCTGCCACCTCACAGGGTATGTAAACGCTTTTCACATGTACAGCACTATGGAATCAATGACGTTCTAAAAATAATAATATTAATAAAAATAATAATATTTCCAGCTCTTCTAAAGCAAAATTCTTTGTAGTTTTCCTGTGAAAAGTCTGAATATTGGTCACATTAGCGGTTTGGAAATTCAACAGAACGTTGTTTAATGTATTGATAAAAGGGGTAGGTGGCCTCATTTCTGAAATGAATGCGTCATCTTCAGTGTCTTTGCAGTTTTGTAACATATATGCATTTAGTTCTGCTTTTAAATTTCCTATTTGACCACATTTCTTGGTATTGCCGCATCACACACTGTACTAGAATCACTCCTACGCTTACTTGCTGGATTTACAGCAATGTGCTGAAATCATCTTCAACCGCCCCCAAGTTTCCTAGTTCTGTAAGTAGGGGGAAAATTTGCAGAAAACATCGATAACATCACCCACACTTGTTATGTTCCTGCAAATTTCCCAGTCATTTCAAGTAGTTACTGAGATGCAGGTAATAATGCAGATATTGCACTGTCACTTATAAAGCCCCCCATACACATTACACTAATCCCATCGACAATCTAATATGTATAGGAGCCCCGGACTGATGATTATCAGGGGGGTTAAAGGTAGTCCGTCACCCCCAAATGTAAGCATTGTCAATCAGAAGGGAGGGAAGGCCCCCAACATGCAAAAGAGGAGGCGTAACGATGCACCAAACTCTTGGCCATGACAAGGGTGCACAATAGCCCCTTCATTTGCATAATTATTCATGTTTTTTTTTCAGGTTCCCAATAACAGGTACAGAGCTAGAATGGTTGTTATAGGGGCTAAGTCCCTTATAACATTGTAAATATCATTTTTGGAATTAGGTTTCATTAAAATTTTCACATGGTTTGCCTTCTATAGCCTCTGTGTTGCATCGTCTATTACTGGCTGCATAATGAGTTAACAGAGACTCCGTCAGTGTGCTTCTCTCTTCTGAATTCGGCTTGACTGATTTTTGACCACATGAAAGTTGAGCTGAGCTTTGTAGTCATAAATCAGCTGAGAGAAGCTCAGAAAAAAGAAAGAAAGAGTTATACACTCACTGTCAGAACGAACTCACTGATGGATTCTTAGTTAACTCATTCTGCAGCCAGCAGTAGGCAATGCAACACAGACTATAAAAGTCAAACTGTGCAAAATTTTTAAGGAAACCTAATTTAGCCAAAAATACATGCATTCAAGCATAAAAAAATGCTTTCTTAGTTGTTCATATCCTTTAAAAGTACAAAAGTACTGAAGGTGAATATAAATTAAACGTTTTTCTATGGCTTAACGCTTGTGCTGAAAACATAACATTTCATGTCAAGTCAGAAATAAAGACACCATAGACACAACTAGGGTATCTGAATGGTGGTCTATGGCTATGGAGAGGGGGGCTTCAGTGCAGTTGTCTCAATCCATTTTTGCCTGGATGGTGTGAATCTGTGCACACAGGGACTGAAAATTTAGCACTAGTGAGAGGAAAGCCATGTCTGTATAGGGAGCCAACTTTGATTGGACCTAAGTTTTCACAAAATGTGAAATGAATATCGGAAATGAGAGTCTTAAAGGGCTTGTCACTCTATGTGATTCCAGATTTGTGAATCCGCACAGCCCCTCTAGTGCCGGTGCTGAGAGAGGATGGAAATGTGACCACAAATATTCAATTTCCACCCATGCAGTCACATGCCGACTAGACGTGTGCGACCTCGCTCAATACAAGTGACACGTCTAGTCGGAATGTGGCCACATTCGTCATGCAGTGTAAACTTGCCCAGTGGTCGAACGTTGAGTAGTAATTCGATGTTTGCTGTTGATTATGCATCTTTTATGCTTACATAAAAATGATCTCTTGTTGTCAGCACATCTCAGGTTAACAGGTCTCTGCCTGTCTATTGTAATGGGGAACTGTATGATGGGGAAAAGGGGTGTAGAGAAATAACTGCATTTACGGAAAAACTGACAATTACTGTAACATCTAAGTTAATTGATCAACAACCAAGGTGCTATAATGGCTACTGGCACTTGTTACAACCAACATCTTCCTATGTAGAAGGACCTGCACTGCCATGGTTAATAATGTAATATGTTCACTGGATGATGAGGTGTAAAGAACTTTTCTGGATGCCCAAACAACATTAGAACAGCCAAAATAATACAGTAAAGTGACCGTTAGATGGATGTTATGGCATGTGATGGAGCACTTCTCTTCTTTATTTTATTACTCAAACACAAAAAAGTATCCTGGACTCAAAATGTCAAACTTCACTAACACAATAAAGTTCATGCAATAATGCCAGATTCAGACAAGACAAGGCAGTCTGTAGATGCAGCAAATTTACCACTGGTGCAAACTGTGCAATGGATTTGGAACATCTTCTAGACTTTAGATATCTTTTTTGTACTTATACAATTATTACTTTAACTTCAGACCATTAATTCATGCAAGAAAGTGATGAGTGTCACGCGCGCTGTTACTTGGTATTTCCACTAGACGCATTCTTCTTTGGGGTAATAATTGGTAGCCTCATAGATTTGCCACTTGCATGGAGCAATCCCTAAGTAATTTTGTCTACTTGGACAACTGAATGCCAGAAGCTAAAAAAACTACTCAAAAAGTTGTAATCCTGCCTGAAAAAGGAGCCTCTGTGCTCCGAAAGCTTGCAAATATATATTCTTTTCTGGTTAGCCAATAAAGGTATCACTCCGAGAATACTTTTGTCATCTTTGGGCATAAAAGTATTTACATTGACACATTGAAAAGTCTTTTACTTGAATCAAATAACACGAAAATAGTTAAACGTTCAACACAAACAAGAAACAAGAAAGTTTTGAAATGTAGTTTCCACTAAGTGATAAGAAGTTTGATTTCCAGCTTCTCCTTTACCAAGGAAGGTGAGTTCCAGATACTACATAAAAGTATGAAGTGCTAGAGGAAATCAAAGGGGAAACACACAGGGGACAAAGAGCAATGCACTCAGGTAAGAGGAAGGAGATGGGCTATTTCTAGGTAGGGGACTGGGAAGAACACAGCTAAGGATATGGGAAAGTCATTTCCTTTTGATATCAGGAAAAAGCCTATTTAAGGTAATTAGGAAAAATAGGGATGTCCACTTACGTAGAAGAGACAGGAACAGAGGAGAAGTAGGGACAGACTGTGACATGAGAGAGCTGGGGTATAATGACAGGAATCGGAGGTGCGGCTGGATGGAGAAGCTTTCCATGACTCATTGGTGGAAACCTAAGCAAAAGTGGTCAACTGCAAAAATATGAGGTTATGTTGTGGTTTGCCCATGTCTGTTTTGTCTGGTGGATATACTCTCTAGAAGACTGGATCGCATGTCACCAACAATGTATTTTTTGACTTTTTAGATACAAATGTTTCACACAAACTAATAGGAAATTTCAACAAATACAGGGACCTAGTGTAAAGGACTGGAGCAGATGTACTGGGGGCCAGGAGGGCTGCAAATATGCATTTCTGCCTTGATCAGGGTCTTTTTATGCAAATCTACAGCAATAAACTGAAAAGCAAGGAAATAAATAACAGTAGAGATATAAACATATTGTTCATAGAGTAACAAATGATCATAAATAATGCAACAATAATGCATAATGCTCTGATACAGATCTGCCTTTTTTAATGGGTAGGATATAATGAGGCACCATATGATAGCATATGGGTGTCTATGGGTCCATGCCATCTGCTTGGCCATATGCAAGGACCCAAAAGGATATATTCGCTTACAGCTTTTCCTTCAGTCTAAATCTAAAAATTCAGCTGTGAATCCAAATCAGTCCAAAATGTTAGACTTATAGAAGTCCAAGACGTGAGATATAGATATGGGACCCTTTATTTGCTTCTGTCTTCTCAACTTCACACCCATTGTGTTTGAGATATGCATACATGTCAGGTTTGCGATAAAAGCTGTGGAGGGAAAAAGCACAGAAAATAGGGTGACCCTATTAGAGGAGGATAAATAAAATGTATAGAATTGGTGGTGATCACCTAGGGGGTTTGAGTAGTGACCCCTGGTTAAAATATATCAGAATTTTGAGCTGTAGACATGTGTCATTTATAATCAGAATGATGTATTATGGTTTTCCAATGTGTCTGTAAAAAATATTGTCTGCCCGTGATTTTTTGATGAGCTGTCCAGAAAAAATAAAAAGTCAAGTTGGTATCACTGTCAGAGCCTTCCATTGAAGAAATCTGTTGGGCATACTCCCAGTTTATATGTATGGTAGGAGGCTCAGACATGATGTGAACAGAGTCCTAGATCAGTGGTGTCTAACCTATGGGGCTCCAGCTCTTTTCTTCAGCTGTTGGGAGATGTATTTTGGAAACTACTGGATTGGAGACCACTACTTTGGAAAGCATACACTTAAAGAGGTTGTCCACTACTTTTACATTGGTGGCCTATCCTTAGGATAAGTCATCAATGTCTGATCGGCCGGGGTCAGACACTCAGCACCTCTGTTGATGAACTGCTATCGGTGCCGGTGGCAGCCACTGGCCGGAAGTACTCACTTGCTGAGCTTGGCTGTCTACTTGTAGTGGCCGAGGCTTGGTACTACACTTCCGCCTCCTATTCTAATCAATAGGAGGCAGATATGCAGAATCCCGTGGCAGCCACTACAAGCAGACGGCCAAGCTCGGCAAGTGAGTACTTCCGGCCGCCGGCACCGATAACAGCTGATCGACGGGGGTGCCGGGTGCGGGGTGTGTGACCCTGGATAATCCCAAGGATAGGTCATCAATGTAAAAATGTAACTTTAAATCAAAGTGTATATGCAACAGAGTTTAGTTTTGTTACATTCCTTTTAAGAAAACTGAAAAGTCAGAAAGTACATATTTGTCTATATTTACTTGGCACCTGTAACAAATAACCTACCACAGGGAGATGATCTAATAGACCAGGCGAAAAGGCACCTTACAGCTCACTGAACTCCATGAACTAATGCAATGGAATGAACCACAATGTTCCCTTTGACTGAGCAAACTGTAACCCATCCAAAGCCAGGAGACTCCAGCTAGGTAGAAAGCATGGTCTGTGCGCTGTATGGAGCCAGAAAAAGAGTTTTCACATGGTTATAAAATAAGCACATAGGTTACAATGAACTAAAAACACAACCGGGGCTGTTAGGAAGATTGGCTTGTAATGGAGTTATAACTGGAAACATCCCCTCGGCTTTGTGTCTGGCATTGTGCTGTGTGTACATGGACGCTGGCTGGGTAATTGTAGCGCACGCTTCGGAATAAACACATCCAGAATGGGACTTTTCCAGGGCTCATAAAGATTTGCATCCAGATAGCTCCAACACTTTGGGTACATTGTTTCTATCATATTTTGGCACAGTAAGCCGAGGTCTTCAATGGAAACGTAAACAGACTAATCTATACCGATACACTCGACTTCCTCTAAATCAAAGCTGCTTATCTGGTCAAGCAGACAGTAACTTTAAGATGGATGTAATAAGGAGTTCTCTCGTCAGGACACGGCATTGTTCGATGACAATATGCATTCCTGGAAAAAAGGAACTGGAGGATATTTCACTCTAAATTCAGTCTGCTTCCCTAGCCCTATAGGTAAATAACTCAGCCAAGGCAGAATCCCTGAATTACGCTGAACCTGGGCTGCATCTCACACTAGACCTCCTAAACCTAGAAACAGCCTAAGGTATAGTGAGACCAGATTATAGCATAGAGGTTTCCCAAAATGTAAAAAAAATCTTTTTGTTTGCTTTTCTGATAATTAATTAAAATCATTATTACTTATATGGCACCATTAATTCCAAAGCGTTTTGCAAACATCATCACTGTCCAAATTGGGGCTCACAATCTACATTCTCTATCAGTATGTCTTTGGAGTCTGGGAGGAAGCCAGAGAACCCGGAGGAAACCCACGTGAATGGTAGGATTTGTTCCCTAGAGCTGCAAAGCAACAGTAACCACTGAGCCACCTTGACCCCATAAGGATGGTCTCCATCCTTAGGCTCTCCAAGCATGATAGCAGTAGTAGTATCGGAATAGTTGAAGAGCCACATGTTAAAGACAACTTATGCTGTCGGATTCCCTCTTTAGTTTTGGATTGTTTTGTGTTTGGCATCTAGATATCACTATGTTGTAATGTAATAGGACTTGATTTTTTTTGGAGCTATATAGGGTACAAGACAAGGTATACAGTAAAATTATCAGCTGTATAAAGCATGGTGGGATAACATAACCATCAACAAGAATAATGATAATAACACTCATAGTCATCATCACAACCATCATCTTCATCACAATGTACACAGTTTAATGATGAACATCAAATTGTAGACCCTCCACAATCTCAGGATAACGACAAAATAAACTGATATCAGTATTGAAAGTAGAATCGACGCCTTCGAAATGTGGAGCTGGAGAAGGATCAATACCACGGATGGGTCAAGAAGAATAAACAAATCAATTTTGGAACAAATCAAGCCAGACATGTCACTCAAAGCAAGGATCACCAAGCTACGACTTGCTATTTTGGACACATCATGGTCAAAATAATAGAAGGAACAAGACGAAGAGGAAGACCAGCAACCCGATGGCTTGATACAGTCAAGATAACAGCAAAGAAGACCCTGGTGGACCTATCTAGGCTTGCACAAGATCGATCTTCCTACTGATCGTTCATCCATCAAGTAGCCATGGCTCGAGATCGAGCCGAAGGCTGTTATAAAGAAAAAAATAAATCAGTATTGAGCACTAGAAATATCGAAGAGCAGCACTGGAGTCTGCTCAAGTGTGACAGACCAGAATCAACATCTGTGTCCCACAGAAATGTACCCAGAAGATTCTCCAATATGTGGCATAATGCAACATTGGCCCAAAATCAAGCTCTCATTGGAGTCTCAGACATCTCGTTCTTGAGTTTAGAGATGTTCTAGAAAACTATTAAGAGTAGATGATCTGTCCCTTTCAAACTAAAGTCTTGAATTTCTGCAATCTATGATATAATTAATGTATTAAATAATTTCACAGTGTCTCCATCAATTTTAAAATGATCTTACGTATTTATTGCCTTGCAGAAGGCTTTTTGTTGAGATAATTATTTCTGTTTCTCCTGTCCTTATCAGAGCACTGTGCAGGATGTCTATTTTGCCTTTTGGTCCTAGGATCAGTTGTGGTCTTCTGTAAGATGTCTACTCCCATGTTCTTCATTCCAGAAGCTCTGACACTTTCCCAATGCATCTTACTGGCTTGTACTGGTTTCTGCTACTGTGGAAAATGCCTAATTTACCAAATATTGTGGCTTTCTGGTAATCTAATAGTACTTGATAGCACAACCTCTAAAATGGTCAGAAATGATGAATTTGACTAGAAGGCCAGTATGGCTTTACTACAGACAGCAGAATAATAACTTTAGTAGAATAGATAATGTCTTTATTTAGTTGATGCTGTTCCATTTGTAGGAGATGATACAATATGCAGAAGTTTACAAATAAGTCTGGTCCTCCCATACCTGTGATATATTCTCCACTCAAAATGATTTTCTTTTCTTTTACCGAGATTAGTCTATTGTCCTCACCTTTAAATATTCAATATTTTTAACAATCGAATAGCAAAAAACATCAATCATTGGTGATAAACTGATCCATTGTGATCGATCACAGCAATACATCTCAAGGAATAAAATAAAAAGGCAATGCCCAAAAGACTTCTTCAGCCATAAAGTAAAATAACCCTGAACACTTGATTTTATGGGATAGACATTGATCTTTACGCAGTTTCAAAAATGTATTATAGATCCAGAGTGTAACGGGAGCGAGTCGCACAGTGCACTGAGGTTATGCAGTTCTGGGTACCTCATGAGTCACAAGTAAAAACTGCCACCAAGTTTAGGATGAATGTAACTCATGACAGAAATATGCTTTACTCTCCTCCACATATCATCATAGCCCCAAATCATAGTATGTATCCAGAATCAGACTATTCAATAAACACAGCTTCATACTAGATCCTGCACCCAGAATCAGACTATAGCATAGCAAATCTAGAATGATATACTATAATATATACACTATAATACCTTAAAGTGTAACCTAGCATCATACTACATAACATATCCAGAATCATACTGTATTCTTCATCCAGAAACCTACTATGTAATGTTTCCAGAAACATCCTATATAATACATAAAGAATCTTACTATGTAATGTATCCAGAATCATCCTATAAAATATATAAAAAATCTTACTATGTAATGTATCCAGAACCATCCTATATAATATATAAAGAATCTTACTATGTAATGTATCCAGAATCATCCTATATAATATATAAAGATTCTTACTATGTAATGTATCCAGAATCATACTACAGTATGTATCCAGAATATTACCCTGTATTATATCCTTGTACAGTAACCTAGAATCATTCTATATAATATATCCAGAATCATATATACAATATAAAATCATGCTAGGTAATGTATCCATAGTCATGCTATATAATGTACCCAGAATTATACTATGTGGTATATTCAGAATAATACTGCATAATAGATTCTGTATAACACCCTGGAAAATATCCAATCATACCATTTAATGTATCCAGAATGAGACTATGTAATATATTCTGAATCAGCCTACTTAATATATCAGATATAACATCCTGTAATATATCAAAAATCATATCATGTATCCAGAATCATACAAAGTCAAGTATCCAGAAACATCCTATATATAACATTTCCAGAATGGTACCCTGTAACTTATCTAGAATCATAGCTTTGAATTATCCAAACTTTTTCTAGTAACTCATCATCTCTCAATCCAAGTTTAGTTATCAAATGGCCCATTTTATGGCACTGCAAAGCACAAATAGGCATTACTACCCATAAGATTACATCTTTCTTGATATCTTACAGCAGGACATGCTTTACCTAGAAGTTCATCATCTGTCAAAGGTTGTCCAAAACAAAAGTCTTTAAAGTATAAGAAAAAAATATATATATATACAAGTGTTAAATCGGGCTCATCTTCCTCCCCACCATGTCCTGACAGATGTCCTCTTATACTTTGGATTCATTAATGGACCTGTCAGCTTAATAGCCCAAATGTAGAGGAATGCACCTACCTGTCAGCATCAGGCATCCAAACACCAAGCACAGCATTGCCACAGTGACACAGCTTAACATCTCTGTCCTAGATCCCACAGACTGCAATGCTAATGGCAATGATGAAGCCAAGGATGAGCCTCCAGTAAGAAGTGTCCTCCCTGGTCCCCAGACTGGGAGTGCTGAAAGTTTATCCTGCACAAGAGCTATCCAGCAAGTGTGAGAGCTCCTCTCTCCTCAGCAGCTTCCTGCAAAGTGACTTGTGCACAGCAGTGTGTCCTGAGCTGCAGAGTGGGAAGGAATATCCTGAAGGACAAAGTGCTGGAACCCCAGGGAGATATCCATTCATTATGTGCAGCCAAATTCTCACACCCCTGATATAACCTCTTCTAACTGATGGCATCTGCAACCACTCCCTGCCCATGACATCACTGAGCCCTGGTATAAAGGCAGCTGGCCCCACCACATGCAGGCAGTAACTGGTCACAGCTGCAGGGGCCACAGCTCCCAGTCACTTCTGCATTATACAGTCATGATCCACAGCCATGATCCAGCTGGAGCAGCATTGTTTCATTTACACTTGATTAGGGTCATAAGCACAAAACAGACTATGCAAGAAGTTTGGAGTCCCCTGCAAGCACTGAGCGCTTATACAATGCCCCCCTACCCCACAGTCTGCTGTTAGTATAGGATCCGCTCACTACAAGAGAACACATTATTTATCTTCTAATAGATATTAGTTTGTATTTCATCTAAACTACAATGTTTCTATGGTCGGTGATACCATAAACCAAACATTACGTTTCTATAGTTCTGTGTATATTATATAGATGTGACGCGCCCCCTGGGCCATGTTGTTAGGGATACCCGGAGCCGGATCAGATGGGGGTTGTAGTCTCCGAGTGGCTGTGACCCGGTCCGTGCCCAGGGTGTCAAACTCAGTGTGCGGCAGTCCTTGCAGATGTTCTTAGTGTCGACTACGCCACCCGTTGATTTGCGGTCAAAAGGCCGCCGCTGCAGGATGGTCCGCTGAGGCTGGTGGTGTGTGTGCAGCTGTGGTAGTATAACCCCCAACGGGAGGGGTATAGCCTCAGGGGGTCAGACGTGGAGGATGGTGGTTGTGAAGGTGCAGCAAGGAGACTCAGAGGCATGAAATGCAGTTTCAGGGTTTTTACTCACTGGTGTTGCTCGGGTCACTCTGTACAGCAGTGACCACCCAAGCCGTGCTGCGTCCACCAGGTGCGGGACTCGGTCAACTCCCGGGCAATTCCTGAGTATGGTCCTGAGCTCCCTTCTTCTCTCTCTCTCTGGCCGTTCTCACCAGGGATCCACCTATGTCCGGCTCCCTCGGGTCTCTTGGTGGTTGAACCTTCTCTGGCTTCCCTGACCCTATGCTCGGTGTGCCATTCTGGTGGATTTGGTGAGGGTCGTGGCAAATCTTGCCCACGACCTCCGGTTCCTGGCTAAGGTTTGCTTTGGCCTCCGCCAGCTTGGGATCCGGTACCCTTTTGCCGACCCTTCACCCTTTTGTCCTTATTCTGGGATCTTGGGGTCCCCTCTCGTCCTGCGCCTCTGGGTCCCTCTTCCTTCTCCTCTCCTGGAGTTACTGCTGACTCACTGACTGACTGACTGACTGACCCTGTCCTAAGATGGTGCCCACCTTATATACTCCCTCTATGTGTGAGCTCAGGTGACCAGCACCCAATGAGCTCCTACATTTACCCAGACTACTCCCCCTATCTGCCCCTACACTACTGGGATGTTCCACCCCCCTCCCACTCCAGCCAGGGACAGACGCTGTCGTACCTGCACATATACTGGTGGGAGTACCGTAGTTCTGTCCCCCGGAAATGGGATGTATGTAGTGCATGCAGCCTTCTGAGCTCAGTTCCACACTCCATCCTTACCCGGGAGTGGAATACCACACCTCTGGCTTGAGGTGTAATACCCCTGTAGCAGCCGAGTCCTCAGGGTGCTACAGATGGGCCGTATATATAAAAGAAAAATTTCTTAAAATGCACCGAAAAATCAGTAATGATGATATGGGTTTTCCCCAAAATTGCAAGATAGACCCCGATATTGAATTGAGTAAAGGTTCTTATGCTTGGCTTATTGTATGCATATTGCACTGGAGAGTCCTGACAGCACATCGTGTGCGCGATGTGAGGATTTGAGGATTCGCAAGTCTGCAGTCACATATAGTCACTGCAGACTTTTGTGCCAAACCTGGAGAAACACTTTAAAGCAACACTCCTTTGAATAGGAAAAATGGTTCACAATGTGGAATTGTGCTCACCTGTCTTAAAGGGGTTGTCCACTATATATTTATTTTAACAGATGTGTTGGGAACATGATTTGCAGCATTTACTAATATACAAGTAGTACAGGTTCTCCTCCTGCTCTTGTTAGTGACATCTTCCTCACAGACTGCAAAGCTCTTCTGTG
Source organism: Phyllobates terribilis (assembly GCF_046119375.1). Lineage (NCBI taxonomy): Eukaryota > Metazoa > Chordata > Amphibia > Anura > Dendrobatidae > Phyllobates > Phyllobates terribilis. The sequence continues at coordinate 106,811,093 of NW_027362762.1, forward strand.
CACAATATGGCTGCTGGTGGAGGAGCATGTGAGCAGACCTGTCCATCAATCTCCTCCAATAGAAAGACAGCTTCCTAATAAGCAATGTTATTTTCTTATTGGAGGAGGCTGATGGACAGGTCTGGTCACATGTCCTTTAATTAACTGCCATTACAGTGTAGAAAAACGCCAAAGGGGAGTATTGCTATTGCAATTACATCACACTCTTTGTTCTACTATTAATACCCCTTTCTCTTCTCCTCCTACCGGGTGATGAAAGTCGACTGAGCAAAAAAATATTCATTTTTAATCTGATCTTTCTTGGAATAACAATAAAGAAAAGATTTGTGAACTTCACTGTGTGGGCAGAATTTATATATAGAGTTGTTATGAATTGAGAGCCCATGTCTTGAACCACAATTTATTCAAACTGATAGAAATATTTCCTGTCTTAAGCAGATTTCATGACAAGATGTCAAAATGAATGACATACCTGTACACAGGTTTGGACTGGCCCAACGGGGAATCGGTCAATCCTCCGGTGGGCCCCGAAGCAGAGCCAGCTCTGACTGAGCTGCCCGGCTAATCCACATTCATAGTGGCCTGCTCCCTCCTTCCCCTGCTGTGCTGACCCTAGGTGTCAGAGTCAGACTGCAGAGGTACCAATCTGACAAGCTTCCATAGCCCCCCCCCCTCCCCCAAGGTACTGCTGGAGGATGGCTTTCACAGCAGTCTGCTCACCTTCACCCCTCTCTTGCAGGAGAAGTGACTCGCCCCCTGGGCCGCGTGGGGAACCCGGAACCGGGCCTTTGGTGGGATGCTGGGGGTTGTAGTCACCGTGGCGATGACCCGGTTTTCATTATTTTCAAATGTCTGACTACGCCACCCGTGGATTGCGGTCAGGATGAACCGCCGCTGCAGGGCAGACCGCTGGGGCTGGTGTTGGTGAGCAGCACAGGGATGGTATAACTCCCCACAGGAAGAGTGTAGCCCCAGGGCAGTGTAGGTGAATGATGGGGGTGATGGTGTGCGGGAATTATGACTCAAGAGTCTCTGTAATGCAGTCCAGGATCTTTACTCACAGTTCGTTACTCCACGTTACTCCGGCCGGCTGTAACTTCCCGCGTCGCACCATGTTCACCAGGTGAGGGGGCTCGGCCAACTCTCAGATAATTTTGGAGAACTTCGCAGGACCCCCTTCTCGTGGCCTTCCTCTGGCCTGTCATACCCCACCAGTGACCACGCTTGTGTCCGGCTGCCTCGGGCCTTCTCTTGGTAAACTTCGGCGCCAGTTTCCCTGACCCTATATGGTGCCTTCCTAGCGGGTGTAGCGAGGGGCTGCACCATATAAAATGTCACAGCCTCCGGTTTCTAGTTGAGGGTAGTTCCCCGCCTCCACTAGTTTTGGGGACCGGTCTCCTCCTTGGCCTGACCCCACTACTCAGGTAGATGCGGGCGTATGGTGGCTATCAGCCGGTCCACACTCCTGGGGCCCCTTCTTTCCTCTGTGTTTCTGGAACCTCCTCCGCTCTTCTTCATTCCTTCTCCCCAACTCTTTCTCTCTCCTTTCAGTGCTGACTGGGCCTCACAGGCTAGACCCGCGTCTGGAGCAGAGCTCCACAGAGTCCTGCTCTGTCACATCTTCTCTCTGACTCCACTGAACCGACTTCTCCGAACCGACTCCCCTGAACTAAGATGGTGCCCACCTTTTGTACCTCCCTCTAGGTGCACCCAGTAACTGCTTCCTCCCTGCTCCTGCACTACCGGGTTCCCCCTTTACTAGGTGTTCCCTCCCCCCACTCCAGCCAGGGGCAGGGACTGTCGCGCTCTACTTGGAGCATATCGGTCGCCCTGCCCCCCGGACATGTGGTGTAATGCATGCAGGTGTCAGGGTCCTGGTCCACACTCCATCCTTACCTGAGAGTGAGATATCGCACATCTGAATGAGATGCAATACCTCTGTAGCAACCGAACCCCCAGGGTGCTACAGAAGCTTGATGAAGTTATGCTGCCATTGGTGCTGTGTCATTGCCAGCATGCAGCAGCTGCCCTGATTTACTCCATCTTCTGCTGCTAATGCCATCATCAAGAAGACACTTTCCTGGATCTCAGAAGACTGTGAGTGGAAGCCGTTTTAATTTTTAAATATTATTTTATGTGAAATTGATATGTGTAATAGAATAGTGTACCTTATGTATCAATTCTGGAGGAGGGGAACTTGGCTATAAATATATATATATATATATATATATATATGTACATATATATATATGTGAGTATGTGGGGGGGGGGAAATTGGCTATGTGCACTGTGTTGGGGAGGGGGACATGGCTATATATGGAGGAGGGAGACTTAGCTATATGTGGGGGAGGAGGACTTGGCTCTATATGCTATATTTGGAGGGGGAGACTTGGCTATATATGCTATATGTGGGGGAGGAGAACATCCAAGGTCAGACTGGCCCACCAGAGGCATACCGATCGTTCTCCCTGGTTGTCTAACTGGGAAGAGTGGTGACATTAAAAGTAATCAGGGTGCAACATCGCTCTGTTACTTACAAATAGTGAGCCGCAGTTTGACACATGCACTGCTCTCCTGGGTTGTCTAACTCTGGGAAAAACCGCAAGCAGGGCGTTCTCCTAGTGTGTACATCACTACTCCTTGCGGCTCCTCCCAGAGTTAGACAACCCAGGTGAGCAGTGAGCAGTGCTAGCGTCACTGATGGCATTGATGACACACTCGCCTGCTGCAGACTGTGGCTCACTTTTTGTAAGTAACAGAGCTCTGTTGCGCACCAATTACTTTTTATGTCACCGCTGTTCCCTACTTTGAACAAGCAGTGGAGCCAATCACTGTTAGCTTTGTTTGTCCTCTTCTCGACTGCATAACACACAATCATCTTCCCCACAATATAAGCAACAGACGAAGATAGACGACTCCTTGCTATGGTGCAATGATTGAAGGTGGGCCCCCCTCCAGCATAACAGTGACTAAGTGCAAATGGGGGGCCTCTAGTCTGTGGTGATAGAGGGGGAGTGGGCTAAGTCACTTAGAAATGAATGAGGGCCCCATTCCCTCATATCTTCTTTCACCCCTGACTTGACTGCACCCCCTCCCCCTTATCACCCCTGACTGAGTCCCTTCCCTCTATATCACACCTGACTTCACCCCATTCCCCGTATCACCCTTTACTGCACCCCCTACTCATATCACCCCTGACTGAGCCCCCTCTCCCTGTATCATCCCCAACTGACTGGGCCACCTCTCCCTGTATCACCCTCAACTGACTGAGCCTGCTCACCCTGTATCACCCCTGACTGACTGAGCCCCTCTCCCCTGTATCACTCCTGACTAAGCTCCTCTCTCCTGTATCACTCCTGACAAAGCCCCTTCCCCAGTATCATCCTTGACTGAGCCCCTCTCCCCCTGTATCACCTGTGACTAACTGGGTGCCTCTTCCCCGTATCACTCCTCACTAAGCTCCTCTCCCCTGTATCACTCCTCACTAAGCTCCTCTCCCCTGTATCACTCCTCATTAAGCCCCTCTCCCCTGTATCACTCCTGACTGAGCCTCGCTCCCCCTGTATCACCCGTCACTAACTGGGTGCCTCTTCCCCGTATCACTCCTCACTAAGCTCCTCTCCCCTGTATCACTCCTCACTAAGCTCCTCTCCCCTGTATCACTCCTCACTAAGCCCCTCTCCCCTGTATCACTCCTGACTAAGCACCGCTCCCCCTGTATCACCCCTGACTGACTGGGCCCCTCTCCCCCTGTATCACCTCTGACTGACTGGGCCCCTCCAACCCAGTATCACCCCTGACTGACCCGTTTCTCCCTGTATCACCCCTGACTAACAAAGTTTCCTTCCCCTACTACTAACAAAATGAGGCCCTTCATAAAAATTTATGGCCTTAAAGGAGGCAGAGATTTGCATAACAAGTGTATGGGGGGATGTGAGGGAAAGCTCTTTCAATATCACTCCAATTTCATACATAACTGATTTAGGGCCTCCACCACTATTAGTGGGTTTATTCACATAATGTATTTGCTGCTTAATTTCTACAATAGAAATCCCAGAAATTAACAGCGGTAATATCAACACAGATATTGTCCAGATATTGCTGCTCTTAATACTACGCAATGTCGCACCTTTAACATTGACCTGATACTTTGTATAACAAAGGATGAAATCGGTGGTGAATATCAGCAGCATAAATTGACACATCATGTCAAATCCGCAGCCCCAGTCAATTCACGCTGTGGATTTTCTCAGTGTATGGATGAGATCTCATCCACTATGCTTGTGCTATAAAACATTGGTGTAGTGGTTAATACACATCAGGGGACATTTATGATTGAGTTTGCACCAAAATGTGGTGAATAGCACTTTCTATAACATTAAGGGTACTACCTTATATATACCCTGATATTAGCATGTTTTACGACACAATTGGTGGTCTTGTATTTATTTATATGTAGCTACATAGTGTGCCCCAAGAATGATTTTCTCTGGTCCCAATGCACTCCAGTCCGACGCTGCCTGTACATCATCCATAATAAGGGCGAGCGCAGACAACCGTGTATTCTCTCACCTGAAATCGGGTTGATTATGCAAATCACACTCTGATCAGAGTTTGATCAGAGTGTGATCACAGTGTGATCTGATTCTCTTAGATACAGAGAAGATGGAGAAAATTATTTCCCCATCTTCTCCATTCTGTGAGTCCATTGAAATCGAACTTTAGATGTCATCCAAGTGCAGTCTGATGTTTCCCATGGACTCATTGACTTACATGGCCAATTGCAATCCAAATATCAGATCAAACTTGAGCATGCAGCAATTTTTTGCTCGGACTGGCTCGGTCTGACAAAAAATTCTGCCAAGTGCACGGCCCCAAAGACTAACAATGGTCCAAGTGCGATCCGATGTTTTGTCAGATCACACTTGGACCGAAAATACGCTCATCTGCACCTGACGGTTGTTTGTCACTCTTTAAAGTTTTACTACTAGAGACCGTCCCTATAGGTACACCTTGTCATGGTGGGATGGCTGTTATGCATTTTTGATCAAAACTAATTACCCTATGTTATTTACATGTACTATTATAATTTACTTATTTACTTTCTGTAGGGTATATTCTCATTTTGTTTTTTTCTTGGGTTTTGTCTGTGAAATGGCCACAGTATGAACGTGCTCTTACACTTTGCACATATACCAGCTTATAGTCCAGCTCATTTCTTTGGTTTTGTGTTAATCTTTTGTACTTAGTATAAATAGTGGTGTGGACAAACTTTCTGAGCTAAGTTTTTCATCTGTATAGCTTCCCATGGATAGATGTCTCAGTTGGGACTCTGTCCTGCTCTGACCTTATTCACATTGAGGTCGTTTGACACTATCTAAGGTTTTAATACTAAAAACAGGATACGACCATCCCGATTGAGTACACCTTGTCGTGGTGGGATGGCTTTTTTGTTCAAAATAGCGTTAACTAAGTACCCTATGTTATTTGCATGCATTATTAATATTTTATTTACTTGCTGTAGGGTATATTTTGTTTTTTTCTGTTGTTTTTCTTGGGTTTTGTCTGCCCTAATAGTTCAAATACATGAGAAACCTGGGGCCCATGGAACTCTAAATCATGTAAAATAACTATAAATATGTTGACGTTAAATCCGACGATGATAATGGAGAGGAAAAGCAAAAACCTTCTCTGGTATTAAAGGCCAAAGTTGTCCACCACCATGTGCCTTACTGGGGTACACAATGGCCACCAAGATAAATATAAAGTTTAGTTAAGCTAATTAGGCCATAAACAGGGTAATAGAGAAGCGATGAGGCATGAGCGACCTGGAAGACCTTTGACTTTTGCTTCGTCCCCCGCATAGACTCTTGCTTCTTGCAAGATAGCAGGATAGGGGTTAATTACATAGGAACTAAGTGTCAGCGTCCAATTTCCATCCATTTCATTGTACCCATAGCTGCAAGACAATAGCTAATAAATGGACATATATAGCCAGTAAGCGGCCCCACCTAACTATCTGCAAACCTTTATTTTTAGTGTCTGCTAATCGTAGTCACTTCTGAAGGCCTTTAAGTCTCGGTTTCCCGGCGTGGATTAGTAATAAAACGGGAAGAGCACGATCCAAGTTAATTTCTAGCCCAGAAAGGAAACGCTGTTTCCTGTATTGTACTAGCTGGTGCCAACAAGACGGACACAGAGCTCTATTGTCCTCCTAACAATCCCATGGTGGGGAGAGATCCTTGAGAAAATCCACCTTCCTACAGAATAGGCTTTTGATGTCCGTGAAGAGGGTGACATATGTGATACCTTCTGTGTGACATGAAATACATGGACTCTGGGCATAGGGAGGAAAGACCCCTATGGCTAAGATTATCTTGATCTGCTTAACTGATCGGGTATTGACTATCATGGCAGGGGGCATGTGGATAACCCTTTGTGTGCTGGGCTTATTCAATTAAATTACATCCTTCCATGGCTGTTATATTTTAATGAGTATACTGAGCACAACGGAATATGGATTATAAAATAATTCTAAGGTAGTGACGTCATCATGTAAGTCAGAGGCAGAAAATGAAGCCAGATAGGGCAGACATCTTTGTTATATAGAATCTTGTTGCCAACAATGAGCTTAAACCCCCCAATACATATTTGACAGCTCTTTCCAGAGTCCCCCATACACAGGAAGGCTCGTCCAAATGCTCATGTGTTCGCTAAGGATCGGCCATTGGAAATTCGGCGTGCCGGATCCTTCTGTCCCCCAATATCACATGTCGTGGGGGAATCAGGAGGCTCCCATATATCTTAGACTGTCAGCCAATTTTGTGGTTATTGGTAGGTTGAACTAGCTTAATTTTATTGTGTATAGGGGCCTTAAAAGGAAGCTATCATCAGAAAATTATCTATTGTTTAAATCTGATTTTTGCGCTACATGTATTTAAAAAATGACATTTTTTTCATATCACAATCTAAATAAATAAAATAAATTAATAAATTATTAATCTTGAAATTTTTTACACTGGCCATTGGGGCTTTTATTGCCAAATGTGACCTTTCAGGAAGAGTTGACAGGAGTTTTCTTATCAGCAGAGGCCGGGCTATAACGTCAGTTAACACGTCTGTACACAGCTGATAATAGAATATCCACCAGTTACAATAGGCAAAGTCTCAATTGATCCTGCTCCCCCTCCCTTCACAATGACCTTTGCACATGCTCCTTAAACTTTTAAATTCAAAATCGAAGGCTGGGATTGTGGCTATGTACATGTATTGTTTCCTGAAACAAAAGGAAGTATTAAAAACCCTAGTGGAGAGTATGATAATTGTAAGATTTTCTGTTTTTTTATTTTTTTAACACAGATTGAGATATGTAAAGAAAAGAAACATTGCTAACATTTTTTACAAAATATATTTAACACAAAAACTTGATTTAAAGTATAGATATTTTCTGATGATACCTTCCCTTTAAGGGTCCTTTCACACTCACACCTAATGAGTGCCAATTGCTAATATATTAATTAAATCAGTGCTAATTTAAAGAACCTTTTAAACAGATAAATGCAAAATGTATCAGGAAAAAATATAGTTAGGTCCCCATACTATAATTGAATAAAGAGATTTGAAGGAGCCTGGTCCAGCGGCCACAGTAGTTGTTCATGGCTGCCAGACTTCCAACTACCTGCAGCATCCCCTGTGCCTCTTCTTATTAGTAGGCCACTTAATATTATTACATTGCAGCACAATGCAAGCATGGTGGAAAAGGTGAATTAATCTGAACAGGGGAAATTAGCAGTGGTCCGGCGGCCATAGACTACTATTGTGGCTGCTGGAGCAGCGTACTGCAAAATTTTTCGCTCATCTCTACCCCATACAGTTTGCATTTTGTCCACAGCACATCCCTTGAGCACAGGAGGGGATGTGCTACCATCAACAATTTTTTTTATAGACTGCATAAAAGATGCAATCAGTCAACAAACAAGAATTGACTCGTTCATCAGTTGATCGGTGAAATCGAATGGTTAGGAAGTAGTGTTCTTATGCCATATAAACCATAGTTTTAGAAAATATTAGATTTATTTCACTCCATTGGTATCAGAGCCGGACTTTGTCAACAGAGTAATGGAGGATCCTATGGTTGGCTTAAGATCGACTACAATGGGTCACAAAGATCTATTAGAAAAATATCCAAATTTGGAGTTGATTTTCTATCGGTTCACAAGGGTGTATTTTTTATGGGATTATTCACAGATATTCTATTAGAGCTTGATTATATGTCATGTGTGTCTAATCCTAACTACATGGTGGAGTAATTAATAGTGAGTGTACACATACGTTCTTATAGAGGACATTATCAGAGATTTCCAGTCTGATATCGTCTTTCCAAATACACTTGAGTGGATCAACTCATTGTACACAATTTATTGCTGCGTCAGCTTCTAACACAGGAAAGTCAAGCTCTATTTCTCCTAATATCGGTCACCCAGGCATCAGATACAAGCCCACCAAAGAAAAAATTGACGAGACCATGTAGCATTCATCCAATATTCTATGGTTTTACTGTACAGATCACAGCAGGAGAAAGAGATCCTGCACAAGTGATGTATTCATCATGACATGGAGTTTAACAAAGGATATAATTAATTTATACTACATGAGTGAAAACATATGGTACAGAATATCTTTTCTGGTAAAATTCTTTCAGTTATTTTAGCTTCTGCAATATGTGTCCCATGACAACATGACTATAAAAATGTGAAACCAGGAAGATGACATCAAAATTCTAATAAAAACTATGACACTGTGCACAAGGAATTATTACTATGCATGTCGGCCTTGATGAGCAATAATAACTGTGGCAAGACGACTCGCTTGGCTGCAGTCAGAAGTAGACACAGGAACGGTTACGTCTGCAGGTTTATTATGTCAGCATAAAGCACTGTAGATTGAAAGATCAAGATGACTCAGCTCACCGGGATCCATAGCTGTCGCATGGAAGCTGCCAAAAATGCTGGATATTTAGGAGCCCCCAGATCACCACCACCAGTTGACCAACCAAAGAAACGGAAAAAAATATACAGGCTGTGACTGTTATGATCTGCTACAGGGACTAAGGAAAGACAGGAGAACTGTCCCTACAATAGAACTAAACTAGATCCCTACGATGTAACGGGGAACCTGATCCTGCGATCAGACCCGCTAAAGTCCTCGGCTAGTCTGAACGAAGACCTATAGATGTGAGGGAGGGATCCCTACAAGAACTAGGGACTGGGATAAGTTGGACACCTCCTAGCAGAAATAGTAGCAGTCAAAGACAAACACACAACAAAAAGCATAGAGGTCAGAAGACCTAGCAAAACTAACAGAGAACGGCAACAGAGCACCAAGCTAGCTCAAGAGTAGTAAATACAATGAAGTCCAGCAAGACCAGGAGGGCGGAGCCGGATTAAATAGGCAAAAATGGTCATGTGACCAGCAAACTAAAAAAAAACTAACAGGAGAGTTCTAACAGTACCCCCTCTTCTAAGAGGATCCTCCGGATCCCCTAGGCCCAGGCTTACCAGGAAACCTCCTGTGAAACGCTCTGACAAGTCTGGAAGCAGAAACATCATCCGCCCTCACCCATGAGTTATCCTCAGGTCCGAAACCCTTCCAAGCGACGAGATACTGCAAACTCCCTCTATACCGTCTAGAATTTAGGATGCGGGAAATTTCATATTCCCCGTCCTCCACCACCGAAGGAACAGTGGCAGAGGCGTCACCATCAGACACATCAGCTTTTTTCAACAGAGAAACATGAAACACCGGGTTAATCTTCCAGGGTGTAGGAACCTCCAACCTAACAGCAGATTGGTTAACTATCTGAAGCACCTTAAAGGGCCCTACGAACTTGGGACCCAATTTTTTAGAAGGAATCCTCAATCGCAGATTCTTAGAGGACAACCAAACCATGTCATCAACAGCAAACAAAACCTCTTGCCGTTTCCTATCAAAGTACCTCTTAGATTTTTTGTTAGCCTCCTGAAGATTACCACGCACATCCGTCCAAACTCTCTCCAAATCACCGGAAAAACTCTCCTCCTCAGGCACAGCCGAAACCAATTTGGAGAATGACCCAAAAGACGGATGTCTCCCAGAACAACAAAAAAAAGGCGAACACCCAGCACAAGAGGATGTATGGTTGTTAAGAGCAAATTCAGCAAGTGGCAGAAACTCAGACCACCCCTCTTGATTGTCTGCCACAAAACAACGCAAGAACTGCTCAACATCCTGGTTCTTCCTTTCTGTCTGGCCATTAGACTCAGGATGATATCCAGATGAAAACGACAAATGAACTCCCAACCTGTCACAAAAGGCACGCCAAAAACGAGCCACGAACTGAGGTCCCCTATCAGAAACAATGTCAGTAGGAACACCATGTAGTCTGACAATTTCCTTGATAAAGGCCTTAGCGAGTGTCTTAGCGCAAGGCAGTTTGATGAAGGGAACCAAGTGACACATCTTGCTAAAACGGTCCACGACCACCCAGATGACCGTGAAATCTTCAGAGGGGGGAAGGTCAGTAATAAAGTCCATAGCCAGATGTGTCCAAGGTGCACTAGGAACCTCCAGAGGGCAAAGCAACCCCGCAGCAGGAGCATGCGAAGACTTGGATCTAGCACACACAGTACATTGGCGCACCCACTTAATGACTTCCTTCTGCCATCCAGGCCACCAAAAACTGCGATCCACAAGTCTCTTGGTCTCAGAAATTCCTGGATGACCTGCCAACCGAGACTCATGACACTCAACAAACAAATCTCTCCTAAAGGTCCTAGGCACAAACAACCTCCCATGGGGAGTGTTAGATGGGGCATTCTCCTGAGCTTTAAGAATCTCATCCTCCAAAACGGAGTCCAAAGCAGCAATCACAACACCTTCTTGTAAAATGCTCTCCTCTTCCTCCTCAACACCGACCATGGGAGAAAAGCTGCGAGACAAAGCATCCGCTTTAACATTCTTGGTACCCGGGATGTAAGTAATGGAAAAATTAAACCGCGAGAAAAAAAGTGCCCACCTAGCCTGACGGGCATTCAAGCGCTTGGCAGCATCAAGATAGATCAGATTTTTATGATCAGTGAAAACCTGAATGGGAAATTCAGCACCTTCCAAGAGGTGACGCCAGTGTTCAAATGCGAGTTTAATCGCCAGCAATTCCCGATTACCAATATCGTAATTAAGTTCAGTCTCAGAAATTTTTTTTGAAAAAAAGGCACAGGGATGTACTCCATCCTTGTTTTCCTGAGACAACACCGCACCGACCCCCACCGAAGAAGCATCAACCTCAACCAAAAACGGCTTAGTCACATCAGGCTGCATAAGGATGGGAGCAGAGGTGAACCTCTCCTTTAGAAACACAAAAGCTTCAATGGCCTCAGAAGTCCACTGAACCGCATTAGCACCTTTCCTGGTGAGATCGGTCAGCGGTTTGACAATAATAGAAATTTTTTTTATGAATTTTCTGTAATAATTGGCGAAACCCAAAAACCTCTGTATCGATTTCAAACCAATAGGCCTAGGCCATTCCTGCACAGCTTGAACTTTAACCGGGTCCATCTCAAAACCTTCACTGGAGATAATGTAACCCAAAAAACTAATTCTCTGTACAGTGAACTCACATTTCTCCACCTTAGCAAAAAGCGAATTGTCCATTAATAACTGTAATACCTCACGTACGCTCCGCCAATGAGACTCCAGATCAGGCGAATAAATCAGAATGTCATCCAAATACACAACCACATTTTTGCCGATTAAAGGTCTAAGGATGTCATTAATAAGATTCTGAAAAAATGCTGGAGCATTGGTAAGACCAAAAGGCATCACCAGATTCTCAAAATGACCCACAGGAGTGTTAAAAGCAGTCTTCCATTCATCACCCTCCTTCATGCGCAACAAATTGTATGCCCCCCGGAGATCAATTTTAGAGAACCACTTGGCCCCCACTAACTGGTTAAATAAATCAGGAATCAATGGCAGTGGGTAAGGATTGCGTACAGTAATTTTATTAATCTCACGAAAGTCCAGACAAGGACGTAAACCGCCATCTTTTTTTTTTTACAAAAAAAAATCCAACAGCCACAGGAGACTTGGAAGGCATAATGTGACCGGCGGCCAAACTTGTCTGTATGTATTCCTCCAAAGCCTTTCTCTCAGGAATAGTAAGATTAAATAAACGACTTTTAGGAAGAGTCGCTCCAGGGACAAATTCAATGGTACAATCATAGTCTCTATGGGGAGGCAAAATTTGTGACTCCTCCTCAGAAAAAGCTCTCCAAAAATCCTGAATAGGTACAGGCAATTCCCCTTTATCCACAGCAGCAATACGTCCGTTACAACACTTGTTATAACACTTAGGGCTCCAGGACTTAATTTCATTGGTAGACCAATCCAGTACAGGATTGTGCAATTTTAACCAGGGTAACCCCAATATTACTGGAGAAGGCAAATTATCCAATACCACCAAATCCAAATTTTCTTGGTGAATACCATTAATAGTGAGGGGAAATTCACAGACCTTATGAGTAACACTCTTCAAGGGAGAGCCATCAACAGAAACCACAGCAATAGGGGATGACAAAGTTTTAGGTTCTAATCTAAGTTTTTCCAAGAATCCCCCATCAATCACATTCAGAGTAGAACCACAATCCACAAATACCCGAAATTCAATTAATTCATCCTGAGCAGCAGTAGTGGCAGATAGGAATACTCCCTTAGAATGTAAACAGGCAATACGGGCATAACTGGCCATTTTTTTTTCTTTCTTCAAACGAAGCACACAGTTCTTAATAAAATGACCAGAATTTCCGCAATAGAAGCACAAGCCTTCAGAAAGCCTGCGATCTTTTTCCTGAGAGCGGGGTGTCATCGCCCCAATCTCCATCGGCTCTCCATTGTCAGCACAGACCCTCTCAAGACTCGGAGCTGACATAGCAGAGGATTTGCTCTCATTAACTCTTGCACGCAGTCTCCTGTCCAAGTTTCCAGGTGTGGGATAAGCAATCAGTAAATCCTTAACCCTTTCACCTAGCCCTGCAAGAAACAAGCTTTTCAAAGCTGAATCGTTCCACCCCACCTGGGCAGACCACATTACCTGATCCCTGCCTCAAACGTCTCAATTCAGACTCAGCAGATGAGACACGATCAGGATCATCATACAACAAACCCAAAGCAGAAAAAAAACTATCCACTGATCTAAAGCACGGATCACTAGGTTGGAGAGAGAAGGCCCATCCTTGAGGATCTTTGCGCAAAAGTGACATTATGAACCCTATGCGCTGTGATTCATCACCAGAGGATCCGGGTCTCAAACGAAAATACAATAAACAAGCATTTTTTTAAAAGAAAAAAAATCTTGTTGTTCGCCAAAAAATAAATCAGGCAGACGTACCTTTGGTTCCACAAAATGTGCTCCAGAACAGCTACTCACGTGTTGTTGGAGCTTGGCCACCTCCAGAGAGAGTCCCTGCAAGCGTTGAGCCAAATCTTGAACCGAGACCATGATGGAAAACTGGAGGTCTTTCCTTAGAGAAAATTTTTTTTTTCTTTTAGGGCTGGACTTACTGTTATGATCTGCTACAGGGACTAAGGAAAGACAGGAGAACTGTCCCTACAATAGAACTAAACTAGATCCCTACGATGTAACGGGGAACCTGATCCTGCGATCAGACCCGCTAAAGTCCTCGGCTAGTCTGAACGAAGACCTATAGATGTGAGGGAGGGATCCCTACAAGAACTAGGGACTGGGATAAGTTGGACACCTCCTAGCAGAAATAGTAGCAGTCAAAGACAAACACACAACAAAAAGCATAGAGGTCAGAAGACCTAGCAAAACTAACAGAGAACGGCAACAGAGCACCAAGCTAGCTCAAGAGTAGTAAATACAATGAAGTCCAGCAAGACCAGGAGGGCGGAGCCGGATTAAATAGGCAAAAATGGTCATGTGACCAGCAAACTAAAAAAAACCTAACAGGAGAGTTCTAACAGTGACCATTCTAGCAATCAATGTTTTTTTTAAATATCCAATGCTAATAGTTTTATTTTGTAAACTTTTTTTTTATACTTCACCTATACACTTAAAAGTCTTCATTGTCCGTATAGTCTGATTTGTCCTAACCTACCGAGTGAAGATTGTCACCTTCCCTCTGGTTCGTCTATAGGGCATATCTCCATGTCCTCAGTATCATATCTGTCTGTACTAGGTATTATCAACCCCTTTCACAAGTATTCAGCTTCATCCCCAAAGTAGCATACTACTAACATCTTCTCTCCTCAAGCATAATGTCCCTCCCCCAAGGTATCAGCTCGCTCTCCTCCCCAGATATAGTCACTCTTCTCTCTATCATGTATCTTTTCTCCCTCCTGTCTTCACCAGGTATCATCCGTCATGCCTCCTCTCTCTTCTTCCCAGTATTCTATTGTAATAAGATCACGGGATGCAACATATAGATAAGAAGAAGGTGGAAGTAACCGACTTAACTGTTTATTTCCCAATTTAATCCAACTGAGAATCTGTGGTCAGACTTGAAGATTGCTGTTCATCAGAAGAAACCATCTAACTTGAAGGAGCTGGAGCAGTTTTGCCTTGAGGAATGGGCAAAAATGCCAGTGGCAAGATGTGGAAAGCTCATTGAGACTAAGGCTGCGTGCCCACTATGCGTTTTTCAAACGTTTTTGCCGCGGAATATCCGCAGTGAAAACGCTTAAAAAACGCTTGGTAATACGTGCCCCATGATCCCCAATGATAATCCGCATGTTCTGTGCACATGCTGCGGAAATTTCCGCTGTGGATAATCATTGCGGAAAAATATGCAGCATGTCCATTAATTTTGCGGACACGCAGCGTAATTACCGCCATTGACTTGCATTGAAACGCATATTAGCCGTGTCAGTACATTTGCACACACGGATAATATGCGTTTCTATGTGCGGATGGTACCCGGGTCTGGAGAAGAGGAGACTCTCCTCCAGACCCGGGTACCATAGTACCTATAAAAAAAAAGAATTTAAAATAAAAAATAAAGATTATACTTACCTTCCGATGGCCCCCGGTATTTTACCATTTTATTTTATTTTTTTTAACTATTACTTGGTCACACTATATAAATCCATGCCGGTTGCATGGATTTATATAGTGTGACCAAGTTGTCAAGCACTTTTCCAAGTGGAAAAGCACTTGCTAACCCGCATGCAGAAATGCAGGCAAAAACGCTTGACAAACGCTTCTACCTGGCAGGAAAAACGCATGTAAAATCTGCATACGTTTTTCCTGCCAGGGAGAAGCGGAAAAAATATGCAGCATTTCTGCATCGTGGGCACTTAGCCTTACCTAAAGGATGTAAAAGGAGGCTCTACAAAGTACTGACTTTAGGGGGCCGAATAGTTATGCACGCTGAAGTTTTCAGTTATTTTGTCCTATTTATTGTTTGCTTCACAAAAAAAAGAAAAACCAAATGTTCTCAGTTGTAGGCACGTTCTTTATGTGAACTGATGCAAACCCTCAAAAAAAACTGTGAAATTACAGGTTGTGAGGTAGCAAAACACAAAAAATGCCAAGGGCGGTGAATACTTTTGCAAGCCACTGTAAATAAGTGGGAAATAAATAGGAGGTGCCCACAATTATTTTGGCTCTTCTTCTAATTCATTCTTTACAGTTTGTACATTATATTTCTGCACTAGATGAAGAATCTTTAAACAAAGTTGAAATTTCTTAGTGTGTAGAAAGATGGAATGAAATCTATGACTCAAGGGCTCGAAAACAACAGTGCAAACCACTGGTCACCAGGTCACCCAATTATCTCCAAAAATAGAAGACTACACAAAACAGTCCAAAAACTTAGTTCTACATGACTTCCCCCTAAAAATGCTAGCAGGTGGTAGGAACATTAGACTGCAGGTTCACTATGAATCAGCTTTCTATCAGGGGGAATTATATGTTCGGATTCATAAAATATTTGCAAGCAAAATATAATAATGAAGGAAACAAATTCATGCATTGTAACCTCGCCCACCCATCTCCAGGCTCATTATCCAGCCATTTATTTAACCAGTTAGTTGATGGAAATATTTTAGGTGCCTTTTTGACTACAACTAAATGTAGTTTTTTTTTCATCTAAAATATTAAAATACTTAGACAGATACAACCAAATGCATACCAGATACATCCAAAAGTACAGCTATGCTTTAAAAATATCTCTGAGGCTGATGAGACTGGTGTACTTACTTTGAAAATCTGTCAGAATGGCTATAAAATATATATTTTTTTACAAGTTTTCATACCTGATATTAAACATTTTTTGAGTCCAGGTACAGATGGACTCATATAGCTGGGGCGTATATTATTGATGACCTATCCTTAGGGTGCAGTCAGACAGCCGTATAGATTGGACCAAAATAGGACCACAGTGCATGGGCTAGTTAGCGGCTCTCCTGACCCAAATGTGATAGCTTTATGTATTTCATTGCAGCTGTCACGCTCCGGTTCAGAGAGCCGCCGGCTAGTCCGTGCATTGCGTACTGATCATGGTTCGGTTTATATAGCCGTCTGGCCGTGCCCTTAGGATTTGTCATCAATGTTAGATGGGTGAGGGTTTGACACATAATTACATAGTTATATATAGTTACATAGGATGAAAAAAGACCTGGCTTTTTAGAACACTGAAGTCATCATTCATTGGCTAATTCATGTCACATGGGCACCGACAATCACAGGTGAATCTCTTTTGTGAGTCAAAATGTGTTTCCATACTAAATTAATGTAAGGGTGCCGGTGCCAGTACCAGTGACACAGCAAGCTTTAGGTTTTTCTATTTTTCCCTCCCATTGTTTTTTGGTTTTAAATTATTGTATTTCATTTGCTCTTTTGTATTTAACACGAGCGCTCTATATTCTATCTCATTTTTTTCAGAAGATATTCCACATTATGTACTTAAACTTCATGGGTGCCAATAACGATGAGCAGGACTGTAGGTCCATCAAGTTCAACCTTTCTTCACCAATTGTACATTTTGTCATTAATTTAACTATAACCCACAATGTTATGTATCGAGGAAATTGTCCTGACCCTTTTTAAAAGCTGTTATAGTGTCGGCCATCACTACCTCTTGTGGTCGGCATTCCACGATCTGACTGCTCTGACTGTAAAGAACCCTTTCCTATTTATCTGCCGGAATTGCCTTTCTTCCACCCGTAATGGGTCCTTAGTATGGTCTTTGGAAGGAGTAAGTCATATGCCAGTCCTTGGTACTGACCACACATATATTTATACATGTAAATGAAATATCCTCTGAGGTGTCTTTTTTCTAAGCTATACAAGCCCAACTTTTCCAACCTCTCATCATATAAGAGGATTCCATCCCTTGTAATATTCTAGTTGTCGCCTTTGAACTGACTCTAACTTCTGAATATCCTTTTTAAAATGTGGAGCCCAAAACTGGCTCTCATATTCCAGATATGTGATTTATAAAGGGGCAAGAGTACATTGGGATCGGGGATTTTATCTCTCTTTTTATACACCCTAAAATCTCATTTGCTTTTGAAGCTGCTGCTTGGCATTGAGTACTGCTTCTCAGCTTACTTGTAACCAGAATACCCAAGTCCTTCTCCTGTTCTGTAGTCCTGAGTATACTCCCATTTAATGTGTATGCCGCAATAGGACTACTCCGTCCTAGGTGTATTACTCTACATTTATCTACATTAAACCTCATCTGCCAAGTGTTTGCCCATTCAGACATCTGCTCCAGATCATTCTGCAATATCGTAATGTCAAGATCTGATTTTAATATCCTACATAGTTTGGTATCTCCTCAAAGACTGACACTTTACTCTCAATCCCATCCCCAAGGTCATTAATAAAGAGGTTAAACACCTGACACCGTCATTGATTATCTGTTTTCAGTGACAGCCGTTCACTGTGTAGTGGCCATTCTCAAGTACTACAGCTCGTCATCTCCTAATGAAGTGACTAGAAGCTGAGCTGCAGTAACTTGAAGCAGCCACTACACAGTGAACGTAGCTGTTTTGTTTGACTCTGGCCACTGTTCACACTCAGCCACCACCAGAGCTAAAAACTGCTGATCTGTAGGGCTGCCGGGTGTCGGACTTAACTGATCTGACGTTGATGACCTATTATAAAGATAGAAATACTAAGAGCACCAGCACCACATCAGATAATCAAAAGGGATGCTGTGCCATACACCCTGAACCGTATATAAGGAAGAAGCAAAAAATGGTGTAAGGGCACCAGACATCCTAATAATAAGCAGATAACTTAATTAACAGCAAGAAAAATATGATGCAAAAATAGCTTTTATTCATTGCAAAACACACACATATTAAAAACCACTAAAAACATGTAAAGATTCCCCTTACGGAGAGACATAGTAAGCATATATAGATTAGAATAAAGAAGTCTATCAAAAAGGGGTATCCTTCCAAAAATGCCTATAACAAGAATAACACAGAGATGAAGACTAATTACATACAAGCTTGAGGGGTCAATGTGGTATAATGACACCCTATCTAAAAATATACGCTTGTATTATAAATAAAGTCTAACCAACGAAAGATGAATCCATCTAGTGAAAGTTTAAGGCTCAAAGGTAAGATCTATATAATACTATCCATACCTCCACACAGTGTCTCCAACGGGAATTGGATGTTTCGCCCCCAGCAGTTCGCCCCCAGCAATTCGCCCCCGGGTACATTTCGCCCCCGCACATTTCGTCCCCAGCATTTGGCCCCCAGGATGTTTTGCCCCCGGCACATTTCACCCCCGCACATGTCGCCCCCAGTTCGCCCCGGTCCGGGGGCGAAACATACGGGGGCAAAATGTGCGGGGGCGAATCTTCCTGGGGGCGAAATGATAGGGGCGAAATGTTCGGGGGCGAAATGTACCTGGGGGCGAACTGCTGGGGGCAAATTGCTGGGGGCGAACTGCTGGGGGCGAAACTTCCTATAACCGTCTCCAACCTCACTGTAGGGTATGGAAGGGATACCAGATACCATCAAACAAAGGCTGGACAGACATCTGTCTGAGATGGTTTAGTGAATCCTGCATTGAGCAGGGGGTTGGACACGAGGACTCTGGAGGTCCCTTCCAACTCGAACATTCTAGGATTCTAGGATTCTTTTGATAGTAAAAGCCCTGGACATCTGGGCTGCTAAAAGAAAAGAGATGACATAGGTGACTGTACAGTTTTTCGAACCTAAAATCAGCCCTGGAAACCAATGGCACAATGAACCAATGCTGACCTTAATTTTTACCTTAGCTGCAAGCTGTATAAGGAAGTGTGGTTTATATCCCACTGGAGAGGTATCACAAATCTGTACTGGCTTCATATTTTACTTGTGCCATCACATCTTATTCTACTCTAGATGCATTGGTTCTAGGGGTAGTTTCCATGCTTCACAGAGGTACCATATGGCGCACAAGGTCTCTAAGTCCTAATTAAGAATATTAATTTCAAACAAAAAAAAAATCTAATCACAAAATAAAAAACAAGCTATTTTTGCCGTAAATGGTAGCACATGGATAGATACATGAAGTTGAACATAGTTTTAAGTGAACTTCAGATAATGAAAAAGATGTGCGTATACAAATTACATTTAGCCTACAGTCATTTGTTATATATCACCTGGTGATGTAGATCCTTGTAGCCCCTGGTCTGGATGAGCAGTCCTCAAGCAACAGAGGCAGGTGGCACAGAGCAGCAGGATGGCTGAGTTGGGGTGAATTGGTGTCCATGATGTAATGGGCTGCACAATAGATGTCAGTCAAATTGGTGTAACATATCTGTGGAAAGCGATAACTGATGTAGCTTACCCAGGACAGTGATAACTAATGAAGCAGAGCTGGAACCACAATGACTAATTTAGTACAGTTGGAACAGTGATGACCAATGTAGCAGAACCAGAACAGTGATAACCGATGTAGCTGAACTAGAACAGTGATGACCGATGTAGCAGAACTGGAACAGTGATGACCGATGTAGCAGAACTGAAACAGTGACGACCGATGTAGCAGAACTGGAACAGTGATGACCGATGTAGCAGAACTGGAACAGTGATGACCGATGTAGCAGAACTAGAGCAGTGATGACCAATGTAGAAGAACTGGAACAGTGATGACAGATGTAGAAGAACTGTAACAGTGATGACCGATGTAGCAGAACTGGAACAGTGATGACCGATGTAGCAGAACTGGAACAGTGATGACCGATGTAGCAGAACTGGAACAGTGATGACCGATGTAGCAGAACTGAAACAGTGATGACCGATGTAGCAGAACTGAAGCAGTGATGACCGATGTAGCAGAACTGAAACAGTGATGACCATTGTAGCAGAACTGAAACAATGATGACCGATGTAGCAGAGCTGGCACAATGATGGCTAATTTAGCAAAATCTGAGTATTTCTGGCACTAAGGAGTTGCTGGACGCCAACTACCTGAATACCCCAGACTAAATGGCACAATTCCATGGCATCACAGGAGAGCGAGCAGAAGAACAGATGAGACCAGCCGATGTAGAGAAAGGACACAAGCTGGGTGCTGGAGCAAGATGAGGTGAGCAATACCAGCATTTGCAGTCAAAAGGCTAAAAATAACATACTGAACATTATGTAAATTATAATAATATAAATAGTGTATAATATTTAATTTGTATAGTCATTGTACATATCTATACACGTCCGCTGAACAAGAAGACATGAACCTGGAACTAAGGCATTTAGTTTTAAAGAAAGGAAACAAATTTATCCCACGTTTTTTGGAATTGTTACTTTTAGGTACATAAATAACGGGCAGTGTTCAGTGTCACAACATATTCTGTTCTTGACTTACATAACTACGTGTGGATGTCCTACTCCTCCTCCCCCCACTCTCCTATTTCCCTCTTACCCTTCATCCTTCCCTTTCCCATAAACTTCTTATAATGTAAAAACAAACAAGGACAAACAGTGGACTTCAAAGTATTGTTACCATTTTCATACACAGTTCTCAGATGTCTTCAGTGATCAAGAGATAAATCAAAAAGCTCAACACTGGAAAAATAATAATTATGGAATATATCCACAAATCTCCAGGCTGCACCCAAATTATATCCACAGGAACCATTGCTACAATTGTGTACACTGTGAAATAAATAAAGACCTTATATTTTCTGTGTCAAAATCTTTGTCAAGTAAGATTTTTGTTATTTGATTTTTATTTGGAGTGCATATAATTTTGTAGCATGAAGACTTGTCAGCAAAGTGACAGTTTTTATAAATGACTCCCATTGTATCACACGAGTATCCTGTTTTTTAACTGTCAAGTTTGTATGAGCCCCATCGTGCAAACATTTACAGGATAACACAATGGGAAGGGTTGGGGTGGGGGGTGGCGGTATTGTTGGTGTTTCACAACTTTGAAAACTGTCACATAAATATGAATTATCATATAAAAACAATAGAAGGTGACCAATGATTGATACAATTTTTTTATTTTTTTTTGTAATTCAAGGAGTTTACAATTAGTGACATTTTACACACTTCTCTATTTGCTGAAATTAATTTCACTTTCTGTACCCAACATTACTATCCAATATAGTGATTGCTGGCAGCCTTGTAAATAAAGTTAAGAGGTCCTACAGACAGTGACGTAACTAGAGTCCAATGAGCCCTGGTGCAGGATTTGCACCGGGGTCCCCCCCCATCCTTGTATCCCCCCCTATCCCGGTATATACGTATATACAGTCATGGCTGAACGTGTTGGCACCCTTTAAATTGTTCCAGAAAATGAAGTATTTCTCCCAAAAAATTATTGCATGTTTATTTCCTTTGTTTGTATTGGAACGACACAAAAAAACTGAAAGAAAAAAAGACAAATTGGACATAATTTCACACTAGACCCCAAAAATGAGCAGGAAAAAATTGTTGAATTGATTGTTGGCACCTTTCCAATAATGTGGGTGAACAACTTTGTTTTAAGCACACAAATGTGCCAAGGCCAAGGGTGATGGAAGTATCCTGCGCTGCTGATTAAATTGCAAGAAACTATGAGATAATAATAATAATCTTTTTATTTATATAGCACCAACAATTCAGGCAATTTTACAGACATTATTGGCACTGTCCCCATTGGGGCTCACAATATACATTCCCTATCAGTATGTCTTTGGAGTATGGGAGGAAACCGGAGAACCCGGAGGAAACCCACCCAAACACGGGGAGAAAATACAAACTCCTTGCAGTTGTTGTCCTTCCTGGGATGAAGAATTGCTGGTTTAATGTCAACGCGTTTCAGAGTCACTCCCACTCCTTCTTCAGACACAATAAAGGATATATATATATCCCCCATCCTGGTATATGTATCCCGTTCTGCTGATGTTCTTTAATGTGAAGAAAAAAAGAAACCATTATACTCACCTTCCCTCCGCTCCACCAGCTTCAAATTTACCATATTTTAAAAGCAGCATTGATGCCCTGAATGATGGATGTTGGATTTTCCCATCTATTTTTACTATGTACATGTACAGCAGCTTCTAACATCCCTAATATACTGTATGTGGTGTAACAGAAAGCCAAAAGCCAGAAATAGTATACATCTCATGGTCAAGCAATGGTGCTAATCTGAAATATTTACAACATATTTCTAGAGGTAAAAATTCAAAGTATGAACGGAAAATGAAAATGTAAAAGAAATAGAATAGGAGAAAGGAGTTGAAGTTATAATTGATCTTACAAACTGCTATGGGTAAATATTGAATGTTGTAACACCCATTGCCGGCGTCCCCGCATGGTTTTCCTCCTCCCTGCATGCCGGGACACCGGCATACTCCCCGCTGTAGCAGCAACCTCATGCTCCTCTCCCTCCTTCTGTGCAAGTTTCTCTGACTTCCGGCGGTGCGCCTAGTGCGCGCACACTCCTCTGCTCTTAAAAGGGCAGCGCGCGCACCTGGGAGGCATCTTGTATAAAAGGCACCCTCCCCAATAGGGAAGTGCCTGAGCAACCCCTATAGTTATTTAGTGGTAGTTGGTATGTGCAACTGTATGTTGCCAGGTCCCCTGTCCGTAGTCTAATATAGTTATTTCCCTATCCTGTACTGCTCCTGTAGTCCTGTGTAGTGTACACATTACCCTGAAGCCGCTCCGGCAGTACCTGAGCCCTGTCCCAAGACCTGTGTGTCTGAACGAGTACCTATCTCCGAAGTCTACTGTATGTTGTGTGTACTGTCTGTCAGTCTCCGAATCCCTCCTGTCTGTGATTCCGCTCCCGTATTCCCGTCCAGCGAACCCGACCTTTGGGATCGGCAACTGCGGGACCGGGGACTGCCTAGGAGTGGTACGTGGCTGCTACCTGCAGCTCAAGTCTGACTCCACCGTCAGGAGCTCCAGTGAACACTAGGTAGCCGTTTAGCGTAAAGGCAAGCCCGGCCCCGTGGCACAGTGGGTTCATGAACCACGTGCGTCATTGGCAATCGTGACAAAAGGTACAGGCTTCAAATCTTCTTTATAGTGAGTATTATGTGACATGCTAGGTGATTAATTATTGACCATGATCCAAAGGAATTCTTGTTTAACGAAATGAAAAGATTATATTCAACAATTAGCAGCTAAAATTATTAATCAGGTTACGCAAGTTTCTGGAATATCCAAAGAAATGAGCCAGAACACATCTGTAATATACTTACCTTCTAATGTCTTAACATCCTGTTCCGTCCAGATGTGTCCGGATCCCAGAATTCCAAGCGGCGGAAGATCCTCGACAGCCATATTGGGACACCCAAGTGATGGGTGTCTCAATATGGAAACCGCTAGTGGTACCAGCCTCTTGCGCGGTACCACCAGCAGAACACTGTCGCTAACAAGCCGTACACGCCGCCGCCAGGATCAGCCAAATGGTTCACTGACCGCCGTCAACTGTGTACAGGAGGATCACATGCGCAGTTTTAATGTGACCGCTGCTATCTGCCTGCACAAAGATGGCGGCGGACTGATTTACTGCGCGGGGAAACAGCTCAAACGAGAGAACACATGAGGGAAGAAGACAGAACAGGGGTGGAGAGAGAGCAGACAAGGGGGGGAGCACATGGGGTACACAGGTCAAAGAAGAGATCACATGAGTGGAGAAGACAGCAGATGGGGGAGAGAGAAAGCGCACAGGGGGGAGAGAGACAGAGCACAGGGGGGGACAGCTCAAACGGGACAGCACATGAGGGGAGAACACAGCACAGGAAGGAGAAAGACAGCAGACAAGTGGGATAGCACATGGGGTAGACAAGTCAAAGAGGAGAGCACAGACGGGAGAAGGCAGCACATGGGGGAAAGAGACAATGGATAGGTGGGTGAGCATATGGGGGGGAGAGATTCTCAACGCTGCAAAGCCTGCCCACATCGTGACATTACCGCCCTCCCGATGCGATAGCATCTGGCCTCCATCTAGTGTTAATATAAGTGCAATGTGTAGGCACACGTTCACACTGTGGACATTAACAGACAGAAACTAAGATAAAAACAAAATGAGAAAATACAGTGTAATAGGTAAATAAATAAATAGCAATGGTACATGTACAGTGGGGAAAAAAGTATTTAGTCGGCCACCAATTGTTTAAGTTCTTCCACTTAAAAAGATGAGAGAGGCCTGTAATTGACATCATAGGTAGACCTCAACTATGAGAGACAAAATGAGAAAACAAATCCTGAAAATCACATTGTCTGATTTGGAAAGATTTTTTTTTCAAATTTTGGTGGAAAATAAGTATTTGGTCAATTACAAACAAGCAAGATTTCTGGCTCTCACAGACCTGTAACTTCTTCTTTCAGAGGCTCCTCTGTCCTCCACTCATTACCTGTAGTATTGACATCTGTTTGAACTTGTTATCAGTATAAAAGACACCTGTCTGCAACCTCAAACAGTCACACTCCAAACTCCACTATGGTGAGGACCAAAGAGCTGTCAAAGGACACCAGAAACAAAATTGTAGCCCTGCACCAGGCTGGGAAGACTGAATCTGCAATAAGCAAACAAAAACAGAAAACAACTGTGGGAGCAATAATTAGAAAATGGAAGACGTACAAGACCACTGATAATCTCCCTCAATCTGGGGCTCCACACAGGATCTCACCCCGTGGGGTCAAAATGATCTCCAAAACGTTGAGCAAATATCCCAGAACCACATGGGATTGTATTGGGAGAAACGCAACTCGTCCGTGTACATGAAAGAATGAATGGGGCCATGTATCGTGAGATTTTGAGTGCAAACCTCCTTCCATCAGCAAGGGCATTGAAGATGAAACGTGGCTGGGTCTTTCAGCATGACAATGATCCCAAGCACACCGCCAGGGCAACGAAGGAGTGGCTTCGTAAGAAGCATTTCAAGGTCCTGGAGTGGCCTAGCCAGTCTCCAGATCTAAACCCTATAGAAAACCTTTGGAGGGAGTTGAAAGTCCGTGTTGTCCAGCGACAGTCCCAAAACATCACTGCTCTAGAGGAGATCTGCATGGAGGAATGAGCCAACATACCAGCAACAGTGTGTGCCAACCTTGTGAAGACTTACAGAAAACATCTGACCTCTGTCATTGCCAACAAAGGATAAATAACAAAGTATTGAGATGAACTTTTGCAATTGACCAAATACTTATTTTCCACCAAAATGTAAAAAAAAAAATTTCTTTCCAAATCAGACAATGTAATTTTCAGGATTTCTTTTCTCATTTTGTCTCTCATAGTTGAGGTCTACCTATGATGTCAATTACAGGCCTCTCCCATCTTTTTAAGTGGGAGAACTTGCACAATTGGTGGCTGACTAAATACTTTTTTTCCCCACTGTATAACATGTAATGTACATAGGTAATTAGTTGACACCATTTTCATAAAAATAACAAAAAAGCCATCCCACCAATGATGGTGCACATCATTTTAGCACAAAAATTTGTGTCTTATCTCAACAATCACCAGTTCTTAACAGTGTAAGGGCCATAGTATAATGAGTATGAGAGAGGTCTACAACTTTTAGACAGACTTACTAATACTAAAGCCAGAAAATGCTGCACTTTGTGATGCAAGTCCATGCCTACTCCTAGCATTCAGAGATTTCATTTTCTAATTTTAGGACAGGTCTAAATTAACCAAATCCATTAAAAAAAATTGGTGTAATGAAGGAGGGGAGGCACAGTGCCGGTATCAACACGCTGTGGGCCGGAACTGAGTTCTCTTCACCCTGTGTCCCTTTTTCTATAAAGGACTGAGAGTGGAGTGTGTAGTGTGATGGAGGATTTTCTTTACTCACTGTTACATTGTCCATGGGACCGGAATCGGCTTCAAAGAAGACAGGAGATGTTAAATCTGGAGTAACAACCTCAGTTTTACTGTGCAATTCTTCTACACATGGCTGCAGCATACATATTAAGATATGGTCTTTTGTTAGTGAAGTACCCTTGGTTATGTGCCTTTCCAGTGCTCGTCCTCGTCCTGTCCTGAGACTCACCATCTTCCACTTCCTCTGCGACCCAGCTGAATTTCTCTCCATGAGGGATTCAGAGGCCTGATTCTCAGTACCTCTTGTAGGCTTTAAGCCCAGGACTGTGCCGGCGTCAACACATCAAATGTGTCCTCATTCTGTTCAGAAAACTTGTGCTGGCAAAACACTCTCTTCTCCACTTTCCAGTGTTCATCCTCATCCTGTCCTGAGACCCACCATCTTCCACTTCATCTGTGACCCAGCTGAAATTCTTCATGATGACGTTGGTGGAATTATTGATGTACACATTTGATGCGGCCACTTGGTGTGCCGCAGCTGCAGAGGCTCCGGCCTCATCGGCCTGGGTAGGTGCCGAGACACTGGGATCTGGGACGTGTGTCTGTGTCCCCATGTCAGTCTTCAGCACAGGCTTTGGTGCATCGGATGGCTGGTACATGGGCTGAGCGGGTGGAGGTGGATATTGCCTTTGGTTTTGGTGAGCCCGCTCAAACAACGCTTCCTCCTTCCAGCCGGCGGCCTCTTCGGCGGTGGATGGATGCATGACACCCACCGCATACCAGCCTTTGCGACACCAAACTTTCAAAAAGAGGATTTTCTCCCCCACATACAAACTGTGGAGGCGATAGGGAAGAGTGTCTCTTTTGACCATAGCCCTGTTGACATAGACTTCGTCTCAGGTCCCATGCATTTTGATGAACCGGTAACCCCGCTTGTGGTTAAAGTCCACCACGCGGCCTTCGGTGCACTGCTCTTCGAATGCCGTCTGTTTCGGTCCTGCTAGCCAATCTCTGGCAAGCACATCGGCCAGCATCCGCTCCTCCGCCACATCGGGAAGCTCCCGGGGACAGCAGAAGCTGAGGGAGGGTGATAGCTCAGGGATAGGGGGGTCCCAGCATCCGTGGCCCCAGTCAAATCTTGCTGGCATGGCCTGTGATGGGGACTTGGGTGCTGGCAAAGGGATAGGAGCAGCCCGAGGGGCAGGCGTAGGGTCAAAGGAGCATGCGTGGGGACCAGGGCAGGAAGTGGAAGCTCTTTTTCTTCCTCTTCGGCCAACTGAGGGGATTCAGGCGGCCCAGGGGGAGTGTACCAACCTTCTGGCGTTGGGTATTCCAGCTACAGCATCTTGGTCTCCCCGTCCATCTGCCTCCAGTAAACGATCCTGATCTCATGCTGAACAAGCCCCAGCTCCGGACGCGGCGTAACCTCCCACTGTGCAGCCACCATTGGAACCTCCTCTTCTTCATGGAGGATCTTCCCCGCAGCGGCCCCTGGAGTGGTGATATGAATCACCTCCTCGTCGGATGAACAGTCCATATCCTCAGACCCATGGGTAAAATAGACGGTGTGACTCATTTTCCGCAGGACCCTGCACACGTCTGCTCTGTAGAAATGCTGTAAGCAGAATGGCGCCGGCAAGTCACTTCCAGTGCGCTCCCCGCCCGATAAGCTCCACCTTTCCGGCGATCGCACCACTGACGCGGATCATACCTCCGCAGTCACTCCTTTTGCCTCCGCCTCTTGCCGCGCCCACTGTTCTTGTCGTTTCTTACCAGGTGGGGTCTCTCTCATCCTGGTGTGTGTCTTCTTCTGTGTGGCTCCACCTTTCCTGGGATGGATCTTGGATCTGTTATGCCTCGTGGAGGTTGGTCGTCTGGTGGGCCATGCACACAGTTTTCACGCCCTTTGTCGCTTACTACTCCCACAATGGGCAGGGACTCTCCCCAGACTCACGGTAATCGCTATCTTGGGACCCATGTTGTTGTCTGCCATTTTGGGAATCATGTTGCCATTTTGGCACTCAAATCACTATTCACCATTTTCTTCGCCTTTAAGGTACTGAATTCTTTCTTTTTCTTTAGTGTCCCCACTTTCTTTATTTTCTTCATTTTCTATCTTTTCTTCACTTTCCAGGGTCTGCTCATAGCGCCACTTGAAGGGGGGAGGCACAGGGCCGGTATCAACACACTGTGGGCCGGAACTGAGTTCTCTTCGCCCTGTGTCCCCTTTTCCAATAATGATTGAGAGTGGAGTGTGTAGTGTGATGGAGGATTTTCTTTACTCACTGTTACATTGTCCATGGGACCGGAACCGACTTCAAATAAGACAGGAGATCTTAAATCTGTATTAGTAGGCTCACTTTTACTGTGCAATTCTTCTACACATGGCTGCAGAATACAGATTAAGACATGGTATTTTGTTAGTGAAGTACCCTTGGTTATGTGACTTTCTAGTCTCGTCCTCGTCCTGTCCTGAGACTCACCATCTTCCACTTCCTCTGCGACCCAGCTGAATTTCTCTCCATGAGGGATTCAGAGGCCTGATTCTCAGTACCTCTTGTAGGCTTTAAGCCCAGAACTGTGCCGGTGTCCAGATCAAGCATCAAATGTGTCCTCATTCTGTTCAGAAAACTTGTGCTGGCAAAACACTCTCTTCTCCACTGTATCTGCTTGCAGGAACCTGTCTCCCTGTCTGTTCAGACTTTCTTCTACACTCCACTCTCTCTTATACAGGACCTGCACTGGTACCATTCTATAAGGGTCGTGGACCGAGAACTCGGGTGTCCGTGTCATGGACTACACCCTGACTAACTCACTGTAACCCAGAAATTGTTTTCTATATAACTGTTCTAACCCCTCCCAACTGATGATCTAATCTCTGAATTAACTGTCAAATGTCTAAGTAATGTAATGCAAACTATATCCCTACCTATTGTATGGTTCTCCTAGTGGACAGACCTCCCACATTCCCAGGGACGGCCTTAGGCAGAGCCTGTAGGAGAACCGGCATACAATAATGGCCATAGGGATAAAATACAGCAAAACTTTATCACACAACTTATAAAGTACACAGCACACACATTTAACATCTTACACAACTCTGTCATCCCATTTGTTGCCACGGCGTCTTCGTCAGCCCGCTAACCTCCTTCCGTAACTCACTTGAACTAAATTTTTATTAACCCAGAGGGTCTAAATGAAAGACTATTTGGTATTTTCAAAAGTAAAATATCGAATAATTTGAAGCCTTTTATCAGTTCAAGATTTGGCCCTTTTTACCCATTTATGAGTAGGCAGTCACATTTTCATCTTTTCTTCCTAAATGTACTTTCAAGTGCTGCATTTTTCTCCTTTGATTATCAAATAATTTTTGCCTCTTTTTTTCATGATTCATGGGGCCTAATTTTTACATCTTTTTTTATATTCATATTTATTTTTTCATTCTTTTTTGTTACATATTTTTTAAGAGCACAAGGTACCACTTACGGATGGCAAATCTGTTACGTCCTACATTAACATTTCTATAGAATTAAGGTCAGGACTTTGACTTGGCCATTCCAAAACTTCAACTCTATTCGTCGACTCTTTAACCATTCTTTTGTAGAATGACTTCTGTGCTTTGGTTCGTTGTCTTGCTGCATGACCCATGTTCTCGTGAGATGCAGCTCCTGGACAGATGTTCTGACATTTTTCTTTAGAATTTCCTGATAAAATTCAGAATTTATTGGTCCAATAATGGCAAGCCCTCCTGGTCCATGACATGACAAAACAGGTTCAAACAGGACAAAATCATGATACTACTACCATACCAACGTGTTTCACAGATGGTATGAGGTATGCAGTGTGTTACGGATCCGGGTGGTGGAACCTCTGTGCTGTGGTGCAAGGAGGGACCCAGAGGGGCGTAACTAAGTATCAACTCGGACCGACCTATGTCGTACGGCGGCTATCGACTCCGTGACCAGGGAGGGACCGAGCAGAGGGACCAGGTGCTACTCTGGGGACGACCTTGTAAGAGAGCAGGTGACTCCCACGGGTCAGATGGCTGGGACTGACCGATACTGCAGATGAGCACAGCAGGCAGGCTGATGAGAGATCCGGGTGGCAGAGACAGCAGGCGACAGGCGGGAGCCTCTAGGTAGGCTGTCAGGTGGTCACGGCAAGTGATGGGAGGAGCCTCCAGGTAGGCTGACAGGTGGTCACGGCAAGTGACGGGAGGAGCCTCCAGGTAGGCTGACAGGTGGTCACGGCAAGTGACAGGCAGGAGCCTCTAGGTAGGCTGTCAGGTGGTCACGGCAAGTGACGGGCAGGAGCCTCCAGGTAGGCAGACAGGTAACAGGCAGGTGCTTCCAGGTAAGCAAAGCCCATAGACAGACTGGCAGACTGAATGGAAGACAGACTGTCGGGCTGGAGAGTAGTCAGGCTGGCGGACTGGACTGATAGTCAGGCTGGCGGGCAGGACTAGTAGTCAGGCTAGCAGCGGGACCTGAGGGCTGAAGCAGAGGTAAGTACACTGTGCATCAACTATTGCTCGGGCACCTCCATATTGGAGGAGGTGCTTTAAATATGGGAGGATCTCCGGCAATTGGCCGGGGACTCCTCAGGGTGGCGCGCGCGGCCCCTTTAAGAGGGAGGGAGCGCGCGCCCTAAGCACAGTGCCCAGGAAGCTGCGCGCGCCAGCAGAAGCAGGAAGAGCAGGGCTGGAGGACGCCGGGCGGGGAGCGCGGCGGTGAGAGGGACGGCATCTCTGCCTGGCAGGGGGCAGAGACGCCGATGCTACAGTACCCCCGCCTTTATGCCCCCTCTTTTTTAGGCCAGAAAGACATTTTTGAAGGAAAAGCGGGGCATGAATGTTCTCCCTGGGTTCCCAAGTTCTCTCCTTTGGGCCAAACCCCTTCCAATCCACCAGAAAAAAGGTTTTTCCTCTTACCCTCTTGGTGGCCAGAATGTTCTCTACCTCAAAAACGTCCTCAGCGGAAACCAGAGCAGGGGGAGTACCTGGACTGTTGGAAAAATAATTAAATACAACTGGTTTGAGGAGAGATACGTGGAAGGAGTTGGGAATCCGTAAGGTGGCCAGGAGTTTTAACTTGTAGGCCACTGGGTTGATTTGTTTGAGTACTTCGAATGGACCGATGAACCGAGGACCCAACTTGTAGGAGGATATTTTGAGCCGAACATGTTTGGAGGAGAGCCAAACCTTGTCTCCCGGATGGAATTGAGGCGGATCCAGGCATCTTTTGTCAGCATATCTCTTCATCCGCTCGGAGGACTAAAGAAGTGCGGACCTAGTATTTTCCCAAATGGTGGAAAATTCGCTGACCAGAGACTTCGCGGCAGGGTTGTCCACAGAAGCGGAGACGGGAAACTGAATCCGGGGATGTTGACCATAGACTACAAAGAGGTAGGAGAATTCGGCCCATGGTAGGAGGTCCACCTAATCGGTATGGTGAGCATTAACAAAGTGCCGGAGGTAGCTGGTAAGGATCTGGTTGATACGCTCCACTTGGCCATTGGACTGTGGATGGTAAGCGGAGGAGAAATCCAGGGTGACATCCAGCAGTTTACACGTAGCTCTCCAGAAGCGTGAGGTGAATTGAACCCCTCGATCCGACACAATGTGGAGGGGTAGGCCATGGAGACGGAAGATGTGAAGGAAGAAGTCCTTAGCCAGCTCTGATGCAGACGGGAGACCAAGCAGAGGGATGAAGTGGGTCATTTTAGAAAAGCGGTCGGCGACCACCCAAATGACTGTACAGCCGGCAGAAACAGGGAGATCAGTGATAAAGTCCATAGCAATGTGTTGCCAAGGGGCAGCAGGCATGGGAAGAGGCAGAAGATGACCGGCTGGAAGATGTCTGGGAACTTTGTTGCGGGCACAAGACGAACAGGCCGAGATGAAATCTACCACATCCTTGCGCAGGGTAGGCCACCAGTAATGCCGGGTAATGAGCAGAAAAGTTTTGTTCTGACTGGCATGGCCGGCTAGTTTAGATGAATGACCCCAGTGAAGAATCTTCTCCCGATCTGGAACTGCTACAAACGTCTTACCGGGTGGGAAACGAGTCAGATCTAAGGGGGCCATACTCATCACTTTGGAGGGGTCGATGATGTGCATAGGCTCCTCCTCTAGATCGGAGGACAGGAAGGATTGGGACAAGGCATCAGCTTTAACATTCTTGTCCGCCGGGCGGAAATGTAGGATAAAATCAAAGCGAGCGAAGAACAAAGACCACCGGGCCTGACGCGGATTGAGTCTTTGGGCATTCTGGAGATATGCAAGGTTTTTGTGATCAGTATAGATGATCACTGGGTATAGAGCCCCTTCAAGCAGGTAACGCCACTCCTCCAGCGCCAATTTGATGGCTAGCAGTTCTCGGTCTCCTATGGAGTAGTTGCGCTCAGATGAGGAGAAGAGTTTGGAGAAGAAGCCGCAGGTTACCATTCTCCCGGATGAAGATCTTTGGGTGAGCACCGCTCCGGCTCCGGAGGAGGAAGCATCAACCTCCAGGAAGAACTGTTTGTTGCTGTCCGGACGGTGCAGCACTGGAGCAGAGGAGAAGGCTTGCTTTAAGGAAAGGAAGGCCTCCTCAGCTTCGGGCGGTCATACCTTGGGATTTGCTCCCTTACGGGTGAGCGCAGAGATTGGAGCAGTCCGGGAAGAGAAGTGCGGGATGAAGAGATGGTAGTAGTTGGCGAAGCCCAGGAATCGCTGAATCGCCTTCAACCCCTCCGGACGGGGCCACTTTAAGACGGGAGAGAGCTTCTTGGAGTCCATTCGTAGACCTGTCTGGGAGATAATATAGCCCAGGAACGGAAGGGAGGTCTGCTCGAAGAGACACTTCTCAAATTTGGCATAGAGGTGATTCTGCCTGAGCCTAAGCAGGACCTGACGAACATCCCTCCGGTGTGTGGGAAGGTCCGGAGAGAAGACCAAGATGTCGTCCAGGTACACCACCACGTAGGAATATAGAAGGTCACGGAAGATGTCATTGACTAATTCTTGGAAGACGGCGGGAGCATTGCAGAGACTGAAGGGCATCACACGGTATTCATAGTGACCGTCCCAGGTATTGAATGCCGTCTTCCACTCGTCTCCTTGACGGATCCGGACCAGGTTATACGCAAGATGACCTGCATTGCTGATGTGTATCTCATTAAGAAGTCAGAATTTGGCAAAAGTATTAGTAGTGCAATTTATTTTCTACGCGTTTCGAAATATTCCAACTTCTTCACGACAACCACGGATCGTGAATCTATTTCTCCAGGTGAGCCCTAACACTAATGTAGTTTGAGGTCAAATTTGTGCAGAAATATGGGATCTTAGGGGTAACATTTCTCCTTGTAGAGAGTGCCATGCATGGCATGTCACAGTGAGGAGACTTATATGCCATGCATACTCATCTTCAGAGAGGAAGAGGACTTGAGCTGTAGTGCCACCTATTGGAACAGAAATATGAAACATTCTGAAGGTTCACAAACTTTCAAGTGCTATTTTATGAGTGCAGCATCGAGATAGAACCGGCAACACTAGATGACAGGTGTGTCCATGAATGGTTCATGCAAAAAAAAATCTGAAAAAATCTATTTTGGTGCTAGCGTAAGTTATATCAACACACAGAGTCATTTAATATATTTCAATGCAAAATGACTTATGTTTACTTCTTCTGTCTATTAAATAGTAATACTTTTCATGGGAAAACCCATAATCCAAATATTTTAGTGGTCAGAATAAAACATGATACATACTCTTGTTCTAACGCCTAATATTGCCAAATGGTCAGTTGACTAACTGTGACCTCAATTTATTTGCATGTTTTAGCTAGCAAAAGGTCTAATAGCAAAACACAAATGGATTATACACAATTTCCAATTCCGAAAGGATTAATTATACCATGTGGCAACTAAGCACACTTCCTCCCTATGAAATATGTAGGGAAATCCCAAAGTGTTAACCGATGGATGAGCGGCTTATTCTCAGCTGTGTCAGAGAATATAAGGAATATGTCAGATATAAGGGGGTGGCAATGGGAAAAGTCTTTTAGTAGTAATAGGAAAAGTCTTTGACTAAACGTCCGAAGACAAGAGGAAGTTGAAGTGAAAAACATCTCTCTGTGGGAATGAGAAAGAAAGGGGTAGGAAATGAGAGGAAGGTGACAGTGGACAGAGGGAAGGATGGAGATAAGGAAGCAAGAAACGTGGGAAAGGATGGCACATTGGTGACAGAACGTGCATTCTGACACTTCGCCGTCACATATCCATTTACATTGTTGCACAGCAGTTATGGATAATGTCAGGAATGTTATCACTGCCTGTGCCCCCCTCCCCCTCATGTTGGTCAGATGTAGAATTCTAAATCTTATAAGAACATGTGAGTTGTACCATCTCCCCCATTATGTAGTAATGTCCCCCATCTTGGGCTCCTTTCTGGTATATATGTTCCCCATCCTGAGCCCATCCTAGTATTTTTGTCCCCCATCCTGTTATATATATATATATATATATATACAGTGGGGAAAATAAGTAATTGATATGACGCGCCCCCTGGGCCGTGTGTGTGTGGGGATACCCGGAACCGGACCTTTTGTGGATGCTGGGGGTTGTAGTCCTCGTGGCGGCGATCCGGTCCGTGCTTAGGGCGGTCAAACCAAATGGCAGTCTATAAGCTGAATGTCCGACTACGCTACCCGTGGATTGCGGTCAGAGTGAACCGCCGCTGCAGGGCAGACCGCTGAGGCTGGTGTTGTGGGTGCAGCAGAGGATAGTATAACTCCCCATGGGAGGAGTATAGCCTCAGCGCAGTAACTACGGATGTTGGTAGTGATGGTGCGCGGGAGCAGCAGTAACCACACAGGGTCTGTCATGTAACTCAGGGTCTTTACTGTTGGTGGTATTAAGGGACCCGTCCGGAATACAGGTTAACAATGGAGGCCTGGTCAGTCTGAGAGCAACTGGGAAATCCCGCTGGTCAGGGGGAGTTTGTAGGCCTACCGTGCTGACTTCACTCTTCCTTGGCTATCCTGCCGTAGTATAGTGGTAGCCCACGTCTCTGAGTGTACCGTGTTGTTCTCACCCATATGACAAGCGACTCGGGCCTTCCGTACTTCTCACCCCTCCGGGGCAGTAGTGGTCCCTCTTGTGTGGCTGAGCCTCCGGGCTTCCTTGGGCCAGAGGACTTGAAGTCCCCTGCGTGGTGGTTTTCTGCTGCTGGGCTTATAACCCTCACAGCCTCGGACTCCAGTGTCCGGCTTTCTAAGTCTCTAGCCAGGATGAGCTCTTCTAGCTCCCCTCCTGGCCTCGTGTTCCTCCTCTGCCTACAGGGACTCCTCAGCCTGCTGCTGACCTGTCCCTATCTGCAACTTGTCTGGAACTTCTCTCTAACTGGTCTCTAACTGGTCTCTCTAACCCCACCCCAGATCCAGTTTATAAAGGGCAGGTTTCTCCCCTCCCTGGACTGAGGCAGGAGGTGCTGCATGCTAATTGTCCCCAACCAGGGAACCTCCCACCTGCTCTCAGACATGACATTGCTGCCACTGTGGCGACCAGACCTGGGGTGCCACATTCCCTCCTAGTGAAATTTAGTACTCCGGGACTAAACACATTTTGCAAAAACACAAAAGGTAATAACAATACAGTAATATATATACAAGAAGTTTTAGTCTTTTTAGGTCACGGTGCTCCCGTAACCAGGTGTCCTTGTCACCCAATATGCACTTTGAGGGACCCGTCCCAAACCCTCCACGTAGGCCCTGGGGTGGCTACATGGCTTTGATGATCCCGAGTTGGACCACGTCTTCAGCCACCTCCACGGGTTTTGCGTTCTGTGGTCGTCTTCAAAAGGGGGCACCTTACCAGGTGCAACTATGTACAAGGTACAGTTCTGGTTATTTATTGTCCATAACCTGTTAGTCCATGAACCCTGTCGGGTAACTAGAAAAACATAATTAGTAACCAGGTAACACAGACATTAAACATTTTAACTTTTGCAATATGCAGGTAGATATATTACATTTTAAATTCTCCAGCGAGCTGGTATTTGACCCCTAGTACTCCTGGTGGACCTACGTAACCCACTGTCTGGTGGTACTCTATTCGGGTCCCCTGTTTCCACCCCCTGTGTACTGGGTGTGCTCGTGTCTGCACTAGAGGTGTTTGCAGATGTTACGGGTAGGTTGGGCAGCTTTCTGCGTACTCTTTGGCTCACCACGGGCATGGCCGGTTCACTACTAGCAGAGGGTTGATTCTCCTGAGCTGCTGGTATGTACTCTTCTGCCTCCGGGGCCACTTGCTCTTCCAACACTACTTGTTCCTCTGCAGGCCCTTGAGGGGCTGTCTGGAGAAAGGTAAGGACGGGTACCACTATAGCGTTGTTGATTTGTGTCCAGGACCGAGGAAATTCTCTGAGCACTGCACTGACCATTTCTTCCCTTTCCTCTGCGGGTTGAGGGCTATCTTGGTCTTCATCAGCACCTTGCAGCTGCTCGGGACACTTTTTCAGGTGGTCTCTAGAGACAGTGGCTGTGGTCTCTCCTCTATCCTTACTGATAACACATACCTTTGGGTTTTCATGGCTTGAGGTCAGTACGGTGTACGGGTCTTTCTCCCACTGGTCATCCAACTTGTGGACCCTTCTCTTCCTCTTCAAGACCTGCTCTCCAGGTGCCAGGGGAGCAGCAGGAGCATACTGGTTGTAATTCCTCTCTTGCCTCTCTCTTGCCTGAGACAGACTTCGCTCCACACTCTCCTGTACTTTCCGGTACTGCTGCTGTCGTTCTGTGTCCCAGTCTGCTTCTGGTGAGGTGTCCTCGGGTGTCAGGACTCCCATCTCCAGGTCAATTGGCAGCTTACCAGGTCTTGCTCTCATTAGGTAAGCCGGGGTGCAGTTGGTAGAACCCACTGGGATATGGTTATACAAGTCCACCAGATCAGGCAGTTTCTCAGGCCACAGGCTGCGTTCCTCCAGGGGCAACGTCTTGAGCAGGTCTATTACTACCTGGTTCATTTTCTCACACATCCCGTTGGTTTGGGGGTGGTAAGGCGTTGTCCTTATCTTCTTGCAGCCATACAGGTTGCAGAATTCCTGGAAGACTTCAGCCTCGAGCGCTGGACCTTGATCAGTCAACACTTGCTCTGGGTACCCGTGTGGGCGGCAGAAATGCTGCTGAAAGGCTCTGGCGGCCGTCTGAGCTGTTAAGTCTTTGACAGGGACCACCACTAGGAACCGGGAGTAGTGATCTACGATTGTGAGGGCGTAGACATATCCCGATCTGCTTGAAGCCAGCTTTACGTGGTCCAGGGCCACCAGCTCAAGGGGCTGCTTTGTGATGATGGGCCGCAGGGGAGTCTTCTGGCTGGCGCGGTCCTTCCTCCTTAGGTTGCACGGGCCACAGTCTCTGCACCATCTCTCTATAGCCCCTCTCATGCCTACCCAGAAGAACCGCTTACGCAACAGGAACTCCAGCTTCTTCCATCCAAAGTGCCCTGCGCCGTCGTGGTATGCTTCTAGGACCATAGCCGCATCCCGCCTTGGGACCACTACCTGCCAGATTAGCTCATGTGTTCGAGAGTTGACGGTCCTGCGGCACAGCCTCCCCTCGTAGAGAAACAGCTTGCTCCTTTCCTTCCACAGCTGATTGGTCTCTTCTGGAGCATCCGGATCAAGGTGGGCATCAGCCTGGGTCAGCATCTCTTTCACCAGGCGGACTGCGGGGTCACTATCTTGCGTCTCGGCCCAGCCGTGGTGGGGTAAGGGATTGAACGTAGCGGTAGCAGAGCACCTCTCCTTTATGCAGTGGGAACAATGGCTGACCCCATGACATTGGAATGCAGGGAGTTCAATTTCTTCCAGTTCTTCTGGATCCTCTCCCCCGTACTGCAAGTGAGGCATTCTGGACAATGCATCTGCGTTGGCATTTGCGCGCCCTGTCCGGTATTTGATGGTAAATTCATAATTGGACAGCCGGGCCATCCATCTCTGCTCTAGGGCACCAAGTCTTGCAGTGTCCAGGTGTGTCAGCGGGTTGTTGTTCGTGTACACAGTGAACTTAGAAGAAGCCAGGTAATGCTTGAAGCGTTCGGTGACTGCCCACACCACTGCCAGGAACTCTAGCTTGAAGGAGCTATAATTCTCAGGGTTTCTCTCTGTGGGTCTCAGCTTTCTACTAGCATAAGCAATTACCCGTTCTCTGCCCTGCTGGATCTGGGACAGTACTGCTCCTAGCCCCACGTTACTGGCGTCGGTGTGGAGGATAAAAGGCTGGCCGTAATCAGGGTAGGCCAGGATCTCATCCCCCGTGAGGACCATCTTCAGCTGGCGGAAAGACTCCTCCTCCAGCTTGTCCCACTTAAAGGGCGGCTTCTGACTTTTAGTCTTTGACTGACCTAACAGGAGGTCCTGCATAGGGGCTGCCATTTTGGTGAATCCGGAGATGAATCTTCGGTAGTAGCCTACCAACCCGAGGAACTGCCGCACTTCCTTTATGCTGGAGGGTCTTGGCCAGTCCTTAATCACCGTGATATTGTCAGGGTCTGGGGCTACTCCGTCAGCACTCACCACGCGTCCTAGGTACTGTACTTTTGGCTTCAGTAGATGACACTTGGAGGGTTTCACCTTTAGGGCGAAGCCTGCCAGGGCATCGAACACCTCTGCCAGGTGCTTTAGATGGTCCTCATAGGTCTTGGAATATAAGATGACATCGTCCAGGTAGAGTAGGACCGTCTCGAAATTTCTGTGCCCCAGACAGCACTCCATCAGCCTCTGGAAGGTCCCTGGTGCATTGCAGAGTCCGAACGACATACAGTTGAATTCACTGAGACCCATCGGGGTGGTGAAGGCGGTCTTCTCCTTGTCTGACTCTGCTACAGGAACCTGCCAGTACCCACTAGTGAGATCCAAAGTAGAGAAGAAGTTAGCAGATTTTAATGCAGCCAAAGACTCCTCTATCCTAGGTAGCGGGTACGCATCTTTGTGTGTTATTCTGTTGACCTTTCTATAATCTACACACATCCTCATCGTGCCATCCTTTTTTTTTACAAGAACTAGAGGAGCTGCCCAGGGGCTACAGCTATCCCTGATCACCCCAGCCTCCTTCATCTCTCGCAACATACCCTTGGCATTCTGATAGTGTGCAGGGGGTACAGGCCGATATCTCTCTTTTATGGGTGGATGATCTCCTGTGGGGATTTGGTGTTCTACCCCCTTTACTTGCCCAAAGTCTAGCGGGTGTTTGCTAAAGACTCTTTCGTACTCCTCAACCACCCGGTAGACTGCCTGTTTTTGGTGTGAGGGAGTGGAGTCGGTGCCCACATGCAGTTTCTGACACCAGTCCTCTATTTGTTTCTTGGAGCCGTTACCCTCCTCTGGTTGAGATGGAGGCAAGGGTTCCACGGCCTTTACAGAGTTCTGGTTAATGGTGAACAATTTGGCTAGAGTGGCATACCGGGTCAAGTGTACTTCTCTTTCCCCAATATTTAGGATGCGGACGTGTACCCTCCCATGGTGGACATCAACCACCCTCCTGTGCTGTCAAAATGGTGGGCTTACTGTCTGAGTAAACGGGTTCTACCATAGCTTGGTAGTCTCTACCTCTTAACCCGATTGCAGTCCGGCACCAGATCATCATTTCGCTTTTTGGGGGCATGGCGATAGGGAATGGGTCACTCATCCTAATGCTACCAATCTCACCACCAGACAGTTCTACCTGTTGCCACTTCATCAGGGCTTTGATCTCCTTTTGTAAGACTCGCTGCTGGCTGGAGCTGGCATTCATTGCGACCTGCTGTAATATAACAATTATCTCTGAAAGACAATTTTCAATTACGTTAGTACCCAAGGTTATTTTAGGGTGACTTTCACGACGGTCAATGTCCACAATAATCAGTACTTGCGCCGGCAGTTCAACTTTACCAATCTTGATGGTCACCTCCTTGAACCCCACCTGCGGCACAGGCTGACCATTGCTGGCGATGATGCTCAAGTCATTATCTGGGTAGCGGGTACTATCCGTGTCATCCCAGTACCGCTTGAAAAGTACATAGGGGATGGTGGTTACCTGTGACCCGGTGTCCAACAGTGCACTCATGGGAATGCCATCCAGTACCACAGGCAAGACCGGTCGTCCCCTCACATACTTGTCACGCCAGTTTGACGGGCCTAATGATCTTACGCCTGGGGGTTTAAATTACAGTACCTCGCAATATGTCCTTGCTGGCTGCAGCGGCGGCAGATGGGTTGTCCATCCTGGTCGTAGCGGTCCGTTGGCTTCCCTCTGGATGGTGGGATCCTCTTCTGTCGGCGCCACGGGACGTCCTCCGGACTAGTAGCCAGCTGGATCTTTCCTGAAGAGGATACCTGTAACGACTGCACAGTCCTGGTTAGCGCGGCAACGCTTTTGTTCAGTTCTTGGACCTGATGGTGCAGGTCTGCAGCCGGGTCTTTGTCCAAAATCTGTGCATCAGCTCCCACAGGCTCTGCAGACAAGGGCGCCGCCTCCTGGGGATAGGTGATAGCAGGGTGCCTATGGGTTACAGCGCCACTTGGTGCCGGTTCTCGGAGCACCCGGATGGCCCTGTCTTTGAACTGTGCAAAGTCTAACTCAGGGTTCTGCAGGGCCATTAGGCGTAACTGGGTTCGGTGGGCGCTGGACAGCAGACCCTCAATGAATTGTTCAGTCAGCAGTTCATCTGCATTCCGCACACTGTCAGGGTCTGCCTGCTTAATGGCTCTCAGGGTCTCTTGCAAATTCAAAGCATAGTCTCTTATACTGTCTTGGGCCTGCTGCTTGCACCCATAAAATCTCATTTTGATCTCTGCTGAGGTGCGGGTATCAAAAGTGTCCTTTAGACGGGCTAAAATCTCCTTCACGGTCCCCTTGTCCCTGACTGACCAGGACTTTACTTCTCGTTGGGCCGCACCTGTTAACTGGCCTATCAGTATGGTCACTTTTTGTTCTTCCATCAGGGGGTACACCTGGAATGGGCTATACAGTCTCTCTTTAAAGTTGCTCAGGGTATGCGACTCCCCTGAGTACTGGGGCAACCAGGCCGCTCCGGGGATATAAGGCATCGTGAACGGCATTACTGCGGCAGCGACCGCGCTGGCGGTGACAGTTCCCCCTGCTTCCGTCATCCTCTTCCCCCCTAGTCAACCGTGGCCTACCTTCTGTTGCTTTTCTTCTGTAGGCCGCGGCTCCGCAGGCGACCGTCGGGGTTGAGGACCTTGCGTCGCGTCCTGGTGACGTCAGCGTCCGCTCGGCTCCTTTCAGGACCTTGCGCAGCGTCCGTGCGTAAGGCGGGGCTCCAGTTCTTGGGCGCTTTCATCGTCCACGCCCCTTTTCTTCCCACGCGGCGTCCCAGAGATGGCGCCCGATGGCGGGAAAATGGCCGCGGATGGTGGGAAACAGCTGCGGATGGCGGGAAACTCCACCAAAGTAAGTTTTACAGTCTTTCTTCAGGCACGCAGTACCAGTTGGTGGCGGGCATGAAATTCTGCCGACTACGCCAAAGTTGACGCGCCCCCTGGGCCGTGTGTGTGTGGGGATACCCGGAACCGGACCTTTTGTGGATGCTGGGGGTTGTAGTCCTCGTGGTGGCGATCCGGTCCGTGCTCAGGGCGGTCAAACCAAATGGCAGTCTATAAGCTGAATGTCCGACTATGCCACCCGTGGATTGCGGTCAGAGTGAACCGCCGCTGCAGGGCAGACAGCTGAGGCTGGTGTTGTGGGTGCAGCAGAGGATAGTATAACTCCCCACGGGAGGAGTATAGCCTCAGGGCAGTAACTAGGGATGTTGGAGGTGATGGTGCGCGGGAGCAGCAGTAACCACACGGAGTATGTCATGTAACTCAGGGTCTTTACTGTTGGTGGTATTAAGGGACCCGTCCGGAATACAGGTTAACAATGGAGGCCTGGTCAGTCTGAGAGCAAC
Source organism: Phyllobates terribilis (assembly GCF_046119375.1). Lineage (NCBI taxonomy): Eukaryota > Metazoa > Chordata > Amphibia > Anura > Dendrobatidae > Phyllobates > Phyllobates terribilis. The sequence goes on from NW_027362762.1 coordinate 106,853,286, forward strand.
TGGGAAATCCCGCTGGTCAGGGGGAGTTTGTAGGCCTACCGTGCTGACTTCACTCTTCCTTGGCTATCCTGCCGTAGTGTAGTGGTAGCCCACGTCTCTGAATGTACCGTGTTGTTCTCACCCGTATGACTGGCGACTCGGGCCTTCCATACTTCTCACCCCTCCGGGGCAGTAGTGGTCCCTCTCGTGTGGCTGAGCCTCCGGGCTTCCTTGGGCCAGAGGACTTGAGGTCCCCTGCGTGGTGGTTTTCTGCTGCTGGGCTTATAACCCTCACAGCCTCGGACTCCAGTGTCCGGCTTTCTAAGTCTCTAGCCAGGAAGAGTTCTTCTAGCTCCCCTCCTGGCTTCGTGTTCCTCCTCTGCCTACAGGGACTCCTCAGCCTGCTGCTGTCCTGTCCCTATCTGCAACTTGTCTGGAACTTCTCTCTAACTGGTCTCTAACTGGTCTCTAACTGGTCTCTCTAACCCTGCCCCAGATCCAGTTTATAAAGGGCAGGTTTCTCCACTCCCTGGACTGAGGCAGGAGGTGCTGCATGCTAATTGTCCCCAACCAGGGAACCTCCCACCTGCTCTCAGACATGACATTGCTGCCACTGTGGCGACCAGACCTGGGGTGCCACAGATACACTGCCAATTTTGCAAGTATTTCCACCTACAAAGAATGGAGAGGTCTGTAATTTTTATTGTAGGTAAACTTCACCTGTCAGAGACAGAATCACAGAATCTAAAAAAAACAACAACCAGAAAATCACATTGTATGATTTTTACATAATTAAATTGCATTTTATTGCAGGAAATAAGTATTTGATCACCTATCAACCAGCAAGAATTCTGGCTCTCACAGATCTGTTAGTTTTTCTTTAAGAAGTCCACCTACTCTGCACTCATTACATGTATTAATTGCACCTGTTTGAACTCGTTACCTGTATAAAAGACAGCTGTCCCACACACTCAATCAATCACACGCCAACCTCTCCACCATAGCCAAGACCAAAGAGCTGTCTAAGGACACCAGAGACAAAGTTGTAGACCTGCACAAGGCTGTGATGGGCTACAGGACAATAGGCAAGCAGCTTGTGAGAAGGCAACAACTGTTGGCGCAATTATTCGAAAATGGAAGAAACACAAGATGACTGGCAATCTTCCTCTGTCTGGGACTCCATGCAAGATCTCGCCTTGTGGGTTAAGGATGATTCTGAGAAAGCTCTGGAATCAGCCCAGAACTACACAGGAGGACCTGATCAATGATTTGAAGAGAGCTGGGACCACAGTCTCAAACACTACCTTTAGTGGCACACTACACCATCATGGATTAAAATCCTGCAGGGCACATAAGGTCCCCCTGCTCACGCCAGCACATGTCCAGATCCGTTTGAAGTCCACCAATGACCATCTGAATTATCTAGAAGAGGCATTGGAAAATGTCATAGGATCAGATGAAACCAAAATAGATCTTTTTGATATCAAATCCACTTGCCGTGTTTGGAGGAAGAAGAAGGAGAAGTACAACCCCAAGAACATCGTCCCTTCCATGAAGCATGGTGGGGGAAACATCATACTTTCAGGGTGCTTCTTAAAGCCCTAAAGTTGCCATTTGAAATGACTTTAGTTTTGTGCCATGTCTGTGATCTGCTTTTATTCAACAACATTAAACAACTGAATGAACATCCTCCTAGCCCGGTGATTCCATAATTTTTGCCAGGGGATGTATGTTCCTCATCCTGGGCACATCCTGGTATATATGTTCCCTATCCTGGTATACATGTACCTTATCATGGGCTCCATCCTAGTATATATTTCCCCATCCTAGTATATATGTCCCTTATCCTGGACCTCATCCTGATATATATATCCCCCATCCTGTTATATATGTCTCTTATCCTGGGCTCCATCCGAGTATATATATCCCCCAGGCTGGAGGCACTACCAGGAGACAGGCCAGTACACCAGGAAACGTGGAGGGGGCTGTAGGTGGGCAACAACCCAGCGGCAGGAATGCTACCGCCGCCTTTGTGCAAGGAGGAACAGGAGGAGCACTGCCAGAGACCTGCAAATTGACCTCCAGCAGGCCACAAATGTGTATGTGTCTGCACAAACGGTTAGAAACCGACTCCATGAGGGTGGTATGAGGGCCCGACGTCCACAGATGGGGGTTGTGCTCACAGCCCAACACCGTGCAGGACGCTTGGCATTTGCCACAGAACACCAGGATTGTGCTCTTCACAGATAAAAGCAGGTTCAAACTGAGCACATGTGACAGACGTGACAGAGTCTGGAGATGCCGTGGAGAGTGATCTGCTGTCTGCAACATCCTTCAGTATGACCGGTTTGGCAGTGGGTCAGTAATGGTGTGCGGTGGCATTTCTTTGTATGGCCGCACAGCCCTCCATCTGCTTGCCAGAGGTATCCTGACTGCCATTAGGTACCGAGATGAGATCCTCAGACCCCTTGTGAGACCATATGCTGGTGCGGTTGGCCCTGGGTTCCTCCTAATGCAGGACAATGCCAGACCTCATGCGGCTGGAGTATGTCAGCAGTTTCTGCAAGATGAAAGCATTGAAGCTATGGACTGGCCTGCCCGTTCCCCAGACCTGAATCCGATTGAGCACATCTGGGACATCATGTCTCGCTCCATCCACCAACGTCACGTTGCACCACAGACTGTCCAGGAGTTGGCGGATGCTTTAGTCCAGGTCTGGGAGGAGATCCCACAGGAGACCATCTGCAACCTCATCAGGAGCATGCCCAGGCGTTGTAGGGAGGTCATACAGGCACGTGGAGGCTACACACAATACTGAGCCTCATTTTGACTTTTTTTAAGGACATTACATCAAAGTTGGATCAGCCTGTAGTGTGTTTTTCCACTTTAATTTTGGGGGTGACTCCAAATCCAGGCCTCCACTGGTTAATAAATTTGATTTCCATTGATGATTTTTGTGTGATTTTGTTGTCAGCACATTCAACTTTGTACAGAACAAAGTATTCAATGAGAATATTTAATTCATTCAGATCTAGGATGTGTTATTTGAGTGTTCCCTTTATTTTTTTGAGCAGTGTATATACAGTTAGGTCCATATATATTTGGACAGAGACAACATTTTTCTAATTTTGGTTCTAGACATTACCACAATGAATTTTAAACAAAACAATTCAGATGCAGTTGAAGTTCAGACTTTCAGCTTTCATTTGAGGGTGTCCACATTAAAATTGGATGAAGGGTTTAGGAGTTTCACCTCCTTAACATGTGCCACCCTGTTTTTAAAGGGACCAAAAGTAATTGGACAATTGGCTCCAAGGCTATTTCATGGACAGGTGTGGGCAATCCCTTCGTTATGTCATTCTCAATTAAGCTGATGAAAGGCCTGGAGTTGATTTGAGGTGTGGTGCTTGCATTTGTAAGGTTTTGCTGTGAAGTAAACATGCGGTCAAAGGAGCTCTCCATGCAGGTGAAACAAGCCATCCTTAAGCTGCAAAAACAGAAAAAAAACATCTGAGAAATTGCTACAATATTAGGAGTGGCAAAATCTACAGTTTGGTACATCCTGAGAAAGAAAGAAAGCACTGGTGAACTCATCAATGCAAAAAGACCTGGGTGCCCACGGAAGACAACAGTGGTGGATGATCGCAGAATAATCTCCATGGTGAAGAGAAACCCCTTCACAACAGCCAACCAAGTGAACAACACTCTCCAGGAGGTAGGCGTATCAATATCCAAATCTACCGTAAAGAGAAGACTGCATGAAAGTAAATACTGAGGGTTCACTGCACGGTGCAAACCACTCATAAGCATCAATAATAAAAAGGCTAGACTGGACTTTGCTAAAAAACATCTAAGAAAGCCAGCACAGTTCTGGAAGTATGTTCTTTGGACAGATGAAACCAAGATCAACCTCTACCAGACTGATGGAAAGAGAAAAATATGGCGAAGGCGTGGTAGAGCTCATGATCCAAAGCATACCACATCATCTGTAAAACACGGCGGAGGCAGTGTGATGGCTTGGGCATGCATGGCTGTCAGTGGCACTGGGTCACTAGTGTTTATTGATGATGTGACACGGGACAGAAGCAGCCGAATTAATTCTGATGTATTCAGAGCCATACTGTGTGCTCAGATCCAGCCAAATGCTGCCAAACTGATTGGTCGTCGTTTCATACTACAGATGGACAATGACCCAAAACATAAAGCCAAAGCAACCCAGGGGTTTATTAAAGCAAAGAAGTGGAATATTCTTGAATGGCCAAGTCAGTCACCTGATCTCAACCCAATTGAGCATGCATTTCACTTGTTAAAGACTAAACTTCAGACAGAAAGGCCCACAAACAAACGGCAACTGAAAACCACCGCAGTGAAGGCCTGGCAGAGCATCAAAAAGGAGGAAACACAATGTCTGGTGATGTCCATGAGTTCAAGATTTCAGGCAGTCATTGCCAACAAAGGGTTTTCAACCAAGTACTAGAAATGAACATTTTATTTACAATTATTTAATCTGTCCAATTACTTTTGGTCCCTTTAAAAACAGGGTGGCACATGTTAAGGAGCTGAAACTCCTAAACCCTTCATCCAATTCTAATGTGGAAACCCTCAAATGAAAGCTGAAAGTCTGTACTTCAACTGCATCTGAATTTTTTTGTTTAAAATTCATTGTGGTAATGTCTAGAACCTAAATTAGAAAAATGTTGTCTCTGTCCAAATATATATGGAACTAACTGTATCCACCATCCTGGTATATGTCCCCCATTCTTCCACTGTTCTTTAATGCATAGAAAAAATATATATTATACTCACCTCCCATCCACCACGCCACATCCTCTTCTGAATCCAGCAGCTGAGTTCAGCGCACAAGCGATGGCAATGCATGACGTCACTGCCATGCTTCCCCAGTCACATACACGCCAATGTCAGCTACTGGCCTCTGATTTGCCAGCAGTGTGTATTGCAGAGCACGGACCCGGCGGGTGTCTGCGCCGCAATACACTTCAGCTGAATGTGCATCCGGGGACGCACATCCAGTTGAAGTTTGTGCTGGCGTCAACGGGCCCCCCACCAGCCCAGGCCTGGCAACCTCTGTGACCACAATCATTACACCCCAGCCATCTAGTAAAATATAACTATAAGCGATGGTAGTGCTCACCTGAAGCTGCTGTCTGCAGGCACCACATCTATAAAAGTGTGGAAAGCCACTGCTACCCCGCAGCTGGAGAAAATGGTTCTTACAGATGTATAATGGCAAAAAATGGAAACTATCATGGGATTTCAAATCATTTTTGTTTAATACCAATGCATTTCTATAAAACAAAAATGTCACTTGATTTTGTGACCTTGGGAAAGATGCTGGTGTGGTGCAGAAACACGTTAGTATAATAAAAAACGATTTGAAATTCTAAGGTTCTTCATTCCCGCAGAGCAACCCACCTAAACGTTACAGTTTCCATTTTTGACAAAAGATTCCTTTCATACAAGGAAACCAAAAGGATTAAAGATGTATAGTGTAAGGCAGAGGTCCCCAACCGCCGGTCCGCGGACCAGGACCGGGCCGTTGGGGTTTTTCAGCCGGTCCGCGGGGAGAGGGGGCCCCTCCAGCCTCCAGCAGGGCCGCCATCAGGGCATGACTGCCCTGACTCCAGTATGGGGCCCGGCCGGTAGGAGCCCCCTCGGAGCCCCCCTCTTGTGCGTCTCTCTCCTCATGGGGCCCCCGGCCGCATGCTAAGCGCCGGGTCCGGGACATCTTAGCGCTGCGCTGCTGCGGCAGCACCTTCATGATTCCCCTGACTTCCGGTCATGTGACGGCGCCGTCACATGGCCGGAAGTCAGGAGAACCTGGTGTCAGCGATTTGGACGAGCGCCAGGATTCTGCAGGGATCGCATGGGGGTAAGTATAACAAGTTTTATTTTTTTTTAAATACAATTAACTAGGAGTGGGGGGAATGGGAGATGCACATGGGGGGAGGGGAGAGATGAGAGATGCACATGGGGGAGGGGAGAGATGAGAGATCCACATGGGGGGGAGGGGAGAGATGAGAGATGCACATGGGGGAGGGGAGAGATGAGAGATCCACATGGGGGGGAGGGGAGAGATGAGAGATGCACATGGGGGAGGGGAGAGATGAGAGATCCACATGGGGGGAGGGGAGAGATGAGAGATGCACATGGGGGGAGGGGAGAGATGAGAGATGCACATGGGGGGAGGGGAGAGATGAGAGATGCACATGGGAGGGAGGGGAGAGATGAGAGATGCACGGGGGGGTGAGAGATGCACGGGGGGGTGAGAGATGCACGGGGGGGATGAGAGATGCACGGGAGGGTGAGAGATGCACGGGGGGGTGAGAGATGCACGGGGGGGATGAGAGATGCACGGGGGGTGGATGAGAGATGCACGGGGGGTGAGAGATGCACGGGGGGGATGAGAGATGCATGGGGGGTGGATGAGAGATGCACGGGGGGGTGAGAGATGCACGGGGGGGATGAGAGATGCACGGAGGGGATGAGAGATGCACGGGGGGTGGATGAGAGATGCACGGGGGGTGGATGAGAGATGCAAGGAGGGGGATGAGAGATGCACGGAGGGGGATGAGAGATGCACGGGGGGTGGATGAGAGATGCACGGAGGGGGATGAGAGATGCACGGGGGGTGGATGAGAGATGCACGGAGGGGGATGAGAGATGCACGGGGGTGAGCTGCACATGGGGGGGTGAGAGATGCACATGGGGGGGTTATGTTTACATAACTTTGTTGCCTTATGAAGGGCGGGGGGGGCCCCCAAAAATTTCTTGCACAGGGGCCCACTACAGTCTGTGTCCGCCCCTGGGATGAAGTAAATGCAGCTGAACAGCAGCTGTCAGGACAGCTGCCCTGTCCTGCTGCAGGGCGTGATGGGGCCTCAGTGATGTGGCTCCTGGCACAGCACATTATGTGGGGCTCCTGGCATAGCTCCTGGCGGGGACCTGGTCTACACTATATGATAAGTATGCACTAAACTCCAAATCCCTCCATTACCCCGCCCCCATATGACCAAAGCCCCGCCCACCCCACCCCCTCCTTGCTGGGCCATGGAAAAATGATCTTGCTTCAAGCCGGTCCCTGGTGCAAAAAAGGTTGGGGACCACTGGTGTAAGGTATGTGTGTGTTCAGGGGGCAACAGTCTTATTTTTCTTTCATTTTTAAGCACAGCACCTACACTGTACCTTCCTCTTCAGTGCTTTCCTCCTTGTCTATAGTCTGTTTTCTCTGCTCTCCATAAGCCTGTAGATAAATCAGATCTCATACTTTGCACTAATGAGGGGCAATACCCCGAAACACTGTCTGCAAATTGAGTTTCTGATTTGGCTTTTATCCTAAGTCAAGTGGCAAGACTTGTTAAAGGGTCAATAGTTATAGGATCCCTGCTTCCAATAGGTGGCGCTAAAGAGTTCTAGTCCTCTTCTTCTCTGAAGAGTCAATTTCCATATTTAATATCTCAAGAATGACTGCAAAATTTAATGAGTAAATTGCAAAAGTGGTTGTTTTTCTATTGACTATCTGACAATATCCATCTATGAAGTTGGAAATAACCCTTTAAGTGGATTTTAATGATTGCTTGCATATCTTACCAATATCCTTCCTTATACGGTAAAATTCTCTAAGGCTGCCAATGTGGTCCACATGGAAGGACGACATTGATCGATCCAAACTTACATATTCCGAAGCATCAAAGGAATCTCTTTAATAATATCTAATCATTGTTGAGACCAGAAAGAGGCTTTTGTTGGACATACAATGTAGACGTCTATAAGGATATGAGTAATGAGGACACACTTGTACTTCTAGTAATAGACTTTGTCACAAACACAATACATCTTCATGGAGTCCAGAGAGCAGCCGAGAGAATACACAAATGCTGACTGTTATAGGATACTTTGAGATGTTACATCCTGGATGGAGGATAACAATGCATAATGCTTATACATGTGTGATATTACCAAATGCCTGCACATCTGTTTAAGTGCTGTGACCTCCATTAGGGGGCTACAGTGGTACACATACAAGAATGCTCTTCATGGGAGATTCGGAATTCCTCGACTCTTACCCGTCTGTTTAGCTTGGATGGTCTTCAAAGCTACATGAACAAACCATGAGGTCCAATGCTACTATTGCACAGCCATTAATAAAAATGTGTATAAACCACTTTGATGTGAAGGAATTGTTCCAATTTTGGAAATCATACCCTATCCAAGGGCAGGGGCATATGTAGAGGAGGAAGACGGGGCATTTGCCCAGGACACAGCCAGCAAAGGGGTGCCATCTGGCTGCCTGATGCGGTGGTCTGAGGTGTCTCCCTGGAGTCTGCATTTTGGGGCTACGTGGTAATGGAATTTGGCCCTTCCCTGAGCTGGCTATTAAACTGACAGCTGGCTCAGAAAGGTATAACATGCCAACTCCGACCTTTAAATTGTATTCACGTCTTTCAGGCACGAGTACAATTGAAGCCCTGACCACTGGCACTTCTGGGTCCTGGAAATGTCAACAGCGTGATCAGATCATCTGATCACGTTGCTGATGTCAATTGCTACACCGCATCGACATGGTGAATGTTGGTGTGGTAAGCGCTTCAATGGAGTTGAAGAAACCGAAGACTTACTGTAATATACTTTATTGTGAGGGGACAGTATAGGTGATGTGGGGGAAGTTTGAGGAGATAGTATGGAGGGGAGAGAAATATGTGAGGAGAGAGTATGGGGGAAATGTGTTAGGAGACAGTATAGGGAATGGGCTGGGGGAAATGTGTGAGGAAACTGTATGGGGAGCAGGTGGTGGGGATGTGTGAGGAGACAGTATTAGGAAGAAATAAATGGTGAGAGAACGCCAAAAATGTTAAAATTTTAGCACAGCCTTGAGTTACGCCAAAAGTATGTGACTTTTCAAATCTTTTTACGCCAGAATACTGCATAAAAGCTTTCATCAATCGGGCCCTCAGTCCTCTAAGCAATGAATATATCAATGGAAAATCTAAAAAGGAGATCTAGACTGAAACTATTTATTTTCTAAACTATTTGGAGCCCAATAATGTAATGTAATTGATAAGCATCTCTACTGTCTATTTCAAGACGTAGGCATTGTATGGCTTTAGACATGACATATTCATGCACAGGCTCCATGTGTAGAACGACTGACTCTGTTTTAGGAACGTACATCTTATTATGAACGAAGGTGTAAAAATTGCAACTTGGAGGAAGCTGATCAGATTTGTCAGGAGCAAAGTAAATACACATGTTCCATGTTACAGCTCTCATCAGTGTCTTATCATGAATCGATACTACGAAAAGAATGGAAATAGGAAAAGAAGAAATATATTTCATGACCACGCCATCCTCGAACATGCAAATAATCTAAAATATACAAGAAACAGATAAAAGGTTACTATGGATTGAGACATGCTCCAAAACAAGGAAAAACAATCTTTACTAAACTTACAGCTGGCTCATTGCAACAGGAACAAATACTAAAAAGCAGTTAAAAACCATCAACTTGCACAATCTCCATACACTGCTGTATAGCAAACTCCACTTCTGTATCTGTACATATAGCACTGATCCTTGACTTGGGGCGATAATGTCTCATGAAATGAAATAGATACAATTTCAGTTTTCACATTTTTGGGGGTATTCGATTTGTGTAAATTCAGCAAAATGGTGGCCAGCAAAAACAATAACTGCTTATACTCACCTCTTTTCGGCCCACCCCATACTTGTCCCACTGCAGCCACCGTTCCCCATCATGTCCTCTAAATAGTTAGTCTTCATCCTTCCAGTAAATGCCACAGCTGACTAGGTCCCATACAGCCACATTGAATGTGATACAAGTCATTAATCTGCGTCATGTGCCACATAAGTGTCACGGGTGTGTTAAGTGTGACACACAGTCGCTCTGGATTCGGCTGTAGAAGGTCAATGTGCTTGACATTGCAGACATCTTCTTGATCCTGTCATCTCTGTAGTATAGTTATATCCTTCTCCCTTTAGGACCCAGCAGTGACCTCCACCTTCTGCTGCTGATTGACACACCCTTGCTTGGTAGTTAAAAACTCTCAGTTTCTCCAGAGAGTTACCGGTGATAGTTCTATGTACCTCTGTGCAGGCTTGATGTTGGCTAGTCTCGTCTTTGGTGCTGTTGGAGGACAGTTGGCGTTATCTCTGGTGTCTGCTCAAGCTAAATGTATCCCCTTTGTTTGTTTACCTTGTTGTCTTTAGTTTGTAGTGGGGCCTGACTAGTGCTCACCCTGTCCCCTCCCTAGGGCCTAGCTATAGGGACATTCAGGGCTTAGGTTCCTGCTCGGCAATAGGTGCAGAACCTATATAGGGGCAATAGGGTAGGCAGGGTGATATTAGATCTGCCTAGGGGTCTCCACTCCCCCTTTCCCTGGTTGTTGGGCTCCCTTCCCCCTCTTCCCGCGGTTGTACACTTATTTCTTCCCTCACCTTGCGTGACAATAAGGCACAATACACATTACTAGCAACGTCAATGATGTGTGTTACACCTCATGTGACCCTGTAGGGCTTAGCCAGTGGTGGCATCCATCTGGAGAACCAGAAGGAGAAAAAGGCCTAAGAAGAGCCAATCAGATGACTGGGCTAAGAGCTAGGGCTCGGGAGGTCTGAAGAAAGGTGAGTAAAAAGGTCACATAAATGTAGTTTGGCTGTGCACATGGACAGCACATGGATCCAATGTTAGATTAGGTATTAGTGCACAAGGGCCGACACCTGGCATCCCCACAAATCAATTGTTTGCAACTCCCACTGCAGCTGGACGTACACAGTGTACAGAGAAACAACAACACAATTCCACACACTATGTAGCGGCCATTCTCGGATACTAAATCGCAACTCCTAATAAAATCAATGAGAGCTGAGCTGCAATACTCAAAGAGCAGCCACTACACCATGAACTTAATTATGTTGTTTCGGCTCTGTATTACTGGCAGCATCGGGAGCTGCAAACAGCTAATCATGAGGGACCCATACTCAGATATTGGTCATCAATAACATAAGCCTGTATAACCCCTTTAAAATCAAGCTGGCTGACAATTTATGTACTTTGTTAAATTAGGTATGAAAGTGTAATGTAACCAACTCTCCAAAATACTTGACTTAAAGGGAAATTGACAGGTCAGATAACGTTATTAACTTGCAGATACAGGGTTAATCTGCATGATAATAGTGTTAGAAAAGTGCCTGGCTGCAGTACTGAATTTGCGGCACCTGGGAGAAAATTAACTTTATTACTCGCAGGAACCGCCGGCTTTCAGTCATGCTGGTGTGTCGGGAGCAATTACAGTCACCACTCACAGCAACGTTGACTGATTTGTGTCTCTAAACTGATGAACTGCAGAGTGAGCTGTCAGTCAGTGCCAGGGCGTGCTTACAGCCGCTGCTCTCAGTGTTGTGGGAGGTGACTTTAATTGCTCTGGACACACCTGCATAACTGAAAGCCGGCGGCTCCCAGGAGAAATAAAGTAATTTTTTTCCCTGGAGCTGCAATTTCTGATGCAAATAACCTGCAGATTAACCCTTTATCTGAAAGGTAATAGCATTATCTGACGTGATAGATTCCCTTTAAAAATGAATATTCCAAGATGGTTGAGAATTAGAGGACAAGTTTACTCTTTTTTATTGTTGGTTCCTGACAATGGTACAATTGAATGTTCTCTGCTTTTCTAGATTCAGTCTCTACAGTTAGTCAAAAAACTCAGCAAAATGATTTATTTTACTTAAGGAGTGGCACTATTACTTATTACGATGAAGCCTTAAAACTGACAGGAGATAAAAACCATTCAGTGAATAGCGTGACTTTCCTTTCCTTCTTCAAAATATCTTACCGCCTGTGTTCTGCGGCTATATCCAGATCATGATCCATCTCTGGAGGTAGAAGTGGGTTTCTAATTGCAGACATATGTAATACGGGAGATATACCAGACCGTAATCAGCCCATAATAACATGTTGATTACCTGTTTGCTTTACTGATCCTCATTAGTATTTACTTTGATGGCTGGGTACAGAATTTGTTCCAAGGGGTCTGCAAGGACGAAACAAGTTCTCATTAACACGACTCATTTTCTACTATACAACTAATTTCTTCATAAGGAACCACAAGATTCTCACTCAGGGGAAAGGATAATTTATCATCTTTTTAGTTCTATAACAGAGGAAGCCTAACACAAAGCAGATAGAATGATAACTATTCAATAGCGCTTTGGCATTTTACTATTATGGTGCACTGAATATTATTTATGATGTTGTGTATTACTACTAATATACATTTTAAAATTCAATTTTAATCCGCAAAGTCCCTTGAAAGGGATATTCCAACTTTAAAGGGGTTGTTTGGTCTTAGGCTACAAGTCTGCAGTCACTTATTGTGATTGCAGACTTGTGAATCTTCACATTGTGCACACTGCATGCTGTGAGGTTTCTCCGGTGCCAGGATCGGGTTGTCATGTGACCACAAGTATGAGATTTGCATACTCCTGGCCACATTCCGACTAGACTTACATTGAGGGAGGTTGCCCCCATCTAGTAGGCACATGACTGCATGTATGTAAATTTACCTACTTGATACCACAGGCTCTGCAACGGAGAGAACGCACAGCGCGCAGTGCACACACTCTAAGGATTCATAAGTCTGAAGTCACGTAGAGTGACTTTAGACTTGTAGCCTAAGGCCGGACAACCCATTTAATAAATTTTGTGTCTATAGCTCCTATGTAGATTAATGCATGTCTGTGGTAACAGACTCCAAAAACCCCTATATAGTCTGATTTTACCTTTATGCTCCTTTCCCTAAGTTTTGCTAGAGTATGAAGAATTTTTATTTTAATTTACATGTCTCTTTTTTTCAGTACCTTTTTCCTTGGTGATCATGTGATCAGTCCATTCCAGACTATTTCTCCATAGTGGATCCATGTTGATAGATTAATGGGATTGTTCAACTTTAACCCCTTAGCGACAGAGCCAATTTTGACGTTAATGACCTAGCCAAATTTTACAATTCTGACCAAAGTCACTTTATGTGGTAATAACTCTGGAACGCTTCAACGGATCCCACTGATTCTGAGACTGTTTTTCGTGACATATTGTGTGGCGCCCTGCTGCGCATTGTTGCCACAGAACCCGGAAGGGTGCATGGATGGACTTCTCCACAAGAGGCCCTCACACATTCACACACCTCCACCCTACCACCTCAGACCAGCAGAGGGAGCCCATCAGGGATATATATAAGAAGGGTGGAGCCAGGCAGCTCAGTTCAGTTTTAGTTCTGTGTCAGTTTAGTCTCTCAGTCAGAGAGAGAGCGTGCTGATGCTCAGAGAGCTGTGAAGAGGCAGCACGCTGGCTGTTGTGCTTAAGCGAGCCAAGGCCTACAGCACGAGGTGAAGCCTAGTGAGGGCCCTGAGTGTGGCCGAAGGCGAGAGGAGAAGGAAGAAGTAGCGAGGGGGCAGAGGAGCATACCAGGCTCACCCCAGATACATACCGGACACCGGGTCCGCGCCTAGGGGGTCCCTTTATACCCAGTAGGGACCACCGGACACCTGGAGGACTACAGGTCCCAGGTTTACCAAACGCTGACTACAGTACCAGGGCTAGGAGTCACGGAGGCCCCAGCGACCAGGGAGAGTGATCTCCAAGAGAAGGCCCTACCACCAGGTCAGCAAGTGCAAGAGAGAGACAGTAATCAAGCTAGGCCTAGCTCCAGGCAGGTCAGAAGCTTAGCAAGAGGAAGCAACGGATCAGGAAGCCCTACACCCGCTCACTGGGGAGAGTCCAAAAGTGCACCCTTCGCCCGGAGTACCCTGGACCGTGCCTGTATCACCACCAGTAAAGGTACTGAAGCTTACCCCCATATGAGTGTCCGTCTTTCCTCCGGGACCGTCCTGCCGTCTCTCACCAGCATCCACCATCTACGCCTACACTGCCCTGGAGCTAGCTCTACCTGTGGAGAGCCACACCATCCCTGCTGCCGTAACACCAGCTCCAGAGTACTGCTCCGCAGCGGCGGCTCCCGTTAGCCGCATTCCACAGGTGGCGTCATGAACTTACTATAAATCATCTCCCTTTTTGTTGACCGCCCTGGGCCACGGACCGGGCCAGCCACCGTGATATCACCCCCAGCATCTACCGGCCTGGCACCGGGTACCCCACGGCCCAGGGGACGCGTCAAACTTTGGCGTCACGAACAGGATTTCGTGCCCGTTGCAACGAACAGGATTGCGTGCCCGCTGCCAGAGGGTACTGTGCGCCTTTATTGAACTGAACTGTGTGTTAAACTGCAGTGAAGATCGCCGCCATTATCGCGCTGCAGCGCGGGAAGAAGAAGGGCGTAACCGCGGGAACCTGGGAGGTGTAACTGCTAAAGCGCATGAAATCCAGGACATGCCCCACCCCTGACGTCGAACCAGGAAGCATCAGGTCCTGGAAGGAGTCCAGTGGACGCTCTGACGTCAGACGCGAGCGACGCAAGGTCCTGGAAGAAGACCGTCGCCCGCGGAGCTGCGGCCTACCTGATAAGAAGTGAAGCAGGTAGGCTGTGGTTTACTAGGGGGGCGCAACCATGGCCGACGACCAGCAAGCCGCCGGAGTACCGGTTAACGCTCCTGATGCCCAACCTGCGCCCGGCGCTGCACAGGCTGGAACGGCCGCTCCACCAGCAGGGGTCGTGACCCCGTTGTTACCCATGGCCCTGCCGTATATCCCTGGAGCGAAATGGCTTCCCCAATATAATGGCAAACCAGACACCCCGTCTGGATTCAAGAGAAAAATATGCGGTGTACTGGACATGTATTCTATGACTGGCAAACTGAGAGCCGCTGTTGTACTTGGACAATTGCCTGGTGCCGCAGAGTGGGAAGTTGAAACCTGGCCAACCGCAGACCAGGAATCAGTATCCATCATCCATCATCTTTAAGAGACTGCAAACTCTGGATGAGGTTCTACCACTACCAGAAACCTGAGGACAGTGTCCGGGACTACGCTTGGCGCTTACAGGAAGCCCTGAGGGCCTTGAAACAGGTTAGTCCAGCCAGCATACAAAATGAAAATAAAATGCTGACAGAACAGTTCATCCGGGGGTTGAGGTCCCAGGAGGAGAGCAGAACTGTACGGTGGGGGGCTTTAGATCATCCAGATGCCACCTTTGACACCCTGAAGGACATGGCTATAAAGGGTCTGCAGCCCCTGGAAACAATAGATACGGCTATCCAACGTTACCAGGGTGGGGCCACCCCAGTGCCTGCAGCTCCCACTGCTCCTTCATTAGCGGCTGAAACAAAAATGCAAACAGTGCCTCTTAGTGAGCTGGACAGCCTGCGCTCTGAAGTGCGTCAGTTAAGTAAAACCCTGGCCACTGTCCTGAGCACCCTGCAGCTACAGACTGAGCCTGAGCTGGAGGGAAGGATCCTCCTAGCCGACAGCCCGGAGGATGTCCCCTGGATGAGGAGAAGAAGGAGAGCAACGCCACCCCGTGGGAGGACCAGCGATCAACGCCGCCCTCCAAAGGAACTCGTCTGCTACCGTTGCCACAAGGCAGGCCACACAGCGCGTAACTGTCCTTTAAACGAGCAAACCCTGGAGCCGAGGGCCGACACCCAGGAGTAAATCAACCAGGCCCATCAAGCTGGTATCATCGGTTCGTAGGAGGAAGGCCTTTCCTGTCCATCGTGCTGGACGGGATAGCAACACCTGCATTACTGGACACCGGCTCACATGTAACCATCATACCTGATGTCCTCTACAAAAGGTACTGGTCCGTAGATGAACTCCAGCCACCAGCCCCGAACCTCTCCGTGTATGCCTCTAACGGCCTTCCTCTTAACCTAGTAGGGGTTAAGGATGTGACAGTGAAGGTAGGGAGGGCGGAACTAAAGGACCAAGGACTGATTGTAGTGGAGTCCAACCCTGGTGATACAGACTTGTATATGATACTTGGTACAAATATTGTTGGTAACTGTTTGGGAGAAGTGTTGTTTTTGCTCCAACAGATTGCTGACACTGCCAAACCAGGGCAGAGGAAGGTGCTCCAGAGAGAGATTCGAGCCCTCCTGTACCAGCAACAGGTAAAGCTATCAGGTGGTGAAATTGGTAATGCACGGGTGACAGACCCGATACCCATTGTGATTCCCCCGATGAGTGAAATGCTGATTTGGTGTAGGGCAGCAATAGGTCTCAAGGGACAGAACTACCAGGTGGTAGTGGAGCCCATTAGCTCAGAGCACAGACCTACACTCTTAACTGCCAGAGGGGTAGTGGATGTACGCAATGGGAGGGTGCCCGTACGCCTCCTAAACTAAGGAGAGGATGAAGTCAAATTACCACGATATGCCACTGTTGCCAGATTGTAAACTGCAAATAACAACGCTATCCACACAGTGGAGTCCTTAACCTCACCAGACAGAGTGGAGGATAACGACTCGGAAACCCAGGTGGGGGATTGGTGTCAACAGCTCCATGTTGGGACTGACGCCACTCCTGTCCATCAGAAACAGGGTGTACACAGGGTGGTTCAGGAATACGAGGGAGTATTCAGCAAACACCCACTTGATTTCGGGAGGATTAAAGGGGTACAACACCATATACCCACAGGTGACCATCCACCCATCAAAGAACGTTACAGGCCCATACCACCAGCACACTACCAGAAAGCGAAGGAAATGTTGCATGACATGAAGAAGGCAGGGGTAATAAGAGATAGCTGTAGTCCCTGGGCAGCTCCCCTGGTCCTGGTCAGGAAAAAGGATGGAAGCATGAGGATGTGTGTAGATTACCGACAGGTAAACCGCATAACACATAAAGATGCATACCCTTTGCCCCGTATAGAGGAATCCCTGGCAGCACTAAAGTCTGCAAATTACTTCTCTACCCTTGACCTCACTAGTGGGTACTGGCAAGTAGCAGTTGCTGAGGAGGACCGGGAGAAGACGGCCTTCACTACCCCAATGGAATTCTGCAAATTCAACAGTATGCCGTTCGGACTCTGCAACGCCCCTGGAACGTTCCAGAGATTGATGGAGTGCTGTTTGGGACACCGTAACTTTGAGACCGTGCTGCTATACCTGGATGACGTGATAGTGTACTCCAAGACGTATGAGGACCATTTGAAGCACCTGCCGGATGTATTTGAGTCGTTGTCCCGGTATGGGTTGAAATTGAAGCCTTCCAAGTGCCACCTGCTCAAACAGAAGGTTCAGTACCTGGGGCACATCGTCAGTCTAGAAGGACTAGCACCAGACCCGGAGAAGGTCACCGCCATCCAGAAATGGCCAGAACCGAAGAATCTCAAGGAGGTACGTCAGTTCCTGGGACTGGTCGGGTATTACCGGAGATTTGTAAAGGACTACACCAAGAAGGCACCGCCTTTGCAAGATCTCCTGGTAGGACAGTCCAACAGAGGCAAAAACCCCCCCTTCCAGTGGGGTAAAGAACAGGCTGAGTCCTTTGCAGTGATGAAAGAGATCCTGACTGGCAAAGAAATTCTGGCCTATCCTGACTACAGCCAACCTTTCCTGCTGTACACTGATGCCAGCAACGAGGGACTAGGAGCTGTGTTGAGTCAGAAGCAGTATGGCAAAGAGAAGGTGATTGCCTATGCCAGCAGGAAGCTTCGTCCGACCGAGAGGAATCCGGAAAACTATAGATCCTTCAAGTTGGAGTTCCTGGCCTTGGTCTGGGCCATCACTGAACGATTCAAGCACTACCTGGCCTCCAGTAAGTTCACGGCCTATACTGACAACAACCCCTTGACGCATCTAGAGACAGCCAAGTTGGGAGCCATGGAACAGCGTTGGATGGCCCGACTGTCAAACTATCAGTTCACCATCAAGTACCGGGCAGGCCACAAGAACGCAAACGCCGATGCCCTATCCAGAATGCCTCACCAGTCAGACACTGAAGAAGTGGATGACCTGGAGGAGATTGAGCTACCTGCCTTCCACAGAAATGGAATGGTCCACGAGCAGCGCACCTCCAGGAGGTATCGTGGTAAGACACTAAACCCTTTACCTCATTACAGTTGGAAGTAGACCCAGGACAGCGACCCAGTTGTCAGCCGTATTAAAGAACTGATAACCCAGGAAGGTTCCTCCCTGGAGAAGGACGCTCCTCCGCAAGCCAAGGAACTGTGGAATGAGAGAAGCCGGCTGTTCATCTATAGAGAGAAGCTGTGCCGAAGGTATGTCAACCCCAGGACCCATGAGATGGTATGGCAGATAGTAGTGCCCAAGACAGATATCCAGATGGTGTTGGAGGCCTACCACGATCAAGCGGGGCACTTTGGCTGGAAGAAGCTAGAAACCCTGCTGAAGGGTCGGTTTTATTGGGTTGGAATGCGCAGTTCCATAGAGAGATGGTGCCGGGATTGTGGACCCTGTAGCCTCAGAAGAAAAGACTACAGCAGCCAGAAGGCACCCCTGCAGCCCATCAAGACAACTCGACCTTTGGAGATCGTTGCCTTGGATCACGTCAAGCTGTCACCCAGCAGGTCAGGATACTCCTATGCCTTGACCATGGTGGATCACTACTCCCGGTTCCTGGTGGTCGCCCCCGTCAAGGATCTGATGGCAGAGACTGCGGCAAAGATGTTTCAAGCGTACTTCTGCAGGCCCCATGGATACCCGGAGCAGGTGCTGACGGATCAAGGCCCTGCCTTTGAAGCCGAATTGTTCAAGGAGTTCTGCCATCTGTACGGGTGTAAGAAGATCCGGACTACACCGTACCACCCCCAAACCAATGGGTTATGTGAAAAGATGAATAACATAGTCATCGACCTGTTGAAGACCTTACCGCTAGAGGAGAGAAATCAGTGGCCAGACAAACTACCTGACCTGGTAGATCTGTACAATCACATACCTGTGAGTTCCACCAATTGTATTCCAGCGTACCTCATGAGAGCAAGACCTAGAAAGTTGCCCATGGACCTGGAGCTTGCAGTAGTAGAACCCGAAGCAGATATGTCCACTGAAGACTGGGACACAACGCGACAGGAGCAGTACAGGAGAGTACAGGCCTGTGTCGAAGACAGTCTAAATAGGGTGAGAGATAAGCAGGAAGCACAGTACAACAAGAGTGCACCAGTCGAACCATTGACACCTGGAGAAGTTGTGCTAAAACGAAAAAGGAGAAACCACAAACTTGACGACCAGTGGGAAAGAGAACCTTACACTGTGTTGAATTCCAAATTCGACAATAGGAAAACCTGTCTAATTAGCAAAGACGGAGGAAGAACAACTGCAACGGTATTGAGAGACCATCTGAAGTTGTGCCCAAGTCTGTTGAAGCCCCAGGAGGAAGTGCCTCTCACCGTACCGGAGGAGCCTAAAAAAGAAGTACTCCATACTGACTTAGGAGATTTCCCGGCAGATTGGCCTCAACTAGGTGGAGCTGTAATAATACCTGTGATGCACTTCTACCAACAGCCAGAAGACCCTCCACTGCAAGTAAGACCTGTAAGTACCTCCTGACGAAACTGCAGCAGCGATGAAACGCGCATCGAGGTAACAAGTGAGCCATCCAAGACCACATCCCTATGTCTACAGGTAATATACCTCTCCTTATTGTATACTTTGGCATTGCCTTTATAATATTATCAATAGTATTATCTCTATTCGACCTAATATAGAGACTATAAGGAAGGAATTTACAACTTTTCTATACTAAAAAATATTGTCTATTCCGAACTATAGATCTAGGGTAGAAACAAAATAGTGGTCTGGCTCATAGGTCTCTTCTAATAAACCTCTTGTACTAAAGTTTATGTCCTGTATCCATATGTATGAGAATATTTATACCATAACATATTTTAAAACTTTTGATAAAATAAACTTTTTCCGATATATAAATTACTGTGATCTATTGCTCCCTCCTTGCCTCTATAAGTAATTATGTCCTAATTGGAGGGGATCTCCCTCATCATCCTTAGGCTCTCTCTTTAGTAAGTGCCCCAGAAGAGCCTGCTCAGGAAGAATCCCCGGAAGAAGGATCACTGGCTGAAGAAGAGCAAGAAGGCCCAGCCAATGGTATACTTGCCAGTCCCGTAGAGAGGTTAAGGCAGTATTGCAGTCCACCAACACATAGAGCTGATAGAGTGGAAAATAGCGCAAGCATCCATACTACAGATTACACGTAGGTCATCGCGTAGCACAAAAGGCCAGACCCCTGTCAGGTATAGGGAGTAAATAGAGAAACACTGACAGTATAAATAGTTACCCGTAAGGGTATATATATAAAGGACTCGGTGGCTGAGGACTGTGAGCAGCTCAAAAACTGTCATGTACATAGTTGCACTCCCTGGAGTGCCCCTTAAGTGACCACGGAACAAAAACCCGTTTGGCGTGGCCGAAGACGTGGTCCAGCACCTGGATCACCTATGCCCTGTAGCCACGCCCAGGGCCTACGTTGAGGGTTTTCAGGCGGGTCCCTCATGTTCTTTCACCGGTGAGATGAACACCATTTACTTGAGAAACTCTGAAGATACTTTATATTATTATATTATAATGTTACCTGTAACGTTCAAGAAAAGTGCCTCCCATAAAGGGAAGAAATGTTATTGTTTAACCTGTTTTGAGAAAAATGCTTCAGTCCAGGAGTACTGAGTTTTACTAGGGGAGATGTGGCGCCCTGATGCTTACTGGTGCCACAGAACCCAGAAGGGTGCCTGGAATGGACTTCTCTACAAGAGACCCTCACACATTCACACACCTCCACCCTACCACCTCAGACCAGCAGAGGGAGCCCGTCAGGGATATATATAGGGAGGGTGGAGCCAGGCAGCTCAGTTCAGTTTTAGTTCTGTGTCAGTTTAGTCTCTCAGTCAGAGAGAGAGCGTGCTGACGCTCAGAGAGCAGTGAAGAGGCAGCACACTGGCTGCTGTGCTTAGGCGAGCCAAGGCCTACAGCACGAGGTGAACAATAGTGAGGGCCCTGAGTGTGGCCGAAGGCGAGAGGAGAAGGAAGAAGTAGCGAGGGGGCAGAGGAGCATACCAGGCTCACCCCAGATACATACCGGACACCGGGTCCACACCTACGGGGTCCCTTTATACCCAGTAGGGACCACCGGACACCTGGAGGACTACAGGTCCCAGGTTTACCAAACGCTGACTACAGTACCAGGGCTAGGAGTCACGGAGGCCCCAGCGACCAGGGAGAGTGATCTCCAAGAGAAGGCCCTACCACCAGGTCAGCAGGTGCAAGAGAGAGACAGTAATCAAGCTAGGCCTAGCTCCAGGCAGGTCAGAAGCTTAGCAAGAGGAAGCAACGGATCAGGAGGCCCTACACCTGCTCACTGGGGAGAGTCCAAAAGTGCATCCTTCGCCCGGAGTACCCTGGACCGTGCCTGTATCACCACCAGTAAAGGTACTGAAGCTTACCCCCGTGTGAGTGTCCGTCTTTCCTCCGGGACCGTCCTGCCGTCTCTCACCAGCATCCACCATCTACGCCTACACTGCCCTGGAGCTAGCTCTACCTGTGGAGAGCCACACCATCCCTTCTGCCGTAACACCAGCTCGAGAGGACTGCTCCGCAGCGGCGGCTCCCGTTAGCCGCATTCCACAGGTGGCGTCACGAACTTACTTTAAATCATCTCCCTTTTTGTTGACCACCCTGGGCCACGGACTGGGCCAGCCACCGTGATATCACCCCCAGCATCTACCGGCCCGGCACCGGGTACCCCACAGCCCAGGGGGCGCGTCAATTGCACTTCATGGAGGTGGTAAAATTTGTTTTGTATGATTTGCGTTTATTTGTGAAAAAAAACAGAAATTTGGGGAAAATTTGGAAAACGTCACAATTTTTAAACTTTTAATTTTTATGTTGTTAAACCAGAGAGATATGTCACACAAAATAGATATTAAATAACATTTCCCACATGTCTAGTTTACATCTGTACAATTTTTAGCACACAATTTTTTCTGTTAGGAAGTTAGGGTTAAAAGTTGACCAGCGATTTCTCATTTTTCCAACAAAATTTACAAAAGCTATTTTTTTTTTTAGGGACCACATCACATTTGAAGTGACTTTGGGGGCCTATATGACAGAATATACCCAAAAGTGACACCAAAAACTTCACCCTTTAAAGTGCTCTAAACCACATTCAAGAAGTTTATTAACCCTTCAGGTGCTTCACAGGAACTGAAGCAATGTGGAAGGAAAAAATTAACATTTAATTTTTTTCACACAAATTTTAGTTTAGACCCAATTTTTTTATTTTTACATGGATAACAAGAGAAAATGGACCACAAAATTTGTTGTTCAATTTCTCCTGAGCATGCCGATACCCCATATGTGGGGGAAAACTACTGCTTGGGCGCACGGCAGGGCTCGGAAGGGAAGGAGCGCCATTTGACTTTTTGAACTCAAAATTGAATGGAATAGAAAGCGGACACCATGTCTCGCTTGGAGAGCTCCTTATGTGTCTAAACAGTGGAAAACCCTTACAAGTTACCCTATTTTGGAAACTACAGCCCTCAAGGATTTTAGTTAGGGGTATAGTCAGCATTTTGAACCCACAGGTATGACACAGAATTTGATAACATTAGGTTGTCATATTGAATATGTAAACATTAATGTTGAGAGCAAGTGCTCGCTACTCGAGTTTGCATCGGGTGCTCGGGTATGCACCGAATATCGCAGGTCCTCGAGTGACATGCTTGACGCCCCCAAAAAAAACATGCGGGGATTTCCCATGCATGGCAGGCAATTCCCACATGTTTTTTTTGGATAACAGCCGCAAAACATGTATGGCGGAGACTCGAGCATGTCACTCGAGGATCCCCGATACTCGGTGCATACCCGTGCACCCGATGCAAACTCGGATAGCGAGCAGTTGCTCTTAACACTAGTCATCATATCGTCATTATTTTTTTTTTTACTTTTGAAAAAATCTCAATCCGAACTCCAACCCTAACAGAATCCCAACCCTAACCACTACCCCAACTCTAACACAACCCTGACCACCACTCCAACCCTAACAACCCTAACCCCAAGAGTGATAGGGTTTATCACAGAGATCAAAAGAAACCAATAGCAAAAATTCCCTATTGCTGCTGGGTACTGGCCAACAGATCTTGGCGGACGCAATGTGCATGCACCCGCCATTTTTTTTCAGTAAGATGACGTGGAGGGCCGGGGGATGGAGCAAGAGGGACCGGGGTATGGCAGAGGAATCGGTGGGGTTCGGGGGACATGGGGACATAATTTCTTTCTCTTTTGACATTTATATCATATCAGAAGAGAGAGAAATGATTTTAATAGTGGGCACAGTTTTTTTTTTAGTGATCGCTGTTATTCACTGAATAATGGCAATCATTTGATCGGGAACCGGAAAATCCGGCCCTGATCATGTTCTCCAGGGTCTCAGCTACCCCCGGTAACTGAGACCCCAGAGATTTTCCGAGTCTGGGGGGTGCTGCAGCCTTGTTCCCGATCACCGTTTTAAAACGGCAATGAGGGAATAAGGTCCCTTAAAGGCCACCGTTTTAATGCGTATCGGCAGTCGTTGAGGGGTTAAAAAAATGTAAGAGGAACAACGAGAGACAATAGTGGTCCATGTGGACACTGGTGTAGTCACGTGCAACGCTAAAGTGTCAGCTTTGGATTGCAAATGAAAGAAAAGAGGTCAGTAGTTTTCATTTTGTTATTTTATTACATTTGCAGCTTTGTTTAAACATTTCTTAAAAGTTGTATTACTTATTTAAATGTGTTGTCCTGTGTCAAATTTCCCCTTGAGAAAGCTAATAATCGAAACGCACGTCGAGGCAGCGTGGTGGGCTCATCTTATCCTCCCTCACTATGGGTAAGCCACATTTTGCACATTAAACTGCATATTTCACCTTGGGTCATGGTCACTTGACTGTTATAATGGAATGTCTTTTTAATATTTTTCAATAAACTATCTTTTAATTTTATTGGTGGTTTGTGGCTGCTGAATTTGTTTGTTTGTTCTTCTTTTGTGGTCATAGCTGTATGAGAGTTTTTTTTCCGGGATTAGTTGTAGTTTTGAAGGACACCATTAATTTTACCATAGGGTGTACTGAAAAACGGGAAAACAATTCCTTGTGCGGTCAAATTAAAAAGAAAAATGTTATTATGTAATTTTTTTTTGGGTTCTGTTTATATGGCATTTATTGGGATGTAAAAATTACCTAGCAATATGATTCTCCAGGAATGTACAATTACACTGATAACAAACTTGCATAAATATTTTTTTAATTTAAGTGGTTAAAAAAAAAACTACAAGTTTGCAAAGAAAAGTTTGGTTTGTGTCGACATTAGTGATGAGCAAGCACTAAAATGCTCGGGTACTTGTTGCTCGGGTCGAGCAAATTGAATACTCGGGTGCTCGACCCGAGCAACGAGCCCAATGTAAGTCTATGGGAAATGCGAGCATTTTTCAGGCGGCTCCCCCCGGCAGTCTGCAGAGGGCCTAAAAATTTCTCAAATCGATGGGAACAGTGCTCAAATGACATGGGAACAGCATGGGGATGACCCCTGGAAGCATCTCTGACTCCCAGATCACTGCTGTCAACAACGTGGTCAGAGTATTCTGCCACTTTTACGGACTCACAATAAAACATACAAAAACGAAACCAAAATGGATTTTCCTGGGAAATATGTTAAGGAACATCCTTTCCAGGGTAATGACTTGTATATAAGGCAAAATAAATATCCAAAAACAAAAACACTCCTCCACAACTTGGGCTATGTTCACACGTAGCGTTTTTGATGCGTTTTTGCACTTTTGCATTGCTTTCAACCAAGACAAATGCATACACCAGGAAATGTCATTTTAACATTTTACAACCTTATCTGGCCATGTGGTGTGTGACACATCATCAGACACATGCATACAGTGCTGAAAAGACATGGGAACAGCATGGGGAAGACCTCTGGAAGCATCTCTGACTCCCAGGTCACTGCCTAAAAGTGTGCCCATCATAAGTGATCCTTGGCGCATGCGAAGATGACTCCTGCCATGCACCTGTCATTGCAGGCTTGCAACAATCACCGTCCACGTCCTTGTCCCACTGCAGCGTTCAGTTGTCCCTACCCCTTTCCTTGGAATGCAAGCGCAAGTATGCAAGCAGCCACCCACCCACAGGCTGCAATACTATGCTGCCAAATTTTTGACAGCTGCTTGCCCTTGAAATGTAGCCTTTTAGGGGCAGCTCTTTGCACTTAAAATATGGCCTTTTAAGCTCTTGGAGGCGGAAGCTTTTCACAACCTCATGCCGGCGGCGGCCGGGTGTCCATACTCGGTCCCCAGCCGCCACTATATTTCCCAGTATCGCCTCCGCCTTCCACAAGCACGGGTCCCACAACATTACCCGTGCCCTCCCCAGTGTACTTACTGGGAAGGACCGCCTAACCACAAACACGTGGATAGGTGAATGTGGCCAGGGACGGTATGGAGCCAGTCCACAACTTTTTTTGCTGAGAGTTGTATTTAGCTCAGTGAAAGGACTGGCATAGAGGGAAACCGTATCTACCCTGTGTGTCATTTTTCCCAGGAAGTCCTGTAATTGAGCTTGTTGCAGAAGCAATGGCAGCCCGTCCAAAATCAACTCGCACTTGTCGGTGGTGCTTTGACACACACACATCTTTCTTTGCTCATTTAATTTCTTGAATACAGAGTTGGACAATGGCCTGATCTGTAATGCGTTTTGAGAAATAACATGCATAAGCATGGCCGATCCACATTAAAAATGCAGCTATAGAGTGTCCGGGAACCTTCCCCCACACTTTTCTTAGCCAGGGCTGCTTTTTGGCAGGGTTGGACGGGCCCACTAGAGAACCGGTGACTCCTCCGGCGGGCCCTGGCTTCTCCTTCAGGAGAGTTCATAGTGCCGAGGTGAGGCCATGATGATGATAGAGGCCACCATCTGCTTAGTTTTCTGTCACTTGGAATGCAAGTGCAAGTATGCAGCCAGCCACCCACCCACCCACAGGCCGCAACACTAAACTGCCAGATTTCTGGGCAGCTCTTTGCACTTGAAATATGGCCTTTTAAGCTCTTGGAGGCGGAAGCTTTTCACAGCCTCATGCCGGCGGCGGCCGGGTGTCCATACTCGGTCCACAGCTGCCACTGTTTCTCCCGGTGTCACCTCCGCCTTCCACAAGCACGAGTCCCACAACATCACCCGTGCCCTCCCCAGTGCACTTACTGGGAAGGACCGCCTAATATCAAACACGTGGACAGGTGAATGTGGCCAGGAACGGTACGGAGCCAGTCCACAACTTTTTTTGCTGAGAGTTGTATTTAGCTCGGTGAAAGGACTGGCATAGAGGGAAACCGTATCTACCCTGTGTGTCATTTCTCCCAGGAAGTCCTCTAAAGCTGCTTGCACTGGAAATGTGGCCTGAACATTACTGCTGGTACTTTTCTGTGGGAATTTGCTTGCCTCCTACCAGCCTGGAATATTTCAAGCAAACTATGGTACGATGCCATGGTATTAGCACTGCCCCCAGTACCAGTAGCGAAGCCATCCCCAATTTCCTTCTCAGGAATTTTATTTGGTAGACTGAGTGGCTGCCTAAATACATTTTCTCACAAAGGAGCTGAAGATAGAGTGGCAGTAGGTGCAAGTTTCTCCAGCCTGTTAGATGTTAGAGGGTGAACGGCAGCACATTGGATCAGTGGCTAGCACTGAAGCCTTGCATTGCTGGGATCCTGGGTTCAAATCCCAGCAAGGACAACATCTGCAAGGACTTTGTATGTTCTCCCCGTGTTTGCGTGTGTTTCCTCCTCAGTAAAAATAGAGTGTCCGGTAACCTTCCCACACACTTTTCTTAGCAAGGACTGCTTCTCGGCAGGGTTGAACGGTCACACTAGAGAATCCTCTGGTGTGCCTTGGCTTCTACCTCAGGAGAGTTCATGATAGCACTAACTTTGCAGCTGCTATGGGGCTCTTGAGCGGGTGAGAAAGGTTATCCCTCAGAATCAAATCCTCTGGTGGGCAAAATGTTTTTCAATCTGAAACAGCTTCTCAGTGGGAGTTGTATTTCACCACAGCCATATTCTTTAGCTCAGTGAAAGGACTGGCATAGAGGGAAACCGTATCTACCCCGGCTGTCATTTCTCCATCACCAGGTTCCGTCCATTGTCGCACACGACCATGCCTGGCTGTATGTTCAGCGGTGGGAGCCACAGATCAGGCTGCTGTGTTACAGCTTTCAACAACTCTTCAGCGCTGGGCGGTTTGTCAATTAAGCATTAAGCATGTTATCTTCAGCACAGCCTGTTGCCGCTTGGCCAAGGCACTGCTGCAGTGCTGTCAGCTTGTGACTGATGTAGTCATTTCGGAGATGGAGGAGGAGGTGCATGAGCTGAACAATGTGATTACATTGAGGTTAAATTGGTGACGCTGTTTTTTATACTAAAGAAAGATCCTATTGTTTTGTTTTTTTACGTTATTTTTTAAGACAAATGAATTCACAGGGAAATGTCATTTTACAACCTTATCTGGCAATGTGGTGTGTGACACATCATCAGACACATCCTGTTTTATTTATGATGGAGGGACTCTGAAAGTCATAAACCCTATTTTTAAAGGGCCATCAGACAGCCCTTACTATTCTTAAAAGGCCAGCAGTCAGCCCTCGCTATTGTTAGAGAGCCATCAGCAGGCTATGCTTTGTTGTTCTTATTATTAACAAGTGGGTCTCCTATACTGTTATTGCGTATCCAGTGATTGCAAGGGCTGCCAAAAATTTGGACGCAACCCAATACCCCTTTGAAGAGACATAGAGGAGGGTCTCAGTAAAAAAAATGTTCCCATTATAAAGGAGCGGGTCTCCTATAGTGGTAATGCTCATGCTGTGACTGCAAGGGCTGTCAAAATTTGGGAAAAACCCCACTAAGAATTTCAGACATATAGAGCAGGGCCACAGTAAAGACAAATTCCATTCAGAAAGGAGAGTCTGCTATACAGTTATAGGGTATGCAGTGAATCCAACGGCTGACCAATTTTAGGAAAAACCCCACTAAGAATTTAAAGACACACAGCAGGGCCACAGTAACAAGGTACGACATGTTCCCATTAGAAAGGCGAGGGTCTGCTATACAGTTTTAGGGTATGCAGTGAGTCCAACGGCTGACCAAATTTAGGAAAAACCCCACTAAGAAATTAAAGACACATAGAGCAGGGCCACAGTAACGACAAATTCCCATTAGAAAGGAGAGAGTCTGCTATACAGTTATAGGGTATGCAGTGAGTCCAACGGCTGACCAATTTTAGGAAAAACCCCAAGAATTTAAAGACACATAGAGCAGGGCCACAGTAACAAGGTACGACATGTTCCCATTAGAAAGGATAGAGTCTGCTATACAGTTATAGGGTATGCAGTGAGTCCAACAGCTGACCAATTTTAGGAAAAACCCCACTAAGAATTTAAAGACACATAGAGCAGGGCCACAGTAACATGGTACGACATGTTCCCATTAGAAAGGAGAGGGTCTGCTATACAGTTATAGTGTATGCAGTGAGTCCAACGGCTGACCAATTTTAGGAAAAACTCCACTAAGAATATAAAGACACGTAGAGCAGGGCCACAGTAACAAGGTACGACATGTTCCCATTAGAAAGGAGAGGGTCTGCAATACAGTTATAGGGTATGCAGTGAGTCCAATGGCTGACGAATTTTAGGAAAAACCCCACTAAGAATTTAAAGACACATAGAGCAGGGCCACAGTAACAAGGGACAACATGTTCCCATTAGAAAGGAGAGGGTCTGCTATACAGTTATAGGGTATGCAGTGAGTCCAATGGCTGACCAATTTTAGGAAAAACCCCACTAAGAATTTAAAGACACATAGAGGAGGGCCACAGTAACGACAAATTCCCATTAGAAAGGAGAGAGTCTCCCATAGTGTTGGCCTATGCAGTGAATGCAAGGGCTGCTAAAAATTTGGAGGCACTTCAACGACCCTTGGAAGAGACGTGGAGGAGGGCCTCATAAAAAAATGTTCCCATTAGAAAGGAGCGGGCCTCCTATACTTGTAATGCCCATGCACTAAGTGTATGGGCTGACAAACATTTACCCCTGGGGGGTATACATGAACATACTGTATAAAAAAAATTTTTTACGGGCATCATAAACACCCTTTAACCCCTTTACAGCCCATGACGTATTAATACGCGTCTGTGCCCTGGGACTTAAGAGCCTGACCCGTATTAGTACGTCATGGCAATCGCGCGCGCACACAGGCTGTGCGGGCGCGATCGCCGCCGGGTGTCAGCTGATTGTCACAGCTGACATCCGGTACTATGTGCAGGGAGCGGTCCCGCACTGCTCCCGGCACATTAACCCCCGCAATGCTGCGATCGAAGTCGATCGCAGCATTGCGGTGGCAAGGGGGGAGGTGATCGCAATACTCACCTCCTCTTCCGGCCTCCAGCGCTGTTGTCGTCATGACAACATCCGGGTCATCAGACAGCAGGAAGATTGTTTGGTCATGCGCAGTGCATGACCAAACAATCTTCTCACTGTGCAGCGCTGACTTCCTACATGGCACAGGGATGGTGCTCCATCCCTATGCTATGCAGGCGATCAGAATAAAAAAAGTGAAAGTCCCATAGTGGGACAAAGTAAAAAAGTAAAAAAAAACTTTCAGAAAGTGAAAAAAAAATAAAAAAAATTATAAAAATATAAAAAAAAAAATAAAAAAATAATCCACCAAAAATAAAAATATAATGTACCCATCAATAAATATTATTATGAAAAAAAAAAACAAACAATAAAGGTACACATATTTGGTATCGCCGCGTCCGTAACGACCTGACCTATAAAACTGTCTCACTAGTTAACCCCTTCAGTGAACACAGTAAAAAATAAAAATAAAAAACAAAGCAAAATACAATGCTTTATCATCATACTGCCAAACAAAAAATGGAATAACACGCGATCAAAAAGATGAATGTAAATAAAAATGGTACCACTGAAAACGTCATCTTATCCTGCAAAAAACAAGCCACCATACAGCTCCATCATCCGAAAAATCAAAAAGTTATAGCTCTCAGAATAAAGCGATGCAAAAAAATAATTTTTTCTATAAAATAGCTTTTATTGTGTAAAAGCGCCAAAACATAGAAAAACGATATAAATGTGGTACCGCTGTAAACGTACTGACCCGAAGAATAAAGCTACCTTATCAATTTTACCACACGCGGAGTAGAATAAAAAATTTTAAAAAAAAACCATTTCCTGAATTGTTGGTTTTTGTTTATTCTGCCTCCCAAAAGCTGTAATAGAAAGCGATCAAAAAATGTCACGTGCCTGAAAATGGCACCAATAATAACGTCAAATCATCCCGCAAAAAACAAGCCATCACATGACTCTATCGGCCAAAATATGGAAAAATTATAGCTCTCAAAATATGGCGATGCAAAAACTAGATTTTACAAAATATGTGTCTTTTAGTGTGTGACAGCTGTCATTCATAAAAACCCGATATGATTCTGGTATCTCTGTAGTCGCACCGACCCGAAGAATAAGGTCATCTAATCACTAATACCACACTAGGAACGGCGTCAAAAATAAACGCTAGGGCTGGGGTTGGGGTTAGGCTTGTGCTAATGTTAGGGTTGGGGTCAGGGTTGGGCTAGGGTAGGGTTATGGTTGGGTTTTTTTTTTTTCAAAAGTAAAAAAAAAAAAAAAAAAGATGACGATATGGCAACTAGTGTTGAACACAAGTGCTCGCTACTTGAGTTTGCATCGGGTGCTCGGGTATGCATTGAGTATCGCGGGTGCTCGAGTCTCCGCCCCATATGCTTCACGGCCAAAAAAAACTTGCGGGGATTGCCTGCCATGCACGAGCGATCCCCGCATGTTTTTTTGGGGGTGTCTAATAACCGTGATACATGCGGGCGGGGACTCGAGCATTTCACTTGAGCACCCGTGATACATGGTGCATACCTGACTACCCGATGCAAACTCAAGTAGCGTGCACTTGCGCTCAAGACTAATGACAACTTATGATGACCTAATGTCATCAAATTCTGTGTCGCACCTCTGGGTTCAAAATGTTCACTATGCCCCTTGATAAAATCCTAGAGGGGTGTAGTTTCCAAAATGGGGTCACTTGTGGGAGGTTTCAACTATTTAGGCACATCAGGGGCTCTCCAAACGCGACATGGCGTCCGCTCTTGATTCCAGCCGATTTTGCGTTCAAAAAGTCACACAGTGCTCCTTCCCTTCTGAACTCTGCTGTGCGCCCAAACACTGTATTTTCCCACATATGGGGTATTGGCGTACTCAGGAGAAATTGCACAAAAGTTTTTGGGGTCCATTTTCTCCTCTTACCCTTGTGAAAATAAAAAAATTGGGGCTAAAACATCATTTTTGTGGAAAAAGTTTGATTTTTTTATTTTCATGACTCCATGTTATAAACTTCTGTAAAGGACTTGGGGATTCAAGGTGCTCACCACACATCTAGGTAAGTTCCCTGAGGGGTCTAGTTTCCAAAATGGTGTCACTTATGGGGGGTTTCCACTGTATAGGCAAATCAGGGGCACATCCGCTAATTATTCAAGCAAATTTTACAATCAAAATGTCAAAAGGCGCTCCTTCCCTTCCGAACCCTGCTGCGCACCCAAACAGTGGTTTTCCCCCACATATGGGGTATCTGCTTACTCAGGAGAAATTGCACAACAAACTGTATGGTGCAATTTCTCCTGTTACCTTTATGAAAATGCAAAAGTGGGGGCTGAAAAACATTTTTGTGGGAAAAATGTGAAAATTTTATTTTTACGGCTCAATGTTATAAACTTCTGTGAAGCACCTGGGGCTTAAAGGTGCTCATCACACATCTAGATAAGTTCCCTGAGGGGTCTAGTTTCCAAAATGGTGTCACTTGTGGGGGGTTTCCACTGTTTAGGCACATCAGGGGCTCCCCAAATGCAACATGGCGTCCGCTAATTATTCAAGCAAATTTTACATTCAAAAAGTCAAATGGCGCTCCTTCCCTTCCGAACCCTGCCGTGCGCCCAAACAGTGGTTTACCCCCACATATGGGGTATCTGCTTACTCAGGAGAAATTGCAGAACAAACAGCATGGTGCAATTTCTCCTGTTACCTTTATGAAAATGCAAAAGTGGGGGCTGAAAAACATTTTTGAGGAAAAAATGTGAAAATTTTATTTTTACGGCTCAATGTTATAAACTTCTGTGAAGCACCTGGGGGTTCAAGGTGCTCACCACACATCTAGATAAGTTCCCTGAGGGGTCTAGTTTCCAAAATGGTGTCACTTGTGGGGGGTTTCCACTGTTTAGGCACATCAGGGGCTCCCCAAATGCAACATGGCGTCCGCTAATTATTCAAGCAAATTTTACATTCAAAAAGTCAAATGGCGCTCCTTCCCTTCCGAACCCTGCCGTGCGCCCAAACAGTGGTTTTCCCCCACATATGGGGTATCTGCTTACTCAGGAGAAATTGCACAACAAATTTTGGGGTCCATTTGTTACTGTTACCCCTGCGAAAATAAAAAAATTGGGTCTAAAGTAACATTTTTGTGAAAAAAGTTAAATGTTAATTTTTTTCTTCCACGTTCCAAAAATTCCTGTGAAGCACCTGAAGGGTTAATAAAGTTCTTGAATATGGTTTTGAGCACCATGAAGGGTGCAGTTTTTAGAATGGTGTCACTTTTGGGTATTTTCTGTCATAAAGACCCCTCAAAGTGACTTTAAATATGATGTGGTCCCTAAAAAAATTGCTTTGTAAATTTTGTTGGAAAAATGAGAAATCACTGGTCAACTTTCAACCCTTATAGCTCCCCAATAAAAAAAAATTTTGGTTCCAAAATTGTGCTGATGTAAAGTAGACATGTGGAAAATGTTATTTATTAACTATTTTGTGTGACATATCTCTCTGATTTAAGGGCATAAAAATTCAAATTTTGAAAATCGCTAAATTTTCAAAATTTTTGCCAAATTTCCATTTTTTTCACAAATAAATGCAAGTGATATCGAAGAAATTTTGCCACTATCATGAAGTACAATATGTCAAGAAAAAATAATCTCAGAATCAGGGGGATCCGTTGAAGCGTTCCAGAGTAATTACCTCATAAAGTGACAGTGGTCAGAATTGTAAAAATTGGCCTGGTCAAACCATGTGCAAACCACCTTGGGTTGTAAAGGGGTTAAAAAAATTATGTGGGTGTTGCATCACGGACCACGGTCACCCTGGTGATATGGTGGTGGAGGATGAGGAGATGGAGGAGGACAAGAGCAAATAGCCCAAATCAGGAAGCGTATACCCATGTGTGGGTGTGAAAAGGTGCATGAGAATACACCTCCCAAGAAAAGACACTGGATTTGAGCTTAAGTTGCGCTGCTATCATTCGGTGGTGTTGAGAAGTCTGGCCCAATCCAGCCCTTGTTCATTTTTATAAGAGTCAGCCTGTCAGCATTTTCAGTTGACAGGCGGATGCGCTTATCAGTTATAATTGCACCAGCGGCACTAAAAACCCGCTCTGATAAAACGCTGGCGGCAGGGCAGGCCAGGACCTCCAAGGCATAGAGAGCCAGTTCATTCCACATATCCAGCTTGGATACCCAATAATTATAAGGCACAGAGGAATCACGCAGGACGTTGGTACGGTCTGCAAGGTACTCCCTCAGCATCTTCCCAAACTTTGCACTCCTTGTGAGAGTACCCCGCGTCTCAGGGCCTGTGCGATGGGAGGGTCTGAGAAAACTCTCCCAGAACTTTGACAGTGTTTCCCTGCCTCTGCTGGATTGAAGTTGTGTCTCTCTCACCTGTACTCCTTGGTTGTCCAATGAAGTGTGCCCTCTGCCGCCAGCATTTTCAGATGGGAATTTTTTTAATAGTTCCGCAACAAGGGCCTTCTGGTACAGCCCCATTTTTGTAGACCTGTCTGCCTCAGGAATAAGAGATATAAAGTTCTCCTTGTAGCATGGGTCTAGAAGTGTCACCAACCAGTAATGACTGTCACCCAAAATTTTGAGAACGCGAGGGTCATGGGAAACGCAGTGTAACGTAAACTCAGTCATGCGTGCCAGACTACTAACAGGCGAGACTTCCGTGTCCTCACCAAGAGGATGACTGAGCATGCTCTCCTCCTCCTCCTATCTGTCCTCTGGCCATCCACGCTGAACAGACGGTATGACAGCTGTGCAGGTAGTACCGTCTATAGTGCATGAAACTAGCTCCTGTTCTTCCTCCTCCTCCTCCTCTTCCTCATTGTGACTCAATCCACGTTGGGATGAGATGAGGCTTGGCTGTGTGCAATCACCCTGTATGGTTCCTTGCTCCATCTCATCGTGCTCCGCCTGCAATGGATCCTCTTTGATTGCGAGCAGAGAGCGTTTCAGAAGACAGAGAAGCGGGATGGTGACGCTAATTATGGCGTCATCGCCGCTCACCATCTTGGTGGAGTCCTCAAAGTTTTGGAGGATGGTACATATGCCTGACATCCATGTCCACTCCTGAGGTCATATGTGTGGAGTCTGAACTGAATACCAACGGCCTTGTTGATGCTGGTACTCAACTGCCCTCTTCTGCTCACAAATCCTTCCCAACATCTGCTGTGTAGAGTTCCAACGCGTGGGGACATCACACATCAGTCTGTGAGCCGGAAGCTGCAAACGCTGCTGAAACACTGCAAGGGCGGCGGAAGCTGTAGCTGACTTTTTAAAATGGGCACACAGGCGGCGTACTTTAACAAGCAGATCCGGCAGCTCCGGGTAGGATTTGAGAAACCGCTGAACCATGAGGTTAAGCACATGGGCCAGGCATGGTACGTGTGTGAGCTCGCCTCGCCTCAGAGCCGCCACCAGGTTCCGGCCATTGTCACACACGACCATGCCTGGCTGTAGGTTTAGCGGTGTGAGCCACAGATCTGCCTGCTCTTTCAGAGCTGTCCACAACTCTTCAGCATTGTGCGGTTTTTCACCTAAGCATATTAGCTTCAGCACAGCCTGTTGCCGCTTGGTCGAGTCAGTGCTGCAGTGCTTCCAGCTTGTGACTGATGTGGTCATTTCGGAGATGGAGGCTGAAGAGAAGGAGGAGGCTGAGGAGGATGAGGTGAAGGAGTTGTAGACCGTGGGGGCAACCCTGATTGACCTAGGGCCCGCAATCCTTGGCGTCGGGAGGACATGTTACGTCCCAAGGTCCGACTGGGTCCCGGCTTCCACTATGTTAACCCAGTGTGCCGTCAGCGAGATGTACCGTCCCTGCCCACAAGCACTTGTCAACATGTCCGTGGTTAGGTGGACTTTACCAGTAACTGCGTTGTTGAGAGCACGGCTAATGTTTTGGGACACGTGCTTGTGTAATGCGGGGACGGCACACCGGGAGAAATAGTGGCGGCTGGGGACTGAGTACCGAGCACCCAGGGACGGCCGCCGCTATCAGGTTGCGGAATGCTTCCGTCTCCACGAGCCTAAAAGGCAACATTTCGAGCTCAAGCAGTCGTGAAATGTGAGAATTTAGTAGTGTGGCCTGTGGGGCGTTGGCTGCATATTTGCGCTCGCGTTCCAAGGACTGGGGTATTGACAACTAAACGCTGCGCTGGGTCAAGGACATGGACGTACTTCCTGATGCTGCTACTTGAGAGTGTGCAACGACAGGTGCAGGGCAGGAGGCGTCTTCGCATGCACCATAGACAGGGGATTGGCTTGCATGCACAACAGCGGAAGAAACAATGGTGCCACCCGCAGACACTGTTCCTGGACCCTGGGGTTTGGCCCACAAAGTCGGGTGCTTTGCTGCCATGTGCCTAATCATGCTGGTGGTGGTCAGGCTGGTCGTTTTGCCACCCCTGCTGATGCTGGCCTGGCAGGTGGTGCAAATGGCCTTTTTGGGGTTATCGGCAGAGTCTTTAAAAAACAACCAGACTCGGGAAGACCTAACAGTTGTACTGGCAACTTCCTTCGTGTTGGTGTTACGGGGAACGGTTGCCTGCCTTCTGTCTGCGGCCACCACACTGCTTCTTCCTGCCTTTTGGGGTGCTCTGCCTCTCTCCCCCTGTGTGCTGCTGTCCTCGCTCTGCATGTCCTCCTGCCAGGTTGGGTCAGTTACTATATCATCCACCACCTCGTCTTCCACTTCCGCACCCTGGTCCTCCTCCTGACTTTCTGTCAATTGTGTCTCATCATCGTCCACCTCTTGTGACACTTTCCCACCGTCGCCTTCGTGTGACCGTGGCTGCTCAAATATTTGGGCATCGCTACACGCGATCTCCTCTTGCACCACTTCAAGTGGACTGGACGAGAGGCCCGAATCTATAAATGGAAAAGTGAACAGCTCTTCAGAGTGTCCAAGTGTGGGATCAGTTGTCTCGGGGTACTCGGCATGGTGGGAGGAAGGAGGATCAGGGTGAGGAATATGCGGTCCAGACTCACGGCTACTGAGACTTGACCGTGTGGAAGACAGGGTGGTGGTGGTGGTGGCTAAGTGACTGGAAGCATTATCTGCTATCCAACCAACAACTTTTTGACACTGCTCTGGGTTCAATAGTGGTGTGCTGCGGTCCCCTAGAAATTGGGACAGGAAGGTCAGGCGAGAAGATGTGGGTGTTTGTTGTGGCACAATTTCGGCTTGCCCACGGCCTTGTCCTCGGCCTCTGCATGCACCATTACCATCACGTCCAGTTCCCCATCCCTTGCCACGTGCCTTGCCCATTTTAAATGAAGGACAGTATCTTCCACGCTCACTACAAACGACTGAGTTTGGAGCAAACTTATATGTGATCCGTATTATGGAGAAAACAGAGTTTTAAATACCTGGCCTGTAGGTAAGTAGTTTGAACAGCAAACTGCGGTGAATTGCTTCACTGACACACTAAAGGAAATTTTTAATAGAGGCCAGAAATGGCAGTATTTTCTGACAACGTATATGTGATCCGTTTGACGGAGAAAGCACAGTTTTAAATAGCTGGATTTCTAGCGCTCTATTATGGAAAGGACCTGGCTGTATTCTGCAGTGCCAACAAGCAAATGGCGCAGAAAAAATGGTGTTCTCTGGATTGCTTTTTAAGCAAATAATGAGGATTAAGATCCAAAGAAAAGTATTCCTGGCCCCTGAGCCCTGGGCCTTTGTATAGAAATATCTAACAGCAGCAGAAGGCAGAATTGAAATGGAGCTTCTTGTGCTATATGCACTGTAGTCTGCTATATACACTGCCTGCCTATATACCCTGCCTGCCTGATATCTCTGCAGATGGATTAGTCCTCAGAAGGACTGTTTGTTAAGATGGATATGTGTAATGTACAGTTTTTCTCCCTACACTACCTAATACACAAGCAAATCTGTCCCTGACGCAGCAGCACTTCTCTCCCTACACAAGCAAATGGCGCAGAAAAGCGGTGTTCTCTGGATTGCTTTTTAAGCAAATAATGAGGATTAAGATCCAAAGAAAAGTATTCCTGGCCCCTGAGACCTGGGCCTTTGTATAGAAATATCTAACAGCAGCAGAAGGCAGAATTGGAATATCTACCTACATATATGTAATATTGCGTAAAGGGTTTAACAATTCTTATGTAACTCCAAGACCACTGTGTTTTTACTTGATCTAATGTTGAGCACTAAAGGTCTGTACAGTTCTCTAGTTTTGCTTTAGTAGAATCGCAAGGAGTTTGGGTATTACATCTGAAATATAGACCTTTAAGGGTGGGAACAACACAGTTCCCCTTACATGGGGGGTGGTAATTTAAAGTTGTCAATTTATTCATTCATTTTCAGCATTCCAAAAACATGCCTTGTAATTTCATAGGGATTGCAAGTATTTACGAAAAGCAACTTAAACTGATGCCAGTAAAGATGACAGGTCTTTAAAGGATTTATCATTCAAGTGTACCTGTCCTTTCATGTGGTTTTTCAGAATAAGCCATTATATATGTGTACATTAGGAATTTCACTATTTCTGGCCATTTTATGACTCTCTCACTAATTTTCAGTTATCTCTGAGCTAGTGAGTGATGGCTAGTTACTATGATGCCTTACATAGTCAATAAACAGAGACATAAAAGGTCCTCTGCTATTTGTTCAGGAGCAGCAGCATGGAGGACATAATACAACAGTATTAAGCAGTAAAGATGCGAATCCAGCACTGGGGTGAGATAAAACACTTAGAAAGCTTCAGCATGTCTCTGTGAGTGTTTCTGTTGCTCTCACTTTGCTCATGAGTTCTAATCCTTCAGTTTGCTCATGAGTGGAGAATGATTTCTAGAGGTAGGAGGGTAGGAGAAGTGGCTCACTAGTGGAGAAAAGAAGCATATTTCTCTGATAAGATATATTGCACAATTTTTTATATCCACTTGTACTATTGATTTCTGCAAATTTATTTGAAATGATATATTAGTGACCATTTCAATCATCTCTCTATAATACTAAATCTGATTCTCATCTTCCACGGTAACTATAGAGAGAAACACATAAAAAGATCCCTGAAATTCTAAACATATTAATCTAATTATAATATCCCATATATTGCACATAGCAATGTCCGGAAGAACAGATGTAGGAAATTCCATTTTTCCTCAACAGAGAAATAATCCTAATTAAGAAATAGCCATGTCGGTTTAGTTCTATTCTTTGCCTGAGTCACCTGCAGAGGTGAAGATGTGACTTCCTGGGCCCTCCAGCTACTTACATGCCACTATAATAAACTATGACAAGCTTATCTTTCATTATACAGATGCATTCATATATTTTATAATATATAGACATTACTAGATAATACAAAATATATTCAACTGTATAATGGCAGAGATTTATCAATGCAATGCAGCCGCAAAATGTCCTGAGACTGTTACAAGTGACCTGCTCTATAGCAATGAGATAGATGAACCCTTTATGGAGGGCATAATACAACAGTATTAAGCAGTAAAGATGTGAATCCAGCACTGGGTGAGATAAAACACTTAGTAGAAAGCTTCAGCATGTCATGTTCAGCATAGATTTATTTAGCGCTGTTGGAGGTTTACATTTAAATTATTGTGTAATTTCTAGAATTTTTCTTTGCAATTCAAAGAAATCTAGAAAAAAATTCTTACTGTCCTCTTTTCACACCAAATAACCTTTTAAATAACTTCTTCGGGTTATTACAGTTGTGTGCATACCTAATATGTATAGTTTTTTTGTGTTATATGCATGTAATAAAATATATTTTATATAAGAAAAAATTGATTTTTGAGGATTTTTTTTTGTCATGGGGACTTTTTATTTTAAAATTACTTTTTTAGTTTTTGAAGATGTTTTATGCATATTTAGATTTTTTGCATAATTTTTCCCCAAAAAGATCATAAAAGATCTCTGGTAACATTTTTTTTCCTTTCATTGATTTCTTTTTTTTTAGCCTCCTGCTGCGCCAGATGTCACTGACAGAGTTGAACTATGTATGATAGCTCTGCTATGCCAAGAACAGACCTGCTGATGTTATTACCAGGTCCTACAAAAGCATTGGTAAAAGCGCTATGTAGGCGGCAAAAGGCAAGACAAGAGAGGTGATAAATGGCTACTATCTTCTCCTAAGGGTCTGTGTTACATGCACGCCGCTTAAGTTCAGATAGGGGCGAGACCAGTTACATGAATTTGTTGGAATCCAGGGGGAACCGTTACTCAGGGCGACCATAGGCTGCAGCTTCTCTCAGGCACACGATAGATTCAGTTGCTGACCAGACACATCGGACAAGAGTCTTCATAAAAGATAGAACAGTAACATTTAATGAGACACGGCCAGTGCAATGCAAATGTCTCTTTGAGCAACAGACTCCAGTAATAACAGTACAGTCTCCTTTGCAGCACAGCAGTACACAGTCTATTATCTGGTAGCACAGTACAGGACAGTTTTAATGCATACACAACCACAGGCTTTACTTTCACAAGGACTCAATAATACACAGCATTCTTTATCCAGCATGGAGATGGAATGGGGTAAAGGGTGTGATGAGGGAGAAGATCTCTATGACACGATTCCTTCCAGTCCTTATCTTCCTGGCCGATAATACTCCACACTGTTAGCTCAGGGAGTCTAACTGACCTTTGTTTAGCTTCCCTCCTGACCTGAATTCTGTCCCCTTGCCTTCTGTGAGGTACAGATCATAAGCTACCTTTCTCTTCGGCTCCGGCCAGACAGTAAACAACTTCCCCACAATCCCCCTGGGGCTCTGCTAAAACACTCCCCTTCTTCTGTGACTGTGTTAACCCCTCTAGTTGCTGCATGCTTCTGGAGCACAACATTTCCTGTCTCCCGTGCTTGGGTTACTTCTAATAGTTGCTGAATGCTTTTAAAGCAACAGCACTACTTCTGCATGTCACATCTGTACCTGACAGCCGGGGACCGGACCTTCTCCAATTACTTTGCAGGTGTAGAAGCTTTATTCCCATGCCACAAATGTACAGTGGCTCAGGGTTAATGCCCAGGACCAAGCGACATAAATCTGGGTATCTCGTTAAAGTCCTGTGGTTTTCCAACTATTGCAAAACTACATTTCCCTTCACCCCCCAATGACATGCGTTTTGGTTGCATATTCCAATTAATGTCAAGAATGTATAAGATATAGCCATACCCCTTAGTAAAGCCTTGCCACCTGTCAGCAGAAAATGAAAGTGATCAGGATTTCCTGTGTTCTCAGCAAGATTTCTCCAAATTCTTCCAGCCATAATGCATTTTATTGGCATCAGCAACATTGCCAAATCACTGCATGCCAAGGTGCCCATATTAGTGCCACACTGTTGCAATGGGTGTTGGAGACAAACAATATGTATTTTATCACTGCAATTGATCACATGTAAGGTTACAGTCTCTACATAAGGTAGAAGCTTGGTGGTTACTCTCACATTTGGTTGGTGTAGTCTTTTGAAGAAAAAAAACAATCAATTCTTTAGTTGAGATCTGGTGTCTCTTGTCCAAACCCACATGCAGGAAAGAATATAAGGGAGGCTCCTCTCTTCTACAGCATACCCCAACCCGGTGTTAATTCACAGGGTTGTACCAGCCACTTGTCTTGGATGTCAAAACTCCTCTAGGTCTGCAGTAATTAGCCACTATCAGTTTCCCCCAGCAATATATATCTTGAAGGATGCACGCCATTCACTCTTGCTATATTTACAGAGAATAATTCCTTTTAACACAGTGCAGGTCAACAGTCCACAAAAGTACATGTGAACGGCACCTTAGATTATAATGGGTACGTGTGTTATCCGTGAAGAAAATGGATACAACACGTACTCTAATCACGGGCATGTGGAGGAGGCCTTAAAGTGTACCCGGAAAAAAAATGTTTTAAAAAAAAGTATAAAAAAAATAAATTCAAAATATAGAAATTCAAATATCCCTCCTAAATTTCTCCCATTAAAAATAAACAATTTAATAAAAAAAAATTATAATGTTTGGACTCATCATTTCAAATA
Source organism: Phyllobates terribilis (assembly GCF_046119375.1). Lineage (NCBI taxonomy): Eukaryota > Metazoa > Chordata > Amphibia > Anura > Dendrobatidae > Phyllobates > Phyllobates terribilis. The sequence goes on from NW_027362762.1 coordinate 106,894,665, forward strand.
AAGTTTAATCTTTCAAAATATAAAATTATTAAAACCACACTTTAAAGGTCTAAAAGAAGAAAGAAAAAAAAAATACCAGAATGGGTACTTTTCTGTCTCCACATTTCCCCCTAAAACAATTAAAAAGTATCTAAATATCATATATTTATCCGAAAATGGTATCAATGAAAATGCCTCAGAGTGAAAAAACAAGCCCTCATCCAGCTCAGAAAAAGTTCTCAGAAAGTAGTATAAAAAAATATATTTTTTTGTTTACAAGTTTGACATGTTTTTCACCACTAAAATAACGATAAAACTGGAATAGTTTGGTATCGAACTCTGAAAGCCATTCATAACTATGAATAAATGAATGAATAAATGCCATAAAAACGCCCAAATAATTGCGGAATTTTGAGGGGTAGAAATTTTATCGCACTTGAAATTGTTTTTCCATTTATTAGTACGTTATACGGCAAACTGAATAGTGTGATGCAGAACTAATTTGTCCTGCGGAAAAAAAGAAAACCCTAACATGGCTACATCGACAGAAAAATAAAAAAGATATGACTCTTGGAACAAGGAGAGGAAAAGCGTAAGCACAAAAATTTAAAATTTCTGGGTTGCTGAAGGGTTAATTGGGCTGTTAAAGGGTTAACTGGGTTATCTTCACCTCCATTTCCTTTCTTTGTTTACAAGCGTTGCTGTTGGTTACAGATACAAGTATTTGGGAAGACAACAAATACTAAACAAAAAGGACAAACAATATGTACAGGATACAGTGTTTGTGCAATTGTAATTGCAGAATCCAGCACCTGTGAGTTTACCTTTAAATGACAGTAAGCTGGTCAGAGCTCAGCGTATGATGGAGAACCTTTTATTATATATATGACGCGACCCCTGGGCCATGGGGTACTCGGTAGCCAGGCCGGTCGGTGATGGGGGATGTCACAGTGGCAGTAACCCTGTCCGTGACCCAGGGCGGTCAATAAAAGGGAATTATAGTTTTTATAGTTTAATGTTCGTGATGCCACCTGTGGTATGCGGCTATATGAGCCGCCGCTGCGATGCAGACCCTCTGGAGCTGATGGTGACGCAGCAGAGTTGGTTCAGCTCTCCACAGGTAGAGCTTAGCTCCAGGGCAGTAAGTGATGATTAATGAGGTAGACGTTGCTGTGCAGTGTAGTGCAGGTGATGGCGCAGATAATAATTCTAGAACACAGTGGGGTGCAGTCTTCAAGGTTTACTCACAGTTGTTGAACTCCAGGTTACCAGGACCAGGGTAACCTCCCACGCCGTCCTGTGCTCACCAAGGCAGGGGTTCAGCAAACTCCCAGGTGTTTCAAGAGTACCTAACGGGACCCCGGTCTGTGTGCCTTCCTCAGTCGTCTTCCTGCACTGGCTCTCACCCTCCTGCCCTGCGCCTCGCAACCAGTGTCCCAAGCCGGTAACCTTGGATTTTGGCTGGCAACCTGCAGTCCCCTGAATCCTATGTGGCTACCTTTTTAGCGATTTAGTTGTGGTTGTGAGCAGCTGCACCCTGAAAGTGCAGTAGCCTCCGGTTTCTAGATGAGGCTTGTAGTTCTCCACTAGTTAGGGGCCAGTCCCCTTTGCGGCTTGATCCCTCCACGTTCCTGCAGATTCGGGCGCATGGGTGGCTTCTGCACTCACCGTGCCCTTGGGATCCCCTCACTTCTGGAGCCTTCCTTTGCTCCCTGCCTCTTCCAGCCAGTCCTCCTGGGCCTCTCAATCTAGGCCTTCTCCTCTGAGCAGAGCTCCTGCTCCCATTACTTCTCCTCAGACTAAACTCTCTTTCCCAAGATGGTTCCCCTTTTTATACTCCTACTCAAGTGCTCCCCTGTACTACTTCCTCGACCCACACCCACTACATGCTTCCACCCTCCAGCTAGGGACCAGGGACTGTGCTCTCCCTCAGGAGCAATCTCGCCCTTCCCTACTGAAGTGGAGTGTGTTGGATGCAGGTGTGTGGGTCCCAGATAGTACTCCTTCGTTACCTGAGAGTGGGGTACCACACCTCTGGGTGAGATGCAGTACCTCTGTGGCGACTGAACCCACAGGGGCGCCACATATATGTGGTCAGAGCTGCCACAACATGTCAGAGAAACAAGATTCTGTGTTTCAGTTCATTTGTGAAAGTGTTTATTGTTTGCCTATTTGGATTTTAGCTTTTTCCTGACTTTGCCTGCCCTGACCTCTACTTATCTGTCAGCTTGAAATTACTCTGCCAGCCCTCACCACGTATTTGGATGACCACGCTTCCTGAGTCTGTGGATGTCGGACTGCACTCAGATGACATCCGAGTGCAGTCCGATGTTTCACATGCACCCATAGACTTGATCCAAATTCCGGAGCCGCTCATAGCATGCTGCGATTTTTTCTCATACCAAGTTGGCATGAGAAAACAATTGCTGATCTGCACTGCCCCATAGTATAACATTTATCCAAGTGTTATCCGATAAAACATTAGAGAGCACTCTCGTCCGTGTTATATAGACATGTGAGCGAGCCCTAATACTGACACTGTCCAAAGGCTTTAAAGGGTTTGGCAGTTATATCCTATCTATAGGATAGGGGATAACTTCCTGATTGCTGGGGGTCCGACCGCTGGGACCCGCATCGATCCCAAGAGTCCTGTGTGAATGGAGCAGAGGTCAATCATGCATACTACATTCAATTCATTCTTATAGAAGCACCATAAACCAGCCGAGTGCAGCGCTCTGCTATCTCTGGCGATCCCATTAAAAATGAATGGAGTGGCAGTGCACACGATTGACCACAGCTGACTGACCACCGCTCAGTTCACATGGGGCTCTTCAGAACCCCAGTTATCAGGGTCCCAGTAGTTGGGAAGTTATCCCTTATCCAAAGAATAGGGGATAACTTCTGAATTTGAGACAAACCTTTATTCCAACATGTATTACATATTTATATGATATTAGAGGGATTCGTCATCTGATTTGTACAACCTGAACCACAAGCATTATGAATCAGACATTTGCTGCTTTATTTTAACCATTGTATGTCTTAGACCATGTTCACACTTGCAGTATTTGGTCAGTATTTTACATCAGTATTTGTAAGCCTAAACCAGGAGTGGGTGAAAAATACAGAAGTGGTGACGTGTTTCTATTATAATTTTCCTCTGATTGTTCCACTCCTGGTTTAGGCCACATTCATATTGAACGTGTGAACGTGGCCTTACTTTTAAACACTTCAGCGTTTCAGAGAAAACATACTTTGATAAGTCGAGAGGGGACTAGCCCAAGGGAGGTCCCCAGTGGCTTTTCCCCGCCCCATCCCCTTGACTGACAGGTCTCTCCTTATGGGTGTGCACAGAGTAAAACATGCTGGGCTGAGATAACACAGCTAGTGGTTCACGCAGCATGAATGAGAGGACAGGTTCCCTTTAATACAAATACATTGATGAGAGTCAGTTGGGAAGAAAAAGGATTGGTGAATAAATATCCACTGTGACCATATCTACTGTGACATCAGTGTACATACCAATTGTACCATTCATTATCCAAAAAGATGAAAGGCTTGAAAGAATTTCCCATACGGCTGTGATACAGAAACTGACATTTCATGCTGATTCAGGCAACTTGTGCAGCATATAACTAAGAGGATAATGACAAATTCTGGGGACACCAGTTACACATAATTGTACAATTGGAGTAGGAAGAGGAGGTCGGCCATGATAACTAACAGCTTCCAGATGTACAGTAAAGGAATCCACATTATATTGTTAGTATAAGAGCCCTAGAACTTTACTGAAATTATAGAAACTAATATGCCCCTCTCACGAAGACAACACCTTTCCATGTGTTCCAAGAAAGGCGAAAGGAAATCATCGGCAGAGGTTCTTGACGCCAAGCCTTCACTCCAGAAGCCAACTCACAAAATACAGCCTGTCCTTGTAAGTCAAAGTTATATTTATGTAAATGACCAGCATAAAACACTACACCCATTAACAATGCTCTAGATTTAGATAATTGATGGGTGCCAAGTTTTCCACTGAAGGTCTGATACCATGTAACAAGACTATTGATCCCAGGAAAAAAAAAAATCAAATATGCTACCATAAAGTTTCCAAAATTAATTGAACTAATCCTTAAAATAAAATCTTTTTGTTAAAGAAAAATGAAAAAGAAAAAACTCTTCACTTATTAAAGATACTTTATATGTATTAATTACAAACCATAGATAAAATACGACAGAAACTATATGACTAGTTAGCGAATTTCAAAAATAGTCAAAATATATTAACCCCTTAGTCACGAAACTAATTTTGACCTTCATGACCAGGGCAAGTTTTTAAATCTGACCACTGTCACTTTATGTGGTAATAACTCTGGAACGCTTCAACATATCCCAGCGATTCTGAGACTGTTTTTTCGTGACATATTGTAATTAAGTGGTAAAATTGAGACAATATGATTTGCATATATTTATGAAAATGTCGAAAATTTGACTAAAAATTAGAAAATTTCACAATTTTCAAATTTGACATTTTTATGCATGCCCTTAAATCCAACAGTTATAACACACAAAATAGTTAATAAATAACATTTCCCACATGTCTACTTTACATCTGCATCATTTTTTAAACATTTTTTTTTGTTAGGGAGCTATAAGGGTTAAAAGTTGATCATCAGTTTCTCAATTTTCAAACAAAATGTACAAAACCATTTTTTTAGGGACCACATCATATTTGAAGTGACTTTGGGGGCCTATATCACAGAAAATACCAAAAAGTGACACCATTCTAAAAAACTGCACCTCTCAAAGTCCTTAAAACCACATTCAAGAAGTTTATTAACCCTTCAGGTGATTCACAGAAATTCTTGAAATATGGAAGGAAAAAATTAACATTTTACTTTTTTTCACATAAAATTGACTTTAGTCCCAAATGTTTTACTTTCACAAGGGTAACAGGAGAAATTGAACCCAAAATGTGTTCTGCAATTTCTTCTGAGTACGCTGATACCCGATATGTGGGGAAAAACTACTATTTGGGCCCACGGCAGGGCTTGGAAGGGAAGCAGCACCGTTTGACTTTTTTAACGCAAAAATAGCTGGAATCAAGAGCGGACGCCATGTCGTGTATGGAGAGTCCCTAATGTACCTAAACCTTGAAAACCTCCCACAAGTGACCCCATTTTGGAAACTACACCCCTCGAGGATTTTATCCAGGGGTAAAGTGAGCATTTTGAACCCACAAGGTGCGACACAGAATTTGATAACATTAGGTTGTCAAATTAACAAGTCCCATTTGCAGGGCCCCTAAAGTGTATAAATAGCAAAAACTCTCCACAACCAACACCATTTTGGAAACTATACCCCTCAAGGATTTTATCCAGGGGTATAGTGAGCATTTTGAACCCAAAGATACTACACAGAATTTGATAAGTCGTCCATAGTGTTGAGCGCAAGTGCTTGCTACTCGGATTTGTATCGGGTGCACCGAGGATCGTGGGTGCTCAAGTCTCTGCTTAGCATGTTTAGTGGCTGATAGACACCCAAAAAAAACATTTGGGGATTGGCCGTGTATGGCAGGCAATCCCTGCATGCTTTTTCGACTGTCTAACAGCAGCAAAACATGCATGGCAGAGACTCGAGCATGTCACTCGAGCACCCGCAATACTTGGTGCATACCCGAGCACCCGATGTAAACTAGAGTAGAGAGCACTTGCACTCAACACTAATCTTTATATCGTCATCATTTTTTTTAACTTTTGAAAAAACCCAACCTTAACCCTAAGCCCAACCCTAACCTTAACCCTAAGCGCAAATCTAATCTTAAACCCAACACTAACCCCAACCCTAATCCTGAGCCCAACCTTAAACCCAACCTTAAACCCAACCCTAACCCTAAGCCCAACCCTAACCTTAAGCCCAACCCTAACCATAAGCCCAGCCCTAACCCTAAGCTCAACCTTAAGCCCAACTCTAGCCCCAACTCTAACCCTAACCTTAACTGCAAAGAATAAAAGAAATAAAGATTATAAAATAATAAAAAAATATTCTGACTAAGGGCGTTACACAGGGAGGGATGACATACTTATTATTGGCTTTTGATCACTGTGATAGGGTTTATCCCAGTGATCAAAAGGAACCAATAGGAAAAATACCTGTCGGAGCTGACTGGCAGATCTCACCAGGTGCACTGCCCACCATTTTTTTTCATGAAGAGGAGGCGGAGGGCCGGTGGATGGAGCAGAAGGACTGGGGGATGGCGGAGGTACTGGGGGTGGGTTTGGGGGACATCATTTCTTTATCCTCTGACATATATATCATGTAACATAGTAACATAGTTTTAATGTTGAAGGAAGACTAAGTCCATCTAGTTCAACCAATAGCCTAACATGTTGATCCAGAGGAAGGCAAAAAACCCCATGTGGCAAACACTAAGCTCCACATTGGGGAAAAAAATTCCTTCCCGACTCCATACGACAATCAGACTAGTTCCCTGGATCAACGCCCTATCAAGGAATCTAGTATATATAACCTGTAATATTATACTTTTCAAGAAAGGCATCCATGCCCTTCTTAAATTTTAATAGTGAATCACTCATTACAACATCATGCGGCAGAGAGTTCCATAGTCTCACTGCTCTTACAGTAAAGAATCCCCGTCTGTGATTATGATTAAACCTTCTTTCCTCCAGACGTAGAAGATGCCCCCTTGTCCCCGTCTCAGGCCTCAGAGTAAAAAGATCAGTAGAAAGGTCTTTGTACTGTCCCCTCATATACTTGTACATAGTAATAAGATCACCCCTAAGCCTTCTTTTTTCCACACTAAATAACCCCAAGTGTAATATAACCTGTCTTGGTATTGCAGACCCCCCAGTCCTCTAATAACCTTGGTCGCTCTTCTCTGCACCCGCTCTAGTTCAGCTATGTCTTTCTTATACACCAGAGACCAAAACTGTACGCAGTATTCTAAGTGTGGTCACACTAATGACTTGTATAGAGGTAAAATTATGTTCTCCTCAAGAGTATCTATGCCTCTTTTAATGCATCCCATTATTTTATTTGCCTTTTACAGCAGCTGCCTGACACTGGCCACTAAACGTGAGCTTGTCGTCCACCAATACACCCAGGTCTTTTTCAGTTACAGTTTTGCCCAGTGTTTTACAATTAAGCATATAATTATACATTTTATTTCCTCTGCCCAAGTGCATTACCTTACATTTATCCCCATTAAAGCTCATTTGCCATTTATCAGCCCAAGCTTCTAGTTTACATAGATCCTCCTGTAATATAAAATTGTCCTCCTCTGTATTGATTACCCTGCAGAGTTTAGTGTCATCTGCAAATATTGAAATATTACTCTGTATGCCACCTACAAGGTCATTAATAAATATGTTAAAAAGAAGGGGGCCCAATACTGACCCCTGTGGTACCCCACTGTTAACTGAGACCCAGTCTGAGTGTTTTCCATTAATAACCACCCTTTGTTTCCTATCACTGAGCCAATTCTTAACCCACATACATATATTTTCCCCTATCCCCATTGTTCTCATTTTATGTATCAACCTTTTGTGTGGAACCGTATCAAAAGCTTTTGAAAAGTCCATATACACAACATCCACTGCATTTCCTTAGTCCAGTCCAGAACTTGCCTCCTCATAAAAACTGATCAGATTAGTTTAACAGGAACGGTCCCTCGTACACCCATGTTGATATTGGGTCATGAGGTTATTCTTCTTCAGATACTCTATTATAGCATCTCTTAGGAAACCCTCCAGGATTTTACCCACAGTAGAGGTTAAGTTTACCGGCCTATAATTTACAAGTTCAGTTTTTGTCCCCTTTTTAAATATTGGCACCACATTTGCTATACGCCAGTCGTGTGGTACAGACCCTGTTATTATGGAATCTTTAAAGATTGAAAATAATGGTCTATCTATGACGTTACTTAATTCCTGCAGTACTCGCGGGTGGTTTTTAGACGCCGCCGTACTTCCTGCTGGGTTAAGCAAGTGTCATTTAATGGAGAATTTTTGTTATCACTAATCATGTTTTCTGTCATGCGATTTTCTTGTGTAAATACGGTTGAAAAAAAATCAATTAGCATATTGGCTTTTTCCTCATCCTCATCCACCATTTCACCCAGACTATTTTTAAGGGGCCAACACTATCATTTTTTAGTTTTTTACTATTTATGTAGTTAAAGAATATTTGGGGGTTATTTTTACTTTCTCTGGCAATGATTCTCTCTGCCTCAATCTTTGCTGCCTTGATTTGTTTTTTACATAATTTATTTAATTTTCTATATTTATTTAATGCCTCATCAATACCTACTTGCTTTAGTTCTCTAAATGCTTTTTTTTTGTCACTTATTGCGCCCCTTACAGCTCTATTTAGCCATAGTGGTTTCCTCCTATTTCTAGCATGTTTATTCCCAAAGGGTATATATTGTGCACAGGTCCTATTCAGGATGTTAATAAAAGTCTCCCATTTGCTTTGTTTAGCTTTATGTCTCAGGATATCATCCCAGTTTATTGCACTAAGATCATCTCTCAACCGTTGGAAATTTGCCTTCCTGAAGTTTAGTGTCCTTGTAACCCCTCTACTACACATCTTATTAAAGGTTACATGAAAACGTATTATTTTGTGATCACTGTTACCCAAGTGACCCCCAACTCGTATATTTGATATGCGGTCTGGCCTACTGGTTAATATTAGGTCTAGCAGTGCCCCCCTTCTTGTTGGGCCCTGAACCAGTTGTGAAAGGTAATTTTCTCTCATAGTTGTCAAAAACCTATTACCTTTGCTTGAACTACATGTTTCTGTCCCCCAAGGTATTTCAGGGTAGTTGGAAGTCCCCCATAATAATGACTTCTCCTTGAGTCGCTGCTTCATCTATTTGCTTTACGAGGATATTCTCCGCTGCTTCCATTATTTTTGGAGACTTATAACAAACCCCTATCAGTAATTTATTATTTTTTCCCCCTCCCCTTATCTCCACCCACAGGGACTCTACATTTTCATTAGATTCACATATATCCTCCCGCAAGACGGGTTTTAACGATGATTTTACATATAAACACCCCCCCCCCCCTCGCTTGTTTGTACGGTCATTTCTGAACAGACTATAGCCCTGTAAATTAACTGCCCAGTCATGGCTCTCGTCCAGCCTCGTCTCAGATATCCCTACCATGTCATAATTATTTTCCAACAAAATTAATTCTAATTCCTCCATCTTGTTGGTGAGGCTTCTGGCATTAGAGTACATGCATTTTATGTATCTCTCTGTACCTCTATTCCTTCTTACTTTATTGACTGTTCTAACCCCACCCCCAATTTCTTTATTTGTGCCCAGGTCACTATCTGCACTATCTTCCCCACCTATAAAATGAATACCCTCCCCCCCATTCCCAGTGTCAGAAGAGAGAGAAATTATTTTAATAGTGGGCACACTTTTTTTTATGTGATCGTCGTTATTTATGAATAACGGCAATTACGTGATCGGGGACCGGAAAATCTGGCCCTGATCGTGTTCTCCAGGGTCTCAGCTACCCCTGTAGCTGAGACCCCAGAGGTTTTTGGACTCTGTGGGATGATATAGGCGTATTCCCGATCACCACTTTAAAATGGCCGTTTTAATGTGTATCAGCAGTCATGAAGGGGTTAATAAAGGTACAACATCACAAGCAGGTAGGTTATACATGATATATAGATAGATTCATCACATCATATGATGTTCGGAGTTTAGCATGGGACACTAGGTGTTCAGTACGAAACCCGAACTTTCCAGTTCAAGTTCTCTCATCTCTAGCCAATAGAAATGTGATAACTCAAAGAATTTACTAATGAAGAAACTAGTCTTGACCTAATGACAATTTCACTGTAATTAATGGAGTTGTCCTACAATTAAATATTACTTTATTGTTGAATCATGCAAAAGATACGTTCTCAAACAATTCTCCTATATTTAGATATTTCTGTAGCATAAATGTGATTGTATGATGGCATGTCTGGTATTTTTTTATTCCCCTTGTTAAATATTAATTATGGATATTCATTTTATTCTTAATTCTGAATTCTGTACCATACAGATTGCATCAGCCATCGTGTTAGGATTTTTAGCTGACATGCGCTATTTGTGTGTGTATTTTTAGTTACTACCATATGCGGAATAACAGGTGCAATAAAAGCCCATGTTAGAGACAGGGGGGTCTCTCTTGCCATTCCACAGGACACAGGATGAGGGTCTGTGTGTAAACCAGCTGCTGATGTAGGCCCAAGGAAACTAGTTCTTTACCCGGACACATGGTGTCATCCGGACACACGTGCTGGACACAAATAGACACAATCTACCATCCTGGATCCCAGGGAAAGATGGGTGAATCTCAACTATTAAGCTAATTATGGACAAATGGACAATCACTCTGTAACTACAGTACAGACCAAAAGTTTGGACACACCTTCTCATTTATAGATTTTTCTGTATTTTCATGACTATGAAAATTGTACATTCACACTGAAGGCATCAAAACTATGAATTAACACATGTGGACTTATATACTTAACAAAAAAGTGTGAAACAACTGAAAATATGTCTTATATTCTAGGTTCTTCAAAGTAGCCACCTTTTGCTTTGATGACTGCTTTGCACACTGTTGGCATTCTCTTGATGAGCTTGAAGAGGTAGTCACCAGAAATGGCCTTCCAACAATCATGAAGGAGTTCCCAGAGATGCTTAGCACTTGTTGGCCCTTTTGCCTTCACTCTGTGGTCCAGCTCACCCCAAACCATCTCAATTGGGTTCAGGTCTGGTGACTGTGGTGGCCAGGTCATCTGGCGTAGCACCCCATCACTCTCCTTCTTGGTCAAATAGCCCTTACACAGCCTGGAGGTGTGTTTGGGGTCATTGTCCTGTTGAAAAATAAATGAGGGTCCAACTAAACGCAAACCGGATGGAATAGCTTGCCACTGTAAGATGCTGTGGTAGCCTTGCTGGTTCAGTATGCCTTCAATTTTGAATAAATCCCCAACAGTGTCACCAGCAAAGCACCCCCACACCATCACACCTTCTCCTCCATGCTTCACGGTGGGAACCAGGCATGTAGAGTCCATCCGTTCACCTTTTCTGCGTTGCACAAAGACACGGTTGTTGGAACCAAAGATCTCAAATTTGGACTCATCAGAGCAAAGCACAGATTTCCACTGGTCTAATGTCCATTCCTTGTGTTCTTTAACCCAAACAAGTATTTTCTGCTTTTTGCCTGTCCTTGGCAGTGGTTTCTTAGCAGCTATTTTACCATGAAGGCCTGCTGCACCAAGTTTCCTCTTAACAGTTGTTGTAGAGATGTATCTGCTGCTAGAACTCTGTGTGGCATTGACCCGGTCTCTAATCTGAGCTGCTGTTAACCTGCGATTTCTGAGGCTGGTGACTCGGATAAACTTATCCTCAGAAGCAGAGGTGACTCTTGGTCTTCCTTTCCTGGGGCTGTCCTCATGTGAGCCAGTTTCTTTGTAGCGCTTGATGGTTTTTACAACTGCACTTGGGGACACTTGCAAAGTTTTCCCAATTTTTCGGACTGACTGACCTTCATTTCTTAAAGTAATGATGGCCACTTGTTTTTCTTTACTTAGCTGCTTTTTTCTTGCCATAATACAAATTCTAACAGTCTATTCAGTAGGACTATCAGCTGTGTATCCACCTGACTTCTGCACAACACAACTGATGGTCCCAACCCCATTTATAAGGCAAGAAATCCCACTTATTAAACCTGACAGGGCACACCTGTGAAGTGAAAACTATTTCCGGTGACTACCTCTTGAAGCTCATCAAGAGAATGCCAAGAGTGTGCAAAGCAGTCATCAAAGCAAAAGGTGGCTACTTTGAAGAACCTAGAATATAAGACATATTTTCAGTTGTTTCACACTTTTTTGTTAAGTATATAATTCCACATGTGTTAATTCATAGTTTTGATGCCTTCAGTGTGAATGTACAATTTTCATAGTCATGAAAATACAGAAAAATCTTTAAATGAGAAGGTTTGTCCAAACTTTTGGTCTGTACTGTATATAATTGCTTTATGCAACAATCGCAATAATTATTTTTAATGGACAATCCAAGAATAAATACTTTGAGATGTCCTCGATAGAAAAAATATACAGAAAGAAGTATTTTTTTACACCCCTACAGAATATCCAACTAATGTATTCATTAGGTCATCATGGCCACACATGCTTAACGGCATCATTCCACCACTCCTCTTATTCACGGACTGAGGAGTGATTTTGTGATTTTGTCTGTTGTGCGGTCACAGTCGCCTTTAATGCCAACACATTAGATGGATGTTCTGAAAGGGAGTATATCAGAATAAGTAGATTTCTCCCTGTAAAATTAATATTAGTGTCAATTAGTGCACTTATAAACATGAGAAAATATCTTTCTTCTTGCCGATCATGGTACTGCTGTTGACTCCGCAGTTGGTGGTCCACAGTCATGTAAATGTTCTTTCTTTCACTCAAACTGTACCCAACACTTCTTCACATGACGGCACCAGAATTGTCTGATGTTATCATAGCCATCACTGAAATTCTGCACATGCGTTCTTCATTTCTAGGTGGTGCGTTCGTGGTTAGCATCAGATTTCCTGCACTCCTACTTGGCAATTCAGATGTGGTCATAACAACGTAAGACAGAAACGTCACCATCAATCAAGACAAAGAGGCAAACGATGGAGACGGTTCTAGTAACTTACCTGGCTGTGGACAGCCCACTCGGCACCTAAGATGTAATTAATATAAAGATTAGCATTTTGTTTTCTCAGTTTGTAAGCGTACTATCTATCACTGTTATTATGCAAACGAGCGTATAAATCAGACATGTGCTATCCTATTTTTAATCAGGTCCCACATGGACACCCATGTTATTCAATAGGACTGTTCAGATAAAGGATTTTTTTCTCTGTCCGAATGTCCTTGAGAAAATAAATAGCAGCTTGCACTACTTTCTACCGAGTCTCGGATAAGACTCACACATTTAAGTCTACGGGTGTGAGAAAAAAAATGTGATCCCACACGGAACATCCGAGCGGCATCTGAGTTTTATGGATACATTTCAGATCACACAGATGTCAAAAACGCACACATGGATGAAAATCTGATGAAAATTTGATAATAAATCCACAAAACTGGGATGACTATTTATCTTTTTATAGGCTCATCTGCAGGCACCCTTAAAGGAATAAATCTGCAGACAGACTCCCTTTAAAGGAAATCTAAAGAGGCGCACTAACAACTGCATATCACCAATATCTGGACTCTGGAGCATGTTTGCAAAATTCTTCCACTTGAGAAATTATATTTTGTGGACTCTAAATGAAACATTTATTATGTATTATTTCATAGATGGACAACCCCTTTATTACTTTTATCTATTGGACTTCATTCATCTTCAATGTAGTTTTGATCTTCACATAACCTTCACAATGTAGCTGTTAATACAGATGACAAGACCTAGCACATGTCTGGAGGGAGATTCGTGCCTTCTCTTGAGAAGTGCACTGGTCGTGAGGGAGGTGTTGATGTAAGACCTAATTCTTGCCAAATTTTCCTGCCATTTTTTTTCTCTAAAACGCCCCTTGTTCACACTGAGTGAAGTTGTCAGTCACCATCTCCTGTTCTTCGAAGCCCTAGCATACTTTCCTCTTCCTCCTGGCACTTGGGGCTTTGGGTCTGCATGCTCTTATGAATGGTTAGTGATGAAAAACCTGACCATTCTTACTTCCGCACATTGTATCCAGTACGTGGTGCACAGTTTTTCTAGGGATACAATCTGTGTAATAGAGAAAGAAGTAATCTTAGCAACATAAAAAAATAAATACAATAAATACAGAAGTGAATACTTTGTATAATACTGTTTATGCCTTATCTGCTCTGGGGAGAGTTTTTCAACTGAGCGATGTCTCCAGAACCAAAAGTCTCAATACGACACATCACTGTATATGGCCCTTTAGACTTTGGTCTTAATAGGACATATATGACATTATTCAGATAAATTCTTGATCACAAAGTTGTGATGGACAAAGGAGACAAATGAAAACCAGAAGTGTGGAGATCTAAAGTCCATTCTTCCCATGATCTCTTTTCACATTTGCTTATACAAGGCATACCGATGTGCAAAAGCAGCCAGCGACTTTCACTGCTGCAATGGGACCCCTGGAAAGAGGTGACACAATCCAAGTTGGTTGTGTTTGCATGTGGAGTGTGGTGATGTCACATCACCTGAAAAAAGACCTAGTTTTCATCTTTGCTATGAGTTCCCACCTACTATGGACACCAATATTTTTATGCCTTCAGTACCTCTCTCTCGTGTCTTGCATCTCCTCTGAGCCTAACAAATCTCATGCTCCATCATTTTCAGCTTTTGGTGTCCATGATAGGACAGAAAAACAGAATAAACAATGTAGATGTGAGCCTTAAAAAGAATCTGTCACCAGGTTTATGTTGCCCCATTCTGAAAATGACATAAAACCAGACCAGAGTCCCTGATTCCAGAAATATACCACTTACTGGGATGCTTGCTGTAGTTTTGATAAAATCACTATTCTATTTGCTGCAGCCAGGGGTGGATTAAGAGTAGCAAAGGCCCCGGGCAGTTTAGAAGGCGCCCCCCCATACCTGATGTATCACATGTCACATGATCCCCTGTGATAGATCATGTGATAGTTCACGTGAAATTAATTTGGCACAATATTAATTATAATAGTTTTTTTAGGCTGCGTGCCCACTATGCGTTTTTAAGTGTTTCCGCAGCGGCAATTCCGCTGCAGAAACGCTTAAAAAACGTTTGGTAGAAGGTCTGCTATGTTCCCCAATGATAATCCGCATGTGCTGTGCACATGCTGCGGAAATTTCCGCTGCAGATTATCATTGCGGAAAAATCCGCAGCATCACCAATTATTTTGCGGAAGCGCAACGTTTTCGCCGCCATTGACTTGCATTGCAACGCATGGATTACGCATCACATGCGAATTCCATGCGTTTCAATGTGCGGATGGTACCCGGGTCTGGAGAAGAGGAGACTCTCCTCCGGACCTGGGTACCATAGAACCTGTAAAAAAAGAATAAAATAAAAAATAAATATTATACTTACCTTCTGATGGCCCCCGGTGTCTTTATCCGATGCGTCCTGGCTTGCCGGCAGCTCGCGATAGTCTGAAAAGGACCTGCGGTGACGTCATTTAGTACGGTAATCAGAAGGTAATTATATATTTATTTTTTATTTTTTACCATTCTTTTACGGTCACACTATATAAATCCATGCTGGTTGCATGAATTTATGTAGTGTGACCAAGTTGTCAAGCACTGTCCACGTGATGCTAAAATCGCTTGGAAAGTGCATGTCAACCCGCATGCGGAAATGCATGTGAAGAACGCTTCACATCCACATGTCACTGGCAGGAAAAACACATGTACAATCCGCATGTACAATCCGCATGTACAATCCGCATGCGTTTTTTCTGCCAGGGAGATGCAGAAACGCTCAAAAAAAATCCGGAACATTTCTGCATCGTGGGCACATAGCCTTACATTAATTGTATGATTCAATATCGAGCACACATAGCCATCTATACATGGCGGGAGGCGCACGGCACTATCTATACACAGCGGGAGGCCTCACGGTGCCATCAATACACAGCAGGAGGCCGCACGTAGCCATCTATAGACAGCAGGAGGCCGCACGTAGCCATCTATACACAGCGGGAGGCCACACATAGCCATCAATACACAGCAGGAGGCATCACGTAGCCATCTATACACAGCTGGAGGCCACACATAGCCATCAATACACAGCAGGAGGCATCACATAGCCATCTATGCACAGCAGGAGGCCGCACGTAGCCATCAGTACACAGCAGGAGGCCGCACGTAGCCATCTATACACAGCAGGAGGCTGCACGTAGCCATCTATACACAGCAGGAGGCTGCACGTAGCCATCAATACACAGCAGGAGGCCGCACGGCGCCATGTATACACAGCGGGAGGCCGCACGTAGCCATCTATACACAGCAGGAGGCCGCACGTAGCCATCTATACACAGCAGGAGGCTGCACGTAGCCATCTATACACAGCAGGAGGCCGCACGTAGCCATCTATACACAGCGGGAGGCCGCACGTAGCCATCTATACACAGCAGGAGGCCGCACGTAGCCATCTATACACAGCAGGAGGCTGCACGTAGCCATCTATACACAGCAGGAGGCCACACGTAGCCATCTATACACAGCGGGAGGCTGCACGCAGCCATCAATACACAGCAGGAGGCCGCATGGCGCCATGTATACACAGCTGGAGGCCGCACGTACCCATCTATACACAGCGGGAGGTCGCACATAGCCATTTATAAACAGCAGGAGGCTGCACGTAGCCATCTATACACAGCGGAAGGCCGCACGTAGCCATCTATACACAGTGGGAGGCTGCACGGCGCCATCTATACACAGCGGGAGGCCGCACGTAGCCATCTATAAACAGCGGGAGGCCGCACGTAGCCATCTATAAACAGCGGGAGGCCGCACATAGCCATCTATACACAGCAGGAGGCCGCACGGTGCCATCTATACACAGCAGGAGGCCGCACGTAGCCATCTGTACACAGTAGGAGGCCGCACGAAGCCATCTATACACAGCGGGAGGCTGCACGTAGCCATCTATATACAGCGGGAAGCCGCACGTAGCCATCTATACACAGCGGAAGGCCGAACATAGCCATCTATACACATCGGGAGGCCGCATAGTGACATCTATACACAACAGGAGGCCGCACATAGCCATCTATACACAACGGTAGGGCGCACGCAGCCATCTATACACAGCCGGAGGCCGCACGTAGCCATCTATACACAGCAAGAGGCCGCACGTAGCCATCTATACACAGCGGAAGGCCACATGGTGCCATCTATACACAGCAGGAGGCCGCACTTAGCCATCTATACACAGCGGGAGACCGCACATAGCCATCTATACACTGCAGGAGACCGTAAGTAGCCATCTATACACAGCGGGAGGCCGCAGGGCGCCATCTATACACAGCAGGAGACCGCACGGCGCCATCTATACACAGCGGGAGGCCGCACTTAGCCATCTATACACAGTAGGAGACTGCACGGCGCCATCTATACACAGCGGGAGGCCGCACGTAGCCATCTATAAACAGCGGGAAGCCGCACGTAGCCATCTATACACACCAGGAGGCCGCACGTAGCCATTTATACACAGCAGGAGGCTGAACGGCGCCATCTATACACAGCAGGAGGCCGCACATAGCCATCTATATACAGTGGGAGGCCGCACGTAGCCATCTATACACAGCGAGAGGCCGCACGTAGCCATCTATACACAGCGGGAGGCCGCACATAGCCATCTATATACAGTGGGAGGCCGCACGTAGCTATCTATACTCAGCAGGAGGCCGCACGTAGCCATCTATACACAGCGGGAGACCACACGTAGCCATCTATACACTGCGGGAGACGGCAAATAGCCATCTATACAGTCATGGCCAAAAGTTTTGAGAATGACACCAAAATTATATTTTCACATGATCTGCTGGCCTCTGGTTTTTATTAGTGTTTGTCTGATGTTTATATCACATACAGATATATAATTGCAATCATATTATGAGTACCAATAGGTTATATTGACAGTTAGAATGAGTTAATGCAGCAAGTCAATATTTGCAGTGTTGCCACTTCTTCTTCAAGACCTCTGTAATTCTCCCTGGCATGCTCTCAATCAACTTTTGGACCAAATCCTGACTGATAGCAGTCCATTCTTGCATAATCAATGCTTGCATTTTGCCAGAATTTGTTGGTTTTTGTTTGTCCACCCATCTCTTGATGATTGACCACAAGTTCTCAATGGGATTAAGATCTGGGGAGTTTCCAGGCCATGGACCCAAAATCTCTATGTTTTGTTCCATGACCCATTTAGTTATCACCTTTGCTTTATGGCAAGGTGCTCCATCATGCTGGAAAAGGCATTGTTGGGCGCCAAACTGCTCTTGGACGGTTGGGAGAAGTTGCTCTTGGAGGACATTCTGGTACCATTCTTTATTCATGGCTGTGTTTTTAGGCAAGACTGTGAGTGAGCCGATTCCCTTGGCTGAGAAGCAACCCCACACATGAATGGTTTCAGGATGCTTTACAGTTGGTATGAGACAAGACTGGTGGTAGCGCTCACCTCTTCTTCTCCGAATAAGCGGTTTTCCAGATGTCTCAAACAATCGGAAAGGGGATTCATCAGAGAAAATGACTTTGCCCCAGTCCTCAGCAGTCCACTCCCTGTACCTTTTGCAGAATATCAGTTGGTCCCTGATGTTTTTTTCTGGAGAGAAGTGGCTTCTTTGCTGCCCTCCTTGAAACCAGCCCTTGCTCAAAGAGTCTCCGCCTCACAGTGCGTGCAGAAGCACTCACAACAGCCTGCTGCCATTCCTGAGCAAGCTCGGCACTGCTGGTAGTCCGATCCTGCAGCTGAAACAGTTTTAAGATACGGTCCTGGCGCTTGCTGGTCTTTCTTGGGCGCCCTGGAGCCTTTTTGACAACAATGGAAGCTCTCTCCTTGAAGTTCTTGATGATGCGATAGATTGTTGACTGAGGTGCCATCTTTGTAGCTGCGATACTCTTCCCTGTTAGGCCATTTTTGTGCAGTGCAATGATGGCTGCACGTGTTTCTTTAGACATAACCATGGTTAACTGAAGAGAAACAATGATACCAAGAACCAGCCTCCTTTAAAATCGTCCAGTGATGTCATTCTTACTTAATCATGACTGATTGATCGCCAGCCCTGTCCTCATCAACACCCACACCTGTGTTAATGGATCAATCACTAAAACGATGTTAGCTGCTCCTTTTAAGGCAGGACTGCAATGATGTTGAAATGTGTTTTGGGGGTTAAAGTTCATTTTCTGGGCAAATATTGACTTTGCAAGTACAGTAAATGCTGTTAAGCTGATCACTCTTTGACATTCAGGAGCATATGCAAATTGCCATTACAAAAAATGAAGCAGTAAACTTTGGAAAAATTACTATTTGTCTCATTCTCAATACTTTTGGCCATAACTGCACACAGCGGAAGGCCGCACGGTGCCATCTATACACAGCAGGAGGCCGCATGTAGCCATCTATACACAACGGGAGGGCGCACGTAGCCATCCATACACAGCCGGAGGCTGCACGTTCCCATCTATACACAGCGGGTGGCTGCACGTACCCATCTGTACACAGCGAGAGGCCGCACGTAGCCATCTATACACAGCGGGAGGCCGCACGTAGCCATCTATACACAGCGGGAGGCCACATGGTGCCATCTATACACAGCAGGAGGCCGCACGTAGCCATCTATACACTGCAGGAGACCGTAAGTAGCCATCTATACACAGCAGGAGACCGCACGTCGCCATCTATACACAGCAGGAGGCTGCACGTAGCCATCTATACACAGCAGGTGGCCGCACGTAGCCATCTATACACAGCAGGTGGCCGCACGGCGCCATCTATACACAGCGGGATGCCGCACATAGCTATCTATACACAGCGGGAGGCCGCACGTAGCCATCTATACACAGCAGGAGGCCGCACGTAGTCATCTATCATCTGTACACAGCAGGAGGCTGCACGGCGCTATCTATACACAGCGGGAGGCCGCACGTAGCCATCTGTATACAGCGGGAGGCCGCACGTAGCCATCTATACACAGCGGGAGGCCACACGTAGCCATCTATATGCAGCGGGAGGCCGCACGTAGCCATCTATATACAGCGGGAGGCCGAACGTAGCCATCTATACACAGCGGGAGTCCGCACGGTGCCATCTATACACAGCAGGAGGCCGCACGTAGCCATCTATTTACAGCGGGAGGCCGCACGTAGACATCTATACACAGTGGGAGGCCGCACAAAGCCATCTATACACAGCGGGAGGCCGCACGGTGCCATCTATTCACAGCAGGAGGCCGCACGTAGCCATCTATACACAACGAGAGGGCGCACCTAGCCATCTATACACAGCCGGAGGCCGCACGTAGCCATCTATACACAGCCGGAGGCCGCACGTAGCCATCTAAACACAGCGGGAGGCCGCACGTAGCCATCTATACACAGTAGGACACTGCACGGCGCCATCTATAAACAGCGGGAGGCCGCACGTAGCCATCTATAAACAGCGGGAGGCCTCACGTAGCCATCTATACACAGCAGGAGGCCGCACGTAGCCATCTATACACAGCAGGAGGCTGCACGGCGCCATCTATACACAGCAAGAGGCCGCACATAGCCATCTATATACAGCGAGAGGCAACACGTAGCCATCTATATACAGCGGGAGGCCGCACGTAGCCATCTATATACAGCGGGAGGCCGCACGTAGCCATCTATACACAGCGGGAGGCCGCACATAGCCATCTATACACAGCGGGAGGCATCACGGTGCCATCTATGCACAGCAGGAGGCCGCACGTAGCAAACAATATACAGCGGGAGGCCGCACGTAGCCATCTATACACAGCGGGAGGCCGCACACAGCCATCTAAACACTGCGGGAGGTAGCACGGTGCCATCTATTCACAGCAGGAGGCCGCACGTAGCCATCTATACACAACGGGAGGGCTCACGTAGCCATCTATACACAGCCGGAGGCCGCACGTAGCCATCTATACACAGCCGGAGGCCTCACGTAGCCATCTAAACACAGCGGGAGGCCACACGTAGCCATCTATGCACAGTAGGAGACCGCACGGCGCCATCTATACACAGCGGGAGGCCGCATGTAGCCATCTATATACAGCGGGAAGCCGCACATAGCCATCTATACACAGCAGGAGGCCGCACGTAGCCATCTATACACAGCAGGAGGCTGCACGGCGCCATCTATACACAGCGGGAGGCCGCACATAGCCATCTATATACAGCAGGAGGCCGCACGTACCCATCTATACACAGTGGGAGGCCGCACGTAGCCATCTATACACAGCGGGAGGACACATGGTGCCATCTATACACAGCAGGAGGCCGCACGTAGCCATCTATACACAGCGGGAGACCGCACATAGCCATCTATACACTGCGGGAGACGGCAAGTAGCCATCTATACACAGCGGGAGGCCGCATGGTGCCGTCTATACACAGCAGGAGGCCGCACGTAGCCATCTATACACAACGGGAGTGCGCACGTAGCCATCTATACACAGTCGGAGGTCGCACGTACCCATCTATACACAGCGGGTGGCTGCACGTAGCCATCTATACATAGCGAGAGGCCGCACGTAGCCATCTATACACAGCCGGAGGCCACACGTAGCCATCTATACACAGCGGGAGGCCGCACGTAGCCATCTATACACAGCGAGAGGCCGCACGTAGCCATCTATACACAGCGGGAGGCCACATGGTGCCATCTATACACAGCAGTAGGCAGCACGTAGCCATCTATACACAGCGGAAGACCGCACATAGCTATCTATACACTGCAGGAGACCGTAAGTAGCCATCTATACACAGCGGGAGGCCGCACGGCGCCATCTACACACAGCATGAGGCCACATGTAGCCATCTATACACAGAAGGAGACCGCACGTAGCCATCTATACACAGCAGGTGGCCGCACGTAGCCATCTATACACAGCAGGAGGCTGCACGGCGCCATCTATACACAGCGGGAGGCCGCACATAGCCATCTATACACAGCAGGAGGCCACACGTAGTCATCTATCATCTATACACAGCGGGAGGCCGCACCGTGCCATTTATACACAGCAGGAGGCCGCACGTAGCCATCTATAAACAGCAGGAGGCCGCACATAGCCATCTATACACAGCAGGAGGCCGCACATAGCCATCTATACACAGCGGGAGGCCGCACGGTGCCATCTATTTACAGCAGGAGGCCGCACGTAGCCATCTATACACAACGGGAGGGCGCACGTAGACATCAATACACAGCCGGAGGCCACACGTAGCCATCTATACACAGCCGGAGGCCACACGTAGCCATCTAAACACAGCGGGAGGCTGCACGTAGCCATCTATACACAATAGGAGACTGCACGGCGCCATCTATACACAGCGTGAGGCCGCACGTAGCCATCTATAAACAGCGGGAGGCCGCACATAGCCATCTATACACAGCAGGAGGCCTCACGTAGCCACCTATACACAGCAGGAGGCTGCACGGTGCCATCTATACACAGCAGGAGGCCGCACGTAGCCATCTATACACAGCGGGAGACCGCACGTAGCCATCTATACACTGGGGAGATGGCAAGTAGCCATCTATACACAGCGGGAGGACACATGGTGCCATCTATACACAGCAGGAGGCCGCACGTAGCCATCTATACACAGCGGGAGACCGCACATAGCCATCTATACACTGCGGGAGACGGCAAGTAGCCATCTATACACAGCGGGAGGCCGCATGGTGCCATCTATACACAGCAGGAGGCCGCACGTAGCCATCTATACACAACGGGAGTGCGCACGTAGCCATCTATACACAGCCGGAGGCCGCACGTACCCATCTATACACAGCGGGTGGCTGCACGTAGCCATCTATACATAGCGAGAGGCCGCACGTAGCCATCTATACACAGCCAGAGGCCACACGTAGCCATCTATACACAGCGGGAGGCCGCACGTAGCCATCTATACACAGCGAGAGGCCGCACGTAGCCATCTATACACAGCGGGAGGCCACATGGTGCCATCTATACACAGCAGTAGGCCGCACGTAGCCATCTATACACAGCGGAAGACCGCACATAGCTATCTATACACTGCAGGAGACCGTAAGTAGCCATCTATACACAGCGGGAGGCCGCACGGCGCCATCTACACACAGCATGAGGCCACATGTAGCCATCTATACACAGAAGGAGACCGCACGTAGCCATCTATACACAGCAGGTGGCCGCACGTAGCCATCTATACACAGCAGGAGGCTGCACGGCGCAATCTATACACAGCGGGAGGCCGCACATAGCCATCTATACACAGCGGGAGGCCGCACGTAGCCATCTATACACAGCAGGAGGCCACACGTAGTCATCTATCATCTATACACAGCGGGAGGCCGCACCGTGCCATTTATACACAGCAGGAGGCCGCACGTAGCCATCTATAAACAGCAGGAGGCCGCACATAGCCATCTATACACAGCAGGAGGCCGCACATAGCCATCTATACACAGCGGGAGGCCGCACGGTGCCATCTATTTACAGCAGGAGGCCGCACGTAGCCATCTATACACAACGGGAGGGCGCACGTAGACATCAATACACAGCCGGAGGCCACACGTAGCCATCTATACACAGCCGGAGGCCGCACGTAGCCATCTAAACACAGCGGGAGGCCGCACGTAGCCATCTATACACAGTAGGAGACTGCACGGCGCCATCTATACACAGCGGGAGGCCGCACGTACCCATCTATAAACAGCGGGAGGCCGCACATAGCCATCTATACACAGCAGGAGGCCTCACGTAGCCACCCATACACAGCAGGAGGCTGCACGGCGCCATCTATACACAGCAGGAGGCCGCACGTAGCCATCTATACACAGCGGGAGACCGCACGTAGCCATCTATACACTGCGGGAGATGGCAAGTAGCCATCTATACACAGCGGGAGGCCGCAGGGTTCCATCTAAACACAGCAGGAGGCCGCACGTAGCCATCTATACACAACGGGAGGGCGCACGTAGCCATCTATACACAGCCGGAGGCTGCACGTACCCATCTATACACAGCGGGAGGCCGCACGTAGCCATCTATACACAGCAGGAGGCGGCAAGTAGCCATCTATACACAGCCGGAGGCCGCACGTAGCCATCTATACACAGCGGGAGGCCGCACGTAGCCATCTATACACAGCGGGAGGCCACATCGTGCCATCTATACACAGCAGGAGGCCGCACGTAGCCATCTATACACAACGGGAGGGCGCACGTAGCCATCTATACACAGCCGGAGGCTGCACGTACCCATCTATACACAGCGGGAGGCCGCACGTAGCCATCTATACACAGCGGGAGGCGGCAAGTAGCCATCTATACACAGCCGGAGGCCGCACGTAGCCATCTATACACAGCGGGAGGCCGCACGTAGCCATCTATACACAGCAGGAGGCCACATCGTGCCATCTATACACAGCAGGAGGCCGCACGTAGCCATCTATGCACAGCGGGAGACCGCACATAGCCATCTATACACAGCGGGAGGCCGCTCGTAGCCATCTATACACAGCGGGAGGCCGCTTGTAGCCATCTATACACAGCAGGAGGCCGCACGTAGTCATCTATCATCTATACACAGCAGGAGGCTGAACGGCGCCATCTATACACAGCGGGAGACCGCACGTAGCCATCTATACACTGCGGGAGATGGCAAGTAGCCATCTATACACAGCGGGAGGCCGCAGGGTTCCATCTAAACACAGCAGGAGGCCGCACGTAGCCATCTATACACAACGGGAGGGCGCACGTAGCCATCTATACACAGCCGGAGGCTGCACGTACCCATCTATACACAGCGGGAGGCCGCACGTAGCCATCTATACACAGCGGGAGGCGGCAAGTAGCCATCTATACACAGCCGGAGGCCGCACGTAGCCATCTATACACAGCGGGAGGCCGCACGTAGCCATCTATACACAGCGGGAGGCCACATCGTGCCATCTATACACAGCAGGAGGCCGCACATAGCCATCTATACACAACGGGAGGGCGCACGTAGCCATCTATACACAGCCGGAGGCTGCACGTACCCATCTATACACAGCGGGAGGCCGCACGTAGCCATCTATACACAGCGGGAGGCGGCAAGTAGCCATCTATACACAGCCGGAGGCCGCACGTAGCCATCTATACACAGCGGGAGGCCGCACGTAGCCATCTATACACAGCGGGAGGCCACATCGTGCCATCTATACACAGCAGGAGGCCGCACGTAGCCATCTATGCACAGCGGGAGACCGCACATAGCCATCTATACACAGCGGGAGGCCGCTCGTAGCCATCTATACACAGCGGGAGGCCGCTTGTAGCCATCTATACACAGCAGGAGGCCGCACGTAGTCATCTATCATCTATACACAGCAGGAGGCTGAACGGCGCCATCTATACACAGCGGGAGGCCGCACACAGCCATCTATACACAGCGGGAGGCCGCACGTAGCCATCTATACACAGCAGGAGGCAGCACGTAGTCATCTATCATTTGTACACAGCAGGAGGCTGCACGGCGCTATCTATACGCAGCGGGAGGCCGCACGTAGCCATCTATATACAGCGGGAGGCCGCACGTAGCCATCTATACACAGCGGGAGGCCACACGTAGCCATCTATATACAGCGGGAGGCCGCACGTAGCCATCTATATACAGCGGGAGGCCGAACGTAGCCATCTATACACAGCGGGAGTCCGCACGGTGCCATCTATACACAGCAGGAGGCCGCACGTAGCCATCTATTTACAGCGGGAGGCCGCACGTAGGCATCTATACACAGAGGGAGGCCGCACATAGCCATCTATACACAGCGGGAGGCCGCACGGTGCCATCTATTCACAGCAGGAGGCCGCACGTAGCCATCTATACACAACGGGAGGGTGCACGAAGCCATCTATACACAGCCGGAGGCCGCACGTAGCCATCTATACACAGCCGGAGGCCGCACGTAGCCATCTAAACACAGCGGGAGGCCGCACGTAGCCATCTATACACAGTAGGAGACTGCACGGCGCCATATATAAACAGCGGGAGGCCGCACGTAGCCATCTATAAACAGCGGGAGGCCTCACGTAGCCATCTATACACAGCAGGACGCCACACGTAGCCATCTATACACAGCGGGAGACCGCACGTAGCCATCTATACACTGCGGGAAACGGCAAGTAGCCATCTATACACAGCGGGAGGTCGCACGGTGCCATCTATACACAGCAGGAGGCCGCACGTAGCCATCTATACACAATGGGAGGGCGCACGTAGCCATCTATACACAGTCGGAGGCCGCACGTACCCATCTATACACAGCGGGTGGCCGCACGTAGCCATCTATACACAGCGGGAGGCGGCAAGTAGCCATCTATACACAGCCGGAGGCCGCACGTAGCCACCTATACACAGCGGGAGGCCGCACGTAGCCATCTATACACAGCGGGAGGCCGCACGGTGCCATCTATTTACAGCAGGAGGCCGCACGTAGCCATCTATACACAACAGGAGGGCGCACGTAGCCATCTATACACAGCCGGAGGCCACACGTAGCCATCTATACACAGCCGGAGGCCGCACGTAGCCATCTAAACACAGCCGGAGGCCGCACGTAGCCATCTATACACAGGAGACTGCACGGCGCCATCTATACACAGCGGGAGGCCGCACGTAGTCATCTATAAACAGCGGGAGGCCGCACATAGCCATCTATACACAGCAGGAGGCCTCACGTAGCCACCTATACACAGCAGGAGGCTGCACGGCGCCATCTATACACAGCAGGAGGCCACACGTAGCCATCTATACACAGCAGGAGACCGCACGTAGCCATCTATACACTGCGGGAGACGGCAATTAGCCATCTATACACAGCGGGAGGCCGCACGGTGCCATCTAAACACAGCAGGAGGCCGCACGTAGCCATCTATACACAACGGGAGGGCGCACGTAGCCATCTATACACAGCCGGAGGCTGCACGTACCCATCTATACACAGCGGGTGGCCGCACGTAGCCATCTATACACAGCGGGAGGCGGCAAGTAGCCATCTATACACAGCCGGAGGCCGCACGTAGCCATCTATACACAGCGGGAGGCCGCACGTAGCCATCTATACACAGCGGGAGGCCACATCGTGCCATCTATACACAGCAGGAGGCCGCACGTAGCCATCTATACACAACGGGAGGGCGCACGTAGCCATCTATACACAGCCGGAGGCTGCACGTACCCATCTATACACAGCGGGAGGCCGCACGTAGCCATCTATACACAGCGGGAGGCGGCAAGTAGCCATCTATACACAGCCGGAGGCCGCACGTAGCCATCTATACACAGCGGGAGGCCGCACGTAGCCATCTATACACAGCGGGAGGCCACATCGTGCCATCTATACACAGCAGGAGGCCGCACGTAGCCATCTATGCACAGCGGGAGACCGCACATAGCCATCTATACACAGCGGGAGGCCGCTCGTAGCCATCTATACACAGCGGGAGGCCGCTTGTAGCCATCTATACACAGCAGGAGGCCGCACGTAGTCATCTATCATCTATACACAGCAGGAGGCTGAACGGCGCCATCTATACACAGCGGGAGGCCGCAAACAGCCATCTATACACAGCGGGAGGCCGCACGTAGCCATCTATACACAGCAGGAGGCAGCACGTAGTCATCTATCATTTGTACACAGCAGGAGGCTGCACGGCGCTATCTATACGCAGCGGGAGGCCGCACGTAGCCATCTATATACAGCGGGAGGCCGCACGTAGCCATCTATACACAGCGGGAGGCCACACGTAGCCATCTATATACAGCGGGAGGCCGCACGTAGCCATCTATATACAGCGGGAGGCCGAACGTAGCCATCTATACACAGCGGGAGTCCGCACGGTGCCATCTATACACAGCAGGAGGCCACACGTAGCCATCTATTTACAGCGGGAGGCCGCACGTAGGCATCTATACACAGAGGGAGGCCGCACATAGCCATCTATACACAGCGGGAGGCCGCACGGTGCCATCTATTCACAGCAGGAGGCCGCACGTAGCCATCTATACACAACGGGAGGGTGCACGAAGCCATCTATACACAGCCGGAGGCCGCACGTAGCCATCTATACACAGCCGGAGGCCGCACGTAGCCATCTAAACACAGCGGGAGGCCGCACGTAGCCATCTATACACAGTAGGAGACTGCACGGCGCCATATATAAACAGCGGGAGGCCGCACGTAGCCATCTATAAACAGCGGGAGGCCTCACGTAGCCATCTATACACAGCAGGACGCCACACGTAGCCATCTATACACAGCGGGAGACCGCACGTAGCCATCTATACACTGCGGGAAACGGCAAGTAGCCATCTATACACAGCGGGAGGCCGCACGGTGCCATCTATACACAGCAGGAGGCCGCACGTAGCCATCTATACACAATGGGAGGGCGCACGTAGCCATCTATACACAGTCGGAGGCCGCACGTACCCATCTATACACAGCGGGTGGCCGCACGTAGCCATCTATACACAGCGGGAGGCGGCAAGTAGCCATCTATACACAGCCGGAGGCCGCACGTAGCCACCTATACACAGCGGGAGGCCGCACGTAGCCATCTATACACAGCGGGAGGCCGCACGGTGCCATCTATTTACAGCAGGAGGCCGCACGTAGCCATCTATACACAACGGGAGGGCGCACGTAGCCATCTATACACAGCCGGAGGCCACACATAGCCATCTATACACAGCCGGAGGCCGCACGTAGCCATCTAAACACAGCCGGAGGCCGCACGTAGCCATCTATACACAGGAGACTGCACGGCGCCATCTATACACAGCGGGAGGCCGCACGTAGTCATCTATAAACAGCGGGAGGCCGCACATAGCCATCTATACACAGCAGGAGGCCTCACGTAGCCACCTATACACAGCAGGAGGCTGCACGGCGCCATCTATACACAGCAGGAGGCCACACGTAGCCATCTATACACAGCAGGAGACCGCACGTAGCCATCTATACACTGCGGGAGACGGCAATTAGCCATCTATACACAGCGGGAGGCCGCACGGTGCCATCTAAACACAGCAGGAGGCCGCACGTAGCCATCTATACACAACGGGAGGGCGCACGTAGCCATCTATACACAGCCGGAGGCTGCACGTACCCATCTATACACAGCGGGTGGCCGCACGTAGCCATCTATACACAGCGGGAGGCGGCAAGTAGCCATCTATACACAGCCGGAGGCCGCACGTAGCCATCTATACACAGCGGGAGGCCGCACGTAGCCATTTATACACAGCGAGAGGCAGCACGTAGCCATCTATACACAGCGGGAGGCCACATCGTGCCATCTATACACAGCAGGAGGCCGCACGTAGCCATCTATGCACAGCGGGAGACCGCACATAGCCATCTATACACAGCGGGAGGCCGCTCGTAGCCATCTATACACAGCGGGAGGCCGCTCGTTGCCATCTATACACAGCAGGAGGCCGCACGTAGTCATCTATCATCTATACACAGCAGGAGGCTGCACGGCGCCATCTATACACAGCGGGAGGCCGCACATAGCCATCTATACACAGCGGGAGGCCGCACGTAGCCATCTATACACAGCAGGAGGCCGCACGTAGTTATCTATCATCTGTACACAGCAGGAGGCTGCACGGCGCTATCTATACACAGCGGGACGCCGCACATAGCCATCTATATACAGCGGGAGGCCGCACGTAGCCATCTATACACAGCGGGAGGCCACACGTAGCCATCTATATACAGCGGGAGGCCGCACGTAGCCATCTATATACAGCGGGAGGCCGAACGTAGCCATCTATACACAGCGGGAGTCCGCACGGTGCCATCTATACACAGCAGGAGGCCGCACGTAGCCATCTATTTACAGCGGGAGGCCGCACGTAGACATCTATACACAGCGGGAGGCCGCACGGTGCCATCTATTCACAGCAGGAGACCGCACGTAGCCATCTATACACAACGGGAGGGCGCACGTAGCCATCTATACACAGCCGGAGGCCGCACGTAGCCATCTATACACAGCCGGAGGCGCACGTAGCCATCTTAACACAGCGGGAGGCCGCACGTAGCCATCTATACACAGTAGGAGACTGCACGGCGCCATCTATAAACAGCGGGAGGCCGCACATAGCCATCTATAAACAGCGGGAGGCCTCACGTAGCCATCTATACACAGCAGGAGGCTGCACGTAGCCATCTATACACAGCGGGAGACCGCACGTAGCCATCTATACACTGCGGGAGACGGCAAGTAGCCATCTATACACAGCGGGAGGCCGCACGGTGCCATCTATACACAGCAGGAGGCTGCACGTAGCCATCTATACACAATGGGAGGGCGCACGTAGCCATCTATACACAGCCGGAGGCCGCACGTACCCATCTATACACAGCGGGTGGCCGCACGTAGCCATCTATACACAGCGGGAGACGGCAAGTAGCCATCTATACACAGCCGGAGGCCGCACGTAGCCATCTATACACAGCGGGAGGCCGCACGTAGCCATCTATACACAGCGAGAGGCCGCCCGTAGCCATCTATACACAGCGGGAGGCCACATGGTGCCATCTATACACAGCAGGAGGCCGCACGTAGCCATCTATGCACAGCGGGAGACCGCACATAGCCATATATACAAAGCGGGAGGCCACTCGTAGCCATCTATACACAGCGGGAGGCCGCTCGTAGCCATCTATACACAGCAGGAGGCCGCACGTAGTCATCTATCATCTATACACAGCAGGAGGCTGCACGTCACTATCTATACACAGCGGGAGGCTGCACGTAGCCATCTATATACAACGGGAGGCCGCACGTAGCTATCTATACACAGCGGGAGGCCACACGTAGCCATCTATATACAGCGGGAGGCCGCACGTAGCCATCTATATACAGCGGGAGGCCGCACGTAGCCATCTATACACAGCAGGAGGCCGCACGTAGTCATCTATCATCTGTACACAGCAGGAGGCTGCACGGCGCTATCTATACACAGCGGGAGGCTGCACGTAGCCATCTATATACAGCGGGAGGCCGCACGTAGCCATCTATACACAGCGGGAGGCCACACGTAGCCATCTATATACAGCGGGAGGCCGCACGTAGCCATCTATATACAGCGGGAGGCCGAATGTAGCCATCTATACACAGCGGGAGTCCGCACGGTGCCATCTATACACAGCAGGAGGCCGCACGTAGCCATCTATTTACAGCGGGAGGCCGCACGTAGACATCTATACACAGTGGGAGGCCGCACATAGCCATCTATACACAGCGGGAGGCCGCACGGTGCCATCTATTCACAGCGGGAGGCCACACGTAGCCATCTATACACAACGGGAGGGCGCACGTAGCCATCTATACACAGCCGGAGGCCGCACGTAGCCATCTATACACAGCCGGAGGCCGCACGTAGCCATCTAAACACAGCGGGAGGCCGCACGTAGCCATCTATACACAGTATGAGACTGCACGGCGCCATCTATAAACAGCGGGAGGCCGCACGTAGCCATCTATAAACAGCGGGAGGCCTCACGTAGCCATCTATACACAGCAGGAGGCCGCACGTAGCCATTTATACACAGCGGGAGACCGCACGTAGCCATCTATACACTGCGGGAGACGGCAAGTAGCCATCTATACACAGCGGGAGGCCGCACGGTGCCATCTATACACAGCAGGAGGCCGCACGTAGCCATCTATACACAACGGGAGGGCGCACGTAGCCATCTATACACAGCCGGAGGCCGCACGCACCCATTTATACACTACGGGTGGCCGCACGTAGCCATCTATACACAGCGGGAGGCGGCAAGTAGCCATCTATACACAGCCGGAGGCCGCACGTAGCCATCTATACACAGCGAGAGGCCGCACGTAGCCATCTATACACAGCGAGAGGCCGCATGTAGCCATCTATACACAGCGGGAGGCCACATGGTGCCATCTATACACAGGAGGAGGCCGCACGTAGCCATCTATGCACAGCGGGAGACCGCACATAGCCATATATACACAGCGTTAGGCCGCTCGTAGCCATCTATACACAGCAGGAGGCCGCACGTAGTCATCTATCATCTATATACAGCAGGAGGCTGCACGGCGCTATCTATACACAGCGGGAGGCTGCACGTAGCCATCTATATACAACGGGAGGCCGCACGTAGCTATCTATACACAGCGGGAGGCCACACGTAGCCATCTATATACAGCGGGAGGCCGCACGTAGCCATCTATACACAGCAGGAGGCCGCACATAGCCATCTATACACAGCGGGAGGCCGCACGGTGCCTTCTATACACAGAAGGAGGCCGCACATAGCCATCTATATACAGCGGGAGGCCGCACGTAGCCATCTATACACAGCGGGAGGCCGCACATAGCCATCTATACACAGAGGGAGTCCGCACGGTGCCATCTATTCACAGCAGGAGGCCGCACGTAGCCATCTATACACAACATGAGGCACACGTAGCCATCTATACACAGCCGGAGGCCGCACGTAGCCATCTACACACAGCCGGAGGCCGCACGTAGCCATCTAAACAAAGCGGGAGGCCGCACGTAGCCATCTGTACACAGTAGGAGACTGCACGGCGCCATCTATACACAGCGGGAGGCCGCACATAGCCATCTATAAACAGCGGGAGGCCGCACGTAGCCATCTATACACAGCAGGAGGCCGCACGTAGTCATCTATACACAGCAGGAGGATGCACGGCGCCATCTATACACAGCAGGAGGCCGCACATAGCCATCTATATACAGCGGGAGGCCGCATGTAGCCATGTATACACAGCGGGAGGCAACACGTAGCCATCTATATACAGCGGGAGGCCGCACGTAGTCAGGTGAATGCCTCATAAGAGACTAGAATATTGCGCATGTGCAACCCACAGCCAAAGTAGGAGACCGCACGGAGCCATCAATAGACAGCCGGAGGCCGCACGTACCCATCTATACACAGCGGGTGGCCGGACGTAGCCATCTATACACAGCGAGAGGCCGCAAGTAGCCATCTATACACAGCCGGAGGCCGCACGTAGCCATCTATACACAGCGGGAGGCCGCACGTAGCCATCTATACACAGCGAGAGGCCGCACGTAGCCATCTATACACAGCGGGAGGCCACATGGTGCCATCTATACACAGCCGGAGTCCACACGTAGCCATCTATACACAGCGGGAGACCGCACATAGCCATCAATACACAGCGGGAGGCCGCTCGTAGCCATCTATACACAGCAGGAGGCCGCACATAGTCATCTATCATCTATACACAGCAGGAGGCTGCACGGCGCTATCTATACACAGCGGGAGGCCGCACGTAGCCATCTATATACAGCGGGAGGCCGCACGTAGCTATCTATACACAGCGCTAGGCCACACGTAGCCATCTATATACAGCGGGAGGCCGCACGTAGCAATCTATATACAGCGGGAGGCCGCACGTAGCCATCTATACACAGCAGGAGGCCGCACATAGCCATCTATACACAGCGGGAGGCCGCACGGTGCCTTCTATACACAGCAGGAGGCCGCACATAGCCATCTATATACAGCGGGAGGCCGCACGTAGCCATCTATACACAGCGGGAGGCCGCACATAGCCATCTATACACAGCGGTAGGCCGCACGGTGCCATCTATTCACAGCAGGAAGCCGCACGTAGCCATCTATACACAACATGAGGGCGCACGTAGCCATCTATACACAGCCGGAGGCCGCACGTAGCCATCTACACACAGCCGGAGGCCGCACGTAGCCATCTAAACACAGCGGGAAGCCGCACGTAGCCATCTATACACAGTAGGAGACTGCACGGCGCCATCTATACACAGCGGGAGGCCGCACATAGCCATCTATATACAGCGGGAGGCCGCACGTAGCCATCTATACACAGCGGGAGGCAACACGTAGCCATCTACATACAGCAGGAGGCCGCACGTAGTCAGGTGAATGCCTCATAAGAGAGTAGAATATTGCGCATGTGCAACCCACAGCCAAAGTGGCGCAAAGCAAGAGGAAAGTGGTGACCAGGAGATAGATGTTCAGCACCTAATTATACTCAGCTTTATTCTTTGAAAAAGTCAACCAAGTCTTGGACAATCCCTTTCATTTTTGTAGATGTCCCTCTGTAACCTCAGTGAAATTACTGTAGGTTTAGTCAATCTCAGATATTTTTTTAAGGAACCAATTTTAAATGGCTAAAAGAATAAGGACCAACATGAATTCCAGTCTGCACTTGTTCAATTTAGTGGTGCTTGTATCTAGGGATGGCGTCTCGCACTCAGATCAGTGCAAAAGACCTCTCACTAATATGCATAATTTGTGAAGTTTATTCCATATTCTTCATCAGTCAAAAATGTGACGCGTTTCGGCTTAGCACAAGCCTTGTCAAACTCTTGAGAAAGGCTTGCGCTAAGCCGAAACTCGTCACAATAAACTTCATGAACTATGCATACAAGTGAGTGCCGGTCTGTTGTACTGATAAAAGAATAAGGAAGAATCCAAATACTGCGACTTCCTATGGAAGCATTTTATTATATCAATTCACTTAGTATTACATGAGCCTACGAAGGATCTTGTGGCACAGCTCGGAATATACTTCGTAGTGGCACGTGCACTTTATGCCATTACTGGGCATTATCACAAGGTCAGAGCACAAAGACGCTAAGAAACGTACCATAAGATTATTAGTGCTTTTGAATACACAATACACTCAACAATGGAAAGTGGCAGGGAAACCTTTCCCACACGGGTTCTTCACATTTTTCTCAACCGTGTCCTCCACAAAAAACCCCAGGGAACTTAAAACAGTACATTTTCCAGAGCCATTTCACGCTGTTGTGGGGCATGCTCTCTCATTGAAGTCACACGCGATTCTGGCTCATTGACAGCACCTTGTCTAACCTGTGCTGAGATTGTCATGCTATGGGTGGGTAGTAGGAGAATTGTAAGCCGTGTTATGAAACCCCTTTACTTGATGTATTTCCAACATTATCTCATTTGTATTCAAATGTTTGTTCCTTGATAGAAAAGGCACCATTCACAGTAGGGACTCACTCAGTGTGAAACTGTATTTGTTTAATGAAAGCCCATTTTACAATAGCTTGGCAAAAATCTGAGAATTAAATTATCCAAACATGAAATAAAAGAGAAGGAGTCGCAAAAATCTGGTGTCTTCCTGAAACACAAAGTGCCAAAACCAACCAAAGTTCTTGCTATTAACGGGCGCTAATTCTGACGAAATCAAGTATATAATAGATAAAATATTCTTTATTATTTCTGGAGGCAATGGAGACACTGGAAAACTTCAAATGCCAAATGTCTCTTAATACTTTACTATTTGTGTCTATAGTTTCAGATTCTTTTTGTGGTCCTTACCTTCATTATCACCACTAGATGGAGATCTTTCCAAGTGAAAAATTGCTTGACAAGTCCTAGACTACAAGAAGAACCTGCAGGAACAAAAGGAGTTTGGTGTAATTCACATGGATGAAGAGTTATTCCCATCTCAGAAAATGATGGAAACCCACTAAGTAGTGTTACACGCACGCCGCTAGGTTCAGATAGGGGCGAGACTGGTTGCATGAATTCTTTGGAATCCTGGGGGAACCGTTACTCAGGGCGACCATAGGCTGCAGCTTCTCTCAGGCACACAGTGGTATTAACCCTCAGGCACAGACAGGTAGATTGTTTCACTTGCTGACCAGACACACTTGACGAGAGTCCTCATAAACGGTAGAACAGTAGCATTTAATAAGAAGCCGCACAGCTAGTGCAAGTTAAGTCTTATGAGCAACAGGCTCCAGTGACAAACAGTACAGTTTCCTTAGCAGCAAAGCAGTTCACAGTCTTCCCAGTACTACAGAACAGCACAGTTCTAATGCAAAGGCACATTAAAGAGCACAGCATTCTTTACAGCACAGTGAGATGGAGGAGGGAGGGTGGGTTTGCTGAGGGAGATGATCCCTGTGACACCATTTCTTCCAGTCCTTATCTTTCTGCCTGACAATACTCTGCACTTCTAGTTCAGGAACTCTACCTGACCTGTGCTTAGCTTCACTCCTAACTTGAATCCTTTTCACTTGCGCTTCTGTGAGATACAGACACACACCACCTTTCTCATCGGCTCCAGCCAGACAGTAAACAACTTCCCCACAATCCCCCTGGGGCTCTGGTAAAACACTCCCACTTCTCCTGTGACTGTGTTAACCACTCTAGTTGCTGGATGCTTCTGGAGCACAACACTTCCTGTCTCTTGTGCTTGTGTTACTTCTAATAGTTGTTGAATGCTTGTAAAGCAACAGCACTACTTGTGACTGTCACACTCTGCAACAGCACTACTTCTGCATGTCACACGCTTCCCTCCTTTTTGAATGTCGTCCTCAACATTTGTCTTAATTGGTCAATCTGACCAATTCTGAGACAGTGGTGAAAGTTGGATAACTTTATATACAAATTGGCATTGTGAAATTGGTATAACGTTCATAAACATTGATAACAACCTAATCTTATGACCTTTTTCTTGTAGGATGCCTGTAAGATATAAACAACACAATTAAAACAATCAGCATCTCTTCAGCTGGAGCTTTCCATAAGTCTTCAACCAGCTTTCTCTCTTTATGCTTTAACAGTTCTTTGTTTCTACAAAGTCTTTTAAGGAAAATCAAAGCATGAAAACAAGTCTTTCCACCAGGCAACATCTTAAATACTTCCTCTCGGTGGTGAATGCCACTCAAGTGGGCTTATATTGTCCGCAGGCAGAGATACCTGTTTCCAGTTGACAGTCCTTGGCACTTGACTCGGTTCACCAAGTGTCTCATACGTCAGCATCACGAGCCTCCTCACTTCTCAAATTGACATCCTCCTGGTGGGTTGATCCTCAGAGACCACGGGTTCTTCGGTCACAGAAGTTGCTTCCGCCGCACTCATTTCCCATGCTTCCTCAGATGCTCTTGGAGCTGCCTCTGTAAGTTCATGTACTTCTCCTGAATCACCTGTTTCCGCACGGTCTGGTAATTCCTCTCCTCCTGAGTGTCGATCGGTCTCTTCAAGGACCTCATCTGTTCTCCTTGGTATGAATTCTGGAGCCTCAGGACTTAGTTCACTCTCCTGAGGATGGTACATCCCTCTCCTTGCCAGTCCGAGAAATACAACAGTGTGTTCTTCTCCATCGGAACTTTCAAGGTCACAATCCACCTCTGGAGCTTCAGTCTGTGGTGGTCCCTTAGTCGATCTCGGACAATGTCGGTCTACTTCTGGGAAGTCTTGTTGTGGTGGGAGATAATTACAGTGTAGTAGTAAATTCCGATGGACTATTCTGGTGTTCTTGTCTCCCATTTCCAATTGGATTTCATACACTGGGCTGTAATCAGCCTTCCTCCTTACGACCACATACACCTTGTCTTCCCAGTACGAACAAAGTTTTTCTGGACCGCCTTTCTCACGTACGTTCTTGACTAGCACCCGGCTTCCTGGTGTCAATTCTGCTCCATAACATTTTCGATCATAGTACTTCTTACTCTTGCTCTGTCCTTGCGTAACCATTTTGCACGCTATGTTGTATGCCTCTGCCATCTGTTCCTTCCATTTCCGAACGTACTCCCGATATGTTCTGTAATTCTCTGACACCGGAGTATCGAACATGATGTCGATTGGCAGCCTTGGCAATCGTCCATACAATAGGAAAAAGGGTGAGTAACCTGTTGCATCGCTCTTTGTACAGTTATAGGCATGTACCACTTTCGACAGAGATCTCTTTCAGTCTTTCTTCTCATCAGCTGTCAAAGTGCGCAACATCGACAATAATGTCCGGTTAAAACATTCCACTTGTCCATTACCCTTGGGTGATAGGGCTTTGTGTGGGATCTTTGAATTCTATGGTACATTTCTAGTTTGGCCAAGAGCTGGTTCTCAAATTCTCTTCCTTGGTCATGGTGTAACCTTGTAGGGAACCCAAATCTCAAAGCAAAATCATTGAAAATCTTCTCTGCCGCTGTTCGACCTGATTTATTGGTGGTGGCATATGCTTGAGCAAATCGAGTGAAATGGTCCATCACCACCAAGATGTATTCGTAACCACCCTTGCACGTCTCGAGATGTAGAAAGTCTATTGACGCCATCTCAAATGGATACGTAGTTTGGATGTTGCCCATAGGTGCCTGGGTTGATGTGTTGGGACGTTTATCTTTCAGACACCCACACTCCCTGGTCACGTACCTCTCAATATCTCTCTGTATGTACGGCCAGAAGAAACGTTCACGGATCAAGTTGGTTGTCCTTTAAACTCCCAGGTGTCCCATATTTTCATGAAGTTCTTTGAAAACCAACCTACGGAATACTCTGGGTAGTACCAACTGCTGGTTTTGTCCTCCTTTACAATACAGGATACCGTCTTCACTGAGGTAGAGCTTCGTCCATTCTTTAATTAAAACAGATACTGCTGGTGACTCATTGTCTCTCTCTCGTTTACTTGGAAACCGATTTTGGTCCACATAAAGTAGTATTCTACCAATTATCTGATCTTCCCATTGTGCTCTACAGATTTTCCCTTTTAGTAGTTGTTGAATAGACCGGGGTTGATCTTGTTCTCTCATTTTTATGGTGGTTTCCACTTTCAACAGACACCACAATGGTGTGTCTTCCTCCTGATAAGCTTGTACTGCATGGGTAGTGCTCTCAATTGCTTCCAGACTGACTTCCTCTGAGCATTATTGCATGAACTCCTCAGGCTCCAGCGGCATTCTTGACAATCCGTCAACATCCGCATTGCATTTTCCTGACCTGTACTTGATGCTGAAATTGAAGTCAGCTAGTTCAGCGACCCATTTCTGACCCGATGCATACAGTTTGGCTGTAGTAAGGACATAGGTCAAAGGGTTGTTATCAGTGTATACCTCAAGCTCTTCGCTGTAATAGAGATAATCTCTAAATCGTTCACAGATAGCCCATTTCAGTGACAGGAAATCCAATTTTCCGGAATGTAGATGGTAATTCTTCTCGGCATCTGTCTAGAACCGTAACCGATGACTCTCAATTTTCCATCTTGATGCTGATACAGGGCAGCTCCCAGTCCAACTTGAGAAGTGTCACAATGAAGAACAAATGGTAAATTGAAATCAGGATATCACAAGATGGGTGGTTTTACCAGGTAGTCTATTAGTTCTTCCAATACCTCCTGGTGGTCAACTGTCCAGAGAATGGGCTGTTGGGACGAAACGGCGTTGTTTCTTTTAAATCCCGTTCTACCCGCGTTCTTCTTTTTCTCTGTGGGTGTTGTCGTCTCTGTCCCCCCCCCCAAGAAGAGGTATAGTGGGGCGGCAATTCTGGAGAAGTTCCGAATGTAAGTACAATAGTAAGAGAGGAATCCTAATATCCGCCTCAACTCCCCGACGGTAGAGGGCCGCTTTCTTTTAAGGCCAACACGGAGCGATTTCTGCTGGGTCCATGGTATATTCTTCTCCGGACACAATTTTCCCTAGAAATCAGACTTGCCTTTTGAACAGTTTACACTTCTTTGAGGTCAACTTAACTCCGTGTTGTTGATACCTTTGTAATACGGTCCTCACGTGTTCAACATGCTCCTGGAAGGTTTTGCTGTGTACCACATTGTCATCCAAGTACGGCTGGCTGATATCGTCCCTCAATCCTCCTAAACATGTCTCCATGCTCCTCTTGAATTCTGCTGGAGCAGAACTAAGCCCAAACAGTATGCGGATCCACTCATATAATCCCCAC
Organism: Phyllobates terribilis; assembly: GCF_046119375.1. Classification (NCBI taxonomy): domain Eukaryota; kingdom Metazoa; phylum Chordata; class Amphibia; order Anura; family Dendrobatidae; genus Phyllobates; species Phyllobates terribilis. Next base: position 106,934,178 of record NW_027362762.1, read on the forward strand.
GGTGTGATGAATGCTGTCAAGGGTCTACTGGACTCTTCGACAAACCCTTGGTGGTATGCCTTACTCTGATCGAGGACAGAGCACCAGGTACTATCCAGCATATCTTGGATCTTTGATATTGGATGCCGATCAGGTACTGACTTTCGGTTTAGTTCCCAGTAATCACAGCAAAGTCTCAACGTACCGTCCTTCTTCCTAACACAAACAATAGGAGAGGAATAAGACGACTTCGACTTTTGGACCCAACCTCTGTTGATCAGGTCTTGTAAATACTCTTTCACTTCACGGTGTAATGGTTTCGGCACAGACATGTAACTTCTGGTTACTAGGGTCGTGTCTTTCAAATTGATTTTCAATTGCAACGATGGGATACAGCCTATATCATAGTCATCTTTGGAGAATGCATGACACTCTTCTCTCAGCATCGGAGTCCTGGGATCCCAGGACTCCGAGGTGGGTCGTGCAATTTCTTCCCCTGGGTAACTCCTGTTCCTTGGTGGGGAGACTGAATTCACTGTAGACCCCTCGGCGGGTCTCACACTGACTGGATATACCATTTTAACGGCTTCAATGTGACCTAACACAGTCTTTGGATCCAGTCTAATTTCGTGTTTCGTAGTATTCATCACCGGTACTGTCACTAGAACAAACCCACCAGTAGGAATCGTAAGCACAGTCTCACCTTGAACTAGGCCTTCCGGGAGTTCTGAGGAGTCTTTTGGCATGAACAGTCTTTTCTGGACCTTTCTTCCTGGTTCTACCCGGACTCCACACCACACACCCACCATTTGGTTTGCAGGGATGATGGCTGGGCGCCAGCCTACCTTGACTACTTTTAGGTCCATTGTATTCTGTGCTTTCTTTACTCTATGAATCACATTTTCCGCCACGGCATTGGGTATGGCAAGTGATGTGGCAATTGCATCCACCACCAGCGTCCCTGCCTTGTGCTTCGTGATGACCTCACTGATTACATTATAACCCAGGATAGGATCCTCTGCCACGTTCTGATCACTGGTCACGAGAAAAGATACCAAAAGCTCAATGGTGTTGCTGTTCTTCGTGGCCCTCAGTTGGAAAGTCACTTCCACCCAGCCTATGAAAGGGATTTTGGTCTGGTTGACAGCTTTGCCGTGGAGTTCCACTGGTCCTAAGAGTTCTTTTAGCAACCAAAGGCAGGTATGTGGCAGGTAGCGCCTTCTCCATTCTTCAATTAAAAGGCTCGCTTGGGCTCCTGTGTCCCACAGTGCTTTTACCAGGAGTCTATCTAGCTGGCACTGTATAAAGCACCTTTCACCAATTAGGCTGATGAGGCTATCTTTACTGACCGAGGAATCCTCCTCCCAGGAGTACATCGTTTGACTTCCGCACTGGGCATTAAGTAACTGATGCCCCTGTCTCTCTTGCAGCTGTTGTAGACGGGAACACACTTGGAGATAGTACTGATGCAGCCTTTTTAACTCATGCGCCATTCTGGGGTTTGGTGAGATTTGGATTTGCTTCTGGGACCTCCTCCGTGTCGCGGTTACCAGTCGCCCTGCACTGGCAACCTCCTGTCTTTTAATCAAAACAACCGTGACCATTGGCATTCCTTGGCATAATGTCCTTCCTCACCACATCTTAGACAATGTACACACACCTTACTCTGATTTGATGAACGGCACGCTTCACAAGCCGGGTATCTTCTGTTTTGGAACCCACACCTGGGTCTGAGGGATGCAAGTTCTGGCCTGGAATGAATCAACTTTTTCACCTCAATCAACTCGGCTCGCAGTTCACCTATTACTTCCCCCCAGTCTGCTCTGGCGGTTCTCTCTTTTTTTGTGATTTAAGGTTCCCTCTCAGAGGCGGCACTGGAGTGTCTCCATGATGATCTTCAGACTGGCCACTGGGGGTCTCCAACTTCAGCTGACACATTTTGGTGATTTTAGGAGCAGAGCCTTTCTTTAACTTCTGTTCGCTCTCTGACTCCAAGCTAGCTGCCTCATTCATTTTTTCAATTAGGACTTCGTCCAGAATGCCAGGATCTTCTAGATACTGTTTCAACTGCAACTTGATGTCTTTGCTGATTAACCCCATTCCCGATGTTCTCAAGAACTTCTTCTGGACTAGTCCAGCATCAAACTTCTCTTCCGCTTCTACATCTCTGGATGCAAACAACAGTCTATCCTTAATTGCTCTGAACAAGAAACTTTGCGGTGATTCATTATTTTTCTGTGAGAGGTTAATGAGTCGGTGGAACAATTCTGAAGTACTCTCTTCTTTATAGTGCCCTTTTAAAATCATCAGCTATTGCAAGGTCAGTTGACTTTTCATTTCTAGCATACTACGGAGGTTCAGTCCTTGGCTGATCGCTTTCACCACCCCCTCAATGATCTCATCTGGCTGGTAGCCTTTCTGTAAGCCTGCATCGATCTGGTGCAACAAGTTCATATAAGACAGTCTCTCTTTCTGTTCACACTCTCCAATCTGTTATAGGATCTTGAATTCTTTCCTTATGGTGATTTGTGGTGTTAGAGGGGACTGTCTCCCTGATTTATCTAACCCAAGCAAGTTAAAGGTCCTGTCTGAGTCTGTCACCCGTTCAGAGGTTTTGGTCGATTCCTTGAAGGCTGTTGTTAGGGCTTTGAATTGTTCTTTCAATTCCTGTAGTTCAGTTTGTGGACAGAGATTCCCGCTTTTGGAAATTGGTGCCACCCCTGCATCCTCCAACTTCAACCTGGTTAGAAACTGTGTTAGTTCCTGGAGGAATTTCCCCATGACGTCTTCAGCTTGTTTCTCCCCCAGCTCATCCATTTTTGCATTAATGGCAGCTAACAGTTGCCTGCGGTTGTGTGCTTTAGAAATCTGTTCTTGTGACATCTTTATATGTTCTGCTACTGTTCTCAATTCTTCACAGGTTAACTGAAGAAGCAGCTCACTAATTGTGTACATTTGTATTTCCTCATCCTTTCTGCTAGTGAGTTTTCTTTAGGGCTGGTCCCCTTTAACTGGTGTAGCAGAGTTGAGGTGCTGTGCTGCTGTGTTTTTCCAGACACTTTTCCTCTTCTCCCTCCACACGCTAATTCTCGCTCAGGACTCCCTGTACGGGCCACCATTGTTACATGCACGCTGCTAGGTTCAGATAGGGGCAAGACAGGTTACATGAATTCTTTGGAATCCTGGGGGAACCGTTACTCAGGGCGACCATAGACAATGTGCTGCAGCTTCTCTCAGGCACACAGTGGTATTGACCCTCAGGCACAGACACGTAGATTGTTTCACTTGCTGACCAGACACACTTGACAAGAGTCCTCATAAACAGTAGAACAGTAGCATTTAATAAGAAGCCGCACAGCCAGTGCAAGTTAAGTCTTATGAGCAACAGGCTCCAGTGACAAACAGTACAGTTTCCTTAGCAGCACAGCAGTTCACAGTCTTCCCAGTAGTACAGGACAGCACAGTTCTAATGCAAAGGCACATTCATGAATACAGCATTTTTTTACAACACAGTGAGATGGAGGAGGGAGGGGGGGGGTTGCTGAGGGAGATGATCCCTGTGACACCATTTCTTCCAGTCCTTATCTTTCTGCCTGACAATACTCTGCACTTCTAGTTCAGGAACTCTACCTGACCTGTGCTTAGCTTCACTCCTGACTTGAATCCTTTTCACTTGCAAGGGCGCTTCTGTGAGATACAGACACACAAACCACCTTTCTCTTCGGCTCCAGACAGACAGTAAACAATTTCCCCACAATCCCCCTGGGGCTCTGGTAAAACACTCCCACTTCTCCTGTGACTGTGTTAACTGCTCTAGTTGCTGGATGCTTCTGGAGCACAACACTTCCTGTCTCTTGTACTTGTGTTACTTCTAATAGTTGCTGAATGCTTTTAAAGCAACAGCACTTCTTCTGCATGTCACACTCTGCAACAGTACAACTTCTGAATGTCACAGTAGTCCCACCGCCGCACTGACACTGAGATTGCACGGCAAAGCACTTTCGATGGAAATTACTGGTAACAGCTTTTGATTCAGCTTTTTGTGCCTAAAGCCAGAAGTGGATTTAACCCTTTGGAGACATCCAATGTACATGTACATCAGACGTGTATACTTACTGTATGGAGCGGAGCCTGGTCTACACAGCAAGGGTGCCGGCTGTACTGTGATTGGAGCTAGCTTCAATAGTAACAGTGGAACCTCTTAGATGTCACTGTCAATCGTGATATCGGCATTTAAAGAGGTTAGGAATGAGGGGATTGCTTCCAACGCCCATCGTTCCTCTCCCCCACAACATGGTCATGAAATGACGATGGGTTGTTATAGCAGCTGAAGGCCCCGTGTTTGCCTTGTTAGCACACCTACGAAGCCAATTTAACAGTATACTGAAATGTGTGGAAAAATGATGCAAAGTAAGAATGTTATCAAAAATAGAAGTGGTAATAGCTTATTTTTTATCACTTAACAAATAAAAATAAATATTTGGTGTGGGCCACCCATTGTCTTCACAACATACTTTACCTACTATTTGCTGCCAATTCTGAACTGATAAAAGACACATCAAGCTTAATTTCCTTCATAATCAGAAGATGTACAAGTGTCATCAGCTCAGAACTGGCAGCACCAGTGGGACCAATCTACACCCATCTACTGTTCAAAGAAGTCTGTCCAGAAGTGGCCTTTATGGAAGAACTGAGGTAAAAAAAAAACATACCGTTAACAAAGCTGAACGGCTAAACTGTACATGAAAATATACGAATTGTGGTGTAGAAAAATGAGTGCAGGTGCTCTGAATGATGAGTCAAAGTATTTTAAGAAGCCCTCCTCCTCCCATCAAAGTTTTTATCCTCTTAATATATTGCAATCATCATATTATAATACACTGTGTACTTACAATTGCTCATTTTGCCTTTCTACCCAATAAATTCTTCTTTTTTCTCTGCTCTATGTAGAAACAGGAAGTCTCGTTTTCCTGCATTTATCATTCCCCTCTTCAACTACTGAACCAGTTGCTGCTCCCTCCTCCCCCCTGCCAGGGTCTTTTGCAGTGACTCATGACTCAGAGAAAATTGACCTCATGTTTCTACATAGAGCTTAGAAGGATTCAGCTAGTCAGCTTTTAATCACATGATGTCACACACCTAAAGGAAAAGAGAAGAATAACTGGGTAGAAAGGCAAAAGGAGCAATTGTAAGTACACAGTGCTATATAATATGATGATTGCAATATAGTAAGAGGATACAAATTTGGATGGGAGGAGTGCATTTTTAAATATTTGGCTGCATCAGAAGGCAGATTGTCCGCCGAAGGGGCTGAAAAGTGGCGCAATAGTGTCTGCAGGCAGTAGTGAAGCATGGAGTAAGGTCTTTGCAAGTTTAGGGTTGAATTTTGGCAAAATGAGTTGATGATATGGTCAGGATTAATGGTGTTGTCAATTCTGAGAAATACAGGTAGATACTTACCCACCATGCAATACCATCAGGAAGGCGTCTGATTTGGTCAAAATTTATTCTGCGGCAGGATAAGAATCCCAAACATATAGTCAATGTCATTAAGAACTATATTCAGTGTGAAGAAGAACAAGGAGCCCTGGAAGTGATGGTATGTCCCCTACAGAGCCCTGATCTCAACATCATCAAATCTTTCTGGGATTATAAAAAAAATGCAGAAGGATTTGTGTAAGCCTACAACCACAGAAGATCTGTGGTTAGATCTCCAAGATGTTTGGAACAACCTCCCTGCCGAGTTTTGGCAAAAAAAAAGTGTACAATTGTACCTAGAAGAATTAATGCTGTTTTGAAGGCAAAGGGCGGTCACACTAAATATTGATTTTATTTAGATTTGTCTTTTGTTCTTTAATTTTGCACTGTCTACTAAAACCAGTTTTGGCTTTGAGTTATTAAATCGTGAAAGTGGTTGTCCCCTACTTTAAAAATTATTCTCACTGGGTCCCGGATGGGTGGATAAACAAAATCTTTTAGTCACCTCTTTGCCTATTAGACCATATGGATAGGGGCTCACATCTTTGGTATTTATGCCATAATCAAAGGCTATGTCACAAATGCCTAGTAGATCCTGCCCCAAATCCTTCAGAAGAATGAGGATCTGAGGGAGTCCAGTGGCATACATGCTTCTCCAGAAGTGCCCAAACCAGATGGGCACGTAATGAGCATTATTTACATGGACAGGGTTTAAGTAAACTGCGCTTCTTTTCATACTAGGACACATTTTTTTTCAGAAAATTCAGAACCCTTGGCCATGGTTGTCATGTTCTCCTTATAGGGGGTTGTCCCACCTCTCGGTCTCACGACTATCAGAAATTTATAACAAAATAAAGGAATCTGGCAATGCAAATTGTAATAATAAAGTAGAGGTTTTTTTTATTAAAACAAACAATCTAAAATGTGACATCACGTTTCGGTCTATACTTCCTGACCTTCCTCAGACATGAATTGCTGACCTAAGAAGCTGACAGTAAGAAGCATCCGTTACTATAGAATGGGCCCTTTCTTAAATAAAATATGTGGGGACACATTAATGGAAACACCAATCCAATAGAGAAAAATTATATAAGAATTGCCAGTACTCCGCTGCCAAATATTAGTCAAAAATTAGCTTTTTATTTAATTCCAACAGGTTATAAAAACATCCCTTGCGACAATGCATTTCGATCACAAGGTTCTTTTTCAAAGCCTGAAAAAGAATCTAGAGTTCGAAACACGTTGTCACAACTGATGTTTATATATCTTGTTGCTGTAATTAAATAATTCATTTTTGACTAACATCAGGCAGCAGAATATTTGTAATTCTTAATTCCTTTTTTCTTCATTGGATTGGTGTTCCCCACAAAAAAAACACAATAAAAAGTTATTTAATTGTCATATGTACCGCTCGAAACTTCTATCATAAAAAAAGCTATAGCTCAGCACACACAAAAAATACGATTTTGCAAAGTTACATTTTTTTTAAAGCCACTAAAATAGTCAAAATCTATATTAGTTTGGCATCGCCATCATTGCACTGACCTGGACAATTTTTGTTGCATAATAAACACAGAATAAATCTAAACCCAAAAAACAATGACTAGGTTGCATTTTTCTTTCACCATTTTACCTGACTTGGGATTAAGCATTCCAATGTAATGGTGGTCACATAATGAAAATCCTAAAGCTGTGACTATAGTCTGCAACATGTTGGGATGAAAAAAAAAAAAAAGTGGAGTCTGACAATATGTTTCAGAACTCCAACCCCAACCTTGACTTCTGTCGGTTGAAGTTTATATGTTTCTGTGACTACAAATATTTTCTGGATAATTACATTTTCAAGTTCAGGAAACGGCCTAAAATGTTGTTGTGGAAAAGGGAATTTGGGTGAGCCCTAATTAGGATGTACTATTGTCTGTCCTGTCGTTTCCTTGTTATTTATATGATTGTTTTATTGTTTGTTTTTGGTCAGTTTCTATTCCGTGTCCTGGGGTGTCTGGATGCAGAGCGCTTTAAACCTGCTGCAAATAAATAAATAGCATTAATCGTTATGACGCAAATATCGGACCACGCATCCAGCAGACCAATGACTGGTATCGGGAGCAGCACGTTTTTAGAGTCCCGGTAATGCAGAATGGAGGTGATAGATTATTTATAAATCAGTCCTCCAATCTCAGAATTCCAATTTATTTGGATAGATTGCCTTCCTATTTATATCAGCATTAAACATATCATATCCAAAGACATACTAATAAGGAAATTAGATTGTGAGCCCCAGTGGGGACAGCGATGATGTCTGTAAAGCGCTGCAGAATATGATGGCGCTATATAAGTAAGTAAAATAAATACAAAGAGCAAAGAAAGTTAAAAAGATTTGCTCACGTTCACTAAAAGATCACTTGATCTAAAAGATCAATATGCTGTAAATTTCACGAAAATCAGTGTCCCTCGCTGTGCCAATGCTGGTGGGATTGAAGGGATTATTTCACAAACAACATTTATCACCTATGTAAAAGATTGATGATAAATGTACGATCGCTCGATGTCCACCCGCTGGAACTGCCCCGATCCTGTGAACAGGGGTCTCAAAATCCTGTGTGAATGCAGCAGTCATAAGAACAAGATCCCATGTTCCCCTTGAAAATAGGTTGTTAATAGGCATCCGACATCACAGCATCATTCACTTATATAGGTCAACGGGAGCGATCGTGCGCATGTGTGGCCTTCACTCCCATAGACAGTGAATGGAGTGATAATTCGCATGCGCATTACTGCACTACATAATCAATGAGGGCTCAGGGAGTCGGACTTCCAGACATGAAATATTACTATCTTGAGGATCAGTGATGAAAAAGAAATGAACGAAAAGATTCATGGTGCCCTGGTCAAGAGTCCAGTCCTCTGTGTTCGTAGGTGCCAAGTAAGTGTAAGCAGGTGAACTATATGCATCAGAAGAGACACCAGGTGGAACAACAATCTACTTTTATTTGATTAACAGAATAATATGAATAAAAGATTGTTATTAGAGGCAGATTATACTGACACAGTATTCACAGAATCAATGGTAAAATAATTATTTAAACAGGAATATATTGGTTAATGTACAATAGGGAATATCAGGATAAACTCAGGGTCTACAGTCCAACCTAATTCTTGTTGGGAGGGGGGTAAACACTCTACTTTCCAGGAACAGTCTCTAAGAACTTACGCGGCTTTCTGGACCCTGACAGGGGCCGCTGCTCCTTCTCCCTAGCTGCACGCTTTCCTAACAAAGTCTGTAAGTTCCCTCTGGGCTGCTGTAGTGTAAGCTGGACTCCATCTGGCTGGCAGCCCTCCGCCTGCCCACGCCCGGTACTGTAAGTCTCTGCTGAAAGTGACGGCCCATCCCACACGTCTCCTCCTATCACCAGCCCATGCACGGGTCTCTCGCCAGGTATCCTCAGGGCTTCTTCGGTACTGGACCACCGGCATGTGTCTCCTTGGTCCATATCGATGGGGGCTGGTCCTCAGGTGTTGAGGTATTGGTCGATATTTTGGCCAAAATATGCAAGCTCGCAACCTGCATCTTTTTCTGTGATGTTTTTTGAAAGTTTGTCCCATGTTCGCCATTTTTAAGTTTACTGTTAGGACTCGCAAGTGTGAGGACCCTTGACGTGGGTTGCGAGCTTGCGTATTTTGGCCAAAATATCGACCAATACCAGATGTGATGTATTTATTTTATAAACTATTTTTCATCTTTTTTGCACATTTTTATGCAGGATGCGGCCAGGCTCCTTTGGTGTTGGCTGGGTGAATTTGGGGCCTCTGTCCTGTGGTGTGCGATTATATGGTGCTGGCCAGCCCGCCTGATCTAATAGTATGGGCGTCATCAATAGGCTGTAAGCCAAACACTGTGCATCACATGTATCTGTGTGACTGGTGTCCTATGCAAGCTCCATCTGCGTGCATGTATAATACTACACAGCCACCCCCGCCATGAACTGGTAGGTTAGTGAGTGGCTGTTACATCATTATTTTGCACATGGGCTGCCCCCGCCTTTATCATGGAGGCCTGCTGCATCCTGCAGTGCATTAGTAATCTGACCTGGTGTTAGTAAGGCTTTATCTTTTTCTGCGACACTAACTATTTGCTCAGCTTTAGCAATGAATGCCGTTTTTTTGGGATGTTCACTTTGAGCATTACACATTTTTCATCAGCTGCTCACAGCAATTTTTCTGATGTTACTGTGCTGCTGTTTGGTTACATCATCAGTCTCAGCCATCTGATCATCACATACCTGAGAACACATCCAATGTTCTGTGTTTCTCCATCATGTCTCATGATGAGGCTGAGGCTGAGCACATGACTGCACTGCAGGGGTGGGGTCTGACACAGAATTACTTACTTGCCCACTAGCTTCCCATAGTGGTAACTGCATACAGATTAATTTTTTTTATATTAAAAGAGCCACACATTAAAAATAATCTTGACCCTCCTGTTCCTTTATAGGACATTGCAATATGATTGACTTGACAATCGTTTTAAAGAATTTCACTCTGGTCCATTCAACTGTGAGAGGACATTTTATTTTCCTTCTTTATTTTGCTCTCTGGTAAAGCAGGCTTTCCTGCAACGGAGTGGCTTTCTCGGATCAGACCCATCCGAGCATCGGCTAACCTGGAAAAAGACTACTTGTATTAAATATTCTTTAAATCCATTTATTTAATAATTTCTACAATAAACTGTGAGTGAACTCATAAAAACATTTCAGCTTCTAGTCGCCATCTGATAAATTTATCAACTAATGAATTTCCCCAATAGGATCCAACGTGATAAAGCAGTAAGATCAAGACTCTAAATGCAAACATATGCTACATAAAATGTTTGCAATGTGTGGAATGAATAGTCTGCTATGTATCAGAAACACATAAATGGGATGCAGTGCCCAATTTCTTCCAAATCGGATCTGCAACAGAATTTCCCAGAGATTTGAACTCAATAAACTGCATTTTTTTTCTCCTCGGTCCAGACACAAAAGTGTGAAAACGAAAATGATAAACGTCAGGAAAAGAAATGTCTGCAGCTAAAGTAAACATTGAAAGGTCCAAAAAATATCTAAATAATAATGTATACAAGGCCTATACAGTACAGACCAAAAGTTTGGACACACCTCATTTAAAGATTTTTCTGTATTTTCATGACTTTGAAAATTGAACATTCACACTGAAGGCATCAAAACTATGAATTAACACATGTGGAATTATATACTTAACAAAAAAGTGTGAAACAACTGAAAATATGTCTTATATTCTAGGTTCTTCAAAGTAGCCACCTTTTGCTTTGATGACTGCTTTGCACACTCTTGGCATTCTCTTGATGAGCTTCAAGAGGTAGTCACCGGAAATGGTCTTCCAACAATCTTGAAGGAGTTCCCAGAGATGCTTAGCACTTGTTGGCCCTTTTGCCTTCACTCTGTGGTCCAGCTCACCCCAAACCATCTCGATTGGGTTCAGGTCTGGTGACTGTGGAGGCCAGGTCATCTGACATAGCACCCCATCACTCTCCTTCTTGCTCAAATAGCCCTTACACAGCCTGGAGGTGTGTTTGGGGTCATTGTTCTGTTGAAAAATAAATGATGGTCCAACTAAACGCAAACTGGATGGAATAGCATGCCGCTGCAAGATGCTGTGGTAGCCATGCTGGCTCAGTATGCCTTCAATTTTGAATAAATCCCCAACAGTGTCACCAGCAAAGCACCCCCACACCATCACACCTCCTCCTCCATGCTTCACGGTGGGAATCAGGCATGTAGTGTCCATCCGTTCACCTTTTCTGCGTCGCACAAAGACACGGTGGTTGGAACCAAATATCTCAAATTTAGACTCATCAGACCAAAGCACAGATTTCCACTGGTGTAATGTCCATTCCTTGTGTTCTTTAGCCCAAACAAGTCTCTTCTGCATGTTGACCTGGTCTCTAATCTGAGCTGCTGTTAACCTGCGATTTCTGAGGCTGGTGACTCAGATAAACTTATCCTCAGAAGCAGAGGTGACTCTTGGTCTTTCTTTCCTGGGGCGGTCCTCATGTAAGCCAGTTTCTTTGTAGTGCTTGATGGTTTTTGCAACTGCACTTGGAGACACTTTCAAAGTTTGCCAAATTTTTCGGACTGACTGACCTTCATTTCGTAAAGTAATGATGGCCACTCGTTTTTCTTTACTTAGCTGCTTTTTTCTTGCCATAATACAAATTCTAACAGTCTATTCAGTAGGACTATCAGCTGTGTATCCACCTGACTTCTGCACAACACAACTGATGGTCCCAACCCAATTTATAAGGCAAGAAATCCCACTTATTAAACCTGACAGGGCACACCTGTGAAGTGAAAACCATTTCCGGTGACTACCTCTTGAAGCTCATCAAGAGAATGCCAAGAGTGTGCAAAGCAGTCATCAAAGCAAAAGGTGGCTACTTTGAAGTACCTAGAATATAAGACATATTTTCAGTTATTTCACACTTTTTTGTTAAGTATATAATTCCACATGTGTTAATTCATAGTTTTGATGCCTTCAGTGTGAATGTTCAATTTTCAAAGTCATGAAAATACAGAAAAATCTTTAAATGAGAAGGTGTGTCCAAACTTTTGGTCTGTACTGTATATATATATACACACGTGGTCAAAATTGTTGGTGCCCCTCGTTTAATGAAAGAAAAACTCACAATGGTCACAGAAATAACTTGAATCTGACAAAAGTAATAATAAATTAAAAATCTATGAAAATGAACAAATGAAAGTCAGACATTGCTTTTCTGCTTCCACAGAATTAAAAAAAAAATGAAACTCATGAAATCGGCCTGGACAGAAATGATGGTTCTTCTTAACTTAATATTTTGTTGAACAATCTTTTGAGGCAATCACTGCAATCAAATGATTCCTGTAACTGTCAATGAGACTTCTGCACCTCTCGACAGGTATTTTGGCCCGATCCTCATGAGCAAACTGCTCCAGTTGTCTCGTGTTTGAAGGTTGCCTTTTACAGACAGCATGTTTCAGCTCTTTCCAAAGATGCTCAATAAGATTTAGGTCAGGGCTCATAGAAGGCCACTTCAGAATAGTCCAATGTTTTCCTCTTAGCCATTCTTGGGTGTTTTTAGCTGTGTGTTTTGGGTCATTATTCTGTTGCAAGACCCATAACCTATGACTGAGGCCATGCTTTCTGACACTGGGCAGCACATTTCTCTCTAGAATCCCTTGATAGTCTTGAGATTTCATTGTACCCTGCACAGATTCAAGACACCCTGTGCCAGATGCAGCAAAGCAGCCGCAGAACATAACAGAGCCTTCTCCATGTTTCACAGTAGGGACAGTGTTCTTTTCTTGATATGCTTCATTTTTCCATCTGTGAACATAGAGCTGATGTGCCTTGCCAAAAATTTCCATTTTTGTCTCATCTGTCCATAGAACATTCCCCCAGAAACTTTGTGGCTTGTCAACATGTAATTTGGCAAATTCCAGTCTGGCTTTTTTAGGATTTTTTTTCAACAATGGTGTTCGCCTTGGTCGTCTCCCATGAAGTCCACTTTGGATCAAACAACGACGGATGGTGCGATTTGACACTGATGTTCCTTGAGCTTGAAGTTCACCTTTAATCTCTTTAGAAGTTATCCTGGGCTCTTTTGTTGCCATTCGTATTATCCGTCTCTCTGTTTTGTCATTAATTTTCCTCCTGCGGCCATGTCCAGGGAGGTTGGATACAGTACAATGGATCTTAAATTTCTGAATAATATGTGCAACTGTAGTCACAGGAACATCAAGCTGCTTGGAGATGGTCTTATATCCTTTACCTTTAACATGGTTGTAAATAATTTTCTTTCTAATCTCCTGAGACAACTCTTTCCTTTGCTTCCTCTAGTCCATGTTGAGTGTGGTACACACCATGTCACCAAACAGCACAGTGAGTATCTATAGCCCTATATACAGGCCCACTGACTGATTACAAGATTGTAGACACCTGATGCTAATTAGTGGACACAACTTGATTTAACATGTCCCTTTTGTCACATTATTTTCTGGGGTACCATCTTTTCTGTCCAGGCCTATTTCATGAGTTTAATTTTTTTTTAAATTCTGTAGAAGCAGGGTTGAAAAGCAATGTCTGATTTTCATTTGTTCATTTTCATAGATTTTTAATTTATTATTACTTTTGTCAGATTCAAGTTATTTCTGTGACCATTGTGAGTTTTTCTTTCATTAAACGAGGGGTACCAACAATTTTGACCACGTGTGTATGTATATACAGTACAGACCAAAAGTTTGGACACACCTTCTCATTTAAAGATTTTTCTGTATTTTCATGACTATGAAAATTGTACATTCACACTGAAGGCATCAAAACTATGAATTAACACATGTGGAATTATATACTTAACAAAAAAGTGTGAAACAACTGAAAATATGTCTTATATTCTAGGTTCTTCAAAGTAGCCACCTTTTGCTTTGATGACTGCTTTGCACACTCTTGGCATTCTCTTGTTGGTGTTTCATGCTTTAAAGAAAGCTACTTTGTTTTTGATACTTCCTGGTATTTTACTTTGACAAAACTTTATTGACATACTTAGATGCGGATTACATGTGTTTTTGATGAGTTTTCACCCCGGAAACGCACTAAAAACGCATGTGCGTTTTTTACCTGCGGAATTTCACACCTAATGCAAGTCTATGGGGAAATTCCACAGGGAAAACTTAGCGTACCCCCAAGAGAAATTGACATGTTGCAGATTTGAAAAACGCACTGCAGGTCAGTTTACACTGTGTTAAAAAGAAGCACAGAGGGCAGGAGATTTCTATAGATTTCATTCACTTTGCTGGAACTGTAAGATGGTGCATTTTTGACACAGCGTAAATCTATATACAGTGCTCAGCATAAATGAGTACTCCCTCTTTGAAAAGTAAGATTGCAATCAAGCTTTTAATCAATATCTCACTGAGCACAAGAAGAGTTTCCAAAATATTGACAAGACTTTAAAAACAGGGTGGCACATGTTAAGGAGCTGAAACTCCTAAACCCTTCATCCAATGTTAATGTGGATACCCTCAAATGAAAGCTGAAACTCTGAACTTCAACTGCATCTGAATTGTTTTGTTTAAAATTCATTGTGGTAATGTCTAGAACCAAAATTAGAAAAATGTTGTCTCTGTCCAAATATATATGGACCTAACTGTATGTGTTTGGAATCATTGTCATGTCATGTTGGAGAAGTGAACATCTACCAAGAGCACAGACTGATAGCAGCATCTTATATTTCAATATAGAGGTCTACATCTGTGAATGCATTTAGAAAAAATTATTTTCTAAATACATGGTGCCTAGAGTGAGCCATGGTGGTGGCAGTGTCCTTATGTTGGGCTGCATGAGTGCTGCTGGTGTCGGGAGGTACATTTTATTGATGCTATCATGAATTCAAAGATGCATTGCTCTATATTGAAAGAGAAGATGCTGCCATCACTCCGTGTCCTTGGTAGACGTGCACTTTTCCAACATGACAATAATCCAAAACATACATCTCTTGCATTTCTGAAGGATAGGGTGAAAGTGATTCAGTTGCCAAGTGTCTCCTGATCTGACCCCAATTGAACACCTGTGGGGAATTCGGAAGAGACAAGTTCTCATCACTCTCCATCCAAAATCCAGGCTCTAAAAGAGGTCTTTCTTAAAGAATGGAAAAAGATGCTAAAATATGTTGCCAACTTATTCATTCCATACCTAGACTTGGTGCTGTCTTTAAACATCATGGAGGTCATACAAAATACTAGATGTAGTAGTTTTTGATGCAGGGTGTATTCATTTTTGCATCAACAAATTTGAATGAACCTGAAGATTTTATAATGAGTTATATTATTAACCTTACCTTCCTGTTATGGGTTAAAAATGTTCTATGAAACTCAATCTTGTCAAAATTTGGGGGATTGTCCTTGTATCTCCTTGAGATATTGATTAAAATCTTACTTTTCAAAGGGGATGTACTTAGTTGTGCTGAGCACAGTATATTAAACCCCCTATACACATCAGAAAATCTTTGTTTGGCCGATTATTCGTCCAGCAACTATCTTGGCGGTCTCTCCCATACAGAGGAGCGCTCATTCGGCTGATAGTATAATGTCTATGGGGACCTTCAGAAAATCGCAAGTACTGCAAAACCTCCAACTGCCCTGAAAATGGTATATCACTCTGAAGTGTCCTACGAATATATGGGGGCCCTTTGAATCTCTTTTATATAAACACATCCTTAAAGAAGCACTCTCATCAAAGATTTTATCCTCTTAGTATGTTTAAATCATCATATTATATAGCACTGTGTACTTACAATTGCTCATTTTGCCTTTCTACCCAGCTAATTCTTCTCTTTTCTCTGCTCTGTGTAGAAATAGGAAATCTCTTGTCCCTGAAAAATCATCCCCCTCTTTAACTTCTGACCCAGGTGCTCTTCTCCTCCCCCTGCCAACTACTTTTGCAGTACTGATGAGTCATACAGGGAAGATTGACCTTCTGTTTCTTCAGAGCTTAGAAGGATTCAGCTAGTCTGTTTTTAATCATGTGATGTCATAGACCTAATGGAAAAGAGAAGAATTAAGTGAGTAGAAGGAAACATGAGCAACTGTAAGTACATAGTGCTATATAGTATGATGACTGTAATATATTAAGAGGATAAAAATTTTAATCGGAGAAGTGCTTCTTTAATTATGTCAGTGACCTCAACATATATGGCTATCGGTAAATCGATGGTAACCAGTGGTACCCAAGAGCTTGTTTAATAACACATTGCACTGATGGACTTTTTTGCTTTTTAAAAAGTTAAAATGGTCCAATACTAACCCTTTTTGGAGGCAAATGCCTGACTTGCTGGTGTTTAAACACATGCCATTTGACAAGTGGTGGTTCACATATCCCTTTTTGGGTAGTAGCAACAGGTTTGTTGTTTGGAAAATGAAGAAGCAACAGCTTTTTAAAAAGCCTTCGAAAAATTATCTCTTTTTGTGAAAGCAACAACAGGTTTGCTGTTTGGAGAGTGTGTAGAAGCAATGGCTTTTTAAAAAGCCATAGAAAAATTATACCTTTTTTGGGAGTAGTTTAAGGTTTATATACCCTGTACATGGTAAGGTTCTGTCACGGGTGTGTCAGGTGTAACAGACAGTCGCTCTGGATCTGTTTGTAGAAGGTCACTGCGCCTGGCATTGCAGACGCCTTCTTAACATTTCTGCCTTTAGGACCCAGCGGCCACCTCCCTCCTGTTGTTAATTGACACACCCTTGCATGGGAGTTAAAAACTGTCAGTTTGCTGCAGGAGATCGCTGGTGATATTCACATGTTCCCTTGTGAAGGCTTGGAGCTATAGCAGTCTGATTACTTCTTCACTGGTGCGCTTGGAGGACGGTTGGTGTTATCTCTCTGGAGTCTGCTCAAGCTAAGTTTCTCCCCCTTTGTCTCCCTTGTTGTCTTTAGTTTATAGTGGGGAATGACCAGTGCTCATCACCTCCCCCTCCCTATTCAGGGCCTAGCTCTAGGGATATGCAGGGCTTAGATTTCCTGCTCAGCGATTGGTGTGGAACCAATATAGGGACTGTAGGGGAAGCAGGGTGTTATTACATCTGCCTAGGGGTCTCCACTCCCCCTTTCCCTAGTGTCTGGGCTCCCTCCCCCTCATCCCTTCGTGTTGCACTTAGTCTTTCCCACACTGTGCGTGACAGGTTTCCAGCAGAAGTGCAGTACAGGTATAGAATACAAACGACAAGCAGGAGATGTCGGCTGTCTATCAACAGTGGCATCTGCAGTAACCACACAGTGTAGAATATGATATGACAGGCAAGGAGATGTGTGGCGGTGCAGGGACAGCACTACCAGCCCTGGCAACAGCATCAGCACAGTATAAATATAACATGATGGACAGGCAGGAGATGCCTGGTATTGAGGGATATCTGCACTTGTGGCAACAGAATAATAAAGAATAGAACACATTGGACAGGCAAGCAGATGTTAATCATTGACGTCAGTCATATGTGAATGAAAATTGGCAATGATCCATGCCTGATAGAGTTTGACAAATGTAAGGTTTTCTACAATTGCAGGGAAACATCTGGTCTTATTGGGCATGACAAAGCCACCTGCCACGCTGAATACACTTTCTGTCAATACAATGGAGGCTTGACAAGGCATTATGTCCATGACACTTTGGACCAGTACTTAACACTGGTCCAATCTGTTGACCCAAAAGTTCATGGGGTCAGAGCTCAAGTTATCTGCAGGAGAAAAGACTCAGTCCAGTACAATTGAACCTTGCTGTTCAGATGATGCATCTCTGATTGCTGATGTGCATCAGGTTAGCACAGACAAAACATCTGTTCCATCATGTCATATAAACTGTAATTGGTACTGCCTCAGTTGTTTGTTGTAGCCATCCACAGGTGGTAAAATATGTCTCTGCAGGGAGCAGATAGGGGTCTCCTTGTCAGACATGCAGTTGGCAAGCGTCTGCTCAGTGAAAGTTTCACCATGCAGAGAATACAGCTTATCCTGTTAATATGCCAATTGAGACTACCCTTCAGAGTATGGTTATCCATTAGTCATCATTTTGCTTGATGTTACTGATATGCCTGTCAGTCTACAAGCATTATAGCATACAGCTTTCCATGCCCATCAACATGAATGAGGGCCCCATTTGGTTGCCTTCTGCACCCCACCGCGACACTTGGTCATCATAGCCAACAGTGCCATCATCATCATTAATTTCACACTGACTATCAGCCACTTTCCCTGCCTGAGCCTGGGAAAACTCATTTTTCCCTTCCACATCCACCTGTTGTTGCTCCTCCTCCCACTCTTCCATATGCTACTGAATGCGACATTAACCTTGAAGGTCCCCAACTGCTCTAGGACAGTGAAGAAAACATACAAGGTGCTGTTCTTCCTTCATCAGCTATTGTATATACCTCTTTGAAGGGCCTCAGTAGGCAACACACATCCCATATGAAATGCCAATGGCAGATTCAAAGTAACCCAAGTTCCATTTTGCCTGATGCATTGAGTAATCAGTCACTTTATGTTGCTCATACAAACTTCAACATATTCAGCAATGAATTCCAATGTTGTAAATTAGGCGGAGTTCAGGCAGCCCATTCTGTTTTTGCAAAGCCTGGAGGGAGTGCTTGGCCACATAACTATGGTTGAAATGACTAGACACTCTCTGGGTCAGGTTTACCACCTTCTTCAAGTGGGTATTTTGCTTTAAGAAATTTTGCACAATTAAATTTAGGACATGCATCATACAGGGAGCATTAATTACTTTGCCCAAATGTAGTGCAATCACAATGTTTTGGATATTGTTGCTTATGAAAATGCCCAGTTGCAGATGATGGGGGAGCCATCCAGTATGAGATTTACTTTTTGATGTAGAGGAGCAACTTGTCCACTGTATAGCTTTTTTTTGTCTATGCTCACAAGTCATAAAACAGAATGGTAGCGCTTAAGCTTCCAAAAACAAAAATACTGAGAGAGGGGAATGGATGCAACACCGTGTCCTATAGCTTTTGGAGATGTGGTCATGATGTATGATGAGAATGCTGGAGGAGATTTAATAGGAAGGGAAAAAGCCAGGCAGTGAAATCAGACCTAGCGCCCAACCATGTAGCTTGTATTATCTATCCTTGTTGCAGTAATTGCAGTAAGGTCACTCAAAACATTGGCTCAATGGGTCATGAAAGACATTTACTATTCCTGACCATAATTGCTGCTTCACATGCTGATGGTGCAGGGCACTTTTCAGCTCAATACCAAGTCTACAGACCTCCTGCAAATGAGAGCACAGCGCAATCACCCTTTTCTGTGAGAAACAATGGTGACTGGATGTCTTCCAGCAATACTTATCAGTAGAGATGAGCTGACCCGTGGATGATCGGGTTCGACCAAACTTTTGTCCAAAGTTTGGTTCAGGTACCAGAACTCTACCCAAACTTGAACCTGAATCCCATAAAAGTCAATGGGGATCCAAATGTTAGTGCTGTAAAATGGTCGTAGTAAGGGCAGGGGGCTGTCAAAGGAAGTAGAGTAGTCGCACACAGGCTCTCTCTCTAAAACAGACTTCCGGGAGAAGTCCGTGTTCGGAATTCAGTCAATGGATTTTATGGACTACCATATCTACCATTGATCTGCAGGATCAATCATACCTATTATAATTTGTAAAACCTACAAAAGACAAAAATATATCTCATACCCTACCATCATTATATATAAATGTAAAGCAAAGTTGCATAATAAATATAGGGTACTTAGTGAACTATTTTTGATCAAAAAAAGTATACAAGCCGTCCCACCAGCGGCAAGGTGACCCTAAATTGGGACGGTACCTATACTGCCTATATTAAAAACCTTACTGTATATCAAAGTTGAAGTAATGCATATAAAAGGGTAGACAAATAGGACCGGGTCCCAACTCCAGACCACCTAGGCCCGTGGTAAGCTACATATATACTAATCAGCTCAACAAAGGGGATGCCACACCCTTAAATTGCACAGAATGCAAACAAGACAAAAAACCAAGCAATGTGAACTGAGGTCTAAGATGGCAGACATGCAAGAAATAGGGGCATGTTCACACTAGCAAAAAGAAGCAAAACCTACAAAAGACAAAAATATATCTCATACCCTACCATCATTATATATAAATGTAAAGCAAAGTTGCATAATAAATATAGGGTACTTAGTGAACTATTTTTGATCAAAAAAAGTATACAAGCCGTCCCACCAGCGGCAAGGTGACCCTAAATTGGGACGGTACCTATACTGCCTATATTAAAAACCTTACTGTATATCAAAGTTGAAGTAATGCATATAAAAGGGTAGACAAATAGGACCGGGTCCCAACTCCAGACCACCTAGGCCCTTTTATATGCATTACTTCAACTTTGATATACAGTAAGGTTTTTAATATAGGCAGTATAGGTACCGTCCCAATTTAGGGTCACCTTGCCGCTGGTGGGACGGCTTGTATACTTTTTTTGATCAAAAATAGTTCACTAAGTACCCTATATTTATTATGCAACTTTGCTTTACATTTATATATAATGATGGTAGGGTATGAGATATATTTTTGTCTTTTGTAGGTTTTGCTTCTTTTTGCTAGTGTGAACATGCCCCTATTTCTTGCATGTCTGCCATCTTAGACCTCAGTTCACATTGCTTGGTTTTTTGTCTTGTTTGCATTCTGTGCAATTTAAGGGTGTGGCATCCCCTTTGTTGAGCTGATTAGTATATATGTAGCTTACCACGGGCCTAGGTGGTCTGGAGTTGGGACCCGGTCCTATTTGTCTACCCTTTTATATGCATTACTTCAACTTTGATATACAGTAAGGTTTTTAATATAGGCAGTATAGGTACCGTCCCAATTTAGGGTCACCTTGCCGCTGGTGGGACGGCTTGTATACTTTTTTTGATCAAAAATAGTTCACTAAGTACCCTATATTTATTATGCAACTTTGCTTTACATTTATATATAATGATGGTAGGGTATGAGATATATTTTTGTCTTTTGTAGGTTTTGCTTCTTTTTGCTAGTGTGAACATGCCCCTATTTCTTGCATGTCTGCCATCTTAGACCTCAGTTCACATTGCTTGGTTTTTTGTCTTGTTTGCATTCTGTGCAATTTAAGGGTGTGGCATCCCCTTTGTTGAGCTGATTAGTATATATGTAGCTTACCACGGGCCTAGGTGGTCTGGAGTTGGGACCCGGTCCTATTTGTCTACCCTTTTATATGCATTACTTCAACTTTGATATACAGTAAGGTTTTTAATATAGGCAGTATAGGTACCGTCCCAATTTAGGGTCACCTTGCCGCTGGTGGGACGGCTTGTATACTTTTTTTGATCAAAAATAGTTCACTAAGTACCCTATATTTATTATGCAACTTTGCTTTACATTTATATATAATGATGGTAGGGTATGAGATATATTTTTGTCTTTTGTAGGTTTTGCTTCTTTTTGCTAGTGTGAACATGCCCCTATTTCTTGCATGTCTGCCATCTTAGACCTCAGTTCACATTGCTTGGTTTTTTGTCTTGTTTGCATTCTGTGCAATTTAAGGGTGTGGCATCCCCTTTGTTGAGCTGATTAGTATATATGTAGCTTACCACGGGCCTAGGTGGTCTGGAGTTGGGACCCGGTCCTATTTGTCTACCCTTTTATATGCATTACTTCAACTTTGATATACAGTAAGGTTTTTAATATAGGCAGTATAGGTACCGTCCCAATTTAGGGTCACCTTGCCGCTGGTGGGACGGCTTGTATACTTTTTTTGATCAAAAATAGTTCACTAAGTACCCTATATTTATTATGCAACTTTGCTTTACATTTATATATAATGATGGTAGGGTATGAGATATATTTTTGTCTTTTGTAGGTTTTGCTTCTTTTTGCTAGTGTGAACATGCCCCTATTTCTTGCATGTCTGCCATCTTAGACCTCAGTTCACATTGCTTGGTCTATTATAATTTGTGTAGGATATTCACACTCTTTTTCCAGGTGTACCCATGTTTAGTCTCATTTGTGTTGTCTCGTTATGTTATTATGAAATTTGCTTATGTACTTTACTTGTACTAATAAAATCTATAATATAACGGGAGATGCGTGTCTCTGTCTGAAGCCTTTATAGACTGCGCAAGCGCGACACGCCTGCGCAGTCTGGCTCCAGACAGAAGACCGCATCCAGCCGTTACAGGTAAGAGGAGTGTGTATGGCGCCGGAGATCACGGTATGCGTAGACACTGAGCGCATACCGCGATCTCCGGCGCCATACTTACATACTTACCTGACCGGGAGGAGCGTTGCCGCGGTGCCTCTCTTCTCCGGAGACCGAGGCAGGAGTGAGGCGTCGGATCGGCGCATGCGCATAGCGCAATCCGGCGCCATTTTACTGAAGACACATTTGCAGTGTGTCTTCGGCAAAATGGCGCCGGACAGCGCGGTATGGGCACGTGAGTACTCCGGCACTCACTCCTCCCCTGGCCTCCGGCAGAAGAGGACACCGCAGCCCTGGAGCACAGGGAAGAAAGGTGAGTATAAGTGTTTATTTTTTTGTATGTGTGTACAGCGTGAAAGGGATGAGGATTGGGGGGTGAGGGGGCCACACATACCAGGATTGGGGGGTGAGGGGTCCACACATACCAGGATTGAGGGTATGAGGGGTACCATGCATACCAGGATTGTGGGGTGAGGGGATCATGCATACCAGGATGAGGGGTACCACACATACCAGGATTGGGAGGTGTGGGGACCATGCATACCAGGATTGCGGGGTGAGGGGACCATGCATAACAGGATTGGGGGGTGAGGGGTACAACACATACCAGGATTGGAGGGTGAGGGGACCATGCATATCAGGATGAGGGGTACCATACATACCATTATTGGGGGATGAGAGGACCATGCATACCAGGATTGGGGGGTGAGGGGACCATGCATACCAGGATTGGGGGATGAGGGGACCATGCATACCAGGATTCGGGGGGTGAGGGGACCATGCATACCAGGATTGGGGGGTGAGGGGACCATGCATACCAGGATTGGGGGGTGAGGAGACTATGCATTACAGGATTGGGGGGTGAGGGGACCATGCATACCAGGATGGCGGGGTGGGGGGACCATGCATACCAGGATTGGGGGGTGAGGGGTACCACACATACCAGGATTGGGGGGTGAGGGGACCATGCATAGCAGGATGAGGGGTACCACACATACCATTATTGGGGGATGAGGGGACCATGCATACCAGGATTGGGGATGAGGGAGCCATGAATACCAGGATTGGGGATGAGGGGTGCCATGCATACCAGGATTGGGGATGAGGGAGCCATGCATACCAGGATTGGGGGGTGAGGGGTGCCATGCATACCAGGATTGGGGATGAGGGGTGCCATGCATACCCGGATTGGGGATGAGGGGTGCCATGCTTACCAGGATTGGGGATGAGGGGTGCCATGCATACCAGGATTGGGGATGAGGGGTGCCATGCATACCAGGATTGGGGATGAGGGGTGCCATGCATACCAGGATTGGGGATGAGGGGTGCCATGCATACCAGGATTCGGATGAGGGGTCATGCATACCAGGATAGGGATGAGGAGTGCCATGCATACCAGGATGGGAATGAGAGGTGCCATGCATACCAGGATGTGGGTGAGGGGCCCATGCATACCAGGATGAGGGATACCATATATACCAGGATACGGATGAGGAGTACCACGCATACCAGGATTAGGGATGAGGGGTGCCACGCATACTAGGATTGGGGGTGAGAGGTGCTATGCATACCAGGATTGGGGGTGAGGGGTGCTATGCCTTCCAGGATTGGGGTTGAGGGGTGTCATGCATACCAGGATTGGGGGTGAGGGGTGCCATGCATACCAGGATTGGGGGTGAGGGGTGCCATGCATACCAGGATTGGGGGTGAGGGGTGCCATGCATACCAGGATTGGGGGTGAGGGATGCCATGCATTCCAGGATTGGGGGTGAAGGGTGCCATGCATTACTGGATAGGGATGAGGGGTGCCATGCATTACAGGATAGGGATGAGGAGTATCACGCATACCAGGATTGGGGATGAGGGGTGCCATGCATACCAGGATTGGGGATGAGGGGTGCCATGCATACCAGGATTGGGGGTAAGGGGTGCCATGCATACCAGGATTGGGGGTGAGGGGTGCCATGCATACCAGGATTGAGGGTGAGGGGTGCCATGCATACCAGGATTGGAGGTGAGGGGTGCCATGCATTCCAGGATTGGGGGTGAAGGGTGCCATGCACTACAGGA
This sequence comes from Phyllobates terribilis, assembly GCF_046119375.1. Taxonomy (NCBI): domain Eukaryota; kingdom Metazoa; phylum Chordata; class Amphibia; order Anura; family Dendrobatidae; genus Phyllobates; species Phyllobates terribilis. The sequence continues at coordinate 106,958,471 of NW_027362762.1, forward strand.
ACGGGATGAGGGGTGCCATGTATTACAGGATAGGGATGAGGGGTGCCATAGATACCAGGATAGGGATGAGGGGTGCCATGCATTACAGGATAGGGATGAGGGGTGCCACAGATACCAGGATAGGGATGAGGGGTGCCATGCATTACAGGATAGGGATGAGGGGTGCCATAGATACCAGGATAGGGATGAGGGGTGCCATGCATTACAGGATAGGGATGAGGGGTGCCATGCATACCAAGATAGGGATGAGGGGTGCCATGCATACCAGGATGGGGATGAGGGGTGCCATGCATACCAGGATAGGATGGTGGGGACAGGATGGGGGCAGCACAAATACCAGGAGGGGGGCAGCACATAACAGCATGGGAGACCATATACCTATAAAAATGCTCGCCACCCGGGGTAGAACAGGTTCAATAGCTAGTTATTGTATATTTTACTTGGCCTGAGTAAAAGTTTTTTCTTTATTTGAGTTATTTATAATTATGATTTTTGGCTCATTTACATGGATTGTTGTTTTAGGTGTTTCTGTGATCTGATAAGTCATAGTTTCATAGTTTGAGGATTTTTTACACCAACTGCCATGTCTGTATGAGACGCAGAAAAGATGAGCAGATTATTTCTACAAATGTAGTGCCTACCTCGGTGCATGAAATGGGAGGTCTGATGGTGTGAAGGTGCTTTGCTGGTGACACTGTTGGTGATTTATTCCAAATTCAAGGCAAACTTAAACAGCATGGCTATCACAGAATTCTTCAATGACATAACATCCCATCTGGTTTGCACTTAGAAGGACAATTAACTGTGTTGCAACAGGACTTTGACCCAAAACACACCTCTAGGCTATATAAGGGTGATGAGACAAAGTGCTGCATCAGATGACATGGCCTCCACAATCACCCGACCTCAACCTAAAGCTATGGCCCCACTATCAGTATTTGGTCAATATTTAGTCAGTATTTTTCCTCAGTATTTGTAAGCCAAAACCAGGAGTGGAAACCAGGAGTGGGTTAAAAATGCAGATGTGGTGACTTGTTTCTATTATACATTTTCTCTGATTGTTCCTCAAATTGTTTTGGCTTACAAATACTGAGGAAAAATACTGACCTAATACTGATAGTGGGGCAGTAGCCTAAGTGAGATGGTTTGAGATAAGTTTGACGCAGAGTGAAAGCAAAGCTGCCAACAAATGCTCAGCACCTCTGGCAACTCATTCAAGACTGTTGGAAAGCCATTCCAGATGACTACCTGATGAAGCTGCTTGAGAGAATGGAAATGAGGTGTAATGCTGTCATTAGAGTAAAAGGGGGCTTACTTTGAGTTATGTAAGGTTTAACACATATTATGTTTCACATGTGTTCCTTTACTCCTTGTTTCCTTATGTGTTTTCTTGTGGCTTTGCTGCCTTCAGCATGAATCTTCAATGTGCACATTCCATTAAGAACAGGGAAAACCATTGCATGAACAGGTATGTCCAAACTTTTGCAGGTACTGCATAGTTGATGATGATGATACCAACCAGGTACTACTTGAGAATGCAGCCTAGCAACAGAAAGATCAGCAAGTGGAGAAGATAGGATATAGGAGGACAGTTTGAGCCTTGGTCATATTGCTGGCCAGCTTACTTTTTCCCCATGAGTAGATGATGCTGCTTCATGTGCTGATGGTGAGCCATAGTTCTTAGTCTATTTGTGCCTGGATGCAATGGCTAATTTTCCCCTTGCAGATGATGGCCAAAAGATTCATTGGCCATCATAGTGGAAAATAATCCCTGCCCCCCAAGATGCCTGCATGTAGTGTCCACCACCACAACCATTTGCAGTATCACCTGCTCCCCTGCTGACCACAAAGAAAGTAAATCTGCTCCTTCAAATTTCTTTTGGCTGGACATTGATCCTAATATTTATCGCCCACACCACCACACTCCTCCTCTAATTACATCACCTCCTTGTCTACCCAATCCCACTTTAAGATTTGCCCTGACTCAGAGTGTCACTGCCACTCAGGCTGCCACTCCAAGTGCCTCTACCACCACGGCTGACAGAGTCTCCAACACAGCTAGGCATTTTAATCATATCCTCCATCTTCACTGTCCCCATCTCATTTGAGTACATGCAATGGTGTGGAAAGTTTGTGAAGCCTTCAGAATCTTCCATATTTACGCATAAATTTGACCTAAAACAAAATCTGTCTCCATTCTGTCCCCATGATTCCATTCTGGCCCCAATGTCTCACATTCTGCCCCCGATGTCTCACATTCTGCCCCCAATGTCTTACATTCTGCCCCATGTTTCCATTCTGCCCCCAAAGTCTCACATTCTGCCTCCATATTTCCATTCTGCCCCCAATGTCTCACATTCTGCCCCCATGTTTCCACCCTTCCCCATGTTTTCTGCCCCCAATGTCCCCCCATGTTTTCTGCCCCCAATGTCCCCCATGTTTTTATCCTGCTCCCATGTTTTCTGCCTCCAATGTCTCCCATCTTTCCATCCTGCTCCCATGTTTTCATCCTGCCCCCATGTTTTCTGCCTCCAATGTCCCCCATGTTTTCATCCTGCCCCCATAATTTCTGCCTCCAATGTCCCCCATATTTCCATCCTGCCCCCATGATATCTGCCTCCAATGTCCCCCATGTTTCCATCCTGACCCCATGTTTTCTGCCTCCAATGTCCCCCATGTTTCCATCCTGCCCCCATGTTTTCTGCCCTCAATGTCCCCATGTTTTCATCCTGCCGCCATGTTTTCTGCGGCTGCCCCCAATGTTCCCCATTCTGTCCTGGTGCGTCTTTAAAAAAAAAAGGTCTTCTTACCTTGCGGTGCTTCCGCGATGTCCTGCTCGTGCTCTGCCATCGCCAGAAGCACAATCGCTGGCGCATGACAGTGACGTCATATGCCAGCGACGTGCGCGCTGACGTCAGCCGCAGGGCAATCACTGTCATTGGCCGGCGGGTGTTAACTATTGCCGGAAGCTTCCCTCACGGCAATGGATTTAAAGTGAACCTGCATTCGAAGTCACACGTTCACTGAACAGGCAGAATGCTGCCACTGGGGCCCGGTGAAGAACGGGGCCTCGACCGGGCCCTCTTTGCTCACCGGGCCCCATACGCCAATAAGGGCAGTAATGCCCTGATGACAGCCCTGACCATATGTGAACCTTTAGAATTAGAAGATAATTTGCAAGTGAAATTAGAATTTGGTGTTTTCAATCAATGGGATGGCAATCAGGTGTAAGCAGGTGATCTGTTTATTGAAAGAAAGGGAATCTATTAATGCCTAATCTTCACAACCCATGTTTGTGGGAGTGTATCATGGCACAAGCAAAGGAGGTTTCTGAGGTCCTCTGAAATAGAGCAGCTGATTCTTTTCAAGACCATCCTTACCCTCCCCAAGAGTGGTGGACCAATAAACATGATTCTTAGAGCAAGGCTATTAATCCAATCGACACTACTCTGTCCACTTCCTCCTGGACCTGTCCTCTGCCTTTGACACAGTGGACCATTCCCTCTTACTACAGACTCTCTCATCTTGCATCACAGACTTGGCCCTATCTTGGATCTCCTCATACCTAACAGACCGAACATTCAGCGTTTCCCACCTCCTCATCTCGCCCCCTATCTGTCGGTGTCCCCCAAGGTTCAGTTCTAGGACCCCTGCTCTTCTCCATCTACACCTTCAGATTGGGATAGTTTATAGAGTCTCACGGCTTTCAGTATCATCTCTATGTTGATGACACACAGATCTACCGCTCTGGACCTGATATCACCTCCTTACTAACCAGAATCCCACAATGTCTGTCCGCTATTTCATCTTTCTTCTCTGCTAGATTCCTAAAATTTAATATGGATAAAACAGAATTCATCATCTTTCCCCCATCTCACTCAACCCCCCCACCTGACCTATCTATCAAAGTCAGTGGCTGTCCACTCTCCCCAGTCCCGCAAGCTCCCTGCCTCGGGGTAACCCTTGACTCTGATCTCACCATCAAACCTCATATCCAAGCCCTTTCCACTTCATGCTGACTCCAACTCAAAAATATTTCCCGGATCCATACATTCCTCAACCATGAATCTGCAAAAACACTAGTGCATGTCCTCATCATCTCTTGCCTCAACTACTGTAGCCTCCTGCTCTATGGCCTTCCTTCTACTACTCTCGCACCCCTGCAATCTATCCTAAACTCTGCTGCCCGACTAATCCACCTGTCCCCTCACTATTCCTCTGCCTCTCCCCTCTGCCAATCCCTGCACTGACTCCCCATTGCCCAGAGACTCAAGTTCAAGACCCTAACCTTGGCATACAAAGCCATCCACAACCTGTCTCCTCCATACATCTGTGATCTAGTCTCCCGGTATCTACCTGCACGCAACCTCCGATCCTCACAGGACCTCCTTCTCTACTCCCCTTTGATCTCCTCTTCCCACAATCGCATACAATATTTCTCCCGTGCATCCCCCCTACTCTGTAACTCTCTACCCCAACACGTCAGACTCTCGCCTACCGTGGAAACCTTCAAAAGGAACCTGAAGACTTACCTCTTCTGACAAGCCTACAACCTGCAGTAACGCTCGCTGCACGACCAGCTGTGCCCTCACTACTGTATCCTCACCCCCCCTTCTAGATTGTGAGCCCTCGCGGGCAGGGTCCTCTCTTCTCCTGTACCAGTCAGTGACTTGTTTTGTTCAAACTATTGTACTTGTTGTCTGCTATGTACAGTCATGGCCACAAGTTGTGAGAATGACACCAAAATTATATTTTCACATGATCTGCTGGCCTCTGGTTTTTATTAGTGTTTGTCTGATGTTTATATCACATACAGAAATATAATTGCAATCATATTATGAGTACCAATAGGTTATATTGACAGTTAGAATGAGTTAATGCAGCAAGTCAATATTTGCAGTTTTGCCCCTTCTTCTTCAAGACCTCTGTAATTCTCCCTGGCATGCTCTCAATCAACTTTTGGACCAAATCCTGACTGATAGCAGTCCATTCTTGCATAATCAATGCTTGCATTTTGCCAGAATTTGTTGGTTTTTGTTTGTCCACCCGTCTCTTGATGATTGACCACAAGTTCTCAATGGGATTAAGATCTGGGGAGTTTCCAGGCCATGGACCCAAAATCTCTATGTTTTGTTCCATGAGCCATTTAGTTATCACCTTTGCTTTATGGCAAGGTGCTCCATCATGCTGGAAAAGGCATTGTTGGGCATCAAACTGCTCTTGGACGGTTGGGTGAAGTTGCTCTTGGAGGACATTCTGGTACCATTCTTTATTCATGGCTGTGTTTTTAGGCAAGACTGTGAGTGAGCCGATTCCCTTGGCTGAGAAGCAACTCCACACATGAATGGTTTCAGGATGCTTTACAGTTGGAATGAGACAAGACTGGTGGTAGCGCTCACCTCTTCTTCTCCGAATAAGCTGTTTTCCAGATGTCCCAAACAATCGAAAAGGGGATTCATCAGAGAAAATGACTTTGCCTCAGTCCTCAGCAGTCCACTCCCTGTACCTTTTGCAGAATATCAGTCGGTCCCTGATGTTTTTTCTGGAGAGAAGTGGCTTCTTTGCTGCCCTCCTTGAAACCAGCCCTTGCTCAAAGAGTCTCCGCCTCACAGTGCGTGCAGAAGCACTCTCACCAGCCTGCTGCCATTCCTGAGCAAGCTCGGCACTGCTGGTAGTCCGATCCCGCAGCTGAAACAGTTTAAAGATACGGTCCTGGCGCTTGCTGGTCTTTCTTGGGCGCCCTGGAGCCTTTTTGACAACAATGGAAGCTCTCTCCTTGAAGTTCTTGATGATGCGATAGATTGTTGACTGAGGTGCAATCTTTGTAGCTGCGATACTCTTCCCTGTTAGGCCATTTTTGTGCAGTGCAATGATGGCTGCACGTGTTTCTTTAGAGATAACCATGGTTAACTGAAGAGAAACAATGATACCAAGAACCAGCCTCCTTTTAAAATGTCCAGTGATGTCATTCTTACTTAATCATGACTGATTGATCGCCAGCCCTGTCCTCATCAACACCCACACCTGTGTTAATGGATCAATCACTAAAACGATGTTAGCTGCTCCTTTTAAGGCAGGACTGCAATGATGTTGAAATGTGTTTTGGGGGTTAAAGTTCATTTTCTGGGCAAATATTGACTTTGCAAGTACAGTAATTGCTGTTAAGCTGATCACTCTTTGACATTCAGGAGTATATGCAAATTGCCATTAAAAAAAATTGTCTCATTCTCAATACTTTTGGCCATGACTGTATACTCCTTTTTCACATGTAAAGCGCCATGGAATTAATGGCGCTATAATAATAAATAATAATAATAATAATAATAGACTTCAAGGCAGCTGGCACTGCAGGCTAGTAATTTTACAAGATTTTAAACAGCAGCTTGTTGGGAGCTGAAAGTGAGTGGTAGGGAGGTGAGCACATGACTGCTGTATAGAAATCAATGGGCTGGAGAGAGGTGGCTGGTGTGTTAGAAGTTACCGTATTTTTCGGACTATAAGATGCACCGGACCATAAGATGCACCTAGGTTTTAGAGGAGGAAAATAAAAAAAAAATGTAAGCAAAAAATGTGTTCATGATGCACTTTTAAGGGGGAGGGGGTCTTCTGCTGACACTGGTATAGGGATAATATCCCCCAATTCTGACAATATACCCTATCCTGGTATATATGCCCCCCCCTTCCTTTTATATATGGTCCCCATCCCCATCCTGGTATGCCTGGCATCCCTCCATCCTGGTATGCATGGAACCCCTCCATCCTGGTATGCATGGCACCCCTCATCCCTATCCTGGTATGCATGGCACCCCTCATCCCTGTCCTGGTATGCAAGCACCCCTCATCCCTGTCCTGGTATGCATGGCACCCCTCATCCTTATCCTGGTATGCATGGCACCCCTCATCCCTATCCTGGTATGCATGGCACCCCTAATCCCCATCAGGCTGCACATAAAGAAAAAAATAAACACTCATACTCACCTTTCTTCTCTCCTCCAGCGCTGCGTCCTGTCTGCCCGCACTGATCTCTCCATGTGAGCCGCACATGGCGTCACTGCCATGCGCGGCTCACAAGGAGAGATCAGCTGCCGGAAGTCACTGCTCCCCACGCCGGGACTGTGTACGCGGGGAGCAGTGACTTCAAGCTCCTTCATAGCCGGCAAACAGCGTAGCCGCGCTGCGGCTCCTGCTGCTGCCTGTTAGAACTCTCCTGTTAGTTTTTTTCTATTTTGCTGGTCACATGACCTTTTTGCCTATTTAATCCTGCTCCGCCCTTCTGGCCATGCTGGATTTCATTGTAATTTCTACTCTTAAGCTAGCCAGGTGCTTTGTAACCTTTCTCAGTCAGTTTAGCTAGGTCTTTTGACCTTTATGTTCTATGTTGTGTGTTTGTCTTTTTACTGCTACAATTTCTGCTAGGAGGTGTCCATCTTTCTCCCAGTCCCTAGTTCTTGTAGGGATCCCTCCCTCACATCTATAGGTCTTTGTTCAGACTAGCTGAGGACTTTAGCGGGTCTGATCACAGGATCAGGTTCCCCGTTACATCGTAGGGATCTAGCTTAGTTCTATTGTAGGGACAGATCTCCTGTCTTTCCTTAGTGCTTGTAGCCTATCATAACAGTAAGTCCAGCCCAAAAATATCTCTAAGGAAAGACCTCCAGTTTCCATCATGGTGTCGGTTCAGGATTTGGCTCAACGCCTGCAGGGACTCTCTCTGGAGGTGGCCGAGCTCCAACAACACGTGAGTAGCTGTTCTGGAGCGTATTTTGTGGAGCCAAAGGTACGATTGCTTGATTTATTTTTTGGTGAACAACAAGATTTTTTTTCCTTTAAAAATGCTTGTTTATTGTATTTTCGTTTGAGACCCAGATCCTCTGGTGATGAATCACAGCGTATAGGGTTCATAATGTCACTTTTGCGCAAAGAACCTCATGGATGGGCCTTTTCTCTCCAACCTAGTGATCCGTACTTTAGATCAGTGGATAGTTTTTTTTCTGCTTTGGGGTTGTTGTATGATGATCCTGATCGTGTCTCATCAGCTGAGACGGAATTGAGACTTTTGAGACAGGGATCAGGTAATGTGGAAAATTATTGTACTCACTTCCGTCAGTGGTCTGCTCAGGTGGAGTGGAACGATTCAGCTCTGAAAAGTTTGTTTCTTGCTGGGCTAGGTGAAAGGGTTAAGGATCTGCTTATTGCTTATCCTACACCTGGAAACTTGCAGGAGGCAATGCAATTAGCTATACGGGTGGACAGGAGACTGCGTGCAAGGGTTAATGAGAGTAAATCCTTTGCCATGTCAGCTCCTAGTCTTGAGAGGGTCTGTACGGACATTGGAGAGCCGATGGAGATTGGGGCGATGTCACCCCGCTCTCAGGAAAAAGACCGCAGGTTTTCTGAAGGTTTGTGCTTTTATTGCGGAAAATCTGACCATTTCATTAAGAACTGTGTGCTTCGTATGAACAAAGGAAAAAAAAGGTCAGTTACGCCCGTATAGCCTGTTTAAACACTAAGGGGGTATTTTTTTCTGCTACTACTGCAGCTCAGGAAGAATTAATTGAATTTCGGGTATTTGTGGATTGTGGTTCTACTCTGAATGTGATTGATGGGGGATTCTTGGAAAAACTTAAATTAAAACCCAAACCTTTGTCATCCCCTATTGCCATGGTTTCTGTCGATGGCTCTCCCTTGAAATGTGTTACTCACAAGGTTTATGAATTTCCCCTCACTATTAATGGTATTCACCAAGAAAATTTGGATTTGGTAGTATTAAATAATTTGCTTTCTCCAGTAATTTTGGGGTTACCCTGGTTAAAATTGCACAATCCTGTACTAGATTGGTCTACTAATGAAATTAAGTCCTGGAGCCCTAAGTGTTATGACAAGTGTTGTAATGGGTGCATTGCTGCTGTGGATAAAGGGGAATTACCTGAACCTATTCAGGATTTTTGGAAAGTTTTTTCTGAGGAGGAGTCACAAATTTTGCCTCCCCATAGAGACTATGATTGTACAATTGAATTTGTCCCTGGAGCGACTCTTCCTAAAAGTCGTTTATTTAATCTTACTATTCCTGAGAGAAAGGCTTTGGAGGAATACATACAGACGAGCTTGGCCGCCGGTCATATCAGACCCTCTAAGTCACCTGTGGCTGTTGGATTTTTTTTTGTTAAAATAAAGGACAGCGGTTTACGTCCTTGTCTGGGCTTTCGCGAGATTAATAAAATTACTGTACGTAATCCCTACCCACTGCCATTGATTCCTGATTTGTTTAACCAGTTAGTGGGGGCCAAGTGGTTCTCTAAAATTGATCTCCGGGGGGCATACAATTTGTTGCGCATGAAAGAGGGTGATGAATGGAAGACTGCTTTTAACACTCCTGTGGGTCATTTTGAGAATCTGGTTATGCCTTTTGGTCTTACCAATGCACCAGCATTTTTTCAGAATCTTATTAATGACATCCTTAGACCTTTGATCGACAAAAAAGTGGTTGTGTATTTGGATGACATTTTGATTTATTCGCCTGATCTGGAGTCTCATTGGCGGAGCGTACGTGAGGTATTACAGTTATTAATTAACAATTCGCTTTTTGCTAAGCTAGAGAAATGTGAGTTCGCTGTACAGAGAATTAGTTTTTTGGGCTACATTATCTCCAGCGAGGGCTTTGAGATGGACCCAGTGAAAGTTCAAGCTGAGAAGGAATGGCCTAGGCCTATTGGTTTGAAATCGATACAGAGGTTTTTGGGTTTCGCCAATTATTACAGAAAATTCATTAAAAATTTTTCTATTATTGTTAAACCACTGACCAATCTCACCAGGAAAGGTGCTAATACGGTTCAGTGGACTACTGAGGCAATTGAGGCGTTTGTGTTTCTAAAGGAGAGGTTCAGCTCTGCCCCCATCCTTATGCAGCCTGATGTGACTAAGCCGTTTTTGGTTGAGGTTGATGCTTCTTCTGTGGGGGTCGGTGCGGTGTTGTCTCTGGAAAACAAGGATGGAGTACATCCCTGTGCTTTTTTTTCAAAAAAAATTTCTGAGACTGAACTTAATTACGATATTGGTAATCGGGAATTGCTGGCTATCAAACTCGCATTTGAACACTGGCGTCATCTCTTGGAAGGTGCTGAATTTCCCATTCAGGTTTTCACTGATCATAAAAATCTGATCTATCTTGATGCTGCCAAGTGCTTGAATGCCCGTCAGGCTAGGTTGGCACTTTTTTTTTTCGCGGTTTAATTTTTCCGTTACTTACATCCCGGGTACCAAGAATGTTAAAGCTGATGCGTTGTCTCGCAGCTTTTCTCCCATGGTCGGTGCTGAGGAGGAGGAGAGCATTTTACAAGAAGGTGTGATTGCTGCATTGGACTCCGTTTTGGAAGATGAGATTCTTAAAGCACAGGAGAATGCCCCATCTAACACTCCCCATGGGAGGTTGTTTGTGCCTAGGACCTTTAGGAGAGATTTGTTTGTTGAGTGTCATGAGTCTCGGTTGGCAGGTCATCCAGGAATTTCTGAGACCAAGAGACTTGTAGGTCACAGTTTTTGGTGGCCTGGATGGCAGAAGGAAGTCATTAAGTGGGTGCGTCAATGTACTGTGTGTGCTAGATCTAAGTCTTCTCATACTCCTTCTGCGGGGTTGCTTTGCCCTCTGGAGGTTCCTAGTGCACCTTGGACACATCTGGCTATGGACTTTATTACTGACCTTCCCTCCTCTGAGGGTTTCACGGTCATCTGGGTGGTCGTGGACCGTTTTAGCAAAATGTGTCACTTGGTTCCCTTCATCAAACTGCCTTGCGCTAAGACACTCGCTAAGGCCTTTGTCAAGGAAATTGTCAGACTCCATGGTGTTCCTACTGACATTGTTTCTGATAGGGGACCTCAGTTCGTGGCTCGTTTTTGGCGTGCCTTTTGTGACAGGTTGGGAGTTCATTTCATCTGGATATCATCCTGAGTCTAATGGCCAGACAAAGGAAGAATCAGGATGTTGAGCAGTTCTTGCGTTGTTTTGTGGCAGACAATCAAGAGGGGTGGTCTGAGTTTCTGCCACTTGCTGAATTTGCTCTTAACAACCATACATCCTCTTCTGCTGGGTGTTCGCCTATTTTTTGTTGTTCTGGGAGACATCCGTCTTTTGGGTCATTCTCCAAATTGGTATCGGCTGTGCCTGAGGAGGAGAGTTTTTCCGGTGATTTGGAGAGAGTTTGGACGGATGTGCATGGTAATCTTCAGGAGGCTAACAAAAAATCTAAGAGGTACTTTGACAGGAAACGTCAAGAGGTTTTGTTTACGGTTGGTGACATGGTTTGGTTGTCCTCTAAGAATCTGAGGTTGAGGATTCCTTCTAAAAAATTGGGTCCCAAGTTTGTAGGGCCCTTAAAGGTGCTTCAGGTAGTTAACCAATCTGCTGTTAGGTTGGAGGTTCCTACCTCCTGGATGATTAATCCGGTGTTTCATGTTTCTCTATTGAAAAAAGCTGATGTATCAGATAGAGACGGCACTGCCACTGTTCCTCCGGTGGTGGAGGACGGGGAATATGAAATTTCCCGCATCCTTAATTCTAGACAGTATAGGGGGAGTTTGCAGTATCTCGTCGCTTGGAAGGGTTTCGGTCCTGAGGATAACTCATGGGTGAGGGCGGATGATGTTTCTGCTTCCAGACTTGTCAGAGCGTTTCACAAGAGGTTTCCTGATAAGCCTGGGCCTAGGGGATCCGGAGGATCCTCTTAGAAGAGGGGGTACAGTTAGAACTCTCCTGTTAGGTTTTTTTCTATTTTGCTGGTCATATGACCTTTTTGCCTATTTAATCCTGCTCCGCCCTTCTGGCCATGCTGGACTTCATTGTAATTTCTACTCTTAAGCTAGCCAGGTGCTTTGTAACCTTTCAGTTTAGCTAGGTCTTTTGACCTTTATGTTCTATGTTGTGTGTTTGTCTTTTTACTGCTACAATTTCTGCTAGGAGGTGTCCATCTTTCTCCCAGTCCCTACTTCTTGTAGGGATCCCTCCCTCACATCTATAGGTCTTTGTTCAGACTAGCTGAGGACTTTAGCGGGTCTGATCGCAGGATCAGGTTCCCCGTTACATCGTAGGGATCTAGCTTAGTTCTATTGTAGGGACAGATCTCCTGTCTTTCCTTAGTGCTTGTAGCCTATCATATCACTGCCGGGCTATTGCGTGTGCCCGCTTATTAAAGGGCATGATTATTCACCCCTCCCCACGCCCATGGGCGTGGAGAGAGGTTGAATATTCATGCCCTTTAACAGCGGGCACAGGCGATTCCGGCAGCAGCGGGAGCTGCAGCACGCCTACACTGTGTGCCGCTATTAAGGAGCATGAATATTCACTGCTTCCCACGCCCCATGGGCGTGGGGAGCAGTGAATATTCATTTTCTTTAGCAGCGGGGACAGTGTAGGCTGCAGCGGTCGGCTGCTGCCTCTTGTGCCCCACTCCTCCGCCGCTAACGCTCATCCCACACCCCACATATACAGTTATATGAAAAAGTTTGGGCACCCCTATTAATCTTAAGCTTATTGTTTTTGAAAAATTGGTGTTTTTGCAACAGCTATTTCAGTTTGATATATGTAATAACTGTTGGACACAGTAATGTTTCTGCCTTGAAATGAGGTTTATTGTACTAACAGAAAAGGTGCAATCTGCATTCAAACAAAATTTGACAGGTGCATAAGTATGGGCATCTCACCAGAAAAATGACATTAATATTTAGTAGATCCTCCTTTTGCAAAAATTAGAGCCTTTAGTGGTTTCCGTTTAGCTTTTAATGAGTTCCTGGATCCTGGATGAAGGTATTTTTGACCATTCCTCTTTACAAAACAATTCCAGTTCAGTTAAATTTGATGGTCGCCGAGCATGGACAGCCCTCTTCAAATGATCCCACAGATGTTCAATGATATTCAGGTCTGGGGACTGGGATGGCCATTCCAGAACATTGTAATTGTTCCTCTGCATGAATGCCTGAGTAGATTTGGAGCGGTGTTTTGGATCATTGTCTTGCTGAAAGATCCATCCCCTGCGTAACTTCAACTTTATCACTGATTCTTGAACATTATTGTCAAGAATCTGCTGATACTGAGTGGAATCCATGCGTCCCTCAACTTTAACAAGATTCCCGGTGCCTGCTTTGGCCACACAGCCCCAAAGCATGATGGAACCTCCACCAAATTTTACTGTGGGTAGCAAGTGTTTTTCTTGGAATGCTGTGTTTTTTTGCCGCCATGCATAACGCCTTTTTGTATGACCAAACAACTCAATCTTGGTTTCATCAGTCCACAGGACCATCTTCCAAAAAGAAATTGGCTTCTCCAAATGTGCTTTTGCATACCTCAGCCGACTCTGTTTGTGGCGTGCTTGCAGAAACAGCTTCTTTCGCATCACTCTCCCATACAGCTTCTCCTTGTGCAAAGTGCGTTGTATAGTTGACCGATGCACAGTGACACCATCTGCAGCAAGTTGATGCTGCAGCTCTCTGGAGGTGGTCTGAGGATTGTCCTTGACTGATCTCACCATTCTTCTTCTCTGCCTTTCTGATGTTTTTCTTGGCCTGCCACTTCTGGCCTTAACAAGAACTGTCCCTGTGTTCTTCCATTTCCTTACTATGTTCCTCACAGTGGAAACTGACAGGTTAAATCTCTGAGACAGCTTTTTGTATCCTTCCCCTGAACAACTATGTTGAATAATCTTTGTTTGCAGATCATTTGACAGTTGTTTTGAGGAGCCCATGATGCCACTCTTCAGAGGAGATTCAAACAGGAGAACAACTTGCAAGTGGCCACTTTAAGTAGCTTTTCTCATAATTGCATACACCTGGCTATGAAGTTCAAAGCTCAATGAGGTTACAAAACCAAAAAAAGTGCTTTAGTAAGTCAGTAAAAAGTAGGTAGGAGTATTTAAAACAAGAAAATGATAAGGGTGCCCATACTTATGCACCTGTCAAATTTTGTTTGAATGCAGATTGCACATTTTCTGTTAGTACAATAAACCTCATTTCAAGGCAGAAACATTACTGTGTCCAACAGTTATTACATATATCAAACTGAAATAGCTGTTGCAAAAACACCAATTTTTATAAAACATTAAGCTTAAGATTAATAGGGGTGCCCAAACTTTTTCATATAACTGTATATACACCTCCCCCCCAACATTCGGACTATAAGACGCACCCCCTATTTTCCTCCAAAATTTTGGAGGAAAAAAGTGTGTTTTATAGTCCAAAAAATACGGTACCTTTCCTGGAACACTCGGCTTGGCTCTGGGCAGGCACTAGTGGACAAGCTCCATGGAAACAAGCTGTATACTATGAAAGACAAAAGCCCTCATTGCAGGACTATGACAGCAGATTAAAAAGGCAAGTCAATTGCAAACTTGCTTACTTTCATGCTGTCTAGCTAATTAAAGTCAATTAATAACTTAAGAATACTCCTTTAAATTCAATGAATAATTGTCAATCTCAGCATACAAGTAATATAATAATGTGCTACTTTTCAGTGACCCTGGAGTAGAGAAATGTGTATTGATCCAAGGAGGAGTGAATTTGAGCTGAATTTCCTGAAATTTGCTGGTTTCCACTAATTTCAACACTCTGTGATTTGATTTGCAAGAATGTGCCCAAAAAAATAAAAGCCAATTGGTGAAAACCCAGAGGATGCACTAATGATAGGTGCAGGCACGTGGGCTTTGACATAATGCCCTGCAGCAATTACATCATATGGTCTAGCGTAGCCAATAAGGTGGGCTATTACAGGCAGTATAAAATATGGGGGCGTGCCAATGAGCGCCATTTTATGCTTGTACATTGTAGGGATAGGAAGTCAGAGCTCACAGCTCATTCCACAAAGGGATCGAAAAAGGCCTAATCTAATTGTGGTCTACTGCTGTTAATGCTCAAGCAGATTGAAAATGGGAGTGCTAGTGCTAGTCTATGAATATTATTCCAAAGACTCAAGCGATATACTGTATATGTAAGTGCTGCAGCTGTATTGTCACTCAGTGTGACATGGAGGGCAATTTTAAACCCCTTAGTGCTAATTTGCTCATTTAGTTATTTCTCCCTCTCCATCTCCTCTCTCAAGGCAATTAATGGCTTTTCAGAATTGCAATTCACAGTAAATGTATTTGGTGAGTAATGGTATGTGTCCATATATTAACCCTTAATCCACTAGTATTAGGGTGCACCCAGGGCCGGCGTCAGCACCCGGCGCACCCGGGCAAATGCCGGGGCCCTGAGCAGGCGGGGGGGCCCTCACCGTCGGGCACCCTGCGCGCTATGGGACCCGTGAGCGGAGGAGAGCGGTGTCAGCGCCTGCTCCCCCCTGTTGCTCAGGGCCCCGGCACCTGGCACAATACTTACCCCTTCCTGTGCCTCCGCAGCAGCTCCTGCATCCTCCGCGGCTGCTGCACTGTGACGTCTCAGCGCAGAGCGGGATGAGGCCGGCGACGCTGAGGAGTCCGGAGCAGCAGCAGCAGGTGAGAAGTGAGGTGAGTATTTGATTTTTTTTTTATTGTATGGAGGCCTGTGGCAGTATAAGGGAGGGGGGTGAGGTGGGCGTGTGTGACATCCTGCATGGGGCATTATAAGGGGGGGGGGTGACATCCTGCATTGGGCATTAAAAGGGAGGGGGTGTGTGTGACATCCTGCATGGGGCATTATAAGGGAGGGGGGTGTGTGTGACATCCTGCATGGGGCATTATAAGGGAGGGTGTGTGTGTGACATCCTGCATGGGGCATCATAAGGGAGGGGGTGTGTGTGACATCCTGCATGGGGCATTATAAAGGGAGGGGAGGTGTGTGACATCCTGCATGGGGCATTATAAGGGAGGGGGGGCTGTGACATCCTGCATGGGGCATTATAAGGGAGGGGGGTGACATCCTGCATGGGGCATTATAAGGGAGGGGAGTGTGTGACATCCTGCATGGGGCATTATAAGGAAGGGGGGGGGGTGTCATCCTGCATGGGGCATTATAAGGGGGGGTGACATCCTATATGGGGGGGGAACAGCCTGCATGGGGCATTATGTGGGGGGAACAGCATGCGTGGGGCATTATGTGGGGGGGAACAGCCTGCGTGGGGCATTATGTGTGGGGAACAGCCTGCATGGAGCATTATATGGGGGCTAGTATTCTGTATGGAGCGTTATATGGGGGCCAGTATCCTGTATGGAGTGTTATTTGGGGGCCAGTATTCCGTATGGAGCGTTATATGGGGGCCAGTATTCTGTATGGAGCATTATATGGGGGCCATTATCCTGTATGGAGCATTATATGGGGGCCAGTATTCTGTATGCAGCGTTATATGGGGGCCAGTATTCTATATGGAGCATTATATGAGGGCCAGTATCCTGTATGGAGCATTATATGGGAGCCAGTATTCTGTATGGAGCATTATATGGGGGCCAGTCTCCTGTATTGAGCGTTATATGGGGGCCAGTATTCTGTATGGAGCATTATATGGGGGCCAGTATCCTGTATGGAGCGTTATATGGGGACCAGTATCCTGTATGGAGCATTTTATGGGGGCCAGTATTCTGTATGGAGAATTTTATGGGGGCCAGTCTCCTGTATGGAGCATTTTATGGAGGCCAGTATACTGTATGGAGCGATTCGCTGGTTTCTGAGCTATTGTGGAATTTACAGTAGATATCACTCATGTAATGTAAGAAGTGAAATCTTTGCATTGTACTATATATATATATTTCTCTTCGGTATCTGTGCATCATGAATCGTGGTATGTGTTAAAGGGGCCCACTGAGACTCTTTCGCCCGGGGACACAAAAACCTGGAGCCAGCCCTGGGTGCACCACTGTAGTTGTTAACTTGGTCACCTAGGTTAGTGGCTCACTCAGATGTGTTTCACCCCCCGGAGCTGAACCTCAAGCTACGCGTCTGAACATAACAGTACTGGTGGTAAACAAAACAATATAGCAAAGGATAAGATTACATGACATAACAAGATACAGTATATATATGGGAATGATACTGTAAAACATTGGTATCCAAGTGGTATTTCCAATTCAATGATAACCCATAGAAGTCATTAAAGAATATGATAGTCCAGATCTATATAACATTCATATAATATTAGGGTACTTTTTAGAAAACAATGGAGAATCACTTTTCAGGAATCTTATATGACAAATGGCACATCGTTGATAAGGATGAAGTTACAGATCTCAAACTGAGACCAATGTGCTTCAAGTCACACCTCTGCATACAGTTGCATTTACACAAGCTGACCCACTGCGTTAAACAATTACTGATAGACTACATGGAAGCCGATAGGCAATTAGTTACGGATCTGGGTGGTGGAACCTCTGTGCTGCGGTGCACGGAGGGACCCAGAGGGACGTAACTAGGTATCAACTCGGAGCGACCAAGGTCGTACGGCGGCTCAATCGACTCTGTGAACAGGGAGGGTCCGAGCAGAGGGACCAGGTGCTACTCTGGGGACTACCTTGTAAGGGAGCAGGTGACTCCCACGGTACAGGTGGCAGGGACTGACCGGTATTGCAGATGGGCACAGCAGGCAGGCTGACGAGTGATCCGGGTAGATGGACTGGCAGACACGGCTGGCGACAGGCGGGAGCAGGGCGTACATAGGAATCATGGGGCCTCATAGCAGAAGTTCTAATTGGGCCCCCACCCCCCCCAAAAGAAAAATGTAAATAATTGTTGGGGGCACAGAAGAGCAGATCTCACAACTTTCCAGCCTTTGCATAGCAATTAATAAATTAGGTACAGTAGTTCAATGCAGTTTGTGGGGAATATTTTTTTCATAAGAATTTGGGAAAGTTATGAAATGTCCTATAAATGTCTGTCCTATTCCTGATCTAAGGGTCTAGACTTTTAGCTGAGATGAATCTGTGCTACAGTAAATGTATCACTTAAACATGAGCCGTGTATGAGGGAGTCGCAGTTGGAGTCTGTGTCATGGAAATTGAGTAGTCGGAGGTTTGGCTTACTGACTCCACAGCCCTGCCTACTGTACCCCACCTCAACTCCCAGGGCAAAGTATGGTGACCCCAACACAGTATAATCCCCCAACTGTGACCCCCACACAGCCTTCCATGCAGTATAGTGGGCCTACATACAGTATAGTGGGCCTACATACAGTATAATGGCCCCCACACCTCTCCACACTCCACTCAGTATAATGCACTCCCCATGGTCCTCCATACAGTATAATGCACTCGCCATGGTCCTCCACACAGTATAATGCACGCGCCATGGTCCTCCACACAGTATAATGCACTCGCCATGGTCCTCCACACAGTATAATGCACTCGCCATGGTTCTCCACACAGTATAATGCACTCGCCATGGTCCTCCACACAGTATAATGCACTCGCCATGGTCCTCCACACAGTATAATGCACTCGCCATGGTCCTCCACACAGTATAATGCACTCGCCATGGTCCTCCACACAGTATAATGCACTCGCCATGGTCCTCCACACAGTATAATACACTCGCCTTGGTCCTCCACACAGTATAATGCACTCGCCATGGTCCTCCACACAGTATAATGCACTCGCCATGGTCCTCCACGCAGTATAATGCACTCGCCATGGTCCTCCACGCAGTATAATGCACTCGCCATGGTCCTCCACGCAGTATAATGCACTCGCCATGGTACTCCATGCAGTATAATGCACTCGCCATGGTCCTCCACGCAGTATAATGCACTCGCCATGGTCCTCCACGCAGTGTAATGCACTCGCCATTGTCCTCCACACAGTATAATGCACTCGCCATGGTCCTCCACACAGTATAATGCACTCGCCATGGTCCTCCACACAGTATAATGCACTCGCCATGGTCCTCCACGCAGTATAATGCACTCGCCATGGTCCTGCACACAGTATAATGCACTCCCCATGGTCCTCCACACAGTATAATGAACTCCTCATGGTCCTCCACACAGTATAATGCAGTCCCTATGGGCCTCCACACAGTATAATGCAGTCCCTATGGTCCTGCACACAGTATAATGCACTCGCCATGGTCCTCCACGCAGTATAATGCACTCGCCATGGTCCTCCATGCAGTATAATGCACTCGCCATGGTCCTCCACGCAGTGTAATGCACTCGCCATGGTCCTCCACACAGTATAATGCACTCGCCATGATCCTCCACACAGTATAATGCACTCGCCATGGTCCTCCACGCAGTATACTGCACTCGCCATGGTCCTGCACACAGTATAATGCACTCCCCATGGTCCTCCACACAGTATAATGAACTCCTCATGGTCCTCCACACAGTATAATGCAGTCCCTATGGGCCTCCACACAGTTTAATGCAGTATGGTCCTGCACACAGTATAATGCACTCGCCATGGTCCTCCACGCAGTATAATGCACTCGCCATGGTACTCCATGCAGTATAATGCACTTGCCATGGTCCTCCACGCAGTATAATGCACTCGCCATGGTCCTCCACGCAGTATAATGCACTCGCCATTGTCCTTCACGCAGTATAATGCACTCGACATGGTCCTCCACGCAGTATAATGCACTCACCATGGTCCTTCATACAGTATAATGCACTCGCCATGGTCCTCCACACAGTATAATGCACTCGCCGTGGTCCTCCACGCAGTATAATGCACTCGACATGGTCCTGCACACAGTATAATGCACTCCCCATGGTCCTCCACACAGTATAATGAACTCCTCATGGTCCTCCACACAGTATAATGCAGTCCCTATGGGCCTCCATACAGTATAATGCAGTCCATATGGTCCTGCACACAGTATAATGCAGTCCCCATGGTCCTCTACGCAGTATAATGCATTCCCCATGGTCCTCCACACAGTATAATGAACTCCCCATGGTCCTCCACACAGTATAATGAACTCCCCATGGTTCTGTATGCAGTATAATGCAGCCCCCCATAGGGTAAAAGGCAGCCCCCACCATAGGGTAAAATGCAGCCCCAGTCCTCCAGTATTATCAGTACTCACTGATTTACAAAAATAAATAAATAAATAAATACATACTTACCGCTCCTCGTTCCCTGCTGCTTCAGTCTCTGCAGCGCGTCTCAGTCATCACCTCAGCAGCTGCCAGCTCCACTGCCTGACAGAGCGTGGAGCGTCATCAACCCACTGCATCAGAAGCAGAGGAGTAATGAGGGAGATGGAGTGTCACATGATGCTCCCTCCTCCATCATTGTTTTCATCCAGGGCCGGCTCCAGGTTTTCGTGGGCCCCGTTCGAAAGAGTCTCAGTGGCCCCTTTAATACATACAGCATTCATGATGCACAGATACAGCGGAGAAATGTAGGTATACAACACACAGCAAAGGCTGCTCCCTCACCCTTCACATATGCAAATGTGGCACCCCAGGGGTCTGGTTTCCACAGTAACAGCAATGTTATGTCTGAGAGCAGGTGGGAGGTCTCTTGGTCAGGGATCCTATGCATGCCACACCTCCTGCCCAGTCCTGGGAGGGGAATAACTTCCCCTATATAAACCTGGGGCTGAGGCAGGGTTAGAGAGTTCAGAGGGAGAGTGCAGCCAGGAGGGCTGACAGGGAGCTGTGGCTCCGGCTGGGCCCAGCTCCTGGGCCATGCCAGAAGTAGAGACAGAGAAGAGAAGCAGCTATGGGAAGAAACAACAGGAGCTCTGTGGGAGCAGTGTTACAAGGAGTCAGGGGCTGGCAGCTGCAGAGCTCGCCCTGACTGAGAAGATTTCTTACCGGACCCGGAGTCCGAGGCTGTGGGGACTAACTCCTACCCAGCAGCAGAATCCGTCAGGCAGGGGATTTCAGGTCCTCTGGCCAAGAAACCCGAAGGCACGGTCACACGCATGGGACCAGCACCGCCGTCGTGGAGCGGAAGCTACTAGAAGGCCCCGAGTCACCGGCCATACGGGTGAGCACCACACGGTACACTCAGGGACGTGGGCTACTTATACCCGCCTCTAGCAAGGTAGCCAGAAGAGTACAGTTAGTTTGGGAGGCCTACAACTCCGCCTGGCCAGGGGAGATCCCATCTGCTCAAGGACTGACCAGGCCCCAATTGCTAGCCAGTACTCCGGGAGGGTCTATCTTTGTCACCAGTAAAGACCCCGAACTACACCGTACCGTCTCCGAGTGGTTCCTGCTACCCCCATCATCCACGTCGGCTGCCCTGAGGCCATACCCCTCCCGTTGGGGGTTATACCATCCCCGCTGCACCATCCTTCCACCGGCCTCAGCGGTCTGCCCTGCAGCGGCAGCTCCAAAGCTGCATTCAACGGGTGGCGTAGTCATCCAACATCTACTGCTAATACATCGCCGCTCAGTTTGACTCCCTGGGCACGGACCGGGTCACCGCCACGAGACTACAACCCTCAACAGATCCGGCTCCGGGTAAGCTCCCGTGCGCGCGATGCCGCGCGACGAAGGCCCAGGGGTGCGTCAACTTTGGCGTAGTCGGCAGGATTTCGTGCCCGCAACCACCGGGTACTGCGTGCCTGAAAAAGACTGTTCAAACTTACCAGTGGTGAAGTTTCCCGCCATCCGGCGCCATCTTTTGCCTTCTTCCCGCCATCCGCGAAGTTTTCCCGCCATCCGGCGCCATCTTCTGCCTTCTTCCCGCCATCCGTGGAGTTTTCCCGCCGTTAGACGCCATCTTGAAGACGCCGCGCGGGAAGAAGAGGGGCGTGGACTCCGAAGGCGCGCGAGAACTGAAGCCCCGCCTCACGTCCGGACGTTGCGTAAGGTCCTGGAAGGAGCCCAGCAGACGCCGACGTCACAGGAGCGCGACGGAAGGTCCTCGACCCTGACGATCCACTGCGGAGCCGCGGCCTACGGAAGAGGATCATCGCAAGGTAGGCCACGGTCCACTGGGGGGGAGGAAGATGTCGGATACGGAGGAAAGCTTCACTGCCTCAACCCCCGCCAGCGCCAGCGCTGCTGCAGTCATGCCTTTCACCATGCCCTATATCCCGGGGGCAGCCTGGCTACCCCAGTACTCAGGGGAGTCACATACCCTGCATGACTTTAGAGAAAAGCTGGATAGCCTCTTCCAGGTGTATCCCCTCACAGAGGAGCAAAAAGTGAGCATCCTGGTGGCCCAATTAACCGGGGCAGCCCAAAGGGAGGTAAAGTCCTGGCCACCTGGGAGGAGGACTGTCGCAGAGATACTAACCCAGCTAACCGAGGAGGAGCTGCAGTACTACCAATACGAGGAAAGCCAAGAGGACCCGGACGGGTCTGAGGACTACCCTCAGGAGGGAGCACAAAGAGGACATAGCTACTGAAGGGAAGTAGCGTGAATAAAGAGCTGTAAATAGTTACCCGTAAGGGTACAAGGACTGCTGCTAATTAAAATATGGTCCCCGTTGGGATTAGTGAATTGTTCCCCATGTGCCCCTGTCTTAAACCAGGCTGAGGACTGTGAACAGCCATTCCTTATCCCCACTGGCCGAGGACTGAGAGCGGCCATATCCTGTAAATAATTATGTGTTTCTAGTAATTTATGGGAGTCTTTGGTGGATTTACCGGGAATCCTTTGTACATAGTTGGAGCGTAACCCAGGACGGACTAAAGACTGTTAAGGACTCGGGGCAGGACAGACCCCTACCTGGTTATGTCTCCCTGTTTTGGTGAAATGGACACCTTGCTTTTCTTCAAAAACTGCACCCGGTTGCGGACACGCCGTAACCATCTTTATGTGTTTTTCTTATTGTATTATTATTGTTTATACCTTGTTATGTTTTTCTAAAAATATGTTTAGTCCCGGAGTACTAAATTTCACTAGGGGGGAATGTGGCACCCCAGGGGTCTGGTTTCCACAGTAACAGCAATGTTATGTCTGAGAGCAGGTGGGAGGTCTCTTGGTCAGGGATCCTATGCATGCCACACCTCCTGCCCAGTCCTGGGAGGGGAAGAACTTCCCCTATATAAACCTGGGGCTGAGGCAGGGTTAGAGAGTTCAGAGGGAGAGTGCAGCCAGGAGGGCTGACAGGGAGCTGTGGCTCCGGCTGGGCCCAGCTCCTGGGCCATGCCAGAAGTAGAGACAGAGAAGAGAAGCAGCTATGGGAAGAAACAACAGGAGCTCTGTGGGAGCAGTGTTACAAGGAGTCAGGGGCTGGCAGCTGCAGAGCTCGCCCTGACTGAGAAGATTTCTTACCGGACCCGGAGTCCGAGGCTGTGGGGACTAACTCCTACCCAGCAGCAGAATCCGTCAGGCAGGGGATTTCAGGTCCTCTGGCCAAGAAACCCGAAGGCACGGTCACACGCATGGGACCAGCACCGCCGTCGTGGAGCGGAAGCTACTAGAAGGCCCCGAGTCACCGGCCATACGGGTGAGCACCACACGGTACACTCAGGGACGTGGGCTACTTATACCCGCCTCTAGCAAGGTAGCCAGAAGAGTACAGTTAGTTTGGGAGGCCTACAACTCCGCCTGGCCAGGGGAGATCCCATCTGCTCAAGGACTGACCAGGCCCCAATTGCTAGCCAGTACTCCGGGAGGGTCTATCTTTGTCACCAGTAAAGACCCCGAACTACACCGTACCGTCTCCGAGTGGTTCCTGCTACCCCCATCATCCACGTCGGCTGCCCTGAGGCCATATCCCTCCCGTTGGGGGTTATACCATCCCCGCTGCACCATCCTTCCACCGGCCTCAGCGGTCTGCCCTGCAGCGGCAGCTCCAAAGCTGCATTCAACGGGTGGCGTAGTCATCCAACATCTACTGCTAATACATCGCCGCTCAGTTTGACTCCCTGGGCACGGACCGGGTCACCGCCACGAGACTACAACCCTCAACAGATCCGGCTCCGGGTAAGCTCCCGTGTGCGCGATGCCGCGCGACGAAGGCCCAGGGGTGCGTCACAAACATGCACGTACACGCACACAGCACGCAGACATGCACGCACACGGTACGCAGACATGCACGCACACGGTACGCAGACATGCAGACATACATATGCAGACAAGCACATACACAGATACGTACATATTTGAACACATTCTTAAAAACACATAAAGCAGACAAATATATATATATACAGGGTGGTCAAAAAGTAGGTGGACAGAAAGTTTAATAAGGTTATGAAGGGGGAGATTTATCAAACATGGTGTAAAGTGAAACTGGCTCAGTTGCCCTTAGCAACCAATCAGATTCCACTTTTCATTCCTCACAAGTCCACCAGAAGAGCCTCTTTGGAATTGGGAATTTCACGAGCTTCTATCATGGGAATCCTGAAATCTATTGGGTGGAAAGCTTATCACCCACGTCTAATTCATGGTTTATTGGAGGATGATCCAGACAGACGGCTGCAATTTAGTGAGATTATGCTTAACGAAATTGAAGAAAATCCAGTAATTTTAGATAATATTATGTGGAGTGATGAAGCTTCTTTCACATTCTCCGGCCATATTAACTGACATAATTGTATTTACTGGTATAATGAGAACATGCATTTAACATTAGAGCAACAACTAAATGAGCCTGGTGTCAATGTTTGGGGTGGTATTTCAAGTTTTGGTGTTTTAGGAACATTATTTTTTGATGGAACAGTCACAGGAGATAAGTATCTCAAAATTCTAATGAATCAAGTTGTTCCCCAGTTACAGCAACAGCCTAATTCAAATGACCTTTATTTCCAACAAGATGGGGCCCTTCCACATTATTCAAGAGTAGTCCACGAGTATCTTGATGAAACATTTCCTAATAAATGGATTGGCCGAAGAGGCCCACTTGATTGGCCGGCACGTTCACCAGACTTGACCCCAATGGATTTTTTCTTTTGGGGAGGACTCAAGGACAAAGTTTATAGTCGAAAACCAAAAAGTGTCAGTGATTTGAAAAATTACATAAGAGATGCATTTCAAGAAATTAATACCCAAAGAGACTTGTGCAAAAAAGTTTGTCGAAGCGTAAGAGGCAGACTTCAAAGCTGTGAAAATTGTAATGGAAACAGTTTGAGCACCTGTGTTGATAAAATTTAAGGGCTTTTGTATTATTGTTCAGAATAAAATTTAATTGTCAATGTTATGCTTGTGTTAGTAAATATAATTTTATATATAAATCAAAATGAATGTTATTATTTTCTGGCCACCTACTTTTGGACCACCCTGTGTATATACACACAGTCATACTGTTAAGTGTTGGTCTGTTGCTGGATTTGAAACAGGTCCAGAGCCTTCTGTGGTCTCCCATCTCAGTCCAGCTGGGGCTGATGCTGCTCAGCAACATCTTCAGCCCCAACCCCTAGCTGGTCCACAAGATGTACAGACTGTCTTCTGGGTATTTGTGCCTAGCAATGTTAAGCATAGGTGGCGGAGGGAGACAGGGCTTTTGGAGTCTAAGTCCAGGATTCGCCGCACTGAGCATGCCCGTGACCTGGCGGATCGTGATTGGTGATTTGGCACCCACCTGACCCGGTGACCTGGCACCGCCTGATAGGTCCACGGGTGGCATCACCAATGGCACGCCGGTGGGCAGGGCTTAGTCTTTAAAAGGCCCGCCCACAAACATGGCGACGCGCTCTGATCATTGAGCACTGATGCTGATGTGTGGACGACTGTGTTCCACGTAGCTTCCATAGACAGGTGTAGTGGAAATAGGCAGGCTAGTGGAAATAGGCAGGTAGCTCCGTCTTGCAGTCTGGCTCTGCCAAAGGGGTTGCCTAACACCCCGAGCAGCCTGCAGATGCCCTGTCCACGGCTATCGCCTGTCAGCCACGTGGAGTAATACCCTGCAGTCCGGTAGCACGCCGGCTGGAGGCACGTGTATCCGTTGGCGTAGTCACACACGCATCGTAGCGCCGCCATTGTAGTCCCTGTGCTGTAACAGAACTACAGATAGTTTTTCTCTGCCTATCTCTCGTGCTGCTAACGGAGGTAGTGCGTATTGCTATACCCGTTCCAGTGTGCAGTAACACGGAAGGGTTTAACATTTAAGTTGGTTGCTTTCCTTTTCACCCGGAAAGTGTTCGGCAGCAGTCCACCAGGCTGCATCGCGGACCCTGGGGTCGGTTGCGTTCCATTATAATAAAGTTGTCTGCAACCGCCTTCCTAACAGTATCAGAGCGCCAGGGTCTTGCCGAACATGGCCGACAACCAGCAACTGCAGCGTTACATACAGCAGCTGGAGACCAGACTTAGCTCTCTGGAACAAGCTCCGGTCGCTGATATCACTGCAGTAGCTACCCAGGCGGCTTCACTAGCAGCCAATCTGGTTAACTCGGCTGCGATAAATGCTGCGACAGCTGCAACTGCCCCATTACCCCATTTCGCTCTCTGGAGACAGTAAATCCTGAAGGGGTTTTATTAATTTATGCTCCATTCAATTGGAGATGATGGAGGCACGGTTCCCGTCCGAAAGAGCCAAAGTGGGTTATGTCATCTCATTACTCTCCCACAGGGCTCTGGAGTGGGCTACTCCTCTATGGGAGCGGAATGATCCGGTTGTAGAAAATGAAGGTCTTTTCCTTAAGACTCTAAAAAGTGTATTCCTAGGTCCTCAGGTCACGCATGATACGACTCTTAAGCTCCTTGCGTTGATCCAGGGTTCGGCCACTGCCAGTGACTCGCCCCCTGGGCCGTGGGGCACTCGGATCCGGGCAATAAGGGGAACGATGGGAGTAGTAGTGGCAACCCGGTTCCGTGGCTCAGGGTGGTCAGGCCAGTGGTAGTCCGTTATGTGTTATTGATTATGTCCGACTACGCCACCCGTGGATTTGCGGTCATTAGGAACCGCCGCTGCATGCAGACCGCTGGGGCTGATGAGGTGTGCAGCTATGGTAGTGTGACTCCCCACGGGAAGAGTGCGGCCCCAGGGCAGTATAGTGGATGGTGGGAGTGATGGTAGTGAGAGTCCCAGTGCTGATAGTGCTGGAGGAGCAAGGAGCACACAGACAACAGGTTGCAGTCCAGGGTCTTTACTAAACAGGCAAACTGACCCACAAACAGTTCCAGCTAGGAGGGGACCTGGATGTCTGAGAGCAACGGGGAAATTGGCCCTGGTCAGGGTGAGGGTGTAGGCCTACCGTGCTTTCTGCGCTCCTTCTGGCTATCTCCTCTTTATAAGGTAACAGCCCACGTTTCCAAGCTTTCCGTGTATTCTCGCCTGTATGGCCTGCGACGTGGGTTCCTTTCTGCTCCCAGCCTTGTACGGCTCTGCTGGTCCCTTCTGTTGTGGCAGGGCCTCCAGGCTTCTTAGGCCAAGGAATGTACAGTCCCTTGCGGACTGGTTCTCTGCTGGGGGATGTGGAATCCTTCCAGCCTCAGACACCAAAGTCTGGTAAAGTTAAGTCTTTTCTCTGCCAAGACAGGCTCTCTTCGCCTCTCGTCTCTGGCTGGTGGCTCTCCTACTGCCACACTTCCTCTTAGGTGCAATCAACTTTCTGTCCCTGCTCCACTCTGGGACACGTCTCAGTGCTGAGACAGGCTTTCCAGTTCTCTCTAACCCTGCCCTCAGTACCAGCTTTTTATAGGGGCAGCCAGCTCCCCCTACTGGCCTGAGACAGGAGGCATTGCATGCTAATGTTCCCCTGACTAGAGAACCTCCCCCTTGCTCTCAGACACAGCTTTAATTACACTTGTGGCATCCAGGTCAGGGTGACACACCAGCCACTATGCCATCCGGTTTCGAACCCTAGCTTCTGAACTGGATTGGTCTGAGCAGTCGCTTATCCCGATGTTCTGGAAGGGTCTGGCTGGGCATATTAAAAATGCTCTATCTACCAGGGAGATTCCAACCTCCTTGGAGGAGTTAATCTCTCTTGCTAACCGAATTGATTTGCGTCATGCTGAACACAAATTAGAACTGGAGGTCCCCAGACCCCAGTGTCGGTTGGCACCGTCCTTCTCTAGACCCGTTTCCAAACCCGCGACTCCTGACCCGGAGCCTGAGGCCATGGATATATCCCGGACGGAGTCTAGTCCCCCTCGTTCCCGACCTGCACATCTTTTGGAGGACCCCGTTAATAAGGGTTCCGAGCAGTCGGGAAAACGAGTAGGTCTTACCACCGTTGGAGGAGGAGTGTTAGATTCGGGGGCTTCTCCCTCCAAATTATTATATAATGTGACATTGTCCTTTGGTACATCTGCAGTTACTGCCAAGGCGGGGGTGGACTCTGGTGCTGATGGCAATTTTTTATCATCTACGTTTGCCCAGAGGCGTGCCATCCCTATAGAGTTACTGTCAAGACCAGTGAACATTAGTGTTGTCAATGGTTCACTCCTGGACGCGCAAATCACCCACCAGTCGATTCCCCTCACCATGTCATTTCCTCAGGGCCACCGGGAAGTCATCTCATTTCTTATTATTCCTGGTGGATTAGACGAGGTGTTATTGGGTCTCCCCTGGCTACGTTGTCATACTCCACATATTGACTGGAATACGGGGAGAATTTCTTCCTGGAGTGAGAATTGTGCGTCTCAGTTTATGGTCACAGCCACCCGGAGGGTAGTCTCTGATTCCTCTACCGTTGTGGCTTCTGGTACAGATTCTGTGTCTGTTACCAGGACCCGGGTCTTGTCAGACTATGTCGAAAAGAACTCTCAGGTAGAGAGAGTGGCTGCAGTGTCCTCTAGCCAGGTTCCGTCGGGGAGGACGTTTGTTTCCCCTAATCTACAGAATATGGTGCTCTCATGGGCTCATGCCCCTAAGATCGGAGCTCATCTGGGGTCAAACGTACCACTAAGTCTCTTCAACGGTCCTATTGGTGGCCCCGGTGGCGCCAGGACGTCAAGGACTTTGTTCTCGCGTGTCCCGTCTGTGCGAGAGATAAATCTTTCCGCCAAAGTCCGGTTGGTCTTCTCCATCTGTCACCCGTGACGGACTCCACACATAGAGAGTCGGTTGTCACTTCTCGTCGTCCTGCCCCCGTATCATATCCGGGCGACAGAGTGTGGCTCACGGCTCGCAATACTAAAGTGCGCGGGGAGTCTGCTAAGTTTGCTCCCCGCTTTAAAAAAGGGTACCCTGTACACCGGAGGGGTCACAGTTCTGTGAATCCTCTCTGTGACCCGGTGGACCACATTCATGCTCCCCTGCTCATGGAGGAAAATAAGCATCAAGTGGAGGGGGATGTTAGAAGGGGGGATAATGTTAGATGTCGGTCTGTTGCTGGATTACGAAATGGGTCCAGAGCCTTCTGTGTTCTTCCATTTCGGTCCAGCCAAGGCTGATGCTGCTCAGCATCATCATCAGCCCCAACACCTAGCTGGTCCACGAGATGTACAGATTGTCTTCTGGGTATTTGTGCCTAGCAATGTTAAGCATAGGTGGCGGAGGGAGACAGGGCTTTTGGAGTCTAAGTCCAGGATTCGCCGCACTGAGCATGCCCGTGACCTGGCGGATCGTGATTGGTGGCTTGGCACCCACCTGACCCGGTGACCTGGCACCGCCTGATTGGTCCACGGGTGGCGTCACCAATGGCGCGCCGGTGGGCAGGGCTTAGTCTTTAAAAGGCCCGCCCACAAACATGGCGGCGTGCTCTGATCATTGAGCAGTGATGCTGATGTGTGGACGACTGTGTTCCACGTAGCTTCCATAGGCAGGTGTAGTGGAAATAGGCAGGTAGCTCCGTCTTGCAGTCTGGCTCTGCCATAGGGGTCGCCTAACACCCCGAGCAGCCTGCAGATGCCCTATCCACGGCTATCGCCTGTCAGCCACGTGGAGTAATACCCTGCAGTCCGGTAGCACGCCGGCTGGAGGCACGTGTGTAGCGCCGGCGTCCCTGCCCTCTGCTAGGCAGGGACGCTGTTCCCCTCACCCCTCTGCTCCGAGCCCGGCGTCCTCCTCCCGCTCTGCTGGCAGCGCGCCCTCCTTCCCGGCCACTGTGCTTAGGGCGCGCGCGCGCTCCCTCCCTCTTAAAGGGGCCGCGCGCGCCGTCCTAAGGAGTCCCCGGCCAATGGCCGGAGGACTTCACCATATATAAGGCACCTCCTCCAAAATGGAGGTGCCCGAGCAATGTTGTTGCACTGTTCACTACTCTGCTTCAGCCCTCAGGTCCCGTTGCCAGTTACCTGCCAGAAACCTGCCAGTTTGCTGTCTGTTTCCTGCCTGACATTCCTCCTACCTGCTTGCTAGCCTGAGGTCCGACGGTCTGCCTTCCTACCCCTGTCAGTCTGTCTATGGACCAGCTTGCCCGCTCACCTGGGAGCGCTCATCTGCTACCTGTCTGTTTGCCTACCTGGAGGCTCCGCCGTCACATGCTGTGACCACCTGCTTATCCAGTGACTCTCGCCTGCTCACCTGGGAGCACTCATCTGCATCCGCCTGTTAGCCTACCTGGAGGCTCCGCCGTCACATGCTGTGACCACCTGCTTATCCAGAAACTCTCGCCTGCTCACCTGGGAGCACTCATCTGCATCCGCCTGTTAGCCTACCTGGAGGCTACGCCGTCACATGCTGTGACCACCTGCTTTTCCAGAGACTCTCGCCTGCTCACCTGGGAGCACTCATCTGTCATCCGCCTGCTAGCCTACCTGGAGGCTCAGCCGTCACAGGTCGTACCTACCCTATACCCAGAGACTGTCCCGGTCACTTGCTGTGACCTCCTGCCCGTTCACCCAGAGACTGCCCCGGTCACTTGCTGTGACCTCCTGCCCGTTCACCCAGAGACTGCCCCGGTCACTTGCTGTGACCTCCTGCCCGTTTACCCAGAGACTGTCCCGGTCACTTGCCGTGACCACCTGCCCGTTTACCCAGAGACTGTCCCGGTCACCTGCTGTGACTACCTGCCCGTCTTCCCTGGTCACCAACCGCTTCCTTACAAGGACCGCCCCCTTGTATAGTAGCTCAGAGGTTCCGCCTCCCAGACCCGTTACAACGTGTATCCGTTGGCGTAGTCACACACGCATCGTAGCGCCGCCATTGTAGTCCCTGTGCTGTAACAGGACTACAGATTAGTGTTGAGCCACCCCCGTAGTGTTCGAGTTTGGTTCGGTTCGTCGAACACCCGTGTGTTCGCCGAACTGTTCGTCGAACACCTTCGAACACCGTTAATACCAATGGCAGGCAAACAAAAACACATAGAAACACATAGAAAACACCTTCAAAGGTGTCCAAAAGCTGACAAACTGCTCAGAAGACACAATTAACACATGGAAAAGTGACAAGTACATATAGTCATGCGAAAAGAAAAGAGGTGGAGGAGTAAAAGGAGGGGGAGACACAGATATAGGCATGTCATGCCCTTCTAAAATCCAAAAAGTGAGAAGCCGACACGTTCAGTCCGCTCCTGCCCGTGCCACCTCCGCGTCGCCGGGTTTGTGCCAGAGCCGCGGTGAACCCTGACGGCCAGCCCCCCTCTCCCAATACTGTTGCCTGTCCGCTGGTGGGTCGAGCGAGCCCCCCTGTGGTGGAGGCAGCTCTAAGCTTTTTAATTTAAATTGTCTCTCTAATTTGAATGAATACATTTTAAATCCATTTACAAGGATCTATTGGAGGGCAAGTCTCATGCCAGCAGCCGCGTAATTCCAGCTCCAGTAGCGTCCACTAAAGCTGCTGCAGTTAAAAAGCTTTTATAAGGATCGAGCTCGGCTGTCCACCGCAAGGCATCCTACTGCCAGTCCCAGCCCCTATGCCTTGGGGTGCCTCCTGATGCTCTTCACTGAGTATCCCGTGGTCCCGAAGCATTTCCTTTGAAAAAATTAAGTGTCCAAACTACAGGTGGTGTAGCTTGCTTAACAGCCGGGATAATCCGCTGACTAGCAGACACTGCTACTAGGCACAAAGTATTTCCTGGGCTAGATGCAGTTAAAAATTTGTAATTAGATACTCTCGTTGGATGCTGAGAAAGCATTCCATAGAGTCTCCTGGCACGCCATATATGATTCTCTTAAAAAGCTTGGGGTAGGGGTCTAGGGGACCCTTTTATAGCCAAAATCACGGCCCTGTATCGCAATACGTCACCTAGGCTGCAGATAAATGGAACTGTAGCACCCTGAGGGCTCGGTTGCTACAGAGGTATTGCACCTCACCCAGAGGTGTGATATCTCACTCTCAGGTAAGGATGTAGTGTGGATCAGGACCCGACACCTGCATGCATTACACCACATTGCCGTGGGGCAGGGCGACCAATATGCCCCTGAGATGGGCACGACAGTCCCTGTCCCTGGCTGGAGTGGGGGGAGGGAACACTGAGGAAGGGGAACCCTGTAGTGCAGGAGCAGGGAGGAAGCAGTTCCTGGGTGCATTGAGAAGGGAGTATAAAAGGTGGGCATCATCTTAGTTCAGTGCAGAGAAGTCTGAGCAGAAGTGGCAGGGAGCAGGGGCTCTGCATGAGCTCTGCTCCGGAGGCGGGCCTAGTAACAGAGGCCCAGGCCTGGAAGAGGGAGAAGGAAGGAAGAGGAGCGGAGAAGGCTCCAGGAACGAGGAACAAAGGGATCCCAGGGGTGCGGACGGGCGAGTCGCCACCGCACGCCTGAATCCACCTGCATGGAGGGGTCAGGCCAAAGGGGGAGACCGGTCCCCGAAACTAGTGGAGGCAGGAAACGACCCTCAGCTAGAAACAGGAGGTTGTGACATTTTATGTGGCGCAGCCCCTCGCTACACCCGCTAGGAAGGCACCACATAGGGTCAGGGAAACTGGCGCCAAGTTTACCAAGAGGAGGCCCGAGGCAGCCGGACAGAAGGGTTGGTAAGAAAGGCCAGACAAAGGACACACAAAGGGGGTCCTGTGAAGCGCTCCAAAGTTATCTGGGAGTTGTCTGAGCCCCTCACCTGGTGAGCACAGTACGACGTGGGCAGCCGTTACCTGCAGACGTGGTCTGGATAATAAGAACTGTGAGTAAAGGCCCTGGACTGCATCACTGACTCCGTGTCGTTACTGCTGCTGCCCTGCACCATCACCCCCATCCTCCGCATACACTGCCCTGAGGCTATACTCCTCCCGTGGGGAGTTATGCTACGCTCTGCTGCACCCACAACACCAGCCTCAGCGGTCTGCCCTGGAGCGGCGGTTCACTCTGACCGCAATCCACGGGTGGCGTAGTCGGACATTTAAACATCAAAACCACATAAATAGTTCCGCCACTGGTTTGACTGCCCTGAGCCACGGAACCGGGTCGCCGCCACGGAGACTACAACCACCAGCATCCACCAAAAAGGGTCCGGCTCCAGGTGTCCCAAGGCCCAGGGGGCGCGTCAGAACATTTTCATCACCTTTCACAATCACCAATGGGACAAGGCAGGGATGTTCTCTGTCCCCTCTCTTATACATCCTAGTGACGGAGCACCTGCTCTCATCAATTCGCCATAACCCCAATATTAGGTGGATTGAGGTGGGAGGCACCGAGTACAAGTGCTCTCTATTTGCTGATGATGTCCTAGTATATATCACTCAATCACATATATCCATCCATGCTGTTATGGCTGAAATAGATCACTTTGTTACATGGTCAAATTTTAAAATCAATGCAGCGAAGTCTGAGGCCCTCGATGTCTCCCTCCCCAAATCCATATAGGATTCCATCCAGTCCAACTTTCCCTTTGCCTGGCCCTCACAGGGTATCAAATACTTAGGAATTCCTATTCATAGAGACCTCTCCCATCTATGTTATCTTAATTTTGGGCCCTTTATTGAACAACTCCATACAGACCACGGTTGGCAAGTTAGAACTGTAAGATTCACTACGTGAACCACTGGTGTTTTGTGGAAAAGCACATGTACACTGTGTTCCAAATTATTATGCAAAAAGTGTTTAGGAGTGATAAGGGAAGAATTTGTTTGTTTGTCAGTTAAACTCATTGATGGTGATGTGTGTCAGGGCTCTTTATATCACTGTAAGCAATTGCAGACACCTGTGCTAATTAGTTTGGCAGGTGTGTCCAATGAAAGGCAAGACTACTTAAGAAGGCTGTCTCACATTATTAAGCAGCCTACATTTTCTGCCAAAATGGGAAAGAAAAAGGATGTGTCGGCTGCTGAGAAGCAACAAATTGTGGAGTGTTTAGGTCAAGGCATGACTACAATCAACATTGTGCGATGATCAGGATGAAGTGTCTTGGCAATCAAGAAGTATGTAGCTGATTCACAGTACACACGTGTGCGTGCTGATAAGGGCAAATTGAGGACTCTTTCCTACAGGCAATTACGTCAGGTTGAAAGAGCAGCGGCAAAAAAGCCTTGTCATAGCAGCAGACAAGTTTTTGAAGCTGCTGGTGCCTCCAACGTCACCCGAACAACAAGATGCAGGGTCCTTCAGAGGTTTGCAGCTGTGCATACGCCATCCTGTCGACCTCCTCTATCCACTTCACACAAGCAGAAACGGCTCCAGTGGGCCAAACATTACATGAAGACTGATTTCAAAACTGTTTTGTTCACGGATGAGTGCCGTGCAGCGCTCGATGGTCCAGATGGATGGAGTGGAGGATGGCTGGTTGATGGACACACCACGCAAACACGGCTACAGCGCCAACAAGGAGGAGGTGGAGTAATGTTTTGGGCTGGAATCATGGGGAGAGAGATTGTCGGCCCCTTTAGGATCCCTGAAGGCGCTAAAGATGTACTCCATAATGTATGTGGATTTTCTCAAACAGCACTTCCTGCCATGGTTCAAGAAGAAGAACTGTGTATTTCACAGCAAGATCATTTTTTTGCATGATAATGCACCATCTCATGCTGCACATAAAACATCTGCATCTCTGGCTGATATGGGCATAAAAGGGGACAAACTTATGGTGTGACCCCCATGCTCCCCTGACCTCTACCCCATTCAGAACCTTTGGAGCATCATTAAAAGGAGTGTCTATGATGGCGGGAGGCAGTTCACATCTAAGCAACAGCTCTGGGAGGGTATTCTGTCCTCATGCAAAACAATTAAAGCAGAAACCATCCAAAACCTGACAAATTCAATGGACGAGAGAGTTCAGAAGCTCCTTTCGAACAAGGGGTCCTATGTGAAAATGTAACATCACCTAGAATAAAGTTTTGAGTTGAAAACTGTTTGATTTCAGTTTCTAACAACCTGCTAATGCTTATAATTTCAAAAATGACCATTTTTTTGGTCTTTATTAAAATGAAAAGGTTGATCGAAAAGTTTGGGGGATCTAAGAGTGTGGCAACCCAGTAGTCATGATTACTTCGAATTCTGACAATATGAGGGTCATGCTGCAGGTAGTGCAGCAAGAAGGCACTTATGTGTCTTGCGCATCTCGGAGCCCCAAAATTATTTTCCGGGCTAGATGCAGCTAAAAATTATTATTAATTTTAAATCTGGTGAAGCTTTAGTATAGATGGCCTAATGGGATCAGTGCTGCACACTGCTACAAAGCCCAAATTATTTTCCAGTCAAGATACAGATAAACATGATTAATAATTTTAAATCTGGTGGAGCTTATTATAGATGGCCTAATAGAATCAGTGCTGCACACTGCTACAAAGCCCAAATTATTTTCCAGCCAAGATACAGATAAACATGATTAGTAATTTGAAAGCTTAAAACGGTTGGTAGGGTGATTTTAACCAATCATCAAGCTTTTACTCTCCCCAGGATGACACAGGGGTAGAAAAGTCGTTTCGGATCCATGATTTGTTCATCTTTATGAACGTGAGTCTGTCTACATTATCAGTGGAGAGCCGCGTGTGCTTATCTGTCAGCACACCACCAGCAGCGCTGAACACACGTTCAGACAGAACGCTGGCTGCGGGGCATGACAAGATCTCCAAGGCGTAAGTGGCTAGCTCCGGCCATTTATCCAGATTGGAAGCCCAAAAAGAGCAAGGGTCCAGTGACACAGTCATGGCTTCAATGTTTACTTGGAGATACTCCTGTACCATCGTCTCTAGGCGTTGACTATGTGTCAGACTTCTTGTCTCCTGTGGCCTTGCAAAGGATGGGCTAAAAAAGTGGTGAAATGATTCCGCAAAATTGATGTTACCAGCAGATACTGTGGTCCTGTTACGGTTTGAGTGCTGAACACTTGACGGTCCCACGGTTGGCAAGTTGGAACTGTGAGATTCACTATGTGCACCACTGATATTTTGTGGAAAAGCACATGTAAGATTCTGCAACAGTCTCTGCTGATACTCCTGCATGCGTGCATCCCTTTCTATGGCAGGAATAATTTCTGCAAATTTACTTTTGTACCGGGGATCTAACAGTGTGGCAACCCAGTAGTCAGGATTATTTCTAATTCTCACAATTCGAGGGTCATGTTGCAGGTAGTGCAGCAAGAAGGCACTCATGTGTGTTGCGCATCCAGGAGCACCAAGTCCCTGTTGTGTTGGTGGCGAGGTAACAATCATGCTTCCTTCCTCTGTCCTCTCCCCCCAACCTCGCACAACAGAAATGTGATCAAGGTCTCCCTCATCTGATGAGTCTTCCATCAGTTCGTCCTCCACTTCTTCCTGGGCTCCTGCACGTTCCTCACTAGTTTGGCTGCTACCATGCGCCCTGGTAAAACCATCTCCCCCACCCTCACATGCCTGCCGCCTTGGTGCTGCCGACCGTCTGGACCTTGCAGATGTTAGCCCTTCCGCATACAACTCCTCCTCCTCTACTTCCTCCACCTCCTCTTGTGCCACCACCTGACTCCGAATTCTGTTTAACATGTGCTCCAGCATGTAAATCACCGGAATAGTCATGCTGATAATGGCATCGTCAGCACTAAACATCTTCGTCGCCATTTCAAAACTGTGCAGAAGGGTGCATAGGTCCCTGATCTGAGACCACTCCTCCAGCGTGATTTGCCCCACCTCTGGATCTCGTTGGCCCAGGCTATACGTCAGAA
The DNA here is from genome assembly GCF_046119375.1 of Phyllobates terribilis. Lineage (NCBI taxonomy): Eukaryota > Metazoa > Chordata > Amphibia > Anura > Dendrobatidae > Phyllobates > Phyllobates terribilis. Next base: position 106,995,161 of record NW_027362762.1, read on the forward strand.
CGTATTGCACCAGGGCTTGTCGGTGCTGCCACAGTCGCTGGAACATGTGCAGAGTTGAATTCCACCGGGTAGGCACATCGCATTTTAGCCGGTGAAGTGGCAGGCCCAACGACTTCTGTAGAGATGTAAGTCGCTGAGCTGCGGGATGCGAACGGCGGAAGTGAGCACACAGCGACCGTGCCCTCTGCAGAAGGCCATCTAGTCTGGGATAGTGGGCTAAAAATTGCTGGACAACCAGGTTCAACACGTGAGCCATACAAGGCACGTGTGTGACATTGCCCCGGCGAAGGGCCGCACCCAGGTTTGCAGCATTGTCGCACACGGCCTTCCCTGGTTTCAGGTCCAGTGGAGACAACCATTCATGAAATTGGTTCTCCAGAGCTGACCACAACTCCTCAGCTGTGTGACTCACATTTCCCAGACATTTCAATGTAAAAACCGCCTGATGACGTTGAGCCCTACTGCCAGCATAGTAAGGAGGTGTGCAGGATCCCTTCTGCGCAGTTAGAAAGCTTGTGGCATGACCAGACAGGCTTTGGGTGCAGGTGGAAGACCGAGAGGAGGTTGAGGAGGCAGAAGCAGTGGAGGAATTTTGACATAAAGAGGATTGACGCACAACTTGTGGGGACGGCAAGACTTGGACAGCAGCCCCTTGTCCTGCTGTCACCATAGTTACCCAGTGCCCAGTCAGCGACATGTAACGCCCCTGTCCATGCCTACTCGTCCAAGTGTCTGTGGTGAAATGCACCCTGTCACACACAGAGTTTCTCAAAGAGGCGGTGATGTTGTGTGCGACATGCTGGTGGAGCGCAGGCACACCTTTCTTTGAGAAGTAGTGCCGACTGGGCATCTGGTACTGGGGCACTGCGACGGACATAAGGTCTCGAAAATCCTCTGTGTCCACCAGGCGGAAAGGCAGCATTTCTGTAGCCAAGAGCTTGCAGATGGTGAAATTCAACCTCTTAGCTTTCTCATGGCTAGGAGGAAATGGTCTTTTACTTGTCCACATCTGAGGGACCGAGGGCTGGCTATTGTGCTTAGACGGGGTTGATAAGGGTGTCCCCGGCAAACTGACGGTCTGTGAGGAAGATGCAGGCGGACATGTTAGGTTGCCTTGATCCAAAGGTGGTGCTATCGATGTCGGACAGCGCTCAACACCAACTGGTGTTACCACCTCCAAAGAAAATGATGACGTGCCAATCACGCTGGCTGTTGCGGGTAAAGAGGTGGCAGGTCTGCGCCCCAAATCAGGTGTGACTGCTGTCCCCCCAGTCACAGAGGATGAAGAGGCCGCGGATGCACAAGATATGGCAGACGGTGGTTGGCCCGGCCGGCTAGGCCGCATTGTAGCACACTGAGCTTCCCACTGCAACTTATGCTTCATGTCCATGTGCCGGTTCATGCATGAAGTACTCAAACTATGTATTTTTTGGCCTCTACTTAGCTTTTGCTGACAAATGTTACAGATAACACGAGTTGGGTCATCTTTATCGATCTGAAAAAATGCCCAGGCTATGCAAAGCTTAGCACCCATGCGACCTGAAGAGCCACCACGACTTGTGGTGAGAGGCAGAGTTGTGTTTGAGGATGCAGTTGTTGACGTGCTTCCAGTACTACGTCTCTGTCCAGGAAGGCGCAACCTGACCTCGTCGTCACTAGCATCTTCCTCCACCTCCTCTGCTGACCTCATCTCTTGGCTGACTGTGGGTTGACAGTAAGTGGGATCTCCAACCTCATCATCATCACCCTGTGCGTTATCACACCCGTCGTCCTCAGAGCCAACCTGTTCCTGCCCTGACAAAAAACTAAAGTTGTCGCTCCAATCAGGTATTTGAGTCTTATCATCGTCTTCCTCATTGTCTCCACCAACAGGAGTTACAGTTTGGGAATGAGGGTCTACATTATGGTCAGAACCTTCTGCGTCTGGTCCTGGATCCGACTCATAATGATTCTGGGCATCAGTGCAGATCATTTCCTCGTCTGGATTCACAGAAGCGCTGGAGTCGACCTCTGATTCCCAGGCTATAGTATGAGTAAACAGCTCTGCAGACTCAACCATCTGTTCTACCTCATATTCAGACGGGCAGCTGGAGATTTGGGAGCTGTGAGGAAGCAAGTGCGATTGGGGTGACACCTTTGAGGACTGGAGTATTTGTGATGTTGAAGTTGATGTGGAGGAGAGCCCACTTAAAGGAGCACTTGATATCCGTTGAAGCACCTGCTGTTTTTGTGCCTCATCTGGAATTTGTAGCGATTTGCGTGGCCGTAAGAAAGGGATCTTATCACATTGTCCGCTAAAAGAAGTAGACATTTTAGTTTGGCTGGAAGATGGTCTTTCTTCTGCAGATGTTACTGTTGCTTTAACACCTACCCCACGGACACAACCTTTTCTCCCCTTCCCAACACGCCTATTCCCCTTTCCACCAGCAGCAGGCCTTTTTCCACTCATTTTGGTGGTTAACTAATTCACAACTCTGGAGTTGTTTGCACAAAAAAACAATGGATGGGAACCGAGCAGAGCTGAGTGGCCAAACTGTGGTATTAGGCCAAAACTATTGGCTGGGTTAGATGCAGAAAAAAATTATATTCAATTTGCAACCTGATGGAGGTCAGTATAGATGGACTAATAGAACAAGTCCCACACACAGCTAGAAGCCCAAATATTTTTTCAGAGGTAGATGCAGAAAAAAAATATATTCAGTTTGCAACCTGATGGAGGTCAGTATAGATGGACTAATAGAGAAAGTCCCACACACTGCTAGAAGGCCAAATATTTTTTCAGAGCTAGATGCAGACAAAAAATTATTTTGAATTTGCAACCTGATGGAGGTCAGTATAGGTGGACTAATAAGATAAGATAAGATAAGATAAGATATACTTTATTTATCCCGGAGGAAATTGCGGTATCACAGCAGCAGAACACAGATCTCGAACATGACACATATGATAACATAACATTTGGAATGCTTTAGACATTGCTTTTCAGACATTTGTTAAACACCCCCATAGCTGTTGGAACAAACGATCTCCTGTATTTTTCCTTTTTACACCTTAGTTGTATTAGGCGATTGCTGAATGTGCTCTTCTGTTTTGCAAACAGTTCATAAAGCGGGTGTGTGTTGTTGCCCATTATAGCTCTGCACTTCTTCTTAATCCTATCCTCTACCACCTCTTCAAAAGTCCCAAGCTGTAGGCCCACCGTCGCGCTAGCCTTCTTTATAAGTTTGTTGAGCTTGTTGGCGTCAGCAACACGCACACTGTTACCCCAGCAAATTATTGCCGCAAAGGTGGCACTAGCCACAATGGATTGGTAGAACACCTCAAGCATTTTGCCACACACATTAAAAGACCTTAGCTTCCTCAGGAAGTACAATCTACTCATCCCCTTCTTGTAGACCTTCTCCATGTGGCACTTCCAGTCTAGCTTGCTATCCAGGTAAACCCCCAAATATTTGAAACTGTCCACCATCTCCACATCCTGACAATGGTAACAGGTAGGCATACCTTCTTGCACCTTCCATAGCTCATCACCAACTCCCTGGTTTTCTTAACATTTAGTTCTAGATGGTTAGCCTGGCACCATACTACAAAGTCCGCAACCACCCTTCTATATTCCTCTTCATCCTGGTCCTTCCCAATACCGCCAACTATCACAGAGTCATCCGAGTACTTCTGGAGGTGACAACGGTCTGATTTATACTGAAAGTCAGCTGTGTACAATGTAAAAAGGAATGGCGACAGCACTGTTCCCTGCGGGGCTCCGACACTGCTCAGTACACTATCTGATGTAGCCGTCCCCCACCTAACAAACTGTGGCCTATCCGACATGTAGTCAATTATCCAATTCACAAGTCCCTCATCCACCGCCATTTTAATCAACTTTCCACGCAGTAAGAGTGGCTGTAATGTGTTGAACGCACTAGAGAAATCAAAGAACAAACCACGCACTGTGGTTCCATCATTGTCCAAAAAGGAATGTACTGTTTGTAGCAGAGACGCTACAGCATCGTCCACCCCCAGTCCCTGCCGGTACACAAACTGAAGAGCATCAGTATGCGCCATCACCCTCGGACACAAGTGAGCAAGTACTATTCTCTCCAAGGACTTCATCGCATGCGATGTTAAGGCCACCGGTCTATAGTCCCCCGGGGAAGCCGGGAAGGTAGTCTTGTGAACCGGCACCAGGCAGGAAGTCTTCCATAGCACTGGTACTCTCTTTGATTGTAAGCTCTGGTTAAAGAGATGCTGGAAGACAGTACACAACTCATTTGCACACACTCTGAGGACACGTGGACTGAGACCGTCAGGCCCTGCTGCTTTGCCAATGGCCAGCTTACTAAACTGGTCCCTCACGTCATTTTTGGAGACCGAGAAATGATCTATTTCACCCCCTGTTAATTTAGCTAGTTGTTCCCCGGCCTCCTCCCCCTTCCCTGCTGCTACCGCACCTTTATTGCTGAATTTATTGAAGAACTCATTCATTTCATTGGCCATTCTAAGTCCTCCAACCCCCTGCTCCGACCTTGCCTTAAATCCAGTCACTAGCTTCATTCCAGCCCACACCTCTCTGGAGATTTTTTGTGCAAATTGATTTTCTAATTTAACTCTGAATGCCTCACGGGCAATCTTAATTTTCCCCTTTAGGTCTCGCTGTATAATTTTCAATGCCTCCTTGTCCTTCCTTTTAAAAGCCAGTTTTTTCATGTTTAGTAAATGTTTCAACTCTTTTGTAATCCATGGCTTATTGTTTGCATAACACCGAATCTCTTGAACAGGTACTACAATGTCCATACAGAAGTTGATGTAATCAGTAACTCTGCCAGTAATCTCATTAACATCACAATTCTCTTTCATGGTACACAACACCTCCCAGTCTGTACAATCAAAGCAGTCTTGTAACGCCTCCTCTGCTGCTGGACACCACTTCCTTATCTTTTTAATTGTCACTGGTTGTTTGCGGATGTCTGGTTGGTAAGCAGGAGACAATAGTATGAGGTTGTGGTCAGATTTCCCCAGGGGGGGTAATGCAGCCGATGAATAAGCATTCTTAACATTAGCAAAGAGGAGATCCAGTGTGTTGTTGTCCCGTGTAGGACATTTGACATATTGATAGAACTTTGGTATTGCAGATGAGATCTTTACTCGATTGAAATCCCCAGAAATTACAGTTAGAGAGTTTGGGTGTTTAGTCTGAAGCCGGGCCATCACCCCTGACAACACATCCCCAGCAGCCTCTGGGTTCGCACATGGTGGTATATACATCACAACTACAATAACAAGAGTGAATTCTCTAGGCAGATAGTAAGGCCTGAGGCCCACTGCTAACAGTTCAATATTTGGACAGCAATGTTTCTCCTTAACAGTTACATGCCCCTGATTGCACCATCTGTTGTTAATGTAGAGTATCACTCCTCCACCATTTTTCTTGCCGCATCTAACTCTCTCTCTATCAGCCCGAACCATTTGAAACCCTGGTACCGAGACACATGAATCTGGGACCTCCTCATGCAGCCAGGTTTCTGTAAAGCACATGAGACTGCATTCCCTAAACTCCTTCTGGGTCTTACTCATAGCCAGCAGTTCATCCGACTTATTTCCCAGCGATCGTACGTTACCCATGATAATGGATGGGACCACTGGTTTAAACCTTCTCCTCCAGGACTTGATCTTCTTGCCTGCTCTGCAGCCTCTGAAAGGTCTCCTTATTTCCCGTGGAACATTTAGTATTGCCACTGCTGGAGAAGACTTTATCCTGCGCAGTTCCAGAAGACGATCCCTAGAATACACTGCTCGTTTAGCAACAGACCTAGGGTCCACCATCCCGTCATTGTTTCCACCCGTCACACCAGTCCTCTCCATGGCAAATCGTATGCAGTGACCTCCACCGCTCACATATGGCTGTATCCCTGTGACAGGCTGTGGGTAGCAGCATGCATCCTTCAGTAGCATTAGCTGAGATGGTCCGTATTGCGTGCCCCAGAGTGTCTGTACCTGCAGGAGACTTGTAAGTGGTGGAGGAAGATCCAGGTGCAGATCTCGTGCTGTGTGCCCAGCAGCAGTTGATAGTGTGGGAAGTGTTGTATCTTCCATCCCCAATAGACGAGTATACAGGAACGTTGCAATCCAGAGAAGGTAATAAAATAGAACAAGTCCCACACACTGCTAGAAGGCCAAATATTTTTTCAGAGCTAGATGCAGAAAAAAATTATATTCAGTTTGCAACCTGATGGAGGTCTGTATAGATGGATTAATAGAACAAGTCCCACACACAGCTAGAAGCCCAAATATTTTTTCAGAGGTAGATGCAGATAAAAATTATTTTCAATTTGCAACCTGATGGAGGTCAGTATAGATGGACTAATAGAGAAAGTCCCACACACTGCTAGAAGGCCAAATATTTTTTCAGAGCTAGATGCAGAAAAAAATTATATTCAGTTTGCAACCTGATGGAGGTCTGTATAGATGGATTAATAGAACAAGTCCCACACACAGCTAGAAGCCCAATATTTTTTCAGAGGTAGATGCAGAAAAAAATATATTCAGTTTGCAACCTGATGGAGGTCAGTATAGATGGACTAATACAACAAGTCCCACACACAGCTAGAAGCCCAATATTTTTTCAGAGGTAGATGCAGAAAAAAATATATTCAGTTTGCAACCTGATGGAGGTCTGTATAGATGGATTAACAGAACAAGTCCCACACACAGCTAGAAGCCCAATATTTTTTCAGAGGTAGATGCAGAAAAAAATATATTCAGTTTGCAACCTGATGGAGGTCAGTATAGATGGACTAATACAACAAGTCCCACACACAGCTAGAAGCCCAATATTTTTTCAGAGGTAGATGCAGAAAAAAATATATTCAGTTTGCAACCTGATGGAGGTCTGTATAGATGGATTAATAGAACAAGTCCCACACACAGCTAGAAGCCCAATATTTTTTCAGAGGTAGATGCAGAAAAAAATATATTCAGTTTGCAACCTGATGGAGGTCAGTATAGATGGACTAATACAACAAGTCCCACACACAGCTAGAAGCCCAATATTTTTTCAGAGCTAGATGCAGAAAAAAATTATATTCAATTTGCAACCTGATGGAGGTCAGTATAGATGGACTAATAGAATGATGCTATGCCCAAAAGATTTTACTTCACTAGGTGCAGTAAAAAAATTGGTATTCTATACACAGGTGGTATATCTTGCAACACAGATAGGCTACTCCACTGACTAACACACTCTGCAATAGGCCAAAAAGGATTAGCTTTGCTAGATTCAGCCAAATGCTGTGAAAAAAACTTGCACAGCACTGGCACAGACCTGCCTGGCAAAAACTGATAGGAACTGATGTAACCTAGTCCTGAAAAGGACTCCAATTACAATTAGTCTTTACTCCCACAATCTATCTATTTAAGAGCACAGACCTGCCTGATAAAAGTCGTAGGAAATGCTGTAACCTAGTCCTTAAAAGGACTGCAATCACAACTATTCCCTACTCCCAAGCTATCTGTAGATTTGTGCGAAAATTGGCTTGAAATTAACAAGGTATAGCGCACACAGCAACAGCGGTGCCGTCTAACACGCAGCTGCAGCAGTGAGAAAATGGTGGCGACGGGGAAAATGGCTTGGTCTTATAGGGCAAGGACATGTGACATACACTGCCAATGACACATGCCCTTGCTTGTGTGAAAAAAAGCACTTCGCTCCGTGTGTGCGCTGCTGATAGGCTGACAGATTGCACCTCCCCACTGTAAATGCGGGAAAGAGAAAAAAAAAATGGAGATCTTCATTGTTCCTGCAGAGATCCATCCCCTGCCCCTCCCCCCACCCCGCTGTACACTCAAACTGCGTATTAACATTAATTTTCATCATTACTGAGAAAAAATCCAGTTATGATTTTGGTGCACGAACAGTTATCGAACATAACCTCGAACAGCCAAATTTTTCTCAAATTGTTCGTGTTCGCCGAACGGCTCGAACACCGCCCAAAACAGCTCGAATTTGAGATTGGCGAACAGTTCGAGTAGAACAACGCTCATCTCTACTACAGATAGTTTTTCTCCGCCTATCTCTCGTGCTGCTAACGGAGGTAGTGCGTATTGCTATACCCGTTCCAGTGTGCAGTAACACGGAAGGGTTTATCATTTAAGTTGGTTGCTTTCCTTTTCACCCGGAAAGTGTTTGGCAGCAGTCCACCAGGCTGCATCGCGGATCCCGGGGTCGGTTGCGTTCCATTATAATAAAGTTGTCTGCTACCGCCCTCCTAACACATACACACTGACATACACACAATACACATTAGAAATGTATTTAATATGGGGACTGGGGAATCTGGTGGCAAGCTTCACTTACCTGCCCCTTGTCCTGAGTCCGGTCCAGCTGTGCAGGGCTGCCGGCATGTCTGATGGCCATCACAGGCTCTGGACCATCAGAGGGGCCCACTTGCTGTCGGGGCCCAGACTGCTCCCCCAGCATGTCCACAGGGATGACCTCCGGCGGTGTTTGATTGCTGGCTCTTAATCGGGGCCCCCCTCCTGCACCCTCTGCTCCGCCGGCACTGCTTAATTGCCGGCACTTTATCAGGGCCCCCCCTCAAGGCCTCACTTCATCAAGGCCCCCCACAGGATCTCCCTTGAACAGGGCCCCCACGGGGCCTCCCATCATCAAGGACCCCCACGGGGCCTCCCTTCATCAAGGACCCCCACGGGGCCTCACTTCATCAAGGACCCCCACAGGGTCTCCCTTCATCAAGGACCCCCCACGGGGTCTCCCTTCATCAAGGACCCCCCACGGGGTCTCCCATCAACAGGGACCCCACAGGGTCTCTCTTCAACAGGGACCCCCTCGGTGCCTCCCTTCAACAGGGTCCCCCCTCCATCGGGGCCTCCCTTAAACAGGGTCCCCCCTCCATCGGGACATCCCTTAAACAGGGCCCCCCCTCCATCGGGGCCCCCCCTCCTGCACCCCCCGCTCCACTGTTTGATTGCCGCCGCTTGCCGACACTGTTTTCAGACGTGGCCGCGCGCAGTGCGCTGTGCGGCTGTGTCTGGTAGTAATGACGCGGCAGGGGCGACACAAGCACAATTAAAGGCGCAGTGTCTCCCCTGCGTGTCATTACTACCAGACACAGCCGCACAGCGCATGGCCATGTCTGAACACAGTGCCGGTGGCAATCAAACAGCGGAGCGGGGGTTGCAGAAGGGGGGCGACTGCTATCGGCCCCCCCCGGCTCATGGGCCCCATAGCAGTCGCGTGGCCTGCCGCCACTGGGCGGGAGCCTCTAAGTAGGCTGTCAGGTGCTCACGGCAGGTGACAGGCAGGAGCCTCTAGGTAGGCTGTCAGGTGGTCACAGCAAGTGACAGGCAGGAGCCTCTAGGTAGGCTGTCAGGTGGTCACGGCAAGTAACGGGCAGGAGCCTCCAGGTAGGCTGACAGGTGGTCACGGCAAGTGACAGGCAGGAGCCTCTAGGTAGGCACGGCAGGTAGCAAGCAGGAGCCTCCAGGTAGGCACGGCAGGTAACAAGCAGGAGCCTCCAGGTAGGCACGGTAGGTAGCGGGCAGGTGCTTCCAGGTAAGCAGGCGGGCAGAGCCCATAGACAGACTGGCGGACTGAACGGAAGACAGACTGTTGGGCTGGAGAGTAGTCAGGCTGGCTTACTCAACTGGTAGTCAGGCTGGTGGGCAGGACTAGTAGTCAGGCTAGCAGCAGGACCTGAGGGCTGAAGCAGAGGTAAGTACACTGTGCAACAACTATTGCTCGGGCACCTCCATTTTGGAGGAGGTGCCTTATATATGTGAGGACCTCAGGCTATTGGTCGGGGACTCCTTAGGACGGCGCGCACGGCTCCTTTAAGAGGGAGCGCGCGCCGTAAGCACAGTGCCCGGGAAACTGCGCGTGCCGGCAGCAGCAGGAAGAGGAGCGCTGGAGGACGCCGAGCGGGGAGCGCGGCGGTGAGAGGGACGGCATCTCTGCCTGGCAAGGGGCAGAGACGCCAATGCTACACAATTGTTACTAGTCTGTCTAGACAGGCAAACTGCACTTCCCAAGCACACAGAAGGATTGGTAAAACGATAGTCCATATGCACAGAACAATCATTGATCTAGGCAGCACATATCCTGTTTACATGTGCTGCTGAGAACAATGAGTTTTAAGCAAACTTAAAAATCATTTCACCTGATGAACAATGCTCATTCAGCATGTGATTGGCACCTGTTTACATTGGCTGATTATCTGGAAACGAGCATTCCTAGAAATACTCTTTGAGTGTAAAATTGTCCTAAACTTGGAGACCATTCTGAAAAAATTAGAGTGGAGTTCAAAGATTACATTTTCTTTACAAATGAAGAAAACAGAGGTTGTGATAATAGGAAAAAGCTAATTTTAGAGCTGATGGTGGAGACGTGGAAGTAGTAAAGAGTTTTCCTACTGGGATCAATTATCAACAAAGGAGCAGTCAAGAAATAGAAGCAGGAACTTGGTACAGAAGGGATTACAGACCAAATAAAGGTACCAATTTTTTGTTTTGTATGCCAATCTCACTGATGGCCGTGTAGGAATAAGATGTGCTTAATTCATTTAGACGTGCTTGCAACTTAATGAGTTTGGCCCATCCTATCACTGGCATGCGTCCAGTTCTAGAGACTGGAGTAACATTTCTGGTGTAAGGTACACCACAACTTTTAATGAATTTGTCTGGTTGGCGTTGCCCTATCCTGACCCAGTCCCTCACATTTTGGCAGATATAGCCTAAGCTGGTGTGAAAACACCAAAAGTCGCAAGACTTTAGTGCAACATGTTCAGCAGTTGTTTTACACCAGTAATCTGGAGTAAATACCTTGATGAATCGGGATCAGAATTTCTATAAATGATGAGAACTGTGGTATTATTCTATACCTGTATACAACAACCATATCAAGACACAGAAGCATATTTGATTTTTTTGCATCATCTAATACAGAAATGTTTTATTTAAAGGGATTGCCCCATGAAATATTTTCACACCATAGATACTAAAAAGCTGTCAGTAGCTATAAAGCAATTGACAGTGTTTCTAGAATAAAAAATACCAATTCATAATTTTCTTCTTTTATGTATCTCCCTTGATGCTGCTGCTAATCTGCCATTCTGAAAGGAATCCATCTCCTTCACCATCTGGCATCTGACAATATAGTCCCTCCTTCCCTGACAAGCAGGAAACAACAGTATTTCTATTGGCTGCTGTGCAGTGAATAGAGGACCACTACAGAGAGAATTGAGTGTGTAGAAAGTGAACATGAATTTTCATGGGTGCGAGCAGTTTGGACTGAATGTGAAGGGATGCGAATTTACAACATTTATGTAATGGGCGCTAAAACATCCTGAAGTTTGATAGGGGGTCCTGAGACCCTAACCGATCACTCAAAAGTATTGTCAGACTTGCACTGTTCTTGCCTCTGTACACTGATGAGTAGTCCACATGTGATTTGTCTCAGAATCCAGACACCTATCGATCTGAAGGACATTTCAGCACATAATAAAAAAATTAGAGTGGAGGTCCCTTTTAATATGATATAAATTGTAGCACAACCCCAATTCAAAGAAAATTGGTACAATGTGTAAAATGTAAAGAAATATGCATGATCTTCCCTGAAATAGACATTATCTCGATAGGAGCATATGTTGTTCTAAATCTCTATATAATGCTCAGTATTAATAGTGTCTTTCAAGATGTGCAAGCTGCCGATGCCATAGACACTAATGCAACCTTATACCATCAGAGGTGCAGGAACTGTGTGATGATAACAAGCTGGATGGTCCCTCTCCTCTTGAGCCAACAGTGTGGAGCGTCTGTGGTTTCAATAAAGAATTTAAAATTTTGATTCATCCGACCACAGAAGTTTTTCATTTTGCCTCATTCCATTTTCATGAGTTTTGTCCCGGATAAGACGGTAGCATTTCTGGATTGTGTTGATATCTGGCTTCTTCTTTGCATGATAAAACTCTCATTTGCATTTCAGGATTACACAGCAAATGTTGATCAAACAATGATTTCTGGAAGTATCACTGATGCCATGCAGTGATTTGCACAACCAAATTATGCCAGTTTTTAATATAGTGCTGCCTGTGGGCCTGTTGACCACAAGTATACAGTATTTGTTATGATCTGCTACAGGGACTAAGGAAAGACAGGAGAACTGTCCCTACAATAGAACTAAACTAGATCCCTACGATGTAACGGGGAACCTGATCCTGCGATCAGACCCGCTAAAGTCCTCGGCTAGTCTGAACGAAGACCTATAGATGTGAGGGAGGGATCCCTACAAGAACTAGGGACTGGGATAAGTTGGACACCTCCTAGCAGAAATAGTAGCTGTCAAAGACAAACACACAACAAAAAGCATAGAGGTCAGAAGACCTACCAAAACTAACAGAGAACGGCAACAGAGCACCAAGCTAGCTCAAGAGTAGTAAATACAATGAAGTCCAGCAAGACCAGGAGGGCGGAGCCGGATTAAATAGGCAAAAATGGTCATGTGACCAGCAAACTAAAAAAAACCTAACAGGAGAGTTCTAACAGTACCCCCTCTTCTAAGAGGATCCTCCGGATCCCCTAGGCCCAGGCTTACCAGGAAACCTCCTGTGAAACGCTCTGACAAATCTGGAAGCAGAAACATCATCCGCCCTCACCCATGAGTTATCCTCAGGTCCGAAACCCTTCCAAGCGACGAGATACTGCAAACTCCCTCTATACCGTCTAGAATTTAGGATGCGGGAAATTTCATATTCCCCGTCCTCCACCACCGGAGGAACAGTGGCAGAGGCGTCACCATCAGACACATCAGCTTTTTTCAACAGAGAAACATGAAACACCGGGTTAATCTTCCAGGACGTAGGAACCTCCAACCTAACAGCAGATTGGTTAACTATCTGAAGCACCTTAAAGGGCCCTACGAACTTGGGACCCAATTTTTTAGAAGGAATCCTCAATCGCAGATTCTTAGAGGACAACCAAACCATGTCACCAACAGCAAACAAAACCTCTTGCCGTTTCCTATCAAAGTACCTCTTAGATTTTTTGTTAGCCTCCTGAAGATTACCACGCACATCCGTCCAAACTCTCTCCAAATCACCGGAAAAACTCTCCTCCTCAGGCACAGCCGAAACCAATTTGGAGAATGACCCAAAAGACGGATGTCTCCCAGAACAACAAAAAAAAGGCGAACACCCAGCAGAAGAGGATGTATGGTTGTTAAGAGCAAATTCAGCAAGTGGCAGAAACTCAGACCACCCCTCTTGATTGTCTGCCACAAAACAACGCAAGAACTGCTCAACATCCTGGTTCTTCCTTTCTGTCTGGCCATTAGACTCAGGATGATATCCAGATGAAAACGACAAATGAACTCCCAACCTGTCACAAAAGGCACGCCAAAAACGAGCCACGAACTGAGGTCCCCTATCAGAAACAATGTCAGTAGGAACACCATGTAGTCTGACAATTTCCTTGACAAAGGCCTTAGCGAGTGTCTTAGCGCAAGGCAGTTTGATGAAGGGAACCAAGTGACACATCTTGCTAAAACGGTCCACGACCACCCAGATGACCGTGAAACCTTCAGAGGGGGGAAGGTCAGTAATAAAGTCCATAGCCAGATGTGTCCAAGGTGCACTAGGAACCTCCAGAGGGCAAAGCAACCCCGCAGCAGGAGCATGCGAAGACTTGGATCTAGCACACACAGTACATTGGCGCACCCACTTAATGACTTCCTTCTGCCATCCAGGCCACCAAAAACTGCGACCCACAAGTCTCTTGGTCTCAGAAATTCCTGGATGACCTGCCAACCGAGACTCATGACACTCAACAAACAAATCTCTCCTAAAGGTCCTAGGCACAAACAACCTCCCATGGGGAGTGTTAGATGGGGCATTCTCCTGAGCTTTAAGAATCTCATCCTCCAAAACGGAGTCCAAAGCAGCAATCACAACACCTTCTTGTAAAATGCTCTCCTCTTCCTCCTCAACACCGACCATGGGAGAAAAGCTGCGAGACAAAGCATCCGCTTTAACATTCTTGGTACCCGGGATGTAAGTAACGTAAAAATTAAACCGCGAGAAAAAAAGTGCCCACCTAGCCTGACGGGCATTCAAGTGCTTGGCAGCATCAAGATAGATCAGATTTTTATGATCAGTGAAAACCTGAATGGGAAATTCAGCACCTTCCAAGAGGTGACGCCAGTGTTCAAATGCGAGTTTAATCGCCAGCAATTCCCGATTACCAATATCATAATTAAGTTCAGTCTCAGAAAATTTTTTTGAAAAAAAGGCACAGGGATGTACTCCATCCTTGTTTTCCTGAGACAACACCGCACCGACCCCCACCGAAGAAGCATCAACCTCAACCAAAAACGGCTTAGTCACATCAGGCTGCATAAGGATGGGAGCAGAGGTGAACCTCTCCTTTAGAAACATAAAAGCTTCAATGGCCTCAGAAGTCCACTGAACAGCATTAGCACCTTTCCTGGTGAGATCGGTCAGCGGTTTGACAATAATAGAAAATTTTTTTATGAATTTTCTGTAATAATTGGCGAAACCCAAAAACCTCTGTATCGATTTCAAACCAATAGGCCTAGGCCATTCCTGCACAGCTTGAACTTTAACCGGGTCCATCTCAAAACCTTCACTGGAGATAATGTAGCCCAAAAAACTAATTCTCTGTACAGCGAACTCACATTTCTCCAGCTTAGCAAAAAGCGAATTGTCAATTAATAACTGTAATACCTCACGTACGCTCCGCCAATGAGACTCCAGATCAGGCGAATAAATCAGAATGTCATCCAAATACACAACCACATTTTTGCCGATTAAAGGTCTAAGGATGTCATTAATAAGATTCTGAAAAAATGCTGGAGCATTGGTAAGACCAAAAGGCATCACCAGATTCTCAAAATGACCCACAGGAGTGTTAAAAGCAGTCTTCCATTCATCACCCTCCTTCATGCGCAACAAATTGTATGCCCCCCGGAGATCAATTTTAGAGAACCACTTGGCCCCCACTAACTGGTTAAATAAATCAGGAATCAATGGCAGTGGGTAAGGATTGCGTACAGTAATTTTATTAATCTCACGAAAGTCCAGACAAGGACGTAAACCGCCATCTTTTTTTTTTACAAAAAAAAATCCAACAACCACAGGAGACTTGGAAGGCATAATGTGACAGGCGGCCAAGCTTGTCTGTATGTATTCCTCCAAAGCCTTTCTCTCAGCAATAGTAAGATTAAATAAACGACTTTTAGGAAGAGTTGCTCCAGGGACAAATTCAATGGTACAATCATAGTCTCTATGGGGAGGCAAAATTTGTGACTCCTCCTCAGAAAAAACTCTCCAAAAATCCTGAATAGGTACAGGCAATTCCCCTTTATCCACAGCAGCAATACGTCCGTTACAACACTTGTCATAACACTTAGGGCTCCAGGACTTAATTTCATTGGTAGACCAATCCAGTACAGGATTGTGCAATTTTAACCAGGGTAACCCCAATATTACTGGAGAAGGCAAATTATCCAATACCACCAAATCCAAATTTTCTTGGTGAATACCATTAATAGTGAGGGGAAATTCACAGACCTTATGAGTAACACTCTTCAAGGGAGAGCCATCAACAGAAACCACAGCAATAGGGGATGACAAAGTTTTAGGTTCTAATCTAAGTTTTTCCAAGAATCCCCCATCAATCACATTCAGAGTAGAACCACAATCCACAAATACCCGAAATTCAATTAATTCATCCTGAACAGCAGTAGTGGCAGATAGGAATACTCCCTTAGAATGTAAACAGGCAATACGGGCATAACTGACCATTTTTTTTTCTTTCTTCAAACGAAGCACACAGTTCTTAATAAAATGACCAGAATTTCCGCAATAGAAGCACAAGCCTTCAGAAAGCCTGCGATCTTTTTCCTGAGAGCGGGGTGCCATCGCCCCAATCTCCATCGGCTCTCCATTGTCAGCACAGACCCTCTCAAGACTCGGAGCTGACATAGCAGAGGATTTGCTCTCATTAACCCTTGCACGCAGTCTCCTGTCCACCCGTATAGCTAATTGCATTGCCTCCTGAAAGTTTCCAGGTGTGGGATAAGCAATCAGTAAATCCTTAACCCTTTCACCTAGCCCTGCAAGAAACAAGCTTTTCAAAGCTGAATCGTTCCACCCCACCTGGGCAGACCACCGACGGAAGTGAGAACAATATTTTTCCACATTACCTGATCCCTGCCTCAAACGTCTCAATTCAGACTCAGCAGATGAGACACGATCAGGATCATCGTACAACAAATCCAAAGCAGAAAAAAAACTATCCACTGATCTAAAGCACGGATCACTAGGTTGGAGAGAGAAGGCCCATCCCTGAGGATCTTTGCGCAAAAGTGACATTATGAACCCTATGCGCTGTGATTCATCACCAGAGGATCCGGGTCTCAAACGAAAATACAATAAACAAGCATTTTTAAAAGAAAAAAAATCTTGTTGTTCGCCAAAAAATAGATCAGGCAGACGTACCTTTGGTTCCACAAAATGCGCTCCAGAACAGCTACTCACGTGTTGTTGGAGCTTGGCCACCTCCAGAGAGAGTCCCTGCAAGCGTTGAGCCAAATCTTGAACCGAGACCATGATGGAAAACTGGAGGTCTTTCCTTAGAGAAAATATATATATATTTTTTTCCTTTTAGGGCTGGACTTACTGTTATGATCTGCTACATGGACTAAGGAAAGACAGGAGAACTGTCCCTACAATAGAACTAAACTAGATCCCTACGATGTAACGGGGAACCTGATCCTGCGATCAGACCCGCTAAAGTCCTCGGCTAGTCTGAACGAAGACCTATAGATGTGAGGGAGGGATCCCTACAAGAACTAGGGACTGGGATAAGTTGGACACCTCCTAGCAGAAATAGTAGCAGTCAAAGACAAACACACAACAAAAAGCATAGAGGTCAGAAGACCTAGCAAAACTAACAGAGAACGGCAACAGAGCACCAAGCTAGCTCAAGAGTAGTAAATACAATGAAGTCCAGCAAGACCAGGAGGGCGGAGCCGGATTAAATAGGCAAAAATGGTCATGTGACCAGCAAACTAAAAAAAAACTAACAGGAGAGTTCTAACAGTATTGACTGCCAGCTTTGTCCTTTGGGCACATGGATTTCTCCAGAATATCTGAATCTTTTGATGAAATAATTAGTGATGAGCGAGCGTGCTCGCTACTGCTCGATACTCGACTGAGCATCTCGAGATGCTCGGCGTTTGGCGAGTACTTCCGGGATGCTCGGCGGGAGCTCGAGTCCCCGCCCCGCATGTTTGGCGCTGTTTAGACAGCGAATAAACATGCGGGAATTGCCTGCCACTCACTGAAATGCCACAGCCATGTTGGTTGTGGCATTACAGTGATTGGCTGGCTGCATAGCGTCATCAGGTCTATATCAGACCTGGTGACCCTATTCTCGTCACAGTCTACCCTTCAGAAAGGCAGAGTAGTGAGAGCTGCTGCTGAGCTAGAGAGAGAATTGGCGGTTTATTAGTTAGGTATTCAAGAGCAACATACATCTAAACTAACAGTCCTTCTAAGGACTAATCCAGCAGCATATATTATCCCTGGTGATAGCAGAAGTTAGGCAGGCAGAGTTTGTGGAGAGTGTATAGAGCAGAATAGGGTCCATTGCACGTTCTGTTACCGATATCCATAGCCCTAGATATCAGGGCTAATTTTTTATTTGCTCTTAATCCTGATTATTTGCTTATAAAGCAATACAGTACACCATTTTACTGCTCCATTTGCTTGTCAGCAGAATACAGCCAGATTTGTTTGATTTTATTCACATTGCTGTATTGTGGAAGCAGAGAAACTTGTCCATCATCAGACCTGATCCGATATTACTGCAGTAATAATCGTGACATATTTTAGAGCGTGGCCAAATATTACACTCCATTTAAAGTCTGCCAGTGGTGTGTTTTTCAACCTATTCACACTTGGTCGCTGACCAATACCATATCTATAAGTCCACTGCCAAAAACCGTGGTCATCAGATGTAATCCAATATTACTGCGGTAATAATCGTGATATTTTGTGGATCGTGCCAAATCTTACACTCCATTTAAAGTCTGCCAGTTGTGTGTTGTTCAACTTATTCACACTTGGTGGCTGACCAATACCATATCTGTAAGGCCACTGCCTAAAAGTGCCGCTTCAAGCGAGGCAAGAGGAGACCGCATGTAGCGATGCCCAAATATTTGAGCAGCCACGGTGACACGAAGGCGATGGTGGGAAAGTGCAGTTACTGTCACAAGAGGTGGGTGATGATGATGAGACACAATTGCCAGAAAGACCGGAGGAGGACCAGGGTGCATACGTGGAAGACGAGGTGGTGCATGATGAAGTCACTGACCCAACCTGGCAAGGTGACATGCATAGCAAGGACAGCAGCACAGAGGGGGAGGGAGTTGTAGCACCACAACAGGCCAAAACAAGCAGTGGGGTGGCCACAGACACAAGGCGGGCAACTGTTCCACGGAAGACCAACACGAGGGAAGTTGCCAGTCCAACTGTTAGGTCTTCCAGAGTCTGGTTCTTTTTTAAAGACTGTCCAGATAACCCAAAAAAGGCCATTTGCAACATCTGTCATGCCAGCTTCAGCAGGGGCAGCAAAACTACAAGCCTAACCACCACCAGCATGCTCAAGCACATGACAGCAATGCACCCGACTATTTGGGCTGAACGCCAGGGTTCAGAAACAGTGTCTGCGGGTGACACCACTGCCTGTTCCGCTGTTGTGCGTGCACGCCAATCCCCTGTCCATGGCGCAGGTGAAGATGCCTCCCGTCCTGCATCTATCATTGTACACTTGCAACCACCACCGTCAGCAACCACGTCCTTGTCCCAGAGCAGTGTTCAGTTGTCCCTGCCCCAGTCCTTTGAACTCAAGCACAAAAACTCAGCCAACCACCCACAGTCCACAGCTCTAAACTGACACATTTCTCGAATGCTTGCACTTGAAATGTTGCCTTTTAGGCTCGTGAAGATGGAATCTTTCCCCAACCTTGTGGCGGCCACCCCTCGGTATTCGGTCCCCAGCCACCACTATTTCTCCCGGTGTGCCGTCCCCACCTTACACAACCACGTGTCCAAGAACATTACCAGTGCCCTCAACAACTGGGAAGATCCACCTAACCAAAGACACATGGACAAGTGCTTGTGGCCAGGGACGGTACACCTCGCTGACGGCACACTGGGTTAATATAGTAAAAGCCGGGACATAGTCGGACCCTGGGATGGAACACGTCCTCTCAACACAGAGGATTGCGGGCCCTGGGTCAATCAGGGTTGCCCCCATATTCTAAAGCTCCTGCTCCTTCTCCTGCTCTTCAGCCTCCATCTCTGACATGACCACATCAGTCGGAAGCTGGAAGCACTGCAGCACTGCCTCGGCCAGTCACAGTTCGTTGAACAACCAAGGAGTACAGGTGAGGGAGACATAAATACGATGCAGCAGAGGCAGGGGAACACTGTCAGAGGTGTGGGACAGTTTTCTCAGACCCTCCCAGTGCACAGGTCCTGATGCATGGGGTACTCTGACAAGGAGGGAAAAGTTTTGGAAGATGTTGAAGGAGTACCTTGCCGACCGTACCAGCATCCTCTGTGATTCCTCTGTGCCTTATGACTATTGGGTATCCAAGCTGGACACGTGGCATGAACTGGCTCTCTACGCCTTGGAGGTCATGGCCTGTCCTGCTGCTAGCACTTTGTCAGAGCGGGTTTTTAGTGCCGCCGGGGCATTACAACTGATAGGCGCATCCGCCTGTCAACTGAAAATGAAGACAGGCTGACTCTTATAAAAATGAACAAGGGTTGGATTGGGCCAGACTTCTGAACACAACCAGATGATAGCAGCGGAACATAAAGTCAAATCCAGTGGTTTTTTTTTGGGGGGGGGGGGTCTTTTTCCATGCACCTCTTCACACCCAAACATGGGTATACGCTTCCTGATTTTGTCTATTCTCTGTTGTCCTCTTCCTTCCCCTTCTCCTCATCCTCTACCATCATATCACCAGGGTGACCGTGATGCAACACGCACATAATTTTTTTAAGGGTGTTTATGATGCCCATAGGAGATTTTTTTAGAGGCCTACCTCTAACATTCTGTATGTTATACAGTATGTTCATGTATACCCCCCAGGGGTAAATGTTTTTCAGCCCATGCACTTAGTGCGTGGGCATTACCAGTATGGGAGATCCACTGCTTAACAATGGTAACATTTTTTTTTAATGAGGACCTCTCTACGTCTCTTCAAAGGGGTATTGGAATGCGTCCAATTTTTTGGCAGCCCTTGCAGTCACTGCAAGGGCATTATCACTAAGTGACAAGAAGAAAGCATTTAAAGAACTAAAGCGAGTAGCTAGTGATGAGGCATTAAATAAATATAGAAAATTAAATCAATTATGTAAAAAACAAATCAAGGCAGCAAAGATTGAGGCAGAGAGAATCATTGCCAGAGAAAGTAAAAATAACCCCAAATTATTCTTTTCTACTTATTATCCTGGGGGATACTCGCTTTGCTGCGTCAATCACTGCACACCAGCAACTACTTTGCCGTTTTTCACAATCCACAGTTTATTACACGTCATAAACCGTATTTCCCATACAACTTGTCCACGAGCCCAAGTGGCAGACCGGCCCACTTGGCTCTAATTACAGCCTCCCGCAAGGTAATAAAACAATGTCCATGAAAATGTCCATAACATAAAGAGTATTACCTTTATCGGCTTTCAGCTGCTTTTAGTCCGCCACCACTGTGGCTCCAAGGCTTGACCACACGTGGTCTCCAGCCCCCCACCCCTTAAGGCTTACTGGCATACTACATATATCCAGGCTTAACCTTTCAGGACGCTTGTGTGGCACTCCGAGGCTTACTGGCATCCCACACACACACACACACACACAGGGATCCAGGCTTCACCTCCACCGGAGTCCACCAGGCCTCACCAGGCCTCACAGGAGCGGTGTTCCCCACACACACAGGGAACAGCCTCGTGCCTGACACACGGTGCCCACACAGAAGCTCCCAACACATAGGAACTCCTACACACCAGAACACACCCACACAGGAACACACAGGGTTTATATATACTGCAGCACACATGCACACATCCACAGATAGGACCTTAACTGATGTCAGAGTCATGTGTCCACACCCTCTGTGTGCATAAGGACCTGTGTGATGTCACGGTCATGTGATCAGTCAATTAAAGGGGAAGGTACATGGTCATTCAAACACACTGAACCATTAAAGGGATGTCTGCTACATCACATATTCCCCCCCTCTGTTCAAACTTGTGGGGTTGAACACATAATATATAAAACAGTCTATATCCCACAGTTCACACTGAGACCATGCACTTGACCCTTGCGTTGTCCAGCCCCTGGAACATTAAACATTGACATTAGCCCACTCCTTAGGGATCTACCATCTGTCAATGTCATCGACTCCGTCAAGTCACATTTCCGGGTTGTAAACTTGTCAGACTTCCCCCGCTCCCAGCGGTCAGTCGTAACCTTGTCAGGTCTCCCCCGCTCCCAGCGGTCAGTCGAAACCCTACCAGGTCTCCCCCGCTCCCAGCGGTCAATACAACAGTGTGACTCCACATAGTTCCGTCCTCTATTTGGTCGATTGTATGGGCCACTTGACCCTGAGTCACTGGAGGTCTCACTACCTCCAAACCCACTCCCAGGACATCTTGAAAGGTCCCTAACCTCAGCTGCTCTGATACTTAGGGAGCCCCTTCTCTGTCTGGTCTCACACTTTCTAGACGGCTGCCATCTTCTGCTGCTCAGATGATGCTGTCTATTCACTCGTAGTCTAGCGAGATTCAGCTTTTCCACCTCTTGCAGGTAGGTCACTCGGTACCCCACCAGCATGCTCATATCTGCAAGACTTTCTTCCGTTCCTACAGCGTAGAACAACACCATGCCGTCTTCATCCGGCATCCAGTCCCGACGATCACGTGGACTGCTTACTTTTAGCACACCAGACTTCTTCACCATCATCTGCATGGCTCGGCCATTTCTCCCAATGAGCTCTCTCACCAGAACATGAGGCACCTGGATGACCTCTTCTCGCAGACTGTGAGCTTTTCTCATCAGCTCCAGTTGTCTAGCGGCTTGCTCCGTCTTCAACCGGAGAAACCGCTTCGTGCGAATACATCGCCAATGTATGTCACTCAGGATCGCCACCCTCTTCACTGTGACTTCAGTCGTGGACAGGACCACCAGCTGTCTAGCCTCTGAGGTCAAGTACACTTTACTGGCTCCCACGGCCTTCTTAAACTCCTCATGCATGAACTCACGGGTGCATTCTTCCCTCAAGTCCTCGGGTACATCTATGAGGCACTTGTACCGAGACGTTTCGGTCTCACCAGTGGTTTCCAGACGATCAACCAGCTCAGGTTTCAGGGACAACTGACTTCCAGCTTCTTCACACTGGATGCTTCCCCTGAGCTGACTCACAGCTACAACTTCACAACTTTTCGTCTTGACCACCTCCACTTCACCTTTATCTTCCAACACCATACTCTTAGCTTTCCTCAGGTCCACCTTCTCATGGTCTAAGGGAGTAAGTGCAACTTGTTTGCCTTTTCCCTTCTCCAGGGAGACTTCGTTCTCCACGTGACACTTTGCTAGACGACCTTTGAGCTCTAAAACTTCTCCTTCCAGCTCAGTTACTCGCCTCTCAGCAGTCCATCTCTGAAGCTCTTCCTGCTTCAACCGCTCTTCCAGCAGCAGAGCTCTCTCAGACCTCTCCATCTCCAATGCACCCACTCGGCTATCAATAGCCAGTCTCTCACGCTTCTCTTGCGTCCACTGGGCTTGTAGCAACTCCTTGAGCTGCTTGATCTCGGCTCCGACATCCACCGAATCCTCCGAGCCCACATCACTCGAGGTGGTATCTGCTTCATATCTCCCATCACCAGCAGTCAACTCCTGGCCCTGGTCTGTGGCTTTTCCGATGAACTCCTCCATCTTCTCTTGCTCAGCTTCCATCTTGCTGACTGTTTCCTTAAGGTACGTCTCCGCCTTCTGGAGAGTATCACAGGACATCTGTAGCTCCTTCACCTGAGCTTCCAGATCTAGGGTCTTTCCCCGGAGATCATCATTCTCCTCACGGATATCTTGCAGAGTGGTCTCAACCACTTGGAGCTCTTGCTCTGCATCCGCCTTACCCTCCTCTAGTTTTTCTTTAACCTTGAGGAGGTCCTCATAATCTCTCCTAATCTGTTTCAGTTCCTCACTGAACCTTTCATGCCTCTTTTCTTCCTCATGGTCGTGAGCAGACACTTCAACTTTTATTGCTTCCTTCAGGGCGGATAGCTCCTGGTCTCGCTGGTACAGAGAGTCCTCCAGCCGCTCCTTCTCCTGCATTAGAGGCTTTACTTGGTCCTGGAACTGCTGCAGCTCCCTCATGAGTTCATCATACTCCTTTTTAGATTTACACAGCTCCTGGTTGAACTGTTCGCGCAGGCGTTCTAGTTCCTGATCACGTCCAGAAACTCCATCCTGCCGCGTCTCCTTCTCAAGCTTCAACTGCAAAACCTCTTCCTTGATTTTGCGGCGGTCCTCCTTAATTGCGTGGAACATCTCCTTCCACTGGACAACTTCCTCGTTGCTTTCCTTTAGACTTCGCTGTAAGTCCTTCACAACCTGGTATACCCTCTGCCGTTCAGACTCCAGACTCCGCTGGTCTGAGGACACGTTCTCCAGGTCCGTCACCTCCTCTTCTGCCTCTGAAGGAGGATCCACACTTGACACAATGGCACACACCATTACATTTTCTTTACTTTCACTTTCAGCAAAGAGTACAGGAGCAACCTTTTTGTGGCCCCTGCGCCGTCTACGACGAGAGGTGGACTCTCTCCCCTCGTCTAGCCCCTCCTGACTGACCTCTCCCTCTACTTCCGTAGTGTCACCGTCAGCTATGGTGTCTGCGTCACTCCCCATGATGTTGTGGACTACCAGGTCACCTCCCACTTTGACTTCACCCCCTTCCACTGGAGCTACCCCGTTATCAACGGTCACCTTGTCATTTTTAGGAGGTACCCACCCACAATCATCAACAATTTCCAGTTTTCTACACTCCACACTCTTGTGAAAATCTGCCCCTTTTTTAGACTCAGCCCCCTTTTTAACAACCACACCTGTAAGGGAATTTTTACACAAAACATCAGCGACAGTCTTAGAACTCAGTTCACAAGATCTCTTACCACCTCCCCGGGCACTCTGGGACAACACGGGCGCCCCCAGAGAGTCCATAGAATGGTCCACTGCCGCCATTCTATACGGTGCCCGCATTCTCCACCACAAGTAAGGCAGCGCTACTTATTATCCTGGGGGATACTCGCTTTGCTGCGTCAATCACTGCACACCAGCAACTACTTTGCCGTTTTTCACAATCCACAGTTTATTACACGTCATAAACCGTATTTCCCATACAACATGTCCACGAGCCCAAGTGGCAGACCGGCCCACTTGGCTCTAATTACAGCCTCCCGCAAGGTAATAAAACAATGTCCATGAAAATGTCCATAACATAAAGAGTATTACCTTTATCGGCTTTCAGCTGCTTTTAGTCCGCCACCACTGTGGCTCCAAGGCTTGACCACACGTGGTCTCCAGCCCCCCACCCCTTAAGGCTTACTGGCATACTACATATATCCAGGCTTAACCTTTCAGGACGCTTGTGTGGCACTCCGAGGCTTACTGGCATCCCACACACACACACACAGGGATCCAGGCTTCACCTCCACCGGAGTCCACCAGGCCTCACAGGAGCGGTGTTCCCCACACACACAGGGAACAGCCTCGTGCCTGACACACGGTGCCAACACAGAAGCTCCCAACACATAGGAACTCCTACACACCGGAACACACCCACACAGGAACACACAGGGTTTATATATACTGCAGCACACATGCACACATCCACAGATAGGACCTTAACTGATGTCAGAGTCATGTGTCCACACCCTCTGTGTGCATAAGGACCTGTGTGATGTCACGGTCATGTGACCAGTCAATTAAAGGGGAAGGTACATGGTCATTCAAACACACTGAACCATTAAAGGGATGTCTGCTACATCACAATAAATAGTAAAAAACTAAAAAAATGATAGTGTTGGCCTCCTTAAAAATAGTCTGGGTGAAATGGTGGATGAGGATGAGGAAAAAGCCAATATGCTAAATGATTTTTTTTCAACCGTATTTACACAAGAAAATCGCATGACAGAAAACATGATTAGTGATAACAAAAATTCTCCAGTAAATGTCACTTGCTTAACCCAGCAGGAAGTACGGCGGCGTCTAAAAATCACTAAAGTTGACAAATCCCCGGGCCCGGATGGGATACACCCGCGAGTACTGCAGGAATTAAGTAACGTCATAGATAGACCATTATTTTTAATCTTTAAAGATTCCAGAATAACAGGGTCTGTACCACAGGACTGGCGTATAGCAAATGTGGAGCCAATATTCAAAAAGGGGACAAAAACCGAACTTGGGAATTATAGGCCAGTAAGCTTAACCTCTACTGTGGGTAAAATCCTGGAGGGTTTCCTAAGAGATGCTATGATAGAGTATCTGAAGAAGAATAACCTCATGACCCAATATCAACATGGGTTTACGAGGGACTGTTCCAATCAAACTAATCTGATCAGTTTTTATGAGGAGGCAAGTTCTGGACTGGACCAAGGAAATGCAGTGGATGTTGTGTATATGGACTTTTCAAAAGCTTTTGATACGGTTCCACACAAAAGGTTGATACATAAAATGAGAACAATGGGGATAGGGGAAATATATGTATGTGGGTTAAGAATTGGCTCAGTGATAGGAAACAAAGGGTGGTTATTAATGGAAAACACTCAGACTGGGTCTCAGTTAACAGTGGGGTACCACAGGGGTCAGTATTGGGCCCCCTTCTTTTTAACATATTTATTAATGACCTTGTAGGGGGCATACAGAGTAATATTTCAATATTTGCAGATGACACTAAACTCTGCAGGGTAATCAATACAGAGGAGGACAATTTTATATTACAGGAGGATCTATGTAAACTAGAAGCTTGGGCTGATAAATGGCAAATGAGCTTTAATGGGGATAAATGTAAGGTAATGCACTTGGGCAGAGGAAATAAAATGTATAATTATATGCTTAATTGTAAAACACTGGGCAAAACTGTCACTGAAAAAGACCTGGGTGTATTGGTGGACGACAAGCTCACGTTTAGTGGCCAGTGTCAGGCAGCTGCTGCAAAGGCAAATAAAATAATGGGATGCATTAAAAGAGGCATAGATGCTCATGAGGAGAACATAATTTTACCTCTATACAAGTCATTAGTGCGACCACACTTAGAATACTGTGTACAGTTCTGGTCTCCGGTGTATAAGAAAGACATAGCTGAACTAGAGCGGGTGCAGAGAAGAGCGACCAAGGTTATTAGAGGACTGGGGGGTCTGCAATACCAAGACAGGTTATTACACTTGGGGTTATTAACTGTGGAAAAAAGAAGGCTTAGGGGTGATCTTATTACTATGTACAAGTATATGAGGGGACAGTACAAAGACCTTTCTACTGATCTTTTTACTCTGAGGCCTGAGACGGGGACAAGGGGGCATCTTCTACGTCTGGAGGAAAGAAGGTTTAATCATAATCACAGACGGGGATTCTTTACTGTAAGAGCAGTGAGACTATGGAACTCTCTGCCGCATGATGTTGTAATGAGTGATTCACTATTAAAATTTAAGAAGGGCATAGATGCCTTTCTTGAAAAGTATAATATTACAGGTTATAAATACTAGATTCCTTGATAGGGCGTTGATCCAGGGAACTAGTCTGATTGTCGTATGGAGTCGGGAAGGAATTTTTTTCCCCAATGTGGAGCTTAGTGTTTGCCACATGTTTTTTTTTGCCTTCCTCTGGATCAACAAGTTAGGCTATGGGTTGAACTAGATGGACTTAGTCTTCCTTCAACCTTAAAAACTATGTTACTATGTTACTATGTATGTTACTATAGGAAACCCACTCCTTAATAATGGGAACAGCAAAGCATAGCTGGCTGATGGCCCCCTAACAATAGTAAGGGCCGCCTATGTCATATGACTTAGTTGAAAATCGATCCTGCCACTGTTTTTCATTAGTATCACTAACTTTTCCAGCCATTTTTTAACCCTGTCCCAACTGTTTTAGATGTGTTGCTGCCATCAATTACTAAACAAGTTAATGTAAAAAAAAGAAAAATGTCTAACTTTCAACTTCATGATCTGTGTTTTTTTGTGATTAAAATATGACTATGAGAGATTTCCAAATCATTGCATTCTTGTCTCCTTTACATTTTACACAGCATACTTTTTTGTTTTTTTGCATTTGCGGTTGTTCTTAGGGCAGAATGGCACTGAAGGTTTGGTGATTATAGGTCAGGACAAATTTTGCTTTTCTCCCAAAGATTTTTTTGTGTAGTTAGTAAGGGCATAATACTTATTTTGTAAAAGTACAGTATGTGTGTATGTGTGCATATATGTAGTAAGTTTACTTTTGATACATGTATGTAGTGAGTATACTGTAGGAACTGTGTATATATATATATATATATATATATATATATATATATATATATATATATATATATATATATATATATATATATATATATATATAGTCATGGCCAAAAGTGATGGCACCCTTGAAATTGTTCCAGAAAATGAAGCATTTCTCCTAGAAAATTATTGCAATTACACATTATCCAATACCACCAAATCCAAATTTTCTTGGTGAATACCATTAATAGTGAGGGGAAATTCACAGACCTTATGAGTAACACTCTTCAAGGGAGAGCCATCAACAGAAACCACAGCAATAGGGGATGACAAAGTTTTAGGTTCTAATCTAAGTTTTTCCAAGAATCCCCCATCAATCACATTCAGAGTAGAACCACAATCCACAAATACCCGAAATTCAATTAATTCATCCTGAGCAGCGGTAGTAGCAGATAGGAATACTCCCTTAGAATTTAAACAGGCAATACGGGCATAACTGACCATTTTTTTTCTTTCTTCAAACGAAGCACACAGTTCTTAATAAAATGACCAGAATTTCCGCAATAGAAGCACAAGCCTTCAGAAAGCCTGCGATCTTTTTCCTGAGAGCGGGGTGCCATCGCCCCAATCTCCATCGGCTCTCCATTGTCAGCACAGACCCTCTCAAGACTCGGAGCTGACATAGCAGAGGATTTGCTCTCATTAACCCTTGCACGCAGTCTCCTGTCCACCCGTATAGCTAATTGCATTGCCTCCTGCAAGTTTCCAGGTGTGGGATAAGCAATCAGTAAATCCTTAACCCTTTCACCTAGCCCTGCAAGAAACAAGCTTTTCAAAGCTGAATCGTTCCACCCCACCTGGGCAGACCACCGACGGAAGTGAGAACAATATTTTTCCACATTACCTGATCCCTGCCTCAAACGTCTCAATTCAGACTCAGCAGATGAGACACGATCAGGATCATCGTACAACAAATCCAAAGCAGAAAAAAAACTATCCACTGATCTAAAGCACGGATCACTAGGTTGGAGAGAGAAGGCCCATCCCTGAGGATCTTTGCGCAAAAGTGACATTATGAACCCTATGCGCTGCGATTCATCACCAGAGGATCCGGGTCTCAAACGAAAATACAATAAACAAGCATTTTTAAAAGAAAAAAAATCTTGTTGTTCGCCAAAAAATAGATCAGGCAGACGTACCTTTGGTTCCACAAAATGCGCTCCAGAACAGCTACTCACGTGTTGTTGGAGCTTGGCCACCTCCAGAGAGAGTCCCTGCAAGCGTTGAGCCAAATCTTGAACCGAGACCATGATGGAAAACTGGAGGTCTTTCCTTAGAGAAAATATATATATTTTTTTTTCCTTTTAGGGCTGGACTTACTGTTATGATCTGCTACAGGGACTAAGGAAAGACAGGAGAACTGTCCCTACAATAGAACTAAACTAGATCCCTACGATGTAACGGGGAACCTGATCCTGCGATCAGACCCGCTAAAGTCCTCGGCTAGTCTGAACGAAGACCTATAGATGTGAGGGAGGGATCCCTACAAGAACTAGGGATTGGGATAAGTTGGACACCTCCTAGCAGAAATAGTAGCAGTCAAAGACAAACACACAACAAAAAGCATAGAGGTCAGAAGACCTAGCAAAACTAACAGAGAACGGCAACAGAGCACCAAGCTAGCTCAAGAGTAGTAAATACAATGAAGTCCAGCAAGACCAGGAGGGCGGAGCCGGATTAAATAGGCAAAAATGGTCATGTGACCAGCAAACTAAAAAAAATCTAACAGGAGAGTTCTAACAGTATTGACTGCCAGCTTTGTCCTTTGGGCACATGGATTTCTCCAGAATATCTGAATCTTTTGATGAAATAATTAGTGATGAGCGAGCGTGCTCGCTACTGCTCGGTACTCGACTGAGCATCTCGAGATGCTCGGCGTTTGGCGAGTACTTCCGGGATGCTCGGCGGGAGCTCGAGTCCCGCCCCGCATGTTTGGCGCTGTTTAGACAGCGAATAAACATGCGGGAATTGCCTGCCACTCACTGAAATGCCACAGCCATGTTGGTTGTGGCATTACAGTGATTGGCTGGCTGCATAGCGTCATCAGGTCTATATCAGACCTGGTGACCCTATTCTCGTCACAGTCTACCCTTCAGAAAGGCAGAGTAGTGAGAGCTGCTGCTGAGCTAGAGAGAGAATTGGCGGTTTATTAGTTAGGTATTCAAGAGCAACATACATCTAAACTAACAGTCCTTCTAAGGACTAATCCAGCAGCATATATTATCCCTGGTGATAGCAGAAGTTAGGCAGGCAGAGTTTGTGGAGAGTGTATAGAGCAGAATAGGGTCCATTGCACGTTCTGTTACCGATATCCATAGCCCTAGATATCAGGGCTAATTTTTTATTTGCTCTTAATCCTGATTATTTGCTTATAAAGCAATACAGTACACCATTTTACTGCTCCATTTGCTTGTCAGCAGAATACAGCCAGATTTGTTTGATTTTATTCACATTGCTGTATTGTGGAATCAGAGAAACTTGTCCATCATCAGACCTGATCCGATATTACTGCAGTAATAATCGTGACATATTTTAGAGCGTGGCCAAATATTACACTCCATTTAAAGTCTGCCAGTGGTGTGTTTTTCAACCTATTCACACTTGGTCGCTGACCAATACCATATCTATAAGTCCACTGCCAAAAACCGTGGTCATCAGATGTAATCCAATATTACTGCGGTAATAATCGTGATATTTTGTGGATCGTGCCAAATCTTACACTCCATTTAAAGTCTGCCAGTTGTGTGTTGTTCAACTTATTCACACTTGGTGGCTGACCAATACCATATCTGTAAGGCCACTGCCTAAAAGTGCCGCTTCAAGCGAGGCAAGAGGAGACCGCATGTAGCGATGCCCAAATATTTGAGCAGCCACGGTGACACGAAGGCGATGGTGGGAAAGTGCAGTTACTGTCACAAGAGGTGGGTGATGATGATGAGACACAATTGCCAGAAAGACCGGAGGAGGACCAGGGTGCATACGTGGAAGACGAGGTGGTGCATGATGAAGTCACTGACCCAACCTGGCAAGGTGACATGCATAGCAAGGACAGCAGCACAGAGGGGGAGGGAGTTGTAGCACCACAACAGGCCAAAACAAGCAGTGGGGTGGCCACAGACACAAGGCGGGCAACTGTTCCACGGAAGACCAACACGAGGGAAGTTGCCCGTCCAACTGTTAGGTCTTCCAGAGTCTGGTTCTTTTTTAAAGACTGTCCAGATAACCCAAAAAAGGCCATTTGCAACATCTGTCATGCCAGCTTCAGCAGGGGCAGCAAAACTACAAGCCTAACCACCACCAGCATGCTCAAGCACATGACAGCAATGCACCCGACTATTTGGGCTGAACGCCAGGGTTCAGAAACAGTGTCTGCGGGTGACACCACTGCCTGTTCCGCTGTTGTGCGTGCACGCCAATCCCCTGTCCATGGCGCAGGTGAAGATGCCTCCCGTCCTGCATCTATCATTGTACACTTGCAACCACCACCGTCAGCAACCACGTCCTTGTCCCAGAGCAGTGTTCAGTTGTCCCTGCCCCAGTCCTTTGAACTCAAGCACAAAAACTCAGCCAACCACCCACAGTCCACAGCTCTAAACTG
Source organism: Phyllobates terribilis (assembly GCF_046119375.1). NCBI lineage: Eukaryota > Metazoa > Chordata > Amphibia > Anura > Dendrobatidae > Phyllobates > Phyllobates terribilis. The sequence continues at coordinate 107,026,415 of NW_027362762.1, forward strand.
ACACATTTCTCGAATGCTTGCACTTGAAATGTTGCCTTTTAGGCTCGTGAAGATGGAATCTTTCCCCAACCTTGTGGCGGCCACCCCTCGGTATTCGGTCCCCAGCCACCACTATTTCTCCCGGTGTGCCGTCCCCACCTTACACAACCACGTGTCCAAGAACATTACCAGTGCCCTCAACAACTGGGAAGATCCACCTAACCAAAGACACATGGACAAGTGCTTGTGGCCAGGGACGGTACACCTCGCTGACGGCACACTGGGTTAATATAGTAAAAGCCGGGACATAGTCGGACCCTGGGATGGAACACGTCCTCTCAACACAGAGGATTGCGGGCCCTGGGTCAATCAGGGTTGCCCCCATATTCTAAAGCTCCTGCTCCTTCTCCTGCTCTTCAGCCTCCATCTCTGACATGACCACATCAGTCGGAAGCTGGAAGCACTGCAGCACTGCCTCGGCCAGTCACAGTTCGTTGAACAACCAAGGAGTACAGGTGAGGGAGACATAAATACGATGCAGCAGAGGCAGGGGAACACTGTCAGAGGTGTGGGACAGTTTTCTCAGACCCTCCCAGTGCACAGGTCCTGATGCATGGGGTACTCTGACAAGGAGGGAAAAGTTTTGGAAGATGTTGAAGGAGTACCTTGCCGACCGTACCAGCATCCTCTGTGATTCCTCTGTGCCTTATGACTATTGGGTATCCAAGCTGGACACGTGGCATGAACTGGCTCTCTACGCCTTGGAGGTCATGGCCTGTCCTGCTGCTAGCACTTTGTCAGAGCGGGTTTTTAGTGCCGCCGGGGCATTACAACTGATAGGCGCATCCGCCTGTCAACTGAAAATGAAGACAGGCTGACTCTTATAAAAATGAACAAGGGTTGGATTGGGCCAGACTTCTGAACACAACCAGATGATAGCAGCGGAACATAAAGTCAAATCCAGTGGTTTTTTTTGGGGGGGGGTCTTTTTCCATGCACCTCTTCACACCCAAACATGGGTATACGCTTCCTGATTTTGTCTATTCTCTGTTGTCCTCTTCCTTCCCCTTCTCCTCATCCTCTACCATCATATCACCAGGGTGACCGTGATGCAACACGCACATAATTTTTTTAAGGGTGTTTATGATGCCCATAGGAGATTTTTTTAGAGGCCTACCTCTAACATTCTGTATGTTATACAGTATGTTCATGTATACCCCCCAGGGGTAAATGTTTTTCAGCCCATGCACTTAGTGCGTGGGCATTACCAGTATGGGAGATCCACTGCTTAACAATGGTAACATTTTTTTTTAATGAGGACCTCTCTACGTCTCTTCAAAGGGGTATTGGAATGCGTCCAATTTTTTGGCAGCCCTTGCAGTCACTGCAAGGGCATTATCACTAAGTGACAAGAAGAAAGCATTTAAAGAACTAAAGCGAGTAGCTAGTGATGAGGCATTAAATAAATATAGAAAATTAAATCAATTATGTAAAAAACAAATCAAGGCAGCAAAGATTGAGGCAGAGAGAATCATTGCCAGAGAAAGTAAAAATAACCCCAAATTATTCTTTTCTACTTATTATCCTGGGGGATACTCGCTTTGCTGCGTCAATCACTGCACACCAGCAACTACTTTGCCGTTTTTCACAATCCACAGTTTATTACACGTCATAAACCGTATTTCCCATACAACTTGTCCACGAGCCCAAGTGGCAGACTGGCCCACTTGGGTCTAATTACAGCCTCCCGCAAGGTAATAAAACAATGTCCATGAAAATGTCCATAACATAAAGAGTATTACCTTTATCGGCTTTCAGCTGCTTTTAGTCCGCCACCACTGTGGCTCCAAGGCTTGACCACACGTGGTCTCCAGCCCCCCACCCCTTAAGGCTTACTGGCATACTACATATATCCAGGCTTAACCTTTCAGGACGCTTGTGTGGCACTCCGAGGCTTACTGGCATCCCACACACACACACACACACACAGGGATCCAGGCTTCACCTCCACCGGAGTCCACCAGGCCTCACCAGGCCTCACAGGAGCGGTGTTCCCCACACACACAGGGAACAGCCTCGTGCCTGACACACGGTGCCCACACGGAAGCTCCCAACACATAGGAACTCCTACACACCAGAACACACCCACACAGGAACACACAGGGTTTATATATACTGCAGCACACATGCACACATCCACAGATAGGACCTTAACTGATGTCAGAGTCATGTGTCCACACCCTCTGTGTGCATAAGGACCTGTGTGATGTCACGGTCATGTGATCAGTCAATTAAAGGGGAAGGTACATGGTCATTCAAACACACTGAACCATTAAAGGGATGTCTGCTACATCACATATTCCCCCCCTCTGTTCAAACTTGTGGGGTTGAACACATAATATATAAAACAGTCTATATCCCACAGTTCACACTGAGACCATGCACTTGACCCTTGCGTTGTCCAGCCCCTGGAACATTAAACATTGACATTAGCCCACTCCTTAGGGATCTACCATCTGTCAATGTCATCGACTCCGTCAAGTCACATTTCCGGGTTGTAAACTTGTCAGACTTCCCCCGCTCCCAGCGGTCAGTCGTAACCTTGTCAGGTCTCCCCCGCTCCCAGCGGTCAGTCGAAACCCTACCAGGTCTCCCCCGCTCCCAGCGGTCAATACAACAGTGTGACTCCACATAGTTCCGTCCTCTATTGGGTCGATTGTATGGGCCACTTGACCCTGAGTCACTGGAGGTCTCACTACCTCCAAACCCACTCCCAGGACATCTTGAAAGGTCCCTAACCTCAGCTGCTCTGATACTTAGGGAGCCCCTTCTCTGTCTGGTCTCACACTTTCTAGACGGCTGCCATCTTCTGCTGCTCAGATGATGCTGTCTATTCACTCGTAGTCTAGCGAGATTCAGCTTTTCCACCTCTTGCAGGTAGGTCACTCGGTACCCCACCAGCATGCTCATATCTGCAAGACTTTCTTCCGTTCCTACAGCGTAGAACAACACCATGCCGTCTTCATCCGGCATCCAGTCCCGACGATCACGTGGACTGCTTACTTTTAGCACACCAGACTTCTTCACCATCATCTGCATGGCTCGGCCATTTCTCCCAATGAGCTCTCTCACCAGAACATGAGGCACCTGGATGACCTCTTCTCGCAGACTGTGAGCTTTTCTCATCAGCTCCAGTTGTCTAGCGGCTTGCTCCGTCTTCAACCGGAGAAACCGCTTCGTGCGAATACATCGCCAATGTATGTCACTCAGGATCGCCACCCTCTTCACTGTGACTTCAGTCGTGGACAGGACCACCAGCTGTCTAGCCTCTGAGGTCAAGTACACTTTACTGGCTCCCACGGCCTTCTTAAACTCCTCATGCATGAACTCACGGGTGCATTCTTCCCTCAAGTCCTCGGGTACATCTATGAGGCACTTGTACCGAGACGTTTCGGTCTCACCAGTGGTTTCCAGACGATCAACCAGCTCAGGTTTCAGGGACAACTGACTTCCAGCTTCTTCACACTGGATGCTTCCCCTGAGCTGACTCACAGCTACAACTTCACAACTTTTCGTCTTGACCACCTCCACTTCACCTTTATCTTCCAACACCATACTCTTAGCTTTCCTCAGGTCCACCTTCTCATGGTCTAAGGGAGTAAGTGCAACTTGTTTGCCTTTTCCCTTCTCCAGGGAGACTTCGTTCTCCACGTGACACTTTGCTAGACGACCTTTGAGCTCTAAAACTTCTCCTTCCAGCTCAGTTACTCGCCTCTCAGCAGTCCATCTCTGAAGCTCTTCCTGCTTCAACCGCTCTTCCAGCAGCAGAGCTCTCTCAGACCTCTCCATCTCCAATGCACCCACTCGGCTATCAATAGCCAGTCTCTCACGCTTCTCTTGCGTCCACTGGGCTTGTAGCAACTCCTTGAGCTGCTTGATCTCGGCTCCGACATCCACCGAATCCTCCGAGCCCACATCACTCGAGGTGGTATCTGCTTCATATCTCCCATCACCAGCGGTCAACTCCTGGCCCTGGTCTGTGGCTTTTCCGATGAACTCCTCCATCTTCTCTCGCTCAGCTTCCATCTTGCTGACTGTTTCCTTAAGGTACGTCTCCGCCTTCTGGAGAGTATCACAGGACATCTGTAGCTCCTTCACCTGAGCTTCCAGATCTAGGGTCTTTCCCCGGAGATTATCATTCTCCTCACGGATATCTTGCAGAGTGGTCTCAACCACTTGGAGCTCTTGCTCTGCATCCGCCTTACCCTCCTCTAGTTTTTCTTTAACCTTGAGGAGGTCCTCATAATCTCTCCTAATCTGTTTCAGTTCCTCACTGAACCTTTCATGCCTCTTTTCTTCCTCATGGTCGTGAGCAGACACTTCAACTTTTATTGCTTCCTTCAGGGCGGATAGCTCCTGGTCTCGCTGGTACAGAGAGTCCTCCAGCCGCTCCTTCTCCTGCATTAGAGGCTTTACTTGGTCCTGGAACTGCTGCAGCTCCCTCATGAGTTCATCATACTCCTTTTTAGATTTACACAGCTCCTGGTTGAACTGTTCGCGCAGGCGTTCTAGTTCCTGATCACGTCCAGAAACTCCATCCTGCCGCGTCTCCTTCTCAAGCTTCAACTGCAAAACCTCTTCCTTGATTTTGCGGCGGTCCTCCTTAATTGCGTGGAACATCTCCTTCCACTGGACAACTTCCTCGTTGCTTTCCTTTAGACTTCGCTGTAAGTCCTTCACAACCTGGTATACCCTCTGCCGTTCAGACTCCAGACTCCGCTGGTCTGAGGACACGTTCTCCAGGTCCGTCACCTCCTCTTCTGCCTCTGAAGGAGGATCCACACTTGACACAATGGCACACACCATTACATTTTCTTTACTTTCACTTTCAGCAAAGAGTACAGGAGCAACCTTTTTGTGGCCCCTGCGCAGTCTACGACGAGAGGTGGACTCTCTCCCCTCGTCTAGCCCCTCCTGACTGACCTCTCCCTCTACTTCCGTAGTGTCACCGTCAGCTATGGTGTCTGCGTCACTCCCCATGATGTTGTGGACTACCAGGTCACCTCCCACTTTGACTTCACCCCCTTCCACTGGAGCTACCCCGTTATCAACGGTCACCTTGTCATTTTTAGGAGGTACCCACCCACAATCATCAACAATTTCCAGTTTTCTACACTCCACACTCTTGTGAAAATCCGCCCCTTTTTTAGACTCAGCCCCCTTTTTAACAACCACACCTGTAAGGGAATTTTTACACAAAACATCAGCGACAGTCTTAGAACTCAGTTCACAAGATCTCTTACCACCTCCCCGGGCACTCTGGGACAACACGGGCGCCCCCAGAGAGTCCATAGAATGGTCCACTGCCGCCATTCTATACGGTGCCCGCATTCTCCACCACAAGTAAGGCAGCGCTACTTATTTTCCTGGGGGATACTCGCTTTGCTGCGTCAATCACTGCACACCAGCAACTACTTTGCCGTTTTTCACAATCCACAGTTTATTACACGTCATAAACCGTATTTCCCATACAACATGTCCACGAGCCCAAGTGGCAGACCGGCCCACTTGGCTCTAATTACAGCCTCCCGCAAGGTAATAAAACAATGTCCATGAAAATGTCCATAACATAAAGAGTATTACCTTTATCGGCTTTCAGCTGCTTTTAGTCCGCCACCACTGTGGCTCCAAGGCTTGACCACACGTGGTCTCCAGCCCTCCACCCCTTAAGGCTTACTGGCATACTACATATATCCAGGCTTAACCTTTCAGGACGCTTGTGTGGCACTCCGAGGCTTACTGGCATCCCACACACACACACACAGGGATCCAGGCTTCACCTCCACCGGAGTCCACCAGGCCTCACCAGGCCTCACAGGAGCGGTGTTCCCCACACACACAGGGAACAGCCTCGTGCCTGACACACGGTGCCAACACAGAAGCTCCCAACACATAGGAACTCCTACACACCGGAACACACCCACACAGGAACACACAGGGTTTATACATACTGCAGCACACATGCACACATCCACAGATAGGACCTTAACTGATGTCAGAGTCATGTGTCCACACCCTCTGTGTGCATAAGGACCTGTGTGATGTCACGGTCATGTGACCAGTCAATTAAAGGGGAAGGTACATGGTCATTCAAACACACTGAACCATTAAAGGGATGTCTGCTACATCACAATAAATAGTAAAAAACTAAAAAAATGATAGTGTTGGCCTCCTTAAAAATAGTCTGGGTGAAATGGTGGATGAGGATGAGGAAAAAGCCAATATGCTAAATGATTTTTTTTCAACCGTATTTACACAAGAAAATCGCATGACAGAAAACATGATTAGTGATAACAAAAATTCTCCAGTAAATGTCACTTGCTTAACCCAGCAGGAAGTACGGCGGCGTCTAAAAATCACTAAAGTTGACAAATCCCCGGGCCCGGATGGGATACACCCGCGAGTACTGCAGGAATTAAGTAACGTCATAGATAGACCATTATTTTTAATCTTTAAAGATTCCAGAATAACAGGGTCTGTACCACAGGACTGGCGTATAGCAAATGTGGAGCCAATATTCAAAAAGGGGACAAAAACCGAACTTGGGAATTATAGGCCAGTAAGCTTAACCTCTACTGTGGGTAAAATCCTGGAGGGTTTCCTAAGAGATGCTATGATAGAGTATCTGAAGAAGAATAACCTCATGACCCAATATCAACATGGGTTTACGAGGGACTGTTCCAATCAAACTAATCTGATCAGTTTTTATGAGGAGGCAAGTTCTGGACTGGACCAAGGAAATGCAGTGGATGTTGTGTATATGGACTTTTCAAAAGCTTTTGATACGGTTCCACACAAAAGGTTGATACATAAAATGAGAACAATGGGGATAGGGGAAATATATGTATGTGGGTTAAGAATTGGCTCAGTGATAGGAAACAAAGGGTGGTTATTAATGGAAAACACTCAGACTGGGTCTCAGTTAACAGTGGGGTACCACAGGGGTCAGTATTGGGCCCCCTTCTTTTTAACATATTTATTAATGACCTTGTAGGGGGCATACAGAGTAATATTTCAATATTTGCAGATGACACTAAACTCTGCAGGGTAATCAATACAGAGGAGGACAATTTTATATTACAGGAGGATCTATGTAAACTAGAAGCTTGGGCTGATAAATGGCAAATGAGCTTTAATGGGGATAAATGTAAGGTAATGCACTTGGGCAGAGGAAATAAAATGTATAATTATATGCTTAATTGTAAAACACTGGGCAAAACTGTCACTGAAAAAGACCTGGGTGTATTGGTGGACGACAAGCTCACGTTTAGTGGCCAGTGTCAGGCAGCTGCTGCAAAGGCAAATAAAATAATGGGATGCATTAAAAGAGGCATAGATGCTCATGAGGAGAACATAATTTTACCTCTATACAAGTCATTAGTGCGACCACACTTAGAATACTGTGTACAGTTCTGGTCTCCGGTGTATAAGAAAGACATAGCTGAACTAGAGCGGGTGCAGAGAAGAGCGACCAAGGTTATTAGAGGACTGGGGGGTCTGCAATACCAACAAAGGTTATTACACTTGGGGTTATTAACTGTGGAAAAAAGAAGGCTTAGGGGTGATCTTATTACTATGTACAAGTATATGAGGGGACAGTACAAAGACCTTTCTACTGATCTTTTTACTCTGAGGCCTGAGACGGGGACAAGGGGGCATCTTCTACGTCTGGAGGAAAGAAGGTTTAATCATAATCACAGACGGGGATTCTTTACTGTAAGAGCAGTGAGACTATGGAACTCTCTGCCGCATGATGTTGTAATGAGTGATTCACTATTAAAATTTAAGAAGGGCATAGATGCCTTTCTTGAAAAGTATAATATTACAGGTTATAAATACTAGATTCCTTGATAGGGCGTTGATCCAGGGAACTAGTCTGATTGTCGTATGGAGTCGGGAAGGAATTTTTTTCCCCAATGTGGAGCTTAGTGTTTGCCACATGTTTTTTTTGCCTTCCTCTGGATCAACAAGTTAGGCTATGGGTTGAACTAGATGGACTTAGTCTTCCTTCAACCTTAAAAACTATGTTACTATGTTACTATGTATGTTACTATAGGAAACCCACTCCTTAATAATGGGAACAGCAAAGCATAGCTGGCTGATGGCCCCCTAACAATAGTAAGGGCCGCCTATGTCATATGACTTAGTTGAAAATCGATCCTGCCACTGTTTTTCATTAGTATCACTAACTTTTCCAGCCATTTTTTAACCCTGTCCCAACTGTTTTAGATGTGTTGCTGCCATCAATTACTAAACAAGTTAATGTAAAAAAAAGAAAAATGTCTAACTTTCAACTTCATGATCTGTGTTTTTTTGTGATTAAAATATGACTATGAGAGATTTCCAAATCATTGCATTCTTGTCTCCTTTACATTTTACACAGCATACTTTTTTGTTTTTTTGCATTTGCGGTTGTTCTTAGGGCAGAATGGCACTGAAGGTTTGGTGATTATAGGTCAGGACAAATTTTGCTTTTCTCCCAAAGATTTTTTTGTGTAGTTAGTAAGGGCATAATACTTATTTTGTAAAAGTACAGTATGTGTGTATGTGTGCATATATGTAGTAAGTTTACTTTTGATACATGTATGTAGTGAGTATACTGTAGGAACTGTGTGTATATATATATATATATATATATATATATATATATATATATAGTCATGGCCAAAAGTGTTGGCACCCTTGAAATTGTTCCAGAAAATGAAGCATTTCTCCTAGAAAATTATTGCAATTACACATTATCCAATACCACCAAATCCAAATTTTCTTGGTGAATACCATTAATAGTGAGGGGAAATTCACAGACCTTATGAGTAACACTCTTCAAGGGAGAGCCATCAACAGAAACCACAGCAATAGGGGATGACAAAGTTTTAGGTTCTAATCTAAGTTTTTCCAAGAATCCCCCATCAATCACATTCAGAGTAGAACCACAATCCACAAATACCCGAAATTCAATTAATTCATCCTGAGCAGCAGTAGTGGCAGATAGGAATACTCCCTTAGAATTTAAACAGGCAATACGGGCATAACTGACCATTTTTTTTTCTTTCTTCAAACGAAGCACACAGTTCTTAATAAAATGACCAGAATTTCCGCAATAGAAGCACAAGCCTTCAGAAAGCCTGCGATCTTTTTCCTGAGAGCGGGGTGCCATCGCCCCAATCTCCATCGGCTCTCCATTGTCAGCACAGACCCTCTCAAGACTCGGAGCTGACATAGCAGAGGATTTGCTCTCATTAACCCTTGCACGCAGTCTCCTGTCCACCCGTATAGCTAATTGCATTGCCTCCTGCAAGTTTCCAGGTGTGGGATAAGCAATCAGTAAATCCTTAACCCTTTCACCTAGCCCTGCAAGAAACAAGCTTTTCAAAGCTGAATCGTTCCACCCCACCTGGGCAGACCACCGACGGAAGTGAGAACAATATTTTTCCACATTACCTGATCCCTGCCTCAAACGTCTCAATTCAGACTCAGCAGATGAGACACGATCAGGATCATCGTACAACAAATCCAAAGCAGAAAAAAAACTATCCACTGATCTAAAGCACGGATCACTAGGTTGGAGAGAGAAGGCCCATCCCTGAGGATCTTTGCGCAAAAGTGACATTATGAACCCTATGCGCTGTGATTCATCACCAGAGGATCCGGGTCTCAAACGAAAATACAATAAACAAGCATTTTTAAAAGAAAAAAAATCTTGTTGTTCGCCAAAAAATAGATCAGGCAGACGTACCTTTGGTTCCACAAAATGCGCTCCAGAACAGCTACTCACGTGTTGTTGGAGCTTGGCCACCTCCAGAGAGAGTCCCTGCAAGCGTTGAGCCAAATCTTGAACCGAGACCATGATGGAAAACTGGAGGTCTTTCCTTAGAGAAAATATATATATTTTTTTTTCCTTTTAGGGCTGGACTTACTGTTATGATCTGCTACATGGACTAAGGAAAGACAGGAGAACTGTCCCTACAATAGAACTAAACTAGATCCCTACGATGTAACGGGGAACCTGATCCTGCGATCAGACCCGCTAAAGTCCTCGGCTAGTCTGAACGAAGACCTATAGATGTGAGGGAGGGATCCCTACAAGAACTAGGGACTGGGATAAGTTGGACACCTCCTAGCAGAAATAGTAGCAGTCAAAGACAAACACACAACAAAAAGCATAGAGGTCAGAAGACCTAGCAAAACTAACAGAGAACGGCAACAGAGCACCAAGCTAGCTCAAGAGTAGTAAATACAATGAAGTCCAGCAAGACCAGGAGGGCGGAGCCGGATTAAATAGGCAAAAATGGTCATGTGACCAGCAAACTAAAAAAAAACTAACAGGAGAGTTCTAACAGTATTGACTGCCAGCTTTGTCCTTTGGGCACATGGATTTCTCCAGAATATCTGAATCTTTTGATGAAATAATTAGTGATGAGCGAGCGTGCTCGCTACTGCTCGATACTCGACTGAGCATCTCGAGATGCTCGGCGTTTGGCGAGTACTTCCGGGATGCTCGGCGGGAGCTCGAGTCCCCGCCCCGCATGTTTGGCGCTGTTTAGACAGCGAATAAACATGCGGGAATTGCCTGCCACTCACTGAAATGCCACAGCCATGTTGGTTGTGGCATTACAGTGATTGGCTGGCTGCATAGCGTCATCAGGTCTATATCAGACCTGGTGACCCTATTCTCGTCACAGTCTACCCTTCAGAAAGGCAGAGTAGTGAGAGCTGCTGCTGAGCTAGAGAGAGAATTGGCGGTTTATTAGTTAGGTATTCAAGAGCAACATACATCTAAACTAACAGTCCTTCTAAGGACTAATCCAGCAGCATATATTATCCCTGGTGATAGCAGAAGTTAGGCAGGCAGAGTTTGTGGAGAGTGTATAGAGCAGAATAGGGTCCATTGCACGTTCTGTTACCGATATCCATAGCCCTAGATATCAGGGCTAATTTTTTATTTGCTCTTAATCCTGATTATTTGCTTATAAAGCAATACAGTACACCATTTTACTGCTCCATTTGCTTGTCAGCAGAATACAGCCAGATTTGTTTGATTTTATTCACATTGCTGTATTGTGGAAGCAGAGAAACTTGTCCATCATCAGACCTGATCCGATATTACTGCAGTAATAATCGTGACATATTTTAGAGCGTGGCCAAATATTACACTCCATTTAAAGTCTGCCAGTGGTGTGTTTTTCAACCTATTCACACTTGGTCGCTGACCAATACCATATCTATAAGTCCACTGCCAAAAACCGTGGTCATCAGATGTAATCCAATATTACTGCGGTAATAATCGTGATATTTTGTGGATCGTGCCAAATCTTACACTCCATTTAAAGTCTGCCAGTTGTGTGTTGTTCAACTTATTCACACTTGGTGGCTGACCAATACCATATCTGTAAGGCCACTGCCTAAAAGTGCCGCTTCAAGCGAGGCAAGAGGAGACCGCATGTAGCGATGCCCAAATATTTGAGCAGCCACGGTGACACGAAGGCGATGGTGGGAAAGTGCAGTTACTGTCACAAGAGGTGGGTGATGATGATGAGACACAATTGCCAGAAAGACCGGAGGAGGACCAGGGTGCATACGTGGAAGACGAGGTGGTGCATGATGAAGTCACTGACCCAACCTGGCAAGGTGACATGCATAGCAAGGACAGCAGCACAGAGGGGGAGGGAGTTGTAGCACCACAACAGGCCAAAACAAGCAGTGGGGTGGCCACAGACACAAGGCGGGCAACTGTTCCACGGAAGACCAACACGAGGGAAGTTGCCAGTCCAACTGTTAGGTCTTCCAGAGTCTGGTTCTTTTTTAAAGACTGTCCAGATAACCCAAAAAAGGCCATTTGCAACATCTGTCATGCCAGCTTCAGCAGGGGCAGCAAAACTACAAGCCTAACCACCACCAGCATGCTCAAGCACATGACAGCAATGCACCCGACTATTTGGGCTGAACGCCAGGGTTCAGAAACAGTGTCTGCGGGTGACACCACTGCCTGTTCCGCTGTTGTGCGTGCACGCCAATCCCCTGTCCATGGCGCAGGTGAAGATGCCTCCCGTCCTGCATCTATCATTGTACACTTGCAACCACCACCGTCAGCAACCACGTCCTTGTCCCAGAGCAGTGTTCAGTTGTCCCTGCCCCAGTCCTTTGAACTCAAGCACAAAAACTCAGCCAACCACCCACAGTCCACAGCTCTAAACTGACACATTTCTCGAATGCTTGCACTTGAAATGTTGCCTTTTAGGCTCGTGAAGATGGAATCTTTCCCCAACCTTGTGGCGGCCACCCCTCGGTATTCGGTCCCCAGCCACCACTATTTCTCCCGGTGTGCCGTCCCCACCTTACACAACCACGTGTCCAAGAACATTACCAGTGCCCTCAACAACTGGGAAGATCCACCTAACCAAAGACACATGGACAAGTGCTTGTGGCCAGGGACGGTACACCTCGCTGACGGCACACTGGGTTAATATAGTAAAAGCCGGGACATAGTCGGACCCTGGGATGGAACACGTCCTCTCAACACAGAGGATTGCGGGCCCTGGGTCAATCAGGGTTGCCCCCATATTCTAAAGCTCCTGCTCCTTCTCCTGCTCTTCAGCCTCCATCTCTGACATGACCACATCAGTCGGAAGCTGGAAGCACTGCAGCACTGCCTCGGCCAGTCACAGTTCGTTGAACAACCAAGGAGTACAGGTGAGGGAGACATAAATACGATGCAGCAGAGGCAGGGGAACACTGTCAGAGGTGTGGGACAGTTTTCTCAGACCCTCCCAGTGCACAGGTCCTGATGCATGGGGTACTCTGACAAGGAGGGAAAAGTTTTGGAAGATGTTGAAGGAGTACCTTGCCGACCGTACCAGCATCCTCTGTGATTCCTCTGTGCCTTATGACTATTGGGTATCCAAGCTGGACACGTGGCATGAACTGGCTCTCTACGCCTTGGAGGTCATGGCCTGTCCTGCTGCTAGCACTTTGTCAGAGCGGGTTTTTAGTGCCGCCGGGGCATTACAACTGATAGGCGCATCCGCCTGTCAACTGAAAATGAAGACAGGCTGACTCTTATAAAAATGAACAAGGGTTGGATTGGGCCAGACTTCTGAACACAACCAGATGATAGCAGCGGAACATAAAGTCAAATCCAGTGGTTTTTTTTTGGGGGGGGGGGGTCTTTTTCCATGCACCTCTTCACACCCAAACATGGGTATACGCTTCCTGATTTTGTCTATTCTCTGTTGTCCTCTTCCTTCCCCTTCTCCTCATCCTCTACCATCATATCACCAGGGTGACCGTGATGCAACACGCACATAATTTTTTTAAGGGTGTTTATGATGCCCATAGGAGATTTTTTTAGAGGCCTACCTCTAACATTCTGTATGTTATACAGTATGTTCATGTATACCCCCCAGGGGTAAATGTTTTTCAGCCCATGCACTTAGTGCGTGGGCATTACCAGTATGGGAGATCCACTGCTTAACAATGGTAACATTTTTTTTTAATGAGGACCTCTCTACGTCTCTTCAAAGGGGTATTGGAATGCGTCCAATTTTTTGGCAGCCCTTGCAGTCACTGCAAGGGCATTATCACTAAGTGACAAGAAGAAAGCATTTAAAGAACTAAAGCGAGTAGCTAGTGATGAGGCATTAAATAAATATAGAAAATTAAATCAATTATGTAAAAAACAAATCAAGGCAGCAAAGATTGAGGCAGAGAGAATCATTGCCAGAGAAAGTAAAAATAACCCCAAATTATTCTTTTCTACTTATTATCCTGGGGGATACTCGCTTTGCTGCGTCAATCACTGCACACCAGCAACTACTTTGCCGTTTTTCACAATCCACAGTTTATTACACGTCATAAACCGTATTTCCCATACAACTTGTCCACGAGCCCAAGTGGCAGACCGGCCCACTTGGCTCTAATTACAGCCTCCCGCAAGGTAATAAAACAATGTCCATGAAAATGTCCATAACATAAAGAGTATTACCTTTATCGGCTTTCAGCTGCTTTTAGTCCGCCACCACTGTGGCTCCAAGGCTTGACCACACGTGGTCTCCAGCCCCCCACCCCTTAAGGCTTACTGGCATACTACATATATCCAGGCTTAACCTTTCAGGACGCTTGTGTGGCACTCCGAGGCTTACTGGCATCCCACACACACACAGGGATCCAGGCTTCACCTCCACCGGAGTCCACCAGGCCTCACCAGGCCTCACAGGAGCGGTGTTCCCCACACACACAGGGAACAGCCTCGTGCCTGACACACGGTGCCCACACAGAAGCTCCCAACACATAGGAACTCCTACACACCAGAACACACCCACACAGGAACACACAGGGTTTATATATACTGCAGCACACATGCACACATCCACAGATAGGACCTTAACTGATGTCAGAGTCATGTGTCCACACCCTCTGTGTGCATAAGGACCTGTGTGATGTCACGGTCATGTGATCAGTCAATTAAAGGGGAAGGTACATGGTCATTCAAACACACTGAACCATTAAAGGGATGTCTGCTACATCACATATTCCCCCCCTCTGTTCAAACTTGTGGGGTTGAACACATAATATATAAAACAGTCTATATCCCACAGTTCACACTGAGACCATGCACTTGACCCTTGCGTTGTCCAGCCCCTGGAACATTAAACATTGACATTAGCCCACTCCTTAGGGATCTACCATCTGTCAATGTCATCGACTCCGTCAAGTCACATTTCCGGGTTGTAAACTTGTCAGACTTCCCCCGCTCCCAGCGGTCAGTCGTAACCTTGTCAGGTCTCCCCCGCTCCCAGCGGTCAGTCGAAACCCTACCAGGTCTCCCCCGCTCCCAGCGGTCAATACAACAGTGTGACTCCACATAGTTCCGTCCTCTATTTGGTCGATTGTATGGGCCACTTGACCCTGAGTCACTGGAGGTCTCACTACCTCCAAACCCACTCCCAGGACATCTTGAAAGGTCCCTAACCTCAGCTGCTCTGATACTTAGGGAGCCCCTTCTCTGTCTGGTCTCACACTTTCTAGACGGCTGCCATCTTCTGCTGCTCAGATGATGCTGTCTATTCACTCGTAGTCTAGCGAGATTCAGCTTTTCCACCTCTTGCAGGTAGGTCACTCGGTACCCCACCAGCATGCTCATATCTGCAAGACTTTCTTCCGTTCCTACAGCGTAGAACAACACCATGCCGTCTTCATCCGGCATCCAGTCCCGACGATCACGTGGACTGCTTACTTTTAGCACACCAGACTTCTTCACCATCATCTGCATGGCTCGGCCATTTCTCCCAATGAGCTCTCTCACCAGAACATGAGGCACCTGGATGACCTCTTCTCGCAGACTGTGAGCTTTTCTCATCAGCTCCAGTTGTCTAGCGGCTTGCTCCGTCTTCAACCGGAGAAACCGCTTCGTGCGAATACATCGCCAATGTATGTCACTCAGGATCGCCACCCTCTTCACTGTGACTTCAGTCGTGGACAGGACCACCAGCTGTCTAGCCTCTGAGGTCAAGTACACTTTACTGGCTCCCACGGCCTTCTTAAACTCCTCATGCATGAACTCACGGGTGCATTCTTCCCTCAAGTCCTCGGGTACATCTATGAGGCACTTGTACCGAGACGTTTCGGTCTCACCAGTGGTTTCCAGACGATCAACCAGCTCAGGTTTCAGGGACAACTGACTTCCAGCTTCTTCACACTGGATGCTTCCCCTGAGCTGACTCACAGCTACAACTTCACAACTTTTCGTCTTGACCACCTCCACTTCACCTTTATCTTCCAACACCATACTCTTAGCTTTCCTCAGGTCCACCTTCTCATGGTCTAAGGGAGTAAGTGCAACTTGTTTGCCTTTTCCCTTCTCCAGGGAGACTTCGTTCTCCACGTGACACTTTGCTAGACAACCTTTGAGCTCTAAAACTTCTCCTTCCAGCTCAGTTACTCGCCTCTCAGCAGTCCATCTCTGAAGCTCTTCCTGCTTCAACCGCTCTTCCAGCAGCAGAGCTCTCTCAGACCTCTCCATCTCCAATGCACCCACTCGGCTATCAATAGCCAGTCTCTCACGCTTCTCTTGCGTCCACTGGGCTTGTAGCAACTCCTTGAGCTGCTTGATCTCGGCTCCGACATCCACCGAATCCTCCGAGCCCACATCACTCGAGGTGGTATCTGCTTCATATCTCCCATCACCAGCGGTCAACTCCTGGCCCTGGTCTGTGGCTTTTCCGATGAACTCCTCCATCTTCTCTTGCTCAGCTTCCATCTTGCTGACTGTTTCCTTAAGGTACGTCTCCGCCTTCTGGAGAGTATCACAGGACATCTGTAGCTCCTTCACCTGAGCTTCCAGATCTAGGGTCTTTCCCCGGAGATCATCATTCTCCTCACGGATATCTTGCAGAGTGGTCTCAACCACTTGGAGCTCTTGCTCTGCATCCGCCTTACCCTCCTCTAGTTTTTCTTTAACCTTGAGGAGGTCCTCATAATCTCTCCTAATCTGTTTCAGTTCCTCACTGAACCTTTCATGCCTCTTTTCTTCCTCATGGTCGTGAGCAGACACTTCAACTTTTATTGCTTCCTTCAGGGCGGATAGCTCCTGGTCTCGCTGGTACAGAGAGTCCTCCAGCCGCTCCTTCTCCTGCATTAGAGGCTTTACTTGGTCCTGGAACTGCTGCAGCTCCCTCATGAGTTCATCATACTCCTTTTAGATTTACACAGCTCCTGGTTGAACTGTTCGCGCAGGCGTTCTAGTTCCTGATCACGTCCAGAAACTCCATCCTGCCGCGTCTCCTTCTCAAGCTTCAACTGCAAAACCTCTTCCTTGATTTTGCGGCGGTCCTCCTTAATTGCGTGGAACATCTCCTTCCACTGGACAACTTCCTCGTTGCTTTCCTTTAGACTTCGCTGTAAGTCCTTCACAACCTGGTATACCCTCTGCCGTTCAGACTCCAGACTCCGCTGGTCTGAGGACACGTTCTCCAGGTCCGTCACCTCCTCTTCTGCCTCTGAAGGAGGATCCACACTTGACACAATGGCACACACCATTACATTTTCTTTACTTTCACTTTCAGCAAAGAGTACAGGAGCAACCTTTTTGTGGCCCCTGCGCAGTCTACGACGAGAGGTGGACTCTCTCCCCTCGTCTAGCCCCTCCTGACTGACCTCTCCCTCTACTTCCGTAGTGTCACCGTCAGCTATGGTGTCTGCGTCACTCCCCATGATGTTGTGGACTACCAGGTCACCTCCCACTTTGACTTCACCCCCTTCCACTGGAGCTACCCCGTTATCAACGGTCACCTTGTCATTTTTAGGAGGTACCCACCCACAATCATCAACAATTTCCAGTTTTCTACACTCCACACTCTTGTGAAAATCCGCCCCTTTTTTAGACTCAGCCCCCTTTTTAACAACCACACCTGTAAGGGAATTTTTACACAAAACATCAGCGACAGTCTTAGAACTCAGTTCACAAGATCTCTTACCACCTCCCCGGGCACTCTGGGACAACACGGGCGCCCCCAGAGAGTCCATAGAATGGTCCACTGCCGCCATTCTATACGGTGCCCGCATTCTCCACCACAAGTAAGGCAGCGCTACTTATTATCCTGGGGGATACTCGCTTTGCTGCGTCAATCACTGCACACCAGCAACTACTTTGCCGTTTTTCACAATCCACAGTTTATTACACGTCATAAACCGTATTTCCCATACAACTTGTCCACGAGCCCAAGTGGCAGACCGGCCCACTTGGCTCTAATTACAGCCTCCCGCAAGGTAATAAAACAATGTCCATGAAAATGTCCATAACATAAAGAGTATTACCTTTATCGGCTTTCAGCTGCTTTTAGTCCGCCACCACTGTGGCTCCAAGGCTTGACCACACGTGGTCTCCAGCCCCCCACCCCTTAAGGCTTACTGGCATACTACATATATCCAGGCTTAACCTTTCAGGACGCTTGTGTGGCACTCCGAGGCTTACTGGCATCCCACACACACACACACAGGGATCCAGGCTTCACCTCCACCGGAGTCCACCAGGCCTCACAGGAGCGGTGTTCCCCACACACACAGGGAACAGCCTCGTGCCTGACACACGGTGCCAACACAGAAGCTCCCAACACATAGGAACTCCTACACACCGGAACACACCCACACAGGAACACACAGGGTTTATATATACTGCAGCACACATGCACACATCCACAGATAGGACCTTAACTGATGTCAGAGTCATGTGTCCACACCCTCTGTGTGCATAAGGACCTGTGTGATGTCACGGTCATGTGACCAGTCAATTAAAGGGGAAGGTACATGGTCATTCAAACACACTGAACCATTAAAGGGATGTCTGCTACATCACAATAAATAGTAAAAAACTAAAAAAATGATAGTGTTGGCCTCCTTAAAAATAGTCTGGGTGAAATGGTGGATGAGGATGAGGAAAAAGCCAATATGCTAAATGATTTTTTTTCAACCGTATTTACACAAGAAAATCGCATGACAGAAAACATGATTAGTGATAACAAAAATTCTCCAGTAAATGTCACTTGCTTAACCCAGCAGGAAGTACGGCGGCGTCTAAAAATCACTAAAGTTGACAAATCCCCGGGCCCGGATGGGATACACCCGCGAGTACTGCAGGAATTAAGTAACGTCATAGATAGACCATTATTTTTAATCTTTAAAGATTCCAGAATAACAGGGTCTGTACCACAGGACTGGCGTATAGCAAATGTGGAGCCAATATTCAAAAAGGGGACAAAAACCGAACTTGGGAATTATAGGCCAGTAAGCTTAACCTCTACTGTGGGTAAAATCCTGGAGGGTTTCCTAAGAGATGCTATGATAGAGTATCTGAAGAAGAATAACCTCATGACCCAATATCAACATGGGTTTACGAGGGACTGTTCCAATCAAACTAATCTGATCAGTTTTTATGAGGAGGCAAGTTCTGGACTGGACCAAGGAAATGCAGTGGATGTTGTGTATATGGACTTTTCAAAAGCTTTTGATACGGTTCCACACAAAAGGTTGATACATAAAATGAGAACAATGGGGATAGGGGAAATATATGTATGTGGGTTAAGAATTGGCTCAGTGATAGGAAACAAAGGGTGGTTATTAATGGAAAACACTCAGACTGGGTCTCAGTTAACAGTGGGGTACCACAGGGGTCAGTATTGGGCCCCCTTCTTTTTAACATATTTATTAATGACCTTGTAGGGGGCATACAGAGTAATATTTCAATATTTGCAGATGACACTAAACTCTGCAGGGTAATCAATACAGAGGAGGACAATTTTATATTACAGGAGGATCTATGTAAACTAGAAGCTTGGGCTGATAAATGGCAAATGAGCTTTAATGGGGATAAATGTAAGGTAATGCACTTGGGCAGAGGAAATAAAATGTATAATTATATGCTTAATTGTAAAACACTGGGCAAAACTGTCACTGAAAAAGACCTGGGTGTATTGGTGGACGACAAGCTCACGTTTAGTGGCCAGTGTCAGGCAGCTGCTGCAAAGGCAAATAAAATAATGGGATGCATTAAAAGAGGCATAGATGCTCATGAGGAGAACATAATTTTACCTCTATACAAGTCATTAGTGCGACCACACTTAGAATACTGTGTACAGTTCTGGTCTCCGGTGTATAAGAAAGACATAGCTGAACTAGAGCGGGTGCAGAGAAGAGCGACCAAGGTTATTAGAGGACTGGGGGGTCTGCAATACCAAGACAGGTTATTACACTTGGGGTTATTAACTGTGGAAAAAAGAAGGCTTAGGGGTGATCTTATTACTATGTACAAGTATATGAGGGGACAGTACAAAGACCTTTCTACTGATCTTTTTACTCTGAGGCCTGAGACGGGGACAAGGGGGCATCTTCTACGTCTGGAGGAAAGAAGGTTTAATCATAATCACAGACGGGGATTCTTTACTGTAAGAGCAGTGAGACTATGGAACTCTCTGCCGCATGATGTTGTAATGAGTGATTCACTATTAAAATTTAAGAAGGGCATAGATGCCTTTCTTGAAAAGTATAATATTACAGGTTATAAATACTAGATTCCTTGATAGGGCGTTGATCCAGGGAACTAGTCTGATTGTCGTATGGAGTCGGGAAGGAATTTTTTTCCCCAATGTGGAGCTTAGTGTTTGCCACATGTTTTTTTTTGCCTTCCTCTGGATCAACAAGTTAGGCTATGGGTTGAACTAGATGGACTTAGTCTTCCTTCAACCTTAAAAACTATGTTACTATGTTACTATGTATGTTACTATAGGAAACCCACTCCTTAATAATGGGAACAGCAAAGCATAGCTGGCTGATGGCCCCCTAACAATAGTAAGGGCCGCCTATGTCATATGACTTAGTTGAAAATCGATCCTGCCACTGTTTTTCATTAGTATCACTAACTTTTCCAGCCATTTTTTAACCCTGTCCCAACTGTTTTAGATGTGTTGCTGCCATCAATTACTAAACAAGTTAATGTAAAAAAAAGAAAAATGTCTAACTTTCAACTTCATGATCTGTGTTTTTTTGTGATTAAAATATGACTATGAGAGATTTCCAAATCATTGCATTCTTGTCTCCTTTACATTTTACACAGCATACTTTTTTGTTTTTTTGCATTTGCGGTTGTTCTTAGGGCAGAATGGCACTGAAGGTTTGGTGATTATAGGTCAGGACAAATTTTGCTTTTCTCCCAAAGATTTTTTTGTGTAGTTAGTAAGGGCATAATACTTATTTTGTAAAAGTACAGTATGTGTGTATGTGTGCATATATGTAGTAAGTTTACTTTTGATACATGTATGTAGTGAGTATACTGTAGGAACTGTGTATATATATATATATATATATATATATATATATATATATATATATATATATATATATATATATATAGTCATGGCCAAAAGTGTTGGCACCCTTGAAATTGTTCCAGAAAATGAAGCATTTCTCCTAGAAAATTATTGCAATTACACATTATCCAATACCACCAAATCCAAATTTTCTTGGTGAATACCATTAATAGTGAGGGGAAATTCACAGACCTTATGAGTAACACTCTTCAAGGGAGAGCCATCAACAGAAACCACAGCAATAGGGGATGACAAAGTTTTAGGTTCTAATCTAAGTTTTTCCAAGAATCCCCCATCAATCACATTCAGAGTAGAACCACAATCCACAAATACCCGAAATTCAATTAATTCATCCTGAGCAGCGGTAGTAGCAGATAGGAATACTCCCTTAGAATTTAAACAGGCAATACGGGCATAACTGACCATTTTTTTTCTTTCTTCAAACGAAGCACACAGTTCTTAATAAAATGACCAGAATTTCCGCAATAGAAGCACAAGCCTTCAGAAAGCCTGCGATCTTTTTCCTGAGAGCGGGGTGCCATCGCCCCAATCTCCATCGGCTCTCCATTGTCAGCACAGACCCTCTCAAGACTCGGAGCTGACATAGCAGAGGATTTGCTCTCATTAACCCTTGCACGCAGTCTCCTGTCCACCCGTATAGCTAATTGCATTGCCTCCTGCAAGTTTCCAGGTGTGGGATAAGCAATCAGTAAATCCTTAACCCTTTCACCTAGCCCTGCAAGAAACAAGCTTTTCAAAGCTGAATCGTTCCACCCCACCTGGGCAGACCACCGACGGAAGTGAGAACAATATTTTTCCACATTACCTGATCCCTGCCTCAAACGTCTCAATTCAGACTCAGCAGATGAGACACGATCAGGATCATCGTACAACAAATCCAAAGCAGAAAAAAAACTATCCACTGATCTAAAGCACGGATCACTAGGTTGGAGAGAGAAGGCCCATCCCTGAGGATCTTTGCGCAAAAGTGACATTATGAACCCTATGCGCTGCGATTCATCACCAGAGGATCCGGGTCTCAAACGAAAATACAATAAACAAGCATTTTTAAAAGAAAAAAAATCTTGTTGTTCGCCAAAAAATAGATCAGGCAGACGTACCTTTGGTTCCACAAAATGCGCTCCAGAACAGCTACTCACGTGTTGTTGGAGCTTGGCCACCTCCAGAGAGAGTCCCTGCAAGCGTTGAGCCAAATCTTGAACCGAGACCATGATGGAAAACTGGAGGTCTTTCCTTAGAGAAAATATATATATTTTTTTTTCCTTTTAGGGCTGGACTTACTGTTATGATCTGCTACAGGGACTAAGGAAAGACAGGAGAACTGTCCCTACAATAGAACTAAACTAGATCCCTACGATGTAACGGGGAACCTGATCCTGCGATCAGACCCGCTAAAGTCCTCGGCTAGTCTGAACGAAGACCTATAGATGTGAGGGAGGGATCCCTACAAGAACTAGGGATTGGGATAAGTTGGACACCTCCTAGCAGAAATAGTAGCAGTCAAAGACAAACACACAACAAAAAGCATAGAGGTCAGAAGACCTAGCAAAACTAACAGAGAACGGCAACAGAGCACCAAGCTAGCTCAAGAGTAGTAAATACAATGAAGTCCAGCAAGACCAGGAGGGCGGAGCCGGATTAAATAGGCAAAAATGGTCATGTGACCAGCAAACTAAAAAAAATCTAACAGGAGAGTTCTAACAGTATTGACTGCCAGCTTTGTCCTTTGGGCACATGGATTTCTCCAGAATATCTGAATCTTTTGATGAAATAATTAGTGATGAGCGAGCGTGCTCGCTACTGCTCGGTACTCGACTGAGCATCTCGAGATGCTCGGCGTTTGGCGAGTACTTCCGGGATGCTCGGCGGGAGCTCGAGTCCCGCCCCGCATGTTTGGCGCTGTTTAGACAGCGAATAAACATGCGGGAATTGCCTGCCACTCACTGAAATGCCACAGCCATGTTGGTTGTGGCATTACAGTGATTGGCTGGCTGCATAGCGTCATCAGGTCTATATCAGACCTGGTGACCCTATTCTCGTCACAGTCTACCCTTCAGAAAGGCAGAGTAGTGAGAGCTGCTGCTGAGCTAGAGAGAGAATTGGCGGTTTATTAGTTAGGTATTCAAGAGCAACATACATCTAAACTAACAGTCCTTCTAAGGACTAATCCAGCAGCATATATTATCCCTGGTGATAGCAGAAGTTAGGCAGGCAGAGTTTGTGGAGAGTGTATAGAGCAGAATAGGGTCCATTGCACGTTCTGTTACCGATATCCATAGCCCTAGATATCAGGGCTAATTTTTTATTTGCTCTTAATCCTGATTATTTGCTTATAAAGCAATACAGTACACCATTTTACTGCTCCATTTGCTTGTCAGCAGAATACAGCCAGATTTGTTTGATTTTATTCACATTGCTGTATTGTGGAATCAGAGAAACTTGTCCATCATCAGACCTGATCCGATATTACTGCAGTAATAATCGTGACATATTTTAGAGCGTGGCCAAATATTACACTCCATTTAAAGTCTGCCAGTGGTGTGTTTTTCAACCTATTCACACTTGGTCGCTGACCAATACCATATCTATAAGTCCACTGCCAAAAACCGTGGTCATCAGATGTAATCCAATATTACTGCGGTAATAATCGTGATATTTTGTGGATCGTGCCAAATCTTACACTCCATTTAAAGTCTGCCAGTTGTGTGTTGTTCAACTTATTCACACTTGGTGGCTGACCAATACCATATCTGTAAGGCCACTGCCTAAAAGTGCCGCTTCAAGCGAGGCAAGAGGAGACCGCATGTAGCGATGCCCAAATATTTGAGCAGCCACGGTGACACGAAGGCGATGGTGGGAAAGTGCAGTTACTGTCACAAGAGGTGGGTGATGATGATGAGACACAATTGCCAGAAAGACCGGAGGAGGACCAGGGTGCATACGTGGAAGACGAGGTGGTGCATGATGAAGTCACTGACCCAACCTGGCAAGGTGACATGCATAGCAAGGACAGCAGCACAGAGGGGGAGGGAGTTGTAGCACCACAACAGGCCAAAACAAGCAGTGGGGTGGCCACAGACACAAGGCGGGCAACTGTTCCACGGAAGACCAACACGAGGGAAGTTGCCCGTCCAACTGTTAGGTCTTCCAGAGTCTGGTTCTTTTTTAAAGACTGTCCAGATAACCCAAAAAAGGCCATTTGCAACATCTGTCATGCCAGCTTCAGCAGGGGCAGCAAAACTACAAGCCTAACCACCACCAGCATGCTCAAGCACATGACAGCAATGCACCCGACTATTTGGGCTGAACGCCAGGGTTCAGAAACAGTGTCTGCGGGTGACACCACTGCCTGTTCCGCTGTTGTGCGTGCACGCCAATCCCCTGTCCATGGCGCAGGTGAAGATGCCTCCCGTCCTGCATCTATCATTGTACACTTGCAACCACCACCGTCAGCAACCACGTCCTTGTCCCAGAGCAGTGTTCAGTTGTCCCTGCCCCAGTCCTTTGAACTCAAGCACAAAAACTCAGCCAACCACCCACAGTCCACAGCTCTAAACTGACACATTTCTCGAATGCTTGCACTTGAAATGTTGCCTTTTAGGCTCGTGAAGATGGAATCTTTCCCCAACCTTGTGGCGGCCACCCCTCGGTATTCGGTCCCCAGCCACCACTATTTCTCCCGGTGTGCCGTCCCCACCTTACACAACCACGTGTCCAAGAACATTACCAGTGCCCTCAACAACTGGGAAGATCCACCTAACCAAAGACACATGGACAAGTGCTTGTGGCCAGGGACGGTACACCTCGCTGACGGCACACTGGGTTAATATAGTAAAAGCCGGGACATAGTCGGACCCTGGGATGGAACACGTCCTCTCAACACAGAGGATTGCGGGCCCTGGGTCAATCAGGGTTGCCCCCATATTCTAAAGCTCCTGCTCCTTCTCCTGCTCTTCAGCCTCCATCTCTGACATGACCACATCAGTCGGAAGCTGGAAGCACTGCAGCACTGCCTCGGCCAGTCACAGTTCGTTGAACAACCAAGGAGTACAGGTGAGGGAGACATAAATACGATGCAGCAGAGGCAGGGGAACACTGTCAGAGGTGTGGGACAGTTTTCTCAGACCCTCCCAGTGCACAGGTCCTGATGCATGGGGTACTCTGACAAGGAGGGAAAAGTTTTGGAAGATGTTGAAGGAGTACCTTGCCGACCGTACCAGCATCCTCTGTGATTCCTCTGTGCCTTATGACTATTGGGTATCCAAGCTGGACACGTGGCATGAACTGGCTCTCTACGCCTTGGAGGTCATGGCCTGTCCTGCTGCTAGCACTTTGTCAGAGCGGGTTTTTAGTGCCGCCGGGGCATTACAACTGATAGGCGCATCCGCCTGTCAACTGAAAATGAAGACAGGCTGACTCTTATAAAAATGAACAAGGGTTGGATTGGGCCAGACTTCTGAACACAACCAGATGATAGCAGCGGAACATAAAGTCAAATCCAGTGGTTTTTTTTGGGGGGGGGTCTTTTTCCATGCACCTCTTCACACCCAAACATGGGTATACGCTTCCTGATTTTGTCTATTCTCTGTTGTCCTCTTCCTTCCCCTTCTCCTCATCCTCTACCATCATATCACCAGGGTGACCGTGATGCAACACGCACATAATTTTTTTAAGGGTGTTTATGATGCCCATAGGAGATTTTTTTAGAGGCCTACCTCTAACATTCTGTATGTTATACAGTATGTTCATGTATACCCCCCAGGGGTAAATGTTTTTCAGCCCATGCACTTAGTGCGTGGGCATTACCAGTATGGGAGATCCACTGCTTAACAATGGTAACATTTTTTTTTAATGAGGACCTCTCTACGTCTCTTCAAAGGGGTATTGGAATGCGTCCAATTTTTTGGCAGCCCTTGCAGTCACTGCAAGGGCATTATCACTAAGTGACAAGAAGAAAGCATTTAAAGAACTAAAGCGAGTAGCTAGTGATGAGGCATTAAATAAATATAGAAAATTAAATCAATTATGTAAAAAACAAATCAAGGCAGCAAAGATTGAGGCAGAGAGAATCATTGCCAGAGAAAGTAAAAATAACCCCAAATTATTCTTTTCTACTTATTATCCTGGGGGATACTCGCTTTGCTGCGTCAATCACTGCACACCAGCAACTACTTTGCCGTTTTTCACAATCCACAGTTTATTACACGTCATAAACCGTATTTCCCATACAACTTGTCCACGAGCCCAAGTGGCAGACTGGCCCACTTGGGTCTAATTACAGCCTCCCGCAAGGTAATAAAACAATGTCCATGAAAATGTCCATAACATAAAGAGTATTACCTTTATCGGCTTTCAGCTGCTTTTAGTCCGCCACCACTGTGGCTCCAAGGCTTGACCACACGTGGTCTCCAGCCCCCCACCCCTTAAGGCTTACTGGCATACTACATATATCCAGGCTTAACCTTTCAGGACGCTTGTGTGGCACTCCGAGGCTTACTGGCATCCCACACACACACACACACACACAGGGATCCAGGCTTCACCTCCACCGGAGTCCACCAGGCCTCACCAGGCCTCACAGGAGCGGTGTTCCCCACACACACAGGGAACAGCCTCGTGCCTGACACACGGTGCCCACACGGAAGCTCCCAACACATAGGAACTCCTACACACCAGAACACACCCACACAGGAACACACAGGGTTTATATATACTGCAGCACACATGCACACATCCACAGATAGGACCTTAACTGATGTCAGAGTCATGTGTCCACACCCTCTGTGTGCATAAGGACCTGTGTGATGTCACGGTCATGTGATCAGTCAATTAAAGGGGAAGGTACATGGTCATTCAAACACACTGAACCATTAAAGGGATGTCTGCTACATCACATATTCCCCCCCTCTGTTCAAACTTGTGGGGTTGAACACATAATATATAAAACAGTCTATATCCCACAGTTCACACTGAGACCATGCACTTGACCCTTGCGTTGTCCAGCCCCTGGAACATTAAACATTGACATTAGCCCACTCCTTAGGGATCTACCATCTGTCAATGTCATCGACTCCGTCAAGTCACATTTCCGGGTTGTAAACTTGTCAGACTTCCCCCGCTCCCAGCGGTCAGTCGTAACCTTGTCAGGTCTCCCCCGCTCCCAGCGGTCAGTCGAAACCCTACCAGGTCTCCCCCGCTCCCAGCGGTCAATACAACAGTGTGACTCCACATAGTTCCGTCCTCTATTGGGTCGATTGTATGGGCCACTTGACCCTGAGTCACTGGAGGTCTCACTACCTCCAAACCCACTCCCAGGACATCTTGAAAGGTCCCTAACCTCAGCTGCTCTGATACTTAGGGAGCCCCTTCTCTGTCTGGTCTCACACTTTCTAGACGGCTGCCATCTTCTGCTGCTCAGATGATGCTGTCTATTCACTCGTAGTCTAGCGAGATTCAGCTTTTCCACCTCTTGCAGGTAGGTCACTCGGTACCCCACCAGCATGCTCATATCTGCAAGACTTTCTTCCGTTCCTACAGCGTAGAACAACACCATGCCGTCTTCATCCGGCATCCAGTCCCGACGATCACGTGGACTGCTTACTTTTAGCACACCAGACTTCTTCACCATCATCTGCATGGCTCGGCCATTTCTCCCAATGAGCTCTCTCACCAGAACATGAGGCACCTGGATGACCTCTTCTCGCAGACTGTGAGCTTTTCTCATCAGCTCCAGTTGTCTAGCGGCTTGCTCCGTCTTCAACCGGAGAAACCGCTTCGTGCGAATACATCGCCAATGTATGTCACTCAGGATCGCCACCCTCTTCACTGTGACTTCAGTCGTGGACAGGACCACCAGCTGTCTAGCCTCTGAGGTCAAGTACACTTTACTGGCTCCCACGGCCTTCTTAAACTCCTCATGCATGAACTCACGGGTGCATTCTTCCCTCAAGTCCTCGGGTACATCTATGAGGCACTTGTACCGAGACGTTTCGGTCTCACCAGTGGTTTCCAGACGATCAACCAGCTCAGGTTTCAGGGACAACTGACTTCCAGCTTCTTCACACTGGATGCTTCCCCTGATCTGACTCACAGCTACAACTTCACAACTTTTCGTCTTGACCACCTCCACTTCACCTTTATCTTCCAACACCATACTCTTAGCTTTCCTCAGGTCCACCTTCTCATGGTCTAAGGGAGTAAGTGCAACTTGTTTGCCTTTTCCCTTCTCCAGGGAGACTTCGTTCTCCACGTGACACTTTGCTAGACGACCTTTGAGCTCTAAAACTTCTCCTTCCAGCTCAGTTACTCGCCTCTCAGCAGTCCATCTCTGAAGCTCTTCCTGCTTCAACCGCTCTTCCAGCAGCAGAGCTCTCTCAGACCTCTCCATCTCCAATGCACCCACTCGGCTATCAATAGCCAGTCTCTCACGCTTCTCTTGCGTCCACTGGGCTTGTAGCAACTCCTTGAGCTGCTTGATCTCGGCTCCGACATCCACCGAATCCTCCGAGCCCACATCACTCGAGGTGGTATCTGCTTCATATCTCCCATCACCAGCGGTCAACTCCTGGCCCTGGTCTGTGGCTTTTCCGATGAACTCCTCCATCTTCTCTCGCTCAGCTTCCATCTTGCTGACTGTTTCCTTAAGGTACGTCTCCGCCTTCTGGAGAGTATCACAGGACATCTGTAGCTCCTTCACCTGAGCTTCCAGATCTAGGGTCTTTCCCCGGAGATTATCATTCTCCTCACGGATATCTTGCAGAGTGGTCTCAACCACTTGGAGCTCTTGCTCTGCATCCGCCTTACCCTCCTCTAGTTTTTCTTTAACCTTGAGGAGGTCCTCATAATCTCTCCTAATCTGTTTCAGTTCCTCACTGAACCTTTCATGCCTCTTTTCTTCCTCATGGTCGTGAGCAGACACTTCAACTTTTATTGCTTCCTTCAGGGCGGATAGCTCCTGGTCTCGCTGGTACAGAGAGTCCTCCAGCCGCTCCTTCTCCTGCATTAGAGGCTTTACTTGGTCCTGGAACTGCTGCAGCTCCCTCATGAGTTCATCATACTCCTTTTTAGATTTACACAGCTCCTGGTTGAACTGTTCGCGCAGGCGTTCTAGTTCCTGATCACGTCCAGAAACTCCATCCTGCCGCGTCTCCTTCTCAAGCTTCAACTGCAAAACCTCTTCCTTGATTTTGCGGCGGTCCTCCTTAATTGCGTGGAACATCTCCTTCCACTGGACAACTTCCTCGTTGCTTTCCTTTAGACTTCGCTGTAAGTCCTTCACAACCTGGTATACCCTCTGCCGTTCAGACTCCAGACTCCGCTGGTCTGAGGACACGTTCTCCAGGTCCGTCACCTCCTCTTCTGCCTCTGAAGGAGGATCCACACTTGACACAATGGCACACACCATTACATTTTCTTTACTTTCACTTTCAGCAAAGAGTACAGGAGCAACCTTTTTGTGGCCCCTGCGCAGTCTACGACGAGAGGTGGACTCTCTCCCCTCGTCTAGCCCCTCCTGACTGACCTCTCCCTCTACTTCCGTAGTGTCACCGTCAGCTATGGTGTCTGCGTCACTCCCCATGATGTTGTGGACTACCAGGTCACCTCCCACTTTGACTTCACCCCCTTCCACTGGAGCTACCCCGTTATCAACGGTCACCTTGTCATTTTTAGGAGGTACCCACCCACAATCATCAACAATTTCCAGTTTTCTACACTCCACACTCTTGTGAAAATCCGCCCCTTTTTTAGACTCAGCCCCCTTTTTAACAACCACACCTGTAAGGGAATTTTTACACAAAACATCAGCGACAGTCTTAGAACTCAGTTCACAAGATCTCTTACCACCTCCCCGGGCACTCTGGGACAACACGGGCGCCCCCAGAGAGTCCATAGAATGGTCCACTGCCGCCATTCTATACGGTGCCCGCATTCTCCACCACAAGTAAGGCAGCGCTACTTATTTTCCTGGGGGATACTCGCTTTGCTGCGTCAATCACTGCACACCAGCAACTACTTTGCCGTTTTTCACAATCCACAGTTTATTACACGTCATAAACCGTATTTCCCATACAACATGTCCACGAGCCCAAGTGGCAGACCGGCCCACTTGGCTCTAATTACAGCCTCCCGCAAGGTAATAAAACAATGTCCATGAAAATGTCCATAACATAAAGAGTATTACCTTTATCGGCTTTCAGCTGCTTTTAGTCCGCCACCACTGTGGCTCCAAGGCTTGACCACACGTGGTCTCCAGCCCTCCACCCCTTAAGGCTTACTGGCATACTACATATATCCAGGCTTAACCTTTCAGGACGCTTGTGTGGCACTCCGAGGCTTACTGGCATCCCACACACACACACACAGGGATCCAGGCTTCACCTCCACCGGAGTCCACCAGGCCTCACCAGGCCTCACAGGAGCGGTGTTCCCCACACACACAGGGAACAGCCTCGTGCCTGACACACGGTGCCAACACAGAAGCTCCCAACACATAGGAACTCCTACACACCGGAACACACCCACACAGGAACACACAGGGTTTATATATACTGCAGCACACATGCACACATCCACAGATAGGACCTTAACTGATGTCAGAGTCATGTGTCCACACCCTCTGTGTGCATAAGGACCTGTGTGATGTCACGGTCATGTGACCAGTCAATTAAAGGGGAAGGTACATGGTCATTCAAACACACTGAACCATTAAAGGGATGTCTGCTACATCACAATAAATAGTAAAAAACTAAAAAAATGATAGTGTTGGCCTCCTTAAAAATAGTCTGGGTGAAATGGTGGATGAGGATGAGGAAAAAGCCAATATGCTAAATGATTTTTTTTCAACCGTATTTACACAAGAAAATCGCATGACAGAAAACATGATTAGTGATAACAAAAATTCTCCAGTAAATGTCACTTGCTTAACCCAGCAGGAAGTACGGCGGCGTCTAAAAATCACTAAAGTTGACAAATCCCCGGGCCCGGATGGGATACACCCGCGAGTACTGCAGGAATTAAGTAACGTCATAGATAGACCATTATTTTTAATCTTTAAAGATTCCAGAATAACAGGGTCTGTACCACAGGACTGGCGTATAGCAAATGTGGAGCCAATATTCAAAAAGGGGACAAAAACCGAACTTGGGAATTATAGGCCAGTAAGCTTAACCTCTACTGTGGGTAAAATCCTGGAGGGTTTCCTAAGAGATGCTATGATAGAGTATCTGAAGAAGAATAACCTCATGACCCAATATCAACATGGGTTTACGAGGGACTGTTCCAATCAAACTAATCTGATCAGTTTTTATGAGGAGGCAAGTTCTGGACTGGACCAAGGAAATGCAGTGGATGTTGTGTATATGGACTTTTCAAAAGCTTTTGATACGGTTCCACACAAAAGGTTGATACATAAAATGAGAACAATGGGGATAGGGGAAATATATGTATGTGGGTTAAGAATTGGCTCAGTGATAGGAAACAAAGGGTGGTTATTAATGGAAAACACTCAGACTGGGTCTCAGTTAACAGTGGGGTACCACAGGGGTCAGTATTGGGCCCCCTTCTTTTTAACATATTTATTAATGACCTTGTAGGGGGCATACAGAGTAATATTTCAATATTTGCAGATGACACTAAACTCTGCAGGGTAATCAATACAGAGGAGGACAATTTTATATTACAGGAGGATCTATGTAAACTAGAAGCTTGGGCTGATAAATGGCAAATGAGCTTTAATGGGGATAAATGTAAGGTAATGCACTTGGGCAGAGGAAATAAAATGTATAATTATATGCTTAATTGTAAAACACTGGGCAAAACTGTCACTGAAAAAGACCTGGGTGTATTGGTGGACGACAAGCTCACGTTTAGTGGCCAGTGTCAGGCAGCTGCTGCAAAGGCAAATAAAATAATGGGATGCATTA
Source organism: Phyllobates terribilis (assembly GCF_046119375.1). Lineage (NCBI taxonomy): Eukaryota > Metazoa > Chordata > Amphibia > Anura > Dendrobatidae > Phyllobates > Phyllobates terribilis. Next base: position 107,058,252 of record NW_027362762.1, read on the forward strand.
AAAGAGGCATAGATGCTCATGAGGAGAACATAATTTTACCTCTATACAAGTCATTAGTGCGACCACACTTAGAATACTGTGTACAGTTCTGGTCTCCGGTGTATAAGAAAGACATAGCTGAACTAGAGCGGGTGCAGAGAAGAGCGACCAAGGTTATTAGAGGACTGGGGGGTCTGCAATACCAACAAAGGTTATTACACTTGGGGTTATTAACTGTGGAAAAAAGAAGGCTTAGGGGTGATCTTATTACTATGTACAAGTATATGAGGGGACAGTACAAAGACCTTTCTACTGATCTTTTTACTCTGAGGCCTGAGACGGGGACAAGGGGGCATCTTCTACGTCTGGAGGAAAGAAGGTTTAATCATAATCACAGACGGGGATTCTTTACTGTAAGAGCAGTGAGACTATGGAACTCTCTGCCGCATGATGTTGTAATGAGTGATTCACTATTAAAATTTAAGAAGGGCATAGATGCCTTTCTTGAAAAGTATAATATTACAGGTTATAAATACTAGATTCCTTGATAGGGCGTTGATCCAGGGAACTAGTCTGATTGTCGTATGGAGTCGGGAAGGAATTTTTTTCCCCAATGTGGAGCTTAGTGTTTGCCACATGTTTTTTTTTGCCTTCCTCTGGATCAACAAGTTAGGCTATGGGTTGAACTAGATGGACTTAGTCTTCCTTCAACCTTAAAAACTATGTTACTATGTTACTATGTATGTTACTATAGGAAACCCACTCCTTAATAATGGGAACAGCAAAGCATAGCTGGCTGATGGCCCCCTAACAATAGTAAGGGCCGCCTATGTCATATGACTTAGTTGAAAATCGATCCTGCCACTGTTTTTCATTAGTATCACTAACTTTTCCAGCCATTTTTTAACCCTGTCCCAACTGTTTTAGATGTGTTGCTGCCATCAATTACTAAACAAGTTAATGTAAAAAAAAGAAAAATGTCTAACTTTCAACTTCATGATCTGTGTTTTTTTGTGATTAAAATATGACTATGAGAGATTTCCAAATCATTGCATTCTTGTCTCCTTTACATTTTACACAGCATACTTTTTTGTTTTTTTGCATTTGCGGTTGTTCTTAGGGCAGAATGGCACTGAAGGTTTGGTGATTATAGGTCAGGACAAATTTTGCTTTTCTCCCAAAGATTTTTTTGTGTAGTTAGTAAGGGCATAATACTTATTTTGTAAAAGTACAGTATGTGTGTATGTGTGCATATATGTAGTAAGTTTACTTTTGATACATGTATGTAGTGAGTATACTGTAGGAACTGTGTGTATATATATATATATATATATATATATATATATATATATATATAGTCATGGCCAAAAGTGTTGGCACCCTTGAAATTGTTCCAGAAAATGAAGCATTTCTCCTAGAAAATTATTGCAATTACACATTATCCAATACCACCAAATCCAAATTTTCTTGGTGAATACCATTAATAGTGAGGGGAAATTCACAGACCTTATGAGTAACACTCTTCAAGGGAGAGCCATCAACAGAAACCACAGCAATAGGGGATGACAAAGTTTTAGGTTCTAATCTAAGTTTTTCCAAGAATCCCCCATCAATCACATTCAGAGTAGAACCACAATCCACAAATACCCGAAATTCAATTAATTCATCCTGAGCAGCAGTAGTGGCAGATAGGAATACTCCCTTAGAATTTAAACAGGCAATACGGGCATAACTGACCATTTTTTTTTCTTTCTTCAAACGAAGCACACAGTTCTTAATAAAATGACCAGAATTTCCGCAATAGAAGCACAAGCCTTCAGAAAGCCTGCGATCTTTTTCCTGAGAGCGGGGTGCCATCGCCCCAATCTCCATCGGCTCTCCATTGTCAGCACAGACCCTCTCAAGACTCGGAGCTGACATAGCAGAGGATTTGCTCTCATTAACCCTTGCACGCAGTCTCCTGTCCACCCGTATAGCTAATTGCATTGCCTCCTGAAAGTTTCCAGGTGTGGGATAAGCAATCAGTAAATCCTTAACCCTTTCACCTAGCCCTGCAAGAAACAAGCTTTTCAAAGCTGAATCGTTCCACCCCACCTGGGCAGACCACCGACGGAAGTGAGAACAATATTTTTCCACATTACCTGATCCCTGCCTCAAACGTCTCAATTCAGACTCAGCAGATGAGACACGATCAGGATCATCGTACAACAAATCCAAAGCAGAAAAAAAACTATCCACTGATCTAAAGCACGGATCACTAGGTTGGAGAGAGAAGGCCCATCCCTGAGGATCTTTGCGCAAAAGTGACATTATGAACCCTATGCGCTGTGATTCATCACCAGAGGATCCGGGTCTCAAACGAAAATACAATAAACAAGCATTTTTAAAAGAAAAAAAATCTTGTTGTTCGCCAAAAAATAGATCAGGCAGACGTACCTTTGGTTCCACAAAATGCGCTCCAGAACAGCTACTCACGTGTTGTTGGAGCTTGGCCACCTCCAGAGAGAGTCCCTGCAAGCGTTGAGCCAAATCTTGAACCGAGACCATGATGGAAAACTGGAGGTCTTTCCTTAGAGAAAATATATATATTTTTTTTTCCTTTTAGGGCTGGACTTACTGTTATGATCTGCTACATGGACTAAGGAAAGACAGGAGAACTGTCCCTACAATAGAACTAAACTAGATCCCTACGATGTAACGGGGAACCTGATCCTGCGATCAGACCCGCTAAAGTCCTCGGCTAGTCTGAACGAAGACCTATAGATGTGAGGGAGGGATCCCTACAAGAACTAGGGACTGGGATAAGTTGGACACCTCCTAGCAGAAATAGTAGCAGTCAAAGACAAACACACAACAAAAAGCATAGAGGTCAGAAGACCTAGCAAAACTAACAGAGAACGGCAACAGAGCACCAAGCTAGCTCAAGAGTAGTAAATACAATGAAGTCCAGCAAGACCAGGAGGGCGGAGCCGGATTAAATAGGCAAAAATGGTCATGTGACCAGCAAACTAAAAAAAAACTAACAGGAGAGTTCTAACAGTATTGACTGCCAGCTTTGTCCTTTGGGCACATGGATTTCTCCAGAATATCTGAATCTTTTGATGAAATAATTAGTGATGAGCGAGCGTGCTCGCTACTGCTCGATACTCGACTGAGCATCTCGAGATGCTCGGCGTTTGGCGAGTACTTCCGGGATGCTCGGCGGGAGCTCGAGTCCCCGCCCCGCATGTTTGGCGCTGTTTAGACAGCGAATAAACATGCGGGAATTGCCTGCCACTCACTGAAATGCCACAGCCATGTTGGTTGTGGCATTACAGTGATTGGCTGGCTGCATAGCGTCATCAGGTCTATATCAGACCTGGTGACCCTATTCTCGTCACAGTCTACCCTTCAGAAAGGCAGAGTAGTGAGAGCTGCTGCTGAGCTAGAGAGAGAATTGGCGGTTTATTAGTTAGGTATTCAAGAGCAACATACATCTAAACTAACAGTCCTTCTAAGGACTAATCCAGCAGCATATATTATCCCTGGTGATAGCAGAAGTTAGGCAGGCAGAGTTTGTGGAGAGTGTATAGAGCAGAATAGGGTCCATTGCACGTTCTGTTACCGATATCCATAGCCCTAGATATCAGGGCTAATTTTTTATTTGCTCTTAATCCTGATTATTTGCTTATAAAGCAATACAGTACACCATTTTACTGCTCCATTTGCTTGTCAGCAGAATACAGCCAGATTTGTTTGATTTTATTCACATTGCTGTATTGTGGAAGCAGAGAAACTTGTCCATCATCAGACCTGATCCGATATTACTGCAGTAATAATCGTGACATATTTTAGAGCGTGGCCAAATATTACACTCCATTTAAAGTCTGCCAGTGGTGTGTTTTTCAACCTATTCACACTTGGTCGCTGACCAATACCATATCTATAAGTCCACTGCCAAAAACCGTGGTCATCAGATGTAATCCAATATTACTGCGGTAATAATCGTGATATTTTGTGGATCGTGCCAAATCTTACACTCCATTTAAAGTCTGCCAGTTGTGTGTTGTTCAACTTATTCACACTTGGTGGCTGACCAATACCATATCTGTAAGGCCACTGCCTAAAAGTGCCGCTTCAAGCGAGGCAAGAGGAGACCGCATGTAGCGATGCCCAAATATTTGAGCAGCCACGGTGACACGAAGGCGATGGTGGGAAAGTGCAGTTACTGTCACAAGAGGTGGGTGATGATGATGAGACACAATTGCCAGAAAGACCGGAGGAGGACCAGGGTGCATACGTGGAAGACGAGGTGGTGCATGATGAAGTCACTGACCCAACCTGGCAAGGTGACATGCATAGCAAGGACAGCAGCACAGAGGGGGAGGGAGTTGTAGCACCACAACAGGCCAAAACAAGCAGTGGGGTGGCCACAGACACAAGGCGGGCAACTGTTCCACGGAAGACCAACACGAGGGAAGTTGCCAGTCCAACTGTTAGGTCTTCCAGAGTCTGGTTCTTTTTTAAAGACTGTCCAGATAACCCAAAAAAGGCCATTTGCAACATCTGTCATGCCAGCTTCAGCAGGGGCAGCAAAACTACAAGCCTAACCACCACCAGCATGCTCAAGCACATGACAGCAATGCACCCGACTATTTGGGCTGAACGCCAGGGTTCAGAAACAGTGTCTGCGGGTGACACCACTGCCTGTTCCGCTGTTGTGCGTGCACGCCAATCCCCTGTCCATGGCGCAGGTGAAGATGCCTCCCGTCCTGCATCTATCATTGTACACTTGCAACCACCACCGTCAGCAACCACGTCCTTGTCCCAGAGCAGTGTTCAGTTGTCCCTGCCCCAGTCCTTTGAACTCAAGCACAAAAACTCAGCCAACCACCCACAGTCCACAGCTCTAAACTGACACATTTCTCGAATGCTTGCACTTGAAATGTTGCCTTTTAGGCTCGTGAAGATGGAATCTTTCCCCAACCTTGTGGCGGCCACCCCTCGGTATTCGGTCCCCAGCCACCACTATTTCTCCCGGTGTGCCGTCCCCACCTTACACAACCACGTGTCCAAGAACATTACCAGTGCCCTCAACAACTGGGAAGATCCACCTAACCAAAGACACATGGACAAGTGCTTGTGGCCAGGGACGGTACACCTCGCTGACGGCACACTGGGTTAATATAGTAAAAGCCGGGACATAGTCGGACCCTGGGATGGAACACGTCCTCTCAACACAGAGGATTGCGGGCCCTGGGTCAATCAGGGTTGCCCCCATATTCTAAAGCTCCTGCTCCTTCTCCTGCTCTTCAGCCTCCATCTCTGACATGACCACATCAGTCGGAAGCTGGAAGCACTGCAGCACTGCCTCGGCCAGTCACAGTTCGTTGAACAACCAAGGAGTACAGGTGAGGGAGACATAAATACGATGCAGCAGAGGCAGGGGAACGCTGTCAGAGGTGTGGGACAGTTTTCTCAGACCCTCCCAGTGCACAGGTCCTGATGCATGGGGTACTCTGACAAGGAGGGAAAAGTTTTGGAAGATGTTGAAGGAGTACCTTGCCGACCGTACCAGCATCCTCTGTGATTCCTCTGTGCCTTATGACTATTGGGTATCCAAGCTGGACACGTGGCATGAACTGGCTCTCTACGCCTTGGAGGTCATGGCCTGTCCTGCTGCTAGCACTTTGTCAGAGCGGGTTTTTAGTGCCGCCGGGGCATTACAACTGATAGGCGCATCCGCCTGTCAACTGAAAATGAAGACAGGCTGACTCTTATAAAAATGAACAAGGGTTGGATTGGGCCAGACTTCTGAACACAACCAGATGATAGCAGCGGAACATAAAGTCAAATCCAGTGGTTTTTTTTGGGGGGGGGGTCTTTTTCCATGCACCTCTTCACACCCAAACATGGGTATACGCTTCCTGATTTTGTCTATTCTCTGTTGTCCTCTTCCTTCCCCTTCTCCTCATCCTCTACCATCATATCACCAGGGTGACCGTGATGCAACACGCACATAATTTTTTTAAGGGTGTTTATGATGCCCATAGGAGATTTTTTTAGAGGCCTACCTCTAACATTCTGTATGTTATACAGTATGTTCATGTATACCCCCCAGGGGTAAATGTTTTTCAGCCCATGCACTTAGTGCGTGGGCATTACCAGTATGGGAGATCCACTGCTTAACAATGGTAACATTTTTTTTTAATGAGGACCTCTCTACGTCTCTTCAAAGGGGTATTGGAATGCGTCCAATTTTTTGGCAGCCCTTGCAGTCACTGCAAGGGCATTATCACTAAGTGACAAGAAGAAAGCATTTAAAGAACTAAAGCGAGTAGCTAGTGATGAGGCATTAAATAAATATAGAAAATTAAATCAATTATGTAAAAAACAAATCAAGGCAGCAAAGATTGAGGCAGAGAGAATCATTGCCAGAGAAAGTAAAAATAACCCCAAATTATTCTTTTCTACTTATTATCCTGGGGGATACTCGCTTTGCTGCGTCAATCACTGCACACCAGCAACTACTTTGCCGTTTTTCACAATCCACAGTTTATTACACGTCATAAACCGTATTTCCCATACAACTTGTCCACGAGCCCAAGTGGCAGACCGGCCCACTTGGCTCTAATTACAGCCTCCCGCAAGGTAATAAAACAATGTCCATGAAAATGTCCATAACATAAAGAGTATTACCTTTATCGGCTTTCAGCTGCTTTTAGTCCGCCACCACTGTGGCTCCAAGGCTTGACCACACGTGGTCTCCAGCCCCCCACCCCTTAAGGCTTACTGGCATACTACATATATCCAGGCTTAACCTTTCAGGACACTTGTGTGGCACTCCGAGGCTTACTGGCATCCCACACACACACACACACACACAGGGATCCAGGCTTCACCTCCACCGGAGTCCACCAGGCCTCACAGGAGCGGTGTTCCCCACACACACAGGGAACAGCCTCGTGCCTGACACACGGTGCCCACACGGAAGCTCCCAACACATAGGAACTCCTACACACCAGAACACACCCACACAGGAACACACAGGGTTTATATATACTGCAGCACACATGCACACATCCACAGATAGGACCTTAACTGATGTCAGAGTCATGTGTCCACACCCTCTGTGTGCATAAGGACCTGTGTGATGTCACGGTCATGTGATCAGTCAATTAAAGGGGAAGGTACATGGTCATTCAAACACACTGAACCATTAAAGGGATGTCTGCTACATCACATATTCCCCCCCTCTGTTCAAACTTGTGGGGTTGAACACATAATATATAAAACAGTCTATATCCCACAGTTCACACTGAGACCATGCACTTGACCCTTGCGTTGTCCAGCCCCTGGAACATTAAACATTGACATTAGCCCACTCCTTAGGGATCTACCATCTGTCAATGTCATCGACTCCGTCAAGTCACATTTCCGGGTTGTAAACTTGTCAGACTTCCCCCGCTCCCAGCGATCAGTCGTAACCTTGTCAGGTCTCCCCCGCTCCCAGCGGTCAGTCGAAACCCTACCAGGTCTCCCCCGCTCCCAGCGGTCAATACAACAGTGTGACTCCACATAGTTCCGTCCTCTATTGGGTCGATTGTATGGGCCACTTGACCCTGAGTCACTGGAGGTCTCACTACCTCCAAACCCACTCCCAGGACATCTTGAAAGGTCCCTAACCTCAGCTGCTCTGATACTTAGGGAGCCCCTTCTCTGTCTGGTCTCACACTTTCTAGACGGCTGCCATCTTCTGCTGCTCAGATGATGCTGTCTATTCACTCGTAGTCTAGCGAGATTCAGCTTTTCCACCTCTTGCAGGTAGGTCACTCGGTACCCTACCAGCATGCTCATATCTGCAAGACTTTCTTCCGTTCCTACAGCGTAGAACAACACCATGCCGTCTTCATCCGGCATCCAGTCCCGACGATCACGTGGACTGCTTACTTTTAGCACACCAGACTTCTTCACCATCATCTGCATGGCTCGGCCATTTCTCCCAATGAGCTCTCTCACCAGAACATGAGGCACCTGGATGACCTCTTCTCGCAGACTGTGAGCTTTTCTCATCAGCTCCAGTTGTCTAGCGGCTTGCTCCGTCTTCAACCGGAGAAACCGCTTCGTGCGAATACATCGCCAATGTATGTCACTCAGGATCGCCACCCTCTTCACTGTGACTTCAGTCGTGGACAGGACCACCAGCTGTCTAGCCTCTGAGGTCAAGTACACTTTACTGGCTCCCACGGCCTTCTTAAACTCCTCATGCATGAACTCACGGGTGCATTCTTCCCTCAAGTCCTCGGGTACATCTATGAGGCACTTGTACCGAGACGTTTCGGTCTCACCAGTGGTTTCCAGACGATCAACCAGCTCAGGTTTCAGGGACAACTGACTTCCAGCTTCTTCACACTGGATGCTTCCCCTGAGCTGACTCACAGCTACAACTTCACAACTTTTCGTCTTGACCACCTCCACTTCACCTTTATCTTCCAACACCATACTCTTAGCTTTCCTCAGGTCCACCTTCTCATGGTCTAAGGGAGTAAGTGCAACTTGTTTGCCTTTTCCCTTCTCCAGGGAGACTTCGTTCTCCACGTGACACTTTGCTAGACGACCTTTGAGCTCTAAAACTTCTCCTTCCAGCTCAGTTACTCGCCTCTCAGCAGTCCATCTCTGAAGCTCTTCCTGCTTCAACCGCTCTTCCAGCAGCAGAGCTCTCTCAGACCTCTCCATCTCCAATGCACCCACTCGGCTATCAATAGCCAGTCTCTCACGCTTCTCTTGCGTCCACTGGGCTTGTAGCAACTCCTTGAGCTGCTTGATCTCGGCTCCGACATCCACCGAATCCTCCGAGCCCACATCACTCGAGGTGGTATCTGCTTCATATCTCCCATCACCAGCGGTCAACTCCTGGCCCTGGTCTGTGGCTTTTCCGATGAACTCCTCCATCTTCTCTCGCTCAGCTTCCATCTTGCTGACTGTTTCCTTAAGGTACGTCTCCGCCTTCTGGAGAGTATCACAGGACATCTGTAGCTCCTTCACCTGAGCTTCCAGATCTAGGGTCTTTCCCCGGAGATCATCATTCTCCTCACGGATATCTTGCAGAGTGGTCTCAACCACTTGGAGCTCTTGCTCTGCATCCGCCTTACCCTCCTCTAGTTTTTCTTTAACCTTGAGGAGGTCCTCATAATCTCTCCTAATCTGTTTCAGTTCCTCACTGAACCTTTCATGCCTCTTTTCTTCCTCATGGTCGTGAGCAGACACTTCAACTTTTATTGCTTCCTTCAGGGCGGATAGCTCCTGGTCTCGCTGGTACAGAGAGTCCTCCAGCCGCTCCTTCTCCTGCATTAGAGGCTTTACTTGGTCCTGGAACTGCTGCAGCTCCCTCATGAGTTCATCATACTCCTTTTTAGATTTACACAGCTCCTGGTTGAACTGTTCGCGCAGGCGTTCTAGTTCCTGATCACGTCCAGAAACTCCATCCTGCCGCGTCTCCTTCTCAAGCTTCAACTGCAAAACCTCTTCCTTGATTTTGCGGCGGTCCTCCTTAATTGCGTGGAACATCTCCTTCCACTGGACAACTTCCTCGTTGCTTTCCTTTAGACTTCGCTGTAAGTCCTTCACAACCTGGTATACCCTCTGCCGTTCAGACTCCAGACTCCGCTGGTCTGAGGACACGTTCTCCAGGTCCGTCACCTCCTCTTCTGCCTCTGAAGGAGGATCCACACTTGACACAATGGCACACACCATTACATTTTCTTTACTTTCACTTTCAGCAAAGAGTACAGGAGCAACCTTTTTGTGGCCCCTGCGCCGTCTACGACGAGAGGTGGACTCTCTCCCCTCGTCTAGCCCCTCCTGACTGACCTCTCCCTCTACTTCCGTAGTGTCACCGTCAGCTATGGTGTCTGCGTCACTCCCCATGATGTTGTGGACTACCAGGTCACCTCCCACTTTGACTTCACCCCCTTCCACTGGAGCTACCCCGTTATCAACGGTCACCTTGTCATTTTTAGGAGGTACCCACCCACAATCATCAACAATTTCCAGTTTTCTACACTCCACACTCTTGTGAAAATCCGCCCCTTTTTTAGACTCAGCCCCCTTTTTAACAACCACACCTGTAAGGGAATTTTTACACAAAACATCAGCGACAGTCTTAGAACTCAGTTCACAAGATCTCTTACCACCTCCCCGGGCACTCTGGGACAACACGGGCGCCCCCAGAGAGTCCATAGAATGGTCCACTGCCGCCATTCTATACGGTCCCCGCATTCTCCACCACAAGTAAGGCAGCGCTACTTATTATCCTGGGGGATACTCGCTTTGCTGCGTCAATCACTGCACACCAGCAACTACTTTGCCGTTTTTCACAATCCACAGTTTATTACACATCATAAACCGTATTTCCCATACAACATGTCCACGAGCCCAAGTGGCAGACCGGCCCACTTGGCTCTAATTACAGCCTCCCGCAAGGTAATAAAACAATGTCCATGAAAATGTCCATAACATAAAGAGTATTACCTTTATCGGCTTTCAGCTGCTTTTAGTCCGCCACCACTGTGGCTCCAAGGCTTGACCACACGTGGTCTCCAGCCCTCCACCCCTTAAGGCTTACTGGCATACTACATATATCCAGGCTTAACCTTTCAGGACGCTTGTGTGGCACTCCGAGGCTTACTGGCATCCCACACACACACACACAGGGATCCAGGCTTCACCTCCACCGGAGTCCACCAGGCCTCACCAGGCCTCACAGGAGCGGTGTTCCCCACACACACAGGGAACAGCCTCGTGCCTGACACACGGTGCCAACACAGAAGCTCCCAACACATAGGAACTCCTACACACCGGAACACACCCACACAGGAACACACAGGGTTTATATATACTGCAGCACACATGCACACATCCACAGATAGGACCTTAACTGATGTCAGAGTCATGTGTCCACACCCTCTGTGTGCATAAGGACCTGTGTGATGTCACGGTCATGTGACCAGTCAATTAAAGGGGAAGGTACATGGTCATTCAAACACACTGAACCATTAAAGGGATGTCTGCTACATCACAATAAATAGTAAAAAACTAAAAAAATGATAGTGTTGGCCTCCTTAAAAATAGTCTGGGTGAAATGGTGGATGAGGATGAGGAAAAAGCCAATATGCTAAATGATTTTTTTTCAACCGTATTTACACAAGAAAATCGCATGACAGAAAACATGATTAGTGATAACAAAAATTCTCCAGTAAATGTCACTTGCTTAACCCAGCAGGAAGTACGGCGGCGTCTAAAAATCACTAAAGTTGACAAATCCCCGGGCCCGGATGGGATACACCCGCGAGTACTGCAGGAATTAAGTAACGTCATAGATAGACCATTATTTTTAATCTTTAAAGATTCCAGAATAACAGGGTCTGTACCACAGGACTGGCGTATAGCAAATGTGGAGCCAATATTCAAAAAGGGGACAAAAACCGAACTTGGGAATTATAGGCCAGTAAGCTTAACCTCTACTGTGGGTAAAATCCTGGAGGGTTTCCTAAGAGATGCTATGATAGAGTATCTGAAGAAGAATAACCTCATGACCCAATATCAACATGGGTTTACGAGGGACTGTTCCAATCAAACTAATCTGATCAGTTTTTATGAGGAGGCAAGTTCTGGACTGGACCAAGGAAATGCAGTGGATGTTGTGTATATGGACTTTTCAAAAGCTTTTGATACGGTTCCACACAAAAGGTTGATACATAAAATGAGAACAATGGGGATAGGGGAAATATATGTATGTGGGTTAAGAATTGGCTCAGTGACAGGAAACAAAGGGTGGTTATTAATGGAAAACACTCAGACTGGGTCTCAGTTAACAGTGGGGTACCACAGGGGTCAGTATTGGGCCCCCTTCTTTTTAACATATTTATTAATGACCTTGTAGGGGGCATACAGAGTAATATTTCAATATTTGCAGATGACACTAAACTCTGCAGGGTAATCAATACAGAGGAGGACAATTTTATATTACAGGAGGATCTATGTAAACTAGAAGCTTGGGCTGATAAATGGCAAATGAGCTTTAATGGGGATAAATGTAAGGTAATGCACTTGGGCAGAGGAAATAAAATGTATAATTATATGCTTAATTGTAAAACACTGGGCAAAACTGTCACTGAAAAAGACCTGGGTGTATTGGTGGACGACAAGCTCACGTTTAGTGGCCAGTGTCAGGCAGCTGCTGCAAAGGCAAATAAAATAATGGGATGCATTAAAAGAGGCATAGATGCTCATGAGGAGAACATAATTTTACCTCTATACAAGTCATTAGTGCGACCACACTTAGAATACTGTGTACAGTTCTGGTCTCCGGTGTATAAGAAAGACATAGCTGAACTAGAGCGGGTGCAGAGAAGAGCGACCAAGGTTATTAGAGGACTGGGGGGTCTGCAATACCAAGACAGGTTATTACACTTGGGGTTATTAACTGTGGAAAAAAGAAGGCTTAGGGGTGATCTTATTACTATGTACAAGTATATGAGGGGACAGTACAAAGACCTTTCTACTGATCTTTTTACTCTGAGGCCTGAGACGGGGACAAGGGGGCATCTTCTACGTCTGGAGGAAAGAAGGTTTAATCATAATCACAGACGGGGATTCTTTACTGTAAGAGCAGTGAGACTATGGAACTCTCTGCCGCATGATGTTGTAATGAGTGATTCACTATTAAAATTTAAGAAGGGCATAGATGCCTTTCTTGAAAAGTATAATATTACAGGTTATAAATACTAGATTCCTTGATAGGGCGTTGATCCAGGGAACTAGTCTGATTGTCGTATGGAGTCGGGAAGGAATTTTTTTCCCCAATGTGGAGCTTAGTGTTTGCCACATGTTTTTTTTTGCCTTCCTCTGGATCAACAAGTTAGGCTATGGGTTGAACTAGATGGACTTAGTCTTCCTTCAACCTTAAAAACTATGTTACTATGTTACTATGTATGTTACTATAGGAAACCCACTCCTTAATAATGGGAACAGCAAAGCATAGCTGGCTGATGGCCCCCTAACAATAGTAAGGGCCGCCTATGTCATATGACTTAGTTGAAAATCGATCCTGCCACTGTTTTTCATTAGTATCACTAACTTTTCCAGCCATTTTTTAACCCTGTCCCAACTGTTTTAGATGTGTTGCTGCCATCAATTACTAAACAAGTTAATGTAAAAAAAAGAAAAATGTCTAACTTTCAACTTCATGATCTGTGTTTTTTTGTGATTAAAATATGACTATGAGAGATTTCCAAATCATTGCATTCTTGTCTCCTTTACATTTTACACAGCATACTTTTTTGTTTTTTTGCATTTGCGGTTGTTCTTAGGGCAGAATGGCACTGAAGGTTTGGTGATTATAGGTCAGGACAAATTTTGCTTTTCTCCCAAAGATTTTTTTGTGTAGTTAGTAAGGGCATAATACTTATTTTGTAAAAGTACAGTATGTGTGTATGTGTGCATATATGTAGTAAGTTTACTTTTGATACATGTATGTAGTGAGTATACTGTAGGAACTGTGTATATATATATATATATATATATATATATATATATATATATATATATATAGTCATGGCCAAAAGTGTTGGCACCCTTGAAATTGTTCCAGAAAATGAAGCATTTCTCCTAGAAAATTATTGCAATTACACATTTTGTTATACACATGTTTATTTTCTTTGTGTGTATTGGAACAACACAAAAAAACAAGGCAAATTGGACATAATTTTACACAAAACCCCAAAAATGGGCTGCACAAATTTGTTGGTACCCTCAACTTAATATTTGGTTGCACACCCTTTGGAATAAATAACTGCAACCAATTGCTTCCTATATTGCTGGCCACTTCAGAACTCTCCAGCGCTTTGTTTCCATGCATTTCTGGGTGCGTCTTGAATTATGTTTGGGGTCATTGTCCTGCTGGAAGGCCCATGACTTTGGATGCAAACCCAGCTTTCTGATGCCGGGCACTACTTTGGGACCCAAAATCCTTTGGTAATCTTCAGATTTCATGATGCCTTGCCAGAGGCAGCAAAACCTCCCCAAAACATGTTTGAAACTCCACCATATTTGACTATAGGTACTGTGTTCTTTACTTTATAGGCCTCATTCTGTTTTACAGTATACAGTAGAATGATGTGCTTTACCAAAAAACTTTATCTTGGTCTCATCTGTCCACAAGACGCTTTCCCAGAAGGATTTTGGCTTACTCACATACATTTTGGCAAACTGCAGTCTAGCTTTTTTATGTCTCTGTGCCAGCAGTGTGGTCCTTCTGGGTCTCTTTCCATAGCATTTCATTCCATTCAAATGTCAATGGATAGTTCGCGCTGACATTAATCCCCCCTGAGCCTGCGGAACAGCTTGAATTTCTTTGGAACTTGATTGGGGCTGCTTTTCCACCTTCCAGACTATCCTGTGTTGCAACCTTTCATCAATTTTTCTCTGCCATCCACATCCAGGTAGATTACCTACAGTGCCATGGGTTGTAAACCTCTTGATTATGTTGAGCACTGTGGACAAAGGAACATCAAGATCTCTGGAGATAGACTTGTTACTTTGAGATTGTTGATATTTTTCAACAATTTTGGTTCTCAAGTCCTGAAACAGTTCTCTTTTCCTCTTTCTGTTCTCCATGCTTAGTGTGGCACACACAGTGCAAAGATTGAGTCAACTTCACCCCTTTTTATCTAGTTTCACATGTGAGTTTCATATTACCCACACCTGTTACTTGCCACATGTAAGTTTGAACGAGCATCACATGATAGAAAAAAAGTTGTTTACCCACAATTTTGGAAAGGTGCCAACAATTTTGTCCGGCCCATTTTTGGGGTTTTGTGTGAAATTATGTCAAATTTGCCGCTTTTTCTCTGTTTTTTTGTAGTGTTCAAATACACACAAAGGAAATAAACATGTGTATAACAAAATGTGCGTAAGTACAATAATTTTCTGGGAGAAATACTTCCCTTTCTGGAACAATTTCAAAGGTACCAACACTTTTCAGCCATGACTGTATATACAGTGGGGAAAAATAGTATTTAGTCAGCCACCAATTGTGCAAGTTCTCCCACTTAAAAAGATGAGAGAGGCCTGTAATTAACATCATAGGTAGACCTCAACTATGAGACACGAAATGAGAAAACAAATTCTGAAAATTACATTGTCTGATTTGGAAAGAAATTTTATTAAAATTTTGGTGGAAAATAAGTATTTGGTCAATTACAGACAAGCAAGATTTCTGGCTCTCACAGATTTGTAACTTCTTCTTTAAGAGGCTCCTCTGTCCTCCATTCATTACCTGTAGTACTGGCACCTGTTTGAACTTGTTATCAGTATAAAAGACAGCTGTCCACAACCTCAAACAGTCACACTCCAAACTCCACTATGGTGAAGACCAAAGAGTTGTCGAAGGACACCAGAAACAAAATTGTAGCCCTGCACCAGGCTGGGAAGACTGAATCTGCAATAGGCAAGCAGCTCGGTGTGAAGAAATCAACTGTGGGAGCAATAAATAGAAAATGGAAGACATACAAGACCACTGATAATCTCCCTCGATCTGGAGCTCCACACAAGATCTCACCCCGTGGGGTCAAAATGATCTCAAGAACAGTGAGCAAAAATCCCAGAACCACAGGGGGGAACCTAGTGAATGACCTGCAGAGAGCTGGGACCAACGTTACACAGGCTACCATCAGTAACACACTACACCGCCAAGGACTCAGATCCTGCAGTGCCAGATGTGTCCCCTTGCTTAAGCCATTACATGTCCGGGTCTGTCTGAAGATTGCTAGAGAGCATTTGGATGATCCAGAAGAGTACTGGGAGAATGTCATATGGTCAGATGAAACCAAAGTAGGACTGTTTAGTATAAACACAACTCGTCGTGTTTGGAGGAGAAAGAATGCTGAGTTGCATCCAAAGAACACCATACCTACTGTAAAGCATGGGGGTGGCAACATCATTCTTTGGGGCTGTTTCTCTGCCAAGGGACAAGGACGACTGATCCGTGTACATAAAAGAATGAATGGGGCCATGTATAGTGAGATTTTGAGTGCAAACCTCCTTCCATCAGCAAGGGCGTTGAAGATGAAACGTGGCTGGGTCTTTCAGCATGGCAATGATCCCAAGCACACCGCCAGGGCAACAAAGGAATGGCTTCATCAGAAGCATTTCAAGGTCCTGAAGTGGCCTAGCTAGTCTCCAGATCTAACCCCTATAGAAAACCTTTGGAGGGATTTGAAAGTCCGTGTTGCCCAGCGACAGCCCCAAAACATCACTGCTCTAGAGGAGATCTGCATGGAGGAATGAGCCAACATACCAGCAACAGTGTGTGCCAACCTTGTGAGGACTTACAGAAAACATCTGACCTCTGTCATTGCCAACAAAGGATATATAACAAAGTATTGAGATGAACTTTTGTTTGTTTGTGGTGCATTATAAAGCATCACTTGTGACACATATTAAATTCAACACCGTACTTTCACGCTAAGGGATTTTTTTAAATTAGTAAACCTCAATCCTTGGTTCTGCGCGCCCTCTAGTGTCAGACATTAATGTTTTGCAAAAAATTCTAAATGTTATAATTGAGATGATCCAAATCTCTTTAGGAATTTCCTGAGTTTGCCCTAAAGACCAGACATTTTTTTTTGCCTTTCCTTTTTGCATCCCTGCCTTTCAATAGTCATAACTTTTTTATTTTTCCATCGACCTAACTCTATGAGGGATTGTTTTATTCAGGATTGAGGCGTTTTTCACAGTAGCACCATTTAATTTACCATGCAATCTAACAAAAAAAGGGAAAAAAATAGTTGGAAAGGAAAAAACAGCAATTCTTCAATTGTTTTTGAGTTTCATATTTTCTACATTTACGGTGATACCAATTATATTGTTTATTTTTATTATATTTAAAAAAAATATTCAAAAGTTTTATTTGTTTCTTATTTTAAATATTTTTACATTTTTCTGTGTCTCCTCCTAGGGAACTTGAACCTGCGATCACTTGATTTCTGGTACAATAAACTACAATATTTTATTTTATTATTTACCATCATTTAAGCGCTCTCCTCATCTCACAATGTGGGTGTCATGGTTGCGATTGATCACGAAAACTAAGTGCACCCGCCATATAAGAAGCAGGTTCAGCTTCTGAGCCCACTTTAAGCAATCAGTTTCATTATCATCTGGTCTTATAAAGATGTCACCATTGATACCATATGATATTTCACATGCAACAGGTCTAGATTCCAGCACACTGGCTGGAATGTTATAAAATATTTCACTGTTGTCCAGCAGTGAATTAAAAAAAAAATGCCCACAATGCTTATAGGAATTGTACCAAATTATCCTCTATCTATGGCCACATTCCAACTAGACTGTTTCCAGCCTCGTTCAATACATTTGCATTGAGCGAGGATGCACCCATCTAGTTGGAATGTGGCAAGGAGTACGCATATCACATACTTGCGGTCGCATGATCTCCCGGTAATCCCACCGGAGAATCCTTACAGTATGCAGTGCACGCAATGTGAGGATTCACAAGTCTGCAGTCACATAGAGTAACTGCAAACTTGTACCCTAAGGCCGGACAAACCGTTTAGCTGGCAGTATCAGCCTATCTTCAGCTTCCCCAACCGTTATGCCAGTATACAGTATATGCCCCCCCCCCCCTCATTCCTGTTATACGTGGCCCTTATACCCATCCTGGTATAAATGGTCCCCCATCCTGGTATGCATGGCACCCCATCCTGGTATGTTTGGCACCCCCATCCTGGTGTGCATGGCACCCCCATCCTGGTATACATGGCACCCCCAACCTGGTATGCATGGCACCCCCATCCTGGTATGCATGGCACCCCCATCCCCATCCTAATATGCATGGCACCCCCATCCTAGTATACATGGTACTCCCAACCTGGTATGCATGGCCCCCTCATCCTGGTATGCATGGCACCCCCATCCCTGTGCACACAAAAAAAATAACGGATTCTACTCATCTTCCTTCCCTCTGCTCCAGTGCTTCGTCCTGTTCTGCTGCCAGCAGCTGATCTCAGTGTGTGAGCAGCGCATGACGTTACTGCCATGCGCCCTCACACGCTGATATGAGCTGCCGGAATATGGGCGTGGGGAGCAGTGAATATTCACTCTCCTTAATAGCGCGCACAGTGTCAGAACCGCCGCTGGCTTCCTGGAGCTGCTCGGCAATCATGTGTGTCCACTACTGAAGGGAATGAATATTCACTACTCCCCACGCCCATGGGCAGTGAATATTAATTTTCTTTTAACAGCGGGCACAGTGTTGGCTGCAGCAGGCGGCTTCTGCCTCCTGTGCCGCTCCACTGCCACTCCTCCCCCCATCCACAGCCACATTCGCACTATAAGACGCACCCTCCACTTTACTCCTTCCCTGACCAAATACTGAACATGTGAACATAGCCTTATGCTATGTACCACAATACCACAGTATTGCTTTATATCGTGAAAAGCTTGGTCTTCTATGAAACTCACAATAATGGAATTCTCCGCTGCAGGTTTATGAGATTTAGTAACATTTCATCAAGAATGCTAGTACTGTGAAATTAAGAAAATTCACAGTGTATACCCCCTGTGTGCACATATGTCAGACTGGAGTGCCAAGAGCCCACGAGTAACCAACTCCAGGGCCCCACTTTTCAGCTTCATGCAAATGTGACATTATCCTCAATCATAAATGTATATAACAATGAACTGGGTAGATTGTTACATGAATAAGATGCTGCCTTTATCTGTACATAGTGATTCAAGTATATTGTGCAAAGTACTTTTCATATAAGAGGGTGGTGGCCCACGGAAGGATTCTCCTGCACTCCTGTTGGCCAGTCCAAGTCTGGTTAAGTATATCCATTCACTGAATTCTTCATGTATGACAAACCTCTCCTAGTAGAAATTAATAATGCAACATCTAGCCCAGCCCTGTGGACTGTATCAAGTATATACCACACGTTAGGTGACATTGGCGTTGTAGCATTTTGTCTATGTGGTCATGGTACAGAACAGGTGACCCTGGTTGCACTATGTCTGTGTGTCTGGAGATGCTACAGCTCTTCGGGCTTCTGTCCAGTGTTGTCATCAAGCAGTTAAAAATCTGGCTGTAAACATGTTGTAGCTTAATGACACCACCATGACAAGTTTCTGCTCAACACTTTCCCCAGGTCCAGGAAAGGGTGGGTCACATTTAGGGGTTTCCTGAACTTTTTATAGTTTGATTGGCCACACAGACACACGATCATCAGCACCCCAGAGAATCATCTTTTGTAACACCATGGTTCCTACACAACACTGCATTTCATTATGCAAGGTTTCCTTTTATACAGTATTTTTCTTTCATTTATGTATTTTAAAAGGAACCTGACAGCAGGTTTTCAGATCCTGAGCTGGTGTCATCTTTGTAAAGCATCAGACGTCCATAACTTTGTATTATAAGTCCGTGTCTCCATTTTTTTATAGAAATCCATCAGTGAATGTCAATGCACATGAGAATGCAAGTGCATGAGGCTTAGCCCTACACTCACAACTCTCCGGCCTCTCTCCCTCTTTCTCCGCCCGCTGCCAGCCTCCTGTCAGTGACTGACAGGTAACATCTCTGTGACCTGATCCCTCACCAGCAGCGATGTAACTAGAGTCTGATGGCCCCAATGGACCACACAGCCCCATCCTGAATAAATATGTGCACCCTCCTTCCTGGTATATATGTCCCTCATCCTTGCCCCATCCTGGTATATATATTCCCGATCCTGGTAGGAGTCCCTTATCCTAGACCCCATCTTGGTACATGTCCCCCATTCTGCCGCTGTTCTTTAAAGTATAGAAAAAAACAAAGCATTATACTCACCAGGGGCATACATAGAAGTCATGGGGCCCCATAACCAGAAGTATAATGCACTCTACATAGTCTTCTATATAGTATAATGCACAGTTCATAGTCCTCCATACAGTATAATGCACTCTACATAGTCCTCCATATAGTATAAAGCACAGCTCATAGCCCTCCATATAGAATAATGCACAGATCATAGTCATCCATAAAGTATAATGCACAGCCCATAGTCATCCATATAGTATAATGCAAAGCTCATAGTCATCCATAAAGTATAATGTACAGCCCATAGTCATCCATATAGTATAATGCACAGGTCATAGTAATCCATAAATTATAATGCACAGCCCATAGTCATCCATGTAGTATAATACACAGCCCATAGTCATCCATATAGTATAATGCACAGCCAATAGTCATCCGTGGAGTATAATACACAGCTCATAGTAATCCATAAAGTATAATGCACAGTCCATAGCTATCCATGTAGTATAATGCATAGCCCATAGTCATCCATATAGTATAATGCAAAGCTCATAGTCATCCATAAAGTATAATGTACAGCCCATAGTCATCCATATAGTATAATGCACAGGTCATAGTAATCCATAAATTATAATGCACAGCCCATAGTCATCCATGTAGTATAATACACAGCCCATAGTCATCCATATAGTATAATGCACAGCCAATAGCCATCCGTGGAGTATAATACACAGCTCATAGTCATCCATAAAGTATAATGCACAGTCCATAGCTATCCATGTAGTATAATGCACTGCCCATAGTCATCCATAAAGTATAATGCACAGCTCATAGTCATCTATGTAGTATAATGCACAGCCCATAGTCATCCATGTAGTATAATGCAATGCCCATAGTCATCCATAAAGTATAATGCACAACATATAGTAAGCCATAAAGTATAATGCATCTCATAGTCATCCGTAAAGATTAATGCACCCCCCATAATCATCCATAAAGTATAATGCACCTCATAGTCATACATAAAGTATAATGCACAGCCCATAGTCATCCATAAAGTGTAATGCACAGCCCAGTCATCCATAAAGTATAATGCACATCCCTTAGTCATCCATAAAGTATAATGCAGCACCCATAGTCATCTATGTAGTATAATGCAGCGCCCATAGTCATTCATGTAGTAGTATGGCCACTGAATTAAAATAAATAAATATTCATAAATCAAAGTGATTCACGCTAGTCTGGTTGACCAAAGCTAAGAGTGGAATAAAAACGGGGTGGGATGAGTAAAAGTAGAATTAAATCGAATAAAAGAGTTAGATGAAATAAAAACTAATATTTATTAAATAGTTTAAAAAGTAGGATACACTTCAATTAAAACTTCCAGTTCCTTATAGGAAGAGAGTGTCCCTGGGTAAGAACAGTACTGGACATTAGATATGATGTTCGTATTATAAGGGAATTGGTTAATCGGTGTTTCAATGGGTCGCTGTGGATGGCGGTGCCATGGGTGGCTGTGGAAGAGTTCTTGAAGAAATTCGGTTATAAGTCGCCCCTGGTGAAGGAAGTAGAAGAGGAGAGGGATTATCAATGGGGTGTTAAAGTAGGACGTGCAATTTCATCTTGTTTAGGACAATGGAATACCTGTTAAGGAGAGGAGGAAGAAGATGAATAGCACTGGGGCGCTGTTTCTTGGCAGAAAGGATGGTGTGCAGTAGTATGGATACCTGTGATAAAGATAGGAATGCAGTAAGAGGCAAAATAGTGTGTAACTAACTTTTCTTAGAATGATGATTACCTGATAGTAGTAGGTAGGAAGATAACCGGCGGGAGGATACAAATGTCGTATTTCTAGTTCTGGTGTTGGTAGAGTCCAGTGGTATAGACTGGAAGGTAATATCAGAGGGTTAGGTTAGTATAAGATAAATGCTAGGTGTTGGTGAGAACCGAGGAGTACCTGCGGTTTGCTGGCTCCTGTGTTTAAAACAGACCTGGTGCCTGTGTGGCGGTCTGCGTGGCCCAGGTGAGGTGGACAGTCCTGGTGTGGCACTAAATGTGTACAGTGCCTGGAGGGTCCTCCTGGATCTTGACTGCACAGTCTGATTCCAGATGAAGCTGGGGTGGCCACTAGACCTGCGTAAGTATTGTCGCTGCTGTTGAGGTCCGGGTCCCATTGGGTGGAACAGTAGGCAGCGGTTAGGAGAGGTAGTGGTTAGGTGTTCCCGCTGCCTTAGGGCTCATGAGCCTGAGCCTGTGTTGTAGCAGTATGGTAAGCGTGAGGAGCGAGTCTTCAAGCAGTGGTGGTGGAGGAGCGTGCTGCCTCAGGGTTCAGGAGGCTGAGCCTACAGTGCTGGAAGCATGAGGAGCCGGTCCTCACGGCGGTGGAGCGGCAAGGTGTAAGTATAACTTACTTCTTTGTTGTAAGAGATGATGGCGGTTTTGAGAAGGATGCAGCGAGGCGGCGAGTCCCAGCCGGTGACTCACCTCCCTCGTGGAGTCCGGGTGGTGAGTGTGCTCGCGCGTGTTTTTCGTCCAACCAGGCTCCTCACGCTTCCAGCTCTGCAGGTTCAGCCTCATGAACCCTGAGGCAGCACGTTCCTCCACCGCCACTGCTTGAGGACTCGCTCGTATCTGAAGGTTTCCTGTGGTGTCTGGCACCAAAATATTAAAGACATAGAAGGTATGATCAGCTCACCTATCCATGAGTGCGCAGGTTCTCAAATCAAAGGAAAGGCAGTCCTCAAAAGAAGGTAGTAGATCCAGCACTTCAGGTAAAATGAAAAAAATTATTCCAATAGTGTTCCATCAATAAAACATAGGAAATCCACATCCTCAAATGGAGAAACATATCATCCGAGGAAAAAAGTCCCAAGAAGATTTATATTTATATTATATTTTGTCTGAGCTTCATTCCCACATTAGGTTATGAATAAGAAGTATCACTTCGAAACGCGTCAACCAGGACTTTGAATAATAATCTTCTTGGGACTTTTTTCGGACCACCAAAATATTAGCAGCAGATCCTTTAAGATTCTTTTACAGGAATTGACCATCAACACTAAAGAATCACCGATCTGCAACTTGTTTACTGAATAGTGGTCACTTAATAGCCTCTTTACATTGGTAGACCGCTCTTCAGATGCTCAGTGAACGATCTGTAATAGACCGTGCAGTGCATATTGGCTGCTATTGATCTCGGCAGCAAGCACAGGTCCTGTTTACACAGGATGATGTGCTGCTGAAAACAATGATCTTTTTTGATCATTTCACCAGATGATCAAGTTTTTTGCTCGTTCATCAGGTGATTGACAGCCTGTTTATGGTGAAACTTCTAGGAATGCTCGGTCATGATAATTTTGCAGTGTAAATGGACCCTTAGCCATGAGACAAGACCTCCGCGGAGAAGACTTCTTTTTCCAGTACATTCCACAGATTCTTAATCGGATTGATATCTTTGGAATTTGGGTCTAAGTCATGACTTGTTCTTCAAAAAAATCCTGAACATGTTTTTGCAGCATGGCAGAGCCATTATCCTGCTGGGAGAGGTCACTGCTATTAGGGAATGCCATTCCCATGAAGGCATGGACTTGGTCAGCAGCAATGTTTAGATAGGTGCGATGCATTAAAGCCATATCCATATGAAGGCCATGACCCAAGGCTTCCCAACAGAATATGGCCCACGTCTTCACACTGACATCACCATAGTTTATCCTGATGCCATCTCATACACATCCGGATGTGCCCATGATGTAAATAAAAATGTAATTTAAGAGACCAGGTCACCTACCTCCATTGCTTCATTGTCCAGTTCTGAGTTTCCTGGTGGTGGACAGAGGTCAGCCTGGCAACCATGAGTGGCCTGTGGCTACGTAGCCATATATACAGAAAGTGGTGATGCTATGTGAGCTCGGACACCCTTCAACCGCAGCTAGCATTCCCTTTTTCAGCAATTTGTGCTAATGTAGCTCTCCTGTGAGATCAGATCAGTCAGGCTGGTCTTCACTCTTTCCTGTGGCCGAATGTCATTCTTTGGATGACTTATGACAAGTACTAACCCCTGTGTACCATGAACACCCCACAAGACCTGCCATTTAGATGATGCCCTCCCCCAGTTGGCTGGTCATCTCAATTTTGCCTTTTTCAAGGTTGCTGAAATTACCGTATATTCCGGCGTATAAGACGACTTTTGAAGACTGAAAAATCTTCTGTCTAGTCTGGGGTCGTCTTATACGCCGGTAATGTTTTTGAACTTTCAGAAATTGACATGCGGGGATACTCTGGGGGTGTTAATAAGCTGCCGTGGCCGTATCCCTGCCATGTGGGAGTTAATGTAAGGTGGAGGGAGTTAAAATACGGCGGCGGTAGGTCCAGACAGTCAGCGCTTCTGTGCTGAAACGGACACATCGCTGCGCTGTGTCTTCTCAGGCCTGGGACACAGCGCAGCGTATTCCCAGCAGCGGAGACAGACAGAACCTAGCGAACTTTTCTGACACATCGCAGTGTCTTCCCAGCTCCGGACACAGCGCAGGGCTTCTGTGCCGACAGCTTTCACTTGTCACAGAAGCGCTGCGCTGTGTCCGGAGCTGGGAAGTTTTAAACAATCACACAGCCCCATACTGCTTCCCCGCAGCCTCCCACCCCGATCCTCCGCTCCCCTCGCCACCTCCCATCCCGATCGTAAGTTAGGACCGGGCGGGGAGCGCAGCACCAAGGAGCGGGGAGCGAAGGACCCGGGCGGGGAAGCCGGCAGTGAAAAGACTTCACCGCCGGCTTTCCCGTTCTGTGCTGCGCTTTCCCGCCGGTTATTTCAAATGAACAGCTGAGGTATCAGGTGATGCCGATCAGCTGTTCATTTGAAGTCGCCGCGGTGCCCTCAGAGGGTTCATGTGAGTTCATGCTTGACTTCATTGCATGAACTCACATGAACTTTCCCACGGTCTCACAGGTCAGCCTCACCTCCCAGACCCGTCATGATTGGTGTGTGCGGGTGTCTGTGCGTGTGTCTGCGAGTGTGTGTGGGGTGTCTGTGCGATGTCTGCGGGTGTGTGCGGTGTCTGTGAGATGTCTGCGAGTGTGTGCGGGTGTGCGCGGTGTCTGTGCGATGTCTAGGGGTGTGTGCGGTGTCTGTGCGATGTGTGCGGTGTCTGTGCGATGTCTGCGGGTGTGCGCGGTGTCTGTGTGATGTGTGCGGGTGTGTGCGTGCAGGCAGACATAGGCCGATGTGACACTACTACTCCCATCGGCCTATGTCTGTCCCCCGTCCACTCCTGCCAGCAGGATCAGCTCGATGGGAGCAGTAGTTCCCATCAGCCTGATCCTGCTATATAAATTGCCCTACTGTGTCCCCAATAAATGTTAAATACATGTCATTGGTGGCCAGTGGTTACCTACAATAAATTAGTTCATACATTCATTACCTGTCCCCGCCGATCGCCACCTAAAATAAAGTAAAAAATAAAAATCTACACCTATACTCACCTAGACACCTAATTCCCCGAAGCCATCGATCTCCTGTAATAAAATATAAAATAATAAACCACAACCTTATCCTTACCCCTCCGTAGTAGTCCACGAGTGTCCCACGAAGATCTCCAGTTCAGAGCAGCCACATAGAATGTGACCGCTCTGAACCGCTGCCGCCGCTAGAATGACGGGGCCGTAAAGCAGCCCCGTCATTGCATAAGCGGGTTCGCCGGAGTTCAGGCAGCGCTGCTCCGGTTAGCTGCTTTACGGCCCTGCTGTATCGTGAGAAATTCCCACGGTACAGCAGTGCCGTAAAGGAGGTCTCCGGAGCTGCGCTGACTGAATGCACTCCGGTGACCTCAGTCAGTGGCTCCCGCTGCCGGGAGCGGACGTGTTCCCGGCAGTGTGAGCTTACAGCAGCCATGCACAGCTGTCACCATCTCCAGATGTGACAGCTGTGCATGGGAGATCAGCGCAGGAACGTGGACAGGTAACTATTTTTTTTTTAGTAAACTAAGAATTAAATAAAATGGTGTGGTTTATTTCAAATAAATTATTTTTTTCTTGGTGTAGTGTGTGTTTTTTCTTTTTAACACTTTGTAGGTTAGTAATGGGGGTGTCTTATAGACGCCCATCATTACTAACCTGGGCTTCATGGCAGCTGGCGCTGACATGAACCCCAGCCCTATTACCCTCTGCCACCGCACCAGGGCAGCGTGGAAGAGCGAGGATAAGTGCCAGAATTGGCGCATCCTATGGATGCGCCATTTCTGGGGCGGCTGACGGCTGGTGTTTCTAGCCTGGGAGGGGGCCAATATTCATGGCACCCTTCCTGGGCTATTAATATCAGCCCCCAGCTGTCTGCCTAGCCTTTGCTAGCTATTAAAATAGGGGGGACCCCACGTCATTTCTTTGGGGGTCCCCCATTTTAATAGCTAGTAAAGGCTATGTATTCAGCTGGGGGCTGATATTAGTAGTCTGGGAAGCTCCGTGGGTATTACCCCCTTCCCAGGCTTCAAACATCTGCCCCAGCTGTCTGCTTAACCTCCGCTAGAGACTAAAATTAAGGGGAACCCCACGCCAATTTTTTTAAAAATAAATCCTTTATTTTAACACTAAATGACAAGTACAGTAATCAACACTGTCACTGTACTTCATATATATGTGACTGACATATTTCTATCTATCTAATCTATGTGTGAAGCTCTATTCTTTCTGTTGTAAATTGTCAGGTACCGGTGTATGCCGCTGATGAAAATGGATGATAGTAATGTTGTTGTTGTATGCCTTATGTTTATGAGTGACAGTTTTCCTGCTATATACCTGCATGTCATAAGAATTTAAATTAAAAAAGGACCATGTTAAATTCAAATCTGTTTTTTTAAAATTTTTACCGGTGTTTGGTATGCGTTGGAAAAGGGGTAGTCTTATACGGTGAATATATCCTAAACTCTATATTTTAACAGGAAAGTAGGGGGGTCGTCTTATACGCCGGAATATACGGTATTACGCTTATTGTTCCTGCCTACAACGCTTCAATTTTGAACAACTGACTAGTCACTAGTGGCTGTTATATTCCACCCATTGACAGGTTGTGGAAATACTACTATTTACTAAATACATACAGTGAAGGAAATAAGTATTTGATCCCTTGCTGTTTTTGTAAGTTTGCCCACTGACAAAGACATGAACAGTCTATAATTTTAAGGGTAGGTTAATTTTAACATTGAGAGATAGAATATCCCAAAACAAAATCAAGAAAATCACATTGTATAAATTAGATAAATTTATTTGCATTTTGCAGTGAGAAATAAGTATTTTATCCCTCTGGCAAACAACACTTAATACTTGATGGCAAAACCCTTGTTGGCAAGCACAGCAGTCAGACGTTTTTTGTAGTTGATGATGAGTGTTGCGCACATGTCAGGAGGAATTTTGGTCCTCTCCTCTTTGCAGATCATCTCTAAATCATTAAGATTTTGAGGCTGTCGCTTGGCAACTCGGAGCTTCAACTCCCTCCATAAGTTTTCTTTGGGATTAAGGTCTGGAGACTGGCTAGGCCACTCCATGACCTTACTGTGCTTCTTTTTGAGCCACTCCTTTGTTGCCTTGGCTGTATGTTTTGGGTCATTGTCTTGCTGGAAGACCCATCCACAACCCATTTTTAATGTCCTGGCGGAGGGAAGGAGGTTGTCTCTCAGGATTTTACATGGGTCCATACATTCTCTTATTGATGCGGTGAAGTAGTCCTGTGCCCTTAGCAGAGAAACACCCCCAAAACATAATGTTTCCACCACCATGCTTGACAGTGGGGATGGTGTTCTTTGGGTCATAGGCATCATTTCTCTTCCTCCAAACACGGCGAGTTGAGTTAATGCCAAAGAGCTCAATTTTTGTCTCATTTGACCACAGCACATTCTCCCAATAACTCACAGAATCATCCAGGTGTTCATTGGCAAACTTCAGACAGACCTGCACATGTGCCTTCTTGAGCAGGGGGACCTTGCGGGCACTGCAGGATTTTAAACCTTTAAGGCGTAATGTGCTACCAATCGTTTTCTTGGGGACTGTGGTCACAGCTGCCTTGAGATCATTAACAAGCTCCCCCCGTGTAGTTTTAGGCTGATCTCTCACCTTCCTCATGATCAAGGATACCCCACGAGGTGAGATTTTGCTTGATGCCCCAGATCGATGTCGATTTACAGTCATTTTGTATTTCTTCCATTTTCTTACTATTGCACCAACAGTTGTCTCCTTTTCACCCAGCGTCTTACTTATGGTTTTGTAGCCCATTCCTGCTTTGTGCTGGTCTATGATCATTTCCCTGACCTCCTTAGAAAGCTCTTTGATC
Source organism: Phyllobates terribilis (assembly GCF_046119375.1). Lineage (NCBI taxonomy): Eukaryota > Metazoa > Chordata > Amphibia > Anura > Dendrobatidae > Phyllobates > Phyllobates terribilis. The sequence goes on from NW_027362762.1 coordinate 107,086,400, forward strand.
TTGCCCATGTTGTAGAGGTTAGAGTCTGACTGATTAATTGAGTCTGTGGACAGGAGTCTTTTATACAGGTGACTATGTAAGACAGCTGCCTTTAATGCAGGTAACGAGTTGATTAGGAGCGTCTAACTGGTCTGTAGGAGCCAGAACTCATAATGGTTTGTAGGGGATCAAATACTTATTTCTCACTGCAAAATGCAAATAAATTTATCACATTTATACAATGATTTTCTTGATTTTTTTTGGATATTCTCTCAATGTTAAAATTAACCTACCCTTAAAATTATAGACTGTTCAAGTCTTTGTCAGTGGGAAAACTTACAAAAAAAACAAGGGATCAAATAATTATTTCTTTCACTGTAACTGATAGTAGAGAAAAATCTAAATACAAGCACAAATAAAAGGGAGAAAATTATTTCGAATTACCTGGATTTCTGCATTAAAGGGAGTCTGTCAGCAGGTTTTTGCTATGTAATCTGACAGCAGCATTATGTAGAGTCAGAGACCCTGATTCCAGCGATGTGTCACTTGGTTTAATGGGTTCAGCAGTTGTGATAGAATCACTATTTTCTCTGCTGCAGATCTAGCGGTTCTCTCAATGTTGAGCTGTGTATAACCCCGCCTACACACCTGATTTGGAGCTTTCTGTGTACACTGTATATTAATAGAAATTTGCTCCTCAGTACATGGGGCATGGTTGGACCAGGACGCACGAGACACCTAGTCCTGTAGTGATAATCTCCTGCTGATAAAACACTGAATTTCTGAAACAAAAACACACAGCCCAGTAAGTGACACATTGCTGGAATCAGGGTCTCTGCCCCTACATCACGATGCTTTCAGAATACATTGCAAAAACCTGCCAACAGATTCCTATTAAATACTAATACAATGTAGTCTCACAAAAATCGCAAATAATGAAAAAAGATAGGTGAACCTCTGTGTTATTGACTTCTCCAAGAGCTAAGTGGCAAAATGTCTTTCAATTAGGGAGATGAGATTGAAAGTGTGGTTTCTCATGTGCTTTGTCCATTAAATAAAGGAACACAAAGCCTGGTTATTGACAAATAATTTCTTCACAACAAAAATTGGTAATTGTGAACCATGCCTCGAGGCAAATAACTTTCAGAAGACCTCAGAAGTGGTGTCATAGAGATGCATGAAACTGTAAAAGGTTACAGAAGCATTGCTGCAGACCTGGATGTACATCAATCCATGGATAGGCAATTGTGCATGGTTGGCTGCATGCCAAAAATGTTGTAAGACTAAGTAGAACCTTACCAGAATAACGAATGGGGGATGTGGACCAGGATAGGTGGACAGGAGAAGCCTCGACGCGCGTTTGGCGGCGTGTAGTGCGGCTTTTTCGAAAGGTAATCGAATGCAACCTTTTTTGGCAACGCCTGGTGACTTCAGTACAGTATCGTCCCTACCAGAGTTCCGCTACCTGCACTGCACTTTTCTGCAAATGTAGCATCGTGGGGCTGCGGTTTCAGGGAGGCTGGCCTGTGTTTCTCTACTGTCATTTTTTAACCACTATTCTTGTTATGTGTAATTTATGAAATTTGTGTAATAAAAGATATTTTCTATGTACCAATCAACTCCAGTTTTTCTCTTTGTCTTCTAGTGGTCTGAAATTATCCTGTCGGATCTCAGGGTAACCACTTTTCTCAGCAGGTAAAGTTTTGATGCAAGCTCCATGCTTGAACTACAGTCTGTTATATGTAGAAAGGCTGGAGAGTAAAGCAACACATCAAGACAACATAAAGCTTTATTCACCTGTGCAACGTTTCACCTCAAAATGAGTTGTTCTGAGCAGATCCAATTCCAACCATAAATGTTACTTATTGCTTGTAAGTAAGAACAAGTGCGTCTTGTCTGATCCTAAAGCATTGTCGTGTCTGTAAAGTGCACAGGATGGTAGCCATGTGCTAGCTGCGGCTCCTCCATGCCCTGACACATTACAAGAAAATCGTGTCCTAGTCCATATGTGTTGTGCCGTGTATGGTGCATTACACTCACTTGTAGGGTGGAGGCCTTCGCTGTCTTCACGCCCTCAGTTCCAGGACTAGCCGTACACAAATCAGGGGAGACACTTTATTTTTTAACAAGTTCAACTTTACTGGACAGTTCTAGTACATCAGTCTTCAACATGCAGTATCGGGCACAGCACCCTCTTAGTCTTGTTCCATCAGCACAGTACATTTCTTACGTTCAGCTTGGACTATCCCTACTTTAACAGATCCTGTTAGACCCAGGGATTTCCCGTCCGTCACCGCAGTATTCCCGAAATACGATATGTTTCCATCACGCGGTTCCACGTCCATCTTCCTCTTTACGGAACGGGTTTAGGTGCTCTCCATAGCACCTGTATCGAGCCGTAGGCTCTGGACATTTCAGGAATTCCGCAGGGAGTTTTGTACGACCTCATACCCCCAGAACGTTTTATCCACACTGTGCTTCCAGCCCACTGCACCTTGAACTTCACCTTGTCTCCAACTGAACACACTAACTACACTCCTGAATCAGGAAGTGATTCCCCTTTTTGTCACCATTAGCACCCCTCCCTCCCCAATGTGGGCTAGTTCCAAGTATTAACTACTTCCTATCCTATGTACTAACTTAAATCCTTTCCTATATACTATACTGAGCTGAGTGTCCCTGAGTTACCTTAGGCATTACCTTTGCAGTACCCACACATCAGCATCAGTACCTATAACATTAGGCATTATCTAAATTATATTCCTAAAAACACATGGCACAGTTCACATGGCACAATAAAACGCAGTAAAAACACACAACACTATTCCCATGATGCAAAGGCTGTATTCAAGGGAAGGGACAGGGCAGTCCACACCCTTACATGTCAGGACCCAACTGCAATAGAACATGTGCATAACTCTCTAGTGTCCATTTCTATACATGTATATATATTAAAGGTGCAATAACTGTAATAAAATGGTGTATGACCGTCCACATGCAAACATAATGTAGCAGAACATAACAAAGCAACTTTGCTGGCAAAATATACATCAAGGATCTGGAAAGCGGGGTAGTCTTCTTCTTCATTCAGATTTTTTTTTCTATCAAAATATTTGTCATTTGTTGTTATTCATTTTAGAAACATGTGGATTAAATCTTATGTGTTTACACCAATTATCTTTTTCTTATTTTTTTTACATTTTTTTTTTATTTTTTACAATAAACAGCAACTGCGAAAATCATAAAATTTGTGATGTGAGTTAACAAAATATAGAATTCCCTCCTAGATGGGTCTCACTATATACAGGACAATATCTCCCTCTACTGGAGAAACTGAGGCTAAACACTGAGGCCACCACTGCAGCTGTTACATGTCACATTGTTAAAAGAAAATAAAGATTTTAGTACCGTGTTAGCCAGATGAAAAAAGATTGAATGTTCTCAGTGGGAGAAATAAAATAATAATCTTGTAGTTATGATACCTTTAATGGCTAACAAAAATAAAATTAGTGATGCTACGAAGCAAGCTTTCGAGACTACTTAGGCCTCTTCATCAGCCATTGTATAACATACTTTATTATACCATGCCTGATGAAGAGACCTAAGAAGTCTCGAAAGCTTGCTTCGTAGCATCACTAATTTTATTATTGTTAGTCATTAAAAGGTATCATAACTACAAGATTATTATTATTAGCTTATTATTATATTAGCATTATTATAACTACAAGATCATTATCTTATTATTATAACTACAAGATCATTATCTTATTATTATAACTACAAGATCACTATCTTATTATTATTATTATTATTATTATTATAACAAGATCATTATCTTATTATTATTCAAACTGCAAGATTATTATTTTGTTTCTCCCACTGAGAACAATCAATCGCATGACACATTGTTACATGTCGAGATAAACATTACAGCTGGATCTTGAAGAGCAGCGCCCTTTGGGGGACCTGGAAAGTGATAGCAGGGGAGCAGAGGGGGGTACGGTGAGTGTTACTTAGATTGATATTTTATTGCTTTTGGTAAAAAATTAAAAAATGTTGCATTTCCCCTTCAAAATTGCTAACATGCTTTATGTATGCAATACATGTTAATATACAGTACAGACCAAAAGTTTGGACACACCTTCTCATTTAGGCTGCGTGCCCACGTTGCGTATTACAAGCGTATATGCTGTGGAATTTCCGCAGCGTAAATGCTTGTAAAACGCATGTATATCCGCACCCCATGGTCCCCAATGGCATTCCGCAATGTCAATGCCCATGCTGCGGATTTTTCCGCAGCGTATATGCTGCGGTCAAAAATCCGCAGCATGTTCATTAACTTTGCGTTTCCGCATGCGGAATCAATGTGCGGATGGTACCCAAGTCTGGAGGAGAGGAGACTCTCCTCCAGACCTGGGTACCAAAGAACCTGTAAAAAAAAGAATAAAATAAAGTTTATACTTATCTTCTGATGTTTTCCCTCCGTCGCGCTGTTGCGTGAAGGACCTGCCATGTCATTGAGTCATGTGACCCATCACATGACTCAATGACGTCACCGCAGGTCCTGCACACCACAGCGTGAGCCGCTCAAGACTCCGGACGGGGCAGAGAATGCATCGGAAGGTGAGTATAAACTTTACTTTTTATTTTTTACCATTCTGATTCTTTTTTTTTTAACTATTACTTGGTCACACTATATAAATCCATGCCGGTTGCATGGATTTATATAGTGTGAACAAGTTGTCAAGCACTTTTCCAAGTGATGCTTAAATCACTTGGAGAAGTGCTTGATAACCCGCATGCGGAAATGCATGCAAAGACGCTGCAAAGACGCCTCACAAACGCTTCTACCTGGCGGGAAAACCGCATGTAAAATCCGCATGCGATTTTCCCGCCAGGGAGAAGCGTAAAAAATATGCTTCCGTTCCGCAACGTGGGCACTTAGCCTTAAAGATTTTTCTGTATTTTCATGACTTTGAAAATTGTACATTCACACTGAAGGCATCAAAACTATGAATTACCACATGTGGAATTATATACTTAACAAAAAAGTGTGAAATAACTGAAAATATGTCTTATATTCTAGGTTCTTCAAAGTAGCTACTTTTGGCTTTGATGACTGCTTTGCACACTCTTGGCATTCTCTTGATGAGCTTCAAGAGGTAGTCACCGGAAATGGTTTTCACTTCACAGGTGTGCCCTGTCAGGTTTAATAAGTGGGATTTCTTGCCTTATAAATGGGGTTGGGACCATCAGTTGTATTGTGCAGAAGTCTGGTGGATACACAGCTGATAGTCCTACTGAATAGACTGTTAGAATTTGTATTATGGCAAGAAAAAAGCAGCTAAGTAAAGAAAAACGAGTGGCCATCATTACTTTAAGAAATGAAGGTCAGTCAGTGCGAAAAACTGGGAGAACTTTGAAAGTGTCCGCAAGTGCAGTTGCAAAAACCATCAAGCGCTACAAAGAAACTGGCTCACATGAGGACAGCCCCAGGAAAGGAAGCCCAAGAGTCACCTCTGCTTCTGAGGATAAATTTTTCCGAGTCACCAGCCTCAGAAATCGCAGGTTAACAGCAGCTCAGATTAAAGACCAGGTCAATGCCACACAGAGTTCTAGCAGCAGACACATCTCTACAACAACTGTTAAGAGGAGACTTTGTGCAGCAGGCCTTCATGGTAAAATAGCTGCTAGGAAACCACTGCTAAGGACAGGCAACAAGCAGAAGAGACTTGTTTGGACTAAATAACACAAGGAATGGACATTAGACCAGTGGAAATCTGTGCTTTGGTCTGATGAGTCCAAATTTGAGATCTTTGGTTCCAACCACCGTGTCTTTGTGCGACGCAGAAAAGGTGAACGGATGGACTCTACATGCCTGGTTCCCACCGTGAAGCATGTAGGAGGAGGTGTGATGGTCTGGGGGTGCTTTGCTGGTGACACTGTTGGGGATTTATTCAAAATTGAAGGCATACTGAACCAGCATGGCTACCACAGCATCTTGCAGCGGCATGCTATTCCATCCGGTTTGCGTTTAGTTGGACCATCATTTATTTTTCAACAGGACAATGACCCCAAACACTGACCTTCAGGCTGTGTAAAGGCTATTTGACCAAGAAGGAGAGTGATGGGGTGCTACGCCAGATGACCTGGCCTCCACAGTCACCAGACCTGAACCCAATCGAGATGGTTTGGGGTGAGCTGGACCGCAGAGTGAAGGCAAAAGGGCCAACAAGTGCTAAGCATCTCTGGGAACTCCTTCAAGATTGTTGGAAGACCATTTCCGGTGACTACCTCTTGAAGCTCATCAAGAGAATGGCAAGAATGTGCAAAGCAGTCATCAAAGCAAAAGGTGGCTACTTTGAAGAACCTAGAATATAAGACATATTTTCAGTTGTTTCACACTTTTTTGTTAAGTATATAATTCCACATGTGTTAATTATTACTATTATTATTATTAAATATTTATATAGCGCCATTAGGTTCCATGGCGCTTTACAAGTGTAGGGGCAGATGGGGACACGAACATGAAACATCAGACGAGGCGCACTGGTACAGTAGGGCAGGGGGTCCTGTTCACAAGGGCTCACAGTCTATAGGGTGTGGGGAGACAGGAGGAAGGGGAGAGGAGAGAGTGAGATGGTGTAGCGGATGGGTCTCAGTGTGGGCTGTAGGCCTGAAGGAAGAGGTGGGTCTTTAGGTTTTTCTTGAAGGTTCCCAGGGTAGGGGAGTGTCGGATATGATGGGGGAGAGAGTTCCAGAGTATGGCGGATGCACGAGAGAAGTCTTGTAGGCGGTTGTGGGAGGAGGAAATGAGAGGGGAGAAGAGAAGTTCTTGAGAGGAGCGAAGATCGCGCGGGGGGACATATCTGGAAACCAGGTTGGAGATGTAGGGATGGGACAGGTTTATGTATGGCCTTGTATGTTAGGGTTAGGGTTTTGAACCATGATCTCAGGGCAATGGGGAGCCAGTGAAGGGCTTGGCAGAGGGGGGAGGCGGGGGTGAAACGGAGAGATAGGTGGATGAGTCGGGCAGCAGAATTGAGGATGGTGCGGAGAGGTGCGAGGGAGCAAGCGGAGAGGCCAGTGAGCAGGGGGTTGCAGTAGTCGAGACGGGAGATGATGAGGGCGTGGATAAGCGTTTTTGCCGAGTCCTGGTCAAGGAACGAGCGGATTCGGGCAATGTTCCTCAGTTGGAGTCGGCAGGCGGTGGCGAGGGCTTCGATGTGGGGCTTGAAGGAGAGGGAGGAGTCGAGGATTACCCCGAGGCACTTGGCGTGGGAGACGGGTGAGAGGGTGCAGTCGTTGATTGTGATGGATAAGTTGTGGAGCTGGGGAGAGCGGTTGGGGGGGAAGACGATTATCTCGGTCTTGTCCATGTTGAGCTTGAGGAATCGGGCGGAGAAGAAGGATGAGATGGCGGATAGGCATTGGGGAATTTTGGATAGTAGGGCGGAAATGTCGGGGCCAGACAGGTAGAGCTGGGTGTCGTCAGCGTAGAGGTGGTATTGGAGGCCGTGGGATTCGATGAGTTTCCCCAGGCCGAGGGTGTATGCGGAGAAGAGTAGTGGTCCCAGGACTGAGCCTTGGGGAACTCCAACAGAAAGGGGTTGGGGCGAGGATGAGGTGTGGGAGTGGGTGACGCTGAAAGTCCGGTCCGTTAGGTAGGAGGAGATCCATGAGAAGGCTAGGTCAGTGATGCCAAGGGATTCTAGGATGTGGAGTAGGAGGGGGTGGTCGACTGTGTCGAAGGCGGCGGAGAGGTCGAGAAGAAGGAGGACGGAGTAGTGTCGCTTGCTCTTGGCGGTCAGCTCGGCATGAACGTGCTGTTCAAGTAATTTTGAGGCAAAAGGGAGGAGAGATATCGGGCGGTAGTTGGAGACTATTGCAGGGTCAAGGGAGGGTTTTTTGAGGATGGGTGTGATTGTGGCATGCTTGAAGGATGATGGGAAAGTGCCGGATTTAAGTGATAGGTTGAAAAGATGGGTTAGGGCGGGGATGAGGACAGTGGTGAGGTTAGGGATGAGGTGGGAGGGGAGGGGGTCGAGGGCACAGGTGGTGAGGTGTGAGTGAGCTAGCAGAGAGGAGAGGAGGTCTTCTGTCATGGGGGAGAAACTACATTTGGGTGAGGGGGGTTGGGCGGTGGGGGTGGGGGGCCGAGCGGCTTGTAGATCGAAGCTTTGTCTGACTTTGTCAATCTTGTCCTTGAAGAAGGTGGCGAAGTCGTCGGCTGAGATGAGGGGCGAGGGGGGGTGCAGGGGGACGGAGAAGAGAGTTGAAGGTACTGAAAAGTTCCTTGGGGTTGCGGGATAGGGCGGTTATTAGGGAAGAGAAGTAGTCTTGTTTTGCATTCGTGAGAGCAGTCTTGAAGGCGGTGAGGGACTGTTTGAACAGGGTGAGGTGTTCAGCGGAGTGGGATTTCTTCCATTTCCGCTCAGCCACTCTAGACGTCTGCCGAAGTTTTTTCGTGAGGGGCGTTAGCCAGGGTTGTCTGTGTGCATGGGTTGTGACGTACGAGAGCTGGGCAGCTTGGTCGAGGACTGTGGTGAGGGTGGTGTTGTAGAGGGTGGCGGCGGCGTCGGTGTACTGAGAAGAAGCTAGGCCGGAGAGAGGGAGGAGGGACTCAGAGAGTGTGTGGAAGTCGATGAGTTTGAGGTTTCTACGGGTGTGGGGGAGTGTGCGGGGAGGGGCGATCAGAGAGGGGGGGGGAGAAGGTCAGTAGGTTGTGGTCAGATAGTGGGAGAGGTGAGTTTTCGAGGTCAGCGAGGGAACAGAGGCGGGTGAAGACAAGGTCCAGTGTGTGACCGTCGGTGTGTGTGGTGGATGAGGTCCATTGGGAGATACCGAGGGAGGAGGTTAGGGATAGGAGTCTAGAGGCGGCGGTGCAGGGGGTGTCAACGGGTATATTTAAGTCACCCATGATGATGGTGGGGATGTCAGAGGAGAGGAGGTGGAGGAGCCAGGTTGTGAAGTGGTCAAAGAAAGAGGAGGGGGATCCTGGGGGACGGTAGATAACTGCCAGTTGGAGGTTGCAAGGGGAGAAGATGTGCACGGAATGTGCCTCGAAGGAGGGGAGGGGGTAGGAGGGGGGCGGCGTAATCGGGATGAAGGAGCACGTGTTGGCCAGGAGTAGGCCGACGCCTCCACCGCGGGTGTTGTTGGGGCGGGGGGTGTGGGAAAATGTAAGTCCACCATAGGAGAGGGCGGCCGGGGAGGTTGTGTCAGAGGGGATGAGCCAGGTTTCCGTGATGCTGAGGAAGGAGAGTTTTTTGGAGATGAAGAGGTCGTGGATGTATGGAAGTTTATTGCAGATCGAGCGGGCGTTCCAGAGGGCGCCCGGAAGGGAGACTGGGGAAGCAGGGGCGGGAGGGATGGGTCTGAGGTTGTTGAGGTGACGGGGGTTGGTTATATGTCGTGGGAGTGGGGGGGTGGTGTGATGGGGTGGGCCAGGATTAGGGGAGATGTCACCTGCAATTAGGAGGAGCAGGGAGAGGGTGAGAAGGTGCGGGCAGGAGAGCTTGCGTGGCGGGCGTGTTTGTTTGGAGATGGAGGGTTGAAAGTGGAGGAACAGTTCAGAGGAAAGGGTGAGGTGAGTAGGTAGGATGGAGGGAGAGATGAGCATTTCATTACTGGGAGGAGTGATGAGTGGGGGTAGTAGGAAGTGGAGAAGGATGGGAGTGAGGGTGAGAAGAAGCGGGAACATTGCGGGGGTGAGTAGTGGGCGAGAGGTGACAGGGGTAGGAGGCAGCCCGGGAGCGATGTAGGTGGGGTGAGTCCTAGTGGGGGACAGGTGGCCGCATGTGAGGTGCTGCTGGGAGATAGGATGCGATCAGGGATGGGGAGCAGTTCAAGGATGAGTTGTAGTCCGGGGGAGAGGTACAAACAGCTGGGGTAGAGATGAAGGTGAAGTAGCCGGGGGGAGATGCAGCAGCCGGTGGATGAGGTGATGGAGCCTGGATGAGAGGGTGCGGCTGGGGATAGGATGATACGGCAGGGATGGGGTGATGCGGCAGGGATGAGATGAAGCAGCCGGAGATGAGGTGATGCAGCAGGGATGAGATGAAGCAGCCAGAGATGAGGTGATGCAGTAGGGGTGAGATGATGCAGTCAGAGATGAGGTGATGTAGCCGGGGTGAGGTGATGTAGCCGAGATGAGAGGAGGCAGTCGAGGATGAAGTGAAGCAGCCGATGATGGGAAGATGCAGCCGAGGATGGGAAGATGCGGCCGAGGATGGGAAGATGCGGCCGAGGATGGGAAGATGCGGCCGAGGATGGGATGATGCAGCCGGGGGAGGGATGATGATGCGGCCGAGGATGAGATGAGGCGGCCGAGGATGGGATGATGCAGCCGAGGATGGGATGGTGCAGCCGAGGATGGGATGGTGCAGCCGAGGATGGGATGGTGCAGCCGAGGATGGGATGATGCAGCCGAGGATGGGATGATGCAGCCGAGGATGGGATGGTGCAGCCGAGGATGGGATGATGCAGCCGAGGATGGGATGGTGCAGCCGAGGATGGGATGATGCAGCCGAGGATAGGATGATGCAGCCGGGAGCAGGATGATGCTGCCAGGGGCTCAGAAGCGGCTGGCAGGGTCAGGGGCAGGCAGCAGGGTGGGAGGCTGGATGAGAGGCAGCCAGCAGGGTCAGAGGCGGCCAGCAGGGTCAGAGGCGGCCAGCAGGGTCAGAGGCGGCTAGGAGGGTCAGAGGCGGCTAGGAGGGTCAGAGGCAGCCAGCAGGGTCAGAGGCGGCCAGCAGGGTCAGAGGCGGCCAGCATGATCAGAGGCGGCCCGCAGGGTCAGAGGCAGCTAGAGGGGGTTCGTTGCGGCCAGGGGGCCGGGTGTGGTGGGGAGTCAGGTGCAGTCGGGTCCTGTGAAGCTGAGGGCCCAGTTCATTCAGGGACACGTTGCAGATAAGGGCCTGAGCCTGCAGATGGGCCAGGTGTAGCTGAGGGCCCAGCGCAGTTGGGGGGCACGGTGCGGTCAGGGCCATCACAAGCAGGTGTAGCCAGTGGCCAGGTGTAGCTGGGGCCCAATATAGCCTGGGGTACGGTGCAGTCAGGGCCGGCATAGACAGGTGCGGCCAGGTGTGGCTGAGGGCCCAGTGCGGCCTGGGGTATGGACCACACGGTCTTGGCTGCGGTGTGGGCAGCTGTGGGGCACCGGGTCGGGGCAGGCCAGTGTGGGGGTCCGCTGCACAGTCTATAGGCTGGGAGCAGCAGTGGGGCAGTGGGCTCCACGCTAGGCCGGGGCCGATAGAGGTAGGGCACCGAAGGCGGCACCGCCAATCCCCGCACAGCCCACGGCCCCGCACCGCTGTGGAGGGTCCCGAGGGCAGCGCTGGCCGCTCCACTTGGTCCTCAGCTGGGTATGCTGCGGTGGACCCCGTGGGAGCACCGATTGCCCTCCGCAGCCCACAGCTCTGTAACACCGCGGGGGGCCAGGCACAGGTACGGGAGCCCAGGAGGGGGCAGGCCAGGCCGTGGTCGGGCCTGCAGCAATGGCGGGGTGTGGAGGACGGGGACGGTGGCACCGCACTTACCGGTGGTCCAGGCGGTGAAGAGCCGCACGGAGGTCCGGGGCTGCAGCAGCACGGATGAGCGCCGCAGCCTTTGTGGGACCATGCCGGGAGGGCTGGAGGACCCCGGGTGCCGGCGGTGTCGGGGACGCAGGCCCAGGTGAGGAGCCGCAGGGCACGGTCGATGGCCGCACACGGGCAGGCCGGCCAGAGGGTCTGGTAGGTGGCCCAGATGGTCGGAGGGAGCCCGGGGGTGGTGTAGGTGAGGATGGTAGTGTGTAGGGAGGACGGGCGAGCTTGGATGCGGTGGATGGTGTCCAAGTGCCTGGAGCCTCCCTACGTGCGACCATGACCCCTGGCGGCCATTCCCAATGACTAATTCATAGTTTTGATGCCTTCAGTGTGAATGCACAATTTTCATAGTCATGAAAATACAGAAAAATCTTTAAATGAAGTGTGTCCAAACTTTTGGTCTGTACTGTACATATATGCAATATCTTCCAGCATTGCTAAGACTAGTTAAGGCAGACAGTAGTATGTATAATGTCAAGTATATATTCACACGTAGAATATACATTAAGATTTTTCTGCCAGAGGGTTACAAGTGGAAAATCCACAGTATATGACAGTGGCCATCCTGGTCAGGAATGAATGATACTTGTGGCTTCCTGACAAGAAACCAGCACAAGAGTAACAACAACGTGGTTTTATTTACAATCATCCAATATGAAGGCACTTGTACTTTTAGACTACGTTTCCACAATGAGATTTTGGTGAGTTTTTGATGTTGCAGATTTTCTGCACCTTTTATTTAAATTAGGTTACTTGCAGTTTTTTACGCCAGCTACTCGCACGTCTTCTAAGCACGGCCCCACTCACCACGTGTGTCGCTCTGCTCCACCCAGTCAGTACCTGACCGTCTCTCTGAGCTGCCTCGTCCTTCTCTTCCAGCTCTGCTGTTTGTGAGTCAAAGGGAAGTGCAGCCAAACTCTGCAGGAATTGTATTCATTCTCTCCTGCAGAGATCTCCTTCCCCGACCTGCCAACAGGTGAAATATCAGGCGACTCCGCCCTCCATTCCTTGCCTGAACTTAGGTTCCTAGTAGCTCAGTCTCTAGTTTCTAGTATTGGCTTATTCCTGTTTAGTCCCACCTGTTATCAACCCGGCTTGCCTGCTCGTTTATCCTGATCTCTCCACTCCAGACCTCGGCTACGAATTCTGAACCTGCGCTGCCTGCCCTGACCTCGGACCATCTGACTACTCTTTTGTCTCGCCCACCCGTATCCTGTATCTGAGTCTCTGACCCTCAGCTGCTGCAATCCTGGGGACTGCCCTGGAGTGGTACCTGGTGTCTACTGGCAGCCCAGCCTATTCTCAACATCAGAAGCGCTAGTGGATACCGGGAGACACTTGGTCACGCTTTCTAGGGTAAGCCCAGCCCGTGGTGCAGTGGGTCCACACCCACCAGCGTTACACAGTTTTTCATTGCGTTTTTGTGTGTGTTTCTTTAACATGCGTTTTTGACGCTGCGCTTTTTGTCTCTCTTTGGTGTGTCATGCTTTAAAAAAAGCTGCTTTGTTTTTTATTCTTCCTGGTATTTGTTTTTTTTTTACAAAACTTTATTGATATACAGTACAGACCAAAAGTTTGGACACACCTTCTCATTTAAAGATTTTTCTATATTTTCATGACTATGAAAATTGTACATTCACACTGAAGGCATCAAAACTATGAATTAACACATGTGGAATTATATACTTAACAAAAAGTGTGAAACAACTGAAAATATGTCTTATATTCTAGGTTCTTCAAAGTAGCCACCTTTTGCTTTGATGACTGCTTTGCACATTCTTGGCATTCTCTTGATGAGTTTCAAGAGGTAGTCACCGGAAATGGTCTTCCAACAATCTTGAAGGAGTTCCCAGAGATGCTTAGCACTTGTTGGCCCTTTTGCCTTCACTCTGCAGTCCAGCTCACCCCAAACCATCTCGATTGGGTTCAGGTCTGGTGACTGTGGAGGCCAGGTCATCTGGCGTAGCACCCCATCACTCTCCTTCTTGGTCAAATAGCCCTTACACAGCCTGGAGGTGTGTTTGCGGTCATTGTTCTGTTGAAAAATAAATGATGGTCCAACTAAACGCAAACCGGATGGAATACATTTCCGCTGCAAGATGCTGTGGTAGCCATGCTGGTTCAGTATGCCTTCAATTTTGAATAAATCCCCAACAGTGTCACCAGCAAAGCACCCCCACACCATCACACCTCCTCCTCCATGCTTCACGGTGGGAACCAGGCATGTAGAGTCCATCCGTTCACCTTTTCTGCGTCGCACAGAGACTGTGGTTGGAACCAAAGATCTCAAATTTGGACTCATCAGACCAAAGCACAGATTTCCACTGGTCTAATGTCCATTCCTTGTGTTCTTTAGCCCAAACAAGTCTCTTCTGCTTGTTGCCTGTCCTTAGCAGTGGTTTCCTAGCAGCTATTTTACCATGAAGGCCTGCTGCACAAAGTCTCCTCTTAACAGTTGTTGTAGAGATGTGTCTGCTGCTAGAACTCTGTGTGGCATTGACCTGGTCTCTAATCTGAGCTGCTGTTAACCTGCGATTTCAGAGGCAGGTGACTCGAATAAACTTATCCTCAGAAGCAGAGATGACTCTTGGTCTTCCTTTCCTGGGGCGGTCCTCATGTGAGCCAGTTTCTTTGTAGCGCTTGATTGTTTTTGCAACTACACTTGGGGACACATTCAAAGTTTGCCCAATTTTTCGGACTGACTGACCTTCATTTCTTAAAGTAATGATGGGCACTCGTTTTTCTTTACTTAGCTGCTTTTTTCTTGCCATAATACAAATTCTAACAGTATATTCAGTAGGACTATCAGCTGTGTATCCACCTGACTTCTGCACAACACAACTGATGGTCCCAACCCCATTTATAAGGCAAGAAATCCCACTTATTAAACCTGACAGGGCACACCTGTGAAGTGAAAACCATTTCCGTGACTACCTCTTGAAGCTCATCAAGAGAATGCCCAGAGTGTGCAAAGCAGTCATCAAAGCAAAAGGTGGCTACTTTGAAGAACCTAGAATATAAGACATATTTTCAGTTGTTTCACACTTTTTTGTTAAGTATATAATTCCACATGTGTTAATTCATAGTTTTGATGCCTTCAGTGTGAATGTACAATTTTCATAGTCATGAAAATACAGAAAAATCTTTAAATGAGAAGGTGTGTCCAAACTTTTGGTCTGTACTGTACTTAGGTGCGGATTACATGCATTTTCACCGGTGAAACACACAAAAAACTCGTGGGTTTTTTACCTGCGGATTTTCCGCATCTAATGCAAACCTATGGGGAAAATCCACACATAAAACTCAGCATAACTGCAAGACAAACTGACATGCTGCAGATTTGAAACAAGCTCCGCAGATCAGTTGACGCAGCATTAAAAAGAAACACAGAGGAGATATCTATAAATCCCATCCACTTTGCTGGAACTGTAAGACGCTGCATTTTTGATGCAGCAAAAATATGCAGCGTTAAAAACGCTCAGAAAGCTCATCATGGGAACATAGCCTTAATGTTGCTCATCAGAAGAACTTTTCCAAAAATATATATAATCTCTGGTCGCTCCACTCTTCCTGGCATGCCTGAGAGCGTGTCGTCAGTGGATATTAGACCCACTGTTACAGGCTATCATTGGTCTCTTGCTCACTGTCAGGCTATGTGTCCACGCTGCGGAAATGAAGCAGAAATTGTCTGCTTCATTTCTGCATGTCCTCTCCCGGATAAACGCATGCGGAATTCTGCGCACGTTTATCGCGCAATTTCCACATGCGGAATTGCCTTGCGTTTTTTATTGCATTGCAAAGGCAATTCCGCTTGCGGAAACGCAAAATTAATTGACATGCTGCGGATTTTTCCACGCATCATAAACGCTGCGGAAAAATCCGCAGCATGGGCATTAAACTTGCGGAATCCCCTTGGGGACCAGGGGGGCGGATTACATAGCGTTTCACAAGCGTTTACGCTGCGGAAATTCCGCAGCATATACGCTTGAAAAACGCTACGTGGGCACACAGCCTTAAACGAGTATTTGCGGCTACTCTCTACCTCAGTTGCTCTCTGCACTCCAGGCCTCCATCCTCATGGTGCCCGTTTGCACAACCTGACAATCCCCTGTTGAACATGCACTCCAGGTCCTCGTCCACACAGGACCACCTGCACAATGGATCACACTCCTGGATCACCAGCCTCTTATACCTGGTTACTACAGGTGCAACTATTTATTCCTCTGTTGATTACTGCTTGAGCTCACCTGCCTGGCTATGGTAGCCATGCACTTGCACTCTCTCTCTGTTTGCTCTCTTGGATTTGGGCTGTCATAGCTAATTCAGGTAGCATGTAATTGCCCTTCTTCTGGGCTCCTGGCTCCTCTGAGGGGATGTAAGGTGCGCAGGGTTGTAGTCATGGGCGAGGGGCTGCTGTATTTCCACACCATGGCACCCCAAAAATAGATAATGTCCCGTTTGCCCTGAAGAGTGTGTGTACATGATAACACTCACGGTTTGGCTTGAAGCCTTCGCAGACTCCTCCATTCCAAATCCAGGATCAGCCACGCATTGAACAGGAGACACTTGATCTGTCACGCAAGGTGTAGGAAAGACTTAGTGCAACACAAAGGGAAGAGGGAAAGGGAGCCCAGACTCTAGGGAAAGGGGGGAATGGAGATCTCCTAGGTAAATCTAGTGTCACCCTGTCTCCACTAATGTCCCTATATTGGTGCTTCACCAATCGCCGCACACGCACCTCGCCCTGTCTTTCCCTGGCGTTAGTTTCAGGCTAGGGAAGGGAGGAGATGAGCACTAGTCGATCCCCACTCAACACTAAAGACAGCAAGGTGGGACCTTGTTTAGTCGACTCCAGTCAAATGCACAAACGTCCTTCAGCATTAGAGAGGAAGAAGTACTGCTCTTGCTCAAGCCTTCACAAGGGGTAATGAATATCACCGGCACCTCCCTCTGGCACACAGCAGGTATTTATACACCCAGGCCAGAGCGTTAATTAGCCAGAGGAAGGTAGCCACTGTGTCCTAGAGATACAGCTTCTAAGAAGTTGTCTGTAATGCCAAACAAAGATCTCCTGCAACCAACTGCAGGGTGACTCTCTTTCACTTCTGACACACCTGTGACATGATCCTTTTAAAACAAATGCACTTTACTGAAAAGTCCAAACTCCATCTCTTTCACAGCACAGTACGATGTTACAGTCACGTCTTTTTCCGCCTGAGTTATCCCTTCCTGGTCTGGAACCCCTGGAATACTCTATCCGGCTTCGCACATTTCATGGGTCCCGACCCGTGTTTCTGACACTGTTTCCCATCCAGCTCCCCCTCCTGGAAGGTGAATAAGGCACGCTCCTCTGTACCTAATTTGTGCCGTAGGTCCCAAACATACCGGAAAGGACCGCTAAAGTTAGTGGCGGCCATCCGCATGCTGCCTCAAAAGATCGTACTTTCTTGTGCTTCGAAGTCCTCTGGCCTTGGACTTTACTAATCACTCTTTCTATCTCATCTTCCCATCTCTATCTATCTAAAATCAGGAAATCCTTCCTCTTTTAACTAACCTTGCCCCTTCCATACTGGGGCTGTTTCTAAATACATTAACTGTTCCTATGCTATATTTACCTATCTCCTGATTCTATTGTGCCCTCCACTGCACTTTAGCGATGGTCAGTCCAGCTCTTTTTGGTGATTTGGCTCTTCTGGCTCCGCTCACCAAAAAAACCCAGCTCTTTTGCATCCTAAATGGATCCCTATTAAATATGTGGTAACCTCAGGTGAACACATATTTAAGATAACGTTGATGTGGTCGAAACTCCGCCCACCCATGACTGAAACTCCACCCACTTGTAATTAGGCAATTAAATAGATGAGTGGGTGGAGCTAGTCTTGGGTAGGCGGAGCTAGGCTTGGATGGGCGGAGTTACGACCACTGAACACCGTGATTTTACGCCCAGAGAGAGCCATTCAGAGAAGTTAGTATCTCTCAATGGGATGCCAGCTCCCGTCGGTCACAGCAGGAAGCCGGCCCTTTGTCTCGATTCGTTTGTGACCCGCACATCACTACTGCACTTCCCATTCCTGTCTATAACTACCATTTTATCCTATTTCTATACCTATGTCCTAATTTCCTATCCTTATAATTTCCCTATACCTAATACATTACATCTTTATTAAAGTACATTTGAGTCAACCACAACAATAGTATTTAAAACATTCTATAGCATTATTCATTAGGGTTGAGCGAGTATGTTCTGTCCGAGTACGCTCGGGCCGAGCTCTGAGTATTTATAGCTGCTCGGTGATAAGGTTAAATCGCTCCCGTGTGCATGATTTGCAACTGTTTGAAAGCTTTATTACATGGGAGGAATGTGTAAGAAATAGACATTCCTCACATGTAATAAAGCTGTCAAACAGTTGCAAATCATGCACACGGGAGCGATTTAACCTTATCACCGAGCAGCTATAAATACTCGGAGCTCGGCCCGAGCATACTCGGCAGAACGGTTAATACAAATAGAACATACTCGCTCAACACTATTATTCATATTACACAAAAAGCGCACCCATTTTATTAGGGAGGGAAGAAGAATATGTTTGTCCTGGACACACTCTTACAGACTTCTTTCTCTCCTTTAAGGGTGAACGGTCTCCTACACCAGGACAAGGCAATCTCCCCTCTGTAACCTGGTGCAGCACACAGTTCAAGATGTTTCTAATACTCATCTGCTACATCAGTCCATGTGAGGGCCGGAGAATAGAATTCTGTGCTGATTAAACCATTTGGTGACATGTACAGTAGATGTGTACACTATATGTATAAAGCAGGCTCAGGAGCTGAGCCTGATCCATACACAGCATGTACACTTAACAGAATATGGTGACACAAACCAATATTTTTTTATTTTAAGTAGTAAAGTGTATGTTAATGGGTGTGTAAATGTGGTATTACCAGAACTTTGCTGATGCACGGAACAACGTTAACATGTCATTTTTACAGCAAAGTGAACATAGTAAAAGAAAAAACGCAAAAAATATTAGTGGAAATGCTGTTATTTTTCAAGGAATTGTCTTAAATGAGATGATAACTACAGGAAAATATGATCTGGCAATACAACAGTTAATAGGTTTGACACAAAGGCATTAAATAGTCTGCAGCCTATAAGAGGAAATCAGGTTATTTTGAAAAAGTAAATTGATGGAAAATGGACCACAACAATCAAAATGTAAATGAGCCCATAAAGGTGCTGTCTGGACACGATATTGATGACATATCCATAGGACAGGTCAATAAAGGGGTTGTCCAGTTCAAATCGATAAGTCTGCAGTCACTCTGTGTGTCTGCAGACTTATGATTCCCCCCCATTGCACACACTGTGCGCTGCGAGGATTTAACGATTTCTGAGCCGGGACCGGAGGGTATGTATGAGTTATACATACTCCTGGCCAAAGCCCGGTCAGTGGGCGCAGCCTCTCTCCATACACGTGTATTGAGCGAGGCCACGCCCCGTCTAGTGACGCTGCAGTTCATTGGGCGCGGCCTCACTCCATACAAGCGTATGGAGCGAGGCCGCGCCCACTGGCCGGTGTTGTATAACACATACATACCCTCTGGTCCCGGGTCTAAAACCGGCGAATCTCCACAGTGCACAGTGCCTGCGCTGGGGGATTCATAAGTCTGCAGTCACACAGAGTGACTGCAGACTTATCGACTTGGCTCTTAATATATAACTGGTGAAAGTCTGACACCTTGCACCCCCACGATCAGGGTGTTGTATTTACTAATAGGCACTAGAGGTCAAGTGCCTAGGGTGGCAAGCAGTGTGGGGCGGCAACAGCCAGGGAATTTTTTTTTTTAGTCCCACTGTCCCCAGCTGGACTTTACAGCAAAACCAGTATCTTTCAGGAGGGTGAAGAATTTAGATGAGATGGAGAGCTGGGGCAGCTAGGTACAAGGCAGAGTGAACTAGGGAGCCGGGCATTGCTCCTCTCCCTTCTTTGCAGCATGAGAGTTGATAAGTGGAGCATCCATCAGTATAAGTTTCCATGCTCTGCCGCTCCACTAGTCAGGATATTTCAGTGCACAGTGACTTGACAGGGAGAAAGACTGCTGCAGGGTAGGGGGTTGCATATTAGGCAATCACAAAAGCACCTATGTCCAAAGACCCCCCTGCTTTAGCAATGTCGCTCAGATGCTTTCCCAAAGAAGAGAGTGGACAAACAGCTATAAAAGTATAGAGAGCAGGTTGTTAGTGGGGGTTGTGTGCAAGGGGCCACAGCAAAATGTACTGCATCTTAGGCAGGTTTCACACGTCCTGATTTTTCTGGTACTGGAAATATGTGTCCGTGTCTGCACACGCTCCAGTGAGCGGGACCGTGCACTGAGTAACAGGACACCGCTCCCGAGCTCAGCATGGCTTCGGGGCCCGCTCGCTGCAGCAGCTCATTCTCCCCAGCTCCTCAGCGTCAGAGGATTACATTTCCGGACAGGTGAGTATAAGGATTTTATTTCATTCTTATTTTTACACATAGACGCTGCGGGAGCAGAATACTACTCCCAACATTGTCCCTTGCTCGCGCTGATCACAGCATGAGCAAGGGACAATGATGACAGCAGTGTTCAGCACCCGGCGGCTTGAGAACAGAGCTAACTGTACACGGATTCTCAGACGCCGATATGTGTCACACTGATGACACACGGATGTCATCCGTGTGTTCAGCGTGGGACACTTTGCGGACCGTGCAGCATGTAAAAAACGGACATGTCAGCATGTGGATCACAAGGACGCACAGTCTGTGGAAACACATTGACATGTGCGCAGACCAATAGATTTTAATGGGTCTGCGTGTGTCAGTGTCTCCAGTACGTGTGGAAACTGTCACCACCCACGTGTGAAAAAGCCCTTAGTCGTGTGCTGGGAGGAGAAATTGCTTATATCTGTGGCTGAAAAAGGAGAGCAGTAGATAGGATGGGACACAGGTTTTACACTGAGATCTCATCATTGTTTAGATCTCGTCATTGTTTAGCTCCCTATTATATGGTGGGAGTGTACGGGCAGAATGCTATTCAGCAATCGCAAGTCCTCCCATCACAGGCTCTCAGCCAGCGAGGGGTTAATTAGCATTGTGTTTCACAGCAGAGAACTGGAGCTGTCACTTTAAGAAATGTTTTATGTATATATCTACATGGTGCTGCAGAGCGCTGGGGGTCCAGGCCCTGAGACCCCACTCATTGGTCAAAACACCACTGTGAAGTGTGCAGCTACTATACGGAGCGCGCACACAGCGGAGTAGGAGCTCAGTAGTAAGTCCAGGCCCCGGGACATCATCGCCTGTTTTTTGTCTAGTTCTGAGTGTTTTGTGCCTTTTTCTGTGCACCCAATTCATTATCCTATTGGCGCCTTATTTACGTCTCTTTTATATGCTCTATCCTGTTAGTTTTTCTTTCTACATTGTCCTCGGAGTTTACTGATTCCAGATGTTTCCAACAGATTCATCAATTGGGATGTTCTAAAAAGTCGCAAAATTTGGCGCAAATCTACTCCAGGGTATTTTTTCATAAAAATCTATTTTTTTCCCAACGTTTTGAAAAGATGCGACTTTTCCTAAAATCGCAAAAATGGTTAATGACAGGGAAGAAGCCTGTGTTAGATTGTTACTTTGCACCGAATTCATCAATGGCAGGCGCCTGACGCAATAAACGTCACCAAATACCACAAGACTAAAAAGAAAAGTGACTTAAAAAACGGTCAGTGCATGTTACGATTTTCTCACCTTTTTTTCTGCGCAGATTTGTCACAAAAAAGCCTGAAGGATTTCCCAGTCCCAGCAAAGTGAATGGGAATCCTCAAGTCTCATGCACACATTGCAGATTTTTTCCTTGCAGATTTCACCCAAACTAATGAATGAGAAAACCGTGTCAAAAACGCATAGGAAATGCATCTATTTTATCTGCCAACACATCAGTAGTTGCAGGTGCTGCAGATACTGCACGTGTGCACTCAGCCTTACAGCGATGTTTTTATTTATATTTTTTCGCTATTTAAAAACAGATATATAAAAATGAAACATTAACCCCTTTAGTCCCCGTTACTATGACGACACATGTTCGCTATCATCCACAACGAATCAACCAACAGCAACGACAACAAATGACTAAGCCGAACAGGACGCTTTCTACAGCTGTAGCACCGCCCATTACGTGCTGACGTAGAATTTGGCTAACGTCATTACGCACGTTTTCTGTTTCGCACATGCGCTGTAGAGCCTAAGAGTGATTCTGCGTTCTGGGCACTGAATGGGAGTGAGCGACCTGTAACCGGAGAATCCCGTCATTATGGTGAGAGCGGCGCGGTGTCCGGTACTGGACCTCTGTGTACCGCGGTGTGGGAGACACGGCGGCGTGAGGAGGTCCTGCTCCTGGGATGCTTTCACTTTCTCTTGGGCCGGCCCTGTCCTGCTGTGTCACCGGCCTCTCGCCTGCAGCTGTGGGGGCGTTTTGTCCCTTGTTGCGACCCGTAATGCTGTGTTTTGTGTGTGGTTGGCGGGCTGTGTGTGTTTAAAGGAAGGGGCTAATCACTGGGGGACGACCCTGGGGGTGTCAGTGTTACTGATGGAGCTGTATACATTTTACCAAATGTAAAGTATGTGCTCCCCATAATGTATAGCGCAATCTGGCGTTCCCCCTGTAAATCGCTCACCATGACTTTCCCCCTGGAAAGGCCCCCCGGTCCCCGAGGCTCTCGCCATGGCGTTGCCCCCCCGGTCCCCGAGGCTCTCGCCATGGCGTTGCCCCCCCGGTCCCCGAGGGGCTCTCGCCATGGCGTTGGCCCCCCCCGGTCCCCGAGGGGCTCTCGCCATGGCGTTGGCCTCCCCCCCCCCGGTCCCCGAGGGGCTCTCGCCATGGCGTTGGCCCCCCCCCTGTCCCCGAGGGGCTCTCGCCATGGCGTTGGCCCCCCCCGGTCCCCGAGGGGCTCTCGCCATGGCGTTGGTCCCCCCCGGTCCCCGAGGGGCTCTCGCCATGGCGTTGGCCCCCCCCGGTCCCCGAGGGGCTCTCGCCATGGCGTTGGCCCCCCCCCGGTCCCCGAGGGGCTCTCGCCATGGCGTTGGCCCCCCCCCGGTCCCCGAGGGGCTCTCGCCATGGCGTTGGTCCCCCCCGGTCCCCGAGGGGCTCTCGCCATGGCGTTGGCCCCCCCCGGTCCCCGAGGGGCTCTCGCCATGGCGTTGGCCCCCCCCCGGTCCCCGAGGGGCTCTCGCCATGGCGTTGGCCCCCCCCCGGTCCCCGAGGGGCTCTCGCCATGGCGTTGGGCCCCCCCCCGGTCCCCGAGGGGCTCTCGCCATGGCGTTGGCCCCCCCCCGGTCCCCGAGGGGCTCTCGCCATGGCGTTGGGCCCCCCCCCGGTCCCCGAGGGGCTCTCGCCATGGCGTTGGCCCCCCCCCGGTCCCCGAGGGGCTCTCGCCATGGCGTTGGCCCCCCCCCGGTCCCCGAGGGGCTCTCGCCATGGCGTTGGGCCCCCCCCGGTCCCTGAGGGGCTCTCGCCATGGCGTTGGGCCCCCCCCGGTCCCCGAGGGGCTCTCGCCATGGCGTTGGGCCCCCCCCGGTCCTCGAGGGGCTCTCGCCATGGCGTTGGGCCCCCCCCGGTCCCCGAGGGGCTCTCGCCATGGCGTTGGGCCCCCCCCGGTCCCCGAGGGGCTCTCGCCATGGCGTTGGGCCCCCCCCCGGTCCCCGAGGGGCTCTCGCCATGGCGTTGGGCCCCCCCCCGGTCCCCGAGGGGCTCTCGCCATGGCGTTGGGGGCCCCCCCGTCCCCGAGGGGCTCTCGCCATGGCGTTGCCATTCCCCCTGGAAACTGCCCCCCCCCTTCCCTGAGACTCTCTCGTCTTGGTGTTCCCTTCTTTTGTTCTCTGCTTTATCGCTGCTTTTATAGCTTTTCTCCTTTTCCCTCGTGACCTTTTTTCTTTTAGTTTGATATCCTGGGATAATGTTTGTTTAGCACGATCAGGCGTCGGAGATCCCCATATTCCTGAGAATGGGGCGCCTGCTCCGCTCGTCCTGGTGGAGGAGTGACTGTGTGCTGTCACTGCTGTAATGATACAAAAGTCTACTTGAGCCGGCTATATTATCTCTGTAGTGGCTTCTGGGACCCTCAGTGTTCATGAAAATGAATTGTCTGTGGTGCACCACAGGGAAGGCTTAAAATGGGGCTGCACTGCTAAATCAGCATGGCTGACCTTCACTGTAAGGGTCAGTGGCGTATCCATGATATCAGCGACATTCTAGTGATCTGTCCTCACTTTATAAGGTAGGAATATCCCTTGTACCAAAGCCGACCCTCGCTGGGTCTGATCTCTGTATGAATGAGGCCTCCTGCTGGACACCCAGTGTATGACAGATTTATATTGGTCGTCTTTGTCTTTCAGAATACCAAGGCCCTTTCTTCACAGCTGAAGGACAGCATCCCGATCGCCGAGCTTTCCACAGAGTATGGCGGCTATGGAGTCCAGGATACCCTCCGAGCCGGGTACGTGCGTCACACTCCACAATACACGGGGGTAATCTACACACAGGTGTGGGGTATTAGGCTTCATTAGGACAGATAAACTATGATAGTCACAAGTTCTATGGGTCTGTTCAAGTGACCATATGGCGCACTAAAAGGCCTCTTCATCAAAGCTTTTAGGTCTGAAAACTGACATAAAAGGTTTGAAAAATAGCACATTTTTTTTTGTGCCATGTAGAGTTGCGTAAAAAATGTGCGACTTGTTTTCACGCCAGTTTGAAGCAGCTTCACCAAAATTGGCGGAGATGGGAAGGAGCCAGGACAAGGCTCATCAAATTCTTTAGAAATGCTACTCCAGGGCCTGACTGCTGTAGCATTTCTGTTGAGGCGTATGCCACTGAGAAGATGTGCCAAATTCATTAAAGGGTGTTCCCATCTCCAAGATCCTATCCCAATATGTAGTAGGTGTAGTAGTAATAATATTAGCAGATACCTCCAATTAGAAATGTAGTATAGTTCTGCTGATTCACTATGTCTCTTTCCTCTTGTGCAGGCATTGCAGGACCTTAGGTATCCATGGTTATGACCACTGTTATAGTGACAGTTAGTTGCTAGTGAGTCTTAACCATGGATTCCTAAGGTCCTGCAATGCCTGCAAAAGAGGAAAGAGACATAGTGAATCAGAAGAACTATTACTACGTTTCTAAATGGAGGTATTTGATAATAATATTATTTATTATTACATTTTGCGTTAGGATCTTGGTGATGGGAATACCCCTTTAAGTGGAGTGTTCCTCTCAGTGAGTCCGGCACATCATACTTCAGTGACCCCCTTCATTAAGACTTGCATGTGCAACACCAGTCTTAACAATTTGGCCCCCAAGTGTCCTAAAAAAAAAAGTGACATGGATTACACTCACCTATGCAAGTCTATGGGCCTGAGAAAAACCCGGCCAGCGCTATAGTGTCATCCTCGTAGTGTCTGTCCTTCACTGACTGACGCTTCACAAACCTCCATCAATTTGTGTTCTGCATATGAAAAACACTGATGATAAAAACTGACGCACAGACAAAACACTGATGACAATCTGTTTGCGAACACTGATGGAAATCAGTCTGTTTTTTTTTTCCACACACAAACTTTAAAGTAAAAGACATTGACAAAATATAAAGCAGTATGGAGGATTTATGGAGAGAGGGTCTCTGGTGATAGGCGTGACTTTCACCCAGCTCCTGACTGTAGAAGATGAGACATGCGTACATTCCTTCTGGTGTACATTGGGAATATGCCTTCAGTAAAGGCTGTGAGCGATGTCACGGTATAGCCAGACTCGGCTGACCTTTCACTCTGTATATATTCTCCTTTTATTACTTTATGCCACTATATGGAGCGGTGGAGGGAACTTTGTTATTCTGTACAGACAAAAAAAAAGAAAAATTAAGTCCAGGCAAACTGTACCGTCATACAACCAAAAAGAAAACTGCTGGAAACAATACTATAAACAATCAAAATGATTAATAAAATTCAATTACATTCAAGGATACCACAATGACAAGACTAGTTAAAAAACATATAAGAAAACAAAGACATGACCTAGACAACAATGATTTTTAAAAAGAGGGGTAGGACAGTACACACAGCACAATAGTGTTATAGAAGATATGGCATATCAATAATGCACACCTATAATGAAATATGTAAAGTGCAGTGCACAGAGTTAATATAGTTCACTGTTATAAAGTGCAGTGCATTGAGGGGTAATATTCACCCATGTGTTTCAAGTGGCGTCAGAGATCACAAGTAAAAAATAGGCATAATAGATGAATGGAAATCCATTATAATCCATAAGACTCCACATACAAGGTGGGACAGGTTTACCAACCTAAACTCATGCTGTGAACACTGCCTGCTGTCACTTTGCACCCCAACGCGCGTTTCACACGTTGCTTCCTCGGGGAGTCTTGTCATTGTGGTGTCCTTAATAAAATTCAATTACATTCAATCATTTTGGTTGTTTATAGTATTGTTTCGAGCAGTTTTCATTTTGGTTGTATATTCTATTATATCTGCTTGAATAGTGCCTATGATAGCACACATTTGATATTTATGACATTTTGGGACTATATTCCTATTTAGAATAAACGAAAAAAAAAGAAAAAACTCTGCCATCATGTTTGGAAGGGCAATCATAGGCACATGCCAGGTCAGTGGGTGGTATGGATGCATCATGTGCGCCTCTGTGCGCTGGTAACCTCCAGAATAGTGTTATCCTCAGACCTCAGTACAGACTCGTCATTAGTGACTCATAACATGACTGCATCCCTTATGGCTCCGGGGGGAGACATTATATCATTATTGATGAAACGTCGTCGTGTGGGGCGCTGTGGATGTTTTCTGCTCAAATTGAGATTCTGATTTGGCTTTTAACCCAAGTCATGTGACAAGGCTTGTTAGAGGGTCGATGCTGATTTTTAGGAATGCTACTTCCTATAGGTGGCGCTAGAGTCCAAGTCCTCTTCCTCTCTGAAGAGACATTTTGCATCTGCTCAAACAGACTAAATCGGTTGCGTAACTATGCAGATGAAAGCAGCGGGACCCCACTGATCATTATGAGGGTCTCTTTAAAAACTGACAGATCTCAGTCGGACCCCATAATGAGCCCTTGTGCTTCCATATAACCCAACACTCTAGTGGATGTCAGCAGTCAGGAGCTGAGAAGAAACTAAAATATGTAAATGTAAGGAAAGTCTGCTATATTGTCCTGAATCATGGACGAGCTCTTCATTAGTGGAGGATACTAGCGTTCATGTCTTCATCTTCCTCTTGCAGATTTAGCAGTGTGCAGAGCGACCTCCTGCCCAGTCATTCACTGGAACTGTCAGAGAAAAACGTAAGTATCAGCTAGAAGGGAAGATGTCCCGTCCTGCGCTCCATAGCTACGAGTCTGCCCCTCGTAGGAGTACTGTAGGGTACGTCATGGAGGATGGCGCACCTCTAGAGCAACCAAACACTTACATAGCAGGAATCCTGGATCTGACCAAGGACGACATCTGCAAGGACTTGTATGTTCTCCCCATGTCTGTGGGTTTCCTCCAGGTTTACCGTTTTATTGCATGAGATCTATACTGATATGTTAAAGGTGTTTCCTATGTCTCAGAGGTCAGAAACCAGCAACACTCCAGTTATTAACCCTTTCCAATCCCGTTTGGCCTGCTAAGAAACGGAAAGAGTACAACCTGCGTTGTCTGCTGGCTAAAGTCAGAACACATGCTACAAAAAAACCAAGTCAGACATAGGAGTATAACAGGAAAATCATAATCACGGATCGGAAAGGGTTAAAGGCAATCTGTCAGCAGATTTTTGCCACCTAAACATAACAACATGATGTAGGAGCAGAGACCCTGATTCCTGCCATATCTCTTATTGGGCTGCTTGCTGTAGTTTTTATAGAATTACTGTTCTATCAGCAGGGGATTCACTATGGGGCCATGCAGTAAACTCCTTCCCCATGACTGATTGGCAGCTTTCTGCCTTTGCAGAGCAGGGCTGTGGAGTCGTTAAGCCAAACCTCCGACTCCTCAATTTCCATAACTCCAACTCCACGACTCCGACTCCCTCATACATGGCTCATGTCTAAGTGATAAATTTACTGTAGCACAGATTCATCTCAGCTAAAAGTCTAGACCCTCAGATCAGGAATAGGGCAGACCTTTATAGGACATTTCATAACTTTCCCAAATTCCCCACAAACTGCATTGCTCCATTTTATACCGACTCCACCAAAATGGGCTCTGACTCCACAGCCCTGATGCAGATGCTGAGTGTACACAGCTGCCAATCAGTGGTGTGGGGAAGGGGTATACAGAGCTCAGCATTCTGAGAACTTTTTTTTTTTTCTTTATGAACTTCTTCAGCAAGCAGCCCAGTAAGTTACACATCAGTACAATCAGGGTCTCTGCCCCTACATCATGCTGCTCTCAGATGAGGTATAAAAAGTCTTCTGTCAGATTCCCTTTAAACTACATAAGCGACCAGCTGGGAGCCTCCCCAGGAGTGGGAGCAGGATACTTGCTTGAATTGAGTGGGTTTGAAAATTGTTTTTTTTTTTTTTTTTTCCTTGTCGTTTGTTACATGGAATAAAGCGACAAAGTTATCAGTAGATTAAGGAGAGCTGTGTCCTCATCTCCTGCTTGTATCCGGCTGTAAGTTGTGGTTTCACTACAGCTGGAGCGCTGCACATTGCTGACCCCCCGTCCTAGTGTGCATGGTGTGTGTCCGAGATAGGAAAGCTGCACATTGCTGACCCCCTGTTCTAGTGTGCACGGTGTGTGTCCGAGATGGCAAAATCACATCGTGAGCCGCAGATGGATGTGAAAGGCTGTATCTGTACAACGCTGCGGAATATGTCTGCTCTAATAAAGAACTACCATTGTATCCTATGCCTTTGTAGTGTGTTGTGTAGATATTACTAATATACTCTATTTTGTTTAGTTTCAGATAAACCAAGAGAACGGCAGTTTCTCTTCTCTAAGAAACATCCAGGGCCTGCACGCTCCACTGAAGCTACAAATGGAGTTTAAAGCAGCAAAGCAGGTACATGAATATATCTAGTAATAAAGGTGTGTGTGCTCATATGGAAAAATGGTCATGAAGATGCCGGGAATTCAAGCAGGTCCATGTAGAAAATTCTAGAAATGCTTGGGAGAGGGTGTAGGGTGGAGGCTCAGGAGCTGAGCCCGCTTCTCACACAGTGGTTGTCTGCTGCTTTACACTGCAGGCACAATCCTCTAACAGCAGTGATCAGAGCTGGCTCCAATTGCTGCTGTTTAACCCTCTAGATGCCACTGTCGATATCTTAGGTCAGCATTTCATTGGTTGCCCTGCGTGTGCGCACCTGTTTGGGCTCCTGTTGGTGGGCCCCCAATGAGACCGTGCAGTGTCAATGGGTTATAGCCTGGGGCTTTCTGAAGGCCGTTGTCACCACCATCTTTGTGTGAACCTGGCCGTACAAAATCCACAAACTAATAAGATCATCAAGAGTTTCATACAGAAAACGCAGACTATTATTTTTTTTTTTTTTTTATTGCTGCAGCTATTAATAATTTACAAGACCGTTTTACAGTTGCCTATTTACCCTCTCCCCGGCATGGCTTTTTTGTGTCTTCCTTTTTTTCCTCTTCTTCCAAGAAAACAACTTTTTTATTTTTCCACCTACATAGCCATTTGAGGGTTAGTTTTTAGGGTTTTTTTGCAGGACGAGTTATACTTTTGATTGACCATTCCTTTTATCATGTGATGTACTGGAAAGCGTGAAAAAAAATAAAAATTCCAAGCTCGGCGAAATAAAAAAGAAGAAAAAAAGAGAGTTCAATTCCAAAATTGTTTTGGGTTTTTCTTATTTACTATGTTCATTGTATGGTAACAAGGACCGAACAACGTGATTCTGTCAGTACTATTACGGAGATAACGGACATGTTTGTGTCACAATTTTCCGAGACCTGTAACTTGAATTGGCAAGTCTCATCCGATTTACAGAAGAAGCTAGCGCATGCTGCGATTATTATTTTTATTATTATATATTGTTTAATATGATATAAGCGATCGCAGGTTCTAGTGGGACTTAGAAGAGAGAAAAAAAATCACCCCTTTTTCTAATTTAAAAGTAAAGAAATAGGAAAATAAATTGATGTCTGCAAAAGTCCAATTTATTAGAGTATAAAGTTAACCTACCCAGTAAATGCCATAAAGTTAAAATGAGTAACCGAAAAAGTAAGCTTTTGATTTTTATCTGGCATCACAGAAAATTGAATGAAAGGCGATCAAAATGGCACCAATAAGATGCCCATGATGAGGTCTTGGCGCTATGTAATTTTGCTGCCTCAAACACAGCGTCTTATATTTTTAGTGGATGGGATTTATAGAAATCTTCTGCCCACTGAGACTTTTTTCTTTTTTTTTTTTTTAACTGTGTAAACTGACCTGCGGTGCAAGTTTAAAATCCGCACCAAGTCCATTTCTCCTGCGGGTACGCTGAGTTTTTGTGTTCAGCTTTTTTCCCATAGACTTGCATTAGATGAGGAATATCCGCAGGTAAAAAAATTCAGCGGAAACGCATCAAAATCGCACATAAGCCGCACATGATTGTAATCAATAAAGTTTTGTCTGAGCCAAATACTAGGAAGTATAAAAACCAAAACAGCTTTGTTTTAATACATGGCAACAAGCGATAAAAACACATGTAAAAATGCTTACTCCAAAACGCAATGAAAAAACACAAGTAACCAAATTTATTTAATAGGTGCAGAAAATCTGCAACATCAAAAACTCAAATACTCCTCATGGGAACGTAGACTAAAAGCTACAGCTCACCGAGCAAAAAAAACAGTCCTCGCACAGCTCCATCAGCCGAAGTAATACAAGTTAAAGCTCTTAGAAATGGAGACTTTTTTTTTTTTTCTTTTACAAAGTGAATTGTTTTTTTTTAACCACTAAAATATAAATCTACATGTATTGCATCAGTCATACTGACCTGCATAATTATGTAACCGTACAGTTTTTACTGCACAGTGAATGCTGTAAAAATAATAAAAGGCAGAATTTATTTATTTTTTTAATCATTTTCAGTATATTATATGTCAAAACTAAAGTGCAAAAACATAAATTGGTTTCAACAGGAAGGAGTTAAACTGCTCACTCTAGAAATGTAACAGTTCTCTGATGTAGATGGCACAAAACCACTGAGCCCAGTGATTGGCTGCAGCGGTCATGTGCTGTATTCATGACATTGGCGCTGTTGCGATATCAACAAAGGTGGCAGCGGAGGGGCAGCTCTGCACCCGCAGGGGGATAAGTAAGGCAGATTCTTGTTTTTACCCAGCGCAAGCCTTTGAAGTGTGGTAGGGGTAGGAGAAGGGGGAATTAAAGGTGGAAACCTACCTTGTTGAAAGTTAGTAATTCTCTGATGATTGTACTAATTGTGATTGTTGTCCTTTGTGACAGATTCAGCGTCTTCCGTTCCTGCAGAGCTCTAACATTGCTCTGGACACCTTGAGAGGGAACGACGAGTGTATTGGCTTTGAAGATATCCTTAATGGTAACATTCTCACTCTTTCTGCATCTGTCCGTACTGTCGGCTCTTTTCACATTTACATTGTGGTTTTTAACAAAAAAACAAAACAAAACATAATGCACAACTGAATGTGTGTCAAGACTGGTGCCCCCAATGCACAACAGACCTTAATTAGCAGTGATGCATCTGGGTCTGCTGAGGTATCCCTCATTTTGATGAGAAAATGGCGCTGTTTTCTTGTAATGTCGCAGATTGCATATGACCGGTAACCAAAAGTAAAATTTGTCAGCGCTCCTGATTTCTGCATTCTGGGGCAAAGCGTTTCGCTTCTGCTTGATTGACAGTTCGGAGCGGCAGCCTTGTGGCGCTGCTGGCTTGATCTGTGCGCTCTTTACAGTGTAGGTGGAGGTCACAGTTGGGATCTGCCCAACATAAGAGCAGCACTTCACAGGTCTATTGGAAAGGGCTTTTAGGCACTGGACATGTTTGGCCACTGCTACTAGATCACAGCGGTGGCCGGTAACTTAGACAACAATTTTTAATATTTAAGTAAATTGCAAAGTTGATTGTTTTTACAAGTACTTTGCAATTGTATCTATATAAGTACATGGGAATAGCACTTTAAAAACCCACATCTCAGCAGAAATTCAGGACTGATAAGCAGGATCATAGAATTTCTCATTGCTAACGAAACAGTAACTTCCCAATATGTGCAATAAGTAGTTAACGCTGTGACCTTTCCTTTAATAATCTGTGTATTCTGGAGTTATTTCTTTATGTAGAGGAGAATATAGTCTTTTAGCTGACCAGCCGCCATTTTTGTTTTGCAGACCCTTCTCAGTGCGAGATGATGGGAGAGCCGCACATGATGATGGAGCACAAGTTGGGCTTGTTGTAATAAATTATTCCAGCTACTTGAATAAAAGGTTCAGATTCTTTTGTAAAACTCTGAGGACTGTGTGTCTTTGCAAGGTTTTATTTCAGGTTGTCATTTTAGCCATTATTTCCTTTTATATTTGGTCCTTAACAATGGTAAGAAGATACTGGGAGTTGTTGTTACCAGCTATCGTCAGACTGTGGACCCATACAGCAACCACAGCACATGAGAATTAGTCAGTATCACAAAAAACATTTTCATCCAGGTATCTTTTTTTTTTTTATAGGTGACATCTTCTGAGATCATTCCCATCCCTTTTGTCTCCACGTAGTACAGACGCCATGATGAGAGCTAGTCTCTTCAGACTTCTCTGTCTTTAACAGCACTTCCCAACATGGTGCCCTTCAAAATAAAAGTATCATTCTGCTGCCCCAAAAATATCTCCCATGCTGCACCCCTGAACGAATAATTGCCTCTCAATGTGTTTCCTGCACAAATTATCCCCCGCCACACCGCCCCTCACGTGATGACCTCATCGCGTTACACGTCGGGGTGGGGGCTGATGAGCGTGCCTCTGCCCTGTCCCAGCGCCGAAGTGTCTTAACATTATTTGCATCTGAAATACATGAATACAGCTGAACACCGGAAGATGTGAACCGGAGTCTCCTGGTTCTGTGCGGCTGTGTGTTGTGTGGGCTGCTCATAGCAGCTAGTCTTCACCCACCAGCTCAGTCAACTTATAAGTAAAGCCCCCATCACACTAAGCGAAATCGCTAGCGAGATCGCTGCTGAGTCACAAGTTTTGTGATGCAACAGCGACCTCAGTAGCGATCTCGCTATGTTTGACACTTAGCAGCGACCAGGCCCCTGCTGTGAGATCGCTGGTAGTGTCGGAATGGCCTGGACATTTCTTTGATCGTTGAAGACCCGCTGGGTAGCATGCATCGGTGTGTTTGACACCTTACCAACGACCTTGTTAACGACTCAGACACAGAAGCACATAGGCGTGCATCGTTATACAGATCGTTACGGGTCGCCGCATCGCTGCTGCGTCGTTGGGAAGATCTGACTGTTTGACATCTCACCAGCGACCACATAGCGACGCAGCAACAATCCCTGACAGGTCGTATTGTTGTCGGGATCGCTGTAGCATCGCTTAGTGTGACGGGGGCTTTAGTCTGCAGAGGGGAAGATACTGTTTAATGTGAGCTGTTGGCAGTGATGTCGCTGGGCTGCTTGATGTTGGTGTGAAGATAAGACAGATCGTTAGTCTTATTTGCCGACTCGTCACTCCGCTCCCATGAGACGAGGACTCTATTTACTCCTCAGCTTTCGGCTCTGGAGCTCCTGATCCTGCAGGTTTCTTTTTTTTTTTGCAAGGTCTGAATTTCAGTGCCCAAACTGCTTAGTCAGTACTGCAGAGCGCTGGCCGGAGGCTGCCCTGTATGGGAAGCAGGACCGATCTCACTGTAATTAATCAGGGAAAAGGCTAGAAGTGAATCCAACACAGTCAGCAGATTTCATTCATCTCATTGCGTTAATGTATTCTGATTGTAAGAGGCATAAAGCCATTTGCAAAGAGAAGTAGATTAGAAAAATGCCATAAACCAACACTGAAAGTATAATTGGCATAAACCAAGGCATGAGCGGGCGTCTGACATGTATGGCAGGGACGTACAGCCGTTTTTGCTCCGAGGGCCACATCCATAAGACTGAACCAATCACAATGTATCGTCTAAAACATCGGTCATAACTGTTGAAAGGTTGGAGTCCTGGAAGCTGAAATCTGCATGATCAAAAGTAAAAAGAAAAAATTACGATATGACGACTAGTGATGAGCGCTAGTGCTCGTTACTCCGGTTTGCCTAGGGTGCTTGGGTATGCACTGAGTATCACGGGTGCTCGAGTGACATGTTCGTGTCCCCACGCCTGCATGCCAGCGTATGTCAGGAAATCCCTGCATGCTTTGTGGCTTACAGCCATGAAACATGTGTGCAGGGACTTGAACATGTCACTAGAGCACCCGCAATACTCTGTGCATACCCGAGCACCCTGGGAAAACTCTAATAACGAGCACTAGTGCTCATCACTAACTACGAATACTTGCCCTCTTCATCTGCTCTGTTATCATCTAGCACTGAACACTTCAAATTGTAGTTCTAATGATGACTCATGCAGGGACCATTGATCTCCTGTTTTCACATAGAGCTTAGAGGGATTCAGCTAGTCTGTTTTTGATCATGTGATATTGTAGACATAATAGAAAAGAGAAGAATTAACTGGGTAGAAAGGCAAAATGAGCAATTGTAAGTGCACAGTGATATATAAACATGATGAATGCAATATATTAAGAGGATAAAAACGTTATGGGAGGAGGAGTGCTTCAAGTCCGGAAATGACTGAGTGTAGCCCACCATGGACCCTTAAGTTCGGCCGCTATACAGTCTTGTGAAACGAGCCTTACTACTAGGTGGAGTTTGTGTCAGACAGGAATTTGGCGAGTATTAGATCCTTCTCTCTATTTCTGGAAAAAAAAAAATACAAACAAAAACACATTTTTTTTTATTATCATTTAATGAGAATATTTTCTTTTCATATTTACATATAAATTACAACTATCGCCAGCTGGTACAATTACGCCTTCACACCATTTTGTATTGTATGACATCATTTGCAGATTTTTCTACCAGCTTTTCCTTTATTTTTAATAAATATACATTTATCCCAGATATATTAATAGCTATAATACATTTCAGTTAAAAGGAAAAATATACATCTGTATAGAAAAAGCGTCACAAATCTTTGGCAATGAGTACAATTATGGTCGTAAACCTCAGGACAGACAGGACTAGAGCAAGGAAATCAGGAATCCTATCTGGTTCTATGGAAACACAGTATTGTTACAACTGTATGTTGTTGCCTGGCCGTCTTTATGATCTCTGTATGTTGTTGCCTGGCCGTCTTTATGATCTCTGTATGTTGTTGCCTGGCCGTCTTTATGATCTCTGTATGTTGTTGCCTGGCCGTCTTTATGATCTCTGTATGTTGTTGCCTGGCCGTCTTCATGATCTCTGTATGTTGTTGCCTGGCCGTCTTTATGATCTCTGTATGTTGTTGCCTGGCCGTCTTTATGATCTCTGTATGTTGTTGCCTGGCCGTCTTTATGATCTCTGTATGTTGTTGCCTGGCCGTCTTTATGATCTCTGTATGTTGTTGCCTGGCCGTCTTTATGATCTCTGTATGTTGTTGCCTGGCCGTCTTTATGATCTCTGTATGTTGTTGCCTGGCTGTCTTTATGATCTCTGTATGTTGTTGCCTGGCCGTCTTTATGATCTCTGTATGTTGTTGCCTGGCCGTCTTTATGATCTCTGTATGTTGTTGCCTGGCCGTCTTTATGATCTCTGTATGTTGTTGCCTGGCCGTCTTTATGATCTCTGTATGTTGTTGCCTGGCCGTCTTTATGATCTCTGTATGTTGTTGCCTGGCCGTCTTTATGATCTCTGTATGTTGTTGCCTGGCCGTCTTTATGATCTCTGTATGTTGTTGCCTGGCCGTCTTTATGATCTCTGTATGTTGTTGCCTGGCCGTCTTTATGATCTCTGTATGTTAATGCCTGGCCGTCTTTATGATTGCTGTTTGCAGTCAGTGAATAGAAACCTTATCTACATGGAATAGGCTCACTAGTGATTCTTCTACATTTGTTTCCAGTCCTGATCGTTTGCTACAATGTATCAGTCTGGAGTAGAGGATTGTCAAGTCTGGGTGGTGCAAAGGTTTTATCATCTATGAAAAATATTCACATGACTTTTCAGCCTCGGGGTGTAAAAAAAAATATTAACATTCACTGACAGCAAGCTGAGATCTCAAAGGCGAGAAACAGGACATATGCTAGAAAGTTACATGTAACCACATAAATCCCTTTGAAGTTCACGTTTTACATAGAGCAATTCTACCTCTGCAAATACTCTAATTACTGCATTATAAAAAGCTGTGCAGACTTCAGAGCTGAAATCTCCCAGCATCCTTCACTGTGCATACAGCTGGATCTAGTGATTGAGCGGATGTAAAATCTCAAATATAAGAGTAGCCAACTACAACATTTTCACGCTTTTGTTGTTTCCTGAGCACTTTGACGTTTTAAACTTCCAGCGGGTATTTGTTTTTGGTTTTTGTTACTGCCGTTTTAGAGACACTTCATTGCTGAATGGAATTTTGAGAAAAAAAATCTAATGATTTTTCAAGTAAAAACGCTCAGATGTCCAGGCGTATTCGAGCCTTCCCACTGACTTCTATTATAAAATAGTGAGCGCAAAAACCGCCTGAAGAACGGTCCGCTCACTTCTTTCTTAAGACGCACAAAAGCCTGAAAATATGAATGTGAAAAAAGGTTTGTTTTTTATTTTACATAGAAATGCATTTATTCATTCTTTTGATTGTTTATGTAGAGCTTTTCCAGGTGGCTTTTTAGATCGCCTTTGCAGCTGCTTTTTGTCGTGTTTTGTGCCTTTTTTTTGCGCCCAATTCATTATCCTATTTGCTCCTTTCTTGAAGTCCATTTTATATGTGCTCGCCTGTTTTTTTTTTCGGCTTTGTGCGTGGAATCTAGCGATTCCTGATTCATCAATTGCATCTTTTTAAAACGTTGCAAAGTTTTGGACAACTCTAACTCCAACTCCAGTCCTACCCAGAGTGAATTTCTGCACTTAATTGAAAAAGTTGCATCTTTTTACCACATTTTCAAAAAGTTGTGATTTTTTTTTTTTTCTAAAAAAAGTTACAAATGTCATAAAAAAGCCCCTTTTTTCTCTAAAGTTTGCCCCAAATTTGTGAACCACGTGCGCTATTTTGATGAATGTGGCGCAATAAACAGTGAATACCACAAGAATAAAAAAATTTACTTAAAAAAGAAAAAACCTGCAAATGATAATTTGGGACCAATGTCATTTTCAGGCAGATTCTGCCTGGAACCCTGCCTGGAAAGTGCTAAAAAACCACCACCCACCCCATCCTCAAAAATTCACATTCATATCAATGTAAAAAACTACTTCTTGTTTATATATTCAGTCTTATTGATCTTCTTTTTACCACTTCAGGCTTCCAAAGCTGCAATGCCTGCATGCTACCGCCAAACTTGTGCTCATATTGGTGGAAGCGACAGCTGAAATTGGTAGCCACGCTGGAGCACCTCATTCAGACGTCCATTTTTTGAATACCAGTGCTATTCCCAGACAGCACTCATACCTATAATAGAGAATTGGGGTCATTCACATGTCCGCGATTTTTTGCGGAGTCATCTCTGATTTTGATTCGAGTGTCGGATCAAAATCGACAATGCAAGTCTACGGGTCTGTGTAAAAAAAAAAAAAAAAAAATCGACAGCACTTGGAATGACATCAGAGTGCAGTCCGATTTGCACCGACTGTCAGAAAGGAGAAGATGGGGAAACTTTCTTTTTCACGTACAAGAAAAACTGATGACACTGGGCCAAACTGATGAAAATCACTGATGAAACCTGGTTCCTTTTTCTTGTATGATGTGATGAGTCAAGTGAAAACTAATCCGTGATTTTTTTGGTGTGCAGGACCCATTTTTAGTCCATGTGTAAGTTTTTTTTTTTTTCCCCCAAAACATGTTATATCAGTTTTTCTAGTATGGAGCAAAAAAAAAAAAAAATCTTGGCTTCACCTACCCTATAAAACATTAAAATACGGACAAATGACATTATGTGCTATCCATTTTGTTTTCCTGACTTGCATTTGGCCCAAAAAGAAAAAAAAAAAATAATTCAACTCCCCCTGCTCTTTTTACGTTTGCAAGTGTGTATTTTTTTCAAGCATTCATGTAATGTTAGTTCACAAATGCGCTTCATACATTAATCCAGCTTTTTTGTTCACAATAATCCCTATTTTTTTCAGACATAACTTTTTTTTTTTTTAAAGCAATCCTTTTGTTTCTCCCCACTCCAAGCATAGTTTAACTGAATTAGTGATAAATTAGTGAAGAGTGTGCAGAGTAAACAATGCCCTACCTAAGAAACATAAAAAGCTTCTCCTAAATAATTTGATAAAATTGAACCTTTTTCGCAAACATGGTTTAAGTTTTCACGTACGTCTTGCATTGGTGGCCTCACACCTTGTATTGTTTATGCTTTTATGGTGGAAGCAAAGCTGAACTTTGGAATCCTGAAAAACGCAGAAAAAAAACACAGCAAAATGGAGCAAGAAAAGCAGCAAAAAACACCGCAAAACCTGGATGCAATTTTTTTTTTTTTTTTTTACTGCCAAGTAATCAGATTTTGGCTGCAGAAAAAGAAAAAAAAAACGCAGTGTGAACATAGGCTTAGATTATTATGCTAATAGATTTTTCAGAGTAGCAGCAGATCCACAAGTGGGTTAGAGATGGGTTTATTAGTCAAACTAAAAAGTACTCTTTTTCTATCTGTGATAACTAAAAATAGTGCCCCCTCCCCAAATCCCACAATTAATCTTTTAGTTCATTCTTCTCTTTAAACTTGATTAGTAACAAGTTCCAAGAGGAAGCACCGAATCAATGCAAGATGTTAAACGTAATACATGAGCAACAAGAAAATCTAGTTCTAGCATGTTTTAGTTCCCTTTAAAAAGCCTACTTAAAGGGAATGTGTCATCAGAAAATGCCCTGGTGCTTAAGTCTTTTTTACTTGTATCTTTAAAACGTTTGGGCAATGTTCGTTTTTTTTCCTTATGATATTAATCAATACAATAAGTAATCTTGCAGGTTTCACACTGGCCACTGTGGCTATTTTTTAATACTTCTACTTCCTGTCCTTTCAGGAACAGTTTTTAGCAGGTTCATTATCATCAGAGGCAGGATTACAGTGACAGGTAACACCCTTATAGACAGCTGATAAGTCTATGGAGCGCTGTGGAATTAATGGCGCTACATAAGTGAGTAAAATAAATCCACCAATCACAATAAGTGATTTCACACCTTATCCTGCTCCCCCCTCCCTTTCAGAATTAACATTGCTTATATACAAAGATATGGTTGGGATCCAACCATTGTGGTTATGTACATGTGTTGTTTCCTGAAACAATGGGAAGCTGAAGTCTAAAAAACCCCCACAAGCCAATATGATAATTGCAAGATTTCTTATTTTTAATACTGACCAATTATAAAAAGTTAGGTTTTTTTTTGTTTTGTTTTGTTTTTTTTTTTATGTGCCCATGAGACTGCCTAGACCAAGCCAGTAGAGCCGTGGCTAGTCCGTGCATCGCGGTCCATACATGGTCTATGAAAGAGATTAGTAAAACCGACCTGACTTAGGATTTATCTATTGAAATCATGCTCATTGTGGGTTTACGGACTGATTACAGATGGTTGGACTGACTCAATAATTGTCAGCCTTCCTTTTATGATCCATGGACCATTGTCAATCATCAAGTAGGACCGCCCACTGGACTCCTTAGCCCAGACTTTCAGGTTTTAGTGAATATTTTTCCATAAAACTATACATAAATCTCTTGATCTATAACCTGAAGCATGTGATGAGACAGTGAGTTCAATATCACAGGTTCCCCTTAAAAATAGTCAATGTGAAATAAAACCTATTTTGGGACATTCTGGTTAGTAGACACTAAACTGTATACAGGTTACAGTTACTATAGACTCTTATTCTGTGTCTGGGATGATCTGTAGATTACGCTCTGTTATGGAATCTGACGGAAAATCAAAACCAAGCTCATGTTGTGATGAGCAGGAATACAATAATTCCTAGGACGTTTCCCAGAGTGAGATAGTCACGGATTCTCCCAAAGCGTCAGACATGATGCTAGGAGTCTGCTTCAGTGCTGGATTCCTCATTAATCAGGAGAACGTGGTCCCTTTCTTGATACCCGATGCACAGCAGAAGCCTGAAATAAGAGAAATAAGAACTTGGCTGGAGACTTCGCTTACAGAGCAGACATGATAGACCATAGGAGTGATGTAGGCCCAAGTAGGAGACCACAGCTCCCGAGAGTACTTCAAGGGGTATTCCAATTTACATGCATTACAGATTGAAGCGGGTCCAACTTATGAGACCCCCACCAATTACCAGAAACTGGGAACTTCCCCCTCTGCTCTCTTGGCCACAAGACTGCAGGAAAGAGCAGATTAATGGAGCGCTGATCAAGCACGCGCCCTGCGGTTTCATTATAAGTGTATGGCATGCATGGATAGGCGCTCCATTCAACTTCTCCTGGCCGCAGTCTTTTGGCCAGGGAAAAACCGTACACCCCTTTAATAGAATACAGGCACGTATAAATACACCTGTATGTGCTGGTTTGTTTCTATGTACATGCATGAAACATATAGTAGTCTGAAATCCCTAATCCCTGATAAAAGGGCACTGCTGAGGCTGCTGGATAATCGGAATTTTAATATAAGCAGTTGTATAGAATATATATTATAGTCTTGATTCCTCCTATCAGAGTGTCTGGACACAGTGAATGACAGGTCTGCCGTCCAATCTAGGAATGGGGGGTGCTGAGCTGTCAGTATGGTGATGGGGTTTCCTGTGGCCACCACACACATTCTGTATTGACTGAAATATTTACTTACTGTCATTTACCCCCAACGTTACCTTCTAAAGATTACCCTTGTTAATATCTGCCAAGTCTAACTTTGGAATGGTTATATGATCCCTTAAGACATTTGATCTTATAACACATAACAACCATAAGTTTATAATAGTACATACTAACCCACTGCATATTAGGTATATTTATTAGTAGGCACTTCTTATCCACTGAATTGTGTAGGATGTATTTCCACTAAATACTTTATATGTAGCCTCCTTCAAGTACTTCTAGCCGGGTGTGGGTGTGGGTGTGGATATATTTATACTCTGTTGGTAATCTCTTTGGTTTTGCCTGTGTGGTAAAAGCCTTTGTGTGATATTCCCCTTTTTAATTGTATTTTACTATGTGTTTACATTTTAATTACTTGTATCAATAAAATATATATTTTAATATAACTTTGGCTATCACTCCTAGTTTCTATATAGGTTTTCAGTATGGTGATGGACAGCTAGCTCTGCCGTCCAATAGGATGCTGAGCTGTCAGTGTCAGGAGTTATAGTTTAGTCGTCCGAACAGGACCAGGGTATGGTGGGGCTTCATCCATGTGTCTCTTATCCAGAGTAATTATTCTGCCTTAGATTGCTGCCAATTGTAGCTTTGCTTATGAGGTGTGTGTTTGCTCTTCGTTTTCATCTTTGCTGCTTGATCTAGGGTTTGTCTTCACCATCCGCTTGCCTAGCCCCTTTGTCGTGATCTGCTACCTCCTTGGAATATTGACCTCTGACTCTTTCCTGACTACGCCTTTGTCTCACCCCTTTGTCTATGACATACTCTCTTGGCTTTTGACCTCCAACCTCATGGCTTATCAGGGAGTAGGGACTAGCGTCACAATTATATTACACATACACACACATTTTATATGCCGTGGGTGAACATAAGAACAAATAAGAAGCCGATGCTTGTCTGGTTTTTAAACTGGTCTCTTGCAAGATGCTAACGTAGTACAGGAAGTATATAAAGTTTTGAGACGGACACAAATTTTGGCTTTCACAGGTTTGTGGCTTCAGTTTTTATTGTGGCAATTTGTAAGAACTCTAGATTGCAATGAAGGGTGCAGTTATTTTTTTACAATTCATCTGATCAAAGTCATTCCGTATCATGAAAATTAACTTCATCACAAAACCCCATTTCCACTGAATTTCAGCCTTACCCCAAAATGACCCATTTACATCATTTCAGCGATCTTCTCGTTAGCTCAGGAGAAAGTTTTATTTTAAAGAGGTTGTCCTGCACGTGCACCGTCCACTGTGAGGATTCTCCAGTGCTGGCGACGGGAGCAGGCGGTCATGTGAGCACAAGCATGCGATTTGCATGCTTCTGGTCACATTCAGACTAGACGTCCTTGGCCTCGCTCAATTCACTTGTATTAAAGGGGTTTTCCCATGAACGAAAGTTAATTTTAATCAATAGATCTTAGAATAATAACTTCCACAATTGGATGTGTTTAAATAAAATGTTCCTGTGCTGAGATAACCTTATAAATGTTCCCCTGCTGTGTACTGTGTAATGGCTGTGTCTGACCATACAGGAACATGGTCTGATCATACCACAGCTCCTGGGCAGGGGAGGAAGCAAAAGAGTATACAGACATTACAGCATGGGATCACAGATCTAAATTACTGAAGCAGCAAACTTTTTGAAAACCAAAATTTGTGTCAATCTCAAAACTTTTGGCCACGACTGTACTTGTATGTACATGTACTTGCATGTATTTTTAGAGTTGCCATGTTGTTTTGGGAATAGTATAAAGTGCTCATGCTAATCTAGATGAACATACAGGCCTGAGAATAGCGCTGCCAAGGTTGGACACGATGACCCTGGAGGTCCCTTCCAACCCCAACATTCTAGGAAATCATAGAAGCCATGGAGAGGAGACCCCCTGAGGGGACGGGGAGGGAAACAGCAGGTTTCGCCAGAGGAACAAATAAATGGAGGTGAAGAAAACGAGGAGTCATAAGAAGAGGGTAGAAAGCGAACTGCACACCAGATCCATCTTTACACGGTGTTCCAAATTATTATGCAAATAATATTTTCTCAGACTTTCCCAAATTACCTATATGAATTGCAGTCATTGTAATTTTCCAGTCAAATAACTATTAGAGTACAATTGAAAGGTTTTTGTACAAACTGCCTATGATAACAGTATATTTTTTAAAAAATAAAAAATCAGACTGCACTCAAAATGCATGTTCCAAATTATTATGCACAGCAGAGTTTTCAGCTTTTTCATTTTAATAAAGAACAAAAAAATGGTAATTTTTGAAATTATAAGCATTAGCAGGTTATTACAAACTGAAATCAAACAGTTTTCAACTCAAAACTTTATTCTAGGTGCTTCTGAACTCTCTCGTCCATTGTTATGTGCAGCATGAGACGGGGCATTATCATGCATGAAAATGATCTTGCTGCGGAATGCACGGGTCTTCTTCTTGAACCATGGAAGGAAGTGCTGTTTGAGAAAATCCACATACATTATGGAGTTCATCTTTACCCCTTCAGGGATCCTAAAAGGGCCGACAATCTCTCTCCCCATGATTCCAGCCCAAAACATTACTCCACCTCCTCCTTGTTGGCGCCGTAGCCGTGTTTGCATGGGGTGTCCATCAACCAGCCATCCTCCACTCCATCCATCTGGACCATCGAGATCATTTCATGCATGATAATGCCCCGTCTCATGCTGCACATAACACATCTGCATCTCTGGCTGATATGGGCATAAAAGGGGACAAACTTATGGTGTGGCCCCCATGCTCCCCTGACCTCAACCCCATTGAGAACCTCTGGAGCATCATCAAAAGGAGTGTCTATGATGGCGGGAGGCAGTTCACATCTAAGCAACAGCTCTGGGAGGGTATTCTGTCCTCATGCAAAACAATTAAAGCAGAAACCATCCAAAACCTGACAAATTCAATGGACGAGAGAGTTCAGAAGCTCCTTTCGAACAAGGGGTCCTATGTGCAAATGTAACATCACCTAGAATAAAGTTTTGAGTTGAAAACTGTTTGATTTCAGTT
This sequence comes from Phyllobates terribilis, assembly GCF_046119375.1. Taxonomy (NCBI): domain Eukaryota; kingdom Metazoa; phylum Chordata; class Amphibia; order Anura; family Dendrobatidae; genus Phyllobates; species Phyllobates terribilis. Next base: position 107,130,015 of record NW_027362762.1, read on the forward strand.
TGTAATAACCTGCTAATGCTTATAATTTCAAAAATGACCATTTTTTTGTTCTTTATTAAAATGAAAAGGTTGAAAACTCTGCTGTGCATAATAATTTGGAACATGCATTTTGAGTGCAGTTTGAGTTTATTTTTTTAAAAATATACTGTTATCATAGGCAGTTTGTACAAAAACCTTTCAATTGTACTCTAATAGTTATTTGACTGGAAAATTACAATGACTGCAATTCATATAGGTAGTTTGGGAAAGTCTGAGAAAATATTATTTGCATAATAATTTGGAACACCGTGTACTTATCATGAATCTTTACATATTCATGTTTCCCTTGGCTAATGTAATAAGCTTAATGTGCGGCTCGTGCTCACTGCCCATCACAAGCCAGTTCTGCCATCCACAGATCATTACATTACAGGAACTCAATTATGGAAGATTAGATTTGGATTTAATTACTGGGGAGAAATTCATTTTACATAAGTGAAATACCAGAAGGTCACTATATATTCTGTACAAAAGGTCGCTCTTACCAGACCAGGCCAAACGGGACCAAGCTGAGGACGGCAGATAACAGGAAGGAAAACCCAGGAAACCACAGCACCGTGGCCCCGTAGATGGTGTTAAACATGGCAACGGTCAGGTTTCCTGTCAGACTCTCCAGACAGGCGATGCAAGCAAACAATGCTCCTGCAACACAGGAATGAGCTTATTAGGGAGGAAGTTCAGAGGGTCACAACCGACATAGTCTGGCGAAGAGTCCTGCACAGGCCACCATTAATCTACGGGGGTCCTGCACAGGCCACCATTAATCTACGGGGGTCCTGCACAGGCCACCATTAATCTACGGGGGTCCTGCACAGGCCACCATTAATCTACGGGGGTCCTGCACAGGCCACCATTAATCTACGGGGGTCCTGCACAGGCCACCATTATTCTACGGGGGTCCTGCACAGGCCACCATTATTCTACGGGGGTGCAATGGATAGTACAGGGTATGAGAGTTTGATCGCAGGGTCTGACCCCAGGAGCTCCCTTACATCACATATTGTTTTATCAGGCACTGTGCACACGCAGGATATATGCAGCCTATATTTCGGAGGGTAAATTGATGCATATTACAGTAGTAGCATTGTGAACTAGACTTAACAAAATCCGCAGCAACCCCTCCCCCCAGGTAACGCCTTAATTTCTGTGCTTTTTTTTTTTCCCTTATGGCAAATAATTTAAGTTAATTTAACTAAAGCCAAGTCCTCCCTGTGCCACCTTAAGGCACTTTAATATGGCAGCGTGTTCTTTCGTGGAAGCAAAGTAAGGAGTAATTCAGTAGAAGGGCCTTCAATGGAACATGGCTCAGCTTTTTTCTTATGGTATGGTCTCTTACATTTTAATATGTGTGTAATTACAGACCCATACAACACAGGTACAGTCATATATTCACTGCCCTTTTTCCATTCTATCCTATGGAAAAGGTGAAAACCTATTTATCAAGAAAAAAGGAAATCTTACAGGCCTATGACAAGTCACTGGGATCCATTAGGATCCCTTATATCAGTACAGAAGCCTTGACGCTAGTGTGATCAGGGCCTTTGACATCTTTACGCTAGAGTCATGTGAAGGGATGTGGGAGACCATGTAAACTCGCTGGCGTGGATCTGCGGTCATTTTATGGAACTCCTCTTTTTACCTTGCTCATTTTCCAAAATCACTTTGGACATCATTGACCTCAGGACAGGAAGGGGCATTGCAGAAAACACCAGAGGAAGTCTCACTGCGAAACATAAAATAAAACTCTAAGCACAGAAAATGTACAAAAGATAAGACAAGACAATATCCCTGCATCATTTTCTTCAAAGGGCTTGTCTGAAGCTTTTACACATCTGAACGGTGGGGATCTGACACCCGGCTCCCCCTCCATTAAGGTTTTCCCGATGCTGGCTAGAAGAGCATAGCACAGCTCAGTCAGCTGTATAGTGGCAGTGCCTGGGTACTGCACATCTGCCCAATATTAAAAACAATAGGGGTGGATGCACAGTACGCGGCTGTGGCCACTATACAGATGACGGAGCTCCGCTACTAAGCAGTTTCGATCACTACGTGGCATCAGGAACAGCTGATCAACCAGTACCACCCTCAATCAGATATTGAAGGCCTATCCTAAAGGATACGCCAGAGTAAAAGTCCCAGACAAACCTGTAATTTTATTTCTCATATTAATAATGAACTGAGATATGAAGTATATAAAATCAGTCATCTCTAACTCAGGACGTACTCCTCCTCACTGTCCTGTATGTGGCGACAAAAGCCCCCACATAAGACTAAACTTCACCGAACCCACCAAAATTGAAGGTAGCTGATGGTCCAATGTCTATGGTTGCCTCCCGACTTTCCCTCAATAAATGATGTTGAGGGAGAGAAGGATCCGGCCTGCTGAACTTCAGGATCCGATTCTTTTGTTGTCTGGCATTGGCTTATCTACACAAAGGACTCTGACAGTGGCGCTCAAAAAATACAAGGGTCTTTGGCCAAAGTGAGTATTCCTGTTATGGTGGAGTCAAGAATGGTGGCTGACTGCCGAATGATCATTCAGCAGACAGCTATCTAATGTATATGGAGGGCTTTAAGACTGACCCCTTCACGACCATGACCATGTGTGTGTATGTGTGTATGTGTGTGTATATATATATATGTGTGTATGTGTGTATGTGTGTGTATACATATATATGTGTGTATGTGTGTATGTGTGTGTATATATATATGTGTGTATGTGTGTGTGTGTGTATATATATATATATATATATATATATATATATATATATATATAGGTGTGTATGTGTGTGTGTGTGTGTGTGTGTGTGTGTGTGTGTGTGTGTGTGTGTGTGTGTGTGTGTGTGTGTGTGTGTGTGTGTGTGTGTGTGTGTGTGTGTGTGTATACACACATCCATTAATTCCACAGCGCTTTACAGACATAGTCATCACTGTCCCCATAGGGGCTCACAATCTACATTCCCTATCAGTATGTATGTCTCTAGAGTGTGGGAGGAAACCGGAGAACCCGGAGTAAACCCACGCAAACACGGGGAGAACATACAAACTCCTTGCAGATTTTGGTCTTTGTGGGATCTGAACCCAGGAGCCCAGCACTGCAAAGCAACAGGACTAACCAGTGGGCCACCGTGCTGCAAGATGCGCTAAGAATTAGGCTGCACTTATACGTCGGTGCACAGACTGCGGTGCACAGACTGCGGTGCACAGACTGCGGTGCACAGACTGCCTGTGGATCTCCCGACCAGAAATAAACAACTTTATATTTGCCCTTGAGGCTGCCAAGTTCAGATCAGGAAACCTGTGGCCAATCCGTGCATCTTGATCTGTACTTGGACGTCAAAATTCTCCTTTAGATAGGACTGACAAACATGCTTCAGTGGCTTTAAATCTAAAAAAAAAAAAAGAAAATCTCACATCTCACAAACATTGAATAAATCAATAGATAATTAGATATTTGCAGTGTGCCTACAAGTCACAAGATGCTGAAAGCCAGTCAGATAAATGTCAACTCATAGTATAATAATGGTATAAAATAATAGTACTAATATCACTCTTTGAAGTGTGGTAGGAAACCGGAGCACTGTGCATTTTATACAAAGACATACTGATAGGGAATTTATACTGTGAGCCCCATTGGGGACAGTGATGATAATGTGAAGCACTGAGGAATATGATGGTGCTATATAAGCAATGCATAATAAATACTCCCATGGTTATGGTAGCCGGACCCCTCTAGTGTTCATTCCAGGTACACTAATGACTCGGCATTACATGGATTTGGTTGTAGAACCAGTGGTACGGCCATGGTCCCAGGAGCAGTTTTTAAAACACAACATCACCAGGCCGCATGTTGCTGGAGCTACTTGGGCAAATCCTCAAGATCTGCCCAAGTACATTTAAGGCGGCAGAACATTCCTAAGACAATAATTAAATAACCTCACTGATAATCAGCCATGGCTATAAGTGGCGGGATTTCTACATGTGGCGTTTATTTTCCATTTAAAAAAAAATATATATTGAAAAATTCCTGCTTCCATTATTTGCATATCAGTAACAAATCTATCGATTCTATACTCTGACTTGTCACTATTATCATAAAGAGCCATGGCTGCAAAAGCATAAGTAGTCTTGTGGTGATAGGTGACTTATTTGTACTTAGCTTTGTCTTTTTTAACCTATAATGTTTAACTTGACAATCAGCTGAAAAACAGTCTTTGATCAGGAAAACAGGAAGATCCTGTAATCTACAGGGTGGGCCATTTATATGGATACACCTAAACTAAATGGGAATGGTTGGTGATATCAACTTCCTGTTTGTGACACATTAGTATATGGAAGGGGGAAAACTTTTCCAGATGGGTGGTGACCATGGCGGCCATTTTGAAGTTGGCCATTTTGGATGCCGTCTTGGGTGACCCAAATAGGTTGAAATATGCTTTTAAAATAAAATTTCTAGTTCAATACAGGAGAATGATCAGAGCACACGCTCAGGGCACACGGTCATAAAGTACGTGTCACAAGGTAATGCAATCTCTGATCTCTAGATAAGTAAAGGCAGTCTCATTGATATGTTGCAATTGCATTTCTAGGCAACTGAAACTATTTGTGAGCCCAGTCAACCCTTTAAACAAAAGTTCTCATCGGGAAAATTACCCATTGTTCAAATCAGGCATTTGTGTTTCAGGAGTTTTTTTTTTTTTTGGGCAATATTTTTTTCAATTTTATAAATATCCTGACATGAAAAAAAAAGTAACAAAAACAAACAAACACTCATTTTTTTCATCTTGCAGTTCTCACATAGGCCACTGGGGCTATTTTTATACTCATACTTCCTGTTCTTTTTAGAAGAGTTTTCAGTAAGCTCCTTATCAACAGAGACAGGATTACAATGACAGGTAACTCTTCTATACACAACGGATAACACAGGATCCACTAATCTCAATGTGCGACGTCACAGCTGACCCTGCTCCCCTTCCTCCCTTCTAAGGCACCTTTGCACACGCTCATTGGGCACTTCAATAAAAAAAAAGTCAGGGTCAGGTCTCCCACATTGCTGCTAATGTACACGTCCCGTTTCCTGAAACAGCAAGTTAAAATGCAAAAAAGGTCCCAGTGGCCGGTATGAAAATTGCAAGATTTCTATTTTATTTTTATTTTTTTTCAATACAAACTATAATATGTAAAAAAAAGCCAACTCTAAAAAAAAAAAAAAAACAAATATACACACACACACATACACACACACACACACACGATTTAAATAGGTAATTTTCTCCAGACAATTTAGACCTTTCGTTAAAAAAAAAAAGAACTGCTTTTTTTGTTTTTTTTCAGCAAGACCTTCTCATTTTCCGTTGAAAAAGCAAAGGGGTTAAGAAGAAACTCCTTTGTTCTCATGGTTCGTGGGTTTCACAGTGGTCAGACAAACGTCAACCCACTACTGATGGCACATTCATTGCAAGTAATCACGGGATGCATAATATCATGTGGGATGTAATATTTTAGAAAAATCTTACCCAACATCATGGTGACTGTTGTGGTAGCAAAGGCTGCCATAGTCATGCCTCCGATGCAGGACGCTATTCCGATCAGGACGATGTAGGCATCTTTCAGACAACGGGTAAAGAGGACAACACCAAGAAAACTTATAATAAAGCAGAACATGGACAAGGCAGACCCCCATCCAACTCGTATAGGATCCCAACAGAGCGGAGCGTCCAACTCATAAAGGGTGAAGAGACTCAAGGCTCCAAAATTAGAAAAGAGATAGGCCATGAAGGCAAACAGGAGCATGCTAATGGCCACCCGCTTCTTGCATGACGCATGCTTAAAGAGCAGAAAAACTCCAGAGAAAAGCTCCTTGAAGCCTTCTTTACTCATCACATTCTGCTGAAATTCGGATCTTTTCACAGTCTCCTCTAATATAAAAAGGATATACAAAATATTCAGGATGTGCAGAATAGCTGGAAGCAGAAAGGACCACTTAAACCCTAATGCTTGGAGTATATACCCAGATGTGATCCCCCCCACGCCGCTCGACACCCCAAGGATCATGTCAATAAATGCAATGCGTACGTTCTTGGTCTGCATGTCTTTAGCTATGTCCGCTACATAAGAGAAGCAGCCACCAATAAATGTAGCAAATCCACCCAGGAATCCACTGAAGACAGCGGATACGTATAAGATTTCAAGGGGCAGGTCAAAGAAAGAGGCAGAGCAGAATGCACTGATGGTCAATAAGGCGCCTATAGAGGGCAGCAGCAGCGATGCTTTGCGCCCATGTTGATCGCCGTAAGACACCAGGATTAACGCCATTAACAGACTTGGGATAAGTGAACTTAAATCCAGAGTTGTATAGAACGTGGACGCTCGCTTCTGGACCTCCTGAAAGAAAAAGAAATGTAAGGATTCTTAGTGTTAAGACTTTCCAAAACATTCACAAAAACCGGAACTCGGGACTACAACTCTGCTTGTATAGGAGAGATCATCGGGTAGAGTTGTTAACACGTGTACATCTGGTCATGTATACAGGACCTTCACTTAGCGGTCACAACAATCATGCTTTGGCCTCATTCACACCTTGTCTATTTTGCAATCTGATGAAAAAAAATATAACCACAGACAGCACACATTTGCCAGCGGAGTTAGCTCCTGATGATTGAGAGTTCGGGCCAGTGGCATGATTGATCATTCTCCAATGCTCTTTGCTTCTTCAGCATCAGAGGAGCTCAGGGGCACCGAAACTGTCCGAATCCAGCCATATGGCCAGCTTTAGAGCAGCATTCATGTGTTTTCTACTAGGAGAATAGAGAAGCCATTGCCCGAATTCTAGAGGCGGCTCAACTCTCCTGAAAACAAAAGAATCTGAGGTTTAACTATAAACCTTCCAGTCATCATCTAGAGTTGAGAGATCCCCATCCAGTCCCACTGCCCAATATTATTTCTGAATACGATGTAAGCAAACAGAAAGACAGCCAGAAAGTTATCAGCGATGATGGTAATCTCCCAAATAAATTCTGAAAGAGCGGGATCCTTTAAGAGGTTTTCCTCTACTTTACCATCGATGGTCCATCCTTAGGATAGGTCATCAACGCCTGATAGGTGGGGGTGCAACACCCGGCACCTCCGCGGATCAGCTGTTCTCGTTGTCAGCGGCCAGAACTTCTGTTATGGAAGCTGCACAACAGTGCTCCGCCAACGGAATAGTGGCCACGCCTGGTTATTGGACATCTGCCCCCTATTGATTTAAATAGGGGGCGGAGGTGCAGTACTTGGCCACAGCCAGTATACAGTTGACAAAGCTGCACATCTCCGTAACAGAGCAGTTCCGGCCGCCACCGACACTGGAAACAGCTGATCGGTGGGGTGCAGGTGTCATACCTCCACAGATCAGGCACCGATGCCCTATCCTAAGGATGGACCATCAATGGTAATGTACTGGACAACCTCTTTAAGGCTACATTCCCACGATGAGTATTTGGTGAGACTCTGATGTTTCAGATTTTCTGCACCCTTAGGTAAATTAGATTGCTTGTGTTTTTTTTTTTACAGAGGATTTTGTCTCTTTTTGTTTCGTCATATTTAAAAATAAAGCAGTTTCTGGTATTTGGCTTTTACAAAACGTTATTGATACAGTCATGTACAGATTACAGCAGAAACGCACTAAAAGACACATATGCACTCTTGCAGATTTTCCCCATCTAATGCAACTTTAGGTGGAAAATCTGCTCATAAAAACTCAGCGGAATCACAAGAGAAACTGATTTAAGGCATGCACAGCAGGTCAATTTACGCTGCATAAAAAAAACAAACAAAAAAAAAAGCATAGTGGGCATGGAGAGCTCTTTAAATCCCATCTACTTTGCTGTGCAAAAAAATGCAGTGTTTTACAGTTCCATCAAAGATACGTAGCATCAAAAACTCAATATGGGAGCTTAACCCAAAAAATGAATGAAAGTTAAAAGGGGTTGTCTACTACCAGGACAACCCCTTCTTAAACTAAATGTTCAGCCCCGATAAAATAATAAAGACTATACTCCCCTCCCGTGCCAGAGCCGTTCCATCGGTATCAGCACTCGCGGTCCCGGGGCTGTGATGCGGTGGAATAACACGTGATGCCTGGCGACCAATCAGCACTGGAGTCACTGTCTCCGCCTTCGGACAAACTGAACATAAAGAGGAAGTCCAGGATCAGCTGCAGCCCAGACTTCATCTTCACTTCGTACGAAGGTGGAGACAGTGATGCCAGCGCTGATAGGGCGCTGGGCATCACATGTCATTCCACCACATCACAGCCCCGGGACCGCGAGTGCCGACACCGCTGGAACAGAGCCGGCATGGAAGGGGAGTATAGGCTTTTTTATTTTATCGGGACCGAACATTTAGTTTAAGAAGGGGCTGTCCTAGTAGTGGACAACCTCTTTATGCATAGCTTAAAGAGGTCCGCCACTACTTGTGGGATGTTGGTGGAAGGAGACCAATGGGGAACACAGAAGACCAGCACAGGTCCTGTGCATTTAGTTTTAAGTGATTACAGTTTTTTTGTTGTTGTTGTTTCTTATACCACACTGGGCTTATTAAGAATAACTTTTAAAGTAGTGGACAAGCCCTTTAATAAGAATTTTAATAATGTTTTTTTCCTTTCCTTCCAAAAGCCAAGGAAGGCATGGGTGAGAAACTGCTAAATTATAAATCAGTTTGTCTTTGTGTGATTTGTAAAAAATTTTGCAATATAAAATAAAGTAAAAAAAAAAAAAAAAAAAGAAGTGTAACTTCATGGTCACTTTTGGTGCTGGGTTATGGTTTCTATGATAGTCCAGAGCTGCGTTTACAATTCTGCATACTTCAGAGCGGAGCTCTCCCAATATTCATTGCTTGATCCATATTAGTAGAAAATATGTATTGCAATGCATTTAGAAAGTCACAAGGGTAAAAGTTGGATTCAGCAGCACTGGACCCTGGCGATCGTTCATTTATCTCCTCCCTGGGTTCAGTCCTTTTAGAACGAGGTAGTTGTGGTTGTTGCGGTGTCCTCTGCGGGTTTACTACAGACCTTCTAACACGAGATCGGCCCATGGGAACTCGCTGGTCTTTATGTTTAGAGGAGCCAGATGCTTCGTATGAAACAGAATGTTATAGAGTCGTTTGCTATCAGATTTCAAGCATTGATATGAAGCTGATAAGGTAACCATACATGAAGGAATCAGAAGGGTCCAGAGCAAAAACACCAAAAAAGGGAAACTCCGGTAACAGATACAAAGTCTTATTAAAATCATTTGAGAAGAAGACTAACATCTTAAAGGGAATCTGGTAGCAGGTTTTCACTATGTAATCTGAAGACCGCATGCTGTAGGGGTTAAAACACAGATTTCAGTGATGTCTCTCTTATGAAGCTCTGTGGTTTTGTTTGCTTGCAATGATTGTTTTGAGCTAATCATTGCTGGACACAGCAGCTCGTGCATGCTAGCCCAACACTCAATATGCCTGATCTTCATCTCCTCGGACATCAGTCAGACAGGTAAACAATATTTTATCTCTTCAGATTTTTGGGGCCAGTTTCATAATTAGCATTTTAAAAAAAAATAATAATCCCATTTCTTTCTTATCTTGTAGTTTTCTATGACTTTTTTTTGTGCCGAATGCATTAAAATGAAGCAAGAGTTTTGCGCAAGCCCCCAAATTGTCTTTTTTTCATTCTTGAACTGGCTTTTTAGCTGGAAACGTTGCCCGTTTTGTTTCGCGATATGTCACAAAATAACTTATACCCCCTGAGAAAGCCATACCTATGTGGCGTAACGCGTAGGGTTTTAGTGGTCTATTGTTCTTCCCCCTAGGACAGTTTGGTGGTACGCATTGCAAACCAACCTCATTGTTGATACCCCCTTGTACTGTTTTTTTTCTAAAGGAGACCTCACCTTTAAAAAGGTGTATCAGTCATCACAAATATATGTTGGTGGAATGGGGGGCACATACCCTTACAAGGGCTTGTGCGTGTTTTCTACATGTATAGCTATATTTATGGTATAACATGGTTTGTATAATTGAGTGTACCCATCATAGTCCTATATATTTATGGGTGGAATTATTCAATATATTTTTCTGCATTATACATTAACTATCCTGTATAAATATAATTGATTAGGGGATTTCTTTTTCTAATACTTACATGTGTGAAGTTTTTTTAAATGCTTTTAATGTGTTGTGTTGTGGATAGAATTAATAGTAATAAGTTTGTCTATATTGTTGTCCTCTGATATTTATCGAATTATTTAGACTGTCTGGTGCCCGACTCTACACCCCCTCTTTTCCATATACTTTTTTAGGTGTTGAGCATTCTTATACAGTTGTGTGGTACCAGGTCATTCAGTTTTGCCACAAAATAACGTTCGTTCATAAAAGCACTCCAAAAAGGAGGACTGGAGTAGAGTGGCGACAAATTTTGTGACTTTTTTTTTTTTTTTTTCTTTTAAAAAGTCTAATTTCGTGAATCGGTCTAAAACATCTGGGAAAGCCACATGGTCGTAAAGTTCAGAAAACGAAAAAAAAAAAAAAAAAAAAAGAGAGTTTGAAAAAAGGCGCGAGTCAGTTGAATTTATGTAAAAATTAAAAAAAAAAAAAAAAAATCACTAATAGAGCGTTATTCATGCCCCCCCACCGTGGAATAAAAATAGTTGGAAATGCAATAATGCATGAAATGTGTTCAGTATATTGCCATTCAGACAGTGTGTGAATACTAACATAGCAGAAAGTCCTGTTATCAGCCATCAACAGCCTCTCCTCCGAGATGACCTACAGTAACCCTTAGCGCTACCTTTAGAAGGTCCTAGTTATATATACAAAGGGTCTGACGCTGTGTGCGATCATTACACACCGACAGTAAATCAATCACATGTTTTCCTCCTCCACATAATCCTAGGACTGTAAAGATGCAGAAAATATAGCAATTACAGGAACTACACTTATTCCAAAGCTGGTGGCTTTACATGGACTGGCTGATATATGTAGGAGCTATGGCCGCCCTGTACATTGCACACACTATGTGTATGGACTCAGCACAGACAGCACTGGAGGGAGGGGGTTAAATTGTATTATGTGGCAAAACATCTTATTCTTAAAGATTAAAAGAGCAAAAATTCCAGAAACCCCTGTAATGAAGCCATATCTAGGGGTACATCCGTATTATTCTCCTACAGAATGTAAAAGGAAATAACTTTGCAACTTTCTACATACTAAATTAGTGTAATAGTCATAAACCTCCTGACTGACTCAAACTCAGTCACCCGGTGATTCAATTACACTTATGAAATATCCAACAGATTCGCATTAAGCTTGAGAAAGGCGCTCCATCTCGCGGCTGCTGGGGAAGGCGATATGGCCACACGTGTTAGTCTCGGCATCCACTATGGGAGTCCCAAAAATAGATGAACAAGCATTGTGTGCTTGGCCAATTTCAGTGCTCTCATAGAAGTAAATGCATAAAGCCATGCACCTCGATCCAGCGGAGAGATGGGGCAGTTCTTAAGGCCCTCGTCACATGTCCCAATTTACCGGTACTGGAAAAAACAGTACTATTGTTATCAGTGTCCGTGTGTGCCGAGCGAGGAGATATATAGTGCTGGCCAAAAGTATTGGCACCCCTGCAATTCTGTCAGATAATACTCAGTTTCTTCCTGAAAATGATTGCAATCACAAATTCTTTGGTATTATTATTTCCATTTAATTGGCTTGCAAGGAAAAAACACGAGAGAATGAAGCAAAAATCAAATCATTGATCATTTCACACAAAACTCAAAAAAAGGGCCAGACAAAAGTATTGGCACCCTCAGCCTAATACTTGGTTGCACAACCTTTAGCCAAAATAACTGCGAACAACCGCTTCCGGTAACCATCAATGAGTTTCTTACAATGCTCTGCTGGAATTGTAGACCATTCTTCTTTGGCAAACTGCTCCAGGTCCCTGATATTTGAAGGGTGCCTTCTCCAAACATTTTGAGATCTCTCCACAGGTGTTCTATGGGATTCAGGTCTGGACTCATTGCTGGCCACCTTAGAAGTCTCCAGTGCTTTCTCTCAAACCATTTTATAGTGCTTTTGGAAGTGTGTTTGGGGTCATTGTCCTGCTAGAAGACCCATGACCTCTGAGGGAGACCCAGCTTTCTCACACTGGGCCCTACATTACGCTGCAAAATTTGTTGGTAGTCTTCAGACTTCATAATGCCATACACACGGTCAAGCAGTCCAGTGCCAGAGGCAGCAAAGCAACCCCAAAACATCAGGGAACGTCCGCCATGTTTGACTGTAGGGACAGTGTTCTTTTCTTTGAATGCCTCTTTTTTTTTCCTGTACACTCTATGTTGATGCTTTTTACCAAAAAGCTCTACTTTTGTCTCATCTGACCAGAGAACATTCTTCCAAAACGTTTTAGGCTTTCTCAGGTAAGTTTTGGCAAACTCCAGCCTGGCTTTTTTATGTCTCGGGGTAAGAAGTGGGGTCTTCCTGGGTATCCTACCAGACAGTCCCTTTTCATTCAGACGTCAACGGATAGTACGGGTTGACACTGGTGTACCCTCGGACTGCAGGGCAGCTTGAACTTGTTTGGATGTTAGTCGAGGTTCTTTATCCACCAGCCGCACAATCTTGCGTTGAAATCTCTGGTCAATTTTTCTTTTCCGTCCACATCTAGGGAGGTTAGCCACAGTGCCATGGGATTTAAACTTCTTGATGACACTGCACACGGAAGACACAGGAACATTCAGGTCTTTGGAGATGGACTTGTAGCCTTGAGATTGCTCATGCTTCCTCACAATTTGGTTTCTCAAGTCCTCAGACCGTTCTTTGGTCTTTCTTTTCTCCATGCTCAATGTGGTACACACAAGGACACAGGACAGAGGTTGAGTCAACTTTAATCCATGTTAACTGGCTGCAAGTGTGATTTAGTTATTGCCAACACCTGTTAGGTGCCACAGGTAAGTTAAAGGTGCTGTTAATTACAAGAATTAGAGAAGCATCACATGATTTTTCAAAGGGTGCCATTACTTTTGTCCACCCCCTTTTTTAGGTTTGGTGTGGAATTATATCCAATTTGGCTTTAGGACAATTCTTTTTGTGTTTTTTTCATTGATGACAAAATTAAATGAAGAGAATAATACCAAAGAATTTGTGATTGCAATCATTTTCAGGAAGAAACTGAGTATTATCTGACAGAATTGCAGGGATGCAAATACTTTTGGCCAGCACTGTAATTAGTGTTTTGTGTGTGTAGTTTACTATCTTTTTATTAAGCGAATAAATTGAAAAATAAAGACGTGGGGTCCCTGCTATTTTTGGTAACCAGCAAAGGTAAAGCAAACCGCTGCGCTCAGAGAGACTCAGTGATGAGAGTTGTCGTCAGTACCCGACGTCTGTGAATAGCAGTTTACTGCTATTCACAGAAGCCGGAGCTGGATTCTCGGAAAGTTGAACTACGGCGGACCTACGTGCGAACATTTGTTTTTTTACAAATAAATTGGTGAACGAATGAGGGACAGTCTTGTTTTTATTTCTGTCTTCATGCTTTTTAGGTATCCATTTCTGGACTACGGCGATTTTTTTTTCTTTTTTCAGTAAAATTGGGATAGTGTGGGGGAGTCTTTATTCAAATAAAGCATTCGTGTGAGTTTTTTTTTTTTTTTTTTAATTTCATTTTTTTGTATTACTGGGTTGGTAACCCGTTGACTTGATGCCAGCTGACATCAACGCCAAAAATTATCACCGACTGCCACCGCATCAGTGCAATCGGGAACATGGGCGTACCCAGGATCAAAACTAGGGGGGGGCAAGCCATGGTCACAGATACTGAAGAGAAATTATAATATATATTTACAATGCAAAGATTTCACTTCTTACATTACATGAGTGATATCTATTGTAAATTCCACAATAGCTCAGAAACCGGTGAATCGTTCCACACAGTATACTGGCCGCCATAAAATGCCCCATACAGGATACTGGCCCCCATATAACGCTCCACACAGTATACTGGCCGCCATAAAATGCCCCATACAGGATACTGGCCCCCATATAACGCTCCACACAGTATACTGGCCGCCATAAAATGCCCCATACAGGATACTGGCCCCCATATAACGCTCCACACAGTATACTGGCCGCCATAAAATGCCCCATACAGGATACTGGCCCCCATATAACGCTCCACACAGTATACTGGCCGCCATAAAATGCCCCATACAGGATACTGGCCCCCATATAACGCTCCACACAGTATACTGGCCGCCATAAAATGCCCCATACAGGATACTGGCCCCCATATAACGCTCCACACAGTATACTGGCCGCCATAAAATGCCCCATACAGGATACTGGCCCCCATATAACGCTCCAGGCAGGATACTGGCCCCCATATAACGCTCCATACGGAATACTGGCCCCCATATAATGCTCTATACCGAATAATGGCCCCCATATAATGCTCCATGCAGGCTGTTCCCCACACAATGCCTCATGCAGGCTGTTCCCCACACAATGCCTCATGCAGGCTGTCCCCCCCCCACATAATGCCCCACACAGGCTGTCCCCCCCCCACATAATGCCCCACGCAGGCTGTTCCCCCCCCCCCCACATAATGCCCCATGTAGGATGTCACCCCACCTTATATTGCCCCATGCAGGATGTCACACACACCCACCTCACCCCCCTCCCTTATATTGCCACAGGGCTCCATATAATAAAAAAAATAAATAAATAATAAAAAAAAATCAAATACTCACCTGCTGCCGCTGCTCCGGACTCCTCAGCGTCGCCGGCCTCATCCTGCTCTGCGCTGTGACTGCTCAGGAGAGAGCGCTGTGTACAGACGTCACCGCGCCCTCTGACCTGAGAAGTCACAGTGCAGCAGCCGCAGAGGATGCAGGAGCTGCTGCGGAGGCACAGGGAGGGGTAAGTATTGTGCCGGGTGCTGGGGCCCTGAGCAAGCAGGGGGGGTAAAACACATGCAGAGCACTAATTATATCTCTCATGAATATCTATGTCGATCTTTGCACATTCTCCTTGGCCATGCTGGCCAGTTCCAACACTCTTACACAGAAGGGTCAGGGTGTACTGAGGAGAGTGGGAACGTTTGCCGAGCCTTTTTCTCCATCACGCCAATTGAAAAGGGCGCTTGCGCACATCTTTAAGAGCCTTAGTCGGTGTTGGTGCGCTTTATTAACATAATACCATACCAATTACCAAGTTGTTGGCCTTTCTTAATGGTAACAGGGTTGAAGATTACTAGCTCTTCCTAATGCCTCAGATGGAAATCAAAAAGTACCCCAATCCCCATTTTAGAGGGTTATTCCAATCTTGGCCATGAGCGCATCGTGTCTTTTGAAAGCCTGAAATGTTTAAAATAAGTTCAAAAGCCTGAGCATGTGAACAGCAAGTTGTTTTTACATAGAAAATGAATACTGGTACCTTAATTCTTTGATCATTTTCTTCAGAGATTTTTTTTGTAGTATTTTCCACGAAAAAAAATTGCAGGAAAAAAAATAAAATAAAAAAAGTGGTGGGAACATACCCTAAAGTGCAAATATGGTCAATGATCTTTATCAATGTGACAAAATGAAGCCCTCTCTCCCCAGATGATTGTGTGTTCACGGGAACTGGCTGCAAACAATGGCCTCCCTGTTTCGCACACAGGATCAGTGTCTCCGGTGAGCTGTAATATCTAATGATAGCACCAGTTACAACTGTAATAACACACTTAATATAATATACACACACCATACAATCACCAGCTGTAATGCGGATCTGTCATATAGGACAATGATTGTGAGGCACAGACCGACTACTACTCCTCTGTGATGACTTATAGTAACCCTTAAAGGGGGGTTTCCCACCAACAAAACTTAATCTTTTGCTTTCTCCCCAGCCCAGGAGCTGTGGTATGATCAGATCATGTCCCTGTACGGTCAGACACTGCCATTACACAGTACACAGCAGGGGAACATTTATAAGATTATCTCAGCACAGGAACATTTTATTTAATCACATCCAATTGTGGATCTTATTTTTATTTCAATAGCTAGTGAATAAAATTAAGTTTTGTTCATGGAAAAACCCCTTTAACAACGCATGACGTCTTAGTACGCACATTTGGCCTCCCCCCTGTTCAGTGAGGGCTGCTGCACTGAATCGAGCACATGTCAGCTGATTCTTACAGCTGACATGTGCCCGCAACAGCCGCGGGTGGAATCGCGATCCACCCGCGGCTGTTAACATGTTAAATGCCGCTGTCAATCTCCGACAGCGGCATTTAACGCGCGCTTCCTGGAAGCGCGTCCTAAGCCCCGCCCACCGGCGACCCCGTCACGTGATCGCGGGTCACCGATGGGTGGGCATGACAACCCAGGGTCAGCAGCAGTGGTCGGCGCTCATAGCACAGGACCATTTCTGTTGCATGCAGGGGACCTGCTCGTCCCCTGTATGTAGCAGAGGTGATTAGTTAATTGCTGCTTCTAGTCTCCTATGGAGACTATTGAAGCATGCAAAAAGTGAAAAAAAAAAAAAAAAAAAAGAAGTTTTTAAAAATATAAAAAAAATTAAAAAAATATAAAAAAGTTTAAATCACCCCCCTTTCGCCCCATTCAAAATAAAATAAAAAAATAACCAACAAAGACATATTTGATATCTCCGCGTTCAGAATCGCCCGATCAATATAAAAAAAGAATTAATCCGATCGGTAAACGGCGTAACGAGAGAAAAATTCTAAACGCCAGAATTACGTTTTTTGGTCCCCGCAACATTGCAATAAAATGCAATAACGGGCGATCAAAACATCGTATCTACGCCAAAATGGTATCAATAAAAACTTCAGCTCGGTGCGCAAAAAAAAAAGCCCTCACCCGGCCCCAGATCCCAAAAAATGGAGACGCTACGGGTCTTAGAAAATGGCGCTATTTTTTTTTTTTTTTTTTTTTTTTTTTTTTTTTTAAACCAAATTTTGGAATTTTTTTTCACCACTTCAATAAAAAAGAACCTATACATGTTTGGTGTCTACGAACTCGTAATGACCTGGAGAATCAGAATGGCAGGTCAGTTTTAGCATTCAGTGAACGTGGTAAAAAAAATAAATAAAAAACAACTGTGGTATTGCACTTTTTTTGCAATTTCACCGCACTTGGAAATTTTTTCCCGTTTTCCCATACAAGATATGGTAAAACTAGTAATGGCGTTGAAAAGTACAACTCGTCCCGCAAAAAATAAGCCCTCACATGGCCATATTGACCAAAAAATAAAAACGCTATGGCTCTGGGAACAAGGGGAGCAAAAAACGAAAATGCAAAAACGGAAAATGCTCCGGGGCTTAATGCTACCACTAGTTATACCCAACAGCGAACCAAAGCGTCTGATGCGGTGTGCAAACATTATTATTCACCGACTTCACATTTGAACCAAGTAAACTAAGACTAAAGAGTATTATAAATCACATGTTTGCCTCCTACATGTCATCCCATGACTAAGGATAGAAACAAATAGTAATTACAGGAACTAGTTTTATTAAAGGTATTTTTACTAACTGGATCATCATTTTAAAAGTAGTAGTTACATGTATATGTAATAAAGCGTCGCGGCCCTGTACATTACCTCCCCTCCTTTATAGTGTATGGACTCCGTACAGACAGCACTGGAGGGAGGGGAATTATATTTTACCATATACACTGCTCAAAAAAATAAAGGTAACACTGAAATAACACATCCTAGATCTGAATGAATGAAATATTCTCATTGAATACTTTGTTCTGTACAAAGTTGAATGTGCTGACAACAAAATCACACAAAAATCATCAATGGAAATCAAATTTATTAACCAATGGAGGCCTGGATTTGGAGTCACCATCAAAATTAAAGTGGAAAAACACACTACAGGCTGATCCAACTTTGATGTAATGTCCTTAAAACAAGTCAAAATGAGGCTCAGTATTGTGTGTGGCCTCCACGTGCCTGTATGACCTCCCTACAACGCCTGGGCATGCTCCTGATGAGGCTGAGTATTGTGTGTGGCCTCCACGTGCCTGTATGACCTCCCTACAACGCCTGGGCATGCTCCTGATGAGGTTGCGGATGGTCTCCTGTGGGATCTCCTCCCAGACCTGGACTAAAGCATCCGCCAACTCCTGAACAGTCAGTGGTGCAACGTGACGTTGGTGGATGGAGTGAGACATGATGTCCCAGATGTGCTCAATCGGATTCAGGTCTGGGGAATGGGCGGGCCAGTCCATAGCTTCAATGCTTTCATCTTGCAGGAACTGCTGACACACTCCAGCCACATGAGGTCTGGCATTGTCCTGCATTAGGAGGAACCCAGGGCCAACCGCACCAGCATATGGTCTCACAAGGGGTCTGAGGATCTCATCTCGGTACCTAATGGCAGTCAGGCTACCTCTGGCGAGCACCTGGAGGGCTGTGCGGCCCTCCAAAGAAATGCCACCCCACACCATTACTGACCCACTGCCAAAACGGTCATGCTGAAGGATGTTGCAGGCAGCAGATCGCTCTCCATGGCGTCTCCATACTCTGTCACGTCTGTCACATGTGCTCAGTGTGAACCTGCTTTCATCTGTGAAGAGCACAGGGCGCCAGTGGTGACTTTGCCAATCCTGGTGTTCTGTGGCAAATGCCAAGCGTCCTGCACGGTGTTGGGCTGTGAGCACAATCCCCATCTGTGGATGTCGGGCCCTCATACCACCCTCATGGAGTCGGTTTCTAACCGTTTGTGCAGACACATGCACATTTGTGGCCTGCTGGAGGTCATTTTGCAGGGCTCTGGCAGTGCTCCTCCTGTTCCTCCTTGCACAAAGGCAGAGGTAGCGGTCCTTCTGCTGGGTTGTTGCCCTCCTACAGCCCCCTTCACGTCTTCTGGTGTACTGGCCTGTCTCCTGGTAGCACCTCCAGCCTCTGGACACTACGCTGACAGACACAGCAAACCTTCTTGCCACAGCTCACATTGATGTGCCATCCTGAATGAGCTGCACTACCTGAGCAACTTCTGTGGGTTGTAGAGTCCGTCTCATGCTACCACGAGTGTGAAAGCACAACCAACATTCAAAAGTAACCAAAACATCAGCCAGAAAGCATTGGTACTGAGATGTGGTCTGTGGTCCCCACCTAAAGAACCACTCCTTTATTGAGGGTGTCTTGATAATTGCCAATAATTTCCATCTATTGTCTATTCCATTTGCACAACAGCATGTGAAATTGATTGTCAATCAGTGTTGCTTCCTAAGTGGACAGTTTGATTTCACAGAAGTTTGATTTACTTGGAGTTATATTCTGTTGATTAAGTGTTCCCATTATTTTTTTTGAGCAGTGTATTATACTGCAAAAACACTTTATTCTTCAAAAATAAAAAAGCAACATTTGAGAAACCCCTTTAATGAAGCCATAAAAGAGGCGGTCAGAAGGTTTAGATCTGCTATACTAACAGCGTGACCCGGTGAGGGGTAATCCCCACCCTGGACGCTAGATATGACATAATTGTGGCAGACTTGCACGGAGAACGCGGCCCCAGTCTCACGGCTGCTGGGAATGGCGAGGTGTCTACAAATGTACAGTCCTCTCCATTTACTTCTTTGGAAAGTCCAAAAAGTCTGGCACAAATGTGCTAGGCTGGGATGGAACTCCCATAGAAGTGAATGGATCAAGCCACAAAAATAACTGGGCAAGAATAAAAGTAAATGGAGAGAGCCATGCGTGCATGGCCTTTTCTCTACAATAGGTTTCTGTACATATTCAGTACTCTGCTCGGGGCCATTGCTCTTATTATCTTACAGGGTATAAACGCTTCGGCAGACTTCTAGCACTTCCAAGATGGAAGAACATTCCTACATTCTCACCTGTTGATGTGTGAAGTTGGGGTTGGTCTGGTTTGTCTCACAATGGGATATGTTGTCGTCGTAGATGACAGTGGAATTAAACTCATCCTCCCAGAACCTCTGGTATATGTACTGCTGCATCAGGGGGAAGCTGGCAAAGCTGGCGAAGCAGTAGATGGCCATGACTGGCTCCACCAAGTACACCAGACCCATCTTTACTTCTGGTTCTTTCACAGGGGAACAATCACATGTCTATAGGAGTTACTGCTGCAAAAAGAAGAAGTATCTGTTATTCTGCACCTTATACATGCATTATCTCTTACAATTTCAGGGCACATTTGCATCAGTTTTATTTTTGTGCCCCATTAAGGTTTGCAAATTAATATCACAACTGAAACAGTGACAGATGGTTGTCATATACAGTCATAGGTAGTCAGAGGTGCCAATTCCCAATTAAAAGTGTCCCACTGCTTTGTATCTATATCTGCTCCGCAAATCCTCTGTCTCCATGGCTACAGACTACACGCAAACCCTGTGTAGTCTGATCCTTTGCGTCTCCATGGCTACAGACTACACACAAAACCATGTGTAGTCTGGATCCTCTGCGTCTCCAAGGCTACAGAATACACACAAACCCTGTGTAGTCTGACCCTGTGTCTCCATGGTTACAGACTACACCTGTGTAGTCTGATCCTCTACTTATCCTCTCTTCCATCCGTCTTCACTTTTTGCTAAAGCACATGCAGCAAGTTAAAGGGTTTGTCCAGGACAATGTTATTTTTATATTATAAACCTAAAATCTAACAGGCAGGTAGTTGCTAAAAGAGACCTGTTTTACCCGGCGCCGGCTCAGAGTGGTCTCTGACAGCTGTCACAGCAGCTCCTCTTCTTCCGGGCTGCTGTGTTGATGGGGTGTGACTGCAGACATCATGCTGATTGACAGCTGGCTTCCCACAGTTAAGCAGCGGGGAGCCGGCTTCCAATCAGCATGACGTCAGCAGTCACACCTCATCGACAGAGCAGAGGGGAAGAGAAGCCGCTGCTCTGCGGACATGACGTCAGCGGAAGCCGGAGAATCACAGGCAGGAGCGGTCTGTGACCATTCTGTACCAGCAGAGATCGGCGGGCACAACAGGCAGGTAATGAGAAACTACCTGCCTGTAAATTCTTAATCCTGTAGTAAAGAAATTAAACAGTCCTGTATAACTCCTTTAAATGACAGATAGCGAAGTATGCCCCATACATTATAGGGGTGGTATGTAAACCGCTTTAATGTCCCTATCCCTGATCTCCAAGGTTTATTATCCAATGATTGAGGGTTATAGTGGCCCGTTAATATCAATACCCAAAGCTAAGAAACAATGGGGGGGCCACCTGATAGCAGCGTCCCTCTATAAGACTGGTGGAGCTTGTGACCGCTGCTGCCACTTACAATGGAGAGGACATTATAAAATATTCAAGGACAATGAAAGCATAAAAAAGGTGAGGCTGATAGGTCACTAAATCGGATTACTAAGTGTCTTAAAGGGGTTGTCCAGGGCTGAGACTGTTGTGATACTCAATCTCACAGACACCCTATAGCTCCCCATCTCATACTTACCCAGTCTGTGCAGAGATGCCGGCTGCACCAGTCACTGGCTAAGTGGCGCCCCTGTTTCAACTTATGATGATTTGTTAAGGGGGCACTATTTGTCAATATAGGAACGAGGAGTAGAGACCTGCAGGGACAGGGTAAACCTCAGAAGGGGAGCTACAGAGAATTGTTGGGGTGAATATTACTTCTTTAAAGGGTCTATCACTGGGATTTTGAAACCCCATCTGAGAACAGCATGATTTCAGGGCAGAGACCCTGATTCCAGCGATGTGTCACTTACTGGGCTGCTTGCTGCAGTTTTGAAAAAAAAAATTCTGCTTTATCTCCTGCAGATCTAGCAGTTCTCTGAATGCTGAACTCTGTATAACCTACAGGACTACATGGTAGCAGGTTTACGAGTCCTCTGGGGATAACCTCCTGCTGATAAAAATTACAGCAAGCAGCCCAGTAATTGACACATTGCTAGAATCAGGGTCTCTGTCCCTACATCATGTGGCAAAAACCTGGTGATGGATTCCCTTTAACCAGTCTGAGCCCTTTAAAACCTTTTTATTTATCCTCTTACAACCGCTTTAAAATCATTAAAACATAAATGTAGGTCATTCAAAATATTTGCAGAACGCAGACTATCGAGAAGGATCACATTGTAAAATTGAGTCACACACCTTTGCTTATTAACTCTGGAAATTTAATACAGAGCATCAAGCATTTTGTTTTCTGCCAACTTCCATTAAGCATCATAAGAAATGAGGGGAAATTGGAAATCTATTTGATACTTTATTCAGGAAAACAAAAAGAAAAAAAACCTCAAGAAAAATCTGACAGTGAAATTAGAAAAATATGGCTGCTTTATTGCAGAAACAGCGCCACACCTGTCCATGGGTTGTGTCAGAAATGAATAGAGTTGAGATGCAATAACACTTACAACCTGTAGACAGGTGGGGCGCTGTTCTTCTAATCGTGTATAACCCCTTTAATTTTCTATTGCTGATGTTATCAGAACAGATGGACTGAAATAAGCGGATTCCATTAGGCAGAAATGACTGAATACATGTGATACTTATGTGTAGTCTTATGATAGAAGGAAACACGATAAACCGGTCCTTCCACTTTTGCCCTATTTGCCCTGATTCATGGGTACAAGTGATCTAGGTAGAATAAGAATCTCAGCTATGGATAAGGATTAGTCATTACTCTACAGACCAGCGTTTCTCAACTCCAATCCTCAAGTAGCCCCAAAAGATCTTGGTATACTTTAGAGGAGTGCGCAGATTGCTGATAACAGCTGTTGTAAAACTTCAGTCAAGCCCTGAAAGTCTGTGCATGTTGGGAATTGTAGTTTCACAACAGACTGAGTCCTTCAAGTTACTGACCCCTGCTAGGGACAGAACCTGGGGCAACTTCTAAGGCCTCATTCACACATCTGTGAGCAAAAATATGGTCCAAGTGTCATCAGTGTTTTGGGTCGGCGTGCCGCTCCTGTCTTCAGCGTTTTTTTTACATATAGATGAAGAAAAAAAAAAATTGCAAAGTATAGGAGAAGCTATGTAATGGTAATCACAAACTGCTCACGGACGCCATCGGCGTGCTATCCGTGATATTCATGAACCCATTGACATATTGGCACCAGGGTCACCAACCATCCAGAAATTCCATGACTGTCCAGAAAAAAAAAAAAATATGCCGTCCGTGATTTTTTTTTAAGTTGATGAAACTTTTTACAGATTATTTTGACTGTAATTATTATAATATTACAGTTTATGTAGCTGATATTTTCATATCAGATTTATGGGCTATAGACCAGGGGTCTCAAACACATGGCCCGCAGGCTGCATGCAGCCACTGAGGCTGCTTCATGCAGTCCACAGGCACCGTAGACCCCTTGACGATCGCAGCCCGGTCCAGGGGGCCGCTGACAGCAGCACATTATCTCAGTTGAAAGCGCATCCTTGGACGCACATTCAATTGAAATGTATTGCCGGGCAGAGACCGGCTCTCTGCACAACAGTGATCACGACCTAAGGTGCCACCGAGTGCTCATTTCCATGGACAATGCCCCTACTATCATTCATCGGTTTAAGGCAAAGGAAACGCTTTGCATCTAACCCCGACATGCAAAGGTGATAAAGATCTGACGTACAGGACAGCGTTAGTTCCTCTCTCCGCAGATCATGACTGACGGCACGTCCTATGAATGCACAGTGCCGGTGTCTCCGGAGAGTCCTCAAAACCAACGTATATAACTATAGGACGAGTAACAAAATACAATAAAACACGATCCCGCCTAATATAAAGTACAGTTCATACAATTACATTACATTAATGTGGATCTGTCATACAGGACAATGACTGGTAACCTGTGACACGCACCAGGGCTGGAGGACACCCGCAGCTTCTTGTACTAGGTACAGGTCTGTACATACAGTGGTGGGGGACTATGTTATGGAGAAAACACTGTCATGTACCCTATTAGGGATTCGGAGTTGGTGTATGGGCCATGGGGGCTTTTTCCTGAGTCTTTGGAGCAGAACTGTGCAGAAACTCCCCATTATTGAAGAGGATATAGAGAATTTCTGCTCCAAAAACTTTTCAAAACAACTCAGTGTGCAGATACCCTTAAAGGTATGGTCTCATCTTATTAAATGGGAAAAATTGCAAAGTGGTTGTAAAAACAGGCAAATTTGCAATTTACTTATTAAAAATATTCTCACTTCTTACAAGGGAGGGACGGCGGCTCAGGAGGGACGGCGGCTCATAGGTTCATTTTTTTTTTTAGGATGTTTTGTGGCGCTTTTCTACCTGGAATCCGCCTGAAAAAAACATTGTGTGCACATACTCTACAGGGGTTTTTCGCTTCCCCTGGCTGCAGTTTGTCTTAACAGAACAATCTGCTTTGCTCACACTCCCTGTAGCCACCACCGAGTCTCCGCTGCTGCTTCAAGCGTTTTACCTGGCAGATGATGGCTGATCAGCCATTATTTGCTTTTTAACAGCCGGTAACCCGTTGAATGCTGCTGTCAAGCTCTGACAGTAGAATTTAACACGTGTCCGAAAGGGCGGATGGGGCAATACATCCCGCACGGCCATCAGCACACCGCCGATGTGATCACAGGGAGCCGATGGGTCTGCTGAAGTCCTCCATGCTGGTCATGACTATTGACCTGTGAAAGCCGGAATTTAGGAGAATGTGATTTTAGATATAGATAGCAGTGCTGAAACAGCACTATGTACAGCACAACAGATCAGACGATCGCAGCTACAAGTCCCCTAAGGGGACTATTAAATACAGTAAAAAAAAAAAAAAAAGTTTAAAAAAATATGGGGGAAAAAAAAAAAAGTTCAAATCACCCCCCCCCCCTCTTTTGTCTCATACCAAATAAATGCATTTTTTTTTTAATTGTTTTATTTTCTATCGCTGCGTTTGTAAAAGGCCAATCTATCAAAATATAAAGTAAATTAATCCAATCTGTAAACAGCGTAACAAGAAAAAAAATGGAAACCCCAGAATTAAGGCTTTTTTTGCTGCTGCAACATTGAAAAACTTCAATCAAAACATCGTATCTCCCCTAAAACGGTATTGGTAAAAATGTTAACTCAGGGCACAAAAAAAAAAAAAAAAGCACTGTGTCGCAAATATTGAAAGAGTTACTGGCATCGGAAAATGGAAACAGAAGCAATGGGTTTTTTTGGTTTTCTACTCAAATTTCCAATTTTTTTTTCACCACTTAAATACAAAAAAAAAAAAAAAAACAACACATCATGTTTGGTATCTGCGTAATCATACTGACCTGGAGACTCCTAATGCCAAAATAGTTTTACCATATAGTGAATATAGTAAATATAAAACCCAAGAAACAATTGTGGAATTGCACTTTTTTTAGCAATTTCAACACACTTGGAATTTTTTCCCCTTTTTCCGATGCATCACATGATAAAATGAATATTAGGATTCAAAAATACAACTCGCCGCGCAAAATACAAACCTTCATACGGCTATGTGGATGGAAAAATAAAAAAAAGTTATGGCTCTTGGAAGGGGAGGAAAAAAGGGAAAAAAAATTATCCAGAGTTCATAGGGGTTAAATGGGTTCTCTCAAGTTTGGAAGTTATAGATAGCAATAACATCACAATGACTTGAGCTTTAACCACAGGGAACCCCACCGATCCCAAGGACCTGGGGTGCGAGACTGGAGAAGTGGTCGATCATGTGTAGTGCACACCCATTCCATTCACAGTTGGGATCAATGGGGTCCCGGTAGTTGTCTGATGGGCCATGGTGTAAGATTTGGACCGACCCACACCCATCCTGGTATATGTCCTCCATCCTGGCGCTTTTTCATGCATAGGATAAAAAAAAAAAAAAAAAAAACGTGCAGGTGACAGGAGCGCATAACGTCCATGCCATGCATCCCCCCAATCACTTGCACACCGAAATCAGCTACTGGCCTCTGATTGGCCAGCAGCGCATTTTGCAGCACACAGACCTGACGGGTCTCTGCGCCCCAGGACGCACATCCAGCTGAAGTTTGTGCTGACTTAGGAGGACCGATCACCCGCACGGGCCCAGTCGCAGTCGTTACGACCCTGGGTCCCCGTGGTCAGACCCCCAGCGACCAGTAAGTTATCCGATGGATAGGGGATACCTTCCAACCTTAAGGATATGTTCACACATTGCATTTTTTCAGCGTTTTTTTTTTTTTCCATTCAAATTTTTAGCTGCATTTTACAGTACCAGCAAAGTCTGTGAATTTTTTTTTTTCACTGAACTTTATGCAGATGCATAAAGAGAAAAAGGACAGTGAAAAGCATAAAAAAAACAAAAACAAAGAAAAATCCTGAACAAACCTCCTGCCAAGAGATCAGGTATTCCTGCAGAAAAAAAAAAACCACTGAAAAAACACATTGTGTGAACATAGCCTAAGAAAACTACTGTAAAAAGTAGAGGGGTGGGGGTGGTTATATATATTTAAGTAAAACAAAAGTTAGCAACATAAAACCTGATCACTAGATTTATATTAGCCGCTTTTACTTTAATATTTAAAAAAACAAAACTAAAACCATCAATGACATTTTATGACTTAGATGTGAACAAGGTCAGAAATGTGTGACAATCCTGATAAACTCCCGGAGGGTCCCCTGCTTATCCACAGACCCCCCAGACTGTCACTGACCCCTCTAACCACTTCTCGGCCATGGCCTTTCACTTTCAGTGGCTGTAAGTTTCTTTGCTCTGATAACTTTTCACCCTACAAGTGACTTGTGCAGACAGCACATTACGGTACCGCATGTAACATCACAGCCCTAACCGCAGCAGCCACCTGCATGAATATGTCGCACAGCTGACTGAAAACGGGAGCAGTAATACCTGTATGGTGGATCCCAGCGCCGCATGTGAACAGAGGCCGGTCCTGCAGCAGCTCGACCTGTAATGACAGCCAGCGCCGACCACACTGAGCTGCTGTCACGCAGCCCGACTGTTGATGTCCCGAAAATCCCCGCCCCTCGCCTGTGCTCATTGGTCCCTGGTAACCCCGCCCACTCAGCTCAGCAGGTGCTGCGCACTGATTGGTGGCGAGCAGTGTCACTCTAAGTAGTGACGCGTCCTGTGTTCTAGTTTCGAGGAGTAACTAGTGAGGCATCTGTGTAGGAGAGCAGCTGAGGGAGGAGTAGCAGGTGGAGAGCGGCGCCCGGACACGGCCGCTCTGTGGTGACAAAGGCCTTGCTCCGGAGAATATGAATGATAAAAACAACTTTTTCTCCACTCATGGCTATTGGTTGGGTGAAGCCATTTATTGTCAAACTACTGTGTTTTCTCTTTTTAAATCTTAATGACAACCAAAAACATCCAAATGACCCTGATCAAAAGTTCACAAACCCTGGTGATTTTGGCCTGATAACATGCACAGAATTTGACACAAATGGGTTTGAATGGCTACTAAAGGTAACATCCTCAACGGTGATCTGTTTGCTTGTAATCAGTGTGTGTGCATAAAAGCTGAGTGAGTTTATGGGATCCAGACCAGCTCTTGCATCTTTCATCCAGCCACTGACATTTCTGGATTGTGAGTCATGGAGAAAGCAAAAGAATTGTCAACGGATCTACGGGAAAAGGTAGTTGAACTGTATAACAGGAAAGGGATACAAAAAGATATCCAAGGAATTGATAATGCCAGTCAGCAGCGTTCAAACTGTCATTAACAAATGGAAAATCAGGGGCTCTGTAACAACCAAGCCACGGTCAGGTAGACCAACAAAATATTCGGCCACAGCTGCCAGGAAAATTGTTCGGGATGCAAAGAAAAACCCACAAATAACATCAGCTGAAATCCCGTACTCTCTGAAAACTAGCGGTGTGGCTGTTTCCAGATGCACAATAAGGAGGCACTTGAAGAAACATGGGCTGCATGGCTGAGTCGCCAGAAGCAGGGGCGGACCTACCGCCCGTGCAGCCGGTTCATTGAACAGGGGCCCCGAGGGAGAGGGGGCCCCTCCAGCAGGGCCGCCATCAGGGCATGACTGCCCTGACTCCAGCATGGCGCCCGGGCTGTCGGGGCCCCCTCGGAGCCCCGTTGGGGCCCCCGTCTTGTGCGTCTCCTCATGAGGGCCCCCCCGCCGTCACATGACCGGAGATGTCCCTGCGCTCAGCATGGGCCCCCGGCCCCATGCTGAGCGCAGGGACATCTCCAGTCATGTGACGGCGCCGGCACAATACTTACCACTCCCCGTGCCTCCGCAGCGTCTTCCGTGTCCTCTGACTGTGACGTCTCAGGTCAGAGGGCGCGGTGATATGTTTACAGCGCG
Source organism: Phyllobates terribilis (assembly GCF_046119375.1). Taxonomy (NCBI): domain Eukaryota; kingdom Metazoa; phylum Chordata; class Amphibia; order Anura; family Dendrobatidae; genus Phyllobates; species Phyllobates terribilis. Next base: position 107,158,299 of record NW_027362762.1, read on the forward strand.
CGCGATCTCTCCTGAGCTGTCACAGCGGGAAGACGCGGGCGACGCTGTGGAGTCCGGATCAGCATCAGGTAAGAAGTGAGGTGAGTATTTGATTTTTTTTTTTTTTATGCATGGGGGCATGGGGCCTTATAATGTGGGGGGAGAGTGGGTGTGACGTCCTGCATGGGGCATTATATGGGGGGGTGGCATACCGCATGGGGCATTATATGGTGGGGGGAGAGTGGGTGTGATGTCCTGCATGGGGCATTATATGGGGGGGGTGACATACCGCATGGGGCATTATATGGGGTGTGTGTGACATACTGCATGGGGCATTATATGGGGGGGGTGACATACCGCATGGGGCATTATATGGTGGGGGGAGAGTGGGTGTGACGTCCTGCATGGGGCATTTTATGGGGGGTGACATACCGCATGGGGCATTATATGGGGTGTGTGTGACATCCTGCATGGGGCATTATAAGGGGGGAAGTGACATCCTGCATGGGGCATTATAAGAGGGGGAGGGGGGAATTGACATCCTGCATGGGGCATTATAAGGAGGGTGTATGTGTGACATACTGCATGGGGCATTATAAGGGGGGGGGTGTGACCTGCATGGGGCATTATAAGGGAGGGGGTGGTCTGACATACTGCATGGGGCATTGAAAAGGGGGGAAGTGACATCCTGCAAGGGGCATTTTATGGGGGGTAGAGGTGACATCCTGCATAGGGCATTAAAAGGGGGGTGTCATCCTGCATGGGGCATTATAAGGGGGGAACAGCCAGCATGGAGCGTTACATGGGGGCCAATATTCTGTATGGAATGTTATATGGGGGACAGTATCCTGTATGGAGCGTTATATGGGGACCAGTATCCTGTATGAAGCATTATATGGGGACCAGTATCCTGTATGGAGCATTATAAGGGGGTAAGTATCCTGTATAGAGCATTATATGGTGCCCATAATACTGTATGGAGGACTATACTGTCCAGTCTGCACTGTGCGCTGTGAGGATTCGCCGGTTTCTGAGCTATTGTAGAATTTACAATAGATATCGCTCGTGTAATGGGGCATTATAAGGGGGGAACAGCCTGCATGGAGCGTTATATGGGAGCCAATATTCTGTATGGAGCGTTATATGGGGGTCAGTATTCTGTATGGAGCGTTATATGGGGGTCAGTATTCTGTATGGAGCGTTATATGGGGGTCAGTATCCTTTATGGAGCGTTATATGGGGGCCAGTATTCTGTATGGAGCGTTATATGGGGGTCAGTATTCTGTATGGAGCATTTTATGGGGGTCAGTATTCTGTATGGAGCGTTATATGGGGGCCAGTATCCTGTATGGAGCTTTATATGGGGACCAGTATTCTGTATGGAGCAATATATGGTGCCCATAATACTGTATGGAGGACTATGTGGGCCCATAATATTGTATGGAGGACTATACTGTCCGGTCTGCAATGTGCGCTGCGAGGATTCACCGGTTTCTGAGCTTTTGTAGAATTTACAATAGATATCGCTCATGTAATGTAAGAAGTGAAATCCTTGGCCTTGTACTATATATATATATTTCTCTGCGGTATCTGTGCATCATGAATCGTGATATGTGTTAAAGGGGCCCACTGAAACTCTGTCGCCCAGAGCCCACAAAAACCTGGAGCCGGCCCTGGGGGTAAGTATAACAAGTTTTATTTTTTTTAAATACAATTAATTAACTAGTAGTGGGAGGAATCAGAGATGCACGGGGAAATGAGAGATGCACGGGGGGGGGCATCATGCCCCCTATAAAGGGCAGGGGGGGCCCCCAAAAAATTCTTGCACAGGGGCCCACTACAGTCTGTGTCCGCCCCTGGCCAGAAGAAAGCCATTACTGCGCAAATGCCACAAAGTATCTCGCCCACAATACTGCAGGAATCTTAGAGACTGTGCACACACTTTATCATTTTTACTTATGTTTTTTTGTGAGACGAGCTTTAGTTTCATTAAAATGGCATTTTTCCAAACACATCTGTAAGGCCATTTTCACACATAGCGTAAATGCTGAATTTTTTTTGCAAGTGTCTACTCTGGCTATTACATTTTAGGCCTTTCCCCCTTATTTGATGAGTTTTTTTGGTGCAGATGTGAAGCCGTGTTTTTGCTGCTTTTTTTATAACACAGAAAATCTTTGCTACTTCAGTTCTTTACCTGCATTTTTTCAGGCTCCACATAGAAACTTCTATGTAACACACCTGTGGCCGTAACTGTAAAGAGGTGGACAAATGACAGGACACACATAACAGTGTTTATAGGCAAGTATCGGTGGGCAAACACCGCCACCTGCTGGTCAAGGACAAAAGAGAAAGTGAAAGCAAAAAGAACTGTATTAGTAGGAACCTACGGGTGAAGTGTATGTTCCCACAGGAAGGGAAATGAAAAGACACTGGGTCAGGTGACAGTTGCGTTGCATAAATATAAAAGGCCTGGCCAAGAAGAGGAGAGTTGGTGCCAGCGTCAGTAACAGGCAGGTCGTGTGGGAGCGAAGTGGGCTTACAGCCACCATCAACACTGAAGGGTCCGAGGGCGGTCAGATCTCGGAGAAGGCCTGAGCTGAGAGGAAAACCATGAGCAGTGCCAGTAGAAGATGTAGTATCGGCGTCTCTGCCCCCTGACAGGCAGAGACGCCGTCCCTCTTACCGCCGCGCTCGCCGCCCGGCGTCCACCGGCACTCCTGCTTCTGCTGCCGGTGCACGCAGCTTCCCGGGCACTGTGTTTAGGGCGCACGCGCGCTCCCTCCCTCTTAAAGGGGCCGTGCGCGCCATCCTAAGGAGTCCCCGGCCAATGGCCGGAGGACCTCTCATACAAAAGGCACCTCCTCCAAAATGGAGGTACCCGTGCAAGGTTGTAGCTTTGTGTGTAAAACTCTGCTTCAGCCCTCAGGTCCAGTCTGCCAGCCTGACTACCAGTCCAGTCTGCCAGCCTGACTACCAGTCCAGTCCGCCAGCCTGACTACCAGTCCAGTCCGCCAGCCTGACTACCAGTCCAGTCCGCCACCCTGACTACCAGTTCAGTCCGCCACCCTGACTACCAGTTCAGTCCGCCACCCTGACTACCAGTTCAGTCCGCCACCCTGACTACCAGTTCAGTCCGCCAGCCTGACTACCAGTCCTGTCCGCCAGCCTGACTACCAGTCCTGTCCGCCAGCTTGTCTACTCTCCAGCCCGACAGTCTGTCTACAGTCCAGTCTGCCAGTCTGTCTATGGGCCCTGCCCGCTTGCTTACCTGGAAGCACCTGCCTGTTACCTGCCGTGACTACCAGCCAGCCTACCTGGAGGCTCCTGCTTGTTACCTGCCGTGTCTGCCAGTCCGTCTTCCCGGATCACCCGTCAGCCTGCCTGCCGTGCTCATCTGCTGTACCGGTCAGTCCCTGCCTTCTGACCCGTGGGAGTCACCTGCTCTCATACAAGGTCGGTCCCAGAGTAGCACCTGGTCCCTCTGCTCGGTCTTTCCCTGGTCACGGAGTCGATTGAGCCGCCATACGACCTTGGTCAGTCCGAGTTGATACCTAGTTACGCCCCTCTGGTCCCTCCTTGCTCCGCAGCACAGAGGTTCCACCACCCGGATCCGTAACAGAAGACAGTGACCAGTGCCAGTAGAAGACCGTGACCAGCGCCAGTAGAAGACCGTAAGCAGCGCCAGTAACAGACCTTGAGCAGCGCCAGTATATGACCGTAAGCAGCACCAGTATAAGACCGCGAGCAGCACCAGTAGATGTCCGTAAGCAGCGCCAGTAGAAGACCGTAAGCAGCGCCAGTAGAAGACCGTAAGCAGCGTCAGTAGAAGACCGTAAGCAGCGCCAGTGGAAGACCGTAAGCAGTGCCAGTAGAAGCCCATGACCAGATCCGAACCAGGGCTGGAGACGATCTGCCTGTAGCAGATGACTGTTCCTGTGGGCTGTTACTTCCAGCGCAGATGTACGGTACAGGGTGTGGTCTGGGGCTTTAGGGAATGGAAACGACCAGAGCGACGAGCACACTGTATACCCAGTGACTCGTATATCTAGTATTTGAAGCCTAGCGGGAAATATCGCCAAGATTGTGCAAAGCAGTCATCAAAGCAAAAGGTGGCTACTTTGAAGAACCTAGAATATCAGACATATTTTCAGTTGTGTCACACTTTTTTGTTAAGTATATAGTTCCACATGTGTTAATTCATAGTTTTGATGCCTTCAGTGTGAATGTACAATTTTCATGGTCATGAAAATACAGAAAAATCTTTAAATGAGAAGATGTGTCCAAACTTTTGGTTTGTACTGTATATATATATATATATATATATATATATATATATATATATATATATATATATATATATATATATATACACATATATATATTCTATAATATAACCGGGGATGCGTGTCTCTGTCCGAAGCCTCGATAGACTGCACATGCGTGACGCGCAGTCTGGCTCCAGGCAGAAGACCGCATCCAGCCGTTACAGGTAAGAGGAGTGTGTGGCGTCGGAGATCGCAGTATGCGTAGGCACTGAACGCACACTGCGATCTCCGGCGCCATACTTACCTGACTGGGAGGAGCGTTGCCGCGGCGCCTCTCTTCAGCGGAGACCGGGAGCGGATTGAGACGTCGGATCGGCGCATAGAGCTATCCGGCGCCATTTTACTGAAGACACATTTACAGTGTGTCTTCAGCAAAATGGCGCCGGACAGCGCGGTGCTCTGTCGCCGCAATCCTCCCCCGGCCTCCGGCAGAACAGGACGCTGCAGCGCTGGAGTACAGAGAAGAAAGGTGAGTATAACTGTTTTATGCATACCAGGATTGGGGATGAGGGGAGCCACGCATACCGGGATTGGGGATGAGGGGAGCCACGCATACCGGGATTGGGGATGAGGGGTGCCACGCATACCGGGATTGGGGATGAGGGGAGCCACGCATACCGGGATTGGGGATGAGGGGTGCCACGCATACCAGGATTGGGGATGGAAAGTGCCACGCATACCAGAATAGGGATGAGGGGTGCCACGCATACCGGTATTGGGGATGAGGGGTGCCATGCATACCAGGATTGGGGATGAAAGGTGCCACGCATACCAGAATAGGGATGAGGGGTGCCACGCATACCAGAATAGGGATGAGGGGTGCCACGCATACTGGGATGAGGGGTGCCACGCATAGCAGGATTGGGGATGAAAGGTGCTACGCATACCAGAATAGGGATGAGGGGTGCCACGCATACCGGGATTGGGGATGAGGGGTGCCACGCATACCGGGATTGGGGATGAGGGGTGCCACGCATACCGGGATTGGGGATGAGGGGTGCCACGCATACCGGGATTGGGGATGAGGGGTGCCATGCATACCGGGATTGGGGATGAGGGTGCCACACATACCAGAATAGGGATGAGGGGTGCCACGCATACGAGAATAGGGATGAGGGGTGCCACGCATACCGGGATTGGGGATGAGGGGAGCCACGCATACCGGGATTGGGGATGAGGGGAGCCACGCCTACCGGGATTGGGGATGAGGGGTGCCATGCATACCGGGATTGGATGGTGGGGGCAGCACAAATACCAGGAGGGGGGCAGCACATACCAACATGGGAGACCATATACCAATAAAAATGCTCGCCACCCGGGCGTAGAACGGGTTCAATAGCTAGTATATATATATATATTGTAACAAGGTCACTGGCAAAGTACTGAAGAGAAGATGTGTAACACTAACATTGTTAGCTCCAGTAATAGAAACATAGAAAAAGTGTTCAAGCACACGAAGTATATAAAGGGGTTAATCAGCCATCTTAGTGCTAGGGTGATTAAACACCTGTAGAGAGGAAGGAACTTAGAGGATAAAATCACAGCCTTTCAGAGCATTTAGAGTGGGGAGGGCCTGGGGGCAGAAGCTCAGGAGCTGTGGTGTGCATGTTAAGGAAAGCTATACCTTGGGTTGTTTGTTCCTAAAGCGGGTGGTTATCCGTAGCAACAAGGACTGTGCCATATGTTATGGTTATGTTTTGTTCTTCCTGTTAGGCCAGGAATGCCGTGTTTGTTTTTGCTAACATTGCTGTAGTTTATGCAGTGCTCTTAATAAACTAAGCAGAATATTTAAAGAGACAGTGTTCCTATGTACATCTGTGTGCAACCAAGTGATCTGATCTACCACAGTTGGTGTTAGAAGTGGGGATAAGATCTCCTGGAAGCAAGTGTGACGGCTGAGGACAGACTGCATGTCCTGGGTGAAGGCGGCTGTGAGCATGGAACAGGGGTCAGACAAACTGGAGGAGCTGATCAGGCACTTGGTCCAAAGCCAACACCAGCAGCACCTGTAACAGCTGCAACAGCATCGGGAGCAGCAGCAGAAGCATCAGGAACAGTTGGTACAACAGGAGACAGGTAAGCAGCTTATGCAACAGCTGCAGCACCAGCAGCAACTCCAACAGTACGAGAAACATAGTCGACAATAGCAGCAGCAGATTGATTTACTCACAGAGGCAGTTCGTGGCATGGCAGCAGCTCCAACTCCAATGTCAGCTGATGATTTCTCTGTCCGGAAGGCGGTGAGGATAGCCTTACAGAAAATGACCCCAGGTGATGACATAGAAGCCTTTTTAATAATTTTTGAAAGGGTCGCCGATAAATAGAAACTCCCGCCAAAGCAGTGGGCTGGAGTCCTGACGCCATACTTAACGGGGGAGCCACAAAAAGCCTACTATGATTTGGCTTTACAGGATGCCAAAGAATTTGAAAAATTGAAAACAGAAACTTTGGCGAGCTTGGGGGTGACAATGTCTATCAGGGCACAACAGGTCCACCACTGGGCATATCACCATGACAAACCTCCTCGCTCCAAATGTTTGATCTGTTCCACCTCATCCAAAAGTGGTTACAGCCGGAGTCCTCTACCCCAGCGCAGGTGGTGGAGCGAGTTGTAATGGACCGTTTCGTGCACTCCCTTCGGAGCCCAATGCGGACTTGGGTTGCCCAGGGAGATCCCCGGAATGGCGATGACTTGGTCTGACTGGTCGAAAGGTATCAGGGGGTTGACGGGTCCGTGGGGAGGCAACCCATTCTATATGGCGGGCAGAGGTTAAAAAAGGGGTGGGGCGTCCAAAGTCGAAGGAGGCAGCAGAGGTCATGCCAAGGTCCTCATCAGGGGATGTAATTTGCTGGAGATGTCACCGTCCAGGTCAAAATAGCAGCCCATTGTCCCCTGACTACCGAGCAAATGGACTGTAGCATGGGACGCCGGTGTTCCTTTTACGCATATCCAGCTTGCACTGTGGACTGTCCACCCGGCAAGGGGCTCAAAACTTGTCCTGTAACAGTGAATGGCCTGCAAATGACTGGACTACTAGACTCAGGAAGTTTGGTGACCCTCGTGAGGGCCACACTCCCTCTGCAATTGATCCCTGGGAAGACGGTTGGCATCCGCTGCATTCACGGGGATGCTGAAGACTATCCGGTGGCCAGAGTGGTCATTGAAACGGACCAAGGTACTGAGTCCCACGAGGTCGGTGTGGTAGTAGTAGTCCTTGAGGCAGACATTCTTGAGATAGAGGTGACCAGAGAAAATTTGGGGTTCACCAAACATAGAGACCTATCACTGAAAGAAGCATTCAATAAGGTAACCGTCATAAAGTGCATAGCACAGGAGTCAGGAGCTGACACCAGGTTTCCCTATTTTATGTTGAGTGGGGACTTATTGTACCAAGTTAATAAGGTGAGGGGGAAGATAGTGGAGCAGTTCTTGGTACCAGGATCCGATGGACAAAGGGTGATGGCTAGGGCCCATTCACATGTCTGAGTTGACCATTTGGGGGTGGACAAAACTCATGACCAAGTTATGCAGTGGTTCTATTGGCCCAGATTTCACAGAGAAATCCTAAGATATTGCAAGTCCTGTCCCACCTGTCAGTTAACTGCTACCACTTCTCTCTTCCAAAATCCTCTCATGCCGATTTCCACCAAGGCAGGGCAACAAAAGGACCCGGTGATCCTCCATGTGAGCTGGACAAGCCAGAAGGGGACACTGAGGATGTCACAGTGGCAGAGACACAGTCACCAGCCCAGAAACAACAGTGCCGAGAACTACTTCAGCAGAACCGGGACCTGTTCTTGGAGTCGCCAAGACATACATAGGTGGTTGAACATGAAATCCTGACGGAACCACATGTGCGGATGCCTGCGGGAGAGTCGCATTTCTGCAACAACCACAAGAAGCTAAATGTGATGTCGAAATGTGATGCGCATCCAATGCCCCGCATTGATGATCTCTTAGAGAAGCTAATGTGGTGGGCCACTGGGGAGGCGCCAGATGTTGCAGAAGGGCCAGCTGGGGTGTGTAGCCTTACTGGCAGCAGATAATGATGTCACGGTAGCAGAAGTGGGTCACTAGACCCCTCAATGCTTCCCTCGTGTCCACAACAATTTCAGAAGTGGGAGACGGCACTTGTGGATGGTATAGGACCCCCCAGGGGCACTCCTGTAGTGGTGGTGTCTGGGTGCAGGTTTTGGAGTGCCCATGATGTTTGTGCAATCTCAAGCAGCCAGACAAGCAGGTGAACTTGTAAACGTAACAATTTTTCTGAATGAGGTAACAGGGTACAGTGTCTCTTACAGGCAAAGTTCACAGTATATTGTGCATACGGAAGTTATGATTTTCTCCTCATAAGACAAGCATTGTTATTGTCCAGGACGGCTGGAGCAGAGTGCTCTTCACTTGCTTGTACAGGAAATGCTATGCATAGTCCAGAAAATATTAAACTGATGGAGGGACCTTCACAGATTGGCTCTTTGTGGAAAACACACTAAAGTGTGGATGTACTCAGCTTTTATCCCACCGTTCCCTCTCGCAGGGGGTAGGTTTAAACAAAGTCGGTGACGTGGCAGCCACGTGGATCTGGTCCTGGCTAGAAGCAATCAGTATAACCAGAGAGCAGGAGAGTCCATGTACTGTTTCTCTCTCCTGACTAGAAGACACTTCACTTTTTTTGTGAAGGAGATTATGTGAGGAATAATGTCCCCTCAGCGTAGACTGGCATTGAAAAAACTTCAGGAAAGTACAATTTACAGTGCAAGGAAGTACAATTTCTAGTGCAATTTATTATATCCCCTAATTCAGTGCACAAAATGGAACAAATCTACTGCCACACTACAACTGTCTCATTTAGCAGCAGTAGAATGGGTATCGGGATGCCACAAACTCCCCCTCTTAAGAAAAGCCATCCTCGGCGAATAGTTGGAGGGTGAAGCCTTGTACAAATGACAAATTTAGGGATATAGAGGACAAAGTGCTATACACAAGTGCATGGCAAAATGGAATAATTACTAGTAAAACCAACGTAGGATGTGAACATGAGAAATATTCAGAAACATTGTTGGGATAGAGTCTCTAGGCATTTGATGTAAATGTCCATACCTAGGAAAAATGGAATAGTAGATAAACATGAGCATAAACAACATTCTTAGTAATACTGTTACATAAAAATGGGGTTAATGAAGTTTAAGATATTTTGGCTTTGTAAGCCAGGCACAGTCCTTGAACTGTTATATTAACTAGAAAAAAAAACCACATATTAATATGGTAAATCTGAGTACATAAATGTCAAAAGGGCATATCATTCAAGAAGGATATATGGTGAAGTAACTAGTCCCTGTACCTACCAGGTAGGATACCTTTGGTACTCCGCTCAGTGTGCCTCAAAGGTACTGTCCATTGGCTGGAGTTTAGTTCAGGTTCTGTGGTTTCTTCAGTTGGAAGAAAATTATTCTCTGTTGAGGTAGGAATGAACTGATGATAGCCAGGAAACGCAAATTGTGGAGCGAAGATAAGTTCAGCGAGGCTCGGCAGTCTTTCTGATGAATCTGGAGGATTCTGTGTTCCAATCAAAGTTGACTTGGGTAGTGGTGACTCTCTCAGGAGTTCTTCCTTGAGACACAGTTTTAGGCGGCTTCTGTGTACCATCAGGGGTTTCCAACCAATTTTGGATATCTCGTACACATTAGACGATGGAAAGGGTATATCAGTTATTGTGTACGGTTCAACTTCCCAAAGTGATCCAATTTTCCAGTCCAATGGTTGTTTTGGTCGCCAATTTGTAGGGGTTTGGCATGGGCATGTTGATTATAGTCTTCTTCTTGTTGTCTTTTTGGGGTTCTTCCATGCGGGAATCAACAATTTCTTTGGCTTCCGCCATACGTCTGCGGTGTTCAATCACCCAGTCTGTTTGTGGAAAAGGAATAATGGTGTCAGGTACTTGTACACCTAGAGCCAAGTCTGAAGGCAACTGGCCTTGCTGGCAGAACATCAGATAAAATGGAGTATGGCCAGTTGAGCAATGGGTGGTGTTATTGTAGATGTGGACAAGATCTTTCAGAATCTCAGGCCACTCAGTTCCCTTGGTGGCAGAAGCAGTGTGCAGCATACTGATGATGAATTGGTTCACTCTTTCACATAGTCCATTACCTTGTGGATGGTAAGCAGTGGTATGCAGTTTCTTGCAATCTCTGTACTTGCACAGCTCGTGGAAAAGTTGAGATTCAAAGGCAGGTCCACGATCAGTGAGGATGTGGTCTGGACATTCATAGTGTTGGATAAATTCGGTTTAGAAGACTTCAGCTGCAGTTTTGGCTGTAAGATCTTTGACAGGAGCAATAGCGGCAAGCTTTGTGTAATGGTTGACCATTGTGAGGGCATATATATAGCCAGAGCGAGTTGGGCCCAATTTCACATGATCAAGAGCAACAATTTCTCCTGTTTTTTGTGGCTTGATAGGGTGCAAGGGCGCTTTTTGATCTCTGCATCCATCTTTTGTGATGTTACATGCAGGACATTCTCTGCACCAACTTTCAATGTCTCCTCTCATACCGACCCAGTAGAACCTTCGGCGGATGGTAGCTTTAGTTTTCTGGACACCAAAATGGCCAGAGCGATCATGATATGCACAGATCATCCTTGAAGCCTCTCTCCGGGGAATGAGTATTTGGTGACGTCTGTCGCCTGAGACAGGGTCCAAAGTGTTTCTCATTATGAGCCCTTTCTGGACAAATAGGTGTTTTCTGTCTCCAGAGGTGGGTAAGTTCCACATCAGGATGAGCTTGTCTTAGCCGGGTTGGAACTCGTCCAGTAGTAAGTAAGTCATGAAGTTCTCCCAGGAGTCTGCTCTCTTGTAATTTCTTCCACAGGGAAGGTTCTTGAAGAGATTCAACAGGTGGCTTGGAATGAGATTCTCCCTTTTCAGCAGAGGCAGTGATCGCACTCTGTTGGGCAAACCTTGAGTAGAAAGGAGGCATTTCTACCTTTTCCCAGATGTCATCTCGGGGTGGTTCTTCTCCAACAGGCAGTCGGGACAACGCATCGGCATTGACATTTGATTTGTCACTGCGGTATTTGACAGTGAATTTGTAGTTCGCTAGGTGTGAAGCCCACCGTTGTTCCATAGCTCCCAACCGGGCAGTTTCCAGGTGCGCTAGCGGATTATTGTCTGTGTAGACAGTAAAGGGCGCGGCAGCCAGGTAATCCTTGAATTTTTCTGCAATAGCCCTGACAAGTGCAAGCAGTTCAAGCTTGAACGAACTGTAGTTGCTGTCATTCTTCTCAGTTCCTCTGAGGCTGCAGCTGGCGTAAGCAATCACAAGTTCCTTATTGTCCTGGACCTGGGACAAAACAGCACCTAGCCCTTGGAGGCTAGAATCTGTATACAAAAGGAATGGCTGAGTGTAATCAGGATAGGCCAGGATAGGTGGCTGGGTAAGAAGGGCTTTCAGTGTTTGGAATGCTTGTTCTTGATGATTTGTCCAGTCTACTGGAAGCCTTCAGTTGTAGTTTTCCTTGGGACATCCGTAGCAACTTAGTAAGTGGTTCAGACACTTGAGCAAAGTGAGGAATAAAGGGGCGATAGTAGCCTGCAAATCCCAAAAAGCTTCGAACTTCTTTGACGGTATTGGGGATTATCCAGTTCTGAACTGCAGCAACTTTATCAGGGTCAGGTTGTACCCCTTCCGTGCTTACCACATGTCCAAGGTAGTTTACTCGTGGTTTTAGCAAGTGGCATTTGGAGGGCTTGATTTTGAGGCCATGTTGGCTTAGTACCTTGAAGACTTCAGACAGATAGTGAATGTGGTCTTCATATGTCCGGGAATAGACAATGAAATCATCAAGGTAAAGGAGGACACTCTGGAAATTTTTGTGGCCAAGACATCTCTCCATTAGCCATTGGAACGTAGCTGGGGAATTGCAAAGCCCGAAAGGCATAAAGTTAAATTAAAAAGCCCCATTGGTGTGGTAAAGGAAGTCTTCTCTCTGTCTTCTGGTGCCATGGGAACTTGCGATTATCCGCAGGTTAAGTCAAGAATAGAGAAGCAGGAGGCAGATCCGAGTGCAGTCAGGGACTCTTCAATTCGTGGCAAGGGATAGGCATCCTTGTGTGTGATGTTGTTCAACTTTCGGTAATCCATGCAGAAACTGATGGAGCCATCTTTTTTTTTCACAAGGACCAGCGGTGCGGCCCAAGGGCTTTGACTTTCACGCATGATATCAGCCTCTTTCATGTCTTGAAGCATTTTCTTGACAGGCTGGTACTTCGCAGGTGGTATGGGGATGATGTCGCTCCTTGATGGGAGGAGTAGGAGTAAGAGTAGTCTTACCGAAATCCAATGAGTGCTTACTGAATGCTTGATGATAACGTTTGGCAATGTTCAGAACTCCATTGACTCTACTGAAGTAGTGGCATCTCCCACATTCAGCTCAGTCCACCAGGGGTCTGAAGTAACCTTCTTACTGTCTTGGGCAGCTTGGGTGGAATGTTGATTAGCTGTTACTGTGACGCCTCAATTCTCGAAGGAGCCCTTTTTGGTCTTGAGTTTACCCTGGGTGATGGGGGGGACTCGGTGTCGGGCACTGTGACGAAGAGATGGGATGTAGCCGTGACCCGGACCCGACCGGTACTCAGGTCCGTCACATGAAAAGGAAGATGTTGTGGGCTCTTCCGGGTTGAGGGGCTTATTTTAACGACTACGCCACCTGTGGTGCCTGGTGAAGGGTCACCAGCGCCGCTACAGTCCGCCGAGGCCTGGTGTCGTGGCGGCCAAAGTTCTCACTGCTCCCCACAGGCGGAGCAAGGCCTCAGGGCAGGCAAACAGGATGGAGGGGGGAGTAGTAGTGCGGGGAGTACGGGCACCGCGTTGCATGGTATGGCGCATAATGAACAGTCCAGAGGCCATAGGGGTGAACTTCCAAGGCTTTACTCACTTAGACATGACAGCGGGAAGGTGACTCCCTGCTCCCCGCGGAGTCCTGCGGCCACCAGGGTCGGGGGTCCGACTACCTCCGAGAAAGTCCAGTGTTCGGTAGCGACCCTACACCAGAGTGTTCCTGCACTACAGACTTCACCCTTTCCCGTCTGTGCGTGTGTAGATAGGCCAGGTCTCCCTCTGAGCTCCTCTCAGGACTAGGGCACGGGTGGCAATTCCTCTCCATCCGATGCCCGGTGGGATCCTAGGGCCTAACCGGGCTTTCCCATCCAGGACATGGAGTGCAAGGTCGGGTGTCGGGGGCCGGTACCCCTCTTGCAGCCGGAATCCCTCTGAATAGATCAGGTAGGCGAGGATAGGTGGCGTACTCCGCTCCGTCTGCATCCTCCCCGGGACCCATTTGCTGGGGAGCTACACTCTAAAGCTCCCGGGCCTTCTTGATCCTGGTCCTCGGCCGGTTTGAGACATTCCTTGTCTGCAACCTACCTCTCGTCCCAAGGCCAGGGTACGAGGGCTGTGTCCCTGGCCGGCGCAGGCCCACACAGGATCTGCGCTCCCGGAGGGAGGTCACATTACACACCGTATTTTGACCGCACAGTACGACCAACTAATTAACTAATTAGCAGAAGGACCACTTGACAGACAGACTGCCAGAAGACTAGCCAGGGCTAGACAAAGGACCAGAAGACCCAAGGACCAAGATGGCTTTTTAATTAAATATGAATTCTAAAGTGCAACTAACTTGTAAATTCTCCACCCTCACCCACTAACTGGTTCCTACCACTTTGTGTTCCCCAGTCTCCCTGTAACCAGGGGAGCAGCACCTAGTGCATACTAGCTCCCTCTGGTGGAGAAGTGTGGTGTTGGATGCAAAAGGTCAGGTCACAACCATCACACTGGGCTTACCTCAGAGGAGGAACACTACACTCCATTAAAGAAGTGCAGCATTCCTGTGGCGGTCGAACCCTCAGGGGCGCCACATTACTTCACTTGAGATGATGTCTTCTGGTGAGAGTTGAGAGAACTGCGCTACTGGATGAAATTTGTGAAGGCTAACAGGTGCGTCACTTAAGTTAATCAGTCGAACTGGCACTCTTCCATTGGAGACAGTTACAATGCTGCGAGCTGCTTTCACTAATGGTTGTCCTTCTAGCAGGATTGGTTCGAGGAGAGCCTGATAATCTTGATTTTCAATACCTGGTTGGGCACGGCACCAAACCATGGTTTCTGAATTAGGCTGCAGAATCACTGGTCGGGTGTCTAGGATGCGGACACGACAGATTTCACCCTTGCTATTTGCAAACTTCTGTTGGGTGACAAGCACACGGATGGCATGCTGAATGGTCTGCTGATCAGAAGATGTAGCTGTAGGGAGAGAGGCATGCAAGGCAGACAACACTTCTGGAAAACAATTTCTAAGAACATTCATGCCTAGAACCATTACAGCAAAACCCTCATCCTCTACATCAGTTACAATGACACCCTGTTTTTGGAGCTTAATGTCCCCAATCCGAATAGTGGGCTCCCAGTAACCCTGGTGAGGTATGGGTTGACCATTACTAGCTATAATGTTCATCCAGACATCTGGAGGGTTATTTAAGTCACTAAAGTCCTAATGTTCAAGATATGCCCACTTCTGAAAGGTAGTTACCTGTGAGCCGGTGTCGACGAGAGCTTCCAGAGGGACACTGTTTACCAGGACAATTAAGTGCGGGCAGGGCGAGATGAAGTGAGGCACCCACATGGATGCTCCCTTTGGACCTTTTCTTCTTCCTCCCGAGGGGCGGTCCTCTGCCTCGGGGGTGGCCTGTTTAACTGATAGCACTGGGCCTCGGTGTGTCCATATCTTTGGCAATGCTGACAGAATGGTCTCTTATGGCGAGCAGCTTTGCCTGGAAGTAGACTGTTTGGTGGAGGCTCAGGAGAGAAAGTTCTGTCTTGGGCTTGCTCCCTGGAGCACGAAGGTGAAATATTTTTTTTTATTTCTGCTGAGAGACTTGTTAGTCCTCTGGCAATGTCATCTACACGGGCCTCAATGGATGCCTTGGAGTCCACAGCAGGAGTCAGCGCAGCTTGTGTAGCTTGCATGGTACCTGGCGATGTCATCTGGAAAGATGGAGAGGCAGCAGTAATAGACCCAGCTAGAGAAACAAAGGGGACATAGTTTCCCTGTACATATTCATTGCCAAGGACACGGATGGCTAGGGTCTTGAAGTCTGCAAAGGTGAAGCTGAGATGTTGTGCAGCGAGCATGTGGAGTTGGCTCTGCGACAGTTCAGAGCGAGTCCCCTCTATGAAGCGGTCTATCAAGATTTTGTCAGCGTCCACACTTTCATGGTGGTCAACCTCTAGAACAGCGGAGAAAGTCTCTTAGAGGGATAGAGCATAGTTCCGTAAGGTCTCACCTGGCTGTTGTTGTCTTGCAAAGAATCTCATCTTGACCTCAGAGATGGATGTAACCTCAAAGGCATCCTTCAGTTTCACAAGGATTTGTCCAAGCGTTTTCTTCTCTGTTGGGGGCCAGGATCAAACTTCCCTGGAAGCAGCACTCTCAAGCTGACCCAGCAGAATCTGCACTTGCTGTTCTGGAGAGAGGGGGTAAAACAGAAAGAGAGCCAGCAACTTGTCACGGAAGTCCCTGAAGGTGTGTGGCTCCCCCTTGTAGCATGGCAACCAGGGTGTCCCAAGATAAAATGGGACAAGGAACGGCAAGTTGCACGCGATGGGCACAGCAGGGCTGTTGGCACTCCTGTAGCGGTGGTGTCTGGGTGCAGGTTTTGGAGTGCCCGTGATGTTTGTGCAATCTCAAGCAGCCAGACACGCAGGTGAACTTGTAAACATAACAATTTTTCTGAATGAGATAACAGGGTACAATCTCTTTTACAGGCAAAGTTCACAGTATATTGTGCATACGGAAGTTATGGTTTTCTCCTCATAAGACAAGCATTGTTATTGTCCAGGGCGGCTGGAGCAGAGTGCTCTTCACTTGCTTGTACAGGAAATGCTACGCATAGTCCAGGAAATATTAAACTGATGGAGGGACCTTCACAGATTGGCTCTCTGTGGAAAACACACTAAAGTGTGGATGTGCTCACAGTTTTTATCCCACCGTTCCCTCTCGCAGGGGGTAGGTTTAAACAAAGTCGGTGGCGTGGCAGCCACGTGGATCTGGTCCTGGCTAGAAGTGATCAGTATGACCAGAGAGCAGGAGAGTTCATGTACAGCTTCTCTTTCCTGACTGTTCCTGTATTCCCTGGTGTGGGTCAACAGCCGTGTCCGGAGTCTGACCTGGAGTAGCACCTGGTCCCTCTGCTCGGTTCCTCCCTGGTACACTGGCGTCGTATGCCGTCGTGCGACCTTGGTCGGATCGGGCAGATACTTAGTTACGCCCCTCCAGGCACTCTCCGGTTCATGGCACAGTGGAACCACTAAACACGCACACGCCAGTCAGTCCGGGCATGTGCATTACACCCACAAGTGTTTTTTTTACCAGCGTTTTAGTCAGAGTGAGAGCCCAGAGCTGGGAAATTCCACCCAGCTGTTACTATGGCCACTTGTGGTGAGGCTACGGCCACTTGTGGTGAGGAGAATAAATCATTACTTCATATACATACATTGGCCAGTAGATGGCAGGAAAGTACAATTTACAATGCAAGGAAGTACAATTTACAATGCAATGTATTATATCCCCTAATTCAGTGCACAAAATGGAACAAATCTGCTGCCACACTACAACTATCTCATTTAGCAGCAGTAGAACGGGTACCGGGATGCCACATACATCACCAGATACATCACCACCCTGGACCTAACGAAAGGTTACGCCCAAATCCTTCTCTCTCAAATTGCAAAGGAGAAGACGGCCTCTTCTACACCTGACTGTTGCTTCCAGTATACCAGAATTCCTTTCGAGCTGCAAGGAGCACCAGCTACATTCTGGAGGACCATAGACTGGACCTTAACCCCTCACAAAAAGTACGCCGCAGCTTACCTCAATGATATTGTGATATTCAGCCCAGATTGGGGAAGTCATCTGCAGAAAGTCCAGGCCATGCTGGATACACTGAGGAAAGTGTGGTTTACCATAAACCCAGAGACGTGTACCATTGGGAAAAAGAAGGGAAAATGCCTGGGCTACATTGACCAAAATTTGCCGAAACTGGTCTCCAAGGAGCAACTTCATGCATTTCTTGGAATGGTGGGATACTATCAGCGGTGTATCCTGAATTTCTCTATGATAGCCGCACCCCTGACCAACCTTTTTAAGTGGCCAACAAGTGCTAAGCATCTCTGGGAACTCCTTCAAGATTGTTGGAAGACCATTGAAGCTCATCAAGAGAATGCCAAGAGTGTGCAAAGCAGTCATCAAAGCAAAAGGTGGCTACTTTGAAGAACCTAGAATATAAGACATATTTTCAGTTGTTTCACACTTTTTTGTTAAGTATATAATTCCACATGTGTTAATTCATAGTTTTGATGCCTTCTGTGTGAATGTACAATTTTCAAAGTCATGAAAATACAGAAAAACCTTTAAATGAGAAGGTGTGTCCAAACTTTTGGTCTGTACTGTATACAGTGGGTACGGAAAGTATTCAGACCCCTTTAAATTTTTCACGCTGTTTCATTGCAGCCATTTGGTAAATTCTAAAAAGTTAATTTTTTTCTCATTAAATTACACTCTGCACCCCATCTTCACTGAAAAAAAAACAGAAATGTAGAAATTTTTGCAAATTTATTAAAAAAGAAAAACTGAAATATCACATGGTCATAAGTATTCAGACCCTTTGCTCAGACACTCATATTTAAGTCACATGCTGTCCATTTCCTAGTGATCCTCCTTGATATGGTTCTACTCCTTCATTGGAGTCGAGTTGTGTTTAATTAAACTGACAGGACTTGATTTGCAAAGGCACACACCTGTCTATATAAGACCTCACAGCTCACAGTGCATGTCAGACCAAATGAAAATCATGAGCTCAAAGGAACTGCCCAAGGAACTCAGAGACAGAATTGTGGCAAGGCACAGATCTGGCCAAGGTTTTAAAAGAATTTCTGCATTACTCAAGGTTCCTAAGAGCACGGTGGCCTCCATAATCCTTAAATGGAAGAAGTTTGGGACCACCAGAAGTCTTCCTAGACCTGGCCATCCAGCCAAACTGAGCAATCGTGGGAGAAGAGCCTTGGTGAGAGAGGTAAAGAAGAACCCCAAGATCACAGTGGCTGAGCTCCAGAGATGCAGTAGGGAGATGCAGCCCTCCACCAGTTGGGCCTTTATGGCAGAGTGGCCCGATGGAAGTCTCTCCTCAGTGCAAGACATATGAAAGCCCTCATAGAGTTTGCTCAAAAACACATGAAGGACTCCCAGACTATGAGAAATAAGATTCTCTGGTCTGATGAGACAAAGATAGAACTTTTTGGTGATAATTCTAAGCGGTATATGTGGAGAAAACCAGGCACTGCTCATCACCTGCCCAATACAATCCCAACAGTGAAACATGGTGGTGGCAGCATCATGCTGTGGGGGTGTTTTTGAGCTGCAGGGACAGGACGACTGGTTGCAATTGAAGGAAACATGAATGCGGCCAAGTACAGAGATATCTTGGATGAAAACCTCTTCCAGAGTGCTCTGGACCTCAGAATTGGCTGTAGGTTCACCTTCCAACAAGATAATGACCCTAAGCACACAGCAAAAATAACAAAGGAGTGGCTTCAGAACAACTCTATGACCATTCTTGACTGGCAAAGTCAGAGCCTTGACTTAAACCCAATTGAGCATCTCTGGAGAGACCTGAAAATGGCTGTCCACCAACGTTCACCATCCAACCTGACGGAACTGGAGAGGATCTGCAAGGAAGAATGGCAGAGGATCCCCAAATCCAGGTGTGAAAAACTTGTTGCATCATTCCCAAGAAGACTCATCACTGTACTAGCTCAAAAGGGTGCTTCTACTCAATACTGAGCAAAGATTCTGAATACTTATGACCATGTGATATTTCAGTTTTTCTTTTTTAATAAATTTGCAAAAATTTCTACAGTTCTGTTTTTTTTCAGTCAAGATGGGGTGCAGAGTGTACTTTAATGAGAAAAAATATTAACTTTTTAGAATTTACCAAATGGCTGCAATGAAACAAAGAGTGAACAATTTAAAGGGGTCTGACTACTTTCCGTACCCACTGTATATATATATATATATATATATATATATTTTTTTTTTTTTTGTTTTGTGTTTCTTTCTGATGAACCCCTGTCACCTCACTGACATCAACGCTCACTGCGTGAGAATTTTACCACGATGCATGCGGTGACGTCAGTAAGGTGACCCGGGTTCCTCAGCCATAAACTCCGATGACCTTATTTACATCAGTGCTAGACACTGCAGGAAAATAATCACGCTCCTGTCTCAGTGTGTTCCGCCTGGCTTGCTGAATGGTCGCATCATGCCACTGCTCAATAAACCATCCATATGTAGCAGAGCTGGAGTTCTTCGTGGGACAGCATCACATAAGGATTATCTGAAGACAAGTGAGGAATATGATTTTTTTTATTTTACAGTAATAAATTGGTAAAAGAGAGTGAGGAGTGTTTATTTTAAAATAAATGACTCGGTGTGTTTATTTCAATTAAGAGACTTTACTCTGTCTGTGTCTTTAATACATTTGACTATGGGGTTAGTAATGGGGGCATCTTATAGACACCTCTCCATTACTAACCACTGGGCTTGATGTCAGCTGACATTACAAAACTGACATCAACCCCAGTACTATTACCCCACTTGCCACAGCACCAGGGCAAGTGGGAAGAGCTGAGGCTAAGCACCAGAATTGGTGCATCTAATAGATGCACCATTTCAGGGGCGGCTGAGGGCTGATGTTCTTAGTCTGGGAGGGGGCCAATATTCATGGTCTCTTCCTA
Organism: Phyllobates terribilis; assembly: GCF_046119375.1. NCBI lineage: Eukaryota > Metazoa > Chordata > Amphibia > Anura > Dendrobatidae > Phyllobates > Phyllobates terribilis. The sequence goes on from NW_027362762.1 coordinate 107,178,449, forward strand.
GGCTATTAATATCAGCCCGCAGCTGTCTGCATAGCCTTTGCTGGTTATTAAAAATAGGGGAACAGCACACCAATTTTTTTGGGGTCACCCCTTGTTAATAACCAGTAAAAGCTAAGTAAACAACTGTGAGCTGATATTAATAGCCTAGGAAGTTTCATGTTTATTACCCTCTTCCCAGGCTATAAACATTAGCACCCAGCTGTCCGCTTTCCCTCAGCTGGTTAAGACTAATGTGATGGACCCTACGCTATTCTAATGGTTCACGCTGTGATTTTATTTATTTATTTTTTTCTCTCACACCCATTGACTTGCTCTGGCGAGTCTCGTCCGATATACACAGCCACTTACAGCATGCTGCAATTTTTTTTCTCTGTCCGATCCGAGCTGAGAAAAAAATCGCAGATGACCACTGAATCATTGACTAAGATTAGTCAGAGTGCAATCCGATTTTTTTTTAGCTGATTGCACTCGTCCGTTTTAAACGCAAATGAGTATGAGCCCTAAGATGAATAATGGAAGTGTTTACAAAGATATCAACAAATTAAAAAGACCCAGCAAACTCTCTGTAATCACAGACACCAGCTATACTTGACAGTACTGGATAAATCTATACAGACATAAAGTCTTCTTGGAGAGAATGGGTAAAGGACTTACATTTTATAAGGAGCTCTTGTGATCCCCGCATGCCATGGCTCTAGGCGTCTGACAAGTGCCACTTGTCTGCCATTCTTATGCTTCAGAGCAATACATTCACTTCATTCTGCATTCCTGCCCACACTACTACACAGACTTTCCTGTAAAAGTCAAGGTGAAAAGGGTGTGGAGTGTTTTATGTGTAAAGGTAGTTTATGGTGACTTTAATTATTTCAATGAGAATGGGATTTTAAAGAACCGTTCCAGCATTTCTTTTTTTAATTTACCACTGGAGTAGTGCCACTAATCTAAGTTCCCTGTCCTTAGTCTTATACTTATCAGCCGCTGTCTTCTTCTGTTCTCTGCGCCGCTCCGGTCTTCTTCTGCAATTTGTGACCTGTTGGATCGCTCCAGTGTTTGCTGGATGATCTGGAAGTTACAACTCACTGTAAGTCTGTGAAAGCCAGAACGAGGGTCTCATAGACTTAGGCCCCTTTCACAAGTCCGTTTTTTATGTCCGCATGTGATCCGTTTTTTGAGAACCGCAAATAAGGACATACACACACCCATTGTGTTCAATGGTGGTGCGCACATGTCAGATTTTTCACATAGACCGTGTGTCTATGTGAAAAACCAGCAGACATGTCACTTTTTTTTTGTGCAGCATGGACAAAATGTGTGCCGCATACATGCACACTGATGACACACGGATGACATCCATGTGTCATCAGCGTGACACATACCAGCGCCTGGGAAAAAGCGGTAGAGGTCTTGTGACCGCAACTTCTGACTGACCGGAAGTCAGAGGTAACAGTCACAAGCTCTTAATATAAGGCCTCCTTCACATGTCCTGGTGATTCCTGTACAGGAGAAAACAGTACTGTTGAGATCCATGGTCCATGTGCCATCCGTATGTACAGTGGGGAAAAAAAGTATTTAGTCAGCCACTAATTGTGCAAGTTCTCCCACTTAAAATGATGAGAGAGGCCTGTAATAGACATCATAGGTAGACCTCAACTATGAGAGACAAAATGAGAAAACAAATCCTGAAAATCACATTGTCTGATTTGGAAATAATTTTTTTTTCAATTTTGGTGGAAAATAAGTATTTGGTCAATTACAAAAGTTCATCTCAATACTTTGTTATATATCCTTTCTTGGCAATGACAGAGGTCAAAATTTTTCTGTAAGTCTTCACAAGGTTGGCACACACTGTTGCTGGTATGTTGGCCCATTCCTCCATGCAGATCTCCTCTAGAGCAGTGATGTTTTGGGGCTGTTGCTGGGCAACACGGACTTTCAACTCTCTCCAAAGGTTTTCTATAGGGTTTAGATCTGGAGACTGGCTAGGCCACTCCAGGACCTTGAAATGCTTCTTACGAAGCCACTCCTTCGTTGCCCTGGCGGTGTGCTTGGGATCACTGTCATGCTGAAAGACCCAACCACGTTTCATCTTCAATGTCCTTGCTGATGGAAGGAGGTTTGCACTCAAAATCTCACGATACATGGCCTCATTCATTCTTTCATGGACACAGATCAGTCGTCCTGGTCCCTTTGCAGAGAAACAGCCCCAAAGCATGATGTTGCCACCCCCATGCTTCACAGTAGGTATGGTGTTCTTTGGATGCAACTCAGCATTCTTTCTCCTCCAAACACGACGAGTTGTGTTTCTACCAAACAGTTCTACTTTGGTTTCATCTGACCATATGACATTCTACCAATACTCTTCTGGATCATCCAAATGCTCTCTAGCAAACTTCAGATGGGCCCGGACATGTAATGGCTTAAGCAGGGGGACAAGTCTGGCACTGCAGGATCTGAGTCCCTGGCGGCGTAGTGTGTTACTGATGGTAGCATGTGTAACGTTGGTCCCAGCTCTCTGCAGGTAATTCACTAGGTCCCCCCGTATGGTTCTGGGATTTGTAGGCTATGTGCACATGCTTAGGATTTGCAGCAAAAAATTCTGCTGGAAATCCTGATGTGTTGGCAAGAAAAACGCTGTGTAAAATACACACATTTTTGCCACGTTTTTGTTGAGATTAGATGTTGGCAATAATTAGCAAGTTGTTCATGCCAAACGACAGATGTGTGCCCCATAAATAGAAGTCCAGTCAAGGCCTTGGAACAAGACAAATTGATTAGCATTATGGCATTTTGGCAAAGACGTCATTGACTAAGGCCTCATTCACATGTAAATTTTTCACATACGAGTTCTAGCCGTGCTGTTCATTGATAGCACCCATACCTATGATATTCTATGAGGATGTTCACATGTCAGACCTTTTCCTCGGACCGAGTGATTTGTGCAAAATCCCGGAGACATGTCAGATATTGATCCCAGTGTCTGATCAAAATCGGCAATGCAAATCTATGGGTTAGTGAAAAAATCTGATAGCATTCCGACGCCCTCCAACTGCTTTCCAGTTTTCACTGACTGATAGATAGGAGAAGGTGGAGAAACTTTTATTTTTCTCATCAGTGAAAGAAATTCTGATGAAACTCTGAAGAAACTCAGTCCGTTCTTCTTGGACATCAAAATACCTGATGTCTGAATGAGGCCCAAAGTTACGTTCCCACGATGAGCTTTTGGTGAGTTTTTTGATGTTGCAGGTTTTCTACACCGTTTCCTATTATATAAAATAGGTTACTTGCATTTTTAAAAAAAAAATATGCAGTGTAAAAAGCTCAGCAAAAATTCATCTTGGGAATGTAAACTGAAAAAAATTAACTGGTGTATAAGTTGGTATGCTTGCAAAATAGGAGCATGTTCACACGGGCCATCAAACAGACAAAACCCAAGACACAAACAAAATAATCATATAACCTGCTGTAAGTAAATAAGTAAAAGCAATAGTGCTTATAATTAACATAGGGTTCATAGTAAACACAGTTTTTGATAAAAAAAAAAACGTAAAAGCCCACCAGCGTCAAGGTGTACCCAAATTTGGTGTGGTCCTAGCCACTAGTATTAAAACCTTACCATGTGTGATAGTGACGTCTGTGTGAATCAGGGCTTAGCAGGACCAAGGCCCTAACACAGCAAATGGGAAGCTGTATAAATGTAATGTCCAGCTTAAAGAAAGGGGGCCACATCCTTACCTGCACTAAATGCAGAAACCTAAAACTAAACTGAAAAAAATGAACTGAGTACACTGATACCCCATATGTAGTGGAAAACTACTTTTTGGGTGCACCACAGGGCTCGGAAGGGAAGGAGTGCCATTTGACTTTTTGAACGCAAAATTGTCTGGAATTGCTAGCGGATACCATGTCGCCTTTGGAGAGCCCCTGATGTGCCTAAACAGTGGAAACCCCCCACAAGTGACCACTAGTGAAACCAGCCCCTCAAGAAATTTATCTAGACGTGTGGTGAGCACCTTGAACCTCAGGTGCTTCACAACATTTTACAACGTTGAACTGTGAAAATTAAAAAATTAGATTTTTCCACAAAAATGTTGTTTTAGCCCCAAACTTTGCATTTTCCCAAGTATAACAGGAGAAAATGCACCATACAATTTATTGTGCAATTTCTCCTGAATCCTAGGGAGGCCTCTCAGATTTGTACGGATAGTACCGCATGCAACATTAGCTCTGGCAGAGAGGAACTTGAAGAGTGGGATGCTGGTATAAAAGTTATCTATTTAGAGGTGATAAACTTGATCCAGAAGTGGATGCACCAATTCTCACACAATTTTCCCACTCCCAGGACATCCTGGTGTCCCTCCCGTCATAAACTCTAAACCTGTGTGTGTACCTTGAGGTACTCTTGCACAGCTTGTAGAGTTCCGTACCTGGCCCTCTTACTAGGCAAGTGTTGTTGGAATTTGAGCCTCCCCTTGAAATGTATTAGGGACTCATCTACGCAGATGTCCCTTTTGTGAATGTACGCCTCAGCAAACTTGTTGCGGAAGTGATCAATGACCGGCCGAATTTTGAAAAGTCTGTCAAAGTTGGGGGTCATCTCGGGGAGGACATTGTACATTATCGTTGTAATGCTAAAATTTGTGGATGGCCTTAAAGTTTTTACGGGTCATAGCCATGCGGAACACTGGAGTGTTATATAAAACATCAACACTCCAATATTGCTTAAGTTCTGGCTACTTCACTATCCCCATGTGAAGAACAAGGCCCCAAAGCATAATAATTTCTACTGCATGTATGGGAGTCCAGCTAAAAAATAATGCAGTGGGGTTTTGGGCCAAAAATTGTAGGGCATATATATTTGTCTTGGCCACCATGAGATTTATGAAATTTTCAGAGAAAAAGACTTTGAAAGTCAATTTCTGTAAAGCAAGAAGTATCAAATTGGACTCCTGATTGGGCCACAAAATCAGGAATCTGTGTCTCATAATCTTCCGGAAGAAAGTAAAGATGCATAGGGGGTCACAAACGATGGGAGCTGGCCAATTTGCTGTCCTGGAGTGTCTGAGTGGCAGTGCGTTATCGCTTGAGGAAGATGAGGAAGAGGAAAAGGAGGAAAAATAAAGGAACATTGGATCTTCTGCCTCACTATCAGTGTCGGAGGAAATTACTGCGTATGCCTCCTCGGCTGAATACCGTCTTTGGGACGAGCGGGACATTTTATTTTTCATGTGTGTGTATGTGTGGTGTGTGGTGTGTGTGGTGTGTGTGTGTGTGTGTGTGTGTGTGTGTGTGTGTGTGTGTGTGTGTGTGTGTGTGTGTGTGTGTGTGTGTGTGTGTGTAAAATAACCAAATTTTATTCAGGTGTGTGAGTGCTTGGTGTAAACTTTTTTATTTATTAGAATAGAAGAAAGAGAAAAAAAATGGAAAAAAAGAATCTAGAAATAAAACAATAAAAAAAAGAGAATATAAAACTTTGGTAAAATAAAAAACAAACTTACTAAACGGACGACAGGAAAAACAAATACTGAATGTCAGCAACTAAATTACGCTAACAGAAATTCTATGCAGTTAAAAACACTGTAGTATAAGTACTACAAGATTTTTCCACTACAATTAGTAAATGGACATCAGTAAATTACTGAGCACCTGAAACTGACACTAACCCTGACTATATTCAGAAAAAAATCCTGTAGTAGATGCCGATTACTGCAGTTTATTTTTACTGTCCCTAATCTAGCCCTATCAAATAATTTAAGTATCAGTGATGGGAATCACTGATCAGCGGCTCAGTAGATGCAGGACGCATGCAGGCATAGGCAGATTATAATGAAGGCAATCTGGGCTACCGCCCGGGGCCCCGAACCTCCAGGGGGCCCGGGGCTCCGGGGTGTCTATGGCCAGATTGCCCTCATTATATGTGCGGCGCCGCGGCACATACCGGCAGACAGTGGCGGGGGGGCCCCCGGACCGCTCCCCCAGCAGCGGCGCACGGCCGCTGCTTCTTCTTCGGCCGGGCCAGCACTGCAGCAGTTCACTTCCCTGTGCTGGCCCGGGCGCGTCACTGCTAGGAGACATGGCTCTGTGCGCGGCCGTGTCTCCTAGCTGTGACGTCACGCAGTGCGCGCCCGGACTGCACTGCTGCACCGGAAAAGAGCCGGAGGACTGGAGCCGAGCCGGGGGATGGTAAGTGTGTGTGAGTATGAGTGTGTGTGTGTGTGTGCAGGCAGATATCATTGTGTGATGTCTGTTTATATGTATTTTTGTGTATCAAACGAGTTTATGCGTGTATGTACAGTACAGACCAAAAGTTTGGACACACCTTCTCATTTAAAGATTTTTCTGTATTTTCATGACTTTGAAAATTGTACATTCACACTGAAGGCATCAAAACTATGAATTAACACATGTGGAATTATATACTTAGCAAAAAAGTGTGAAACAACTGAAAATATGTCTTATATTCTAGGTTCTTCAAAGTAGCCACCTTTTGCTTTGATGACTGCTTTGCACACTCTTGGCATTCTCTTGATGAGCTTCAAGAGGTAGTCACCGGAAATGGTTTTCACTTCACAGGTGTGCCCTGTCAGGTTTAATAAGTGGGATTTCTTGCCTTATAAATGGGGTTGGGACCATCAGTTGTGTTGTGCAGAAGTCTGGTGGATACACAGCTGATAGTCCTACTGAATAGACTGTTAGAATTTGTATTATGGCAAGAAAAAAGCAGCTAAGTAAAGAAAAACGAGTGGCCATCATTACTTTAAGAAATTAAGGTCAGTCAGTGCGAAAAATTGGGAAAACTTTGAAAGTGTCCCAAAGTGCAGTTGCAAAAACCATCAAGCACTACAAAGAAACTGACTCACATGAGGACCGCCCCAGGAAAGGAAGACCAAGAGTCACCTCTGCTTCTGAGGATAAGTTTATTCGAGTCACCAGCCTCAGAAACCGCAGGTTAACAGCAGCTCAGATTAGAGACCAGGTCAATGCCACACAGAGTTCTAGCAGCAGACACATCTCTACAACAACTGTTAAGAGGAGACTTTGTGCAGCAGGCCTTCATGATAAAATAGCTGCTAGGAAACCACTGCTAAGAACAGGCCACAAGCAGAAGAGACTTGTTTGGGCTAAAGAACACAAGGAATGGACATTAGACCAGTGGAAATCTGTGCTTTGGTCTGATGACTCCAAATTTGAGATCTTTGATTCCATCCACCATGTCTTTGTGCGACGCAGAAAAGGTGAACGGATGGACTCTACATGCCTGGTTCCCACCGTGAAGCATGGAGGAGGAGGTGTGATGGTGTGGGCGTGCTTTGCTGGTGACACTGTTGGGGATTTATTCAAAATTGAAGGCATACTAAACCAGCATGGCTACCACAGCATCTTGCAGCGCATGCTATTCCATCCGGTTTGTGTTTAGTTGGACCATCATTTATTTTTCAACAGGACAATGACCCCAAACTCACCTCCAGGCTGTGTAAGGGCTATTTGACCAAGAAGGAGAGTGATGGGGTGCTACGCCAGATGACCAGGCCTCCACAGTCACCAGACCTGAACCCAATCGAGATGGTTTGGGGTGAGCTGGACCGCAGAGTGAAGGCAAAAGGGCCAACAAGTGCTAAACATCTCTGGGAACTCCTTCAAGATTGTTGGAAGACCATTTCCGGTGACTACCTCTTGAAGCTCATCAAGAGAATGCCAAGAGTGTGCAAAGCAGTCATCAAAGCAAAAGGTGGCTACTTTGAAGAACCTAGAATATAAGACATATTTTCAGTTGTTTCACACTTTTTTGTTAAGTATATAATTCCACATGTGCTAATTCATAGTTTTGATGCCTTCAGTGTGAATGTACAATTTTCATAGTCATGAAAATACAGAAAAAACTTTAAATGAGAAGGTGTGTCCAAACTTTTGGTCTGTACTGTATATGTCTGTATATGTTTGTGTGTGTGCGTGACTGCGTGTGTGACTGCGCGAGGCCTCCTGCTGAGTATAGATGGCGCCGTGCGGCCTCCTGCTGTCTCTGGGGGGGCGCCATGCGGCCTCCCGCTGTGTATAGATAGCGCCATGCGGCATCCCACTGTGTATAGATGGCGCCGTGCGGCCCCCTGTTGTGTATAGATGGCGCCGTGCGGCCTCCCGCTGTGTATAGATGGTGCCGTGCGGCCTCCCGCTGTGTATAGATGGCGCTGTGCGGCCTCCCGCTGTGTATAGATGGCGCCGTGCGGCCTCCCGCTGTGTATAGATGGCACTGTGCGGCCTCCCGCTGTGTATAGATGGCGCCGTGCGGCCTCCCGCTGTGTATAGATGGCGCCGTGCGGCCTCCCGCTGTGTATAGATGGCGCCGTGTGGCCTCCTACTGTGTATAGATGGCGCCGTGCGGCCTCCCGCTGTGTATAGATGGCGCCACAGCGGAAATTTCCGCAGCATGTGCATAGCACATGCGGATTATCATTGGGGAACATGGCAGACCTTCTACCAAGCGTTTTTTAAGTGTTTCTGCAGTGGAATTGCCGCTGCGGAAATGCTTAAAAAACACATAGTGGGCACACAGCCTAAACAAAATTATTATAATTAATATTGTGCCAAATTAATTTCACGTGAACTATCACATGATCTATCACAGGGGATCATGTGACATGTCACGTGATACATCAAGTGTGTGTGTGGAGGGGGGGGGGAGGCGCGCCTTCTAAACTGCCCGGGGCCCTTGCTACTCTTAATCCACCCCTGCATGCACGGATGTGGTGCAAAAGAAAAAAACTGCCAAAAAACGAGCGATCAAGTACTGATCAGCGCTCGGTGGCAGAAGGCGGTGTGTGGAAGGGGTTAGGGAGAGGGGTAACGGGGGAAAAAGGGGAAAAGAGGGATTGGGATCAACTGGAAAAAAAGCAGGGGACAGGAATGGAAGATATTCTTTCCGTCGGCAGCAGCACAAGAAGTGGCGGCAGCAGTTAAAATAGTCAGTGGCACCACAAGTCTCAAAAGATCCGGCACAGTGACCTTTTGCCTCACGTTTCCATGCTAGAATAAGGAGGAGCAGAGCGGTCACTGTGAAGTCAGACCACATCTCTGCTCACTGATTGGTGCGATCGGACGTCAGAATTGAACAGCCAATCATAGAAACTGTAGTTGCGGCAAAACCCCCCCGTGATGACGAATCCCAGTGCCCTGCTGTCAGAAACAGCAGGCGCCTTCATTCGATCACTGTGCCTTCAGTCACAATGGCCGCATAATTGCCAGGATGTACCCATGCGTCCTAGGTCAGAGATACCTACCCAGCCTGGATGTATGGGTACGTCTAAGGTCGTGAAGTGGTTAATGACCTATCCTAGATATATTTAATCCATATCTTAGTCCTGCACAACTGCTTTTGTTCCTTTTTTCCACTAATTGTCCCTATACAGTATGATGGTGAGAGACGACTATGGAGTAGCTGTCCAGCCAAGTAGAAGATTAAATGCAAAGCTGCAATCATGATTATAAATTATGAAGAATGCTCTAAAAAAGTAAAAATAAAATAAAAATATAGAAAGCTGAGTTTCCATACATGCTGTTTGAACAGATGTGCTGCTAAAGCCACTACTATTCCATATGATTACTTCTGGTTGTGAGATGTTATTTCACTGTGTTGTGAACTGTGAATAAAATGTCTGAATTATTTAGAAACCGGTTAATGTGGCTTTTCCGACCAGAAGAGGAGACCTATAGTCCTTGGCATGGGTGACTGCTGCCTCACATCTGTTTCAGAACTGATTCAATTTCACCCAAAATGAATTTAAGGTGGTTCTTGATGAGTAGAGAGGCTTTTCTACCCTTTTCGGAGAATTACCTATGACTTGACTCTTATAAATCCTTAATAGAGTTGTCACATAGCATTTCCAATGTCAGTATTTCCTTGAGAGGGCTCTAGGAATTGTCTGATCTTTTTCTTCAAAGCCACAATAATCTCAGTGTTCAAACAGTCCTTTTGCTTGGATGATCTCTCATGTAGTTTTAAGTGTCCTTTTTCCCCAAATACCACCTGACGATACCAATACTTTCCAGCCCACTGCTTTGAAATGACGTGTTTGTTCTGGCATCTGCTATGGTGCCTCGATATGTAAATTCAGCAAACATTAAATCAGATAGTTAATGATGAAGAATCAACATAGAAACCTGAGAATTATTTTGTCGTATCTCAGATTTCGATTTTGTTTCTTTACAGTTACATAGTTGCATAGTTAGTTCGGTTGAAAAGAAAAAACACATGTCCATCAAGTTCAACCGAGGAATGGGAAATGATTCAATTGGATGGGGATAGGTTCAATTATAATGGATCACCCAATCTGCTCTAAATGAACCAATTTTTATCTCCTGTTCGAGTGTCGATCAACTGGATCAACACTTAGAACAAGAATTTTACATATTTCCATAAGTAAATGTTAATTACTTCTGAATCCATCAACCCAGACCCATCATGACCAGCCCTAGTAGTTGGCTATTTTACAGATTTAGGGCTCACTCACACATCAGTTTTTCACATGTAAGTACTGTCACGGGAGCATCAATGGAGGCACATAGACATCTGAGTTCAAAGGTAGATAGCGGTTTCTTCTTGCCGGCAAGGAGACAACAAAGCACACGCTATAAGGTTGTCAAGCAATTGTCAAGCTGTTGTCTAACTTATTGTACATCAACTGACTTTTTATATTTTTAGAATACGAGAGTCACTCAGATATACTTCTCTATTTCTTATTGGTTAATATCTATTTGAGTAATTAACTTCTTGAAATGTTAGTTATCATACAAAAAATACTTGAAGCGACTACGCTGTCTTGAACTGTTTCCCCCAAATATGCCTGCTTATCTAACCCACAGGTGTTGATAACACAAGTCCTGTATGAATTGAAGGTCGCAGTCTGATTCTATCTTCATCCCAGAAACAGGTGTTTGATGAGTTAAAATATACAAATTGTTATGCACGCAGGTGGCGCACGTGGTTTGTGGACCCACTTTGCCACGGGGCCAGGCTTGCCTAGGAGGGGCATAGCTAAGCAGCTACCAGGTGTTCACTGGAGCTTCTGATGGTGGAGTCAGGCTTGGCTGAAGGTAGCAACCAGGTACCACTCCTAAGCAGTCCCCGGTACAGCAGCTGCTGACCCAAGGAGTCACATACGCAGACACAGATATGGACTCTGGTTCCGTTTAGACTACTAGGTTCAGGATCCATTGCAGAACAGTTACAAACACAGGCACTGGCTTAGGCTCCGTTCAGTCTACTAGATTCAGAATCCACTGCGGAACGTTTAGTGACACAGAGACTCAAACAGGACTAATTTGGAGACTGGTTGTAGCAGTCAGGATATACGGAATACTCAGATAGGCACACGGACACACCCAGACTGGGGGTCGAGGATCAGGCACTGGCCACACTAGGACCAGGGACTTCAGGTTCAGGACTGGCCACACCAAGACCAGGGACTTTGGGTTCAGTACTGACCACACCAGGACCAGGGGGCTACAGGTTCAGGACACTGACCACACCAGGACCAAGGGACCCCACAATTCATTAGTAGACTACCACACTACCTAATGATTTACTGTGCTTCAGGTTCAGGATTCTGGTATATCAGGACCAGGGGACTTCACAACTTCCCTAGGAGACCACCTCACTCACTAATGATTATCTGTGTTGCTTGGCCTCTCCCTATAGGGGAGGGAGCCTTATATATAAGATGCCTCCCATCTATTGGCTAGGAGCCACCTTGCAGGTGTACTCTGTTACTAAATGCCTCCCAGCTATTGGCTGGGTGTGCACCGGACTATGTGCACGTGCTGGCCCTTAACTACAGGACAGCGCGCATGCAGGAAACAGGAACACAAACAGGAAGGAGACAGGGAGCATGCAGGGGACCACGCTACGCAGCCGGGGTGGTGAGTATACCGGCGTTCCTGCATGGAGGGTGAATGGATCCATACAGAGGCGCTGGCAATAGCATTATACAAACATTCCTTTGTCCCTACCATTAGAACATCTCTTGGAAATACATTTTGCTATAAATTTTAACTCTTGATTTCCCTAACAAGTACTATCCTTTTTTTTTTTTTTACAGATAGCACTGATACCTATAATAGTCTATGGGGTTGTACACATGTCCGTGATTTTTTGTGGACCGAGTGGTCCATGCAAAATTGCAGAGACATATCCGATAATGATCCGAGTGTCTGATCAAACTTGGCAAAGAAAATCTTGGATGCAATCCGTATGCTGTCAGTTTTTCGCTGAATGATAAATATGAGAAGGAGGGGAAACTTTCTTTTTTTGATAAGGGAAAAAAAATGATGAAACTGACCAAACTCTCATGAAAATCACTGGTGAAACTCTTGTCTTGGGTAGGCTTGCCTATGACGTCCAGACTCTCCATGTTTGCTACCAAGATTGTTGTTGCTTGACCCTTTGTGACAGATGGGAGAGTCATCCCAATCTGCATCTGCTCCTCAGTAAGGGTAATAGGTACACAAGTCTTAGATGGAGGTGTAGAGTCAGCGGTGTGTTCCTGTCTGCGCTTGCTCAACAGCCTATCAAAACGGATTGCCAGTGACGTAGCTGAGTCAAGGAAGTCAGGAGATGCGAACTGAACTAACATGTCCTTCACTTGGTCAAAAAGTCAAGTATTAAACCGATGACGTAGGTGTAGGGCCTGGTCATTCCACTGTAAGTCTGTGGCCCAGTGACGAAACTCAGTGCAGTAATCCTCAGCAGTACATCAACCCCGGTGGAGGGTAGTTTAATTTACTTTCAGCTAAAGCAACTCAGTCAGGTTCGCCATAAAGGAACCCTAAGGCCTCAAAAAACAAGTCAACTCTGGAGAGTTTTGGCGCGTCAGAGGTTAGAGAACAGTTCCAAGCCTGGCGATCATCCTGAAGCAAGGAAGTGATGAGTCCTACACGCTGGCTTTCAGAATCAGACGAATCTGGGTGGAACCTGAAATACAGGCGACAGCTTTTGCCAAATCAGTGTTACTCAACTACAGTCCTCAAGGCCCACCAACAGATCATTTTTTCAGGATTTTCAGGTGATCACCTGTACTATCCTGAAAATCTGATCTATTGGTGGGCCTTGAGGACTGAAGTTGAGGAACACTGCCCTAAAGGTAAAAAAAATTCTTACAGTCAGTCACCTAAAAGTTGATCATGCAGGTTAACTTTAGGTTCAGAAATTATCAAAGTTGGTGTTGTAGAGGCTTGGGCCTGATTGGTTTCATGATGCTGAATCCGCTGTGAAGGATCTTGGACTAACTGGGTCAGGTCTTGCATCTGATCCACCACCACTTGAAGGGCATACATAATGTGTAAGGCCAGCTATACTGTTATGAGGGCACTCTTTGTGGTCACCTGGCAGTTCTAAAAATGGCTACCATGAATAAGCTTGGCAATAGCCACTATGTTTACTAGACCCCAGGGTTTGCCCTGGCATTCATCTTTAATCCCTGTACAGGGGCCCCTGGGCTGGGGCTACGGAGTTGGCTTCTTTTGGTGGTGCAAGATGGGAAGAGAATAGTCCTGTAGCTGGATCAGAACCATGAGGTATACATAGGTACAAAATCATCAGCCAGGAAAATTGTTTGTAAACAAGCAGGAACTAAGATACACACAAGAGATAGACTATAACTGGCAGAGGGAACCCATTCTCTTTAAATAGAGAACAGCCCCACCCAAGGCTGACAGCAGGAAGAAAGACAAACTAGCTGGGAGTTAACCCTAAAGCTTCCGGACTGCCCAGAGCACAAGTCCTAGAAGTACCAAATAGTAGTCCTGTATCAGCCAATGATCAAAGCGGGAATAGAGGGGACAAGCACTGGCACAGATGTCACACATTACTGCACCAGCTTGTGCATCCCATGCCATCTGATTATGCAGTGATGTTGGAGATCCTCAGTGATATTGGAGAGTCTATAGGTTACACAAAAAATTACTTCTTCAGTGTTTATCTTTCTTTGTAATTCCACTCACAAGGTTTCAACTTCTTCACAACCACCTCCTCCACTCTCTGATGTCTTTATTACACTCCATTTCATGTAACTCCTAACATACAGACATAATCCTCCTCATTTCTAATTTGCTCTGTCTTTCTGATAGAGCGTAAAATTAGGAAGAGTTGCAGCCCAAGCATATAAAAAGTCCAGCATCACCAACTCCAGTAAATCAATATGTTCCTCCAGTACCAAATCCTCAAGCTCTGCCATTTTGCTTGCTAGACTTCTAGCAATTGTAAACAGACACTAAAAGTGTCTACATGACCTGTAGCAAGATGCAACTGTTGATAGGTAAACCCTTACTGATCAGCGATTGTTAACAGCCTGTTTATGTAAGGAAGTGGAGGTGCTGCCCATATGTAGTAGAGTGCAATAAAGGAGAATTCTTTCAGGATTTCCAGAGATGAAGAAAGGTTGCCATCTGCTGGCCAGACGAAATAAAGCGGAACCATGTTATGCCAGTAGAGTTGGAGGGGGAAGAGATTCAGATGCTGCACATGATCAGGTGACCTCCAGGATGGATTGCCTGCAGATCCCAGCGCGTCAAGACGCAGGGAGATTTGGAGCCAGGCTGCAGAGTGGAGCAGACATATTCCAGAGGGACCACAGATCCCAGCGCGGCATGCCCCAGCCAAAGGCATGAGCGGCATCAGAGTCAGATACCGCCTGAGACGTTCTGGACTGCCCACAGAAGCACCCTGAGCCTTGCACGTGTGGCTCAGAGTCAGGACCTGCGCCCCACACAGAGTAAGTTCCTGGGACCCAACGCCGCCTGTCAAGAGCTGAGGTCTGGATCCCCTTACCCCAAGCGTGAGAGACTACCGTCGACGGTCAAGCCGAGAAGAGCTGAGAGAGCACTGCGACAAGGGAGACACGCCAGCAACAGCGGAGGAAACACGCAAGTGAACAGGGCCGTTACTTCCAATTTCCACTCATGGTACCGGGGACAGTTGGGATTAAAATTTCAGGTTGGGAGGGGGCCGTTTGGTGCATGGGAGGCTAAACGGGATCTGATAGACTTTATCCGGAAGAGACTTGCGGCCTAGTGGGAATAACCGGTGACCCCCGCCAGGGCCATACAAAGAGAACTCACGTGGTGACTCCCACGACTGGGTGCATCACACTTTTGCAAAGAACTTTACCGTTATTCACTGAAACTGTTTCACCTTGTTATTCCAATTTGCTGTTCATTATCCCTGTTACTACCCCCCCCCTGCAAAATACTTGTTATACATATAAAGTGGTATTATATATGTCCCGGACTGTTCCCGTCTTGTGTCTCTGTGCGTTGCATTCCAGCACCTGCATTACACATACTCCCCCTTGAAGATATGTGTTGTCATATAATGCATTTCACTGTTTAAATGTGATTTTGTCCTTAGTAATTTGCATGCACTCAGTTGGAGAATAGATAGAGTTAACAGTTGGGACAAGCCCAGAATGAGAGGGGTTATGTGGCAAGACAGAAGACGACTTCCTGATAGTAAGTTAGCAAGAGTTCAGTGTTCAGCAAAGACAGAGCTAAGATCTGATAGTTGGCAGACTGACAAGTCAAAGTGTGTTGTGTGGGAAGAGGGAAGGCATCAGATAATACGTCCTAAGGACCAAGGAAACGTGAAGAGATCTCTGACGGAGACATTTGACAGATTGGATCCCAGGCCAGAGAGGCCACCTAAACGGTCCAGAACTTAACCCAGGAGAAGTAGAAGGCCCACTTAAGGGAGATTGAATGAGAAGGGATTGTAACAGCAGGACTTTAGTGAACCGTTATCTACAGTGAAAGGGAACTCAATTGAGCATATTGAGCCTTAGTGCCCACGATGCAGAAATGAAGCAGAAATTTTCCTGAGCATTTCTGCATCTCCTTGGCAGAAAAACGCATGCGGTTTTTACATGCGTATTTGACGCGTATTTGCATGCGTATTTGCCATGCGTTTTTCCAATGCATTGTATAGGCAAATACGCATGCAGAAACGCACAAGAATTGGTCATGTCCATATTTTTTCTGCGAGTAAAATCTGCGCAGAAAAAATACGGACCATGTGCACAGAACTTGCAGAATGTCATAGGAAGTCATGGGATATGGTATGCAATGCGTTTCTGGAGCATTTACGCGCTGCAAATACGCACCAAAAACGCATCGTGGGCACACAGCCTGAATGGAAACAATGGTCACCTTATTGGAACTTAAACTCTCCTATGGAGAACATTGACTTTCAAGGATTTAGTGAGGAGTCGTACCGATGCACCTCAAGCAAAGGGGTCCTCATTAGTCAGTTGGGAACTGAGAGTAGCTGAGTGCGGCCATAATGTTACACCTAGTGATGAGCGAGTATGTTCTGTTAACTCTTTTGGCGAGTATGCTCGGGTGCTTGCAGAGTATCTTCAGAGTTCTCGGGTGTTATGTTTCAGTCACTCCGTGCTCATGATTTGCGACTGTTTGACAGCTTTAATACATGTGAGGAATGCCTAATTAACATGTAATCTGATGAGCAAGCATTTTGCTCGTTCATTGGTTACCAGCAGTCTCCCTACACTGCAAAATAATAGCGAAACAAGCATTTTTAAGATCACTCATTCATAGTTATCTTTCAATGTAAGGGCTTATGTACATGACCGGATTATCGGTCCAAGTGTGATCTGACAAAACATCTGATCGCACTCGGACCAATTTTATTCTATGGGACCATGCACATGTCCAATTTTTTTCCTCGGATCAAGCCGGTATGATGGAAAAAGATCACTGCATCCAATATTCAGATCACACTTGGCCATGCAAGTCAATGAGTCCATGGAAAACATTGGACTGCACTCGAATGACATCTGAGTGCAGTCTGATTTTCACAGATGGAGAATAGAGAAGATGGAAAAAAAAATTTTCCATCTTCTCTTGTTCCAAGAAAATCAGATCACACTATGATCCCATTTTGATCAAACGCTGAGCAGAGTCTGATCAGAGTGTGATTAGCATAGTCGGCCCAATGCTCTCGGATGAGAGAGTACGCTAGTGTGACCCTAACGTCAATGCATCTTTAGTTTCTATTCTGTTTTCACTTTTAAGCCATGTGCACATGTTGAGTATTTGATCATTTTTTAAGCCAAAAGCAGGAGTGATACAATCAGAGGAAAAGTATAATAGAAATACTTCACCACTTCTGTATATTTCACCCACTCCTGGTTTTGGCTTACAAATACTGATGTAAAATGCTGACCAAATACTGAATGTGTGAATGTGGCTTTTAGAGCCACATTTGTCTTAATAGTGTGTCTTCAATACTTGGATCTCCTTATCTGCTGCCTTGATCACCCCCCCCTGAAGTCCACTTCTCCACCCTTCAATAAAATCTGACCCTTTACTTACCTACCTACACATTTATTTTCTGTTTTGGTTTACCCTTGTCCCTAGCTCAAATACTTATCACCTCTGCTAGAATTCCCTCCTACAGCACAGCAAACCCCCTTCTATTCAGCTGCAATATATCTTCCGACTACAGCTTGTATCCCAATGAATAGTCAATCCACTGTTTTAGGAACCCAAATCGTTCTGCTCTGCGCCAAGACTTAACGCCCTACAGTCAACTCCTTAGGTTCTTGCTGTCTCTTCTGTGTTCCACGTGGCACAGGCAGTATTCCACAGAATACTACTTTGGAGGTCCTTCCCTTCAGTTTGAAGCCCAATTCTTAAAATTATTAAGGATCCTCCCTCTAGCACTTATTCTGTCATTGGTTCCCATATGGACCATGACAGCTGGGTCGCCACCAAACTTCTTAGTTATTTATGAATCTGTTCCACCACATACCTTACCTTGGCACCAGGAAGACCACAAACCATCCAAACAAATTGACGACAACTTATTCTATCCATGTTCCCGATTCTAGAATCCCTTATAACCACCAACTGTCTTACCCTACCTACATTACCATCCCCAGGTTACTAGCTTGGCTGTTCTGGCTGTTACGGAGAGCAGTATGCACTAGGGTTGCCATTTCGGAGACTGTCATGTTTACATCATTACCTAATTTGGTAATTTTGGTTGGAAATACAGAAACAGGAGCTGCCTACCTCTGACCTGGGTGTGTTGGGTGTGACAGACAGTCATTCTGCATCCTGCTGTAGAAAGTCGCTGCGCTTGGCCTTGCAAACACCTTCTTGATCCTTTCACCATCCCTCTTTCTCTAGGACCCAGCGATGAGCTCCACTTTCTGCTGCTAATTAACACACCCTTGCTGGACCTTTAAATAACATCCAGTTTCTCCGGTGAATCGCTGGTGATAGAAGTTGATTTCTCTGTTCAGGACTGGAGTTCTAGCAGTCGGCTAGTTTCTTCTTGGAGCTCCTTTGTGATTGTTGTCGTGATCGCTCTGGTGTCTTCCCAAAGCTAAGTTTGTCCCCTTGTTTGTTTACATTGTTTGCCTTTAGTTGCAGAGGGGCTGACTAGTGCTCATCCCTCCCACTCCCTACCTAAGGCCTAGCTCTAAGGTCAGTCAGGGATTAGGTATCCTGCTCGGCGATAAGTGAGGAACCTATTTAGGCACAACAGGGGAGCCAGGGTTTTATAAGATCTACTTAGGGGTCTCCACTCTCCCTTTACCTAGTTGCTGGGCTTCCCCCCCTCTTCCCATCGTCGTACGCTGGGTCCTTCCAATAGCTAGCATGGCATCCTCTTCTACATTAACTCAGCTACTTACCTGTTCCTTGTGACTCATTTCTCCACCATCTATCTCTACTCCATTAAATACCTGCTCAGTGAGTAGCATGCAGCTGTGAAGCTTGTTAATCGCCTTCAGCATTGCATTTTACTCCTCCAGATCTCTAATACAAGTTTCCAGGTGGGCAACATACTCATATCTGCTACAGCAATATCAAGCCTGGAACTCCTGCTCCACTTGTGTATAAACAGATGGCATATGGAAGGAAACCTTGAATCCTGCTATCTATTATCCAATCAAACAAAAAACTGTAAAGAACAATAAAAGGAAGGGAAAAATAAGTAATTAATTACAGATCTTGAACTCCTGCTTTCAAATCCTGTTTTTTAACTCCCACTCTTTCCACAAACTGATTAGTTTACAAGCCTAGACTGAGCAAGCTCACACACTGCTCTGCCCTCTTCTATTTTGAGGACTGTGGATGTAAACAGATTACTGGATGTAACACGCAGACAAGGACAAGGCGGAAGTAACCAACTGAACTATTTATTTTCCCAACACGGATGTAAGAAAGGGTGGTTTTAAGAGGAAGTCAATCGTTTGAAAAACAGAATATACAGCATATTAATATAATATTCACAAGGTTGATATTGAACACGTTATAACTCTTGTGGAAGGAATCCTCTACACTATTTAGCTAATTTTTAATGGGTGCAACGTTCACTGTCGCTATAGTGGTCCCACTTAAGTTACAGGTACTAACGGAGGTCACCGGTATTTCCTGCTAGGCCACAAGTCCTTCTAACAAAGTCTAGTAACGCTCTCTGGGTCTTCCTCACACTGACCGTCCTCTGTCCCGTATGCTGCAGCGTCCCAGACCGAACCATGTACCATACATCAGCCTTGGAAGCAATGGCCCAGCTCACTCATGCCTCCTGATCACAACAGCGGATGTCCACTTCCGGATTGGGGTCCACACCTGGTCTTCGGGGCTTGACCTGCAATGGTCGTTTATTGGGCCAGGACGAGTGAGGGCTGGGCTTCGGATCTTGACCTGTGTAGCCTGGCTTGCAGGTCTTGCCTGGCGTACAGCTAGGCCTCAGTTCTTGACCGGCGTTGTCTGATTCACGGGTCTTGACCGGCATCGTCTGCATCCCGCTAATAGGCACACAATGCTCCACAGCACCTACTGGCGACTCAGCCATGGCATCCTACTCAGCACACATCCTGCCCGTTTCACTTATTGGCGCCAATCTGCTTCCCACCTTGTCACTCCATCCTTATATATCAGGGGGCTGCGCCACAGAAGTCACCTGTCCCAGTGCTCCCTTTAGACTCCTTCCCGAAACACTTTCCCCTTCCTTTAGTTCCGCCCAGGTTTCAGTTGAGCAGTAGGTGTCACCCTCTGGTCACAAATACTGCACAATGCTGGGAAATCTAATCTTCCACGGCACACCATCATACATGGGCACGTAGAGAGGTGAACTTGAAGAGTTAGGGATCATCCTGTTTGGATAAACCTTGTCGCGGAGGATTGGCTTTTACGATTTTTTTATGAAAATAGTGTCAACTAAGTACTCAATGTTATTTACATGTAATATTACTATTTACTTTTTTACTTACTGCAGGGTATTTGCTCATTTTGTTTTTATCCTCAGTTATGTTTGTTAATGGCCTCAGTGCACCTACACATTGCATTTATACTAATGTAGCACCCTGAGGATTCGGCTGCTACAGGGGTATTGCACCTCAATCCAGAGGTGTGATATTCCACTCCCGGGTAAGGAAGGAGTGTGGATCTGAGCTCGGTAGGCTGCATGCACTACACACATCCCATTTCCGAGGAGCAGACCGACGGTACTCCCACTTAGAAATGTGCAGGTACGACCGAGTCTGTTCCTGGCTGGAGTGGGAGGGGGGTGGTACATCCCAAGTAGTGTAGGGGCAGATAGGGGGAGCAGCCTGAGTAAAGATAGGAGCTCATTGGGTGCTGGTCACCTGAGCTCACACATAGAGGGTGTATATAAGGTGGGCACCAACTAAGAACAGGGTCAGTTGCAGAGAGAAAGTCAGGAGCAGAGGAGAAGAGAGACCCAGAGTGAGAGAGGAGAGAGAGAGAGACTCAGAGGCACAGAAGAAAAGGACTCTAAGACCCCAAACTAAATCCCCGGGTGAAGAGTCGGCATCAGGGTACCGGAACCCAAGCTGGTGGGGGTAAAAACATTCCCCAGCCAGAGACCGGAGACCGTGGGCAGCGTTTGCCACGGTCACCCACCACATCCACCACGAAGGCATACCACGAGGAGGGTCAGGGAACCCAAGGCCAAGGGTGTCCCAACAGAAGGCCCGAGGGAGCTGGACCTGGGTGGATCAATAGTGGGGACGGCCAGAGAAAGGACTGAAGGAGAGCTCAGGGTCACGGTCCGGACTTATTTGGGAGTTGGCCGGATCCAGAACCTGGTGGACGCAGCACGGCTCGGGAGGTCACTCGAAGCTGGAGTGACCAGAACATCAGCAGTGAGTAAAACATCCTAAACTGCAGAACCCGACTCTGTCTCTGATTGCCGTCTACACTGTACCACCACAACTCCCATCCTCTGCACCTGATCCCCTGAGGCTATACCCCACCCGTTGGGGGTTATACCATCACAAGCTGCACCTACACCATCAGCCTCAGCGGACCCTGCTGCAGCGGCGGCCATAGTGACCGCAACACAACGGGTGGCGTAGTCGACATTAAGAACTTATAACATCTGTAGGACTGCCACATACAACTGAGTTTGACACCCTGGGCACGGACCGGGTCACAGCCACTCGGAAGACTACAACCCCCATCTGATCCGGCTCCGGATATTCCCACTAACGAATATGGCCCAGGGGGCGCGTCAACTTTGGCGTAGTCGGCAGGATTACGTGCCCACAACAACCGGGTACTGCGTGCCTGAAGAAAAGAACGAGTTTACCTCAAAAAGAAGTCTCCTGCCGGTTCCGGAGGGTCCCCGCCATCGGACCCCATCACCAGTCGATTCCAGCCGGTTGTCCGCCATTAACAGCTTTTTCCCGCCATCTGCAGAGTTTCCCGCCACTGGGAAGCGATTCCCGCCATTTCCAAAGGTTTCCCGCCTTGGAAGAGCGGACGCCATTATGGGCGTGCCAGAGGGTGGCGAGAGGCCACCTCCCATCGTGGGCCAGGACCGAAAATGGCGCCAAAAGTGGAAACCGCCCCCACCAACAGAGACTGTGATGCTAGAGGTGTCTGTCAGCGTGAAAGAACAGCCCCTGGAGCTGACAATCACCCAGTGGTCCCGGGACCGCCCTCGAAGGGGGAGGAGACGAAAGAAAAGAACAAAGATGGGTGCCGCTTGGAGCAGTCTAGAGCGAGCGCACCCGGAGGCAGGAAGCCTGGAGAGGAGTAGCAGAGAATCTCACCCGGAGATGGCGAGAGAGCAGAGCAGCACCGGCCCGCTGGCCAGGAGCCTGCTGGAAGAAGAGCAGAGCAGCACCGACCCGTTGGTCAGGAGCCTGCTGGAAACCGTGACCCCACTAGGCCTAGTGGAGGTCCTTGCACAGCTCCCCCGAGACCGGGAGTGTGCACAAACTGCCCTGGAGGGCCTCGCACGGAGGATGGCCCGGGTACAGCGAGAGACATTGGCGGAGTGGAGCCGAGAGATGGCCCAGCAAACCAAGACCCGGAGCACGCCAGCCAAGATGAGGAGACAGACCGCCTCTGAGGATGGCGCGGGAGGACCCAAGGCCGGAGACGGCGCTGAGAAGGGAGCCGAACGCATGGAGGCAGGTAAAGGGGACGTCTATACCCCAAGCCGGGACGCCGCTTGCCTGCCCCAGCTCCCCGTCGCAGAGCCCGAAAGTCCCCCTGCTGTGCCCGAAAACGCCATGTCACCGATGCAGACTAGGCCCCAACCAGAAGCCGCCGCCGCGACCCCTGTGACGTCACACGCCTCGACCCCGAGCGTGACCAAGCAGGAAGTACCTCCAGCCTGGTCGCAAGGCCTAGTACCCCCGGGCGCCGCAATACCAACAGCGCCCCCTACCTCCGCGGAGCCTCCGGCCTGGCCGCAAGGCCAGGTAGCCCAGGGTGCCGCCGTCCTAACGGTGCCCTTCACCTTCCAGGTGCCCCAGGCCTGGCCGCAAGGCCTGGGCAACCCGGGCGCCACCACCACCGCGCCCGCACCCGTAAAACCAAGGGTGCCGCGTCTGGGAGAGGACTTGTTTGCCCAGCACACGTGGCCGGACGGGCAGCCTTTCATCTGGCCGCAGGAATATTACGAACTGGAGCACCAGAGGAGAGTTGGGGCCATGTGTGCACCCCTGATTCCGGCTCCGAAGCCCGTGATAAGGATCTCGCCCCCGCTTGAAGAGACCCAATTTGAGTGGGACCCCACCGGAGAAGACCTAATGGGGTTCACTCAAGAAACCAGGGCAGCTGCAGCGGAGCGTGCTGCGTGCTGCCGACAGCAGCTCGAAGAGTTTGCGAGGGAGCGGAGAGAGAGGCGGGTCCGGGAACAACAGGCCCAAATAAGGAGCGCCGAGCAGAAGAGCCGAACCAGGAGGGACCCCCGTGCAGCGCACAGTCCCCGCACCACCGGGACTGTAATTAAGTTCAACATGCAGCATGGGTGGGGCTTCATCAGAGACCACAACACCCCCGGCGACGTCTTTGTCACGCGCAGAGATGTGGAGTCCCATCTGCCGGAGGGGCACAGAGGTCGTGACCTTTATATCGGGGACGAGGTCACCTTTACCCGGCACAAGTGTGCCAAAGGACCTTACGCCCTCCATGTGCATCGCCTGACAGAGGAGGAGCTGCGATGTGAGGAGGAGGAGCAAGAGGACCCGGACGGGTCTGAAACTAGAGTCGAAGGTAACAATAAAGAAAGAGCAGGAGGACGCCGTTGTTAAAGTACAGCGAAGCAGGTGCTGTATATAGTTGCCCGTCGGGGCAACATAAACTGAAACTGTTGCTGCTGCTAATATAGTCCACGTTGGGACCAGCTGAGTGAACTGTTTACCCGTTTACCCTTAATCCCACAGGCTGAGGACTGTGAGCAGCCATTCCCTTCCCCTCCTTAACTGGCCGAGGACTGAGAGCGGCCATACCCTTGTAAATAGTTGCGCGTCCTAAAGCGCCCCTACCGGTTTTATAGGAAAACCATTTTTCTAGAGAGACTGTCGCACTTTACCCGGTCACACGTTGCACAGTGACCGGAGGAGGAGCCTGAGACGACGAGAAAGTTTTATCTGCTAAGATATGTTATTTATATAATGTTTTATATGTTTTATATGTTTATAAAAATTTGTATGTTTTGGTGTTTATGTCTTACAGCCCGAGGACGTGCTGTGATTTACCAGGGGGGAATGTAGCACCCTGAGGATTCGGCTGCTACAGGGGTATTGCACCTCAATCCAGAGGTGTGATATTCCACTCCCGGGTAAGGAAGGAGTGTGGATCTGAGCTCGGTAGGCTGCATGCACTACACACATCCCATTTCCGAGGAGCAGACCGACGGTACTCCCACTTAGAAATGTGCAGGTACGACCGAGTCTGTTCCTGGCTGGAGTGGGAGGGGGGTGGTACATCCCAAGTAGTGTAGGGGCAGATAGGGGGAGCAGCCTGAGTAAAGATAGGAGCTCATTGGGTGCTGGTCACCTGAGCTCACACATAGAGGGTGTATATAAGGTGGGCACCAACTAAGAACAGGGTCAGTTGCAGAGAGAAAGTCAGGAGCAGAGGAGAAGAGAGACCCAGAGTGAGAGAGGAGAGAGAGAGAGACTCAGAGGCACAGAAGAAAAGGACTCTAAGACCCCAAACTAAATCCCCGGGTGAAGAGTCGGCATCAGGGTACCGGAACCCAAGCTGGTGGGGGTAAAAACATTCCCCAGCCAGAGACCGGAGACCGTGGGCAGCGTTTGCCACGGTCACCCACCACATCCACCACGAAGGCATACCACGAGGAGGGTCAGGGAACCCAAGGCCAAGGGTGTCCCAACAGAAGGCCCGAGGGAGCTGGACCTGGGTGGATCAATAGTGGGGACGGCCAGAGAAAGGACTGAAGGAGAGCTCAGGGTCACGCTCCGGACTTATTTGGGAGTTGGCCGGATCCAGAACCTGGTGGACGCAGCACGGCTCGGGAGGTCACTCGAAGCTGGAGTGACCAGAACATCAGCAGTGAGTAAAACATCCTAAACTGCATAACCCGACTCTGTCTCTGATTGCCGTCTACACTGTACCACCACAACTCCCATCCTCTGCACCTGATCCCCTGAGGCTATACCCCACCCGTTGGGGGTTATACCATCACAAGCTGCACCTACACCATCAGCCTCAGCGGACCCTGCTGCAGCGGCGGCCATAGTGACCGCAACACAACGGGTGGCGTAGTCGACATTAAGAACTTATAACATCTGTAGGACTGCCACATACAACTGAGTTTGACACCCTGGGCACGGACCGGGTCACAGCCACTCGGAAGACTACAACCCCCATCTGATCCGGCTCCGGATATTCCCACTAACGAATATGGCCCAGGGGGCGCGTCACTAACATGTTTCCAGAATCTTTGGTTTTGCTTAGTTTAAGAGGCCTAGGCTGAGAAAGCTCACACTGAGTCCTCTGGTTTAATGTAGGCACAATTAACACCTCCTCCTAATTAATTATGTGGCACACAGGAAAAAGTTTGTAAATTGTGTAGTTAAGAAACAAAATGTACAAAACAAAACCTTGACAAATGGCACAAACAAAATTAAACACTGCTTAATGCTGCTCTCAATCTGCAGCACCATTCAGCAGCAACTCCTGTTTCTAAACTCCCTCTTTGTTACAAATTACTTAGCAAGCCAAAACTGAGGATTGCATGGTATTCAATTTAATGAGCATGCACAAAAGGAGTTATTTTAAAGGGTTTTGTGGAGCAGACCTACTCCAAAATTATCTGCAAAAACCTTCTAAACCACTTGGGAAAAAAAGTTCATGTCACTTCTTTGAATCCGATCCTGATGGAATCCGTTCCAAACTAGGCGCTGGCAGATCAAAAGGACACAAATAATGCTTCATGAAAAAAACTCATCAAAACTGCTTCAGAAATATCTCAAGAAAAGAAAATAACTCCAAAAACTTCCTCAAACAGGAGTGTTTCCTGAAGCGATTTCCACTTAAAAAACTTTTTTAAGGTTTTTAAGTGGAAATCGCTTCAGGAAACACTCCTGTTTGAGGAAGTTCTTAAAAAATCTGTGTCAACATTACCTATTTGAAATATTTTCAAAGGTGATGCGCAAAAATAAATTTTGTCTATATACCCTTTTCAGGCATATTGACTTCACAGAGAGTGGTCCACCATCCCAGATTCCCCTCTATATGCAAAAGTTGAGAGCAACTTTGTTTTCTGATATGGTGAACCAGGTGTCTCCATGCATTTGAATGGCTTGCACTTATGTATGTGGACAAATTTGTAGATACCTTCTGGTAAAGTAAGGAAAATCCACAATAGTCACTGGAATAACTTTAAATTTACAAAGGTATTTTTAATTTAAATTTTCTGAGTATCAACTAATGAAAATCAGACATTGCTTTTGAATTTTGGCTCAACAGAAAAAAAATAATGAAATGGTCCTCGACAAAAATTATGGTTCCCCTATAAAAGATTGAAAATAATTTGACCATAGGGACATGTTAAACAAAGGTGTGTCCTGTAATTAGCATCACAGGTGTCTACAAACTTGTAATAAGTCAGTCTGCCTATTTATAGGGGGAAAAGTAGTCCATGTGCTGTTTGGTATCACTGAACATGAACCAAACAAAGATAAGGAGAGAGCTGTCTCAGGAGAGTAAAAAGAAAATGATAGACAAACATGTTAAAGATAATGTAATGGCCCGTACTGCACCCCTTGAAGAGGGGCTTAAAGGAAGGGCCGCATGACTTAGCATGTCTGCTAGGCCTTAATAGTGGTCAAGTGGGGGTTAAGGGGTGAATTAGTGGGATGGCTGGGGTGTTTGTTATGGCAGGAGTATAGGGTAACTAGTTGAATTAGGGTTTCCTGATTGGCTGGTGGGTGGTTTTGTGTTGACCCAGATAAAAGAGGGTGCTGCCGTGGGATGTACATTTCAAGTTGATCTGGAGCTGGAACGTCGCCACCTCTGCTTAAGTAGATGGAGGCCCACTTCCAGGAGCTGAGGTCTCTGGCTGAAAGTCGTCGCGGCCAGCAATGGTTGCAGGGGCAGCTGGCAGCGTGGAATGCGGAGGGGAATGGCAGCAAAGATGCTCAGGCTGCCGAACCTAGACAGCACTCTAGGCAATCCAGGCCTCCAGAGAGGCTTAGCCCAGAAGTGACTCCCCGGACCAGGTGTCGGCTTAGGAGCCCCTCCAGGGACCCTCCAGATGCGGCGGTAGGCCTTCAGCCTTCTCCAGCCTCCCACCGCTTTGGGAGGAATCCGCAGCGCCGGGTCGGTTATAAAGCTGCGGTGAGCGGGGCTGCTGGCTCCGCCCACTCATTGTCACGTCGCGACAGCAGCGTGACGTCGCGGGGGTCATATGACCAGGCTGTGGACCCGGAAGTGCGGTCTTCGCCGCTGCGCGGGGCCCAGATGTCAGCTGTCAGCCTCCCTCCTGGATCTGTGCCTCCCTTGGCAACACCCACAGGCCGGCACAGATCCAGATGGTGGATACAGGGGCAGAAGAGCCGTGCAGCTCAGGGGGACCACAGATCGGGTAGGATGAGTGTAACATCCCTGGTGGCGTGCTTGCATAGTGCACCACCTCCCACTATGCAAGACCGCAATCTTACCTGTCAGTCCAGCCTACAAAACTTGCTCCAGATCATGCTGTGTGCATGTCTCTTGATTGACGGCTTAGGGCGGCGGCCCGGTTACTTCATGATTCTTATAGCTGCTGTGGGCGCACCCCTAATGCGTCTCCAGCCTATTGCTGTGAGTCACTGGATATTTAAACCCCCTCCACCCAGAAGGAGGTGCTTGAGCATCACCTTCACTTAGTTAGTCTTTGCTACTGAATTGCCAGGTCCTATCCTGTTTCTAGTCTGTTTCCGCCACTCTGGGGGCTGCATACCCAGACCTTTTATCTCTGACTTCTAGTCTGTTTCCGCCACTCTGGGAGCTGTATACCCAGGCTCGTTCTTGTATCTCACCACAGTAGCAGTTCCTGTCTGAACTGTATCCTAGCCTGTTACCTGTTTGTCTCTATGTCCGTACCTTCCCTTTTCCTGCAGTATCTGAACCTGCACCTAACTCCAACTCGTTGTCTCTGTACTTCTGTTTGTGACTTTTGTGTCCACTCGCTACTTCATAGGAAGTACCTTGTGTGTATCTGGTTCTGCTTGTCCCTTTTCCCCTCCTCCGTATCTTCCTCCTGTATTCTAGCCATCTTCCTGTATTTTCCAGTCTGTTCCATGTGAACAGAGCCCTGTCCTCTCTGCCTTGTCCACCGCACCTGCGGTTTCGCTCCGCTCTGTCTTGCCCACCGCTTCGGCAGTTTCTTTCTGCTCTGACTTGCCCACCGCTCCGGCGGTTTCTCTCTGCTCTGACTTACCCACCGCTCCAGCGGCTTCTCTCTGCTCTGCCTTACCCACCGCTCCGGCGGCTTCTCTCTGCTCTGACTTGCCCATCGCTCTGGCGGCTTCTCTCTGCTCTGCCTTGCTCACCGCACCAGCGGTTTCTCTCTGCTCTGACTTGCCCACCGCTCCGGTGGCTTCTCTCTGCTCTGCCTTGCAAACCGCTCCAGCGGTTCCGCTCTGCTCTGCCTTGTCCACCGCACCTGCGGTTTCTCTCTGCTCTGCCTTGTCCACCGCTCCGGCGGTTGCGCTCTGCTCTGCCTCGCCCACCGCACCTGCGGTTTTCGCTCTACTCTGCTTGCTCACCGCACCAGCAGTTCCTCTCTGCTCTGCCTTGTCCTCCGCTCCGGCGGTTTCGCTTTACTCTGCTGTCTCCCAGTCTGTACTGGACCCTATCCAGCCTGCGCTCCAACCTGCTAGTTCCTCCCTGTCTGCACTCCAGCCGTGCTTGCCAGTATCTCCCTGTCTGCATACCAGCCATGCTTGCCAGTGCCCACCTGTCTGCATACCAGCCGTGCTTGCCAGTGCCCACCGGTCTGCATACCAGCTGTACTTGCCAGTACCCACCTGTCTGCATACCAGCCGTACTTGCCATTACCCACCTGCCTGTATGCCAGTCTAACCTGCCTGTTCCTGCATTCCCCGGTGTGAGTCAACAACTGTGACCGGGGTCTGACCTGGAGTCGCACCTGGTCCCTCTGCTCGGTTCCTCCTTGGTCCACGGAGTCAACTAAGCCGCCGTGCGACCTTGGTCGGATCGGGTTGATACTTAGTTACGCCCCTCCAGGCACTCCTCGGTTCATGGTACAGTGGGATCACTAATCATGCTCACGCCAGTCAGTCCGGGCGCGAGCGTAACAGTTTGCTCAGGCCATGGTTCCCGTTGAACCCCTCGGCCTTTCGCTCTCAGAGACATTTTGAATCCTTGTCTGGCGAATGTAGCGCCGGCGTCCCTGCCCTCTGCTAGGCAGGGACGCTGTTCCCCTCACCTCCCTGCTCCGTGCCCGGCGTCCTCCTCCCGCTCTGCTGGCAGCGCGCGCTCCTTCCCGGCCACTGTGCTTAAGGCGCGCGCGCGCGCTCTCCCTCCCTCTTAAAGGGGCCGTGCGCGCCGTCCTAAGGAGTCCCCGGCCAATGGCCGGAGGACTTCACCATATATAAGGCACCTCCTCCAAAATGGAGGTGCCCGAGCAATGTTGTTGCACTGTTCAATACTCTGCTTCAGCCCTCAGGTCCCGTTGCCAGTTACTTGCCAGTTACCTGCCAGATTCCTGCCTGATTATCTGCTACCTGCCTGCTAGTCTGAGGTCCGACGGTCTGCCTTACTACTCCTGTCAGTCTGTCTAAGGACCAGCCTGCCCGCTCACCTGGGAGCGCACATCAGCCACCTGCCTGCTTGCCTGAGGTCCGACGGTCTGCCTTCCAACTCCTGTCAGTCTGTCTATGGACCAGCTTGCCCGCTCACCTGGGAACACACTTCTGCTACCTGCCTGCTAGCCTACCTGGAGGCTGCGCCGTCACGTGCTGTGACCACCTGCCTGTCCAGTGACTCCTGCTCGCTCACCTGGGAGCGCTCATCTGCTGCCTGTCTGCTAGCCTACCTGGAGGCTCTGCCGTCACGTGCTGTGACCAACCGCCTGTCCAGAGACTTCTGCCCGCTCACCTGGGAGCGCTCATCTGCCGCCTGTCTGTTGATCTTCCTGGAGGCTCCGCCGTCACATGCTGTGACCACCAGTTCATCCAGAGACTGTCGCCTGCTCACCTGGGAGCTCACGTCTATCATCAGCCGCCACAGGTCGTACCAACCCTTTACCTAGAGACTGCCCCGGTCACTTGCCGTGACCATCTGCCCGTTCATTCAGAGACTGCCCCGGTCACTTGCCGTGACCATCTGCCCGTTCATTCAGAGACTACCCCGGTCACTTGCCGTGACCTCCAGCCCATTCACTCAGAGACTGTCCCGGTCACCTGCTGTGACTTCCTGCCCGTCTTCCCTGGTCGCCACCCGCTCCCTTACAAGGACCGCCCCCTTGTATAGTAGCTCAGAGGTTCCGCCTCCCAGACCCGTTACAGCGAACACGTGCACCAAGAAAAAAATTTTTTCTCAAGCTATGGCCCAGGCGATTTATGCACCAGCCCAAATGGATCTATCAGCACTCGTTCCTGCGGATCCACCACGGTACTATGGGGATCCAAAACGTAGCCGTGCTTTTGTGGAGCAATGCATGCTGCATTTCAAGTTCTATGCTCACTATTTTCCTACCGATCGGGTTAAAGTGACATTTATGATGTCCTACCTAGCGGGTGACGCCTTGAAATGGATCACCCCCCTATGGGAAGCATGGGATCCTACCGTCTTTGACCTGCAGGCCTTCCTGGTGGCCTTTCTAATGGTCTTCGATGACCCTAATCCTGAAGTCTCTGCTAAAGCTTCCCTTCCCAATATCCCGGAGCAGCTCCGATGGGTAATGTGTGTAGGTAGCCTACCAGTCCTCCAGCTCGAAGAGACTGCTGCCCACCCAGAATCCACACAGGATGACTATGCTCCACAGAATACTTCTCTTCCCAACCTCAAGAGGCAGTCCAGATGTGCAAGGCATAGAGGTAAACCGTCACGCCAGGTTCTGTCCTCCCAAAGACCTCCAGTTCCCCAGCCTGTAGAGGCAGTTTTCCGCACAGAATCCATGAAGGATGACTATGTTCGTCAGGCAAAGCAGAAGCCAGAACTCAGTCACAAAATCGGATTGCGGTCCCGCTGCGGTGGTTTGGGACCCCCTGACGGTCTTTGTCCAGCGAAGGTTGGAGAATCCCAAGACATTAGGCCTGTAGGAGAGGCTGCCCTTGGCGTTAGTGTTTCCTCTCCACAGATGACCATGACTGTCTCCGTGGCAAGTGAAGGCCTCGGATTAACCGCAAGTTTCGGGCTTAAAGCCTTGAGGAGTCGGTGTCTGATTCCCGTCCGACAACTCCAGAAGCCGGTTTGGGCATTGTCAGCAGAAGGACGAGCCCTACTCAGAAACAGTCAAAATATGTCTGTACAAATTAAGCTCCAGATTGGAGCATTACACATGAAGAAATTCACATTCCAGGTGCTGACTGGCTTACCTACAGGTCGTCCAGAGCCGAGAGATCTAGTGCCCGCTCAGGTCTGGAGATCCTGCATGGTGTATCCTGGGGGACTGCAGAGGTACAAAGGGTGTCCAGTCCCCACATCTTCAGGACAGTCAGCAGTTTCTTCTTCTTCTTCACCAGATCTGCTAGTCGCTGACTCGCTGTGCGCTGAAGTCTCTGAGGGAAGAGAAGCGGAGGCGATGTCCCCACACAGTCTCTACGATTGTACCAATGATCTGGCTTCAGGTACCGTCCCGCCTTACAGACATGTCATCTCTGAAACCAGTCTGAAGATGGTCCTAAAGCAAGGACCCTCCGTCTCTAATAAATCTGGTCCTACGTCCATCAAGGCGGTGTTTACCCCCGAGTCTCTGCACCCCTCCAACCAGGCGGAGGACCTCCAGTTGTCTCCTGAATCCTCCGAGGTGCTACTTGATTACAAAGAGAGAGAAACTTTCCTACACCCTGTACCTGGTACTTTACCCACTTCATCCAGTAAGCTTGGCAAAGTGTACATCAAAGCAGTGATTACCCCCGAGTCTCTGCACCCCTCCAACCAGGCAGAGGACCTCCAGTTGTCTCCTGAATTTCCCGGGGTGCTACCTGATAAATGGAGAGAGACTTTCCTACACCCAGTACCTGGTACGCTGCCCACTTCATCCAGCAAGCTTGGCAAAGTGTACGTCAAAGCGGTGGTTACCCCCGAGTCTCTGCACCCCTCCAACCAGGCGGAGGACCTCCAGTTGTCTCCTGAATCCACCAGGGTGCTACCTGATAACAAATGGAGAGAGACTTTCCTGTGTGCTGTTCCTGGTACTTCATCCACTTCATCTGTTGCTGAGGATGGCTTGATAGGAGGAAGCATCCTAGTCACCAAGATGATGAGATCAGTTTCGTTTCCTCTAATGGACAGAAGAGGTAATCCTCTTGAAGAGAAGGATTGGCCTCCAAATTCTCTGCAGAAGACACTTGCAGGCTTGAAGAAGAGGGGGCGTAAAGGGGGGGTTACTGTAACATCCCTGGCAGCATGCTTGCATAGTGCACCACCTCCCACTATGCAAGACCGCAATCTTACCTGTCAGTCCAGCCTACAAACCTTGCTCCAGTTCATGCTGTGTGAATGTCTCTTGACTGACTGCTTAGGGCGGTGGCCCGGTTACTTCCTGATTCTTATAGCTGCTGTGGACGCACCCCTAATGCGTCTCCCGCCTATTGCTGTGAGTCACTGGATATTTAAACCCCCTCCACCCAGAAGGAGGTGCCTGAGCATCACCTTCACTCAGTTAGTCTTTGCTGTTTCTAGTCTGTTTCCGCCACTCTGGGGGCTGCATACCCAGACCTGTTATCTCTGACTTCTAGTCTGTTTCTGCCACTCTGGGGGCTGTATACCCAGGCTCGTTCTTGTATCTCATCGCAGTAGCAGTTCCTGTCTGAACTGTATCCTAGCCTGTTACCTGTTTGTCTCTATGTCCGTACCTTCCCTTTTCCTGCAGTATCTGAACCTGCACCTAACTCCAACTTGTTGTCTCTGTACTTCTGTTTGTGAGTTTTGTGTCCACTCGCTACTTCATAGGAAGTACCTTGTGTGCATCTGGTTCTGTTTGTCCCTTTTCCCTTCCTCCGTATCCTCCTCCTGTGTTCTAGCCATCTTCCTGTATTTTCCAGTCTGTTCCATGTGAACAGAGCCCTGTCCTCTCTGCCTTGTCCACCGCACCTGCAGTTTCGCTCCGCTCTGTCTTGCCCACCGCTTCGGCGGTTTCTCTCTGCTCTGACTTGCCCACCACTCCAGCGGCTTCCCTCTGCTCTGCCTTACCCACCGCTCCGGCGGTTTCTCTCTGCTCTGACTTGCCCACTGCTCCGGCGGCTTCCCTCTGCTCTGCCTTACCCACTGCTCTGGCGGCTTCTCTCTGCTCTGACTTGCCCACTGCTCCAGCGGCTTCTCTCTGCTCTGACTTGCTCACCGCACCGGTGGTTTCTCTCTGCTCTGACTTGCCCACCGCTCCGGCGGCTTCTCTCTGCTCTGCTTTGCCCACCGCTCCGGCGGCTTCTCTCTGCTCTGCCTTGTCCACCGCACCGGCGGTTCCTCTCTGCTCTGCCTTGTCCACCGCTCCGGCGGTTCCGCTCTGCCCTGCCTTGTCCATCGCTCCGGCGGTTCCGCTCTGCTCTGACTTGCCACTGCACCTGCGGTTTTCGTTCCGCTCTGCTTGCTCACCGCACCAGCAGTTCCTCTCTGCTCTGCCTTGTCCTCCGCTCCGGCGGTTTCGCTTTACTCTGCTTGTCTACCGCATCTATGGCTCTGTACCTGTCTCCCAGTCTGTACTGGACCCTATCCAGCCTGCGCTCCAACCTGCTAGTTCCTCCCTGTCTGCACTCCAGCCGTGCTTGCCAGTATCTCCCTGTCTGCATACCAGCCGTGCTTGCCAGTACCCACCTGTCTGCATACCAGCCGTGCTTGCCAATACGCACCTGCCTGTATGCCAGTCTAACCTGCCTGTTCCTGCATTCCCCGGTGTGGGTCAACAACTGTGACCGGGGTCTGACCTGGAGTCGCACCTGGTCCCTCTGCTCGGTTCCTCCTTGGTCGACGGAGTCGACTAAGCCGCCGTGCGACCTTGGTCGGATCGGGTTGATACTTAGTTACGCCCCTCCAGGCACTCGGTTTATGGTACAGTGGGATCACTAATCACGCTCACGCCAGTCAGTCCGGGCGCGAGCGTAACAATGAGCAGCGGGTCCAGGAGAGGGCAGGTCGCTGCTAGGGATGCAGGCTGCAGGCGTGCAGCTGAAGTCTCTCCTGGTCCTAGTCACCATCAGGTCAGCAACAGGAGGTCCATGTCCAGCGGTGGGTCAACCATGCCAGCCCTGCTTGGTGAGGTCCCCGAGCCTGCATCTGGGTCGGAGGAAGAGGGCCAGGTCTCATCTGGCGAGGAGGCGAGTGATGGAGATCGTCCGGGAGGATACGCAGCGGCTGTTTTGAGGCACCATCGAAGTCAGCCTAGTGAGTCCTGTGGTTTGTAAGCGTCTCGGGTGGCTGAGTTGGATGAGGTAGCGAGGTTCAGGGGTGCGAGTGGTAGCAGGAAGGATGTTAGTTATGGGTCTGGTGATCGTATGAGCGCTGTTAATATGAACTTTTTTAGCATGTTCAGAAGCTTGTTGCCCGCAGGGGCATGGCCAAGTGATGTTTGGCAGGGTAATGCAGTTAGATCCATGTTGGCGGGTGACGAGGGTCAACCAGTTGCGGTTAGTGGAGCAGCTCCTACGCAGGTTGTGGAGGCTGCGGAGGGGGCTAACGGACCAGCCGATCCGCCTGCAGCGGCTGCTGCCAAGATGGATAAGGTGAGATTAGATGATTGAGCAAAAGGCGAAGTTTACGTGGATTTTGATGGCCCTTTGGGTGCTCACTTGAAGCAGGAGGTTAGGGTTAAGATATGTCAAGATGAATATGTGGATATTTATTCTTTGTTACCACTCAAGAAGTTTTATTTGGATAGGGTTAAACCCGATGAGAGTAAGAAGGATGAGGAGGAGCATCAGCGCTATCGCCTTATCCCACGTACGTTTCACTATTGGTTACAGGCGTTTACTATTTTGGCGAGCGTGGTAGGTGAAAAGACGCCCGAGAATTGTTCAGCGCTATTTTGCTAGTTGGATTCGATTGGGGAAGCATACCGAACATATGGGGGAATGGCCTGGCTACGCTACGACGAGCAGTTTAAGCAGCGGATGGGATCACAAAGACATTAGTCTTTGGATACTTTTGATGGCGGAGCCCCGGTCATCCTCTCAGTCCTTACCTGGGAGCTCCGGGGGGCGGCCAGCATGGCGGCCTCTTCGGCGATCTTGCGGAAGGGACTGTGTTGGCAGTACAATGAGCGAGAATGCCGTTTTGGAGCATCGTGCAAGTACAAGCACGAGTGCTCGAGTTGTGAAGGGTCCCACAGTAACTCAAAGTGTTTTTAAAGAGGGAAGCCACGTGAAGCTTCAGCAAAAAGGGATGACATCGGTGAGAGTAGACCGGATGCTTTTCTTTCTAAGTAGGTATCCGGATAAGGAAGCGGCTGCATTGTTAATGGAGGGTTTTAGTTTTGGGTTTAGAATCCCGTCTATTGTTGAACATTGTGAAGTGCAGCCTAAATATTTACGTTCTGCCAGTATGCATGCAAAGGTCGTCACAGAGAAGTTGAAAAAGGAGGTTGCTTTAGGTCGCATGGCGGGTCCTTGCTTGGAGCCCCCCTTACCCCATTTATATGTGTCTCCGTTAGGAGTTGTACCCAAAAAGGAACCCAACAAGTTCAGGTTGATACTAGTGATGAGCGAGTATGCTCGCTACTGCTTGGTGCTTGTGTAGCGCCCCGAGGGTTCGGCCGCTACAGGGGTATTGCACCTCAGACTAGAGGTGTGATATTCCACTCCCAGGTAAGGATTGAGTATGGACCAGGGCTCAGTTAGCTGCATACAGCACACACACCCCATTTCCGAGGGACAGCTCAACGGTGCTCCCACTAGACAGAAGTGCAGGCACGACCGACTATGTCCCTGCCTGGAGTGGGGAGGGGGGTGGAACACCCAGTGCTGTAGGGTCAGATAGGGGTTGGTTCCTGAGCGTAGGTAGGAGCCCATTGGTTGCTGGTCACCTGGGCTCATGGTCAGAGGGAGGTATAAAAGGTGGGCACCATCTTAGCTCTGAGAGAAGAGAAGTTCAGTTCTGTCCAGTGAGGAGAAGACGGAGTAGAGGCTCTGTAGGAGCTCTACTCCAGGAGGGCCTAGTGAGAGGCCGAGGAGGAGGGTGAAGGGGAGCTGAGATTTTGGCTCATCTCAGCTCCAAGAGAACGGAACAGAAAGGAACAGGAAGGAACGGAAAGGGAGAAAAAGAGACAAAGAAACAGAAGGGCTCAGGAACAAGAAGGTGGAAGGGACCCTAAGAACCCACGAGAATCCAGGGTGAAGGGTCAGGCAGATTAAGGGTACCGGATCCCAAGTTGGTGGAGGAGAAACTACCCTCAGCCAAAGACCGGTCGTCGTGATCATCTATTGGTGCGACACCTCATCAAACCTGCTAGGAAGGCACCATATAGGACAGCGGAGGACGGGGCCCACGTTTAACCGCACAAGTCCGCGGCAGCTGGACAAAAGTGGGTCACTGGTGAGGCAGGCCAGAGAAAGGATTAAAGGGGGTCCTGTGCCATGCTCCTGAACTGCCTGGGAGTTGACCGAGCCCCACACCTGGTGGACGCAGCACGGCTCGGGCGGTCACTGCTGACAGAAGTGACCCGGAACAAATGAACTGTGAGTAAAGACCCTGGACTGCAACTTGCTGTCTGTGTGCTCCTTCGCGCCTCCAGCACTACCGGTACTGGGACTCTCACCACCATCACTCCCTCCATTCACTACACTGCCCTGGTGCCGCACTCTTCCCGTGGGGAGTCACACCATCCCAGCTGCACACATCATCGGCCCCAGCGAACTGCCTTGCAGCGGCGGTTCCTTATAGCCGCAATCCACGGGTGGTGTAGTCGGACACTATCTGAAGCACGTAGCAGACTACCATTGGTCTGACCACCCTGAGCCGCGGGACCGGGTTGCCACTACTACCCCCATTGTTTCCCTATTGCCCGGATCCGCGTGCCCCACGGCCCAGGGGGCGAGTCACTTGCCCGAGCATCTCACTGCTCGAGATGCTCGGTGCTTGCCGAGTATTTCCGGGGTTGCTCGGCAGGAGCTCGGGTCCCCTCCCTGCATGTTTGGCACTCTTTACAGAGCCAATGAACATGCAGGGATTGCCTGCCACTCACTGTAATGCCGCAGCCATGTTGGTTGTGGCATTACAGTGATTGGCTGGCCACACAGCGTCATCAGGTCTAATTAAGACCTGGCGCTGCCATACTCGTCACAGTCACTCCGGAATGAGACAGTGTAGGGAGAGGTGCTGCGGAGCTAGGGAGAGATTTGCTTGATTCTAGTTAGTGTAGGTGTACCAAAATATATTAGAGACACATATTCACATAGGCGGATTATAATGAGGGCAATATGGGCTACCGCCCAGGGCTCTGAGGCTCCAGGGGGCCCATGAATTGCTCCCATTATAATGCGCATTTTTTTCGGTCACCCCCGCGCTGGCCGAAGGTTTAGATGATCACCGCTGCGGGCCCGCAGCTGTAGGCGGTTTGAATCATACTGTGTCACTCTGTCCTGCCAGTGCCACATGATGCTCCCATCTGGCCGCCGCGGCTGTACATTCACTAGCACAGGCGTGCAGTTTAAATGCTGTTGGTACCGCCCTGCCTGACGTCATGTGGCAAGGCGGTCCCAACATCATTTAAATTTCCCGCCGGCACTAGTGCATATACAGGGCTGCGTGATGCAGCCAGCGTGTCTGTGAGTGGCTGCTTTGAACTTTGGGACTGCCCTGCCACATGATGTCAAGCAGGGTGGTCCCAAAGTTCAAAGCAGCCACTCACAGACACGCTGCATCACGCAGCCGCTCCCATCCGGCCAGCTGCAGATCCACCAGGGTGGGCAGTTTGAATGATGCTGAGACCGCCCTGCCACATGATGTCAGGCAGGGCCCAGCATACACAGGGGTGCGGCATACAGGCAGACAGTGGTGGGGGGGCCCCTGGACCGCTCCCCCAGCAGCGGCGCACGGCCGCTACTTCTTCTCCGGCCGGGCCAGCTCTGCAGCAGTTAACTTCCCTGTGCTGGCCCGGCCGCGTCACAGCTAGGAGACACGGCCCTGTACGCGGCCGTGTTCCTAGCTGTGACGTCACGCAGTGCGCGCCCGGCCTGCACTGCTGCAGCCTGCATCGGAGAGAAGCAGGAGGACTGGAGCGGAGAGGAGCAGGAGGACTGGTGCGGAGAGGAGCAGGAGGACTGAAGCCGAGCCGGGGGATGGTGAGTGTGTGAAAGTGAGTGAGAGTGAGTGTGTGTGTGTGTGATTGAATGAGTGTGTGTGTGTGTGTGCAGGCAGACATAATTGTGTGATGTCTGTTTATATGTATTTTTGTTTTCAAATGTGTTTATGCGTGTATGTATGTTTATGTCTGTATATGTTTGTGTGCAGCCTCCCGCTGAGTATAGATGGCGTTACAACCTCCTGCTGTCTCTGGGGGGGAGCCGTGTGGCCTCCTGCTGTGTATAGATGGCGCCATGCAGCCTCCCGCTGTGTATAGATGGCGTCGTGCGGCCTCCCACTGTGTATAGATGGCTACGTGCGGCCCCCTGCTGTGTATAGATGGCACCGTGCTGCCCCCTGCTGTGTATAGATGGCACCGTGCGGCCCCCTGCTGTGTATAGATGGCACCGTGCGGCCCCCTGCTGTGTATAGATGGCACCGTGCGGCCTCCCGCTGTGTACAGATGGCTACGTGCGCCCTCCTGCTGTGTATAGATGGCTACGTGCGGTCTCCCGCTGTGTATAGATGGCGCCGTGCGGCCTCCCGCTGTGTATAGATGGCACCATGCGGCTTCCCGCTGTGTATAGATGGCTACGTGCGGCCTCCCGCTGTGTATAGATGGCACCATGCGGCTTCCCGCTGTGTATAGATGGCTACGTGCGGCCTCCCGCTGTGTATTGATGGCACCGTGCGGCCTCCTGTGGTGTATAGATGGCTACATGCGGCCTCCTGCTGTGTATAGATGGCTACGTGTGCTCCATATTGAGTCATACAATTAATGTAAGGCTATGTGCCCACAATGCAAAAATGCTCCGGATTTTTTTTGAGCGTTTCTGCATCTACCTGGCAGAAAAAACGCATGTTTTGTACATTCGGATTGTACATGCGTTTTTCCTTCCTGGGACAAGCGGAAGTGTAGCGTTCTTCACATGCATTTCTGCATGCGGGTTGACAAGCGCTTTCCAAGCGATTTTAGCATCACTTGGAAAGTGCTTGACAACTTGGTCACACTATATAAATTATAAATCCATGCAACCAGCATGGATTTATATAGTGTGGCCGTAAAAGAATGGTAAAAAATAAAAAATATATACTTACCTTCTGATGGCCTGCCAACGTCAGCGGTCACGTGACGCGTCACATGACTAAATGACATCATGGCAGATCCTTTTCAGACCATTACGAGCTGCTGGCAAGCCAGGACGCATCGGATAAAGACACCGGGGGCCATCAGAAGGTAAGTATAATATTTATTTTTTATTTTATTCTTTTTTTACAGGTTCTACGGTACCCGAGTCTGGATGAGAGTCTCCTCTTCTCTAAACCCGGGTACAATCCGCACATTGAAACGCATGGATTCTGCATGTACAGATGCAGTGATGCAGATTCCATGCGTTCCAATGCAAGTCAATGGCGGCGAAAACATCGCGCTTCCGCAAAATAATTCGTAATGCTGCGGATTTTTCCGCAATGATAATCCGCAGCGGAAATTTCCGCAGCATGTGCACAGCACATGCGGATTATCATTGGGGAACATGGCAGGCCTTCTACCAAGCGTTTTTTAAGTGTTTCTGCAGCGGAATTACCGCTGCGGAAACGCTTAAAAACCGCATAGTGGGTACACAGCCTAAAAAAAATTATTATAATTAATATTGTGCCAAATTAATTTCACGTGAACTATCACATGATCTATCACAGGGGATCATGTGACATGTGATACATCAGGTGTGTGTGTGTGGGGGGGGGCCTGTGCCTTCTAAACTGCCCAGGGCCCTTGCTACTCTTAATCCACACCTGCATATTCATCTCAACAAACAGTCCTTCTGAGGACTAATCCATCTGCAAAGATATCAGGCAGGCAGTGTATATAGGCCGACAGGCAGGGTATATAGCAGACTGCAGTGCACATAGCACAAGAGGCTCCATTCCAGTTTTGTCTGCGGCTGCTGTTAGATATTTTAGAAATAGGCCCAGGTCTCAGGGGCCAGGTTTGTTTTCTCCGTCACACGGATCACATATACGTTTTCAAAAAATACTGACATTTCTGACCTCCATTAAAAATTAGTTTCCGTGTGGCAGTGAAGCAATTGACACCAGATTGCTGTTCAAAATAGTTACCTACAGGCCAGGTATTTAAAACTGTGTTTTCTCCGTCACACGGATAACATATACGTTTTCAGAAAATACTGCCATTTCTGGCCTTCATTAAACATTTTTTTCAGTGTGTCAGTGAAGCAATTGACACAAGTTTGCTGCTCAAAATAGTTACCTACAGGCCAGGAATTTAAAACTGTGGTTTGTCCGTCACATGGATCACATATACATTTTCAGAAAATACTGCCATTTCTGGCCTCCATTAAAAATAATTTTCAGTGTGTCAGTGAAGTTATTGACACCAGTTTGCTTTTCAAAATAGTTATCTACAGGCCAGGTATCTAAAACTGTGGTTTGTCCGTCACACAGATCATATATAAGTTCGCTCCAAATTCAGTCATTTGTAGTGAGCGTGGAAGATATTGTCCTCCATTTAAAATGGGCAAGGGACGGGGAACTGGACGTGATAGTGCATGCAGAGGCCGAGGCCGTGGGCAAGCTGAAATTGTGCCACAACAAACAGTCGACCTTCCTGTCCCAATTAATAGGGGACCGCAGAACACCACTATTGAACACAGAGCAGTGTGAAAAGGTTATTGGTTGGATAGCAGATAATACTTCCAGTCACTTAGCCACCACCCCCACCATCTTGTCTTCCACACGGTCAAGTCTCAGTAGCTGTGAGTCTGGACCGCATATTCCTCACCCTGAACCTCCTTACTTCCACCATGCCGAGTGCCCAGAGACAACTGATCCCACACTTGGACACTCCGAAGAGCTGTTCACTTTTCCATTTGTAGATTCGGGCCTCTTGCCCGGTCCACTACAAGGGGGCAAGAGGAGATCGCATGTAGCGATGCCCAAATATTTGAGCAGCCACAGTCACACGAAGGTGACGGTGGGAAAGTGTCGCAAGAGGTGGATGATATTGAGACACAATTCCCAGAAAGTCAGGAGAAGGACCAGTGTGCGGAAGTGGAAGACAAGGTGGTGGATTATATAGTAACTGACCCAACCTGGCAGGAGGACATGCAAAGCGAGGAGAGCAGCACACAGGGGGAGGGAGGCAGAGCACCCCAACAGGCAGGAAGAAGCAGTGATGTGGCCACAGACAGAAGGCAGGCAACCGTTCCCTGTAACGCCAACACGAAGGAAGTTGCCAGTACAACTGTTAAGTCTTACCGAGTCTGGTTGTTTTTTAAAGACTCTGCCGATAACCCCAAAAAGGCCATTTGCACCACCTGCCAGGCCAGCATCAGCAGAGGTGGCAAAACGACCAGCCTGACCACCACCAGCATGATCAGGGACATGGCAGCAAAGCACCCGACTTTGTGGGCTGAACCCCAGGGTCCAGGAACAGTGTCTGCAGGTGGCACCACAGCTTCTTCCGCTGTTGTGCATTCAAGCCAATCCCCTGTTCATGGTGCATGCGAAGATGCCCTCTGTCCTGCACCTGTCATTGCATACTCTCAAGTAGCAGAATCAGGAAGCACGTCCACATCCTTGTCCCAGCGCAGCGTTCAGTTGTCCATACCCCAGTCCTCGGAACCCAAGCGCAAATAAGCAGCCAATGCCCCACCGGCCACACTACTAAATTCCCACATATCGCGACTGCTTTCGCTAGAAACGTTGCCTTTTAGGCTTGTGGAGACGGAAGCATTCCGCAACCTGATGATGGCGGCCATTCCTCGGTATTCGGTCCCCAGCCGCCACTATTTCTCCCGGTGTGCCGTACCCGCATTACACAAGCATGTTTCCCAAAACATTAGCCGTGCCCTCAACAACGCAGTTACCAGGAAAGTTCACCTAACCACGGACACGTGGACAAGTGCTTGTGGGCAGGGACGATACATTTAGCTGACGGCACACTGGATTAACATAGTGGAAGCAGGGACCCAGTCGCACCTTGGGACGGAACACGTCCTCCCGACGCCAAGGATTGCAAGCCATAGGTCAATCAGGTTGCCCCCACAGTCTACAGCTCCTGCACCTCATCCTCCTCAGCCTCCATCTCCAAAATGACCACATCAGTCACAAGCTGGAAGCACTGCAGCACTGCCTCGGCCAAGTGGCAACAGGCTGTGTTGAAGCTAATATGCTTAGGTGACAAATCGCACAATGCTGAAGAGTTGTGGGCAGCTCTGAAAGAGCAGGGAGATCTGTGTCTCGCACCGCTGAACCCACAGCCAGGCATGGTTGTGTGTGACAATGGACAGAACCTGGTGGCGGCTCTGAGGCGAGGCGAGCTCACACACACACAATGCCTGGCCCATGTGCTTAACCTCGTGATTCAGCGATTTTTCAAATCCTACCCGGAGCTGCCGGATCTGCTTGTTAAAGTACGCCGCCTGTGTTCCCATTTTAGAAAGTCACCTATAGCTTTCGCCGCCCTTGCCGTGTTTCAGCAGCGTTTGCGGCTTCCGACTCACAGACTTGTGTGTGATGTCCCCACGCGTTGGAACTCTACACTTCAGATGTTGGGAAAGATTTGTGAGAAGAAGAGGGCAGTTGTTGAGTACCAGCATCAATAAGGCCGTTGGTATTAAGTTCAGACTCCACACATAAGACCTCAGGAGTGGACATGGATGTCAGACATATGTACCATCCTCCAAAACTTTGAGGACTCCACCAAGATGGTGAGCGGCGATGACGCCATAATTAGCTTCACCATCCCGCTTCTCTGTCTTCTGAAACGCTCTCTGCTCAGAATCAAAGAGGATGCATTGCAGGCAGAGCATGATGAGATGGAGCAAGGAACCATACAGGGTGATTACGCACAGCCCAGCCTCATCTCATCCCAACATGGATTGTGCGACAATGAGGAAGAGGAGGAGGAGGAAGAACAGGAGCTAGTTTCATGCACTATAGATGTACTACCTGCACAACTGTCATACCGTCTGTTCAGCGTGGATGGCCTGAGGACAGAGAGGAAGAGAAGGAGGGCATGGTCACTCGTCCTCTTGGGGAGGACACGGAAGTCTTGCAGTCTGGCACGCATGGCTGAGTTTATGTTACGCTGCCTTCCCCATGACCCTCGTGTTCTCAAAATTTTGGGTGACAGTCATTACTGGTTGGTGACACTTCTAGACCCATGCTACAAGGAGAACTTTATATCTCTTATTCCTGAGGCGGACAGGTTTACAAAAATGGGGCAGTACCAGAAGACCCTTGTTGCGGAACTATTAAAAAAATTCTCATCTGAAAACGCTGACAGCTGAGGACACAGTTCGTTGTACAACCAAGGACTACAGGCGAGAGAAACACAACTTCAATCCAGCAGAGGCAGGGAAAACTGTCAAAGTTCTGGGAGAATTTTTTCAGCCCTCCCATCGCACAAGCCCTGATGCGCAGGGTACTCTCACAAGAGTGCAAAGTTTGGGAAGATGCTGAAGGAGTACCTTGCTGACCATACCAACATCCTCTGTGATTCCTCTGTGCCTTATAA
This sequence comes from Phyllobates terribilis, assembly GCF_046119375.1. Taxonomy (NCBI): domain Eukaryota; kingdom Metazoa; phylum Chordata; class Amphibia; order Anura; family Dendrobatidae; genus Phyllobates; species Phyllobates terribilis. The sequence continues at coordinate 107,222,232 of NW_027362762.1, forward strand.
TTATTGGCTATCCAAGGTGGATATGTGGAATGAACTGGCTCTCTACGCCTTGGAGGTCCTGGGCTGCACTGCCGCTAGCTTTTTATCAGAGAGGGTTTTTAGTGCCGCTGGTGGAATTATAACTGATAAGCGCATCCGCCTGTCAACTGAAAATGCTGACAGGCTGACTCTTATAAAAATGAACAAGGGCAGGATTGGGCAAGACTTCTCAACACCACCGAATGATAGCAGCGCAATATAAACTCAAATCCAGTGTCTTTTTTTGGGAGGTGTATTCGGATGCACCTGTTCACACCCACACATGGGTATACGCTTCCTGATTTTGGCTATTGGCTCTGGCCCTCCTCCTTCTCCTCATCCTAATCCTCCACCACCATATCACCAGGGTGACAGTGGTCTGTGATGCAACACCCACATAATTTTTTTAAAGGATGTTTATGATGCCCGTAAAAAAAAATTTTTTATACAGTATGTTCATGTATACCCCTCAGGGGTAAATGTTTGTCAGCCCATACACTTAGTGCATGGGCATTACAAGTATAGGAGACCCGCTCCTTTCTAATGGGAACATTTTTATATGAGGCCCTCTAAGTCTCTTCCAAGGGGCAGTGGAGTGCCTCCCAATTTTTTTTTCAGCCCTTGCATTCACTGCGTAGGCCAACACTATGGGAGACCCTCTTTTTTTTAATGGGAATTTATCGTTACTGTGGCCCTGCTCTATGTGTCTTTAATTTCTTAGTGGGGTTTTTCCTAAAATTGGTCAGCCGTTGGACTCACTGCATACCCTATAACTGTATAGCAGACCCTCTCCTTTCTAATGGGAATTTATCGTTACTGTGGCCCTGCTCTATGTGTCTTTAAATTGTTAATGGGCTTTTTCCTAAATTTGGTCAGCGGTTGGACTCACTGCATACCGTATAACTGTATAGCAGACCCTCTCCTTTCTAATGGGAACATGTGGTACTTGTTACTGTGGCCCTGCTCTATGTGTCTTTAAATTCTTAGTGGGTTTTTTCCTAAACTTGGTCAGCCGTTGGATTCACTGCATACCCTATAACTAAAAAACCTGAAACTGAAACGTAAATTGATGTGCATGCAAAATGTAAATGCATATTCACACAAGGCCACTAGACAGAGAAAAAACAAAAACAAGCAAAATACCCAAATAACTGGAAGTAAATGGATAGATCGCACAGAGCAAAAATAATAATAAATAATAAAGGATATTTAGTTAAAATAATTTTGATCAAAATAATGTAAAAGCTATCCCGCCACGTCAAGGCAACCCTTATGGGACAGTCCTAACGCTAATATTAAAAACCTTACCATTTGTCAAGTGACGTACATATGGATAAGGGCAGAGAGACTGAATCCCTAGTATAAGCATAGACCTGAGGCAGAATGAACCTTTCAGCTCAGACAGAGGGCGGCCACACCCTTTTATATGCACTGAAGCACACTGAACTACAAAGAAAAAAACTGAAAGTCTGAACTGAAACGTAAATTGATGTGCATGCAAAATGTAAATGCATGTTCACACAAGGCCACTAGACCATTTGTCAAGTGACGTACATATGGATAAGGGCAGAGAGACTGAATCCCTAGTATAAGCATAGACCTGAGGCAGAATGAACATTTCAGCTCAGACAGAGGGCGGCCACACCCTTTTATATGCACTGAAGCACACTGACCTACAAATGGTAAGGTTTTTAATATTAGAGTTAGGACTGTCCCATAAGGGTTGCCTTGATGTGGCGGGATAGCTTTTACATTATTTTGATCAAAATTATGTTAACTAAATACCCTTTATTATTTATTATTATTTTTGCACTGTGCGATCTATCCATTTACTTCCAGTTATTTGAGTATTTTGCTTGTTTTTGTTTTTTCTATACCCTATAACTGTATAGCAGACCCTCTCCTTTCTAATGGGAAATTATCGTTACTGTGGCCCTGCTCTATGTGACTTTAAATTCTTAGTGGGGTTTTTCCTAAATTTGGTCAGCCGTTGGACTCACTGCATACCCTATAACTGTATAGCAGACCCTCTCCTTTCTAATGGGAACATGTCGTACTTGTTACTGTGGTCCTGCTCTATGTGTCTTTAAATTGTTAGTGGGGTTTTTTCCCAAATTTGGTAGCCCTTGCAGTCACAGCATGGGCATTAGCACTATAGAAGACCCGCTCCTTTATAATGGGAACATTTTTTTTACTGAGACCCCCCTCTATGTCTCTTTAAAGGGGTATTGGGTTGCGTCCAAATTTTTGGCAGCCCTTGCATTCACTGCATACGCAATAGCAGTATAGGAGATCCACTCGTTAATAATGGGAACAACAAAGCATAGCCGGCTGATGGCTCTCTAGCAATAGCGAGGGCCGAATGCTGGCCTTTTAAGAATAGTAAGGGCCGCCTAATGGCCCTATAAAAATAGGCTTTGTGACTTTCAGAGTCCCTCCATCATAAATGCAACAGGATGTGTCTGATGATGTGTCACACACCACATTGCCAGATAAGGTTGTAAAATGTTAAAATGACATTTCCCGGTGAATGCATTTGTCTTAAAAAAATAACTTGAAAAAAAACAGTAGGATCTTTCTTTAGTATAAAAAACAGAGTCGCCAATGTAACCTCAATGTAATCAGCTCCTGCACCTCCTCCTCCATCTCTGAAATGACTACATCAATCACAAGCTGAAAGCACTGCAGCACTGCCTTGGCCAAGCGGCAACAGGCTGTACTGAAGATAACATGCTTAATGCTTAGGTGACAAATCGCCCAGCGCTGCAGAGTTGTTGAAAGTTGAAACACAGCAGCATGAGCTGTGGCCCTCACCGCTAAACATACAGCCAGGCATGGTGAAGGAGAAATGACAGCCGGAGTAGATACGGTTTCCCTCTAAGCCAGTCCTTTCACCGAGCTAAAGAATATGGCTGTGGTGAAATGCAACACCCACTGAGAATCTGTTTCAAATGGGCACACCAGAGGATTTGATTCTGAGGGCTCACCTTTCTCCCCCGCTCAAGAGCCCCATAGCAGCTGCAAAGTTAGCGCTATCATGAACTCTCCTGAAGTCAGGGCACACAAGAGGATTCTCTGGTGGGACCGTCCAACCCTGCCGAGAAGCAGCCCTGGCTAAGAAAAGTGTGTGGGAAGGTTCCCGGACACTCTATGGCTGCTTTTTTAATGTGGATTGGACGTGCTTATGCATGTTATTTCTCAAACCGCATTGCAGATCAGGCCATTGCCCAACTCTGTAGTCATGGAATTAAAGGCGCAAAGAAAGCTGTTTGTGTGTCGAAGCACCACCGACAAGTGCGAGCTGATGTTGGACGGGCTGCCATTGCTTCTGCAACAAGCTGCATTAGAGAACTTCCTGGGAGAAATGACACCCAGAGTAGATACAGTTTCCCTCTATGCCAGTCCTTTCACCGAGCTAAAGAATATGGCTGTTGTGAAATTCAACTCTCAGCAAAAAAAGCTGTGGACTGGCTCCATACCTTCCCTGGCCACATTCACCTGTCTGTATGTTTGTGGTTAGGCGGTCCTTCCCAGAAAGTGCACTGGGGAGGGCTCGGGTAATGTTGTGAGACCCGTGCTTGTGGAAGGCGGAGACAATATCGGGAGAAATAGTGGCGGCTAGGGACCGAGTATGGACACCCCGCCGCCGCTGGCATGAGGTTGTGAAAAGCTTCCGCCTTCCCTTTTCCTGCAGTATCTGAACCTGCACCTAACTCCAACTAGTTGTCTCTGTACTTCTGTTTGTGAGTTTTCTGTCGACTCGCTACTTCATAGTAAGTACCTTGTGTGTATCTGGTTCTGCTGGTCCCTTTGCCATTCCTCCGTATCTACCTCCTGTGTTCTAGCCATCTTCCTGCATTTTCCAGTCTGTTCCATGTGAACAGAGCCCTGTACTCTCTGCCTGCACCTTCAGCCCTGTTCGGCTCTGCTTGCTCACCGCGCCAGCGGCTTCTCTCTGCTCTGACTTGCCCACCACCCCAGCGGCTTCTCTCTGCTCTGCCTTGCCCACCGCTCCGGCGGTTCCGCTCTGCTCTGCCTTGTCCACCGCACCTGCAGTTTCGCTCTGCTCTGCCTCGTCTACCGCACCTGCGGTTTCGCTCTTCTCTGCCTTGTCCACCGTTCTGGCGGTTCCGCTCTGCTCTGCCTTGCCCACCGCACCTGCGGTTTTCGCAACGCTCTGCTTGCTCACCGCACCAGCAGTTCCTCTCTGCTCTGCCTTGTCCTCCGCTCCGGCGGTTTTGCCTTACTCTGCTTGTCTACTGCATCTGCGGCTCTGTACCTGTCTCCCAGTCTGTACTGGACCCTATCCAGCCTGCACTCCAACCTGCTAGTACCTCCCTGTCTGCACTCCAGCCGTGTTTGCCAGTGCCCACCTGTCTGCATACCAGCCGTGCTTGCCAGTGCCCACCTGTTTTCATACCAGCCGTGCTTGCCAGTGCCCACCTGTCTGCATACCAGCCGTACTTGCCAGTACCCACCTGTCTGCATACCAGCCATGCCTGCCAATACCCACCTGCCTGTATGCCAGTCTAACCTGCCTGTTTCTGCATTCGCCAGTGTGGGTCAACAGCTGTGACCGGGGTCTGACCTGGAGTAGCACCTGGTCCCTCTGCTCGGTTCCTCCTTGGTTCATGGAGTCGACTGAGCCGCCGTGCGACCTTGGTCGGATCGGATTGATACTTAGTTACGCCCCTCCAGGCACTCCTCAGTTCATGGTACAGTGGGATCACTAATCACGCTCACGCCAGTCAGTCCGGGCGCGAGCATAACATGGTGGAATACAACTCTCAGCAAAAAAAGCTGTGGACTGGCTCCGTACCGTCCTTGGCCACATTCACCTGTCCATGTGTTTGTGGTTAGGCGGTTCTTCCTAGTAAGTGCACTGGGGAAGGCTCGGGTAATGTTGTGGGACCCGTGCTTGTGGAAGGTGGAGACGATACCGTGAGAAATAGTGGTGGCTGGGGACCGAGTATGGACACATGGCTACCGCCGGCATGAGGTTGTGAAAAGCTTCCGCCTCCACGAGCCTAAAAGGCCACATTTCAAGTGCAAACAGCTGTCAAAAATTTGGCAGTATAGTATTGCAGCCTGTGGGTGGGTGGGTGGCTGGCTGCATACTTGCGCTTGCATTCCAAGGAATTAGGTAGGAACAACTGAACGCTGCACTGGGACAAGGACATGGACGGTGATTGTTGCAAGTCTGCAGCGACCGGTGCATGGCGGGAGGCATCTTCGCATGCGCCAAGGATCACTTGTGATGGGCACTCTTTTAGGCAGTGACCTAGGAGTCAGAGATGCTTCCAGGGGTCTTCCCCATGCTGTTTCCATGTCTTTTGCATGTGTTTGATGATGTGTCACACACCACATGACCAGATAAGGTTGTAAAATGTTAAAGTGACATTTTGCAGTAAATGCATTTGTCTTGGTTGAAAGCAATGCAAAAGTGCAAAAACGCATCTAAAATGCTACGTGTGAAGATAGCCCAAGGTGTGGAGGAGAATGTTTGGTTTTGGTTATTTATTTTGCCTTATATACAAGTCAATACCCTGGAAAGAATGTTCCTTAACATATTTCCCAGGAAAATCCATTTTGGATTTGTTTTTGTATGTTTTTTTGTGAGTCTGTAAAAGTGGCGTAATACCTCTGACAACATTGTTAACAGCAGTGACCTGGGAGTCAGAAATGCTTCCAGGTGTCTTCCCCATGCTGTTCCCATGTCACTTGAGCACTGTTCCCATTGATTTGGGCAATTTTTAGGCCCTCTGCAGACCGCAGGGGGGAGCCGCCTGAAAAATGCTCGTGTTTCCCATAGACTTACATTGGGCTCATTGCTCGGGTCGAGCACCCGAGTATTCCAATTTGCTCGACCCGAGCATCGAGCACCCGAGCATTTTAGTGCTCGCCCATCACTAGTTGATACATCACCTGTCATACCCTCAGGGTAGTTCGGTTAATGACGATATTGATCCCGAGTTAGTTTCTGTTTCGTATGTTTCATTTGATAAGGTTGTTGCATGGATCCGTAAGTTAGGTAAGGGGTCCCTCATGGCAAAGACAGATGTGGAGGCCGCTTTTCAATTACTTCCAGTTCACCCGGAGAGTTTTTATCTTTTGGGTTGTCATTGGGACGGGTATTACTATGTGGATTGTTGTCTGCCAATGGGAAGCTCGATATTGTGTGCATATTTCTAGAAATTTAGTTGTTTTGTTGAATGGGTAGTGAGGGAAGATTCCAGTTTGGATTCCATCATGCATTATCTGGACAATTTATTGTGCTTAGGGCCAGCTGGGTCCTCAGTTTGTTCGGTGCTTCTACGAACAGTTCAACAGGTTGCATGTAAATTTGGCCTCCCTCTGGCACGACAAGACAGAAGGCCCGTCTACAGTTTTAAAGTTTTTGGGGATTGAGCTTGATTCCGTAGAGATGGAATGCAGATTGCCAGCAGAGAAACTGGTGGATTTGGTGCAGGAAGCATTGCAGGCTAGGAAATTGCGCTTGAGGCAGTTGCAGTCTCTTTTAGGGAAACTTAATTTTGCTTGTAGAATCATACCTATGGGTTGGGTTTTTTCGCACAGGTTGTCTCAGTCCACGGCTGGGGTTAAGCACCCGCTGCATTTCGTGAGGTTGAATGCAGAGCACAAAGCTGACTTGGCCGTGTGGGCAGAGTTTCTTCGGTTGTATAATGGAAAATCAGTTTGGTTGGAGGAAGAAATGTCTAACGTAGATTTAGTTTTACAAACTGATGCGTCTGGTTCTTTTTGCTTTGGTGCCTACTTTAATGGCAGGTGGTGCGTGGGCGAGTGGCCTGAATCTTGGAAGCATGTCGGATTGACAAAAAATTTGGCGTTGCTAGAAATGTTTCCAGTTGTGGTGGCATTGAAGGTTTGGGGTGCAGAGTTGAAAAATAAAAAAGTCTGTTTCTCATGCGATAATTTGAGTATGGTTCATTGTATTAACAACATCACAGCAGATTCCCCGCCAGTCGTATCTTTGTTGTGACATCTGGTGCTCAGATGTCTTGATTGCGATGTATGGTTTCGTGCTGCGCATGTGCCTGGAGTACAGAATTCTATAGCTGATGCTTTATCTCGCTTTCAGTGGGATCGGTTTCAGGAGCTGGTGCCGGATGCGGAGCAGTGGGAGACCGAGTGGCCACGTTGTTTGTGGGATCTGGTGTCGGTACCACACTGAATCTGGAGTTCGGTTGCTCTGAGTACCTGCATAGGTATGTTTCGGCATGGCAGGTGTGGCAGGAATTGGTGGATTCGTGGGCGAGCAGGTAACAGCGGATGATCATCCTTATTTGTTGCTGTATATGATTGGAAAGGCATTCCCACAGGGTCTGTCTTTCTCGGTGGTGGCTAGTAGGCCAGCAGGATTGGCATTCTTTTCAAAATGTTGGGCTGGAAAGATTGTACAAAAGAGTTTTTGGTGCGGCAGGCTATGAAAGCCTTGTGGAAGAATTGTGACAGGAGGGATTGGCTGCAGCTGGTTTCATTTAAGGTCTTGGGCCAATTATTGCAGGGTCTTGGTAAGATTTGTAGGTCAGAGTATGAACGCCGCTTGTTTGGGGCCGCTTTCGTGTTGGCCTTTTTTGGGGCCTTCCGAGTGAGCGAGTTGTTGAGCAAGAATGTCAAGTGTCACGGTGGTCTGCGATTTCAGGATGTGTCATGTTTGTGTCAGTTCAGTGTTATTTGAGGCAGTCGAAGACTGACGTGGTTGGGAGAGGTCATATGGTGAAGTTACGTGGTGTTTATGGAAGTGAGAGGTTCTTTTTTGGTGCATCAGGATGGATCTGCTTTGTCAGTTTATCAATTTATTGACATTTTTCGCTGGAGTTTATCTAACTGTGGTTTGGACGCATTAGAGTTTGGTTCACACTCCTTCCATTTTGGAACAGTTACGGAGGCGGCCCGATGGGGTTTGGGGGTTCAAGCAGCAAAGAGGATAGGACGATGGCAGTCTGCCAGATACAGGACTTATATTAGACCACACATGTTGTAAGGATCGCAGTGTATCTGGTTATGTTTTATTTGGAAGCCCCCGGATGTTTTGGTTCTTCAGGCTGGGGGCAATGATTTGGGTGCTAGGGCGTCATGACATTTGATTCAAGATATTAAATATGATTGCCTCAGATTGATGTAATCTTATCCAGGTTTGGTTATCGTGTGGTCTGAAATTGTAACGCAGTTGGATTGGAAACATGCCAGGTCGGTTGAGAAGGTAAATAAAGCACGCATTAAAGTTAACAGAGAGGTTTTCTGGTTTATTGCAAGAAATGGCGGTATATTAGTTCGACATCGGGAGTTGGAAGTTCCTTCCCGGGAATTTGTTAGAGCTGATGGGATTCATTTAAATACAATTGGAATTGATTTGTGGGCCCTCACCTTGATGGAAGGTGTGGAAAAGGCAGTTTTAGTGTGGCAAGACTCACAGGCATAAGGTTTTATGCTTGCTCGTTGGGAGGGGGGGGGGGGTTGAAGGTGGTGGTTGTACTGTAGGACGAGGAGAGTCCAGTGCCGGGATTGATTCCCTGGATGTTGAAGGTTATAAAGTGGAAGCGGGTCCCTACTGGGCTTGGTCCCAGAGGGACAAGTTGATGTGCGCAGCAGACAGCGGGAGCCCTCGAGCTGGTGTGGTGCGGCTGGGAGCAGTGTGGAGTAGCTGTTGCTGCATAAAATTTGATTGGTGGAACCTTCAACCCTCCCCCCCCCCCTCCTTTGATGTTTATCTAAGAATATTTATTATTTGAGTTCATTGAATAAACGAGGCTGCTGTGGCCTTAACATTCCAATGTCAAGCAGTGTGTTGTGTCGTTATTTACTATATAAAGGAAAGGGTACAAACGGTTAAAAGGGGGGCCTATAGTCAGACATTCAAAAGTCAAGTAATGGCCCGGACTGCACCCCTTGAAGAGGGGCTTAAAAGAAGGGCCGCATGACTTAGCATGTCTGCTAGGTCTCAATAGTGGTCAGGTGGGGGTTAAGGGGTGAATTAGTGGGATGGCTGGGGTTTTGTTAGGGGAGGAGTATAGGGTAACTAGTTGAATTAGGGTTTCCTGATTGGCTGGTGGGTGGCTTTCTGCTGACCCAGATAATGGGGGGGGGGGCTGCCGTCGGATGTCCATTCATAGGCGGATTATAATGAGGGCAATTTGGGCTACCGCCCGGGGCCCTGAGGCTCCAGGGGGCCCATGAATTACTCCCATTATAATGCGCATTTTTTTCGGTCACCGCCGCGCTGGCCAAAGGTTTAGATGATCACCGCTGCGGGCCCGCAGCTGTAGGCGGTTTGAATCATACTGTGTCGCCCCGCCCTGCGAGTGCCACATGACGCTCCCATCTGGCCGCCGCGGCTGTATATTCACTAGCATGGGAGTGCAGTTTAAATGCTGTTGGTACCGCCCTGCCTGACGTCATGTGGCAGGGCGGTCCCAACAACATTTAAATTTCCCGCCGGCAGTAGTGCATATACAGGGCTGCGTGATGCAGCCAGCGTGTCTGTGAGTGGCTGCTTTGAACTTTGGGATCGCCCTGCCACATGACGTCAAGCAGGGTGGTCCCAAAGTTCAAAGCAGCCACTCACAAACACGCTGTATCATGCAGCCGCTCCCATCCGGCCAGCTGCAGATCCACCGGGGCGGGCAGTTTGAATGATGCTGGGACCGCCCTGCCACATGATATCAGGCAGGGCCCAGCATACACAGGGGTGCGGCATACAGGCAGACAGTGGCGGGGGGGCCCCCGGACCGCTCCCCCAGCAGCGGCGCACGGCCGCTACTACTTCTTCGGCCGGGCCAGCACTGAGCAGTTAACTTCACTGTGCTGGCCCGGCCGCATCACAGCTAGGAGACACGGCCCTGTGCGCGGCCGTGTCTCCTAGCTGTGACGTCACGCAGTGCACGCCCGGCCTGCACTGCTGCAGCCTGCATCGGAGAGGAGCAGGAGGACTGGAGCGGAGAGGAGCAGGAGGACTGGAGCCGAGCTGGGGGATGGTGAGTGTGTGAGAGTGTGTGAAAGTGAGTGAGAGTGAGTGTGTGTGTGTGTGATTGAGTGTGTGTGTGTGTGCAGGCAGACATAATTGTGTGAAGTCTGTTTATATGTATTTTTGTGTTTCAAATGTGTTTATGCGTGTATGTATGTGTATGTCTGTATATGTTTGTGTGTGTGCGTGACTGCGTGCAGCCTCCTGCTGAGTATAGATGGCGCCGTGCAGCCTCCTGCTGTCTCTGGGGGGGCGCCGTGCGGCCTCCCTCTGTGCATAGATGGCGCCGTGCGGCCTCCCGCTGTGTATAGATGGCGTCGTGCGGCCTCCTGCTGTGTATAGATGGCTACGTGCGGCCTCCTGCTATGTATAGATGGCGCCGTGCGGCATCCTGCTGTGTATAGATGGCGCTGTGCGGCCTCCTGCTGTGTATAGATGGCGCTGTGTGGCCTCCCGCTGTGTATAGATGGCGCCGTGCGGCCTCCCGCTGTGTATAGATGGCTACCTGCGGCCTCCCGCTGTGTATAGATGGCTACGTGCGGCCTCCCGCTGTGTATAGATGGCTACGTGCGGCCTCCCGCTGTGTATAGATGGCTACGTGCGGCCCCCTGCTGTGTATACATGGTGCCGTGCAGCCTCCTGCTGTGTATAGATGGCGCCGTGTGGCCTCCTGCTGTGTATAGATGGCTACGTGCGGCCCCCTGCTGTGTATAGATGGCACTGTGCGGCCCCCTGCTGTGTATAGATGGCTACGTGCGGCCTCCCGCTGTGTATAGATGGCACCGTGCGGCCTCCCGCTGTGTATAGATGCCACCGTGCGGCCTCCCGCTGTGTATAGATGGCACCGTGCGGCCTCCCGCTGTGTATAGATAGCTATGTGTGCTCCATATTGAGTCATACAATTAATGTAAGGCTATGTGCCCACGATGCAAAAATGCTCCGGATTTTTTTGAGCGTTTCTGCATCTACCTGGCAGAAAAAACGCATGTTTTGTACATTCGGATTGTACATGCGTTTTTCCTGCCAGGGACAAGCGGAAGTGAAGCGTTCTTCACATGCATTTCTGCATGCGGGTTGACACTTGTAAAGTGCTTGACAACTTGGTCACACTATATAAATCCATGCAACCAGCATGGATTTATATAGTGTGACCGTAAAAGAATGGTAAAAAATAAAAAATATATACTTACCTTCTGATGGCCTGCCGACGTCAGCGGTCGCGTGACCCGTCACATGACTAAATGACGTCACGGCAGGTCCTTTTCAGACCATTACGAGCTGCCGGAAAGCCAGGACGCATCGGATAAAGACACCGGGGGCCATCAGAAGGTAAGTATATTTATTTTTTATTTTATTCTTTTTTTACAAGTTCTATGGTACCCGAGTCCGGAGGAGAGTCTCCTCTTCTCCAGACCCGGGTACCATCCGCACATTGAAACGCATGGATTCTGCATGTACAGATGCAGTGATGCGGATTCCATGCGTTCCAATAATTGGTAATGCTGCGGATTTTTCCGCAATGATAATTCGCAGCGGAAATTTCCGCAGCATGTGCACAGCACATGCGGATTATCATTGGGGAACATGGCAGACCTTCTACCAAGCGTTTTTTAAGTGTTTCTGCAGCGGAATTGCCGCTGCGGAAACGCTTAAAAAACGCATAGTGGGCACACAGCCTAAAAGAAATTATTATAATTAATATTGTGCCAAATTAATTTCACGTGAACTATCACATGATCTATCACAGGGGATCATGTGACATGTGATACATCAGGTGTGTGTGTGTGTGTGGGGGGGGCCCGCGCCTTCTAAACTGCCCGGGGCCTTAGCTACTCTTAATCCACCCCTGGCTGGCGCACTCTTGTTGTACTGTGCTTCCTGCTTGTCTCTTACCCTATTCAGATTGTCTTCGGCACAGGCTTGTACTCTCCTGTACTGTTCCTGTCGCGTCGTGTCCCAGTCCTCAGTAGACATATCTGCTTCGGGTTCTACTACACCAAGCTGCAGGTCCATGGGCAACTTTCCGGGTCTTGCTCTCATGAGATATGCTGGAGTTCAATTGGTGGAACTCACAGGTATGTGGTTGTACAAATCTACCAGGTCAGGTAGCTTGTCGGGCCACTGGTTTCTTTCCTCTAGCAGTAAGGTCTTCAACAGATCGATGACGATGTTATTCATCTTTTCACATAACCCATTGGTTTGGGGGTTGTATGGTGTAGTCCGGATCTTCTTATACCCGTACAGATGTCAGAACTCCTTGAACAATTCGGCTTCAAAGGCAGGGCCTTGATCTGTCAGCACCTGCTCCGGGTATCCATGGGGCTTGCAGAAGTACGCCTGAAACGTCTTCGCCGCAGTTTCTGACGTCAGATCCTTGACGGTCGGCGACCACCAGGAACCGGGAGTAGTGATCCACCATGGTCAGGGCATAGGAATATCCTGACCTGCTGGGTGACAGCTTGACATGATCCAGGGCCACGATCTCCAAGGGTCGAGTTGTCTTGATGGGTTGCAGGGGTGCCTTCTGGCTGCTGTAGTCTTTTCTTCTGAAGCTACAGGGTCCACAATCCCGGCACCATCTCTCTATGGAACTGCGCATTCCAACCCAGTAAAACCGACCTTTCAGCAGGGTTTCTAGCTTCTTCCAGCCAAAGTGCCCTGCTTGATCGTGGTAGGCCTCCAACACCATCTGGATGTCCGTCCTGGGCACTACGATCTGCCATACCATCTCATGGGTCCTCGGGTTGACGTACCTTCGGCACAGCTTCTCTCTATTGATAAACAGCCGGCTTCTCTCATTCCACAGTAGCTTGGCTTGCGGAGACGCGTCCTTCTCCAGGGAGGAACCTTCCTGGGTTATCAGTTCTTTGATACGGCTGACAACCGGGTCGCTGTCCTGGGTCTCCTTCCAGCTGTGGTGAGGCAAAGGGTTTAACGTCTTACCACGATACCTCCTGGAGGTGCGCTGCTCGTGGACCATCCCATTTCTATGGAAGGCAGGTAGCTCAATCTCTTCCAGGCCATCCACTTCTTCTTCAGTGTCCGACTGGTGAGGCATCCTGGACAGGGCATCGGCATTCTTGTGGCCTGCCCGGTACTTAATGGTAAACTGGTAGTTTGACAGCCGAGCCATCCATCATTGCTCCATGCCTCCTAATTTGGCTGTTTCCAGATGAGTCAAGGGGTTATCATCAGTGTAGGCAGTGAACTTACTGGAGGCTAGGTAGTGCTTGAACCACTCGGTGATGGCCCAGACCAGAGCCAGGAACTCCAACTTGAAGCTGCTATAGTTCTCTGGGTTCCTCTCGGTCGGGCGGAGCTTCCTGCTTGCATAGGCGATCACCTTCTCTCGGCCATTCTGCTTCTGACTTAACACAGCTCCTAATCCCTCGTTGCTGGCATCAGTGTACAGCAGGAACAGTTGGCTGTAGTCAGGGTAGGCCAGGATCTCTTCGCCGGTCAGGATCCCCTTCATCACCTCAAAGGATTCAGCTTGTTCCTGACCCCACTGGAACGGGGGTTTTCTGCCTCTCCTGGACTGTCCTACCAGGAGATCTTGCAAAGGCGCCGCTTTCTTGGTATAGTCCTTCACAAACCTCCGGTAATACCCGACTAGTCCCAGGAATTGACATACCTCCTTGAGACTCTTCGGCTCTGGCCATTTCTGGATGGCAGCGACCTTCTCCGGGTCCGGTGCTACTCCTTCTGGACTGACGATGTGCCCCAGGTACTGTACCTTTCGCTTGAGCAGGTGGCACTTGGAGGGTTTCAGCTTCATCCCATACCGGAACAGCGACTCAAATACCTCCGACAGGTGCTTCAAATGGTCTTTGTACGTTTTGGAGTACACTATCACGTCATCCAGGTATAGCAGTACAGTCTCGAAGTTACGGTGTCCCAGGCAGCACTCCATCAATCTCTGGAACGTTCCGGGGGCGTTGCAGAGTCCAAACTGCATACTGTTGAACTCGCAGAGTCCCATCGGGGTAGTAAAGGCCGTCTTCTCCCGATCCTCCTCAGCAACAGCTACTTGCCAGTACCCACTAGTGAGGTCAAGGGTGGAGAAGTAATTTGCAGACTTTAATGCAGCCAGGGATTCCTCTATACGGGGTAAAGGGTATGCATCTTTATGTGTAATGCGATTTACCTGTCTGTAATCTACACACATTCTCATGCTTCCATCCTTTTTCCTGACTAGGACCAGGGGAGCTGCCCAGGGACTACAGCTATCCCTCACTACCCCTGCCTTCTTCATGTCGTGCAACATCTCCTTCGCCTTCTGGTAGTGTGCTGGTGGTATGGGCCTGTAACGTTCTTTGATGGGTGGATGGTCACCTGTGGGTATATGGTGTGGTACCCCTTTAATCCTCCCAAAGTCAAGTGGGTGTTTACTGAATACCTGCTCGTATTCCTGAACCACCCGGTGTACACCCTGTTTCTGATGGGCAGGAGTGGTGTCTGTCCCAACATCGAGCTGTTGACACCAATCCTCCACCTGGGTTCCCGGGTCATTATCATCCACTTCGTCTGGTGAGGTTAAGGACTCCACCGTGTGTATGCAGTTGTTATCTACTGTGTACAGTTTGGCAACAGTGGCGTAGCGTGGTAATCTAATCTCGTCCTCCCCATAGTTTAGGAGGCGTACGGGCACCCTCCCATTGCGTACATCCACTACCCCTCTGGCAGTCAAGAGTGTAGGTCTATGCTCCGAGCTAAGGGGCTCTACTACCGCCTGGTAGCTCTGTCCTTTGAGACCTATTGCTGCTCTACACCAAATCAGCATCTCACTCATCGGGGGGATCACAATGGGTATCGGGTCTGTCACCCGTACATTACCGATTTCACCACCTGTTAGCTTTACCTGTTGCTGGTACATAAGGGCTCGGATCTCTTTCTGGAGCACCCTCCTCTGCCCTTGTCTGGCGGTGTCAGCCATCTGTTGGAGCAAGAACAACACTTCTCCCAAACAGTTACTAACAATATTTGTGCCAAGTACCATATACAAGTCTGTATCATCAGGATTAGTCTCTACTACAATTAGTCCCTGGTCCTTCAGTTCCACTCTTCCCACCTTTACTGCCACATCTTTAACCCCGACTAGGTTAAGGGGGAGGCCATTAGAGGCATACACGGAAAGGTTTGGATCTGGCCGTTGAAGTTCATGTATGGACCAGAACCTTTTGTAGAGGACATCAGGCATGATGGTTACCTGAGATCCTGTGTCCAGCAGGGCAGGTGTCGCGATGCTGTCCAGCACAATGGACAGGAAAGGTCTTCCTCCTACGAACCGGCGGTACCAGTTCGATGGGCCTGGTTGGTCTACTCCTGGGTGTCGGCCCTCGGCCCCAGGGTTTCCTCGTTTAAAGGGCAGGTCCGCGTGGTGTGGCCTGCTTTATGGCAGCGGTAGCAGATGAAGTCTTCTGGAGGGCGCCGTTGGTCGTTGGTTCTCCCACGGGGTGGCATTGTCCTCCTCCGGGGTGGCGTTGTCCTCCTACGGGGTGGCGTTGTCCTCCTTCTTCTTCTCATCCAGGGGACATCCTCAGGGCTGTCGGCTAGCAGGATCCTTCCTTCCGGCTCAGGCTCCTCGTGCAGCTGCAGGGTGCTCAGGACAGTGGCCAGGGTTTTACTTAACTGGCGCACTTCAGAGCGTAAGCTGTCCAGCTCGCTAGGGGGCACTGTTTGCATCCTTGTTGCGGCCGTTAGTGAAGGAGCAGTGGGTGCTGCAGGCACTGGGGTGGCCCCACCCTGGTAACGCTGGATAGCAGTGTCTGTGGTTTCCAGGGGCTGCAGGCCCTTTATAGTCATGTCCTTAAGGGTGTCAAAGGTGGCATCTGGATGGTCTAAGGCCCACCACCGTACAGTTCTGCTCTCCTCCTGGGACTTCAACCCCCGGATGAATTGTTCCGTCAGCATTTTCTTTTCCTCATGGATGCTGGCTGGATTAACCTGTTTCAGGGCCCACAGCGCCTCCTGTAAGCGCCAGGCATAGTCCCGGATACTGTCCTCGGGTTTCTGGACACACTGGTAGAACCTCATCCGGAGATCTGTCTCAGTGCAGTTTTCAAACGCTGTTTGCAATCTTTTAAAGATGAAGGACACTGATTCTTGGTCTGCGGCTGGCCAGGTTGCAACTTCTCGCTCAGCGGCACCTGTCAATTGTCCTAACACTACAGCGGCTCTCTGCTTGGCAGTCATAGAATACATATCCAGTATGCCGCATATTTTCCTCTTGAATCCGGACAGTCAGTGTGTCTGGTTTACCATTATACTGGGGGAACCACTTCGCTCCAGGGATATACAGCAGGGCCATAGGTATCAACGGAGTTACTACTCCTGCCAGTGGAGCGGCCGCTCCGGCCTGTGTGGCGCCGGGCGCAGGTTGGGCATCAGGAGCGTTAACCGAGGGTCCGGCGGCTTGCTGGTCGTTGGCCATTGTTGCGCCCCCCTAGTGAACCGGAGCCCACCTTCTTCACTTTCTTTTCAGGTAGGCCGCAGCTCCGCGGGCGATGGTCTTCTTCCAGGACCTTGCGTCGCTCGGGTCTCACATCAGAGCATCCTCTCGCTCCTTCCAGGACCTGACGCTTCCTGGTACGACGTCAGGGGCGGAGCGGGTCTTAGGCTTCGCGCGCTTCCAGTGGTTACGCCCCTCTTCTTCCCGCGCGGCAACAGGAAAAATGGCGGATATGGCGGGAAAACTTCACCACGGTAAGGGTTACAGTCTTTTAAGGCGCACAGTACCCGGTGGAAGCGGGCACGGAATCCTGTTCATGACTCCAAAACAAGACGCGCCCCCAGGGCCGTGGGGTACTCGGCAGTCGGGCCTCTGGTTGCCGGGGGATATCACGGTGGCTGGCCCGGTCCGTGACCCAGGGCGGTCAGTGAAAAGGGGAAACTTCTATTATATGGGGTCTTTGGAATTATTTGTGACGCCACCTGTGGTGTCTGGTGAGGATCATCAGCGCTGCAACAGTCCTCTGAGGCAGATGTTAGGGCAGCTTGTGATGGGACGGCTCCCCACAGGTACCTTTACTGGTGATGCTGCAGGCACGGTCCAGGGTACTCCAGGTGAAGGGCGCACTTCTGGACTCTCCCCAGTGAGCGGGTATAGGGCCTCCTGATGCGTTGCTTTACTCTCTCAGCTTCTGGCCTGCCTGGAGCTGGGCCTAGCTTGGTTACTGTCTCTCCCTGCACCTGCTGACCTGGTGGTAGGGCCTTCTCTTTGGAGATCACTCTCCCTGGACACTGGGACCTCTGTGACTCCTAGCCCTGGTACTGCAATCAGCATTAGGTGGACCTGGGACCTGTAGTTCTCCAGGGGTTTCGGTGGTTCCTACTGGGTGTAGGGAGTCCCTGTAGGCCACTCTCCTTTTTCTCCCTGCCATCGACCACACTCGGGGCCCTTACTACTTGGCAGCTGGCGTGCTGCGTCTTCACCGCTCTCTGAGCATCGGCACGCTCTCTGCTCACTCTGAGCAGTATTCCTCTCTGAACACTGAAATGAAACTAAGACTAGACTGACTGCCTGGCTCCACCCTCCCTATATATGTCCCTAACGGGCCCCCTCTGCTGGTCTGAGGAGGAAGGTGGAGGTGTGTGAATGTGTGAGGGCCTCTTGTGGAGAAGTACATCCATGCACCCTTCTGGGTTCTGTGGCACCAATGCACAGCAGGGCGCCACATTATCTACTAGCAGCCTTTGTGAAATTGAAGTGCTGGAGTGTAAATAATGTAATTGTGAGGAAATGTCAGCCCTTTCCTCTTGATTGTCAGTAAAGCTGAAAAAAATATTCTATCACATGCTATAGGAGTCGTCAGGGCTGCCACCAGGAATTTCAGGGCCACATACTGGCAAAATTTTCAGGCCCCCTTGAGACTCCAACCAGGCTCCACCCCAGCTGCGCCTCCACCCCAGCTCCATCTCCAACCCTCAAACCTTCCACAGTCCCACCGCCCACTTTGGAAAAACTCCACTTCTGCACCACGTCCTCACCAATCACACATTAATAGTTTCCATTGAACACCAGATCACATACATAGCCATCAGGATTTGTTTTAACCAAAAGATTTTTTAAGCCTGCCACCACGACAAGGTAGACTCTTTCGGCAGGGCCCTACTCTACTCTAACCTATTAAACATTTCTTATAATATCTAATAATCTTTTTATGTATATTTTTTCTTTATTTTTCTTTAAGGGAATGTGTCAAATAAATTTTTTTAAACTAATTGAAACCAGATTGTGATTTTTTTTATAACCTGTATTTTTGATTGCAGATTACTGTTTTTTTTGTACATTTATGGAAGCTGCTCTCTTGCCTGTTTGGAGATTGGACATAGACATCTATCTATCTATCTATCTATCTATCTATCTATCTATCTTTCTCACAAGACAATATAGGGGACTTTATTTCGTTCCTTGGGAGAGTTTTATATAGAGGTTCTCATGTCTAGTGACATGAAGATGTCATTGTGCAGGAAGGGGGGAGAGGTGAGCTGTGACACTACCTACTGTGAATGGTGGATTCTGTTATCTCTCATTGTAATCCTGCTTGTTATGATAATGTGGTGACTGCTAAAATGGGATCTCTTCTGGACGTGTCAATCTATTAAAAAAGTAATTTCTGTTTATTTGTTATTTGATGATATAAGGGGTGACAAATGTTAAAGTAAATTCTTTCCAAATCTTTAAACTATGATTAAAAGCAATGGCCATTTTCTGTTTTTTGTTGACCCATGTGTTTGAGATGATGATAAGGCACTTACTAATATGGCCTTTCTTGAATTTTGTCACCAAATATGAAATATGGGAAATAGTGCAGAATAGCCTATATTTCTAAGTGCCTTTTAATCATCTCACAAACACATTATTTAACAATAATCAGAAAGTGGTCAATGCCTTAACATAAAAGCTTCCTAACACATTACTAAACATTTCGCTAACTAAATCTACTTTTTATAAGAGTCATTTAGTTAAATCCTTTGGTCAATTATGTAAAGTGCAAATTATAGTGTTATTAGCCGGCCATCACGTACCTTTTTCCCCTCACCTACAGCTCTATCATGGATAAGAGGAAATCCTATTACCGGTCAGTTTTAGAATTTACTATACACATGTGCTAGATGTTACTAAAAAAAAAAAAAAAAAAGCCATGCCTCCTTAACCCCTTCACCCCCAGGCCATTTTCCGTTTTGCGCTTTACTTTTATGCTCCCCTTCTTCCCGGAACCATAACTTTTTTTTCCTATCAATTTGGCTATGTGGGGTCTTATTTTTTGCGGGACAAGTTGTACTTTTGAGCGACTCCATTGGTTTTACCATATCATGTACTGGAAAATGGGAAAAAAATTCCAAGTGCGATGAAATTGCAAAAAAAGTGCAGTTCCACAGTTGTTTTTTTTTTTTTTCACCATGTTAACTAAATGCTAAAACTAAGCTGCCATAATGATTCTCCAGGTCATTACGAGTTCACAGATACCAAGCATGTATAGGTTCATTTTTATTTAAGTGGTGAAAAAAAAATCCAAATTTCATTTTCTGAGACCCGGGTAGGGCTTATTTTTTGCACGCCAAGCTAATATTTTTAATGATATCATTTTGGGGTAGATATGATATTTTGATCGCCCGTTATTACATTTTATTGCAATGTTGCGGCGACCAAAAAAAACAAACTTCTGGCGTTTTCATTTTTTTTCTTGTTACACCGTTTACCAATCAAACTAATCCTTTTTATATATTGATCGGGTGATTCTGAATGCGGCGATGCCAAATATGTGTATATTTGATTTTTTTTATTGTTATTGTTTTATTTTGAATGGGACGAAAGGGGGGTGATTTTTATATTTTTACATTTTTTTTTAATATTTTTAAAAAGATTTTTTATTACTTTTCACTTGCTTCAATAGTTTCCATGGGAGACTAGAAGCGGCGATCATCAGATCGCCTGTGTGTAGCAGAAATGCTCACTGGCTATGAGTAATGACAAACGCAGGGGTCTCCTGCAGACCCCGGGTTGTCATGCCAACCCATCAGCGACCCACAGTCATGTGACAGGGGAGCTGATGGGAGGGACTTATGACGTCCTTCTGCTGCGGCCATGTTAAATGCTGCTGCCAGAGATGGACGCCGGCATTTAACATGTTACCAGCCGCGGGTGGATCGCAGTTCCACCTGCGGCTGTTAAAGGCACATGACAGCTGATCAAATTAGCTGTCATGTCCCCGGAAAGGTGCAGTCTCATCGCCAGAGCCTGCACCAAAGGGAGAGACCCGATATGTGCCGTACATGTACGGCACATGTTTGAAATGGATTAATAGCCGGCCATCACGCAACTTTTGGTTTCGTTCAACCCAAGACAGCACAACATGGTGGTGCTATCATGAATGTGAGGAAATCCAGTTACCGGTCCATATATTCTGGAGTGTATAATACATGCCTATGTGTGAGCACAGATGTTCTGGCTCCTACTTACCGCCATTGTCTGAGCTGATCTTTTGGTGTACAGTAGCCCTATCGCTCAGAATCCTCCATCTATTAAAAAAAAAAAAAAAAATCCGGCCTCCTCCACCCCTAAATAGCCGGCCATCACTCACCTTTTTCCCCTCACCTATGACAGCTCTGTCATGAATCAGAGGAAATCCTATTACCGGTCAGTTTTAAAAATTACTATGCACAGTGGATACATCTGTATATAGTAACACCTTTAAGTGTCATAGGCATGTGGGAGATGTTACTTAAAAAAAAAAAAAAAAATCCGGCCTCCTCCACCCCTAAATAGCCGGCCAACACTAACCACTTGGTTTCTTCCAACCCAAGACAGCACAACATGGTGGTGCTGTCGTGAATGTGAGGAAATCCAGTTACCGGTAGATACATTTTGAAGTGTTTTTCACATGCCTATTAGTGGAAAGGAGCGCAGATGTTCTGGCGCCACCACTTACAACCATCGGCTGTGCTGGTCTTCTGATGTCTTCTTGTCGTGTCCCTCGACATCTCCACTGACAGGTGTCTTCACTGTCAGTCTTGTCCTCATCTCTGATGAATTCTTGGGAAGATGATGTGCTTCGGTCCTGTGCCAATAGTAGGTGTAATTAGACGTTCCAGTTCTTCGATGCCTGGGTCCACTCTTCTACACGTCAGTAGATCTTCTTCCAGGAGCTCAGGAGAACAACTCGCTCTGGTGACATTACAGCTGGTGTCTAGAGGATTCACCAGGTGACAAGCGATAAACCTCTGAACATGGCCGTAGAGTTCACTGGTAAAGTTGCCTTCTCGGCCTCTGCTCTCTCCATGTTGTTCAGGTTGAATTTTCTGGCACGGCGTTGAGGTATAGGTGGCTGTAAGAGAGAAATAAAAATAGATTATGATGTTCTGATGATCAGACGATACGTCCTAATGGCATCCTAGCATGTAACTTACATGATATTATATATTTTGTGCTTTTCTCTCCCCATCATGCACACAAATCTCTGAAGGTTCACAAGCATATTTGGATTTAGAATGAAGTGGCTGAATCATAGGGATATCATGCGCTATCACTACTGCAGATGCGAACACTGAGAATTAAAGGCCCTTGTCCGAGAATTCTGTATTGACCCCCTCACTTAAAGGGTTATCCACTGCTCGAACAATGCCTTTTCAGTCCATAAGTGTCCCCTCAGTAAAATAACACTTACAGTATAGTCACTACTAGCAGCGGCTGCACTCATTTCCTCCGAAAGTGAATTATGTCCATAGGAGAGGAGAATGAAGCCAGCGCTGATTGGCTGCAGGGATTGCATGACATAACAATGCCTCACGAGCCGCAGGAGAGCCAGTGCTGACACAGCTGGAACGGCACCGGCAACAGAGGGGAGTATAAGTGTTATTATTTTACTGGGGGGAAACATAGGGATTAAGAAAGGTTTGTCTGAGGTAGTGGACGACCCCTATAAGTACAACAAAACATTATAGAACAAAAACATGATAAAAACACATCACACAAGCACAGCGCACAACTTACACAGCACAGTGCACACATCACACAAGCACAGCACACTTGCACAGTCCACATATTACACAAGCACAAGACATGCACTTGACACGTACATCAGACAAATGCAAATACACAGGTTATACACACATCAGTAAATCATGTCAATCACATTGGTATAAATACTTTCCACATCCAGCACTGACCTCCAACAAGATCAAACCAAACAGAAGAAAAAGTCCTCCCCGATCATTAACACTTGCATCTTGTATGGTCAAACCTCAGAGTTTGTGAAGGCCCCCTCCTCACTATGCCTGTGTGTAACTACACTGACTGCACAGGCTATATGTCCACACTACTGCTGAATGGCATCCACACCTTCCTCTGCAGCCCCTGGGCACATCCCTCTTCATCTACCTCCTAACATTAGGTAGCATATATTGTCTATAAAATGTGTCCAGAATGTAGAATGTTTGTGTATATACTTACTACAGGGATGTGTGGTGGGGGCATCCGAAGGGCTTCCACAGAGACTGACCCAGTCAATATGCTGGAACAAGTGATGACCTCTGATGTTTCCGTGGACTCCTAAGCGCTTGGCAGGATCTCTCTGGAGGAGCTGCAATAGAGAAACATCATTAGAAACATCATTTAGCAAAGACTTAAACAAGAAGATTGTACATGGAGGCTTCTAGGTGTGAAAAGATGCCTTCCGTACATCTGCTACCAGACTGATACTGTAAAGGGAAACTCTCACCCTTATTATTCATTAGGTCAGTAAAATTTTGTCCCTTAAAGGGGATATCCAGGATATTGTGAAAAACAAAGGCAGGCAGGTGGCCGGCACTGCTCTTTCCCAGTACAGACGACTCAGCTGCCTCTGCTGACTTCACGTTGACAGAGCGGTGGCTTCTTTTCCACCCAGTTCTGTTGATGGAGCATGACTTCTGACGTCATTCTGATTGACAGCCTTATTCCCGCTGCCTAACTGGAGGATCCGACTGTGAATCAGAATGACAGCAGAAGTTACGCTCCGTCAATAGAGCATGGCGGAAAAGAAGCCGATACTCTGTCAACATGACAACAGCAGAGACAGCTGAATCACCGGCAGGAGCAATCTGTGCCGGCAATGAATGGTGTCAGGCACAACAGGCAGATAGGTAGCAACTCCCAGCCTGTTAGTCCTTAGCTACATTTTTTGTTTTTCACTACGTCCTCGATATCCCCTATAATGGCGCAGTCTGGGGTGTAGTAGAGGGGGGATGTCTTTCTGTCGGAGGTTTTCATGTAATATGGTATAAAATACAGTAGTGTCTTATTACAGTGCCATACTCACATTTTTGATGAGGTCTTCAGCGCTGGAGGATAATTGATTAAATAGTGCAGGATGGTAATTGCACTCACTGGTAATCATTATATTTAAGATGATGCCAAATGAATACCAGTCCACTCCAGGGCCATACTCCTCCTCAGCCAGCATCTGCCAAAGAGGAGAGAACAGTTACTGCACAGAAAATACTAAGGAGCCAACATTGTGGACTGACCAGACTTGATGACCGGACGCTACTATTTAGAGGGGACATTCACCCCTATGTAAGAGATGGGGTAACACTTTCCCTGGTCTTGTATTGTCCATGTTCCTAATCTCTCCACCTCTCCATTGTCTGTGATGTAAGATTATTACTATAATTGCATCAGTAAAAAGAGGAAAATTCTCTTCTTCTCACCTCAGGAGCCACAAATTCCTTGGTCCCAGCATATTCGGTGGCTGTGCGGTCTCCAAGCATGTTTTCAAGTGCGAGACCGAAATCTGTGATCTTAACATGGCCCGACTCAGCCACCAGGATGTTCTCGGGCTTGAGGTCTCTGTGGACGATGCCCTTAGAATGGAGATACTGGATGCCACACACGAGCTCCGCGGCATAGAATCGGGCACAAAAGAAAATGGAAAGATGTAATGTGAGGAGACCCTTAGAAATCCACACTAATCTATAGACTGACAGGTGAATGTTATATCTTATTACCTTGCACTGGGGATGTTAAGCCGCCCCTTCATCTGTAGGAAGTGGTGGAAGTCCCCGCACCTCATGTATTCCAGACCAAGTAGCACAAACATCTGTGTCATGGAAGAAACACCGCAAAGAGAAGATATAATTAATGAATCATCCTAACATCTACACATTTACTACACAGAATACATTAGCTGCTTCTCTAATGCTTGAAGAGATATTCCAGCGTTAGCAAGAAAAAAATTAAATTTTTTAAAGAGAATCTGACAGCTCCTCCATGTCCCCCAAACCACCACCATGTATTTATTCTTATGATAATACCCTTCCTAACAAGCCCTTTGTACTGAATATTTGATTGTAGTGAATGACAAATAATTATTTTATAAATTTTGTTTGCAATATGCCAATTAGCATCAGAGTAGTCAACACAGTGTTGGCTTCACCAGACTAGTCATCTCATCAAATATACAAAGGTCTTGTTATAAAGTGGTATAACTACAGAAAAGCAAATCAGACAAAATCCAAGGACAGGTGGCGGTGGGTAGTAGAGAGGCCTGAGATGTGAGCGGTAAGATGAGGATTTGTTTTATTTTTTTAACCTTTGAATGGCCCTTTTATGATTAAAAAAATGTACCATTTTGTTGAATCCAAGCAGAAGTGAATTACAAAAAAATCAGCATTTTGGCAAATTTGGATTTTTGAAAAATTTTAGTAACATTTTAATTTATTCGCTCACCTTTAGTATTAACAAAATAATAAATGCATGGTGGTTTGGAGGGCATGGGGACCTGTCAGGTTTTCCTTAAAGAGGTTTTCCTGTACTATTTTTATCACTATGGGCCTAAGAACAGTCTGTTTCTAACTACCTGGCTTTTCTACCCAGTGCCTGCTCTGTTGACGAGACGTGACTGCTGGCTTCATGCTGATTGACAGCCAGTTTCCTGCAGTTATGCAGTGAGGAGCCGGCTGTCAATCAGCATGACATCAGCAGTCACACCCCATCAACAGAGCAAAGTAGAAGAGAAGCCGCTGCTCTGTTGATGTGATGTCAGTGGAGGCCGCAGAATCACTGGCAGGAGCGGTTTGTGACTGCTCTAAGCCGGCAGAGATCAGCACCAGGCACAACAGGCAGGTAATTAACAATCACCTGCCTGTCAGCTCTTAGGGCCATAGCCAAAAAAATTAATTAGTCATGGATAAACCCATTAATGATCAGTTATACAATTTTCCACTTTGCTTTTTATATCCATTCCTCATACTTTCTAAGATCTCTGCTTTCAGTCACTGTGTAGGAACCTACAATGTTCACCTCCAGTGGCTACAAACCCTCTCCTGATCATGTAGTGGACACACAGGTCACTTTACAAGAACCAGATCCAGTAACTGTCCTGCAATGAGCCGTGCGCCTGAGCGTCCATCACATGATCAGGAAAGGGTTTTCACACATTGGAGGCAAACAATGGAGATTACTAACTGACTGAAAGCAGAGATCTTACGACGGCGATGAATTGATATAGAAAGTAGATTATGTGTAGAATGCATTACCCTGTGTCCGGTACTGCAGCGCATTCCCTTTCTCAGTACCAGACAATTTGCTCGCACATGGCCGGCGCTCTGTGAGGTAGTGCAGTGAATCGGCCAGAGTAACCCAGTAAGCGCTGCTGCCCTCCTGATCTGCTGATTACTTATGGGGATAGTAATAAAGTAGTAGTCAGTATTATACCTTGGTCTGGAATGCAAAGTCTGCGTGGACGAGGAAGGGGCTCCCAGTTGCCAGCTGTAACACTCGGTGCTCCACCATCACATCTACCTCATCGCCAGTAGAGAGCAGGGATCTCTTGCTGATGATCTTCACAGCATACTTCTGATGGTTAGAAGCATCCTCCGCCAGGACAACCTTCCCATAACTCCCCTGCCCGAGCACATGATGGAATATTAATCTCTGCCTGATGTTATCTGAGATTGTGCTACTAGAGCAGGTCGGCCGAACACCGCTGTCCTCTACTAGGGTGAAGAATTACAGAACAGGAGACATTTACAAGGATGTTCCCATCTTAGGCATTTCTGACATTTGCATTTATTTGGCTCTTTCTATAACCCTCATGGACATTAATGAAAAGGGCCACATGCACACGCAGCCTCCTCACGATTGAAGTGTATGGAGAATGTCAGGAGTTGACTTTTGGGAGCCTCAGGCAAGAGACAGTACTTATGGCGTATTCTGGGAATGGGAAAATCCCTTTTGCATTTCACAAAGTGTTCAAAATATTTTCAGAAAGTGGATTCCTAGGTTTACAATATGAATGTCCTATCCTTAGAATAGGCCATCAATAACACATCGTGGGAGGTCCGACTCTTATCACCTCCACCATCAGCTCTTCTGCTGGTTTCCTCTGTCTAGATAGTAGCGACTGTGTTTGGTATTTCAGTGTCCCATTCACTTCAATGGAACAATGTTGCAAAATCCATCAGTTGCTGTAGTATGCAGCCAGCGTGCAGGTAAGCGGGGCAGAAGAGGCTGCAGCACTTACTAAGTTCTGAGACCCCTTAAAAAAGTCATGAAGGCGTTACTGGGAGTTGGTTGGAAATATCCCTTTTAATGTCTCTTGTTATCAAGTAAGGATAAGCACCTTAAATAGAACCTCTCATGTGCAAAACCACTATTTACCAGCAGATATAAGGTTAATCTGCAGGTAAAAAGCGTTAAAATGCTGTCTGGCCACATTACAGATGAAATTAGCTTCTATCAGTAAGAGAAATTAGCTTCTGTCCTCCCTGCAGCCACTCCATACGGAGCGGTTACAATCACCCCTCACTATATTGTGAGCAGCAGCAGCAATCACTCCCCGGCAGACTGATTGGCAGCTTTCTCTGCACATACACGCGGCACATACACGCTGCAGAGAGAGCTGTCAATCAAAATGCAGAGCAGTGATTACAGCCCCCGCCGACAGTATAGTCAGTGATGACCGCTCCGTGCACGCCCCAGGGACTGAGACGAGTCGTTCCTGGGAGAATGTAAAGTCATCTCCTCCTGGTAGCCGTGCTGTCATTTAGGCAGCTGGCCAGGATTATAATGCTGCTTACCTGCATATAAACTCCATATCTGCTGACAAATAGCATTTTTGCACATGACAAGTTCTGTTTAAAGGGGTTGTCCGGGCTGTCAGGATTCACTGGCGCCAAAAGTGGGCAGAAACGTGACTACAAGTGTGTAATTTGTATACATGCAGTCACGTGACGACTAGAGGGCCGCGGCCTCGCTCAATACAAGTGAATAGACAAAGGCTGATCATGTCTAGACGGAATGTGGCCGGGAGTATGCAAATCACATACTTGCGCCCACTCCTGGCGCCGGCACAGGAGAAATCTGATAGCCCTACTGTGCACACTGTGAGGATTCACAAGTCCGCAATCATATACAGTGACTGCAGACTTTAGCCCCAAGCCTGGAGAACCCCTTTAAAGTTCAGAACCTAGAAAACCCTTTAACCCCTTACTCACATGTATGTCACATGACTGTTGAGCATGTAAAAGTCAGATCCTTCAAATGTGACATTATTTCTCTCATTCGATGAATACCGTGAAAGAAAAAAATACACCGGGGTTGCTGTTTTTCATTCATCCCACATCCCCCAAAAATGTAACAAATGTTGTTTGTATCCCAAAAGTGGTACCAATAAAAACTAAAGCTTTGTAAGAAACAAGTTATGGATCTTACATAATAATAATAACACAAACTAAATAAAAAAAAGTTTTTAATGTTTTAAGGGAAGCCTGTCACATCCCAAAGCACTATTTAACTGCAGATATGGGGTTAATCTGCAGGGTAATAGCGTTCTGAAGCCGTGCAGCCGCTGCTGTGAAATCTGGCTACCGGGGGTGAATTAATTGTATTCCTCCCGTCAGTCTCTGGCTTTCAGTCATAGAGGCGCGGCCGGGGCGGCTTCAGTCACCACGCAGTACATAGTGACCTGCGGCAGTAACCACACCACAGCACTGACTGACAGCCGGCTCAGCAGTGCATTGGTACAGAGCTGGCTGCCAGTCAGTACCGGGGAGTGGTTGCAGCCGAAACTCATTGTGTACTAAGAAGGTAACTAAAGCCACATCGGCCGCCTCTGTGACTGAAAACCGGAGGCTGCTGAGAGGAATAATCTTCCCTTCCTTCTGGTAGCCGAGGCTCTCAGTACGGCGGTCGCATGGCTTTAGAAAGTTATTAACCTGCAGATTAACCCCATATCAGCCAGTTAATAGCATTTTGGGATGTGAGAGGTTCACTTTAAAAGCAATAAAATAAAAAAAGTCCATATAAGTTTGGTATCAGTGTAATTATAGTGACCCATAGAATTAAGTCACCAGCTCACTGCACTGTAAAAGCAAAACCTCAGCAACAACAGTGGTTGTTTTTCCTGTTTGCAGCACATTATATGGTTAATTTAAAGGCGCAATTCAAAGCTATAACTCGTCTTGTAAATAAAACAAGCTCTAATACGGCTATGGCAATGAAAAAAATAAAAGGTTATGGCTCTTGAACTATGGGGAAGAAACACTGACCGCAGCAGTAAGGTGTTAAAGGGAACGTGTCATGTGATCCATTGTGCCCAAACTGCGGGCAGCGTGAATCAGAGGCGGCTGCACAATTGCAGTCAGGAATATTTTCTCTGAAATGCTCCAGTATTTCAGAGAACATACAGTTTGAAGACGCTGCTGGGATCATAGGATGTGACGTGACCAGTCCGGTGCTGCCACCCAGTCGCCTTCTCCCAGTACCGCTCCAGGTGATTGACAGGTCTCTCACCATTGAGGACAGCAGTGCGGGATGGACACTTTATCACTGCGGCCAAGTTTGTTTCCCCATAGTTCAAGAGCCATAATGTTTTTATTTTTTCATTGACAGCCATATCAGGCCTTGTTTTTTTTTTATGAGACAAGTTATAGCTTTAAATTGCACCATTCAGTTTGCCATATAATGGACTAAAAAGCAGAACATTTTTTTTATTTAAGATAAAATGGTTACAATTTTTTAATTTTGCTGTTGTTGCCAAGGCTTTGTTTTTACAGTGAAATGACCTGACCAGGTTACCTTTAATTACTAGTTTGTATCCAGTAATAACTTAAAGGGGTATTCCCATCTCCAAGATCCTATCCCAATATGTAGTAGGTGTAATAATAATAATATTAACATGAACAAAGAAAGTTAAAGCCGGCACCAAAATCAAGTGTGTTTCCTTACACAATTGTATTTAGACAGAGCAATCACGCCTAGAGATACCGGGTGCACACCTGATAAAGTCCATGAACATATCGAAAAAACAGAAAAACATAGTGGCATTCTCCGGTCCTATTAAAATCCAACGTTTTTATTCAATACATTGTATTAAAACTGGCTGCAGGGGAGAGTGAAGCACATGGGATGGACGACAGCCATTTCTCTCCTTTCTGCGCTTCAACGAGTCCTGGAAACGGCCGTCGTCCATCCCATGTGCTTCACTCTCTCCTGAAGCCAATTTTTATATGATGTCTTGAATAAAAACGTTGGATTTTAATAGGACCGGTGAGTGGTTCTTTTTTGCAATAATGATATTAGCAAATAGAAATGTAGTATAGTTCTTCTGATTAGCTATGTCACTTTCCCTATGTGAAGGGCATTACAGTAGCTTAGATATCATAGATTACATTCACTAACAACTAACTAACTGTCAGTATAGAGCTTGTGACCACCAACAGGGAACTCAGCACCCAGGGCACATGCCATGCTACCAACCCCCCTGCCATGCAATAAATATATCTGTAATAATGTCACTTGTGTTTGTCTCAAATCTCAGTACAATAGAAGAGACTTCATATAAAATGCTTGTGTAGGGGATGTCACTATGACTCCTATGTTAGTGTGTGTATTTATATATCTACCCGAGTCTTTTGGGACATCCAGACGGTCTTCTCGCGTCTGGATGTCATCTTCTTTCTCGATCAGCGGCTTCTTTGCATCTTTTGAAGCGACCAGGATGAGTTTTCTCTTCTTGGCACATTTTTTCACCATTGGCACATCTTCATCTGCTTGAATGATGTTTTGGTTGGAAGACATCTTCATAGAGGAGCTGGATGTTGTCTGTCTCTTTTTCCTCTTCTTGGGCATCTTTTCTTCATCAGATGAGGTGTGGATGGCACGTCGTCTCTTTGGTCCTTTCCTCTTGAAGGTAACCTCTTTTTCCTCTATCATATTCTGCTCATCAGCCGATGAGTCAGAAATTGGTCTTAGCTTTTTCCCTCTTCTCCTCCTCACAACAACTTCTTCTTCATCCTCCATCATATTCTGCTCATCAGCCGATGAGTCAGAAATTAGACATCTTTTCTGTCCTCTTCTCCTCTTCACTACAATCTCCTTGTTGTCCTCACTATCCATTTTAGCGCTTTGTTTGGGGCTAGCAGAGTTCTCCACCATCTCCAGTCACTGACCAACTGCCGCTCACATAGAACTACCCTGGCCGCACGGGCAGCACTGGTCATGTGATCACTAATTGACCAATAGAGCTCAGCCTTAAGTGCCATCCATATATATGGCATAATCTTATATGTATCTTATATGTATATGTATCTTTTGTTTAACAAATATTATTATGAATTTTATTTTTCATTCCGATAATTAAGAAATACATTGGGGACTTTTATCAACAAAATGTGCCAGGAAAGTGGAGTAATAATGTTCTAGAAATGTGTGCTGTAGAAAAGACAGAAGAAACGGGTTTATGAAAGGTTTTGAAGAGACATACTGTAAATGATAACGCTAAATAAATGCATCATATATGGTGAACACTCCCTAAATCTGTATCAGATGGCGCGGACAATACTTTATGCAGTGATACTTTTGATTTAATTTGCTTCACATTTTCCTTTGTAAAGTAAAACTCTCACATTATTGATCACTGGACTTAATTTATTTAGAGAGAAAATGTTACTTTCAAAGGTTTTCTCACAACTATTAACCACTTAATGACCAGACCTGGAAGGCTGGGGCGTAGCTTAAGGCTTGTGTGTCCAAAATCTCCAACAAAGACCCCATCTATCACAGCTCATTAATAGTATTTGTATTTTCATATGGGGCAAAGGTATCTTTTGGGCCCCTTTAGGCTCAAGAGCCCAGATGTGACTGTGACTCTTCCATCAACTATAGTTACAACCCTGCTGGAAGGGCTTTAATAACTGGCCATTTCTTTTCAGCACCATTCTGGTGTAGGGTTGCATTTGCTACAAGGCAGTGAAGGTCCAGTGCCCAGGGCGGCAGGTGGCAGGACGGCATCAGTCACAGCTAATAGAAATAACATATTTTTATGTTAAACACCCTCCTCAACTTTCTGCCCAACTCAGGCTTTATAGGATAGGTAAAGAGGGGGAACCAAACAGTCACAGCAGTTAGTGGGCCCCTCATTCCCTTCCTAATCTCGGGTAAGTGTGCACAGTGCTGATAGGCAGAGCAACAGTCAGCAAGCAGGGCTGCTCCAGCAATCAGTGAGCTTATTGCACACTATCACATTGTCAGCAGCAGCAGGGAGTAAAAGCCGCGGCTGCGTGCCTCCATGTAGGACCCTGAACTAAAGCTGCCTGAGTGTAAGTAGAGCAGTTACACGGGGCAGGTATCTTTGTATATGTGGAAAATGTGAAATGACATTCTGAAAGGAAAACAGAGGTGTCGGGAAAGGGGAAGAGGGAAATGGGACTCCTATGCACCCTGAGAGAGATAGGGAGAGATATACACTGTCTGCACAATTATTATGCAATTTGTAGTTTTGATGATTCATTTTATAATTATTACATTGCTGTCTATTAATCCAAAAGTTTAATAACCCTGAAACCCGAATATTTAAGAAAGTAAAAGTGGGGTTTCATCTTTTTTAGAAGATCTATGTGTATAGGACAACAATTAGAGCAGAATTATTATGCAAATAAATGAAAAACTTAAAATTTCCAATTTCAATTGTTTATTTTCATCTGTTAATGTGAGAATAATAACCAAACTACTTAAAATGTACAAAAACACATTTTTGACATTTTAAAAAAAAATATATCAGTTACCAACATAGTCGCCCTTTGTTACGCTTACACCTGAATCTTCTGGCGTGAGCGTGGTTTGTGGTCCCACTAGGCCACAAACCGAGGAGTGCCTGGAGGGGTGAGACTAGGGGCCTCGCCAGATCCGACCCCAGACGCACGGCGGCTTAATCGACTCCGCGGTCTGAGGATGGACTATGGAGGTGGCGCAGGTGCTACTCCAGGGCAGACCTCCTTCACACAGCTATTGACCCACACCGGGGTATGCAGAAACGGGCAGGTTTGGCTGGTGTGTAGATAAGCACCGGCAGGAGCGGTAGGTCCAACGGGAATGCAGATAAGCAGGTGATTACTGGCAAGCAC
The DNA here is from genome assembly GCF_046119375.1 of Phyllobates terribilis. Taxonomy (NCBI): domain Eukaryota; kingdom Metazoa; phylum Chordata; class Amphibia; order Anura; family Dendrobatidae; genus Phyllobates; species Phyllobates terribilis. The sequence goes on from NW_027362762.1 coordinate 107,254,621, forward strand.
GGCTGGTATACAGACAGGCAGGCAGGCAGGTACTGGGAGGCTTGGGAGTTGATTTTGAGTCCATCTTGAACCCAAAAAGGTCCAACTAGCTCATCTTTAATATTAGCAGCCCAAAGCAGTACCCTACCCCCTTGCTGGCATCTGAGTGAAAGTCGAGGTCTTTGCCCAGTACTGATCCAGCCATGGGCCCATCAATCTGGTTTGTTAAGAGTCATTCTCATATCATAAGTCAATAAACCTTTGTCTGTCTTCAGGCAATTCTTGGCCCGGTCTTGACGTTTCAACTTCTCTGTCTTATTTAGTGGTGGTCGGGTTCCAGCCTTCCTTACCTCGGCCATGTCTCTGAGCACTGAACACCTTGTACTTCTGTGTCTTGTTCAGTGGTGGTCGGTTTCAGCCTCCTTACCTCGGCCATGTCTCTGAGCACTGAGCACCTTGTACTTCTGTGTCTTGCTCAGTGGTGGTCGGTTTCAGCCTCCTTACCTCGGCCATGTCTCTGAGCACTGAACACCTTGTACTTCTGTGTCTTGCTCAGTGGTGTTCGGTTTCAGCCTCCTTACCTCGGCCATGTCTCTGAGCACTGAACACCTTGTACTTCTGTGTCTTGCTCAGTGGTGTTCGGTTTCAGCTTCCTTACCTCGGCCATGTCTCTGAGCACTGAACACCTTGTACTTCTGTATCTTGCTCAGTGGTGGTCGGTTTCATCCTTCCTTACCTCGGCCATGTCTCTGAGCACTGAACACCTTGTACTTCTGTGTCTTGCTCAGTGGTGTTCGGTTTCAGCTTCCTTACCTCGGCCATGTCTCTGAGCACTGAACACCTTGTACTTCTGTATCTTGCTCAGTGGTGGTCGGTTTCATCCTTCCTTACCTCGGCCATGTCTCTGAGCACTGAACACCTTGTACTTCTGGGCCTCCAGGAAGATTGTAGTTCTGGAATATGTCAGCACAATTATTATAAAATTTGTATTTTTGATGATTAATTCTATTATTATTACATTGCTGTCTGTCAATCAAAATGTTTAATAACCCTGAAACCCGAATATTTAAGAATAGTGTATAATAATGGAAAATAATGGGTCCCTGGTCGCTTCATGATTCATTTTTCCCAAATATTTCAATACATTTTTGTGACCCTGTTGATTATTTGCAACTAAACTTTTGATGGTTCTCTGTTCACACCCCAATATTTTAGCAATTTCAAAAGTGCTGCATCCCTTTGTAAGACTTGTAACAATTTTGGACTTTTTAGAATCAGTTAAATCTAATTTTTGGACATTTTGCCAGTACAGTGGATGTAAAATGTCTCTACACCCCAGGTAAAACGTTCTGTTTTTTTCTAGCTATTGAAAAACAACCACAAAGCATAATGCTGCCTTCACCACTGTGGTTATGGTGTTATTTTAGTGATGCACAGTGTACGCTTTGCACCAAACATGCCTTAGAGAATTATGGCCAAAAAGCCATGGTCTCATCAGATCATAACATATTTTCCCACATTCCTTTGGCATTCTAGGTTTTGCCAAAACATAGCTGGGCTTGGTGTTTTTTTCTGCTTTCCTACCCCACAGGCCAGACAAATGAACAATATAAGTGTTGTCACTTGTAGTACACAACCAATGATTGCCATAAATTCCTGCAGCTCCTTTAATGTTGCTGTAAGCCTCTTAGCAGCTTCCTGGAACAATTTTCTTGACCATATTTTCAGGTATGTCCTGTTCTAGGTGATGCCACTGTTGTACCAAATTTAAAGGGAACCTGTGATGTAAAAGAAATGCTAATAATCTGCAGATATGTGGTTAATCTGTAGGTTAATAGCATTCTAAAGCCATGTCGCCGCCACACTGGATTACCGGCTACCAGGAAATGAACTTTATTCCTACCAGCAGTCTCTGGTTTTCAGCCACAGAGGTGCGGCCGGCACGGCTTCAGCCTCCGCTCAGTACATAGTGAGCGGTGTCTGTAACCACGCCCCAGCAATGACTAACAGCTGGCGTTCTACTGATGCACCGCTAAACTGGCTGTCAGTTAGTGCCGGGCGTCCTTACAGCCGCCACTCACTATGTACTGAGCGATGACTGAAGCAGCAATGGCTGCGCATCTTTGACTGAAAGCCGGATGCTTTTGAGGGGAATAAAATTAATTTCCTCCTGACAGCCGGGCTTTCAGTGCAGCGGCTGCACGAACTCAGAACACTATTAACCTGCAGATTAACCCCCTATCTGCAGATTAATAGTGTTTTTTGACATGACAGGTTCCCCTTAAAGAGAATCTGTCATCACATTTGACCTATCTAAACTATTAATATGGGCATACAGGTTATAGACTGCTGAGGAGAGTGATCCCTGTATACCTTATATCAGATACCTTGTTGAGAAATCGTCTTTTATCACTTTATATAAATGACCTCTTCCAGGCTGTGGGGAGGACGCTGCCTGGAAGATAACTCTGACTCCAGAGATTATTATACATGAAGGAGGAGTTAGCAGTGTGATGTGTAATGGCCACTCTCTGCTCTCCTGATCTCACTGCAGAGCTGTGTGTGATTATACCTGACACATCTGCAGGTTCCTCTCAACTTCCATCTCACAGGTAGATAGGGCTGTTATATTGTTACAATTCAGCAGAGCTCAAAGAGCTGCAAAAATTTTGTTTGCAAGAAGCCGAATTTCATTTCTTCCATTCTTCGTTAGTTTCTTGTCTTACACTGGTAACTCCCCCTTTTATATAAAATAAGCTCTGGAGGCAGAGTTATCTTCCAGGCAGTGTCCTCCCCAGAGCTTGGAAGAGGTCATTTTCATAAAGTGATAAAAGATGATTTATTAACAACAAGGCATCTGATATGAGGCATACATGTATCACTTTTTTCACCAGTCTATATCCTGTATGCCCATTTTAATAGTTTAGATAGGTCAAATGTGGTGACAGATTCCCTTTAAGCCACTTCTTGATGGCCTTCTTCACAGTGTTCCATGGTATATCTAATGCCTAGTAAGTTTTTTGTACCTTTTTCCTCATTGATAACTTTCAACAATGAGATCCTTTTGCTGTGTTGCCGCTGTTTATGGATCATGGCTTTTGTTGTAAAATGGAACTAATAAAACATCATGAAAATTGTAATTAAACAGCTTAATGTTATATGGGGTTAATCAGAATCACTGTAAATGATGGCAGCTGTGTACTGACTACTATTTAACATGAGTTTTAATATGATTGGCACATTCTGAACACAACCACATCCCCAATTTTAAGAGGGTGGCAACACTTATGCAACCATTTACTTTAAGTTTTCTTATTTTTATTTCCCCCCTCAAAATTATTTCATTTTGTTTTTCAATGGATTACTACAGATTATGGGTGACATTATAGGTGGAAAAAGTTCTGAAATGATACTTCTTATTTTAACATGGCAAAAACCTGGGATTTTACCAGGGATGTGTAGACTTATATCCACTGTATGTAAGTGATGCACAAATATTTTATACTAGATGGTGGCCCGATTCAAACGAATTGGGCTTTCTAGAATATGTATGCGGTACACCGGGCGCCATCAGCAGAGCGGTGTTTAAATTTGGCGCCAATATCGCTGATTGGTCGCGCCCGCCGGCCGCGACCAATCAGCGAACCATATTACTGAGGACCGGGCAGCGGCGCCGTCCCTCCCTTCACACTTGCCGTCGGGAGATCAGCGGCCCAAGCCGGACCAATCAGCGACGCGGGATTTCCTGGACAGACGGACAGACAGACGGACAGAAAGACGGACAGACAGACGACATTAGACGATTATATATATTAGATGATCTCTCTTTATTTCCCTTTATCCTTCTTTCCATATTTAAATTTACCTCCCCCCCTTTTTTGTCCACCTTTTCCTTTCCCCTTTTCCTTACCCTCCTAATCTCTTTCCCTGTTCTCTTCTTTGTTTCTTCTATGTTACAAGTTTGTTTTCTTGAGGTTGATGTAACAATATATTACATTTTATTTTCCCTTTCCCCTAATTGTAAAAATCCCCAAATAAAAAGATTATTATTCAAAATATAAATTCTGGATTTGGAAACCCCAAGTGTAGAAATGCAAAATTAAAAAGTTTGCAATGTACAGTGAAGGAAATAATTATTTGATCCCTTGCTGTTTTTGTAAGTTTGCCCACTGACAAAGACATGAACAGTCTAAAATTTTAAGGGTAGGTTAATTTTAACATTGAGAGAATATCCCAAAAAAATCAAGAAAATCACATTGTATAAATTAGACAAATTTATTTGCATTTTGCAGTGAGAATTAAGTATTTGATTCCTCTGGCAAACAACACTTAATACATAGTAACATAGTAACATAGTTTTTAAGGTTGAAGGAAGACTAAGTCCATCTAGTTCAACCCATAGCCTAACTTGTTGATCCAGAGGAAGGCAAAAAAAAACCCATGTGGCAAACACTAAGCTCCACATTGGGGGAAAAAATTCCTTCCCGACTCCATAAGACAATCAGACTAGTTCCCTGGATCAACGCCCTATCAAGGAATCTAGTATTTATAACCTGTAATATTATACTTTTCAAGAAAGGCATCCATGCCCTTCTTAAATGTTAGTAGTGAATCACTCATTACAACATCATGCGGCAGAGAGTTCCATAGTCTCACTGCTCTTACAGTAAAGAATCCACGTCTGTGATTATGATTAAACCTTCTTTCGTCCAGACGTAGAAGATGCCCCCTTGTCCCCGTCTCAGGCCTCAGAGTAAAAAGATCAGTAGAAAGGTCTTTGTACTGTCCCCTCATATACTTGTACATAGTAATAAGATCACCCCTAAGACTTCTTTTTTCCACAGTAAATAACCCCAAGTGTAAAAACCTGTCTTGGTATTGCAGACCCCCTCAGTCCTGTAATAACCTTGGTCGCTCTTCTCTGCACCCGCTCTAGTTCAGCTATGTCTTTCCTATACACCGGAGACCAGAACTGTACACAGTATTCTAAGTGTGGTCGCACTAATGACTTGTATAGAGGTAAAATTATGTTCTCCTCATGAGCATCTATGCCTCTTTTAATGCATCCCATTATTTTATTTGCCTTTGCAGCAGCAGCCTGACACTGGCCACTAAACGTGAGCTTGTCGTCCATCAATACACCCAGGTCTTTTTCAGTTACAGTTTTGCCCAGTGTTTTACAATTAAGCATATAATTATACATTTTATTTCCTCTGCCCAAGTGCATTACCTTACATTTATCCCCATTAAAGCTCATTTGCCATTTATCAGCCCAAGCTTCTAGTTTACATAGATCCTCCTGTAATATAAAATTGTCCTCCTCTGTATTGATTACCCTGCAGAGTTTAGTGTCATCTGCAAATATTGAAATATTACTCTGTATGCCCCCTACAAGGTCATTAATAAATATGTTAAAAAGAAAGGGGCCCAATACTGACCCCTGTGGTACCCCACTGTTAACTGAGACCCAGTCTGAGTGTTTTCCATTAATAACCACCCTTTGTTTCCTATCACTGAGCCAATTCTTAACCCACAGACATATATATTCCCCTATCCCCATTGTTCTCATTTTATGTATCAACCTTTTGTGTGGAACCGTATCAAAAGCTATTGAAAAGTCCATATACACAACATCCATTTCCTTGGTCCAGTCCAGAACTTGCCTCCTCATAAAAACTGATCAGATTAGTTTGACAGGAACGGTCCCTCGTAAACCCATGTTGATATTGGGTCATGAGGTTATTCTTCTTCAGATACTCTAGTATAGCATCTCTTAGGAAACCCTCCAGGATTTTACCCACAGTAGAGGTTAAGCTTGCCGGCCTATAATTTCCAAGTTCAGTTTTTGTCCCCTTTTTGAATATTGGCACCACATTTGCTATACGCCAGTCCTGTGGTACAGACCCTGTTATTATGGAATCTTTAAAGATTAAAAATAATGGTCTAATTCCTGCAGTACTCGCGGGTGTATCCCATCCGGGCCCGGGGATTTGTCAACTTTAGTGATTTTTAGATGCCGCCGTACTTCCTGCTGGGTTAAGCAAGTGACATTTACTGGAGAATTTTTGTTATCACTAATCATGTTTTCTGTCATGCGATTTTCTTGTGTAAATACGGTTGAAAAAAAATCGTTTAGCATATTGGCTTTTTCCTCATCCTCATCCACCATTTCACCCAGACTATTTTTAAGGGGGCCAACACTATCATTTTTTAGTTTTTTACTATTTATGTAGTTAAAGAATATTTTGGGGTTATTTTTACTTTCTCTGGCAATGATTCTCTCTGCCTCAATCTTTGCTGCCTTGATTTATTTTTTACATAATTTATTTAATTTTCTATATTTATTTAATGCCTCATCACTACCTACTTGCTTTAGTTCTCTAAATGCTTTCTTTTTGTCACTTATTGCACCCCTTACAGCTCTATTTAGCCATAGTGGTTTCCTCCTATTTCTAGCATGTTTATTCCCAAGGGGTATATATTGTGCACAGGTCCTATTCAGGATGTTAATAAATGTCTCCCATTTGCTTTGTGTAGCTATATGTCTCAGGATATCGTCCCAGTTTATTGCACTAAGATCATCTCTTAACCGTTGGAAATTTGCCTTCCTGAAGTTTAGTGTCCTTGTAATCCCTCTACTACACATCTTATTAAAGGTTACATGAAAACGTATTATTTTGTGATCACTATTACCCAAGTGACCCCCAACTCGTATATTTGATATGCGGTCTGGCCTATTGGTTAATATTAGGTCTAGCAGTGCCCCCCTTCTTGTTGGGTCCTGAACCAGTTGTGAAAGGTAATTTTCTCTCATAGTAGTCAAAAACCTATTTCCTTTGCTTGAACTACATGTTTCTGTCCCCCAATGTATTTCAGGGTAGTTGAAGTCTCCAATAATAATGACTTCTCCTTGAGTCGCTACTTCATCTATTTGCTTTACGAGGATATTCTCCGCTACTTCCATTATTTTTGGAGACTTATAACAAACCCCTATCAGTAATTTATTATTTTCCCCCCCTCCCCTTATCTCCACCCACAGGGACTCTACATTTTCATTAGATTCACATATATCCTCCCGCAAGACAGGTTTTAAGGATGATTTTACATATAAACACACCCCCCCCTCGCTTGTTTGTACGGTCATTTCTGAACAGACTATAGCCCTGTAAATTAACTGCCCAGTCATGGCTCTCGTCCAGCCACGTCTAAGATATCCCCACCATGTCATAATTATTTTCCAACTAAATTAATTCTAATTCCTCCATTTTGTTGGTGAGGCTTCTGGCATTAGTGTACATGCATTTTATGTATCTCTCTGTACCTCTATTCCTTCTTACTTTATTGACTGTTCTAACCCCACCCCCAATCTCTTTATTTGTGCCCAGGTCACTATCTGCACTATCTTCCCCACCTATAAAATGAATAACCTCCCCCCCAATCCCTAGTTTAAACACTCCTCCAACCTTCTAGCCATTTTCTCCCCCAGCACAGCTGCACCCTCCCCATTAAGGTGCAACCGGTCCCTAGGGTAGAGTAGCAAAACCCTTGGTGGCAAAACCCTTGTTGGGAAGCACAGCAGTCAGACGTTTTTTGTAGTTGATGATGAGGTTTGCGCACATGTCAGGACTCAGGAGAAATTTTGGTCCATTCCTCTTTGCAGATCATCTCTAAATCATTAAGATTTTGAGGCTGTCACTTGGCAACTCGGAGCTTCAACTACCTCCATAAACTTTCTATGCGATTAAGGTCTGGAGACTGGCTAGGCCACTCTATGACCTTAATGTGCTTCTTTTTGAGCCACTTTGTTGCCTTGGCTGTATGTTCTGGGTCATTGTCTTGCTGGAAGCCCCAGCCACGACTCATTTTTAATGTCCTGGTGGAGTGAAGGAGGTTGTCACTCAGGATTTTATGGTACATGGCTCCATCCATTATCCCATTGATGCGGTTGTGGCACCCTGCTGCGCATTGGTGCCACAGATCCCAGAGGGGTGCATGGACGGACTTCTCCACAAGAGGCCCTCATAGCATTCACACACCTCCACCCTACCACCTCAGACCACCAGAGGGAGCCTGGATAGGGATATATATACTGGAGGGTTGAGTTAGGCAGTCAGTCTTTTGAGAGGAGCTCCTGCAGAAGCTGGCCTGCAGTGGAGCTCAGTCAGTTCAGTCCAGACTCAGAGAACTCGAGTTAGTGAGCCTAGGGCGTGCCGACGCCAAAAGAGTGGTGAAGAATAGCAAGGCCTACTGCCTATTGAGGGCCCCGAGCGTGGCCGAAGGTGAATGGAGTAAGCAAGCAACATAGGGGAGCAGAGGAGCTTAACCAGCTCACCCCAAGACCATTTACCGGACACCGGGTCCGTGTCTGCAGGGATTCCTTACATCCAGCAGAAACAACCGGAACCCCTGGCGAACTATATGTCCCAGGAACACCAAAAGCTGATTGCGTACCAGGGCCAGGAGTCACGGAGGCCCAAGAGACCAGAGAGTGTGATCTCCAACAGAAGGCCCTACCACCAGGTCAGCAGATGCAAGACAGAGACCAAGTTAGGCCTAGCTCCAGGCAGGTCAGAAACTTATCAAGGAACAGGAGGCCCCACTCCCGCTCACTGGGGAGAGTCCTGATATGCACCCTTCACCCTGAAGTACCCTGGACCGTGCCAGAAACACCACCAGTAAAGGTACTGAAGTGAACTGCGGTGTGCGTGCCTGTTCTTCTATTCTTCCTCTGACCCGGCTGGGTCCCCTCTGTCCTGCATCCCTACACTTACGCTGCCCTGAGGCCCCGCTCCACCTGTGGGGAGCCGCACCAACTAAGCTGCCTGAACACCGGCCTCAGAGGACTGTCGCAGCGCTGGTGATCCTCACCAGACACCACAGGTGGCGTCACGAACATTCCCTATCCCATATAACTTCCCCCCCTTCTTTTAAGATTGACCCCAGGGTACGGGCCTGGGAGCCGACCGCCGCGACATCCCCCAAGATCAGGCAACAACTAGGCCCGGGCGCCGAGTCGTCCCCATCCCCTGGGCGCGTCACAGTGAACTAGTCCTGTGCCCTTAGCAGAGAAACACCCTCAAAGCATAATGTTTCCACCTCCATGCTTGACAGTGGGGACGGTGTTCTTTGGGTCATAGACAGCATTTCTCTTCCTCCAAACACGGTGAGTTGAGTTAATGCCAAAGAGCTCAATTTTTGTCTCATCTGACCACAGCACCTTCTCACAGTAACTCATAGAATCATCAGGTGTTCATTGGCAAACTTCAGACGGGCCTGCACATGTGCCTTCTTGAGCAGGGGTACCTTGCAGGCACTGAAGGGTTTTAAACCTTTAAGGTGTAATGTGTTACCAATGGTTTTCTTGGTGACTGTGGTCCCAGATGCCTTGAGATCATTAACAAGGTCCCCCCGTGTAGTTTTAGGCTGATCTCTCACCTTCCTCATGATCAAGGATACGCCAGGAGGTGAGATTTTGCATGGTGCCCCAGATCGATGTCGATTGACAGTCATTTTTTATTTCTTACTGTTGCACCAACAGTTGTCTCATTCTCACCTAGCGTCTTACTTATGATTTTGTAGCCCATTCAAGCTTTGTGCAGGTCTATGATCATTTCCCTGACCTCCTTAGAAAGCTCTTTGGTCTTGCCCATGTTGTAGAGGTTACAGTCTGACTGATTAATTGAGTCTGTGGACAGGAGTCTTTTATACAGGTGACTATGTAAGACAGCGGTCTTTAATGCAGGTAATGAGTTGATTAGGAGCATCAAACTGGTCTGTAGGAGCCAGAACTCATAATGGTTTGTAGGGGATCAATTACTTATTTCTCACTGCAAAATGCAAAATAATTTATCTAATTTTTACAATGTGAATTTCTTGATTTTTTTTGGGGGGGATATTCTATCTCTCAATGTTAAAATTAACCTACCCTTAAAATTATAGACTGTTCATGTCTTTGTCAGTGGGCAAACTTACAAAAACAGAAAGGGATCAAATACTTATTTCCTTCACTGTATCAAGCTGCAACCCTTCCTAGTTACTTGTCAAGACGGCTTTCAGCATGAATAAATACTGCTCGAGACGTGTCCCAAGTGTCAGAGATGCAGCATTGTGAACAAACATACTTGATCTGCTCACTAAGCCACAGAGCAGGGCTGTAACAGGAACGAAAAAAAACAAAAAAACTTCCCCCTCAGCTAACAGCACAATGGTTGTTTTTTTTTGTCCACTTTCAGTCTGACTGTGTGCTCAGTCAGTCTCTGTGCCCTGCTGTAAAGCTGTCAGACTGACAGGGGGTAGATCAGATTTGAGTGGGAAGATCAGATGTGTTTGCTTACAGTGTTACTCCTCTGACAGTTGACACGTCTCAGATGGTGTTTGTTTAGGATGTAGCCCATCCTGACATGATTAGAACAGGTTGTAGCTTGAAATATGTGTTGGGGGACATTTTTATCATATTCTCAGAGAATCTCTATATTAGAATGGATTTTTCAAATAGGCTAAACAGACCATTTGGTCCCCCGCCTTCCCTAGGCTCCTGGAAAAAGATGCAACTGCAACCCCTGCACCCACTATAGTGACCTATAGTGACCAAAAATCTAAGACACATGACTATTGCACAGATGTGTCTTAGGCTGCCCACAATAAAAGGCCACTCTAAAATGTGCAGTTTTATAGTATTGCAGGGGTCAGAAATCCAATCAAATCTCCTTCGCATAGAGTTGATAAGGCTGTTGATTGTGGCCTGTGGAATGTTGGTCCACTCCTCTTCAATGGCTGTGCGAAGTTGCTGGATATTGGGGGAAACTTGAACAAGCTGTCATATACGTCGATCCAGAGCATCCCAAACATGCTCAATGGGTGACATGTCCGGTGAGTATGCTGGCCATACAAGAACTTTGCACAGCCATTGAACTTTCAAACAGTAAACTGGACATCCGGAAAAAAGTCACCAGGTGTCCGGTACGAACCCCGAACTTTACAGTTTGGGTTCGCTCATCCCTAAACTGTCCATGTTTAGGGTAGAATTTCTCTTCTAATTGTTCTGAAATTAATATTAGTTACAAAATGTCTGCAAACTGGTGTCTTGGGAACATTACATATCTCTACTGTTATGGGGTGAGATTGGTCTTGTTACAGGTTGATAGGTTGTTGTTTATAGGTTGTTTATAGGTTTCCAAATGTTGATCTGGAGCTGGAATGTCCCGCCCCCATCATTCTATTTGGTAATAATATTTGTTTGATTTTTAATTGTCACAGCAGGTGGTGTGGAAGGAGGATGGGGGGTTGAAGGTGGTGGTTGCACTGTAGTTCGAGGAGAGTCCAGTGCCGGAATTGATTCCCTGGATGTTGAAGGTCATAAAGTGGAAGCGGGTCTCTACTGGGCTTGGTCCAGAGGGACAAGTTGGTGAGGGTAGCAGACAGCGGGGGCCCTGAGCCGGTGCGGTGCGGCTGGGGGCGGTGTGGAGTAGCTGTTGCTACTGTTTATTATTTGAGTTTATTGAATAAACGAGGCTGCTGTGGCTTTAACATTCCAATGTCATGCAGTGGGTTGTGTCATTATTTATTATATAAGGGGAAGGGTACAAACGGTTAAAAGGGGGGCCTATAGTCAGACATTCAGAAGTCAAGACTATAAGAGCATCTCCAAACAGCTTGATTTTCCTTTTACTGCAGTTGCACATATTAATCAGAAGTTTAAGGTCTATGTGACTGTAGCCAACCTCCCTGGACGTGGCCGCAGGAGGAAAATTGATAACAACTGGAAGAGACAGGTAATATGAATGGTAACTGCTGAGCCCAGAACATCTTCCAGAGAGATTAGAGGTGAACTCTAAGATCAAGGTACATCAGTGTCAGATGGCACCATCCATCGCTGTCTTGGACAAAGTGGACTTCTTGAAAGATGACCGGAAAGGAAATCACTTTTGAAAGCAAATTATGAAAAAAAGAAAGGCTGGACTTTGCCAAAATGCATATTGACAAGCCACAAAGCTTCTGGGAGTCTGGGAGACTGTCCTTTGGAGCTTTTTGCCAAGTCATGTCAGCTCTATGTTCACATATGCAAAAATGAAGCATACAAATAAAAGAACACTGTCCCTACTGTGAAACATGCAGGAGGCTCTGTTATGTTCTGGGGCTGCTTTGCTGCATCTGGCACAGAGTGTCTTGTATCTGTGCAGGGTACAATGAAATCTCAAGACTAAAAAGAGATTTGGGAGGAAAATGTGCTGTCCAGTATAAGAAAGATTGGTTTGAGTCTTAGGGCATGAATCCTCCAATACGATAATGACCCAAAACACACAGCTAAAAACATCCAAGAATGGCTAAGAGCAAAGAACAGGACTATGCAGAAGTGGCTTCTATGAGCCCTGATCAAAATCCTACCGAACATCTGTGTATGGAGCTAAAGAATGGAGTCTAGAGAAGACGCGTTGACACCTGAGACAGCTGGAGCAGTTTGCTCATGAGGAGTGGCCAAAATACCCGTTGACAGGTGCAGAAGTCTCATTGACAGTTACTTAAATCATGTATTTTCAGTAATTGCCTCAAAAGATTGTGCAACAAAATATTAAGTTAAGAATACCATCATTTTTGTCCAGGTAAGTTTCATTAGTTTTTTTTTCCTGTTAAACCAAAACTCAAAAGCAATATATGATTTTCATTAGTTTATATTCAGTAAATTTAAATGGAAGCACCTTCAGATTAAAAGGGCCCAATGGGCCCCACTGCTGCACATATAGAGACTGCCAATAAGTGTATGTGTAGCACCCTGAGGGCTCGGTTGCTACAGGGGTATTGCACCTCAACCCAGAGGTGTGGTATTCCACTCCCGGGTAAGGATAGAGTGTGGGACTGAGCTCAGTAGGCTGCATGCACTACATTCACCCCATTTCCGGGGGACAGATCAATGGTACTCCCACTAGGTGAATGTGCAGGTACGACAGTGTCTGTCCCTGGCTGGAGTGGGGAGGGGGGTGGAACATCCCAGTAGTGTAGGGACAGATAGGGGAGGGCTTCTGGACATAGAGGTAGGAGCCCATTGGGTGCTAGTCACCTGGGCTCACACATAGAGGGAGTATATATGGTGGGCACCATCTAGAGACAGGGGCAGTCTGTCAGGAGAGTGAGTTCAGAGAGGAGCTCAGCCGAGAGGGCTGACAGGGAGCTGTGGCTCCGGCTGGGCCCAGCTCCAGAGTCAGGCTTCAGGAAGAAGGAGACAGAAGGGCCCAGAGGCACAAGAAGAGAGGGAGCCCTGAGAACCCATGAGTGACCAAAAAGGGTGAAGGGTTGGCACAGTGAGGTACCGGATCCCAAGCTGGCAGAGGCGAATAATCCTTAACCAGGAACCGGAGGTCGCGGCCAAGCTTTGGCACGACCCCCCACCACATCCATCAGAAAGGCAGACCACGCATAGGGTCAGGGAAGCCGGGAAAGGTTTCACCATCAAGAGGCCCGAGGGAGCCGGACAAAGGTGGATCCCTGGTGGGGACGGCCGGTAGAAAGGCAGAGAGGGGAGCTCTGGACCACGCTCTAGAGATACCTGGGGGTTGGCCGAGTCCTTGACCTGGTGGATGCAGCACGGCTCGGGTGGTCACTGCTGGCCGAAGTGACCGGAACAACAAAAGTGAGTAAAGCTTGGAAACCGCACTTCACGTCTCTGTGTTGATTACCGCACCGGCACCATCAGTCCTGGGACACCCACATCATCATTTCCCACAAACACTGCCCTGAGGCCATACCCCTCCCGTTGGGGGTTATATCAACAAAGCTGCACTGATATACCACCAGCCTCAGCAGACTGTTCTGCAGCGGCGGCTTCAGAGTCGCGATCAACGGGTGGCGTAGTCGATCAATTTAACATCTACTGCCATAGACTGCCACTTAGTTTGACACCCTGGGCACGGACCGGGTCACCGCCACAAGGACTACTACCCCTATCCAGATCCGGCTCCGGGTATCCCCTGAACATGGCCCAGGGGGCGCGTCATATGTTTAAACTTGGCATATTTGTAGCGTTTTTTCTGCACCAAAAGCAGAGTGGTGGCAGTAAAAATGCTGCGTGCAATTTTGTCAGGTTTTTACATGCGTTTCTTCTTGCATTTTTCATCCATTCATTTGGATGAGTGAAAAGTTCTGCAAAAACACTGAAAGAATTGACACACTGGGTCTTGGCAAAAACGCAGCAGGGCTCAAACACACCAAAATTGCTACATACAATATGCAGCAAAAAGACGCAGCAAAAACACCACGTGTGAAAATACCTTAAAGATGCATAATAGTTTTAGGGTCTGTTACATAATTTGCATCAGCCCAAGAGCTTCATTTTACACCATTTGATGAAGTAGATAGGAGGCCCACTTTAAATTTGGCACTCAAGGGTGCGTATATGCCTGGGCTTGGGTCTAGGAGCAACAATGAGGAACATAACTTTATGTGGTTTGGTTGTTGATTATGTGACATAATGAAAGATAATATTTACTTCCCCTTCTCTTTATTATTGGTTCCTGTGAACGTTACATTTCCTGTGAGCACCGCAGATAAATCAGTAATGTCATATACTGCCACATTGTCAAGAGATCATAAAAATAACAGACAAACTCAGTGGGACAATTAGTAAGCGGAGGTCATTTTAGCATTTTTAGTTCCTTGATTTTTCCATTAAAAGCGTTGTCCAGACTTGGGTTTCAAGTCTGCAGTCACTATACGTCAGGATTCTCCAGTGCTAGTGCTGGGGGAAGGCAGGCATGTGACAGCAAGTATGTGATATGCATACAAGCTGTCACATGTCGACTAGACGTGCTTGTCCACACTCAATACAGGTGAATTGAAAAAGGCCGGACACGTCTAGTCGGAATGTGACTGGAAGTATACAAACACTGGTTCTCTGTTAGTGACTGCAGACTTCAGCTCCAAGCCTGGGCAACCCTTTTGATTACATGAGTCAATGGTGAGGATGTGAACATGTGCGACCACCAATCCAGTAGGCAGTGATAACGCAGTGGTCACACATGCTCACTAACGCTCCATTCACACAAAGGACTTTGGGACCCCTATATGTATTTATTTTGTTTATGGGACAAACTTGTTACAAGTGAAAAAAAGGGGTTTTTTTGTAAAGCCTATAGCCAGTGGCATAACTAGAGCCCAATGGGCCCTGGTGCAAGATTTGGACCGGGGCCCCCCCATCCTGGAGTGTGTATGAGTATATATATTGTGACAGAGTCACTGGTATTATATGCGAGGGGAGGTATGTGTCACTCAGGATGCTCTCCTGTGTGAACTGAGACCTACTGAATTTCTGCCAGCATGTTATATGCTGGGGGTTAACCCTTTTAAAAGATGTGGTTTTATGGGAACGACGTAGAGATGGGAGGGAAGTCATTCCCCATACCTCCACCTCAGGGTGTGGTTGCTCAAGCTTTTAATGTTCAGTCCTGTTTTTTTTTTCTCTGTGTTGTGTTTGGAGAGCAAGGTCTCCAGACTGGACAGCCATAGCTCAGGAAGGAGCTGGAGGCTGGACATAACCTGTGTGGGCGAACTGCACACACACATAAGGACTGTGCTATCGTTTAACTTTTGATTTGTTGTTTTGCCAGTAAGGCCGTGTCTATTTTTTGCTGGAGTTGCAGGGCTTTATGCCATACAATAAAACCTGCAGAGAAAACCCGGTTCCTGAGTCTACTTCCAGAAGCAGCCGAGTAAGTTGACCTACCACTATATATATATATATATAAATAAATATAAATATATATATATATATATATATATATATATATATATATATATATGTATGTATGTATAATATACAGATCTCCCATTGTGGTATATATGTCCCTTATCCTGCTTGGGCCCCATCCTGGTATATACAGTATATCCACATGCTGATATGTATGTCGTTTATCCTGGGCCCCATCCTGGTATGTATGTCCCTTGTCCTGTGCCCCATCTGATATACATATGTATATTTGTCCCTTATTCTGGGCCCCATCCTGGCATATATACCTCTCCATCCTGGGCCCCATCCTGGCATATATACCTCTCCATCCTGGGCCCCATCCTGGTATATATTCCTCCCCATACTGGTATACAGTACAGACCAAAAGTTTGGACACACCTTCTCATTTAAAGATTTTTCTGTATTTTCATGACTTTGCAAATTGTACATTCACACTGAAGGCATCAAAACTATGAATTACCACATGTGGAATTATATACTTAACAAAAAAGTGTGAAACAGCGGAAAACATGTCTTATATTCTAGGTTCTTCAAAGTAGCCACCTTTTGCTTTGATGACTGTTTTGCACACTCTTGGCATTCTCTTGATGAGCTTCAAGAGGTAGTCACCGGAAATGGTCTTCCAACAATCTTGAAGGAGTTCCCAGAGATGCTTAGCACTTGTTGGCCCTTTTGCCTTCACTCTGCGGTCCAGCTCACCCCAAACCATCTCGATTGGGTTCAGGTCTGGTGACTGTGGAGGCCAGGTCATCTGGAATAGCACCCCATCACTCTCCTTCTTGGTCAAATAGCCCTTACACAGCCTGGAGCTGTGTTTGGGGTCATTGTCCTGTTGAAAAATAAATGATGGTCCAATTAAAAGCAAACCGGATGGAATAGTATGCCGCTGCAAGATGCTGTGGTAGCCATGCTGGTTCAGTGTGCCTTCAATTTTGAATAAATCCCCAACAGTGTCACCAGCAAAGCACCCCCACACCATCACACCTCCTCCTCCTCCATGATTCACGGTGGGAACCAGGCATGTAGAGTCCATCCGTTCACCTCTTCTGCGTCGCACAAAGACACGGTGGTTGGAACCAAAGATCTCAAATTTGGACTCATCAGACCAAAGCACAGATATCCACTAGTCTAATGTCCATTCCTTGTGTTCTTTAGCCCAAACAAGTCTCTTCTGCTTGTTGCCTGTCCTTAGCAGTGATTTCCTTGAAGCTATTTTACCATGAAGGCCTGCTGCACAAAGTCTCCTCTTAACAGTTGTTGTAGAGATGTGTCTGCTGCTAGAACTCTGTGTGGCATTGACCTGGTCTCTAATCTGAGCTGCTGTTAACCTGCGATTTCTGAGGCTGGTGACTCGGATAAACTTATCCTCAGAAGCAGAGGTGACTCTTGGTCTTCCTTTCCTGGGGCAGTCCTCATGTGAGCCAGTTTCTTTGTAGCGCTTGATGGTTTTTGCAACTGCACTTGGGGACACTTTCAAAGTTTGCCCAATTTTTCGGACTGACTGACCTTCATTTCTTAAAGTAATGATGGCCACTTGTTTTTCTTTAGTTAGAATTTGTATTATGGCAAGAAAAAAGCAGCTAACAATCTATTTAGAAGGACTATCAGTTGTGCATCCACCTGACTTCTGCACAACACAACTGATGGTCCCAACTCCATTTATAAGGCAAGAAATCCCATTTATTAAAGCGGACAGGGCACACCTGTGAAGTGAAAACCATTTCCGGTGACTACCTCTTGAAGCTCATCAAGAGAATGCCAAGAGTGTGCAAAGCAGTCATCAAAGCAAAAGGTGGCTACTTTGAAGAACCTAGAATATAAGACATATTTTGAGTTGTTTCACACTTTTTTGTTAAGTATATAATTCCACATGTGTTAATTCATAGTTTTGATGCCTTCAGTGTGTACAATTTTCAAAGTCATGAAAGTACAGAAAAATCTTTAAATGAGAAGGTGTGTCCAAACTTTTGGTCTGTACTGTATGTAACATATTGCAGCACACATATTCACGTGCAATAAAACAAGTGTTTTGAAAAATAAATTTACTGAGCCAAGTGGTTCCTGTCTCATATAGAAACAGAACATTATGAGAAACTTATCTACAGTAATTATACCATAAAACTATATAGTGAAGATAGAGAGAGCTGGTCCCATGATCCTATTTCTCACAGATTATTCATTGGGCAAAGGAAGTAATGGTATCATTCATCCAATTGCGGATTTTTTTTTTCCTATAATGTTTCATGCAATGTCTATAGGGGCATTGCCATAAAAAATGGTAAAGAGACTTCAATTCCAGCTCACATTTGGGGTAAATATCTGTTAGGCATCCCTTTCATGAATAGAGTTGGAAATGGAAAAGTCAGGATATTCTAACTCCTAAGGCCACGACCCCACTATCAGTAATCGGTCAGTATTTTTTCTCAGGAGTGGGAGCCAAAACCAGGAGTGGGTGATACATGCAGAATTGGTGACTTGTTTCTATTATACCTTTTCTCTGATTGTTCCTCACCTGGGTTTGGCTCCCACTCCTGAGAAAAAAATACTGACCGAATACTGATAGTGGGGCCGTGGCCTTAGCGTCAGAACGGCATTAATAGACACGTCACAGCTGAACATACTAAAATAATATATTGCTAAGTGGGGCAAAGTCTTCTTTTTGCCTCCTTCTAGCTCTACTCGGGGTAGAGGGCAATTAAGTCTGAGAGCCAGTCATTGACACAGTCAGGATTTAGTGGCTCAGTATAATGCCTCCTTCACACGTCGTGGTGATTCCTGTACAGGAAAAAACAGTACTGTTGAGATTGGTGGTCCGTGTGCCGTCCGTGTGTACGTATCTGACATCCGTGTGTCCGTGTACTGTTCGTGTCCGTGTGCTGTCAATGTGCTGTAAGTGTGACATGTATGGAATGATATGCAGTATAGACATTAAAGAGTGTTAGATATTAAAGATGTTCAAAGATATAGATATCGATGAGAAACATGATAGATAGATATACAAATATGTCAGTGTTCTATATAATCAGTGCTTTGTGGGGTTTTTTCTGTTTTCTAAATAAATAATTAAACAGAACAAAAATGACGTGGGCTCCCTGATAATTTTCAAACCAGCAGAGGGAAAACTGACCACTGGGACTGATGTTAACAATTTGGGAAAGGGGCCAATAGCCCTAAATGTTCCCAGGCTATTAATAACAGCTCATGGCTGTATGGTAGCCTTTACTGGTTAGTTTACAAGGTGACCCCAGAAAAAAAAAATTAAGTAGGGTCCCCCTGTAAGTACTAAAAAGCAAAGGCTAAACAGACAGCTGTGGGCTGATATTAATAGCCTGGGAAGGGGCCAGAGATATTTTCCCAGACTAAGAACATCAGCCCTCAGTGGCCCCAGAAATGACGCATCCCTAGAATGCGCCAAATCTGGCGCTTAGCCTCGCTCTTCCCATTTGCCCTGGTGCGGTGGTAAGTGGAGTATTAGGGTTGGGGTTGATGTCAGCTGTTTTATGGCTTCTTACATCAAGACCAGGGGTTAGTAATGGATAGGTGTCTATAAGACGCCCCCATTACTAACCCCATAGTCAAAAGTAATAAAGAAACAGAGTAAAGTCCTTTATTTGAAATAAACACTCCCCACCCTCTTTTAGCTATTTCTTACTGTAAAATTAAAAATAATAAAAACACCATATTCCTCAACCATCCGCCGATAATCCATTTGTCCCACAAAGAGCCCGACTCAACTACATCTGGATGCTGCGACCGTTCAGCCTGGCATCCAGGAGATGCTGAGCTTGGGACGTAGTAAATGTAATTTTTTCCTGTTAGCACCCCCAGGTCTCAAACCCGTAACTTTAACATTACAGACAGGAGCTTAAGCTACTGAGCCACAAGTTCTGATGATGTAATAGGGAGAATTTTGTGTACTTGATCTGTATAGCAAGCTCTGATTCCACAGGCAGATTATACTGGTAGAAATACACTACTATGTACAATGTATGTGTTTGTATTCTAGAGGGAGAATAAGAGATTTTTTTCATCCTATAAAAATTGCTGAAAAATAATAATGAAAAACACTTGATAATGAAAAAAATAATGTAATTTTTAATGTGTTTTTTAAAAAATAATAAACATCACAAATCAGCAAATAACACAAACATATTTTGTGTCCCTGTAATCATAACAAGCCGCACATCACAGCGATCAGATTATTCACGGGGATAGGTAAAAGACGTAAAAATATGTTGTGATTGATATTTTTTCTCTATTAAACCCATAAAAAATGTAATAAAACTGTAAAACTGAGGCCGTGTTCACACGTAGCATAAATGTTGCGTTCTCTCTGCTGCTTTTTTTCTGCAGGTGTCCTCATCACACAAAACTATAACAATCTTCTCTGTTTATTGCGTGTTTGCTGTGTTTCTTTTATGCGTTTTCCCATTATTTGATGCGCTTTTGGTGCAGATATGAAGCACAATTTTTAACGCTTTTCTAATATTACAGAAAAGCTTTGATTCTGCTCTTAAAAATGCAACAGCGGGATTTTTTTTCATTTTTTTTTTTCAGAAGAATCCTATAGAGGAAAAATGCACCAAAAAACTGCAGAGTTCAGCAGTGTCTTCAGACCACATAGGGCAGAGATTTCATGGAATAACATCCACTTTGCTTCAAAATTTCGACCTTGTTCACATGTAGCGTGAATGCTGCATACTTTCTTCTGCTTTATTTTTGCACAAATTTTTTTCTATGTTTAACTGTCCAAGCAAAGTTTACTGATCAGCGGTCATATTGTTAGAAGGGTTAATCATAGTTTACTGTAATAGATTTGTGATGTAATATATGATCTGGCCAGTAGAGGGCAGCAGCATGAGGCCTGAGTTAGAGAATAGGGTTTTTGGCAGTTGGTGAGTAGTTGGAGTGAGGCCAGGAAGAGACCGGAGGCTAGTGGAGGTGCGGATCCTTGGGTAAAGTCTGGATAAAGCAGTGCGACTCTGGATCTGTTTTTCGTGACTCTGGGACGCATTGTTCGGCTTGACATGAGTCGACTCGGTGAGGACAACCAAGTACACAGCATCTTGAGCTACGGCACGTGAGGCCTCATCTCTAACCCCTTTCTGACGTGAGGTGTAATAATATATATCTGTGCCCCGGGTCTATTGGACCAGATACGTATTATTACACCATGGCGATCGTGCCTGTACATTAACCCCCGAAATGCTGCGATCGAAGTCGATTGCAGCATTTCCGGTGCAGGCAACGGTAAGAGCGCGCCTCTTACCTCTGTCCGGTGTCCCGGGCTGTGTATGCCGGGTCCGGATAATTGCTATGGTTGCCCGATGTCGTCATGACGACATCCGGATCACCATGCATCAGCAAGATAGGTAGATCATGCTCAGTGCACAATCTACCTAACTTGTGTGTGCAGGGGCTGCAGCCTGCACAGCATAGGGGATGATGTTTCATTCTTATGCTGTGCAAGCGATCAGCCTGCAAAAAATGAAAGTCCAATAGTGGGACAAAGTGTAAAAATTTAAAAAAAGTGTCAGAAAGTGAAAAAAAAAAAAATTAAATATTTTTAAAAAATGAAAAAATAATCCAAAAAGATAAAAATATACTGTACCCATAAATAAGTATTATAATGAAAAAAAAACAATAAAAGTACACATATTTGGTATCGCCGCGTCCGTAACGACCTGACCTATAAAACTGTCCCACTAGTTAACCCCTTCAGTAAAAAAAATGAAGCAAAAAACGATGCTTTATCATCATACCACCAAACAAAAAATGGAATAAAACGCGATCAAAAAGACGAATGTAAATAAAAATGGTACTGCTGAAAACACTATCTTTTCCCGCAAAAAAACAACCCACCTTACAGCTCCATCAGCCAAAAAAAAAAAAAGTTTTAGCTCTCAGAATAAAGTGATGCAAAAAAATATTTTTTTCTATAAAATAGTTTTTATTGTGTAAAGGCAACAAACATAAAAAACTATATAAATGTAGTACCGCTGTAAACGTACTGACTCAAAGATTAACGCTACTTTATCAATTTTAGCACACGTGTAACGTCATAAAAAAAAACAAAAAAAAAACTATTTCTGAATTGTTGGTTTTTGCTTATTCTGCCTCCCAATAATCAGAATAGAAAGCGATCAAAAAGTCACATGCCCGAAAATGGTACCAAGAAAAACGTCAACTTGTCCCTCAAAAAACAAACCCTTACATTACTCTGTCGGCAGAAATATGGAAAAATTATAGCTCTCAAAATATGGCGATGCAAAAACTAGTCTTTGGAAAAAAAAAGTTTTTTTTAGTGTGTGACAGCAGTCAATCATAAAAACCCAATATAAATCTAGTATCGCTGTAATCGCACCAACCCGAAGAATAAAGTCGTATAATCACTTATATCACATGAGGAACAGCGTAAAAAATAAACTCTAGGGTTAGGTTGTGCTAGGGTTAGGGTTGTGCTAAGGTTAGGGTTGTGCTAAGTTTAGGAATGTGCTAGGGTTAGGGTTGTGTTAGAGTTGGGGTTGTGCTAGGGTTAGGGTTGTGCTAAGTTTAGGAATGTGCTAGGGTTAGGGTTGTGCTTGGGTTAGGGTTGTGCTTGGGTTGTGCTAAGGTTAAGGTTAGGGTTGTGCTAGTGTTAGGGTTGTGCTAAGATTGGGGTTGTATTAGGGTTGGGGTTAGGGTTGTGTTGTGTCAAAAAAAAAAGACGACAACATGGCGACTAGTGTCGCCATGTTTGAATCGGGTGTTTGGGTATGCACCGAGTATCGCGGGTGCTCGAGTGACATGCTCGAGTCTCAGCCCCATATGTTTTGTTGCTGTTATACAGCAAAAAAAAACACACGGAGATTGCCTGCCATGCACGGGCAATCCCTGAATGTTTTTTTTGGGTGTCTAACAACATAATGACAACTTATTCAATATGATGGCCAAATGTTATCAAATTCTGTATCGTACCTCTGGGTTCAAAATGTTCACTATACCCCTTGAAAAAAAATCCTTGAGAGGTTTAGTTCCCAAAATGGTGTCACTTGTGGGGGGTTTCCACTGTTTAGGCGTATCAGGGGATCTCCAAACGCGACATGGCATCCGCTCTCAATTCTAGGCAATTTTGCGTTCAAAAAGTCACACAGTGCTCCTTCCTTTCTGAACCCTGCCTTGCGCCCAAACAGTGGTTTTCTCCCACATATGGGGTATCGGCGTACTCAGTAGAAATTGCACAACAAATTGCATGGTGCAATTTCTCCTGTTACCCTTATGAAAATGCAAAATTGAGGGCTTAAAAACATTTTTGTGGGAAAAATGTGAAAATGTTATTTTGACGGCTGAATGTTATAAACTTCTGTGAAGCACTTGGGGGTTCAAGGTACTCACTACACATCTAGATAAGTTCCCTGAGGGGTCAAGTTTCCAAAATGGTGTCACTTGTGGGGGGTTTCCACTGTTTAGGCACATTGGGGGCTCCCCAAACACGTCATGGCGTCCGCTAATTATTCAAGCAAATTTTACATTCAAAAAGTCAAATGGCACTCCTCTTCTGAACCCTGCCGTGCGTTCAAACAGTGGTTTTCTCCCACATATCGGGTATCAGCTTACTCAGGAGAAATTGCACAACAAATTTTGTGGTCCATTTTTTCCTGTTACCGTTGCGAAAATAAAAAAAATTGGGTCTGAAGTAACATTTTTGTAAAAAAAAAGAATTGTTCATTTTTTTTCTTTCACATTCCAAAAATTCCTGTGAAGCACCTGAAGGGTTAATAAACTTCTTGAATGTGGTTTTGAGCACCTTGAGGGGTGTAGTTTTTAGAATGGAATCACTTTTGGGTATTTTCTGTCTGTATCATAAAGGCCCCTCAAAGTCACTTCAAATGTGATGTGGTCCCTAAAAAAATGGTTTTGTAAATTTTGTTGCAAAAATGCGAAATCGCTGGTCAACTTTTAACCTTTATAACTTCCTAACCCAAAAAAATTTTGGTTACAAAATTGTGCTGATGTAAAGTAGACATGAGGGAAATGTTATTTATTAACTATTTTTTTGTGACAGATCTCTGATTAAATTGCATAAAAATTTTAATTTTGAAAATTGCGAAATTTTCCAAATTTTCAAAAATAAATGCATGTCATATTGAAGAAATTTTACCACTATCATAAAGTACAATATGTCACGAAAAAACAATCTCTGAATCAGGGGGATCCGTTGAAGCGTTCCAGAGTTTTTAACTCATAAAGTGACAGTGGTCAAAATTGTAAAAATTGGCCTGGTCATTAATGTGCAAACCACCTTTGGGGGTAAAGGGGCTAAGGACTTAGAGAAGCTCTGTGTTGGAGAGGTCGGCATTCCCTAAGAGATTCGAGGCGGCGTTTATGATTATTCGGGACTCAGACCAGCAAGGATCCTTCTAGTTCAGTCTCAGGATGTACCGGTACCATCTTACTTCTGAATATATATGCAAATATATAAATAGCCTTATAGAAGTCTAATTAGTTAGGAGAAAAGACCTCTTTTGTAAGAGACATTTTGAAAACTGCTCCGAATAGGCAATTACTAAAGTGCTGACACAACACAGTCGTTTATTGATTTATGCATGGAAAGGCTTACCCTTAGTCGGTGTTGTTGAGAGTAACACCTGTCACTGTATTTGTTATTTATACACTATTTATCTACCATCTTTTCTTTATTTTATAAATTGGTTATAAAATATTTATACTATCTAATCTTTGTGTGTTTCTGCTGATTGCTGCTGTACCTCTCGTCCTGTGGCCATTCCTCGTCCACGTTTCATTGTGCCGCCGGTTGTTCCATGTAAACGGAAACTTACATTAGGTCATATGTGTGCCCTTAGCACAACCTCCTCGTCTGCATGTACGGGTACAATCAGAGATAAATGTGTGTTCCAATTAAGGCAGCTGCTTCTTTATTTAAAGCCTTTAAATAGTAGTTTTTGCTGACTTAGTTAATTGCTATAGAGAGTTTACCAAGGATCAATGCTTTAAAGAATGCCATAATACAAAAAAAGTCTGTAGCGATACTATTTTCCGCCAAAAAAAGGGCTATCTCAATAAAGAGAAAGGCCATCTGAAAAAAAATGAAATCAGTCTGCATAAGTTTCCATGCTTTTCCTGCACAATCGGTCTATTGACGTAATAAATATCTAGTATTAATAAGCCACCCCTGTAAATATCTGGTTTTTGCTATGTAAAAAAAAATCATACCTAGAAGAATGATTACAGAACTTTTTCTACCTTTAATGTCTCCGATAATCTGTATAAATCCATTGAGAAAGATACTAAAATCAGTTTAAGGGGGGAAAATAAAGCTAAAATAATGTGGTTGCATAAGTGTGAACACCCTGTTATAATTGGGGATGCGGATGTTTTCAGAATTAGTCAATCACATGTAAACTCATGGTAAATAGTATGGTAAAGAAGTATGGCACTCGGATAGGATTCCAATCCTTGAATATATAGAATAAAAAATCCAGCACTCAAAATCGCAAGTGAAGAAATTATTTTTATGGCGTGGTCCAATTAAAAGTGTAACAATCAGTGACGTTTTGGTCAAGCAGACCTTTCTCAAACATACATGTGTGTTTTGATTTATGAACAGTTCCAAATATCAGTCAGTTTTGCATCAAAACCTTCAGGCTTCTGCTTTTTGGAGAAATTGAAGAAAAATTTCACTTTTTAGCATGAGAATGACCCTAAATACACTTCGAAATCAACATTTTTTGCCAGAGGGAGATCTAAGTTTTGGAATGGCCTAGCCAGAGCCTAGACCTGAATCCAATTGAAAATCTTTGGATAACATGAAGAGGGCGCTGCACACAGGAGATGCACTCGCAATCTGACAGATTTGGAGCTACTGCAAGAAAGAGTGGGCAAAGATTGTCAATTCTAGATGTGCCATGCTAATATACTCCTATCCAAAAAGACTGAATGCTGTCATAAATTCAAAGGGCACTTCAACAAAGTAGCAAAGTATTACTTTAAGGGTGTGCATATTTATGCAACCACATTATTTTAGTTTTGTTTTTTTGGGTTTTTTTTTCCAACGAAAAGATTTCAATTTGTTTTCTCAATCAATTTGCACAGATTATGGGCAACATTAAAAGTGGAAAAAGTTCTGTAATGATTCTTCTTGATATAAGTTGTTTTACATGACAAAAGCCTGACATTTTAACAGGAGTATGCAAACTTTTTATTTCCGCTGTGTGTTCTGTGTGAGACCCTGGATAACATGATCAGGACCGTTTTTTCCGGTCTCCGATCACAAAAAAAAAAAAAAATGATGTGTGCCCGCGGTTGCAATGGTTTCTCTCTCCTCTGACATGATATACATGTCAGAGGAGAGAGAAATGAAGCCCACCAAGCCCACCCGGTACCTCCGCCTTCCCCCCGGATCTCCTGATCCATCTCCCGTCCCTCTGTGATGTTCTGGTAAAAAAAAAAAACGGCAGGCACATGCACAGTGTGCCCGCCGAGATCTGCCAGCAGATATCCAGCAACAATAGGGAATGTTACCTATTGGTTCATTTTGATTACTGTGATAAACCCTATCACAGTGATCAAAAGAAAAAAAAATTAAATCCCCCTTTGTCAGATAAAAATTATAAAATAAAAAATATTTTTTTTTTTCTTTCTTTGCAGTTAGGCTTAGGGTTTAGGTTTATGGTTAGGATTAGGGTTAGGATTAGGGTTAGGATTAGGGTTAGGGTTATGTTAGGATTAGGGGTAGGGTTAGGATTAGGAGTAGGGTTAGGGGTAGGGTTAGGGCTGGAGTTAGGGTTGGGATTTTTTCAAAAGTAAAGGAAAAAAAAATTATGGTCATATGATGACTAGGGTTGAGCGCAAGTGCTTGCTACTGGAGTTTGCCTAGGGTGCTCGGGTGTGCGACTGCTTGCGCTCGAAATGTTGCCTTTTAGGCAACCTGATGGCAGCGGCCGTCCCACGGTTCCAGGTCCCCAGTTGCCACTATTTCACCCGGTGTGCTGTCTCCGCATTACATAAGCATGTGTCCCACTTCATTAGCCATGCCCTCAACAATGCAGTTACTGGGAAAGTCCACCTAACCACGGACACATGGACAAGTGCTTGTGGGCAGGGACGGTACATCTCGCTGACGGCACACTGGGTTAACATAGTGCAAACCAGTGCAAACGTTATTTAGTATATACACTAGAGATTAGTCTCTTTTCAATCCAGAGAGCATTACAAGATGAATAATAATAATGATAGAAAATAAAAAAAATTTCAGCTAAAAAATTCTTCAGTTAGATATGATGTTTATATAAGGAATTTTCCATGTAGTAATTGCATTTTGCGATGTTGCAGTTGGGATATTACATTATATATGACATGATTTAAATATTGGTAGTATTTTAACGATTGGAGTCAATATGTTGGGGCTACTAATTATATAGAGTGAGCATTATAAAATTAATAAAAATAAAAATAATATAAAAAAATATGGAAAAATGGAAAGACAGTTTTTTATATTAACTATAATTAGTGATGTAATAAAATATTTATGAAATTATACCATTTATAGTAATTTGTGGATTGTTCACTCATACATTTTGATTGGGTGGATTGGATTATTTAAAATGGGATATCTTGATTTTTGTTTTTGTATTAGTATGGAGATATTATTTGCTTTTTATGATATTTTATTATTCTGTACATGTTGTATTTTGTGTTATATCCTGTTTTGGTTTTTGTATATATATTTTTTTGTATTTTTTTGTTAAAATTTTTTCATGATGTCATTTCCTTTGAATTTCTTTATATATGTGTGAAAGTTTTTTTGTTATCCACAATTGAAAAAAGCCTGTGAGGGGCTGAAACGTCTTGTTGTAGTTTTACTACATGTGGAATAAATGAACTGATCGAATACATGTGAGAGTCGGGATTTCTTCACTTTACCTCCCATCGTACAGGCCCTGAGGCTCGGGGTACTTTCACAAGGAGTGCAACGTTTCAGAAGATGCTGAGGGAGTACCTTGCCGACCGTACCAACGTCCTCTGTGATTCATCTGTGCCTTATAATTATTGGGTATCCAAGGTGGATACGTGGAATGAACTGGCTCTCTATGCCTTTGAGGTCCTGGCCTGCCCTGCAGCTAGCGTTTTATCAGAGCAGGTTTTTAGTGCCGATGGTGGAATTATAACTGATAAGCACATCCGCCTGTCAGCTGAAAATACTGACAGGCTGACTCTTATAAAAATGAACAAGGGCTGAATTGGGCCAGACTTTTCAACACCACCGAATGATAGCAGCGTAACAAACTCAAATCCAGTGTCTTTTTTTGAGAGGTGTATTCCCATGCACCTTTTCACACCCACACATGGGTATATGCTTTGTGATTTTGGCTATTTGCTCTTGTCCTCCTCCTTCTCCTCATCCTCCACCACCATATCACCAGGGTGACCGTGGTCCGTGATGCAACACCCACATAATTTTTTTAAAGGGTGTTTATGATGCCCGTAAAAAATGTTTTATACAGTATGTTCGTGTATACCCCCCAGGGGTAAATGTTTGTTAGCCCATACACTTAGTGCATGAGCATTACAAGTATAGGAGACCCCCTCCTTTCTAATGGGAACTTTTTTTTGCTCCACGTCTTTTCCAAGGAGCATTGGAGTGCCTCCCAATTTTTGGCAGCCCTTGCATTCACTGCATAGGCAAACAATATGGGAGACCCAATTCCGAATAATGGCAACATTGTTTTCAAGAGGCCCTCCTCTAAGTCTCTTCAAAGGGGTATTGGAGTGCGTCCAAATTTTCAAAGGGGTATTGGGGTGCATCCAAATTTTGGGCAGCCCTGCCACTCACTGCATACGCAATAACATTATAGGAGACACACTCTTTAGTAATGAGGACAACAAAGCATAGCCGGCTGATGGCTCTCTAAGAATAGTGAGGGCCGACTGCTGGCCCTGTAAAGAAGAATCGTAAAGGCCGCCTGATGGCCCTTTAAAAATAGGCTTTGTGACTTTCAGAGTCCCTCCTTCATAAATGAAACAGGATGTGTCTGATGATGTCACACAGCACATGGCCAGATAAGGTTGTAAAATGTTAAAATGACATTTCCCGGTGAATGCATTTGTCACGGTTGAAAGCAATGCAAAAGTGCAAAAACGCATCAAAAACGCCATGTTTGAACATAGCCCAAGGTGTGGAGGAGTATTTTTGGTTTTGGCCATTTATTTTGCCTTATATACACGTCATTACCCTGGAAAGGATGTTCCTTAAACATATTTCCCAGGAAAATCCATTTTGGTTTCGTTTTTGTATGTTTTATTGTGAGTTCATAAAAGTGGCTTAATACCTCTGACAACATTGTTCACAGCAGCCTGGGAGTCAGAAATGCTTCCAAGGGTCTTCCCCATGCTGTCATTTGAGCACTGTTCCCATCGATTTGGGCAATTTTTAGGCCCTCTGCAGACCGCCGAGGGGAGCCGCCTGAAAAATGCTTGACTTTCCCATAGACTTACATTGGGCTCGTTGCTCAGGTCAAGCACCCGAGTATTCCAATGTGCTTGACCTGAGCAACAAGCACCCGAGCATTTTAGTGCTTGCCCATCACTAGTAGTGAGCACTTGCGATCAACACTAATAACAAGATATTCAATATGATGACCTAATGTTATCAAATTCTGTGTCGTACCTCTGGGTTCAAAATGCTTACTATACCCCTTGATAAAATCCTTGAGGGGTGTAGTTTCCAAAATGGGGTCACTTATGGGGAGTTTCCACTGTTTAGGCACATCAGGGGCTCTCCAACCAATTTTGCGTTCAAAAAGTCAAATGGTGCTCCTTCCCTCCCGAGCCCTACCGTGCGCCCAAACAGTGATTTTCCCCCACATATGGGGTATCGGCATACTCAGGAGAAATTGCAAATTTTGGGATCCATTTTTTTCTTGCTACTCTACCAAAAATAAAAAAATTTGGGGACTGAAAATCTGTATGAATAAAAATTAAATGTTCATATTTTCCTTCCACATTGCTTCAGTTCCTATGAAGCATATAAAGGGTTAATAAACTTCTTGAATGCGATTTTGAGCACCTTGAGGGGTGCAGTTTTTAGAATGGTGTCACTTTGGAGATTATCTGTCATAAAGACCCCTCAAAGTGACTTCAAGTGTGATGTGGTCCCTAATAAAAGTGGTTTAGTACATTTTTTTGGAAAAATGAGAAGTCGCTGACCTATTTTTAATCCTTATAACTTCCTAAGAAAAAAAAATTTTGTTGCAAAAATTGTGCTGATGTAAAGTAAATATGTAGACACTATTTTATGTAACATATCTCTCTGATTTAAAGGCATAAAAATTCAAAGTTTGAAAATTGCAAAATTTTCTACATTTTTGCCAAATTTCCATTTTGTTTCAAAAAAATAAACACACGTCATATCAAAGAAATTTTAACACTATCGTAAAGTACAATATGTCATGAAAAAACGGTCTCAGAATCACTGGGATCCGTTGAAGCGCTCCAGAGTTATTACCTCATAAAGTGACAGTGGTCAGAATTGTAAAATTTGGCCTGGTCATTAATGTGCAAACAGCCTTCGGTGGTAAAGGGGTTAAGGACATAATTGGCCCTGTCACTAAGGGGTTAAATTTTAAACTTGGCAGCATATGTCTGCTGCCTCCTTCCTAGTTTGGATATTTGGGGTTTTTTTTCATTCTTCGGTAAAAATAACAAAATATATTTATGAAATTTTTCCCCAAAATATGCGCGAGAATAAAAAAACTGTTGTACAAAACAATTTCAGGTAATATTGACTGGCTTAAAAAAGTTAAAAGGCATAACTTTCTGATTGCTGGAAGCACCACTGCTAGGACCACGACCGACCCTAAGGACACGTACTTTGGAGAGAAACTTTTGAATGGAGAGGTGGTCAAGCACATTGCTTGACTATCTCCAGTGGTTCCACTGAGAATTGATGTAGTGGAGGTGCCCAAGCTTTACCACCGCCCCATTCAGATGGTGCTCTTCAGAGTACCTGTTCTTAGGGCTGGTGGGGTTCCCAGTGACGCACAGGGTCGGTTTGCTGTGGGCCGGAACTGAGTTCTCTTCGCCCTGAAATCCCTCTTCTAAACAGGAATGAGAGTGGAATGTACTTTTGGTGGAGTTTGCGCTTTACTCATCGTTACTTCGTACGTGGGACCAGATCCGGTTACAAACAAGACAGCAAATCTTGGGTCTGGATTAACAGGTTCGGCTTTACTGTGCAATTCATTTACACATGTTTGCAGCATACAGATTAAGACAGAGTCTCTTTTAAGTGATGTTCCCTTCGTCCTGTGTTCTAACAGTCCTTGTCTCCATCCTGTCCTAAAACCCACCATCTTTCTCTCCCCCTGTGCCCCGGCTGACATCTTCATCAAAAGGGAGATAGAGGTCAGCTTCTAAGAACCTCTTAAGGATCTTCGGCCCAAGACTGTCCAGGCGTCCAGATGGAGCATTAGAGGCATCTTCATTCTGATTAGGAAAACTTGTACTTGTGGAACACTATCAGCTCTGCTGCATTCACTTTCTTATAACCTGCTATGCCTGAAATGTCTAACATTCTTCTATCCACTCTTTTCTACTGAACTTGAACCTGTCTTCTCCTCAGTCCTAGACTAACTCCCTAACCTGGAATATTGTTTTCTGTAAAACTCCTCTAACCCCTCCCAAACTATGGGCTGATCCCAGCTATTAACTGTCTATAACCTAGTGTAATGCAAAACTGTATCCATATCTACTGTATGGTTCCCCTAGTGGACAGACCTCCTGCATTCCCAGGGACGGCCTTAAAGCAAAGCCTAGAAGAGAACCGAACATACAACCCCGGCCATAGGGATAAAACATAACATTCTTTTATCACACAAATCAGTAAACATAACGTATCATATCGCACTTAACCCCTCTGTTGCCACGGCATCTTCGTCTAACCACCACCCTCCTTCACCATCAATCGTGAAGTTCTCACCTATCCTATGGAAATAGGGTACCTTTTTTCTTGGTACATACCCTTTAAGGGATAATGGGACCCCATGCGACTCTAGTCGCAGCTAGTCACGATGGATTTGGCTCCTGAGACGCTGATAAGCACCTGATTTTGCCAATACAATATACAGCCGGCAATACTTTTCCACCACAGAGACTGTAATATTTTTATAGTGGCTACAAACCGATGTCAGAGGTGATAAGTTAGAATTATGGACTAATAACCAATGTGAGTTCTTTCCGATAAAATGAAGAAAACCCTTTAATAAAGCACCTTAGTTGGTTTTATTTACAACCTGGATTTGATGAACCGGTGAAGACACCAGCATTGAACAAAACACGTCTAAGTGTTTCCATCAGAAAATGACAAGCATATTAGTCTCACAGCAGGGTCTCTTATATCTCGCATTTCTGAATTTTAAGCAGTCTGTAAGACATATAAAGCAATTTCCAGACTTTAATGTCTGAGCTGTGCACAGTTAGAGTGCGACACTTCTGGGATGGTGGCACGGGAGGACAATCATCCTCATGAGCTCAGAAATTCATTCATTTACCTCAGCTGAGATTTCTCTTTTATGCAGGGAAGACGTCTACATGAATAACAGAGCAGTGTAATAGGCATCCATCATATGTATACGTATATATCTGTCTCACAATGGCAGGATATACGTGAGGAAGATAAGGATGACAGAGAGGGGCAGATACGGACAGATCTGAAGAAGGAGGGCATTTTAAAACTCGGGGACATGTTATGATTCTGAAACATGATTGTCAGTAATTTTTTTTTAACTCTGTTACCTTGAAGAACCCTTTCCCAGCCATAAAATGAGAGTCATTCAGACATCCATCTTTCAAGTACATGCTCTATCTGTGGTTTTGACATAGAACACACACGCTTTATAGTTGATGAAACTGTTCACATTTCTGTGTTTTTTTATGGACTGTGTGTCCATGCAAAAATCATGGAGGTGTACGTTTTTAACCTTCATCGTGGATAAAAGATACCCATATAAGTCTATAGGCTCAGGAAAATCATGGACAGCACATGGATGGTAGCACTGTACCCTCACTGCACTGTCCATGATTAACATCGTACCTTAGTATTTGTAAGTCAACACCAGGAGTGGGTGATAGATACAGAAGTGGTGACGTGTTTCTATTATACTTTTTTTCTGATTGTTCCTCTCCTGGTTTTGGCTTACAAATACTGATGTGGCATTAAAAAAATCCAATAAAAATTATTGAAAAACAAATATTGATGTAAAATACTGAATGTGTGTCACGGGTGTGTCATGTTTGACAGACAGTCGTTCTGGATCCAACTGTAGAAGGTCATTGCGCTTGGCTCTGCAGGCATCTTCTTGATATTTTCATCTCTGTAGTGTAGTGATATCCTTTTCCCTCTAGGACCTAGCAGTGACCTCCTCCTTCTGCTGCTAAATGACACACCCTTGCTGGATATTTAACTACCTTCAGTCTCTCCAGAGAGTCGTCGGTGATAGCTCTATTTTCCTCTGTCCAGGCTTGAAGTACTAGTAGTTGGTTAGTGTCTTCTTGGAGTTCCCTTGGAGGATAGTTGGCGTGTTCTCTCTGTTGTCTTCTAAAGCTAAGTGGTTCCTTTGTCTGTCTACCTGTTTGTCTTTAGTTGCAGTTGGGATTGACTAGTGCTCACCCCACCCCCTCCATATCTAAGGGCCTATCGCTAGGGGCAATCAGGGATTAGGTTTCCTGCTCGGCGATAGGTGCGGAACCTATTTAGGGACGTTAGGGGAGCCAGGGTATTTTCAGATCAGCCTAGGGGTCTCCACTCCCCCTGTCCCTAGTGTTTGGGCTTGCTCCCCCCCTTCCCGTTGTTGTGCACTTAGTCTTTCCCTCACCTTGCATGACAATGTGTGAATGTGGCCTTAGTTTAAGGATGACTGTGATAGCAGCCATTGGGGTATGTACACACAACGCAATTTAGATGCTACTGCAGCCGCCGAGTTTTCCCAAGCGAAGCAGCTTCAAGAAAGCAGTCGTTTTCTTAAAGTTTCTTTGCCGTCGTTCTTGTGGCGAAAAAAGTCTATGTCTGAAGTAAAGTTAAACATTGAGAGAAAAAGTAAAAAACAACGAAATTTATATTATGATACTTACCTCTATTGAGTTTCTCAGCAGTGTTTCCATGCTGATCTTGATGAATCCCGGCCCCATGTGGTGACATGCCGCACAATCTGACCAATGAAATTCTCCTAATGTATACCTATGACTTATAGTAAAGTGGAATCCGACACCCATAGGATTCCAAGTTAAAGGAGGTTGTCAATTATGACTGCCCCTTCTTAAAAACTATATTCCCAGTGTAAAATAAAAATACTATATACTCACCTCCTGTACTGCGGCCGTTCCAGCAATGTCAGCGCCGGGTCTCCCGAGATTTGCATGACACTGTTATGACATGTGAGTCCTGCAGCCAATCAGCGGCCGCTATTGAGCTTCTGCGCTGTCACTTCTTTTGGACGAATCTCATCCGAAGGAAAAAGAGAGCGCAGCAGCCCATCAGCGACAAATGATCGGCTGCAGGTCTCACGTGGCATAACAGTGTCACGCAAATCTCGGGAGACCCGGCTGCTGTAAAGGCCATAGTACGGGAGGTGAGTATAGGGTATTTTAATTTACATTGGAGAATATAGTATTTAAGAAGGGGTAATCCTAGTAGTGGACAACA
Organism: Phyllobates terribilis; assembly: GCF_046119375.1. NCBI lineage: Eukaryota > Metazoa > Chordata > Amphibia > Anura > Dendrobatidae > Phyllobates > Phyllobates terribilis. Next base: position 107,289,033 of record NW_027362762.1, read on the forward strand.
CCTTTAAAATAAGATGTTCTGTGTGATATATATTTTAATGGAGTCCTCTGTATGCAATAGTACAGCAGATTGCGTTTGTTCTATAAGACACCCTTTTAGCCTCTTTCAAGTGAACTGCGACCTATGAATATGTTTAAAGAAGCCCTGCCATTAATTTTTTTGCACTAAATTTGTGTATATGTGTGTACTGTAGTGTCAGTGTGTTAATCTACTCACCTACTGCCATCTTCTATGGGATTCATTGCTGTTCTGGTTCTCTTCTCAGTAACATCACCGCTCTTCAGACTCTCCGGGTCACTCTATGCCTGAGCACAAGTCTCTGTTACAATGTACGTCTATGGGGCCTCGTTCTGATGCTCCATAGATTTATACTATAAAAGTCACTTCAGGGTCACAGAGAGCAGTGACCGTGCCAGCACTGAGAAGAGGACCGGACCAGTGCTGAGTACCGAAGAAGATGGCGGTAGATGAGTATAATATCACACTGACACCAAAGTACATTCACATATACACAGATTTAGTGGGAAAAAACACTCATGGCAGGGCTTCTTTAAAGGGAACCTGTCATGTTTACCTGCAGATATGGGGTTATTCTGCAGGTTAATAGCGTTCTAATGCAGAGCCGGCTGTCAGTCAGTGCGGGGACGTGGTCACAGCCAGCACTCACTATGCACTGAGCGGTGACTGAAGTCACACCGGCGTATGACAGAAAGCTGGAGGCTGCTGGGGAAATAAAGTTGATTTCCTCCTGGTAGCCGGGCTTTCAGTGCGTCGACTGCACGACTCAATAATGCTATTACCCTGCAGATTAACCGTATATCTGCAGGTTAATAGCATTTGGGGACATGTCAGGATCCCTTTTAAGCTTTGGGACCTTTCCAGTAAAAAGAGCCACATGTAGCTCAAGGTAGGTTTACTACAGCCACGACCTCAGAAATCATTTATAAATTGTATATATAACACATCAGATTAAAAACCAATTATAGAGATGACCTAAATTTGACAAAAACATCTTAAACGGAACCTGACAGCTGATACATGAGACTAGTCAGACAGTTGGACATTGGGAGAGACCTGTCAGTCATTGGCAGCGGGCGGGGAGAATCCGCCTGTCCCACTAGTCTCCTGTGCGGCACGGTCCCCGGTGACTATTAAACTATGTTTTTGTCTGTAAAAGCTGCGGCTTTTCTGAACTCAACATATATGGCTGCGATTATATAGACCAGGGGTCTCAAACTCGGCTGGATATATGGGCCGCACACGGAAAAAAAATTAATTTGGGGGGCCGCATTCTTTGCAGGACAAAGTGACAATTTTAGTGATACCATTTTTTTTTTCTATACACTGTAAGATAGCGCTATTCATCACGCTGGGGGTACTCGCTTCACTGGATCAATTAAAGCACACATGCATTGTTTTCCGGTAATATGAAGACCAGCAGTTTATTACACATCATAAACCGCTCATAACATAGTCCATCTCAGTGGCTGGTAGGAATGTTACACATGTATCCTAGAGCCTTTTCAGTGGCAGCTATGCCCGCTTGGCTTCAAATACAGACTTCAGAAAGGTACAGCAACAATATTCACTTAAAGCGCCGATTTACCTTTGCCGGGTCTCAGCTGCTTCTGTGAGCTCGGTTCTGCCACAGCTGTGGCATTAAGGCTTCCCAGATGTGGCCTCCAGGCCACGCGCCTTCCAAGGCTACTGGTATCTCAAACACAGGGATCCAGCCTCTGCCTTCCAGGCTTCACCAGGGTTCTCTCTCTGTTTCAAAACCACCAGGATTTTTATATCCTTCTGTGCACACAGGACCTGTGATGATGTCACAGTCAAGTGATCAGTCACCTGAGGGGGAGGTAAATGGTCAGCCAGAACACACCCCCTGGACATTTTTGCAATGCAGCAAGCCACTGCATTACAACACCTTTTGAACATTTTTGCTGTTTTATTTTATTTTTTATAGCTTGGGTCGTTACAGATGTGGCGATAATAAACATGCACTTTTTTTGTTTACTTTAGTTTATATATAAAGCAGCATTTTTAGTGCCAAAATATTTTTTCATGCTTTTTTTGAAGTTTTTCTGGCAAAAATGTTGTAGTAATGTGCCCCACCCTGGCCTGCATCTTGTAATATCCCTCATCTTTGTCTCCATCTTGTCATAATTTTCCATACTGGTCCCCATCTTGTTGTGATGTCTCCCATTCTGGGCCCCATATTGTAGAAAGATCCCCATCCTGGTCCCCCTCTTGAAGTAATATGCCCATCCTGGTCCCCATATTGTAGGAATGTTCCCAATCCTGGTCCCCATCTTGTAGTAATGTCCCCATCCTGGTCTCCATCTTGTAGGAAGGTCCCTATCCTGGTCCCCATATTGGAGGAATGTCCCCATCCTGGTCCCCATGTTGGAGGAATGTCCCTTGTGCCGTTCTTCACATCCACATATAAGAAAAAAAAAAAAAAAAAAAAGATTCTTCTCACATGTCCTCCATTCCCTCGGCGTCCTTTCTGCACCTGTGGCCCGCAGGCACCATAGCCCCCTTGACGATCGCGGCCCGGTCCAGGAGCTGCCGACAGCTGTGCTTTAGTTCAGTGTATTGCTGTGCAGAGCACGACTCTCTGCACAACAATACCAATGCCAGCCGCCGGCCTATCATCTGTGCATGGCAGTGACGTCATACACCGCTGCGCTGGGACACAGATGTCAGCTGCTAGCCTCTGATAGGCCAGCGGCTGGCATTGGTATTGTTGTGCAGAGAGCCGTGCTCTGCACAGCAATACACTGAACTAAAGCGCAGCTGTCGGCAGCTCCTGGACCGGGCTGCGATCGGGGTCTATGGTGCCTGTGGGCCGCATGAAGAAGCCTGAAGGGCCGCGTGTTTGAGACCCCTGATATAGACAGTGTGTGATATATGCTGCGCATGGATCAGCTGTCAGGTTCCCTTTAACACAACTAAAATTAAATTTTGGGAAGAAAAGTCATATATTGCACATCTTTATTAGGATTTGCTTAGAATATTTCTCCAGATGGTGCTAATGTTTTATCCTTTAAAAAAGACCTTTAAACTCACTACCTCCCCCAATTGCAACTGTTCAATCAATTTTGGAACAGTTTTTTTTGTGTGTGCCTCCATTCTAAAGTTATTCCCCCAGTAATAAAGAAGCAAATTTCCCCTTTAACCAACTGGATGTAAACCATAGACCTTCAGTCACAGAGGAGAAAAAAGGCAAATACCCACAGAGAAGGTCTGTAGTATATGTTGGTTAAAGCAACGTTCACACCTTCAGTATTTGGTCAGTATTTTACATCAGTATTTGTAAACCAAAACCAGGAATGGAACAATCAGAGGAAAAGTATAATAGAAACACGTCACCACTTCTGTATTCATCACCCATGTGAACGTGGCCTAATAGGTGCAGGGGTTGCAATCACACCCAGGCCCAGGAGCCTAGGAGGCCCTTAAGGCCACTTTGACCCATATGAAAAGACCAATACTATTAAAGACTTGCAATAATTGGGGGCCCCGTTGGAGCGTTTGTATTTGGGCTCACAAGCTTCACCCATTCTAATGGCTATAAATAGGGATTTTGTAATGGATTGAGTTAGATGTAACAGATAAAGTGGCACAAATGGGCAAAACAGAGCACTTTAAAGTGTTCCCACAAATGATAAAATGAGCAGCCTTGTCCTCAGCACTTATTCTTCTCAGGTGCAACACTGAGGATTTCCAGCAGAGGGAGCTGTGGCTCACACATCCCATTGTACAGTGCGCTGGGCTGATGCAGCCTCTGGATGTTGCAAGCTTCCAAGGATGAGCATTATCTGCTAGGCTGCAGCTGCTTCTCCCTCCATCCTGTGGCCAGGGAAATCTTAAAACAGCTTATTATGAGCATGCAAGGAAGTCACTGCTGGCAGAGCAGGCGCTCTAGATTTTGAGCTGGGTCTGTGCTGCTTGAAGGCATCTTGGTTCCAGCCTCCAGGTCTTCTGCTCTGGTTCTTTGTCTGTGAATGGAAGGTGACGCCTCCAGGTTAGGTAGATCCAGTCTCTGGTGCCATCACCCACAGGGCGAGCATTGCAGGAGTGGGTGGAAGGATGCGTGGGAGAAGCCCCAGCTAAGGTGAGCTGATAAAGTAAAGCAAACGAGACAGTCTCCTGGCTGCCCATGCCTGCTGCTGGGCTGTGCATTGCTTCCCTGCCTGCTGCTGACACTTCCATTTCAGTGATCCACTGTCTGTAAAGTTAGGAAGTTGTATTCTCTTTGTACAGCACAATCCTGTATATAGTCTGATTATTCTATATTAGAATGGCTGCTCTTATGCTTCATCTATAGAGAGCTCACTGCTAAAAGGGGAAAGTTTTCTGAGTTGGGGGATGAATATATATTCCAAGCAATGAAGATTGATACTTGTTTCTTCCTCCACGGCTCCCCTGCTGCTGGCAGGAGCTGGTGCTGTGCTACATTGTAGCAGTGTGGGATGATGTTTGTTTTGTCTCTTTGTGCTTTGTTTGTGCTGCATTGATTAACCCTTGAGGGTAGAAATTGTTTCTATGAAGCCTTGGTGGTGACTGGGTTTTATAGTTTCTTCAAGTCAAAGAAGCAGAACAGGTCTGATTGGTAATGGAAAGAGTAGGAGGCAGAGTGCCTGTAATCAGATAGCATTATATGGAGGATTCATTGCTGGAAGTGTCCTGAAGTGTCTATAGGAAGTTGGAGGGAGAAAGTGACTGTGAGTATGGGGAGGCATGGGATAGATTGAAGATCCATGGATAGATAGATATGGTATGGATAGATAGATGTAGTATAGATAGATAGATAGATATGTTATAGATAAATAGATAGCTATGGTATAGTTAGATAGTTAGATATGGTATAGATAGATAGTTAGCTAGCTATGTTAGATAGATATTTTATAGATAGATATGGTATAGATAGATAATTATTAGCGATACATAGATGGGTGGGTATATATATAGATGATAGAGACAGTTAAATAGATTAGTATTAGAGATAGATATGTAATAGATAATTAGAGATAGATAGATTGCTATTAGAGAGATAGATATACGATAGATAGATAGATAGATAGATAGATAGATAGATAGATAGATAGATAGATATATGGATAGATATTAGGTAAAAAAAAGGTAGGCTGCACTCCAATAGTTCTTTAGTGAGAAAATGTGACTTTATTATCCCATGGGCTGCCTACCTATTTTACCTAATATTACTTTTGCAAACGGATATTTGTGTGGGGGCCTTGCACCTGGAATTTCTAACTTTGTGGTGCTGTTCCATTTTTCTTGTTATATGGATAGATAGATAGATAGATATGTGATTGATAGATATATGGATAGAAAAATTTTGCCGGGGTATGTAAACTTTTGAGCACAACTGTATGTAGAAAGAATTAGCAGCTATAGAATGTTATACAGATTGATATGAGATACGTTAGATCTATAGATAGATTATATAAATATTGAATTTATAGACCAATATTATCTATTGAACAGTGAGGTACTAAATATATAGAGAACGATATTAGATAGATACAGAAAGATAGATATGAGATAAATTATATCTATAGATATAAAGGCAGATGGATTTTTATTTCTGTCACTTTTTCACTGTCTTTCTGTTTGTTAGTTCCGACTTGGACACGGAATAATAGTGAATATGCCAGTCTCTGCCGTACTATGGGGCATGTTGTGAAAAGTGTTTACAGTAATGCTAAAGTTGAAATTTGGTTTATAAGTAGTGATGAGCGAGTATGTTCGGTTAACCCTTTCGGCGAGTCTGTTCGGGCGAGTACCGAGTATTTTCAGCGTACTCAGTGATATGTTTGAATCACTCCCGTGTTCATGATTTGCGACTGTTTGACAGCTTTAATACATGTGAGGAATGCTTGTTTCTTAAGCATTATTCACATGTATTAAAGCTGTCAAACAGTTGCAAATCATGCACACGGGAGCGATTCAAACATATCACTGAGTACGCTGAAAATACTCGGCGCTCGGCCCGAACATACTCGCCAAAAGGGTTAACCGAACATACTCGCTCATCACTATTTATAAGTGACCAAGGTCGGAGACTGAAGATAAGTAATCATTTAAGTAATGTTGAGTTATTTTGGTGTTGTTCCCAGAATCACAACTTATGACCTACCTTTGAGATAAATGATGCATATCTGAGTGCTGGTGGTCCCGTCACTGGAGACTGTACTCAATCACAAGGAAAGAAGTCACTTGTCCCTTGTTTGAAAGGAGCTTCTTGTGAGAAAGAGCGCTGCCTCTCTCTTCAAAGTTAAAGGGATTTTCCAGTCTAAGAAGAAAAGTCTGCAGTCTCTCATTGTGACTGCAGATTGCTGAATCGTGACCATGTGTGATGTGCATGCTGTCAGGATTCCCCTGTTTTCCCCATGTGGCTGGGCTATCATCTAACCCCATGTACAATTTGAATACTTGCAGTCACGTGCTAACAAGTCTCATTCTCTTCTCTCAATTCTGTATAAGTATGGAAGTCACATATGTGTGGTCACAGGATCGTCCACTCATGGGCAATGCAGGGAAATCATGAGAGTGTGCACATCCCACTTCGTCATGATTCGTAAGTGAGCAGCCTCAAAGAGCGACTGTAGATTTTTCTTCTTAAGACTGAAGATCCCCTTAAAACTGAAGATAGTCAAGAGATGTACTCGGCTATCCTGGTCAGTCCCATAGACTGTGCATTCTCCACAGCAAGCTCTGTTCAGACTGGACACCAGACCCCCTTTCTTATGATGAGGGTGAGTTAAGGCAATGAGACCTCCAGCAAGTAGATGCTTTCCACCCTTCCCATAATATTTAATGCACATTGCTCTCTATAAATGCGTCCTCCTCGGCTCTATAGACGATGTCCAGTTTATTTATTCAAAGAATTTTTTCAGCTCAAGCGCTAATATATAAGAATTTTACAAGATTAATTCAATAGTTCTGTATGTTTTTGACTATTCATTCACCTGTAGTTAAAAAACACCCAAGCCCCTAATAAGACTCACAATCTAATTTCATATCACAAAAACACTCACAATGCAATTTTTTTTTTTTAGCAATGAACCTTTCTCTTTGGTTTTGAATCTGTAAAACCTGGGGGAAATCCACACAAAAACTGGTAGGACACACAAACTCAATGCGAATGCAGCCAGCAACCAAGCCCAGCCAGAGAACGTGGTAGTGTGCCACCATGCAAGATGGTTTGGAAGTGTGGAAGAAAATCAGTGCAAATGCTACATGCGAATACTTTCCTGGATTTAAACCCATATTTAAACCCATGATCCCGTGCTAACGAATGGGATGTTACTGTATGTAGTAGAGAAGAGCGGATCTTTTAAAATTAAACTTTGACGAATTTTTCACAAAAATGTGATTAGTGGTGAATAAATTTGCATGAATCTCAATACTGGAAAGCATGTAATTGTTCAGAAAAACATGTGGAGGAGAGGAGAGAGAGGACACTGCTGACCATAACAGCTTACACTCAACAGGTGAGAGAGGACCCCCTGACCATAAGAGCTTACACTCTCCATGAGAGAGAAGACCCCGCTGACCATAAGAGCTTACACTCTACAGGAGAGAGAGGACCCCGCTGACCATAAGAGCTTACACTCTACAGGAGAGAGAGGACCCCACTGACCATAAGCGCTTACACTCTAAATGAGAGAGAGGACCCCACTCACCATGTGAGCTTACACTCTACAGGAGAGAGAGGACCCCACTGACCATGTGAACTTACACTCTACAGGAGAGGGAAGACCCCTCTGATCATAATAGCTTATACTCTACAGGAGAGAGAGGACCCCACTGACCATAAGAGCTTACACTCTACAGTAGAGGGAAGACCCCAATCACCATGGGAGCTTACACTCTACAGGAGAGGGAAGACCCCTCTGATCATAAGAGCTTATACTCTACAGGAGAGAGAGGACCCCACTGACCATGTGAACTTACACTCTACAGAAGAGGGAAGACCCCTCTGATCATAAGAGCTTACACTCTACAGGAGAGGGAAGACCCCTCTAATCATAAGAGCTTATACTCTACAGGAGAGAGAGAACCCCACTGACCATAAGAGCTTACACTCTACAGGAGAGAGAGAGAGAGGACCCGCTGATCATAAGAGCTTACACTCTACAGGAGAGGGAAGACCCCTCTGATCATAAGAGCTTACACTCTTCAGGAAAGAGAGAGAGAGGACCCCGCTGACCATAAGAGCTTACACTCTGCAGGAGAGAGAGAATTACCCAGTGACTCTGGAGATGGAAAACGACTCTACCGTGCAAACTGTTCTCCACTGGGAACCGCTGATCTGTGATGGCCGAGGTACTGACCACTACTGTGCAAGGTATGATAATCTGCTAGATGTCATAGCTGCAGGACATCATGGGGAACAGTCATTGACCCACTCTCTGATCTCGAGCAGTGTGGGAAATAGTGTCGGGCAAACTTTTTTTGTGAACCCTGAATGAAATTCATAATGTTCTAATTTGAGTGAAAATTGCGTGAAACCCCTAATTTCAGGAAATTCATCTCGATCCTCCACAGATCCATCCGCTCATCTCTGGTATCTAGCAATAGCTAATTGCCCATCTTAGGTTTGTATTTTCCATCAATTATGGACACATGGAGAGGGAATGCGCATGTGTAATGTAAGATCACTTTGTACATAACGACATCTTCAATCTGTGCATACTTTCTCAGGAGACAACACACGGCATATTGTGCATGTCCCAGGTTATAGGACACAAGGAAGCTCAGGATGGAGATGTTGTTGTCATTCTTTTGGAATAAAATCCCTTCTCTCAGCATTAACACTAGCTTTTATTACAAACAGATGTTAGAGCAGCACCCCAGCCAAGAAACAATGCAAACTAGTTAGTCATCTGTATCATTCTGGAGAAAGAGGGAGAAGTAATGTCCCCGTGAGAGATGTTAGCAGAGTCTCCTCCAGATGCATCATCATCCCTTCAGAAAACCACCTTAGCAATCGCTGAGTTACCTTCCGCTCTACTCTGCTGGCAGCTCTCTGAATGCCAGACGTGGGTGACGAGTGGCGTTCATTTGTAGCAGTAATATACCTTTTATTCAGCGGTGAAAGAAGGGTAGGAGAACGGAGCAACCTTTTTGTGAGCAAGTGACACATCGCTTGTAATTAATTGTTCACAAATGAATTATTAAAGATGTTTCAGAAACTGAAGCGAGAAAAATATTTCAAAATGTTTTTTTCATTGATGATCGCGTTTGTTTCTCTTTGTTCAGTGCTGCTGTGAAGTATGTACTAATTATGCAGTAAAATGATGAAAATGGGCGATCTCTCATATCTTCCGCTTGGTAACCCATTTTGTATATTTGATGGGCATCTAAGGGGATCGTGTGATCATTATGAAACATACAGATTTTGTCATCTAGAAGAGAGGGAGCTGTCGATCAAGGCAAATGTAGCAGCTTTAGGTGGGGTTTGGAGAGGAGAGTGGGGCTGGGCTTGGCCCTCGGGGATTGGCTGGCCCATTGATATATTGCAACAAATTGGATTTTCTCAACATTTTTTAGACGTCTGGATTCACATCATATTCTCTTCCTGGTTCTATGCTCCTTGTGAGATTATCATCTGATTAATTGAAAAATAGTTGTCAGATATGCCATCATGTATCGTATGAGTTCAATGAATCTAAAATATGAAACTTTGGTTTCTGTTTGACCTCCTTTCTGATGGTGTCCATTATTTTTGCTGGATACAATAGCTAGTCTACCATGCTATTGCATCTGGCAAAAAACAACAACTTATTTTAGACTTGTTTGCAGGGATTAGCAGACCCGTGGAAGTTCGGGTTCTGGTACCCGATTGGAGCTTTATTCCAAAGTTTGGTTTGGGTACCAGAACTGTATCTGAATTTGAACCAGAACCTGAACCCTATTGAAAACAATGGGGACCTGAACTTTTGAGCTGGAAAATTTCTCTCTCTCTCATCCGGACACCCCTTGGAACTCCGATATGAACACTGGACTTTTAAGCTTGGGTTCGATCATCTCTACTTTTTTGCCTCACTGAAGTTAATGAATAGATCAGGGGCACATTTGAAAACCATTTTAAGGCTATTCAGATGGAAGTTCCCATTGAAATGCAGAGTGGGGAGTAGAATGTAGTGTGAATGCGGCCTAATGGGTTTACGGTCACATAGGTACCTTTTACCAAGTCCCCAACCAAGTTCTATAGATGACTGCTTGGGCACAAGTCATTTGACACACTGACTATAAGCAATTTTTTTGCACATTTGCAGGCACCAACATTCTTTAATTAGAGGCAAATGACTAATTAAAAATTCTGAAATATGAGTCCTGTTCAATGATGCCTGTTCATTTAGTATAAGTGTACTGTGGAGTTGAGCAAAAAGATCCCTAGTTTGGTGTCCAGTATGGTCTTTCCTGGCAGCTGGACCAGGGCTGTCTTTACCTAGGTGCCCAGGGCCCTTGACCTGACACCCTGGGTGTCTCTTGTGCTTGTTAGGTCCTACAATGTCATGACGTCACAGGGCTTAATAAGCACAAGAGACACACAGGACGCCGAGCCAAGGATGCCGGAAGAGAAGACTGCTCTGGTCCAGGGTGCCATGGAGGGACAGATAGTGACCTTTGCAGCCAGTCAGTGACTGTCCCTGCCCGTACTTAAAACAAGGGGACTAGCGAGGCACCTGGGCAGAGCTCTATAGGAGCAGCAGAGGATCATTAAATGAGTATTTATTTTTTATTTTTGAACACTTCTGGGCCCAGATAAAAAAAAAAGTGGACAACCCCTTTAAATGAGGGTTTTTTTCAACTCCACATTCTACAATTAAAGGTGTGATGAGTAAAGTTAATTTTAATGTAACTATTTATATTCATAGTGTTTATGTCGGACACAGTCATGGTAATCGTTTCTACTGCTGAATATCGTGTGTTATATAAAATAGGGATCTGTCCATGGTGCTCAAAGAGGTTTTCCCATCATTTTCCTGGAAAGAGTCTCTATTTTAATCTCAATTTTTCTCCTTTCTCTCTGTTACTTTGAAACTTCTTTGAGAAACTGCCAAATGGTTTTGCTAAAAACGTTCAATAAACTGGTCTGGCGGACATTGTTCTAGTCTATGCACCTAAAGACTGTAGGAGTATATCAAGGAGAAGACATATCTATTAAGCTTTAGGACTGGTATAATCTGCCAGAATAGATCTGTAATCAATTTCTTATCTTGAGTGGCAGAATATTCTACTTACTGTCTCCCCATTTGACAGTGTTATAATGAATGGCTGAAAGAGATTAAAGAAGCACTTAAGCCCCCCATACCGGGGGCAGACATATTATTGGTGCAACTTGTGTGGCCAAACAGGGGCCCAAGAGATAAGGAGGCCACTGCTTCCTCCAAAGCAGGTGGAATTATGCATTATGATGAGATATGGGACTGCATTAGATGATAGTCAGTCAAACTATAGTTCGGCCGATCGCTTGGCCGGCAACTATCAGAGCTGTCTCTTCCATACACAGGAACACTCGCTCTGTCAAGCGCTCATGCGTCCTCTATGAGAAAGCCGCTGTCTGACATGTCTGGCAGCAGCTTATCTCAGGAGGTCAAAGGGATCGTCAGTCCAAAATCTGACATGCCAGAACTCTCCTGACAATCAATTGTCGGGGGCTCCCATACACATCAGACTGTTAGCCGAACTCGTCATTATAGTTTATAGGGGGGCTTTAGTGCAGGGAAAGGAGAGTATCTTTCCAATATACTTGTATAGACGATAAATCTCAATTCTCAGCTACATGAATCTTCAGTCTTTGCAGCCTTTAAAGGTAGGCACAGTTTGTTGAAGAGTTTTTTGAAGTGGGTCATCTCCAAAAAAACATTTGAAAAATGATAAAAAAAATGCTTGAAAGACTCTTCCTATTCGTGTTTATTCTAAAACCATTTTGCTGTTCATAAGTTCTGTCATTTGAGCATTTTTTCTACTGCTTCAGGTTTTGAAAAATGCTTAGTGGAAGAAAAGAAAGTGCCAGTCAGTTCTTTGGCGCGGCTCCTGATGGGAAACGCTCCAAACTAGGCATCATCCAATCAGACGGCTGCAAAATAACTCTCCAAAACTTCTTGAAAAACTCTACACAACCGCTTCAGGTAATGAAAAACTCCAAATACTCCCCAAAGAGAGAGTGTTTACTGAATTGGTTTCCACTAAAAAAAACTTGTTAGCCATCTCAAGAAAACTTCATGCGCACATAACCTAAAACCATCCTTAGGTTATGTATGCAAGATTTATGAGATGATCCATGGCAGACGTCCGAAGCCTACATTCAGATTTCTGCTACGAATCTGCAGATGATACGCCATAGATCCAGCTTTACATACATTATTGACACTGTCCCCATTGGGGATAATCTAAATTTCCTACCCAAATGTCTTTGGAGTGTGGGAGAAAACCGGAGAACCTGGAGGAAACCCACGCAAACACGGGGAGAACATACAAACTCCTTGCAGATGTTGTCCTTGGTGGGATTTGAACCCAGGACCACTGGACCCTAACCCTAACCACTGAGCCACCATTCAGCTGACAGCTATCAATTTTGTATGCGGCCTTAGTTCAGACCACCAGCTCTGCCACAGGTATAAACTTATTAGCCAAGTAAGAGGAAATATTGTGATGCAATATCAAACACAATTAAGAGATCGCAACTTTGCTGCTTAGAAGGACTAATAAAAAATGTTAAATTTTAATAAAAAAAGGATGTATTTAAAAAAAAAGTAAACAGTAAGCCATGAAAAAAAATATTGTATGGTATTGCCACAATGAACCATAAGATAAACATATAGTTTCATAGATTTTAAGGCTGAAGGTAGACGTAAGTCCATCAAGTTCAACCTATAGCCTAACATGTTGATCCCGAGGTAGGCAAAAACACCATGTGGCAGACGTTAAAGGGGTTGTCACCTACTAGGACAACCCCTTCTTGGTCTAAATGTTTGGCCGCTATAAAATAAAAAAGCCTATACTCACCTCCTGTGCCGGTGCCGTTCCCGCAGTGTTGGCACTCACTCTCCCTGGGGCTGCCGTGCTGTTGTTGTGACACACGACGCCGGCGCCCAATCAGCGCTGGCGTCACTGATCTCACCTTCTGTCGAATTGAACATAAAAAGGAAGTCCGGGCTGCAGCTGATCTCTGACTTCCTCTTCATGTTCAATTCAAAAGGAGATGGAAACAGTGACGCCGGCATTGTTTGGCCGGTGGGCATCACTTGTCACAACAACTGCATGGGAGCCCCGGGGAGAGCGAATGCCGACATTGCGAGAACGGTCCAGGCACGGGAGGTGAGTATAGGCTTTTTTATTTTATCGCGGCCAAGCGTGGGGTATGAGAAGGAGTTGTCCAAGTAGTGGATAACTTGTTTAATAGCTCTGTATTAGGGGAAAAAAATCCTTCCTGACTCCACATATGGTAATCAGACTAATCACAGAATCTCGTGCCCATAACCTGTATTATTATATTTATCAAGAAAAACTTTCAGACCCTCCTTAAATTTTAATAGTGAATCACTCATTACAACATCATGCTTCAGAGAGTTCCATAGTCTCACTGCTTTTACAGTAAAGAATCTGCGTCTTTGATTAAGATGAAACCTTCTTTTCTCTAGACATAAAGGATGCCCCCTTGTCCCTATTTATACTGCATTGTCAATTTAGCAAAACTCCCAAAAATTTGGATGATATCCCCTTTCAAAAAAATGTAATAAAAGTCAAATCAATAAATGATGTATTCTATAATTATGCCAATACCAACTACAACTAGTCCTGCATTTAAAAAAAAATAAAATATATATATATATATATATATATATATATATATATATATATATACATTTTTGCAGTTGAAAAAAATAAAATATGTAACTTTCATAATGTGGGCGACACAAAAATTAATTAGCAAAATTTATGATGCAAAAACACTAAAACATAAAACTGTTTTGGTATAATTGAGACGACCAAATGGAAGAAAGGTCTCGTGTTTTTACTGCACTGTAAACAGTGTAAATAATGAAACTAAAAATTATGTATGGAAACCCAAAGCATTAAAAACAGTCCTCAAACAGGTATGGAAATGCAATAAAAGAAAAGCTGGAATGCAATAATGAAAAAAAGGAAAAAAGTAAGAAAATAAACAATATCCTTCCCTGTTCTGTTCTAATTTCCTGCATTGACCACAAAGTTAATGAACTTGACAAACTTTTCCCAGTGAAGGTTACAGAGCTTGGAGCAGATTTATATGCCAGGCCCATAGCATTGCAGTGTGGCAGGACCGCGCACAGCTGAGCATATAGAGGGGAAAACTGCGTCTTACATCATCGCGGGAAAGAACATATCTGATAATTGCTTAAAAACCAAAGACAATGAAGGTATATGGTGGAGAACATTACACAAGACCTTCATCTGCGAAGAATAACAATTAACGGCTCATCTGTATTCCACATCCCTCTATTGTTAAAGGCTGATGAAAAGAATCCTGGCTCCTAGAAATGTAATTTATCATTATACCTTTGTGTTATGCTTCACAAATACAAGTCCTTATTATTGGAGCAATGACTTTAAAGATTTTTCTATAGGGAATCTTTACCTCCGAACCCCTTTTTTGCTTGCTAATTCTTCTTCGTAAACAATGGGGTTATGGTTTTCAGATGTCAAGATCCAAATCTTCGATATATAGCCATAAAGCCATGGGATAGGTCATCGGTTTCTGATTGCCAGACGGGGGTCTAACTGATGGGACCCTCAGACATTCTTTAGAACAAAGGTCCTTAAGTCCCCTGTGTGGATGGAATACAGGTCTTGCATGCTCACTATTGCTTTATACATTTTTTGGGGGATGGATAAAAATATCCTTGCCACTGGCGGACACCGATGGGAAAGGGCCTCTGTGCAAGAACAGCATAAGGGCCCTTTGCAGACCAATCGCTCATCATAATGCACAATCCACATGTTTTGGAGGTGGTAGTGGCCCCCTTAGCTCTTGGGTCCCTGTGCGGCTGCACAGGTTGCACCAATGATATGTTCGCCCCTGATCCTATCTTTATCAGTCTATTAGAAAACCAACAGACCTTCAGCACACGTCTGACCTTCCTTTCATTCATGCACGACCCCCATTCTCAAGATCAGTAGTGGTCGCAGCAGTTGGAGTCCCCTCAATCGCAAACTTGTCATTTATCACTTTTTTATTTTGATACAACCCCTTTAGATGTAAAAAAAGAAAAATTCTGCCCACAGCTGCAACTAAGGGAAGGTTAGGAACGGTTTTCCTACCGAATTAGAAGAATTCCTGAGCACTATATAGTAGCTGATGTGGGCAGGGAGAACTTTATCACTTATTTTAGTAAAAAAATCAAAACAAAAGCAAAGCTCTGAACACTATAATAATATATTCTGAAAATGATTTAATTAATATGTGTCACGCAAGGTGTGGGAAAGATTAGGTGCAACCATAAGGGAAGAGGGGAAGGGAGCCCAGACTCTAGGGAAAGGGGGGAGTGGAGACCTCCTAGGCTGATCTGATATCAACCTATCTCTCCTACCATCCTTATATTGGTTCTTCACCAATCGCCGCACAGGAACCTACCCCTGTATTTCCCTAGCGCTTGGCCCTGGATAGGGAAGGGGGGATGATTCACACGGATACAAATCGACAAAAATTGGAGCAGAAAAAACTGCAATAAAAATAAATCTAACCTAATTTAGCCAATTTGTGCAGAAATGCTGCAGAAACTCTGCAACATCAAAAGCTCAGCAAATACTACATGTGAATTGGATTTTTCTGTAGCAAATACAGGGATTGATATTCTATGAGAAAAGCTCAGTATATCTGTGATTTAGCTATTTCAGCCTCTGCTCTTTCTGGGTGGTCTTAGTAGTGGCTGACAGCTTTATTTGTATGCATTCAGAAAGTGCTGTCAATCACTGATAGGACCGCCCACTGGTCCAGAACCCCAGAAAGAGCAAAGCTTTGGGGTCTTGAGCTCTGTTAGTGACCCTTTTTTTGGATTAGTTCCTTCTTTGCAGTTGTCTTTTTTTAACTTTTGTTTTAAAGTCTTAACCATTTGGGGTTCTTTGACTTTTTGTTTAATTTTTTTGTCTTTCTAGATATTAGAAAATATTTATTTTTGCTTTTGACATTACAGTAAGTAAATTACTATGATAGCAATATCAAATGATGTTGTATGTGGTGGACACATAAGATATTACATCTGCTGCTGGGAGTTGACTCCAAAAGAAGCTAATGCCTAATGCAGTGCCTGAGGGGGCAGCGAATGACACAGGGATTCAAAGACCACCAAAGAGAGAATCCCAGTGTTATGTGCCGCCCTCCAGGCCTGCACTAGATGTAGCGCAGCGTGGCAGTTTTGCCTGGAGTGTTTCTTTAAGAACTAAGGTAGGAACTGTAGGTCTGGTTGTTCTTTAATTATATGTCTAACCAGCACATAGACTGTAACCGGAGCGGAGATGTATACTATGATTGTCCATCAGATGTTCCTATTATTCCAGCAGACCCTGCAGAGGATGATGTGATCTTATCCCCATTACTTCTGGGTAGGGGGTTGGGTTTAGTATCTTTGGGAAGACATAATATATTCCCAATAGCCTTATATTTCCACAATTTGTAAACCTATTCTATATACTCTGGTCTGTCGACTAGGTCAAGGCAATCGAAGCAATACTTCTTCATGTGCTGTGCATTTCTTATGACTGAGTCATCGAGGCTGTCAGATAAACATGTCCGTTACTGACTACGGAGGCTGATAATAGTTCATCACAGATAAGTGGTGTTCCTCCTGCATCATAGAGAAAGCTTGTCATTTCTATGAAAGATTGTGGAAGTCACTAATGTCATGCAGCGTCGCCGGCAGAGTTAATAATGCTGACTTAATTAATTTGTAACCCCGAAGGTAGATGAATCGATACGGCGGTGAATGCTGCTTCAGAACAAAGCCCTGGCTAATTATAGCTCTTATTAGGATAACGGCAATAAACCGTGCAGCATTATATACACACATCCGGGGTTTGCACTTATTCCTACCAATTAGTCTCATACCCAGAGCCAACAAAAGCCTGCTATTCCATGGGTATCATATTCACGCTGCAGTCATAGTGATAATGGTGATCAGCAGAAAAAATGGAATACGTTCATTTTCCAAATTATTTTTCATACCCACACGCTGTAGAATTTGGATTCCACCCAATTGCAGGTATATGACTGCTAGTGCTGATCAAGCAGTAGAATGCTCCAGTGCTCGGTACTCGAATCGAGCATGTTGGATGTTTGGACGTGCTCAACTCGAGTAGCGAGCATAATGAAAGTGTATGGAAGTGAATCTCTCTCCACGGCTCAGATAATTCATTTCCTGGGATCCGAGTACTCGAGCACTATGCGATACTCGCCACTGCTCGCTACTAGTGATGAGCGAGTATGTTTTTTTAACCCTTTCGCCGAGTATACTCGGGCGAGCACCGAGTATTTACATCGTGCTTGGTCATATGTTTGAATCACTCCCGTGTGCATGATTTGCGACTGTTTGACAGCTTTAATACATGTGAGGAATGTGTAAGAAATAGGCATTCCTCACATGTATTAAAGCTGTCAAGCAGTCGCAAATCATGTACACGGGAGTGATTCAAACATAACACCGAGCAGCTGTAACTACTCGCAGCTCGCCCGAGTATACTCGGCGAAAGGGTTAACAGAACATACTCGCTCATCACTACTCGATCGAGGACCCCGATGCTCGATTGAGTATCGAACAGAGCCAAGCATGCTCGCTCATCACTACTGATTACCTTGGCCTTCTGCACAAGGCACAGATCTATAATACAGCACCCATACAATTATATGGACCTGTGTTGTACCACCATCGGTGAGATGAGCTGGAAATTTGGCCTATATGCCTGTACTTGCTGGAAATCTCACCCCTTTTTTGTGGCTGTATGCAAAATGATTGAGTGTTACACACCTGTCCTCGGTGTCCCGGGCTCTGCTTTCTTTGCCTTGGTCCGCTGCCCTCTGTTGTGCTTCGCGCTGGGTTTTGCAGGTTGTCCGGCACGGCTCAGTAATGTCTCCACCCAAATACAATTCAAGGCCCACTAAGACACCTGTGTCTTAGTATTAAGACTTAGTTTCCAGTGTTTGGTGTGCTCCACCATTGTGCTGAGTCCCTTCTTCCCCTGTGCCTTTCCTGTCTGCTGCACCAACACCCGGGAACCATGTGTCCACTTAGACCTGGGGTTTGGAAGTTATCATTACCACTTTGCAGTGCCATTTTGTTGTTTATTTGTAAAGCACAAATGCTTGTTGAAAATTCAGCATGGCACCTCCATAATCCTAACTATGGCACTAGCAAGAGCCTTCAGTGCAGCGGGACTGGTAACTCCAGTACTGGGGGACACAGACAGAAAAGGGCCCCTGTGCATGAACAATAAATGGGCCCTTTGCAGCCCAAGAGCTTCTAAAAAAAGAAAAATTATGCCTGCTTTGGAGGTAGAAATGTGCCCCCTTACCTCCTGGACCCCTGTGCGGCCACATAGGTTTCACCAATGATATGTCCGCCCCTGAACTCCAGGCTCCCTATCGCATCTGCGGCAGCTGCAGGATCTTCAGTATAGCAGCCAGTATCTTTGAGGCTCTAGAAGTATGATCCCTTGCTCTTTATCCCCTAGCCGTCATGGTCACAGACATATCACAGGGTACATGTGCCAATACTGGAATTGTACCCTCAATAATGCTACCAGTACTGATCTTCGGCCGAAAAAAAATCCAACCCATCCAACAGGATTTTTGAATGTTGGTTGGTTGGTCGTCGGTCAAAATGTTCCTTTATTTCACCAAACCAGTCAATGATCATTCATTGAGCTAAGAAATCAGCCATTTAATTCAACTTTTATTTAATTTATATGGGCCCCTTAACACCATGAACTGTAAACGCCACACAGTGGCCGTTATGGCTTTCTTTTGGGGAGTGTCATTGTGTGCTGGAATGATGGCCATGTCCTCAGTTTGTTATTTTGGAACATGTAATAGTTATTTTTATACATATTTGGCTACAATTTGCCCACTTTGTAGCTGTGATGTTATCGCAGTACAGTCCAAGGTTTCGGTGCCCTGCTTTATAAATGACTATGTGTTGTGCTGTAATTAGGGAAATGTTCCTGGTTTCAGCTGGTGCATCAGACGGTTATAGCTCTATGTTCTCATCATCATCAATATAATATATTATGCAGGCACCAAATTGCTCATTATTGATTATTTGCATAATTCCGAATAATAGCAACAATTACTTTATCAATTCTGTCTTGTGTTACTGGTGTTTATATCACTTTATACACAAACAAGATTTCAGATTCGGATCTGTTAATTAAAATGATGTCAGTACAAGATTATCTTTCCTCCTTGTTTAGAGATGATTTCCAGGTTTCCTCTTACGGGGGATTATTTTCCACAAGATCTGGGTAACATTATCTTGATATTATATTATATGACCTCTCGTTGGTGGTTTGCTTACTTGTAGTTGTTCGCACTGTCTTTACAGATGTTAGACTATGTTCTGCAATAAGGACTCCTGATCGGCCATTGATCAGAGTTGAGGAGGTTCATCAGAATGAATGCGCTATATCCTATATCCGATATGTTCATACTTGTATATAGAAGTGTAACTCAAAGCTTTTATATACCAATTGACAATTTGTAACAGGGACTTTACCGACTTGGTTAATGCTATTATGATCAAAAAGGCATAAAAGCCTCCCCACCGCAACAAGGTGTACCCATTGGGACAGTCTCTTGGTTTTTTTCTTGGGTTTTGTCTGTGAAATGACCAGAGTGTGAATGTGCTCATACGCTTTGCACGTATACCAGCTTATAGTCCGGCTGATTTTTTTGGTTTTGCTACCTTAAATTAGTGTTTTAGCAACGGCTGCAGACTGATGGTGGAGGGACATTGTTAGATTTAAGAACTCGGCACTCCAAAAATGTTTGCAAGAAAAAATAGAAATCTTTATTCAATAATATAGTTTTGCATAATCCTTTTAACGTTTCGGCCTGTTTAGGCCTTCTTCAGAACAGGATGCAGTTTTCAATGGGAGTCCACAAATGTATAATCCACACAATATAGAAGTGATGCCAAACACGCTCTCCTGCAAATTCAGCGCAAGTAGACAAAAACACAACCGTGTGTAGCGCCATTTCTACTACACGGTTGTATTTTTGTCTACTTGCGCTGAATTTGCAGGAAAGCGTGTTTGGCATCACTTCTATATTGTATGGATTATACATTTGTGGACTCCCATTGAAAACCGCATCCTGTTCTGAAGAAGGCCTAAACAGGCCGAAACGTTAAAAGGATTATGCAAAACTATATTATTGAATAAAGATTTCTATTTTTTCTTGCAAACATTTTTGGAGTGCCGAGTTCTTAAATCTATTTGGTACGGAGTGGAATCCTACTCGTGCACCCTAATAGGAGTGCCACTTATCTTTTTTGAGGGACATTGTTAAGCAGACAGCAGATGGCACTGTGTTAATTTTTAGTTTGTTAATTAATACTGTATTGTATGCAGTGGCATCACTAGATTAGGGGCACCTCTCCACGTCTCCGCTCTTCAGGTCATCATTCCACTGTACCCCATTAACGCTCATTAGCTGATCATTCTGCAGCACACTATCCTCCATTGTCATTCCGCAGCCCACCTCCGCTTGTTAATTGGCAGCATGCTACTCTTTGCTCATCATTCTGCGACAAGCTACCCCCTTTCATCATTTCATCATTCTCCTACAGTGGCTGACTGATGATGATTCTGCTGAAAGCTGAAATCTGCAATACCATATACTTAATGTTGGTGTCTTTTAATGTGGCAGTTGCCTTAAATACGGACATGAACCCAATCATATACTTGGAATTTGGAGCTAAAATCTGCATTAATGAAATATCCAAGTGACCAAATAGAGTCTTATTCATTATCCTGATTCAATAATTTATGTTAAAATTCTGCTAATGAATTTGAGAATTTGAGCAGTGTGGAAAACGTATAGCATTGATATTGAACATATTGAAAAAAAATTAGGAGTAGACAAATCTTTTCTGTACAGGATTAGGCAGATATCTCATTGACCAACTGAACTGGTTTGATATCAACACATACTCATCAGTCACATAAGTTTGCAATATGTTCAATTGTTTCTTTCTGGTATATCTCAGTAGTTGTTTTCGTCATATCCATAACTTTGTGTTGCCAAAGTGACATATTTGTGTGCGCCAGTAACAATATCGTATTAGATAGGATCAACCGTATGGTATCTACACTTAGATAATGTAGATGATGAATTAATCCCAAATGTTTCATAATAAACATGTTCTATGGTGGATAAAACCTAGATATTTGTTTTTATGAATCCTATCTTGCCGTGTGATAAAATCGGAGGAATTCATGTCTTGTAACACAATGATCTAAGAAATAATCATCTAAAACGAGATGATTATAATTCCTAGAGCATTGGGTCCATAGTTTTCGTGGCTATAGAAATCTAAAGTTATGTGGTACCCCCTGATACTTCCCATATTTGAAATACAAGTATTCATTTATTATGGAACATATGTAAAAATTGGGCGATGTCTCAAAATGGGCCATCAAGAACCGTTGACAAGTGCCTTATTCTCACTGCAGTGTGCGAAAACAAGTTCCCACCTAGACTGAGAACCAATGATCACCAGACTTGTCATTAACAACATGTTAGTAATTGCTTGTTAGCAGGTCAGGAGTTGACAAGTTACCTTATAATAAATTAGCATAAGGGATGTTTTCTTATTAGCACCTATAGATGTGACAAATCTGTTCATTTGGCTTAATATTGAGATCTTCCACAATTTGGACAGAATAATAAGACATAATGTTCCTAGGGTTGTGAAAGTGAGATATTCTAGAGTACAGTGCCAGTCTAAGGCTCCTTGGGCGAGGTAGAGAAAATTTTTCTTGGGTCTCATTGTCCATTACATAAAGCTTTCTACATGTCCACTTTTGACTTTGCAGTTTTCATTGCACTCACAGGACACTTCATCAATAAGATCTTTGTGAATCCAACCATAAGAAATAGACCATAGTGCAAAATGATTGTCTGCAAAGTTAGCACCGCCTGGGACCAAATTCTCCTAGAATTTTGGGACCCTGCTCCATGTGGGGTCCATTGTTGTGTCAGAGTGAGCCTTGTCTATTCTGTTAAAGGAGGTGAAGCAGTTCCCAGCCAGTAGTATAAATCTGTCCCGTTAGATACTCACTCGCACGGACACCGTCCTGTGACCAGTAATCAACATAGAAGAAAAAGTTTTCCAGCGGAGTGGTATCCAATTTCCAATTTTTGGAAATTGGATACTACTCCGCTGGAAAACTTTTTCTTCTATGTTGAAAAAGCTATAAGCTATAAGTTTTGTCAGTTTTCCAAGAAATGCTACTAAGGCTGCTGTCAGAAGGCCATATAAATCGGACCGCAATGTACAGTCTGGCCAGCGGCTCTCCAGCTTCATATATTTCTATACAGCTGTCACTCTGGGGTCAGGAGAGCCGCTGCCAGTCCAAGCACTTTGGTCCAATCTCAGTCCGATTTACATAGCCGTCTGACTGCTCCCCAAGTTAGGTTAGTTGGTTATTGTAATGTGTAATTTGAGTTATACAAAGCAGTTTTTGTTCAGAAGTGTGCACAATAAGCCTTTTTCCACACCACAATTATAACCATTTTCACTCAGTAATGGCATATACCGCCTGTGGTCTGTATTGTCTCCAAGGTTTCCATCTTCATTATTGTAGAATATGATGTGATTGTGCAGCGCTGGAGACAGAAACTTAGTATAGAGCTTGGACCATAGCCTGTCCATGCTGATACTGAGGGCAAACTGGTAATGAAAGAAATGTAGAAAAGAGATTATAGTGCATACACGTGCACTATAACTATATATAAATGGACATACGTTTTAAAATGTATTTGCCAATTCTCTTAGAATGTCCAAAATGGACCGGGAATCCAGGAGGAGCTGGCATGTCTCTCAAGGGGCTCTGAAAACTTCCTAAAAACCCTCGGAAAGCAGGTTTTGAAAGGTTTTGGCAGTGCCTTAATGGACGTTCAGGGTCCTTGACTAGAGATGAGCGAACCCGAACTGGTTTCTGGTGCTGAACTCCAAACACCGACTTCTCCTGCAAGTCCGTTTTACATTTCTGGAGTCCCATGAGAGAGGAAAAAGGAAAAAGAGAGAGATTTTTTTCCAGCTCCAAATGAGTTCATGTACAGACAGTTCTGGTAACCAAACCAAACTTTGGACTAAAGTTCGGTCAGGTACCAGAACCCAAACTTTTACTGGTTCGCTCATCCCTATTCATGACCAAAGCATGGGGTAGAAGTGCGAAGGAGAAGCAGCAACAAAGAAAAAGATTGGACAATACACTTCCCTCCCAGACAAAACTTCAAAAGTTGGTTAAGTAGTATGCCTTACATTTTCAATAATGTACTCCCTAGTTCTGCTGGACTGATTACAGTCGCATATACACTGCTCAAAAAATAAAGGGAACACTTAAACAACAGAATATAACTCCAAGTAAATCAAACTTCTGTGAAATCAAACTGTCCACTTAGGAAGCAACACTGATTGACAATCAATTTCACATGCTGTTGTGCAAATGGAATACACAATAGATGGAAATTATTGTCAATTATCAAGACACCCTCAATAAAGGAGTGGTTCTGCAGGTGGGGACCACAGACCAAACCTCAGTACCAATGCTTTCTGGCTGATTTTTTGGTCACTTTTGAATGTTGGTGCAGCTCATCCAGGATGGCACATCAATGCGAGCTGTGGCAAGAAGGTTTGTTGTGTCTGTCAGCGTAGTGTCCAGATGCTGGAGGCGCTTCCATGGGACAGGCCAGTACACCAGGAGACGTGGAGGGGGCCGTAGGAGGGCAACAACCCAGCAGCAGGACCGCTACCTCCGCTTTTGTGCAAGGAGGAACAGGAGGAGCACTTCCAGAGCCCTGCAAAATGACCTCCAGAAGGCCACAAATGTGCATGTGTCTGCACAAACGGTTACAAACCGACTCCATGAGGGTGGTATGAGGGCCGGACGTCCACAGATGGGGGTTGTGCTCACAGCCAAACACCGTGCAGGACGCTTGGCATTTTCCACAGAACACCAGGATTGGCAAAGTCGCTACTGGCGCCCTGTGCTCTTCACAGATGAAAGCAGGTTCACACTGAGCACATGTGACAAGAGTCTGGAGACGCCGTGGAGAGCGATCTGCGGCCTGCAACATCCTTCAGCATGACCGGTTTGGCAGTGGGTCAGTAATGGTGTGGGGTGGCATTTCTTTGGAGGGCCGCACAGCCCTCCATGTGCTTTCCAGAGGTAGCCTGACTGCCATTAGGTACCGAAATTAGATCCTCAGACCCCTTGTGAGACCATATTCTGGTGCGGTTGGCCCTGGGTTCCTCCTAATGCAGGACAATGCCAGACCTCATGTGGCTGGAGTGTGTCAGCAGTTCCTGCAAGATGAAGGCATTGAAGCTATGGACTGGCCCGCCCGTTCCCCAGATCTAAATCCGATTGAGCACATCTGGGACATTATGTCTCGCTCCATCCACCAACGTCACGTTGCATCACTGACTGTTCAGGAGTTGGCGGATGCTTTAGTCCAGGTCTGGGAGGAGATCCCACAGGAGACCATCCGCAACCTCATCAGGAGCATGCCCAGGCGTTGTAGGGAGGTCATACAGGCACGTGGAGGCCACACACAATACTGAGCCTCATTTTGACTTGTTTTAAGGACATTACATCAAAGTTGGATCAGCCTGTAGTGTGTTTTTCCACTTTAATTTTGGGGGTGACTCCAAATCCAGGCCTCCATTAGGTAATAAATTTGATTTTTGTGTGATTTTCTTGTCAGCACATTCAACTTTGTGCTGAACAAAGTATTCAATGAGAATATTTCATTCATTCAGATCTAGGATGTGTTATTTGAGTGTTCCGTTTTTTTTTTGAGCAGTGTATATATATAGCATACTTAACTAACTTTGGATTTTATATCTTTGGCAGTTTCTTTGTTTTGCATTCATTTAGGCAGTGCTGCTGTTTTATATATATGTAACGGGTCTGAGAGGAGGAACCTCTGAGCTACTATACAAGGGGGCGGTCCTTGTAAGGGAGCGGGTGGCGACCAGGGAAGACGGGCAGGCAGTCACAGCAGGTGACCGGGACAGTCTCTGAGTGAACGGGCTGGAGGTCACGGCAAGTGACCGGGGCAGTCTCTGGATGAACGGGCAGGAGGTCACGGCAAGTGACCGGGGCAGTCTCTGGGTAAAGGGTAGGTACGACCTGTGATGGCAGAGCCTCCAGGTAGGCTAGCAGGCAGATGGTTGATGTGTGCTCCCAGGTGAGCAAGCGAGAGTCTCTGGAATGGCAGGTGGTCACAGCACGTGACGGCGGAGCCTCCAGGTAGGCTAGCAGGCAGGTAACAGGTGTGCGCTCCCAGGTGAGCGGGCAGGAGTCTCTGGAATGGCA
Organism: Phyllobates terribilis; assembly: GCF_046119375.1. Taxonomy (NCBI): domain Eukaryota; kingdom Metazoa; phylum Chordata; class Amphibia; order Anura; family Dendrobatidae; genus Phyllobates; species Phyllobates terribilis. The sequence continues at coordinate 107,314,653 of NW_027362762.1, forward strand.
GGTGGTCACAGCACGTGACGGCGGAGCCTCTAGGTAGGCTAGCAGGCAGGTAGCTGATGTGCGCTCCCAGGTGAGCGGGCAAGCTGGTCCATAGACAGACTGACAGGAGTTGGAGGGCAGACCGTCGGACCTCAGGCTAGCAGGCAGGTAGCAGAGGAGCGCTACCAGGTGAGTGGGCAAGCTGGTCCTTAGACAGACTGACAGGAGTCGGTAGGCAGACCGTCGGACCTCAGGCTAGCAGGCAGGTAAGTAGAATATCAGGCAGGAATCAGACAGCAAACTGGCAGGAATCTGGCAGGTAACTGGCAACAGGACCTGAGGGCTGAAGCAGAGTAGTGAACAGTGCAACAACATTGCTCGGGCACCTCCATTTTGGAGGAGGTGCCTTATATATGGTGAAGTTCTCCGGCCATTGGCCGGGGACTCCTTAGGACAGCACGCGCGGCCCCTTTAAGAGGGAGGGAGCGCGCGCGCGCCCTAAGCACAGTGGCCGGGAAGGAGCGCGCGCTGCCAGCAGAGCGGGAGGAGGACGCCGGGCTAGGAGCAGAGAGGTGAGGGGAACAGCGTCCCTGCCTAGCAGAGGGCAGGGACGCCGGCGCTACAATATATATATATATATATATATATATATATATATATATATATATATATATATATATATATATATATATATATACACGGTATACTGTGTATATATTTATATATATATCTTTATATATAATGAGGTCTTGGGCTATAATAAAACACTGTCCATTGGCAGCAATTGGAGCAGAGTAGACGCTTTACATCTACATTTCTTCTCGTCACGTTATGTCTTATCTTGCCCTACTTATTCTGTCCTGAGGGTTCAGTGCTAGTAATGATTTCCATGCCCAAACACAGAATAATAATTCATGAATACCATAAAATTGTGAAGACTGGACTATGCAAGGCTACCTTAAATGACTGTACGATCCCGCCAAGGAATCCATAACTGGAGGAGTTTCCCTCTGTTCCATATCTTATTTGGGGAGAGGGTCTATTTCACAGAAATGCAAGAATATGATAACTCCCCAAAGGCTCATACTGGCCCACAGGGGAACAGTTGAATCCTATGGTGGGTCCCTGTGCAGGAGTGGGGGTCCCCCACCCTTGTATGCAAGCTGTCGCTGGCACAATACACTTGTTTCTCTTTGTACAGACAAATGTAGCAACTCATAATTCATTTAACAAACTACGCAATTTATTATATATATAGAAGCTGAGGAAATTCATGATTGAGGGTAATTTAATATTTGTATGTAACTGCATGGTGGGGCCCCAAGTGTCAATGTAACCAGTGGTCCCCTAGCACCCCAGTCCAACACATTCTTTATCTGTTATTTATCGTTGTCTCTCTACAAAATCTTTATTACAAAACTATTGGAAATGATCAGGGGCGTACATAGAAGTCATGGGGCCCCATTGCAGAAGCTCTAATTGCCCCCCCCCCCCTTACAAAAAAAATTAATATTTGTCAGTGTCACAGAAGAGCAGTGTCACAGAAGAGCAGATCTCATAACTTTCCAGCCTTTACATAGTAATTTACCTCCTTCTGAAGTCGTAGATTCCTCCTTCATTGCCTCCATAAAGTATGATGCCAACAAAAGTGCCCCCCAAACAGTATGATATCCCTATGGTGCATTCCTCCACATGCACAGTATAATGACACTATTGTACCCCACTTCAACTCCCACGGCAAAGTATGGTGACCCCAACACAGTATAATCCCCCAACTGTGAACCTCACAGAGCCCTCCATACACTCTCATGGCCCCCACACAGCCCTCCAAACAGTATAATGGCCCCCACACAGCCCTCCAAACAGTATAATGACCCCACACAAACATTCACACTGTATAATTGCTTTCATACAGTATAATGGCCCCCCACATAGCCCTCAAAATATTATAATGGCCCCACATAGCCTTCCATATAGTATAATGCGCCCCCATAATCCTCCATATAGTATAATGCGCCCCCCATAATCCTCCATATAGTATAATGAACTTCCCATGGTCCTCCATAGAATATAATGCACTCCCCATAGTCCTCCATACAGTATATTACACACCCCATAGGGTAAAATGCAGCCCCCATATAGTATAATGCACGCCACAGTCCTGCAATATTATGGGCACCACGTACTCACTGATTTTAAAATACCGTATATTTTAAATAAGCCGACCCGAATATAAGCCGAGGCCCCTAATTTTACCACATAACAATGGGAAAACCTATTGACTTGAGTATAAGCCTAAGGGTGGGAAATGTGGCAGCTACTGGTAAATTTCCCCATCCTGGTATGTGTGGCCCCCTCAATCCCACAATCCCTGGTATGTGTGGCCCCCACAATTCCTGGTATGTGTGGCCCCCACAATCCCTGGCATGTGTGGCCCCCACAATCCCTGGTTTGTGTAGCCTCCTCAATCCCCAAATCCTGGTATGTGTGGCCTCCTCAATCCCCCATTCCTGGTATGTGTGGCCTCCTCAATCCCCCATTCCTGGTATGTGTGGCCTCCTCAATCCCCCATTCCTGGTATGTGTGGCCTCCTCAATCCCCCATTCCTGGTATGTGTGGCCTCCTCAATCCCCCATTCCTGGTACGTGTGGCCTCCTCAATCCAAGTATCCTGGTATGTGTGGCCTCCTCAATCCCCTAATCCCTGGTATGTGTGGCCTCCTCAATCCCCAAATCCTGGTAAGTGTGGCCTCCTCAATCCCCCATTCCTGGTATGTGTGGCCTCCTCAATCCCCCATTCCTGGTATGTGTGGCCTCCTCAATCCCCCATTACTGGTATGTGTGGCCTCCTCAATCCCCCATTCCTGGTATGTGTGGCCTCCTCAATCCTCTATTCCTGGTATGTGTGGCCTCCTCAACCCCCCAATCACTGCACACAAAACAATAAACACTTATACTCACCTACCTTTCTTCCTCACCTCTGCTCCAGTGCTGCGTCCTGTCTGCTGCAGCTCATGTCGGCATCTGAGCAGCGCGCGCTCTCAGAAGCTGAGGTGAGCTGCTGCCGACACATTCACTCCTCTGCACTGACAGCAGGAGCCGGGGCTCAGCGCTCCTCCGTGCCCGCTACTAAAGAGAATGAATATTCCGTCTTCTCCACGCCCATGGGAGTGGAGAAGAGGGAATATTCATGTCCCTTTAGCAGCGGGGACACGTGGTGGCTGCAGCCGCCGGCTACTGCATGTGCACCGCTCCTCCACTGCGCAACCCGCTCCTCTGCCGCCGCAACCTCCTACTCACCTATCCTCCTAGTTCCCACGCTGCTTGGGGCCCTCACGGGCCCCCTCCGGCCACGGGCCCCATAGCAGTGGCGTGGTCTGCTGCCATTGGCAGTACGCCACTGGAAATGATGCATCATCTGATATCTAAACTCAGAATATCCAGTGTACAGTATATATAATCGTGTTATATTCTGCCATGTCATTTTATAGACCTGTCATCACTGGTTGCGTAATAGTATGTAATGGCTGCAGATGAACAAACTAGTGTTCTGTGCCTTATGGTTAGTGACAGGACTTCTCTTTACATAGATTATGGAGAGGTTTATCAACCGGCCTAAAAGAAAATCTGACTTTAGTATCCACAACCAATTACTGCACGACTTTCATTTCCGATAGTGCTGTTATATAACAATAGCTGTGTTGTGATTGTTTGCTTTGGGCAACAACAGTTTTTTCTTTTGGGCAGTTATCATAAATCTGCCCCATAGGGCAACATTTTAAAGAAAGAAGCAGAGTATTCACAACTGTACCCTGTGTCATGTGAGGGACAGAGCTAGCATGTGGAAGAAGGTGTCTGGACAGATGAGACCAAAGCAGAACTTTTTGGACTCAATGCAAAGCATTATGTGTGGCGGAAAATTAACTGCACATCACCCTAAAAACCAGGGCTGTGGAGCTGGAGTCGGAGTTGGTGTCTGTTTTGGTGGAGTCGGAGTTGGAGTCGGTATAAAATGGACCAATTCCTAAGTTCAGTGCAGGATGTGCTGTAAATGTTTTCATAAGAATTTGGGAAAGTTATGAAATGTCCTATAAATGTCTGTTCTTTTCCTGAACTAAGGATCTCGGCTTTTAGTTGAGACGAATCTGTGCTGCACTTTATGTACACACTCAGTAGTGAGGCAGGGCTGTGGAGACGGAGTCGTGGAGTCAGGAAAATTGAGGAGTCTCCACTGTCAAACATAGTGGTGGCAGCATCATGCTGTGGGGATGCTTTTCTTCAGCAGGGACAGGGAAGGTGGTCAGAGTTGATGGGAAGATGGGTGGTGCTAAATACAGTGCAATCTTGGAGGAAAACCTGTTGGAGGCTGCAAAAGACTTGAGACTGGAGCGCAACTTCATCTTCCAGCAAGACAACTACCCTGAACATACTACCAGAGCTACAATGGATGGTTTAGATCTAAGCATATTGTGACGGGCCTCCAGGGTTGCTGAGCGTAGATGGAAAAGGTCCCACTCCAATGAGCACTTCATCGCATTCAAACAGTCCCTCACTACCTTCAAGTCCACACTCACAGCAGCAAAACAAACATACTTCGCATCTCTCATATCCTCTCTGTCTCACAACCCCAAACAACTATTCAACACCTTCAATTCTCTCCTCCGTCCCCCAGTGCCTCCTCCCTCTCCTCTTATTTCTGCCGAAGACTTTGCCTCATTCTTCAAGCAGAAGATTGACACTATCAGAAAAAAACTTTTGCCTAAAGCCTCCACAGCCCCTCCCCACACCTACTCAACCCTCCTCCTCCAAAACCACCTTCTCCATAATTAGGGAAGATCAACTTTCCTCTTTACTCTCCAAATCTCACCACCTGTAAACTTGACCCAATCCCGTCCCACCTCATCCCAAACCTTACCACTATCTTCATCCCAGCCCTAGCCCACCTCTTCAACCTGTCATTAACAACTGGTGTCTTCCCCTCATGCTTCAAACATGCCTCAATCACACCCATCCTCAAAAAGCCCTCCCTTGACCCATCCTCTCTGACTAGCTATCGCCCCATATCACTTCTCCTCTTGCCTCAAAACTACTGGAACAACACGTCCATTCTGAGCTGTCCTCCCACCTCTCCTCCTGCTCCCTCTTCGACCGCCTACAATCTGGTTTCCTACCGCACCATTCTACTGAAACTGCACTGACTAAAGTCACCAGCGACCTACTAACCGCCAAATCTAAGCGACACTACTCTGTCCCCTCCTCCTAGACCTGTCATCTGCCTTTGACACAGTGGACCATTCCCTCTTACTACAAACTCTCTCATCTCTCAGCATCACAGACTTGGCCCTATCCTGGATCTCCTCATACCTAACAGACAGGACATTCAGTGTCTCCCACTCACACACCACCTCCTCATCTCGCCCCCTATCTGTCGGTGTCCCCCAAGGTTCAGTTCTAGGACCCATGCTCTTCTCCATCTACACCTTCGGCCTGGGACAGCTCACAGAGTCCCATGGCTTTCATTATCACCTCTATGCTGATGACACACAGATCTACCTCTCTGGACCTGATATCACCTCCTTACTAACCAAAATCCCACAATGTCTGTCTGCTATTTCATCCTTCTTCTCTGCTAGATTTCTAAAACTTAACATGGACAAAACAGAATTCATTATCTTTCCGTCATCTCATTCACACTCCCCAACTGACCTATCTATCAACGTCAATGGCTGTCCACTCTCCCCAGTCCATCAAGCTCGCTGCCTTGGGGTAACCCTGGACTCTGAACTCTTCTTAAAACCCCATATCCAAGCTCTTTCCACTTCCTGCCGACTCCAACTCAAAAATATCTCCAGGATCCGCAAATTCCTCAACCATGAATCTGCAAAAACACTAGTGCACGCCCTCATCATCTCCCGCCTTGACTACTGCAACCTCCTGCTCTGAGGCCTCCCTTCCAACACTCTTGCACCCCTCCAATCCATCCTAAACTCTGCTGCCCGACTAATCCACCTGTCCCCCTGCTATTCCCCGGCCTCTCCTCTCTGTCAATCTCTTCACTGGCTCCCCATTGCTCAGAGAGTCCAGTTCAAAACCCTAACCATGACATACAAAGCCATTCACAACCTATCTCCTCCATATATCTCTGACCTAGTCTCCCGTTACATACCCACACGCAACCTCCGATCCTCACAAGATCTCCTTCTCTACTCCCCTCTTATCTCCTCCTCCCACAATCGTATACAAGATTTCTCCCGTGCTTCCCCCCTACTCTGGAACTCTCTACCCCAACATATCAGACTCTCGCCTACCGTGGAAACCTTCAAAAGGAGCCGGAAGACCCACCTCTTCCGACAAGCCTACAACCTGCAGTAACCACTGATCCACCATACCGCTGCACGACCAGCTCTACCCTCACCTACTGTATCCTCACCCATCCCTTGTAGATTGTGGGCCCTCGCGGGCAGTGACCTCACTCCTCCTGTACCAGTCGCTGTCACATTGTGTTCAAGATTATTGTAATTGTTCTTGTATGTATACCCCTTTTTCACATGTAAAGTGCCATGGAATAAATGGCGCTATAATAATAAATAATAATAATAATGTGTGTAAATGACTCTGTCATAGTGCAGACCTAAATCCCATTGAGAATCTGTGGCAAGACTTCAAAATTGCTGTTCACAGACGCCTTCATCCAATCTCACTGAGCCAGAAGACTTGGAAAAACTTTCAGCCTAGTTGTACAAAAGTGTCAGGCTGCGTGCAAACGATGCGTTTTTCATGCGTTTCCGCTGGCCAATTTCTGCAGCGGAAACGCATCAAAAACGCATGGTAATCCGCACCCCATGGTCCCCAATGGCATTCCGCAATGTCAATGCACATGCTGCGGATTTTTCCGCAGTGTTTCTGCAGCGCTCATAAATCCGCAGCATTTTCATTAATTTTGTGGAAGCGCAGCGGAATTGCCGCCATTGACTTGCATTGAGACGCATATAATCCGTGTCTGTACATTTGTACAAGCGGATAATATGCGTTTCAATGTGCGGATGGTACCCAGTTCTGGAGGAGAGAAGACTCTCATCCCGACCTGGGTACCATTGTACCTGTAAAAAAAAGAATAAAATAATAAAAAAGTTTATATTCACCTGTCCGGCTGCCCCTGCAGCGCTTATCTTCCAGGACCTGAGATGACGTCGCGGTCATGTGACCGCAGACTGTCTCGCGAGATGCAGGCAACCCGGAAGAAGCCAGGACGAGCTCGACAGCACACGCAGCGGGGCATCGGGGGTAAGTATAGCTTTATTTTTTTTATTTTTATGGTCACACTATATAAATCCATGCCGGTTGCATGGATTTATACAGTGTGACCTAGTTGTCAAGCACTTTTCAAGTGATGCTATCGCCTGGAAAGTGCTTGTCAGTCCGCATGCGGAAACACATGCGTTAACGCATGTGGATACGCATGTGAATCCGCATGTATTCTGCATGAAAAACGCATGCACAATCTGCATGCGTTTTTTCTGCCAGGGAGATGCAGAAATGCTGCAGAAATGTTCTGCTTCATTTCTGCATCGTGGGCACATAGCCTTAGAGACATACCCCAAAAGACTTGAAGCAGTAATTGCAGCTAAAGGTGGTCCTATGAAGTACTGACTCGGTGGCTAAATGCTAATTCACGTCACACATTTCAGATTCATCTTTTTAAAATATCTGGAAAACCATGTATCATTTCCTTTATACTTCACAAATATTTGCTTCTTTGTGTTGGTATCACTTAAAATCCCAATAAGTTTATGTTTCTGGGTGCAATGTGAAGAAATGTAGAAAATGTAGAAAAGTTCAAGTGGTATGAATACTTTTTCAAGGCACTGTGTATATATATATATATATATATATATATATATATATATATATATATATACACTGCTCAAAAAAATAAAGGGAACACTTAAACAACACAATGTAACTCCAAGTCAATAACACTTCTGTGAAATCTACCTGTCCAGTTATGAAGCAACACTGATTGTGAATCAATTTCTCCTGCTGTTGTGCAAATGAACCAGACAACTGGTAGAAATGATAGGCAATTAGCAAGATACCCCCTATAAAGGAGTGGTTCTGCAGGTGGTGACCACAGACCATTTCTCTGTTCTCATCCTTTTTGGCTGTTGTTTTTGTCACTTTTTCATTTTGCCATTGCTCTTACCCCTAGAGGTACAGTAGCATGAGGCGGTGTCTACAGTACAACCCACAGAAGTTGCTCAGGTAGTGCAGTTCATCCAGGATGGCACATCAGTGCGAGCTCTGGCAAGAAGGGTAGCTGTGTCTGTCAGCACAGTGTCCAGAGCATGGAGTAGATACCAGGAGATGTGGAGGGAGCCATAGGAGGGCAACAACCCATCAGCAGGACCGTTACCTCTTCCTTTGTGCAAGGAGGAACAGGAGGTGCACTGCCAGAGCCCTGCAAAATGACCTCCAGCAGGCCACAAATGTGCATGTGTCTGCACAAACGGTTAGAAAACGACTCCATGAAGGTGGTATGAGGGCCCGACATCCACAGATGGGGGTTGTGCTCACAGCCCAACACCGTGCAGGACGCTTGGCATTTGCCACAGAACACCAGGATTAACAAAGTCGCCACTGGCACCCTGTGCTCTTCACAGATGAAAGCTGGTTCACACTGAGCACATGTGACAGACGTGACAGAGTCTGGAGACGCCGTAGAGAGCGATCTGCTGCCTGCAACATCCTTCAGCATGACCGGTTTGGCAGTGTGTCAGTAATGGTGTTGGGTGGCATTTCTTTGGAGGGACGCACAGCCCTCCATGTGCTCGCCTGAGGTAGCCTGACTGCCATTAGGTACCGAGATGAGATCCTCAGACCCCTTGTGACACCATATGTGTTATGATCTGCTACAGGGACTAAGGAAAGACAGGAGAACTGTCCCTACAATAGAACTAAACTAGATCCCTACGATGTAACGGGGAACCTGATCCTGCGATCAGACCCGCTAAAGTCCTCGGCTAGTCTGTACGAAGACCTATAGATGTGAGGGAGGGATCCCTACAAGAACTAGGGACTGGGATAAGTTGGACACCTCCTAGCAGAAATAGTAGCAGTCAAAGACAAACACACAACAAAAAGCATAGAGGTCAGAAGACCCAGCAAAACCAACAGAGAACGGCAACAGAGCACCAAGCTAGCTCAAGAGTAGTAAATACAATGAAGTCCAGCAAGACCAGGAGGGCGGAGCCGGATTAAATAGGCAAAAATGGTCATGTGACCAGCAAACTAAAAAAAACCTAACAGGAGAGTTCTAACAATATGCTGGTGCGGTTGGCCCTGGGTTCCTCCAAATGCAGGACAATGCCAGACCTCATATGGCTGGAGTGTTTCAGCAGTTCCTGCAAGATGAAGGCATTGAAGCTATGGACTGGCCCGCCCGTTCCCCAGACCTGAATCCGATTGACCACATCTGGGACATCATGTCTCGCTCCATCCACCAACGTCACGTTGCAGCACAGACTGTCCGGGAGTTGGCGGATGCTTTAGTCCAGGTCTGGGAGGAGATCCCACAGGAGACCATCCGCAACCTCATCAGGAGCATGCCCAGGCATTGTAGGGAGGTCATACTGGCACGTGGAGGCCACACACAATACCGAGCCTCATTTTGACTTGTTTTAAGGACATTACATCAAAGTTGGATCAGCCTGTAGTGTGCTTTTCTACTTTAATTTTGGGGGTGACTCCAAATCCAGGCCTCCATTGGTTAATAAATTTGATTTCCATTGATGATTTTTGTGTGATTTTGTTGTCAGCACATTCAACTTTGTACAGAACAAAGTATTCAATGAGAATATTTCATTCATTCAGATCTAGGATGTGTTATTTGAGTGTTCCCTTTATTTTTTTGAGCAGTGTATATATATATATTCTGCATATATATATATATGTCTAGCATATTTTATACACACTTGTGGGCTTCCCTAACTGTCAGATGTCTGTGACTAGACATTTATTTATTTTTTTTGCACACTGTTCCTGTAAGTAATAATTAATGCCCGCATGTATTTCCACGAAGTTGTCATGTTAGGACCTGAGTTGCTGGCGTCTGCGAGCTGTTGAGTATCACACGTTTGACTCTCAGGGGTTATGATCCACAAAAGTGTTTCTATTTTCCAAAGAAGCATACTGTGTATTGTAATAGAAGTTGAGTAAGACTAAGTTCACTTTTCCATTTAACTGATGCAAATGGAAACAGAGGGGCTCCACTGATTATTATGGGGTCTGTCTGGTTTCCGTTTTTTTAGGGCAAAAAAAAAGTTTTACTTGCTGCTCTTTTTCTTCCATTCTTGAAAGGACACCAAGCGGAAAGCAGACAGACCCTATAATAATCAGAGGGGCCCATCTGCTTCTGTTTGCATTAGTTAGTGAAAGAGATGCATTTTGGGCACGAATTCTATTTGTCTGTTCCTAAAACAGAACAGATTGACAGAATAGACAAATAACCATGTGAACAGAGCAGGTACAAGGTTTGTGTTAAAGGAATTGTCCGACTTTTGGCTACAAGTCTGCAGTCACTCTATGTAACTGCAGTATTGTGAATCCTCACAGTGCACACACTGCACGCTGTGAGGAGCGGGTACGTGACCGCAAGTATGTGATTCGCATAAATGTGGTCACATGCTGAATAGAGAGGCATAGCCTCGCTCAATGCCAAATGAGTCTAGTCAGAATGTGGGCGGAAGAATGCAAATCGCATACTTGCAGTCGTGTTACCGTCGCCAGCACTGGATAATCCTTACAGCGCACAGTGTGCGCACTGTGAGGACTCACAAGTCTGCAGTCACATAGAGTGGTCGGACAACCTCTTTTTTGTAGATTTTTTTACTTTCACATATATTATAGAAATGTCTGAAAAAATAATTTTCATATACCTCATTAGGGATTTCCCAGTTAATAGAAGAAAATCTATTATCCGAAAAGGAGCTTAAAAGTGTGTGTGCACTACATAGACAATCCATAAATTTCAATAAAGAACTGTGTAATACTTCATTTTCCCTGTGGTGGCACTGATGGGGAATTAAGTACTTATTACTAAATTCTCACACACTCTCCCTGTGGTCTGATTATTGGTTGGGGTCTTTTGTGACAAAACAAGAATGAAACCACATTATAACGGAAAGGATAGGTGATAACTTATTGATTGGTAATGGGACAACCAGTGAGACCCCAGTAATCAGCAGAACAGGGCACTTTTATCCCTGGTAGAATGGATTGGCAGTGTTCATGGTCTATCGCCAGTTTATTCATTTTCTAAGCTTCTGGAAAAAGTCACTCGACAGTCCCATAGAGAATGAATGGAACAGCATCAGGCATGCACACTGCAGCTCCATCCTAATGGGGATAAGCGTGCCCCCTTTTACTGATTGGTGGGGTTCCAAGTTGTTGGACCCCCACTGTGGAAAGATAATAACTTCTCTTCACCAGACAACCTCTTTAACTATAGCAGACAAGCCCTTTTAGGACTATACAGTTTATGATTTTGAAAATACATGTGAAATAACTAAATGAGTACTGTATATATAATGGTATTTTCCAACATATATTTTACATTTATCCATAAGTGTGAAATGCATTTATTTATTTTATTCACTTATATAGCACCATTAATTTTGCAGCGCTTTACAGACATTATTATCGCTGTCCCCATTGGGGCTCATAATCTACATTCCCTATCACTATGTCTTTGGAGTGTGGGATGAAACTGGAGAACTCGGAGGAAACCCACACAAACACGGGGAGAATATACAAACTCCTTGCAGATGTTGTCCTTGGTGGGATTTGAACCCAGGACCCCAGCGCTGCAAAGCTGCAGTGCTAACCTCTGATGGGATCCTCACTTCTGCAATGGTCACTGATTACTATAAGGAGGGTTAGATGATAAATGTAGATGGTGTGAAACTTATTTAAAGGGGAATTCCTCTTATAAGCCCTTTACCCAATTCAAAAGTGCGTTAACATTATTAATAACACTCTTCATATATAAAGCACCAACATATTCCACTATCCTTTACGATTGATGGACGCAGTAAGTATACGAAATGACTATAGTAAAAGAGCCATCCACTGGTACTGAAATGAATGGAGAGAGAACATTGATCCAAGGGTTTACAATCTAAAGGAGATTAGGGAATAAAAAATAGGAACACATTTCTGATTTTATCTAGTGGACCAAAATTTTTATTATAAGCAGAAAACCTTAATAGTTAGGTGTTGATCAGATGATGCAAGGCAAATCATTCCAGCACATATGTGCAGCGCAGGAGAAGTCATGGAGACTAGAGTGAGAAGTTGTGATAAAGGGGGATAACAGCTGCAGGGTACGAGAGGGAGCGTGCGTAGGGGGTAGGCAGAGGTGGGATAAGCTGGAGGTCATGTGGCATTCTCACTTAGGGATAACATCTACAGTTAGATTTTGCATGTCATAAATTACTTAGCACCTATAGTATTCCCACTAATTATGTACGACGTACCGTGTTATTATGGTGACTTTACTATTCTATACTGGACTTTGTAGTGGGAGCAGCTTCTGTATGGCTTTACACACAATATACCCAAGCACATGAAAATGAATATATGAATAATACCCAGTGGGTAAGATGTATAAATAGTGTTGTAGGATGCATCTGCACATGACCCAAAGTGGATGTTTTTGGGCAGTTTTTTGTTTACCTGGGTGGAACATCACAGGAACTTTTTTAATGCACTGGATATTGAGTTACAGAATAGCTAACTAAAGGTGGTTCTAGAGCTGGGATGTCAAGCTCAAACACACAGAGGGCCAAAATGAAAAACTTGGACAAAGTTGCGGGCCAACCAGTCTACAGTATAATGGACTCCACATAGTCCTCCATACAGTATAATGGGCCCCACATAGTCCTCCATACAGTATAATGGGCCCCACATAGTCCTCCATACAGTATAATGGGCCCCACATAGTCCTCCATACAGTATAATGGCTGCACATAGTCCTCCATACAGTATAATGGGCCCCACATAGTCCTCCATACACTATAATGGCTGCACATAGTCCTCCATACAGTGTAATGGGCTCCACATAGTCCTCCATACAGTATAATGGGCCCCACATAGTCCTCCATAGAGTATAATGGGCCCCACATAGTCCTCCATACAGAATAATGGCCCCACATAGTCCTCCATACAGAATAATGGGCCCCACATAGGTTTCCATTCCATACAGTGTAATGGGTCCCACATAGTCCTCCATACAGTATAATGGTCCCACATAGTCCTCCATACGGTATAATGGGCCCCACATAGTCCTCCATACAGTATAATGCCCCCACATAGTACTCAATACAGAATAATTGGTTATGGTGTCGCGGGCCAAATGTAATCACCCTGTGGGCCAGATTTGGCCCAGAGTTTGACATGTAAGTTCTAGAGAAAAGTTATTTTCCTTCTGGGTGAGCGAATTTGTACACTTTTTCCCAGGAAGCATTGTCTGTATCAGCTGCATCTCCTCAATAAGAAGTTCCTCGGAAGAGCTGCACTGCCATACAGAAACTTCTATGGGAGCATGCTGCCATGTGTACAGAGTTCAATAGAGATTGCCATGATCCGTATGCCTCTGTTAGAAATAGGAGCAATATGAAGGTACAGCAGAGCCATAATAAAGCTGTGTGCATGTGCCCTAAAGTCACCCATACACATTAGATAAAAGTTGGCCAAACCCACAGATTTTGTCAGGATCAGCTGAACATCTAATATGTACGGGGGCTTCCTTATTCTTCTCCAACAGATGATTTTATGAGAGAGAAGGATCCGACCTGTTGAATTTTAATGGCCAATTCTTTTTTTCGCCAAAGAGAAAAGCCGCTGCCAGAAGAGTATGGCAGTGGCTTTCTCATAAACAACACAAGAACTCTAGGCCAAGTAGGGGAAGTATGAGGGAATCCTTTGGTTGACCGATGTCAAATGTGTATGGCCAGGTTAACACTGACCATGATATATCCATTGTATGTAACATGAAATGTAATGTGAGTGAATTGGAGAATTTCTCATCTGTATATAATACATAAAATCGAACTATGTTTCTGTTGATATTACATTTGCCATACCAGTAGAGCAGAGTTATATGAAACTTTTAAGTGGCCCATTCTAATGCTCTTTGATTTTGCTCTAGAATTGGATTTCCTCGACTAGTTCTCCTCTTCCATTTTTTTTTTTTGTCTAATCCCAATTATCATGGCCATAAAGCCGTGAACAGCACAAACTCAGCCCTTCGGAAATATTTTACATCACATCAAACATAATGTGTGGGAGAGATGTTTTAAAGATTTACATTTAATTAAACAACAGTCCTGTATCTTCCACACTATGGATCATCAAAGCTCCAGCACGAGCGCGTTTGAAGTTTGCGATTTGTTCTCTGAAACACTAGATCGGCAGAACACATGTACATTATTGTTTTATGGGCAGGAATAATATGCCACCTGTAGTTCGATGTGAAAATACATAGCCTGTCAGGCATTTTTTTTACATTTAGCTTTAATGTTTGACTAACAGCAGAAGAACCCCCATACAAAGAGTATATGGCAATATGTACTCAGCATGTATGCTCGTGTAAAGGAGACTTGTATCTTCTTCTGATGCGTCTGTCTGATGCGTCTGCCTTCTCTGCACCCTTGATCCATTGTGTGGGTCTTCATTTCTTCCATCAATGAGGCCAGTGATTAGTCTGATGAGATCATGTTAGGGGGGAGGTGATGCACGTCTCCGATGTCAAGGACGCGCGTCGCGTCCCCTCATGTTCAGTACCGGAAGAACCGATTGCCTGTGTGGTGCTCCGCGAGGTGTAAGGAGGCAGGTAGGGCCTAGAACAGATGATTATAATTGCCACCTGGCTGAAATTTTACTATTTACATACAATTTTACTGAATTTGTGCAAATAAAATTCCAAAAATTTCAATTTCACAAGAATCTGAAATTTTGGGAAAAGTCATAACAAAGTTGACTCATTTAAAATCAATTCATTCATCTGTATTCTGGAGCATATTTTCTTAGATCTATGTATTGTGCTGTTCCTCTGGGGCTAGTGTTAAGGCCCCGTCACACTAAGCGACGCTACAGTGATCCCGGCAACGATACGACCTGTCAGGGATCGTTGCTGCGTCGCTATGTGGTCGCTGGTGAGCTGTCAAACAGTCAGATCTTCCCAACAACGCAGCAACGATGCGGCGACCCGTAACGATCTGTATAACGATGCACGCCTATGTGTTTCTGTGTCTGGGTCGTTAACAAGGTCGTTGGCAAGGTGTCAAACACACCGATGCATGCTACCCAGCGGGACCTTAACGATCAAAAAATGGTCCAGGCCATTTCGACACAACCAGTGATCTCACAGCAGGGGCCTGGTCGCTGCTAAGTGTCAAACATAGCGAGATCGCTACTGAGGTCGCTGTTGTGTCACAAAACATGTGACTCAGCAGCGATCTCGCTAGCGATCTCGCTTAGTGTGACGGGGGCTTTAGAGATAGAGTATTAAAATTATCATACGAAAAAAAGTCATAACATATCATGTAAAAAAAATATATAACTATGCATAACTAACTTTTTAATTTAATTTTAATTAACTTTTTAAAGCAGGAAAAAAGTAAAGTGTTCGAAGGCAAAGTATAAATATATCAGTTTTTTTTTCTCAAAATACAACACATGTGCTTGGGCGATAAAGAGTTTAGTATTGGATTGGTGCAAGGGACTCAAGAAATGCTAAGGGTTCACAGGTTAGGAGCGCAAAATCCTTGCCTTGCCCTGGATGCTGGCAATCCGTGCTATGCCACTGCCTCCACCACCCCACCATTCAGCTGAATGAAGGTGATGCCATCTCTGAAAATGGCACGGTGGTCGATCATGCACCCTGTCGCTCCATTTATGCTTATGAGGGTGCCAAAGACCTGCTGAGTGCAGCACTTGGCTACCTCTGGCAGTCCCATTAATGGTCCCGGTTCTCAGGAATGGGTGGGGATCCAGCGGTCGGACCCCCATCGAACAGGAAGTTATCTCCTATGCCAGGGATAGGGGATAATTTTCAAACTTGAGAATACCCTTTAAAGGAGTCTGCATCCTCTCTCCTTCAGAATGGGGGTCACCACCCTTTTTATCAGATAATGGAGATCATGCTAAGATAATGGACGTCTTTGAGGTTACACAGAACATCCTTTGGTGCATGGTTAATTGGCCACTGTTTTATAATGTTTTATAGAGGTAACAAGCTTCATTAAGGGATTCTTTAACATTGATTTCCATTAGAGATTACACAGATTTGCAGAACCTAATACATTGCTGATTGATGTATGATAGTCCACACCTTTCCATGCTATCATCTCATGCATTATTCAGATGTACGCTCTAACTCATGATAAATATCATCTACCTAATTATCAACTCTAAGAAATTTAGTAAAATAATAAATTAAATTAATTTAACTAAATGAAATAAATGATACATGCTACAGCCAGTCTGAGGAAGGTGGTGCTCTCAGTAAATGTTTTTCTCAGATTATTCTTTAAATGGGTCCTGTCAGCTCTCCTGGCATTCCCCCTGAATAACGATTATGGAGCATCTTTTTTATTACTGCATTGAGTTTTTCCTCCTGGAAATGTTTGAATAAATTGGCATTGGAGGTTATTATTTCCCTTAGGGCGCATTCAGACATCCATGCACTGATTGGCCATGGGTCGGCCGACCCGAGTGTGACAACTTCAGATGAATCCGTGCACTGCTGTCCGATCTCTGACCGATTTGCAGGGATGTCTGAATGAGCTCTTATTGATAGGTTAATCAGTGATAACAGTATCATACTGTATAGTGCACACCCAATTGACAAGGACAATGGTAACACCCAGTTGGGAATTAATTTGTACATTTACAGGAGGAATAATAGACAGATGGCAGAGTAACTAGAATGCAGTCTATCAATTCTCCAGAAACTGGAGAGCTAATGTAATAGATTCTGGCAGGAAAAAAATCCTGGTATACATGACACCCATCCTGGGGTAGTGTGCCCCATCCTGATATATATGTCCCCCATCCTGGTATATATGATGACACCCATCCTGGGGTAGTGTGCCCCATCCTGATATATATGTCCCCCATCCTGGTATATATGATGACACCCATCCTGGGGTAAGGTGCCCCATCCTGGTATATATGATGACACCCATCATGGGGTAGTATGCCCCATCCCGATATATATGTCCCCCATCCTGGTATATATGATGACATCCATCCTGGGGTAAGGTGCCCCATCCTGGTATATATGATGACACCCATCCTGGGGTAGTATGCCCCATCCTGATATATATGTCCCCCATCCTGGTATATATGATGACATCCATCCAGGGGTAAGGTGCCCCATCCTGGTATATATGATGACTCCCATCCTGGGGTAGTGTGCCCCATCCTGATATATATGACCCCCATCCTGGTATATATGATGACATCCATCCTGGGGTAAGGTGCCCCATCCTGGTATAAATGATGACTCCCATCCTGGGGTAGTGTGCCCCATCCTGATATATATGTCCCCCATCCTGGTATATATGATGACATCCATCCTGGGGTAGTGTGCCCCATCCTGATATATATGACCCCCATCCTGGTATATATGATGACATCCATCCTGGGGTAAGGTGCCCCATCCTGGTATATATGATGACACCCATCCTGGGGTAGTATGCCCCATCCTGATATATATGTCCCCCATCCTGGTATATATGATGACATCCATCCTGGGGTAAGGTGCCCCATCCTGGTATATATGATGACACCCATCCTGGGGTAGTATGCCCCATCCTGATATATATGTCCCCCATCCTGGTATATATGATGACATCCATCCTGGGGTAAGGTGCCCCATCCTGGTATATATGATGACACCCATCCTGGGGTAGTATGCCCCATCCTGATATATATGTCCCCCATCCTGGTATATATGATGACATCCATCCTGGGGTAAGGTGCCCCATCCTGGTATATATGATGACTCCCATCCTGGGGTAGTATGCCCCATCCTGATATATATGTCCCCCATCCTGGTATATATGATGACATCCATCCTAGGGTAAGGTGCCCCATCCTGGTATATATGATGACACCCATCCTGGGGTAGTGTGCCCCATCCTGATATATATGTCCCCCATCCTGGTATATATGATGACACCCATCCTGGGGTAAGGTGCCCCATCCTGGTATATATGATGACACCCATCCTGGGGTAGTATGCCCCATCCTGATATATATGTCCCCCATCCTGGTATATATGATGACATCCATCCTGGGGTAAGGTGCCCCATCCTGGTATATATGATGACACCCATCCTGGGGTAGTATGCCCCATCCTGATATATATGTCCCCCATCCTGGTATATATGATGACATCCATCCTGGGGTAAGGTACCCCATCCTGGTATATATGATGACTCCCATCCTGGGGTAGTGTGCCCCATCCTGATATATATGTCCCCCATCCTGGTATATATGATGACATCTATCCTGGGGTAAGGTGCCCCATCCTGGTATATATGATGACACCCATCCTGGGGTAGTATGCCCCATCCTGATATATATGTCCCCCATCCTGGTATATATGATGACATCCATCCTGGGGTAAGGTGCCCCATCCTGGTATATATGATGACACCCATCCTGGGGTAGTATGCCCCATCCTGATATATATGTCCCCCATCCTGGTATATATGATGACATCCATCCTGGGGTAAGGTACCCCATCCTGGTATATATGATGACACCCATCCTGGGGTAGTATGCCCCATCCTGATATATATGTCTCCCATCCTGGTATATATGATGACATCCATCCTGGGGTAAGGTGCCCCATCCTGGTATATATGATGACACCCATCCTGGGGTAGTGTGCCCCATCCTGATATATATGTCCCCCATCCTGGTATATATGATGACACCCATCCTGGGGTAAGGTGCCCCATCCTGGTATATATGATGACACCCATCCTGGGGTAGTATGCCCCATCCTGATATATATGTCCCCCATCCTGGTATATATGATGACATCCATCCTGGGGTAAGGTGCCCCATCCTGGTATATATGATGACACCCATCCTGGGGTAGTATGCCCCATCCTGATATATATGTCCCCCATCCTGGTATATATGATGACACCCATCCTGGGGTAAGGTGCCCCATCCTGGTATATATGATGACACCCATCCTGGGGTAGTATGCCCCATCCTGATATATATGTCCCCCATCCTGGTATATATGATGACACCCATCCTGGGGTAGTATGCCCCATCCTGATATATATGTCCCCCATCCTGGTATATATGATGACACCCATCCTGGGGTAAGGTGCCCCATCCTGGTATATATGATGACACCCATCCTGGGGTAGTATGCCCCATCCTGATATATATGTCCCCCATCCTGGTATATATGATGACACCCATCCTGGGGTAAGGTGCCCCATCCTGGTATATATGATGACACCCATCCTGGGGTAGTATGCCCCATCCTGATATATATGTCCCCCATCCTGGTATATATGATGACATCCATCCTGGGGTAAGGTGCCCCATCCTGGTATATATGATGACCCCCATCCTGTGGTAAGGTGCCCCATCCTGGTACATATGTCCCACTTCCTGGGGTAAGGTGCCCCCTCCTGGTCACCTTCCTGGGATAATGTTCTCTTCTCCAATACATGAAAAAAACGACAATACTTCTCACCTTACCCCACGCCGCGCAGTGCCCTCTTCTAAAGCAGGAGCCAACAACTGACTTTGGCATCCCCCAATTGTGCACGATGTTGCTGCTATGCGCCCCCATCATGGGCACACTGACATCAATTGCCGGCCTCTGATTGTCTGTATGCGTATATTGCAGTGCAGGGAGCCGGCGGGTCCTCGGACACACATTCAGCTGAAATAGTCGCTGGTGCCGGTGGGCCCCCCTTTACATCCGGGCCCCAGTGCAGCTGTACCAGCTGCAACAGCAATACAGTATGTTCGCCCCTGTGTATCTGGGAATTCATACTTGATCATTGGTTAATTCCAGGCGGATGATTTTGAGCCTGCATATGCCTATGTATACATTTTATATATTTAAGTGAGTTATGAGTGTCACATTTGACGTTGTACCTTGTTCTTTGCCATACTCTCTTTGTCTCACTATATTTATCTGAATATTATGTATTATGCATTATACCATTTGACATTTTTTAAGGTATTTCTTAATGTATAACATAGATGATCTTATGGATTACCATATCTATCATTGATCTGGAGGATTTAGTATATCATACCTATTATAATTTGTGTAGGATATTCACTCTTTTTCCAGGTGTACACATCTTTAGTCTCATCTGTGTTATTTCGTTATGTTTTTTGGAAATTTGCTTATGTACATTACTTGCATAAATAACATTTTTGTATATTTTACTTGGCCTGAGTAAAGTATTTTCTTTATTGGAGTTCTTTATACAGATATGTCAAGCGCCAACTTATGTGTTTTTCTAAAGAGTTGAAGAGGTTGTCCACTACTTTATCATTGATGATGATGACCTATCCTTAGGATAGGTCATCAATGTCTGATCGGTCGGGGTCCGACACCCGGCACCCCCACCGGTGTCGGCAGCAGCCACCAGCCGGAACTGCTCAGTTACGGAGTTCCTCTGTCTTCTGATAGTGGCCTTGGATGGGTACTGCACATCTGCCTCCTATTCTAATAAATAGGATCAGACATTGAGGACCTATCCTAAGGATAGGTCATCAATGATAAAGTAGTGGACAACCTCTTTAACATTCGCTATACAAATCGTGTAGACTTGTTAACGAATGTTCGGCAGGCTAACTATATAGATGTAGCACATGTAAAAAAATGTTGGCATGTACAAAATCTGTATGTACTGCACATCGTATACATGCTGCACACACTACACTCATATTGATGTATATTGAGGAAAGCAGAATCATAAAGACCAACATAACATTGAATTCCAATAGGATGAAGCTCACTAAAACTATTATCAATATCTGGTGTTCATTGAGTACAGAGACACTGAGTGCTGAACATTGATTTGCATCGTTCTTCAACTTCATTCATTATATGATTATTATCTCCCTTGGGTTGGGTTCACATAGTGCAGATTTGGTATGGTTCAGATGCTATTCCTGTCATTTCTTATGTACATGAAACATTTGTTGGTGAGTCAGACAATGAAAATTAAGAAGATGTAATTACTTTAATACTGACCTTGATACACAGATGGATTATGTGTGATTCGGGGTCTTGGACATCGAAGGTCTTTGGACTTCAAGCCACAAGACACCTGATTTGAGCACATGCATTTTTTTTTGCAGACCTTGCTCTTAAAGTGTATTCATCACCTATATGTGGCTGTTTATTTAAGAAACCACACTAATGGTTTGTCTTCTCAAAGTCTGGACACTAACTCTAGCAGGAGTTGATTCAGTACTTCCAAGCTGTGGGATCTCTACATGCATGCCACAATCCTCTATGGCAGTTTCTTGGTATCAGGATGCAAGACCTTGTGTTTTTGACCTTCGCAGTTCTGTCTTCATGAGACAGCAATTGTTGATCCGTAACTGTTGTAATAATGTTACTGATCGATAACTGTTGTGTTAATGTTACAGCCAGCACTGGTATAGTAAAGCATTAGATCTCGTGTTCTGATACCAAAGGCTGCCTTGGTGGGTTGTAAGATGCCCCTCAGCATGCCAGGTTCTCACAACCTGGAAGTTTGTACCCAACATTTGCTAGAGAGTCGATCCTTTTAGAAGCTGGTTAAGGGCTATTAGTTCATTATTTTAATCACTCATATTTAGACAAATAATTTTCTAACGTGGACCTCAGGTGTAGGCCTTTATATACTCCTCTGCATTCCTAAAGCTTCTACTCATGAATGTTCTACTATAATTTAGAGTTGGCGAGAACTCGCAGCTACTTACCTCTTCTCCACTCTCACTCCTCGTTCTGACCAATCACAAAGTTGCCATGCCCTATCACATAGATTCCCCTCGTCTACCACTCGTGAATTCTGGAATATACCTGACAACAGCTGAAACATCATTTCACTACTGCTTGCTGTAATGTTCACATCGGAGCGACGTTGCTCCAGTTGGTCTCCAATGTCAGCTGGGCTGGCACGCCGATTGTAAATCTCTTTCAATATCAAATATTATTTTTCATCCGTTGGATGCATGTGGGCAAGACGTGGGGCCAATAAGCCGGTACCTGATATAACTAATTGGTAATCTTACACTTGTAGTAGACCCAGGCGAGAGGGTATTGGCCATGATGCAACAAAAGTATGGACGTGACGTAGTCTAAAACTGGATCAACTTTTTACTTTTTTACTGCAAGTTTTATATCTAATATCTGAATGCCTGATTGTTGTCAGCTGTCTCTCCCGACTCCCACATACACATGAACGGTTGGCTCCGCTGGGTGTCTGGGTGTTCTCTATGGGAAGAGGCAAGTATTCTGCTGTAAGACATCACTGGCAACTGGTCATCTCCAGAGAGGACAAATGGCCTGGTAGTTTGAATTCAACATGTCGATTCTTGCCTCATCTCACATCTGTCAGGGGAGAGTTGGGAGACCCCTTTGCACATTAGATGGTGATATTGACGTGTCCAACCAACTTTGATCAATGCGTATGGGTGGGTGGGCTTAACTTCTGATCCCACCAATGTCTAAAACAAAGTGTGTGTGACTTTTTTTATTATTCCATAATGTACAAACTAAACATGGGTCTCTTGACCACAACTTACAGCCCCATATATACTTATGAGGCTACCAAGTTCAGGTCTGGAGACTCCGCCATACTCTGACCGTGACACACAACCTCAATATGTACCAGCATAACTTTGCAACTTTCCACTGCTCCCTCCGTACAATGCTTCATTCTCCAATCTGCAGTTTTTTCAGACTTGAAATAATTTCTTGCTTGTGGAATATGATTTCTTGTTGCCTGATTTAGACTGCCAGGCTTCATGGAGCTTTCTGTGTGGGAGCAAGTCTGTGCTGCCTGGAATCGTGACACAAAACCTAATGTTAGGAATGTCACATTTACATGGCCATAAAACTTCATTTTATTTTCAGGCCTTATATAAATTTACTAGAGATAAGTATCTCTGTGAAGAACGGTATCAATAGTGGGATTTGTAGCTTCTTGGCCATGGCAGCATTCATTGTGCCGGGATTACTTATTTATTACTGTGAAACATATTGCAAAATGTGATAAAATACATGTTTATCACAGCTTGATTCCTGGAGGAATCTCCATAGCTCCGCTTTGCAATGTATGAAAGGAAGACAGTTCTAAGCATTATTCCATTTGTAGGGAAATTAGTATTCATAGCACCTAATGCATTAGTGAGAAGGGACCCAGGGCCATGGTAAGAGACAGTGTAGAATGGAAAGGTGGGGCGCAAATGCTTTTGTTTTCATTTTTGTGTTCACATTTAGGAGTTTTAGGTTACCTTCACATATTACAATTTGTGGTCAATTTACTTACCATTTTTTTCTTTTACAAAAAAAAAAAAATCCAGCATCCAGATTTTAGCTATAAGGCGTTAGGGAATTTTGAATGGCTATACAAACAATGCAGGTTTTTGTTGCTTTTTGAGGCATTTTTACATTTTTATTGTTTTTTACGTTATATTTCAAGATGCAGCATGCTCTAGGTGAAAGAGAGCTAGGCTCAGAATAGATGATACCTTCACAAAATGTAATAAATAGCATATATTTTATTAGAGCAAGTATATAGAACGATACAAAAATGGGGGTGCAAATGACGCGCCCCTGGGCCTGCTGTGTTGCGCAGCGTCTCGCGCACGGGGCTTACCCGGAACCGGATCAGATGAGGGTTGTAGTCTCCGAGTGGCGGGGACCCGGTCCGTGCCCAGGGAGTCAAACTCGATGTGTGGCAGTCTTGATAGATGTTATTTGAGTGTCGACTACGCCACCCGTTGATCTGCAGCTATGGAGCTGCCGCTGCAGGGCAGACCGCTGAGGCCGGTGTAGAATTGTGCAGCGTGATAGTATAACCCCCAACGGGAGGGGTATGGCCTCAGGGCAGTCGACGTGGAAGATGGGGGTAGCAGGAACCACTCAGAGACGGTGCGGTGTAATTCAGGGTCTTTACTGGTAACAACGATAGACCCTCCCGGAGTACTTGCTAGCGAACGGGGCCTGGTCAGTCCTTGAGCAGATGGGATCTCCCCTGGCCAGGCGGAGTTGTAGGCCTCCCAAACTGACTGTACTCCTCTGGCTACCTTGCTAGAAGCGGATATAAGTAGCCCACGTCCCTGAGTGTACCGTGTGGTGCTCACCCGTATGGCCGGTGACTCGGGGCCTTCTATGGCTTCCGCTCCACGATGGCGCTGCTGGTCCCACGCGTGTGACCGTGCCTTCGGGTTTCTGGGCCTGGGGACCTGAAATCCCCTGCCGGTCGGCTTCTGCTGCTGGGTAAGAGTTAGTCCCCACAGCCTCGGACGCCGGGTCCGGTGAGAAAGCTTCTCAGTCAGGGCGAGCTCTGCAGCTGCCAGCCCCTGACTTGTAGTAATATTGCTCCCACTGAGCTTCTGCTGTTTCTTCCTGTGACTGTTTCTTGTCTCTACTCTCCTTGACTGACTAACCCTGCTTCAGCCCCGGGTTTATATAGGGGAAGTTCTTCCCCTCCCAAGACTGGGCAGGAGGTGTGGCATGCACAGGATCCCTGACCAAAGGACCTCCCACCTGCTCTCAGACATAGCATTACATTACTGTGGAAACCAGACCCCTGGGGTGCCACACAAATACATACGTGAAAAACTCACAATGAATTAAAATAGCACGCACAATGGGAAAAGGGCTCCATATAGAACATAGTAACATATATATAACCTCTTAAGGTAAATTGAAATGACAATATCTAGTATATATTTATAATTTATGGAGACCCCATAGAGAGTGTACACTGATTATAGACATTCCCAAAGGGAAGCTATACACAGAAAAGGTATCGCCCATGAATCCAGGATGTGTTTCGCTTACCCGTACGCGCGTGTCCCGTGGTCCCTGTGCGCCCTCCAGCTTGTGGCATTTCATTGATGCCGCGGCCGCTGTGCGTCCAGGTTACCGAGGGAACAGGCGCATCACTTCCGGTTTCGCGTTACACATCCTGGATTCATGGGCGATACCTTTTCTGTGTATAGCCGTTCCCATGGTTTCCATTACATCATTTCCGGTTAGCGCAGTGCATCTCTGGGAGCTAACATGTGTTTCCCTATATGCATTAGTGACGGATGGTGGAGGCAGCGACCTGTGGTATCTTTCCCATTGGTTGACGCTACCTATTTATACTGCACCCTTTCACTTTCTTACACACCCCTTGACAAAGGCGCATTGCCGAAACGCGCGTCGGGGCTGGCACGCACGTGGGCTACTATCTCAGGTAATCGCTATGGAAGCAATAGCTTCCCTTTGGGAATGTCTATAATCAGTGTACACTCTCTATGGGGTCTCCATAAATTATATATATATACTAGATATTGTCATTTCAATTTATCTTAAGAGGTTATATATATGTTACTATGTTCTATATGGAGCCCTTTTCCCATTGTGCGTGCTATTTTAATTCATTGTGAGTTTTTCACGTATGTATTTGCACCCCCATTTTTGTATCGTTCTATATACTTGCTCTAATAAAATATATGCTATTTATTACGTTTTGTGAAGGTATCATCTATTCTGAGCCTAGCTCTCTTTCCCCTTTGTATATTTATAGGATGATCCTATTTTATAGTCCTTATGGGCAGCCACTTTAAGATGTAATTAAGTATGCAGTACAAAGTTGCTATGCTAATATTGCCCAAATGTGTCAGGTTTTCCTTTTTAGCATGCTCTAGGTGTAGAGATTGATTTTTACATTTTTCATAGACTTTTGTATATTGTATTGTATATAATGCCTGAAAACAGTTACATATCAAAAGTCTGTGTCCAAAAAAAGGAACAAAAATGGTGCTTATAATTCATGACATTTTTTTTTTTAGAAAAGGATCAGAAAAATTCCAACAGAAATTTGTGTGGTATGTAATCTAACAGAGTTTCCAAGGTTAGTGAAATAACAGCGCTAATGTTTGGTACTGTAGTTTACAACTATTCACTTGAATGGGGCTGAACTGTCATACTAGATGCAGCCCATAGACAAGACTGTCAATGTTTCTGGGGAAAAAATCAAATCCTTTTTTGTTTCTAATCCTAGAAACTCTTTTAAATTGTTTTCAAGTGGTTGCTACTAAAGGCCCCAATTCTTATTTGTTATGTTCTGCTACCAAAGCTAAGGAAAGAGAGGAGATCTGTCCCTACTATAAGACTCAGCTGAATCCCTACGATGTAACAGGGAACCTGATCCTGCGATCAGACCTGCTAAAGTCCTAATCTAGTCTGTACGGAGACCTATAGATTTGGGGAGGGAATCCCTACAAGTACTAAGGACTGGGAGGAATATGGGACACCTCCTAACAGAAATAGTAGCAGACAGACGAACAAACAAAATAGATAGAACCTAGAGGTCCGTAGACCAAGCAAACTAACAGAGTTAGATACAGAGCACAGGCTAGCTAGAAAGTAGATATACAATGAAGTCCAGCAAAGCCAGAAGGGCGGAGCAGGATTAAATAGGCCAACAAGGTCATGTGACCAGCAAAGGAAAAAAAACCTAACAGCAAGGTTCTAACAGTACCCCCCCTTCTAAGAGGATCCTCCGGATCCCCTAGGACCAGGCTTATCAGGAAATCTCCTGTGAAACGCTCTGATAAGTCTGGACGCGGAAACATCATCTGACCTCACCCAAGAGTTATCCTCGGGTCCGAAACCTTTCCAGGCCACAAGATACTGCAAACTACCTCTATACCGTCTAGAGTCAAGGATGCGAGAAATTTCATATTCCCCGTCCTCCACCACCGGAGGAACAGAGGCAGAGGCGTCACCATCCGACACAACAGCTTTTTTTAACAGAGAGACATGAAAGACCGGATTAATTCTCCAGGAGGTAGGAACCTCCAACCTAACAGCAGATTGGTTGACAACCTGAAGCACCTTAAAGGGCCCTACAAACTTGGGACCCAATTTCTTAGAAGGAATCCTCAACCGCAGATTCCTAGAGGACAACCAAACCATGTCACCAACAGCGAACAAAACCTCCTGTCGTTTCCTATCAAAGTAGTCTTTAGATTTTCTGTTGGCCTCCTGAAGATTACCACGCACATCCGTCCAAACTCTTTCCAAATCACCGGAAAAATTCTCCTCCTCAGGCACGGCAGATCCCAACTTGGAGAACGACCCAAACGACGGATGTCTCCCAGAACAACAAAAAAAAGGCGAACAACCAGCAGAAGAAGATGTATGATTGTTCAGAGCAAATTCGGCAAGTGGCAGAAACTCAGACCACCCCTCTTGATTGTCTGCCACAAAACAACGCAAGAACTGCTCAACATCCTGTTTTTTCCTTTCTGTCTGGCCATTAGATTCAGGATGATATCCGGACGAAAACGACAAATGAATTCCCAACCTGTCACAAAAGGCACGCCAAAAACGAGCCACGAACTGAGGACCCCTATCAGAAACAATGTCAGTAGGAACGCCATGAAGTCTGACAATTTCCTTGACAAAGGCCTTAGCGAGAGTTTTAGCGCAGGGCAGTTTGACGAAGGGAACCAAGTGACACATCTTGCTAAAACGGTCCACGACCACCCAGATGACAGTAAAACCCTCAGAGGGGGGAAGGTCAGTTATAAAGTCCATAGCCAAATGTGTCCAAGGAGCACTGGGGACCTCCAAAGGACAAAGCAACCCCGCAGCAGGAGTATGTGAGGACTTAGATCTAGCACATATAGTACATTGGCGCACCCACTTAATGACTTCCTTCTGCCATCCAGGCCACCAAAAACTGCGACCCACCAGTCTCTTGGTCTCAGAGATTCCGGGATGACCTGCCAACCGAGATTCGTGACACTCAACAAACAAATCTCTCCTAAAGGTCCCAGGCACAAACAACCTCCCATGAGGAGTGTTAGATGGGGCATTCTCCTGAGCTTTAAGAATCTCATCTTCCAAAACGGAGTCTAAAGCAGCTATCACAACACCTTCTTGTAAAATGTTTTCCTCTTTCTCAGCACCGACTATGGGAGAAAAACTGCGAGACAAGGCATCCGCCTTAACATTCTTAGTACCAGGGATGTAAGTAACGGAGAAATTAAACCGCGAGAAAAACAGTGCCCACCTAGCCTGACGGGCATTCAGGCGCTTGGCAGCGTCAAGATATATCAGATTTTTATGATCCGTAAGAACCTGAACGGGAAATTCCGCACCTTCCAAGAAGTGGCGCCAGTGTTCAAATGCGAGTTTAATAGCCAATAATTCCCGATTACCAATATCGTAATTCAATTCAGTCTCCGAAAAATTTTTTGAAAAAAATGCACAGGGATGTAATCCATCCCCGTTATCCTGAGACAATACTGCGCCAACCCCCACAGAGGAAGCATCAACCTCAACCAAAAACGGCCTAGTAACATCAGGCTGCATAAGGATGGGAGCAGAGGTGAACCTCTCCTTGAGATACACAAAAGCTTCAATGGCCTCAGAAGACCACTGAACCGCATCAGCACCTTTCCTGGTGAGATCAGTCAGAGGTTTGACAATACTAGAAAAATTTTTTATGAATTTTCTATAGTAATTGGCGAAACCCAAAAACCTCTGTATTGATTTCAAACCAATAGGCCTAGGCCATTCCTGCACAGCCTGAACCTTAACCGGATCCATCTCAAAACCTTTGCTGGAGATAATGTAACCCAAAAAACTAATTCTCTGTACAGCGAACTCACATTTCTCCAGCTTAGCAAAAAGCGAATTGTCCATTAATAACTGTAATACCTCACGCACGCTCCGCCAATGAGACTCCAGATCTGGCGAATAAATCAAAATGTCATCCAAATACACAACCACATTTTTACCGATCAAAGGTCTAAGGATGTCATTAATCAGATTCTGAAAAAATGCAGGAGCATTAGTAAGACCAAAAGGCATAACCAGATTCTCAAAATGACCCACAGGAGTGTTAAAAGCAGTCTTCCATTCATCACCCTCCTTCATGCGCAACAGATTGTATGCCCCCTTAAGGTCAATTTTAGAGAACCACTTGGCCCCCAATAACTGGTTAAACAGATCAGGAATCAATGGCAGTGGGTAAGGATTGCGTACCGTAATTTTGTTAATCTCACGAAAATCCAGACAAGGACGTAAACCGCCGTCCTTTTTTTTTACAAAAAAAAATCCAACCGCCACAGGAGACTTAGAAGGCCTAATGTGACCGGCGGCCAAACTTGTCTGTATGTATTCCTCCAAAGCCTTCCTCTCAGGAATAGTAAGGTTAAATAAACGACTTTTAGGAAGAGTCGCTCCAGGGACAAATTCAATAGAACAATCATAGTCTCTATGGGGAGGCAAAACCTGCGATTCTTTCTCAGAAAAAACTCTCCAAAAATCCTGAATAGGAACAGGCAATTCTCCCCTATCCAAAGCTGCAATACGCCCGTTACAACACTTGTCATAACATTTATGGCTCCAGGATTTAATTTCACTGGTAGACCAATCCAGTACAGGATTGTGAAATTTTAACCAGGGCAAACCCAATATTACTGGAGAAGGCAAGTTATTCAACACTACCAAATCCAATTTCTCATGGTGAACACCATTAATAGTGAGAGGAAATTCACTGACCTTGAGAGTAATATTCTTCAAAGGGGAGCCATCCACAGAAACCACAGCAATGGGGGATGATAAAGGTTCAGGTTTTAAATTGAGTTTTTCCACGAATCCCCCATCAATAACATTCAGTGTAGACCCGCAATCAACAAACACCCGAAATTCCATTAATTTTTCCTGAGCAATCGTGGAAGCAGCTAAAAATATACCCTTGGAATTTAAACAGGCAATACGGGCGTGACTGACCATTTTTTTTTCTTTCTTCATACGAAGCTCACAGCCTTTAATCAAATGACCAGATTTCCCGCAATAGAAACACAAGCCTTCTGAAAAACGACGGTGTTTTTCTTGAGAGCGAGGTGCCACCGATCCAATCTCCATCGGTTCACCACTGTTAGTACACACATTATCATAACCAGAAACTGACATAGCAGAGGATTTGCTCTCATTAACCCTAGCACGCAGTCTTCTGTCCACCCGTATAGCTAATTGCATA
The DNA here is from genome assembly GCF_046119375.1 of Phyllobates terribilis. NCBI lineage: Eukaryota > Metazoa > Chordata > Amphibia > Anura > Dendrobatidae > Phyllobates > Phyllobates terribilis. Next base: position 107,344,960 of record NW_027362762.1, read on the forward strand.
GCCTGTTGCAAATCCTCAGGTGTAGGATAAGCAATTAGCAGGTCTTTAACCTTTTCACTGAGCCCAGCAAGAAATAGACTTTTCAGAGCAGAATCGTTCCACCCTGTTTGAGTGGACCAACGACGAAAATGTGTACAATATTTTTCCATATTACCTGATCCTTGTTTTAAACGTCTCAACTCAGTCTCAGCTGATGCCACACGGTCAGGATCATCATATAATAGTCCTAAAGCAGAAAAAAAACTATCCACTGATCTGAAGCATGTATCACTAGGTTGCAAAGAAAAGGCCCACTCCTGAGGCTCTTTGCGCAAAAGTGACATTATGAACCCTACGCGCTGGGATTCATCCCCAGAGGACTTGGGTCTCAAACGAAAATACAATAAGCAAGCATTTTTAAATGAAAAAAATTCTCGATGTTCACCAAAAAATAAATCCGGCAAACATACCTTAGGCTCCAAGAAATATGCTCCAGGACAGTTACTCACGTGCTGACGGAGCTCGGCCACTTCCAGAGAGAGTCCCTGCAGGTGTTTAGCCAAATCCTGAACCGACACCATGATGGAACAAAAAAAAAATCTTTCCTTAGAGAATTTACAGGCTGGACTTACTGTTATGTTCTGCTACCAAAGCTAAGGAAAGAGAGGAGATCTGTCCCTACTATAAGACTCAGCTGAATCCCTACGATGTAACAGGGAACCTGATCCTGCGATCAGACCTGCTAAAGTCCTAATCTAGTCTGTACGGAGACCTATAGATTTGGGGAGGGAATCCCTACAAGTACTAAGGACTGGGAGGAATATGGGACACCTCCTAACAGAAATAGTAGCAGACAGACGAACAAACAAAATAGATAGAACCTAGAGGTCCGTAGACCAAGCAAACTAACAGAGTTAGATACAGAGCACAGGCTAGCTAGAAAGTAGATATACAATGAAGTCCAGCAAAGCCAGAAGGGCGGAGCAGGATTAAATAGGCCAACAAGGTCATGTGACCAGCAAAGGAAAAAAAACCTAACAGCAAGGTTCTAACATTATTAGGCCAAAGAGATATGCTTAAGTTAGGAAATTGGAAAAATTAGTTAAACAGAATGAAAATAAGCAAGTTTGCAATTGTCTTGCTTTTTCTATCTGTTTTCGCTCTCTTGCTATGTGAGATTTTGTCTTACATTGATATTGTTATTATGTTTAGAGCACCATTGATTCCATGGTGGTGTACACGAGAAGGGGTGACATACAAAATGTAAATATAAATTCCAGAGAACAAACAAACAATAACAGACTGGTACAGAAGGGAGAGGACCCTGTCCTTGCGGGCTTACATTCTACAGGATAATGGGAAAGGAGACAGTAGGCTTAGGGTTTGCGGCTACTTCGATGGGGGTGATGAGACAGCAGGGTCAATGCAGGTTGTAAGCTTTCTTGAAGAGATGGGTCTTCAAGTTTCATCTGAAAATACTGAATGTAGCGGATAATCAGATGTGTTGGGTCACAGAATTCCAGAGGATGGGTGATACTCGGGAGAAGTCTTGTAGGCTATTGGGTCAGGAGCATATAAGTGAGGAGGAGAGAAGGAGGTCTTTAGAGGACCGAAGGTTATGTGCTGGAAGATATTGGGAGATTACTTCAATGATTACCTCTAAAAATATATACGGTGGAGACAGATTACAGACAGCGTTGTTGGTCAATATTAGAAGTTTGAACTGAATACATTGAAGAATTGGGAGCCAATGAAGGGATTTGCAGAAGGGAGAAACAGATGAGTAGTAAGGTGAACGGTGGATTAGCAAAGTTAGGGACAGATTGGAGAGGTGTGAGCGTGTTAGCAGGTAGACCACAGAGGAGGATGTTGCAGTAAGCCAGGCGTGAGATGTTAATGGCATGCACTTACATTTTAGTAGATTCAGGGTTGAGGAAAGGACAGGTTCTGGAAAAAATTTTGAGATAGAGGAGGTAGGAAGTGTCGAGAGCTTGGATATGCAGTTTGAAGGACAGGGCAGAGTCGAGGGAAGCAGCGGACTTCTGGTGCAGGGTAATGTAATTTATTGTGATAGATCAGGTAGGAGAGTTAGGTGAGATGGAGGAAAGATGATGAGTTTAGTTTTGTCCACATTGAGCTTTAGGAAGCATGATGAGAAGAAGGTGGATATGGCTAATAGACACTCTATGAATCTGGACAGCAGAGAGGTGACATCTGGGCTGGAGAGGTAGATCTAAGTATCATCAGCATATAGGTGGTACTGGAAGCCATGGGACTTTATGAGTTGTCTCAGGCCAAAGGCATAAATTGAGAAGAGTAGGCGTCCTAGGACAGAGCCAAGAGGGACTCAGACAGAGGGCTGTATGACGAGGTAGTGTGGAAGTGGGAGACACTAAATGTGCAGTTGAAAAGGAGATCCAAGAGAGGGCGCCAGGTCTTTAATGCCAAGGGAAAAAAGGATTTGTAGTAGGAGGGAGTGGTTGACTGTGTCGAAGGCAAAGGACAGGTCTAGAAGGAGGAGTATAGAGAATTGTCCGTTACCTTTGGCAGTTAGCCGTTAGTAATTTTGGTCAGGGCAATTCCGATGGAATGGTGGGAACAGAAGCCTGACTGTAGGTTGTAAAAAAGTGAGTTAGATGAGAGGAAAGTTTAGCATGTACATGCTTGTTGAGGAGTTTAGAGGAGAAGGAGAGCAGCAATATGGGGCGATAGCTGGATGTAGAGTTTTGGTCGAGGAATAGCTGTAATGTTTGAAAGCAGAATGGAAGGTACCAGAAGTTAGCAATAGGTTGAAGAGATGGGTTAAGGTCAGGATAAACATGGTGGTGAGGTTGGTGAGAAGGTGGAATGGGATGGGGTCGAGTGCACAAGTGGTGAGGGGCGCTTTGGAGAAGAGATGAGTAAGCTCTCCTTCAGTGATGGTGGGCGGGAAGGTTATGGGGGAGGAGCAGTGGCCTGTTATACCTAGGGGTTGTGGTAGATGGGCAGTAAAGATTTGTCTAGTTTGTTCGATCTTACTGTTTATAGTTGATTGGACCGGCCATTAGATGATGGTCGAACATACGCAAGGCTGAGATCCCAAACACTTGTCTCCAGCCCACTAATTTCTATAGAACAGTTCTACACTGCTGCTCATCTCCCACTCGGTGTCAGCTCCTGACTCAGAGCTGCTGTTATCAATCCTGCAAAACAACAAGTCCAAACCCTAACCCACTGGATACTTAGCAAGAGCAGTTCTTGTAATCACTGCTCACCTTCCTAATGGGCTCTTTAGTGGTGTACTTGTTCAAAGCACTGTTATCTCTATCTGTAAATATAGAGATAATAGTGTACACTATACAACAAGCACACTGCCAGGCACAATAGCACATTCAGATCAGCAGCAGGATAATACTTCTGACCATAACTGCCACCAAAGGAGAAGTGTGCACCCCCCAGCAACAAAAAGGTAGGAGGCTGGGAAGCATTCACTTTTAAAGACACATGTTGAGACTAACCCTTTAACCATCGGACTCCCAAGTGGGGAATTTTTGGTATCAATTTGTACTAAAAAATACCCCACTTGGGAGTCTGAGGGTTAATGTCTTCCAAAATCACTGATTTATCTTATGTCTATAGGCTGGCCTCTCAGCTCTCCCCCTTCAGATAATGGCACAAATTTAAGTATATAAGCTGCTACGAAAAAAGTCTGGCAGTAACTTTCCATAGAGAATGCATTAACACTTAGCTGAGCCTAGTGTTAATGGGTATTAAGGAATCAAGAAAGACAACTGCCGTCAAACAGTGGTCCAGCCAACAGTTATCTAAGCTGTATTGGCACTTTAAAGGATAACTTTTCAGAATAGACTGTCATGTGTGTACATGAGGAATAACACAATTTCTTACCATTGTATGACTGGTATCCTAAATTTTAAACTTTCCATAGAGAATGCATTAACACTTGGCCGAACCTAGTGTTAATGGGTATTAGGGAATCAGGAAAAACAACTGCCGCCGAACAGTGGTCCAGCCAACAGTTATCTAAGCTGTATTGACACTTTAAAGAATAACTTTTCAGAATAGACTGCTATGTGTGTACATGAGGAATAACATAATTTCTCACCATTATATGACTGGTATCCTAAATTTTCACCGGTTTTTCCCTGAACAGACTCAATTTCTTAATTTGCAATTTGCTCTGAACTGGAAGTCCGAGACTAGCTGCTATGTTGTCTCCCATACACAGCCCAGAGCAGGCATGGATGCGTGTTCTTTATTCCTTAGCACACATAATCTACAGCAGCATGGAAGACAATATACAGCAGTTCTAGTAGACTGTATAGAGCAGTGATCCCCAACCTGTAGCTCGGGAGCCACATGTGGCTTATGGGCCCATTATGTGTGGTTCGCGGCTATCTGACAGCTTGGTGCATTAGCACCAGGTTTAGCAAACAGCTATCAAGAGCAGGTCTCCAGATGGAGACTTTTGTGAGTAGCCCTCACAGAAGAACAGTTCTGGATGCACATATATTGGCCTTGGGGATGGAGAGATACATTAAGTAAATGCTAAGCTGGACATAGGATGATACTGCCAGATAGAGGAGGTGCTTGAAGCTGCGACAGCGTGGTGGGAATGCTTGATGCAATAATACAGTTAATGTTAAGGTGGGAATCTCTATATGCAAATATATTGCCTCAGTGTGATTTCTGTAGGGAAGCTTTGGCTGTCATTATACCGATAATGGGGCTTTGGGTGTCACTGCTGTGGTGGAGGTGGGAGCTGAATGTCACTCTTCGGGGAGGCTCTGGATGTGGCTTGCAACCCTTTCACAGAGCTGAATGTGGCTTCCAAGGTAAGAAGGGTTGGGGACTACTGATATAGAGATTAATCCAGCTCTGGGGCGAGGTAAAAGACTTGTTAGAAAGCTCAGCTTGATCTTTCTATGTCTCCCAGCTCTGGGGCGAGGTAAAACACTTGTTAGAAAGCTCAGCATGATCTTTCTATGTCTCCCTCTGCCTGTTTTCTTACTCTGCTCCTCATCCTCACTCAGCCTCCCCCCTCCTCTCTCCATAGAGTATAATTAGAGGTGTAACCTGACATCTCACTTGCTGGCTGTCCATGTTGTCTTGAGCAATGCAGACTTGAACTGTTTATTTCAGAATGAATCGTGAGTTCAGGAGGTGGGGCTAGGGTTAGAGTGGCTCATAAGTGGAGAAAGAAGCATAATGCTCAGATAACGTATATATGACAAAGTTTCTTATATTTGCCTGTACTGCTTATTTATGTAAATTTAGTTGAAAATACAGTTCCCATTTAAGTTTTATCATGGCCTTGAGTATAGCATCTGACAATACAGACACAATGGGCAGACCACTTCAAATAGAAGCAGATGCTGCACTTTTTGACTGTTCTAGTTTTTATACATAAAGTGATTCATCTTTTTTGCATTCTCTAAAGCTCTTGATCTATTCTGATTGGCATTAATTTCTTTTGTTCATTCATTTTGCATTTTGTTAACTGACAAAAAATAACTATTAACACTTTTTTTAAGTTTTACTTTGCAGCATTTGTCTACACTTGCCTAAAATATTTGCATAGTATCGTACTTCATCTTCTCTATTTTGTTTGTTGTCAGCAGTGTCTACCTCTAAATCACCTGTGGCTGCATCGAAATGTATAGCAGGCGCGGTGCATCTCACAGATTTGCGTGCAACTGCAGGTGATTTAATGCCACTGAGGCACCCAGCATCTAGGTGGCCGTAAACAGTTACCAGGGTACCAATTGTTTAGGGCCACCCGGCTGCTACTTAGTTAGTGGTACTGTACCTCTTACTACCCGCCAGAGAGGAGCATGCAGATGACGGCTGTGTATAGAAAGGCTGAGGAGCAATGTTCTGCTGCTGGAGGCTGAGTATAGAGGGGCTAAGGAGCGATGTTCTGCAGATGGAAGCTGTGTACAAAGGGGCTGAGGAGCGATACACTGCATATGAAAGCTCTGTATAGAGGGGCTGAGCTGCAATGTACTGAATATGGGGTCTGTGTATAGAGAGGCTGAGGAGTGATATTTTCCGGATGATTTTTATTTATACAGGTGTTGAGGAGAGGTATACTGTTGGAGAGGGCTGTATATAGTGGGGCTGAGGATAAATCTACTCCAGGAGGGAGCTTTATATGGAGGGCTGAGATGAGTGCTGTTCTGCTGGGAGGGGCTTTATATAGAGGGTTTGAGGAGCGATGTACTACAGGAGGGGCATGAAGAAGGGCTAGAAGGAGTGATGTAATGCAGGAGCAAACTGTCACGCAAGGTGTGGGAAAGACTTCCCCCCCAGACTCTAGGGAAAGGGGGAACGTGGAGACCTCCTAGGTTGATCTAGTGTCACCCTGTCTCCCTTAACATCCCTGTATTGGCTCTTCACCAATCGCCACATGCGTGCCTCGCCCTGTCTTTCCCTGGCGTATGGCTGAGGTTAGATGAGCACTAGTTGATCTCCACTAAACACTATAGACAACAGGGGTGAACAAACAGGGGGAAATAGCTTAGTTTTAGACAAACTCCAGACAAATGTGCACACATCCTCAAGTTCCAGAGAGGACAAAGTACTTCTCTTGCTAAAGCCTTCACAAGTAGAAATGAATGAATATCGCCGGCACCTCCCTTTGAAACACAGCAGATATTTATACACCCAGACAGGGTGTTAATTAGCCAGAGGAAGGTAGCCACTGGGTCCTAGAGACAGCCTCTAAGAAGATGTCTGTAATGCCAAACGTAGAGATCTCCTGCAACCAACGGCAGGGCAACTGTCTGTCGCTTCTGACACACCCGTGACACAAACTGCATAAAAAGGGCTGCGATGAGTGATGCACTACACAAGGGGACTGTATATAGAGGGCTGAGAGGAGAGATGTACTGCAGGGTGGGATTGTATATAGAGGTGGAGAGGAGTAAATCATCTGTGGTCACATTACCTTTTGTAAGACACACCTAGGCAGCAACATGCCCCTTCATCCTATCCACCGGAGTGCCGAGCTTGTGGGGTGGGAGACGCCATTGTCCATGGCTGGCTGTTACACCAGGCGAGGTTGATCATTCATTCATTAGTACTCAGGTTGGTGAGTGCTGCTCTGTGTGCCTCTGATTTGTGTGTATCTGGTTGTGCCACACTGGTGGCAGAGCTCAACTGGTTATGTATGTATTTAATGTAGCAAAGTGAAAGTTATCTTGATCATTTGGGATGGTGGTATGGCAATTGATTTCTAATTGTAATCTGGGTGGAGGGTGACTAAAGGATTATTATTAAATAATGAAGTTATTCACTATTGATAGAATAGACGATAACTTGCTGTTCAGTGGAGGTCTGACCACTGGGGCCCCTTGAGCTCCCAAAAGCATGGCTCTGGTTGCCCGAGAATGGCTCTCTGCAGTTCTTCCTGAATAGTGTGAAGGTGCGCATGAGAGGTCTCCACTGGATTCATTGTCTATGGGACTGCTGGAAATAGCCGAGCACTGTACTCGGCAGTCCCACAGACAAAACGTGGAGCAGATTCTGTCCATGTGTACCTACACTGTATTCAGGATAAGATTCCAGAGCCCCCCAGTGGTCGGATCCTCAGCGATCAGCATGTTATCCTCTGTCCTATACATAGGGGATAACTTCAGTTTTTGGGATCATTAATCATTATTCTTTAGGAGGGAAGGGGTGGCTGATTACTGCAGGGGGATATGTTGGGGATATTATAACCTGTGTGTAAGGAAAAATTATTACTATGGGTGACCAGTGCAAGGAGGTATGTTATAATCGTGAGGGAGTGGGAGAATGTTTTCTTATTATACTATGGGGAGATTATTGCGGCTAGGGGCTTAGTGATTATGATGAGTGGATGCTTCAAACTGCAACAACTTTCCGTTTTATAATTAGAAATTTAGTGCAAATTGCTTTATTTTTAATGGCCGCATCATTTTGCTGAAATTGTGCAGCCATTAACAATATGTTAACAATTTATGATTACTCTGTAATAATACAACATAAAGGGGCTTTGAGTTTTATGTAATGAACTGTTAGACGCATCTCGGACACAAGCTGAGTGCTATATGAGACCCCAGCCTAAAGATGGGCTGCACCACTCACGGGCCAGTGCTTTGGGCTTGCCCCCCAGGGTACAATTTGCAGCCAGCCCCTGCTTACAGCAGCAATCTAGAACCGGAAGTTCCCCTGTATTTCTGGCACAAGTGACTGTAAACAGAAATATGAGTTCATACCTAAATTGCATGCTCTTTCTGAACCTTTTTAATCATTTCTCTGCTTTACATTTTGCGCCTTTGCTACCCAGGACAATTTTTTTTAAGTTGACCTGTGCAAAAAACCCTTAATAATTAAAACGGTAAATCATACTAAATGCTCATACCTGTGTATATTCTGAAAGTAGATACCTGGCACATTGTCAAAATGCTACTCAGCACTTTATGCACTCACTGCACCTTCATGCAATTTTGTGTTAAAGTGTGATTTAAAAAAAAAATAAATAATGCATACAAATTGTTATTAGTAGCTAAAAGAGTGACCCTAGCAAAAAAATAGAAACACAACACCTCCTCAACACAAAAGTTGAATAAGTGCCGAGTTCATACGTATCAGTATGTCCACATTCACATATCTTCATAAGGTCACCATAACCAAAGAGGTCAAAATCTAGTTTCAGGTTAGAAATGTAAGAAAAATAATAAGAATAATAACAGGAATTACATATCTAAAAATCTATGGACCACAAACCCTATATATAATGATGATTGCAGATATTGTATTGCATTTTTTTAAAATGTACAAATAAAATTCACATACAAGTGGAGGTTTATGCATAAAAACAATGTAATAATAAAATATCAAGGTGTGCAACATTCATGTATAGCACAATCATCTACACCAGTGTTCGGGATCCTTTTTTTTTGCCAAGGGCCATTTGGATATTTATACCATCCTTCGGGGGCCGTATAAGATTATCAACTTGAAAATTACCCTACTATATTTTGTCAAATATTTAACTCACCCCTAACGTGATGGCTGGAGCTGCTTCTCTTTGGTGCGACATGTGATGTTAGGTCTTAGGGCAGGGACACATGGCCGTATAACTCGTGCGATAATCGCATCGCACTGAACGGACTGGCCGGCACCTCTCCTGACCTGAGCATGATGGATTTCAATGCAGCTGTCAAACTCAGATCAGGAGAGGTACCGGCCAGTACGAGGTTTACCATGCGATCCTGGGATGAGAAATACGGCAATGTGTCCCTGCCCTTAGTGATGATGTTGCTACTTGTAACTGCTTTTCATGGGGCTGCAGCATATACATCACTGGAGACACTGGGCTGTGGTATATATGTTACTGTAAAAGTCAGAAGGCCGGTAAAACCTAGGATTTACCGGTCAATCTGGACATTTACCGAGGCCGTCGGTAAAAGCTCAAAATGAAAAGTAAAATTGGACTTTTACCGGTGAAGTCTTGGTAAATGTCAACATTTACCGTCGAGCGTGGTAAAAGTCAGAAATATCAGGTGTGAAGATGGAACATCTGACTTTAACCAAGCGCAGTTGGTAAATGTGCACATTTACCACGTCTTCTTGGTAAATGTCAGAAGACCGGTAAAACCTAGGATTTACCGGTCAATCTGGACATTTACCTAATCAGACACCTTTCCCGCGGTGGCTTACACTTTTTATTACACCCTTCTCAGCTACATTTACCAAGAAGCCGTGGTAAATGTGCACATTTACCAACTGCGCTTGGTTAAAGTCAGATGTTCCATCTTCACACCTGATATTTCTGACTTTTACCACGCTCTTCTGACTTTTACAGTAACATATACATCAATCACTGGAGACACTGGGCTGCAGCATATACATTACTGGAGACACTGAGCTGGGGCATATACATCACTGGAGACACTGGGCTGGGGCATATACATCACTGGAGACACTGAGCTGTGGCATATTCATCACTGGAGACACTGGGCTGGGGCATATTCATCACTGGAGACATTAAGCTGGGGTATATACATCACTGGAAAAACTGGGCTGGGGTATATATATAACTGGAGACACTGGGCTGGGGTATATTCATCACTGGAGACACTGGGCTGGGGCATATACATCACTGGAGACACGGAGCTGGGGCATATTCATCACTGGAGACACTGAGCTGGGGCATATTCATCACTGGAGACATTGGGCTGGGGTATATACATCACGGGAAAAACTGGGCTGGGGTATATATATCACTGGAGACACTGGGCTGGGGCATATTCATCACTGGAGACACTGGGCTGGGGCATATTCATCACTGGAGACATTGGGCTGGGGTATATACATCACTGCAAAAACTGGGCTGGGATATATATATATCACTGGAGACACTGGGCTGGGGTATATATATATATCACTGGAGACACTGAGCTGAGGCATACACATCACTGGAGACATTGGGCTGGGGCATACACATCACTAGAGACTTGGGCTGGGGCATATACATCACTGGAGATTTGGGCTGGGGCATATACATGACAGGAGACTTGGGCTGGGGCATATACATCACTGGAGACATTGGGCTGGGGCATACACATCACTGGAGACTTGGGCTGGGGCATATACATCACTGGAGATTTGGGCTGGGGCATATACATCACAGGAGACTTGGGCTGGGGCATATACATCACTGGAGACTTAGGCTGGGGCATACACATCACAGGAGACATTGCTGTCTTCTTCTGGGGGGCTGGAGAGCATTGCGCGCTAACTCTGTCCACAGAGTATGTCCTGACCAAATGTAATCTTCCATTGCATGCGCCTCCGTTCCTGTAGTGAACGCTGAGTGTGTGTGCTCGTAGAGTAATAAGAAATTACGGGGCTGGCAGCCGTCAAAATTCAGCTGCTGGCCAGAGCACTTCAATTCCCAGGAATCTGCCTAGGGGCCAGGGAAAAGGTCGTAAACGGCCGGCGGGCCAGAGGTTCGCCACCCCTTATCTACACCAACAAGAGCATGTTAAAAATGCTGAAACAGAAACCATGCATTATTTGGCCTTCACCTACAATTCTGTTAAAAATAGATAGTGTACCCACCCCATAAATAGCTACTTTACAACAAAATCTACCAATATTCTTCTTCATTAAAAATGTCCTAACATATGGCTGCTGTAAATTCAATGCAACGCCTAAATATAGCTGGCTATGCTGCAATATATAGCTGGCTATTCTGCAACACATTGGTCAAGACTGTGTGAGCTCACAGCTGTCATCATCTCCCATCTCTGCTCTCACTTCCTAAGGAGCAGGGACAAGGTTGTACATGGCAGAACAAGCTGCTACAACGGGAGGGGAGGCTCCCGTTAGGCCATTATTACAACCTAATAGCAGGCTAGGGACTCTTTTTGAAATTCAAACCTGGGGTCAGGAAATCTTTTTAAAGAAAATTAAACTTTGAAAATTAACAAAAAATATAAAATAATTTCAGCAAGTCCTTCATTTTCTCCTTTCCCTTGTTATCATTTGCTCTCATATGATGAAAATTGAGAAATATATAAAGAATTGTTCTGTATGTGTACCAAAAGATCTGCCACATTACCCTTCCTGCTTATAAGTGTCATTCACCTGACCTGGCTTAGGTGCCGCCTCTTGGTTCCTTCCTTTAGTGCAAATTCTTTTTGTGCAAGTCCTTGTCGGGTTACTGCCGTGACCCGCCAACTACCTTTCACATGATCACCCAAGCTATTTTAAGGTTGAATCAGTCAGCTATCTTCTGTTTGAGTATTCATTAAGCTTTTCATTTAGTTCCGTGTGAACATCTGGATATTACCTCACCATCCAGTTTTCTCAGCTGTTTAATCATCTTTTCAGCAAACTCCTGCTTCATCTGCATTTACTTCCTGGCTCAGACTTGCAGTTAAACATTAATCTGGTGTAAGCATATCAAACTGCTATACTTGTGCTTTTCAGACTTTAACGCTTCTGCAACAGTTTGTAGACTTTTTGCAAGCAAGTATCCAGTTTGCCTGTTCATCACTCCCACCAGCAGTTAATAATTTTTTGTTAATTGCTGAAGTCTCTGCCATTGACCATCTGTCTCCTGATTGCATACAACTCTGCAGTTAACCATTTATTTGCTGCAAGTCCTGGACTGATTATACATCTACAGTTCCTGTGTATATCCATGCTACCGACTCTGTGTCTAAAGGTGTTTCCTGTTCCGCTTGTCTGCCTGCTATCCTGTATACCCTGCTGTTCTCGTCTTTCCTGATCAATGTGCCCTCCAGCAAGTCTCATCTGCCATGCCATCGCTTTTGGTTCATATTGCTCACATTGACTTTAGCTTACAGAATCCACTTCATCAGGTTTGCGCACAACAATAATCTTGTCTATGGCTGCAGCAGGACAAAAGTCTGCCTCTTCGAAAAAATAACCCACCTGTACCCATACCCAAGCCTGTAGTAGAATAGATTAGGAGGGCATATATCTCTTTGTACTCTGCTGCAAATTTCAGGCACATACAGAAAATCCTGCAGACTAAAACACAATCGTTCATTTCTAGGTTTGGAGTTTAAAGTTTTAAATCGAGTGACGCTTCCGCAGGTCGGTGCTCTTGTGATAATACTCGTACTTCTACACCATTGTCTGGAGTTAGCATCTCCAAATCTTTGCGTTTGTTTTTGAAGCACCTAATTTCAGCCTTTAGTTAATGAGAAAATGCTGTATTTTTAGTTACTTAAACATGCAAGAATAATCAAGTTAACAAGTCCTATCAATTTTGGTTTGATCTTTCCAGTTGGTGAGCTTTGTGTCACCTTATAGGAAATGTATCCGTTGTTGCCATAATCTGATTTTAAAGAGTCAGCTTAACTACATGCACAGTCACATTGCTTTTTGGATCCTCCTCAACCGCTAAAGAACGTTTGCTTTTCGACTTTTTTTGGTTCTAGGCCAATAATGCCTTTCTGAGAGCCAGTATACCTTCACCTCCTTTAAATATGTGGTTATGTTGGTAATGGCATCGGCTATGGTGGCGTTCTGCCTATTTAAACTGGCTTGGCTGTGATGTCTCATATGAGCCACATACAGAGAGGATGAGAACTTGAACTCTAGTGCCACCTATTGGAAGTAGCAATCCTACAAGTCAATATCAACCTTTTAACGAGCCTTATAATATGACTTAGGATAAAAGCCAAATCCGAATCTCAATTTGCAGTGTTTTTCGGGATATTGCCCTTCATCAGTGCAAAGTGTGAGATCTGATTTGGCTGGGTGAGAGGCTCATTTAAGGGTTGATATTTACTCGTAGGATTGCTACTTCCAATAGGTGGCACTAAAGTTCAAGTCTTCTTCCTCTCTGAAGAGACAATTTGCATATTTAAAGTCCCAGAGGAGCATGCAAGGCGTTTAAGCCTCTTCATACTGGTGTGCAAAACCGGGCATGTCACTCTCCATAAGGAGAGAACTTGCCCCTTAGATCCCAGTCTTAGCCTCTTACCCAGCCAAATCAGATCTCAGACTTTTGCACTGATGAGGGGCAATACCCCAAAACATCATGTATGCAAATTCAGATTCTGATTTGGCTTTTATCCTAAGTCATATTATAAAGCTTGCTAAAGGGTTTATATTGACTTTTAGGATTGCTACTTACAATAGGTGGCACTACAATTCTAGTCCTCTTCCTCTCTGAAGAGACAATTTGCATATTTAATTTCCCAGAGGAGTATGCAAGCTGTTTAAGCGTCCTCATACTGGCATGCCAGATCTGGCATGCCACTCTCTATAAGGAGAAAACGTACCCTTTAGATATGATAAATAGTGAAACAAGGGTAAGCCAAAAAATGGATTCCTGATGTTGGTTTACTTGTATATAGAAAGACTCATATAGTCTAATAGTTTGTAAGTATATATATATTTTCCCTCATCAGAAGTCCGGGACAGTATAACCAGAGGCGAGTTGGTGAAACAAGGAAGAAAGATAATAACAGTCGGACCATAAAGTCCCAACACGTAGTATACGGTGAAAAACAAGGTACGTATATTTATTACAGGTGACAAACATTGCCAAAGAATTAAAACAAAGTAAAAACAACTAAAAACGTGTCAGGGAAAAGAGTGGAGATCGTAAAGGGAACCACTAGTCTCACAAATTGCAACACGATATTCATATAACATATGCTAAATAAATGTATATGCATATATTGTACGAGAATGATATCTACAGACTAAAAGGAAAATACAGATGATCTAAATAATAATAAGTAGTAAACACTGTTGCGAATGAGTTTATACAAGTGAATGGACAAATAAATATTGCCGTTAATATAGATATAAAATCCCGTCAGCTACATGGTATATGCAGTTAGGGAGTATATAAAGTGCTAGTGCATAAATACTTCTCAAAATGTGCAAAGATACAATATGTGCAGAAAGGGTGGCCAAAACCGCAGCACCAACAGTGATCAAATCATCTTAGTGAGAGTAAGCTCAAAAAAGTACTCATATAATGCTATCACATCTCATTGGTGTATACTGTGGGCACTAGTGTAAAGGAGACTTAAGGCCCCGTCACACATAACGAGATAGCTAGCGAGATCGTTGATACGTCACGGTTTTTGGGACGCAATCAGGCCCCTGCTGTGAGATCGCTGATCGTTACAAAGCTTCCTGGACCATTCCTGGGTCGTTGCTCTCCCGCTGGGCAGTGTGCATCGCTGTATTTGACACCTTATCAACGACCTCGTTAGCGATTCAGAACTGAGACACGTAGGCGTGCATAAATTGGACTTTTCCGCGCCCCTCGTCCCCGATTGGTGGTCGCTACAGCGTTCTCATTTTCCGCCGTGCATAAAGAAGGCAACAGAATAGCGATTCCATCCTTTGTTTCTGACCTCGTGCAGGATTGCAGATCCTAGCAGAATTCTCCGGGCTGTTGATATGTGGAGTCACAGCCGAAGAACACTACTACAATCCACAAACCAGAACGCTTGTCAGGAACAAAGCCCAGATGAATGGATACAGAGTCACAGCCGGAGAACGCTACTACGATCTGAAACCGGAACGCAGTCAGGAACAAAGGGACGGAATTGCTACAACGTGGCCTTCTTTTAAACCAAGGCCGCCCAATCAGAACGCAGTAGCATCCACCAATCGGTGATGAGGGGGCGCGGAAAAGTAATTTTATGCACGCCTTTGTGACACAGTACAGTCCCTATCAAGGTGTGGATCGTTGAAATAGCTGCTGTGTGAAAGCGTCCCAACGACCGCCGAGATCGTTAGTTAGCCAAAATCACTGGGAAGTTCTGCATGTTTGACAGCTCCCCAGCGATCACGAAACGACTCTCCAGCGATCCCAAAACCGTGACGTAATAACGATCTCGCTAGCAATCTCGTTATGTGTGACGTGGCCTTTACAGTGAAATGGCTCCCTAGCCCGGACTGCGTCCACCCCGACGCGCGTTTCGGCAAGCATCTTCGTCATCTTCTTTGGTATTGTTCTGTTATCCAATGTTTGTCACCTGTAATAAATAAACTTACCTTGTTTTTCACCGTATATTACGTGTTGGGACTTTATGGTCGGACTGTTATTTTCTTTCTCTCTTCGATATGATCCACAGTCACACTCCACATTTTGATTTAGCTTTTTTTCTGCCATACATTGGAATAAATCCAAAAACAAAATAAAACTTAGTTAAACTTATCTCTCTAGGCTTCACTTCGGTTTTTGGCTAATATCAAAGGCATAAAAAACCTACATCACAATTTCAAGGTGTGAACAAAGCTTAAATATTTGAATCACGACCCTCCCATATGGTCTCATGTCTTTCTCGCATCAATGTGACTAAATCAGATTATGTAAAGAGCAAATATTCTGTATAAATCCTCCCGAGTGTATGATGAAGTCAAGCTGTGTCCTTACATAGAGAACCCTGCTCCTTTTCTCAGGTGGGATATTTCTAATCAGTTTCTCAGGAGTAACTCCAGACTAATTCTAGGCATAAGCCTGAGCGTAATGAAAATGTGAGATTTATGTAAAATAAGCAGAAAGACATTTTCATTTGCATAGTAAGCATATATTTACATAATTGAGATGCTGATCTGCTCTGTTTCTCTAGGAACCATCTGGGGTCTCTAGACACAAGTAGCATATGTCGCAGTACAAGTCCAGCCAGGACCTCTCCACCTGTGCATTTATCATGGGCTTCATTTTTAGATCTTGACACCTTTTTTTACAGTTTGGTAAATAAAATAATTCTAAATTCAATATGCTATGTGTCTGGCTTTGCACTGGCTTCACTTTGAACTGTTTTATTTCTAGACAGGTCCTCCAGGGACGTCTGTATCAAACGGACCCTACGGGTCTAAACTCCGGGAGTCAGCTGGAGAAAACAGTCTGATGGAAAACTGTATATGATACTCTGGAGTTTTATTTAATTAGTCCCTTGGCGCTGTCACTGCAAGGCTCAAAGTAAACTACGAGCATCTAGTTGTCTACATAAAATACAGTATAACTGTATATTTACATTTTCTGTATCCTATGCAGGACACTGCCCTTAGAAAAGTGCCCAAAATCAGAGGCTTTTAGCAAACGCTCAGCTAAAAATGTAACCTCGCTCCTAGAATATAGTGGTGGTCAGTGTTTCCTACAGTAGATTACAATTCAACGTCTCATTAGCTCCGTTACGCGGGGTAGCCACCAATGGAGAATGGGGTACAGTTTTAGAGTTTTCCGATGTTGGATACTTTGATAAAGTATAGGTTGTGGAGATATGTATAATGCTCAACTTCAGCTAAAAGTTTGGGTTATGACTTGTCAACAAGTTTGCTGAATGTTTCCAAAAGTAACCAGTAGAAGTATGAATGCAGCTCTGAAGTATATTGTAGTATATAATGGGTTTTATGCAAAAGTTACATTCACAATCCTATACACCTTAGATAGGTGTCAGCCGAACGGTAGTTCAGCTGATTGTTCGTATGATCGTTCGGCCAACAGGTATCCCATCCGATTCTCCCACACACAGGAGTGTTCACTCTGCCAAGTGCTCCTGTGTTCTTTTTGAGAGAACTGCTGCCAAAATCTCCTCTTTTAAAGGACAAAAGCATAAGCAATCTGGTTCCCTATAAATCAGACTGTCAGCTGAACCTGTCGATATCGGCGGGTACAGCTAACATTAATTTAATGTGTATGGGGGCCTTTAACCCCTTTCCGACATGGTAATAGTACGCACCACGTCGGCACCCCCTGTTCAGCACGTTCTCCGGCACTGAGCCCGCACTGAACTGGGCACATGTCAGCTGATTATTACAGCTGACATGTGCCCGCAACAGCCGCGGGTGGAATCGCGATCCACCCACGGCTGTTAACTAGTTAAATGCCGCTGTCAATCTCTGACGGCGGCATTTAACTTGCGCAAACCGGATGCGCGTCACTTACCCCACCCATCGGTGACCCTGTCTCATGATCGCGGGTCACAGATGGGTTTGCATGACAACCCGGGGTCTGCAGGAGACCCCTGTGGTTGTCATGTCCAGACTTCTATGAGCGCCGCCCAGTGGTCGGCGCTCATAGCAAGTGAGCAAATCTGCTACATACAGGCGATCTGCTCATCGCCTCTATGTAGCAGAGCCAATCAGGCAAGTGCTGTTTCTAGTCTTCCATGGACACTATTGAAACATACAAAAAGTAAAAAAAAATGTTTTTAAAAATATAAAAAAAATAAAAAAATATTAAAGTTTAAATCACCCCATTTTGCCCCATTCAAAATAAAACAATAAAAAAAAACACATACACATATTTGCTATCACAGCATTCAAAATCGCCCAATCTATCAATTAAAAAAAAGAATTAATTTGATCAGTAAATGGCGTAACGAGAAAAAAATTCAAAATGCCAGAATTACGTTTTTTTGGTCGCTGCGACATTGCAATAAAATGCAATAACTTGCGATCAAAACATTGTATCTACCTAAAAATGGTATCAATAAAAAATTCAGCTCGGCGCTCAAAAAATAAGCCCTCACCCGGCCCCAGATCCCGAAAAATGGAGACGCTACAGGTCTCGGAAAATGGTGCCTTTTTATTTTTTTTAGCAAACATTCGATTTTTCTTTTTCACCACTTAAATAAAAGAGAACCTATACATGTTTGGTGTCTACGAACTTGTAATGACCTGTAGAATAATAATTACAGGTCAATTTTAGCATTCAGTGAACTCGGTAAAAAAAAAACAACCAAAAAACAACTGTGGAATTGACCCTTTTTTGCAATTTCACCGCACTTGGAATTATTTTCCTGTTTTCCAGTACATGATATGGTAAAACCAGTGATGTTGTTCAAATGTACAACTCGTCCCGCAAAAAATGAGGCCTCACACGGCCATATTGACCGAAAAATAAAAAAGTTATGGCTCGGGGAACAAGGGGAGCAAAAAACGAAAACGCAAAAACGGAAAATGCTCCGGTCATGAAGGGGTTAAAGTTAAAGAGCTGAACTCTCCCACCATTTACAGCTGACTCAGGGCCTGTTCTGGTCATTTTCCTTCTGGGATGTGCAGTCTTTAGACCAGATTGGTGTTGACTTATTATTTGTGTCTTAAATTTCGCTTAAACTGAGACCAGACAGTCAAAAGACATGCCAAACTTTTCATGGTTGCTCACCCTGTGTGATAGATTTGGCACATCTGGTTACAAATGTTAGACATATTTTTCTTACTTGTGCCTCCCGTTGACTTTCTCTCTTCTATTGTTTAGAGCCAAATTTCTGCTCAATTTTTTGTGCAATTTGGACCATTTTAAGTTACTTCAAATTTCCTGTAAGACTCCACTTTTCAGAACTGTCTAGTGAGGCACAAAAATGTCTGAAACACAAAATAAATCTGGTGTTAGACCTCTCAACCAATTTCTTTGGAAAAAACACAAAAAAATAACAAATTGAGTCAAAATTCTGACACTTTCACCTTAGCAAATATCTCCCATTTTGGTATAGGAACTTCTTAACTGTACTACAAGTGCTGTTCTGGGCTACAAGATAGGCTATAATTCAGGATCAGTAGGTAAAATAATATTTTAATATGTTACTAATGTTGTAATGTGTGCTTCTATAAGGAATTGAGATTGTGGGTTCCACTAAGGACAGGGACTGATATGAATGATGTAACTGCTATGGAATATGTTGGTAGTTTATAAACGACAGTATATAAACTAAATAAATATTTAAAGGGGTTGTCCAGGACTTTAACTTTGATGGCCTGTCCTTAGGATAGGTGATCAATGTCTGATCGGTCGGGGTCTGACACCCGGCACCCTCGCCGATCAGCTGTTATCGGTGTCAGGAGCAGCGTCCATTGGCCGGAAATGCTCAATTGTGGAGCTTCATCTCCTGGTAGTGGTGGCGGCAAGCTACTGCACATCTGCCTCCTTTTCAAATCAATAGGAGGCGAATGTGCAGTACCCGGCCGCAGCCATTATGAGAAGACGAAGCAGCTCCGCCACTGAGCATTTCCGGCCAGTGGCCACCACCGCCGACAGTGAACACAGCTGATCGGGTGCCAGTGTCGGACCCCGACCAATCAGACATAGATGACTTATCCTGAGGATAGGTCATCAATGATAAAGTAGTGGACAACCTCTTTAATGACCTGTCTGAAGGATAGGTTAGAGTCCTGGACAACCCCTTTAAGATTATCTAAAATGAACTCAGATGTATAATATCAATGCACAGTTGGACTGAAGGTGATATCTATTTTATCTCTTCTCTCACATGTAATAAATATATTTTTTTCTTCAACCCAATAAAATAATTAGATGCTATTTAATTACAATGTCATCTGTCCTCTCCAAACAACGTCAGGTAGAAATAATTCTAATTGCAATGTTCATACAGAGAATCTGTTCCCATTATTCAGCCCATCTCTTGTTTATTTCGATGTCAGCTGAGATTGACCTGCCGGGATGTAGTGTGTGTGTCAGTTATCGCTGACCTTAAACTGTCATCAATCCACCGAGCCTCTCTGGTCTTACATTACCTTGTTGTGGTGCCCTGCAGCTGCTCGCGCCGACGTTCCTACACGTTACACTTACAATGCGCTTTGATGTTACAAGACTTGCAAAGAGCTCCTCTTGTTGAGTGATCTCCATGCTCCTTCTGGTTGTACTTGGCGGTGTTTGTGTTCTTACGGAAATCAATCTCAGAATTTATTACTGGCTTTGTCTATTTATAACGTGGTAAAACAATCGGGAGTTTATTGGACATGAAGTTATACTCTAGTATAGTAAAAAAAAAAACTTAATCATATACCCTGGAAATATTTTTGGCTTATGTAATATAAAACTTTTTTCTTAAAACAATGAGGTTCATTAAAATATTATGCATACAATTAATCTCCACCTTGTTTCCTTTTTTGAATTGTTCCATGTAGATGTTGTTGTAATGATCTAGCTCTTTTAAAGAAGTGCGTCTCAAACTTTGAGGCTGGCCTCACCATTGTGGTGCCCCGGCTCGGACTGGCCCACAGGGGAGCAGGAGAATCCTCCTGTAGGCCGCCCCTGTGAAGGAGTGCTAACAGGTAATGCTGTTACACTTGATTCACAATTTGCAGAAAAAGGTATAATCTAATCATTCATTAAACAAGCTAGCCACGTTAATATTACATAGAAGCAAAAGTAAATTTGTGTACTAGAGTCAGGTTATTTTTGCATGTAGCTGAACAGTGGGCCCCAAGAATCAATGTTACTGAGGGCCTTTTCCAAACCAGTCCGACACTGGTGGTGCCCCATGGGTGTGATCAAATTGTGCACGGTCCTTTCTATGGTTACAGAAATCTCAAGTTTATCAATATCACCCTCAAATTTTTCAAATCTGTCACTTTATGTGACAATAACTCTGGAATTTTTTTATATACAGTATATCACAGTTATTTTGCTATTATACTTTATGTTAATGGTAAATTTAGGTTGATATATTTTGCGTTTACTTCTAAAAATATCAGAAATTTTACAAAAATTACAACAAATTTGCAATTTGACACCCCAGATCATAAGATGCTCCCCAAATTTTGGGGTGGAATATAGGAAAATTTTTTTTTTTTAAGATGGAGGTCCATCTTATAGTCTGAATAGGTACGGTATCTTACCTGGGGGCAGTGGAACGAGGGTCACAGGAGGAAGGGTGCTCCACAGCAGGGAGTTGCGGTGGTGGTGGAGCAGGATCGCAGGGCCCTCCGTTCTCTTCCTCACGAACCTGGCAGCTGCAGCAGAAGTGGTGAGATGGCTAAGGCCCGGTGCCTGGCTTGGGGCTGCTGCCTATCTGGGGACTCGGTGCCTGGTTGGCGGCCCGGTGCCTGACTGGGGCCTGGCTGGGGGCCGCTGCCTGGCTAGGGGCCTTGCTGAGGTCCGGTGCCTGGCTGGGGGCCTGTATGAGGCCCGGTGCCTGGCTGGGGGCCTGGGGCCTGGCTGATGCCCGGGGCCGGTGTCTGGTGGCCGAGACCGGGGCTGGTGAGGCCGGTGTCTGGCTGCGTGCCAGGGCCTGCCTGGGGGCCGGGACTGGAGCCTGGCTGCTTGCCGGGGCCTGCCTGGGGGCTGGCACCGGGGCCGGTGTTTAGCTGCGGGCTGGTGAGCGGCGTGCCAGAGCTGCATGTGCAGCTTTCCAGTGTGCGTGGCCATCTTCCTGAAGCTGTGATCTACAGGAAAATGGCCGTCCGAGCTACAAGTCTGTGCATGCGCCGGCTCGGGCGGCCAGTTTCCTGTAGATCACAGCTTCAGGAAGATGGCCGCGCACACCGGAAACTTGTGCCGCTCACCTGCCCCCAGCCAGACATCGGCCCGCAGCATCTCACCTCCTCCTCTGCTGCCGCCGTCGGGTTCTTGAAGGAGGGAGGGAACGGAGGGCCCTGTCATCGAACTCCACCACCACTGCAACTATCATGTACTGATCAGGAACTATCTACATTCGGACCATACGACGCACCCCCCATTTTCCTCCTAAATTTGGGGGGAAAAAAGTGCGTCTTATTGTCCGAAAAATACGGTATTCCCTATAATCCAGATAGTCATACTACACAAAATAGTTAATAAATAACATTTCCCTCATCTGTGCTTTACATGAGCTCGATCTGTAAAATGTTCTTTTATTTTGTTAGAATTTTAGAAGGTTTAAAATTGTAGCAGTAATTTTTCATTTCATTTCAAGGAAGTTTACAAAATTCATTTTTTTAGAGACTTATTCAGTTTTCAAAGTGACTTTGGGGGACCTATATATTGGAAGACCGCCAAAAGTGATACCATTTTAGAAACAGCGCCCCTCAACATATTCAAAACTGCTGTCGGATAGTTTATTAACCCTTCAGGTGTTTTTCATGAATTAATGCAAAGCGGCATAACAGGAATGAAAAATTGTATTTTTACCACCTAAATGTTGCTAACTTCTGAACGGGTCACTATATCTGTCAGACTCTACAGCGTTGTTTTGCCATGAACAAACATCAGGACGACACAATCATGATCTCAGGGTGCCGATGGGGTTAAAGAGGGAGCCCCCACACTTTGTTAACCATCTAGATGCCATAGTCACTATTTACAGCAGCATCCAAGGGGTTAAACGGCCACAGGTCGGTGTCAGTACTGATCATGACTGATGCAGCAGGGTGTCAGCTGTTGTGTACAGCCGACAGCTGCTGGGTTTTCACCCATCGGGGGATGCTACTCTCTCATATCTCGGGTCAGTAGAAAGAGGTATTGGCGGTCACCAAGGGGAAATGATTGACTAATTCTGTACTTATTAATGTTATAATGGGTTCAGGGGGCAAAAACAGGAAAATTGAGAGATATTTTCAATTTGAGGATGGACTTACACTACAGATAGTGAGGCCCCAGTAGAACAAGATTGAGAAGTCCTGCTTTAGAGACATGTAATAACTAAGACCGTGCTGTCCATGGTGCTGAACTTCATTTCTCTTTCAGTAGTGATTTTCTATCAATTGAATGGTACTTTTAAAGTACATATATTAAGATTCTGGATGTTATTGTGAGACTACAGGAAATATTTAGTCCATTCTATAAATTATAAGTGTATTACAGCCTCAGAGGAGATTTCATTTACATGTATAAATATATGTGTGGTCAGTACCAAGGACTGGCTCATGACTTACTTCTTCCAAAGACCATACTAAGGACCAGGGGACATTCATTATGGGTGGAAGAAAGGGGATTCCTGCGGGCTGCGGCTAAATCGGAAAGGGTTCTTTACAGTCAGAGCAGTCGGATTGTGGAATGCCGACCACAAGAGGTAGTGATGGCCGACACTATAACAGCTTTCAAAAAAGGGCCGGACGATTTCCTCACAACAAGTGGCATTGCGGCTTATAAATCTAGCAATGCAGAATGTGGTGGAGAAAGGTTGAAGTTGATGGACCAGTGTCTTTTTTCAACCTATGTAACTATATACAAGTTATTGAATAGTTTGTGGACATATCTAAGCATAAAGCCTCAGGTTGAATACATTTATAGCAATCACTCTGGGTGCTTTTTAATATTCTCTATCATGCACAGTAGATATGAATATTCCTCAATATACACACTTCAGCTGCTTCAGAACTTCTTTTTCAAGATCAAAAAGGAAAATCATGTTTACGATTGATGACTGGTATTACCCACTCTCAAAATTGTATAAAAAGATCTGGAATTGGAACTGGTTTTATAGAGAGGTATACTGTGTACAAGGATAATGTCCCAGAACATAGAGATGTCATGGTTAATGAGTATGGACCGCAGTGTTGTCACAGCACAGGGATGATAAAAACACCATCAAGTAATGCACACAGTTATGTCACAGCAAGTGGAAACTAAGCACAGCACAATAATACAAGGATAGTGCACATAGTGATGTCACAACAAGTGAATACTAAGCACAACATAATAATACAAGGATAATGCACACAGTGATGTCGCAGCAAGTGAATACTAAGCACAGCACAATAATACAAGGATAATGCACTCAGTGATGTCGCAGCAAGTGAATACTAAGCACAACATAATAATACAAGGATAATGCACACAGTGATGTCGCAGCAAGCGGAAACTGAGCACAGCATAATAATACAAGGATAGTGCACACAGTGATGTCACAGCAAGTGGAAACTAAGCACAGCACAGTAATACAAGGATAGTGCACATAGTGATGTCACAGCAAGTGAATACTAAGCACAACATAATAATACAAGGATAATGCACACAGTGATGTCGCAGCAAGTGAATACTAAGCACAGCACAATAATACAAGGATAATGCACACAGTGATGTCGCAGCAAGTGAATACTAAGCACAACATAATAATACAAGGATAATGCACACAGTGATGTCGCAGCAAGCGGAAACTGAGCACAGCATAATAATACAAGGATAGTGCACACAGTGATGTCACAGCAAGTGAATACTAAGCACAGCACAATAATACAAGGATAATGCACACAGTGATGTCACAGCAAGTGAATACTAAGCACAGCACAATAATACAAGGATAATGCACACAGTGATGTCACAGCAAGTGAATACTAAGCACAGCACAATAATACAAGGATAATGCATAAAGTGCTGTCACAGCAAGTGAATACTAAGCACAGCACAATAATACAAGGATAATGCACACAGTGATGTCACAGCAAGTGAATACTAAGTACAGCACAATAATACAAGGATAATGCATACAGTGATGTCACAGCAAGTGGATACTAAGCACAGCATAATAATACAAGTAATGCACACAGTCATGTCACAGCAAGTGGATACTAAGCACAGCATAATACAAGGAAAATGCACACAGTGATGTCACAGCAAGTGGATACTAAGCACAGCATAATACAAGGATAATGCACACAGTGATGTCACAGCAAGTGGATACTAAGCACAGCATAATAATACAAGGATAATGCACACAGTCATGTCACAGCAAGTGGATACTAAGCACAGCATAATACAAGGATAATGCACACAGTGATGTCACAGCAAGTGGATACTAAGCACAGCACAATAATAAAAGGATAATGTACACAGTGATGTCACAGCATGCATAAACTAAGCACAGTATATTAATACAAGGATAATGCATACAGTGATGTCACAGCAAGCGGAAACTAAGCACAGCATAGTAATACAAGGATAATGCACATAGTGATGTCACAGATCATGGATAATGTTTCAGAACATAGTGATATTAATGACTAGATAAAAGTGATGTCACAGAAAGGAGAAAATAAACTCTGCAACATAATACAAGGATAATGCACACAACAATGTCACAGCAAAGGGAAGATAAACACGGTATTATAAAACAAGCATAATGCACACAGTAATGTTAGCGAACATGGATAATGTGCCAGAACATACTGATGTCCCGGTTAATGACTACAGATCACAGTGATGTCAAAGCAAGGGGAAAATATATTCTATACATTCTATATATAAGTATTATAATACAAGGAGAATGCACACAGTGATGTCACAGAACAAGGATAATGTTCTAGGGATGTCCCAGTTAATAACTATAGATCAGAGTGATGTCACAACCACGGGCAAATACATTCTGCTACATAATACAAGGATAATGCACACAGCGATGTTACAGGGCAATGGAAACAAACCAAAGATTGTAAGCCCATGAGGACAGAGTCTTTTTCCCTCTTACCAGTCTGTCAGTTTATTTAATGTATGTAGTATGTACAGTACAGACCAAAAGTTTGGACACACCTTCTCATTTAAAGATTTTCTGTATTTTCATGACTATGAAAATTGTACATTCACACTGAAGGCATCAAAACTATGAATTAACACATGTGGAATTATATACTTAACAAAAAAGTGTGAAACAACTGAAAATATGTCTTATATTCTAGGTTCTTCAAAGTAGCCACCTTTTGCTTTGATGACTGCTTTGCACACTCTTGGCATTCTCGTGATGAGCTTCAAGAGGAAGTCACCGGAAATGGTCTTCCAACAATCTTGAAGGAGTTCCCAGAGATGCTTAGCACTTGTTGGCCCTTTTGCCTTCACTCTGTGGTCCAGCTCACCCCAAACCATCTCAATTGGGTTCAGGTCTGGTGACAGTGGAGGCCAGGTCATCTGACGTAGTACCCCATCACTCTCCTTCTTGGTCAGATAGCCTTTACACAGCCTGGAGGTGTGTTTGGGGTCATTGTCCTGTTGAAAAATAAATGATGGTCCAACCAAATGCAAACCGGATGGAATAGCATGCCGCTGCAAGATGCTGTGGTAGCCATTCTGGTTCAGTATGCCTTCAATTTTGAATAAATCCCCAACACTGTCACCAACAAAACACCCCCACACCATCACACCTCCTCCTCCATGATTCACGGTGGTAACCAGGCATGTAGAGTCCATCCGTTCACCTTTTCTGTGTCGCGCAAAGACACGGTGGTTGGAACCAAAGATCTCAAATTTGGACTCATCAGACCAAAGCACAGATTTCCACTGGTCTAATGTCCATTCCTTGTGTTCTTTAGCCCAAACAAGTCTCTTCTGCTTGTTGCCTGTCCTTAGCAGTGGTTTCCTAGCAGCTATTTTACCATGAAGGCCTGCTGCTCAAAGTCTCCTCTTAACAGTTGTTGAAGAGATGTTTCTGCTGCTAGAACTCTGCGTGGCATTGACCTGGTCTCTAATCTGAGCTGCTGTTAACCTGCGATTTCTGAGGCTAGTGACTCGGATAAACTTACCCTCAGAAGCAGAGATGACTCTTGGTCTTCCTTTCCTGGGGCGGTCCTCATGTGAGCCAGTTTCTTTGTAGCGCTTGATGGTTTTTGTAACTGCACTTGGGGACACTTTCAAAGTTTTCCCAATTTTTCGGACTGACTGACCTTCATTTCTTAAATTAATGATGGCCACTCGTTTTTCTTTACTTAGCTGCTTTTTTCTTGCCACAATACAAATTCAAACAGTCTATTCAGTAGGACTATCAGCTGTGTATCCACCAGACTTCTGCACAACACAACTGATGGTCCCAACCCCATTTATAAGGCAAGAAATCCCACTTATTAAACCTGACAGGGCACACCTGTGAACTGAAAACCATTTCCGGTGACTACCTCTTGAAGCTCATCAAGAGAATGCCAAGAGTGTGCAAGGCAGTCATCAGAGCGAAAGGGGGCTACTTTGAAGAACCTAGAATATAAGACATGTTTTCAGTTGTTTCACACTTTTTTGTTAAGTATATAATTCCACATGTGTTAATTCATAGTTTTGATTCCTTCAGTGTGAATGTACAATTTTCTTAGTCATGAAAATACAGAAAAATCTTTAAATGAGAAGGTGTGTCCAAACTTTTGGTCTGTACTGTATATACCCTTCTTCATATGTACAGCACCCTGGAATTAATGGTACTTTAAAAATAAATGACAATAATTGCAGCATATTACTATTATAATGCACACAGTGGTGTCATAGCACAGGGAGAATAAGCACAGCAACACGATACAAAGACAATGCACTCAGATATGTAGTGTGTTTACAAGAGTGTGCATCCCGCTGAGCAACCGTGTGCATCAGGAGGAATTGCTTTTTTTACTTCTTCAGTTTGTAGTCTCAGCCTGAAATCTTTTATTTTTCTTATTTTCTAATATTGTTTTTTTCTCTTTCTTAGTCCTAATTTATATACAGACATCTAAGTGCATATCTAATTATCATATTTTCTCCTTATTCATCTTATTACCAATAATTAGGCTACTATACAAGTATAAAATGTAGACATTGCACAGCTCGCCGCTCTGCTTGTAAGTCATCTTTATTTCATATCCTACAGCTATGCTATTAATTTGCCTATATGTAGACACACACACACTATATATTATGTCTGTTAATCTATTCTGATTTTATGCTATTGAATCCACATATATTATATATATACAGTACAGATCAAAAGTTTAGACACACCTTCTCATTTAAAGGTTTTTCTGTATTTTCATGACTTTGAAAATTGTACATTCACACTGAAGGCATCAAAACTATGAATTAACACATGTGGAATTATATACTTAACAAAAAAGTGTGAAACAACTGAAAATATGTCTTATATTCTAGGTTCTTCAAAGTAGCCACCTTTTGCTTTGATGACTGCTTTGCACACTCTTGGCATTCTCTTGATGAGTTTCAAGAGGTAGTCACTGGAAATGGTTTTCACTTCACAGGTGTGCCCTGTCAGGTTTAATAAGTGGGATTTCTTGCCTTATAAATGGGGTTGGGACCATCAGTTGTGTTGTGCAGAAGTCAGGTGGATACACAGCTGATAGCCCTACTGAATAGACTGTTAGAATTTTGTATTATGGCAAGAAAAAAGCAGCTAAGTAAAGAAAAACGAGTGGCCAACATTACTTTAAGAAATGAAGGTCAGTCAGTCTGAAAAATTGGGCAAACTTTGAAAGTGTCCCCAAGTGCAGTTGCAAAAACCATCAAGTGCTACAAAGAAACTGGCTCACATGAGGACCGCCCCAGGAAAGGAAGACCAAGAGTCACCTCTGCTTCTGAGGATAAGTTTATCTGAGTCACCAGCCTCAGAAATCGCAGGTTAACAGCAGCTCAGATTAGAGACCAGGTCAGTGCCACACAGCGTTCTAGCAGCAGACACATCTCTACAACAACTGTTAAGAGGAGACTTTGTGCAGCAGGCCTTCATGGTAAAATAGCTGCCAGGAAACCAATGCTAAGGACAGGCAACAAGCAGAAGAGACTTGTTTGGGCTAAAGAACACAAGGAATGGACATTAGACCAGTGGAAATCTGCGCTTTGGTCTGGTGAGTCCAAATTTGAGATCTTTGGTTCCAACCACCGTGTCTTTGTGCAACGCAGAAAAGGTGAACGGATGGACTCTACATGCCTTGTTCCCACCGTGAAGCATGGAGGAGGAGGTGTGATGGTGTGGGGGTGCTTTGCTGGTGACACTGTTGGGGATTTATCCAAAATTTAAGGCATACTGAACCAGCATGGCTACCACAGCATCTTGTAGCGGCATGCTATTCTATCCGGTTTGCGTTTAGTTGGACTATCATTTATTTTTCAACAGGACAATGACCCCTCCAGGCTGTGTAAGGGCTATTTGACCAAGAGGGAGAGTGATGGGGTACTACGCCAGATGACCTGGCCTCCAAAGTCACCAGACCTGAACCCAATTGAGATGGTTTGTGGTGAGCTGGACTGCAGAGTGAAGGCAAGAGGGCCAAAAAGTGCTAAGCATCTCTGGGAACTCCTTCAAGATTGTTGGAAGACCATTTCCGGTGACTACCTCTTGAAGCTCATCAAGAGAATGCCAAGAGTGTGCAAAGCAGTCATCAAAGCAAAAGGTGGCTACTTTGAAGAACCTAGAATCTAAGACATATTTTCAGTTGTTTCACACTTTTTTGTTAAGTATATAATTCCACATGTGTTAATTCATAGTTTTGATGCCTTCAGTGTGAATGTACAATTTTCATAGTCATGAAAATACAGAAAAACCTTTAAATGAGAAGGTGTGTCTAAACTTTTGGTCTGTACTGTATATACATACAGTATATATATATACAGTATATGTATAATTTGTATGATTCCCAATTATTATGTTATTTATTTAATATTTATCATTAAACTTATTCATTTATGTAAGTTAAAGGGTTTGACCACTAATCGGACAACCCCTTATGTTTCCCCCTTGTAAAATAATAACACTTATAGTCATCTCCAATGCCAGCGCTGTTCCAGTAGTGTCACACTTGCTTTCCCGGGGCTGACATGACATTATGTCATGCAATCAGTGTGGCCAATCACCTCTGGCTTCACTCTCCCTTTATTCTGTTTAGTCTGTTTTCAATCATATGATGTCATATATCTAATGGAAAAGAGAAGCATTAACTAGGTAGAAAGGAAAAATTAGCAATTGTAAGTGCACAGTGCTGTATAATATGGTGATTGTAATATATTAAGTGAATAAAAACTTTGATGGGAGGAGAAGGAGGATGGCTTCTATAAGCAACATAATTACTATGTAAAGGTTTGGCTGATTTGGGCACATGGATAGTAGGTCCTATACCCCCTGGTACACTTTCCTTACAAATCGTCTATGAAATTGGAAGTTCGTTTTCAAACAAAGAAGATCTAGTTCCTTGGTTGAGAATTTCTTGGGTAGTATAATGCCCTGACATACTGATAGGGTAATTGGCATCCTGTTGTGTACGTGTTATAATAAAAATAAGATTGTGTGCCCACCGGGGACAGAGAATGATGTGAGCCATTATAATCTGTGTACATTGCTTCAGAGTAGATTAGCGCTATATAAATAATGGGATTCTTTCCTCTATGGAAACTTGTAATAACAATGATAAAGCAGGGTTAAATAGCTGTAATGAAGACCATTGCTGTTATTATTTTTTTCTATTTTCTCTTGCTTTTATTTTTTTCTCTAAGTAGAGGAATGCTGTCATAATACCTGGTTATGGGACCCTCCATTCATATACATGTACTGGTGGATGGTAATATTGATATTATGGCTGCAATACCCAGAGCTCCTGCGGCTTAAGCAAATTGAATATAGATCACCATAGGGTTCTTTAATTATCTAAATTCATGCGAACCACAAGAGATCCAGGTATTATTGTTGTAACATGTAAGCGAAAAATAAGCTACTTAGTGATAATGGTGATCTAAGTTCCACTCAAGTCTAGAGAGTTGCAGAATCGATTTGCAGGAACCTGGTTCAAAGGACAGGTCAGTCTTTCATGGCTGGTGGACAGGAGCCCAGCGAACTGCCACCTACATGACGGCATCCACGGCTCTTCTTGATTAGTCTGCCTGGTGCAATATTATTGTTGACCGGTTAATGAAAAGAGGAACTGGAGATTTGCAGGGTTTCTGTCCAACAGTCACAGAATACTGACCTGGCCACTGGACCTGGTCCTGCAAATGTATTCACTCATCTCTACTTCATTCAATTGCAGAAGAGTTGGATAACTCTGAGTGAATAAAGAAAACAGCGTGTGTGCACAATTATTAGGCAATTTATATTTTTAATGATTAATTCTATTATTGAACAAGTATAGTGCTGTCAGTCAATCCAGAAGGTTAATAAACCTGAAAACTGGATATTTAAGAAAGTAAAAGTGAAGTTTTATCTTTCTTAGGAGAATATCGATGTGTGCAGAATTATTATGTTGCTAAATGAAAAATGTAAATTTTCCCATCTCAATTTTTTATTTTCATCTGTTAAAGTGGGAATAATAACCAAACCACTCAAAAATACATCTATGACATTTCCCCCAAAAATCCCAGTGACCAATATAGCCTCCCGTTTTTCCAATATAGGTTAGAGGAGGAAAGGGCCGTGTCATTATTCTTTCATCTATAAGGCTTTTACTGGCAGTCGAACAGTGGAGACTTGGATGCTGCGATGGAGCTTTGCCCGGCGCAAAATTATGGTCTTGAAAGATGCAGACTTTCTCCTGTACCACTGCTTGAAGAAAGTGTCTTCTAAAATCTGGCAGTAGTTTTGGGAGTTAATTTTGAGTCCATCTTTAATAAGAAAAGGTCCAACTAGCTCTTCTTTAATAATACCAGCCCATAGCAGTACCCCACCTCCATTTTGCTGCTGTCTGTGTAGGAGTGGAGGTCTGTGTCCGCTACTGATCCAGTCACGGGCCGGTCCATCTGGTGCATCAAGAGTTATCTCATCAGTCCATAAAACCTTTGAAAAATCTGTCTTCTGATATTTCTTGGCCCAGTATTGATGTCTTCACTTCTGTGTCTTGCTCAGTGGTGGTCGGTTTCAGCCTTCCTTACCTCGGCCATGTCTCTGAGCACTGAACACCTTGTACTTCTGTGTCTTGCTCAGTGGTGGTCGGTTTCAGCCTCCATTACCTCAGCCATGTCTCTGAGCACTGAATACCTTGTGCTTCTGTGTCTTGCTCAGTGGTGGTCGGTTTCAGCTTCCTTACTTCGGCCATGTCTCTGAGCACTGAACACCTTGTACTTCTGTGTCTTGCTCAGTGGTGGTCGGTTTCAGCCTTCCTTACCTTGGCCATTTCTCTGAGCACTGAAAACCTTGTACTTCTGTGTCTTGCTCAGTGGTGGTCGGTTTCAGCTTCCTTACCTCAGCCATGTCTCTGAGCACTGAACACCTTGTACTTCTGTGTCTTGCTCAGTGGTGGTCGGTTTCAGCTTCCTTACTTCGGCCATGTCTCTGAGCACTGAACACCTTGTACTTCTGTGTCTTGCTCAGTGGTGGTCGGTTTCAGCTTCCTTACCTTGGTCATGTCTCTGATCACTGAATACCTTGTACTTCTGTGTCTTGCTCAGTGGTGGTCGGTTTCAGCTTCCTTACCTCGGCCATGTCTCTGAGCGCTGAACACCTTGTACTTCTGTGTCTTGCTCAGTGGTGGTCGGGTTTCAGCCTTCCTTACCTCGGCCATGTCTCTGAGCACTGAACACCTTGTACTTTTGTGTCTTGCTCAGTGGTGGTCGGTTTCAGCTTCCTTACCTCAGCCATGTCTCTGAGCACTGAACACCTTGTACTTCTGTGTCTTGCTCAGTGGGGGTCGGTTTCAGCTTCCTTACCTCGGCCATGTCTCTGAGCACTGAACACCTTGTACTTCTGTGTCTTGCTCAGTGGTGGTCCGGTTTCAGCCTCCTTACCTCGGCCATGTCTCTGAGCGCTGAACACCTTGTACTTCTGTGTCTTGTTCAGTAGTGGTCGGTTTCAGCTTCCTTACCTCAGCCATGTCTCTGAGCACTGAACACCTTGTACTTTTGTTTCTTGCTCAGTGGTGGTCAGGTTTCAGTCTGCTTACCTCGGTCATGTCTCTGAGCACCTTGTACTTCTGTGTCTTGTTCAGTGGTGGTCAGGTTTCAGCCTCCTTACCTCGGCCATGTCTCTGAGCACTGAATACCTTGTGCTTCTGTGTCTTGCTCAGTGGTGGTCGGTTTCAGCTTCCTTACTTCGGCCATGTCTCTGAGCACTGAACACCTTGTACTTCTGTGTCTTGCTCAGTGGTGGTCGGTTTCAGCCTTCCTTACCTTGGCCATTTCTCTGAGCACTGAAAACCTTGTGCTTCTGTGTCTTGCTCAGTGGTGGTCGGTTTCAGCTTCCTTACCTCAGCCATGTCTCTGAGCACTGAACACCTTGTACTTCTGTGTCTTGCTCAGTGGTGGTCGGTTTCAGCTTCCTTACTTCGGCCATGTCTCTGAGCACTGAACACCTTGTACTTCTGTGTCTTGCTCAGTGGTGGTCGGTTTCAGCTTCCTTACCTTGGTCATGTCTCTGATCACTGAATACCTTGTACTTCTGTGTCTTGCTCAGTGGTGGTCGGTTTCAGCTTCCTTACCTCGGCCATGTCTCTGAGCACTGAATACCTTGTACTTCTGTGTCTTGCTCAGTGGTGGTCGGTTTCAGCTTCCTTACCTCGGCCATGTCTCTGAGCGCTGAATACCTTGTACTTCTGTGTCTTGCTCAGTGGTGGTCGGTTTCAGCTTCCTTACCTCGGCCATGTCTCTGAGCACTGAATACCTTGTACTTCTGTGTCTTGCTCAGTGGTGGTCGGTTTCAGCTTCCTTACCTCGGCCATGTCTCTGAGCGCTGAACACCTTGTACTTCTGTGTCTTGCTCAGTGGTGGTCGGGTTTCAGCCTTCCTTACCTCGGCCATGTCTCTGAGCACTGAACACCTTGTACTTTTGTGTCTTGCTCAGTGGTGGTCGGTTTCAGCTTCCTTACCTCGGCCATGTCTCTGAGCACTGAATACCTTGTACTTCTGTGTCTTGCTCAGTGGTGGTCGGTTTCAGCTTCCTTACCTCGGCCATGTCTCTGAGCGCTGAACACCTTGTACTTCTGTGTCTTGCTCAGTGGTGGTCGGGTTTCAGCCTTCCTTACCTCGGCCATGTCTCTGAGCACTGAACACCTTGTACTTCTGTGTCTTGCTCAGTGGTGGTCGGGTTTCCACCTTCCTTACCTCGGCCATGTCTCTGAGCACTGAACACCTTGTACTTCTGTGTCTTGCTCAGTGGGGGTCGGTTTCAGTCTTCCTTACCTCGGCCATGTCTCTGAGCACTGAACACCTTGTATTCTGTGTCTTGCTCAGTGGTGGTCGGGTTTCAGCCTTCCTTACCTCGGCCATGTCTCTGAGCACTGAACACCTTGTACTTTTGTGTCTTGCTCAGTGGTGGTCGGTTTCAGCTTCCTTACCTCAGCCATGTCTCTGAGCACTGAACACCTTGTACTTCTGTGTCTTGCTCAGTGGGGGTCGGTTTCAGCTTCCTTACCTCGGCCATGTCTCTGAGCACTGAACACCTTGTACTTCTGTGTCTTGCTCAGTGGTGGTCCGGTTTCAGCCTCCTTACCTCGGCCATGTCTCTGAGCGCTGAACACCTTGTACTTCTGTGTCTAGCTCAGTGGTGGTAGGTTTCAGCCTTCCTTACATTGGCCATGTCTCTGAGCACTGAACACCTTGTACTTCTGTGTCTTGTTCAGTAGTGGTCGGTTTCAGCTTCCTTACCTCAGCCATGTCTCTGAGCACTGAACACCTTGTACTTTTGTTTCTTGCTCAGTGGTGGTCAGGTTTCAGCCTGCTTACCTCGGTCATGTCTCTGAGCACTGAATACCTTGTACTTCTGTGTCTTGTTCAGTGGTGGTCGGTTTCGGCCTCCTTACCTCGGCCATCTCTCTGAGCACTGAACACCTTGTACTTCTGTGTCTTGTTCAGTGGTGGTTGGGTTTCAGCCTCCATTACCTCAGACATGTCTCTGAGCACTGAATACCTTGTACTTCTGTTTCTTGCTCAGTGGTGGTCGGTTTCAGCTTCCTTACCTCGGCCATGTCTCTGAGCGCTGAACACCTTGTACTTCTGTGTCTTGCTCAGTGGTGGTCGGTTTCAGCCTTCCTTACATTGGCCATGTCTCTGAGCACTGAACACCTTGTACTTCTGTGTCTTGCTCAGTGGTGGTCGGATTTCAGCCTCCTTACCTCGGCCATGTCTCTGAGCACTGAGCACCTTGTACTTCTGTGTCTTGTTCAGTGGTGGTCGGTTTTGTTATGCTCGCGCCCGGACTGACTGGCGTGAGCGTGGTTAGTGATCCCACTGGACCATGAACCGAGGAGTGCCTGGAGGGGCGTGACTAAGTATCAAATCGGTCTGACCAAGGTCGCACGGCGGCTCAGTCGACTCCGTGAACCAGGGAGGAACCGTGCAGAGGGACCAGGTGCTACTCCAGGTCAGACCCCGGTCACAGCTGTTGACCCCCACCGGGGAATGCAGGAACAGGTAAGTTAGACTGGCATATAGACAGGTGGGTACTGGCAGGCACGGCTGGTATGCAGACAGGTGGGCACTGGCAGGCATGGCTGGTATGCAGACAGGCTTGTACTGGCAGGCACGGCTGGTATGCAGACAGGCAGATACTGGCAGGTATGAACGCAGGCTGGATAGGGACCAGTACAGACTGGGATACAGGAACAGAGCCGTGGGTGCGGTGGACTAGCAGAGCAGAACCGCAGGAGCGGAGGACAAGCGGAGCAGAGCAGAGCGAAACCGCAGGTGCGGTGGACAAGCAGAGCAGAGCAAAACCACAGGTGCGGTGGACAAGCAGAGCAGAGCGAAACCGCAGGAACGGTGAACAAGCAGAGCAGAGCGAAACCGCAGGTGCGGTGAACAAGCAGAGCAGAGCTAAACTGCAAATGCGGTGGACAAGCAGAGCAGAAGGTGCAGGCAGAAAGGACAGGGCTCTGTTCACATGGAACAGACTGGAAAATACAGGAAGATAGTTAGAACACAGGAGGTAGATACGGAGGCAGGGAAACGGGACAAGCAGAACCAGATACACACAAGGTACTTAATATGAAGTAGCGAGTGGACACGAAACTCACAAACAGAAGTACAGAGACAACCAGTTGGAATTAGGTGCAGGCTGGGGAGGCATTAGGAGTGCGCACACAGTAACTATAAGAATCAGGCAGTAACCACGCCGCCGCCCTAAGCAATCAGACAAGAGACACAGCAGGTACTGGAGCAAAGTGTGCAGCCTGGACTGATAGGTAAAATGGCGGTCTTGCATGGTGGGAGGTGGTAAGCCATGCCAGCACGCCGCCAGGGATGTTACAGGTTTCAGCCTCTTTACCTTGGCCATGTCTCTGAGCACTGAACACCTTGTACTTCTGTGGTGGTCGGTTTCAGTCTTCCTTACCTCGGCCATGTCTGTGAGCACTGAACACCTTGTACTTCTGTGTCTTGTTCAGTGGTGGTCGGTTTCAGTCTTCCTTACCTCGGCCATGTCTCTGAGCACTGAACACCTTGTACTTCTGTGTCTTACTCAGTGGTGGTCAGGTTTCAGCCTCCCTTACATCGGCCATGTCTCTGAGCACTGAGCACCTTGTACTTCTGTGTCTTGCTCAGTGGTGGTCGGGTTTCTTCCTTACCTTGGCCATGTCTCTGAGCACTGAACGCCTTGTAGTTCTGTGTCTTGCTCAGTGGTGGTAAGGTTTCAGCCTCCCTTACCTCGGCCATGTCTCTGAGCACTGAGCACCTTGTACTTGTGTGTCTTGTTCAGTGGTGGTCGGGTTTTTTCGTTACTTCGGCTATGTCTCTGAGCACTGTACACCTTGTACTTCTGTGTCTTGCTCAGTGGTGGTTGGTTTCAGCCTTCCTTACCTCGGCCACGTCTCTGAGCACTGAACACCTTGTACTTCTGTGTCTTGCTCAGTGGTGGTCGGGTTTCAGCCTCCTTACCTCGGCCATGTCTGTGAGCACTGAACACCTTATACTTCTGTGTCTTGCTCAGTGGTGGTCGGTTTCAGCCTCCTTACCTCGGCCATGTCTCTGAGCACTGAACACCTTATACTTCTGTGTCTTGCTCAGTGGTGGTCGGTTTCAGCCTCCTTACCTCGGCCATGTCTCTGAGCACTGAACACCTTGTACTTCTGTGTCTTGTTCAGTGGTGGTCGGTTTCAGCCTCCTTACCTCGGCCATGTCTCTGAGCACTGAACACCTTGTACTTCTGTGTCTTGCTCAGTGGTGGTCAGGTTTCAGCCTCCTTACCTCGGTCATGTCTCTGAGCACTGAACACCTTGTACTTCTGTGTCTTGTTCAGGGCTGGTCAAGTTTCAGTCTTCCTTACCTCGGCCATGTCTCTGAGCACTGAACACCTTGTACTTCTGTGTCTTGTTCAGTGGCGGTCAGTTTCAGCCTAATTACCTCGGCCATGTCTCTGAGCACTTTGTACTTCTGTGTCTTATTCAGTGAAGGTCGGTCTCAGCCTTCCTTACCTTGGCCATGTCTCTCAGCACTGAACACCTTGTACTTCTGTGTCTTGCTCAGTGGTGATCGGTTTCCACCTTCCTTACCTCGGTCATGTCTCTGAGCACCGAACACCTTGTACTTCTGTGTCTTGTTCAGTGGTGGTCGGTTTTAGCCTTCTTACCTCGGTCATGTCTCTGAGCACTGAACACCTTGTATTTCTGTGTCTTGTTCAGTGGTGGTCGGGTTCAGCCTCCCTCCCCTCGGCCATGTCTCTGAGCACTGAACACCTTGTACTTCTGTGTCTTGCTCAGTTGTGGTCAGGTTTCAGCCTCCCTTACCTCAGCCATGTCTCTGAGCACTGAACACCTTGTACTTCTGTGTCTTGCTCATTGGTGGTCGGTTTCAGTCTTCCTTACCTCGGCCATGTTTGTGAGCACTGAACACCTTGTACTTCTGTGTCTTGCTCAGTTGTTGTCAGGTTTCAGCCCTCCTTACCTTGACCATGTCTCTGAGCACTGAACACCTTGTACTTCTGTGTCTTGTTCAGTGGTGGTGGGTTTCAGCCCTCCTTACCTTGACCATGTCTCTGAGCACTGAACACCTTGTACTTCTGTGTCTTGTTCAGTGGTGGTCGGTTTCAGCCCTCCTTACCTCGACCATGTTTCTGAGCACCTTGTACTTCTGTGTCTTGTTCAGTGGTGGTCGGTTTCAGCCTCGGCCATGTCTCTGAGCACTGAACACCTTGTACTTCTGTGTCTTGCTCAGTGGTGGTCGGTTTCAGCTTCCTTACCTCGGCCATGTCGCTGAGCACTGTACACCTTGTACTTCTGTGTCTTGTTCAGTGGTCGTTCGGTTTCAGCCTCCTTACCTCGGCCATGTCGCTGAGCACTGTACACCTTGTACTTCTGTGTCTTGTTCAGTGGTGGTCGGTTTCAGCCTTCTTACCTCGGCCATGTCTCTGAGCACTGAACACCTTGTACTTCTGTGTCTTGCTCAGTGGTGGTCGGGTTTCAGCCTCTTCTCCTCAGCCATGTCTCTGAGCACTGAACACCTTGTACTTCTGTGTCTTGCTCAGTGGTGGTTGGTTTCAGCCTTCTTACCTCGGCCATGTCTCTGAGCACTGAACACCTTGTACTTCTCTGTCTTGCTCAGTGGTGGTCAGTTTCAGCCTCCTTACCTCGGCCATGTCTCTGAGCACTGAACACCTTGTACTTCTGTGTCTTGCTCAGTGGTGGTTGGTTTCAGCCTTCTTACCTCGGCCATGTCTCTGAGCACTGAACACCTTGTACTTCTGTGTCTTGCTCAGTGGTGGTCGGGTTTCATCCTTCCTTACCTCGGCCATGTCTCTGAGCACTGAACACCTTGTACTTCTGTGTCTTGCTCAGTGGTGGTCCGGTTTCAGCCTTCCTTACCTCGGCCATGTCTCTGAGCACTGAACACCTTGTACTTCTGTGTCTTGCTCAGTGGTGGTCGGGTTTCATCCTTCCTTACCTCGGCCATGTCTCTGAGCACTGAACACCTTGTACTTCTGTGTCTTGCTCAGTGGTGGTTGGTTTCAGCTTCCTTACCTCAGCCATGTCTCTGAGCACTGAACACTTTGTACTTCTGTGTCTTGCTCAGTGGTGGTCGGTTTCAGCCTCCTTACCTCGGCCATGTCTTTGAGCACTGAACACCTTGTACTTCTGTGTCTTGTACAGTGGTGGTCGAGAATATGGCAGCACTGGAGGATAATGGCTTCCTGGTCACTTTTATGTTTGATTCTCCTCAAATCTTTGGCAGTTAATGTGCGTATTTTTTTCTCTACACGTTTTTGAGACCCTGTTAACTTTGCAACAAAACATTTGATGGTTCTGTGATCACTCGTCAATATCTTAGTAATTTCATGGCTGCTGCGTCCCTCTAAGATTTGTAAGAATTTTTCACTTTTCAGAGTAGGATAAATATATTTTTTAACCCATTTTGCCTGTGGGAAACAAACTGCCTAATAATTCTGCACACCTTGATAAAGGCTGTTGTATCCTCAGGCCGCACCCTCTCATTACACAAATACACATCACCTGATCTGCTTCATCCAATTAGCATTCAGGTTTACACAGCTCGGAGTTGGACAATTTGCATAAAAATGATAATATTGTCAAAATACTCGTCTAATAATTGAGCATACGGTGTATAGCTTGTATTTTCATTTAGAGTTTTTTATGTGGTTTTGAATCAGTTCTGCTACCCAAAAAATGATAATACACGTGAGACAACTAGTTGCTGAATACTTTTTCAGCTGACCGTTCTTTCCTCTGACACCACAATAAACATGCTTTTTTCATTTAACCATGAAAGCATGTTTTTTTTTCAATAGGGATAGGAGAAAAAAAAACGCTGTCAGACACCAATGATTGGACATACTGAAGTCCTACATGCCCAATTCTGCGTTACCTTGACATGAGACCACCATACACAGTATATTAGCATACTGATTAGACATGAGCAAATCGCTTCAAGGTGAATTGAATTTGCCTTGGATTTCACAAAAATTTCACC
Organism: Phyllobates terribilis; assembly: GCF_046119375.1. Lineage (NCBI taxonomy): Eukaryota > Metazoa > Chordata > Amphibia > Anura > Dendrobatidae > Phyllobates > Phyllobates terribilis. The sequence goes on from NW_027362762.1 coordinate 107,384,705, forward strand.
AGAATTTGCACAAATTGCCAAACAAATATGGCGAACTCAAAAAGGCCAAGAAGGGTTTTTTTGTTGTTTTTTTAAAGAAAATACTCACCAAGGTCTAACCGGTCTTTCTTGGTATGATTACTGGTGCGGTATTCTGCCATCTTTTACCTGCCCTGCATTGAGTTGACCGCGGCGTCATGGCATACATCGCAGTCTAGTCAACGCAGGAGATGCCAAAGACGACAGATGCCAAAAGATGCTGAAGATGGACCAGACGGAATAAGAGAACTGGACTGAATGGGGCAGTGGGGCCGGTCAGGTGGGGACCACGTGACTATAATTTCTTCTTTTTTTATTAGATATGTATATTATGCTCTGGGGTCTGGAGAGCAGATAGTAGAAGGGTGTACATTTGATTTGCATCGAATACACTTCCTGTGAATAGAATTTTCTGGACAATTTTGAGCGAACTGTTGAATTCAAATTTTTGCAAATTCGCTCATCACTAATGCTGATCCTTCAGAAATTCGTTGAGTTTGACAACTACTATGGCTAGTATGGAGGCGTAGTATTCTCTATGTCGCCAAACTACACTGTGTGCAGAATTATTAGGCAAGTTGTAGTTTAGAGGATTATTTTTATTATTGATCAACAACTATGTTCTCAATCAACCCAAAAGACTCATAAATATCCAAGCTTAATATTTTTGGAAGTTGGAGTGGCCTTTTTTTCGATTTGGCTATCTTAGGAGGATATCTGTTTGTGCAGGTAACTATTACTGTGCAGAATTATTAGGCAACTTAATAAAAACCAAATATAATTCCATCTCACTTGATTATTTTCACCAGGTAAACCAATATCAGTGCACAAAATTTAGAAATAAACATTTCTGACATGCAAAAACAAAAACCAAAACAATAGTGATGAATATAGCCACCTTTCTTTAGGATGACAATCAACAGCCTTCCATCCATAGCTTCTGTCAGTTGCTTGATCTGTTTTCGATCAACATTGCGTGCAGCAGCCACCACAGCCTCCCAGACACTGTTCCGAGAGGTGTACTGTTTTCCCTCCCTGTACATCTCACATTTTATGATGGACCACAGGTTCTCTATGGGGTTCAGTTCAGGTGAACAAGGGGGCCATGTCATTATTTTTTCTTCTTTTAGACCTTTACTGGCCAGCCACGCTGTGGAGTAGTTGGATGCATGTGATGGAGCATTGTCCTGCATGAAAATCTTGTTTTTCTTGAACGATACCGACTTCTTCCTGTACCACTGCTTGAAGAAGTTGTCTTCCAAAAACTGGCAGTAGGTCTGGGAGTTGAGCTTCACTCCATCCTCAACCCGAAAAGGTCCCACAAGTTCATCTTTGATGATACCAGCACATACCAGTACCCCACCTCCACCGTGCTGGGGTCTGAGTCGGAGTGGAGCTCTCTGCCCTTTACTCAACCAGCCTCTGCCCATCCATCTGGCCCATCAAGAGTCACTCTCATTTCATCAGTCCATAAAACCTTTGAAAAAACAGTCTTAAGATATTTCTTGGCCCATTCTTGACGTTTTATCTTATGTTTCTTGTTCAAAGGTGGTCGTTTTTCAGCCTTCCTTACCTTGGTCATGTCCCTGAGTATTGCACACCTTGTGCTTTTTGATACTCCAGTAACGTTGCAGCTCTGAAATATGGCAAAACTGGTGGCGAATGGCATCTTGGCAGCTTCACGCTTGATTTTCCTCAATTCATGGGCAGTTATTTTGCGCCTTTTTTGGCCAACACGCTTTTTGCGACCCTGTTGGCTATTTGACATGAAACGCTTGATTGTTCGGTGTTCACGCTTCAAAGGTTTGGAAATTTTTCAAGACTGCTGCATCCCTCTGCAAGACATCTCACAATTTTGGCCTTTTCAGAGCCCGTCAAATCTCTCTTCTGACCCATTTTGCCAAAGGAAAGGAAGTTGCCTAATAATTAAGCACACCTTATATAGGGTGTTGATGTCATTAGTCAACACCCCTCCTCATTACAGAGATGCACATCACCAGATTTACTTAATTGGTAGTTGGCTCTCAAGCCTATGCAGCTTGGAGTAGGACAACATGTATAAAAAAGTATCAAAGTGATCAAAATACGCATTTGCCTAATAATTCTGCACGCGGTGTATGTCTCTATACATCACTGTATTACAAACATATTCAAAACAGTTTCCAGGGGAGAATAACGCAGCATGGAAGCAATAGCACGTCCCCATAGCGTGCTATGGATGTTATCTGTTTGGAGGTCGTACGGAGCGGTATACAACTGTGTGCATGATTATTATATTATAAGCATCTTCACACAGAGCCAAAAGCCTGGTTACAATGTATCCCAATGGCTTTGGTCTTCTACACATGTTGTTCACTCTGGTAATATATGAAATATTATTTTATCATTATTCACCCACCCAGAAATCATGTCGGGCTGGATGTGTCTTGGGTAGAAGTGTTTTTCTATATAGCTTTGAGAGTTGAGGTTTTCCCTTCAGTGCCCACGTGAAAAAGAATAGCACTAGTGAGTTAGCATAAAAGGCTCAGCTGCCGCGGATCTGTGTAATTGCTATTCTCCTGTGACTTGCATTCTCCGTGAACTAAAATGTTTTTCTCCAGCAGAGTCGAGGTGGTGAACGGTGCGGAGGGAGGGAGAAGAATGATTCGTTTCTTTAGCATCGCAAAAAAATCTGGTGCATTTTGCAGCAGTTTATTCTCGACATCATTTTTTCTCCGCTTTTGCATGATTGATCTGAGCTCTCAAGGTCTCTCGTGATCTTCCTTAGGGGTGTCAAACCTTGTCCACGGCAACTGTGCTTCTGTTTCAATTGTTCGACATTAACATTGCATGAACTCGCAGTTTAGTGCCTCCCTAGGTAGGTGGCCCCAATGCTAATGAGAAAGGAAATGGCTTCTGCATGCACGCCACACGTGCACGGTGCTTCATGGTTCAGTTAAACAAGTGAGGACGCGGGAGAAGGGTTTGTTTACAGCCGATGTACAGAACATTTCTATTGTGTTAGGCAATGACTGACAGCAGCAGCACCAGATCCTCAGCTCTGTGCCAGTCAGAGATAAGCTGCACAACCAGGTAAGCGCTAATGCCCGTCTTCTACAAACCATGTTCTGTGTTCCAGATATTGTATGTAAATAATACCGCATGTTCTGTTACCAGATGACTCCCGCTATACACATGTGTTGGGGTTCCTTCTTCATCGGACATGTTTGACATTTAGATATCTTCAAAATCAGGGGTGGACATTCATTGGTACAATATGTACAGTCGCACAGGGGCCCAAGAGGTAAAGGGGCCCACTCCTACCTCTAAAACAGGTGGAATTGTGCATTAAGATGAACAATTGGTCTGCAAAGGGCCCATATATTGTTCTCGTCCGTATCTGCCATAGTTGAGAATAATTGATATTTTGGCTTTACAGTACAAGCAAAACTGGTATAAATATGACATATTCATCTCTGTACATCTATATACATGCCAGGAAGCATGGGGGGGACGAAAGGACCCTCTGTCGCATATTGAACAGTTGATGAGGGCGCTGGAGATTCAAATTGCCGCCTCTTGCCCCTGAACTAGGTTGGCAGCATCCTTATGTTTCGTGATAAGGTGATTTTTGCAGACATCGCTTCCCCACAGGCCCTACCAACAGCAAGCAGCAAGTGCAGAGGCCCACAGCGCCTGCCTGGACCCCTTTACCAAAGTGTAGATTTGAGACATCCTCTGTACAGCAGATGTATGCACTGAATGCATGGAGCAGGCTCAGTTACTGAGCCCGCTCCATAAAGTGTGGGTGCCGGCGGTGTTATACAGCTGCTGGCATCCAAGTCTGTTTCAATCGCAGTTTAAACCCTTAGATGCGTTATTCATTGTGACAGCGACATTTAAGAGGTTGGAAATATGGGAAGGTATCTCTTCCAACATTCATCAGCCTCCCCGCAACATCGTCGAGGGGTGCCAAGGGATGCGTTTGTACAGCTATGAAGCCTAGCCTGGAACTGGTCTTCATAGGAGATAGTTACATTTGTAATATGTTGCAGTATTACAGTTATGCAATGCAGTGTACAGGCAATCAAGTGATTGTAGGTTCAAATCCAGTAGCAAAATCAATAAAAATGTAAAAAGAACAGAAAAATATTTGGAATAAATATAAAGGTTCATATCACCTCCTTTTTCACAGAGTATAAATAAAATGTAAAAAAAAAAGTTTGGTATGTCTGCATGTGTAACTGTCCAAACGAATAAAATATCATAATATTAATACCATAAGGAGAATGGGCAAAAAATATGGAAATTGTAGAATCACCGTTTTCTTTTTTTGGTCACCTCACAAGTAAATCGAAATAAAAAGAGACCATAAGGTTGGATGGACCACAAAAGAGTAATGATATAAACTACAGCACATACCACAAAGACAAGCCCTGATCCAACTGAAAAATAAAAAGATAGCTTCTGGAAAAGAGAAGGAAAAAATTGATAGTGAAGAGAGGCCACTGAGACTCAAGGGCCCACATGAATCTGGGGTCAACCCTGCCTACAAGCAATTGACCCGCCCAGGGGGATATGGGGGAAACTCGGTACCCGGGCCTTGACCTTCTGTGGGATGTCACGGCAGTCGGCTCCCGGGCCCGTACCCTGGGGTCACACTTTAAAAGGGGGCTTGTTAACAGTTTTTGTCTCGTGACGCCACCTGTGGTTTCTGGTAATGGGTACCAGCGCTGCTGCAGACCTCCAGGGGGTGATGGGATGGCAGCTAGGATGTTTTGGCTCCCCACAGGCGGAGCGGGCCCCCCCGGGGCAGGGTTGATGGTGAGAGGTGGCCAGGTCGGGTCAGGGGAGAATAACAGACACGCACACAGGGGGTTCGCTTCAGTACCTTTACTGGTGTAGACGGCAGGTACGGTCCAGGGTACTTGATAGGAAAGGTGCACTTCTGGACTCTCCCCAGTGAGCGGGTATAAGGTCTCCTGATCTGTTTCTTCCTCTCTCTAAAGCTTCTGGCCAGCCGGGAACTAGGCCTAGCTTCTATGCTGTTTCACTCTCTTAACCTGTATGCTTGGTGGTAAGAACTTTCCTCTGGATACCACTATCCCTGGACGCTGGGGCCTTCATGGTTCCTAGTTCTTTAGATGATTGTAGCTTCAGGTTGACCAGGGGTCTAGAATCCTCCTGGTATACTGGTTATTCCTACTGGGCGTAGAGGATCCTGTAGGCACGGACCCGGTGTCCGGCTTGTGTTCTGGGGTGAGCCTAAGATGCTCCTCTGCCCCCATAACTCCTCTCACTCTTCTCCTTGCCTCCGGCCAGACTCTAGGCCCTGAGGCTTCAGCACGTGCTTTAGGCCCTGGCTGGCCCTCAGCACAGCAGCTTACATTCTGCTTCCTCACTGAATTAAAGTCCTAGCACACTCTGACTACCTAACTCCACCCTCCAGTATATATATCCCTAACAGGGCTCCCCCTGGTGGTATGAGGTGGAAGGGTGGAGGTGTCTGTTATGTAATGAGGGCCTCTGGTGGAGAAGTCCGTCCATGAACCCTTTTGGGTCCTGTGGTACCTGTGATAGCAGGGTACCACACAATCATGTGGGAATTCCTATCCTAGACATAAATCCCATCAAACACATGGGATTTGCCTTGAATATTTGATAGATGGCCACCTATCTACACTGACATTTTCCATCACGCTTGTTAATTCGACAACTCACTCGTCTCTGGACTGAGGCAGAGAATGAATGGAGAGATGGCCATGTTCTCTTCATTCCCATCTACGAGAATCTTGGAAAGAAAAACTTGCTTGGCCAAAGTCCCATAAAAGTTAATGAAGATGCAAATGCTCCATTAATGCTACTAAACGTGGGACATTTAAGGACCTCTTGTGGATTTGCCACAAATGTCAATGATCTGAATGCTCCTTTGACCCAGTCATTATAGAAATGAGCAAAAACAAGCACCATGTGGTTCGGTGTGGTAGTATAACCCGCACCCCAAGGGGGCTCCATGTGCAAAAGTTTGATATTCTTCTCCGCCGGCAAACAACATGACATCATCATCATCATGTGGTCAGATGTTGAATCTTTTCTGTAATTTGTTGTGGAGCTCCATAGTGATGTTTCAGAGAAAGTTAATTTTTCACTTGTTTTCCCAGAGTTGGAGCTGTGATTACACAATGTATTGACCGCTTCTGAGTAATTTGGTGGTGAAAGCTATTTTGTACCCATTCCATTAATTATGCAGATCATTGTGATTTTTTGGTATTTCTACTTTACATTATTTTGACTTTGCATGATTGGTGATGACTTTTAGCACCAGTTTATGCCAGTTATTTTCTACTTTGTTGCTATTATTTTTCTGTAATGAGCAGAAAGGATAATGTCATCATTATTATTAAAGCATATTTTAACACCAGGGACAGCCTCTTTCACCCCAGTCAATCAGACAGGAGTCCACCATAGTGGTGAGCCACTATTACAGAGTAGTCCTTAGTTCTGGTTCATAGAAAGAGGTCCTGAGTTTCATAGTTATGGCAATGGGGTTGTACTGGCCATCTCTGGGGCTAACCCATTGGACTGACCACCTCTTGGGCCGGTCTTTCCATCTCTGCGGGCACTGCACGTAGTACACAAGAGCCGTGATAATTGTTTGAACAATACCCTTTGTGCTTTGATGTAACATAGGGTAGTATGTACACACAAGATGAGACCACCCTTTGAATCTTTTTATATCCCCTATGTATACTCCTGTGACATCTGTATTGTTGTCTGCCCTTCCTTTCTCTGCTTCTGTCGCCGTTGCAGTGACTACTCTAGTTTTGTGTCCTCTGTGACTTGTAGTTTCATCTGGGCTAGAAGATCGAGAGTGTTTGCTCCCAGTTGTGTGGCCTGGGCAGGGCTACTATTTAAGCTCCTGAAATCCTGCTCTCCACTGCCATTTATAACTTGCCTATCCTCTGTGAAGTTCTGTGTATCTTACATGTATTCTCAGTGGACATTCCCGATTTTGACTTTGGTTCGTATTTTGACAGCTCTCCCGCCTTATAATTTTGTCCCTATACATACCTCCTGGTTCTAACCAGCCATTCTTTCTGCCAGCCTGCACCACTGTCCAGCAGCTGACTCTGTGGCTCCATCCCAGATGCCCCTGTGTAAGTCCAGATCCTTGTACATGGGTTAAAGGTTGAAAACCAGAGCTGCCCCTGGAATCTGGTAGAATGGCTTTCACCAAGTCTGTCCGTCATATCGTAGCCATTTTAGCGCTGCCAGGCGTCAACTGACAGACCTACATTACACTTCCATTTTATAGCAGATCCTGTATACCTTAATATTATAGTGCTGTAGTGCATAATATATATTGGTGGTTAGGAGAGATATAATTTTTTTTCTTCAGTGCCCAGGAGTTTCATCCTCCCTTCTAGTATTCTTATTATCATTGGTAAAGACAAGACTTACTTGACCTGCATCGTGGGTAATGGGATCTTCACATTCAAGGTTTGAACAATTGTGACAACTGTTTTGTTCATAGATCACGAACCTTCTCTTAACATTTGCCTGAATAAACTCATCGCTGAGGACAGAATGAACTTTACATGGCCAGCTAGCTGGAAAGGATGCCGAGATGATCTTGTAGCGTTCGCCTTCTTCTCTGTGTGAGTCTGTGCTGATAATGCTGTAGATTTAGCCACATGAAATCTGTAATATTGATTCATTTCTTTGCATCCCATTAACATGAAAAGGGGAATTTTAAAGGGGCTATAAAAATATGTTGAGTAACATAAAACCCCCTACCCAAACAATACTCACTTCCACCAATCCTCTGCCACTGATGCTTCCCAGGTCCATGCTGGTCCCGATCACTGGTTGAGGTGGGTCATTGATTGGCTGATGAAGAATTTCTCATTAGTTGAGATGGGACCACAACGCAGAGACCAGTGGGAAGTGGGAAAAATCATTCCTTCTGCTTTATCATGACACTTGTAGCCTTGAAAATAGATTGACCAGGCAGATCACTGAAAGGGTTTGCAAAGTCTAGAAAATCCATTTTTACATTAGGAAATTCAGAATAATGCAGGATGGTCCTTTATTCAGTATATGCGTCTATTACTATATATGGAGAGCAGCTACAGAGAGAATCTTTGTGAGACCTGAAATCAACGGTCTTTTAATTTCAATGATCATTGTGTAATGCTTCATATCTCCTGTAGTGGTGCTGTGGCACCATAAGGACACCATAAGGAGATATTACAGCCATGTGACTTGATGCCTCAGTGGACGTGATGCCACTATTTGACAGATAAGTTCTCTGACAAGTAAGGGGCAGCAGCACCAAATAAAAAAGTACTTTTCAACACAAGGAATAGGAAAAAAATATTTCTGTCGTCCTTTAAAAGAGTTTTTTTTTTTTTAAATAGTTGAAAAAATCTTTAATGCTGGAAAATATACTTTTTCTACATAGGGTTAGAGTAAAATAGCATGAGCAATAAAAGAACTGTAGTAAAGAGAGTTATTGCTTTGAACATCCCGGTGTATTGTGGTAACAACATCTGTATATGTATTAGTGAGGTGCAGCTGGGGGACAGTGTTCCCTGAATGTTCAGACATCCTGATCTCATTTGTTAGATAATTTAATTTATAGACAATCTGCAAACCACTTTATTTAAAAATAAAAAAAGTTGTCCTGCATCCAAAGTGGCGGCCACTAAGTGTCTCTCTTCTCTCTAAGTTGCTGGCATCTGCCTGTTGTGCAGCGTAATCCGTCACAGGCAGCAAAATTACAGAGACGGATTACAGGAAGATGGGGAGGGTTTTTGTCTTTCTGCTCCTGATTTCCTGTCTTTCATACTGCCATAACAAAGAGGTGGGCTTTCAGTCCAGGACAAGCAAGCCACTGGGCAATGGCAGGAGCAATGCATTCTGGGAAGTGAGGGAAATGAAGTTCCAGTGTCAATAGTGCTGGATGAATGCTGAGTGCTGGAGGAACTGTCCACTCAATAAGAGAGTATGGCAAGTTACAGAGCGTGAGAATTGTAACAGTCCCTGGACATATTGGACTGGTATGTGCACCAACAGGAAGGAGGGCAGCAGGACTATACTTTTCTATAGATCTTGTAAGAAAGGAAAGGTCCAATTTAAATACAAAACAAGACATCAAAGCCATGAATACTATATTTTAAGAAAATGCTTCAAATCACTTTCGGTTTATTAGAAAGCAAAAATGTAGGTGCGGATGCATTTTATTTTTACTACTGCTTCTACGCGAAACAGTGTCAGTGGTGTAACATAAGATACTGCATTGGTTTGTGAAAGATTACCCTAATTCTGATCCCTATGACATGTTAGGGAAAAAGAGGGCAATAACTCTACAGTGCAGAAGTGGGCGACGCGTCACAATAAGTACAAAGCTTTGTTATAATCACTGTAGAGGGTTGTCTTACTGTAATAATGCATGCTCTATTCATGTTTATGAATCCCATACAGTGTGATGTCATCAGCAGTGTGTGATGTCACTTACAGATGGGTGGTGGACAGATAGTGTATTTTCAGTTTGACATAGATGTCTGCTGCTGGGTTCACATACTGTATAGGTGTAGTGTTCTGCAAGTGATCGACCTCTAGACCTCTGCTGCTGGGTTCACATACTGTATGGTCTAAGATGGCCACCGGACAAGTCCTTGAGGGGAGATATGTATCATCGAGGTTGGTAGCTTCGATGATGTAAAGCCGGGAAAACATGCTCCAGCACGTATAGTGCTGAGAGGGTTAAAAGGGCGTATCAGCGCCGGTTTTAGGAGCAGTCATAAGAGATTGTGGGAATGGCTGCTCACATATCCCCATCCCGGGGGCGTGGTTTGGTAAATGAAATGGAGACCAAGAAACTCATTCAGTGTCTGTGTCTGAAGATGTGTGGATCTCCGGTGTGTTGGTCTGTGGATGGAGGTGTGGAGACCTCCGTGTGGTTTGCTGAAGGACACTGACCTGAGCGGACGAACCCGCGATATTGTATGAACTTAGCTCAAAGTCCCACAACGGTGTTCCATATATAGTGATTTGATCACAAAAACTCAAACAGCAATAAACAAGAATTTTCTGAAGGAAGTTAATCCACAGAAAAACGAGTATATTAGGTCAATAAAAGTAATTTTTTATTAGAAAAAAATCATGATTAAAAACATTAAAACACCAGAAGCTTCACAAAAATGGCGGGTATCGTTAATTCCTCCATAGATCACACACATCATCAGGAAAAAGATATAAATTAAATATAAAATATTAAGGATGGAAGATATAAACTGGGTAAAGTGGCTATATTAAACCTATATAAGAGTATGCACACAATGTGTAATCTAAATGCGGTAAATAGAATAGCACACTTAATCCTCAGAGAGCCTAAACCTTGCAGAGTACAATGATGAGCATCCCCCTAAAGCACCATATCAAATATATGGGAATAAGAAGGGATGAATATAAATGATCATTACCTGATGGAGTTAATGAGTGGACCCACAGGATGACCCGCTGCCCCGATGCGCGTTTCGTCAATCTTCCTCAGGGAACGCAAGGTTGAGATGCCAAAGGCAGAGTATATAAAGGGGTGAAGGGGTGGATAATTACTAAAAAATTATCACAGCTGATGCCGCTAACCGTTAATCATCTGATTTCTGGCTAGCGGCATCAGCTGTGAACATTTTTTAGTGTTCACAGCTGTCTTAGGGTACAAGTCTGTAGTCACTTTATGTGACTACAGACTTGTGAATCCTCACAGTACATGCACTGCGCACTGTCAGGATTTTCTGGTGCAGCCGCCAGGAGAGTGGAGGGTGCGTGAACACAAGTATGAGATTTGCATACATCAGATGCACGGCCTTGCTGAATGCAAGTATATCGAGCAACTGTGAACAAGTCTAGTTGGAATGTGTCCGAAAGTATGCAAGTAGTATACTTGCGATCACATGACCGCCCACTTCCGACGCCAGCATAGAGTGATTGCAGACTTTTATCCCAAGGGCGGACAACCCCTTTAAGTTATCCCGTATCCAATGGAAAGGGAATATGCTTCAGTTCTGGGAATTCCCTTTTAAACCTCAATCAATAAATCACAAAATACATACACAAAGTGCTGTGTAGAATGACAAACTCATCTCTGCTTCATCTACAGTCTGTTTGCCATAGAGGGAAAGATTGTCCTCCTACCAGTTGTCACCTTTCTACCTCAATTAATCCTTCAGTATATTTGTTGCACACAATTCATGTTACAAATACTCTTAAATATTGTCTATCAATGCTTTAGGTAATAAAAAAAAACTAATATTTTGTAAAATGTCCTTATTAAGTAGATTGATCCCTTCTCTCTGTGGGGGGTTTATGTGACACTGGGGTCACCAGACCAGAGCGCAGTGTCATTCATTGCATTTCTTCTCAATAATTCATTTACAGTGAAAAGGCGAATAAATGGTGTACAATGGCCGTCGTCTTCTGTTTCATCTTCTTTGTTGAGCTGAACATTTGGAAACACTCTCTCGTCTGATGAACATCTCATCTGCGCTGCAGAAGCTAAAGGAGACATTGTTTTATAGAAGATGCTTCAATCTATAAAGTCAAATATTCTTCATGATAAGAACTGATTCACAGAAAAAGCAGAAAATATTGTCTAAATGATAACAGAAGGATGTTTATCAGGCTCGGGTCACACAACCTTTTTCTCTCCATCTTAGATATGCTAATCAGATTCTGGTCCGATTTTCTTGGAGGTGGGGAGAAAACAAGAAAATAAGTTTCTCCACCTTCTGTATTATGTCAGTCCATGAAAATCGGATGTCATCTGAGTATGGTCCTATTTTTTTTTACGGACCCATATACATGAATGGAATGGGCGAGTGCCATCTGATTCTTGATGGCAATTCGGGTATGCTACGATATTTTTTTTTTCCTCGGACATGTGCACAACCTCATTGATGACTCTGAGTTACTGATCACAGACAAGCTGTGAGACAGGGTAGTCAGGAGGTCTGAGGTCCAATACCAGGAGGGCACGTAGTACAGAGGGGCACAATAAAGGCCGGGGTCAGGTAACAGCCTGAGGTCTAATGCCAGGAGGGTACGTAAAGACAAAGGAGTAAGAAAAAGGGATGGTCAGAGGCCAAGTCTGGTGTCAGGTACCTAAAGTCAGAAAGCATCTAGAGCAGAAGGTATAATCCACACGAATAGTCACAACAAATCCTAGGTCCGGCAACAAGATCTAAGAAACAGACACAATGCTAAGAAAAGCAACCAAACAAAGCAAAGCTACAGCTGGCACTGGATTTCTCACAGCTAGCCAGCTAAATAGTCAGCAAATCACTAAGGACAGGAGTCACCTGGGGAAACGCCCGCAAGGTAAACCAGATTGGACAGCAGGGCTGTCAATTGACCTCTTGTTTCTACATAGAGCTTAGAAGGATTCAGCTAGTCAGTTTTAATCACACGGTGTCATAGACCTAATGGAAAAGAGAAGAATTTACTGGGTAGAAAGGCACAATGAGAAATTGTAAGTACACAGTGCTATATAATATTATGACTGCAATCATAGAATGTTAGCGTTGGAAGGGACCTCCAGGGTGATCATGTCCAACCCCCTGCTCAATGGAGGATTCACTAAACCATCTCAGATGTCTGTCCAGACTCTGTATGAAGACTTCCAATGAAGGAGAACTCACCACCTCTCGTGGCCGACTGTTCAACTCATTGATCACCTACACTGTCAAAAAGTTTTTTCTAATATCTAATCTGTATAGTCTTGCTTTCAGTTTAACTCCATTGGTTCTCGTGTTTCCATGTGCGAATGAGAATAAGGATGATCCCTCTACACTGTGACATCCCTTCAGATATTTGTAGACCACTATTAAGTCTCCTCTTAGCCTTCTTTTTTGAAAGTTAAATTTTCCCAAATCCTTTAATCATTTCTCGTAGGACATACTTTGCAGTCCGCTCACCATCTTGGTAGCTCCTCTGAACTTGCTACAGTTTTTTAATGTTTTTTTTAAAATGTGGTGCCCAGAACTGGACACAGTATTTCAGATGAGGTCTGACCAAGGAGGAGTAGAGGGCGATAATTGCTTCTCGTGATCTAGACTCTATGCTTCTCTTAATACATCCCAGAACTGTGTTTGCATTTTTTTGCTGCTTCATCACACTGTTGACTCATGTGCAGTCTGTGATCTGTTAATATACCCAAGTCTTTTTCACACATGCTGTTGCTTAGTTCTATTCCTACCATTTTGTAGATGACATTTTTGTTTTTCTTGCCCAGATGTAGAATCTTGCATTTCTCCCTGTTAAATACCATTCTATTAGATGCTGCCCATTGTTCAAGCTTATCTAGATCCTTCTGGATCCTTTCTCTGTCTTCTGTAGAGTTAGCTATCCCTCCTAGCTTTAGCAATATATTAAGAAGATAAACATTTTGATGGGAGTGCTTCTTTAAACATGGCTACATCTTTATGCGCATAAAGATCCGTACTGTTTACACTATGTGTGTATGTGTATATGTATATATATATATATATATGTGTGTGTGTGTGTGTATGTGTATATATATAATGTACTTGCTTTACAGTAGCACTATTCTATATCAGAATGACCCAGTTCCATGTGCGCAGAACCGGTCAGTGCCAAAACTTTATTAGGCTGTGTGCCCACGATGCGTTTTTTAAGCGTTTCCGCAGCTGCAAAAACGCTGCAGAAACGCTTAAAAAACGCATGGTAGAAGGCCTGCCATGTTCCCCAATGATAATCCGCATGTGCTGTGCACATGCTGCGGAAATGTACGCTGCAGATTATTATTGCAGAAAAAAACGCAGCACTACCAATTATTTTGCGGAAGTGCTGCGTTTTCGCCGCCATTGACTTGCATTAGAACGCGCCAATTCTGCAAGACAGCATCTGTACTTGCGTAATTGGCGCGTTCTAATGTGCGGATGGTACCCGGGTGCATGGATTTATATAGTGTGACCGAGAGAATGTCAAAAAATAAAAAAATAAATATATACTTACCCTCCGATGGCCCGCGCTGTCTTGCTTCGCTAGGTCCCGGCAGCCGGCAGCGGTAGAGTGAAGGACCTGGCAACGTCAGCGTCGCATGACCCGTCACATGACTCTGACATCAGCGCAGGTCCTTCATTCCATCGCGAAGTGCCGGGAAGCAAGGAGGAGCGCAGCGCAGACCGCCAGAAGGTAAGTATATATTTATTTTTTCATTTTATTCTTTTTTTTACAGCTTTTTAATGGTACCTGGATGTGGATGAGACTCTCCTCTCCTCTATACCCGGGCACTGGAGTTCTTCTCTCCAGCCCTACCGAACACTGAATGATTAAAATAGCTGGCTATTTATAGCCCAGGCCGCACCCTGGGGTGGAGATATGGTGAACAGCCTCCCACCCGCTCTACAGCTGTTCACATCAAAACCTAGCCCATTAAAAATGGCCGATTAACCCCTCAGCAGACAGCACATACAGTGCTGGCCAAAACTATTGGCACCCCTGTAATTCTGTCAGATAATACTCAGTTTCTTCCTGAAAATGATTGCAATCACAAATTCTTTGGTATTATTATCTTCATTTAATTTGCTTGCAAGGAAAAAACACAAAAGAGAATGAAGCAAAAATCAAATCATTGATCATTTCACACAAAACTCCAAAAATGGGCCAGACAAAAGTATTGGCACCCTCAGCCTAATACTTGGTTGCACAACCTTTAGCCAAAATAACTGCGAACAACCGCTTCCGGTAACCATCAATGAGTTTCTTACAATGTTCTGCTGGAATTGTAGACCATTCTTCTTTGGCAAACTGCTCCAGGTCCCTGATATTTGAAGGGTGCCTTCTCCAAACTGCCATTTTGAGATCTCTCCACAGGTGTTCTATGGGATTCAGGTCTGGACTCATTGCTGGCCACCTTAGAAGTCTCCAGTGCTTTCTCTCAAACCACTTTATAGTGCTTTTGGAAGTGTGTTTTGGGTCATTGTCCTGCTGGAAGACCGATGACCTCTGAGGGAGACCCAGCTTTCTCACACTGGGCCCTACATTATGCTGAAAAATTTGTTGGTAGTCTTCAGACTTCATAATGCCATGCCCACGGTCAAGCAGTCCAGTGTCAGAGGCAGCAAAGCAACCCCAAAACATCAGGGAACCTCCGCCATGTTTGACTGTAGGGACCGTGTTCTTTTCTTTGAATGCCTCTTTTTTTTCCTGTACACTCTATGTTGATGCTTTTTACCAAAAAGCTCTACTTTTGTCTCATCTGACCAGAGAACATTCTTCCAAAACGTTTTAGGCTTTCTCAGGTAAGTTTTGGCAAACTCCAGCCTGGCTTTTTTATGTCTCGGGGTAAGAAGTGGGGTCTTCCTGGGTATCCTACCATACAGTCCCTTTTCATTCAGACGCCGACGGATAGTACGGGTTGACACTGTTGTACCCTCGGACTGCAGGGCAGCTTGAACTTGTTTGGATGTTAGTCGAGGTTCTTTATCCACCATCTGCACAATCTTGCGTTGAAATCTCTCGTCAATTTTTCTTTTCCGTCCACATCTAGGGAGGTTAGCCACAGTGCCATGGGCTTTAAACGTCTTGATGACACTGCGCACGGAAGACACAGGAACATTCAGGTCTTTGGAGATGGACTTGTAGCCTTGAGATTGCTCATGCTTCCTCACAATTTGGTTTCTCAAGTCCTCAGACAGTTCTTTGGTCTTCTTTCTTTTCTCCATGCTCAATGTGGTACACACAAGGACGCAGGACAGAGGTTGAGTCAACTTTAATCCATGTTAACTGGCTGCAAATGTGATTTAGTTATTGCCAACACCTGTTAGGTGCCACAGGTAAGTTACAGGTGCTGTTAATTACACGAATTAGAGAAGCATCACATGATTTTTCAAACAGTGCCAATACTTTTGTCCACCTCCTTTTTTAGGTTTGGAGTGGAATTATATCTAATTTGGCTTTAGGACAATTCTTTTTGTGTTTTTTCATTGAAGACAAATTAAATGAAGATAATAATACCAAAGAATTTGTGATTGCAATCATTTTCAGGAAGAAACTGAGTATTATCTGACAGAATTGCAGGGGTGCCAATACTTTTGGCCAGCTCTGTAGCATAACATGCTGGAGAAAACTTCAAGTTTTCACATGACTGAAGCTAATAGCCTCAGTGAAACATATCTGTCCTCCAGTACTTTGCCAATGACTTTGTCACAGTAGTGGCGAGCAAGCATGCTCGCTACTCGATCATGCATCTGGGTGCTTGGGTACACATCAAGTATCGCGGGTGCTCGAGCGCCTACTAGACAGCCTATATACATGCGGAAATTTCCTGCCATACCTTGTAATGCCGTAGCCAACATGGCAGGATGGTGGATGGCAAGAAATCCCCGCATGGCGGTTGAGCACCCGCGATACTTGATGGGTACCCGACCACGCCGATGCACAATCAGGTGGCAAGCACACTCGCTCATAACTATTTGTGTGCCATAATAATGTTGTAAAAGCAACCGGCACCTGTACATTTATTTCATTTTGTTAGGAGCTGCTTGACAATTAAATGTTTTACTCTTTACATTTTGGGGTAAGTGACCACATCCATATTGGTTAAGAAATCCTCCCATCTGTCCCAGACTGTTTATGATTAGAGTTGGATCCTATCTTCCCTTTATATTTGTAGGGCTATGCACAGGAGAAGTAAGTCTTTTAGTGTAGGGTCCCATTTTAAATGGTTACTGTTATGATTCCCCCTCTCGATGTGGTGAGTGGCATCTCAGCCTTCCAATCTAGGGCAGGGACATGCTCAGCTGTCAGTATCGTGACCTGAGACTTGAGCATGCTGAGCTGTCAATGTGGTGGGTGATAGTCCAGTCGCCCAATCAGTTCCAGGGTGTGCTGGGCTTCCTACAGGTGTCTACTGTTCATAATTATTCTTAGGCTATTTAGCTGGCTGTGTGCCTCTTGTCTTTGTCAGCTTTGTTCTGTGAGGTGTGTGCTTTGCTCTGTGTCTGATTCCTTGATCTTGTTTCCGGACCTAGGATTTGTTGTGACTTCTCGTGTGTGTTACCCCTTTTGCTCTTGATGCTCTCTGATCTCAGGTAACTTGGCCTCTGACTATCTGTTTGTCTTATACCCTTATCTTGTTGTACCCTCTCGGCATTTGATCCCGGACTGTTACTTGACTATGCTTTTGTATGGCACCTCTGTACCTGGTATCTGACCTCGGACCTCCTGACTACCCTTTCTTATAGCTTGTCCTTGAGTAGTGACTCAGCATCACTGTTACCTTGTCATTGGCAGATGGGCTATCGATTAGATCAAAATGTTTTCAAGGAGCCTCAAGTTTGTAAGTACAGCCTATGTACAGTAGCAGTGATTCAGTTCATATATTCAATATATACATATAGCCTAGTGCCAAAGTGCTATTGGGTATGTATAGAGTGCATGTTGGGTATGTACAGACACCACACTAGATTTCTGCCATTCTGCTCACTTCATTAAAGCAGTGGATAGTCCTGGTGTGACGGCTGTAATACAAACGCTAAAATGAGCTGATAGTACAGCTCCGTGAAACCATTGTAATAGTCTTGCGTTTAGTCGATCAAGACTCATCTACTGTACAGACCAGTTCTAGGAGGAGTGATTCCAGCAGAACATCTCTTGTTTACTCTTGCAGATCTGCTGCCGACAATGATGACAACGACCCTCATAATTGAGCTGACAATTTTTTTTTGCTCATGTAAAGAGACCAATACTCAGTCTATAGCATTTTTTGCTGTAAACACATGGAAGCAACATACATTTCTCTAGTTGATAAATGGTTAAAAATCTGCCCTGGTTTCTCTATGTCCATTGAATAGCACTAATAATTGCTATATTCATTTATTTCCAAATGAAAAAACCTCTTGAAAACTGATTATCTCACAATTTTCAAAACAGAGAATGCAATTCAAGAGGTACTATTGTGCCAGATGATCAGGACTGAGATCCAGATAAGGACAAGCAATGTATTGCCATCTGTAATTATGGAAATCCAGACAGAACAGAGTAGTCAATTTTAATTATCTATCTATCTATCTATCTATCTATCTATCTATCTATCTATTCCATATCTATCTATCTATCTATCTATCTATCTATTCCATACCTATCTATCTATCTATCTATCTATCTATCTATCCATATCTATCTATCTATCTATCTATCTATCTATCCATATCTATCTATCTATCTATCTATCTATCTATCTATCTATCATCCATCCCATATCTATCTATCTATCTATCTATCTATCTATCTATCTATCTATCTATCTGTCTATCTGTCTATCTATCTGTCTATCTATCTGTGATGAACCTGTAGCCGCCATCTTGGTAATGATAAATCATATCCAGGGATGGCCACACTTCAGCAGCCCCCACCCTTGGGACCTTCTGTTAAAACGTCAACTAGATAGTTTCCCCCCATCCAGGCTCCTGTAAGATAAGAAGCCTACTTAACACTTGAATGCTAGGAGCTTCAAAGACTTCGAGAGGAAACACAGCCAGCAGGGGGGGGGTGCTTCGTCCATCTGTAACTGACCATTTGTCCCATAGGACTAGTTTCTTTGTCTGTCACAAGCATGGAGGCATAAGATATAGAAACATGAATAGTACACGCATGTTGCGTGGGATGGGCCAATAAAAAAAATATCACGGCGTCCCGGAACCATTGCGCACACAAGCCTCCGCGGTAGACGTTTGTACGTGCTCTGGAAGCCAAGATATAGCGCGGAGCCATTCCTGAGGACCGTATGGTATCATAATTGATATCAAAAGGTCGGTTACGGCGGCCCGAATCCATGGGAACCCCTGGGGGTATCATGAGACCATCCCAGAAGAAGTTATTGGGTTCCATAGAATTTGGGCTTCTGATCGAAGTTAGACCTGAGGGTGGAGACTGAGTCAGCTGACCTCACCAGCAGTGGGCGGGACAGGGCAGGTAAGATAGCAGGACAGACAAGAGACAAGTCAGTCTTGACCCAAGAGTGGTGTGCTGAACATCTGAGCACCAGCTGAGGCCACCAAGGGGAGGAGCAGTTTGACCATGCGGTGGTAGGCCTCAGCCTGTAACAAAGAACCGTGCCTGCGATCGCAGAATCCTCTCCCTGCGTCACAAGAAAATCAAGAAACCGGTAACTGATATGCTGTGGTGATTCTGTGTGTTGTATTCCATTGTTGTATAGTTTAGCCTGACCTTATACCTGTGTATATTTAGTTGTATATCGTGTATCTAGTGTATTATTATAATCAATTACCTCAAGTAATTGTGGGCCTGCCTTTTATTCTGCATAACGAACGCACGTCCGTGTGAGCTCGGCTCAAGCCAAAAACGCTACCCAGGGTTGGTTCCTGACCCGATATAGGCCCATTCACGGACTGGGCGTATATCTAAAATAGGGACTGGTGGCAGCATACCAACTGGGGATTGGGGAAGGCTGGTAGTGACGGTCGGAGGTTCAGATATATATATTCCTGGCGCGGCCAAGGAAGATATATATACCGCCCTCACTACAGAGGGCCCCGATACCCAGTAGGTTACAGGACAGTCTCCCTGGCGACCGCTTATCCTAGGTGCAGTTCCTTGACTGACCTGAGGCTAAGAGGGCGCTAGCGAGTTGTGCTGTGTAGTGACGTTACGGTTTAGTGACGTTGAAGGGATAACACACTACCGTGTTCCCTGCGCTGGTTGCAGCTTCCTGGCACTACTTTCTCTAGGTGCAGTACCTTGACTGACCTGAGAGGTAAGGGGGCGCCAGAGAGCTGCACCCACCGGCCGGCTTTCATCACATTGGTGGCAGAGCGGTGGGATTGCAGAATAATAGTGTTGTGGGACCCCTACTCCCAGGCACTAAAGACTGCCAGTGGTAACTTCCACTGCTGGAGTCTTAAGGTCAGCCCAACGTTAGACGGTCAGGCTAAAAGTATAACAAGGTGTGTGCAAACTCAGGGTTGCAGCGGTGTCGGTTACCAAGATGGCAGACGGCACCAGGAGCAAGACCCTGCAAGAGGCTAATGCTACGGTCCGTGTGGCAGGAGGGGAGGACATTGTTACTCATGGCGAGGAGGAGTCCAGCCCGGGCACCTCAGGGAGCCAGTCCCCAGTATACGGTCCCGCAGTGGGCTGCCCACCACCTACCCAGCCCAGCCTGTCCAGATCACAAGCCCTTTTACAAGCGGCTATGGCAAGTCTCCAGTCTCATGGCGATGCTGTCTACAAAACCCTCCTGGCAGCATCAGAGAAGGCAGCGGAGGAGGAGCGCGAAGCTGCAGAGCGCCGGGAGGCTGCGGAGCGTGAAGCTGCAGAGCGCCGGGAGGCTGCGGAGCGTGCAGAGCGAGCTGCGGAGCGCCAGCACCAACTGGACCTGGCCCAGCGGGGGCTTCCGCTAGAGCAACCAACCCATCAGGAGACCAAGTCGTCCAAAGTCCGAGCTGAGGACTTCCCTCTACTGGAGAAGGATGGGGACCTGGACTCCTTTCTGGTGGCATTTGAACGGACCTGTCTTCAGCACCATCTGGCCCGGGATCAGTGGGCCAGATACCTGACCCCCCGTTTGAGGGGTAAGTCCCTGGATGCCTTGGGGGACTTACCTGCCGGGGAGGTACAGAACTACGACTGCATCAAGCGGGCCCTGATCCGGCAGTACAACCTCACTCCCCAGTCGTACCGCCAGAAGTTCCGGAGCCTGCTGCGTGGCCCCAAGGACACCTGGACCGATCATATGCGGGCGCTGTTGAGAGCCGCAGAGCACTGGACCTCGGGTCTAGCGCTTACTACCCGCCAGGAGGTCCAGGAACTGTTCGTCACGGAGCAGTTTTTGTGGAACTGCCCAGAGGACCTCCGACAGTTCCTCCGTGACCGAAAACCAACAGGGGCTTCTGCTACAGCCGCCCTGGCAGACGAGTATGCCAATAACAGGGCGCCTGAGCTGAAGAAGTCTGCCAGCAGCACCTGGAGAGGGGGTAAGCCCAGTCATGCCCCTGTTTCCCCGGCCCCTAGAACACAAGGGGTGTATCCCCCTGTTGCCCTCTCCAGGCAAGGACCAGACGTAAGACGTTGTCATCTATGCAACAAACCAGGACACTTTAGGGCTGAGTGTCCCCAGCGCCAAAAGACCCCATCCCATTCCCAGAGAGCGCCCAATGTTTTGTGTGTGGGAGGGGGTGGTGGTAGGTCCCTGGACAACATCCAACCCGTCACCATAGGCCGTTCTGCGGTCATGGGACTGCGGGACACGGGCGCTGAACGAACACTGGTACGGCCTGAGGTGGTGTCCCCCCAGGACTTGGTACCAGGAAAGACTCTTTCCGTCTCCGGGGTTGGAGGCGTGGAGCCGGCACTTCCCGTTGCCATGGTGTATTTGGACTGGGGTGCCGGAAGGGGGATGCGGGAGGTGGGAGTAACGCCAAATATTCCCGCAAATGTTTTATTAGGGACCGACTTGGGGCGTCTAGTATCGCAGTATGTACCCTCTGAACCCCCAAGTTCGGCCCCCCAAGAGTGTATTGATTTGTCTGCTGCTAATGCCAACCATGTTGTATGTAGTGTGTGTCCTGCTGAGGAGGAGGGAGTGAAACCTGAGGGTAACACCTGCACAGACACAACACAAACAGGGTTAGTGAAAGCAGGTGGGGAGTGTGGGGATGCCCGCAGAGGTGCTCAGCCGGCGTGCCGTGACCTCTTGTCCTCCGGTGAGGGAGGGGGCGGGCAGGATTCTGTAGAGGGAAGCTCAGGGATGGAGAGGGGGGCAGCTACCGGCAGTGTAGGGCTCCCAGGGGTATCCAGGCTGCTGAGTATAGGCCCACTGCAGGGGGAGGAACAGGCCATGGGGGGTGGGGGTGTCCCAAGAGAGGAGCCGCCAGGTAAGACCCCAGGGCAGGAGTTCCCCACATCCGAGATGTCCAAAGGCCTAGGAAGCCTGCCTGATCGGGCGGCTTGGTCAGAAACAGAGGGGAAGCGGGCACTACCCACGGTCACAGCGGTCATAGCCGCTGTCACCAGGAGTGGGAGCGCCGGAGCCCAAGGAGCCTTGCAGAGGTCCGACGGCTTCCCCACTTCTGACCAAGTGTCTGCCGGGTCAGACAGCGGCCAGGTGACATGCCCGGAGGGGCTGACGGAAGGATGTGGCAGTTTCGTCGATTCTGGCCACATCAAGTCAGGAATTTCAGGCTGCGTTGGAAGCAGACGACAGCCTGAAAGCTCTCAAGGAACAGGCGGCACAGCCTCCCATGGAGTCAGACTGCGAGCGTGTGGTCTGGGACCAGGGACGGCTGTACCGGGTAACGGTCCAGCAGGGTTCACCGGAGGCGTGGCCCAGGGACCGACAGTTAGTGGTACCCTATCCGTTCAGGGCGGAATTGTTGCGGATCGCACACGAGATTCCGATGGCCGGACACCTAGGGATCGCTAAAACCAAGGCCAGGATAGCTCAGCATTTCTACTGGCCTGGGATGGGAGCCGCGGTGGGTGCCTACTGCCGTTCGTGTGACACCTGTCAGAGGGTGGGGAAGGCGGGGCCGCGCCCCAAAGCCCCACTGGTAACTCTGCCAATCATCGAAGAGCCTTTCTCGAGGGTCGCTGTGGATCTTATTGGACCTCTGTCCACTCCCAGCCACTCCGGGAAATGCTTCATACTCACGGTAGTGGACTATGCCACCCGGTACCCGGAAGCGGTAGCTTTGTCGTCCATTCGGGCCGACAAGGTGGCTACCGCCTTACTGGAGATCTTCTCCAGAGTGGGTTTCCCCCAAGAAATGCTCACCGACCGAGGGACCCAGTTCATGTCGCGGCTGATGGAGTCCCTCTGTAAGCAAATGCAGGTGCAACATCTGGTGGCCAGCCCGTATCACCCACAGACTAATGGCCTGTGTGAGCGGTTCAATGGCACCTTAAAGCAGATGCTTAAGATGTTGGTCGACTCCCACGGGAGAGACTGGGAGCGTTACCTCCCACACCTCCTATTTGCTTACCGGGAGGTTCCGCAGGCCTCAACGGGGTTCTCCCCCTTTGAGCTCCTGTACGGGCGACGGGTACGGGGCCCCCTGGCTCTGGTGAAGGAAGCATGGGAAGGGGATTTGGCCACCCCCGAGGTGTCGGTCATCGAGTATGTCGTGCGCCACCGGGACAGGATGATGGCCTTGGCAAAGCTGGTGCAGGACAATATGGCCCAGGCCCAGGCCGACCAGAAGCGGTGGTACGACCAGAATGCTTGTGAGAGGACCTACCAGGTGGGTCAAAAGGTGTGGGTACTGGTCCCCGTACCACAGAACAAGCTTCAGGCAGCCTGGGAAGGTCCCTACTTCGTGCACCAGAAACTCAATGCCGTCACCTATCTGGTCACCCTGGATCACGCCCGTGGAAGGAGGAAGGCCTTCCACGTGAACATGATGAAGGCTCATCATGAGCGGGAAGCGACTGCCCACCCAGTGTGCAACCTTCCCGAGGAAGGAGAGGTAGAAACCCTCCTGGATCTGCTCACCCAAGCCAAGGCGGGTGGGTCCATCGAGGATGTGGGGGTTGGCCACCAGCTCACGGAGGACCAACGGTCCCAGCTGGGGACCACCCTGCACCCCTTCCGGGGGCTGTTCAGCAGCCTGCCCGGAAGGACTGAGATGGCTGTCCACGACGTGGACACTGGCGATCACCCGCCGATCCGGCGTTCAGCATATCGGGTCTCTTTCGAGGTGCAGGGAAACATGCGCCAAGAGATAGACGAGATGCTGAAGCTGGGGGTGATCCAGGCATCCAGCAGCGCGTGGGCCTCGCCTGTAGTCCTCGTACCAAAGAAGGACCGAACTACACGGTTCTGCGTGGACTACCGGGGGCTCAACGCTGTAACGGCCACCGATGCGTTCCCCATACCACGCATCGATGACCTGCTCGATCGGATGGCCGGGGCTAAGTACCTGACCATCATGGATCTGAGCCGGGGGTACTGGCAGATTCCTCTGACCCCCGCGGCAAGGGAACGCTCTGCCTTTATCACCCCTTTTGGACTGTACGAGTCCACAGTGATGCCATTCGGCATGAAGAATGCCCCTGCCACTTTTCAGCGGATGGTCAATACGCTGCTCGAGGGACTTGAAGGGTACGCGGCTGCGTACTTGGACGATATTGCAGTCTTCAGTCCCACTTGGGAGGATCACCTAGAGCACCTGCGGCAGGTGCTCGGTCGGATCCACCGGGCAGGCTTGACCATCAAGCCGGAAAAGTGCCAGCTGGGCATGAGTGAGGTCCTCTACCTGGGTCACCGGGTAGGCGGGGGGGTTCTGAAGCCAGAACCTGGGAAAGTGGATGCCATCGCATCCTGGCCCACTCCTAGGACCAAAAAGCAGGTGATGTCCTTCTTGGGGACCGCCGGGTACTATAGGAGGTTCGTCCCACACTATAGCACCCTGGCCAAGCCCCTGACGGACCTCACCAAGAAGAAGCTGCCCGTCGCAGTCGACTGGACAGTCGCCTGCGAGACAGCTTTCGGGGCACTCAAAGCCGCCCTAAGTAGCTCCCCTGTACTGCAAGCTGCCGACTTCGACCGGCCGTTTGTGGTACAGACCGACGCCAGTGACTTTGGCCTCGGTGCTGTGCTAAGTCAGGTCAACACGACAGGCCAGGAACATCCTGTCTTGTACCTGAGCAGGAAGCTACTGCCCCGGGAGGTGGCTTACTCCACGGTGGAAAAAGAATGCCTGGCAATTGTATGGGCCCTGCAGCGTCTGCAGCCCTACTTGTACGGGAGCCATTTCACCGTGGAGACGGACCACAACCCCCTCAGCTGGTTACACACGGTCTCTGGGTCGAATGGCAGGTTGCTACGCTGGAGCCTCGCTCTCCAGCAGTACCACTTCTCCATTCGCCACAGAAGAGGCCGTGACCACGGTAACGCTGACGGGTTATCCCGGCAAGGGGAGGGTGCAGAAGGACGCACGGGGGAACACAGGAATGTGCTACCCCCTCGCGCCCTCGTATAGGGGGAGGTGTGATGAACCTGTAGCCGCCATCTTGGTAATGATAAATCATATCCAGGGATGGCCACACTTCAGCAGCCCCCACCCTTGGGACCTTCTGTTAAAACGTCAACTAGATAGTTTCCCCCCATCCAGGCTCCTGTAAGATAAGAAGCCTACTTAACACTTGAATGCTAGGAGCTTCAAAGACTTCGAGAGGAAACACAGCCAGCAGGGGGGGGTGCTTCGTCCATCTGTAACTGACCATTTGTCCCATAGGACTAGTTTCTTTGTCTGTCACAAGCATGGAGGCATAAGATATAGAAACATGAATAGTACACGCATGTTGCGTGGGATGGGCCAATAAAAAAAATATCACGGCGTCCCGGAACCATTGCGCACACAAGCCTCCGCGGTAGACGTTTGTACGTGCTCTGGAAGCCAAGATATAGCGCGGAGCCATTCCTGAGGACCGTATGGTATCATAATTGATATCAAAAGGTCGGTTACGGCGGCCCGAATCCATGGGAACCCCTGGGGGTATCATGAGACCATCCCAGAAGAAGTTATTGGGTTCCATAGAATTTGGGCTTCTGATCGAAGTTAGACCTGAGGGTGGAGACTGAGTCAGCTGACCTCACCAGCAGTGGGCGGGACAGGGCAGGTAAGATAGCAGGACAGACAAGAGACAAGTCAGTCTTGACCCAAGAGTGGTGTGCTGAACATCTGAGCACCAGCTGAGGCCACCAAGGGGAGGAGCAGTTTGACCATGCGGTGGTAGGCCTCAGCCTGTAACAAAGAACCGTGCCTGCGATCGCAGAATCCTCTCCCTGCGTCACAAGAAAATCAAGAAACCGGTAACTGATATGCTGTGGTGATTCTGTGTGTTGTATTCCATTGTTGTATAGTTTAGCCTGACCTTATACCTGTGTATATTTAGTTGTATATCGTGTATCTAGTGTATTATTATAATCAATTACCTCAAGTAATTGTGGGCCTGCCTTTTATTCTGCATAACGAACGCACGTCCGTGTGAGCTCGGCTCAAGCCAAAAACGCTACCCAGGGTTGGTTCCTGACCCGATATAGGCCCATTCACGGACTGGGCGTATATCTAAAATAGGGACTGGTGGCAGCATACCAACTGGGGATTGGGGAAGGCTGGTAGTGACGGTCGGAGGTTCAGATATATATATTCCTGGCGCGGCCAAGGAAGATATATATACCGCCCTCACTACAGAGGGCCCCGATACCCAGTAGGTTACAGGACAGTCTCCCTGGCGACCGCTTATCCTAGGTGCAGTTCCTTGACTGACCTGAGGCTAAGAGGGCGCTAGCGAGTTGTGCTGTGTAGTGACGTTACGGTTTAGTGACGTTGAAGGGATAACACACTACCGTGTTCCCTGCGCTGGTTGCAGCTTCCTGGCACTACTTTCTCTAGGTGCAGTACCTTGACTGACCTGAGAGGTAAGGGGGCGCCAGAGAGCTGCACCCACCGGCCGGCTTTCATCACACTATCTATCTATTATCTATCTATTATCTATCTATCTATCTATCTATTCCATATCTATCTATCTATCTATCTATCTGTCTATCTATCTTTCTATCTATCTATCTGTCTATCTATCTTTCTATCTATTGACCTATCTCATTTATTTGCGGCCTAATGATGTGCACATGTCTTAGCAAACTATCAGGAGGAGGTATGCTATGTCTGGAGACACCAATCATTCCATTTTACAGATTATGTCTGGCAGTAGAGAATAGCTGACAACTGTTGCTGCAGTGAAAATCAGAATAGGGCAGCATATAATGTAGTAGAAATAATAAATTACACCTGATAGCACAATTTTAGCAGCTCTGCGTGAACCTTACCATGTATAATAATTATACTATATAGAGATCTCCTAGAACAGGGATGGGGAACCTTTTTTCTGACTATTTATTTGGATATTTCTACCATCCTTTGAGGGCAGTACAAAATTATCAACTTGAAAATGACCCTGCAATATACATCACATAGGAGAAACCGAGACTGCTGTTTATACATAACATAGGAGACATCAAGACTGCTGTATATACATCACATAGGACACACCGAGACTGCTGTCTATACATCACATAGCAGACATCGAGACTGCTGTATATACATCACATAGGAGACACCAAGACTGCTGTACATATCACATAAGAGACATCGAGACTGCTGTATATACATCACATATGAGACACCGAGACTGCAGTATACATCACATAGGAGATATGGGGGCTGCAGCCTATACATCACAGGATACATGGGGCTGCCACATATACATCACAGGATACATGGGGCTGCAGCATATACATCACAGGATACATGGGGCTGCGGCATATACATCACAGGAGACATGAGGCTGAGGCATATACATCACAGGAAACATGGGCTTGCAGTATACACATCACAGCAGACATGGGGCTGCGGTATAGACGTCACAGGAGACAGGGTGCTGCTGGAAAGACAGCACAGGAGACATGAGGACTGTGGTATAGACATTATAGGAGACATGGGGGCTGCGGTATAGACATCATAGGAAACATGAGGTTGCAGTATAGATACCACAGGAGACATGGGCCTGCTGCATAGACATCACAGAAGACATGGGTGTTGAGGAAGAGACATCACAGGAGACATGGGACTGCATTATAGACATCACAGAAGACATGGGGCTGTGGTATAGACGTCACAGGAGACATGGGGCTGCTGGGTAGACATCACAGGAGACATGGGGCTGTGGTATAGACATCACAGGAGACATGGGGCTGCTGGGTAGACATCACAGGAGACATGGGGCTGTGGTATAGACATCACAGGAGATATGGGGCTGTTGGATAGACGTAAGAGACATGGGGGCTGTGGTATAGACATAAGAGACATGGGGCTGCGATATAGACATCACAGGAAACATGGGGCTGCGGTATAGACATCACAGGAAACATAGGGCTGTGGTATAGACATCACAGGAAACATAGGGCTGCGATATAGACATCACAGGTGACATGGGAGCTGTGGTATAGACATCACAAGACAGGAAACATAGGGCTGCGGTATAGTCATCACAGGAAACATGGGGCTGCAGTATAGTCGTCACAGGAAACATAGGTCTGCGGTATAGTCATCACAGGAAACATGGGGCTGCGGTATAGACATCACAGGAAACCTGGGGCTGCGGTATAGACATCACAGGAAACATGGACCTGCAATATAGACATCACAGGAGACATGGGGCTGCTGGATAGACGTCACAGGAGACATGGGGCTGCTGGATAGACATCACAGGTGACATGGGGCTGCGATATAGACATCACAGGAGACATGGGGCTGCAGTATAGACATCACAGGAGACATGAGGCTGTGGTATAGACATCACAGGAGACATGGGGCTGCTGGATAGACATCACAGGTGACATGGGGCTGCGGTATAGACATGACAGGAGACATGGGGCTGCTGGATAAACATCACAGGTGACATGGGGGTGCGGTATAGACATCACAGGAGACATGGGGCTGCGGTATAGAAATCACAGGAGACATGGGGCTGCAGTATAGAAATCACAGGAGACATGGGGCTGCTGGATAGACATCACAGGTGACATGGGGGTGCGGTATAGACATCACAGGAGACATGGGGCTGCGGTATAGACATCACAGGAGACTTGAGGCTGCAGTATAGACATCACAGGAGACATGGGGCTGCGGTATAGACATCACAAGAGACATTGGGCTGCGGTATAGACATCACAGGAGACATGGGGCTGCTAGATAGACATCACAGGTGACATGGGGCTGCGGTATAGACATCACAAGAGACATGGGGCTGCTGGATAGATATCACAGGTGACATGGGGCTGCGGTATAGACATCACAGGAGACATGGGGCTGCGATATAGACATCACAGGAGAAATGGGGCTGCGGTATAGACATCACAGGAGACATGAGGCTGCGGTATAGACATCACAGGAGACATGGGGGTGCGGTATAGACATCACAGGAGACATGGGGCTGCGGTATAGACATCACAGGAGATATGGGGCTGCGGTATAGACATTACAGGAGATATGGGGCTGCTGGATAGACATCACAGGAGACAAGGGGCTGCGGTATAGACATCACAGGAGACATGGGGCTGATGGATAGACATCACAGGAGACAAGGGGCTGCGGTATAGACATCACAGGAGACATGGGGCTGCTGGATAGACATCACAGGAGACAAGGGGCTGCGGTATAGACATCACAGGAGACATGGGGCTGCTGGATAGACATCACAGGAGACATGGGGGCTGCGGTATAGACATCACAGGAGACATGGGGGCTGCGGTATAGACATCACAGGTGACATGGGGCTGCGGTATAGACATCACAGGTGACATGGGGCTGCGGTATAGACATCACAGGAGACATGGGGCTGCGGTATAGACATCACAGAAGACATGGGGCTGCGGTATAGACATCACAGGTGACATGGGGCTGCTGGATAGACATCACAGGTGACATGGGGCTGCTGGATAGACATCACAGGTGACATGGAGCTGCTGGATAGACATCAAAGGTGACATGGGGCTGCTGGATAGACATCACAGGTGACATGGGGCTGCGGTATAGACATCACAGGTGACATGGGGCTGCGGTATAGACATCACAGGTGACAGGGGGCTGCTGGATAGACATCACAGGTGGAATGGGGCTGCGGTAGAGACATCACAGGTGACATGGGGCTGCTGGATAGACATCACAGGTGACATGGGGCTGCTGGATAGACATCACAGGTGACATGGGGCTGCTGTATAGACATCACAGGTGACATGGGGCTGCGGTATAGACATCACAGGAGACATGGGGCTACGGTATAGACATCACAGGAGACATGAGGCTGTGGTATAGATATCACTGGAGACATGGGGCTACGGTATAGACATCACAGGAGACATGGGGCTACGGTATAGACATCACAGGAGACATGGGGCTGTGGTATAGATATCACTGGAAACATGGGGCTGTGATATAGACATCACAGGAGACATGGAGCTGCGGTATAGACATCACAAGAGACATGGTGCTGCGGTATAGACATCACAGGAGACATGGGGCTGCGGTATAGACATCACAGGAGACATGGTGCTGCGGTATAGACATCACAGGTGACTGCTGTGGGACAAGAGCACATCGTACGCTAACTCCACCCACAAAGGACGTTCTGGAGCTAGCACTGGCCAGTGTCAGGACGTAATATTCCATTGCATGTGCCGCAGCGTTCAGTAGTGAAAGCTGCATGCTCGTGCTCGCAGAATAAAAAGAAATTAAAGGGCCGGCAGCCGTCAAAACGCAGCTGCCGGCCAAAGCACTGCGGTCCCTGGTATTCTACGATATATAGCATTGACAATTTATTCTGTCGCACACTTTGCTTCCGTAAAAAAACTATTTAGTTCCATGCAGAGTTTATTTCATAACTGATCAACTGAAAACCAATTTGTGCACTCGTGTCTAAACTGAAGATTGAGCATCTCGCTGTTTTCATTAAGTGTCTGTGTTTCCGCATTAATAAAGCAGTTTTTTTCCCATTTTTATAATATATTTATTTTTTACGTTACATTAGCAGTGTCACTTCTTGAGTTCTTCTTATTTGTAGACAGGGCCACCGTCAGGGCAGTACAAGTGTACTAGTGTCAGACATACCTCCCAACTGTGAAAGACACATCATAGCAATTTGTTTTACAGACAAGGCACTCCCCTAACCTTTCCCCAAAATATAGTGGCATTAGTAAAGCCCCTTAGTGTTCCCACACAATTTAACAACCCTTTTCTGGCCCCCATTACCCTGCAATGCTCCTCACATTAATTCCAATTTTCTTGATCGCTGCCCAGATTGTAATGATATTTATGGTCCTTTTCCTTTTGACATCATGGACAATATACAAATAGTAATATATACTGATATGTCCTTCTCCCTTTCCTCTCGGCTCAGTATATTCTGAGATAATTGGGCTGACATGACAAGTATCGAAAATAACAAAACATAATTTTGCGATATTCTGCTAGGAGATGTTTCTGCTATATGTGTTTACATGTGGCCACCTAGTGTTTGTGAGGTATATTGCAACCTGTCAAATATTTTGCTAGCATTTAGTTAGAATATATTGAATACTTTATTGTGAGAAAATGCAATCCTTAACAGTATTAAGGGTGGGCAGGGACGGACATACCATTGGTGCAACCACAGGTGTCCAGGAAGTAAGGGGGCCCCTACCACCCCGAAAGCAGGTGGAATTGTGCATTATGATGAGTTATTGGACTTCAAAGATCCCATATACCGTTTTTGCACAGGGGTCCTCTTCCATCTGTGTCCGTCAGTGAGGGTGGGCACATCTGTAGTGTCTCAATGTTAGCAGCTTTTACAATATTCTATTACAAAAAGTAAAGAAAAAAAAATTAAAGGGAAAAAAAATAATTCAAAAGAAATTTATACAACAATCCCGGATGTGTAATCTACCCTGAAGTCTGGCCAAAATCAAATAAATTCAAATTAATCATCTAGAATTGAATTGTTCATTATACCGTGGACACTTCTGTGACTCGCCAGCAGTAATTAGACAAGGCCCATGGAAATACATAGAAGAGATTCTCCTCTAAGCTTAAAATCAAAGACTTGATGACCCAGATCATTCACCTATGAAGTATTCAATCTACCTAGGGCATGCTTAACCAAAGGGAAAAAAAATCCTTGAAATACGATGTCTCTTCTGAACTCTTGGGTTGAGGTATCCTTACATATAAATGTGTCTGTAATATACAGGTCGCACCTGAGGACTGCGAAGTGCACAGAACGGATCAGGGCAAGTCTCTCCTTATCTTGCTGTTTTCAGCACATTTTATATATGGAACAGAAATGCAATTACGAATTTTGTCTGATAGATGCATAATTCCTCTCCAGCCATGCCTGACAGATTGCTTGTGTACATATTAACATTAGCAGGGTGCTGGATAATAGCACCAATTTATTTACATGTAGCCCACCCAGGCTGTGGTTGAACGCATGGACGCCTAACTTGTAGATGGAACGGATGAAATGAGCAATTTATATTTCCAAATGTCAAGCGGACAAGATGGATGGGTGATGCAAAACGCATGGAAGACAGGGATACGATAGAGAAAACGGTACTACGCAGAGGTCTGTTAGACGACAGTCCAATAACAGCTGGGTGCACCTTCTGATGCGGAAGGTAATACTGGAGAACAAGTCCCCTAATAAATTCACTATTCTGTTAATTCCAATCAATGGCATGAATATAATAGTCAACAGAACAGCTACTAAGGGTCTCTGCTCTTCATAGTCCTCCTTCCAATCCTGCAGTCTCTCCCTCCGTCATATACGACTCTGCATTCAGCAAAGACATGTTCTTTATATTGAATATGTCATGTTAGACAATGCTTCAATTATCTTACTTGCTCCCAGCAAAATTATAGGTTATCAACGGTTCCACCTCTAAAATAATATCCCCATTGTATATACTCGAAAGAGCCACTGAAGAGGGATTGCCTGCAATGCACTTTATGTAACAGAAGTTGCTCTTGAACAGGGTTGGACTGGCCCATCAGAGAACCGGCGAATCCTCTGGTGGGCCCTGCCTTCTCTTTTATAGTTCAAACCTTGCAGCTGCTATGGGGCTCTTAAGTGGGGGAGAACCTGGAGCCACCATCTGAATTTCACATTGTTTGGAATAGGCTTGGACTTGCCCACCAGAGAACAGGAGAATCCTCCGGTGGGCCCTGGCTTCTCCTTCAGGAGGGTTTATAGTGAAAACCTTGCAGCTACTATGGGGCTCTTAAGTGGGGGAGAACCTGGAGCCACCACATGGATTTCACATTGTTGGGACTAGACTTGGACTGGCCCACCAGACAACCCGAGAATCCTCCAGTGGGCCTTAGCTTCTCCTTCAGGAGAGTTTATAGTGTCAACCTTGCAGCTGCTGTGCGGCTCTTGAGCCGGGGAGAACCTGGCTCCACCATCTGGATTTCAACAGTATCTAAACAATCAGGTTGAAGCCGATCGAATCAGCAAGCAGAGCCTCACCCCTCACACAGTTTTCATTGTGCACTGTATTGCTGCCAATAGGATGGACATCACATCTAAGCTATGACTAGTTATAATTTTCATTATCAAATTTTTTGCTTACAATTTTCCATTCCTATAGGAGCAGAGTTAGGCCACGTGCCCATGATGAGCTTTTGGTGCGTTTTTGACGCTGCATACTTTTACAGTTCCAGCAAAGTGCATGGGACTTATAGAAATTTCATGACCACTGTGTCTTTTATTTTACTCAGTATAATCTGACCTGCGGTGCGTGTTTCACATCCGCAGCATGTGAATCTCTCTTGCAGGTACGCTGAGTTTTCTGTGTGGATTTTCCCCATAGATTTGCATGAGATGTGGAAAATAAGCAGCAAAAAAAAAACCACATATGCGTTTGTATTCCATTTCTACAGCGGAAACGCATCAAAAACGCTTGTACTTTTCACTTAACTTTATTGATATACTTTTGTCAAAACAGGAAGTAGGAAGTATCAAAAACAAAGTAGCTTTATTTAAAGCATGACACACCAAAAAGAGACAAAATCACATCAAAAACTCAAGAAAAATGCATGTTATAAAAACTCAAACAAAAACGCAAGTAACTTAATTTAAATAATAGGTGCAGAAATAGAGATAAAAACTCATCGTGGGAACATTGCCTTAGATTTTTATTAACTGGACCACTTTTTGGAACACAAGACCTTTATGAAACAATATTTCTG
This sequence comes from Phyllobates terribilis, assembly GCF_046119375.1. Taxonomy (NCBI): domain Eukaryota; kingdom Metazoa; phylum Chordata; class Amphibia; order Anura; family Dendrobatidae; genus Phyllobates; species Phyllobates terribilis. The sequence continues at coordinate 107,418,532 of NW_027362762.1, forward strand.
CTGGTGTCATAATAATCTTGTACATTCTTGCTCGATCATGTAGAGGTTTATGTCTGTGCTTTATGGACTGCTGAACAAGAGGGGGAAAAAAAAGAGAACAGGATTCCGAGAATCTCCGCTGGCTGCTAGGATCAGTCATTGTGCTTCTGTATTTCCAGCAGTTGCTGAGCTTAAGAGATAATAGAAAAAGCACTTGGGGAAAAAAGCAAAAAATCAAAAGGCGAGAACGGAAGAACATGTTGAGAAATCCATCACATAGTTGATAGAAGATGGATTTCTTTATCACTAATTTGGGAATAGTATGCTACATATCACTTCTGGCCCTTAGAATGGGATGGCCTGAAGTCAGCAATCTATCCATTTTCACAGTATGCATATAAAACCATAAAGGCTGGATAAATATAACCAGCAATTCATTGTGGAGTTCAGTGACATGACTGAAATAAAACCATGCAAAAAAACCCCGAAAAAAAAGTCCAAATGATAATGAATTCAACGCCAATGGGAGCTGTATACATCCTGATGCTGCGTGCTCCCTCTAGTGGTGGTTTCAGAAAACTAGAATCTTACATTTTAAAAGGAACCTGTCACTTAATTTTTTTTTACTACTTTAAACCACCACCATAATGTTATACTGCTTTGTAATAGCTTTCTTAATATGTTCTTGTGTAAATCGTTCATTCTAGCTTTCAGGTGTGTTATATAGGGCTAATGTCACAGGGATACAGCAACAGAGTGGGGTCAGATGATCGCAGTGTCTGGTGACACACACACCTGCTGTAGTTTGAATGGCTTCTCCGTCCTATTAGCAGTTCTGGCTTTCTTTGCTCTGTTTCTGTATGGGTTAAACTGCTTAGTTGGACTCCTGGAGTTCTCTGTCTGCATTGTTTCAGCTATTCTGAGTTGGTTACTCCCTGCAGGTGTAAAATCCCTACTCCTTACTTCTTTCTCTGCCAGTGATAGATTACCACTTCCTGGTTTGTAGTTGAAGGAGAGTTCAGAGCTAGGAGCAGGTGGTTGGAGTTGTTTTCAGGAGATATCTGTATGGATTTGGTTTATGTGTGTTTCCCCTAACCTTCTTCTCATTTGGTTTGTCCTTCCTTCTCCTCCCTTGTTTTCCACTCTGTCTGTTTTGTGAGTTTATTTGTATGATAGTAATTTTCTTTTACCCCTGTCTGTCTGGTCTGTGTTATAACATATGCTTCTGTCCCATACCACCCTGGGTGGGGGAGGAAACAGAAAAGTGTTCATAAAGGAACATAGTGAGGTACGAGACCCCGGCATCTCCACCATCTGGGGTAATCTGAGAAACAGGGATAGTCTAGGGTTTCCCTAGCTTGAGGAACAAGGTAGGAGCCCATAGTCATTTGAAATCCTACTGCTATACCGTAACAGCTAATTATCCTCAAGGCTTGATTAATATTTCACAAGCCAAGATATATCATTCATTGTCAGCTGTGGCAGCACCCAGTGCATGCCACAGCAGCTGGCTTATATTGATGTATCCTAGTCTGTAGGACATCAGTTAAGCCAGGAAGGGCATAACAGCCGACCAGCCCTGCCCACATGACTCTTACGATGCAAGTAACACATAGCGCATGCACTATAAGGCTATGTGCCCACGATGCAGAAATGCTGCGGATTTTTCCTGAGTGTTTCTGCATCTCCCTGGCAGAAAAAAAACGCATGCGGATTTTACATGCATTTTTCCTGCCAGGGACAAGCGGATGTGAAGCGTTCTTCACATTCATTTCCGCATGCGGGTTGACAAGCGCTTTCCAAGCGATTTTAGCATCACTTGGAAAATGCTTGTGACCGTAAAGAATGTTTAAAAATAAAAAAATAAATCTGTACTTACCTTCTGATGGCCCCCGGAGTCTTGCTTCGCTCCGTTCTCCCTTGTCGGCAGCTCACGGTACACTGCACTGAAGGACCTGCCGTCATATGGCTATGACTTCAGCGCAGGTCCTTCAGTCCACCGCGAGCTGCCGGCAAGGAAGGACGAGTGCAGCGGGGGCCATCAGAAGGTAAATATAACATTTATTTTTTATTTTATTCTTTTTTTTACAGGTTCTATGGTACCCGGGTCCGGAGGAGAGACTCCTGTCCTCTAGACCCGGGTACCATCCGCACATTGAAACGCGTGGAATGCGCGTCTACATATACAGTGATGCGTAATCCTTGCGTTCCAATGCAAGTCAATGGCGGCAAAAACACAGCATTTCCGCAAAATAATTGGTAATGCTGTGTATTTTTCCGCAATGATAATCCGCTGCGGAAATTTCCGCAGCATGTGCACAGCACATGCGGATTATCATTGGAGAACATGGCAGGCCTTCTACCATGCGTTTTTTAAGCGTTTCTGCAGCATTTTTGCCACTGCGGAAAAGCTTAAAAAGCGCATCATGGGCACACAGCCTTGTACATTTTTTTTACACATTGCTAAACTGCCCCTCGATTCTTTGGAGGAGAGCACTGATTACTCATTGACGGTCTCGTATAATGAAAATTGTCTTTATACTTAAATAAAAATTGTATTGCTTCTTATTAAAGTCATGGACAACCCTTTATCTATGGCTCCAGGGTGCTGAGTAAAGTAGAAAAAATTCTGTACTTCCCAAATTTGTGCCAATGCTCCACTCTCAGCCTTATGTCCCCTGATACAATGTCACATGACTGCTGCAGCCAATCAGCAGCTGCTAACCAGCTGCAGCCTTCAAATTTTTTTCAGTGTTTCTTTAGCGCAGACATAAATGTGAATGCTGCAGCCGATCAGTCTTCACTGATTGGCTGCAGCGGTCAAGTGGCATTGTTTGTTAGGAGAATGGCGGGGGAAACAGCATTGAGAGCAAAGGAACGGCGTTGGGTCGGCAGAGTTTTTTACAGTGTGCAGCACCCTGGGGCCATTTATAACGGATTTGATAATCCCTTTTCTATCTAGTTATCATACTGGAAATAGCTGTTGCAAGCGCCAATTGCATAAATCATGGAACCTTATTTAAATACATCAACTTCAATTATACATGCAGGTCAATGAAGCAAAGCACAAATTACAGCTGGTTTTGTATGATCCCTTGTTATGCTTTCCAGCTGACCTGTAAAACACTGGTCCTGATGCAACAAAAAGCAAGGTCATCTGAAACACCTGGCTATAGAGATGTGTGTGCAGTTCTCCAGTGGCGTGTGATATCAGCAATGTGTGCAGCTCGGCTTATCCCCGGTGTATGCTCCCAGATTAAATCAGCCTCATTAGCTTTATTTTCAGCAAAGGCCTCCAGAAAAAGAGGAGAATGCAACATCTTCTACAAATAGTTCCTGATACATTGTATCTAGTATCTAGAACACAATTATGGAAAACTGTCAATACATCATAGAGTGGAAAAGACACAGTGATTGCGGAATAGGAGGTGAGAACAGCAGACATCGGAAGGATCTGATCTCGGGATTTGGTAAACAAATCTCTTCCTAGCATCCGCTTTCATGTCATCTCAGAAGAACCAGAGGGGAAATTGAAAACTATTTCTCTGATTTCCTCTGCTGAAATCATTAGTAACGCTCAGTTCATTTCATGAGTTTGGAAGTGCCAGATGCCACCAATTAAATGCATTTGTCACACTGTAAATTATTAGACATTTCTTCAAAACACGAACAGTGAGAAAGGAAGAAATGATCCTAAATACCTTAACATGATTGTGCCAAGTCGTGCCAATGCTCATAAGCCTTTTACTAGAAATGATTTTCCTGTAGAAATCTTGGCACAGTTTTTAGGCCACATTTCATTATTTTCTAACTATGCGAAACATGAAAAGACATAATAATCCTAGTAATGAAAAAAAACAAACAAACTATAATAATAACAATAGTAATAGAAGGATAAAATGTCAGTGATATTCTTTCTTTTAGGAAACAATGTTAATTAAAGGGAAATGTACCTTGAAGGGGCTTGCCTGCTTTAAGCAATTTTTATTTTTTTAGAAGAGCCCCCAAAGAACACATTTCTCACATGCTATCACACTGATGTGGTCCCCTGTATCAGCTGTAATCTACATGGTATTCTGCACCAACTACCCTAGAGAGGAAATGAAGCATTACATTGTAATCTGTTAAATCTTTGTGAAGATCCTCCAGAGAGAGAGAGAGAGATGCTCTTTGTAGTTACTCACTGCTTTTACTAAAAGGATCTTTTATTTTTCAGAAATGTCGTTGCTCCTGTCCACTCTTGTCCATAGGTGGAGTGTGGTATTGCAGTTATTCTTCATTCACTTAAAGGGAATCTGTCAGCAGGTTCTTGCTAACATGAGAGCAGGATAATATAAGGCAAAAGAGCCTGATGCCAGGGATGTGTCACTTATTGGGCTGCTTGGTGCAGTTTTGATCAAATCAAGAAGGTTGAAGTCTTCCAGTTCATCGCTGTCCACCTCAAATGTGTCCCGGTCGTACCTGGCAGTAGTCAATATCTTTGTCTTCTTTGTGTTGAGTAGCAGTTCCATGTTTGAGCTTCCATCTTGACTCTCCGTAATACGTCCTTTACTACACTCGTTGCTATCAATGTTGTATCGTCTGCGTACTTAAGATTGTTGATGAATCGTCCAGTAATTTTGATTCCTTCTTCTTTTTTGGCAAGTCAAACCATTCTATGAGTTCTCCTTCAATTTAAGTCTTCATACAGAGGCTGGACAGACATCGGTTCGAGATGGTTTAGTGAATCCTGCATTGAGAAGGGGGTTGGACCAGATGACCCTGGAGGTCCCTTCCAACTCTAATGTTCTATGATTCCTGAAAATAGCTTCTGCAGACCTGCCAATATCAATGGGTTCAGTTGACTCCTCTAATGTGTACAGGGGCTCTAGGACCCACACTGTCAAAAGACAGTGGGCATGCGGTAAAAGGTTATATCCTAGCTACACTGACCTCAGTTTATTACACAAACTAAATTTCCTTTTTCCTTCCTTTATTGCTCAGTGTTTTGACTCCTGAATGACACAGTTTTATTGGTCTCACTTCTGTTTAGTCCACATACCCGGCTATACTACTTAACAGAACTCGCCTCCTCTAACTAATCTTCAGACTATTGCATGTAGACCACATGGCCGGCTCTGCTACATCACCGTTAATAAACCTTGACTTGGTGTAATTACTTTTCTGCTATTGTACCACATACCTGACTTTTCTGGATGATGTAGGATAGCCTGGTTAGAGTATGGAAAATCCTGTGTAGCATTAGGTAATACATAGTGACATAATGATCATCACGCTTGTCATTACTAAGTATTAATAATAATTTGGACAATCTATAGAAAAGACATCATTAAATTCCGAAAAGTAATATAACCGAATAAAAGTTTAATTAGAAAAATGTCATTGTCTTTATAAAGAGACAGTCAATTAAACTGTAGCCCGGGTGTAAGAAAAGAAAGATCTACTGTATAATCCTCCGCGACGTCTTATTGTAGGATGGAAGACAGTACAATTCCATTCGGAAAGATTAGACTTTTAATCATCAGTGGAGTCGCTGAGCCTTCTGTGCCTTACAAAATTACCTGATACAGTGAAGGAAATAAGTATTTGACCCCTTGCTGTTTTTGTAAGTTTGCCCACTGATAAAGACATGAACAGTCTATAATTTTAAGGATAGGTTAATTTTAGCATTGAGAGATAGAATATCCCCCCAAAAAATCAAGAAAATCACATTGTATAAATCAGATCAATTTATTTGCTTTTTGCAGTGAGAAATAAGTATTTGATCCCCTACAAACCATTATGAGTTCTGGCTCCTACAGACCAGTCAGACCCTCCTAATCAACTCATTACCTGCATTAAAGACAGCTGTCTTACATAGTCACCTGTATAAAAGACTCCTGTCCACAGACTCAATTAATCAGTCAGACTCTAACCTCTACAACATGGGCAAGACCAAAGAGCTTTCTAAGGATGTCAGGGACAAGATCATAGACCTGCACAAAGCTGGAATGGGCTACAAAACCATAAGTAAGATGCTGGGTGAGAAGGAGACAACTGTTGGTGCTAGCTATAGTAAGAAAATGGAAGAACCACAAAAGGAGAATGAAATGCAATGAAATAAAGAGTGAAAATTTTAAAGGAGTCTGAATACTTTCCATACCCACTGTACACAAAAAATAAATTGTCACTGTACTTATTATATATGTGACTGACATGTTTCTATCTATCTAATCTATGTGTGATGCTCTATTCTTTCTGTTCTAAATTGTCGGGTACCGGTGTATGCCGCTGATGAATTGCCGGCCGGCTTTTTTAAAGAGGCGGGTGCATGAAAATCGGAGGGCACTAGTGTGTTCCAAGTGCCCTGCTATGTTTTTCATGCACCCTCCTATATACCCTGCCTGCCTGTCTGCCTATATATTCTGCCTGCCTGACGTTTAATTGAGCACTGTTCCCATCGATTTGGGCAATTTTTGACCTTCTGCAGACCGCCGGGGGGGGACCACCAGAAAAATGCTTGAGTTTCCCATAGACTTACATTGGGCTCGTTGCTCGGGTCGAGCACCCGAGTATTCCAATGTGCTCGACCCGAGCTTCGAGCACCCGAGCATTTTAGTGCTCGCTCATCACTAATTGCGACACTTAAATGGTTAACTGCTGTGGCCGGAAATCGGCTTTTTTAATGTAGCTGTCATCAGCCATGTGTGGAGGAAGCTCAGATCCTGAGCACATGCCCTCCACATGTGGTCACCCCAGCACAGGATGTACAGCTATGATACATGGATAGGACAACAAAAGAGGAAAAAAAATCGTGATGACATAGGTCTCTTATAAGAAGTATAGGCAAAGGCATCATGCCAGAGCTGGTAGAAGAGTCCCTAATTTTTCTTATTATGGTACTTTGGTCACCCAATGTGTGCTCCACTATATTCTTCCCTACAAGCTTCCGTATAGGTATAGCCAATGGAGGGGAATGCCTCTGTAATATGATATATAACGGATTACGCCAGTCTTTCAGGTTTATTTTCTAATTATGTCAAAATAAATGTGTGAAAAATAAAAAAAAAATCTCCAAGTGACCATGGATAGAAGTGGGGGTGCAGAATAAACGTTCGTGAAAAAATGACAGATATGGCAGTGCCTCATGAAAACTACAAGCATCATATTTTTCGTAGACCATGAGAAACTGAATAAAAATGCCATTACTTTTACAAGATTCTGCATTTACTTAGAATTCCCAAATTTCAGTCCTCCAATACTATACCACAAAATGGGACAGCTGCTGCACAATGTTGCTATGCATATGACTATATTTTAATATCACTTGATATTAGTAGAACTTTCCACCTCTTTACATATAAGCGAAGAATTTTTTTCATCCCCAGATTCTCATGGTCTATAGTTATAACCCGCAAACCCCATGATATCATCAGTTTATATACAGTACAGACCAAAAGTTTGGACACACCTTCTCATTTAAAGATTTTTCTGTATTTTCATGACTATAAAAATTGTACATTCACACTGAAGGCATCAAAATTATGAATTAACACATGTGGAATTATATACTTAACAAAAAAGTGTGAAACAACTGAAAATATGTCTTATATTCTAGGTTCTTCAAAGTTGCCACCTTTTGCTTTGATGACTGCTTTGCTCACTCTTGGCATTCTCTTGATGAGCTTCAACAGGTAGTCACCGGAAATGGTCTTCCAACAATCTTGAAGAGATGCTTAGCACTTGTTGGCCCTTTTACCTTCACTCTGCGGTCCAGCTCACCCCAAACCATCTCAATTGGGTAATTGGGTTCAAGTCTGGTGACTGTGGAGGCCAGGTCATTTGGCGTAGCACCCCATCACTCTCCTTCTTGGACAAATAGCCCTTACACAGCCTGGAGGTGTGTTTGGGGTCATTGTCCTGTTGAAAAATAAATGATGGTCCAACTAAACGCAAACCGGATGGAATAGCATGCCGCTGCAAGATGCTGTGGTAGCCATACTGGTTCAGTATGCCTTCAATTTTGAATAAATCCCCAATAGTGTCACCAGAAAAGCACCCCCACACCATCACACCTCCTCCTCCATGCTTCACGGAGGGAACCAGGCATGTAGAGTCCATCCGTTCACCTTTTCTGCGCCGCACAAAGACACGGTGGTTGGAACCAAAGATCTCAAATTTGGAGTCATCAGACCAAAGCACAGATTTCCACTGGTCTAATGTCCATTCCTTGTGTTCTTTAGCCCAAACAAGTCTCTTCTGCTTATCGCCTGTCCTTAGCAGTGGTTTCCTAGCAGCTATTTTACCATGAATGCCTGCTGCACAAAGTCTCCTCTTAACAGCTGTTGTAGAGATGTGTCTGCTGCTAGAACTCTGTGTGGCATTGACCTGGTCTCTAATCTGAGCTGCTGTTAACCTGCGATTTCTGAGGCTGGTGACTCGGATAAACTTATCCTCAGAAGCAGAGGTGACTCGTGGTCTTCCTTTCCTGGGGCGCTCCCCATGTGAGCCAGTTTCTTTGTAGCACTTGATGGTTTTTGCAACTGCACTTGGGGACACTTTCAAAGTTTTCCCAATTTTTCGCACTGACTGACCTTCATTTCTTAAAGTAATTATGGCCACTCATTTTTCTTTACTTAGCTGCTTTTTTCTTGCCATAATACAAATTCTAATAGTCTATTCAGTAGGACTATCAGCTGCGTATCCACCACACTTCTGCACAACACAACTGATGGTCCCAATCCCATTTATAAGGCAAGAAATCCCACTTATTAAACCTGACAGGGCACACCTGTGAAGTGAAAACCATTTCCGGTGACGACCTCTTGAAGCTCATCAACAGAATGCCAAGAGTGTGCAAAGCAGTCATCAAAGTAAAAGGTGGCTACTTCGAAGAACCTAGAATATAAGACATATTATCAGTTGTTTCACACTTTTTTGTTAAGTATATAATTCCACGTGTGTTAATTCATAGTTTTGATGCCTTCAGTGTGAATGTCCAAATTTTATAGTCATGAAAATACAGAAAAATCTTTAAATGAGAAGGTGTGTCCAAACTTTTGGTCTGTACTGTACATCTTACATTGAACTTCACAAGCAAGAAAAGGGCTCGTCAAGAAATATCCTCTGCTGGAAGGAGAATGTATATATGGTGAACTCTGCATCATACATGGTTCTGCAAAGCATTTTATAATCAAAGGGCAAAAGACCCGGTCTCATGGAAAAAGGGATTATTGTGAAATGATGTAGGTAACCTAATTTTCTTGTCCTCTTACTAAAGCATTAGTTGTAAGTCAAGAACAATTGTATTACTTTTATTAAAAATGGCCCATGGGTTTATTCAGTGTAATGTGTTTTATGCAGAAGAAAAAATATGTAGAAAAAGGTTATATATTCATCTTGCTATTGATCATTGATCTTGTATCTATCTATCTATCATCTCATATTTATCTACAACCTCAATACCAAAAAAGTTGAGACGCAATGTAAAATGTAAAGAAAACAAGAATATAATATTTTGGAAATCTCTTATAGCCATATTTTATTCTTCGCCTAACACAGAACACAGATCAGAAGTTGAGCATTAGACATTTTTCCATTTCATTTGAAAAAAATTGACTCATTTAGAAATTGATGGCAGCAACAGATCTCAAAAAATAGTTGGGAGAGAGCCATGTCTACTATTGTGGAGCATCTCCTGTTCTTTTTACAATAGTTTGTAAATTTCTGGGAAGTTAGGAGACACTTACTAGAGTTTTGGCAGAGGATTTTCTTTCTGATGTAGAATTCTAGCTTCTCCACAGTCCTGGGTCTTCTTTGCCAGAATTTTTCATTATATAATGTGCCAAATGTTTTCTCTTGGTGAAAAGTCTGGACTTCCCGCAAATATATGGCTATTTCTTTGCACGATGGAGCTTTCACCTACATTTATAAATTGTATGGCAAACTGTGTTCACAAACAATGATTTCTAGAAGCATACCTGAGCCCAATCAGTGATTTGCATGACCGGATCATGCCTGGTTTTAATTCAGTGCCTGTAGAGCACGAGCATCTAATACTGAGAAGTACTGTAGCTGGTGGGATATTCAAAGTGTGGCACCCCAGGGGTCTGGTTTTCCACAGTAATGTAATGTTATGTCTGAGAGCAGGTGGGAGGTCCTTTGGTCAGGGATCCTGTGCATGCCACACCTCCTGCCCAGTCTTGGGAGGGGAAGAACTTCCCCGGTATAAACCCGGGGCTGAGGCAGGGTGAGTCAGCCAAGGAGAGTGGAGACAAGAAGCAGCATAGGAAACAGGAGAGTTCCAAGGAGTCAGGGGCTGGCAGCTGCAGCGCTCGCCCTGACTAAGAAGATTCTTTACCGGACCCGGAGTCCGAGGCTGTGGGGACTAACTTCTACCCAGCAGCAGAATCCGTCAGGCAGGGGATTTCAGGTCCTCTGGCCCAGAAGCCCGAAGGCACGGTCACACGCGTGGGACCAGCACCGCCATCGTGGAGCGGAAGCCATAAGAAGGCCCCGAGTCACCGGCCATACGGGTGAGCACCACACGGTACACTCAGGGACGTGGGCTACTTACATCAGCTTCTAGCAAGGTAGCCAGAAGAGTACAGTCAGTTTGTGAGGCCTACAACTACGCCTGGCCAGGGGAGATCCCATCTGCTCAAAGACTGACCAGGCCCCGTTTGCTAGCAAGTACTCCGGGAGGGTCTATCGTTGTTACCAGTAAAGACCCTGAACTACACCGTACCGTCTCTGAGTGGTTCCTGCTACCCCCATCATCCACGTCGGCTGCCCTGAGGCCATACCCCTCCCGTTGGGGGTTATACTATCACGCTGCACAATCCTACCACCGGCCTCAGCGGTCTGCCCTGCAGCAGCAGCTCCCTGGCTGCACTCAACGGGTGGCGTAGTCATCAACTATTTACTACTAATAGACTGCCGTCTAGTTTGACTCCCTGGGCACGGACCGGGTCACCGCCACGAGACTACAACCCTCCACTGATCCGGCTCCGGGTAGGCTCCCGCATGCGCAACGCAGCGCGACACAGGCCCAGGGGCGCGTCAACTTTGGCGTAGTCGGCAGGATTTCGTGCCCGCAACCACCGGGTACTGCGTGCCTGAAAAGCAAAGACTGTTCAAACTTACCAGTGGTGAAGGTTTCCCGCCATCCGGCGCCATCTTCTACCTTCTTCCCGCCATCCGCGAAGTTTTCCCGCCATCCGGCGCCATCTTCGACCTTCTTCCCGCCATCCGTGGAGTTTTCCCGCCATTGGACGCCATCTTGAGGACGCCGCGCGGGAAGAAGAGGGGCGTGGACTCCGAAAGCGCGCGAGAACTGAAGCCCCGCCTCACGTCCGGACGTTGCGTAAGGTCCTGGAAGGAGCCCAGCAGACGCCGACGTCACAGGAGCGCGACGGAAGGTCCTCAACCCTGACGATCCACTGCGGAGCCGCGGCCTACGGAAGAGGATCATCGCAAGGTAGGCCACGGTCCACTAGGGGGGAGGAAGATGTCGGATACGGAGGAGAGCTTCACTGCCCCAACCCCCGCCAGCGCTACCGCTGCTGCAGTTATGCCCTTCACCATGCCCTATATCCCGGGAGCAGCTTGGCTACCCCAGTACTCAGGGGAGTCACATACCCTGCATGACTTTAGAGAAAAGCTGGATAGCCTCTTCCAGGTGTACCCCCTCACAGAAGAGCAAAAAGTGAGCATCCTGGTGGCCCAACTAACCGGGGCAGCCAAAAGGGAAGTAAAATCCTGGCCACCTGGGAGGAAGACTGTCGCAGGGATACTAACCCGGCTGAAGGACACCTTTGATACCCGCACCTCAGCCGAGATTAAGCTTAGATTCTACGGGTGCAAGCAGCGAGCGCATGAGAGTATAAGGGACTATGCACTAAACCTACAAGAGGCCCTGAGGGCCATAAAGCAGACCGACCCTGATGGGGTGGGAAACGAGGACAGGCTGTTGACTGAACAATTTATAGAGGGTTTATATTGCAATGCCCACCGAACCCAGTTGCGGGCAATGGCCTTACAGGATCCCCATCTGGACTTTGCACAGTTCAAGGACAGAGCCATCCGGGTGCTCCGAGAACCGGCACCAGGTGGCGTTGTGACCCACAGACGCCCCACTACCACTTACTACCAGGAGGCGGCGCCCTTGTCAACAGGGCCTGTGGGAGCTGATGCGCAGGCTTTGGACAATGACCCGGCTCCAGACCTACACCATCAGGTCCAAGAGCTAGCTAAGAGCGTTGCTGCGCTAACCCGAACTGTGCAGTCTTTACAGGTTTCCACCCCAGGGAAGATCCAGCTGGCATCCGGACCGGAGGACATCCTGTGGCGTCGACCAAGGAGGACCCCACCGGCCAGAGGAAGACCCAGTGACCGATACAGCGAGGACGGACGACCCATCTGCCGCCGCTGCAATCAACCCGGACATATGGAAAGGTACTGTTCTTTAAACGGGCACAACCTGGGGTAGAGGGCCAACCCCCAGGAAAAAGATCACCAGGCCCATCGAACTGGCGCGACAGATATGTGGGAGGACGTCCAGTCTTGCCTGTGGTACTGGATGGCATTCCCATGAGTGCCCTACTGGATACCGGGTCACAGGTCACCACCATCCCGTACGTGCTCTTCAAGCAGTACTGGAATGACTCGGATATTACCCACTACCCTGACGACGACTTGAGTATCATCGCCAGCAATGGCCAGCCCGTGCCACAGATCGGATTTAAGGAGGTGGCCCTCAAAATCGGTAGAGTCGAACTGGCCGCACAGGGACTGATCATTGTAGATATTGATAAACATGAGAGTCACCCAAAAATAACTCTAGGAACTAACGTAATTGAAAATTGTCTTGCAGAGGTGATTTTCCTTTTACAGCAGGTTGCCAAGAACGCCAGCTCCGGCGAGCAGCGGGTGCTCCAGAAAGAGATCCGGGCACTGATGCAACGGCAACAAGTGGAACTCTCCGGCGGTGAGATTGGTAGCGTAAGAATGTGTGACCCTTTTCCTATTGCCATGCCCCCAAAAAGTGAAATGATGATTTGGTGCCGGGCAGCTATTGGTCTGAGAGGAAGAGATTACCAGGCAATGGTAGAACCAGTTTACTCAGACAGTAGGCCCACCATTTTGACAGCACGGGGGGTGGTCAATGTACGCCATGGGAGGGTGCCCATTCGCATAATAAATATCGGGGAGAGGGAAGTGTACCTGCCCCGGTATGCCACGCTAGCCAAATTATATACCACTAATCAAAATTCTATACAATCTGTGGAACCCTTGCCTCCATCTCACCCGGAGGAAGGTAACGGCTCTAAGAAAGACATGGAGGACTGGTGTCAGCAACTACATTTGGGTACTGATTCCACTCCCTCACATCAGAAACAAGGAGTCTATCGGGTGGTTCAAGAGTATGAGAGAGTGTTTAGTAAACACCCGTTAGACTTCGGGCGAGTCAAGGGGGTAGAACACCGCATCCCCACGGGAGATCATCCTCCCATAAAAGAGAGGTATCGACCCGTACCCCCTGCACATTACCAACACGCCAAGGGGATGCTTAGAGACATGAAGGAGGCTGGGGTAATCCGGGATAGCTGTAGCCCCTGGGCAGCCCCACTAGTTTTAGTCAAAAAGAAAGACAACACCATGAGGATGTGTGTAGATTACCGGAAAATCAACCGTATCACACACAAGGATGCGTACCCCTTACCAAGGATAGAGGAGTCATTGGCTGCTTTAAGATCTGCTAACTTCTTCTCTACCTTGGATCTCACTAGCGGGTACTGGCAGGTTCCTGTAGCAGAGGCGGACCGGGAGAAGACCGCATTCACCACCCCGATGGGACTTAGCGAGTTCACCTGCATGCCGTTCGGACTCTGCAACGCACCAGGAACCTTCCAACGCCTAATGGAGTGTTGTCTGGGCCACAGAAACTTCGAGACGGTCCTGTTGTACCTGGACGATGTCATCGTATATTCCAAGACGTATGAGGACCACCTGAAACACCTGGCGGAAGTGTTCGAGGCTCTGGCGAGTTACGGCCTAAAGGTGAAACCCTCCAAGTGTCACCTCCTGAAACCAAAGGTGCAGTACCTGGGACACGTGGTGAGCGCTGACGGAGTGGCTCCCGACCCCGATAAGATCACCGCAATTAAGGGATGGCCAAGCCCCTCCAGCGTAAAAGAAGTGCGGCAGTTCCTCGGGTTGGTAGGCTACTACCGAAGGTTTATTCCCGGTTTCACCAAAAAGGCAGCACCTATGCAGGACCTCCTGATAGGCCAGTCCCGGAAGGCCAAGAACCAGAAGCCGCCCTTCAAATGGGAAGAGCTGGAAGAAGAGTCCTTCCGCCAGCTGAAGATGGCCCTCACGGGGGACGAAATCCTGGCGTACCCGGATTATAGCCAGCCCTTTATCCTCTACACCGACGCCAGTAACATCGGGCTAGGAGCCGTACTGTCCCAGATCCAGCAGGGGAAGGAACGAGTAATCGCCTACGCCAGCCGAAAACTGCGACCCACCGAAAGGAACCCCGAGAATTACAGCTCATTTAAGTTAGAGTTCCTGGCCGTAGTATGGGCAATCACTGAGCGCTTTAAGCATTACCTCGCTTCTTCCCGGTTCACCGTGTACACGGATAACAACCCGCTGACACACCTGGACACGGCAAGACTCGGTGCCCTGGAGCAGAGGTGGATGGCCCGTCTGTCCAACTACGAGTTCACAATTAAATACCGGGCAGGACGCTCCAATACCAACACGGACGCCCTGTCCAGGATGCCCAACCTGCCGGACGGAGGAGAAGATCCGGAGGGACTGGAAGAAGTTGAACTCCCTGCGTTCCACCGTCATGGGACTATTCAGTATTCCCACCGGGTAAGGAGTAAGCAGGCTGCTACGTTGAACCCCTTACCCCACTACAACTGGGCGGAAACGCAAGACAGCGACCCTGCCGTCCGACTGGTGAAGGAGATGCTGACTCGGCCGGAGGCTCGCCTTGAACCAGACGCTCCGGAGGAAGCCAAACAACTATGGGCAGAGAAGAGTCGACTGTTCCTTTACAAAGGGAAGTTGTGCCGCAGAATGGTTAACTCCCGGACGCATGAATTACTCTGGCAAGTAGTGGTGCCACGAAGAGACGCAGCCATGGTGATGGAGGCATACCACGACGGAGCTGGACACTTTGGGTGGAAAAAGCTGGAGTTCCTGCTGCGCGAGCGGTTCCACTGGGTAGGCATGAGGGGAACCATCGAGAAGTGGTGCAGAGATTGTGGCCCGTGCAACCTGAGAAGGAAGGACCGAGCCAGCCAGAAGACTCCCCTGCAGTCCATCGTCACCCGGCAACCGTTGGAACTGGTAGCCTTGGATCATGTAAAACTGACCCCAAGCAGAAGTGGCTACGTCTACGCGTTAACCATCGTGGATCATTACTCCCGGTTCTTGGTTGTCGTCCCCGTCAAGGACTTAACGGCTCAAACAGCAGCTAGAGCCTTCCAGCAGCACTTCTGCCGTCCACACGGGTACCCGGACCAAGTGCTGACGGACCAGGGACCTGCCTTTGAAGCGGAGGTCTTTCAGGAATTCTGCAATCTGTATGGCTGCCGGAAGATAAGGACGACACCCTACCATCCGCAGACTAATGGACTTTGTGAAAAAATGAACCAGGTGGTAATGGATCTTCTAAAAACGTTGCCCCTGGAAGAACGCAGTCTGTGGCCTGAAAAGTTGCCCGATCTGGTGGACCTATACAACCACATCCCGGTAGGTTCCACCAACTGTACCCCGGCTTACCTAATGAGGGCAAGACCTGGTAAGTTACCTGTTGACCTGGAAATGGGAGTCCTGACCCCCGAGGACACTTCACCAGAAACAGACTGGGACACAGAGAGGCAGCAGCAGTACCGGAGAGTACAGGAGAGCGTGGAGCGAAGTCTCTGTCAGGCTAGGGAAAGACAAGAGAAAACTTACAACCAGTATGCTCCCGCTGTTCCCCTGGTACCCGGAGAGCAGGTCTTGAAGAGGAAGAGACGGCTCCACAAGTTGGACGACCAGTGGGAGAAGGACCCGTACACCGTACTGCCCTCAAGCCACGAGAACCCGAAGGTCTGTACCATCAGTAAAGACGGAGGGGAAACCACAGCCATTGTATCCCGGGACCACCTGAAGAAGTGTCCCGAACAACTGAGGAACCCTGAAGAGGAACAAGAAGACCATCGACCCGTGGAAGAAAGGGAAGATATGGTTAGTACCGTGCTCGGGGACTTTCCTCAGTCTTGGACTCAAGTCAATGGTGCAGTTGTGGTACCCGTACTCACCTTCCTCCAACCATCATCCCAAGAACCTACGGAGCAACGGGTAGAGCTGGAAGAACAGCCGGTCCAGGAGGCAGAAGACTCCACACAAGCAGAACAGGAGAATCAACCCTCTGCTTATAGTGAGCCTGCCGTACCCCTAGTGAGACAAAGAGCCGGTAGACAGCTGCCCAGTTTACCCTTGACAGCTCCTACACCCTGTAGTTCAGGGCCAGACAGTCAGCTCCGTAGGTCCACTCGGGCCACTAGAGGCCAGTTACCCGCACGCTGGAGAATTTAAAGTGTATAAATTGTTTTATTTATGTTTTTCTGTGTATTGTTGCTTGTGAATAATTGTGTGTTTCCAGTTGTTTTTAGGAAACCTTGGTGGATTTACCGGGAATCCTTGTATATAGTTGGAGCGTAACCCAGGATGGACTAGAGACTGTTAAGGACTCGGGGTAGGACAGACCCCTACCTGGTTACGTCTCCCTGTGTTGGTGAAATGGACACCTTTGCTTTTCTTCAAAGACTGCACCCGGTTGCGGACACGCCGCAACCATCTTATGTGTTTTTCTTATTGTGTTGTTATTGTTATACTTTGTTATGTTTTTCTAAATGTGTTTAGTCCCGGAGTACTAAATTTCACTAGGGGGGAATGTGGCACCCCAGGGGTCTGGTTTTCCACAGTAATGTAATGTTATGTCTGAGAGCAGGTGGGAGGTCCTTTGGTCAGGGATCCTGTGCATGCCACACCTCCTGCCCAGTCTTGGGAGGGGAAGAACTTCCCCGGTATAAACCCGGGGCTGAGGCAGGGTGAGTCAGCCAAGGAGAGTGGAGACAAGAAGCAGCATAGGAAACAGGAGAGTTCCAAGGAGTCAGGGGCTGGCAGCTGCAGCGCTCGCCCTGACTAAGAAGATTCTTTACCGGACCCGGAGTCCGAGGCTGTGGGGACTAACTTCTACCCAGCAGCAGAATCCGTCAGGCAGGGGATTTCAGGTCCTCTGGCCCAGAAGCCCGAAGGCACGGTCACACGCGTGGGACCAGCACCGCCATCGTGGAGCGGAAGCCATAAGAAGGCCCCGAGTCACCGGCCATACGGGTGAGCACCACACGGTACACTCAGGGACGTGGGCTACTTACATCAGCTTCTAGCAAGGTAGCCAGAAGAGTACAGTCAGTTTGTGAGGCCTACAACTACGCCTGGCCAGGGGAGATCCCATCTGCTCAAAGACTGACCAGGCCCCGTTTGCTAGCAAGTACTCCGGGAGGGTCTATCGTTGTTACCAGTAAAGACCCTGAACTACACCGTACCGTCTCTGAGTGGTTCCTGCTACCCCCATCATCCACGTCGGCTGCCCTCAGGCCATACCCCTCCCGTTGGGGGTTATACTATCACGCTGCACAATCCTACCACCGGCCTCAGCGGTCTGCCCTGCAGCAGCAGCTCCCTGGCTGCACTCAACGGGTGGCGTAGTCATCAACTATTTACTACTAATAGACTGCCGTCTAGTTTGACTCCTTGGGCACGGACCGGGTCACCGCCACGAGACTACAACCCTCCACTGATCCGGCTCCGGGTAGGCTCCCGCATGCGCAACGCAGCGCGACACAGGCCCAGGGGCGCGTCAAAAGTCTTTGCAATTTTATATTGAGGAACATTATTCTGAAATAGTTTCATAACTTTTTGATGCAGTTGTTCACAGATTGCTGAACTTCTAACCATCTTTGCTTCTGAGAGACTCTGCCTCTCTAACATGCTTTTCATACAGTCATAGGACTTAGATGAAAATTGACACTCCTGCTGTTTTTCGTTAGTACCACTTATTTTTCTAGCCCGTTGTTAACCCTGTCCCAACTTTTTTGAGATGTGTTGCTGCCATCAATTTCTAAGTGAATTCATTTTTTCAGATGAAATTGAAAAATGTCTCATTTTCAACTTCTGATCTGGGTTCTATGTTCTGTTGTGAATAAGATGTATTTCCAAATACTTGCATTTTTGTTTTATATACGTTTTACACAGCATCCCAACTTTTTTGGGAATTGGAGTTGTAATAACTATTTGTCTAATATAAGAAAGTATAACAAAAAAACATAACAACAAAGGGTGCCTGTAACAGAACGGGTGGTGGAACCACTGTGCTGTGGTGCGAAAAGAGACCAGAGGGGCGTATCTAGGGACCTCACCAAATCCAACCTCAGATGCACGGCAGGTAGTGATCCGAGGAGGGACTGGGAAAGTGGATCAGGTGCTACTCCGGGACTGACCTCGGGTGGATGGCAGCTGACCCCCAAGGGACAGGGGGCTGGGGTAGGCTGGCACGACAGATGGACAAGCAAACTGGCATGGCTGGTAGACAGGCAAGCACGGCAGGTAGTCAGGCACGTGGGCATGGCTGGTAGACAGGCAAGCTGGCACGGCTGATAGACAGGCTGGTGGGCACGGCTGGTAGACAGAATGGCGGGCACGGCTGATAGGCAGGCCATGTTGGAGGAGGTGCCTTAAGTAGCTGGTGTGCTCCGGCCATTGGCCGCGAACTCTTTAGGACAGTGCGTAGAGCCCCTTTAAGAGGCAGTGAGCAAGCACCCCCTAAGCACATGGACATGGAGGGAGGACAGAGGAGCAGGACATCCTGGTTGGAGCCCGTGGCAGTAAGGGGGTCGGCATCTCTGCCCAGGGATAGGGGCAGGAGGCAGAGACGCCGGCGCTACAGTGCCTCAATAAAGGCCTTAATGAATATAGTTCAAAAGAATGACAGAACGCCAAAATCCAAATGAAGAAAAAGATGGTGCCTGTATTAAACCATGAATTATTGACTACAGTATAATATGTCACTGCAAACTATAATTTCAGGAGTAGGACAGGTGTGACCATTACCCATGAAGGTCTTTCATTCAGTTGTCTACAGGGTCTTGTTAGATTTGAAGACTTTCAATTAGTAATCCATTCTGTAAGGTAAGTAAAATTAGATGTGGCATGCCAAGTCTAAAGCATCAAACTGTGTTTACACAAACCATCAGAAGGCATTTACAAGATATTGGCCTATGAGCCAGATGTCCAGCTACAGGTGGTCCATTGGCTTCACCACTGCTCTCAAAGGCTATCATGGTGGAGAGTAAGGCGACAATGGACGCCTGAATGGAGGTCTATCCTGTTGAGTCCTGCTTTTGTCTTGGATGCAGCAATGGCCAAAGATTGGTTTAGAGACCACATGGGCAGTGCCATGAAGAAGCTTTCATGAGGGAACATGAAAGTGTACCAGGAGCAGTTTTTTAAAAACACAACAGGCCATATGTTGATGGTGCAACAGTGAGCAACCTGCATCATCTAAACATGCTTTCATGGCCTGCAATGTCTCCATACTTGTCTCATCAAGTACATCTGATATGCTATTGGTCGGCAATTGCAAAGGGAGCTGCCAGAAGCAGATCTTGATGATTTGCCTAAGTGCATTCAGAACATTCCTCAGAAAACCATTAATAACCTTATTGATAGCAGCTAACACATGTAAGTCCATATATATTTCTGCACGTGGCATTCATACTTGATGCTGAATAATTGAAACTCTACAACTTTACTCCTTGGTGTTACAATGTAAGTGTTGAGTGTATTTATCATTACGAAAATAAGCTCACCTTATATTCACAAAGTCTGTTTATTATCTACCAGATTTTATATAAAATTAGAAAATGTATAGTAAAAAGCAATACATTTATATAGGCTATATTTGCGTTGTTAGCTATGTTACAAGTTGAGTTGTAATTAGTTACAACTGTTACATTGTTGAAGACCTAAAACAAAATGAACTGACTATAAAATAGGATAATTATACGGTATAAGACAATTAAGTAAGTAACGTACAGAAATATAATGAAAAGTGTTTACACAACAATGTATCAGCCAGTGAATTTATTTCAATGGTCAATGTTTTCTTAACTATTTCCGGATCGCCCATAGACTATAAACGTCCAGACGGTCCCTGTTCTACTATGCAGTGACGTGTTAAAACATCAATGCATACTTCAGCAGCTGCATGTGATCGTGCAGCTGCAGGAGTGGGGAGCCTGCTGTCAGACACAGCCGGACTCCCAAAAGAGAAGGCAGAGATGGTTTATTACTGTCTCTACCTTCCCTATCATTGAACACACAGCCTCGAAGAAGCACTGTGTATACAGTGAAGTGCTCTCAGCTCTGCTATGCAGCCAGGAGACTGCATTTCCACTGTAACTGGGTTTAAAACATCAGACCTAGTGACAGTACAAAAAAAAAGTATTTAAATATTGAAATGACCCTAAAATGTATGTTATGACACACAAAATGTGAATTAGATTCTAATAAATAAAAAGCAATTAATTTTTTTTTTTTTAGAAATGACTGTTAATTCAAATTGCTGTTATTAACCCTTTCCTGTTGGGGTACATCTCCAATATATAATAATATTTTTTACAGAAAGGGGAACACATTTTTAAATGTATTTCAGTGGTCTTTTATGGACATGAATAAAAATAAAAAATATGTGAATAACAGACACATATTTAATTTGTTTTTCCACTAATATCTCCCGTTATCAGCAAAAAAAAAAAAAAAAGAGGAGAACATGACAATAACTATAAAAAATGAAGCCCCGTGTATTACAAAAAAAGATGCAAAAATTATTTGAATATCCGAATGAGAATTTTTTTTTTTACAGCTCTTTAAGCTACATGTTTGCAAAAAAACTGAAAGTGTGCCTCGTCAGGATCAGGGAGGGGTAAATGGCCTGGTCTTGGGCCAGTTAACGGTAAATCTATGGTAAATATGTAGTAAACACACAAATCTAACACCTTATGAAAAAATAGATCTATGATGATATAAGAGATAATGAGTGACCAGGAGGGGGTTAATAGAAATAGCAGAAATGATGTGTAATAGAAATGAAAATCTCTTTAACTTGCTAATGTGCATCCTACATGAAGCTGCTCAGATAATTTCTTTACCTTACATAACCTCACATGCACTGCTTTAATTAAACATGTTGCAGACTCTCTGCAGTACATCAAGTGCCTGCACTGCCTGTAGCTGCTAATAGTGCCTGCTTCACTGCCCACGTGCCTCAATCGGACCTGACTGCTTTACTTCATTATTGTGTTTCTACTAGTGCCCGAAATGACTTCAGCCTGGCTCTGTGCTCAGTCTATTCGCCTTGCAGTAATCATATCATTTTTTTTTAGGTTACAGCCTCATGTTTTCTTTTCTTAAGTAGTTTTGCTTATTTTATGTAATTGAGAATGTAACAGTTCAATGTAATATAATATGATGATGTCGGGGGAGAGAAAAATCTGTCCATTGGAATTTCAACGCCCGATAATTTAATTTTCAGAGTAAATAAGCCACTGCCAATGGTGTCTGGCGGCTGCTTTTTGATATTTTAATTTATTAATTTTTTTATTATATTGTGACTTTGTTTATTATCTATGTACTGTAACTACTGTGTTTTTTAATCCACTTATTTAGATACCACAGTTTTTTTTACCCTTGTATTGTGACTTAGGCTGGGTTCACGTTGGTATGCGATAAGTCCGGTGTCTGTTCTGCTTTACAAAGTCATGGCAAAAATGGATCGCTTGCATGGATGATGCAAACAGAAGCATGACGGCTCCACAGACTATAATGGGGCTTGTCTGCTTTCCATTATGAGTCAGTTTTGTACAACAGAAAAAAAGCGTATCTTACAGATCTTTCCTTTCTAAAGGTTGACACATAATGGGCCCCTAAGTGGTCACTGGGGTCCTTCTGCTTCCATTCATATCAGTTACGCAACGTATTCTTTTTGATCTTGAATTCCGTTTGTTCTTTTTCTAACATGGGAGAAAAAACTTACAGAATGCGGGTGTGAACCTAATCTAAGTGTGTGTTCATTATACTTGTAATGTGACATCATTGTGGTTTTACCTCTGCATTGTTACATCACTGTACAGATTCTCCAATTCCCATGTCTTTTAACTCTGTGTTGTGTCGTTGTATTTTTATCCTTGTACTATGGCTTCAATGTGTTTATATCCCATGTACTGTGACATTACTGTATTTATTATCTCTGTACTGTGACATCACTCTGTTTATTTTCCATTTACCTAGTCTATGATCTTACTATTCATTATTTCTTTACTGGAACATCAATATGTTTATTATCCCTGTACTGTGACATCAGAGTTTATTATCCCTGTACTGTGATATCAGAGTTTATTATCCCTGTACTGTGACATCACTGTGTTTATTATCCCTGTACTGTGACATCACTATGTTTATTGCCCCTGTGCTGTGACATCACTGTGTTTTCCCTGTACTGTGACATCACTGTGTTTATTATTCCTGTACTGTGACATCACTGTGTTTATTATCTCTGTACTGTGACATCACTGTGTTTATTACCCCTGTACTGTGACATCACTCTGTTTATTATTCCTGTACTGTGACATCACTGTGTTTATTATCCCTGTATTCTGACATCACTATGTGTATTATCCCTGTACTGTGACATCACTGTGTTTATTATCTCTGTACTGTAACATCACTGTGTTTATTATCCCTGTATTGTGACATCACTGTGTTTATTATCCCTGTGCTGTGACATCATTGTGTTTATTATTCCTGTACTGTGACATCACTGTGTTTATTATCCCTGTATTGTGACATCACTGTGTGTATTATCCCTGTATTCTGACATCACTATGTGTATTATCCCTGTACTGTGACATCACTGTGTTTATTATCTCTGTATTGTGACATCACTGTGTTTATTATCCCTGTGCTGTGACATCATTGTTTTTATTATTCCTGTACTGTGACATCACTGTGTTTATTATCCCTGTACTGTGACATCACTGTGTTTATTATCCCTGTACTGTGACATCACTGTCTTTATTATCCCTGTGCTGTGACATCATTGTGTTTATTGTTCCTGTACTGTGACATCACTGTGTTTATTATCCCTGTACTGTGACATCACTGTGTTTATTATCCCTGTGCTGTGACATCATTGTGTTTATTGTTCCTGTACTGTGCCATCACTGTGTTTATTATCCCTGTATTGCGACATCACTGTGTGTATTATCTCTGTACTGTGACATCTTACTGTGACATTACTGTCTATTATCCCTGTACTGTGACATCACTGTGTTTATTATTCTTATACTGTGACATCACTGTGTTTATAATCCCTGTACTGAGACATCACTGTGTTTATTATCTCTGTACTGTGACATCCCTGTGTTTATTACCCCTGTACTGTGACATCACTCTGTTTATTATTCCTGTACTGTGACATCACTGTGTTTATTATCCCTGTATTGTGACATCACTGTGTATATTATCCCTGTACTGTGACATCACTCTGTTTATTATCTCTGTACTGTGACATCACTGTTTATTATCTCTGTACTGTGACATCACTCTGTTTATTATTCCTGTACTGTGACATCACTGTGTTTATTATCCCTGTACTGTGACATCACTGTGTTTATTATCCCTGTGCTGTGACATCATTGTGTTTATTATTCCTGTACTGTGACCTCACTGTGTTTATTACTCCTGTACCGTGACATCACTGTGTTTATTATCCCTGTATTGTGACATCACTGTGTTTATTATTCCTGTACTGTGACATCACTGTGTTTATTACTCCTGTACTTTGACATCACTGTTTATTATCTCTGTACTTTGACATCACTGTGCTTATTATCTCTGTACTGTGACATCACTGTGTTTATTACCCCTGTACTGTGACATCAGTCTGTTTATTATTCCTGTACTGTGACATCACTGTATGTATTATCCCTGTATTGTGACATCACTGTGTGTATTATTCCTGTACTGTGACATCACTGTGTTTATTATCCCTGTACTGTGACATGACTGTGTTTATTATCCCTGTACTGTGACATGACTGTGTTTATTATCCCTGTACTGTGACATCACTGTATTTATTATCCCTGTACTGTGACATCACTGTGTTTATTACCCCTTTACTGTGACATCACTCTGTTTATTATTCCTGTACTGTGACATCACTGTGTTTATTACCCTTGTGCTATGACATCACTGTGTTTATTATCCCTGTACTATGACATCACTGTGTTTATTGCCCCTGTACTGTGACATCACTGTGTTATCCCTGTACTGTGACATCACTATGTATATTATCCCTGTACTGTGACATCACTGTGTTTATTGCCCCTGTACTGTGACATCACTGTGTTATCCCTGTACTGTGACATCACTGTGTGCATTATCCCTGTACTGTGACATCACTGTGTGCATTATCCCTGTACTGTGACATCACTGTGTGCATTATCCCTGTACTGTGACATCACTGTGTTTTTATTTTCCCTGTGCTGTGACATCACTGTGTTATCCCTGTACTGTGACGTCACTGTGTGCATTATCCCTGTACTGTGACATCACTGTGTTTATTATCCCTGTACTGTGACATCACTGTGTTTATTGCCCCTGTGCTGTGACATCACTGTGTTTTCCCTGTACTGTGACATCACTGTGTTTATTATTCCTGTACTGTGACATCACTGTGTTTATTATCTCTGTACTGTGACATCACTGTGTTTATTACCCCTGTACTGTGACATCACTCTGTTTATTATTCCTGTACTGTGACATCACTGTGTTTATTATCCCTGTATTCTGACATCACTATGTGTATTATCCCTGTACTGTGACATCACTGTGTTTATTATCTCTGTACTGTAACATCACTGTGTTTATTATCCCTGTATTGTGACATCACTGTGTTTATTATCCCTGTGCTGTGACATCATTGTGTTTATTATTCCTGTACTGTGACATCACTGTGTTTATTATCCCTGTATTGTGACATCACTGTGTGTATTATCCCTGTATTCTGACATCACTATGTGTATTATCCCTGTACTGTGACATCACTGTGTTTATTATCTCTGTACTTTAACATCACTGTGTTTATTATCCCTGTATTGTGACATCACTGTGTTTATTATCCCTGTGCTGTGACATCATTGTGTTTATTATTCCTGTACTGTGACATCACTGTGTTTATTATCCCTGTACTGTGACATCACTGTGTTTATTATCCCTGTACTGTGACATCACTGTCTTTATTATCCCTGTGCTGTGACATCATTGTGTTTATTGTTCCTGTACTGTGACATCACTGTGTTTATTATCCCTGTACTGTGACATCACTGTGTTTATTATCCCTGTGCTGTGACATCATTGTGTTTATTGTTCCTGTACTGTGCCATCACTGTGTTTATTATCCCTGTATTGCGACATCACTGTGTGTATTATCTCTGTACTGTGACATCTTACTGTGACATTACTGTCTATTATCCCTGTACTGTGACATCACTGTGTTTATTATTCTTATACTGTGACATCACTGTGTTTATAATCCCTGTACTGAGACATCACTGTGTGCATTATCCCTGTACTGTGACATCACTGTGTGCATTATCCCTGTACTGTGACATCACTGTGTGCATTATCCCTGTACTGTGACATCACTGTGTTTTTATTTTCCCTGTGCTGTGACATCACTGTGTTATCCCTGTACTGTGACGTCACTGTGTGCATTATCCCTGTACTGTGACATCACTGTGTTTATTATCCCTGTACTGTGACATCACTGTGTTTATTGCCCCTGTGCTGTGACATCACTGTGTTTTCCCTGTACTGTGACATCACTGTGTTTATTATTCCTGTACTGTGACATCACTGTGTTTATTATCTCTGTACTGTGACATCACTGTGTTTATTACCCCTGTACTGTGACATCACTCTGTTTATTATTCCTGTACTGTGACATCACTGTGTGTATTATCCCTGTATTCTGACATCACTATGTGTATTATCCCTGTACTGTGACATCACTGTGTTTATTATCTCTGTACTGTAACATCACTGTGTTTATTATCCCTGTATTGTGACATCACTGTGTTTATTATCCCTGTGCTGTGACATCATTGTGTTTATTATTCCTGTACTGTGACATCACTGTGTTTATTATCCCTGTATTGTGACATCACTGTGTGTATTATCCCTGTATTCTGACATCACTATGTGTATTATCCCTGTACTGTGACATCACTGTGTTTATTATCTCTGTACTTTAACATCACTGTGTTTATTATCCCTGTATTGTGACATCACTGTGTTTATTATCCCTGTGCTGTGACATCATTGTGTTTATTATTCCTGTACTGTGACATCACTGTGTTTATTATCCCTGTACTGTGACATCACTGTGTTTATTATCCCTGTACTGTGACATCACTGTCTTTATTATCCCTGTGCTGTGACATCATTGTGTTTATTGTTCCTGTACTGTGACATCACTGTGTTTATTATCCCTGTACTGTGACATCACTGTGTTTATTATCCCTGTGCTGTGACATCATTGTGTTTATTGTTCCTGTACTGTGCCATCACTGTGTTTATTATCCCTGTATTGCGACATCACTGTGTGTATTATCTCTGTACTGTGACATCTTACTGTGACATTACTGTCTATTATCCCTGTACTGTGACATCACTGTGTTTATTATTCTTATACTGTGACATCACTGTGTTTATAATCCCTGTACTGAGACATCACTGTGTTTATTATCTCTGTACTGTGACATCCCTGTGTTTATTACCCCTGTACTGTGACATCACTCTGTTTATTATTCCTGTACTGTGACATCACTGTGTTTATTATCCCTGTATTGTGACATCACTGTGTATATTATCCCTGTACTGTGACATCACTCTGTTTATTATCTCTGTACTGTGACATCACTGTTTATTATCTCTGTACTGTGACATCACTCTGTTTATTATTCCTGTACTGTGACATCACTGTGTTTATTATCCCTGTACTGTGACATCACTGTGTTTATTATCCCTGTGCTGTGACATCATTGTGTTTATTATTCCTGTACTGTGACCTCACTGTGTTTATTACTCCTGTACTGTGACATCACTGTGTTTATTATCCCTGTATTGTGACATCACTGTGTTTATTATTCCTGTACTGTGACATCACTGTGTTTATTACTCCTGTACTTTGACATCACTGTTTATTATCTCTGTACTTTGACATCACTGTGCTTATTATCTCTGTACTGTGACATCACTGTGTTTATTACCCCTGTACTGTGACATCAGTCTGTTTATTATTCCTGTACTGTGACATCACTGTATGTATTATCCCTGTATTGTGACATCACTGTGTGTATTATTCCTGTACTGTGACATCACTGTGTTTATTATCCCTGTACTGTGACATGACTGTGTTTATTATCCCTGTACTGTGACATCACTGTATTTATTATCCCTGTACTGTGACATCACTCTGTTTATTATCCCTGTACTGTGACATCACTGTGTGCATTATCCCTGTATTGTGACATCACTGTGTGTATTATCCCTGTACTGTGACATCACTGTGTTTATTATCCCTGTGCTGTGACATCACTGTGTTTATTATTCCTGTACTTTGACATCACTGTTTATTATCTCTGTACTGTGACATCACTGTGTTTATTATCCCTGTGCTATGACATCATTGTGTTTATTGTTCCTGTACTGTGACATCACTGTGTTTATTATCTCTGTACTTTGACATCACTGTGTTTATTATCCCTGTACTGTGACATCACTGTGTTTATTACCCCTTTACTGTGACATCACTCTGTTTATTATTCCTGTACTGTGACATCACTGTGTTTATTACCCTTGTGCTATGACATCACTGTGTTTATTATCCCTGTACTATGACATCACTGTGTTTATTGCCCCTGTACTGTGACATCACTGTGTTATCCCTGTACTGTGACATCACTATGTATATTATCCCTGTACTGTGACATCACTGTGTTTATTGCCCCTGTACTGTGACATCACTGTGTTATCCCTGTACTGTGACATCACTGTGTGCATTATCCCTGTACTGTGACATCACTGTGTGCATTATCCCTGTACTGTGACATCACTGTGTGCATTATCCCTGTACTGTGACATCACTGTGTTTTTATTTTCCCTGTGCTGTGACATCACTGTGTTATCCCTGTACTGTGACGTCACTGTGTGCATTATCCCTGTACTGTGACATCACTGTGTTTATTATCCCTGTACTGTGACATCACTGTGTTTATTGCCCCTGTGCTGTGACATCACTGTGTTTTCCCTGTACTGTGACATCACTGTGTTTATTATTCCTGTACTGTGACATCACTGTGTCACAGTATTATCCTAAAAAATAATAGCTAACAGCATTAATAGTATGAAATCAAGGACCTCATCATTGGGGATAATTTACTAATCCAGTCTAATATATACACTGCACAAATTTAGACTAAACAGTCTGAATATGGACCAAACACGTCTTTAGAAATTTTGTCTAATTTTACCTAAATTTTTAGACCAATTTTTTGTGCTAGAATATTTTTGCCTGTTGCGGAATCTTAAATTATGCAAATTTCCAGCTGATCCAAACCCTCATTATAAAACCATACAGTGTGGTATAGTGAGGTGTGAACAGTGTTTTAAACACATAACAAATAGATTTAAAATTAGATGCGACATCTTGCACCAAAATACACTAAAATGTCTTAAGGCGAACTCATGATAATAAATCTACTCCAGTGTGTTTGTATATGTCTCCATTCATAAACATGGTTACATCTCGACCTTTTGAACATTGCTCCAAATTAATACACAGTTTCCTTTTCTTTTATTGTAATCTTAAATAATCAAAGCAACTATAACATTAGTATTCTGAAACTTAAAGAAGAAAGGGAATGCAAAATCAATTATAATTTATTATCCTTGATGAATATATTTTATTCTGAATTCATTTGACCTAATTAGATCATCCCAGGAGATTACGTCACATGAAGATAGTGTTTGCCCTGAGGAGTCTTTGATCATAAAATTAGGTTAAAATAAAAAATAAGTGAAATGCATATTATTATCGGCAAGAAGCAACTACTATAAGACACGCTACAATGTATAACAAGAGTCTTCACAAAATATACAAACCCATTCCGGTAATTCATATGTCATGTTCTTCAGAATTGTATATTTGCATAGATGACAATGTTCAAAAGTCATCTTTATCTTTCAGCAACCTCTCGAGTTTTTGTTGCATAAAGATTAAATAAAAGGTAAATTACATTAAACAAATCTAAAGTAAAGAGGACCTTTCACTGGATTTTTACATTAAGGGCTCGCTTTCACTTGCGATTAAATCAGATGAATGCAATCTGATAAAAAAATCGGATTGCATTCATACCAATTTAATGCTATGATTCTTTGCTCATATGGTTTTGTTTTTTTTTAAATCCGGTCGGATCACGATCGGACTGAAAAAAAATCGCAGCATGCTGCGATTGCATGATGGATTCGGATCGCACTCACCCATATAATCTGTAGGAGGGACACAGAAGAAAAAGGAAAAACTGTTCCAAAATCAGTAGAACAGCAGCAATTGGAGGAGGTATTCAGTTTATATTTAATAATCCAGTGAAAGGTTCTCTTTAAAGGTAACCTGATCACTGATTCGTGTGGCGATTCTACCAAAATCACGGGCAACATGAATCGAAGGCTGGATCTGTTATCACATCCATGTATATTTCACTCTGAAATGTTGTGATGTTTGAGCGAAAACACAAAAAGCTGGCAAGCTATGTGTGTCAAGGTTAATTAGTCCAAGAGGCATGTATTTCTTTTCAACTGTCACGCTCAGGTCAGGAGAGCAGACGGCCAGTCCAAGGATTTCGATATGATCCTCGGGCATACCACGGTCTAACTGACATCGGCGGAGGGGTGAGCGGGATTATGGGTGGGGGGAAGGGGTGAATATTCATTCGGCATTAACATACGTTTTCACTAGCAAGCACACGACAATAAATTTTCAGGGGCTTACAGAAACTCAACGGGGCAATGTACAAAAATAAAAGTTACATATCCTGAAAGGGCTGCCGAAGCCCTATTTTAGTATACTATTAGTAGGGTAGGCAAAAATGACCTGACAGATTCCCTTTAAAGAACACTTAGAGAAAAACTAATACACTACGTTATGCCTAGTTAAGGGCTTAAATAAGTTGTCCACTACTTGGACAATCCCTTCTCATGCCCCATGCTTGTGACCCCGGCGCCCAGTCAGCACTGGCGTCACTGTCTCCGCTTTCGGACAAATTAAACATCAAGAGGAAGTCAGGGAATATTTGTACGAAGACGCAGACAGTGACGCCAGCGCTGACATGTCATGACAACTGCACGAGAGCCACGGGAACGCGAGTGCCGACACCGCTAGAACTGCGCCGGCATGGGAGTATAAGGCTTTTTATTTTATCGGCACCAAACATTTAGATCAAGCAAGGGTTGTCCTAGTAGTAGGCAGCACTGCCTCCTTAGGTTTTGCACTAGTATAAAACAGTGAATCACCTTTTCCTGGAACATATTTTCTTTTGCTGCAAACATTCTTCATTTTTGTCTAGCCTCAATAATCTAGAGCATGAATCTCCTCCAAATTGTGCCCTTGGCTCATGATTTTCCTCCATGTTCCATGTTTCCATGTATTTTTTAAGGAAAAATGGAAATAGATTTTGCCAAAAAGAATTCCCTCCTGTCAGAAGTATAATCCCATTTTAAACATAGTCTTTGAGCACAAAAGGACTGATCAAACCAAGCACAGGAGCTTGGTACATCCTTGACGTTGCCTTACAGTCCAGTGCACTTTTCCACTTACTTGTTCTCCTTCTATCTTTGCCCTCCTCTTTCTTGATTGGAAGTTTTGGCTTTACAAATAGTTGAAAAGGGTGCACTGAACTCTTCGGCCACTCCAAGGGCGCACCGAGTGCCTGTGCTTGGTTTGAGCAGTCATTTTGTGCTGACCGACTCCCTTTAAGAAAAAAATCTACAAGCCTAATATGGATTGTGAGTACATTTACATTCACGTCGATAGCAAATGAATAGCTGTCTATTATAAATAGAAGACAAATCTAGGAATGTTCAGAACAAATAAATAACTGGCTGTAGGAAAAGATTGAGGACAAACAGCTAATCCAGGATTCCAGGATTGTCTTGTAAATAAAAACGACTTATTAAATCAATATTTCTGGCCTGAAGATCTGAAGGATGCACTGAAATTCACAGCTTAAGGGAAAGGAATTACCAAAATGAGATATTTTCAATGAAGAATTGGTTTTCCTTCAAGTTTACGATAATTAACTTCAGTCTTTGCTTTATTGTGTAAATATTTTACTTTACAACTATTAATTTTCCTTTCGGTTCAAAAAGATGAAATATTCTCCTAAAAATAAAAAAACCCTCACATACACAAATGAAACATTACAGTGATAATAATAATAGTAATTCCCCCAAAGGGGTATGTCCACATGTTTGCTTTTTTAATCTAAACAGGAATTAAATTTTATGTCTAATTTATTTCTTATGTCTGTTTATTACTATTAATGAAACAAATCAAAATCTCCTGCGTTGTGCAGTATTATAGCATTCTCCTACACTGGCGGTAACTTAGGAACTTGTTTCGTACTTTTTATACATTGGAGTCAATAATAATATAGTATGCAGTAAGCTCCTTATCTCCCCCTAGGGGTGGTAACAGGAGCCATCATTTTATAATTTAGCTTTATGTCTATACATGGATGAAGCTGCCACCATTAAAATTATATCACACACCCAAACACAACATCGGTTTTAAAGGTCACATTCACTTTAAAGAAATATTGGTTATGAGAGAAATATAAAAAGTGATAGATGAAATTATGAAACTTTCCCTCAGTATTACAGGGACGCAGGTTTTACTTTCACGGTGCCATAGTGAGCGCAGAATCTGGTGAGATTCTCTTCTCTGGGACTGGGAGATACCATCTGTGAGGAGAGAACTGATTATATGCAGCATGTGAATGATGAAGTGGAGCTTTGTGCTCAGATCTGTCAGAATTTGGCCTGTGTTACTGTTTTATTGCATTGATAGTCCATCGAATACAATGGGAATATCCATTCACCTGTTAGTCTCATAAATTAACCAAAACTAAATCAGCAAAACACAAATCGAGTCAAAATGTACACCAATCTTAATATTGTTATTTATCAGCCATGTAAAAAGACGCTCCTACATGTAATACAGCTTATATAAAGGAAGAAGACACAACTGCCTCTAAAGCGTTAATCTGTAAAAGGAGGACGTTGCTGCTTGTAAAGGGTTAATCTCCCCAAAAAAAATGAATTAGCTATTTGTAAAGGGTTAATCGTAAATTGGATTTACACTGCCCAATTATCGTGAAAGAATGTTCCTATGAATATTTGCTTCCTAATAATTGTCCAGTGTAAAAAGGCTGCCGATCACAGATCAAATGAGCAAAATGCTCGTTTGTCGAGTGAAATTATTTAAGCAAACTTAAAGGGCATCTGTTACCAGGTTTTTGCTACCCCATCTGATAGCATCATGTTGTAGGGTCAAAGACCCTGAGATATATTACTTACTGGGTTGCTTGCTGCAGTTTTAATAAAATCACCATTTTATTTGCTGCAGATCTAGAAGTTCTCTAAACTCTGTATAATCCCACCCACACCACTGATTGCCAGCTACACTGTACACATCAATCAGTGGTGGGAACAGGGTTATACAGAGATCATTAATATGGAGGACTGCCTGGCAGCAGGTTTACTAGCCCTCTAGTGATAATCTCCTGCTTATAAAACATGATTTTATCAAAACTATAGCAAGCAGCACAGTCATTGACAAACTGCTGGAAGCAGGAACTTTGTCTCCACAATATGCTGCCCTCGGATTATGTCGCAAAAACCTGGTGCCAGATTCCCTTTAAAAATCATCGTTCTCGGCAGCACATCACTTATTTACACAGGACAATGTGCTGCTGATAATGATGATTTCTAAAAGGAATCTGATACCAATTTTTCCACATAATCTGAGAGCAGCATAATGTGAAGACAGAGACCCTGATTCCTGCATTTTGTCAGTTACTGGTCTGCTTGCTGTAGTTTTGATAAAATCACAATAGCTGCTTATGCGCACTAAACTATCTATTTCTGATCATTGTGTGCTAATAGGAAATGCAGTATGCAGCCTGCATATTGTTGATCTGCAAACTTGCAGATATTCAGTGGTTGTTTACTGCCACAAGTCGGGGTGTGTGAACCCGGCCTTAATCTGTCACGGACAGACAGCCACATCCATAAGACACCAAGGAGTTGTCACAGGATTGCTGTGGCTATTTTGTGCATTCGTTTAGTTTTTCTAACTATTAATATTGGAGATAGATTTCATATTTTGGTCTCCCTTTACATAGGGAAGTTTTCTAGAAGGCGGTAGGTCATCTTTACTCCTTTCACCCTCGAGCCTGTTTTCACCTTCCTGACCAGGCCATTTTTTTCAATTCTGACCAGCCGTCAATTTATGAGCTTATAACTCTGGAACGCTTCAACGGATCCCACTGATTTCTGAGATAATTCTTCGTGACATATTGTACTTCATGACAGTGGTAAAATTCTTCGATATGACTCGTGTTTATTTGTAAAAAAATTAGAAATTTGGCAAAAATGTTGAAAATTTTGCAATTTTCAAACTTTCAATTTTTTTTATTTTGTCACACAAAATAGTTAATAAATAACATTTTCCACATGTCTGCTTTACACCAGCACAATTTATGAAACATATTTTTTTTTGTTAGGAAGTTAGAAGGGTTAAAAGTTGACCAGTGATTTCTCATTTTTACAACAAAATTTAGAAAACCATTTTTTTAGGGACCACATCACATTTGAAGTGACTTTGAGGGGTCTACATGACAGAAAATACCCAAAAGTGACACGATTCTATAAACTGCACCCCTCAAGGTGCTCAAAACCACATTCAATAAGTTTATTAACCCTTCAGGTGCTTCACAGAAATTAATGGAACGTGGAAGGAAAAAATAAACATTTAACTTTTTTCCAAAAATTTTACTTTAGAACAAATTTATTTTATTTTTACAAGGTAACAGGAGAAAATGGACCCTAAAATTTGTTGTTAAATTTCTCCTGAGCACGCCGATACCCCATATGTGGAGGAAAAACACTGTTTGGGTGCACGACATGGCTGGGAAGGGAATGAGTGCCATTTGACGTTTTGAATACAAAATTTGATAATTAGCATAATTAGCGGACACAATGTCGCATTTGGAGAGCCCCTGATATGCCTAAACAGTGGAAACCCCCCACAAGTGACACCATTCTTGAAACTAGACCCCTCAGGGAACTTATATAGATGTGTGGTGAGCACCTTGAACCCCCAGGTGCTTCACAGAAGTGTATAACGTTGAGCCATGAAAATAAAAAAAATCCCACAAAAATGTTGTTTTAGCCCTGAAGTTTTGCATTTTCATAAGAGTAATAGAAGAAATTGCACCATATAATTTGTTGTGCAATTTCTTCTGAGTATGCCGATAC
The DNA here is from genome assembly GCF_046119375.1 of Phyllobates terribilis. NCBI lineage: Eukaryota > Metazoa > Chordata > Amphibia > Anura > Dendrobatidae > Phyllobates > Phyllobates terribilis. Next base: position 107,453,275 of record NW_027362762.1, read on the forward strand.
CCAATATATGGAGAAAAACTACTGTTGGGCACACGGCAGGGCTTGGAAAGGAAGGAGCGCCATTTGACTTTTTGAATGCAGAATTTGCTGCAATAATTAGCGGATGCCATGTCATGTTTGGAGAGCCCCTGATGTGCCTAAACAGTGGAAACCTACCATAAGTGACACCATTTTGGAAACTAGACCCCTCAAGGAATTTATCTAGACATGTGGTGAGCACCTTGAACCCACAGGGGCTTCACAGAATTTTACAACTTTTATCTGTGAAAATGAAAAAATATATATTTTTCCCATAAAAATGTTGATTTAACCCCAAATCTCTTCATTTTCACAAGGATAGCAACAGAAAATGAACCCCAAAATTGTTTGTGAAATTTATCGTGAGTACACTGATACCCCATATGTGGTCGAAAACTACTTTTGATATGCAAGAAAAAGAAAAGGAAAAGCGCGCTGTGTGAAGGACCGAATGGAACAGTTAAAATGAGGACGGCCGAAGGGCCACTCACCTACTGGAGTTGTGCACCCCTGTAGGTCTTTTTTATTTGATAGAAGAGGTACACTACATGACACAACAATAATACATTACAGAACACAAAACATAAGAACAAACTCCAGAACAGAACAAGACGACAAAACCCGACGCAAATCACAGAAAAACATAAGCAAAATAAATCAACCAAAAGGGGGAGAAGATTCAACCTACTGAGAAAAATAAATAAATAAAAAAAAAATAGAAAATTAAAGAAACAAAATAACCATCACCACAGGAATATATATATATATACTGTACATACACTTTTTTAAAAAAAAAAACAATAAATAAATATTCTAAAAACCTATAAATCCACCGGCCCAGCTTCATTCATACTACTATATACAATCCCACACAACGTTCACACTCTATATACACTTAAAACACGCCGTCCTATATACAATATTATATACAATAAAACCACTATAAACACAAAACACTAAACCTAAATATAATGTAACATACAACGTATATTCAACCGGAAACTAATACTAACCTACTGGTCCCACTGCCTTACCTTACAGTCACACCCTTACTGCACCTCATTCACACTACTGAAAACCAAAAACAACAATATATACAATAGTGACATGAACATTTTTTTTTTATATATATATTTTTTTTACTTTTTTTTTTATATATATAAAATACACACCTACACTAACTATCCCACCACCCCTGATCCAGCTCTGGCCACAAAGTTCAGGATACTCCGAGCTAGGATCAGGCCCCAAAGTTTTTCCCCAGGCGGGGCCTAGGCCAGGCCAGATCAGTCCTCTTATCACCGCTGATGAAACAAAAAACAAATCCTCAACCCAACATAACTAAAAACTTCTATTATACATTATATACAATATATATGTATACAGAAACCAACGTTACAGAACACAACCTACATACTCAAAATCCAAGGCTCAAGTTCGATGCCTGCAAACCTTCTATTCAGGAGACAGAAATACAAAACAAAAATCTAGGGTGGAAAGACATCAGCCCACCACCAGAATATAGGAGTACTACCGGACTAAGGCACCCTGAAGGAAAAGCCACTTCAGAGACGAGCCGCATTCCGGGCACCCAGTCTTTCATACTCCAGAGAACGTACCTTCACCAGGTCACCTAGGATGTTCCTACAAACTTCATCTACATGGAGGATTTAGTGCACCCCTGTACAACCCCGGTGACTGCCTGAAGGTTGAGGGATGGTGGCTCTCGCCGCACAATGCGGGCCGGTGTTCCCACCACATGCTGCGGACCGCTGTCAGTGACCGCTGTTTCCGGGTTCCTGGTCGCGGACCATGTGACTGGCCACGGACCATATGACTCGAGGCTGAGTGCGCATCACCGCAGGTCTTTTAGGAGTTAGGGAGGGCGGCTCCGGTACCACAGGTCCTCAAATAGTTAGGTGGGGAGTTATAGGGACAATAACCAAGTGATTAACCGCTGCTCCTGCCGCTGACCCTCTAAGATGGAATGAAAATAGCAAAAGTAAGAAGAACAAAAGCGGTCTATGGAGCGCTGGATTGATCACTATAAGACAGAAATGGGGCTAAAAAACATTTAATAAGCCCTCTCCACAACGCATTTCGATAGCCAAACTATCTTCATCAGGTGGTACCATATTGGAGTTCAGATTTTGCTGGACTGGTTTGAGGGTGCCATGTCACATTGGCAGAGCCCCTGAAGTGCCAGAACAGCAGAAGCCCCCATAAGTGACCTCATTTTACAAACTACACCTTTCAATGAATTCATCTAGGGATGCAGTGAAGAAAAAATAATTAAATTTTTACCACCCAAATTTTATTGTGTTAGCCCCAGATTTTACATTTTAACCCAGGAAAATGGGTAAAACTGGCACCAAAATTTGTCCAAGGGCTAGAAGAGTGACCCCATTTTGGAAATTATACCCCTTAGGGAATTTATCTACCGGTGCAGTGACGATTTTGACTACTTGGGTGTTTTCCAGAAACAAGCAGCAGTGAATGTTGCTGAGTGAAAATTGCAAACTGCAGTTGTAGTGACCAGTATGTTGTATTGACCAGTACGTTATGCCCAGCTCTTGCTTCTGGAGACACGCACCCATAAATTAGGTGGGCTCTCATCGCTACAGAAATGCCAATGATGTGGATGCTAAATGTGATTTAGGCACACACTTGGGGCTAAGAAGGGAGGGGGCATTTGGATTTGGGAACACAGAATTTACTGAATTTCTTTTGGGGGGCAAGGAGCCATAGCGCTTTTCCAGAGCCTTTGTACTACCAGTAACGTGGAAGCCCCTTATATTTCAGTTAACAGATGACAGACCTGAGTAGGGATTTGCTTTTTTTGTGGATTGAGTTGAAGCTTTTTTTGCAAACATTTTACGTAACATTTAATATCACATTTATTCTGCGCTCTATGCTGAGCACTTATATCGGGGTTTCCATCTAAATCTCTGAATGACGTGATTCAGATGGAACCCCCGAGGGATCCATTCACTATAATGAGGCAGCAGAGTTACTCTGGACTCTGTCTGGCCTCTGTTCAGCGGTGTCCTTCTTTTCAGAAGTGCTCAAAACTGTGGCCAGCAGCACTTTTATGAACGTCTAAAAAGACGGACACAGTCGGATCACAGGGCAGACTGCGTCCACAGTGCCTCCATCTGCCTCATTATTGGAAATCTTCCGCCAGGGGTTCTGTCTGAATCACGTGTTTCAGAGATTTACATGGAAACTTGATGTAAGCGCTCAATGTAGAGTGCCGGATAAATGTGAGCCGAGCCTTACTGCGATCTTTGGGAAGCAGAATGAACAAATCAACAGTAGGTGAAGAATTGTTTTTATTTATTTTTTACGTCATTCCTCATGCAGTAAAGGTGATTAGATGACCTTATTCTTCGGTTCGGTGTGATTACAGTTTTATATCGGGCTGTTATGATTGGCTGCTGTCACACACTAAAAAATGCTTTTTATTGTAAAACAAGTTTTTGCATCCCTGTATTTTGAGACCTATAATTTCGTGAGGGCTTGTTTTTTGCGGGACGAGTTGACATTTTTATTGGTACCATTTTTGGGCACATAACATTTTTTAATCACTTTCTATTCCGAGTTTTGGGAGGCAGAATAAACAAAAACCAGCAATTTAGGAATAGTTTTTTTTTTTGTTAATGACGTTCAGCGTGTGGTAAAATTCATAAGGCGGTTTTATTCTTCGGCTCAGTGCGATTACAGCGATAACACACTTATAAATTTTATTTTATCTTTTGGCACTTTTACACAATAAAAACTACACTATAGAAAAAATTATTATTTTTTCATCACTTTATTCTGAGAGCTGTAAGTTTTTTATTTTTCCGCTAATGGAGCTGTATCATGGTTTGTTTTTTGCGTGACAAGACAACGTTTTCAGCGGTAACATTTTTATTTACATTCATCTTTTTGATCACATTTTATTCCACTTTTTGTTCGGCGGTATGATGATAAAGCACCCTTTTTTGACTCGTTTTTTTTATGGTGTTTTAAGGGGTTAACTAGTGGGACAGTTTCATAGGTCGGGTCGTTCCGGACGTGGTGATACACAAATATGTGTATTTTTTCTTTTACATAAATAAATGTATTCATTGGATTAATATTTTTTCTTTTTTTTTTGTTCTTTATTTTGTGATTTTTTTAAAAATATTTTTACAATTTTTAACCCCTTCAATCCTGGGCCATTTTCTGTTTTTGTGTTTCTGGTTTTTGCTCCCCTTATTCTCAGAGCCATAACTTCTTTATTTTCTGTCAATATGGACGTGTGAGGGCTTGTTTTCTGCGGGATAAGATGTACTTTTGAATGACACCATTGGTTTTACCATATCGTGTATTGGAAAACTGGAAGAAAAATTCAAAATGTGGTGAAATTGCACAATTGTTTTATCTTTTTTACTATATTCACTACATGCTAAAACTGACCTGCCATCATGATTTTCCAGGTCATTACGAGTTTGTAGATACCAAACATGTATAGGTTCTTTTTTCTTTAAAAGGTGAAAAAAAAATCCAAAGTTTGTAAAAAAAAAAAAAAAAATGGCGCAATTTTCTGAGACACATAGCGTCTCCATTTTTCGTCATCTGGGACTGGATGGGGCTTATTTTTTGCTTGCTGGGCTGATGTTTTTATTGATAGCATTTTGGGGTAGATACGATGTTTTGATCGCCCGTTATTGCACTTTATTGTAATGTTGCGGTGACCAAAAAAATTTAATTCTGGTGTTTTGATTTTTTTTCTCGTTATGCCGTTTACCGATCAGATTTAATTCTTTTTATATTTTGATAGATCGGGTGTTCCTGAACGTTGCTATACCAAATATGTGTAGTTTTGATTTTTTTTTTATTGTTTGATTTTGAATGGAGTAAATGGGGGGTGAATTGAACTTTTAGATTTTTTACATTTTTTTTAATAATTGTAAAAACTTTTTTTTTTTACTTTTTACTTGCTTCAATAGTCTCCATGAGAGGCTAGAAGCACAGATCATCCGATCTCTTGTGTTGCACATAGCAGGGCTTCAACCCTGCTCTGTGTAACAAAAATGCTCATCTGCTATGAACTCCGATCGCTGGGCGGCGCTCATAGCAGATCGGCTATGACAACCATAGGGGTCTCCTGCAGACCCCGGGTTGTCATGCCAACCCATTGGGGCCCCGTGATCATGTAACGGGCGCACCGATGGGCGGGTTTGATGATACGCTTCTGGCGCAGCCATGTTAAATACCGCTGAAGGAGTTTGACAGCGGCATTTAACATGTTAACACCCACGGGTGGATTGTGATTCCTCCTGCAGCTGTTAGCGGCACATGACAGCTGATCAGATCAGCTGTCATGTGCTTGAAAACATGCGACCTCAGTGCTGGTGCACGCATGTAGTGCAGGTACACGACCGATGACGTATAGACTGACTGATCACTGATCTAATACTCTGCAATCCTTCTGCAATGCATGGCATTAGATCGGCGTCTCTCACATAGGGAGGAGGCATGTCAGCTCCTGCTCTGAGCAGGCGTTGAGCAGGCGCTCTGATCAGGAGCCTACAGGCCATCGTCTCTGGGTGACCCCGCTGCCACCTTTCGGGGTCTCCATCGCGTTGTGCTGGTGGGAGCAGGCAGGGAGCTCACTCTCTCTGCCATGCTCCTCGATGTCGCTGTCATTATTGACAGCGGCTTTAGAGGGGTTAAACGCTAGCACTGATCGTGGGCATTTCTGCAGGGTGTCAGCTCTCATACAGAGCTGACATCTGCACTTGAGCCCAAGCAATCGTGAGGAAGTATATGTACTGCGAATTGCGGGAACGCAGCTCCCGCAGCGCCGTACATTTACTGCTCATGTCGGGAAGGGGTTAAAGTTTGTTTGTATCTGTAACTTCTTTAGAGAAGTCTTAGATAAATCAATACTTCTACTTATGATTCATATATAAATGTTCAGTATTATATTTTTAGATCTTCATGCTGGAATGCTCAGCATTTTTAATACCAGCTAGACTAAAGCTATAGAGACATGAACTGAAATGTAGAAAAAGCCACCACAAAGCCAAATTTTTGCAATTTTTTAGTAAACCACAAATCTTCTTGAGTTATCTCAAAAGAGTTTTGCGATGGGTGTAAAATTATACACGAAAACAAGCTATAGATTCCTATGTCTTGTCTTTTCCTATACACAGTTGAAACCATACACTATATAAAAAGACACACATACATGGTTTTCTCATTATCTGACTTGAAATCAGAATAAACTTTTCCCGTTTTAGGTCAATTAGAATTACCATAATTTTTAATATTTGCCTAATACCAGAATAATGAGAGAGAGAGAGATTGTTTTAAGGCATTTTTATTACTGCAAAGTCAAAAGTTTACATACATTTCATTAGTATTTGGTACCATTGCCCTTAAACTGAATGACTTTAGGATATCCTTCCACAAGCTTCTCACAATAGTTGGTCGGAATTTGGGCCCATTCCTCCTGACAAAACTGGTGTAACTGATCCAGGTTTGTAGGTCGCCTTGCTCGCACCTGCCTTTTCAGCTTTGCGCATACATTTTCAATAGGATTGAGATCAGGGCTTTGTGATGGCCACTACAAAACATTAACTTTGTTATCCTTAAGCCACTTTGTTACCATTTTGGCAGTATGCTTCAGGTCATTGTCCATTTGGAAGACCCATTTCCTAAGTTTTAACTTCCTGGCTGATGTCTTGAGATGTTGCTTCAGTATTGCCACATAATCTTCTTTTCTCATGATGCCATCTATTTTGTGAAGTGCCCCAGTCCCTCCTGCAGCAAAACAACCCCACAACATGATGCTGCCACCCCCGTGTTTCACAGTTGGGATGGTGTTTTTAGGCTTCCAGGCTTCTTCCTTTTTCCTCCAAACGTAACGATGGTCATTATGCCTAAAAAGTGGATTGAATTAGGGATCCGCACAATACAGATCCATAATACAGTCAATATCAATGTGCACGAGCTTAATGTTGTTGTTTTTTTTCTTTAATTTTAGTGGTAATGCTTGTCAAAATGTCTGATAAGCCTGTCATTCATAGTAGCATATTGATGTAGACAAAATAAAAACAAACTAGCAGTGTAAGTGAATGATCTGTCATGCGGGGTGTGTATCTCAGGCCATGCCATGTGTTTGCTGTGTGGGTATATAAGCATTGCAGCCACTTGCCTGGATACCTTGTATATGGGTCCTGGCATATGACAGCTGCTGGCTTGGCATCGCAGTCTATAGAGAGCAGAAGGCAGGACAAGAGGTTAATCAAAGACAAAAAGTGAAATCTGGAACGTCACTAAATATGCCACAGGCATCATTGTGACCTGCCAAATAACAATGAGGACGGGCGGAATGAACCGTGTGAAGAATATGCTGTCTAATGTCACTGATTCATTTTCCGCATAATGACAAGTGATGGCATTTATGCTCTTATATTGCAGTCAGATTTTTGTTTTCAGCTTAATTTTTTACATTTATATCCACTTTTTGCCTCTACGAAATCAATAATTGGAGTTTAAGGCGTCTACAGAATTTTTTGCAAAGAAGCAGAAAAGAAGTTAGTTCTGCATCCAGAGGTGTCACATGAAGCTTCTGGGCCTTAGTATAAAGTTTGTAACATGGACACAACTTTACTATATTAATAATCATACAGGCCCTCCCACACCGCAGGTATGACTGCTCCATGTGAACCTCCTTATAGTTACACCTCCAAAGTATTGTTGATTGAAAGATAATACAGTATTTCATAGATAGTATCGAGCTGGCACAGGTGGAGCATGTTTCTTCTGGGCATTAAGGCAAAATCTGTAAGACGCCCACACCTACGTACGTGCTAACATTTATCATTAGAAATTTGGGTTATTTAATACCCTCTCAATAGTGCCATGGAGCATGGAATGTCTATAAAGGACCACTTTTGGATGTTGTTTTGGAAAGCCTTGATCTTTTTGCAGACCCTTTCCCTTGTCTCTCCCAGCAAAACTGGAGTTGGAACTACCATATGCTGTTATTATTCAAATGCTACTTTTCTTTGATTTTCCTAAATGGTTGATTGTTCATATCAACAGCTGGAGTATATATCAAATTTTATTGGACAGACCTCCCAATCATAACAGTATTTTTTTCAAAAATCAAAAAAATCTCACAATGCGATGTTCCAAATTATTATGCAAAACAGAGTTTCCAAACATTTTATAGGTTGTAAAGAACTTAAAATGGTAATTTATTGAATTTGTAACATTAAGAGGTCACATCTATTGAAATTAAAAGCTTTTTCAATCAAAAACATCTTAACAGACCAAGTTACATGATAACATAGGACGCCTTCTTTGATGTCATCTCCACAATTCTTGCATCCATTGAACTTGTGAGTTTTTATATAGTTTCTGCTTGAATTTCTGTTCAGAATGTCAGAATATCTTCCCAGAGCAGCTGTTTTGATGTGAACTGCCTCCCACCATCATAGATCTTTTGCTTGACGATACTCCAAAGGTTCTCAATAGGGTTGACATCAGGGGAGGATGGTGGCCACACCATGAGTTTATCTCATTTTATGCCCATAGCAGCCAATGAATCAGAGATATTCTTTGCAGCATGAGATGGGGCATTGTCAGCATAAAGATGATTTTGCTACGGATGGCACGGTTCTTCTTTTTGTACCATGGAAGAAAGTGGTCAGTCAGAAACTCTATATACTTTGCCGATGTCATTTTCAGAACTTCAGGGACCATAAAGGAGCCTACCAGCTCTCTCCCTATGATTCCGGCCCAAAACATGACTTCGCCACCTACTTGCTGACATTACAGCCTTGTGGAGACATGGTGGCCATCCACCAACCATTGCAACCGTTTCTGCTTGTGAACACTGTTTAGGGGTGACCGAATCGTAAGTTTATGCACAACTGCACGCCTCTGGAGGATCCTACACAATGAGGTTCGAGGGACTCCAGAGGCACCAGCAGCTTCAAAAACCTGTTTTCTGCTTTGTAATAGTATTTTATCAGCTGCTTTCTTAATTTGATGAATTTGTCTGGCAGAAACCTTCCTCATTATGCCTTTATCTGCACAAACCCGTCCGTGCTCTGTATCAGCCACAAATCTCTTCATAGTATGGTGATCATGCTTAATTTTTCTTGAAATATCTAATGTTTTCATGTCATTTCTAAGGCATTGCACTATTTAATGCTTTTAGGCAGCAGAGAGATCCTTTTTCTTTCCCATATCAGTTGAAACCTGTGACATGCTTAATAAAGGGGAACGTCATTAAGTAGTTTTCCTTTAATTGGACTCACCTGGCAAACTAATTATCACAGGGGTTTAAGATTGATTGATTTCAGTGATTCAAAGAGCCCTGAGACACAATACCATCCATGAGTTTATTTGAAAAACAAAAAATTACATATTTATTCCAACCAATACATAAATATAGTGTCACCATCAGTTTCCGAGAAGTTAGCTCAAAAGTGATACCCACTATGGCTGCACTTCTTGTCACTTTTTCCAAAACTGCTTACAAGGACATGAAAAAAGTCTGTTGTCTGGAAATTTAAAGGGATTTTCTTTCAATATCTTTCCATGTGCACTGTTAGGACATTTGGATTTCACAAAGGGGGTTCCCTACTTAGGACTCTTCTATGTGAGTTAGAGTGGTTCAACTTTTTGGTAACTCAGCCAATCTATGATATTATACAAATGACTATAAATTTGACAAGTTAATACGGCACAAGAATTGATTGACTGGGTAACCCCATATTCCAGCAGATAAATGGGCGTTTTTGAAGCAGGGCCATAAGCATCAGATGATCTAATGAGTAATGACCAATTAATGTCAAAAAGGGGTTGTCAAGAATCCTCCTGTCGAATTTATGTCTTCCTTACTGCCGATCCCTCATTTCTGAGTTCAGGTGAGCAAGTACCATAGCCAGACCTGAAGCCATACTTGACCATAGTAAAATACTGATTTAGGCGTCATCTTAGATTAGGAAATACATTCAATCTGCTAAAAACTTTTCCTAACTTTCTGACTAGTTATATTCAAGAGAGCTGTAAGCTGTTGCCCCCTTTGCCTCCCTACTGTGTTCATCCTACAGATTGTGTAAAGTTATATCTTACTTTGAGCTACAACTGATTTTTAAAACTTGGGAATGTTAATCCTGATATTTCCATGTTCCGTCTTTTCTAAACCCAGTAAAAAGGACATTCCACTAAATAAAAAATCACACATATCCTATATCCAACTAAAGCCGTCTTAACATTTTAATCTGACCTTCACAACCAGCAGGAATTGTAAGGTATCACATACAGCCTAATACAGCCTTTTGATTAATGCAAACCAATGTTCTCTTTACAATAGGAGAGAAAAGAAAACGGATACAATATGCTCACTTCAATTAAAACCACTGGAAACTTTCCAGCTCTTGTAAATTAGTCAAGGATATAAATAATCTTTCAGACACAGGCACTTATTCCAGCCAAAAGGATTGGAGACAGTTTATCAACTGAAGCAGAGTTGTTTGCCTAGGCAATATGTCCTATGGTGTGTTAACGTAAGTAGTGTTATGAACAAATTCATCTAAAAATGAGAGGCATAATAAATTTGTGATATTTTTTTTTTTTTGGAGTGTATCTTACTTAAATAAAATATATATATATATATATATATATATATAGATATATATATATATATATCTATATATACAGTTGTGCTCAAAAGTTTACATACCCCGGCAGAATTTTTGCTTTCTTGGCCTTGTTTCAGAGAATATGAATGATAACAAAAAAACTTTTTCTCCACTCATGGTTATTGGTTGGGTGAAGCCATTTATTGTCAAACTACTGTGTTTTCTCATTTTAAATCTTAATGACAACCAAAAACATCCAAATGACCCTGATCAAAAGTTCACATACGCCAGTTCTTAATACCGTGTATTGCCCCCTCTAATATCAATGACAGCTTGAAGTCTTTTGTGGTAGTTGTGGATGAGGTTCTTTATTTTCTCAGATGGTAAAGCTGCCCATTCTTCTTGGCAAAAAGCCTCCAGTTCCTGTAAATTCCTGGGCTGTCTAGCATGAACTGCGCGCTTGAGATCTCCCCAGAGTGTCTCAATGATATTGAGGTCAGGAGACTGAGATGGCCACTCCAGAACCTTCAATTTGTTCTGCTGACAGGTCGACTTGTTCTTGTGTTTTGGATCGTTGTCTTGTTGGAGCTTCCAAGTACGTCCCATGCACAGCTTCTGGGCTGATAAGTGCAAATTTGCCTCCAGTATTTGCTGATAACGTGCTGCATTCATCTTTCCTTCAACTTTCACCAAGCTTCCTGTGCCTTTGTAGCTCACACATCCCCAAAACATCAGCGATCCACTTCTGTGCTTTACTGTAGGAATGGTGTTCCTTTCATCATAGGCCTTGTTGGCCTCTCTCCAAATGTAACGTTTGTGGTCGTGGCCAAAAAGTTCAATTTTGGTCTCCTCACTCCAAATTACTTTGTTCCAGAAGTTTTGAGGCTTGTCTCTGTGTTTTCTGGCGTATTGTAGGCGAGATACTTTGTGGCATTTGTGCAGTAATGGCTTTCAACTGGCGACTCGACCATGCAGCCCATTTTTCTTCAAGTGCCTCCTTATTGGGCATCTTGAAACAGCCACACCGCTAGTTTTCAGAGAGTCCTGAATTTCAGCTGATGTTATTTGTGGGTTTTTCTTTGCATCCCGAACAATTTTCCTGGCAGTTGTGGTCGAAATTTTTGTTGGTCTACCTGACCATGGTTTCATTTTTACAGAGCCCCTGATTTTCCATTTGTTAATCACAGTTTGAACGCTGCTGACTGGCATTATCAATTCCTTGGATATCTTTTTGTATCCCTTTACTGTGTTATACAGTTCAACTACCTTTTCCCCTAGATGCATTGACAATTCTTTTGCTTTCCCCATGACTCACAATCCAGAAATGTCAGTGACTAGATGAAAGATGCAAGAGTCTGTCTGGATCCCAGAAACTCACACAGCTTTTATGCACACACACTGTGCACTGATTACAAGCAAACAGGTCACAGGTGAGGATGTTACCTCTAGTAGCCATTAGTAGCCATTCAAACCCATTTGTTTCAAATTCAAATGTCTAGAAAGGAAAAATTCTGCCGGGGTATGTAGACTTTTGAGCACAACTGTATGTCACTTGTGCAAATCCTTTTTTCTATTTATGTAATCCCAGACAAGTTCAATGATGTTGTGATCAGGGCTCTGTGGGGGCCATATCATCACTTCCAGGACTCCGTCTTTTGCTGAAGATAGTTCTTACTGACACTGACTATGTTTTTTGGGTGGTCCTGCTGTAGAACAAATTTGGAGCTAATCAGATGCCTCCCTGATGATATTTCATGATGGATACGTATCTGCCTGTATTTCTCGGTATTAAGGACACCATTAATCCTGACCAAATCCCCAACTCCATTTGCTGAAATGCAGTTATAAACTAACATCAACCCTCCACCATGCTGCACTGCTATCTGCAGACACTCATTATTGTACCAATCTCCAGGCTTTCAGCAAACAAACTGTCTTTAAATTGTTCACTTTTAAATCATCAATCCAGAACACCTGATGGAAGTGATGATATATATGGCCCCCACAGAAACCTAATTTCAACGTCATCGAGTTTGTCTGGGATTACATGAATGGGCAGAAGGATTTGCACAAGTGACATCCACAGAAGATCAGTGGTTAGTTCTCATGGATGTTTGGAACAATCTCCTTGTTGAATTCCTTCATTAACTGTGTGAAACTATTTCATACATGGTGAACGAGCGTTTTTGGACACTTTGTTCAGTCGCCCAACCCATTCACATTACCCAATTATCATGAATGCTGGGTTGTTATTTTTAGAATGTGATAGACTATTGATCAGTGTAAATATCCCTTTAGTAGTTTAAGTGAAGGGGATCCTTAATGCTTTACCATACCAAGATATTTTAGACAATTACAAGCTTACAACTTTGTGGGAACAGTGTGGGGAAGGTCCTTTTCCGCCCCAGCACGACAGTGCCCCACACACAGAGTGATGTGTGGAATCACAGAGACCTGACCTCAGCCCAATCAAACATCATTGGGATGAACTAGCATGGAAATTCTTAGCCTGGCCGTCTCCTCCAACATCAGTATCTGATCTCACCAATGCTCTACAGGGTGAATGGGTAAAAATTCCCACACACACCTCCAAAATCTAGTAAAAATAAAAACCCCACAAAAATGGAAGCATAAGTGAGTCGACCAGTATGCACCAACTTTGGGAACGTGTAGAGGAGTCCTGGGATCAGATTTCGGTCGAGACATGCATGAGTCTGATCGAGAGCATGCCCATAAAGATTCAGGCAGTGTTGCAAGTCAAAGGTCAATTTACAAAATAATAATAACAGGTCATAAAAGCTCCTGTAGGTGTAATGTGGAGTTGTCCTGATACGTCTGTCCATATAGTGTATATAGAATATAGGTAGCAATACTCTCCTGCAAAATGCATTGGTTGAAACTTGCAAGTGCTGGTAGCACATAAGCAACACTTATTGTTAGCAGCTCAGTTATACTGGTTTGCATCGGAGCTAGAGAATCCATCATGGTTACCTCTGGTGGTCGCTGCTAGACATCCGTCTTAATTCATTTGAAGGCTGACTAACAAGCTCAGAGCTCGCACAAATGATTTTTTTAGGGCTCCCTGGTGAACAATCAGTGCCGTAAATTCAATTGGGTCTTTCAATAGACAGATACACTTAGATGAATATCTATAAGATGCTAATAAATAGTTAAAAGGGACTTGTCTCCACTCCTGACATATCTAGTTTAGTAAATACTTGTACTACCTATAAAATAACAATCCTAGAGCAACTTTAAAGAGTAATGGTCATTTTAATATTTTTCATACACTGTCAAGCAAAAAGGTAAAAATGTTTTGAACTTTTGACTTTCAGGCTCCATATCTCACCATCCACTACTGCTATGGATGTGAGACTACCATCATTTTATAGACAATCATCTAGGCTATGTCATACATAAATTTGACTTGCATCAATTTAGCATATGATTAGTTATGCAGGTTCTTGTCATTGTCATGTCACTGCATTGTTACTGTTTTGCTTCTGGTGGTGGAAAAATATTTTTCTTGTATACTACAAATTACAACCTGTTATCACATTCTCTAATAGCTCATTGTGATATTGTTATTATCTGCAACAAGTACTAAGGAAAGATAGGGGAAAGCTGTCCCTACAGTAAGACTAAGCTGAATCCCTACGATGTAGCGGGCTGACTGTTCTTAGCGAACAGACCCGCCTTAGTCCTCGGCTAGTCTGAATGAAGACCTATAGCATAAGGGGAGGGGTCCCTAAAAGAACTAAGGACTGGGACAAAAAATGGGACACCTCCTAAACAGAGAAGTTGTTGCAGAACACAAAAAGACAAACTGACAAAAAGGTACTAGAGGTCCCAGAAGGACCAAGCGAACTGACAGAGAAAGGCACCGAAGCACCAGGCTAGAGAAACAGTCAAACAACACTGAAGTCCAGCACAGCCAAAAGGGCGGAGCTGGAATATAAAAGCAGATGGTCATGTGACCGCAAAGCACAAGATGGAAAAAACAAACAGGAGGGTTCTAACAGATATTAGGTTGATTCCCATGCGATAGGTCACTGGTTCAAATTGAGGAGCAGACATGAAGATGATTTCCCAAGAAAAGAGAAACAGCATCATCCAGCTCATCGATAGCGGTCTCTCGGCCAAGAAAATTGCCAAACTGCATCATGTGAGTGCCATGACAGTTGAAAGAATATGCAATGAAGTCTGTCCATCCATTCAAAAGCCAAGAGGTGGAAGTTCAGGCAAGATATCGGAGTCAGCAAGTTGGCGCATCACAAGGTTTATCAGTTCTGGCGTGACAAACGCGGCAGTGGAGGAGGCTCGTATGCTTCGTAATGCTGAGATCACAGATGTCCATGCAAGCACCATGTGACTCACGTTACACAAGTCTGGAATGGTGGCTCAAAAAACGGTGAAGAAGCTTCAATTTCAATATATCGTCATAAGAAGTGTTAGCTCCAGTTTGCAAAAAATTATGAAAAAGTGGACAGTGGAATATTGGAAACGGGTGATTTGGAGTGATGAGACGAAAGTCAAAAGACTAGGCTCTGATGGGTGCAAATGGGTCTGGAAGAAACAAGGAAAAAGGGGCTAATGGATCAAGAAATTGAAGGAACTGTCAAGTTCGGTGGAGGAAGCCTGATGATATGGGGTTGTTTCACAGCTAACAGCATTGGATACTTGACCAGGATCGATGGTGATCTCAATACTGAGCTATATGTGAGTATCCTACAAGACGAGTTACTACATACACTCGTGTACTATGGGTATGAAAAGGACGACATAGTGTTCCAGCAGGACAACAACCCGAAGCATATGTCGAGATTAGCAAAGAAATGGTTCAATGACAATGAAGTAAATGTGCTGGATTAGTAGCCAGACCTCAACCCAATCGAACACTTGTGGGTAGAGTTGAAGAAAAAACTGTATACATACATAAGTGAGTCGACCAGTATGCACCAACTTTGGGAACGTGTAGAAGAGTCCTGGGATCAGATTTTGGTCGAGACATGCATGAGTCTGATCGAAAGCATGCCCAGAAAGATTCAGGAAGTGTTGCAAGTCAAAGGTCAATTTACAAAATAATAACAAAAATTAAAATTTAGATTTTTAGGAGCAAAACAGTAACAATGCAGTGACTTGACAAGAATCTGCATAACTAATCTTAATATGCTAAATGCTTAATACTAACTTAATATGCTAAATAGTTGCAAGTCAAATTTATGTATGAGATAGCCAAGATGAAGGTCTATAAAATGATGGTAGTCTGACGTTCAAAACATTAGTGGATGGTGATATATGGAGCCTAAAAGTCAAAAGTTCAAAATATTGTTACCTTTTTGCTCGTTAGTGTAAATCAGTAGGTACACTTGAAAATAAGAAACTTTGTAATATACTGTATCTTATTAGAGAAATCTGCTTCTTTCTCTTCCCAGACTGACCATTCATTTTCAAAATTCTGAATTCACAGGTAAAATCTGTCTTCAGTGAAGACAGATATTCCCATTACTTAGAAAAGAAATGACAGTTTGTACTCATAAAGTTCTATGGAGAACTGTAACTGTCACTTCATAAGAACTTGCAGCAGAAAGTAGGTGAATGCTTCTAGCTCCTCCCTTCTCCATAGAATTTTAAAAGCACCAACTGTCATCTCTTATCTCAGTAATGGGAATATCTGTCTTCACTGAATACAGATTTTACCCATGAATTGAGAGTAAAAGATCAATTAAGGAGGAGAAAGAAACAGATTTCTTTGATGAGATAAATTACAAAGTTGCTCTTTTATGCATATTATTATTGATTTATGAAATAAAATTTATCACGACGGTTACTCCTTAAGTATGACTTTGCGTTGTATGGTTTCTCTGTTATTCCTCCCAGATATTCATGAATAAATTGCCAACTGGTTAGTGCCATTCAACTTGTCAAAGAGACAAAAACTCACTTTTGGCCTTAAATAGGAGCCTATAGGAGCTTTACAGTTAGGAAAAGACCCCACATAAACTGTAGACTGAGTGCACAGACACAGTGTGCACTTAGCCTAAATGCTATATTTTATGGCTGTTGCAACTGGATGGCTGAATGGTAAAACAATTAACCCCTTAATGACCAATGATGGACATAGCATGTCATGAGCGGGTGTCAGTTCCTGCCTCTTGACGTGCTATGTCTATCATGCATTTAAACTGTCACAGTTCCGCGCCGACAGCTGTCACTGACAGCTGAGCGGCACTGGAAGAGGTGCTGGGACCATGGTGCTTAGGTCAAGGTCTAAGAACTGACAGGTATAAAGCATTGCAATTCTAAGCCATCACTGTCGGCAGAAATATGGAAAAATGTTAGCTCTCAAAATATGGCGATGCAAAAATTTTCAGTAAAAAGTGAAAAAAAATAAAAACACACAGAAGTTCATATCATATTTGGTATTGCTGCATTAATAAAGGTCCGATCTATCACAATATAAAATAAGTTAATCTGATCGATAAATGGCGTAATGAATTAAAAATCAAAATGGCTGAATTACGTTTTTTTGACAGCCGCAACATTACAATAAAATGCAATAAGTGGCAAAACATTGCATCTACCCTCAAATGTTATTAGTAAAAATGTCAGCTCAGAGCACAAAAAAATAATCCCTCTCACAGCCCAATATCCCAAAAAAATGAAAACATTACAGGTCTCGGAAAATGACAACAAAATGCAAATTTTTTTTTCTTAAAAATTTCCGAATTCTTTTTCACTACTTAAACAAAAAATAAACTATACATGTTAGGTATCTTCATACTCGTATATTACAAAATAAAAAAGTTATGGCTCTTAGAAGAAGGGGAGGAAAAAACTAAAAAATGGAAAATGTCCTTGGCATGAAGGGGTGAATTTCCTAGTAATACTACCAACATATTGTTTTTTTTACATGCAGAGCAATTGATGGTATAAATAACGTACTTACAAACAAGTCACCAATTCTGCATTTATCACCCACTCCTGGTTTTGGCTCCCATTCCTGAGAAAAAATACTGACCGAATACTGCCCAAATACTGATAGTGGGGCCGTGGCCTAAGAGAAATTATGCTGCCAATGGGGACTTTTCATCTCACCATACACATAATTCCATTCTTAAATATTTTAGATAAGTTTTCTTCCTGATATAAAATTTGAAGATGAAGCAGGATACATTTAGTAATGTTCTCATAATTTATAATATAAGGAGTAGAAAGATGATATGATTTGTTTTTGGCTCTCTAAAAGTATTGGACAATTAGTCATCACATGTTTTTTTATCCACAATATTTTTAGCCCTGCAAAGTGTTGTTTTATTTTAACCCCTTTGTGTGAGTCTTTTGGTAATAATTTTGGCTTCTTGTTCTTATGTGGCATTGTCAGAGCACGTTCTTTTAGCGCTGACATATTCGCTGATTTCTGGTAGTATGTCTAGGATGACAGCTATCTGCATTTGGAATAGAGTTCTCACTGATAGATTTTCTAAAAAATGTAGTTTTAATGGACCCATCATCTACGTCTCCAAATAATGAGACATCTAGGAAAGAAACCATATTGTTTTTGACATTCCATAGTGAACTGTAGGTTCATTTGATTAGAATTAATGATATCCAAAACGAGTGCAGAAGAACTCTCTTTGCCACACCAGATAAGGAGAATATCGTCTATATAACGACCATACCATTTTATGGATTCCAAAAAAGATTGGTGGTCGCATATACAGACTGTTCTCCTCTCACTATGACATATACAGGTTGGCCAGTGAGGGGGAGAATAGCTTTGATGGTGCTTTCTCATCTAAAATAACTGCTAAGATTGTGATCTGATGATATTTGGGCAAAAGGATCTAATCGACAGATCTTCCTTTATGCACTGCTGCTGATCTTTCCAATACTGGGGGCAGTAAATAGTAGCAGACACCTCTGAATTTTAGTTGTGAGGTCTGTAAGATTGGCACTAAGGGCTCAGTCAGACTTCAATGTATGCAAAAAACAATGCGCGTTTCATCAGTGTTTTTGATCATCAGAGTTTGGTCAGTATTAGCTTTTACCATCAGAGTTTGGTCAGAGTTTCATAGTTTTTTTCTCAGATGAACAAATAAAAAAAAACAATGGAGGATTCTCTAGGTTCTCTGATCAGTCAGTCTTGATAAATGGATAGCATCTGAGTATTGTCCGAAGTTTTCACGGAGCCATAGACGTGCATTGGTGAGTTTGATCAGACACTCGGATCAATATCAGAAAAGTCTCCGTGATTTTGTTTCGACCACTCGGTCCGAGAAAAAAATTGTATATTTGAAGTACCCCATAGACTATCATAAATATGAGTGCTATCTGTGAAAACCACAGATAGCTCTCGTATAAAAAAAATGACATTTGCACGAGTCCTCTAAGAAAAAGTTTAAAATCTTTTTGTATTTTTTAATTAAAATTGGCATCAGATCCATCTTTTCTTTTTAGTCTCAAAGGGCACAGATAGTTGGATTTGTGATTCAGTTATAGTCTGATAGTCTCTTACCGTCAGATGATTGTCTCCACATACGTACATAGGGACAGATTAGAAACAGATACAAAATCGCATATGTTTCCTAAACCATGAAAGATCAGTAATAAAAACTGGAGCAGAACAGATGCAAGCAAAATCATATAAATTTGTACAGGGAATTAATTTTTTGCTAATTTGATATTTGCCTGGACGTGTTTTAATATCTTAAAATAGATTAGTGAAGCTGAATCCAGCTGCTACACATTGATGATGACTGTGACCACTACAAATTTCTAAAATAAATGGACTATATAGCACAATCGAACCCTTGAGGAATCCCACATGAAATACTCAGTAATGTGACTGCATTTTATGATTAATTTGCACCATCCTATATAGGGAAGTTTTTTGATAATAACATTACTGGTAAGGATTAATACTAACTTGATTAACGGCCTCAAAACACTCCGTATTATTCTCCACCACTAGTTCTGGACCAGCATATCCTAAATTACTGAGCCCTTGTGCCCTGTGAGATTCACAGAGACTCATGTTTGGAAACTTCACCAGTACGGTTACAGGATTTTTAGCTTGCAAAAAAGAAGACTGAGAGGAGACTTAATAGCTGTCTACAAATATCTCAAGGGCTGTCACATTGTAGAAGGATCATCTTTATTCTCATTTGCACAAGGAAAGACTAGAAGCAATGGGATGAAACTGAATGGGAAGAGACACAGATTAGATGTTAGAAAAAACTTTTTGACAGTTAGGGTGATCAAAGAGTGGAACAGGTGACGCGCCCAGGGGATGGGAACGACTCGGCGGCCGGGCCTTGTTATTGCCTGATCTTGGGGGATGTCGCGGTGGTCGGCTCCCGGGCCCGTACCCTGGGGTCACGCTTAAAAAGAAGGGGGGAGGTTGTATGGGATAGGGATGTTCGTGACGCCACCCGTGATGTCTGGTGAGGATCACCAACGCTGCGACAGTCCACTGAGGCCGGTGTTTAGGCAGCTTGGTTGGTGCGGCTCCCCACAGGTGGAGCGGGGCCTCAGGGCAGTGTAGAGAGGGTGTAGAGTAGAGCGTTGGCGGGTGCAGAGCCGCGGAGGAAAGAACAGACAGAGGCAGTAGTTGAAGTCATCCAAGTCTTTACTCACTTTGTTGTTTAGTCAGCTCAGAGCCTCTCTCCATAGATGAACACGGCGAGCTGCGGCCGCCAGGGTGGGGTTCAGCACTCTTCAGCTAGTTCAGGGGCACTTGACAGGACCCCCCGCTCTAGTGTGTTCCTCTCTTGTTCAACTTCTCCCGCCTTGTGTCCCCCACTGAGTCCCATACTGGTACTGCGATGTCCCTTGTGGGTAACGTGTAGTTCACGGACCGATTGGGTGCCCTTCTTGGTGACTTGTGGTGAGAGCGTGGCGTAAGGCCGGGTCCCTCTGGATAAACTCAGATTAGGGCATACGGGTGGCGACTCCGCTCCATCCGCATCCCCCTGGGATCCACATAAGCCTCCGGACTTTTCCGACAGAGACGTAAAGTGCAAAGTCAGATAATTGGGGACCGGTACCCCCTCTTGCGGCAGGGTCTCTCTGGCTGGGCCAGAATAAGGTATGCAGGTGGCGACTCCGCTCCGTCCGCAACCCCTGAGATCCTTTCACCTGTGGAGCCTATCTCCTCTGCTCCCCTCCTGGGCCTTCTTGCTTGGACCCTGACCGGGGACAGAGACGGTTATAACTCTGCCCCGACCCCCCGTCTTGAGGCCTGAGACTGGGAACTGTGGACCCTCCGCCGGCTGCAGCCTTGTGCCGACTTGACGTACCAAAGACCCATGACCAAAGACCTTGTTATTAAAATGGCCTCCAGTTATATAGAATTCTAATCAAGTGCTTAGGTAAATGCTTCCTCACCCTCACTCACTACGTGGTTCCCCCTAACTTTGGTTCCCCCCAACTCCTCCATTCAGGCCCGGGGCAGCACTATGGTGCTTTAGGCCCCCTTCAGAACTGGAGTGGTGTAGTGTTGAGTGTGTGGTTGGGGTCCTGTGTAGTACTCCATCCTTACCTGGGAGAGGAGATACCACACCTCGTTCTGAGGTGCAGTACCCCTGTGGCGACTGAACCCTCAGGGGCGCCACACAGGCTGCCACGAGAGGTGGTGAGTTCTCCTTCAATGGACGTCTTCAAACAGAGGCTGGACAGACATCTGTCTGAGATGATTTAGTGAATCCTGCTTTGAGCAGGGGGTTGGACCAGATGACCCAGGAGGTCCCTTCCAACTCTACCATTCTATGATTCTATGAGGTAATATCATATACTTAAAGGTATTTATTTGGATATTACCCCAACAGAAGCCTCAGAAAGTCTATGTCAATGGACATTGCCTCCACATAAGCTTTGCCATGTGTATGCAGGTGAACTAAACCTTGGAAACTCTATACAGTTAGACAATGCCTTCTCATATAAACATATTAAAGTCATTGCAGGTTGACATTGCTTACATATTAGCCTTGTAAGGTGTGTATAGATGGACAATATTTTAACATAACCTGAAGAAAGAGCACACAGATGAATATTGCCTCAATATAAGCCATGGAGAGTCTAGAAAAATGGACAATGTCTTCACAAAAGACTCAGAAAGCCTATGTTGGTGGAAAAAAATTTCACATAATCCTCAAAAAGTTTATAGAGGTGGATCCTGCTTCTACATAAGTCTTAGAAAGTCTATAGAGGTGGATACTGCGTCCACATAATTGTCATAAAGTCTATAGAGGTGGACACTGCCTCCACATAAGCCTCAAAATTTTTTTAGAGGTGGACATCGCTTTCAAATAAGTCTCAGAAAGTCTATGGAGGTGGACATTGTCTCCACATAAGTCTTAGAACATACATTTACTTGTCCTTTTTCTTTCTCTCCTTTTTCATCTTTGGTTGTCTAGGTTGGTCCCTACAAGTCTGCCACAATTCAGATTGGACTCACCTCCTACTACACAATTTATCTTTTTTGTTATGCCTCTATCTATGTGTATGCCCATTGTCAGATGTTGCCATGGTAATGTGTCACATTTACTTGCCTTGGTTTGCTGTGCGCGCGTGCCCGGTGCATTCAGTTTCCCGGCCTGGACATTCGGCGCTCATTTCGTCCGTGTGTGCGCAGCCCTTTGCTGCGCGCTCCCGGATGTGACCGCCGGGTGTCGTGTGCCGGGACTGCTCTGCCCCGTGCGCGTGCGCCGTACACGCGATCCTATTGGCTGGTCTCCGATCACGTGGTGCACCACGTGACCGGTAACCTAGGTACTTTAAGGTCCTGTCACGCAGTCAATTTACCTTCCCTTGAGAAAGCTGTTTGGTACTCCACGCGAAACGCGCGTCGGGAAGCCAGTACCATCCATACTATTCTTTGGAGGCGCATCACTGATAAGGGGTAAGCGGCACCGAGGTTCACTAAGCTTGTGTGTTCATGCTATTGGTTTTGAGGGTATCAACCTTGATTATACTGCCACTGTCTGTGCAACTTCCTACTTTGCAATATACATATATTAATTGTCTACTCTTTCAGCTGTTTCAGGAAGTGTGGCTTTAATAAAGGCTTGTGCACACGGGTACCTCTTATTTTAAATTTTTCCAGGTGCTTTCTTTTCCCTTGTCATTGTTTTGCGCCTCCTGCTGCTATTTTCCATCCCCCTCCTGACCAGATTTTGTCTAAATTTTACAATTTTGTACTAAAATAATTATATGTATTAATAAAGTTGAATATACCTTTATAGCAAATTTGAAAAAGACTCCGTGTTGTTCGCTTTTTGTAATTACCTTGTGGAGTTTCTTGTTTGTATTGGTGCACAGTTGGTCCAGACGGATTCATGTGCCCACAAACAATATGCGTTTGGGATTGTTTGTTATAAATAAGTCTTAGAAAGTCTATAGAGGTGGATACTGCGTCCACATAATTGTCATAAAGTCTATAGAGGTGGACACTGCCTCCACATAAGCCTCAAAAATTTTTTAGAGGTGGACATCGCTTTCAAATAAGTCTCAGAAAGTCTATGGAGGTGGACATTGTCTCCACATAAGTCTTAGAACATACATATCAAACTCTGGCACACAGGGTGGTTTTACTTAGTCCGCAACACCAGAACCACCACTTCTATGTGGGGCCATTATTCTATATGGAGGACTATGTGGGGCCCATTATACTGTATGGAGGACTATGTGTGGCCATTATTCTGTATTGAGGACTATGTGGGGCCCATTATACTGTATGTAGGACTATGTGGGGCCCATTATTCTGTACGGAGGACTATGTGGAGCCCATTAATCTATATGGAGGACTATGTGGGGCCCATTATTCTGTATGGAGGACTATGTGGGGCCCATTATTCTGTATGGAGAACTATGTGGGGCCCATTATTCTGTATGGAGGACTATGTGGGGCTCATTATCCTGTATGGAGGACTATGTGGGGCCATTATTCTGTATGGAGGACTATGTGGGGCCCATTATTCTGTATGGTGGAATATGTGGGGCCCATTATCCTGTATGGAGGACTATGTGGGGCCGATTATTCTGTATGGAGGACTATGTGGGGCCCATTATTCTGTATGAAGGAGTATGTGGGGCCCATTATTCTGTATGGAGCACTTTGTGGTGCCCATAATACTGTATAGAGAACTATGTGGGGCCCATTATTCTGTATGAGGACTATGTGGGGCCCATTATACTGTATGGAGGACTGTGTGAGGCCCATTATTCTGTATGAAGGACTTTGTGGGGCCCATTATACTGTATACTGGTCAACCTGTGACTTTGTCCAAGTTTTTCATTTTGGCCCTCTGTGTGTTTGAGTTTGACATTCCTGTCTTAGAAAGTCTATAGAGGTGGAAACTGCCTCCACATACAGTGCTGCTCACCATTATTGGCACCCCTTCATTTTTTCATAGACTGTACAATATCTTCAGAAATAAATGGAAATATACCAAAGATATATCCTCAGGATTTTTTAATTAGTGGTCCAAAGTAATACAACAATAAAACATTGTTTTTTTCAACTTCTATGTTGCAGTTTCAAAGAAGAAACAGAATAAACAGCATGTGCAGCAATAAAGGCCCCGCTAATTAATACTTGGTCGCTCACCCATTGGTATTGATGACAGCCTCCAAACGTTTCCTGTAGCCATCTATAAGCTTCTTGCACTTCTCAGCTGGGATTTTCTCCTACTCTTCCTTTACAGTTTATTCAAGTTCTTGAATGTTTGCAGGGTTCTTTTTCCCAATGGCAGATTTCAGCTCAACCCAAAGATTTTAAAAGGATTAAGGTCAGGACTCATTGCTGGGCATTTTAACCCTAGCATGCGTGACTTTAGAAATCTACACTTTTACATAACGGGGGCCCCCGTGCAAATTATATGGAGAAACTCACATAAATAACTTTTACAAGTTTATTTCAAAATTGCTAAATAAGATATGAATAATGCACAACATTTTAATTATAATTTTTTGTAGAAAACACCAAAAAACTTTTTTTTTTTCCAAATTTCAAACAAAGATATGAAAAACACACAAAGGTATATAAATCTAGAGTAAACTAGCTGCAGCTAAATTTCTTTTCTAACTTTTTCTTTTCAATTTTATTGGTCTTCCAAACAATTTTCACATGTTATCTTTTCTGAAGAATGTTCTTTAGACATTTTCCCCACAAGTGGTACAATATCGCTCAGTTTTCCTCTCTAAGTTTCTTGGACAAATGAAACAACGCTTTTGTTTTCTTTCTCCTGGCACTGGAATATCCTGAAACTGTACGTCACACCATTTCATTGCTTCTTTAGTTTGCTTTGGCAAGCATTTCATGCTGCTTCGCTCCATCACATGAGGCATAACAAGTTAATGGTAAAGGTCCTTCAAGAATAGGTTTCTCCTGTCCTTCCTCCTTGCATGGAATTCTGGATGAGTTTCTGTATAAATAATGAATGAATTCAGGTCTGCTACATCAAGCATACTTGAAAAAATTACTATAGGCCAACGTCTTGTTTGCCTCTTGCATGAATATTCTCCCACCATTTCATCCATTTTGTCTACACCGCCTTTAGTTTTATTGTAATACAGGATGATTTCTGTTTTCAATTTCCTGTCATTGCTGTCAATACTGCAATCATAATGCATGGTACTGAGTAATATAATGGATTTCTCCTTCTTCGCTTTGTAAGATAGCAGTGTCGCTTTGTTGTTGAAACCAAAGACACTCTCATAAAGTGATCGCTGTGGATTGTGTTTCATTGCTTGAGGAATTTCTTGTCAGTTTGGCTTCATAGTACCAACAAGTGTAACAGCTTTTTCAAGCAGAAAATTGCCCAGTGCAACATTGGTAAAATAATTGTCCATGGTAATGTTTCTACCTGAATTGTATATTGGTACAGCAAGTGGTTTCACAATCTCAGACCCTAGATCTTTCTGTACTAGTGCATCAACTTCTTTGCCACAGTAGATAAGCCCATTTGTGCCATAATAATTTTCAGAATCACACATCCAGAAAAATTTTATTCCATACTTGGCTGGTGTGCTGGGCATGTCAAGGTCTCCAGTATGCAGCGAAGCAACCCCACAGCATTATGAATCCTCCACCATACTTAACTATTGGTAAGGTGTTCTTTTCCTTATAGGCTTTATTGCGCCGTCTGTAAACAAACTGTTGCTTTGCATTGCCAAAGTCTATGGCGGTGGACTTTGTCTCTACGTAAGCCTTAGAAAGTCTATAGAAGTTGAAACTGCTTCCATATAAGCCTTAGAAAGTCTATAGAGGTGGACACTGCTTCCACATAAGTATCAAAAAGTCTGTAGAGGTGGACATTGCTTCCAAATAAGCCTCAGAAAGTCTATAGAAGTAGAAGTGGACATTGTCTCCATATAACCTTCCCCATGCCTTCTCACCTCAAAATGCCTATTTGTTTTGAGGGTCTAAAGGTGACTGGCTGATTACAGAGAGCCATGCAGCTACGATCTCCAGAGATCTACACCTGTCAACAATTGTTAGATTACTCTGCAACACCACCAAAGGGGAAACATTTTAGATAGTGTCCTTTGAAATCACTTGGTTTTGTGAGGAATGCACAAAAGTGAAATAAGCCTTTTGTAGCAACTCCTTGCTGTGGCTAATTAATATTCTTAATGAGAGAGTCTCCCCTATTCACTTGAACGCCTCTAAGGCTATGTGTGCATCCTTTAGACCCGGGCTCAAGGTGAAGCCCCTTCATGAAAACGCCGGTGCTCATTTCCCTGAATCGTCTTCAGCCAGTGGTTTTGCTGTAGTTCTTGCAGCAGCTTTGTTGCTGCCATGTTTTACTCTGTACTTCTTTTAACCACTTCATTGTTTCTGAGCCTTGAAGCAGTTAAAAGACGTGACATAAGACGGAATATATGCATAGCAATGTTGTTTTGACTTTGCTTTGCATTATGTCCATTTAATGGGGCGATTTTGCAGCGTCTTTTCAGGTCGTAATCCGGATGAAAAAGACGCTGTGTGCACATAGCCTAAAAGAGTATTTAGCAATGGTTGTTCTAAACTAGAGAGCCCCTTTAAATTTAGAGCTACAGTTATAGATGTATCAGAACTGACTTTCCTGTACTATATGACACAACTGTGCTGTCTGTGGTTTTCCCTAGGATTACAGAAAAACCTGCTGAGTTATCTAAACCTTGTGAATGATCACAGCACAATAAAGAACCAATTCAATAACAAATTATCCCGCTACATCTGCAAATCTCGCGGTCCAAAACGCATCACTGTTGACTTTAATGCATTTGGCTTTTGCAGAATGGCTTCAACGTAAATCTTCAGCTTACATATAAAGCTTATTAAATGTGGAAATCTCCGCTGTTACCCACTATGAGTTAGTGGATATGATTTTTTGGAGATTAGAAAGTGAGTAGACTTTAAAAAAATAAATTGGATAATACTAATCTGTACAGTACAGTTACTGAGCATGTAAAGAGAAAAATAAATATTGTATAAGGGATGAACAATATACGCAGAAGGTTTACATCCAAAATACTAATCTATATAGTATAGTTGTTGAGAATGTAAAGAGAAATAGGAAATACTGTATAAGGGATGTACAATATAGAAGATTTACATCCAAAATACTAATCTGTACAGTGTACAGTACAGCTACTGAGAATCTAAAGGGAAAGAAAAAATATTGTATAAGGGATGTACAATATAGAAGGTTTTTATCTATAATACTAATCTGCACAGTACGGCTACTGAAAATGTATAGAAAAATAAGAAATACTGTATAAGGGATGTACAATATAGGAGGTTTACATCCTTCTGTCCTTCAGTTAATGCTGCTCCTTTAGGTTTTACTTTCTTTGAGATATTGGTGCATTCTTTTGTATTTTTCACTTTGATTTTATTAATGTATATTTGCATAATAAAATTCCAACAATTATCAGGTTTTGCAGATTAATTATCTACAGTGATTAATCACTAATGGGTATGATTGCCGCTGCTATGTGAACAGAGGGATTAGTACTGTACACCTTTATCAAAGCATAAAATTGCAATAATTATCAGGTTTTTTGGGATTAATTTTCCAAAGTCTTTAATCATCAGCAGATCTAGTGTGAGAAGCATGTGAATAAACCTGCAGATAAAAAAGCCTCACTGTGCCAAGAAACACTTGGCATTTTTCTCAATGTTCAAAAAGGACCTATCAGTTGCTAAAAGTAAGTGATTGTCTCCAGAATATGGCCATGTTTTTTCTTATTTATTCCTGAGCCTCTTCATTCCTTAGATAAGGTGCCATCTATGTAAATATAGTTTTTCTTAACAAATAGAATGCGACCTGAAGAAGACTCTCATAGATAAGAGTGGAGGATCCCGCCTCCTTGACTAACAAGACTAGATACCTAAATAATGGAGAGGCTCAAAAAAAATTAATAATTTATTAAACGGAATCTATATGTTATTTTTTAAATAGTGATTTTTTTTTTCAATGTTTTATTATTTTTTATTGTAGAACATTTATCCTATTTTCTGACCATATTTCTATTATAATGAACTATTATTGTGAGGGAGGATTCCTAGGAACATTCGTTTTTATCACCTTATTATGTTTTTTTTAATGGAGTGGTGACTGAAACACCACAATTCTTTCTAGCATTTACATTTTTCATTTTTATGGTGTTTACCATATAGATTAAGATGAAGGTGATTCAAATTTTTATATATTGATTTTTTTTTATATATTTTAAAAATCTATTTAGATATTTTTTAGTTTACTTGAACTTACAATCGTCTCATTTCTTACATTGTATACTGAAATACCACAGTATTCCAGTATATAGTGTAAATTGCAATCTCTTAGGAAGGTCAGCCTGTGGCTGGGCTTCACAGGTGTACCAATATTGCAGCTATGGGGACCTTCAGCAGCTGTCATGAAAAGTAGAGATGAGCAAACCCAAACTGTAAAGTTCTGGGTTCATACCAGATACGGTGCAGAAATCCGAACACGGACTTCTCCTGAAAATCCGTTTTACAGTTTGGGAGTCCGCAGAGAGAAAGATTTTTCAGCTCCAAATTTTGGGTCCCTATTGATTTCAATGGGGCTCAGGTTAGGCTCAAGTTCGGGTACAGTTCTGGTACCCGAACCGAACTTTGGACTAAAGTTCGGTCGGGAACCAGAACCCGAACTTCCACGGGTCCGCTCATCCCTAATGATAACCCATCGATGCCCCAAGAGATTGACAGCAGGATCTAAATGGTAACAGCAGCGATCGGTGCTCAGCTCTGATCGCTGCTGTTACAGACATTTTCCGGCTGTGTAACACAGCCATCATCTACTGTGTGTTGTGGGAGCTCATCACCTGAGCCCCTTCCACATTTGTGAACCCCAGCACAGACGTATAGTTATATAATTTTAAGCTAAGGGGTTTAACAATAAGTCATTTTTTGATGACATATTGCTTTAAAATGTATTAACCCCCTTCCGCGATGATTATCTCACTATATTAATGAGATAGTTTTTTTCCTCTACCCTCTTTTGTGCTTTGCCATAGTTCTTGGTGCTGTGAGCCCTGTTTACACAGGATGGTGCACCACCGAGAATGATGATTTTTTTATGCTGCATAAAAGGTCACTTCACCCAATGAACGAGAGTTTTGCTCGTTCATCGACTGATCGGCAGCCTCTTTATGCAGCAAAATAATCATGAAATGAGCATTTTTAACAACGCTTATTCACAATTATCTTGCAGCTTTAAACTATATAAGATAAAACAAAGTGTGAAAAGGTGTGTTCAAATTCCGCCAAGGACAACATCTGCAAGGAGTTTGTATGTTCTCCCTGTGTTTGCGTGGGTTTCCTCCGGGTTCTCCGGTTTAATCCCACACTCGAAACATGCTGATAGCTCTAATGGAGAAAGAGATGATGATGTCTGTAAAGTGCTGTGGATTTAATGTCACTACACCGCGTGCAGAATTATTAGGCAAATGCGTATTTTGATCACTTCGATACTTTTTATACATGTTGTCCTACTCCAAGCTGCATAGGCTTGAGAGCCAACTACCAATTAAGTAAATCTGGTGATGTGCATCTCTGTAATGAGGAGGGGTGTTGACTAATGACATCAACTCCCTATATAAGGTGTGCTTAATTATTAGGCAACTTCCTTTCCTTTGGCAAAATGGGTCAGAAGAGAGATTTGACTTGCTCTGAAAAGTCCAAAATTGTGAGATGTCTTGCAGAGGGATGCAGCAATCTTGAAATTTCCAAACTTTTGAAGCGTGATCACCGAACAATCAAGCGTTTCATGGCAAATAGCCAACAGGGTCGCAAGAAACGTGTTGGCCAAAAAAGGCCCAAAATAACTGCCCATGAATTGAGGAAAATCAAGCGTGAAGCTGCCAAGATGCCATTCGTCACTAGTTTTGCCATATTTCGAAGCTGCAACGTTACTGGAGTATCAAAAAGCACAAAGTGTGCGATACTCAGGGACATGGCCAAGGTAAGGAAGGCTGAAAAACGACCACCTTTGAACAAGAAACATAAGATAAAACATCAAGAATGGGCCAAGAAATATCTTAAGACTGATTTTTCAAAGGTTTTATGGACTGATGAAATGAGAGTGACTCTTGATGGGCCAGAGGCTGGATCAGTAAAGGGCAGAGAGCTCCACTCCGACTCAGACTCCATCAAGATGGAGGTGGGGTACTGGCATGGGCTGGTATCATCAAAGATGAACTTGTGGGACCTTTTCGGGTTGAGGATGGAGTGAAGCTCAACTCCCAGACCTACTGCCAGTTTCTGGAAGACAACTTCTTCAAGCAGTGGTACAGGAAGAAGTCGGTATCGTTCAAGAAAAAGATGATTTTCATGCAGGACAATGCTCCATCACATGCATCCAACTACTCCACAGCGTGGCTGGCCAGTAAAGGTCTAAAAGAAGAAAAAATAATGACATGGCCCCCTTGTTCACCTGATCTGAACCCCATAGAGAACCTGTGGTCCATCAAAAAATGTGAGATCTACAGGGAGGGAAAACAGTACACCTCTCGGAACAGTGTCTGGGAGGCTGTGGTGGCTGCTGCACGCAATGTTGATCGAAAACAGATCAAGCAACTGACAGAATCTATGGATGGAAGGCTGTTGAGTGTCATCATAAAGAAAGGTGGCAATACTGATCACTATTTTTTTTTGTTTTTGCATGTCAGAAATGTTTATTTCTAAATTTTGTGCACTGATATTGGTTTACCTGGTGAAAATAAACAAGTGAGATGGGATTATATTTGGTTTTTTTATTAAGTTGCCTAATAATTCTGCACAGTAATAGTTACCTGCACAAACAGATATCCTCCTAAAATAGCCAAATCTAAAAAAAATCCCACTCCAACTTCCAAAAATATTAAGCTTGGATATTTATAAGTCTTTTGGGTTGATTGAGAACATAGTTTTTGATCAATAATAAAAATAATCCTCTAAAATACAGCTTGCCTAATAATTCTGCACACAGTGTATATTAGTAAAAAAAAAAAAATAAATAGAAAGGAAGATAAAAAAAAAAAAGAAAGACAACCAATTTTACTAATCTTTAAAGGGAATCTGTTACCAGGTTTTTACTACCCACATCTGAGAGCAGCATAATGTAGGAAAAAATACCCTGATTCCAGATCTTGCAGTTCTCTGAATGCTGAGCTCCTTATAACCCCACCCACACCACTGATTGGCAGCTTTCGGCCAATTAGTGGTGTGGGCGGGGTTATACAGAGCTCAACATTCTTCTGAACTTAGCTCCTTAGTGCACTAGGGTGAATTAATAACTGTATTACTTCTGCTACAGTACATTGTAGTTTAGCAGTTCTATACAGAGGCTCATGCTAACGAGTACTGCAACTTCTTGCCTTTTAAAGTCGTTTTAACCCAACACCTGTACATTTTTTCTGCCTTCTTTTGGATATTCCTCCTAATTAAAAGAGCATGTTGTTCCCATAACTGTGCCTTTCATTGAGCATTATTGAAAAAGATAACTTGCTTTATAAGCTAATAATAAAGGGGTTTTCTGGTCTTCGCATTCATTTCACTCTATGTGATTTCAGATTTCCGAATCCTAACAGTTGCATGCTCTGGCGATTGTGATTGCAAGCTTGCGATTTACCTATTTGTGGTTACGTGCCGACCACCTTCTCTTCCGCTCCTCTTAATAGAACTTTGAGAGATGCCGATGAGAAGCGAGTTGGCACGTGATTGTAAGTCGTGTACTTGTGGCCACGTGGAGACTGCTCCTGCAGGCAACGGCCAAATGCCACTTACTGCACACTGTCAGAATTCGGCTATCTGTAGTCACACAGAATGTCTGCAGAAATGTATGTGGAGCCCAAAAAAAACCCTTTTAAGTAGTAATATCTGTCAAGTGATTTATGGAGGTGAGGACAGCATAATCTGAGTTGTTGTATTTTAATCATAATGTGTCGGAAGAATAATAACTCAGATGACTGATCTTTGCCAAACTCATCTTTCCCCACAGGAAATAAATATTGTAGATATATTGTGAATTATTCCTAAACTACAGTGTTTATTCCAAATTCCTACTATTGACTTTTCTTAATAATGATGTAATGTTAATAATGAATGACCTCATTTATATTTCACCCACAATTCTGAGAAAGCCTTATGGCCGCCTTCTCTACACCATTGGGTTGCCATCTTTTCGCAGATCTGGTAGACTATAGAACCAGATCTCTGCATTCATTTGAGGTCTTTAAATCTACCTTTCTCTCCCAAATCATTGCTAATACCAATATCTCCATATTCGTCACTGCTCTACTAATCTATTCTCGGATATACTGGTCTCTGTTCCAACTGCGTTCGAGGGATTATGTAGAACAGGCTTTTCAACTAAATGTTCTCCATAACAATCAGTCCGACACCCCTATATGTTTAATTGGCAAGAATTTTGTCAGACACATTTTCTGATGATAAATGGCGTCTTGTCTGGAAGAGAGCACCTTAAACATCTACATCTTATAGGGAAAACCAATGTAAAATACTGTTCTTATGGTACCATACATTGTCATCTAAATCCAGAGATACCCCCAACATGATAGTGGTGTAATTCACCTGATAGCTCACTATATCATATATGTTGGAAATGTCACCTGATTTCATCATATAGGTCCGAAGTTAATCTCTTAGTTCATAGCTAGACTATAGGGTTGATTAAAAACGATATTAGGAGGCTAATAAAGACCTCCAAAATGGGTAAATCCTGCCTTCAGATTCCCTTTTAAAGTAGTCACAAAGTTTAACATAATAGTGCTGAGGTCTACAGGACCGCTCTATTCTGTGTAGACAGTCTTTATACAGATATGGCCGTGGGGGATCGTTTTGTTTTTTGCTTCTCTGTTGCAGAGTTATTAGCAGTCAAAGTTTTTGACACCTAATGAGATAAGTTTTATTAAGTCCACGTAGGTGTTATCAGATAGTTTTCACCGGGGGAAGGGTGGGGGGCAATTTACGTCCCCCTGTATGAGTTGCTTAATCATAAGTGGGCAGCAATCCAGTAAAAAAAAGAATACACCACCACAATAGCTTAGGTTTTGCAGTGTGTGGGATGTAATGATACAGCTCTGATCTCTTGGTCTAACCTCCTGCATGATAAGAAAGCAAAGATGACTAATACCATTCAGATAAGATCCAAGCATTACAGTGGCAGCACAACTGAGTTCAGCTGTCACATTACAAACTCTTCTATCAGCTCTCTTCCTCTCATTGCACTCATGTCACCTCTGCTGCACTGCCCCGTCCCTCATACTGCTTGTCTGGAGCTGTCAGTAATTACACTTATGTCTGTTGTGCTCAAAAGTTGCTTTGAACACAACAAACATAAGTGTGATTCATCTCCAGACAGGTAGTATGGTGGGAGGTGCAGTACAGCAGAGGTGACATGAGTTCTATGAGAGGAAGAGAAATGATAGAAGGGCTTGCTAAACTCGGGTGTGCTGCCTCTCCCCAACAGGGACCTTATTTGAAAGGTGTGAGTCATCTGTGCTCTAATCTCCCAGCACTTTCTAATCATGCAGGATGTTAGACTAGGAGATCAGCTTTGTATCCTTACATCTCACACACTGAGAAATCTAAACTATTGTTAACTCATTAAGTGCCAAATACTTTGATTGTTAATATCTCTGCAACACAGAGGCAAAATAAAAATAAAAAAAAAAGACAAGAAAAAAAGTGTTTTGGTAAAAGGTCTTTTTTAAAGAATAATTAGATTGAGTTTTTTCATTCATGGACTTTCTTTTTTGTCTGGAGAGTAGAGTAATCCACATGCCTACTTTGTGTAACATCTCACAGTCCTGACTATCAAGATAAAAAGTCATGGATTGTTCATTTTAGCTCAATGTTTATTTTACTCATTAATTCTACAGCGTTTTACAGTCACCACCATTACTATCCCCATCGGGGCTCACAATCTAACTTCCTTATTAATATGTCTTTGACGTGTGGGAGGAAACCGGAGAATCTGTAGGAAACCCACGCAAACACGTGGAGAACAAAAAAACTCCTTGCAGACGTTGTCCTTGGTGAGATTTGAACCCAGGACCTGCAAGGCTACAGTGCTAACCACTGGGCCACCCTGTGTGGTTTTGATTGCATTTAAAGAGTCTTTCTCACCAACAAAATGTATCACCTATCTACAGGATAGGAGATAACTATATTATCTGTTGGGTCTCAACCACTTGAACTGACATTAACAAGAATGGGTCCCGTGTCTCCCATGTTAATGAAGCAGCAATAACCCCAATTATTGTCTATTGAAGCGGTGGTCACACATGCACACTGCCGAACACATAAAAATGAAGGTGATCAAGTATGTGCACTACCATTCCATATCTGAGGGGTAACATTTCTCCTTGCGGAGAGTGACATGTTAAGCATGTCACAGTAAGGAGACTTTTAAAGCTGCAATGCTCCTCTGGAAAATATGCAAATTGTATCTTCAGAGAGGAAGAGGACCAGAACTCTAGTGCCACCTACAGGAAGTAGCAATCCTGAAAGTCAATAGTGACCCTTTAACGAGCCTTATCACATGACTTAGGATATAAGCCAGAACCAGAAACTCAATTTGCAGACACTGTGTTTCGGGGCACTGCCCCTCATCAGTGCAAAGTGTGAGTTCCAGTTTGGCTGGGTGAGAGGCGTCAGACCATATCTAAGGTGTAACATTTCTCCTTGCGGAGAGCTACATGTTAAGAATGTCACGGTGAGGAGACTTTTAAAGCCGCAATGCTCCTCTGGGAAATATGCAAATTGTCTCTTCAGAGAGGAAGAGGACCAGAACTCTAGTGCCACCTACAGGAAGTAGCAATCCTAAAAGTCAATAGTGACCCTGTAACGCGGGTCACTATTGACTTTTAGAATTGCTACTTCCTGTAGGTGGCACTAGAGTTCTGGTCCTCTTCCTCTCTGAAGAGATAATTTGCACTACCATTCCATTAACAGAGGATTTGAGCACCGCCATATTTAGTATTAGTGGGAGTCCCAATGTTCGGATCCTCAGCCATCACAGTTTTTTATCAATCACATGGATGGATGATAAATATTAATTATTTGAATAACCCCAATAATGGACTGGACCCAGAGTTTAATCCTTAGACTCAATAATGAGTTATGGATAGTAGCAAGGATGTGGTAGATTTATAGCTTAAGAACAGGAAACCTAGTTAAATAGTTGGGAAGAATTGTAGGAATGTTGAGACTGCAGAGAGTAGAAGTGACATAAAACAGGTATGCAAATTGCCTCTTCAGAGAGAACGAGGACTTGAACTCTATAGCGCCACCCGTTGGAAGCAGCAATACTACAAGTCACAATCGACCCTTTAACGAGTCTTGCAATATGACTTAGGATAAAAGCCAAATCAGAATCTCAATTTGCAGACACGGTGTTTCGGGCTATTGGCCCTCATCAGTGCAAAGTATGAGAGCTGATTTGGCTAGGTGAGAGGCTCTGGACTGAGGTCTAAGGGGTAACGTTTCTCCTTGTGGAGAATGATATACCGGCTCTGGCATGTCAAGGTTAGCTTCAGGAAAGAAGTCATTGATGAACAGGGTGTTGGCAACACACAATGTTGGGACACAAATCACAAACTAATCCAAGTAAGCTACCACTAGTTCTGGTACCCTAATGGTGTCAGAGGTGCATGCTGTACATATGAAGCACTATGCAGCAGATGGCAGCACTCCACCGGTAGGTTGGTGGCGAGTTCATTACACTCAACTCACAGTAAACCAATTCCCGTGGATTTCAAGTTCTGTTCTAGGATGTTATAACTTTGTTTTTAGATGACGCTAAAAGCTTTTGCTACAAGTCCGTAACGGAATCCAAAATCCAAACATATAATCCCAATATAACACTGGAGACAATGAGCAGTGTAGAAGAATAATAGGCAATCATGGCAAGATTAGTGCTATTCATGCAAAAGGAAAGAGGCTTGCAGAACGAACCGCTGACAAAGCAAAATCAAGATGACAGATTGCTCCACGCCTTTAAATATGATCTTTCCAGAACAGAAACTCAACAGCCAATTTTCATTATTGCTAAATTTACCTTTTATATATGTTTAGCTGTTACCTTATCACCAGGATAATAAACAACAATTATAGTGTCCCGTAGAACCGTAGGGGGTAGTGATGAGTGAGTATGCCTCATTAACCCTTTCGGCGAGCACGCTCGGATGCTCGCTGAGTATTTTGGCATGCTCGGCGTTTCATTCATTGTCGCTGTGCCTGCAAGTGTCACGGCTGTTAGACAGCTGTGACACATGCAGAGATTGCCTGTTCGCCAGGCTACCTCTGCATGTGTCACGGCTGTCTAACAGCGGTGACACTTGCAGGCGCGGTGACAATGAATGAAACGCAGAGCATGCCAAAATACTCGGCGAGCACCCGAGATGAGAGAATCTGCGGCCGTCTGACCGCAGCCTAGTTGGGAGTATGTGACTCCTTTGCACTCCTGATAGAAGAGATCAGGGGAGCCACAGGGACCACTCAACTGGACAAAGAGTGTCAAAGAAGGCAATCTTCTAGGGGCTCTAGACTGTATACCACCATGCAGGCTCCATGCCTACCCAGTGATGATAACACTATGGGTCAAAGTGAGACATCCTTTCACCCTACTCATGAATAACACAGTAAAGGAAAACTCTCAGCTGTCTGCACCTTTGCAACTGATGGGAATATATTTTAGACTTAGGAAAGATATCAAGCAAACTAAAAGTGCATTTACACCACCCGATTTTGTGGCATTAAATGAAAGCCATTTGATGAATATTTACCAATAAGCAGTCGTTTAAATAGCCTGATTACACATGCAGGCCGCTGTAATAGATTGGGCAAAAATGTTGTAAAAACTACAAAAGTCTTGTTGCACAAATAAATTCTAAGTTTTTTTTGCCAGAAATCTGGAGATAAAGCTTTGATGAATTGTCCTCATGCTTTCTTTCATCTGTCTTTTACTTCTCGTAAGAAACCAAATGTAAGTTGTCAAGAACAGATAGATGTTGCTACGACAGCAGGTTAGTTTGTTACTAGTCCATTACCATGGAGGTGCATAGATCTGCATAGGATCTATAGATACAAAACAGTAGAACATTTTCAATATAGGCAAGTTTGATTAATTAAGACAAATAAGCTTCATATTCTATGCATTGGAGTAACATAACATTGGTTGTACAGATCTACATACCCTAAAAGGATATGTGGCTTAATTGTTTGACAACCCCGTGCCCCTTCTTCTTGCTAAAAAAATATAGCAACTCTACAATATTAATGAAAGCTTATTCTGCAAGTGAGAAATGAGATTTATAGTGGACAGCATACTCCATAATGAGTTGTCCCCACAATAATTAAATTCCTTGTAATTTCAGCCTTACACTTGTAGCCGTTATATATGTGCTCGGCTCCAGTTGTATCATCGCGATTATGGGGACACAATCTCAGCACAGCGTGATTCAGTATTAAATCTGCCGATGGGTGGCTTTTTTCCTGTAGAGTTATTATTATAAAGCAGCATATGTAATGCAGCATGGACAGATTTAATTACTTGTCTGGCCAATTTAAGGCTCATGTCATCCATAAAAAAGAACATAACTGTTGAATACATCATAAAGCGAAAACATAATTTACTTTATTTCAAATAACCTTCAATGTGATACATCATTGATTCTGAACGTATGAAAGAAAAAGGTTTTAAGCCCTGGCTACTTGCTATTAAAAAAAATCCCTGATCTGTAAAGTGCTACGGAATATGTTGGCGATATAGAAATAAAAGTATTATTATTATTCCACACAGGACAAGATTATTGTAATTCCAAATGGGATTGTCCTGGGGAAAACACCATTTACTTGTGTATGTATGTTCCCAAGGGACTTCCACCATTTCCCATTTAAAATCATTAAGCCTGTGTGCTCACGGTGAGTTTTCAGTGAGCTTTTGACGCAGTTTATTTTCCCGCATGAAAAACGCAGCTTCTTACAGTTCCGTCAAAGTGAATTGGATGTATAGCAATTAGTGATGAGTGCAAGTGCTCGTTACTCCAGTTTGCCTAGGGTGCTCGGGTATGCACCGAGTATAGCGGGGGCTCGAGTGACATGTTCGAGTCCCCGTTACCGCATGTTTTGCTGCTGTTAGCCACAAAACATGCGGGGATTGTCCGTGTTTGTCCGGAAATCCCCGCATGTTTTGTGGCTGTCAAATAGCCGCGAAACATGCGGCCGTGGGGACTCAAACATGTCACTCGAGCCCCCGCTGTACTCGGTGCATACCCGAGCACCCTAGGCAAACTGGAGTAACGAGCACTTGCACTCATCACTAATAGAAATCTCACGCCCACTGTGTTTTGTTTTTTTACGCAGCATAAACTGACCTGCGGTGCGTGTTTCAAATCAATTTTCCCCATAGGATTACATTAGAGTCAGAAAATCCACAGGTAAAAAACGCACATGCGTTTTTAGTGCTTTATTCGCTCCAAAAACTCACTAAAACCACATGTAATCCACACAAGACTGTAGCGAGAAAGTTTGGGAAAAGACAAATATCAAGAAGGATAAAAAAAAAACAGAGCAGCTTTATTTAAAACATGACAGGGCAACAAGAGACAAAAAAACGCAGTGTCAAAAACGTGATAAAACCCATGTAAAAAAACACACTCAAAAACTAAATGAAAAAATGTAAGTATCCTAATTTACCCAATACATGCAGAAATTATGCAAAAAAAATCTACAATATCAAGAACTACCAAATACTCATTGTGGGAATGTAGCCTTAAATAATTGCAATGTAATAATGGTGAAATATTATGAAATCCTTTTGCTTAAGTAATAGGTTAATAGCATTCTGACTCTGCCTGGTGCCCGCACTGAGAGCCCCGCTGCCTGGAGGAAATGAACTTTGTTCTCCCCCTGGCAACGTTCAGGTTTCAGTCATGGGGGCGGCACTGTCGTGAGTTCAGTCACCTCCCTATGTATAGACAACGCAGCTGTAACCACACCCCGGCACTGACTGACAGCCGTCGCTAATGATGAGCGAGCTGTCAGTCAGGGAATTACAGCCGCCACTCTCTATACACAGATGAGTGACTGAACCCACGCCGTCACCACCGCAGTGACTGAAGCCCAATCACTACCGGGAGGAATAAAGTTAATTTGCTCCCGGCAGCGGGGCTCTCAGTGCAGGCACCGGGCATGTTCAGAATGCTATTAACCTGCAGATTGACCCCATATCTAGCGTTTTTTCTTGTGACAAGTTCCCGTTAAATTAGCAGCGATGACCCCCAGACAGTGAGGATATTCTCAGTTTGGTCACTCTTTGGCACCAAGGATAGGGCAAAACTTGGTTCCCATGGAAGTGATTTCAAAGTATGTCTCCTCCTTGACTCATTTAACAGTATAGTCGTCCAATGGACAGTCAACAGAAATCAGCCCTGATGCACGGGGTAACATGCATGTCAAGCCTTGGCATATAACATTCATGCAGGATTAAAAATGCACAAAAACAGAATACCTATACAAAACACTACACAACCAGTTAAAAAAAAATAGTATAAAAAAATGATCTTATTATAATGAAAGAATAAATCACACATATGGACCGGATTAAAAACATTTACAAATGTATAAAATATGCATCAGTTCTGGTTCAGGGTCAAGCCAGGACCCCCACAAGGATCCATAATGTAAGGCTGGAACAGTACGATAACATCATACAAATCAGTAAGAGTAAAAAGTACAAAACATCAATAATAAATACAATAAATATGGATAAATAAATACTGAAGTATCAAAAGAGGATAGAAAAATAGCTAGTCACCCAATAACAGAACCATTGCTGCACTCACGTGTGGGCATGACAGCCCCTCGCATATATTTTCCCATTCCCACATGGCAAATGCAGGAATGTGTCTTTTCTTTGGTGACTAGGTATTTTGTTACCTTGTTGCATTATTCATGGATCCCTATTAAGGGGAATCTATTATTGATGAATTGTTTCCTGATTTTTTACTATTACTTTTTGGTATGTTTTAATCTTAACATTACTGATCCTTGTGGGGGTCCAGACTTGACCTTGAATTTGAACCAAGATTAATGAATATTTTATACATTTTTAAATGTTTTTAATCCTCTTTACCTGTCCATGTGTGTGATGTATGCTTTCATTAAAATAAAGTCATTTTCTTCTGTATTTTAGGGTACGGAGCCTTTTATCTATGCATACATTTTGGTGTATATTTGTATGTTGTTTTGACCCTCATTGATTTACTTTGCACCCTATTGAGTTCTTTTCAGTGCCAACCTCATCATTACTTTATTAACAGCATACATTTGGTTGTACAGATGTAGTTAGTGCCAAGTTCACAAAAGTGGCCTGCATTACCAGCATAGTGTGTCATTAGTTTGTTTAGTTCTTTCACCATCTGTAAAAAGTAATTAAAGGCCATGGCGTCCCCTTCACTTATTGGTGTCCTACTCTGCTTCCCCTGACCATCAGCATTACTTTGGCTCACATTATTGTTCTTCTATACTATTATTGAGCGTAACATCAGAAAATACATAGGGATTATTGGTGATAATATGGATACATATACAGTATAGTAGAGATGAGAGAATCAATTCAATGCAAATTGAATTTGTGTCAAATTCTTAGGAATTCTCTGAGCCTGATGAATTTGAACAATTTGCAATTTGGTTACCCTTTAGACCTCAGTCCAGTGCCACCATACTTTGCACTGATGAGGGGAAACAGCTCGAAACACCGTGTCTGCAAACTGAGATTCTGATTTGGCTTTTATCCTAAGTCATATTGTAAGACTCGTTAAAAGGTTGATTGTGACTTGTAGGATTGCTGCTTCCAATAGGTGGCGCTATAGAGTTCAAGTCCTCTTTTTCTCTGAAGAGGCAATTTCCATATTAAATTTCCCAGAGGAGTATTTCACTTGGCATGCCAGAGCAGGTATGTCACAATCCACAAGGAGAAACATTACCCCTTAGACCTCAGTCCAGAGCCTCTCACCTAGCCAAATCAGATCTCATACTTTGCACTGATGAGGGCCAACAGCCCGAAACACCGTGTCTGAAAACTGAGATTCTGATTTGGCTTTTATCCTAAGTCATATTGTAAGACTCGTTAAAGGGTCGATTGTGACTTGTAGGATTGCTTCCTCCAATAGGTGGCGCTATAGCGTTAAGCGCCTAAAATAGCTACAGTTATTTAACACATTGCAGAAGACTGCCTCAACCAGAGAGTGATCTCATAACCTTGGGTGGGATTCCACATAATATCTTTCAGCTATAACATTACATGATATAGCACAGCCATGACTATCATAGCTTGTAGAAAAACAAAAGCAGCAAATATAGCCATTTTGTTGTGAATCTGGATGTGACATCTGTCTCTGTGCTTGCCCTTCCTGCCTTTGCTCGTGCTGCCAGGCAGAGCCCTGCTCTCATGGCAAGTGATACAGAGCAACAGTTCTAGCTTTGTGTCCCCCGGGACTTGTAGTTCAATCCAGACTGGGAGATATAGAGTTAACTGCGGTGTAGTTTTGGTGGGGCTGCAAGCTATTTAAGCTCCTGAAATCCTGCTGTTCACTGCTAGCTATAATCTGACTTGATTTTGTGTTACTTCGGCCTTGCTATTCTCCCAGTGGACATTCCTGACTTTTGACCTCAGTTTGCTTTTTGACTATTCTTCATCTTTATGATTTTGTCCCTACTCTGACCTACTTATTGTGACTTGGCTACCCGACTATTCTGTTGCCTCTGGTCCTCTAGTTCGCTCATTCAGATAGCAGCTCTTCCGTGGGAGCAATCCAGTGGACCCTGGATTAAGCCCAGATCCATGTACAGGGGGTAAAGGATGAAGGCTGGGGTTCCTCTGGAATCTGCAATATGAGTGGCTTGTGCAAAGTCTGTCCGAGGTAGCCTTTTTCCACCTGTGGCCTCTGACAAACGTAACACTGGATAGATAGAGGAGATCACATCTCACAACTTAGCCATAGAGACAGAAAGAGTAAGCCATAAAATACTAAAAAAAAACGTAAGGCTGCGTTCACACATTGCAGCCGCATTGTGGTTTTTTTGCTAACAATTTTTGAAAATCGCTACAAAAACTTTGCGTTTTTACTGCAATTGTGCTAAAAAAAAACCGCAATGTATGTATGCAGCCTAAATAGTGTGTGTGTGACAGCACAGCAGTGAAGAAGAGCAATGTTTGAGGAAAAGAGAATAGTGCAAGGTTTTCAAGAAGGAGTGAAAAACCCCCATTAAAAAAATGCATGGCTGGATATTTCTGGCCCTTGTCATGGTTTACTAGTCGTGATAATAGTAAACAATATTTTTTTAGACATGTTTTATAAGCACATTAGTAGTACAACATGATTTGATCCTGTGAGGTGTGTAATGAATATTTTGACTGTTAAATGAGCAAATATTTTATCTGTTGTCTATGCACACAGTATTATGCCCCTACACACAGTATGATGCCCCCACAGTTTTTCCTCCCTACACACGGTATAATGTCCTAATGCCCCCACAATACATTCCCTCACACACAGAATGAGACCCCTAGCAGTATGTAAGGTGCCCCAGCGAGGTAGTCGTGGGCGTGCTGTGGCTCCTGCTCGCTCTGGCTGCCTACAGACAAGGTGTGTTCTCCCTCTGATGTGCTGCAATGTATGTGGTACTTTCCACTTATTTCTAACCAGCCGGTCGCGTCTGTCTCCAGACATTTCTCTTCTGGAACCAGGGCAGCAATAAATTC
This sequence comes from Phyllobates terribilis, assembly GCF_046119375.1. Classification (NCBI taxonomy): domain Eukaryota; kingdom Metazoa; phylum Chordata; class Amphibia; order Anura; family Dendrobatidae; genus Phyllobates; species Phyllobates terribilis. The sequence goes on from NW_027362762.1 coordinate 107,496,209, forward strand.
AGAGGACACAAGGTTCATAACAATAACTGGGACTTTACTTGGGGAAGAGGAATATGTACAATATTTACAGGCAGATATAATGGATAAGGCCCAACGGGTTGTCATCTTTCCCACTGGTATTTGACACAATTTCAGCCCTGGATCCCAATTTAGGTGAAGCATCTCTGTTGCTTTATTCTCTAGCCCTAGGGAATCTTCCTCACCAATGACAGTGTATCCGGATCCTAGTTCTCCCCACATCTTAGGTTTGAGTCCTGACTTCTTCTGCAGCCTGCAGACAGAATGTGCCTCCGGGTCCTCAATGACTCTCTTGAGTTTCCCAGGCCAGCTAAGGGGACTCTTGTGGAGGGATTCTTCTCCTTGGTGATCCATTGTCTGGGGTATGGGGCTCACGTCTGCCCTATCAGCCAATATACCGAGGCTACCTGTACAGTCCCAAGTACTATCTCTCACTGGCGCTTCACCTCCTGCTCCTGGAAACTAACCAAAGATTTCCTCAAGTGCCCACCCTCTATGGGCTGCCCGAAATGCCTACAATGCTACTGTCCAACTTCACCTGTCATCTGCATTCTACACAGTGGCATCTTGTGGCTGGTTACCAATACTATAGCCCACAAGGAAACATATCATAAACAGAGCATTTATTCACTTCCTGTGCTCAGCTATAGCACTGGGTCCCCTCTCCCTCTACTGGGCTGGATTATTACAGCTAACGCCGTAACTGGACCTAACTGCAGCCCAGAGAGATCTAAGTGGTGGGAACACACTCTCTAACCCTTTCAATGCTCTAGACAGAAGCTAATCCCCTCACCATTACTACAAGTACATTCCCCCCACACAGTATATTGCCCCTATAGTCTCCCCACAAACTATGATGCTCCTGACACACGCTACAATGCCACCACAAACCCCACAGTATGATGCCACCACAACCCCCACAGTATAATGCCACCAGAATCCTTCACACATAGGATAGTGCCCCCACTATACCCCCACACAGTATGATGTTCCCACACTCTCCAAACACAGTATGATGACCCCCAACTCCCACCATAGAGAGTATGAAGCCCTCATACTCCCCCCACACAGTATGATGCCTCCAAAGCTTTTCATATATACCATGATCCCCTTAATATGATGCTGCCAAAATTCCCCCAAACACAGTGCTACCTGTACAGTCCACACACACAGTATGATGCACAGTATATCACCCCCACACATAGTATGATGCCCACACACTTGCCTGTCACATCCCTGCTTGCTCCAGCAGTGTTGCTGATCCCTGATCCCTGCTACCAGTCTACATAGTGCCTAAAAACTGGCCAAGATCTTTAGGTCATTTTAAGGTTATGTAACAGAAAGGTCTTTGCAGGACCTTCAGACTCTAGCTAGGCAGAATTATGAAGCAAAGACCTTTCGACTCCCTGCCTTTTGGTGGTAGTCTTAACAGTCAGACCCTCAGAAAGCCAACATTTAGGCTGCGTGCCCACTATGCGTTTTTTAAGTGTTTCTGCAGCGGCAATTCCGCCGCGGAAATGCTTAAAAAATTCTTGTTAGAAGGTCTGCAATGGTCCCCAATGATAATCCGCATGTGCTGTGCACATGCTGCAGAAATTTCCGCTGCGGATTATCATTGTGGAAAAATCCACAGCACGTCCATTAATTTTGCGGAAACGCGGCGTAATTGCCGCCAGTGACTTGCATTGAATCGCATAATATCCGCATGAGTACATGTACACATGCGGATATTAAGCGATTCAATGCGCGGATGGTACTCAGGTCTGGAGAAGAGGAGACTCTCCTCCAGACCCGGGTACCATAGTACCTGTAGTTAAAAAAGAATTAAAATAAAAAAAAACATTATGCTCATGACGCGCCCCTGGGCCTGTGTCGCGCTGCGTTGCGCACGCGGGAGCTTACCCGGAGCCGGATCTCTTGAGGGTTGTAGTCTCGTGGCGGCGACCCGGTCCGTGCCCAGGGAGTCAAACTGAGCGGCGATATACTAGCAGTAGATGGTTGGTGACTACGCCACCCGTTGAATGCAGCTATGGAGCTGCCGCTGCAGGGCAGACCGCTGAGGCCGGTGGAAGGATGGTGCAGCGTGGATGGTATAACCCCCAACGGGATGGGTATGGCCTCAGGGCAGCCGACGTGGATGATGGGGGTAGCAGGAACCACTCAGAGACGGTGCGGTGTAGTTCAGGGTCTTTACTGGTGACAAAGATAGACCCTCCCGGAGTACTTGCTAGTGATAGGGGCCTGGTCAGTCCTTGAGCAGATGGGATCTCCCCTGGCCAGGCGGAGTTGTAGGCCTTCCCAACTAACTGTACTCTTCTGGCTACCTTGCTAGAGGCGGGAATAAGTAGCCCACGTCCCTGAGTGTACCATGTGGTGCTCACCCGTATGGCCGGTGACTCGGGGCCTTCTAATGGCTTCCGCTCCACGATGGCGGTGCTGGTCCCACGTGTGTGACCGTGCCTTCGGGCTTCTGGGCCAGAGGACCTGAAATCCTCTGCCGGACGGTTTCTGCTGCTGGGTAGGAGTTAGTCCCCACAGCCTCGGACTCCGGGTCCGGTAAGAAATCTTCCCAGTCAGGGCGAGCTCTGCAGCTGCCAGCCCCTGACTCGTTGTAACACTGCTCCCCACAGAGCTCCTGATGTTTCTTGCTATGCTGCTTCTCTTCTCTACTCTTGTTCTGTCTTCTTTCTCCCTAACCCTGCCTCAGCCCCGGGTTTATATAGGGGAAGTCCTTCCCCTCCCAAGACTGGGCAGGAGGTGTGGCATGCACAGGATCCCTGACCAAAGGACCTCCCACCTGCTCTCAGACGTAATATCTCTATCACTGTGGCAACCAGACCCCTGGGGTGTCACATTCCCCCCTAGTGAAATTTAGTACTCCGGGACTAAACATATTATTTTTTTTTAGAAAAACATAACAAGGTATAACAATAACAATACAATAAGAAAAACACATAAGATGGTTACGGCGTGTCCGCAACCGGGTGCAGTTTTGAAAAGCAAGGTGTCCATTTCACCAAAACAGGGAGACGTAACCAGGTAGGGGCCTGTCCTGCCCCGAGTCCTTAACAGTCTTTAGTCCATCCTGGGTTACGCTCCAACTATGTACAAGGATTCCCGGTAAATCCACCAAGGACTCCTAAAAAGAACTAGAAACACAAAATTATACACAAGCAACTATAAACAAGTAAACATTATAAGATAGCTTAAACATTTAGATCCTCCAACGTGCGGGTAGCTGGCCTCTAGTGGCCCTAGTGGACCTACGGAGCTGACTGTCTGGCCCTGAACTACAGGGTGTAGGAGCTGTCAAGGGTAAACTGGGCAGCTGTCTATGGGCCCTCTGGCTCACTAGGGGTATGGCAGGCTCACTATAAGCAGAGGGTTGATTTTCCGGGTCTGCTTGTGTAGAGTCTTCTGCCTCCTGGAGCGGCTGTTCTTCCAGCTCTACCTGTTGCTCCGTAGGTGCTTGGGATGCTGGTTGGAGGAAGGTGAGTACGGGTACCACAACTGCACCATTGACTTGAGTCCAAGACCGAGGGAAGTCCCCGAGCACAGTACTAACCATATCTTCCCTTTCCTCTACGGGTCGATGGTCTTCTTGTTCCTCTTCAGGGTTCCTCAGTTGTTCGGGACACTTCTTCAGGTGGTCCCGGGATACAATGGCTGTGGTTTCCCCTCCGTCTTTACTGATGGTACAAACCTTCGGGTTCTCGTGGCTTGAGGGCAGTACGGTGTACGGGTCCTTCTCCCACTGGTCATCCAACTTGTGGAGCCGTCTCTTCCTCTTCAAGACCTGCTCTCCGGGTACCAGGGGAACAGCGGGAGCATACTGGTTGTAAGTTTTCTCTTGTCTTTCCCTAGCCTGACAGAGACTTCGCTCCACGCTCTCCTGTACTCTCCGGTACTGCTGCTGCCTCTCTGTGTCCCAGTCTGTTTCTGGTGAAGTGTCCTCGGGTGTCAGGACTCCCATTTCCAGGTCAACAGGTAACTTACCAGGTCTTGCCCTCATTAGGTAAGCCGGGGTACAGTTGGTGGAACCTACCGGGATGTGGTTGTATAGGTCCACCAGATCGGGCAACTTTTCAGGCCACAGACTGCGTTCTTCCAGGGGCAACGTTTTTAGAAGATCCATTACCACTTGGTTCATTTTTTCACAAAGTCCATTAGTCTGCGGATGGTAGGGTGTCGTCCTTATCTTCCGGCAGCCATACAGATTGCAGAATTCCTGGAAGACTTCCGCTTCAAAGGCAGATCCCTGGTCCGTCAGCACTTGGTCCGGGTACCCGTGTGGACGGCAAAAGTGCTGCTGGAAGGCTCTAGCTGCTGTTTGAGCCGTTAAGTCCTTGACGGGGACGACAACCAGAAACCGGGAGTAATGATCCACGATGGTTAACGCGTAGACGTAGCCACTTCTGCTTGGGGTCAGTTTTACATGATCCAAGGCTACCAGTTCCAACGGTTGCCGGGTGACGATGGACTGCAGGGGAGTCTTCTGGCTGGCGCGGTCCTTCCTTCTCAGGTTGCACGGGCCACAGTCTCTGCACCACTTCTCAATGGTTCCCCTCATGCCTACCCAGTGGAATCGCTCGCGCAGCAGGAACTCCAGCTTCTTCCACCCGAAGTGTCCAGCTCCGTCGTGGTATGCCTCCATCACCATGGCTGCGTCTCTTCGTGGCACCACTACTTGCCAGAGTAATTCATGCGTCCGGGAGTTAACCATTCTGCGGCACAACTTCCCTTTGTAAAGGAACAGTCGACTCTTCTCTGCCCATAGTTGTTTGGCTTCCTCCGGAGCGTCTGGTTCAAGGCGAGCCTCCGGCCGAGTCAGCATCTCCTTCACCAGTCGGACGGCAGGGTCGCTGTCTTGCGTTTCCGCCCAGTTGTAGTGAGGTAAGGGGTTCAACGTAGCAGCCTGCTTACTCCTTACCCGGTGGGAATACTGGATAGTCCCATGACGGTGGAACGCAGGGAGTTCAATCTCTTCCAGTCCCTCCGGATCTTCTCCTTCGTCCGGCAGGTTGGGCATCCTGGACAGGGCGTCCGCGTTAGTATTGGAGCGCCCTGCCCGGTATTTGATTATGAACTCGTAGTTGGACAGACGGGCCATCCACCTCTGCTCCAGGGCACCGAGTCTTGCCGTGTCCAGGTGTGTCAACGGGTTGTTATCCGTGTACACGGTGAACCGGGAAGAAGCAAGGTAATGCTTAAAGCGCTCAGTGACTGCCCATACCACGGCCAGGAACTCTAGCTTAAATGAGCTATAATTCTCGGGGTTCCTTTCAGTGGGTCGCAGTTTTCGGCTGGCGTAGGCGATTACTCGTTCTTTCCCCTGCTGGATCTGGGACAGTACGGCTCCTAGCCCGATGTTACTGGCGTCGGTGTAGAGGATGAAGGGCTGGCTATAATCCGGGTACGCCAAGATTTCATCCCCCGTGAGGGCCATCTTCAGCTGGCGGAAGGACTCTTCTTCTAGCTCTTCCCATTTGAAGGGCGGCTTCTGGTTCTTGGCCTTCCGGGACTGGCCTATCAGGAGGTCCTGCATAGGCGCTGCCTTTTTGGTGAAACCGGGAATAAACCTTCGGTAGTAGCCTACCAACCCGAGGAACTGCCGCACTTCTTTTACGCTGGAGGGGCTTGGCCATCCCTTAATTGCGGTGATCTTATCGGGGTCGGGAGCCACTCCGTCAGCGCTCACCACGTGTCCCAGGTACTGCACCTTTGGTTTCAGGAGGTGACACTTGGAGGGTTTCACCTTTAGGCCGTAACTCGCCAGAGCTTCGAACACCTCCGCCAGGTGTTTCAGGTGGTCCTCATAAGTTTTGGAGTATACGATGACATCGTCCAGGTACAACAGGACCGTCTCGAAGTTTCTGTGGCCCAGACAGCACTCCATTAATCGTTGGAAGGTTCCTGGGGCGTTGCAGAGTCCGAACGGCATGCAGGTGAACTCGCTAAGTCCCATCGGGGTGGTGAATGCGGTCTTCTCCCGGTCCGCCTCTGCTACAGGAACCTGCCAGTACCCGCTAGTGAGATCCAAGGTAGAGAAGAAGTTAGCAGACCTTAAAGCAGCCAATGACTCCTCTATCCTTGGTAAGGGGTACGCATCCTTGTGTGTGATACGGTTGATTTTCCGGTAATCTACACACATCCTCATGGTGTTGTCTTTCTTTTTGACTAAAACTAGCGGGGCTGCCCAGGGGCTACAGCTATCCCGGATTACCCCAGCCTCCTTCATGTCTCTAAGCATCCCCTTGGCGTGTTGGTAATGTGCAGGGAGTACGGGTCGATACCTCTCTTTTATGGGAGGATGATCTCCCGTGGGGATGCGGTGTTCTACCCCCTTGACTCGCCCGAAGTCTAACGGGTGTTTACTAAGCACTCTCTCATACTCTTGAACCACCCGGTAGACTCCCTGTTTCTGGTGGGAGGGAGTGGAGTCAGTTCCCAAGTGTAGTTGCTGACACCAATCCTCCATTACTTTCTTAGAGCCGTTACCTTCCTCCGGGTGAGATGGAGGCAAGGGTTCCACAGACTGTATAGAGTTTTGGTTGATGGTATATAATTTTGCTAGCGTGGCATACCGGGGCAGGTACACTTCCCTCTCCCCGATATTGATTATGCGAACGGGCACCCTCCCATGGCGTACATTGACCACCCCCCGCGCTGTCAAAATGGTGGGCCTACTGTCTGAGTAAACTGGTTCTACCATTGCCTGGTAATCTCTACCTCTCAGACCAATAGCTGCCCGGCACCAAATCATCATTTCACTTTTTGGGGGCATGGCAATAGGGAAAGGGTCACACATTCTTACGCTACCAATCTCACCGCCGGAGAGTTCCACCTGTTGCCGTCGCATCAGTGCCCGGATCTCTTTCTGGAGCACTCGCTGCTCGCCGGAGCTGGCGTTCTTGGCAACCTGCTGTAAAAGGAAAATCACCTCTGCAAGACAATTTTCAATTACATTAGTTCCTAGAGTTATTTTTGGGTGGCTCTCATGTTTGTCAATGTCTACAATGATCAGTCCCTGTGCTGCCAGTTCGACTCTACCGATTTTGATGGTCACCTCTTTAAATCCGATCTGTGGCACGGGCTGGCCATTGCTGGCGATGATAATCAAGTCGTCGTCAGGGTAGCGGGTAATATCCGAGTCATTCCAGTACTGCTTAAAGAGCACGTACGGGATGGTGGTGACCTGTGACCCGGTGTCCAGTAGGGCACTCATGGGAATGCCATCCAGTACCACAGGCAAGACTGGACGTCCTCCCACATATCTGTCGCGCCAGTTCGATGGGCCTGGTGATCTTTTTCCTGGGGGTTGGCCCTCTACCCCAGGTTGTGCCCGTTTAAAGAACAGTACCTTTCCATATGTCCGGGTTGATTGCAGCGGCGGCAGATGGGTCGTCCGTCCTCGCTGTATCGGTCACTGGGTCTTCCTCTGGCCGGTGGGGTCCTCCTTGGTCGACGCCACGGGATGTCCTCCGGTCCGGATGCCAGCTGGATCTTCCCTGGGGTGGAAACCTGTAAAGACTGCACAGTTCGGGTTAGCGCAGCAACGCTCTTAGCTAGCTCTTGGACCTGATGGCGTAGGTCTGGAGCCGGGTCATTGTCCAAAGCCTGCGCATCAGCTCCCACAGGCCCTGCCGACAAGGGCGCCGCCTCCTGGTGGTAAGTGATAGCTGGGCGCCTGTGGGTCACAACGCCACCCGGTGCCGGTTCTCGGAGCACCCGGATGGCTCTGTCCTTGAACTGTGCAAAGTCCAGATGGGGATCCTGTAAGGCCATTGCCCGCAACTGGGTTCGCTGGGCATTGCAATATAAACCCTCTATAAATTGTTCAGTCAACAGCCTGTCCTCGTTTCCCACCCCATCAGGGTCGGTCTGCTTTATGGCCCTCAGGGCCTCTTGTAGGTTTAGTGCATAGTCCCTTATACTCTCATGCGCTCGCTGCTTGCACCCGTAGAATCTAAGCTTAATCTCGGCTGAGGTGCGGGTATCAAAGGTGTCCTTCAGCCGGGTTAGTATCCCTGCGACAGTCTTCCTCCCAGGTGGCCAGGATTTTACTTCCCTTTTGGCTGCCCCAGTTAGTTGGGCCACCAGGATGCTCACTTTTTGCTCTTCTGTGAGGGGGTACACCTGGAAGAGGCTATCCAGCTTTTCTCTAAAGTCATGCAGGGTATGTGACTCCCCTGAGTACTGGGGTAGCCAAGCTGCTCCCGGGATATAGGGCATGGTGAAGGGCATAACTGCAGCAGCGGTGGCGCTGGCGGGGGTTGAGGCAGTGAAGCTCTCCTCCGTATCCGACATCTTCCTCCCCCCTAGTGGACCGTGGCCTACCTTGCGATGATCCTGTTCCGTAGGCCGCGGCTCCGCAGTGGATCGTCAGGGTTGAGGACCTTCCGTCGCGCTCCGGTGACGTCGGCGTCTGCTGGGCTCCTTCCAGGACCTTACGCAACGTCCGGACGTGAGGCGGGGCTTCAGTTCTCGCGCGCTTTCGGAGTCCACGCCCCTCTTCTTCCCGCGCGGCGTCCTCAAGATGGCGTCCAATGGCGGGAAAACTCCACGGATGGCGGGAAGAAGGTCGAAGATGGCGCCGGATGGCGGGAAAACTTCGCGGATGGCGGGAATCTTCACCACTGGTAAGTTTGAACAGTCTTTGCTTTTCAGGCACGCAGTACCCGGTGGTTGCGGGCACGAGATCCTGCCGACTACGCCAAAGTTGACGCGCCCCTGGGCCTGTGTCGCGCTGCGTTGCGCACGCGGGAGCTTACCCGGAGCCGGATCTCTTGAGGGTTGTAGTCTCGTGGCGGCGACCCGGTCCGTGCCCAGGGAGTCAAACTGAGCGGCGATGTACTAGCAGTAGATGGTTGGTGACTACGCCACCCGTTGAATGCAGCTATGGAGCTGCCGCTGCAGGGCAGACCGCTGAGGCCGGTGGAAGGATGGTGCAGCGTGGATGGTATAACCCCCAACGGGAGGGGTATGGCCTCAGGGCAGCCGACGTGGATGATGGGGGTAGCAGGAACCACTCAGAGATGGTGCGGTGTAGTTCAGGGTCTTTACTGGTGACAAAGATAGACCCTCCCGGAGTACTTGCTAGTGATAGGGGCCTGGTCAGTCCTTGAGCAGATGGGATCTCCCCTGGCCAGGCGGAGTTGTAGGCCTTCCCAACTAACTGTACTCTTCTGGCTACCTTGCTAGAGGCGGGAATAAGTAGCCCACGTCCCTGAGTGTACCGTGTGGTGCTCACCCGTATGGCCGGTGACTCGGGGCCTTCTAATGGCTTCCGCTCCACGATGGCGGTGCTGGTCCCACGCGTGTGACCGTGCCTTCGGGCTTCTGGGCCAGAGGACCTGAAATCCTCTGCCGGACGGTTTCTGCTGCTGGGTAGGAGTTAGTCCCCACAGCCTCGGACTCCGGGTCCGGTAAGAAATCTTCCCAGTCAGGGCGAGCTCTGCAGCTGCCAGCCCCTGACTCGTTGTAACACTGCTCCCCACAGAGCTCCTGATGTTTCTTGCTATGCTGCTTCTCTTCTCTACTCTTGTTCTGTCTTCTTTCTCCCTAACCCTGCCTCAGCCCCGGGTTTATATAGGGGAAGTCCTTCCCCTCCCAAGACTGGGCAGGAGGTGTGGCATGCACAGGATCCCTGACCAAAGGACCTCCCACCTGCTCTCAGACGTAATATCTCTATCACTGTGGCAACCAGACCCCTGGGGTGTCACACTCACCTTCTGATGGCCCCCGGTAAAAGGACCTTCCATGACGTTGTTTAGTCATGTGACAGGTCACGTGACCGCTCACATGACTAAATGACGTCATGGAAGGTCCTTTTACACCACCGCGAGCCGTCGAAGACAGCGGAGAAGGAGACCGGGGGTCATCGGAAGGTGAGTATAATGTGTTTTTTTTTATTTTTCACCATTTTATTCTTTTTTTTACTATTGATGCTGCATTTGCAGCATCGTAACTTGGTCACACTATATAAATCCATGCCGGTTGCATGGATTTATATAGTGTGACCAAGTTGTCAAGCACTTTTCCAAGTGATGCTAAAATCGCTTGGAAAAGTGCTTTGTAACCCGCATTCGGAAATGCATGCAAAAATGCTTCACAAACGCTTCTACATGTAAAATCCGCATGCGTTTTTCCTGCCAGGGAGATGCAGAAAAAATCCGGAACATTTCTGCTTCGTGGGCACTTAGCCTTATAACTAATCCTGTACATAGATGCGGTGTTTGACTTATATAACTTGTATACCCATTTAAGTTGTTGATATTGGAAATTGTATGTCGTCATACTCAGTGTCGGACTGTGGTGCCAAGGGCCCACCAGTAACCAACTCCAAGGTCCCACTTTTCAGCTTCGTGCAAATGTGACATTATCCTCAATCACAAATTTATATAACAATGAACTGGGTAGATTGTTAAATGAATAAGATGCTACCTTTCTCTGTACATAGTGATTCAAGTATATAGTACCAAGTACTGCTCATATAAGAGGGTGGTGGCCCACCGGAGGATTCTCCTGCTCTTCTGTGGGCCAGTCCAAGCATGGTCACACTATTGCTTACTAATGAGATGGAGGTCTGACTGTAATACTGATAAGTAATTTTACTGTGAATTATATTGTTTGCTGTACTTTCACCAAGGAACAAATACTTCAAGAACAATAGTGATACATTTCTTACAATGACCTTATGTACTATATTGTTAGATAAATTGTGAAATATGACATTTAATAGAGGTTAATTATGTCACCTTCAGTAGTTAAAGGGAATGTGTATATATAAAAAATACCTATTGTTTAAATCAGGTTTTTGTGTTAATTGTATTTTTAAAAAACTTTTGGCAATGTATTTTTTTCATATCACATACTTTATTAAAACTAAAAATTAGAAATCTTGCAGTTTTCACACTGGCCAGTCCTTTTTTTTAAGACTTTGACTGCCTATTGTTTCATTCTATTTACATGTACATTAGGAACAATGAACATACTCAGACATTTTCTTTTGTAATGAAGCATCTAATGAGCAAGTGCAGAGGGCATTGTAAAGGGAGGGGGAGCAGGGTCAGTTGTGGCGTCACCTATTGTGATTGGTGGATCCTGTATACAGATTTTTCTGCCATTGTAATTCTGTCTCTTGATAAATTAAACTTCTGCAAACATTTCCTAAAAGGACAGGATGTCTGAGTCTAAAATAGCCCCAGGGGCCAGTGTGAAAATTGCAAGATTTCTAATTTTGTTTCTTAATAAAAATCTTGATATATATAGAAAAAAAAAGACGTTGCCAACATTTTAAAAAAAAAATACATGTAGAACAAAAACCTAATATTAACAATAGATTGTTTTCTGACAACACATTCCCTTAAAAGGGATTGTCCCATAAACAACATATAGAACCTATTCATCCAATAAGTGATTATCGTATGACTACAAAAGTCTGACTCCTAGTTCCCTCAACAATCACGGATTTGAGGGTCCCAAAGTCCACTGTGTGAATGGAGTGATAGTGAGCATGCGCGACCACTGCTTCATTCACTGTTAACAGTGTGACTGGTGGTCACACATGCTCATTACAACATTACATAGGGACTTTGGGCCTAATGTTATCAGAATTGTGGAGATCTCAACAATCAGACCCTTAGTGATCTTACCTTTTTCATCATCCCATGTATAAGTAATAATTGTTTTTTTATGGGATAACTACTTTATTGCATGAGAATAGATACATAGTAAACTGTAGTATGATACACTGTAGTATGATACACAAATGATACACTACACTGAAACTGCTGTATATACATCACATAAGAGACACTGAGACTGCTTTATATACATCACATAGGAGACACTGAGAATGCTGTATATACATCACATAGGAGACACTGAGACTCTGATATTTACATCAGGGGACAGCAGCTTTTTGTTGCCGGTCTATTGGTGGCAACAATTACATTGGAACATTATGATGATACAATGGTTTTATGTGAAACCATCTTAGAGGAGAAAAGGGAATCAAGATGGTGTAAGGTTTCTTATGGTCGAGTGATGTCTTCAGCCTCTCAACACCAGTGATGAAGGTGTTGTGTGCTCAGCTCTTACCCTCACATTATCCATACTGCTTCCTTGTGCATCAGTGGCAGGGGCCTGAGGTGTGTGATGATGAAGACTGCATATATGGAATTAGAACAGGCCATTATAGTTAAAGAAAATCTATTCCATTTACTGTACTTTTCAAAGATGAATGAACAGTAGGGACAATACTTGTTCTTCCCACAGCTGACATTGACAGCGGTTTCACCCTGATGGTTACACTTGGTGGCACATCACATAGATTCTTCATCACAATCTCAAAGTGTTACAGATCTGGCAACCACATGTTACTCCTTGACATATCTAGCAATCCTGCTACAGCAGCTGCTCTCCCAGATGCTCCCATAAGACAAGATTTAGGCTTCGTTCTCTAAACTTCTACACTTGTCTGGCACCTATCAGTCCACCACTGTTATAGGGTGACACTCTCACCCACAGCAATCTCAGGACTCCCAACAGTACTGCTCCACCGATGCTTCACTCGGACCTCTCCTTAGATCCCATTTTCCCGCTGTGCTGTATTTCATCTCCTTGCACTCTGAATCTCACTGTTTTCTGCAGGACTTGCTGACACTAACACTTCTCTGAACTTCTACTGATGCGCCCCCTGGGCCGTGGGGTACTCGGCAGCCGGGCCTCTGGTTGCTGGGGGATATCACGGTGGCTGGCCCGGTCCGTGACCCAGGGTGGTCAGTAAAAATGGGGATATATTTATATGGGATTTAAAGTGTTCGTGGCGCCACCTGTGGATTGTGGCCAAGGGGTGCCGCCGCTGCGGAGCAGTCCTCTGGAGCTGGTGGTACGGCAGCAGAGATGGTGTGGCTCTCCACAGGTAGAGCTAGCTCCAGGGCAGTGTGGGGTGTAATGGATGGTGGTGCAGGGGAGATGGGACCCAGCCGAGTCAGAGGAAGAACAGACACACACACCGGGGCTAGTTTCAGTACCTTTACTGCAGATGGTAGTCAGGTACGGTCCAGGGTACTTGTAGGTGGTGTGCACTTCTGGTCTTGCTCCCCAGTGAGCAGGTGTAAGGCCCCCTTCCTGTATCTTCCTGTCTCTCTCCCTGCAGCTTCTGACCTGCCTGGAACAGGGTCTAGCTCCCTTGATGTTTCTCTCACCCGTATGCTTGGCGGCGAGGGCTTTCCCACTGGTTACCACGATCCCTGGACGCTGGGGCCTTCGTGGTACCTAGTCCTCTGAGTGTGGACTGAGGGATATGAAATCCTCCTCAGTATGCCGGATTCCCCACTGGGCATAGAGATCCCAATAGACTCGGGCCCGATGTCCGGCTTGTAACAGGGGACGAACCCTCTGTGGTTCCTCTGTTCCTCATGGCTCTTCTCTTCCTTCTTGCCTTCTAGCCCACTCTAGGCTCTCACTGGCCAGACTAGCCTGCAGCTTGGGACTCGCCTGGCTTTCAGCCACACAGACTTCAGCTTGTCTGGTGCTGCAGCATCGTGTTACACTCACTACTTTCCACTGAATGACTTCCTGAACTCCACCCTCCAGTATATATATACCTGACAGGGCTCCATCTAGTGGACTTGGGTGGAGATGTCTGCATGTATTGAGGCCACTGGGGAGAAACCATCTGTGCAACACCTAGGAGTTCTGTGACAGCCTGCATCCGCAGTGCGTCACACTACTATTGGCACTCTGGCCCTACAGGCCTTTATAGCCCCTTTCATAACCTAAGCCACTAACCAATCTGGAAGACCCTCCATCGCATTTAACTACGAACTCTCTCCTAGCTGTAGGGTCTGTTGTAACTGTGTAACGGGTGGGGCGGCGTCCTTGGCCGATGTGCACATCCTCTGCAGCCCACATGCTGCTCCTTGACTTTGCAGGCCAGGACCAGATGGAATAGAGATGAATGAGGGAGACCAGAGTCAAAAAATAAACTTTTCTTTACTGAACAACTTAATGAGAAGTATATAAATCAAATAGCAGGCACAACACTTCAAGAATACTTCTTCGTACAATCCCGAGGCAGGAACTTTACGCTTCCTAGTGTCGATACATTACTTACTTTACAGCTTACATCAGTCCAGCAAACCATTATGGGAACCTTCATATTCCCCTGCAATGACCACACAGGTCGAGGTGTGTCGCTATGGCCCTTCACAGTTACTCTCAATGCCCAGTTGATTCATGAGAATCTCACTGGCTGAGGTGCGTCGGTACAAGTTCTCACTAGTACTCTCAAAGTCCCTTCAATGAGTGCCACACACTCCTTGCTGTACCACTGCATTTTCAGCTCCTCGTAGGGAACTTGTGTCCTCTTTTCAGTCTATATGGTTGGGACAGCTCCGGTGTTTACACTAGTGTTCAGGAGCTCGAAACACTGCAACTGATCACAAGGAAGAATAAGGCTTATGGCAAAAAAAAACAAAACAATAAACCTTCTGAGGTGTAATCTTTTCTTCCGCTGTCTATATGGATATGGCTCAGTTTATGACCTGCTTTTTCAGGATTCTTAGTTTTGGCAGGACAAAGCTTACATGGCCATAATATTCTATATCTGCTTCCAGCGAGCAGATTTCAAATTAAGCTAAAACTAGTTAATATATTCAAAGAGATACATGTATTTAGTTTCCAAGAAGTTAAGAAGGTTTAATGTTCCCTCTGGTCTTCTCTTAATGTTTAAGACACGGCTGTAGACAATGAGGCCAACTCATAAATGCCCTTAAGCAAGAAAATTAGAGTTAAAGCTTTAAAAAGTGACAAAGTTTCTGCGTAACGCGGAACTCAGGAGAAACTGGGCGAGACGGGGTGTGACCACAACTGCATGTCCAATGCGGTAAAAAGTGAAGTGCATGGCGGCACACAACACGCAGAGGATGCATTGAATTTATTAAGCAGCGTATGTCTCTTAATGAACTCAGCGCCTTGTACTCCAGGAAGACTCAGGGGTCCACTACGCCAGTCACAGTCATAATGAATCGGCCCTAATGCGTCTTAGTGGATTGGTGCTAGACAATACAATTTAGTAATTTTGACCTAGATAGAATATGTGCACACAATATCTTATTATAGCAAAATCCACCTGGAACCCTTATGAAAAAGCGCTAAAAAAACATCAAAAAGAACGACCACATACACAGCACCATCAAAACAACTTGCTGTTCATATGTTCGGACTTTTTAAACTTCTTTTAACTTCTTCAGAAGTCAAAAAATCAGCAAAAATGACCATTCTTCTGGAGGGTCATTTTTAATAAAGAATTTTTTTTTAAAAATGCCAGCGGAAAATCTGCCACGAAAGTCGCTGGTGCTTTCAAGAAGCATCTTTTGTATGAAAAACTCAGTGGGTACGCTGGCGCCTACAAGATGCTGTGTGCACACACGTTAAGTCAGGATGAAATCGTCTATATAACATCACTACTCAAATTAACCCTTTTGGCAGCATGACATAAGAGTATGTCACAGTCAGTGTGCACCTGTACAGAGCGGATTCAGGATCTTGGCTGGGCTTCATTAGAGACTATAAATTTAGCTATATACTGCAATACTGCATTATTGCAGGATATACTATAAGCAATCAATTGATCGCAGATGCAAGTCTCTTAAGTGGACCAACAAAAAACTTTAAAAATAATAATAATTGAAAATCATGTAAGAATTTGAATCACCAACATTTTTCCAACATTTTTCAGAAACAAAGTACTAAAAGAAAATCAGTTTAGCGTGCAAAAAAAACAAGCCCCTGGACAGGACCATTGATAGAAAAATAATAAAGTTAAGAATCTCTAAAAATGGCAACAGAAACTATATTTTTTTTTTTACAAAGTTCTAACAAACTGCTAAAATAGAAGTTTGGTATTGCCGTGATTGTACTCGCCTTGTAGAATCCTGTTGTCAGGTCATTTTAAACAAAATTTAAAAACCAATGGTAAAATTGCATTTTTTCACCATTTCAACCCCGTTTCAATTTTTTTTCCTGTTTTTATTTCAGTACATTATATTATAAAATGAATTTAAAACTACAGCTTCTCCTGTAAAAAACAAGCCCTCATATGGCTATGTTGGCAGATGAATAAAAAGTTATGGCTTTTTGAAGAAGGGAAAGAAAAAATGAATGTGCTAAAATGTAAAATCGCCTGGTCATGAAGGGGTTCATTGATTAACTAATCGTCATATAGTGTCCTGAGAATACCACATCTCTATAGCAGTTTGCTCAATTGATCAACTGCTTTTCTGTATGTTACCATCCTGGCTATCAGCTGATCCCTGTAGATCTATATCCCCCAGTGAATAGAGATTAACTGTAAGGGCTCATGCAGACGGCCATTTTAATCGGACGAGTGCTATCCATGGTTTTGATGGATAGCACTCATACCCATGTTATTCTATGGGGCTTTCCAAATGTCCCATTTTTTTTTATTTGGACAGAGTGGTGCAAGGAAAAAAATTGCCGCATGTACGACTTGCCTCCGAGAATCGGATGGTACTCAGCCATTCATGTCCATGGGTCGGTGAAAAAAATCAGACTGCACTTGGATTACATCCAATTTTTTATGGACTGACATAATGGAGAAGATGGGGAAACTTTTTTTTTCTCTCCTCCAACGAGAAAATCAGATCCCACTTTTATCAAACTCTGATCAAACTTGGATGGTGAGAAAGCGGTCGATGTGACCCTAACTTTAGATTAATATGGGTCCCGGCCAGGGTTGTAAAGTGTCCAAAAATTCTTGGTCAGTCCTTAAACATAGGGCACTATTTTACCGGTCCATAAAGAAAATTAACTGCATCCATAATTTTTTTGAAGGTGGAGAAACTTGTACAGATTATTTTCACTGTAATTATCATTATTTTTCGGTTCACAGTGACTGCAACTAACGTCTTCATACCAAAATTACTGGATGTAGAAAATATCACTTAGAATCTTAAAGAAGAACTGTTCCTCCCATAAAGCTTTTTGTCCCCTTTACATATTGCAGTCATCATATTATACAGCTCTGTGTACTTACAATTGCTCACTTTGCCTTTCTACCCTGTTGATTCTTCTCTTTTCCATTAGGTCTATGACACCATGTGATTAAAAACTGACTAGCTGAATGCTTCTAAGCTCTATGTAGAAACAGGAGGTCAATTTTTCCTGTATGAGTCTTAAATCACTGCAAAAGTCCCTGTCAGGGGGGAGAGGGAGCAGGAATTGAAGAGGGGAATGATAAATGCAGGGACAAGAGACTTCTGCTCTATGTAGAAACAGGAAGTCTCTTTCCCTACATCTATCATTCCCCACTTCAATTCCTGACCCAGCTGCTCCCTTCTCCCCCTACAATTGACTTTTGCTGCGACTCAAGACTCATACAGGAAAAACTGACCTCCTGTTTCTACAGAGAGCTTAGAAGGATTCAGCTAGCCAGTTTTTAATCACGTGATGTAATAGACCTAATGGAAAACAGAAGATTTAGCTGGGTAGAAAGGCAAAATGAGCAATTGTAAGTACACAGTGCTATATAATATGATATAGGGGCACTTAACAGGTGCAACTATTTACAAGGTACAGTTCCGGTTATTCATTGTCCATAACCTGTCAGTCCATAGACCCTGTCGGGTAACTTCAGAAACATAATTATTATTCATGCAACAAACATAAAACATTTCAACATTTGCAATATACAGGTATATATCATTTTTTTAGATTCTCCAGCGAGCGGGCATCTGACCTCTAGTGCTCCTGGTGGACCTACGTAACACACTATCTGGTGGTGTTCTTTCTGGGTCCCCTGTTTCCCCACTTGTGTAGTGGGCTCGCTATTGTCTACACTACAGGTGTTTGGAGATGTTACGGGTAGGTTGGGCAGCTTTCTGCGTACTCTTTGACTTACCACGGGCACGGCAGGCTCACTACTAGCAGAGGGTTGATTCTCCTGGGCTGCTGGTATGGAATCTTCTGCCTCTGGGGCCGGTTGCTCTTCCAACACTACTTGCTCTTCTGTGTCCAGGACCGGGGAAATTCTCAGAGTACTGTACTGACCATTTCTTCCCTTTCCTCTGCGGGTGGAGGGCTATCTTGGTCTTCATCAGTGCTTTGCAGCTGCTCGGGGCACTTCTTCAGGTGGTCTCTGGAGACAGTGGCTGTGGTCTCTCCTCCATCCTTACTGATAATGCATACTTTCGGATTTTCATGGCTTGAGGGCAGTACTATGTACAGGTCTTTCTCCCACTGGTCATCCAACTTATGAAGCCGCCTCTTCCTCTTCAAGACCTGCTCTCCGGGTGCCAGGGGAACAGCGGGAGCATGCTGGTTGTAAGTCCTCTCTTGCCTTTCTCTTGCTTGAGACAGACTTCTCTCAACACTCTCCTGCACTTTACAGTACTGCTGCTGCCGTTCTGTATCCCAGTCTGCCTCTGGCGAGGTGTCCTCGGGTGTCAGGACTCCCATATCCAGGTCAATAGGCAGCTTACCAGGTCTTGCTCTCATTAGGTAAGCCGGGGTGCAGTTGGTGGAATTTACTGGGATGTGGTTATACAAGTCCACCAGATCAGGCAGTTTTTCAGGCCACAGACGGCGTTCTTCCAGGGGCAACGTTTTCAGCAAGTCTATCACCACCTGGTTCATCTTCTCGCACAATCCGTTGGTTTGGGGGTGATAGGGCGTTGTACTTATCTTCTTGCAGCCATACAGGTTGCAGAACTCCTGGAAGACCTCCGCTTCGAAGGCTGGACCTTGGTCAGTCAACACTTGCTCCGTGTGGACGGCAGAAGTGCTGCTGGAAGGCTCTAGCTGCCGTCTGAGCCGTTAAGTCTTTGACAGGGACCACCAGGAACCGGGAGTAGTGGTCTACGATGGTGAGGGCGTAGACGTACCCGGACCTACTTGGAGCCAGCTTCACATGGTCCAGGGCCACCAGTTCTAGTGGCTGCTTGGTGATGATGGGCTGCAGGGGAGTCTTCTGGCTGGCACGGTCCTTTCTTCTCAGGCTGCACGGGCCGCAGTCTCTGCACCATCTCTCAATGGCCCCTCTCATGCCTACCCAGAAGAACCGTTCACGCAACAGGAACTCCAACTTCTTCCATCCAAAGTACTCTGCTCCGTCATGGTATGCTTCCAGGACCATAGCCGCGTCTCGTCTCGGGACCACTACCTGCCAGGTCAGCTCATGTGTCCGGGAGTTGACAATTCTCCGGCACAGCTTCCCCTTGTAGAGAAACAGTTTACTCTTCTCCTTCCACAGCTGTTTGGTCTCTTCCGGAGCATCTGGGTCAAGGCGGGCATCAGCCTGTGTCAGCATCTCTTTTACCAGGCGGACGGCTGGGTCACTGTCTTGCGTCTCCGCCCAGCTGTAGTGGGGTAAGGGATTGAATATGGCAGAGTGCTTGTCCCTTACACAGTGGGAACACTGGGTAATCCCATGATGGTGGAACGCAGGGAGATCAATCTCTTCCAGTTCTTCTGGATCTTCCCCTCCGTCCGGTAAGTTCGGCATCCTGGACAGGGCGTCTGCGTAGCATTTGTGCGTCCCGCCCGGTATTTGATGGTAAACTCATAGTTGGACAGCCTGGCCATCCATCTTTGCTCCAGGGCACCAAGTCTTGCAGTATCCAGGTGTGTCAACGGGTTGTTGTCCGTGTACACAGTGAACTTGGCAGAGGCAAGGTAAT
Organism: Phyllobates terribilis; assembly: GCF_046119375.1. NCBI lineage: Eukaryota > Metazoa > Chordata > Amphibia > Anura > Dendrobatidae > Phyllobates > Phyllobates terribilis. Next base: position 107,515,933 of record NW_027362762.1, read on the forward strand.
GTTTGAAACGTTCCGTCACTGCCCACATCACTGCCAGGAACTCTAGCTTAAAGGAGCTATAATTCTCAGGGTTTCTCTCTGTGGGCCGTAGTTTTCGGCTGGCGTAAGCAATTACCCGCTCTCTGCCCTGCTGGATCTGGGATAGTACGGCTCCCAGCTCCACGTTACTGGCGTCCGTGTGGAGGATGAAAGGCTGGCTGTAATCAGGGTAAGCTAGGATCTCATCCCCCGTGAGGGCCATCTTCAAATGGCGGAAAGACTCCTCTTCCAGCTTGTCCCACCTGAAGGGCGGCTTTTGATTCTTGGTCTTTGACTGACCTAACAGGAGGTCTTGCATAGGGGCTGCCATTTTGGTGAACCCGGGGATGAATCTTCGGTAGTAGCCTACCAACCCGAGGAACTGCCGCACTTCCTTTATGCTGGAAGGTCTTGGCCAGTCCTTAATCACTGTGATTTTATCAGGGTCTGGAGCTACTCCGTGAGCACTCACCACGTGTCCCAGGTATTGTACCTTTGGTTTCAGTAGATGACACTTGGAGGGTTTCACCTTTAGGCTGTAGCCTGCCAGGGCGTCAAACACCTCTGCCAGGCGTTTCAGATGGTCCTCATATGTTTTGAAATACACGATGATATCGTCCAGGTATAGCAGGACCGTCTCGAAATTCCTTTGCCCCAGACAGCACTCCATCAACCGCTGGAAGGTTCCTGGTGCGTTGCAGAGCCCGAACGGCATACAGTTGAATTCGCTGAGACCCATTGGGGTGGTGAACGCGGTCTTCTCCTTGTCTGCCTCTGCTACAGGAACCTGCCAGTACCCGCTAGTAAGATCCAAAGTGGAGAAGAAGTTAGCAGACTTTAATGCAGCTAAAGATTCCTCTATCCTAGGTAACGGGTACGCATCTTTGTGTGTGATACGGTTGACCTTTCTGTAATCTACACACATTCTCATGGTGCCATCTTTCTTTTTCACAAGAACTAGTGGAGCTGCCCAGGGGCTACAGCTGTCCCTGATTACCCCAGCCTCCTTCATTTCTCGCAACATTCCCTTGGCATTCTGATAGTGTGCAGGGGGTACAGGTCGGTATCTTTCCTTTATGGGTGGATGGTCTCCCGTGGGGATGTGGTGTTCTACCCCCTTTACTTGCCCAAAGTCTAGCGGGTGTTTGCTAAAGACTCTTTCGTACTCTTGAACCACCCGATAGACTCCCTGTTTTTGGTGTGAGGGAGTGGAGTCGGTGCCCACATGCAGCTTCTGACACCAGTCCTCCATTTGTTTCTTGGAGCCGTTACCCTCCTCTGGTTGAGATGGAGGCAAGGGTTCCACGGCCTTTACAGAGTTTTGGTTAACGGTGAACAATTTGGCTAGAGTGGCATACCGGGGCAAGTATACTTCTCTTTCCCCAATATTTAGGATGCGGACGGGTACCCTCCCATGGCGCACATCGACCACCCCCCGCGTTGTCAAAATGGTGAGCCTACTGTCTGAGTAGATGGGTTCTACCATGGCTTGGTAGTCCCTTCCTCTTAACCCGATTGCAGTCCGGCACCAGATCATCATCTCACTTTTTGGGGGCATGGCGATAGGGAACGGGTCACTCATCCTAACACTACCAATCTCACCACCAGACAGTTCTACCTGTTGCCTTTTCATCAGGGCTCAGATCTCTTTTTGTTGGACACGCTGCTGGCTGGAGCTGGTGTTCATCGCAACCTGCTGTAATATGACAATTATCTCTGCAAGACAATTTTCAATAACATTAGTACCCAAGGTTATCTTAGGGTGGCTTTCATGACGGTCAATGTCCACAATAATCAGTCCTTGTGCTGGCAGTTCAACTTTACCAATTTTAATGGTCACCTCCTTGAATCCCACCTGCGGCACGGGCTGACCATTGCTGGCGATGATGCTCAAATCGTTATCTGGGTAGCGGGTAATATCTGAGTCATTCCAGTACCGCTTAAAAAGCACATAGGGGATGGTGGTTACCTGTGACCCGGTGTCCAGTAGTGTACTCATAGGAATGCCATCCAGCACCACAGGCAAGACCTGTCATCCCCCTACGTACTTATCACGCCAGCTCGATGGGCCTGATAGTCTTATGCCTGGGGGTCGGCCCTCTGCCCCAGGTTGGGCCTGTTTAAATGACAGTACCTTGCCATATGTCCCGGTTGGTTGCAGCGGCGGCAGATGGGTTGTCCGTCCTGGTCGTAGCGGTCGCTGGGCCTTCCTCTGGACGATGGGATCCTCCTCTGTTGGCGCCAAGGGATGTCCTCCGGACTGGAAGCCAGCTGGATCTTTCCTGGAGTGGACACCTGTAAAGACTGCACAGTTCTGGTTAGCGCGGCAACACTTTTGGTCAGCTCTTGGACCTGATGGTGCAGGTCTGCAGCCGGGGCTTTGTCCAAAGCCTGTGCATCAGCTCCCACAGGCTCTGCAGACAAGGGCGCCACCTCCTGGTGATAGGTGATAGCAGGGCGCCTGTGGGTTACAGCGCCACCTGGTGCCGGTTCTCGGAGCACCCGGATGGCTCTGTCTTTAAACTGCGCAAAGTCCAAATCAGGGTTCTGCAAGGCCATTACACGCAACTGGGTTCGGTGGGTGCTGGACTGTAGACCCTCAATGAACTGTTCAGTCAACAGCTTATCCTCATTCCGCACGCTGTCAGGGTCTGCCTGCTTAATGGCTCTCAGGGCCTCCTGCAAATTCAAAGCATAGTCCCGTATACTGTCTTGTGCCCGCTGTTTGCAACCATAAAATTTTAGCTTGATCTCTGCTGTGGTGCGGGTATCAAAAGTGTCCTTTAGACGGGCCAGTATTTCCTTTACAGTCCCCTTTTCCCTGGCTGACCAGGAGTTCACTTCTCTTTGGGCTGCTCCGATTAACTGGCCTATCAGGATGCTCACTTTTTGTTCCTCGGACAGGGGGTATACTTTGAATAGGCTACTCAGTCTTTCTTTAAAGTCGCTCAGGGTATGTGACTCCCCTGAGTACTGGGGTAACCATGCCGCTCCGGGGATGTACGGCATCGTGAACGGCATCACTGCGGCAGCAGCTGCTCTGGCGGTGGGAGCTCCCTCCATTCCTGGTGTCTTCCTCCCCCCTAGTTAACCGTGGCCTACCTTCCGTTGCTTCTTCTCCGTAGGCCGCGGCTCCGCAGGCGATCGTCGGGGTCGAGGACCTTGCGTCGCGCGCTGGTGACGTCGGCGTCCGCTGGGCTCCTTCCAGGACCTTGCGCAGCGTCAGTACGTAAGGCGGGGCTTCAGCTCTCGCGCGCTTTTGGCGTCCACGCCCCTCTTCTTCCCACGCGGCGTCCCAAAAATGGCGCCCAATGGTGGGAAAATGGCTGCGGATGGTGGGAAAACAGCTGCGGATGGCGGGAAACTTCACCACGGTAAGTATCACAGTCTTTCTTCAGGCACGCAGTACCCGGTGGTTGCGGGCACGAAATCCTGCCGACTATGCCAAAGTTGACGTGCCCCCTGGGCCGTGTGTGGGGGAATACCGGGAGCCGGGTCTCTGTGTAATGCTGGGGGTTTGTAGTCTCCGTGGCGGCGACCCGGTCCCATGGCTCAGGGTGGTCAAACCAGTGGCGGATCTGTTTATTTGGTTTTTAATGTTTAAATGTCCGACTACGCCACCCGTGGATTGCGGTCACTGAGAACCGCCGCTGCGGAGCAGACCGCTGAGGCTGATGTTGGGTGCGCAGCAGAGGGTAGTATAATTCCCCACGGGAGGAGTATAGCCTCAGGGGAGCGTGTGTAGATGGTGAGGGTTGTGGTGCATGGGCGCAGCAGAAATGACTCAGAGTCCGTGCAGTGCAGTTCAGGGTCTTTATTGTTGGTAATGAAGAAGGCCCTGCCGGGAGTACAGGCTAACATTAGAGGCCTGGTCAGTCTGTGAGCGAACAAGAGTCCCCCTGGTCAGGTGGAGGTGTAGGCCTTCCCGTCTGACTGCACTCTTCCTGGCTACCTTGCTGTAGTCGTGTAGTAGCCCACGTCCCTGAGTGTACCATGTGGTGCTCACCCGTATGGCTGGTGACTTGGGGCCTTTGATACCTTCCGCTCCTCGATGGCGGTGCCGGTCCCTGGCGTGTGACTGAACCTCCGGGCTTTCTATGGCCAGAGGACCTGAAATCCCCTGCCAGGTGGTTTCTGCTGCTGGATGTGGATATCCTCACAGCCTCGGACTCCGGTGTCCGGTTCTCTGCGTCTTCTGCCTGGATGAGCTCTATCAGCTCCAATCCCTGGCTCTCTGCTCCTGTGTTACCTCCAGAGCTCCTTGCTCTGACTAGACTCGACCCTTCTCAACTCCTCTAACCCCGCCCCAGATCCAGTTTATAAAGGGCAGGTTCACGCGGGGGACATAATTGGGACTCACTCAGATCTAACAGTAACCATCAGAATGGAATATCCCTCTAAGCAGCGAGAAAGCTCTGGACTAAGAACTTTGTAATCTTCCTTTGTTTCTACAGGTAAAATTAGACTTGCTTATCTTCATTGTAATTTAGCTTATTACTCTTCACTTTCAGTGTTAATGATAAGAATAGACTTATAAATCCAAGTTCAGTTTTAATTGTAAGTGACATTTTATTAAGCAGTCATTGTTAGGGAAATCTAAACAACTGCGCAGAGGAACGCCAGCTACAATAATCGCACAGAAGGAAAGGATTTACTCATCTGACTCCTGCTCTATTGTCTGAAGTAAGTCTCATTACAACTTACTCTATTCACAGCACTTTTGAGTGACAGGTCTGGGGAAAGAGGTATTTCAAATACAGACCTGGATGTCAAGAATTGGCAGTACACGAAATGCTGCAGAGAAAAGCCTTTAAAGGAGTAGAAAGGTTTATCAAATGAATGTTATTTATTATGTGATGACAAGTTGTACAGCTTTCTAGTATACTTTCTGCATCAATTCATTGGAGTCATTCAGTAACGTTAAGTTTTTGGCGCATTTTTTTTTTCCGCACGCTTTTTACCGTGGTAAAAACACAGCTTTTTACATCACCAGTACAAATCATGAGATTTGTAAAATCTCAGGCACACACTGCGTTTATTTTCCTTGCCCATTTCCAGCTTCGGTGCTTTTTTGCAATTCTGCTTCATGTTAATTCTTTCAGCATTTTTGTAGCGTTTTTCACCCATTTAAATGAGTGGAAAAAAATCGCATGTAAAAATGCATAAAAAAAGGACGTAAAATTGCGTAAAAAAGACGATGTATTTTATGCACCATTTTTCCCGCCAAGACACTGGTCTTTGGTGCAGAAAAATCTGCTCAATACTCAATGTGTACATCTTGCTTGGTGCTACCTTGCTAATATTTCCCTGGTGCCCCACCGTTTTCTGTACCACCAGCCTCCAGGAGTGATGTGTGGCCACATGTGATTGCTGCAGTCTGTGAATGGCTGCAGTGGTCAGGTTCATACTTACCAACATTTGCATTAGGGCTCATAAAAATGGGATGAGTGCTATCCGTCGTTTTTAGAGATAGCACTTGTCCCATTTTCTTCTATGCAGCAGTGCACATGTCCAATTATTTTCTTCGGGCTGAGTCCCTCCTAAGAAAAAAATCGCAGCATGCCCAAGTTGCATCCTATTGTTAGATCGCACTCTGCCATTCAGTTTGTCCGTGGAAAAAATCAGACCACATTCCAATGAAATCCAAGGGCGGTCCGATTTTCACGGACAGACTGAATAGAGAAGATGGAGAATTTTTTTTTTCATTCTCATCTGAGAAAATCGGACGACACTCTGATCAAACTCTGATCAGAGTGTGATTAGCATAATTATAGCCTTAGCCCCCTGAAGAAGTCTGTCAAGGCGAAACTTGATGGGGAGGCTATGAGTCACTTTAATTTAGCTTCAGTGCTCTTCTATATACCGTATATATGAACAATTATACATACCCTGACAGTGTCATATAGAACCCATGGACTGCAGCCATGGTTTAGGCAAGATAGTATAGCTTCAGCAATGTGTAAAGGTTACTAATTGGTAGGGTAGGGTTACCTAATTATAGGAACCCCTATAATATAAGAATACAGGACCACTTTAGTATTTTTAGATAATAGAGACCACGTTATATTAGAGTTAAATAAAAGTTAAGTTTTAATTACATCCCCTAAAACTGGGTTTATTTACCTTCCTGGGTAATTTGTCAATGCAAATTTTCATCCCTGAAGGGTTGTATCACACCTTTGAGTTTGGTTAGCATAATTGACCCAATTCTTTCAGATGAGAGAAAAACGGCTGTGTAATCCTAGCCTTAAGGGAATAGGGATGTTAAGTCCAGAAAGGTTCAAATTAGCCGGGACTAAAAATTTGAGACAGTCCCGGCAAATTCAGGACAGTTGGCAAGTATGCGGGTGTCAAGATGACATGTCAGTGCTGGAGGTCGGGATACAAAGACCCTATGGAAGTATTGTCAAGGAAGAATCAGGCAAGGTGAGTATTACAGGTAATTCACAGCAAAATTCTCAACTTGCTGACTTATTATCCCTTATTTAATTCAGTGGGAAAAATCTGCAACAAATCATTTCCTTTCTTCACAGCATAAACTGACAGACAAATTTTCATGTGTAAAATTCTGTAGCTTGTGGCTGCAATTTGTTCAAAACTCATACTGTCACAGGTGTGTCAGAAGAGACAGACAGTCGCCCTGCTGTTGGTTGCAGGAGATCTCTTTGTTTGGCATTACAGACACCTTCTTAGAGGCTGTCTCTCTAGAACCCAGTGGCTACCTTCCTCTAGCTAATTAACACCCTGGCCTGGGTGTATAAATACCTGTTGTCTGCTAGAGGGAGGTGCCAGCGTTACTCACATTACCTTTTGTGAAGGCTCGGAGCAAGTGCATTACTTCTTCCTCTTTGGAGCTATGAGGACGGGTGTTCACCTATCTGAAGTTGACTTAAAGCTGATCTATCTTCCCTTGTTTGTTCCCCCTTGTTGTCTTTAGTTGTAAGAGGGGATCAACTAGCGCTCATCCCCTTCCCTTCCCTAGCCAGGGCCTAAGGCCAGGGAAAGACAGGGCGAGGTTCGCGTGCGACGATTGATGAAGAACCAATATAGGGATGTTAGTGGAGACAGGTTGATATTAGATCAGCCTAGGAGGTCTCCACTCCCCCCTTTCCGTAGAGTCTGGGCTCCCTTTCCCTCTTCCCTTTGGGTTGCACTAAGTCTTTCCCACACCTTGCGTGACACATACACTTTGCTGTTACTGTATTCTGATGCGCATTTCCTGTCCATGGAAAAATTGATGGAAAATCCACAACATTTTCATCCCATGAGAAGCACTGTAACTCCATATGAGTAGTAATGCAGCTCTTATGGGGCCCAGGTAGGAAGAGGCTCAAATTAGGAGATCCTATCTGTTTTTCTTCTTGCATAGAGTGAACATGGAGAAGACACTGGGGACTCAACAACAAATGAAGAGCCACATCTTAAAAGTCTGTAGCCTGTGAAATGAACCACCATAAGAGTGGACCCCATTTTGCTCTTACTATGAAGCCCACTTTCCTCTATGTTTGTATGTGACCTAGAAGTAAACATGAAATGAATTTTCTACCAATGTATTTTTGCCATGTAATAAATGCACCCTTCTTAATCTGTTAATATTTCATCTTTTGCTGCAGATTTTCCAGAAGTTTATAAATGCTGCGAATAAAAGTAGAAAACTGATGACTGCAGTCAAAACAATCCAACGCTCTCCCGAACATGGACCACATTTACTCCTTATCTTAGACCTGGAGAAGCCTTTACGACTCTAGACATAATATCATGGGTTCCATTACTATTTTGTTTACGTAAAAGAAATTGCCTCAAAGATCTGAATAAGTGCAAAGGAAAGTGACCTATAACCATGAGTATCCCACTGGCTCAGAGTAAGGCTTGTTGCACAGACCAAGAGGACAACAGCAATGAAGAGAAAAATGATAACGAAAGTGTGACTGGCTTGGGTGATACTAATGCCAATCAGATTTTCTCCACAACCGCTGGTGAAAAGGATGAAATATATAGCAGGGAGGATAAAACAGGGATGTTGTGCACATGGCAGTCTGAAAAACTTACATTGTTGAGTAAGGAGTCCAGGCGGGAAGTGAACATCAGTCAAGAGTTTCCGTCAAGACTCCATTTACCAACCAACAAGGACATCAGCAAAGATTACATGACGGATGATGCCAAGGACAGTTTGAAGTCTACGACTCATGGGCAATCTCCTTTAAATTCGAAAGCCAGCTTATATGAAAGAAGCTTCCAGGTTCCCATTAGCAAAACACATGAATCGTCTATTAACATCCATAGTAATAATGTCAGTAACATAACCCATGGTGAACGTTCCAGGATAAAATCAAGTATCCCTTCACCTAAGACAGACACTTTTATAAAAGAGCATATTTCACCTACGACACCGATAGATTCACCTCTTAAGTATTTGCAGTATGCTGATACATCTCTTTGCGGGATCAGGCCAACTGATACATCTTCGCCAACTGACCATCTATTCGGATTATCCTCTCATAATATCAGTAATACCTCAGAGGAAAAGACGATTGTATTTTATTCCAAACCATCTACCTCAATTATTACCGGGCCAGATTTTTCAACGGGTGATGGAACCTTAACCCATATTAGCAAGCAAAGCACATTGTCACATCCCATCAATGTGGAGGATCATTCTCGTCTACCTTACAAACCTCAGGTAATTTGTACCATACCAGAAGCACAATTGTATCAGGGTCAAACAATAAAATCATCTGAATTTACTGATCCAAAAAGTATTCACTCTAAGTCAACATCTCCCCACAAACTACAAATAACATTGGTAGAGGTTGCTGGATCCAAAAGGGTGGACGGAGTATTTGAAACCAGAAGATCTCCAATGTCTTCTCCATGTGGTCTGGCTTCTGTTTCTCAGCCCAGCCAAGTAGGAAAGCATTCTGGGACTTATCTTTCTACTAGTCCTTCCAATACCAAGCAACACGATTATAAACTTGATGTATATTACAGTGAAATGAAAACTCAAATCTCTCAGGTCTCTGATTTTCAAGCTGGTCATTCCCAAGAAGTGGAGTCTTCAAAAAACAAAGAGCCGAGCTACAAGCCTGCGATCAGAAAAACAACATCACTCACTGACTCTCTGGATAATAGGAACTATGCGAGTAAAGACAGATTTTCAGTACAAGATTATCTTTGTCAGGACAGTGACAATAATTTTCTTTCAAGCAGCAATGCGACTTCCTTGAAAGATAAAAATACTTTCGTTGACAGTAAAAAGACATCTCTTGGTCGAAGACATCAGTCGGATATTCTAAAAAGCAATTTGAAAGAAAGCCATAAGGACCCAAGTGATTCTTTTTTTTTCACTTCTTCTCCCTCATGCCCGGTGGTTAATATTAATGATCAGCGCGTTACCTCACCGAGCAGCTTTAAGGATCTTAGTGCAGCTCATGTTGACAGATTGTCACCTTCCTCAGTGCTACCTCCTATTGAGAGTACACAGTTGTTCAACATATCCCCTAAAGCTACTAACCAGACTCTTGCTAACAGTTGCATCCCGAAACCAATACTGGTACATTCCAAAACTTGCCCTATAAGTCAGGATGAAACAGAAACAAACCATATTGTAAAAACGGAGGAGACCATCGAACCTGCTATCATCGTACCCAAACCTAAGCATGTGCGACCTAAGATCATCACTTACATTAGGAGGAACCCTCAAGCAGTCGACAGAATGCCATTTGGACAAATGAACATGCCATATGGACCCCCAACCTGTAATGTTCCCATACCCAAAGAACATGATGCACTGAGTAGTGACATTAAACCAACAAATGTGTTAGATAAGTATAAAGCCGACATGCACAAACCCAGGATATACAGTGCTGGATTGATGGTTTCCGGAATCAGGCCTCCGACACATCATTCATTAGAAGAGGTAAGACCACTTTTGACAATAAATTGACACTTTTTTTCCCTAGATTTCGAATTATTAATTGTGTTGATACATATGGTTTTCTTAAATTGGCTTTCTCATGTTGTTTATGTAGAAAGCACGAGAACTAGCTGAGCAAATTGCTGCATACTTTTCTGGGAAAAGATTTAGTTCAATTGATTCATTTAAATCTCTTTTTATTTTTAGTAGTCCAGTGGGCGGTCCTGCATTTTGATTGACAGATATAACTGGGTAGAACCACCCACTGGACTCCTAAGGAAAGAAAAAAAGAGTAGGGAATTAAATGTATAAAATGACCACTTTTGACAATAAATTGACACTTTTCTACCTATCTTTAGTATTAATAATTGTGAGGAAAAGTATGGTTTTCTTAAAGGGGCTTTGTCATGTTGTATATGAAGAAAGAATTGTATGAAGAATAATGAGCTGAGCCGAGTGATAGATACTTTTCTGGGAAAAGATTTACTCCAATTGATATATTTAAATTTCTTTTTATTCTTAGTAGTCCAGTGGGTGGTCCTGCATTTTGATTGACAGATATAACTGGATAGAACCACCCACTGGACTCCTAAGGAAAAAAAAAAGAGTGGGGAATTAAATGTATAAAATGTAAGTTATATCATAGAATCATAGAATGGTAGAGTTGGAAGGGACCTCCTGGGTCATCTGGTCCAACCCCCTGCTCAAAGCAGGATTCACTAAATCATCTCAGACAGATGTCTGTCCAGCCTCTGTTTGAAGACGTCCATTGAAGGGGAACTCACCACCTCTCGTGGCAGCCTGTTCCACTCATTAATCACCCTAACTGTCAAAAAGTTTTTTCTAATATCTAATCTGTGTCTCCTCCCATTTAGTTTCATCCCATTGCTTCTAGTCTTTCCTTGTGCAAATGAGAATAAAGATGATCCTTCTACAATGTGACAGCCCTTGACATATTTGTAGACAGCTATTAAGTCTCCTATCAGTCTTCTTTTTTGCAAGCTAAACATTCCCAAATCCTGCAACCGTTCCTCATAGGACATGGTTTGCAGACCAGTCACCATTCTGGTCGCTCTTCTCTGAACTTGCTCCAGTTTGTCTATGTCTTTTTTAAAATGTGGTGCCCAAAACTGTACACAGTATTCCAGATGAGGTCTGACCAAAGAGGAGTAAAGACCGATAATGACTTCACGTGATCTAGACTGTATGCTTCTGTTAATACATCCCAGAATTGTATTTGCCTTTTTTGCTGCTGCATCACACTGTTGACTCATGTTCAGTCTATGATCTATTAGTATACCTAAGTCTTTTTCACATGTACTGTTGCTTAGCTCTATTCCTCCCATTCTGTATATGCTTTTTTCATTTTTATTGCCCAGATGTAGTACTTTGCATTTTTCCCTGTTAAAAACCATTCTGTTGGTTGCTGCCCACTGCTCCAGTTTATTTAGGTCTTTTTGAATCCTCTCTCTCTCTTCTCTAGTATTAGCTATCCCTCCTAGCTTTGTGTCATCAGCAAATTTAATCAGTTTACCCTCAATTCCTTCATCTAAATCATTGATAAAGATGTTGAACAATACAGGTCCCAGGACGGAGCCCTGTGGTACCCCACTTGAGACATTCATCCAGCTGGATGTGAAGCCATTTACAACCACCCTTTGAGTCCGATCACTAAGCCAGTTATGAATCCACCTAACAGTTGCCTGGTCCATTGGATACTTGGTCATTTTTTCAATAAGGATGGTGTGAGATACTTTGTCAAATGCTTTGCTCAAGTCAAGATATACTATATCTACAGCATTTCCCTGATCCACCCAGTCAGTGATTCTGTCATAGAAGGAAATTAAGTTAGTCTGACATGACTTGTTAGTTACAAACCCATGCTGACTCTGGTTAATCACTTCATTCTTATCCATGTACTTACATACATGTTGTTTAATAATTTGTTCAAAGATCTTTCCTGGTATAGAAGTCAGACTCACCGGCCTATAGTTCCCTGGGTCCACCTTCTTCCTCTTTTTGAAGATAGGAACAACATTTGCTCTTCTCCAGTCTTCTGGGACTTCTCCTGTTCTCCAAGAATTTTCAAAGATTATGGAGAGTGGTTCTAAAATTTCTTCTATGATCTCCTTCAGTACTCTGGGGTGTAATTCATCTGGACCTGGAGACTTGAACTCATTTATGTTAGCTAAATATTCCCTCACAATCTTTCTGTTTACAGATAACTTGGATTCCTCTATTCCTTTAAAAGGACAGTGAAGATCAGTTGATGTTACATTTTCTTTCTGAGAGAAAACAGATGCAAAATAGGAATTAAAAAGTTCGGCCTTCTCAACATCCTCTCTTACCATTTCTCCATTTTCATCCTGTAAAAATCCTATAGCATCTTTGACTTTTCTTTTACTTTTGACATACCCCCAAAATCCTTTTTTATTGCTTTTGACATCTCTTGCAAGCCTTAATTCATTGTCAGCTTTAGCTAACCTGATACGTGCCCTGCAGGATCTGCAGACTGCATTATAATCTTCTTTAGATATGCCTCCCTCTTTCCATTTAATAAACATTTCTTTCTTTCTTTTTAGCATGTGTTTAAGTTCTGTGTTCATCCATCCTGGTTTCCTTAAATGCTTCCCATTCTTCCTACTTTTCGGGATTGTTAACGATTGTGCTTTGAGAATCTCATTTTTAAAAATTTCCCATCCTTCCTGGACATTTTTGTCCTTAAGGACATCCAGCCATTGGATCCCTCCTATTCTCTTTCTGAGTCTCTTAAAATCTGCCTTTCTAAAATCTAACCTTGAAGTTTGAGTCTTCACATGTCTTCCTCCTCTAGTTATCCAAAATTCTATAATAGCATGATCGCTGCCTCCTAGCGTCCCAGCCACCTTTACCTCCTCAACCATTTCCTCCCTGTTTATAAGGATTAGATCCAAAGTAGCAGATCCCCTTGTTTTCTCCCCTACCTTTTGGAAGATAAAGTTGTCAGCAAGAGAGGATAAGAATTTGCTTGACCTGTTAGTTTTACTTGAGAGAGATTCCCAACAAATGTCTGGATAGTTGAAATCTCCCATGACCACTACGTCATATTTTTTGGAGAACTTGGTCATTTGATACATAAAGAGTTCATCCATATCTTCAGCTTGCCCAGGTGGCCTGTAGTAAATGCCTACAATGGTGTCCTTTCTGTTGTTCTCTCCTTGTATTCTTACCCAAACAGTTTCCACAGAACTCCCAGTCTCTGAAGCTTCAATCTCTGTGCAGATATACGCTTTTCTAACATACAATGCGACACCTCCTCCTCGTTTATCAAGTCTGTTTCTTGCAAATAAGTTGTATCCTTTTAGCCTTTTATTCCAATCATGTGTATCGTCCCACCAAGTTTCAGTGATTCCAATGACATCATATTTAGTGTTGAGCCACCCCCGTAGTGTTCGGGTTCGGTTCGGTTCGTCGAACACCGGGATGTTCGAGGAACTGTTCGTCGAACTGTTCGTCGAACACCTTAGAACACCGTCGAACACCGTTAAAACCAATGGCAGGCAAACAAAAACACATAGAAACACATAGAAAAAAAGTCCTTTAATTGAAATAAAGACACAATCCTTTATTGTTCTAAATTAAACCATACTTACCATCACGCCCATTCCAGCTGAAGCCAACGATCTCCTGCAATAAAAGAAAAATAATAAAGCAACATCATTTTCCCACGCTGTCAGTGACGTGCATGAGGTGAGCCGAGTTCATTGGACATTAACTCGGCTCATCTGGATGCCGTCACAGCGAGACAGTGAGGAGCGCAAGCATGTCTGCGCTTCTCAGTGTCTGCGGGATGACAGGCTGGATGGCGGCGTTCTGCTGCGGTCCAGCCTGTCATCTCGATGTAGCAGAGCTGAAGCTGTCATGGGAACCATGGAAAGGTAAGGATGATGTTGCTTTATTATTTTTCTTTTATTGCAGGGGATCGTTGGCTTCAGCTGGAATGGACGTGACGGTAAGTATGGTTTAATTTAGAACAATAAAGAATTGTGTGTTTATTTCAATTAAAGGACTTTTTTCTGGGTGTTGTGTTTTTTTTAAATACTTTACTAGAAATTCTTGGTGGTCATGTCTAATATTGGCGTGACCCCATGAATTTTGGGCTTAGGGCCAGCTGATAATGCCAAGCTGGCCCTAACCCCTTTATTACCCAGTGAGCCACCGCATCAGGGCCCTGGATGAGTTGGGTACAGCGCCAGAAGATGGCGCTTCTATGAACGCGCCATTTTCCGGGGTGGCTGCGGACTGCAATTTGCAGCGGGGGTGGCCCAGAAAGCTTGGGCCTCCCTGCGCTGCGGATTCCAGCCCCCAGCTGCCTAGTTGTACCTGGCTGGACACAAAAACAGGGCGAAGCCCCACGTCAATTTTCTTTAAATTATTTCATGAAATAATTAAGAAAAAAAGGGCTTCCCTATATTGTTGTGTCCGGCCAGGTACAAATAGGCAGCTGGTGGTTGGGGGCAGCCCGTTCCTGCCTGCTGCACCTGACTGGACACAAATATAGTGCGAAGCCCCACGTCAATTTTTTTTTAATTATTTCATGAATTTCCTGAAATAATTTAAAAAAATTGAAGTGGGGCTTCGCACTATATTTGTGTCCAGCCAGGTACAGCAGGCAGGAACAGGCTGCCCCCATCCACCAGCTGCCTATTTGTACCTGGCCGGACACAACAATATAGAGAAGGCCTTTTTTTCTTAATTATTTCATGAATTTCATGAAATAATTAAAAAAAATTGAAGTGGGGCTTCGCACTATATTTGTGTCCAGCCAGGTACAGCAGGCAGGAACGGGCTGCCCCCAACCACCAGCTGCCTATTTGTACCTGGCCGGACACAACAATATAGAGAAGGCCTTTTTTTCTTAATTATTTCATGAATTTCATGAAATAATTAAAAAAATTTGAAGTGGGGCTTCGCACTATATTTGTGTCCAGCCAGGTACAGCAGGCAGGAACGGGCTGCCCCCAACCACCAGCTGACTATTTGTACCTGGCCGGACACAACAATATAGAGAAGGCCTTTTTTTCTTAATTATTTCATGAATTTCATGAAATAATTAAAAAAAATTGACGTGGGGCTTCGCCCTATTTTTGTGTCCAGCCAGGTACAACTAGGCAGCTGGGGGCTGGAATCTGCAGCGCACGGAGGCCCAAGCTTTCTGGGCCCCCCCCCGCTGCAAATTGCAGTCCGCAGCCACCCCGGAAAATGGCGCGTTCATAGAAGCGCCATCTTCTGGCGCTGTACCCAACTCATCCAGGGCCCTGGTGCGGTGGCTCACTGGGTAATAAAGGGGTTAGGGCCAGCTTGGTATTATCAGCTGGCCCCAAGCCCAAAATCCATGGGGTCACGCCAGTATTAGACATGACCGCCATGAATTTCAAGTAAAGTATTTAAAAAAAACACAACACCCAGAATAAAGTCCTTTAATTGAAATAAACACACAATTCTTTATTGTTCTAAATTAAACTATACTTACCATCACGCCCATTCCAGCTGAAGCCAACGATCTCCTGCAATAAAAGAAAAATAATAAACCAACCTCATCCTTACCTTTCCATGGTTCCCACGACAGCTTCAGCTCTGCTACATCGAGATGACAGGCTGGACCGCAGCAGAACGTTGCCATCCAGCCTGTCATGCCGCAGACACTGAGAAGAGCAGGCATGCTTGCGCTCCTCAGTGTCTCGCTGTGACGGCATCCAGATGAGCCGAGGTCATGTCCAATGAACTCGGCTCACCTCATGCACGTCACTGACAGCGTGGGAAAATTCTCACGCTGAAGTGCTGAGTGCAGGAGAATTCTCCCACGCTGTCAGTGACGTGCATGAGGTGAGCTCATGTCCAATGAACTCAGCTCACCTCATGCACCTCACTGACAGCGTGGGAAAATTCTCCTGCACTCAGCGCTTCAGCGTGAGAATTCTCCCACGCTGTAAGTGACGTGCATGAGGTGAGCCGAGTTCATTGGACATGACCTCGGCTCATCTTTATGCCGTCACAGAGAGACAATGTGGAGCGCAAGCATGCCTGCTCTTCTCAGTGTCTGCGGGATGACAGGCTGGATGGCGGCGTTCTGCTGCGGTCCAGCCTGTCATCTCGATGTAGCAGAGCTGAAGCTTTCGTGGGAACCATGGAAAGGTAAGGATGAGGTTGCTTTATTATTTTTCTTTTATTGCAGGAGATCGTTGGCTTCAGCTGGAATGGGCGTGATGGTAAGTATGGTTTAATTTAGAACAATAAAGGATTGTGTCTTTATTTCAATTAAAGGACTTTATTCTGGGTGTTTGTGTTTTTTTTAACTTTGACTATGGGGTTAGTAATGGGGGTGTCTTATAGACGCCTCTCCATTACTAACCTGGGCTTGATGTCAGCTGGCATTATAAGCTGACATCAACCCCAGCCCTATTACCCCCTGCCACCGCACCAGGGCAGCGTGGAAGAGCGAGGCTAAGTGCCAGAATTGGCGCATCCTATGAATGCGCCATTTCTGGGGCGGCTGACGGCTGGTGTTTCTAGCCTGGGAGGGGGCCAATATTCATGGCTCCCTTCCTGGGCTATTAATATCAGCCCCCAGCTGTCTGCCTAGCCTTTGCTAGCTATTAAATTAGGGGGGACCCCACGTCATTTTTTTGGGGGGGTCCCCCATTTTAATAGCTAGTAAAGGCTATGTATTCAGCTGGGGGCTGATATTAGTAGCCTGGGAAGCTCCGTGGGTATTACCCCCTTCCCAGGCTTCAAACATCTGCCCCAGCCGTCTGCTTAACCTCCGCTAGAGCCTAAAATTAAGGGGAACCCCACGCCAATTTTTTTAATAATAAATCCTTTATTTTAATACTAAATGACAAGTACAGTAACCAACACTATCACTGTACTTCATATATATGTGACTGACATGTTTCTATCTATCTAATCTATGTGTGAAGCTCTATTCTGTCTGTTATAAATTGTCGGGTACAGATGCTGAATTGCCGGCCGGCTTTCTTAAAGAGACGGTGCATGAAAACACTATTATTTTTTTTAATAAATCCTTTACACTAAATGACAAGTACAGTAAGCAACACTGTCACTGTACTTCATATATATGTGACTGACATGTTTCTATCTATCTAATCTATGTGTGATTCTCTATTCCTTCTATTCTAAATTGTCGGGTACCGCTGCTGAATTGCCGGCCTGCTTTTTTAAAGAGACGGTGCATGAAAACACTATTATTTTTTTTGATAAATCCTTTACGCTAAATGACAAGTACAGTAAGCAGCACTTTCACTGTACTTCGTATATATGTGGCTGACATGTTTATATCTATCTAATCTATGTGTGAAGCTCTATTCTTTCGGTTCTAAATTGTCGGGCACCGGTGTATGCCGCTGCTGAATTGCCGGCTTTTCATGTTTCACTGTGAGCACTGTTCCCATCGATTTGGGCAATCACTGTAATGCCACAACCACCATGGCTTTGGCATTACAGTGAGTGGCAGACAATCCCTGCATGATTGGTGCTCTAAATAGCACCAGACATGCAGGACACGCTTTTGGTGCACGAACAGTTATCGAACATAACCTCGAACAGCCGAATTTTTTGCAAATCGTTCGGGTTCGTCGAACAACTCGAACACCGCCCAAAACAGCTCGAATTTGAGATTGGCGAACAGTTCTAGTCGAACACCGCTCATCTCTACTCATATTCCTTTTCCTGCGTTAGTAGTTCCAATTCTCCTTGTTTGTTGCCCATGCTTTGTGCATTTGTATAAAAACATTTTAGTTTGTGATTGGTTTCTCTTCCTCCCATATTTTTATTATTTAGATTTTTTTGTCTTTGTTCTTCCTTTCCACTTCCAGTAGCAGAGATCTCAATAGTATTTGTCAGTTGTATGGCTTTTTCTGGCCTTTTGCTTCCCTTTCCACATTGTTCTAGTTTAAAGCTCTCCTGATGAGTGTAGCAAGGCGACTTCCAAATACATGTTTTCCAGTCTTCGTAAGGTGCACCCCATCTCTAGCAAGTAGTCCATCGTATAGGTAATTCATTCCGTGATCCAGAAATCCAAATCCTTGTTGACGGCACCATCGACGTAGCCAGTTGTTCACCTGTAGAATCTTATTCCACCTCATTGTTCCATGGCCATCCACTGGGAGGATGGATGAGAAGACCACCTGCGCTCCCAATTCTTTCACTTTCTTGCCTAAGTCTTCAAAGTCACTGCAGATGGTTTCCAGGTCCTTTCTTGCGGTGTCATTTGTCCCCACATGTATTAGCAGGAATGGGTAGTGATCTGTAGGTCTGAAGAGTCTTGATATCCTGTCAGACACATCTTTAATTTTTGCTCCTGGAAGACAGCACATTTCTCTTGAGGTTATGTCTGGTCTGCAGATAGCGGCCTCTGTTCCTCTTAACAGGGAATCCCCCATGACCACCACTCTCCGTTTTTTCTTCACAACATTCTTCTTTCTCCATCCAGGAGGATTCTGAGGGCTTACAAGGTTATTCATTGCTGGCAAAGTCTTATTTTGCTGTATTTCTTCATGGTTCTCCTGCGTGAGAGCCTGGTACTGGTTCCTGAGCAGTATGGGTGCTGACTGCCTCTCGATCCTCCTGCTTCTGTGGGTCACATGCTTCCATTCCTCTGTTTCGTCAGGTGCAGTTCAAATTTCTTCTCTTTCTGAATCATGAAGAGATAATTCTGCTCTGTCTAAGAACTCTTCACCTTCCTTAATGATTTTCAAGGTAGTTAACCTCTCTTTTAGATTTCGCAACTTTTCCTCCAACAGGGACACAAGTTTGCATTTCTGGCAAGTGAAGTTTGGCTTTTCCACTGGCAAGTCTGTGAACATGTAGCAGGATATGCAGCTCACCAAATGGCTCCTGGACTCTTCCATGTTCTTACTGTTAATGTTCTGAAAACAGTGAAAAAAGCTTTAAAAAAAAGCTTCAAAATGCGCGCGGTTTACCGATGTCCTCTTTTCAGCTCCAACAGCCAAAATCCAGTGTTCTTTGAGCTCGCGGAGACTCTTCACTTACCCCAAAACGCAGTGGGAATATGCTAATTATCTCCTCAGGACTCCTCCCCTGGTTTACCGATGTCCTCTTTTCAGCTCCAACAGCCAAAATCCAGTGTTCTTTGAGCTCGCGGAGACTCTTCACTTACCCCAAAATGCAGTGGGAATATGCAAATTATCTCCTCAGGACTCCTCCCCTGGTTTACCGATATCCTCTTTTCAGCTCCAACAGCCAAAATCCAGTGTTCTTTGAGCTCGCGGAGACTCTTCACTTACCCCAAAATGCAGTGGGAATATGCAAATTATCTCCTCAGGACTTCTCCCCTGGTTTACCGATGTCCTCTTTTCAGCTCCAACAGCCAAAATCCAGTGTTCTTTGAGCTCGCGGAGACTCTTCACTTACCCCAAAATGCAGTGGGAATATGCAAATTATCTCCTCAGGACTCCTCCCCTGGTTTACCGATGTCCTCTTTTCAGCTCCAACAGCCAAAATCCAGTGTTCTTTGAGTTCGCGGAGACTCTTCACTTACCCCAAAATGCAGTGGGAATATGCAAATTATCTCCTCAGGACTTCTCCCCTGGTTTACCGATGTCCTCTTTTCAGCTCCAACTGCCAAAATCCAGTGTTCTTTGAGCTCGCGGAGACTCTTCACTTACCCCAAAATGCAGTGGGAATATGCAAATGATCTCCTCAGGACTCCTCCCCTGGTTTACCGATGTCCTCTTTTCAGCTCCAACAGCCAAAATCCAGTGTTCTTTGAGCTCGCGGAGACTCTTCACTTACCCCAAAATGCAGTGGGAATATGCAAATTATCTCCTCAGTACTCCTCCCCTGGTTTACCGATGTCCTCTTTTCAGCTCCAACAGCCAAAATCCAGTGTTCTTTGAGCTCGCGGAGACTCTTCACTTACCCCAAAATGCAGTGGGAATATGCAAATTATCTCCTCAGGACTCCTCCCCTGGTTTACCGATGTCCTCTTTTCAGCTCCAACAGCCAAAATCCAGTGTTCTTTGAGCTCGCGGAGACTCTTCACTTACCCCAAAATGCAGTGGGAATATGCAAATTATCTCCTCAGGACTCCTCCCCTGGTATATGAATCTTTTTTTCACAAATCTATGTATCAATCTACTAAGCTCCTCCTGCTCTATAAAATGCTGCCGGTAGGAAACCATGTTTATTGTAACAGTTTCCCTTTAAAATGTATTTCTTAATAATGGTCTACTAATGGTTGGGAATTATTGGCTACATTACATGGTATTTTTGAAATCTAGAGTTGTGGCTTAAAGGGATTGTCTCATGATGATACGTCCAAGAAGAACATATAGATATGATACGTTACACCTACAGTAGTACATTTGATCCAGGGTTCTAGGACTGATCGCCTTTTCTCGGAGTCAAGAAGGAATTTTTTTCTCATGATGCAAATTGGCTGAATGTGTCCTGGGGTTTTTGTCTTCTTCTGGATCAACAGATTTAGGCATATGGATTTTACTAATACCGTTACTAGAATCATAAGAGTAATACAAAATATAAAACTAATTCAAAAAATATAAATGGGTTCATATGTAATTGTAATAGTGCAGTAATGATAAAAATGAGACCAAGTCCCAGTAAGTTAGTATGTTAGTGTAGGGAGTACAATTGGGGGAGAAAGGTTGAACTGGATGGACCTAGGTCTTTATTCAACCTGTGTTACTATGTTACTGTCATGAAAGGACATCAAACTTTACTTACAATGACACTAAGCTGCAAACACAGACATATCACACAGAGAAAAGTGGGGCTGTCTGGGCCCTTAGTCTTTGTGATTGGAGAGGGGGCCATATTTAGCATCAGCGACAATAGCAATCAAAGACTTATGCTAAGAATATAAAAACACAGCTAATTTCTACTTCCTCACAGGTTATAAGGTTTTAGTTCAGTTGAGAGGGCAAAAGCAATGAAGGCGGTGGAAAAACATCAAAGTCATCTCACCTAGCCAAAGGGAACCCCAATCTGTAACGATGAGGAGCCACAGGTTTAATACAGCGATTTCTACAGATCTGGCTTGGCTCATATTTTAGACACGTTTTAAGGTTCTTTAGAGCAGATCTGTCACCAGGATTCATTATGCAATCTACATACATTGTGAAACAGACCTGATGGTACTGGTGTATTTACCCTGAAAATCCATCTCAGAATCCATGTCAGAGTCCCGCTCTAGCTTACTGCTTTTTTTTTTTCAAATTAAAATTTTATTGAGATTTTAAATGGTTAGAGGGGTATTCCCATCTCCAAGATCCTATCCCAATATGTAGTAGGTTCAATAATAATAATAATATTAGCAAATACCTCCAATTAAAAATGTAGTATAGTTCTTTTGATTTGCTATGTTGCTTACCCCATGTGCAGGGCATTGCAGTAACTGAGGTATCCATGATCACGACCACGCATATATACAGTGTCCATTTTAGGACATGATCAGATATCAAAATCAAACATCAGAATGATGTCAGTTTGAGGCTAAATACCCTGTCTGAGAACTGATTTTGATAAGTGATTCTGACGAGTGATTCTGATGAGTGATTCTGACAGATAATTATGACAAGTGATCCTGACAAGTGATCTTGATAAGTGATTTTGACGAGTGATTCTGACAAGTGACTTTGACAAGTGACTTTTTCAACTGTAATAATAATTAAAAAAAATAAGTAACTGTTCACTGATGGGACTTGAACCCCAAATTCTGTGTCCCAAAGCCAGTATACTAACCACTGAGCTATAAACCCAGTTGTAAAAGCTTAGGAGTTCTATTTGGTTATATGATTTTCAGTGCAAACTTGTCTAAAACTCATTGGGACTTATGCACAGACTGCAAGCAAGCCAAATTCAAATGATGTTTGATTTTGATGTGTGAGTCTGATGTGTGACTTTCTTCAAACATCAGAATCAGAATCACAATGACTTTTAGTCACCCTAAATTGGGAGTTTGCAGCCAGTACTTGGGTGGATGGAAATAAAAATTTACAATAAAGACATTTTATCATTAGACCCCTTTAAGAAATTGTGCAAATATAAAGTCACTTGGAAATAGATATGTAGTAAATTAGTGACTCCCAATTTACTTTGGCTATGTAATTTACCATGCAAATAGACAGCATGTCTGAAACTCTTAACACATCAGGATGACAATCAGAATGTCAGATATTAAAAGTAAAACACCTTTTTACAGCAGATCACCTCTGTGTAGCAGAAATGGTCTTGTGCTATGAGCACCGACCACTAGGTGGCGCTAATAGCGATCAGCTCATGACAACCACTGGAGTCTGCTGCAGACTCAGGGTTGTCATGCCCACGCATCGGTGACCCGCGATCACGTGACGGGGTCACCGATGGGCGGGGTAAGTGATGCGCTTTCGGCGCGGTGCTGTTAAATGCCGCTGTCAGAGATTGACAGCGACATTTAACATGTTAACAGCCGCGGGTGGATCACGATTCCACACGCGGCTGTTGCGGGCACATGTCAGCTGTAAGAATCAGCTGTAAGAATCAGCACCAGAGCCCTCACTGGACCGGGGGTTACAGCCTTGTGCGTACAAATACGGCACAGGCTGTAAAGGGGTTAAGCTATCCAGTCAAGTGATACTCACTGATAGCTTTTCTTGTCTTATGACATCAACCATGAAAATACTCAGGGTGACTAAGGCTATGTGCCCACGATGCAGAAATGCTCCGGATTTTTTCCTGAGCATTTCTGCATCTCCCTGGCAGAAAAAACGCATGCGGATTGTACATGCGGATTATACATGCGGATTGTACATGCGGATTGTACATGCGGATTATACATGCGGATTGTACATGCGGATTGTACATGTGTTTTTCCTGCCAGGGACATGCGGGAATGGAGCGTTCTTCACATGCATTTCCGCATGCGGGTTGACAAGCGATTTCCAAGCGATTTTAACATCACTTGGAAAGTGCTTGACAACTTGGTCACACTATATAAATCCATGCAACCGGCATGGATTTATATAGTGTGACGTTAAAGAATGGTAAAAAATAAAAAAATAAATCTATACTTACCTTCCGATGGCCCCCGGAGTCTTGCTTCGCTTCGTCCTGGCTTGCCGGCAGATCGCGGTACACTGAAGGACCTGCCGTCACATGACTATGACGTCAGCGCAGGTCCTTCAGTCCACCGCGATCTGCCGGCAAGTGAAGACAAGGACACCGGGGGCCATCAGAAGGTAAATATAATATTTATTTTTTATTTAATTCTTTTTTTTACAGGTACTTTGGTACCCGGGTCTGGAGGAGAGTCTCCTTTCCTCCAGACCCGGGTAC
This sequence comes from Phyllobates terribilis, assembly GCF_046119375.1. Classification (NCBI taxonomy): domain Eukaryota; kingdom Metazoa; phylum Chordata; class Amphibia; order Anura; family Dendrobatidae; genus Phyllobates; species Phyllobates terribilis. The sequence goes on from NW_027362762.1 coordinate 107,539,217, forward strand.
CATCCGCACATTGAAACGCTTAATATCCGCATGTGCACATGTAGTCATGTGGATATTAAGGGATTCAATGCAAGTTAATGGCGGCGAAAACGCAGCGATTTTGCAAAATAATTGGTAGTGCTGCGTTTTTTTCCGCAATGATAATCCGCAGCGGAAATTACCACAGCATGTGCACAGCACATGCGGATTATCATTGGGGGACATGGCAGGCCTTCTACCAAGCGTTTTTTAAGCGTTTCTGCAGCGTTCTTGCTTGCTTGCAGTCTGTGCATACGTCCCAATGAGTTATAGACAAGTTTGCACTAAAAATCATATAACCAAATAGAACTCCTAGGTTTTAACAACTGAGTTTATAGCTCAGTGGTTAGTATACTGGCTTTGGGACACAGAATTATGGGTTCAAGTCCCATCAGCTAACAGTTACTTTTTTTTTATTATTATTATAGTTGTAAAAGTCAGTTGTCAAAGTCACTTGTCAGAATCACTTGTCAAAATCACTCATCAAAATCATTTCTCAGACAGGGTATTTAGCCTCAACTGACATCGTTCTGATGTTTGATTTTGATATCTGATCATGTCCTAAAATGGACATTGTACATATAGTGACAATTAGATGTTAGTGATCGCTACCATGGATACTTAACCTACTGCAATGCCCTGCACATGGGATAAGTGACTTAGTGAATCAGAAGAACTATACTACATTTCTAATTGTAGGTATCTGTTAATATTAATATTATTGCACCTACTACAGTACATATTGGGATAAGATATTGGAGATGAGAATACCCCTTTATCAATAATCAATATAACGCTTCACACTGGGGCCACCTGATATAAGCATATGGGCATTAACGCTCATCTTTAAATCAGCTTTATAGCGCGATTCTGATGTAGATTTTCAAAGTAAATAAACCAGTCTCATCAGGTCTTAGACACTTTATAATAATTTATGCATTTGGTATTGTGGGATTTGGTGACAGATCCAGTTTTTTTTCTTTTTGAGCTAATTTGCATACTTTTCCCAGCGCACTTTGCCCAAGAGTCTCCCTACATAGCTGAATCTTTGCAACGATTACAATACAGGCTGCAGCTTCAGACTCCCATACACAGTAGACTAACCTTGGCTGACCTCTCCGATATCAGTGTGTTCCTGCTGACAATCTAATGTATCAGCGGGCCTCGGACAGATCAGTTGGGGTTGGCCACGACTTTTTCTATTGACAGCCTATCCTACCGTGGCCAGGTACTACAGATCCACCCCCTATTCACTTATCGCACCCACACCGATCAGATATTGATGGCCTATCTTATGGCCATCTATAAAAATGTAGGGGCCAACCCAGTAGTGTAGCTACCGGGAGGCAAAGTGTGCGGTCGCCCCAGGCCCTGACACTCATAGCTACACTACTCTAAACTGATGCGCACACCGATACAGTTAAACTCTGCGGTAGAGCAGGGAGACACAATGTTCCTGCAGTACCGGTCAGCCTCCATGATGTGTAGACCGCAGGTCGATTTAAACCTGCAGTCTACATAGAAGCAGGGAGATGCGTGGACGAGGCGGGGGAAGGGGAATGTGGGACGGCATGATGACGTGCCCCAGCGCGATGACTTCACCTTGTTGCTCCGCCCACGTCTTGGTCCCGTCTGCCAGCAGACTCCTCAGGATCCATGGTTAGGTGAGTATAAGATGTTTTTATTTTATTTTAATAGTGCTCGTTGGAAGGCCTACTGGGAGCCCTGCATATAGCGGGGGTTGCTACTGGGGCTATGCATACAATGAGTGAGGGCTACTGTGGGGCCAGGCATATAATGTGAGGGGGCTACTGGGGTCCATGCACACAGTGTGGAGGGGCTACTGGGGGCCATGCATGCAATTCGAAGGGGCTACTGGAGGCCATGCATACAGTGTGTGTGGGGGGGGGTGCTACTGGAATACTGGGGCCATGTATACAGTGTGGGGGGGCTCCTGGAGAGCATGTATACAGTGTGGGGGGCTACGGGGGGCCTTGCATACAATGTGGGAAGACTACTATGGGGCCATGCATCCATGCATATGCAGAGGCCATAAGGGCCTAGGGTACTCGGTAGCCGGGCCGGCAGTCTTTCAGGAAGGTCACGGTGGCAGGGGCCCAGCTCCGTGGCCCTGGCCGAGCAGATGATGGGAGTATTTACAGGGGATTCATAGTCTTTATGTGACGCCACATGTGGTGCCTGGTCAGGGATGACCAGCGCTGCTGTGTGGACCCTGGGGGATAGATGGTATAGCAGCAGGGATGAAACACTTCCCACGGGTGAAGCGGGCCCCCAGGGACTGAGAAAGCTGATATGAAGGATGGCGGCGGGGGAAACAAGGTGCAGAGAGCAGGGTGGCAGCAGTGATGATAGTCACGGAGGTAGCACAGCTGCGGGGAGGCGCAGAATAAGACACGAGGAATGCAGTCCGGTTACCTTTACTGCAGAGAAAGCTGTGGAGTCCGGGGCACTGGTCACTAGGTCCAGGAGGGTCCGGTCAGCCTGGAAGCAATCGGAGTCCACCCCGTCAGGTGGGTTTGGTGGCCTGCCTGCTGCTCTTCTCCATTGCGGGCCCCGCTGCCTGTGAGCTATCCTGTGGTCCCTTTTCTTCACTTCTGCGCTAAGCTCCGTACTAGAAGGCGGTGTGAACCTATAACGGGTACTGCCATCTTGGGTGCAGCTCCAGGCTCTAGTTATGCTGCTGTGCTGCTGGGCTTCTGCTTGTGGCCAGAAAACTTGCAGTCTCCTGTCCCCCAGATTCGGTTGCCGGGACGTACAATCCCTGTACATCCTGGACTCTGGCGTCCTCTACTCCGCTGCCTGGGGTGAGCTCTTCACGTGCTCTGCTCCCCAGAACTTTATCCTTCTCTCTCTGCTGCTTTTTCCCCCTCTCCCTTCCCTCTCACACTCACTGACTAACTCCTCCCCCCAGCCGGAAAAGGCAGCTCCCCAAAATAGGGTGTAGAGCTCCCCCTTCAGGTCAGGGATCAGAACTTGTGTGTGCATGTGGGGTTTACCTGACGTGGGGAGCTCCTCCTGCTTCCAAGCGTAATATCTCCTCCGGTGAAGGAGGCAACACTACTGTGGCAACCAGCCCACTGGTGGTCCTGCACACAGTGTGGGGGGCTACTGTGGGGCCATACATACAATGTTGGGGGGGCTACTGAGGGCCATGCATACAATGTTGAAGGACTACTGGGGGTCAAGCATACAGTGTAGGGGACTACAGGGGGCCAAGCATACAGTGTTGAGGGACTGCTGGGGCCTATCTTACAGTGTGGGAGGGCTACTGTGGGCCATCATACATTGTGGGGACTACTGTGGGCAATCATACAGTGGGGGGACTACTGGGGGCCATCATACAGTGGGGGGTCTACTGGGGGCCATCCATACAGTGTGGGAGGCCTACTTGGTGCTGTCATACAGTAGGAGGGGGCTACTGTGGGGCCTATTATGCTGGGTATAGGAAACTGTAGGGGAATCATGCTGTGTAAAGGGGAACTATACAGTACAGACCAAAAGTTTGGACACACCTTCTCATTTAAACATTTTTCTGTATTTTCATGACTTTGAAAATTGTACATTCACACTGAAGGCATCAAAACTATGAATTAACACATGTGGAATTATATACTTAACAAAAAAGTGTGAAACAACGGAAAATATGTCTTATATTCTAGGTTCTTCAAAGTAGCCACCTTTTGCTTTGATGACTGCTTTGCACACTCTTGGCATTCTCTTGATGAGCTTCAAGAGGTAGTCACCGGAAATGGTCTTCCAACAATCTTGAAGGAGTTCAAAGAGATGCTTAGCACTTGTTGGCCCTTTTGCCTTCACTCTGCGGTCCAGCTCACCCCAAACCATCTCGATTGGGTTCAGGTCTGGTGACTGTAGAGGCCAGGTCATCTTGCGTAGCACCCCATCACTCTCCTTCTTGGTCAAATAGCCCTTACACAGCCTGGAGGTGTGTTTGGGGTCATTGTCCTGTTGAAAAATAAATGATGGTCCAACTAAACGCAAACCTGATGGGATAGCATGCCGCTGCAAGATGCTGTGGTAGCCATGCTGGTTCAGTATGCCTTCAATTTTGAATAAATCCCCAACAGTGTCACCAGCAAAGCACCCCCACACCATCACACCTCCTCCTCCATGCTTCACGGTGGGAACCAGGCATGTAGAGTCCATCCGTTCACCTTTTCTGCGTCGCACAAAGACACGGTGGTTGGAACCAAAGATCTCAAATTTGGAGTCATCAGACCAAAGCACAGATTTCCACTGGTCTAATGTCCATTCCTTGTGTTCTTTAGCCCAAACAAGTCTCTTCTGCTTGTTGCCTGTCCTTAGCTGTGGTTTCCTAGCAGCTATTTTACCATGAAGGCCTGCTGAACAAAGTCTCCTCTTAACATTTGTTGAAGAGATGTGTCTGCTGCTAGAACTCTGTGTGGCATTGACCTGGTCTCTAATCAGAGCTGCTGTTAACCTGCGATTTCTGAGGCTTGTATCTCAGATAAACTTATCCTCAGAAGCAGAGGTAACTCTTGGTCTTCCTTTCCTAGGGCGGTCCTCATGTGAGCCAGTTTCTTTGTAGCGCTTGATGGTTTTTGCAACTGCACTTGGGGACACTTTCAAAGTTTTCCCAAATTTTCGGACTGACTGACCTTCATTTCTTAAAGTAATGATGGCCACTCGTTTTTCTTTACTTAGCTGCTTTTTTCTTGACATAATACAAATTCTAACAGTCTATTCAGTAGGACTATCAGTTGTGTATCCACCTGACTTCTGCACAACACAACTGATGGTCCCAACCCCATTTATAAGGCAAGAAACCCCACTTATTAAACCTGACAGGGCACACCTGTGAAGTGAAAACCATTTCCAGTGACTACCTCTTGAAGCTCATCAAGAGAATGGCAAGAGTGTGCAAAGCAGTCATCAAAGCAAAAGGTGGCTACTTTGAAAAACCTAGAATATAAGACATATTTTCAGTTGTTTCACACTTTTTTGTTAAGTATATAATTCCACATGTGTTAATTCATAGTTTTGATGCCTTCAGTGTGAATGTACAATTTTCATAGTCATGAAAATACAGAAAAATCTTTAAATGAGAAGGTGTGTCCAAACTTTTGGTCTGTACTGTATATGGGGAGACTCATGACATTATTAAATGTTAAGAAGCATAATTATTATAGGGCACTCAGTGTATTGTAACTGTCAACTGGGCACACTGGAGGCATTATTACTTTCTAGATGCAAAATATGGGCACTGTTTTCTAGGGCATTTGTCCAGGGCATTAATATTTTGAGGGCGCAATTTAGGCAGTTTACTCTGTAAGAGGCACAGTGGTGGCCATTGTTATGTGGGCTGCTATGAGGATCAATAATAGCATTGGGGTATCAGCAGGATGAGGAGTTTGTGTAGGTTGGGAATAGATGGGTGACAGTGCTGGAAATATCCGAAGTCAAATGTGTCTTTGTTGTAATGTCTGCAGAAGAGTCCTGGCTGGAGAAGTTGTCGTGTCGGTCTGGGCCATATGGATAAGATGGGAAAAATGAAAGAACGTCAGCTGTAAGTGACTATCTGTACCTGTACTGTAATCTCTTATATGTTCTGCAGCACTGGTATCTACCACTATATGGTCACTATATAGCGGTAATATCAATGTTAATCTTTGTATAGAGATTTTCAGTAATAGCGCGGTCATCTGCTAAGGTTCTCCTATACCTAGATTAGGGTGCACCACCCTAGTTGTACGCACTTGGTTAGGGGGCCACTCAGATGTTTCACCCTCCCCTTGAGCTGAACCCCTGGCTACGCCTCTGGGCCAACCTCTTTATTGATCCCGAATGCCAATTTCGGACTGCCAATCATTTAGTTCTCCCTCTCATTGAGAATACAAGAGTGCTCGGCATCGTTCTGCCAACAGAAGTATGGGGGAGGGGTGAATGGGGGCTTTAGGATCAATTCAAGATAATTAAGGTCATTTGTTTGCAGAGTTTTTCACAGATAACTACACTATAATGAACAATGCACCTCTGTGATTATCACATGACCAGAATAGACTTTTAGCCTATGGTAAAATGCACTAAAGGATTTTATTCAATGAATGCAGAGATTGTACAGGAAGTATACTAGAAAATTGTATGACTTTCATTATACCATAAATAAGATTTATGTGCTGAATCCAGAATTACCCTTTAATACCCCGTGAAACGTCCTGTCATCCTTTATTATAATATTCATTATAGAAATCCACTTCTGGCTTAGAGCCATCGCTGAACATTGCTTGAATGTTAATTGCAATGTTATTTTTACTCTGCTAATCAGGGGAAATAGCTGACAACACCGACTTAATACAAAATACTCCTGAAATTTATGAATGCAGGAGAGCAGGAAACCCCACCGATTATTTGCCCCTTTATTTAGCCTGAGGCACAAGTATTATTTTCAGAACAGTTTTGTACGGCCCGGGAGGCAAACAGCTTGAACTGTCATTTCTATTGTCTGTTTGCCTTCTGGCACATGAAGAAACAACTTACTCCCAGTTACTAAATCATGACACCGGTGAAACAAATTCACGACATGTTTCTTACTTAGAAACAGTCAAAAGCAATCAGGATGTAGCAGTCGCATGGGTCAGCAATCTCAGCCATTTTCGAAGCTCCCAGATAAATAATTGGAGACAATGAGGCCCCTTCTTGAGACAGATCGCGGTCTGTCCGTGGTGAATATGCCATAAATGTACAGTATGTGAATAACCCTTTTAAAGTCTCTGATGACCTAGAGTAGCGAAGGGGTTAATGATAATATCTGCGGTGGTCTAGGGCAGTAATAATACCTAAATCCCTGAAGATCCAGCGTGGATGAGAAGTAAATGCTTGATAATTCATCCGATTACATCCAATCTACATTTTTATTGGATAACTAATATTTAGCTTCCTTTATATTTTTGGGGAAATAACGATACCAAGATCCACCACTAGGGATGGGTGGACAGTGAATGTTCAGGTCCTTCGGGTTCAGTCAAACTTTACAAAAATGTTTGGTTCGAGTACCAGAACTGTACCCAAACTTGATTCGAAACCCAATTTAAGTGAATGGGGGGCCTGAACAGATGGTGGTCCCCACGCGGTCCTCTGTATGACAGCATGGGAAACAGCGGCTCTGACCGGCAGTAAGCTTCCTGAAGTCACCACCGGTGAAAGCCTCTGGGTATCATGGACCGCTGCTGGTTCCCACACTGTCACACAGAGGACAGCGTGTGAACCAGTGGCTGTGAACGGCGGTGACTGCTGGTGACTACTACTGTCATCAGCGCCACCTGCTCTTGCTGATAGCAGAGAGCCGGTGACACTGATGAGAGTATTCATCAACCCGGGCCTTTGTATAGTGGTACTGTAGCTTAACTGCTATCCACAGGCGCCGGAGACCAAAAAGATGAATGTGGATTACTTTGTGGGATCATTTTATTAATAAATTGGTGAATGAGAGCTAGTGTGGGGGAGTCTTTATTTAAATAAAGTTTTTTTTCTGTGTGTGTTTACTACTGGGTTAGTAATTGGGGTGTCTGACTGACACCTCTCTATTACTAACCCCAAAAACAATTACCCCGATTTTCACCACACCAGGACAATCGGGAAGAGCTGAGGCTAAGCGCCACAATTGGCACATTAAATATGATGTGCCACTTCTGGGGCAGCTGCAGGCTGATATTTGTAGGTTGGGAATGGCCCAATAACCACGGGCATTTCTAGCCTATTAATATCAGCCTGCAGCTGTCTGATTTCCCTTAGATGGTTGTTAAAAATAGGGGGACCCCACGCTGTTTTTTTCATTTATTTATTACCAATAAATGAAAACTACTAATAAATGAAAAAAACAATGTGGGGTCCCCCCTATTTTTAATAATCAGCCAAGGGAAAGCAGACAGCTGTGAGCTGGTCTTATTATTCTGGGAAGAGGCCAATATCCATGGACCCTCCCAGTCTATTAATATCAGCCCCCAGCTGTCTGTTTTGCTGGTTATTAAAAATAGGGGGACCCTAAAAAAAGGATGTGACTCCACTGTAATACAAATGGATGTCGCATGATGATCCCAGTCTTCAGACTTCAGTCTTCAGAGAATGCAGCTCCATAGATTGGAACAAAAGCCACTGCTGGGTTTCACGCTGTGCTCTGCGAGACCTGGCTGCTGTGAACTGAGGTGATGTCAGTAAGGTTACCTCAGTTCACAGCGACCAGTTCTCACGAGGGCAGTGCAAATGCTAGACTGATGAGCGGTCGCTCATTAGTCCGACACTCGCGTTGCCCTCTTGAGATCTGGCCGCTGTGAACTGAGGTGAACGTCGGTAAGGTTATCACAGTTCACAGCGGCCGGTTCTTGCAGAGCGCAGAATCCATAGAGTGAATGAAGAAGACTGGGATCGTCGAGGGACCTCCATTTAGATTACAATGAACTGTGTGGATTTTTTTTTTAAATGGGGGACAAAGGGAAATTGTTGGGAAGTTTTTTTTTCAAATAAAGGTTTTTTTTCTGTGTGTTTTTTCAAGTGAAGATTTTTTTTCAGTGTGTTTTCTTCTCTTTTTACTTACTGGGTTAGTAATAGGGGTGTCTGATAGACCTTTCTATTACTAACCCATGGACTTGATGTCAGTGGACAATACACAGCTGACATCAACCCTACAATCCCATTACCCTGATTGCCACTGTTATGTTCTGCTACCAGAGCTAAGGAAAGAGAGGAGATCTGTCCCTACGATAGAACTCAGCTTAATCCCTACGATGTAACAGGGAACCTGATCCTGCGATCAGACCTGCTAAAGTCCTAAGCTAGTCTGTACGGAGACCTATAGATGTGGGGAAGGAATCCCTACAAGTACTAAGGACTGGGAGGAATATGGGACACCTCCTAACAGAAATAGTAGCAGACAGACGAACAAACAAAATATATAGAACATAGAGGTCAGTAGACCAAGCAAACTAACAGAGCAAGACACAGAGCACAGGCTAGCTAGAAAGTAGATATACAATGAAGTCCAGCAAAGCCAGAAGGGCGGAGCAGGATTAAATAGGCCAACAAGGTCATGAGACCAGCAAAGGAAAAAAAAACTAAGAGCAAGGTTCTAACAGTACCCCCCCTTCTAAGAGGATCCTCCGGATCCCCTAGGACCAGGCTTATCAGGAAATCTCCTGTGAAACGCTCTGATAAGTCTGGACGCGGAAACATCATCCGACCTCACCCAAGAGTTATCCTCGGGACCGAAACCTTTCCAGGCCACAAGATACTGCAAACTACCTCTATACCGTCTAGAGTTAAAGATGCGAGAAATTTCATATTCCCCGTCCTCCACCACCGGAGGAACAGAGGCAGAGGCGTCACAATCCGATACAACAGCTTTTCTCAACAGAGAGACATGAAATACCGGATTAATTCTCCAGGAGGTAGGAACCTCCAACCTAACAGCAGATTGGTTGACAACCTGAAGCACCTTAAAGGGCCCTACAAACTTGGGACCCAATTTCTTTGAAGGAATACTCAACCGCAGATTCCTAGAGGACAACCAAACCATGTCACCAACAGCGAACAAAACCTCCTGTCGTTTCCTATCAAAGTAGTCTTTAGATTTTCTGTTGGCCTCCTGAAGATTACCACGCACATCCGTCCAAACTCTCTCCAAATCACCGGAAAAATTCTGCTCCTCAGGCACGGCAGATCCCAACTTGGAGAACGACCCAAACGACGGATGTCTCCCAGAACAACAAAAAAAAGGCGAACAACCAGCAGAAGAAGATGTATGATTGTTCAGAGCAAATTCAGCAAGTGGCAGAAACTCAGACCACCCCTCTTGATTGTCTGCCACAAAACAACGCAAGAACTGCTCAACATCCTGGTTTTTCCTTTCTGTCTGGCCATTAGATTCAGGATGATATCCGGACGAGAACGACAAATGAACTCCCAACCTATCACAAAAGGCACGCCAAAAACGAGCCACGAACTGAGGACCCCTATCAGAAACAATGTCAGTAGGAACGCCATGAAGTCTGACAATTTCCTTGACAAAGGCCCTAGCGAGAGTTTTAGCGCAAGGCAGTTTGACGAAAGGAACCAAGTGACACATCTTGCTAAAACGGTCCACGACCACCCAGATGACAGTAAAACCCTCAGAGGGGGGAAGGTCAGTTATAAAGTCCATAGCCAAATGTGTCCAAGGAGCACTGGGAACCTCCAAAGGACAAAGCAACCCCGCAGCAGGAGTATGTGAGGACTTAGATCTAGCACATATAGTACATAGACGCACCCACTTAATGACTTCCTTCTGCCATCCAGGCCACCAAAAACTGCGACCCACCAGTCTCTTGGTCTCAGAGATTCCGGGATGACCTGCCAACCGAGATTCGTGACACTCAATAAACAAATCTCTCCTAAAGGTCCCAGGCACAAACAACCTCCCATGAGGAGTGTTAGAAGGGGCATTCTCCTGTGCTTTAAGAATCTCATTTTCCAAAACGGAGTCCAAAGCAGCTATCACAACACCTTCTTGTAAAATGTTCTCCTCTTTCTCAGCACCGACTATGGGAGAAAAACTGCGAGACAAGGCATCCGCCTTAACATTCTTAGTACCAGGGATGTAAGTAACGGAGAAATTAAACCGCGAGAAAAACAGTGCCCACCTAGCCTGACGGGCATTCAGGCGCTTGGCAGCATCAAGATATATCAGATTTTTATGATCCGTAAGAACCTGAACGGGAAATTCCGCACCTTCCAAGAAGTGGCGCCAGTGTTCAAATGCGAGTTTAATAGCCAATAATTCCCGATTACCAATATCGTAATTCAGTTCAGTCTCCGAAAATTTTTTTGAAAAAACGGCACAGGGATGTAATCCATCCCCGTTATCCTGAGACAATACTGCGCCAACCCCCACAGAGGAAGCATCAACCTCAACCAAAAACGGCCTAGTAACATCAGGCTGCATAAGGATGGGAGCAGAGGTGAACCTCTCCTTGAGATACACAAAAGCTTCAATGGCCTCAGAAGACCACTGAACCGCATCAGCACCTTTCCTGGTGAGATCAGTCAGAGGTTTGACAATACTAGAAAAATTTTTTATGAATTTTCTATAGTAATTGGCGAAACCCAAAAACCTCTGTATCGATTTCAAACCAATAGGCCTAGGCCATTCCTGCACAGCCTGAACCTTAACCGGATCCATCTCAAAACCTTTGCTGGAGATAATGTAGCCCAAAAAACTAATTCTCTGTACAGCGAACTCACATTTCTCCAGCTTAGCAAAAAGCGAATTGTCCATTAATAACTGTAATACCTCACGCACGCTCCGCCAATGAGACTCCAGATCCGGCGAATAAATCAAAATGTCATCCAAATACACAACCACATTTTTACCGATCAAAGGTCTAAGGATGTCATTAATCAGATTCTGAAAAAATGCTGGTGCATTGGTAAGACCAAAAGGCATAACCAGATTCTCAAAATGACCCACAGGAGTGTTAAAAGCAGTCTTCCATTCGTCACCCTCCTTCATGCGCAACAGATTGTATGCCCCCTTAAGGTTAATTTTAGAGAACCACTTGGCCCCCATTAACTGGTTAAACAGATCAGGAATCAATGGCAGTGGGTAAGGATTGCGTACAGTAATTTTGTTAATCTCACGAAAATCCAGACAAGGACGTAAACCGCCGTCCTTTTTTTTTACAAAAAAAAATCCAACCGCCACAGGAGACTTAGAGGGCCTAATGTGACCGGCGGCCAAACTTGTCTGTATGTATTCCTCCAAAGCCTTCCTCTCAGGAATAGTAAGGTTAAATAAACGACTTTTAGGAAGAGTCGCTCCAGGGACAAATTCAATAGAACAATCATAGTCTCTATGGGGAGGCAAAACCTGCGATTCCTTCTCAGAAAAAACTCTCCAAAAATCCTGAATAGGAACAGGCAATTCTCCCCTATCCAAAGCTGCAATACGCCCGTTACAACACTTGTCATAACATTTATGGCTCCAGGATTTAATTTCACTGGTAGACCAATCCAGTACAGGATTGTGAAATTTTAACCAGGGCAATCCCAATATTACTGGAGAAGGCAAGTTATTCAACACTACCAAATCCAATTTCTCATGGTGAACACCATTAATAGTGAGAGGAAATTCACAGACCTTGAGAGTAATATTCTTCAAAGGGGAACCATCCACAGAAACCACAGCAATGGGGGATGATAAAGGTTCAGGTTTTAAATTGAGTCTTTCGACGAATCCCCCATCAATAACATTCAGAGTAGACCCACAATCGACAAACACCCGAAATTCCATTAATTTTTCCTGAGCAATCGTGGAAGCAGCTAAAAATACACCCTTGGAATTTAAACAGGCAATACGGGCGTGACTGACCATTTTTTTTTCTTTCTTCATACGAAGCTCACAGCCTTTAATCAAATGACCAGATTTTCCGCAATAGAAACACAAGCTTTCAAAAATCGACGGTCTTTTTCTTGAGAGCGAGGTGCCACCGATCCAATCTCCATCGGTTCACCACTGTTAGTACACACATTCTCATAACCAGAAACTGACATAGCAGAGGATTTGCTCTCATTAACCAGTCTTCTATCCACCCGTATAGCTAATTGCATAGCCTGTTGCAAATCTTCAGGTGTAGGATAAGCAATTAGCAGGTCTTTAACCCTTTCACTGAGCCCAGCAAGAAATAGACTTTTCAGAGCAGAATCGTTCCACCCTGTTTGAGTAGACCAACGACGGAAATGAGTACAATATTTTTCCACATTACCTGATCCTTGTTTTAAACGTCTCAACTCAGTCTCAGCTGATGCGACACGGTCAGGATCATCATATAATAGTCCCAAAGCAGAAAAAAAAACTATCCACTGATCTGAAGCATGTATCACTAGGTTGCAAAGAAAAGGCCCACTCCTGAGGCTCTTTGCGCAAAAGTGACATTATGAACCCTACGCGCTGGGATTCATCCCCAGAGGACTTAGGTCTCAAACGAAAATACAATAAGCAAGCATTTTTGAATGAAAAAAATTCTCGGTGTTCACCAAAAAATAAATCCGGCAAACATACCTTAGGCTCCAAGAAATGTGCTCCAGGACAGTTACTCACGTGCTGACGGAGCTCGGCCACCTCCAGAGAGAGTCCCTGCAGGCGATGAACCAAATCCTGAACCGACACCATGATGGAACAGAAAAAATCTTTCCTTAGAGAATTTGCTGGCTGGACTTACTGTTATGTTCTGCTACCAGAGCTAAGGAAAGAGAGGAGATCTGTCCCTACGATAGAACTCAGCTTAATCCCTACGATGTAACAGGGAACCTGATCCTGCGATCAGACCTGCTAAAGTCCTAAGCTAGTCTGTACGGAGACCTATAGATGTGGGGAAGGAATCCCTACAAGTACTAAGGACTGGGAGGAATATGGGACACCTCCTAACAGAAATAGTAGCAGACAGACGAACAAACAAAATATATAGAACATAGAGGTCAGTAGACCAAGCAAACTAACAGAGCAAGACACAGAGCACAGGCTAGCTAGAAAGTAGATATACAATGAAGTCCAGCAAAGCCAGAAGGGCGGAGCAGGATTAAATAGGCCAACAAGGTCATGAGACCACCAAAGGAAAAAAAAACTAAGAGCAAGGTTCTAACAGCCACTGCATCAGGGCAATCTGGAGGAGCTAAGGCTAAGCACCAGAATTGGGGCAGCTGACGGCTGGTCTTATCAGGCTGGGAAAGGGGCCAATATCCATGGCCCTTCTCAACCTATAAATATCAGCTTGCAGCTGTCTTCTTTGCCTTAGCTGGTTATTAAAAATTTGACATCCATCGAATCCTATGGAGTCTTATTCTGAGAAAGTTCTGAGAATGAGACTTCATAGTTAACTCCCATTCAGCAGCAGGCATGAAAATTCTCAGGCTTGTGCCTCCCACTGACCGCGAGGAACCCTATTGAGCCTCGTTCAGAACGTTCTCAGAACGAGACTCCATAATATTCGATGAACGTTGTGGGACATTACACTCTTGGATTACCGTCAGAACTTCCTGGATTTATATTTAACTAATAAATGGATAAACAAGCTATTGGGGGAGTCTTTATTGAAAAAAAAAGTATTTTTTTCCTGTTTGTCTGTGTTTTTTTAACTACAACCCCTGGCAAAAATTATGGAATCACCGGGCTCGGAGGATGTTCATTCAGTTGTTTAATGTTGTTGAAAATAAGCAGATCACAGACATGGCACAAAACTAAAGTAATTTCAAATGGCAGCTCTAGGGCTTTAAGAAACACTAAACGAAATCAAGATTAAAAATGTGGTACTCAGTAAGGGTAATTTTTTTCAGACCAAGCAGAGGGAAAAAATTATGGAACCTCAATTCTGAGGAAATAATTATGGAATCATGAAAAACGAACACACAAAAGAACACTAGTATTTTGTTGCACCACCTCTGGCTTTAATAACAGCTTGCAGTCTCTGAGGCATGGACTTAATGAGTGACAAACAGTACTCTTCATCAATCTGGCTCCAACTTTCTCTGATTGCTGTTGCCAGATCAGCTTTGCAGGTTGGAGCCTTGTCATGGACTATTTTCTTCAACTTCCACCAAATATTTTCAATTGGATTGAGATCCGGACTATTTGCAGCCCATGACCTTGACCTTATGTGTTTTCTTTCAAGGAATGTTTTCACAGTTTTTGCTCTATGGCAGGATGCATTATCACCTTGAAAAATGATGTCATCATCCCCAAACATCCTTTCAATTGATGGGATAAGAAAACTGTCCAAAATATCAATGTAAACTTGGGCATTTATTGAAGATGTAATGACAGCCACCTCCCCAGTGCCTTTACCTGACATGCAGCCCAATATCATCAATGACTGTGTAAATTTGCATGTTCTCTTCATGCAGTCATCTTTATAAATCTCATTGGAGCGGCTCCAAACAAAAGTTCCAGCATCATCACCTTGCCCAATGCAGATTCGCGATTCATCATGAATATCACTTTCATCCAGTCATCCACAGTCCACGACTGCTTTTCCTTAGCCCATTGTAACCTTGTTTTTTTCTGTTTAGGTGTTAATGATGGCTTATGTTTAGCTTTTCTGTATGTAAATCCCATTTCATTTAGGCGGTTTCTTACAGTTCGGTCACAGACATTGACTCCAGTTTCCTCCCATTCGTTCCTCATTTGTTTTGTTGTGCATTTCCTGTTTTGGAGACATATTGTTTTAAGTTTCCGGTCTTGACGCTTTGATGTCTTCCTTGGTCTACCAGTATGTTTGCCTTTAACAACCTTCCCATGTTGTTTGTATTTGGTCCAGATTTTAGACACAGCTGACTGTGAACAACCGACATCTTTTGCAACATTGTGTGATGATTTACCTTCTTTTAAGAGTTTGATAATCCTCTCCTTTGTTTCAATTGACATCTCTCGTGTTGGAGCCATGATTCATGTCAGTCCACTTGGTGCAACAGCTCTCCAAGGTGTGATCACTCCTTTTTAGATGCAGACTAACGAGCAGATCAAATTTGATGCAGGTGTTAGTTTTGGAAATGAAAATTTGAAGGGTGATTCCATAATTTTTTCCTCAGAATTGAGTGATTCCATTATTTTTTGCTTGGTCTGAAAAAAATTACCCTTACTGAGTACCACATTTTTAATCTTGATTTTTTTTAGTGTTTCTTAAAGTCCTAAAGTTGCCATTTGAAATGACTTTAGTTTTGTGCCATGTCTGTGATCTGCTTTTTTTCAGCAACATTAAACAACTGAATGAACATCCTCTGAGCCCGGTGATTCCATAATTTTTGCCAGGGGTTGTATGCACTTACCGGGTTAGTAATAGATAGACGCCGCCCCATTATGAACCTGTGGGCTTGATATCAGCAGACATTACACAGCTGACATCAACCCCAAAATTTTACCCCACTTACCGCACCAGGGCAAGTGGGAAAAGCCAGTCAAAGTGCCAGAATTTGCGCATCAAATGGATGCACCTTTTATGGGGCAGCTGCGGCTGCTATTTTTTAGTCTGGGAAGTGACAAATATCATGACCCTTCTCAGCCTGAGAATATCAGCCCCCAACTGTCTAGTTTACCTTGGCTGGTTATCAAAAATGTAGGGCCCCCTGTTTTTAATAACCAACCAAGATAAAACAAAAAGCTGAAGGCTGCAGCCCGCAGCTGTCTGCTTTACATGCATTTGTTATCAAAACTAAGGGGGACCACACAGCTTTTTTTATTATTATTATTTTTTTCACATGCTGCGCTAGCCAATCACAGCTGTGATGGGGCCAAAAGTACCCACACAGGAAAATCTTACTGATTGCCTGCGCTGCAACCTTTCAACAAGCTTTGTTCGGGCTGCCAAATCCGAACAGTAACACAGACTTCCGTGAGAAGTCCGTGTTCAGAGACCGTGTACAGACACTAACTTTAGCGTTTGGGTTCGCCCATCACTAATTATGACTGTGACTATTTATTTAATTGCCTCTTGTTTAAGCTCATTTTCTAACACCATGGGCAAAAAAAGTGATGAAAAACTGATAGAAGAAAAGTGAAATCAAATGATGTATAAGTTTATTCATGTTATTATGTAGATTAAGGCAATGTTCACACACAGAAAAAAGAAGTCACAGTTGCTGGCATAACCCCTGGAGTTCTCTTCTTTCTCCCTCCCATTTATTTTTCCATGATTTATACCATATGTGTCACACACCCATTTCTGATGTGGCATTTATGCTAATTCTTATGCTTTTTGTATTATACCCTTTGTGATCTATTGGTATTTTATAGCCATTATATATTACTATTCGCACCTTTGTTTTTTTATTTGTAACACTCATTTATCTTTACCTTTGTGTCTATATTATATTGTGTTATATTATTGTATAACACAATGTAATAATAGACACAATAGACCTTGCTTTTATACTATTATATTATTGTGTCTAGCCTTATTTTGACTTATAGGGAGTCTGCTGTGATATCTATATACCGTATTATTTTATGGATATCAGGTTTTGTTCAAAAAAACTCCCCCTCTCCTTTTTTGCCTTCTAATGGTTTTAATGCCCTGTTGTTCACCATGACTATTAAATAAAATATTTTTTACAAATTTTGCATGCAGGTTGTTTCATATTATCATTCATTTTGGGTTACTAGCCTGACTGCAGACTTGTGAATCCTTACATCGTGCACACTGCACGCTGGGACGATTTTATGTTGTCAGTGCCGGGAACAGCGTTCACGTGATCACAAGTATGCGATACGCATACTCCCAGCCAACATCCGACTACACTGTTTCTGATCTCGCTCAATAAACAAGCATTGAGAGCGGCAGAAACTGTCTAGTCAGATTCTGGCCGAGAATATGCATATTGCATACTCACAGTCACATGACCACTGGAGAATCCTCACAGCGCGCTATGTAAGGAATCACAAGTCTGCAGTCACATAGATTGACTGCAGACTGGTCATTTTAGACAGGACAGCCCCTATAAAGAAAACCTGTCATCAGGATTTTATACCCCAAACTAGTGGCACGTACAGTACAGACCAAAAGTTTGGACACACCTCATTTAAAGATTTTTCTGTATTTTCATGACTTTGAATATTGTACATTTACACTGAAGGCATCAAAACTATGAATTAACACATGTGGAATTATATACTTAACAAAAAAGTGTGAAACAACTGAAAATATGTCTTATATTCTAGGTTCTTCAGAGTAGCCACCTTTTGCTTTGATGACTGCTTTGCACACTCTTGGCATTCTCTTGATGAGCTTCAAGAGGTAGTCACCGGAAATGGTCTTCCAACAATCTTGAAGGAGTTCCCAGAGATGCTTAGCACTTGTTGGCCCTTTTGCCTTCACTCTGCGGTCCAGCTCACCCCAAACCATCTCGATTGGGTTCAGGTCTGGTGACTGTGGAGGCCAGGTCATCTGGCGTAGCACCCCATCACTCTCCTTCTTGGTCAAATAGCCCTTACACAGCCTGGAGGTGTGTTTGGGGTCATTGTCCTGTTGAAAAATAAATGATGGTCCAACTAAATGCAAACCGGATGGAATAGCATGCCGCTGCAAGATGCTGTTCTAGCCATGCTGGTTCAGTATGCCTTTAATTTTGAGAAAATCCCCAACAGTGTCACCAGCAAAGCACCCCCACACCATCACACCTCCTCCTCCGTGCTTCACGGTGGGAACCAGGCATGTAGAGTCCATCCGTTCACCTTTTCTGCGTCGCACAAAGACACAGTGGTTGGAACCAAAGATCTCAAATTTGGACTCATCTAACCAAAGCACAGATTTCCACTGTTCTAATGTCCATTCCTTGTGTTCTTTAGCCCAAACAGGTCTCTTCTGCTTGTTGCCTGTCCTTAGCAGTGGTTTCCTAGCAGCTATTTTACCTTGAAGGCCTGCTGCACAAAGTCTCCTCTTAACAGTTGTTGCAGAGATGTGTCTGCTGCTAGAACTCTGTGTGGCATTGACCTGGTCTCTAATCTGAGCTGCTGTTAACCTGCGATTTCTGAGGCTGGTGACTCGGATAAACTTATCCTCAGAAGCAGAGGTGACTCTTGGTCTTCCTTTCCTGGGGCGGTCCTCATGTGAGCCAGTTTCTATGTAGCCCTTGATGGTTTCTGCAACTGCACTTGGGGACACATTCAAAGTTTGCCCAATTTTTCGGACTGACTGACCTTCATTTCGTAAAGTAATTATGGCCACTCATTTTTCTTTACTTAGCTGCCTTTTTCTTGCCATAATACAAATTCTAACTGTTAGAACTCTCCTGTTAGGTTTTTTTCTATTATGCTGGTCACATGACCGTTTTTGCCTATTTAATCCTGCTCCGCCCTTCTGGCCTTGCTGGACTTCATTGTAATTTCTACTCTTAAGCTAGCCAGGTGCTTTGTTACCTTTCCCAGTCAATTTAGCTAGTCTTTTGACCTCTATGTTCTATGTTGTTTGTTTGTCTTTTTACTGCTACAATTTCTGCTAGGAGGTATCTTTCTTTCTCCCAGTCCCTAGTTCTTGTAGGGATCCCTCCCTCACATCTATAGGTCTTCGTTCAGACTAGCTGA
The DNA here is from genome assembly GCF_046119375.1 of Phyllobates terribilis. Classification (NCBI taxonomy): domain Eukaryota; kingdom Metazoa; phylum Chordata; class Amphibia; order Anura; family Dendrobatidae; genus Phyllobates; species Phyllobates terribilis. The sequence goes on from NW_027362762.1 coordinate 107,558,331, forward strand.
GGACTTTAGCGGGTCTGATCGCAGGATCAGGTTCCCCATTACATCGTAGGGATCTAGCTTAGTTCTATTGTAGGGACAGATCTCCTGTCTTTCCTTAGTGCTTGTAGCAGATCATAACACTAACAGTCTATTCAGTAGGACTATCAGCTGTGTCTCCACCTGACTTCTGCACAACACAACTGATGGTCCCAACCCCATTTATAAGGCAAGAAATCCCACTTATTAAACCTGACAGGGCACACCTGTGAAGTGAAAACCATTTCCGGTGACTACCTCTTGAAGCTCATCAAGAGAATGCCAAGAGTGTGCAAAGCAGTCATCAAAGCAAAAGGTGGCTACTTTGAAGAACCTAGAATATAAGACACATTTTCAGTTGTTTCACACTTTTTTGTTAAGTATATAATTCCACATGTGTTAATTCATAGTTTTGATGCCTTCAATCTGAATATACAATTTTCAAAGTCATGAAAATACAGAAAAATCTTTAAATGAGAAGGTGTGTCCAAACTTTTGGTCTGTACTGTATGTAAGGGTGCTTTCATGCTGAGTAAATCCCCACCTTTCTTGTAGAAATTAATTTTGCTGTTTTACAGAAATCCATAGTTGAAATTGTATATTGTTAATGAGTTGCAAGTGCAGTGGACGGGCCCTGCACTTACAGTTCAGCGGCCTCTCTCCCTATTACTCGCCTGCTGCCTGCTTTTGTCTCTGACCCATGAGTGTCCTAGAGACAGGAGGCAGGCAGTGGGAGGGGAATAGGGAGAGAGGTAGGAGAACAGTAAGTGCAGCGCCCGCTTACTGCTCTTTGCTGCTTATTAGCATACAATTGGATTTCTCTAAAACAGGAAAATGGATTTCAGCAAGAAAATGGAAGCTACAGTCTTTGGGAAGATGGCATATACCCCTCATAGAATATATTTTATATTGTTTCATATGTCCAAATGGATTAATAATTTATACGGTTTAGTAGAGATGAGGGAAAATTTGTATCAGGCAGATTTGCTCGAATCAGTTGTCAGCTTTGATTCGGCCTAAATAGAAATAGATAGAACTCGTACGTATTATAGTCTATAGAGCTGTTCACATGTCCACGTATTGTTTAGGACTGAGTGGTCTACACAAAAGCGCGGAGACTTGTACGATTTTGATGTGAGAATCAGATCAAACCTGCCAATGCAAGTCAGTGGGTCCGTTGAAAATTGGTCAGCAATCGGATGCCATCAGTGTGCTGTCCATTTTTCCCGGATTGTTTGATAGGAGAATGTCTTCATCAGGTTTTTTTTATACAAAAAAAATTGTGAAATTTTGACCAAACTCTGATGGTAAAATCTGACACTGACCAAACTCTGATTTAACTCTGATCTAAAACACTGATGACACTTGGACTGTTTTTGCGTATAAGAAAAATCACTCACGTCCGAATGAGCCCTAATATTCCTGGAGTGAGTATAGGTAGCAAAGGACCCATTTCTAGGAATGAAGAGTGGGCACATTGTTCACCAAAACCCCAGTTGACAGGACCACTACCTCATAGCCTCCCTAGTAGTAGAAAACATTGATAACAGTAGGTAACAGGTGGAGGGAGAGGCCCTTCCAATTGCATTGATATTTAACAGTTCTCAGTAGTGTAGCTAACAGAGGAGCAGAGGGAGTGGTCGCCCTGGGGCCCTTACTTGGAGGGGCCCACATGGGGCTGCCGCCACTCTTAAGTGTATCAGCATGTTATGTGACGTCTAAGGGAAATGATACATAGTTTTCTGAAAATTTTAAAAATGTAAATCTGAAAATTGTGAAGTGCATTTCTATTCAGCCCCCCTGAATCAATACTTTTTAGGACCACATTTCCCTGCAATTGCTGCCGCAAGTCTTTTGGGGTCTTTCGCTACCAGCTTTGTATATCTAGATTTTGATATTTATGTCCATTCTTCATTACAAACTGCTCAGTGAGATTCAATGAATGCGTCTATGAACAGCAATTTTCAAGTCTTGCCACAAATTTTGGTCTGGACTGTGACTGGGTCATTCACACACATGAATAGGCTTTGATCTAAACCATTCCATTGTAACTCTGGCAGTATGTTTAGGGTCGCTGTCCTGCTGGAAGGTGAACCTACACCCCATTTTTAAGTCTTTAACAAGTTTTCCTCCAGGATTGGCCTGTAATTAGCTCCATCCATCTTCCCATCAACTCTGACCAGCTGCCCTGTCCCTGCTGAAGAAAAGCATCCCCACAGCATGATGCTGTTACCACCATTTAACGATGTGGATGGTGTTTTCGGGGTGATGTGAAGTGTTAGTTTTCTGCATGTTAGCGTTTTGCATCTAGCCCAAATAGTTCAACTTTGGTTTGATCTGACCAGAGCACCTTCTTCCACATGTTAACTGTCTCCCCTACACGGCTTTTTGCACTTAAAATGCTTCTTAGTGCTTGCTTTCAAAACTGGCTTTCTTCTTCTCACTTTTCCATAAAGGCCAGATTAGTGGAGCATATGACTAATAGTTGTACTGTGGACAAAGTCTCCCATCTGAGCTGTGGTTCTCTGCAGCTTCTCCAGAGTGATGATGGCCCTCTTGACTGCTTCTCTAATTAGTGCTCTCTTTGTTTGGGATGTCAGTTTAGGTGGACAGCAAATGTCTTGGTAGGTTTGCAGTTGTGCCATAAACCTTCCATTTTTGGTTGATGGATTGAACAGTGCTCCGTGAGATGTTTAGAACTTTGACTATTTTTTATGAGCTAACCCTGCTTTACTCCACAACTTTATCCCTAACCTGTCTGGTGTGTTCCTTAGTTTACATGATGTTGTTTGATTTCTAATGTCCTCAAACAAACCACTGAGGCCTTCACAGAACAGCTGTAGTTATACTGAAAATACAGTTATATGAAAAAGTTTGGGCACCCCTATTAATCTTAAGCCTAATGTTTTATAAAAATTGGTGTTTTTGCAACAGCTATTTCAGTTTGATATATGTAATAACTGTTGGACACAGTAAAGTTTCTGCCTTGAAATGAGGTTTATTGTACTAACAGAAAATGTGCAATCTGCATTCAAACAAAATTTGACAGGTGCATAAGTATGGGCACCTCACCAGAAAAGTGACATTAATATTTATTAAATCCTCCTTTTGCAAAAATAACAGCCTCTAGTCGCTTCCTGTAGCTTTTAATGATTTCCTGGATCCTGGATGAAGGTATTTTTGACCATTCCTCTTTACAAAACAATTCCAGTTCAGTTAAGTTTGATGGTCGCCGAGCATGGACAGCCCTCTTCAAATGATCCCACAGATGTTCAATGATATTCAGGTCTGGGGACTGGGATGGCCATTCCAGAACATTGTAATTGTTCCTCTGCATGAATGCCTGAGTAGATTTGGAGCGGTGTTTTGGATCATTGTCTTGCTGAAAGATCCATCCCCTGCGTAACTTCAACTTTGTCACTGATTCTTGAACATTATTGTCAAGAATCTGCTGATACTGAGTGGAATCCATGCGTCCCTCAACTTTAACAAAATTCCCGGTGCCGGCATTGGCCACACAGCCCCAAAGCATGATGGAACCTCCACCAAATTTTACTGTGGGTAGCAAGTGTTTTTCTTGGAATGCTGTGTTTTTTTCCGCCATGCATAACGCCTTTTTGTATGACCAAACAGCTCAATCTTGGTTTCATCAGTCCACAGGACCTTCTTCCAAAAAGAAATTGGCTTCTCCAAATGTGCTTTTGCATACCTCAGCTGACTCTGTTTGTGGCGTGCTTGCAGAAACGGCTTCTTTCGCATCACTCTCCCATACAGCTTCTCCTTGTGCAAAGTGCGTTGTATAGTTGACCGATGCACAGTGACACCATCTGCAGCAAGTTGATGCTGCAGCTCTCTGGAGGTAGTCTGAGGATTGTCCTTGACTGATCTCACCATTCTTATTCTCTGCCTTTCTGATGTTTTTCTTGGCCTGCCACTTCTGGCCTTAACAAGAACTGTCCCTGTGTTCTTCCATTTCCTTACTATGTTCCTCACAGTGGAAACTGACAGGTTAAAACTCTGAGACAGCTTTTTGTATCCTTCCCCTGAACAACTATGTTGAATAATCTTTGTTTTCAGATCATTTCACAGTTGTTTTGAGGAGCCCATGATGCCACTCTTCAGAGGAGATTCAAACAGGAGAACAACTTGCAAGTGGCCACTTTAAGTAGCTTTTCTCATGATTGCATACACCTGGCTATGAAGTTCAAAGCTCAATGAGGTTACAAAACCAAAAAAAGTGCTTTAGTAAGTCAGTAAAAAGTAGGTAGGAGTATTTAAAACAAGAAAATGATAAGGGTGCCCATACTTATGCACCTGTCAAATTTTGTTTGAATGCAGATTGCACATTTTCTGTTAGTACAATAAACCTCATTTCAAGGCAGAAACATTACTGTGTCCAACAGTTATTACATATATCAAACTGAAATAGCTGTTGCAAAAACACCAATTTTTATAAAACATTAAGCTTAAGATTAATAGGGGTGCCCAAACTTTTTCATATAACTGTAAATTACACATAGGTGGACTTAACTTACTAATTATGTGACTTCTGGAGTCAATTGGTCACTCAGGATTTTATATAGGGGAATCAGAGTATAGGGGTCTGGATACAAATGCACGCCACAATTTTCAAGTTTATATTTTTAAAATAATTAGAAAACTATGTATCATACTTGCTACCGTATGTTGGGATATCACATAAAGTCTTAATAAAATGCATTTAATTTTATGGGTCTAACGTGCAAAAATGTGGAGTATAAATACTTTTTCAAGGCACTGTATAAATTATTCTGCAAAATAAGAAGCCCTGATACAGCTGCATTGACGGAAAAATTCAAAAGTTATTGGTCTTGGTAAAAGAGGAGGAAAAAACAACACTGGGAAAAAAAAAGAAAAATCGCCCAATTTTTAAAGGGCGAAACATCAGAATTGTTAGAACTCTCCTGTTAGTTTTTTTTTAGTTTGCTGGTCACATGACCATTTTTGCCTATTTAATCCGGCTCCGCCCTCCTGGTCTTGCTGGACTTCATTGTATTTACTACTCTTGAGCTAGCTTGGTGCTCTGTTGCCGTTCTCTGTTAGTTTTGCTAGGTCTTCTGACCTCTATGCTTTTTGTTGTGTGTTTGTCTTTGACTGCTACTATTTCTGCTAGGAGGTGTCCAACTTATCCCAGTCCCTAGTTCTTGTAGGGATCCCTCCCTCACATCTATAGGTCTTCGTTCAGACTAGCCGAGGACTTTAGCGGGTCTGATTGAAGGATCAGGTTCCCCGTTACATCGTAGGGATCTAGTTTAGTTCTATTGTAGGGACAGTTCTCCTGTCTTTCCTTAGTCCCTGTAGCAGATCATAACAGTAAGTCCAGCCCTAAAAGAAAAAAAAAAAATTTTCTCTAAGGAAAGACCTCCAGTTTTCCATCATGGTCTCGGTTCAAGATTTGGCTCAACGCTTGCAGGGACTCTCTCTGGAGGTGGCCAAGCTCCAACAACACGTGAGTAGCTGCTCTGGAGCACATTTTGTGGAACCAAAGGTACGTCTGCCTGATTTATTTTTTGGCGAACAACAAGATTTTTTTTCTTTTAAAATTGCTTGTTTATTGTATTTTCGTTTGAGACCCGGATCCTCTGGTGATGAATCACAGCGCATAGGGTTCATAATGTCACTTTTGCGCAAAGATCCTCAGGGATGGGCCTTCTCTCTCCAACCTAGTGATCCGTGCTTTAGATCAGTGGATAGTTTTTTTTCTGCTTTGGGTTTGTTGTATGATGATCCTGATCGTGTCTCATCTGCTGAGTCTGAATTGAGACGTTTGAGGCAGGGATCAGGTAATGTGGAAAAATATTGGTCTGCCCAGGTGGGGTGGAACGATTCAGCTTTGAAAAGCTTGTTTCTTGCAGGGCTAGGTGAAAGGGTTAAGGATTTACTGATTGCTTATCCCACACCTGGAAACTTGCAGGAGGCAATGCAATTAGCTATACGGGTGGACAGGAGACTGCGTGCAAGGGTTAATGAGAGCAAATCCTCTGCTATGTCAGCTCCGAGTCTTGAGAGGGTCTGTGCTGACAATGGAGAGCCGATGGAGATTGGGGCGATGGCACCCCGCTCTCAGGAAAAAGATCGCAGGCTTTCTGAAGGCTTGTGCTTCTATTGCGGAAATTCTGGTCATTTTATTAAGAACTGTGTGCTTCGTATGAAGAAAGAAAAAAAATGGTCAGTTATGCCCGTATTGCCTGTTTAAATTCTAAGGGAGTATTCCTATCTGCCACTACTGCTGCTCAGGATGAATTAATTGAATTTCGGGTATTTGTGTATTGTGGTTCTACTCTGAATGTGATTGATGGGGGATTCTTGGAAAAACTTAGATTAGAACCTAAAACTTTGTCATCCTCTATTGCTGTGGTTTCTATTGATGGCTCTCTCTTGAAGAGTGTTACTCATAAGGTCTGTGAATTTCCCCTCACTATTAATGGTATTCACCAAGAAAATTTGGATTTGGTGGTATTGGATAATTTGCCTTCTCCAGTAATATTGGGGTTACCCTGGTTAAAATTGCACAATCCTGTACTGGATTGGTCTACCAATGAAATTAAGTCCTGGAGCCCTACGTGTTATGACAAGTGTTGTAACGGACGTATTGCTGCTGTGGATAAAGGGGAATTGCCTGTACCTATTCAGGATTTTTGGAGAGTTTTTTCTGAGGAGGAGCCACAAATTTTGCCTCCCCATAGAGACTATGATTGTACCATTGAATTTGTCCCTGGAGCGACTCTTCCTAAAAGTCGTTTATTTAATCTTACTATTCCTGAGAGAAAGGCTTTGGAGGAATACATACAGACAAGCTTGGCCGCTGGTCACATTAGGCCTTCCAAGTCTCCTGTGGCTGTTGGATTTTTTTTTGTAAAAAAAAAGATGGCGGTTTACGTCCTTGTCTGGACTTTCGTGAGATTAATAAAATTACTGTACGCAATCCTTACCCACTGCCATTGATTCCTGATTTATTTAACCAGTTAGTGGGGGCCAAGTGGTTCTCTAAAATTGATCTCCGGGGGGCATACAATTTGTTGCGCATGAAGGAGGGTGATGAATGGAAGACTGCTTTTAACACTCCTGTGGGTCATTTTGAGAATCTGGTTATGCCTTTTGGTCTTACCAATGCTCCAGCATTTTTTCAGAATCTGATTAATGACATCCTTAGACCTTTAATCGGCAAAAATGTGGTTGTGTATTTGGATGACATTCTGATTTATTCGCCTGATCTGGAGTCTCATTGGCGGAGCGTACGTGAGGTATTACAGTTATTAATGGACAATTCGCTTTTTGCTAAGCTGGAGAAATGTGAGTTCGCTGTACAGAGAATTAGTTTTTTGGGCTACATTATCTCCAGTGAAGGTTTTGAGATGGACCCGGTTAAAGTTCAAGCTGTGCAGGAATGGCCTAGGCCTATTGGTTTGAAATCGATACAGAGGTTTTTGGGTTTCGCCAATTATTACAGAAAATTCATAAAAAATTTTTCTATTATTGTCAAACCGCTGACCGATCTCACCAGGAAAGGTGCTAATGCGGTTCAGTGGACTTCTGAGGCCATTGAAGCTTTTGTGTTTCTAAAGGAGAGGTTCACCTCTGCTCCCATCCTTATGCAGCCTGATGTGACTAAGCCGTTTTTGGTTGAGGTTGATGCTTCTTCGGTGGGGGTCGGTGCGGTGTTGTCTCAGGAAAACAAGGATGGAGTACATCCCTGTGCCTTTTTTTCAAAAAAATTTTCTGAGACTGAACTTAATTACGATATTGGTAATCGGGAATTGCTGGCGATTAAACTCGCATTTGAACACTGGCGTCACCTCTTGGAAGGTGCTGAATTTCCCATTCAGGTTTTCACTGATCATAAAAATCTGATCTATCTTGATGCTGCCAAGCGCTTGAATGCCCGTCAGGCTAGGTGGGCACTTTTTTTCTCGCGGTTTAATTTTTCCGTTACTTACATCCCGGATACCAAGAATGTTAAAGCGGATGCTTTGTCTCGCAGCTTTTCTCCCATGGTCGGTGTTGAGGAGGAAGAGGAGAGCATTTTACAAGAAGGTGTTGTGATTGCTGCTTTGGACTCCGTTTTGGAGGATGAGATTCTTAAAGCTCAGGAGAATGCCCCATCTAACACTCCCCATGGGAGGTTGTTTGTGCCTAGGACCTTTAGGAGAGATTTGTTTGTTGAGTGTCATGAGTCTCGATTGGCAGGTCATCCAGGAATTTCTGAGACCAAGAGACTTGTGGGTCGCAGTTTTTGGTGGCCTGGATGGCAGAAGGAAGTCATTAAGTGGGTGCGCCAATGTACTGTGTGTGCTAGATCCAAGTCTTCGCATGCTCCTGCTGCGGGGTTGCTTTGCCCTCTGGAGGTTCCTAGTGCACCTTGGACACATCTGGCTATGGACTTTATTACTGACCTTCCGCCCTCTGAAGGTTTCACGGTCATCTGGGTGGTCGTGGACCGTTTTAGCAAGATGTGTCACTTGGTTCCCTTCATCAAACTGCCTTGCGCTAAGACACTCGCTAAGGCCTTTGTCAAGGAAATTGTCAGACTACATGGTGTTCCTACTGACATTGTTTCTGATAGGGGACCTCAGTTCGTGGCTCGTTTTTGGTGTGCCTTTTGTGACAGGTTGGGAGTTCATTTGTCGTTTTCATCTGGATATCATCCTGAGTCTAATGGCCAGACAGAAAGGAAGAACCAGGATGTTGAGCAGTTCTTGCGTTGTTTTGTGGCAGACAATCAAGAGGGGTGGTCTGAGTTTCTGCCACTTGCTGAATTTGCTCTTAACAACCATACATCCTCTTCTGCTGGGTGTTCGCCTTTTTTTTGTTGTTCTGGGAGACATCCGTCGTTTGGGTCATTCTCCAAATTGGTTTCGGCTGTGCCTGAGGAGGAGAGTTTTTCCGGTGATTTGAAGAGAGTTTGGACGGATGTGCGTGGTAATCTTCAGGAGGCTAACAAAAAATCTAAGAGGTACTTTGATAGGAAACGGCAAGAGGTTTTGTTTGCTGTTGGTGACATGGTTTGGTTGTCCTCTAAGAATCTGCGATTGAGGATTGCTTCTAAAAAATTGGGTCCCAAGTTCGTAGGGCCCTTTAAGGTGCTTTAGATAGTTAACCAATCTGCTGTTAGGTTGGAGGTTCCTACGTCCTGGAAGATTAACCCGGTGTTTCATGTTTCTCTGTTGAAAAAAGCTGATGTGTCTGATGGTGACGCCTCTGTCACTGTTCCTCCGGTGGTGGAGGACGGGGAATATGAAATTTCCCGCATCCTAAATTCTAGACGGTATAGAGGGAGTTTGCAGTATCTCGTCGCTTGGAAGGGTTTCGGACCTGAGGATAACTCATGGGTGAGGGCGGATGATGTTTCTGCTTCCAGACTTGTCAGAGCGTTTCACAGGAGGTTTCCTGGTAAGTCTGGGCCTAGGGGATCCGGAGGATCCTCTTAGAAGAGGGGGTACTGTTAGAACTCTCCTGTTAGTTTTTTTTTAGTTTGCTGGTCACATGACCATTTTTGCCTATTTAGTCCGGCTCCGCCCTCCTGGTCTTGCTGGACTTCATTGTATTTACTACTCTTGAGCTAGCTTGGTGCTCTGTTGCCGTTCTCTGTTAGTTTTGCTAGGTCTTCTGACCTCTATGCTTTTTGTTGTGTGTTTGTCTTTGACTGCTACTATTTCTGCTAGGAGGTGTCCAACTTATCCCAGTCCCTAGTTCTTGTAGGGATCCCTCCCTCACATCTATAGGTCTTCGTTCAGACTAGCCGAGGACTTTAGCGGGTCTGATCGCAGGATCAGGTTCCCCGTTACATCGTAGGGATCTAGTTTAGTTCTATTGTAGGGACAGTTCTCCTGTCTTTCCTTAGTCCCTGTAGCAGATCATAACAAGAATGTCACATGACTGCCAGGAGTAGAGGCTGTGAGACTGTAAGAATGCTGCCAGTCGTCCAGGTAAGTATGTCCTTTTTATTTATTTTCTGCACCAGACTGCTGCTATTAAAAACGGAGCGTCCAGTCTTAGACAAACCCTATTAAACCAACAATAAAAAACATGCATTTGTGCTGTGATAGTCAGTACACGTTTTTTTAGTTGGGGGAGAGAGGTGTTCTTTCTAAGACAATTTTTAGTCAACTTGTGCCAGAAGGCAAATGGACAGTAGAGATGGCAGCTCAAGCTGCTCGCCTTCCAGTTTGTATACAACACTTACACCTAGGGCTAAATATAGGGACAAATAATCTGTGGGATTTTTCCGGTACACCCGCATTCATTAATCTCTGTGACAGTATGTATTAAGTCGTTGTTCTGAGCCATTTCCCTTGATCACCATAGTAAAAATAACATTGCAATTTAGTTTGAAGCAATGCTCTGTTATGGCACGTAGCCAGCAGTGGTTCCCTATGATGAGCTTTAAATTACTTTATTACAGGTCATTTCACAACATATTACCTATTAATAAACGCAATGATCCGATATCTTGCTATTGACAATAAGTTTATTTTTGTGTTTATGGGTCAATGTGCTTGTTATGTCGTGTTCTGTTCGTTTTCCAGATACGAGCAACCCTTTTAAATAGAATCTGTCAGTAGGTTTTTGCTGTGTTATCTGAGAACAGCATGATTTAGGGACACAGACCCCGATTCCAGCGATGTGTCCCTTACTGGGCTGCCTGCTGACGTTTTTTAATAAAATCACAGCTTTATCTGCTGCAGATCTACCAGTTCTCTGAATGCTGAGCTCTGTATAACCCCGCCCACACCACTGATTGGCAGCATTCTGTGCACAGGCAGTGGTGGGGGCAGGGTTATACAGAGCAGGAGGACTACATGGCATGAGATAACTAGTCCTTTAGTGATAATTTACTGCTGATAAAAACACTGATTTTATTGAAACTACAACCAGCAGCCCAGAAAGTGATATATCGCTGCAATCAGGGTCTCTGTTGCTACACCATGCTGCTCTCAGATTAAATAGCAAAAACCTGCTGACAGTTCTCTTTAAGGAATATCTCAAACAAGAATTTTTTCCTGGTCTCCCAAAATGTTTCTTTCACCTATGTGTAATTTCTTCTCAGTATAACTACAGCTGTTCTATGAAAGCCTCTGAGGTTTGTTTAAGAACATTAGAGATCAGACAGTATCATCAAAATCAAGGAACACACCAGACAGGTCAGGTATAAAGTTGTGGAGAAGAGTAAAGCAAGATTAGGTTATAAAGAAATAGCCCAAGCTCTGAACATCTCACGAAGCACTGTTCAATCCATCATCCAAAAATGGAAGGTGTATGGCACAACTGCAAACCTACCAAGACATGGTCACCCACCTAAACTGACATCCCAAGCATGGAGATCACTAATTAGAGAATCAGCCAAGAGGGCCATGGTCACTCTGGAGGAGCTGCAGAGATCCACAGCTTATGTGGAAGAATCTGTCCACAGGACAACTATTAGTTGCATACTCCGCAATCTGGCTTTTATGGCAAGAGTGACAACAAGAAAGTCATTTTTGACAGCAAACCACAAGAAGTCTCATTTGTAGTTTGCATAAAGCCATGCAGAGGACACAGCTAACATGTGGAAGAAGGTGCCCTGATCAGATGAGACCGAAGTAGAACTTTTTGGGCTAAATGCAAAATTCTATGTGTGGTGGAAAACATCACCCTGAAAACACCATCACCACAATCAAACATGGTGGTGACAGCATCATGCTGTGGGGAGGCTTTTCTTCAGCAAGGATATGGAAGATGGTCAGAGTTGATGGGAAGATGGATGGGGCTAAATACATTGCAATCGTGGGGGAAAAACTGTTAGAGGCTGCAAAAGACATGAGATTGGGGTGTAGGTTCACATTCATGTGTGTGAATGGCTCAGTCACAGTCTACACCTAAATTACATTGAGAATCTGTGGCAAGACTTAAAAATTGCTGTTCACAGACGCTCTCAATCTTAGCTAGAGCTAGTTTGCAACAATTTCAGCCTCTAGATATGCAAAGCTGATAGACATACCCAAATAGACTTGCAGCGGTAATTGCAGCAAAAGGTGGTCCTACAAAGTATTGACTCAGGTGAGCTGAATACAAATGCATGTCACAATTTTCAGATTTATATTTTTAAAATAATTAGAAAAGCATGTATCAATTCCTTTACACTTCACAAATATGTGCTACTTTGTGTTGGTATACAACATAAAATCCCAATAAAACACATTTAAGTTTGTGGGAGTAACATAAAAAATAAAGAAAAGTTCATGGGATAAGAATACTTTTTCAAGGCAGTGTATCATCACTGTCCCTACTGGGGCTGACAATGTAAATTCCCTATTAGGCCACGTGCACACTTTGAGTATTTGGTGAGTTATTTACCTTAGTAAAACCAATAAAACCAACTTCACTTTCCTCTCCAACATAATTGACATCTGGAGAAAGTGAGAGAGCAACAGCAGCTTTAACTTCCTCCGGATTTCTTGCTTTGGCCAAAGGAGGGGAGATTGGAGCCAGTGCTGATTGGCGGCAGGGATTACGTGACATAACAATGTCAGGCGAGCCCCGGGAGATCCAGTGCCGATACTGTTGGAACATCACTGGCACTGGAGGTGAGTATAAGTGTTATTATTTTACTGGAAGGAAACATAGGGATTCCTCTACTCAGACAACCCCTTTGATATAACTGCCCTACCTTAATCTCCTGGTCCCTAAGCAAAATCCTTAAAGGGCCCCAATTGTGGTGCTACAATTCCAAACTATAAAAAAGTGTTGTGGTTCACTGATGGCAAACATTCACCACCAAGCAGTCAATCAATGTGCATGGGAGTTATTACAGCATGCACACTGAGTTCTTTTTAAAGTGTACCTGTCATTTCAGGAGCACTTGCTGCAGAATGTCTGTGTCGGCCTCACGCTCCTCCCCCCTCCATAGAACTTTATGAGTACAAACTGTTATCTCCTTTCTCATTAATGGGAAAGTCTGTATTCACTGAAGACCGATTTTACCTGTGAATTGACAATATTAAGACCAAAAGATCAGTCCTGGAGGAGAAAGACACATATTTGTCTGATCGATATTTATTACAAAGTTTCTTATTTTCATGTGTACTCTTGATTTATGAAAAAAAAACAAAAAACGTCAGTTCTTGGTTACTCTTTTAATGAACTGAACACAATAAAGCTTGATGTAGATCGGGGTTCTCAAACTCATCCGCGTAAATGGGCCACACATAGAAAAAATTTGGATATGAAGGGCCGCTTTCTTTGTGGGAGAAGATTATGTCTTCAGTGATACCATTATTTCTCTATATGACTTATTGATTACCATCTTTTTTTTGCTGTGCTTTTTATTTCTTTTAATGCTGTTTATCATATGGGTTATGGTACAGGTCTTCTCTTTTACTTTAGTTTTTACATAAAACAGCATTTTTAGCGGCCAAATATTATTCCATTCTTTATTATGTTTTCCTTTTTTTGACCCCCAATCCGCCCCACACAGTAATATAGTTTTATAATTAGCCCCATATAGTAATTCTGCCCCCCATCCTGTAGTAATGTCTCTATTCCTGTTATAATGTCTCCATCCTGTAATAATGTCCTGTAACAATGTCACCAATCCTGTAATAATATCCCTCAGCCTATAATAATGTCCCCTGTTCTGTAATAATGTCCATCACACTGTAATAAAGTCCCCAATCCTGTAATAATGTCCTTTGTGCTGTAATAATGTCCCTCAGCCTTTAATGTCCCCAAGCCTGTAATATTGTCCCCAAGCTTGTAATAATGTCCCTTGTCCTGTAATAGTGTCCCTTGTCCTGTAATAATGGTCTTCCGTCCTGTAATAGTGTCCCTTGTCCTGTAATAGTGTCCCCCGTCCTGTAATAGTGTCCCTTGTCCTGTAATAGTGTCCCTTGTACTGTAATAATCCTGTAATAATGGTCCCCTATCCTGTAATAATATCCCCAAGCCTGTACTAATGTCCTCATCCTGGTCTCATCTTATAGAAATGTCTCCATCCTTGTCCCCTTCTTGTAACAATGTCCCCCATTCTGCTGCTCTTTACACATAAAAAAATTCTTCTAACCTGACCTTGCGCCCTCTTCCTCCTCCATAGCCGGGGTGCTTAGCAATGACCTCATGTGTGGCCGCATCAGGACGCCGATGTCAGCTGCTGGCCTCTAATTGGCCAGTGGCTAGTATTGCAGTACGAGGATGCACATTCAGTTGAAAAGAAGCGCTGAGGTCGTCAGTCCCTTGCTCGCTTGACGCGATTGTCTCAGGGGCCCGAGGGCTGCACAACAGAGCCTCAGGGGCCACATGCGGCCCCAAGGCCACGTGTTTGAGACTCCTGATGTAGATATACGTACCTCTCTTCTTGTGCGTAAATATATATATATACCGAGATTTAGCCAAATTTAACTATACTAATAACACTCCATCTTGATAACTTTTCTCAGAAAGTTAAATTATATTATTCCACTTAGGTGAGATAACATTGCAAAGTTAACCGATCTCAAGTCACGTGTCAGATTATACTTTTCTGCACCTTCATATCCTAGTGCTGTGTGATCTGCGTTCTTCTAATCTTCGGCTAACCATGGCTACATCTAGTGGTGGTCTGGAATGCCAGGGGCCCACCAATAACAACAACTCTGGGGGGTCCACTCATTCACAAATGTATAAATGATGAGATACCTCCTTTTTCTGTACGTAGTGACTCAACTATATTCAGCCAAGTACATATAGGAGGATGAATGGAATACCCATGCAGTGGGGCCCACCGGGGGATTCACCTGTTCACCTGTGGGCCAGTTCAAGCCTGGCTACATCTATATATGTATATATATATATATATATATATATATATATATATATATATATGTACATAGTACATCCATAAAAGATCTGTGATTAGTTCTCCAAGATGTTTGGAACAACTTCCCTGCCAAGCTCCTTCAAATACTGTGTCTAGGTGTACCTAGAAGAATTTATGCTATTTTAAAGACAAAGTGCGGTCAAACCAAATATTGATTTCATTTAGATTTCATTCACTTTACGTTTTGTTAATTGATAAGAATAAACTTATATTTACTATTATATATATTTACTATTATATTTACTTATAATAAGCAAATATTTTTGAATGCATTCTTAATTTGCAGCGTTTTTTCCACACCCGTCTGAAATGTTTTTACAGCATTGTATTTTTTTTATTTAATTTCTGATCATGTTTGCAGTTGAGTCGAGACGCAGGGACGAGTTGCTTCATGCTGGAGCTAGATAACGCATGATAACCTAAAAGTGCAGAAGAACAGATATAGAACTTTTTAGCTTAACACAATGTGGTATTTATACCATGATGCAGACAAATACCTTGATACAGGGCTACTTAGCATCAGCTCATGTATGAACAAAAGCTAGAATGGAAATAAAAAAAGGGGGAAAGTGCGGTTTTTTCCTCCCCACATTATACTGTATATACCCCATAAAAGTAATGTTGAAATCTAAAATATTCCACAAAGCAAAAAAATGCAATATTTATTTTAAGCCCCCCTATTGTTGAGTAGCGTGATGTAATATATTTTACATAACGTACATGTATCATACTGAGAGAATGCGCAGCAACTTTTCCTTTTCAACTGTTTTGACCATTTTTTTTGCAAATAATATATCACAGTCTAGTTTTTATTCTATTTGCGGCCTCTGTCAGGTAGAAGGAAATTCCTAGTGTTAAGTTCATGCTCTTACTTCTTAAGATATCTTAAAGAATAATATGTGCCTAAAAGAAATGTGATAGAATCGCCCCAGGAGTCTCCTGTCACCTGGTGACTTCAGGGATGAGTGAAATGTAATATTCTTTCAAGTGTGCTGTGGATGCATTACACTGTATTCTTTCTGTCTCTTGTATACAGACAGGTGAAAGGCAGAGAAAAGATGACTTCTGTCCCTCAACATTTACCCATTATGAAGTTCCACCGAGCTTCTATAGATCCACCATGATCCTAAGGCCGCAGCTTGGATTGGGCGCAGTCACCAGGTTGCCGTCGGCAAAGAGTAGAATATTGATTGCCAGTCAACGTGCATCAAGTACCGCAATACCTCAACAAGAACTGGTAACGGCTGTCGGAGCGCTGAACAACTCAGAAACGTCAGGTACATTTTTTGTTATTTATGACGACATTGGTAAAAAAGTGTAACACATATTAGCAAATACGGGAAGCAGTGGAAAAAAATGATTCATTGAATTAATGGGCCCAGGAGGTGAAAGAAAGCAGATACTTCTAGTACCATTGACGCTTCTTTTCTTATTTTTTTCACCACCCTAAATCCATTAATAACGGATTATCCAGTATTGAATAAACTATTTTTTGTATTATATTACAATGCTTTATATTCTCTAGGGGAATACTGCTTCCAATTATTGAGACCTAGCTGTGTATGGAGACTTAAAGGGAATCTGTCAGCAGGTTTTTGCTATGTAATCTGAGGACAGCATGATGTAGGGGCTGATACACAGATTTCAACGATGTGGCACTTATCAGGCTGTGTGCTGTTGTTTCCATACAATGAAGGTTTTATCAGCAGGAGATCATCACTGCCTGGACTACAGTGCATGTGAGCCCTGGTTCAACTCCGCCCCCCTCCTGTGATAAGCAGCTCACAGTCAATAAACAATGTACACAGAAAGCTGTGCTGTGGGTGTTGTTAGCTTTCTCATCTCATGCTACAACTAAAAACTCTGATTTTATCACTACTGCTGCACCCAGTAAACTAAGTGATACATCGTTGCAATCAGAATCTCTTTGCCTATGTCAGGCTGCCCTCAGATCCAGTAGCAAAAATCTGGTGACAGATTCCCTTTAAGCTCCGCCATACACCTCAGATGAGTGTAGACCGAATGATGGTTTGGCCGATTGTTCGGTCGGCATCTATCTCAACCGTGCCTCCCATACACAGGAGCTCTCACTCTGCCGAGAGAGTCACTGCAAGACATCTCTGGCGGCCAGATATTTCAGGGGAAACAAAGGGATTGGCAGTCTAAAATCGCACAGGCCGGATCCTTGACTCCCACGACAATCATCTCTCCGGGGTCCCCATCACCATTAGACTATCGGCCGAACCCGTAGTTATTGGCGGATTTGGTTGATGTCAGTCCAATTTATCTGAGGGGCTTCACTTACAGGCATGAGGGAAAAGGTATGCAAATTAGCTCTCCTCTAGAAGAAAGAAAACTATCTCATATTAAACAAAACAAATATGTAGAACAGGTCGTCCTAAGGGAGAAGAAAAGTGGCCGCTATCTAAGCGTAGAAAGTGTATGAAATGAAATGAATGAATAGGTGAGAGAAAGGAAATTTACTCACCTGATGGGGTTGTGCACAACTCCCGTCTGAACATAGGTAAAAAAATGCAAAGGACAGCCGCTGTCCTGGTAAGGAGGGGAAAAACTCCTTGTCCGATTCCCCCCAATGTGATAGCCGGATTGAAGATCTGGAAATGGCGCTGTCTTTGCCTCCAAGAGAATCAAGATGATTGGAGTATTCCAATATTGAAGAATATTACATTTCATTGTGATAACATAAATTTAAATAAAATAAAACTATGCAAATACACCCTCAAACAAAACTAATTAGTATTCTTCCTTCTGGACCTAATTTACATTATGATATAGACATCTTTCTAATTCAGGGCATGTCTGTATTATGTTACTGGCCGACTCTAATTCTGCAACACCAGGCAGTGACAATAAATGAGAGTGCAGCTCTTTCTGGGACACTGCTAAATCTGGACAACTTATTAAAGGGAATCTGTCAGCAGCATTTACTATGTAATCTGAGAGCAGCACGATAAAGGGACAGAGACCCTGATTCCTGCGATGTGCCACTCCCTGGTCTGCTTGCTGTCATTTAGATACAATCACTGTTTTCTCTTCTGCAGATCCATAAGTTAGTGCAGTACTTTGCACACCAGATAAGGTGTACAGGACCCTTATACATACACAACTTTCTGTACCTTTGCACCTTCTTGTATTTCAGTGTATTTCTAATATTCTTTATCTATCTTTGGCACTTTGTGCTTAACTTTCTATCCCGCCTACATGTACACTCACCTGATGACTCCTCATTACTCAGGTAGAAACGCGTTGGGAGGGAACAATTACTTTTTTGTGGTTAATAGTATTATACGACACTTGGTTACTGCCCATGTTAGGGCAGGAGCCACTACATTGGGCACGACAGGGATAGATGGTTTCTTCAGCCGACTACCAGCTGCCCATGGGGCTCCATGGACGACTATGTCTACGTCAGAATTGAGTGAGATCTAAACAGTTATTACCTATTTGGCCCTTTATAACATAGCATCCATGTGACAAACGTTATATACCCATACTAAGGTTTTCTTTATGTTCACCTGTGCATTTTTTGAGATTACCCCATGATTTTAAATTGTCAATTAAAAGTTATATTTTAATAGGGTCTCTCTATGCTGCTAAATTGAGATCCACCAGTTCTTTGAGTACTGACCCTTTATAACCCAGAGAGCTGCTAATTAGTGTTGGGGCCATAGTTATACACAACAGTGTCACCAGAAGGTAGGAGACTTCTAGTCCTCTAGTGATAATCTCCTGCTAATAAAACACTGATTGAATTAAAACAGTAAAACACAAACTATTAATTGACACATCGCTGGAATCAGATTCCCTGCTGACAGATTCCCTTTAAGCAAATTGAACAACAGTAGAATAAATAGTAGATGAAATATGTAAAAGGGTTAATACATGAATATCCTTCATCCCCTATCTGCAGAATATATGATAAATACATGATCACTTTGGGGGTCCAGTCACTGGTTCTCCCTCCGATCACTAGAACAGGGGTTCCATACCTCCCATGTGCATGCAGTGCTAGTGCGCATGTGTAACGTCCATTGACTGTCTACAGTAGCAGGGGGCATGCATGTGCACCCCCAATCCCGCAGGTGCTTAGAAGTGAATGGAACAATGGTGATGCGTGTATAATACTACTTCATTCAGTCGGGACTTTGAGACCCCAGTTCTCGGGATCTGTGAGGATCCCAGAGGTTGGACCCCTATCAGTCGTTATCACCTGCCCTGTGGATGGGGGATAAATGATGATGGGATATCCTCATGAGATAATAAAATATCAAAACTATTCTTTATATACGCTAAGTTCATGTTGCCATTAGTCACTTCTACCCACTAGAGTACCAGAGAATCCTCCAGTGGGCTCAGGTTGTGGCACAATGATAGACCCCAAAGATCCAATAGAAGGCATTTTTATTTAAAGGCAACCTTGAAAACCACATTTATCACCCATCTACAGGACAAGATATGATTGTTGGGTTTCTGGCTGCCAACTCCTTCACTCACCCCCATAGTAGGAGGGGATCCCAAAGTACCCTGTGTGAATGGAGTGATAATGAGCATGTGCGACTACCACTTCTATAGACCGCTGTCGCACATGCTCATTTCTACTCCATTCACACAGGGGTCTTTGGAACCCCCATTCTTGTGATCAGTGGGGGATCCAGCACTTTAAGGATTAATTCCCAAATAATCCTTTAGTTTTTAGTAATGGTATGTCCTATTTCTACAATAATAGTATCAAATATTGTTATGTAATTAAAAATGCCTGTGTACATGTTCTGCATGGATAAAGGGTGGGAGTTTAGAACCATTTTTCTCTGGTGGATTAAAGGAACCCCAGTTTTGCAGTGATAACCTTCATAAATATTAATATGGCAGAACCAGATACTAAAACATCATATATCATTAGTGATGTGGGAGAAGTTTAGGAATTCTTCTTCAAAATGTAGAACTGCTGCCGGGTTACAACAATTACTATATTCCAAAATATGCATATTGCTTCTGCAGAGAGGAAGAGGACTAGAACTCTATAGCGTCACCTGTTGGAATCAGCGATCCTATAAGTCACTATCGACCCGTTAACAAGTCTTGCAATATGACTTAGGATAAAAGCCAAATCAGAATCTCAATTTGCAGACACGGTGTTTCGGGGTATTGCCCCTCATCAGTGCAAAGTATGAGATTTGATTTGGCTAGGTGAGAGGCTCTGGACTGAGGTCTAAGGTGTAACGCTTCTCCTTGTGGAGAGTGACACACCAATGCTGTATGGGAAATTAAATATCTTCCAAAATAACATTTATAATGTATTACAATGCGGCAGATTCCTACTGACCGGTCTGACCGCTTGGATTGCTGTGTACAATGCAGAAGCCACAGACACACAGGCAAAAAAAGATTACTGCCATTATTAGAGGCACCTAAAAGAAGAGGCGATCATTTTTCGTTAAATATTTAGACAATGTTTATTCTTGGTGAGAGAAGACAAGTATAATTGCACTGTTGGTATTCTGACATTTATCGCTCCCAGACTTGTATTCATACAATTGCTTTTTTGTCACATAATTGTAATTTTCTGAGCCATTAGGTGTCAGGCCATAGTGTACTCTATAGATTTCTAACATGAATTGTCCTATAGACTTCACAGAAACATACAATTTAAAGATGTAGGAAATATGATTGGTCAGACTAACTGCCTATTTTTTACTTTTTACGGAAACATTACTGTGTATGGAAGATTGCAGTGTGATGACCTATATGGCTTGTAATGGTGAATCAAGATGGCACAGACATGGCAGAGTCTACAGACTGCTTTACAAGCTGATGGAGCCACTCTATAACTGGGGTCAGGGATCTCGAGAGTCCGCTTCACTTTGGTTAAGTCAAGGTGAAGCCAAGATTTGAAGCCTATCCAAAGCCAAGATTTGAAGCCCATCCTAGCATGCTTGTCAAAGTTCTTAAGGGGTCATCCTGTATCATACCCTTGACTCGTAACCAATAATTCTGATGGCCAAAAGGAGGAATTGTGCCTAAAGATATGGCTCCCCCAGACTACTCACTTAGGTCGGTTTCACATGTCCAACACTCAACACCCTCATGAGATAGTTCAGTTCTGACCAAGAAACTCTTGGTACTCGGGCCTTGAATGCAGTATTTTGAGAATGGCCTTGTACCGAATTCTGTGGCTTCCACTCTTCTATTTGAGGAGTGTGGCCGTTGCAGCACTCAACACTTCAGTACCTTCCTATCCCATATTCATTTTATCACCTGTCATCCGTCCATTTTCTCAGTGTAATGGCTCATCATGGGTCACTGCAACACCAGCCAACACATCAGAATTGGGCACATGCTGATACCTGGCACATATTACTTCTGGTAGGTAATAGCATGTCCTGGCTGCCATGAAACGTTAAAGGAAACCTGAGACTGACTCAGTTATTGCAGCCACGTTTGTTTTGCTCTGAAGCACTCCAGCATTTCAGAGAAAACATACCACACATTCCCTTAGGACCCTGGAGAATTGGTCAACTTTCTCATTTTCTTCACTCTCATCTAGAGCATTTTATAAAAATGCTAAAACAATTTTTGAAGCGGAATGTTTGAACACTGGCCCCTTAAGACATACTTTGTCACTTTCATATACACACGTGGTCAAAATTGTTGGTACCCCTCGTTTAATGAAAGAAAAACCCACAATGGTCACAGAAATAATTTGAATCTGACAAAAGTAATAATAAATTAAAAATCTATGAAAATGAACAAATGAAAGTCAGACATTGCTTTTCTGCTTCCACAGAATTAAAAAAAAAATTAAACTCCTGAAATAGGCCTGGACAGAAATGATGGTACTTCTTAACTTAATATTTTGTTGAACAGCAATGTCTGACTTTCATTTGTTCATTTTCATAGATTTTTAATTTATTATTACTTTTGTCAGATTCAAGTTATTTCTGTGACCATTGTGGGTTTTTCTTTCATTAAACGAAAGATCAGCGGAGGCATGACTTCTTTCTGACACATAAATCATCTATTAGTTCTCAATTTCAGAAGGCCAGCTATAAATGACTCAGTGGTATCCGGTCCCAACCCACCTACACTCTATATTTTCAGATGCTAGTCCCATGTGTTGGAGATGCGGGGAAGAAGAAGGTGACTTACTAAATATTTTCTGCTCTTGCAAATTTCTCTCTCCTTTCTGGGGAAAAGTGCAACTAGTAATTCGGAAATTCTCTGATCATATTTCAGACCTTATGCCAGCTCTCGTCCTTCTCTGTCACAGTGATATCCCTTTAAAAACTTATAAAAACTTTAAACTGAGACATTTGATTACGTTTGCTAGAGCGTGCATTCCTTTATTATGGAAAAGTGACACCACTCCTACAATCTCGCTCTGTTATTGTCACGGGTGTGTCAAAGGTGAGAGACAGTCACCCTGAAGTTGGTTGCAGGACATCTCTACGTTTGGCATTACAGACATCTTCTTAGAGGCTGTCTCTAGGACCCAGCGGCTACCTCCCTCTGGCTAATTAACACCCTGCCTGGGTGTATAAATACCTGCTGTGTTTCAGAGGGAGGTGCCGGCAATATTCATTACTACTTGTGAGGCTTAAGCAAGAGCAGTACTTCGTCCTCTCTGGAGCTTGATGCCGTGTGCACATTTGTCTGGATTCGTCTAAAGCTAAGCAAATTCCCCTGTTTGCCCACCCTTGTTGTCTATAGTGTTTAGTGGAGATCGACTAGTGCTCATCTCCTTCCTTCCCTAGCCTTAGCCATACGCCAGGTAAAGACAGGGCGAGGCACACGTGCGGCGATTGGTGAAGAGCCAATACAGGGACGTTAGAGGAGACAGAGTGACGCTAGTTCAACCTAGGAGGGCTCCACTTTCCCCCTTTCCCTAGAGTCTGGGCTCCCTTTCCCTCTTCCCTTTGTGTTGCACTAAGTCTTTCCCACATCTTGCATGACAGTTATTCCAAAATAAATGAGAGTATTCTAATGGAGGAGCTCACCTCCACAATCAATAACTCCCATGACAAATTCTACAAAATGTGGTTCTATTGGATGGAGTTTAAATTATCTGCTGATTACCTCGACCTTATAGGGGAAAATCAAGTCCACAATTTAGTGGCCTCTCTGTTGTTCCCCTTACACTCTTTACCGGACCTCCCCTCCTCTATCCCCCTTTGTCTTTGTGTGTTTCTGTGTTTATAGTTTTAGCTTCCTCTCCTGCTTTTTCTTTTTTATCCCCACCTTGTTAATATACAGTAGTATGTAATAATTCAACATTTAAGTTTGAGACACTATGCAGTTAATATTATATAACACATTGAACCAATGTACAACCTGTGCGTCTGCCTTGGATTGTATTTACATTATTTTATTTTGCTTTCAATGTTATTAAAATACTGTTTATTGTTATTTCCATATGGTCTTGTTGACCTGCTATTTCCGCCACAATTAGTGTCTTGTGTTTGCATTTATATTTTCTTTGAAACTTAATAGAGATACATTTATATAAAAAAAAACATACAGCACTTTAAGCCTTAGCCTTAGGAGAATGCAACTAGGATAACTAGTCCAAGCGGCTGGTCCCTGGCGACTTCCCACCACCCTGCTCTTCTGGTCTCCCTCTACTTGTGAAACATACATAGTTGCAAAAATGGAGCCGGTCCTTGATTCATTCTGTGGTGGTTTGGGCACCATAGGTCAGGTGACAGGTTCCCTTTAAAATGCTCAGTGACAATGCTAAGTGCTACAGCATGCCTAACAGGGCAACAGCAGAACCACAGATAGACAGGGACAGATTGGAACAAACACTGGCAATGGAGAGGTGACTGCACAATGGCATGCTACAGTGAGTCTTGCACTTCATAAGGGAGGCAAGTGGTTACTTAATGTTTGTACTTTTCTCTTTTATATGCTGATATCTTTAGACAACATATGAGTTTTCATAGAGCTCACAATTAACGGAAATTAAAATTTGTCTTTTGTTGGATTTTTAAGCAATATCCCCTACTCGCTCTTCAGGAGCACGAGCAGAGAACAGCAAGCAATAGTACAAGTCCTTGGAAGTAGCACTAAGGAGAAACGAAATGGAAGTGGGAACAGTCTGAGAAACACAGTTCACAGGAGCTGGAGACGGGAAGTAGACTAACAGCTAGACATAATACTCAAGCAATGAGTGAATGTTCCATGTAGCTTTAAGTAGGCCCAATGAGGAAACAAGGTGGCTTCCACAGGTTCAACATCAGCCATATTGGAAAAAGGCGATTGCAGAAACACAACAGCAGCGCAATTTATCAAAGTGAATAATAGCAGCTACAAGTGGTCAATCTGCAGCAGGACAATAGAATCCTGACACTTTGTCTGTGCAGCATCAGAGGCATGCAGGGACACTGAAGTCGGTGGGTCCAGTTATCTGGCCATTTTTAGAGCAGTGCCCACAAGCTCTTTAGAAAAAATCTTGTAAGCACTGCACTTTGCATAGGAAGATGTCCACCACTCATAGACTGCAGGCAATAAGCAGTAAACAATAACATGAAAAAAAAAAGCGTCAGTTCTTGAGAATGTAGAGGAGTTATAAAAAGAGGTAAATTGCAAAGATTCTTATTTTTCCAGTCACTTTCCAATTTTAACAATTTATGATGTTAAGAATATGCTTTTATTTCTCCAGTGGTGGCAGTGCTGAAAAATTGAACGCTTGCTGTTACATCACTGTACACCATAGATTACAGGTGATCGCTGGGGGTTCCAGCAGCAGATAACATATGAGTAGTGTTGAGCATTCCGATACTGAAATATCGGGTATCGACCGATATTCGCGGTATCGGAGTTCCGATACTTTTAGAATATCGAATACCGGAATCGGAAGTTCCCAAAATGCCTGCGCTCTGCAGTGTCTCTGAAGGATGACAAGCTGGATGGCAGCGCTCAGCTTACTGTACTTGTCATTTAGTGTTAAAGGATTTATTAAAAAAAATAATAGTGTTTTCATTCACTGTCTCTTTAAAAAAGCCGGCCGGCAATTCAGCAGCGGCATACACCGGTATCCGACAATTTAGAATAGAAAGAATAGAGCATCACACATGGATTAGGTAGATAGAAACATGTCAGTCACATATATAAGAAGTACAGTGACAGTGTTGCTTACTGTACTTGTCATTTAGTGTTAAAGGATTTATTAAAAAAAATAATAGTGTTTTCATGCACTGTCTCTTTAAAAAAGCCGGCCGGCAATTCAGCAGCGGTACCCGACAATTTAGAATAGAAAGAATAGAGCATCACACATAGATTAGATACATAGAAACATGTCACTCACATATATAAGAAGTACAGTGATAGTGTTGATTACTGTACTTGTCATTTAGTGTTAAAATAAAGGATTTATTAAAAAAAAATTAGGGTGGGGTTCCCCGTAATTTTAGTCTCTAGCGGAGGTTAAGCAGATGGCTGGGGCAGATGTTTGAAGCCTGGGAAGGGGGTAATACCCACGGAGCTTCCCAGGCTACTAATATCAGCCCCCAGCTGAATACCTAGCCTTTACTAGCTATTAAAATGGGGGACCCCCCAAAAAATGACGTGGGGTCCCCCCTATTTTAATAGCTAGCAAAGGCTGTGCAGACAGCTGGGGGCTGATATTATTAGCCCAGGAAGGGTGCCATGAATATTGGCCCCCTCCCAGGCTAGAAACACCAGCCGTCAGCCGCCCCAGAAATGGCGCATCCATAGGATGCGCCAATTCTGGCACTTAGCCTCGCTCTTCCCACTGCCCTGTAGCGGTGGCAGTGGGGTAATAGGGCTGGGGTTGATGTCAGCTTATAATGCCAGCTGACATCAAGCCCAGGTTAGTAATGGAGAGGCGTCTATAAGACACCCCCATTACTAACCCCATAGTCAAAGTTAAAAAAAAAACACAAACACCCAGAATAAAGTCCTTTAATTGAAATAAACACACAATTCTTTAATGTTCTAAATTAAACCATACTTACCGTCACGCCCATTCCAGCTGAAGCCAATGTCTTCTGCAATAAAAGTAAAATAATAAAGCAACATCATCCTTACCTTTCCATGGTTCCCACGACGGCTCCAGCTCTGCTACATTCACATGACAGGCTGGATCGCAGCCGAAAGCTTGCCATGCCGCAGACACTGAGAAGCGCAGGCATGCTTGCGCTCCTCAGTGTCTCGCTGTGACGGCATAAAGGTGAGCTGAGGTCATGTCCAATGAACTCGGCTCACCTCATGCACGTCACTGACAGCGTGGGAGAATTCTCCTGCGCTCAGCGCTTCAGCAGGAGAATTCTCCCACGCTGAGATGGCATTGAGATGACAGGCTGGATCACAGCTGAGCGCTGCCATCCAGCATGCCATCCTTCAGAGACACTGCAGAGCGCAAGCATGCCAGCGCTCAGCTGCGATCCAGCTTGTCATCTCAATGCCATCCTAGCGTGGGAGAATTCTCCTGCTGAAGCGCTGAGCGCAGGAGATTTTCCCACGCTGTCAGTGACGTGCATGAGGTGAGCCGAGTTCATTGGACATGACCTCGGCTCATCTTTATGCCGTCACAGCGAGACACTAAGGAGCGCAAGCATGCCTGCGCTTCTCAGTGTCTGTGGCATGGCAAGCTTTCGGCTGCGATCCAGCCTGTCATGCGAATGTAGCAGAGCTGGAGCCGTCGTGGGAACCATGGAAAGGTAAGGATGATGTTGCTTTCTTATTTTACTTTTATTGCAGAAGACATTGGCTTCAGCTGGAATGGGAGTGATGGTAAGTATGCTTTAATTTAGAACATTAAAAAATTGTGTGTTTATTTCAATTAAAGGACTTTATTCTGGGTGTTGTGTTTTTTTAAATACTTTACTAGAAATTCATGGCGGTCATGTCTAATATTAGCGTGACCCCATGAATTTCGGGCTTAGGGCCAGCTGATAATGCCAAGCTGGCCCTAACCCCTTTATTACCCAGTGAGCCACCGCACCAGGGCCCTGGATGAGTTGGGTACAGCGCCAGAAGATAGCGCTTCTATGAGCGCGCCATTTTCTGGGGTGGCTGCGGACTGCAATTTGCAGCGGGGGGGGGGGGGGGCAGAAAGCTTGGGATTCCAGCCCCCAGCTGCCTAGTTGTGCCTGGCTGGACACAAAAATAGGGCGAAGCCCCACGTATTTTTTTTTTTATTTATTTCATGAAATTCATGAAATAATTTAAAAAAAAAAAGGGTTACCTATATTGTTGTGTCCGGCCAGGTACAAATAGGCATCTGGTGGTTGGGGGCAGCCCGTTCCTGGATGCTGTACCTGGCTGGCATACAAAAATATGGCGAAGCCCACGTCAAAATTTTTGGGAAAATTTAATTAAAAAAAAAAAAATAATAATTTAGGGACTGCATCTTTATTAACCCCTCACGTGGAGGGGTTAATAAAGATGTAGTCCGTAAATGTGTTTTTTTTTTTTTTTTTTTTATTGAATTTTTCACCAAAAATTTGACGTGGCCTTCGCCATATTTTTGTGTCCAGCCAGGTACAGCAGGCAGGAACGGGCTGCCCCCAACCACCAGCTGCCTATTCGTACCTGGCCGGACACAACAATATAGGGTAGCCCTTTTTTTTTTAATTATTTCATGAATTTCATGAAATAATTTAAAAAAAAAATACGTGGGGCTTCGCCCTATTTTTGTGTCCAGCCAGGTACATCTAGGCAGCTGGGGGCTGGAATCCGCAGCGCAGGGAGGCCCAAGCTTTCTGGGCCCCCCCCCCCCCGGCTGCAAATTGCAGTCCGCAGCCACCCCAGAAAATGGCGCGGTCATGGAAGTGCCATCTTCTGGCGCTGTACCCAACTCATCCAGGGCCCTGGTGCCGTGGCTCACTGGGTAATAAAGGGGTTAGGGCCAGCTTGGCATTATCAGCTGGCCCTAAGCCCGAAATTCATGGGGTCACGCCAATATTAGACATGACCGCCATGAATTTCTAGTAAAGTATTTAAAAAAACACAACACCCAGAATAAAGTCCTTTAATTGAAATAAACACACAATTTTTTAATGTTATAAATAAAACCATACTTACCATCACTCCCATTCCAGCTGAAGCCAACGATCTCCTGCAATAAAAGTAAAATAATAAAGCAACTCATCCTTACCTTTCCATGGTTCCCAGGACAGCTTCAGCTCTGCTACATTAACATGACAGGCTGGATCGCAGCCGAAAGCTGCCATCCAGCTTGCCATGCCGCAGACACTGCGAAGCGCAGGCATGCTTGCGCTCTGCAGTGTCTGGCTGTGACGGCATCCAGATGAGCCGAGGTCATGTCCAATGAACTGAGCTCACCTCATGCATGTCACTGACAGCGTGGGAAAATTCTCCTGCGCTCAGCGCTTCAGCAGGAGAATTCTCCCACGCTGGGATGGCATTGAGATGACAGGCTGGATGGCAGCTGAGCTCTGCCATCCAGCATGCCATCCTTCATAGAGACTACAGAGCGCAGGCATACTTGCGCTCTGCAGTGTCTCTGAAGGATGACAAGCTGGATGGCAGCGCTCAGCTATGATCCAGCCTGTTATCTCAATGCCATCCCAGCGTGGGAGAATTCTCCTGCTCAAGCGCTGAGCGCAGGAGAATTCTCCCACGCTGTCAGTGACGTGCATGAGGTGAGCTGAGTTCATTGGACATGAGCTCACCTCATGCACGTCACTGACAGCGTGGAAAAATTCTCCTGCGCTCAGCGCTTCAGCAGGAGAATTCTCTCACGCTCACTGCAAGCGCAGGAGAATTTTCCCATGCTGTCAGTGACGTGCATGAGGTGAACTGAGTTCATTGGACATGACCTCGGCTCATCTTTATGCCGTCACAGCGAGACACTGAGGAGCGCAAGCATGCCTGCGCTTCTCAGTGTCTGCGGCATGGCAAGCTGGATGGCAGCTTTCGGCTGCGATCCAGCCTGTCATGTGAATGTAGCGGAGCTGGAGCCGTCGTGGGAACCATGGAAAGGTAAGGATGATGTTGCTTTATTATTTTACTTTTATTGCAGGAGATCGTTGGCTTCAGCTGGAATGGGCGTGACAGTAAGTATGGTTTAATTTAGAACATTAAAGAATTGTGTGTTTATCTCAATTAAAGGACTTTATTCTGGGTGTTTGTGTTTTTTTTTTAACTTTGACTATGGGGTTAGTAATGGGGATGTCTTATAGACGCCTCTCCATTACTAACCTGGGCTTGATGTCAGCTGGCATTATAAGCTGACATCAATCCCAGCCCTATTACCCCA
The DNA here is from genome assembly GCF_046119375.1 of Phyllobates terribilis. Lineage (NCBI taxonomy): Eukaryota > Metazoa > Chordata > Amphibia > Anura > Dendrobatidae > Phyllobates > Phyllobates terribilis. The sequence goes on from NW_027362762.1 coordinate 107,587,478, forward strand.
CTGCCACCGCTACAGGGCAGTGGGAAGAGCAAGGCTAAGTGCCAGAATTGGCACATCCTATGAATGCGCCATTTCTGGGGTGGCTGACGGCTGGTGTTTCTAGCCTGGGAGGGGGCCAATATTCATGGCACCCTTCCTGGGCTATTAATATCAGCCCCCAGCTGTCTGCCTAGCCTTTGCTAGCTATTAAAATAGGGGGGACCCCACGTCATCTTTTTGGGGTCCCCCATTTTAATAGCTAATAAAGGCTAGGTATTCAGCTGGGGGCTGATATTAGTAGCCTGGGAAGCTCCGTGGGTATTACCCCCTTCCCAGGCTTCAAACATCTGCCCCAGCCGTCTGCTTAACCTCCGCTAGTGTCTAAAATTAGGGGGAACCCCACGCCAATTTTTTTTTTAATAAATCCTTTATTTTAACACTAAACGACAAGTACAGTAATCAACACTATCACTGTACTTCTTATATATGTGACTGACTTGTTTCTATCTATCTAATCTATGTGTGATTCTCTATTCTAAATTGTCGGGTACAGATGCTGAATTGCCGGCCAGCTTTTTTAAAGAGACGGTGCATGAAAACACTATTATTTTTTTAAATAAATCCTTTACACTAAATGACAAGTACAGTAAGCAACACTGTCACTGTACTTCTTATATATGTGACTGACATGTTTCTATCTATATAATCTATGTGTGATTCTCTATTCTTTCTATTCTAAATTGTCGGGTACCGGTGTATGCCGCTGCTGAATTGCCGGCTTTTCATGTAATACATTCTACATTATTCTTAGTTGTTTTCCTTCATGTAGAATTAACCTACAAGGAAAGAAAGGGTTTATTTTTATTCCAATATTTGTGTCCCATTGACTTGCATTGGTTTCCGGTATCGGAATCGGTGACATCCGATATTTTTTGGGTATCGGTCCGATCCAATCCGATCCGATATTTCCCGATATCGGAAGGTATCGCTCAACACTACATATGAGTTTATCATTGTGAGACCTTCTAACAAAAAGAGTTTGTCTTACTTTTACCAACTACATTTTCTTCTACAATCATGGCCTGAATTATATTGAAAGGCTCATAGCTAGTGTTGAGCGATACCTTCCGATATCAGGAAATATCGGATTGGATTGGATTGGGCCGATACCCAAAAAGTATCGGATATTGCCGATTCCGATACCGGAAACCAATGCAAGTCAATGGGACACAAATATCGGAATGAAAATAAACCCTTTCTTTCCTTGTAGGTTAATTCTACATGAAGGAAAACAACTAACAATAATGTAGAATGTATTGGGGGAGGTGGTTGCCCAAATCGATGGGAACAGTGCTCACAGTGAAACATGAAAAGCCGGCAATTCAGCAGCGGCATACACCGGTACCCGACAATTTATAACAGAAAGAATAGAGCTTCACACATAGATTAGATAGATAGAAACATGTCAGTGTCAGTCACATATATATGAAGTACAGTGACAGTGTTGCTTACTGTACTTGTCATTTAGTGTAAAGGATTTTTTAAAAAAAATATTAGTGTTTTCATGCACCGTCTCTTTAAAAAAGCCGGCCGGCAATTCATCAGCGGCATACATTGGTACCTGACAATTTAGAACAGAAAGAATAGAGCATCACACATAGATTAAATAGATAGAAACATGTCAGTCACATATATAATGAGTACAGTGACAGTGTACTGTTTGAAGCCTGGGAAGGGGGTAATACCCACGGAGCTTCCCAGGCTACTAATATCAGCCCCCAGCTGAATACCTAGCCTTTACTAGCTATTAAAATGGGGGACCCCCCCCAAAAAATGACGTGGGGTCCCCCCTATTTTAATAGTTAGCAAAGGCTGTGCAGACAGCTGGGGGCTGATATTAATAGCCCAGGAAGGGTGCCATGAATATTGGCCCCCTCCCAGGCTAGAAACACCAGCCGTCAGCCGCCCCAGAAATGGCGCATCCATAGGATGCGCCAATTCTGGCACTTAGCCTCGCTCTTCCCACTGCCCTGTAGCGGTGGCAGTGGGGTAATGGGGTTGGGGTTGATGTCAGCTTATAATGCCAGCTGACATCAAGCCCAGGTTAGTAATGGAGAGGCGTCTATAAGACACCCCCATTACTAACCCCATAGTCAAAGTTAAAAAAAACCACAAACACCCAGAATAAAATCCTTTAATTGAAATAAACACACAATTCTTTATTGTTCTAAATTAAACCATACTTACCGTCACACCCATTCCAGCTGAAGCCAACGATCTCCTGCAATAAAAGAAAAATAATAAAGCAACATCATCCTTACCTTCCCATGGTTCCCTGCTACATCGAGATGACAGGCTGGACCGCAGCAGAACGCTGCCATCCAGCCTGTCATCCCGCGGACACTGAGAAGCGCAGGCATGCTTGCGCTCCTCAGTGTCTGGCTGTGACGGCATCCAGATGAGCCGACAATGAACTCAGCTCACCTCATGCACGTCACTGACAGCGTGGGAGAATTCTCCTGCGCATGCGGTGATCGGGAGAGACTCGGCTCATCTGGATGCCGTCACAGCCTGACACTGAGGAGCGCAAGCATGCATGCGCTTCTCAGTGTCCGCGGGATGACAGGCTGGATGGCAGCGTTCTGCAGGTCCAGCCTGTCATCTCGATGTAGCAGAGCTGAAGCTGTCGTGGGAACCATGGAAAGGTAAGGATGAGGTTGGTTTATTATTTTTCTTTTATTGCAGGAGATCGTTGGCTTCAGCTGGAATGGGTGTGACGGTAAGTATGGTTTAATTTAGAACAATAAAGAATTGTGTGTTTATTTCAATTAAAGGACTTTATTCTGGGTGTTGTGTTTTTTTTTTAAATACTTTACTAGAAATTCATGGTGGTCATGTCTAATATTGGCGTGACCCCATGAATTTCGGGCTTAGGGCCAGCTGATAATGCCAAGCTGGCCCTAACCCCTTTATTACCCAGTGAGCCACCGCACCAGAGCCCTGGATGAGTTGGGTACAGCGCCAGAAGATGGCGCTTCTATGAACGCGCCATTTTCCGGGGTGGCTGCGGACTACAATTTGCAGCGGGGGGGGGGGCCCAGAAAGCTTGGGCCTCCCTGCGCTGCAGATTCCAGCCCCCAGCTGCCTAGTTGTACCTGGCTGGACACAAAAATAGGGCGAAGCTCTATGTATTTTTTTTTTTAATTATTTCATGAAATTCATGAAATAATTAAGAAAAAAAGGGCTTCCCTATATTGTTGTGTCCGGCCAGGTACAAATAGGCAGCTGGTGGTTGGGGGCAGCCCGTTCCTGCCTGCTGTACCTGGCTGGACACAAATATAGGGCGAAGCCCCACATCAATTTTTTTTTAATTATTTCATGAATTTCATGAAATAATTAAAAAAAAAAATATGTGGGGCTTCTCCCTATTTTTGTGTCCAGCCAGGTACAACTAGGCAGCTGGGGGATGGAATCTGCAGCGCAGGGAGGCCCAAGCTTTCTGCCCCCCCCCCCTCCCGCTGCAAATTGCAGTCCGCAGCCACCCCGGAAAATGGCGCGTTCATAGAAGCTGGATGCTGTACCTGGCTGGCATACAAAAATATGGCAAAGCCCACATCAAAATTTTTGGGAAAAATTAATTAAAAAATAAATAATAATTTAGGGACTGCATCTTTATTAACTCCTCAGATGTCATTTAGTGTTAAAATAAAGGATTTATTTAAAAAAAAATTGGCATGGGATCCCCCATAATTTTAGTCTCTAGCGGAGGTTAAGCCGACGGCTGGGGCAGATGTTTGAAGCCTAGGAAGGGGGTAATACCCACGGAGCTTCCCAGACTACTAATATCAGCCCCCAGCTGAATACCTAGCCTTTACTAGCTATTAAAATGGGGGACCCCCCCAAAAAAATGACGTGGGGTCCCCCCTATTTTAATAGCTAGCAAAGGCTAGGCAGACTAGCTGGGGGCTGATATTAATAGCCCAGGAAGGGTGCCATGAATATTGGCCCCCTCCCAGGCTAGAAACACCAGCCGTCAGCCGCCCCAGAAATGGCGCATCCATAGGATGCGCCAATTCTGGCACTTAGCATCGCTCTTCCACGCTGCCCTGGTGCGGTGGCAGGGGGTAATAGGGTTGGGGTTCATGTCAGCGCCAGCTGCCATGAAGCCCAGGTTAGTAATGATGGGCGTCTATAAGACACCCCCATTACTAACCTACAAAGTGTTAAAAAGAAAAACACACACTATACCCAAAAAAAAATAATTTATTTGAAATAAAACACACCATTTTATTTAATTCTTAGTTTACTAAAAAAAAATAGTTACCTGTCCACGTTCCTGCGCTGATATCCCAGGCACAGCTGTCACATCTGGAGATGTGACAGCTGTCATGGCTGCTGTAAGCTCACGCTGCCGGGAACACGTCCGCTCCCAGCAGCGGGAGCCACTGACTGAGGTCACCGGAGTGCATTCAGGCAGCGCAGCTCCGGAGACCTCCTTTACGGCACTGCTGTACCGTGGGAATTTCTCACGATACAGCAGGGCCGTAAAGGAGCTAACCGGAGCAGCGCTGCCTGAACTCCGGTGAACCCGCTTATGCAGTGACTGGGCTGCTTTACGGCCCCGTCATTCTAGCGGCGGCAGCGGTTCAGAGCGGTCACATTCTATGTGGCTGCTCTAAACTGGAGATCATCGTGGGACACTCGTGGACTACTACGGAGGGGTAAGGATAAGGTTGTGGTTTATTATTTTAGATTTTATTACAGGAGATCGATGGCTTCGGGGAATTAGGTGTCTAGGTGAGTATAGGTGTAGTTTTTTATTTTTTTACTTTATTTTAGGTGGCGATCGGCGGGGACAGGTAATGTATGAACTAATTTATTGTAGGTAACCACTGGCCACCAATGACATGTATTTAAAATTTATTGAGGACACAGTAGGGCAATTTAAATAGCAGGATCAGGCTGATGGGAACTACTGCTCCCATCGAGCTGGTCCTGCTGGCACGAGTGGACGGGGGACAGACATAGGCCGATGGGAGTAGTAGTGTCACATCGGCCTATGTCTGCCTGCACGCACACCCCCCAGACATCGCACAGACACCGCGCACACCCGCAGACATCGCACAGACACTGCACACATCGCACAGACACCGCACACACCCCCAGACATCGCACAGACACCGCGCACACATCGCACAGACACCGCGCACACACCCGCAGACATCGCACAGACACCGCACACACTCGCAGACATCGCACAGACACCCCGCACACACTCGCAGACATCGCACAGACACCACACACACCCGCAGACATCGCACAGACACCCGCACACACTAATCATAACGGGCTGATGGTCTGGGAGGTGAGGCTGACCTGTGCGGCCGTGGGAAAGTTCATGTGAGTTCATGCAATGCAGTCAAGCATGAACTCACATGAACCCTCTGAGGGCACCGCGGCTACTTCAAATGAACAGCTGATCGGCATCACCTGATACCTCAGCTGTTCATTTGAAATAACCGGCGGGAAAGCGCAGCACAGAACGGGAAAGCCGGCGGTGAAGTCTTTTCACTGCCGGCTTCCCCGCTCGGGGTGGGAGGCTGCGGGGAAGCAGTGTGGGGCTGTGTGATTGTTTAAAAGCCGGCGGCTTTTTACCGCCCGCCGGCTTTTAAACAATCAGGAGAATTCTCTCACGCTTGGATGGCATTCTGATGACAGGCTGGATCGCAGCTGAGCGCTGCCATCCAGCTTGTCAAACTTCAGAGACACTGCAGAGCGCAGGCATTATGGGAACTTCCGATTCCGGTATTTGATATTGTAAAAGTATCGGAATTAAGTATCGGAATTCCGATACCGCGAATATCGGCCGATACCCGATATTTCAGTATCGGAATGCTCAACACTACTCATAGCATACATCCCTCTATCCTTTAAGTATTTCTTTGAAAGTCAAATGTAAAGCCAGACATATAAAAGAAAGATGACCCACAATCATTTCTCATCTCACTGAAAAGATCCTTTACATTTGGTAGCATAAATATTCATTGAATGTTTATACACTTTCAATCTTTTTTTTGCTTTTATCTTCAATATGTTCATACTAAATATCACTGAATCAGGTTTCAAAGTAGAATGGCAGACTTTCATATCTACTATATGGTGTCATTACTTTGTTCTGTAAATGTCATGTATGGGCTTTGAGAGAATGTGTCTCTGTCCTCTCTTCTCTGTATACACATCTTAATATTTGTATGGCAGAGTAACTTTTCACCAGGATAAACTCGGCTCAAACCTTTAAAGAGTAACCATTGCTTTATTTCATTTTTCATAAATCAATAGTACACAGGAATATAAGAAACTCTGTAATATATCTAATCAGAGAAATCTGCTTCTTTTTCCTCCTGGACTGATCATTCATTCTCAAACTCTCAATTCATCAGTAAAATCTGTCTTCAGTGAAAACAGATTCTTCCATTACTGAGATAGGAGTTAAGGAGAACTTGCAGCAGAATGTCTGTTTGCCTCCAGCTTCTCCTTCCTCCAAAGAATTTTATAACCACCAATTGCCATCGTCTATCTCAGTGATGGGAAAGTCTGTCTTCACTGAATACAGATTTTACCCATGAATTGAGAGTGAAAGATCAGTCCAGAAGCAGAAAACAGATTTCTCTGATGAGATATACTGTACAGTGGGGGAAATAAGTATTTGATCCCTTGCTGTTTTTGTAAGTTTGCTCACTGACAAAGACATGGACAGTCTATAATTTTAAGGGTAGGTTAATTTTAACATTGAGATATAGAATATCCCCCCCAAAAATCAAGAAAATCACAATGTATAAATTAGATACATTTTTTTTTAATTTTGCAGTGAGAAATAAGTATTTGATCCCCTATAAACCATTATGAGTTCTGGCTCCTACAGACCAGTTAGACGCTCCTAATCAACTCATTACCTGCATTAAAGACTGCTGTCTTACATAGTCACCTGTATAAAAGACTCCTGTCCACAGACTCAATTAATCAGTCAGACTCTAACCTCTACAACATGGGCAAGACCAAAGAGCTTTCTAAGGATGTCAGGGGCAAGATCATAGACCTGCGCAAAGCTGGAGTGGGCTACAAAACCATAAGTAAGATGATGGGTGAGAAGTAGACAACTGTTGGTGCAATAGTAAGAAAATAGAAGAAATACAAAATGACTGTCAATCGACATCGATCTGGGGCACCATGCAAAATCTCACCTTGTGGGGGGTATTCTTGATCATGAGGAAGGTGAGAGATCAGCCTAAAACTACACGGGGGGAACTTGTTAATGATCTCCAGGCAGCTGGGATCACAGTCACCAAGAAAACCATGGGTAACACATTACGCCTTAAAGGTTTAAAATCCTGCAGTGCCCGCAAGGTCCCCCTGCTCAAGAAGGCACATGTGCAGGCCCGTCTGAAGTTTGCCAATGAACACCTGGATGATTCTGTGAGTTATTGGCAGAAGGTGCTGTGGTCAGATGAGAAAAAAACTGAGCTCTTTGGCATTAACTCTACTCATCATGTTTGGGGGAAGAAGAAGGATGAGTACATCCCTAAGAACATCGTGCCAACCGTGAAGCATGGTGGGGGAAACATTATACTTTGGGGGTGCTTTTCTGCAAATGGGACATGACAACTGCACCGTACTGATGGGAAGATGGATGGGGTCATGTATCGCGAGATTTTGGCCAACAACCTCCTTCCCTCAGTAAGAGCATTGAAGATGGGTCATGTCTGGGTCTCCCAGCAAGACAATGACCCAAAACATACAGCCAGTGGAACAAAGGAGTGGCTTAAAAAGAAGCACAGTAAGGTCATGCAGTGGCCTAGCCAGTCTCCTGACTTTAATCCCATAGAAAACTTATGGAGGGAGTTGAAGCTCCGAGTTGCCAAGCGACAGCCTCAAAATCTTAATGATTTAGAGATGATCTGCAAAGAGGAGTGGACCAAAATTCCTCCTGACATGTGCGCAAACCTTATCATCAACTACAAAAAAAGTCTGACTGCTGTGCTTGCCAACAAGGGTTTTGCCACCAAGTATTAAGTGTTGTTTGCCACAGGGATCAAATACTTATTTCTCACTGCAAAATGCAAAAAAAAAAAAATCTGATTTATACAATGTGATTTTCTTGATTTTTTTTGGATATTCTATCTCTCAATGTTAAAATTAACCTACCCTTAAAATTATAGACTGTTCATGTCTTTGTCAGTGGGAAAACTTACAAAAGCAGCAAGGGATCAAATACTTATTTCCCCCACTGTATTACAAAGTTGCTTATTTTCATATATATTATTGATTTATGGGTAACGACGGCTCAGTCCATTACTGTGAACTATTTATAGTCAACATCTGAGGCAATCGCTGGGCACCGATGTATTACCATGGCAGTTAGGAGCCTGCTGAAGGTATCATGACTGCAATCTTTGTACTCATGTGAAGCATAGTCACAGGCTGAGATTCATAGGAGACTGCGAAATTCACTATGTGCTGCAATATTGTGGTATTGCACTATATAGTATTATTGATCGGAAGATCACAGGTTCAACTCCCTTAACCCCTTTCCGACCAAGTCAGTAATAGTGCGTAGCTCCGCCCTGGGACTTATGGACCAGCTACGTACTATTATGCATAATGCGATCGCGCCCTCACACAAGTGGTTCAAGGCGATCGCCGTTGGGTGTCAGCTGATTGTCACAGCTGACACCCGGTGCTATGTGCAGGGAGTGGCCCCGTATCACTCCCAGCACATTAACCCCCGCAATGCTGCGATCGAAAGTCGATTGCAGCATTGCCGGGGCAAGGGGGGAGGTAAGCACCGGTACTCACCTCCCCTCCGGTCTCCAGCGATGTCTCAGATGGCTCCCAAATGTTGTCATGACGACTCGATGTCGTCATGACAGCATCCGGGTCACCAGGAGGCAGGACGTTACTTTGGTCATGCGCAATGCACGACCAAAGTAATGTCTCCCTGTGTGCAGCGCTGACAGGTTGCATGGCATAGGGAGCTGCTGCTCTCTATGCCATGCAGCTGATCAGGCTGCAAAAAGTGAAAGTTCTCTAGTGGGACAATGTGTAAAACTAAAAAAAAAGGGTAGGAAAGTGATAACAAAAATTAAAAATGTTTTTAAAAATATAAAAAAATGAAAAAAAATAATCCCCCCAAAAATAAAAAGATTGTACCCATAATATTTATTTATTATGAAAAAAAAATAAACCAATAAAAGTACACATATTTGGTATCACCGCGTCCGGAACGACCTGACCTATAAAACTGTCCCACTAGTTAACTCTTTTAGTGAACACGGTAAAAAAAAAAAAAAAAAAACGAAGCAAAAAACAATGCTTTATCATCATACCGCCAAACGAAAAATGGAATAACACACAATCAGAAAGACGAATGTAAATAAAAATGGTACCGCTGAAGACATCATCTTGTCCCCCAAAAAACAAGTTGCCCTACAGCTCCATCATCTGAAAAATATAAAAGTTATAGCTCTCAGAATAAAGCGATGCAAAAAAATTATTTTTTCTAGAAAATTGTTTTTATTGTGTAAAAGCACCAAAACATAAAAAAACTATATAAATGCGGTACCACTGTAAATATACTGACCCGAAGAATAAAGCTACCTTATCAATTTTACCACATGTGGAACGGCATAAAACAAACAAAAAAAACATTCCGGAATTGCTGTTTTTTGTTTATTCTGCCTCCCAAAAATCGGAATAGGAAGCGATCAAAAAATGTCACATGCCCGAAAATGGTACCAATAAAAATGTCAACTTGTCCCGCAAAAAACAAGCCATCACATGACTCTGTCGGTCAAAATATGGAAAAATTATAGCTCTCAAAATATGGCGATGCAAAAACTAGTCTTTGCCAAAAAAAGCGTCTTTTAGTGTGTTACAGCTGTCAATCATAAAAATCCGATATGAATCTGGTATCGATCTGAAAAAATAAAGTCGTCTAATCACTTATACCACATGAGGAACTGCGTAAAAAAATAAACTCTAGGGTTAGGATTGTGCTAGGGTTAGGGTTGTATTAGGGTTGGGCTTAGGGTTGTGCTAGGGTTAGGGTTGTGCTAGGGTTAGGGTTGGGCTAGGGTTAGGGTTGGGGTTTTATTAGGGTTGGGGTTAGGGTTGTGCTAGGGTTAGGCTTGGGCTAGGGTTAGGGTTGGGCTAGGGTTATGGTTGGGGATGGTGTTGGGTTTAGGTTTGGGCTAGGGTTAGGGTTGGGGTTGTATTAGGGTTTGGGTTAGGGTTGGGATCTTTTCAAAAGTAAAGAAAAAAAATGATGATGATATGGCGACCAGTGGTGAGTGCAAGTGCTCGCTACTTGAGTTTGCATCGGGTGCTCGAGTGTGCACTGAGTATCGCGGGTGTTCGAGTGACATGCTCGAGTCTCTGCCCCATATGCTTCGCGGCCGAAAAAAAAGGTGCTGTTATGTTCTGCTACCAGAGCTAAGGAAAGAGAGGAGATCTGTCCCTACGATAGAACTCAGCTTTATCCCTACGATGTAACAGGGGACCTGATCCTGCGATCAGACCTGCTAAAGTCCTAAGCTAGTCTGTACGGAGACCTATAGATGTGGGGAAGGAATCCCTACAAGTACTAAGGACTGGGAGGAAAATGGGACACCTCCTAACAGAAATAGTAGCAGACAGACAAACAAACAAAATATATAGAACACTGAGGTCCGTAGACCAAGCAAACTAACAGAGTTAGATACAGAGCACAGGCTAGCTAGAAAGTAGTTATACAATGAAGTCCAGCAAAGCCAGAAGGGCGGAGCAGGATTAAATAGGCCAACAAGGTCATGTGACCAGCAAAGGAAAAAACCTAAGAGCAAGGTTCTAACAGTACCCCCCCTTCTAAGAGGATCCTCCGGATCCCCTAGGACCAGGCTTATCAGGAAATCTCCTGTGAAACGCTCTGATAAGTCTGGACGTGGAAACATCATCTGACCTCACCCAAGAGTTATCCTCGGGTCCGAAACCTTTCCAGGCCACAAGATACTGCAAACTACCTCTATACCGTCTAGAGTTAAGGATGCGAGAAATTTCATATTCCCCGTCCTCCACCACCGGAGGAACAGAGGCAGAGGCGTCACCATCCGACACAACAGCTTTTTTTAACAGAGAGACATGAAATACCGGATTAATTCTCCAGGAGGTAGGAACCTCCAACCTAACAGCAGATTGGTTGACAACCTGAAGCACCTTAAAGGGCCCTACAAACTTGGGACCCAATTTCTTAGAAGGAATCCTCAACCGCAGATTCCTAGAGGACAACCAAACCATGTCACCAACAGCGAACAAAACCTCCTGTCGTTTCCTATCAAAGTAGTCTTTAGATTTTCTGTTGGCCTCCTGAAGATTACCATGCACATCCGTCCAAACTCTCTCCAAATCACCGGAAAAATTCTCCTCCTCAGGCACGGCAGATCCCAACTTGGAGAACGACCCAAACGACGGATGTCTCCCAGAACAACAAAAAAAAGGCGAACAACCAGCAGAAGAAGATGTATGATTGTTCAGAGCAAATTCAGCAAGTGGCAGAAACTCAGACCACCCCTCTTGATTGTCTGCCACAAAACAACGCAAGAACTGCTCAACATCCTGGTTTTTCCTTTCTGTCTGGCCATTAGATTCAGGATGATATCCGGACGAGAACGACAAATGAACTCCCAACCTGTCACAAAAGGCACGCCAAAAACGAGCCACGAACTGAGGACCCCTATCAGAAACAATGTCAGTAGGAACGCCATGAAGTCTGACAATTTCCTTGACAAAGGCCTTAGCGAGAGTTTTAGCGCAGGGCAGTTTGACGAAGGGAACCAAGTGACACATCTTGCTAAAACGGTCCACGACCACCCAGATGACAGTAAAACCCTCAGAGGGGGGAAGGTCAGTTATAAAGTCCATAGCCAAATGTGTCCAAGGAGCACTGGGAACCTCCAAAGGACAAAGCAACCCCGCAGCAGGAGTATGTGAGGACTTAGATCTAGCACATATAGTACATTGACGCACCCACTTAATGACTTCCTTCTGCCATCCAGGCCACCAAAAACTGCGACCCACCAGTCTCTTGGTCTCAGAGATTCCGGGATGACCTGCCAACCGAGATTCGTGACACTCAACAAACAAATCTCTCCTAAAGGTCCTAGGCACAAACAACCTCCCATGAGGAGTGTTAGATGGGGCATTCTCCTGTGCTTTAAGAATCTCATCTTCCAAAACGGAGTCCAAAGCAGCTATCACAACACCTTCTTGTAAAATGTTCTCCTCTTTCTCAGCACCGACTATGGGAGAAAAACTGCGAGACAAGGCATCCGCCTTAACATTCTTAGTACCAGGGATGTAAGTAACGGAGAAATTAAACCGCGAGAAAAACAGTGCCCACCTAGCCTGACGGGCATTCAGGCGCTTGGCAGCATCAAGATAGATCACATTTTTATGATCCATAAGAACCTGAACGGGAAATTCCGCACCTTCCAAGAAGTGGCGCCAGTGTTCAAATGCGAGTTTAATAGCCAATAATTCCCGATTACCAATATCGTAATTCAGTTCAGTCTCCGAAAATTTTTTTGAAAAAAAGGCACAGGGATGTAATCCATCCCCGTTATCCTGAGACAATACTGCGCCAACCCCCACAGAGGAAGCATCAACCTCAACCAAAAACGGCTTAGTCACATCAGGCTGCATAAGGATGGGAGCAGAGGTGAACCTCTCCTTGAGATACACAAAAGCTTCAATGGCCTAAGAAGACCACTGAACCGCATCAGCACCTTTCCTGGTGAGATTGGTCAGAGGTTTGACAATACTAGAAAAAATTTTTATGAATTTTCTGTAATAATTGGCGAAACCTAAAAACCTCTGTATCGATTTCAAACCAATAGGCCTAGGCCATTCCTGTAAAGCTTGAACTTTAACCGGGTCCATCTCAAAACCTTCGCTGGAGATAATGTAACCCAAAAAACTAATTCTCTGTACAGCGAACTCACATTTCTCCAGCTTAGCAAAAAGCGAATTGTCCATTAACAACTGTAATACCTCACGTACGCTCCGCCAATGAGACTCCAGATCCGGCGAATAAATCAAAATGTCATCCAAATACACAACCACATTTTTGCCGATCAAAGGTCTAAGGATGTCATTAATAAGATTCTGAAAAAATGCAGGAGCATTAGTAAGACCAAAAGGCATAACCAGATTCTCAAAATGACCCACAGGAGTGTTAAAAGCAGTCTTCCATTCGTCACCCTCCTTCATGCGCAACAGATTGTATGCCCCCTTAAGGTCAATTTTAGAGAACCACTTGGCCCCCATTAACTGGTTAAACAGATCAGGAATCAATGGCAGTGGGTAAGGATTGCGTACAGTAATTTTGTTAATCTCACGAAAATCCAGACAAGGACGTAAACCACCGTCCTTTTTTTTTACAAAAAAAAATCCAACCGCCACAGGAGACTTAGAGGGCCTAATGTGACCGGCGGCCAAACTTGTCTGTATGTATTCCTCCAAAGCCTTCCTCTCAGGAATAGTAAGTTTAAATAAACGACTTTTAGGAAGAGTCGCTCCAGGGACAAATTCAATAGAACAATCATAGTCTCTATGGGGAGGCAAAACCTGCGATTCCTTCTCAGAAAAAACTCTCCAAAAATCCTGAATAGGAACAGGCAATTCTCCCCTATCCAAAGCTGCAATGCGCCCGTTACAACACTTGTCATAACATTTATGGCTCCAGGATTTAATTTCACTGGTAGACCAATCCAGTACAGGATTGTGAAATTTTAACCAGGGCAATCCCAATATTACTGGAGAAGGCAAGTTATTCAAAACTACCAAATCCAATTTCTCATGGTGAACACCATTAATAGTGAGAGGAAATTCACAGACCTTGAGAGTAATATTCTTCAAAGGGGAACCATCCACAGAAACCACAGCAATGGGGGATGATAAAGGTTCGGGTTTTAAATTGAGTCTTTCCAAGAATCCCCCATCAATTACATTCAGAGTAGACCCACAATCAACAAACACCCGAAATTCCATTAATTTTTCCTGAGCAATCGTGGAAGCAGCTAAAAATACACCCTTGGAATTTAAACAGGCAATACGGGCATGACTGACCATTTTTTTCTCTTTCTTCATACGAAGCTCACAGCCTTTAATCAAATGACCAGATTTTCCGCAATAGAAACACAAGCCTTCAGAAAATCTACGGTCTTTTTCTTGAGAGCGAGGTGCCACCGATCCAATCTCCATCGGTTCACCACTGTTAGTACACACATTCTCATAACCAGAAACTGACATAGCAGAGGATTTGCTCTCATTAACCCTTGCACGCAGTCTCCTATCCACCCGTATAGCTAATTGCATAGCCTGTTGCAAATCTTCAGGTGTAGGATAAGCAATTAGCAGGTCTTTAACCCTTTCATTGAGCCCAGCAAGAAATAGACTTTTCAGAGCAGAATCGTTCCACCCTGTTTGAGTAGACCAACGACGGAAATGAGTACAATATTTTTCCACATTACCTGATCCCTGTTTCAAACGTCTCAACTCAGTCTCAGCTGATGCGACACGGTCAGGATCATCATATAATAGTCCCAAAGCAGAAAAAAAACTATCCACTGATCTGAAGCATGTATCACTAGGTTGCAAAGAAAAGGCCCACTCCTGAGGCTCCTTGCGCAAAAGTGACATTATGAACCCTATGCGCTGGGATTCATCCCCAGAGGACTTGGGTCTCAAACGAAAATACAATAAGCAAGCATTTTTAAATGAAAAAAATTCTCGGTGTTCACCAAAAAATAAATCCGGCAAACATACCTTAGGCTCCAAGAAATGTGCTCCAGGACAGTTACTCACGTGCTGACGGAGCTCGGCCACCTCCAGAGAGAGTCCCTGCAGGCGTTTAGCCAAATCCAGAACCGACACTATGATGGAACAGAAAAATCTTTCCTTAGAGAATTTGCAGGCTGGACTTACTGTTATGTTCTGCTACCAGAGCTAAGGAAAGAGAGGAGATCTGTCCCTACGATAGAACTCAGCTTTATCCCTACGATGTAACAGGGGACCTGATCCTGCGATCAGACCTGCTAAAGTCCTAAGCTAGTCTGTACGGAGACCTATAGATGTGGGGAAGGAATCCCTACAAGTACTAAGGACTGGGAGGAAAATGGGACACCTCCTAACAGAAATAGTAGCAGACAGACAAACAAACAAAATATATAGAACACTGAGGTCCGTAGACCAAGCAAACTAACAGAGTTAGATACAGAGCACAGGCTAGCTAGAAAATAGTTATACAATGAAGTCCAGCAAAGCCAGAAGGGCCGAGCAGGATTAAATAGGCCAACAAGGTCATGTGACCAGCAAAGGAAAAAACCTAAGAGCAAGGTTCTAACAGGTGCTGGGATCACCTGCCATGCACGAGCGATCCCCGCATGGTTTTTTTTGGATGTCTAACAACTGTGAAACATGCGGGGCGGGGACTCGAACATGTCACTCGAGCACCCGTGATACATGGTGCATACCCGAGTACCCGATGCAAACTCAAGCAGCGAGGACTTGCGCTCAAGACTAATGTCAACTTATTCAATATGATGACCTAATGTTATCAAATTCTGTCGTACCTCTGGGTTCAAAATGTACACTATAACCCTTGATAAAATCCTTGAGGGGTCTAGTTTCCAAAATTGAGTCAATTGTGGGGGGTTTCCACTATTTAGGCACATCAGGGGCTCCCGAAATGCGACATGGCGTCCGCTCTTGATTCCAGCCAATTTTGCGTTCAAAAAGTCACACAGTTCTCCTTCCCTTCTGAACACTGACGTGCGCCCAAACAGTGTATTTTCCCCACATATGGGGTATTAGCGTACTCAGGAGAAATTGCACAACAGTTTTTAGGTTCCATTTTACTCCTCTTACCCTTGAGAAAATAAAAAGTTTGGGGCTAAAAGATCATTTTTGTGGAAAAAGTTTGATTTTTTTTATTTTCATGGCTCCATGTTATAAACTTCTGTGAAGCACCTGGGGGTTAAGGGTGCTCACCACACATCTAGATAAATTCCCTGAGGGGTCTAGTTTCCAAAATGGTGTCACTAATGGGGTGTTTCCACTGTTTAGGCACATCAGGGGCTTTCCAAACACAACATGGCGTTCGCTAATATTCAAGCAAATCTTACATTCAAAAAGTCAAATGGCGCTCCTTCCCTTCTGAGCCCTGCCGTGCGCCCAAACAGTGTTTTTTCCCCACATATGGGGTATCTGCGTGCTCAGCGGAAATTGCACAACAAATTTTGGGGTCTATTTTTTACTGTTACCCCTGCAAAAATAAAAAAATTTCGGTCTAAAGTAACATTTTTGTAAAAAAAGTTAAATGTTCATTTTTTTCTTCTGCAAATTGCCTCTTCAGAGAAAAAGAGGACTTGTACTCTACAGCGCCACCTATTGGAAGCACCAATCCTACAAATCACAATCAACCCTTTAACGAGTCGTGCAATATGACTTAGGATAAAAGCCAAATCAGAATCTCAATCTGCAGACATGGTGTTTCGGGCTGTTGGCCCTCGTCAGTACAGAGTATGAGATCTGATTTGGCTAGGCGAGAGGCTCTGGACTGAGGTCTAAGGGGTAACGTTTCTCCTTATGGACCAATGGACCAATTGTCAAGAAAACACACTTTGTCCGACCATGCAGCTCTCTGGCGCCCCCTTATCCTGCTGGTCAAACACGGTATTGACCGAGGATAAGCGCGGGTGGAGCTGCTCTAATTTATGCCGACTATTGCGGCACGTGATGTGACAGGACGTATATATACCACCAGTTCCTTCCAGGAACGTATATATACCTCCGACCAGCCACCCTCAAACCACAATATCACATAAATACTGGTATACTGCCACCACCGATCGCTTAACAGGTGGATCTGGTACCCGTTAGGTAACGTGAATTAGCGGGTGAGGAACGTGTTTGCTCGACATAGGACAAGAAGAACGAAGCTGGTAAATAATAATGATTTACTCCCGAAAGTGGGCAGTGTTTACAAAAGAGATACAAAATATTATACAAGAGACAATGTACATATATGCATAAACAGTTATTAAAATAAAAGGGATAAGTAATAGCAAAACCTGCTTCACAAGGTGATGGTCTCAGATTCTGTGGGGGGGACGGCTCCCCTGAAATTAGATGTGATTCTTCCACCCAGCGAGGAGGGCATGCGTCTGACGTCCCGGAGAAACGGAGACCTGGCATGTCACTCTCCATAAGGAGAAACGTTACCCCTTAGACCTCAGTCCAGAGCCTCTCACCTAGCCAAATCATATCTCATACTCTGTACTGACGAGGGCCAACAGCCCGAAACACCGTGTCTGCAGATTGAGATTCTGATTTGGCTTTTATCCTAAGTCATATTACACGACTCGTTAAAGGGTTGATTGTGACTTGTAGGATTGCTGCTTCCAATAGATGGCGCTGTAGAGTACAAGTCCTCTTTTTCTCTGAAGAGGCAATTGTTATGATAGGCTACAAGCACTAAGGAAAGACAGGAGATCTGTCCCTACAATAGAACTAAGCTAGATCCCTACGATGTAACGGGGAACCTGATCCTGCGATCAGACCCGCTAAAGTCCTCAGCTAGTCTGAACGAAGACCTATAGATGTGAGGGAGGGATCCCTACAAGAACTAGGGACTGGGAGAAAGATGGACACCTCCTAGCAGAAATTGTAGCAGTAAAAAGAGAAACACACAACATAGAACATAAAGGTCAAAAGACCTAGCAAAAACTGACTGAGAAAGGTTACAAAGCACCTGGCTAGCTTAAGAGTAGAAATTACAATGAAGTCCAGCATGGCCAGAAGGGCGGAGCAGGATTAAATAGGCAAAAAAGGTCATGTGACCAGCAAAATAGAAAAAACCTAACAGGAGAGTTCTAACAGTACCCCCTCTTCTATGAGGATCCTTCGGATCCCCTAGGCCCAGGCTTATCAGGAAACCTGTTGTGAAACGCTCTGACAAGTCTGGAAGCAGAAACATCATCCGCCCTCACCCATGAGTTATCCTCGGGACCGAAACCCTTCCAAGCGACGAGATACAGCAAACTCCCCCTATACCGTCTAGAATTAAGGATGCGGGAAATTTCATATTCCCCGTCCTCCACCACCGGAGGAACAGTGGCAGTGGCGTCTCTATCTGATACATCAGCTTTTTTCAATAGAGAAACATGAAACACCGGATTAATCTTCCAGGAGGTAGGAACCTCCAACCTAACAGCAGACTGGTTAACTACCTGAAGCACCTTAAAGGGCCCTACAAACTTGGGACCCAATTTTTTAGAAGGAATCCTCAACCGCAGATTCTTAGAGGACAACCAAACCATGTCACCAACCGTAAACAAAACCTCTTGACGTTTCCTGTCAAAGTACCTCTTAGATTTTTTGTTAGCCTCCTGAAGATTACCACGCACATCCGTCCAAACTCTCTCCAAATCACCAGAAAAACTCTCCTCCTCAGGCACAGTCGATACCAATTTGGAGAATGACCCAAAAGACGGATGTCTCCCAGAACAACAAAAAAAAGGCGAACACCCAGCAGAAGAGGATGTATGGTTGTTAAGAGCAAATTCAGCAAGCGGCAGAAACTCAGACCACCCCTCTTGATTGTCTACCACAAAACAACGCAAGAACTGCTCAACATCCTGATTCTTCCTTTCTGTCTGGCCATTAGACTAAGGGTGATATCCAGATGAAAATGACAAATGAACTCCCAACCTGTCACAAAAGGCACGCCAAAAACGAGCCACGAACTGAGGTCCCCTATCAGAAACAATGTCAGTAGGAACACCATGGAGTCTGACAATTTCCTTGACAAAGGCCTTAGCTAGTGTCTTAGCGCAGGGCAGTTTGATGAAAGGAACCAAGTGACACATCTTGCTAAAACGGTCCACGACCACCCAGATGACCGTGAAACCCTCAGAGGAGGGAAGGTCAGTAATAAAGTCCATAGCCAAATGTGTCCAAGGTGCACTAGGAACCTCCAGAGGGCAAAGCAACCCCGCAGCAGGAGCATGAGAAGACTTAGATCTAGCACACACAGTACATTGACGCACCCACTTAATGACTTCCCTCTGCCATCCAGGCCACCAAAAACTGCGACCCACAAGTCTCTTGGTCTCAGAAATTCCTGGATGACCTGCCAACCGAGACTCATGACACTCAACAAACAAATCTCTCCTAAAGGTCCTAGGCACAAACAACCTCCCATGGGGAGTGTTAGATGGGGCATTCTCCTGTGCTTTAAGAATCTCATCTTCCAAAACGGAGTCCAATGCAGCAATCACAACACCTTCTTGTAAAATGCTCTCCTCCTCCTCAGCACAGACCATGGGAGAAAAGCTGTGAGACAACGCATCAGCTTTAACATTCTTGGTACCCGGGATGTAAGTAACGGAAAAATTAAACCGTGAAAAAAAAGTGCCCACCTAGCCTGACGGGCATTCAAGCGCTTGGCAGCATCAAGATAGATCAGATTTTTATGATCAGTGAAAACCTGAATGGGAAATTCAGCACCTTCCAAGAGATGACGCCAGTGTTCAAATGCGAGTTTAATAGCCAGCAATTCCCGATTACCAATATCGTAATTAAGTTCAGTCTCAGAAAATTTTTTTGAAAAAAAGGCACAGGGATGTACTCCATCCTTGATTTCCTGAGACAACATCGCACCGACCCCCACAGAGGAAGCATCAACCTCAACCAAAAACGGCTTAGTCACATCAGGCTGCATAAGGATGGGGGCAGAGCTGAACCTCTCCTTTAGAAACACAAACGCTTCAATGGCCTCAGTAGTCCACTGAACCGTATTAGCACCTTTCCTGGTGAGATCGGTCAGTGGTTTAACAATAATAGAAAATTTTTTAATGAATTTTCTGTAATAATTGGCGAAACCCAAAAACCTCTGTATCGATTTCAAACCAATAGGCCTAGGCCATTCCTGCACAGCTTGAACTTTCACCGGGTCCATCTCAAAGCTCTCGCTGGAGATAATGTAGCCCAAAAAACTAATTCTCTGTACAGCGAACTCACATTTCTCTAGCTTAGCAAAAAGCGAATTGTCGATTAATAACTGTAATACCTCACGTACGCTCCGCCAATGAGACTCCAGATCAGGCGAATAAATCAAAATGTCATCCAAATACACAACCACATTTTTGCCGATCAAAGGTCTGAGGATGTCATTAATAAGATTCTGAAAAAATGCTGGTGCATTGGTAAGACCAAAAGGCATAACCAGATTCTCAAAATGACCCACAGGAGTGTTAAAAGCAGTCTTCCATTCATCACCCTCCTTCATGCGCAACAAATTGTATGCCCCCCGGAGATCAATTTTAGAGAACCACTTGGCCCCCACTAACTGGTTAAACAAATCAGTAATCAATGGCAGTGGGTAGGGATTACGTACAGTAATTTTATTAATCTCGCGAAAGTCCAGACAAGGACGTAAACCGTCGTCCTTTTTTTTAACAAAAAAAAATCCAACAGCCACAGGTGACTTAGAGGGTCTGATATAACCGGCGGCCAAGCTCGTCTGTATGTATTCCTCCAAAGCCTTTCTCTCAGGAATAGTCAGATAAAATAAACGACTTTTAGGAAGAGTCGCTCCAGGGACAAATTCAATGGTACAATCATAGTCTCTATGGGGAGGCAAAATTTGCGACTCCTCCTCAGAAAAAAATTTCCAAAAATCCTGAATAGATACAGGTAATTCCCCTTTATCCACAGCAGCAATGCGCCCGTTACAACACTTGTCATAACACTTAGGGCTCCAGGACTTAATTTCATTAGTAGACCAATCCAGTACAGGATTGTGCAATTTTAACCAGGGTAACCCCAAAATTACTGGAGAAGGCAAATTATTTAATACTACCAAATCCAAATTTTCTTGGTGAATACCATTAATAGTGAGGGGAAATTCATAAACCTTGTGAGTAACACATTTCAAGGGAGAGCCATCGACAGAAACCACGGCAATAGGGGATGACAAAGGTTTGGGTTTTAATTTAAGTTTTTCCAAGAATCCCCCATCAATCACATTCAGTGTAGAACCACAATCCACAAATACCCGAAATTCAATTAATTCCTCCTGAGCTGCAGTAGTAGCAGAAAGAAATACCCCCTTAGTGTTTAAACAGGCTATACGGGCGTAATTGACCTTTTTTTTTTTCTTTGTTCATATGAAGCACACAGTTCTTAATGAAATGGTCAGATTTTCCGCAATAAAAGCACAAACCTTCAGAAAACCTGCGGTCTTTTTCCTGAGAGCGGGGTGACATCGCCCCAATCTCCATCGGCTCTCCAATGTCAGTACAGACCCTCTCAAGACTAGGAGCTGACATGGTAAAGGATTTACTCTCATTAACCCTTGCACGCAGTCTCCTGTCCACCCGTATAGCTAATTGCATTGCCTCCTGCAAGTTTCCAGGTGTAGGATAAGCAATAAGCAGATCCTTAACCCTTTCACCTAGCCCAGCAAGAAATAAACTTTTCAGAGCTGAATCGTTCCACCCCACCTGAGCAGACCACCGACGGAAGTGAGTACAATAATTTTCCACATTACCTGATCCCTGCCTCAAAAGTCTCAATTCCGTCTCAGCTGATGAGACACGATCAGGATCATCATACAAAAACCCCAAAGCAGAAAAATCTATCCACTGATCTAAAGCACGGATCACTAGGTTGGAGAGAAAAGGCCCATCCCTGAGGTTCTTTGCGCAAAAGTGACATTATGAACCCTATGCGCTGTGATTCATCACCAGAGGATCTGGCTCTCAAACGAAAATACAATAAACAAGCATTTTTAAAGGAAAAAAAATCTTGTTGTTCACCAAAAAATAAATCAGGCAATCGTACCTTTGGCTCCACAAAATGCGCTCCAGAACAGCTACTCACGTGTTGTTGGAGCTCGGCCACCTCCAGAGAGAGTCCCTGCAGGCGTTGAGCCAAATCCTGAACCGACACCATGATGGAAACTGGAGGTCTTTCCTTAGAGATATTTTTGGGCTGGACTTACTGTTATGATAGGCTACAAGCACTAAGGAAAGACAGGAGATCTGTCCCTACAATAGAACTAAGCTAGGTCCCTACGATGTAACGGGGAACCTGATCCTGCGATCAGACCCGCTAAAGTCCTCAGCTAGTCTGAACGAAGACCTATAGATGTGAGGGAGGGATCCCTACAAGAACTAGGGACTGGGAGAAAGATGGACACCTCCTAGCAGAAATTGTAGCAGTAAAAAGACAAACAAACAACATAGAACATAGAGGTCAAAAGACCTAGCTAAACTGACTGAGAAAGGTTACAAAGCACCTGGCTAGCTTAAGAGTAGAAATTACAATGAAGTCCAGCATGGCCAGAAGGGCGGAGCAGGATTAAATAGGCAAAAAAGGTCATGTGACCAGCAAAATAGAAAAAACCTAACAGGAGAGTTCTAACAGCAATTTGCATATTAAATTTCCCAGAAGAGCATTGCATGGCGAATAAGCCTCCTTACCTTGACGTGCCAGACCTGGTGTGTCACTCTCTATAAGGAGAAACGTTACCAATTTTTTTCTTCCACATTCCAAAAATTCCTGTGAAGCACCTGAAGCGTTAATAAACTTCTTGGATGTGGTTTTGAACACCTTGAGGGGTGCAGTTTTAAGAATGGTGTCACTTTTGGGTATTTTATGTCATAAAGACCTCTCAAAGTCACTTCAAATATGATGTGGTCCCTAAAAAAATGGTTTTGTAAATTTTTTTGTAAAAATGAGAAATCGCTGGTCAAGTTTTAACCCTTATAGCTCCCTAATAAAAAAAAAATTTGGTTCCAAAATTGTGCTGATGTGAAGTAGACATGTGGGAAATGTTATTTATTAAGTATTTTGTGTGACATATCTCTCTGATTTAAGGGCATAAAAATTAAACTTTTGAAAATTGCAAAATTTTCAAAATTTTCGCCAAATTTCCGATTTTTTCACAAATAAACGCAAGTGATATCGAAGACATTTTACCACTATCATGAAGTACAATATGTCACAAAAAAAACAGAAGCAGCGGGATCCGTTGAAGCGTTCCGGAGGTATTGCCTCATAAAGTGACAGTGTTCAGATTTGTAAAGATTGGCCCGGTCATTAACAAGCAAACCACCCTCGGAGGTAAAGGGGTTACAGAGAACCTGTAAGCAGCATTTTACTAAGTAAAGTACAGACAGGACCATATTGGCGGTCATACTGATTAAAATGATACCTCAGGTGAAGAAATCCGTTTTGTACATTTTCTTTAATCCTTCTTTGAAGTTTCTTTGTATTCATATCTTAATGCATCGGGGTGGGCCTGTGGGCTGGACTGTGGGTAGGGTCTTCAGCTTTCTTCCATCCCCTCTGCTGTGTCTGGGTGTCTTTTCTTCTTCTTTATTTAAAATTTTGTAATGAACCCTGCACATGTGTGTCCATCACATGTCCAAGACTACACGCCTAGGGATAAATCTGGTGGTCAAGCACAGTGTGCAGGAAGAAGCTAGAAAGTATCCGGCACCCAAGACTAGTCCTCTTAGTCACCTCATTCCTTGCATCCTGTACACGGCATGTTTTCCATTTAACACCAAAGCATTTTAGAATATGTAGTGATGTAGCCTGCATGGTTTGGGCTGCATGAATCTCCTGCTAAGTTAATTTGAAAAGAACCCATAATGCAAAAAAGCTACATAAATAAATATCATACATGCGATCACGTGCCATTTACATAAATAAAGATCATACATGCAATCGCGTGCCGACTAGATGTTTGCTGTCTCACTCAACGCAAGTATATTGAGCTAGTCTGGACACAGTCTAGTCTGAATGTGGCTGGAAGTGTGCAAATCACATACTTGCAGTCACATGACCTCCTCACCCGGCCCCGGAGAATACTCACACCGCGCAAAAAATCCATGTAAAAATCAGAGACATGTCCAACTTTGATCCGAGTGTCGGATTGAAATCAGCAATGCAAGTCCATGGGTCCATGAAAAAAAATCGAACCTAACTTGGATGATTTCCAAGAGGGGTCCGATTTTCACAGTCTAACAGAATGGAGAATATGGAGAAACTTTTTTTTTATGTTTTTTCTCCACTCTGATCAAAGCTTGATCAGAATAATTGGATTGTTTTTCTCGAATGTGGACAAAAATGGTTGTGTGACCCTACCTCTAAGACACAGGTTTTACCATTTTAGAACAAAAGACAGTAGTTTCGGGCATGCGATTGTATTAGCTCATCCTTGTAAATATTGGTTCCAACAAGTTGGCAGAGGCAAAGGACAAAAACAGAAGGTTGGCATTGCCTTCACATTCTCCTTCGCCCTCTGACAAATAAAAATATAGAAACCATGAAAGTGACATTTACACACTCGATAGATTAAGGTTCTGCTCAATATGCAGACGCGCTGAAGTAATCCTATTTATTTCATCCAGGCAGCTGCCTTATATTAAGTCTACATTTGGCCAGTAAGTAGGTTGTCAAGTCTGGAGAGAATGCTTTTGCCTTTTTTTCACAGTAGATTGAAACCTAAAAGGACAGGCTGGGCTTTACAAAATAATTGAGAACACGGGTCCCGGCTATATCTGCAGGAACTGGACATTTCCTTATATTTTTTCACATTTCTTTATGGAAAATATTAATAATATAAAAAAAAAAAAGAAATCAGTGAAGAAATTAAAAAAATGAAGAAGAGAAAGAGACAAATGTAAAGAAAAAGGAAATTAAAACGGACATTAAAAGGAACTGGCTTAAAAATTGAAAAGGACTAAGCTAAAATACCAGACACGTAACATAAGGAAGAATAGTGCTGTTTCTGCAAAATGGCAAACCTTTTTCTAGTCTCAAACAACTCCATTAAATTGATTTTCTCAATAAAAAAATCTTGTTTATGGCACAGAGTATATCGTTCTTGTTAACGCCCTTTAGTGGCTCTTGTTCAGGTCGCCTCAGCCGGGTCACTTATTACATAGTTGGCATTTTCGTCAACATCCAGCACATAACAGTACATTTTTCTTGAAGTGGTCACTATAATGAAAATCTATGGACTGCCTCAATATACCTCAGCCATCAGCTGATCGCAGGAATAGGATGAAACAGTAAGGACTCATTAAGACGTCCAAAGGCTCTTGGTCCGATTTCAGACCGCAATGCTCCGACTGGCTGCGGTTCTTTTGACCCGAGCGTTACAGCTTCATATATTTCTATAAGGCTGTCATGTTTGGTTTGAGAGACCAGCGGCCAGTGGTGGAATTAGAGTGCAATGGGCCCCTTTGCAAAATTTGGACCTGGGTCCCCACCTAGATATTGGTCAAATGTATTAGCCCTTGTGTTCTAAATCCTATAAAGACATATGTGTTTCCCCCTCCATAATGTAATAATGTCCCGTATCCTGTACTAATGTCACCCATCCTGGGTCTCTTGCTGCTTTAATGTCCCCCATCCTGGACACCTTCCTGTAATAATGTCCCCCATCCTGGGCCCATTTCAGTAATAACATCCCCCATCCTGGTGTAATGTCTCCATTCTGGGCTCCTTCCAATAATATATGTCCCCCATCCTGGGCCATTTCCAGTAATAATGTTCCCCATCCTGGTGTAATGTCCCTCTTCTTGGGCCCCTTCCAGTAATATATCCCCCATCCTGAGCCCCTTCCAGTAATAATATACTCATCCTGGTGTAATGTTCCCATCCTGGCCCTTTCCAGTATTAAATATCCACCATCCTGGGCCTCTTCCAGTAATATTATCCCCCATCCTAGTGTAATGTCCCCATCCTGGGCCCCTTCCAGTAATATATATCTCATCCTGAGCTCCTTCCAGTAATAATATCCCCTATCCTGGTGTAATGTTCCAATCCTGGGCACTTCCAGTATTATATATCCACCATCTTGGGCCCCTTCCAGTAATAATGTTCCCCATCTTGGTGTAATGTCCACATCCTGGCCCTTTCCAGTATTAGATATCCGCCATCCTGGACCCCTTCCAGTATATTATCCCCCATCCTAGTGTAATTAGAGTTAACCCCTATCTGTAATATATGGCCCCCATCTTGGGCCCCTTTCTGGTATAATGTCCCAGCTCCAGGGCCCATCCTGTTATAATGCTCCCGTTCTGCCGCTGTTCTCTAACACTGCCGCTGATGTTAAAAACACATTTCATACGGATGCTAGGTGAAAAAAAAAACGCATGACACTCATCTGTCACTCTCCTACTCTTCTGGCTGAGAATCTCAGCTACTTTTTATACCCAGATGTGAGCGTACCCTTGGGGGCCCAGCACCATGTCCTCTATACGATACTGAAGGGAAAAGATGTACCGCATAAAGCACTAGAACAACAGCCCTGAAAATATTTTCCCCTACTCCCCCTCACTGACATGGATGATTGGATGGATCAATGGATGGATGGGGGGAGATCTGACTGTAAAGAATCTGCGCTATTATAATGAAGACAACTGCTTAATAGGCAATGCCATGCACCAAAGACAACTGGTTAATTATTATTCATTATTATTATAGCGCCATTTATTCCATTAATAGGCAAAGCCATACACCAAAGACAACTGCTTAAAAGCAGCAACCTGATTAAATTGCTACGAATAACTGAAAATGTAAAAAAGCACCTTGTAGGAAAATGGCTGGATCACAGATTAAATAATTATAATGAGGTTGCTAAATAGAACAAAATATAAATAGCAAACTAAATTAAGAGATAGCAAGTAAATTACCCTCACCATATGTGTTCTAAAAGTTAGGCGTGAATCTATATCATGAAGGATCCATAGTAGTTGTCACATAATAAGAAGTAGATTCATTCAGTCTTTGGTGCATGGCATTGCCTTTTAAGCTATTGCCTTTGATGTATGGCATTGCCTTTAAATAGTGGTCTTCATAATAGTAATAGACCAGAGATTCTTTGCATGCTTTATAATGATCATTGTTATGGGGTGCGCAGAACCATAATTTATCTCCAGCAGTGGGCCAGGATTGCATCTTGAGTTTTTTGATTGGGGGTGCTGGTGTATTCACTATATGTGTATTAGTAAGATATCTGATTGTATTTACATTATATAGGGAATATAGCAGAGTGTATATACTGTACACAGGGTATTCAGCAGTGTGTGTACTTGTCTATACACCCTGACGTATACATACATACAGGAGAGAGCTGGCAGCATTCACAGAAGCAGAGTGAGCTCTGCTGAATGTAGCCCCGCCCACCCACACTCACCCAGAAAGTGAAGGAGAATCTGACCTGACATCACAGGAAGCAGGAGATTCTCAGCCAGAGATCATGTGATCAGGAGAGCAGCTCAGGTCACAGCAGGATGTGACAAAGCAAAGTATTTAGTGAAGACCTTATCTATGGCACTTAGGTCACACAAAAGGGACATGTAAAGTAATTAGCAACCCCTTTAAGTAAAGCTAAGCGGCAATAACAGACACAGCCAATGGAAAGAGTGGCACTATTTCTACAAGAGTTCAGTCGCGGTTTTCTAATCTTTTCCAACCCCTTAACCTATTTTGTTTCCAAATATTGTCTGGAAGATATTCAGAATCTACAGAAACGTTCTATGTAGATTACTGCAAATGACAAACAACATCAACAAATGTTACACGCTACATTTGTCAGTGTTTTCTCGCGCTTGCATTCTATAAATATCCGATGCCAATGCCTCTGTATGCTGATATGATAAATACACCTCAGCTTTGGCACGGGATGACTATAGTAATAACCGATGCCACGTACGGCACTAACACCTGCCCACCATCTGCTGTTATCCCGCTGCCAATGTTGCATCCAATAAAAGTGAAATATTACTAAGACACATTTACTCTATGTCTCCACTAAGATTTGGAGCCATTTCTAACCAACTTTCTGTTTACTTCTCGCCAATTCTTGAGACCGACTGAAATGAATAATTATAATGCACTATGGAAAACAGTCACCAGGGGCATACATATCATTGGTGCAAAATGTGCGGCCGCAGAGGCACCCAGGAAGTAAAGGCGGCCCATTTCCACCTCCAAAGGAAGTGGAATTATGCATTATAATGAGCTATTGGACCGAATAGGGCCAAAATATTGTTGGCATGGCACGGTGGCTCAGGGATTAGCACTATGGTTTTGCAGCGCTGGGGTCCTGGGTTCAAATCCCACCAAGGACAACATCTGCAAGGAGTTTGTATGTTCTCCCCGTGTTTGCGTGGGTTTCCTCCGGGTTCTCCGGTTTTCTCCCATATTCCAAAGACATACTGATAGGGAATCTAGATTGTGAGCCCCAATGGGGACAGTGCCGATAATGTATGTAAAGTGCTGTGGAATATGATGGTGCTATATAAGCAATCCATAATAAGTAAATAATTCTTGCACAGGTGCCCTTTTCTGTTTGTGGCAGCGATACTGGATTCCTCACCATAAAAGTGGTTGTGAGATACATTATTTGACCAAAAGTATTGGGACACTCCTATTATTAATTGAATTCAGGTTTTTAATTCAGTCCCATTGCCTCAAGTGTATAAAATCCTGATCCTCGCCATGTTGTCTGCTTTTACAAACATGTGACAGAGTGGCTCATTCTAAAGCGTGGTCCTATAATAGGACCCCGATGGTGGAGACCATACATAGTTACAAAGTAGGGGGCCGAGTGCTCTTGTGACTGAATTACCTTCTCAATTATTAACATCAGCTCAAAACCTTTTCATTGGGAGTTTCCGCTATGGGTTTCGTGGGCCAAGTAGCTGTAATGAAAGCCTTACATCACCAAGCACAATACCAAGTGTCGGATGGAGTGGTGTAAAGCACGAAGCCACTGAACTCTGTACCAGGGGAAATGCATTCTGGGGAGTGACGGCTTATGCTTCACAATCTGGCATTTTGATGGAAAAGTCTGTACTTAGCAAATGCTAAGACAAGATTACCTGTGAGAAGATACTTTTTAATCTGTGGGTGGACCAAAATGTGCGGCTCAGCAGAAAGATTTGTCATTTAACAGGATAGGGTAGTGGCTAAGAATTTGCCAATGTTTGTCAAAATGTTGCAGCAAAAAATTGGTCTAAAAGTAAGCCAATTAGAAAATAGTGTATAAAGATGCACCAAATTTTTCATCCATAATGTGATGAATTTCAATATTTTCAGTCTGTCTAATCTAAGTTAATACTGTCTATATAAATAATATTACACTGACCTCAGTGCCACCTATAGGTGTATATATCCTAGTTTGTTTTGTCTGAATAATTTTTAATTCTTCACCGATGCAACTTTCCTCTATTCTATACCAAAATCTACTTGACTCTTTCTGTGTGTGCCACTTTAACTTTTTAGTATGATTGTTTAGCTTTAACCTTCAACTGTTTCCAGTTAGTCTGGTTCCATTTCTGCTTTAGATAATAACCATTAGACCTGCTAGGGCCCTCTAAAACTTGCCATACACATTAGATAGTTGTTAGCAGAAAGATGGCTGTTCGGACTCCCCAATACACAGATTCTTGTGTTCTTTAAGAGAACGTCTGCCAGAGGATCTCCCCAAAAGGAACGGGGGATTGAGTTCCAACCACCTGATACTTAGGTCTCCTGACATAATTTCTCGGAGTACAGTCAGGAGGCCGCCACTGGGTTCTGACGACTTTTATCCAATGTGTATGAGGGCCTAAAGTTCTCAGAGATGTCACTTTCAATGACGTTGCTGGTCTCTGCTTTTCCTGCACGCGGGGTATTCTTCTTACAATATGCACTGACAGTGCGCTCTCTTGCCCACTCAATACTTCTGAACAGAGCCAGCAAGGGAGCGCACTGTCACTGTACATATTGTACAGTGACAAGAATCTACTAAGCATACATGGGAATTGACAAACAATGCATGCTCAGTAGAGCAGGGACTAGCCCAGACCCTGAAATGAGCATCACTGATGATGTGTTTGTATAACACTGTGTACTTACAATTGCTCATTTTGCCTTTCTACCCCGATAATACTTCTGGTTTCCATTAGGTCTATGATCTTACGTGATTAGAAACTGACTAGCTGAATCCTTCTAAGCTTTATGTAGAATCAGGAAGTCTCTTTTCATTGCATGAATCCATAAGTCACTGCAAAATTCCCTGGCAGGGGATGAGGCAGCTGCTGGGTCAAAAGTTGAAAAGGGGACTGATTTGTGCAGGGACAAGAGACTTCCTGTTTATACATAAAGCGCAAAAAAGAGAAGAATTTACTGGATAGAAAGGCAAAATTGTTATACCTGGATTCATTAATGTTACAGTAACAACATCCTGTAATTATTTCCACATACATGAATTCTAATGACACTGTAATGCTTTAGGATATAGTTGACTGGGTACTAAAGATATAAATGGCTCCCCAGAACATGTTACATCTGTAAACATTTTCATGCCTAATGAACTGTAATAAAGTTTTGGCACTGACCGGTTCTGCGCACCTGGAACTGGGTCATTCCGATATAGAAAAGTGCTACAGTAAAGCAAGATGCTGTGATTTTATTTAAAAAAGAAAAAATGTATACACACACACACAGTGTAAACAGTACGGATCTGTACGAATGTACAGATGTAACCATGCTTAAAGAAGCACTCTTCCTCCCATCAAAATTTTTATCCTCTTAATATATTGCAATCATCATATTATATAGCACTGTGTACTTACAATTGCTCATTTTTTCTTTCTATCCAGTTAATTGTTCTCTTTTCCATTAGATCTATCACATCACATGATTAAAAACTGACTAATCCTTCTTAGCTCTATGTAGAAACAGGAAGTCTCTTTTCACTTCATGAGTCATAAGTCAAGGCAAAAGTCCCTGGCAGGGGGAAGGAAGGAGCTGCTGGGTCAGGAGTCGAAGAGAGGAATGATAAATGTAGGGACAAGAGACTTCCTGTTTCTACATAGAGCAGAGAAAAGAGAAGAATTATCTGGGTAGAAATGCAAAATGAGCAATTGTAAGCACACAGTGCTATATAATGTGATGACTGCAATATATTAAGAGGATAAAATCTTTGATGGGGAAAAATATGATATTTGTTTAGTAAATATGCCCTAATTAGAGATCAGTAGATCTTTTGAAATTTGAGTTTGTCGGCTTTGCCAAATTTTCCCCCCGAAATTTGATTTGTGGTGAATAAATTGGTGTAGATCTCAGTATTGGACATAGGGGTAGGGAGAGAGAGGCCACAAGAATAATACATATAATTAATTTACTGGGTGAATCTGGAGATGGAATTCAACTCTGTTGTACATACTACCAGTCCTGCGCCCGACTGTAGTCCACTGGGAACTGCTGATATACTGACAACCATTTTCCAAGGTATGAAAATCCACTTAATGAACTGGGATGTGATTTCATAGCTGTAGGACTGTCACGGGGTTACCGCGACAGTTTGGAGCCAGAAGGCCTCAGCGTCGGATGGCTCCTACTTCTGCTGTGAGTAGAAGTACTTCTCCTTCATTTTAAATGTGTTGGTTTCTTTTGGAAGAGCAGGGGTTAAGCGGCCATCTTGGATTTCCCTGTGTTCTCCGCTGAGCTTGGTTAACCATTCCCTCTCCCTTTATAGTCTGGGCTCTGACTCAGTTACTTGTCAGAGCTAGCATTTGCTGCATGGCTACCTTCACACCTCTGTTCTTCCCTCTGTTACATGTGTGAGAATATTTTGTGTGCCTGGAGTTTTTCTGTTTACCCCTGTCTGTGTTGTGTTTGTCGGGTACACTTCAGTACACAGTAGCACCCCTCTTTCCCGGGTAGGGGAGGAGAACTAGCGGAGGGCTATCTCAGGAGTTAGGGCGAGGGCGGAGGCCCCGGCATCCTCACCTTCAGAGGTATCCCGTGGAATAGTGTGAGCTAGGGCGCCCCCTAGTGTTAGGATCAGGGTAGGAGCCCCTGATCCCTGGTCACCCGACCGCTGTGTCGTGACAAGGACATTATGAAGACGCCCACTCAGCTGTGTAAAATGATATTAACCCACTTACTGATGCTTTACCAGTGCGGGAAATGGTGCCGGGCAACTTTTTTTTTTGCAGATCGTATCTCAAAGTGTTCAATTTCTTGTGGAACCATGAATTTCACAAAATATTACTCAAACTCTATCCTCTGTCGATTGATCCGCTCATCTATAGCACCAATGTGTATATGTGAACCAACAGATTCTTTTTTTTTCTATAGTAATAAAGTTAGCTGACAAATTTGCTACACATATCTCTGTCAATATGAAAATCCATCTGTGCAGATCAATTATAATCCTCATATTTTTTTATCCTTTTTCCTTAGCATATGTCGCATCAAGAAACACTGTAAAAAATAACTAGAAGGCATCATTGCATAAATCAGTCTCCCAGCGATGCATGGCGCCTAGCCTGCCGCTCTCATTTGCTCAGTGCAAAATGTTTGGTATGTTAAGTTTAATTGTATGATTAAACGAGAAGCATATTTACTGCTCACATCATACCTGACATAGAACAATTAACTTGTTCCTGATGCCATATTTTTGTTTGACAGAGAGGTAATAATGGCAGAATATTTGCACTGGAGGCATCTTGGAATATGTTGTCCGAGAAAGTTTTAGTGCTACCTGCATACTAATAACAGGTATGTACCGTAATTAGTAACGTTTAACTATACAGTGTTTAGGTCTCAGGCACCCTTTAATGATGTGTTGACTCTGCCCCAGTCTATTCAGTGAAGCCAACTTAGCGAGCTACAGAAAACAAAAAGTAAAAAACATATTTTTTTGTAATAAAAAAAATATATATCTATGATTTTTCTGATGATACATTTTCTACATCGAAAGATAAATTTTATTAGTTAAAAAAATAGTAATACAATCACATTGGCACACATTTTTGAAAATTGTATAGAGGTATATATTGTTAGAAGGGGGAAGCAGCCGGCAGGGCTGGTTTTATGTTGGAAGCGACCCTCTGTTGGTCTGTTGTTAACGATACCAATAGTGCCTAATCACAACCGCCATACAGTATTATGTCCTAAAAAACTTTCACATGTATGCTAAGTGACACATTTATATGGTTGCTGAAATAACATTCTTAAGCAGTGATCGGACCATCATACACTGGGAAAATCTAGCTGTATAGTGAATAAGAGGCAGTGTTATACAGTACCCTAAGTACCCCCATTCTATACATAACTTAAACTAATAGTACCTTACCGTATATTATCTAAATAATACAATTGATATTAACATTTATGGTGGTTGGAGACCTCAATCATAGGCAATCATTAGCGCCTTCTTCAGCAAGCGCAGATGATATTCTCTTGCCATCTTACAAGTGGCACACCCCAAGGGTCAGCCTTGGCATCTGGACTATGAATCACAAAATAGTACAAAACTTTACAAGTTTTCCCTTAAGGTAGATAAAGTTGTTATTCTAGATCTATACTTGAAGACTTGTCCAAGTTGTTTTCTCGTTAATGGAGAACCAGTGAGGAAGAAGAGTATTTCCATTCATTTAAGACTTGAGTTTCAACACTTGTGAGTTGCAGTCATCTGCCTTTAGGTTTGCATAGTAATAAATAAATCCGGAGCTTTCTCATTCGCTTTATGTTTTCCTTCTAACAGTTCCTGTGGGGAGGATGATCATTTTTGAAATGCTCAATGGCTGCAGGCGTAGATCACTCCGTCCTGGATTTTTCGAGCAACGTACCCTCTTCACATATTCTGATTTTACAATTCCCTTCACATTTTCTGATCTTTCATTCTCAGTTGTTTTCCCTGTGAATACAATTGCATGCAGATCGTCAAACAATCATGAGAAAAGTTTGCATAAATCCCACTTGTCTTCAATAGGAATTCTGCAGATGATTACATTGTCTTCTGAAATAAAATCAGGGAATAAAAGAGATGAATGTCCCCGTGCCTGTGCTGTATTTTTACATTTTTATATTGTGACGCTCACAGCCCTCCCTGGGAGATAAGGTACTCGGAGCCGGGTCAGATGTTGGGGAAGCAGTCGTGGCCTGGACCCGTTCTGTGCCCAGGGCCGTCAAATTAAAGTAATGGGCTTACAGGGTTGAGTGGTTATTATCGACTATGCCACCTGGGGTACATGGTGAAGGCCACCAGCGCTGCTGCAGTCCTCTGAGGCGGGGTGTTGTGGCAGCCGACGTTGATACTACTCCCCACAGGCGGAGCAGGGCCTGAGGGCAGAGACGAGGATGGAGGGAGTCATAGTGAAGGAGGTCTGGTGCTGTGCGCTGCAGAAATAAAGAGTCCAGAGGCCATAGGGGTTGACTTCCAGAGTTTTTACTCATGGTAGAGCGTGCAGCTGCAAGGCTTCTCCCTGCTCCTCACGGAGTTCTGCGGTCACCAGAAACAGGGGTCCGACAACCTCCGAGTAATTCAAGTGCTTAATCAGGACCCCGCACCAGAGTGTTCCTAGACTTCAGACTGAGTCCTCTCCTGTCTGTGTGTGTAGATAGGCCGGGTCTCCCTCTGGACTACGCTCAGAAAAAGGGTACGGGTGGCGACTCCGCTCCTTCCGTTACCCGGTGGGATCCTCAGGGCCTGCCGGGCTTACCTGACTAGGACCAAAACCTACAAAAGACAAAAGACAAAAATATATCTCATACCCTACCATCATTATATATAAATGTAAAGCAAAGTTGCATAATAAATATAGGGTACTTAGTGAACTATTTTTGATCAAAAAAAGTATACAAGCCGTCCCACCAGCGGCAAGGTGACCCTAAATTGGGACGGTACCTATACTGCCTATATTAAAAACCTTACTGTATATCAAAGTTGAAGTAATGCATATAAAAGGGTAGACAAATAGGACCGGGTCCCAACTCCAGACCACCCAGGCCCGTGGTAAGCTACATATATACCAGTCAGCTCAACAAAGGGGATGCCACACCCTTAAATTGCACAGAATGCAAACAAGACAAAAAACCAGGCAATGTGAACTGAGGTCTAAGATGGTAGACATGCAAGAAATAGGAGCATGTTCACACTAGCAAAAAAGAAACAAAACCTACAAAAGACAAAAGACAAAAATATATCTCATACCCTACCATCATTATATATAAATGTAAAGCAAAGTTGCATAATAAATATAGGGTACTTAGTGAACTATTTTTGATCAAAAAAAGTATACAAGCCGTCCCACCAGCGGCAAGGTGACCCTAAATTGGGACGGTACCTATACTGCCTATATTAAAAACCTTACTGTATATCAAAGTTGAAGTAATGCATATAAAAGGGGTAGACAAATAGGACCGGGTCCCAACTCCAGACCACCCAGGCCCGTGGTAAGCTACATATATACCAGTCAGCTCAACAAAGGGGATGCCACACCCTTAAATTGCACAGAATGCAAACAAGACAAAAAACCAGGCAATGTGAACTGAGGTCTAAGATGGTAGACATGCAAGAAATAGGAGCATGTTCACACTAGCAAAAAAGAAACAAAACCTACAAAAGACAAAAGACAAAAATATATCTCATACCCTACCATCATTATATATAAATGTAAAGCAAAGTTGCATAATAAATATAGGGTACTTAGTGAACTATTTTTGATCAAAAAAAGTATACAAGCCGTCCCACCAGCGGCAAGGTGACCCTAAATTGGGACGGTACCTATACTGCCTATATTAAAAACCTTACTGTATATCAAAGTTGAAGTAATGCATATAAAAGGGTAGACAAATAGGACCGGGTCCCAACTCCAGACCACCCAGGCCCGTGGTAAGCTACATATATACCAGTCAGCTCAATAAAGGGGATGCCACACCCTTAAATTGCACACAATGCAAACAAGACAAAAAACCAGGCAATGTGAACTGAGGTCTAAGATGGTAGACATGCAAGAAATAGGAGCATGTTCACACTAGCAAAAAAGAAACAAAACCTACAAAAGACAAAAGACAAAAATATATCTCATACCCTACCATCATTATATATAAATGTAAAGCAAAGTTGCATAATAAATATAGGGTACTTAGTGAACTATTTTTGATCAAAAAAAGTATACAAGCCGTCCCACCAGCGGCAAGGTGACCCTAAATTGGAACGGTACCTATACTGCCTATATTAAAAACCTTACTGTATATCAAAGTTGAAGTAATGCATATAAAAGGGTAGACAAATAGGACCGGGTCCCAACTCCAGACCACCCAGGCCCGTGGTAAGCTACATATATACCAGTCAGCTCAACAAAGGGGATGCCACACCCTTAAATTGCACAGAATGCAAACAAGACAAAAAACCAGGCAATGTGAACTGAGGTCTAAGATGGTAGACATGCAAGAAATAGGAGCATGTTCACACTAGCAAAAAAGAAACAAAACCTACAAAAGACAAAAGACAAAAATATATCTCATACCCTACCATCATTATATATAAATGTAAAGCAAAGTTGCATAATAAATATAGGGTACTTAGTGAACTATTTTTGATCAAAAAAAGTATACAAGCCGTCCCACCAGCGGCAAGGTGACCCTAAATTGGGACGGTACCTATACTGCCTATATTAAAAACCTTACTGTATATCAAAGTTGAAGCAATGCATATAAAAGGGTAGACAAATAGGACCGGGTCCCAACTCCAGACCACCCAGGCCCGTGGTAAGCTACATATATACCAGTCAGCTCAACAAAGGGGATGCCACACCCTTAAATTGCACAGAATGCAAACAAGACAAAAAAACAGGCAATGTGAACTGAGGTCTAAGATGGTAGACATGCAAGAAATAGGATTTTTTGTCTTGTTTGCATTCTGTGCAATTTAAGGGTGTGGCATCCCCTTTGTTGAGCTGACTGGTATATATGTAGCTTACCACGGGCCTGGGTGGTCTGGAGTTGGGACCCGGTCCTATTTGTCTACCCTTTTATATGCATTACTTCAACTTTGATATACAGTAAGGTTTTTAATATAGGCAGTATAGGTACCGTTCCAATTTAGGGTCACCCTGCCGCTGGTGGGACGGCTTGTATACTTTTTTTGATCAAAAATAGTTCACTAAGTACCCTATATTTATTATGCAACTTTGCTTTACATTTATATATAATGATGGTAGGGTATGAGATATATTTTTGTCTTTTGTCTTTTGTAGGTTTTGTTTCTTTTTTGCTAGTGTGAACATGCTCCTATTTCTTGCATGTCTACCATCTTAGACCTCAGTTCACATTGCCTGGTTTTTTACCTGACTAGGACGTAGAGTAGCAAAGTCAGGTGTCGGGGGCCGGTACCCCTCTTGCAGCCGGAATCCCTCTGACAAGGCCAGAATAGCGAGGACAGGTGGCGTACACCGCTCCGTCTGCAACCCCCTGGGATCCTTTTGCGATGGAGCTACACTCATAAGCTCCAGGCCTTCTTGGGCAGGGACCTTGACCGGGATGAGACAGCCGTTAACTCAAACCCGCTCCTTGACTCAAGGCCAGAGTACGAGGACCGTGTCTCCATCATCTGCAGGTTCACACAGAAAGCCACAATCAGTGATGGAGATCACAACCAAAGAACCATGAGCCCAAGATGGCTGTTTGTTAAATATGCATTATTAAGTGGAACCTAAATGTGCGTCCTGCACCCTCACCCTCTACATGGTTCCCCCTATCTTTTGGTTCCCCAGTCTCCCATTATCCCGGGAGGGGCAGCACACTGGTGCCTATTAGCCCCCCCTAATGGTGGGAGAAGTGTGGTGTTGGATGTAGAGGTGGGGTCCTGACCATTTCACCGATCTTACCTCAGAGGAGGGATACCACACCCCATTGAAGAGGTGCAGCATCTCTGTGGCGGTCGAACCCTCAGGGGCGCCACAATATAACTCGTGGTTGGCAAGTAACTTGCTACTTTCTATTTTACTACTTTCTTGTGCTTTCCTCCTTTGCAGAACCTGAACTACTTCTGTGATGTCACTCTCAACAATTAAAATAATTATTTTATTAAAACATAGTGTAAATTATTTTTTACCTAAAAAAAATATTTATTAAGCATAGTTGTTGATGTGCACACATTGAAGTAGTCATTAAATATGGTTTCTCACTACTTTGATATTGATGACCTATCCATGGAATCATCAAGGGTCCTACACCCGGCACCACAACTGGATGTAAAGAATGTACAGAGTGGAATTGATTAGTACCCAGAGATTCACCGCACCTTAGGCTCATTCAGATGAGCGTAAAACCGGTCTGTGCACTGTCTATAAACAAAACCCAAGAAAAAAACAAAATAAGCATATATCCTATATAAGGAAATAGTAATAGTACATGTAGATAACATAGGATACTTAGTTAATACTATTTTGATAAAAGAAAGCGTAAAAGCCATCCCACCGCGACAAGGTGTACCCAATTGGGACAGTCCTATCCTGTGTCTAGTATGAAAACCTCACCTTGTGTCAGCCGACCTCAATGTGAATAAGGGCAGAGGAAGACAGGAGCCAGATTGTTCAGACACCTGTCGATGGGAAGCAACTGGATATAGATGAAATGCCTTGCTCGGAAAGGGGGACCACAGTACTGTTGTTCTGCTTGTTGCCAATGTACCACACATTGTACACGGACCCATTATAGCCAATGGCCAATTTTCCACACGGACCGATGGTGTGCGTGGTAAAAAATCACTGCATGCACTATTTTTGTCCGTTTTCTGAATCAGAATAATGCATGCAATGAATGACAGCTCTGGTACACGTCTGCAGTGCATGAGTACACGGAGCTGCACACAGAACCAGTCACGTCTGCAATTTTTGATTGCAACTGGCCTGATTTTCAGTATGGTCGTCTGAACCCGATTTAAGGATATCAAAGAAAAGAGAGCGGCCTAAGCCAATCGCAAAAAGTAGTGGCCAGTTTACAGTGCTTCATTTACATTTTAGCTACTCCTTCCTCACATACATTGACTACGTAAAGTACTGGTGCAGTTTCAGACATAGAAGCCTGCATGGGAACGGCTGCTAAGAAGTCAGGAGCATAATGCTTTTCAGTTATACTAAAGGATATGGATGGTGCCTCAGTTATGAACACTGATGAGGCAGGATCATTCAGCCTTCCAAACACTGGGAACCCACCATTAAATATGTATTGACTGCAGTGACCCAATGCAATGCAGCTCAGACGTCTCTAAACTCCTTCAAGGGAAGACTGTCAGGATTTCTGTTGCCCTTCTACAGCTTGACCACTAGTGGCCGCTATTGTTCATTTTAATAATTGTGCTGCAGTTTCACTCTTTACCACTGGAGGCTGCTGTTGTGTTCTGCAATTGCCCTTTAGCAAGATGGCGGATTATGAATCTATGGAATCCATCTTGTTTCCTGTTTGGGCTTACTTAAAGCCACATGGAACAATCACTCATTGCTTGAGTATTGTGTCTAGCTATTAGCCTAGTTTCAGTCTCCAGCTCCTGACCATTCTTATCCAGACTGTTCTAAGTCATTTACGGATTGATTCCTACAACTTCTTGCTAACTTCAAGATCTTCTACTGCTTTATGTTCCTGCTTGTGCTCCTTCGGCCACTGGTTTCCAGCAGTACTACGCTAGTATCGTTACAAAATCTCCAGAAGGATGTGGCCGTTATTAAACATGACTTTAAGGTTAATGGTTGCTTAAATGTGGCAGAAGATAGATTGGAAGAAATAGAAGATTAAATGCCCCCAGCTGGGACAGCATAATGTATCCTTGCTAATTTCTAAATTTAACAATTTAGAGAACAGGCTCAGTAACAATAATGTCTGACTAAATTGGGTGTAAGCTTGTGCTGAGGGACACAATCCTTGAATTCTTTGAAACTTGATTGCTAAATGAATTTGCAAAGGACTCTCCCACATAAGCAATGTGAACACGTGGTACTGGGTACTCCTCCGTCCTCCACCGGAGGCCACTTCTAGACCTATGCTCTTAAACATTCCCCACTTCTTTTGGTCAATCTGAATCGTATTGGTTATGCCCCTCAATAGAGTGATTGTAAATAACAGTCTAATCTGATTGCTTTGTCTTAGGAAGGAAGACTATTCACTCCAGCAAGTTATTATTTGCAGGAAACGGCCATTTCAATCCAGTTACAAAAATAAAGTTATTTTTGGAGCTGTCCTACACTGACATTACATCTCTCGCATCCAGGACATGGCTGATTATGGAAGGGCAAATTACCCTGCGCAAGGCACTGTGCATACACTAATTTCTAATGCTGTATACCTTTATAGAAAAAATAAGAAAGTCGCTAAACCATGACTCCTTGCACAGTGACCTCTACACTGGTCATAGAGCATGCCTACAACATTCTCATATAAAAGTCAATGAGTCATTTTCTGACTTAGTTATATTGAGGTATCTGGTGTAAAGGAAATATTTTTAGAGGCTCTACTGAGATCTCAGGAAAAATGGCCACCCGCACATTCATGTAAAATGCAATAAAAATATAAACGAGGAAAAGCTAATATTGGTGGGGGTGCTGGAAGCTGTTCTGAGTTCTGGTGATGGCTGAATGTTAACAGTAGCAAAGCTGACCATCATAGGTACCTCAGATCCACTACTACAGCTGATCGGCTCCGATAGCCGGGTGTTTGATCCCCACTCATTTGATATTGATGACATATTCACAGATAGGTCATTCATATAAGTAGTGGAACAACCATTTAAGAACATAACAAAATGTAAATCAATATGTAAAATGTTTGATACTCTTTTACATTTTTAAGAAAAAATTCAACAAAAATGTACCAGCCAAAAGAAAAAAAAGTTAATGTAGCCAGACACAAGAATCATATTTCCATTAAACTTCAGTTACAGCACAAGTCATTCCTCAACTCATATTAAGATTTGAGAGGCCTCAGTGGTTGATACCTTTTAATGGCTCACTAAGATGGTAACAAATTGCAAGCTTTCTTGACTACTCAGGTCTCTTCATCAGGCATGGAATAACACAATTCTGTGCCTGATGAAGAGGCCTGAGTAGTCTCGAAAGCTTGCAATTTGTTACTATCTTTTCAGTTAGCCATTAAAAGGTATCAACCACTGAAGACTCTCAAATCTTAATATTTCTCTATCTACTGGCTAACACGGTAAAATTGCTATATATTTTTCCTCCTCACATCATTTAAGCCCACATCATTTCTTGATTATCTTCTGGTGTTCATAAATGTGTATATAATATATGATCTGTCACCTTTTCTTAAAGAGAACCTGTTAACACAATTTTTCAATGTAAAGTAAAGGCATGGCCATAATGGTGTCGTGATACAGATTAATTTGATATATTTGGTGAAGAAATACACTTTGTGGTTCTTCTTTAATCACCATTTGAAGTTTTCTGGTAATGAGGTTTTGGTGCACAGGGGCCGGACTTTGCACTTTGTTTTCTCCTCCTGCCCCGGTCCCTCCACCCACCACTGTTTTTTCAGTGACCTGTCTCCGCATCTGCAGATTGATTTCTCAGCTGGTCTACAATAAAATGGCTCCATGGGCTGCACATGCGCAGATTGGGATCTTGGCTCAATGAAGTTTTAAAGACAACTGCGCAGGCGGCACCCACTGTGCCATTTTATTGTGGACCAGGTGGGAAATAAATCTATGCATACTTCGCCCCACGGTGCCAAATTTCAAAGAGACAGGTTACAGAAAAATCAGTGCCCTGTCATTCAAACACCAGAGGCAGGCGGAGGGGCCAGGACAAGAGGAGAAGACCCAGTCCATAGTCCTGCCCCTGAAGTCTCATTAGAAGAAAACATTAAATGCTGATTAAAGAAGAACAAAAAAGCAGATTTATTCACTAAAGATATTATTTTAATCTGTGTTACAGCGCCATTAGAGCCATGTTTTTAAACTGCAAAATTGTGCTGACAGGTTCTCTTTAAGAGCAATTTAAAAAAGTCCGGAGACCCTGATTGTGTAAAGAAAAGTGTGCTTGACCTTTGCATTTGTTGCACTCATTCCCATTGTCTCCCTTAGTGAACATTATGACAATTTTGAAGAAAGCCTGAGATGAGATTTAGTTTTATAGTGAATTCAGGGTAATCCAATGTTCCCTGGAACCGGCTTTAAATAGAATCTCCTGAGATTTTTGGTTGTGTCCGAAATCAAATCCTTTTAGTGTCTTGATGTTTGCAGAAGTAGCTGTGTCACTTTATTCTGTAGTGTGTCGTCTCTGTTTTCTGCTAGACGATGGCATGACCTGATTCACCTGTCAGATGAAGCTAAAGGAGAATAGTACTAGCGCATCTCATCTATGATCTAAGGAAATGTTGAGAAAAGTGATGTAGTGCAGGGATGACCTTTGATATAACCATCAAGCATATTGAAGCTTCTCTTCAAATGTCACCTCCAGGTTGACATACTAAGTGGATTCCTAGACACGTGACATGCACAACATGCACTATATTCATATATACCCAATTGTATCCTGGACTGTAGAAATCACAACCTTTCTAGGAGAACTTTAATATGTCCTTATTGGGTTTATAAAACTGTGATAAGCCTGACAAGGACAACATTGCAGCTTCATGTGGTGGCGGCATATGAACGGCAGACTTAACGTAATAGAGGCAATGTTTCATGTGTAGAAAATAAAACAATTGATACTTCAGGATGAAAAATAGCACATCATTTAGTTAAAAACAATTTCAAAAAATATTTGTGTTCGATATAATTTTATTTTTTTAGATTGACAATTGGCAAGTATAACAATGGCTTAACATTTGCCACACTTTACTGGTACTTGCGACAGGCTGCTGGCAATGTGTTCAGCAACAGCTCCTTTACTTTCACATAGTGTCCGTGTCTCTCTTAGCGCCGTACAGCACACACTGCAGGCTGGTCTATCGGTTTTGACACACATGTAGCAGTCTCCACCCATTTCTGGCTGGAGAAAGAGGTATCAGACAAAGACGGCATGGCAGTTTCATGTGGTGGCGGCAGGCATATGGACAGTAGATTTAAGGTAATAGAGGCAATGTTTCATGTGTAGAAAATAAAACCATTGATATTGCAGGATTAAAAATAGCACATCATTTAGTTAACAACAATTTCAAAAAATATTTGTGTTCGATGTAATTTTCTTTTTTAGATTTACAGTTGATAACAATGGCTTAACATTTGCCACACTTTACTGGTACTTTCGACAACCTGCTGGCAATGTGTTCAGCAACAGCTCCTTTACTTTCGCACAGTGTCCGTATCTCTTTCAGTGCTGTACATCACACTGAAGCCCGGTCTATCAGTTTCCACTCACAGGTAGCAGTCTCCACCCACTTCTAGCTGGAGACAGAGGCATCAGCAGTTGCAGACACACGCATCAGAATGTAGATTTGATACTGAAAGAAATAAGTTTTCCATATCCCCATCTTTTTTTTTTGGCAAATCTCAGTAGCTGTGCTTTTCTTTTTCACCTGGCACAAACGACGTCAGCTGCAGCTCAGTCTTGAGCTGTGCATATTGTTCTCTGTGATCCTCCCTAAATCCTGCGGTAGTGCACCTCAACTCCAAGTACTGCTCACTACCACTTACTAGTTAGCCATGGTGCAACTGTTTCCCTGCTGCTGCACAATTGTTTCTCTTTCTGTATGTATGTTTTCAGCTTCTGCATGTGGACTGACTCCTACTGGTGGGAAAGTGGGACATTTATGCTCTCTGCAATGCTGCTAGGGAGTGTGGGTGCCCTAATACTGTTGACCCCACTCTACTCTTTGACCCACCAACAACTGCACAAACATGGACACAGAACAAAACCATCATTTTTAATGAGCAGCACCCAATGCCTTATTACTGGTTCTCCATCACCACTACCTCATCATTGCTATAGTGACTGCTAGGCATATTTTGACCTATGGCATATCTCCCAGAATATCAATGGCTACAGTAATGTGCAAAAAATTATATTTATCTATTAACATAATGCTAAGTAAATGAATAAAAGAGAAATCTAAATCTAAACAATATTTGGTGTGACCGCCCTTTGCTTTCAGAGCATCAGTACTTCTAGGTACACTTGCATATAATCAGGTGTATGAATAATCAGTTGTAACAAACCGGTGATAATGATCATCATTTTTATATATGGGTTGAAATACAGGTATTAACTGAAACAGAAACAGCTGTGTAGGAGGCTTAAACATGGGTGTAGTTGTGAAGATTTCACCAATTTAAGATACACTAGGTAACTGCTCTCCTCCAAATTAAAGATGTCCGAGTGCATGCAGAGAAGCTAATTAACCAAATCTGCTAATCTGGTTGAAAAACTTCACTCAGAGACTGAACCACGCAAACGGCATACTTTATTACGTAGACATGGGGTTATATAGTATTCTCCTTCTAGGTGGGATTAGTAAAATTTATTGCTCTTTTCTGATAACTCAGCACACTGTAATTTGTTCGTCCATGTATCTTTTGACCTCAGTAACGCCTTAGGAATTCCGATGGGAGGGGTGAGTTCATCTCTCAGCGCCATGTTTGCCAACTCGACATGAATCTCTCTGTTATCAGCCGTGCACATGCATAAGTCATTCCCAGGAAGTCATTTAGTTGTTCGTATCTACAATAAGAATAGAAGCTATTAGTTATATATTCATTAACTATTAACATAATCCATGTGCATATACACATTTTCATACATACATACATATAGATTATTCCATCATCTCTATATTGATTCACACTGATTAGGTAATCTATTAAAAGAAATTAATTGATTTTCTATAATATATATTTTACCTTGACATAGTGACTTTAAAAGTTTGAATGATAGAAAAGAGTGCAATATGTTGGGGTAATGAGTTCCAAAATGTGCAAGACAGGGAATATTGAAGGTTATAACAGGTCATGGCACTTCTATGGGCAACATGGGATTGTATAAGGACACAATGGATTTTGTTTTACTTTGCACCATCACGGGGCCATCAGAGTTCACTTTGAGGACTATAGGT
The DNA here is from genome assembly GCF_046119375.1 of Phyllobates terribilis. NCBI lineage: Eukaryota > Metazoa > Chordata > Amphibia > Anura > Dendrobatidae > Phyllobates > Phyllobates terribilis. The sequence goes on from NW_027362762.1 coordinate 107,632,415, forward strand.
AAATTAAAGGGAATCTGTCAGCAGGTTTTTGTTTTCTAATCTGAGAGCAGCATAATATAGGGCAAGAGACTCTGAATCCAGGGATGTGTCACGTGTTAGGCTGCGTGCTGTAGTTTCAATACAATCAGTGTTTTATCAGCAGGAGATTATCACTACAGGACAAGATCTCACATGCAGGCAAGTACAGCAGGCAAGTACGCCTCCACCACTGATTGGTAGCTTTCTCACAATGCTGAGTGTACACAGGAAGTTGCCAATCAGTGATGTGGGCGGGGTTATAGAGGACTCAGCATTCCGAGCTCTGCTAGATCTGCAACATAGAAAACAAGGATTCTAGCAAAACTGCACTAAGCAGCTCAGTAAGTAATACATCGCTGGAGTCAGTATCTCAGTCACAATATTATGTTGCTCTCAAATAACGTATCAAAAACCTCCTGACAGATTTCATTTAAAGAATACACTTACATTCTGTCTTAGGCTGTGTGCCCACGATGCGTTTTTTAAGTGTTTCCGCAGCGGCAATTCCGCTACAGAAACGATTAAAAAACGCTTGGTAGAAGGCCTGCCATGTTCCCCAATGATAATCCGCATGTGCTGTGCACATGCTGCAGAAATTTCCGCTGCGGATTATCATTGTGGAAAAAAACGCAGCACTACCAATTATTTTGCGTAAATGCGGCGTTTTTGCCGCCATTGACTTGCATTGGAAAGCTTGGATTCTGCATCACTGGATCTGTACATGCGGATAACATGCGGTTCAATGTGCGGATGGTACCCGGGTGTGGAGGACAGGAGACTCTCTTCCAGACCCGGGTACCATAGTACCTGTTAAAAAAGAATAAAATAAAAAATAAATATTATATTTATCTTCTGATGGCCCCCAGTGTGCTTGTCTTGGCTTGCTGGCAGCTCGCGGTAGATTAAAGGACGCTGACGTCGGCAGGTTCTTAAAAATCTACCGCTAGCTGCTGGCAAGCCGAGACAAGGACACTGGGGACCATCAGAAGGTAAGTATAATATTTATTTTTTACAATTCTTTAAGGTCACACTATATAAATCCATGCTGTTTGCATCTATATATATAATCGTCTTATCCCGTCTGTCTGTCTGTCTGTCCTGGAAATCCCGCATCGCTCATTGGTCCGGCAGTGGCCAATCAGCGCCGCGGGATTTCAGAAAAAAGATGGCGGCCGTTAGCGGCTCATCTGCGGGACGGAGATGCAGCCGGGAGATGACCGGCGCGAGGTGCTCATCTCCCGGCCGGTAGCAGCAGAAGGACCCCGACCGCCGGCGCTGCGGGTCGGGATACTTCTGCTGCGAGCGGCCGCTCATCTCCCAGCTGCTCGCAGCGGAAGTACCCGCACAGGCAGCGGCGCTGACATCCATGCGGAAGGGAGGACCGGGGAGCGCCGCTGCGGGTCGGGATACTTCTGCTGCGAGCAGTCGCTCATCTCCCGACTTCTCGCAGCGGAAGTAGCCGCACAGGCAGCGGCGCTCCCCGGTCCTCACCAATACGATTCGGCTCCCCGGTCCTCACCAATACGATTCGCTGATTGGTCGCGCTCTCCGCCCGCGACCAATCAGTGATCTGGGCGTTAAAGTTAAATACCGCTCTGCTGATTGGTTGCGGCCGCTGCCCGCGACCAATCACCGATTTGGGCGCCACAATTAAATAGCGGCCGCGACCAATCACCGATCTTGGCGCCACATTTAAACACTGCTGTGCTGATTGGTAGCGGACGCCAGCCGCGACCAATCAGCGAGATTGGCGCCAAATTTAAACAACGCTCTGCTGATTGGTCGCCGATGGCAGCCACGACCAATCAGCGAGATTAGCGCCAAATTTAAACAAAGCTCTGCTGATTGGTCACGGCCGCAAGCCGCGACCAATCAACGAGATTGGCGCCAAATTTAAACAGCGCTCTGCTGATTGGTTGCGGCCGCCAGCCGACCGCGACCAATCAGCGAGATTGGCGCCAAATTTAAACAACGCTCTGATCTCCCGACGGCAAGTGTGAACGGAGGACTGAGGAGCGGCGCCGCCGGTCGAGATGCTTCTGCTGCGAGCAGCCGCTCATCTCCCAGCTGCTCGCAGCGGAAGTACCCGCACAGGCAGCGCCGCTCCCCCTCGAACAATCAGCAATATGGGCGGCAAATTAATACCCCGCTCTGCTGATTGGTCGCGGTCGCCTGCCGCGACCAATCAGCAGTATTGGCGCCAAATTTAAACATCGCTTTGCTGATTAGTCGCGACCGCCGGCCGTGACCAATCTGCGATATAGCCGCCAAATTTTAACACCGCTTTGGTGATTGGTCACGGTTGCCGGCCTCGACCAATCAGCGATTTTGGCGCCAAATTTAAACACCGCTCTGCTGATTGCGCCCAGTCTGCCGCATACATATTCTAGAATACCCGATGCATTAGAATCGGGCCACCATCTAGTGGATTTATATAGTGTGACCAAGTTGTCAAGCACTTTCCAAGTGATGCTAAAATCGCTTGGAAAAGCGCTTGATAACCTGCATGCAGAAATGCATGTGAAGAACGCTTCACTTCCGCTTGTCCCTGGCAGGAAAAACTCATGTACAATCCGCATGTACAATCCGCATGTACAATCCACATGTACAATCCGCATGTACAATCCGCATGTACAATCCGCATTTACAATCCACATGTACAATCCGCATGCGGTTTTTCTGCCAGGGAGATGCAGAAACGCTCAGGAAAAAATCCTGAGCATTTCTGCATCGTGGGCACATAGCCTTAGGCTATCTCTGGATTCAAGAGCTTTTAGCTACAGAGTGCCATTTTTCATGCAGTCAAGACATTTTTTGGACAAATGTGTTTTTGTATCCAATTTTTTTTTCAATCATAATAAATTATAAAACTGAGAAAATCAGAAATGATCATTTTAGATCTATGAAAATAACAATAACTAATAATTAGCATTTCTAATAATTTTTACTTTTAGCTTTAATTAGCAAAGAGAATTGGACATACTCCAGCGGCTGTGTGATATCAGTTCTCCAGTCTGTTGATATCAGGGTCCCTATAATATTCTCCTGCTAGTTATGAGTCTATGAGCCCTTCTATGAAGATAATAATATTCACAATTTCAAAGGATAAATATGTGAACTTATTTTGAGGTGGTTTTCTGAGTGCCTGGAGGGAACGCCGACAAGCAATCAATACCTGAGACAGCCATAATGATGTCTAAGAAAAACTGTGGAGGTGTCAGGAAAAATGAGTCATCTGTTTTCTGGGATAGTAGCGCCACTATTAATCAGATGGTCACATCCTTCTGTAATTTAGAATAATTCTCCATTCAGCCCTCTATGGAGCTCTCCTCGTATCTCTTCATCTTTCTTCTCTGTCTTCCCCTTACATTTCTTGATTCAATTACATAAATTGTGAAACAGTGTTGTACCCCATGGCACTGCAAATTAAAAGCTACAGGGAATATCGATACAACCTAGAAGAAATTAGTAACATGTATCTCGGTTACAGTGACTTAGAGCGGTGACTTTGCTACTTTGTGTCATTGATCGGCGTCGCTGGCCATATTAATGTAGCATTAAACCAGTCATGGCTATACGTATTGTATGTAGTGAATGTTATTCTAGACATTTTTACAAAATGTTCTTTTTAGTGTCTTTGTAGAGTTTATGGTTTAGCCATTTTTTTCATTTTTTTTTTGCATATTTAGGAAGTTTAACTGTAGATGTAAGCAAAAATAGGGGCTACCAACTCTGCAGGTGCTAGAGCTACCATGTTCTTAATTGTTTATCAGAAAGTAGAAGTGATAAGATGTATAACTCTACTTTTCCATAAATATTCAGCTTGGGCATTCACAGATTATAGACTGTCACTATGTGAGAGTGTACTGTTAAAGGGAAACGTTATGTATATACAGCAGTCTCAGTGTCTCCTATGTGATGTACAGCACGGACCAAAAGTTTGGACACACCTTCTCATTTAAAGATTTTTCTGTATTTTCATGACTATGAAAATTGTACATTCACACTGAAGGCATCAAAACTATGAATTAATACATGTAGAATTATATACTTAACAAAAAAGTGTGAAACAACTGAAAATATGTCTTATATTCTAGGTTCTTCAAAGTAGCCACATTTTGCTTTGATGTACAATTCTCATAGTCATGAAAATACAGAAAAATCTTTAAATGAGAAGGTGTGTCCAAACTTTTGGTCTGTACTGTATATACAGCAGTCTCAGTGTCTCCTATGAGATATATATATATATGCAGCAGTCTCAGAGTCTCCTATGTAATATATATACAGCAGTCTGTATTTCCTATGTGATGTATATACTGCTGCCTCTGTGTTTCCTATGTGATATATATACAGCAGTCTCTGTGTCTCCTATGTGATGTATATACAGCAGGCTCGGTGTCTCCTATGTGATGTATATACAGCAGTCTCGGTGTCCCCTATGTGATGTATATACAGCAGTCTCTGTGTTTCTTATGTGATATATATATACAGCAGTCTCTGTGTTTCCTATGTAATATATATACAGTAGTCTCTGTGTTTCCTATGTGATACATATACAGTAGTCTCGGTGCCTCCTATGTGATGTATATACAGCCGTCTCGGTGCCTCCTATGTGATGTATATACAGCCGTCTCGGTGCCTCCTATGTGATGTATATACAGCAGTCTCTGTGTCCCCTATGTGATATATATACACAGCAGTCTCTGTGTTTCCTATGTGATGTATATACAGCAGTCTCTGTGTCCCCTATGTGATGTATACAGCAGATCTCCCTCTGATGAGTTCTATAAATGTAATGTGAGCAGTGATGAATTATCCACTGTGAGGAGACCTGCAATGTAATATACATCTGTGTTCGGTACGACTTACTGCTATGAGTCATATTGCATAGAGTCACCTGCGCCTCAGATGATCAGATTGTAGACAAACCTTTATATCGTTCTTCTCAGTTTTTCCTTCTTTATACCATGCTGTCCACAGATCGAACTGTGTTTACAAAGTGACAGGTAAATTTTAAAGGGAATCTGTTGCCGGGTTTTTGCTACCCCATCTGAGAGACGCATGATGTAGGGGCACAGACAGCTCTCAATGTCAGCTTTACTTTAGTATTACATGGGTAATAATTCCATTACCTGTGCAATACTAAGGAAATCCTGAAAACATGACCTGTTGGTGGGTCTTGAAGACTGGAGTTGAGAACCACTGTCTCAATCCATCACTGATTGTCAGAATAAAAGGACTCTAAAGTGCACTGCTAGTGTCTCCTGTTTTCAACCATTGTGGGGTTATCAGATAAGTAAAAAGAGAAATAGCCTGAGATTCAAATTGTCTTTCAGCTTTACAAAAGATCAAAATGGTGAACCATGTCTAAAGGCCCCCATATATATTAGACTAATGTCAGCCAAAGCTGCTAATATTGAAGGGTTCGGCCAATGGACTAATATGTATGGGGGCGCCGTCTGACTGATGGTTTGGTGAGATGCCGATCGGGCATGTCCAATTTCGGACTTCTAATCGAATTATTCTACCAGATATAATCTGACGGCCCACGTGCTTTCTCATAGAGAACACCAGAGCGCTCGGCCGAACGAGCCCTATTGTGTATGGGAGAGTTGGCTGAGACGGCTGTTGAGCCAGGCAAAGCATCACTCTTCTGACAGCCATATAACGTCTATGGCCAGCTTAAAGCTGTCTGCCCAACAGCTATCTCTCCCAACTCCCCCATTCACATGAGCCCTTGGCCCAGTGGACCGCTAATGAATTTTAAATAAGGTGAGAGGAGAAAGTTGTGTCAGACACCTCTGAAAGACAAAAGACTCAACATGGTATTTCCAAAAGCTTGATCCCCCGCCCCAACATTATCATACACATCAGATGGTCATCCAGTCCTAGCTAACTTCCATCCAATGTACATGGAGACCTTAAGCCCTACCGTCGCCATGTGTGTTGTGCAGTGGTCGGAACAAGAACTAAGGTGAGGTGGCGGCATTATTTACTTTCCATACGGTAAGTTGTGTTTGGATATTTTCTGCATTTTATGTTACATTATTTTTTTGTTCAGTTTTCAGCAGAAACTAAAAAGTATTATTTTAAGAGCATAGCCTAACAAATCCCGCAATGCCCTTTCAGCTGGCCTTCAGGGATCTGTACTTCCCGAACAACTTAAAAAATGAAAGGTTACCAAATCCTACATCAAAGAACAGGAACGTCTCTGTCTGTCTTGCTTTTCCTTTATCTTTTTTGTTGTTATTCTCCCTTGTACGTCTCTATCACGCTGTAGCATATGCTCCTCTCGTGCTTCCCCTCTGAGCATTCTTCAGGTCTATAACTGGACTGTATTCCATCGCAATCAATGTCTAAATAATTTGGTTATTCGCATTATAAGACCTGTCCACCCAGATCAACTTCTACATGCATCGGAGAAAAGTATCTATGGCAGATTATTCCCAGGGACACATTACTGTAGAACAGATTTACATACGGTCAATCAATTCAAAAATGCATTTTAACTATAAAATCTGAAGTTTTCCGTTTTCAGTTTCCTTTCCGTTATATTTTTAAGCACATATATGTCTCCTTTTACTCAACGTAAAGGAGACATTTTATTTTTTTGTAAACCCTTCCCATAATTAAAGGTCATGCTAATATAATGCCAGCTAAAATGCCTAAAGTTTGGGTCCCCATTGTTTTCAATGGGGTTCTGGTTCAAGTTTGGGTATAGTTCTGGTACCACAACCAAACTTTGGAATAAAGTTCAGATTGGGTACCAGAACCCAAACTTCTACGGGTCCGTCTTCCTTACAGTCAGGGAAATGTTTTTTTTTTTTTTTTTTTTCCCAGTAGGAAAGGGCAGTCTGGAAGTCTGGAGGACTCCACCATATAGCTGAAAAAACTGGTATGAAGTTAGACATAGGCCAGACGGAGCCCAAAAGGAGACTCTTTTCGCCTCCATCTGGTAAATGTGAGCCTATGGGATATATCAACAGAAGATCTTAAGAAATACTCTCAGCTAAATGCAAAAGTGAGACCACAACAAAACAACAACAAAAAATGCAATGAAGTGATTGTGGGAATCCAGCGGAAGAAGCAGGTAGAATTTATAAATGGCGGAATGATACTGATTGTTCTTGCCGCTTCATGTTATATCCATGTATCTTTAGTTTATTCCTTGTGGAACTTTCTTTGACCTTTTCATAATGGAGATTCAATTAATACTTCAATAATAAGTGAGAGGTCACTGCGGGGGTCGATCGCTGCTATTTGCGCCATAAAAATGAATTGTTCTGGCAACTGGTAATGGAATATCACAGCTTTGCTCAGAGTGGTGTCATTTCTACATTCACTTAAGCTGTCACCACAATTATTAATTGTTAGCATTGGTGAACATCACTGATCAGAGAACGCACACATATTACACCTCTGTTTTGTACGGAGCCAGCACAGGGCTTCCATTTGTATAGATCGGGCTTGCACTATATCTTCCGAATGTCTCGAAGTTTCTACACAAATACATTTGGTTGGTTCCTAATCCTTATGAAAAAAAAAATTGTGTCATATTTAGTAGAATTTCACATGTATGATTTATGCCCCTCATAAAGAACAAGATTTGCCTTGTGACTAGCACACTTCTAACCCAACTAGTCTAATTTGTGCTCCCACACAACCACTGTGCCCCTTGTTTAGCCTCTTAGTGCTCCCAAACAATAGTATATACCTTTCATGAGCCCTACACAGTATGACGACTCCCTATGATACCCCTCCACACAGTGTGATGCCACCACAATGCCACCTAATGTACCCTCACACATTGATGCCGCCACAGTGCCCTCACACAGACTGATGCCACCTATGTACCCTCACACATTGATGCCGCCACAGTGCCCTCACACAGACTGATGCCACCTATGTACCCTCACACATTGATGCCGCCACAGTGCCCTCACACAGACTGATGCCACCTATGTACCCTCACACATTGATGCCGCCACAGTGCCCTCACAGACTGATGCCACCTATGTACCCTCACACATTGATGCCGCCACTGTGCCCTCATGCAAAATGATGCCACCAATGTGCTCTCACACACACCAATACCTCACACACAGTATTATCCCTCCACAGTGAACCCACAAATAGTATGGTGCAACCACCAACATTGATGCCTCCTCAGTGCCCTTACACACACTAATACCCACCACATAGTATGATGCCACCACATATTACAATGCCTTCACAGTGCCCCCACATATGATCCCTCTTTCACAGTATGGTTCTCCCAGTGTCCACCTCACATTATGATGCCCCAACAGTTCCCCTCCCTCACACACAGACACACAATATGATGCCACAGAGTACACGCCTCCTCTTATGGCAGAGGTGTCGTATTCAATGGTGGAATGTCCAGGATGGTTGGGTGGCATGCTTAACCCCTTTACAACCCAAGGTGGTTTGCACGTTAATGACCAGGCCAATTTTTACAATTCTGACCACTGTCACTTTATGAGGTAATTACTCTGGAACGCTTCAACGGATCCCCCTGATTCTGAGACTGTTTTTTCGTGACATATTGTACTTCATGATTGTGGTAAAATTTCTTCGATATCACTTGCGTTTATTTGTGAAAAAACGGAAATTTGGCGAAAATGTTGAAAATTTTGCAATTTTCAAAATTTGAATTTTTATGCCCTTAAATCAGAGAGATATGTCACACAAAAGAGTTAATAAATAACATTTCCCACATGTCTACTTTACATCAGCACAATTTTGGAACCAAAATTTTTTTTTGTTAGGGAGCTATAAGGGTTAAAAGTTGACCAGCGATTTCTCATTTTTCCAACAAAATTTACAAAACCATTTTTTTAGGGACCACATCACATTTGAAGTCACTTTGAGAGGTCTTTATGATAGAAAATACCCAAAAGCGACACCATTCTAAAAACTGCACCCCTCAAGGTGCTCAAAACCACATTCAAGAACTTTATTAACCCTTCAGGTGCTTCACAGGAATTTTTGGAATGTGTAAGAAAAAAATGAACATTTAACTTTTTTTCACAAAAATGTTACTTTAGACCCAATTTTTTTTATTTTTGCAGGGGTAACAGGAAAAAATGGAATACACAATTTGTTGTGCAATTTCCCCTGGGCACGCAGATACCCCATATGTGGGGAAAAAACACTGTTTGGGCGCACGGCAGGGCTCGGAAGGGAAGGAGCGCCATTTGACTTTTTGATTGTGAAATTTGCTTGAATAATTAGCGGATGCCATGTTGCGTTTGGAGAGCCCCTGATGTGCCTAAACAGTGGAAACCCCCCACAAGTGATCCCATTTTGGAAACTAGACCCCCCCAAGGCACCTATCTAGATGCATAGTGAGAACTTGGAACCCCTAGGTGCTTCACAAATTGATTTGTAAAAATAAAAAAGTATTTTTTTTTCCACTTTTTCATTTTTACGAATCAATTTGTGAAGCACATGAGGGTTCCAAGTGCTCACTATGCATCTAGATAGGTGCCTTGAGGGGTCTAGTTTCCAAAATAGGATCACTTGTGAGGGAGCTCCACTGTTTAGACACATCAGGGGCTCTCCAAACGCAACATGGTGTCCGCTAACAAATTGAATGGAAAATCGGCTCAAATTGTTAGCGGACACCATGTTGTGTTTGGAGAGCCCCTGATGTGCCTAAACAGTGGAGCTCCCCCACAAGTGACCCCATTTTGGAAACTAGACCCCCCAAGGCACCTATCTAGATGCATAGTGAGCGCTTGGAACCCTCAGGTGCTTCACAAATTGATTCGTAAAAATGAAAAAGTGGAAAAAAAATACTTTTTCATTTTTACGAATCAATTTGTGAAGCACCTAGGGGTTCCAAGTTCTCACTATGCATCTAAACAGTGGAGCTCCCCCACAAGTGACCCCATTTTGGAAACTATACCCCTCAAGGATTTTATTAAGGGGTATAGTGAACATTTTGAACCCATAGGTACGACACAAAATTTGATAACATTAGGTCATCATATTGAATAAGTTGTCATTACTCTTGAGCGCAAGTGCTCGCTACTTGAATTTGTATCGGGTACTCAGGTATGCACCATGTATCACGGGTGCTCAAGTGAAATGCTCGAGTCCCCGCCCGCATGTTTCACGGTTATTAGACACCCCAAAAAAAACATGCGGGGATCGCTCGTGCGTGGCAGGCAATCCCCGCGATTTTTTTGGGCCGCGAAGCATATGGGGCGGAGACTCGAGCACCCGCGATACTCAATGCATACCCGAGCACCCGATGCAAACTCAAGTAGCAAGCACTTGCGTTCAACACTAGTTGCCATATCGTCATCTTTTTTTTTTTCTTTTTTTTTTTACTTTTGAAAAAAAAAACAACCCCAACCCTAACATTAGCACAACCCCAACCCCAGCCCTAGCGTTTATTTTCTACGCCGTTCCTCGTGCGGTATAAGTGATGAGATTACTTTATTCTTCGGGTTGGTGCAATTACAGCGATACCAGAATCATATTGGGTTTTTATGATTGACAGCTGTCACACACTAAAAGACACATATTTTGTAAAATCTAGTTTTTGCATCGCAATATTTTGGCCGACAGAGTCATGTGATGGCTTGTTTTTTGCGGGATGAGTTGATGTTTTTATTGGTGCCATTTTCAGGCATGTGACATTTTTTGATCGCTTTCTATTCCAGCTTTTGGGAGGCAGAATAAACAAAAACCAACAATTCAGGAATTGTTGTTTTTTTTTTTTTTTTTTTTATTCTGCTCCAGGTGTGGTAAAATTGATAAGGTAGCTTTATTCTTCGGGTCAGTACGTTTACAGCGGTACCACATTTATATCGTTTTTTATGTTTTGGCGCTTTTACACAATAAAAGCTATTTTATAGAAAAATTTTTTTTTTTGCATTGCTTTATTCTGAGAGCTGTAACTTTTTGATATTTCGGATGATGGAGCTGTATGGCAGCTTGTTTTTTGCGGAACGAGATGACGTTTTCAGCGGTACCATTTTTATTTATATTCGTCTTTTTGATCGCGTGTTATTCCATTTTTTGTTTGGCGGTATGATGATAAAGCATTGTTTTTTGCTTTGTTTTTTATTTATTTTTTTTACCGTGTTCACTGAAGGGGTTAACTAGTGGAAAAGTTTTATAGGCCAGGTCGTTACGGACGCGGCGATACCAAATATGTGTACTTTTATTGTTTTGTTTTTTCTAATAATAATGTTTATTGATGGGTACATTATATTTTTATTTTTAGTGGATTATTTTTTTTATTTTTTTTAAATATTTTTACAATTTTTTTTTCACTTTCTGGGAGTTTTTACACTTTTTTACTTTGTCCCACTGTGGGACTTTCACTTTTTTTATTCTGATCGCCTGCACAGCATAGGGATGGAGCACCATCCCTGTGCCATGCAGGCAGTCAGCGCTGGACAGGGAGAAGATAGTTTGGAGATGCACTGCGCATGTCCAAACAATCTTCCTGCTGTCTGGTGACCCGGATGTTGTCATGACGACATCGGGTCGTCATGGCAACACCCGGGAAGCCGCGGCAGACAGCGCTGGAGGCCGGAAGAGGAGGTGAGTATACCGATCACCTCCCCTTGCCTCCGCAATGCTGCGATCGACTTCGATCGCAGCATTGTGGGGGTTAATGTGCTGGGAGCGGTGCGGGACCACTCCCTGCACATAGTACCGAGTGTCAGCTGTGACAATCAGCTGACACCCGGCGGCGATCGCACCCGCACAGCCTGTGTGCGCGCATGATCGCGATGACGTACTAATACAGGTCAGGCTCTTAAAGCCCAGGGCACAGACGCGTATTCGTATGTCATGGGCTTTAAAGGGGTTAATATATTTATTTATTTTACTCACTTATTTAGCACCATTAATTCCACAGCACTTTACAGACATTATGGGCACTGTCCCCATTGGGGCTCACAATCAACATTCCCTATCAGTATGTCTTTGGAGTGTGGGAGGAAACCGGAGAACCCAGAGGAAACCCACACAAACACGAGGAGAACATACAAACTCCTGGCAGATGTTGTCCTTGCTGGGATTTGAACCCAGGACCCCAGCACTGCAAAAGCAACAGTGCTAACCAATGAGCCACCATGCTGCCTTTTCACAAAGGTTGTTGTCCATATGACAGTCAAATTATCATTAATGGTGCTGTCAAGGTTTTTCCTTAAAAGGGTTTTACACTTTCAGTAAAGTGGATCCCAAACACACTAAAATTCCTAAAATAACAAGCAGAACAGGGAGCAGGGTACTTACCCTCCCTGGGTCTAGCGCCTCGTTCCCTCCATTGCTTGGGTCTCAAAGTTTTGGTTGCAGCAATGACATCATGTAGGTAATGCACATCACTGCTGTAACCAATCTCTGGGCTCAGGATGATGTTGCGGTCAGGGCTCTGTGTGGGGCCATATCATCACTTCCAGGACTCCTTGTTCTTCTTTACTTCAAAGATAATTCTTAAACATTGGTTGTATGTTTGGGGTCCTTGTTCTGCTTTAGAATAAATCTGGAGCCAATCAGACGCCTCCCTGATGGTATTTCATGATGGATAAGTAGCTGCCAGTATTTCTCAGCATTGAGAACACCATTAATCCTGACCAAATCTCCAACTCTATTTGCTGATATGCAGCCCTAAATATGTAAGGTGCCCCAGTGAGGTAGTCGTGGGCGAGCTGTAGCCCCCTCTCGCTATGGCACCCTACAGACAATACGTGTCCTCTCTCTGAAGTGTGGCTGTGTATGTAGTGCTCTTCACTTACTTCAAGCCATCCGATCGCGGCTGTCTCCAGGCATTTCTCTTCTGGGACCAGGGCAGCAATAAATTCAGAGGACACGAGGTTCTTAAGCAGAACTTGGACTTTACTTGGGGAAGAGGAACATGTACAATATTTACAGGAAGATATAATGGATAAGGCCCGACAGGTTATCATCTCTCTCACAGGCGCTGGTAACTCCTTCAGCCCTGGTTCCCTCTTTAAGTGAAGCATCTCTGTGACTCTAATCTCTGGCCCAAGAGACTCTTCTGTAGTACTGACAGTGACCTGGATCCGATATCTCTCCCTCACGTCTTAGCCTGGAGTCCTATTTATCTTCCTCTGCTTCCTGCAGACTAGAAGTGCCCCCAGTCCTCACTACCTCTGATGAGTTTCTCCGGCCGGCTGACAGGTCTCGTGCTCTTATGTGGGGAGACTTGCACACTGGTGATCCCACTGTCTGAGGGTATGGAGCTCCCGTCTACCCTAGCAGCCACTATAGTCAGGCTGCCTGAACGATTTACTGTCCAATCTCTTACTGAAGAATCACTTCCTGATTCTGGAAACTAAACAGAGATTTTCCTAATGTGCCCACCCTCAGTGAGCTGTCATCACATGGCATTAACTTATCCCTGTCTGGAACACTGCTAGCAGACTCAACCTGACATCTGCACCCAGGACAGTGGCATCTTGTGGCTGTTTACAGGTACTGCAGCCCACAATGAATTATGCCAGGAACAAGCTCTATATCACTCAAGGCTTGATCCGGGCACTAAGTTCCCCCTCTACTCTATTGACTGGAACCACTGAAGCTAACCCCTTAGCTTGGCCTACCACAGTTCAGAGAGGATTAACTAAGGGAACATTTTCCTTAACTACTTCAGTGCCTAGGGAAGGCTACATCCTTCCCCACTATTACAAATGTGCAAAGAACCTCCACTGTGCTTTACTGTTGCCTGCAGACACTTGGTATTGTACCGCTTTTTGGCCCTTCTGTGAACAATCTGCCTTCTGAAACAGCCAGACAGTTCACATTTTGACTCATGACCCCAGAGCACCTGCTGCCATTTTTCTGCATCCTGGTTCCTATGTTTTCATGCATAGCTGAGTCACTTGGCCTTGTTTCCATGACAAATGTATGGTTATTGGCCACAATTCTTCCATGAAGAATTCTTGCCAGATTTCTCTAAATAATAGATGGGTGTAGTTGGGTCCCATTGGTTACTGCCAGTTCTGAGCTGATGACACTGCTGAACAACTTTCGATTTTAATGCCTTTACCCCCAAAGTTGGTTTGCACGTTAATGACCAGGCCAATTTTTACAATTTTAACCACTGTCATTTTATGAGGTAATAACTCTGGAACGCTTCAACTTATCCCACTGATTCTGAGATTGTTTTTTTTTGTGACATATTGTACTTTATGGTAAAATTTATTCGATATGACTTGCGTTTATTTTGAAAAAAATGGAAATGTAGCGAAAATTTAGAAAATGTAGCAATTTTCAAAAATTTTAATTTTCATGCCCTTAAATCAGAGAGATATCTCAAACAAAATAGTTAATAAATAACATTTCCCACATGTCTAGGTTACATAAGCACAATTTTGGAACCAAAATTTTTTTTTGTTAAGTTGACCAGTGATTTCTCATTTTTGCAACAAAATTTACAAAACCATTTTTTTTAGGGACCAACATCACATTTGAAGTGACTTTGAGGGGGCCTTTGATAGAAAATACTCAAAAGTGACACCATTCTAAAAACTGCACCCCTCTAGGTGCTCAAAACCACATTCTAGAAGTTTATTAACCCTTCAGGTACTTCACTGGAATTTTTGGAATGTGGAAGAAAAAAATTAACATTTAACTTTTTCACAAAAATGTTACTTTAGACCCAAATTTTTTATTTTCGCAATGGTAACAGGAAAAGATGGACCCTAAAATTGTTGTGCTATTTCTCCTGAGTAAGCCGATACCCCATATCTGGGGGAAAGCCACTGTTTAGGCACACAGTAGGGTTCGGAAGGGAAGGAGCACCATTTGACTTTTTGAATGTAAAATTTGCTTGAATAATTAGTGGATGCCATGTCACATTTGGGAGCCCCTGATGTGCCTAAACAGTAGAAACCCCCAAATGTGACACCATTTTGTAAACTAGACCCCTCAAGGAACTTATCTAGATGTGTGGTGAGCACCTTTAACCCCCAGGTGCTTCGCAGAAGTTTATAACACTGAGCCGTAAAAATAAAATTTTCAAATTTTTCCAACAAAAATGTTTTTCAGCCCCCAATTTTGCATTTTCATAAAGATGACAGGAGAAATTGCACAAGTCGATACCCCATATGTGGGAGAAAACCATTGTTTGGGCACATGGCAGGGTTTGGAAGGGAGGGAGCACCATTTGACTTCTTGAATGTAAAATTTGCTTGAATAATTAGCGGATGCCATGTCGCGTTTGGAGAGCCCCTAATGTGCCTAAACAGTGGAAACTGCCCACAACTGACTCCATTTTGTAAATTAGACCCCTCAGGAAACTTTTCTAGATGTATGGTGAGCACCCTGAATTCCCAGGTGCTTCACAGAAGTATATAACGTAGAGCCGTGAAAATAAAAAAATCTAACTTTTTCCACAAAAATTATCTTTTAGCCCCAATTTCTTTATTTTCACAAGGGTAAGAGGAGAAGATGGACCCCAAAAACTGTTGTGCAATTTCTCCTGAGTATGCTGATACACCATATGTGGGGAAAATACATTGGTCGCACGGCATGGTTCTGAAGGGAAGGAGCACTGTGTGACTTTTTGAACACAAAATTATCTCGAGTCGAGAGCGGGTGCCATGTTACTTTTGGAGAGCCCCTGATGTGCCTAAACGGTGGAAACCGCCCACAAGTGACCCCATTTTGGAAATTAGACCCCTCAAGGATTTTATCAAATGGTATAGTGAACATTTTGAACCCAGAGGTACGACACAGAATTTGATAACATTAGGTCATCATATTGAATATGTTGTCATTAGTCTTGAGCGCAGTGCTCGCTACTTGAGCTTGCATCGGGTACTTGGGTATGCACCAAGTATCCCGGGTGCTTGAGTGACATGCTCGCGTCCCCACCCCACCTTTCACAGTTGTTAGACACCCAAAAAAACAAACCATGCTGGAATTGCCCGTGCATGGCAGGCTGTATAACAGCCGCAAAACATATGGAACGGAGACTCGAGCATGTCACTCGAGTGCCCGCGATGCATACCTGAGCACCTGATGCAAACTCAAGTAGCAAGCACTTGCGCTCAACAGCAGTTGCCATATCGTCATCATTATTTTTTTATTTACTTTTGAAAGAATCCCAACCCCAACACAAAAATAACCCCAACCCTAACACAACCCTGACACTAATCCTAACCGTAACCCTAACCCTAGCACAACCCTACCCCTAGCACAACCATAACCACAACCCTAACCATAACCCTTACCCTAGAACAACCCTAACCCTAGCGCAACCCTAACCGTAACCCTAGCACAACCCTAACCCTAGCACAATCCCTAACTCTAGCACAACCCTAACACAACCATAACCCTAGAGTTTATTTTTTATGCCGTTCCTCGTGCGGTATAAGTGATTAGACGACTTTATTCTTCAGGTGGGTGCGATTACATTGATACCAGATTAATATCGGGTTTTTATGTTTGACAGCTGTCACACACTACAAGACTTTTTTTTTTTTGTCAAAGACTAGTTTTTGCAATCATTTTTCCATATTTTGGCTGACAAAGTCATGTAAGGGCTTGTTTTTTGCGGAACAAGTTGACATTTTTATTGGTACAATTTTCAGGCACGTGACATTTTTTGATCGTTTTCTATTACAATTTTTGCGATGCAGAATAAACAAAAACCAACAATTCAGGAATTGTTTTTTTTTTTTTTTTTTGCCCTTCCGCATGTGGTAAAACTGATAAGGCAGCGTTATTCTTCGGGTCAGTACGTTTACAGCGATGCTAAATTTATATCTTTTTTTATGTTTGTCGCTTTTACAAAATTATTTTTTGCATCACTTTATTCTGAGAGCTATAACTTTTTTATTTTTCGGCTGATGGAGCTGTATGGTGGCTAGTTTTTTGCGGGACAAAATGGTGTTTTCAGCGGTACCATTTATATTTACATTTGTCTTTTTGATCGCGTCTTATTCCATTTTTTGTTTGGCGGTATGATGATAAAGCATCGTTTTTCATAGTTTTTTGCTTCATTTTTTTTTTTTTTTTTTACAGTGCTCACTAAAGGAGTTAACTAATAGGACACTTTTATAGGTCAGGTCGTTCCGGACGCGATACCAAATATGTGAACTTTTATTGTTGTTGTTTTGTTTTTTTCATACTAATATTTATTTATGGGTACAGTATATATATATTTTTTTTTTCTTGGATTATTTTTTCTTTTTTTTTTATATATATATTTTTACAATGCGATGAGAGGCAAGTTTCTTTAAATGTTCATAGCGGTCTATGGCTTCATAGACCCTCAAAAGAAAAATGCAAACAAACAGCCTTTAGTCCAGGCATAAGCAAAAGTAAAACAGTCCTTTTAGCAAAGTCTCTGGTCCCAACCCCATTTATAACCCAAGAAATACCACTTATTAAACCTGACAGGGCACACCTGTGAAGTGAAAACCATTTCCGGTGACTACCTCTTGAAGCTCATCAAGAGAATGCCAAGAGTGTGCAAAGCAGTCATCAAAGCAAAAGGTGGCTACTTTGAAGAACCTAGAATATAAGACACATTTTCAGTTGTTTCACACTTTTTTGTTAAGTATATAATTCATGAAAATACAGAAAAATCTTTAAATGAGAAGGTGTGTCCAAACTTTTGGTCTGTTCTGTATATGGGTAGCTAAACCCGCCCAACTCTTCACAGCTACCAGTAACCTGGCTCCCAGGTGCACCAATTAGTCCTCTTAGTGTGTGTGTGTGCACTAGAGAAAATACTCTGGGTTATATCACAGAGACCAGCCATCTCTGTGATACATATCTCCCATTGACTATGTGACTATTAGCTACCTTACATACCTCCCTCTCTGCCTAAAGCCGTGGGACTTCGCACCTTCTACTGCAAGACAGGGTATTCTCGAGAGGGCATCTGCATTACCATGTAGCTTCCCTGCTCTATGCTCTACATGGAAGTTGAAATCCTGTAGGGCTAAAAACCAGCTGGTGACCCTGACAATTTTTTCCTTTGTTTCCCTCATCCATCTGAGTGGGGCATGGTCGGATACTAATCTAAATTTTCGACTTAAGAGGTAGTACCGTAACATGTCCACCGCCCACTTTATGGCCAAGCACTCCTTCTCTATGACCGAATAATTTTTCTCACAGGAGGACAGCTTTCTACTCAGGTAGAAGACAGGGTGCTCCTCCCCGTGTATCTCCTGGGAAAGGACTGCTCCAAAACCGACATCTGAGGTGTCCGTTTGGAGTATGAACTCTTTCTTAAAGTCGGGGGCCACCAGGAGCGGTTGCTTACACAGCGCCACCTTCATTTCTTGAAGGCTGACTCCTCCTCTGCAGTCCACTTGCCCATTGCTGATTTTCTCCCTTTAAGGAGGTCAGTCAGGGGTGCAGCCATCATGGCGAAGTTTGGGATGAACCTCCTATAGTATCCCACGATCCCCAGGAAGGCTCTACCTTGCTTTTTTGACAGCGGTCTCAGTCAGGTTTGAATTGCCTCCACTTTACTGATTTGGGGTTTGATCTCACCTCTACCAACTATATAACCCAGATATTTGGCTTCTTCTTTCCCCATGGCACATTTCTTCAGGTTTATTGAAAACCCCACCTTCCTTAGAGCACTAAACACCGCTTGGACCTTTTCCAGATGACTTCACCAGTCCAGGCTGAAGATAACAATATCGTCGAGGTATGCTGTGGTGTATTGCTTATGGGGAGCAAGGATTTGATCCATAGCTCTCTGGAAGGTGGCAGGGGCCCCCTGCAGTACAAACGGCATTTGGACATACTGGAAGCATCCGTCCGGCGTAGAAAACGCAGTCTTCTCTTTGGTTCCCTGTGCCATGGGGATCTGCCAATAACCCTTCGTCAAATCCAAGGTGGTTATGTACCTTGCTGGCCCAAGTTGCTCGATCAACTCATCGACGCGTGGCATGGGATATGCATTGAACTTGGAAACCTCATTCAACTTCCGATAGTCATTGCAGAACCTCCATTCCCCATCAGGCTTTGGTACCAGGACAATCGGGCTTGACCACCCGCTCTTGGATTGCTCAATGACCCCGAGCTTCAGCATACGAGCTACCTCTTTGGAGATCAATTCTCGTCAGGCCTCAGGTATCCAATAGGGCTTCAAGTTCACCCGTACATGTGGCTCCATCAGAACCTCGTGTTCTATGACCCCTGTGCAGCCCGGCAGTTCCGAAAACAGATCCCGGTTCTTCTGTAGCAACTCCCAACACTGCTGTTTCTGGGCCTTCGTTAGCGTTTCCGCTATGGCGACTCCTCCAACATCACCTTGTAATGCACACGCCCGGGCTGAGCGGCGTGTGCGTGTGATTCCACTGGACCATGCCGGAGAGTGAATGCCTGGAGGGACGTAACTAGGTATTCACCCGATCCGACCAGGGTCGCACGACGGCATACGACACCAGTGCACCAAGGAGGAACCGAGCAGAGGGACCAGGTGCTACTCCAGGACAGACCCCGGACACGGCTGTTGACCCACACAGGGGAATACAGGAACAGACAGGTTAGGCTGGCACACAGACTGGTGAGTATAGGCAGGCACGACTGGTATGCAGGCAGGCACGACTGGTATGCAGGCAGGCGGGTATGCAGGCAGGGGGGTACAGGCAAGCACGGCTAGAGTACAGACAGGGAGGCACTAGCAGGTAGGAACACAGGCGGGATAAGACCCAGTACACACTGGGACTCAGGAACAGAACCACAGATGTGGCGGACAAACACAGCAGAGTAAAGCCGCCCAGAGTGGTGAGCGAGAGCAGGGCAAGACGAGACCGCCTAGAGCGGTGAGCGAGAGTAGAGCAGGACGAGGCCGCCTGGAGCGGTGAGCGAGAGTAGAGCAGGACGAGGCTGCCTGGAGTGGTGAGTGAGAGTAGAGCAGGATGAGGCCGCCTGGAACGGTGAGCAAGAGTAGAGCAGGACGAGGCCGCCTGGAGCGGTGAGCAAGAGTAGTCAGAGCAGAGCGAGACTGCCGGAGCAGTGAGCAAAGGGTCAGAGCGGAGCGAGACTGCCGGAGCAGTAAGCAAGAGTAGTCAGAGCAGAGCGAGACTGCCGGAGCAGTGAGCAAAGGGTCAGAGCGGAGCGAGACTGCCGGAGCAGTGAGCAAAGGTTCAGAGCGGAGCGAGACTGCCGGAGCAGTGAGCAAAGGGTCAGAGCGGAGCGAGACTGCCGGAGCAGTGAGCAAAGGGTCAGAGCGGAGCGAGACTGCCGGAGCAGTGAGCAAAGGGTAGAGCAGGGGGGACAGGGCTCTGTACACACGGAACAGGCAGGAAGGGAAAGGCAGAACCAGATACCCACAGGGTACTTACAGTGAAGTAGCGAGTGGACCACAAACTCACAAACGGAAGTACAGTGACAACGAGCAGGAGTAAGGTACAAGTTCAGACTCTGCAGAAAAAGGAAAGGTACAGACACAGGAAACAGGCTAGAAGAGTATACAGACAAGAACAGACACAGTAGCAAGATACAGGAGCGAGTCTAGGTATGCAGCCCCTAGAAGGCGGGAGGAACAGGCTAGGAGCGTGTTCAGACAGGACAGACTAGATACAGGAGCGGGTCTAGGTATGCGGCCCCTAGAAGGCGGAACAAACAGGCAAGGAGCGTGTTCAGACAGGCCTGGAAATACAGCCTCCAGGAAGGGCAGGCAAGCAAACACAGATGGGGACCTGGCACATTCAGAGTGAGAGAGCACACTGAATGAAACACAATGCTCAGGCAGGGATTCATTGGAGCAGCTGGGTTAAATACCAGGTGACAGACAGCAATAGGCTGAGGACGCACAAGGGGTGTGCCCGCAGCAGGTACAAGAACCAGGAAGTGATCGGGCACCGCCCTTAAACAGCAGACACAGAGGCAAGCAGACAGCATGGAGGGAAGCCAGGCTAGCAGACTGAACTGGAGATCAAGTGCGCGCTCTTAAACAGTGGGAGATGGACCACTATGCAAGGACGCCGCCAGGTATGTTACACACCTTCTGGCTTGCCCAGCAAGCATGGAGCCTCCACAGCCTCTCTGTCTTGCCAAGGCTTGATGAGGTTGACGTGGTATATCTGGTACGGCTTACGTCGTCCTGGTAGAAGAACCTTGTAGTTCACTTCACCAACTTTTTCCACCACCTCATACGGCCCTTGCAATTTGGCCAAGAACTTACTCTCCACCTTAGGAATTAGCACGAGGACTCGGTCTCCTGGATTGAATTGCCTCACCTTGCCTGACCGGTTATAGACCCTGGCCTGAGCTTCTTGTGCCTGGAGGAGATGTTCCTTTATGATGGGCATCACCTTCGCTATCCTCTCCTGCATCAGAGCGATGTGCTCGATGACTCTTCTGTGGGGCATGACCTCGGCTTCCCAGGTTTCCTTTGCGACATCCAGGAGACCCCGCGGATGTCGGCCATACAGGAGTTTCGAATGGCGAGAACTTCGTAGAGGCCTGTGAACCTCCCGGATGGAGAACAATAAATACGGTAGCAGACAATCCCAGTCTCTACCGTCCTTTTCTATGGCCTTCCTGAGCATACTCTTCAGAGTCTTGTTAAACCTTTCCACAAGGCCATCTGTCTTAGGATGGTATACTGAAGTCCTCAGTTGGGAGATTTGCAGGACCTTGCATAGCTCTCTCATCACCTTACTCACAAAGGGAGTTCCCTGGTCAGTCAGGATCTCATTTGGTAAGCCTGTTCGAGAAAAAATGTGGACCAACTCGCAGTCTATATTCTTTGTGGAGGAGTTTCTCAGTGGAATCGCTTCAGGATAGCGTATGGCATAGTCCAGGATAACCAATATTTATTGATGCCCGAGAGCAGATTTAACCAGGGGACCAACCAGGTCCATAGCAATTCTCTCAATCGGCACTTCACTGATGGGCAATGGCATGAGGGGACTTCGAAAGTGAGAGGTGGGGGGCGGTTAGTTGGCACATAGGGCAAGAACTGCAATACTTCAATATTTCCTGGTGACACCCGGGCCATTAGAACCTTTGCGCAATCCGTTCCTGTGTTTTTTCCATTCCCAGATGTCCCCCCAAAACATGTGAATGGGCCATGTCCAACACCTTCCATCTATGATGGGACCTGACACTATTAACTGCTCCCCACACTCCTCCCTCACTTTCGTGACCCGGCACAACAACTCCCCACTCATCATAAAATGGGGAAACTTTGTGTCACCCCCCCGGCTCCTGTGCAACCCCATCTATGACAGTGACATTACTAAAGGCTTCCTTCATATTTAGGTCCCTATGTTGGGCGGACCCAAAATTTTTGCTGGTCACCCCTAACTCTGGTATGTCAGGCTCAGGGGACACTACCTCCTCATCCCCCACAAGAACTCAAATGGGAAACCCGTCAGATTCTGGGTGTGGTGATACCTCTTCAGGGTTACCTGGCTTCTTAGCCAGCAAACCCTGAACCCTTTCCCCACAGATCCCAAAATAAACAAAAGTCCTGGTCTATAATGATAAATAAGGGTGCAACAAGTCCTGAACGACGCCGACCTCGTGGGACTCGGTACCGTGGGCTGTTTCAATGTCCACTCTGGCCATCGGATAGTCCTTAGCATTGCCATGAATGCACCATACTCCGACTTTTTTTCCCGGGATCAGTTGGAGGGGAAGAGTGGCCCTCATAAGGGTCACCAGACTCCCGGAGTCTAGCAGCGCTGTTCCCTGCCGCCCTTTTATTGTCATGGGACACGCTTGTGGCCCCTCGCTGGGTGGACAGTTCATACTGCAGGCGGATACACATAATATGAAAAGCGGTGTCCTATGCTGCAGTCCATCTGCTCGGGGATCAGGGGACAACGGGCGTCTATGTGGCCTGTGCCATGGCACCTCCAGCAAATTACATCACCCGAAGGGACCTTGGGCACCACCTCCCCGGCCCCTTTGGACCTTGGAAGCCCCACCCCCTTTTGGGCCTCCGCCCCCTCTTGGGACACCCAGTATGGAGTGGGCTGCCTTCCCAAGGAACCCTCGACCCCCTGGTATCTCTCGACCAGTCCAATCAGTTAATCGGTATTCTGGGGATCACCCTGGGCAACCCAAGTCTGTACCAACCCGGTCTCGGCAGGGAGTGCACAAACCTGTCCATTACCACTCGCTCCATCATCTGCGCAGGCATAGAGGACTCCGGCTGTAGTCATTTTTGGACAAGATGCAAAAGGTCAAACATTTGGGAGCGAGGGGGTTTGTCCCGTTAATACGCCCAGCGGTGGACCTGTTGTGCCCTGACAGTCATCGTCACCCTCAAGCGCGCCAAAATCTCAGTCTTGAGTTTCCCATACTCCTTGGCGTCCTACAGAGCCAAGTCATAGTACGCCTTCTGGGGCTCCCCCATCAAGTATGGTGCCAGCACCTCGGCCCACTGCTCTGGTGGAGGTTTCTCCCTCTCGGTGACCCTTCCAAACATGGTCAGGAAGACCTCTATATCATCCTCCGGGGTCATTTTCTGCAGGGCTCCTCTTACCGCCTTCCAAATGGAAAAATCGCCCACTGCCCTTGTCGTCGGAGCTGTTGCCCAGCCATGAATCACCTCTGAAAAACCTACAAGAAGCAAAATGAACAAGAACCCTGCTGTAAATAAATAAAAAGCAAGTGCATTTAAATAAAACAGAGTTCTTAGTAACACTGTTTTTGATCAAAAATAGTATATAAGCCATCCATCCATCGACAAGGTGAACCCGTTGGGGACGGTCCTACACTGTCTAATATTAAAAACCTTACCATGTGTCAAAGTTGACCTCAATGTGTGAATAAGAGCAGACAAAGGACTAAGTCCCAAACTGTGAACACCAGCCTAGAAAAGTTTTAAATGTATTATCCAGCTCTGCTATCAAATCGATCTGCTGCTGCTGTTGTCGGCACTGGTCCTGTTGGGCCTGCTGCTGGAGCTGCTGCATAAGCAATTTGGTGGTCTCCTGTTGTGCCATCTTCTGTTGTGCAATCTGCTGTTGCTTGCTGCGTCTGCTGCACCTGCAAGAGATGCTTGAGCAGGTCCTCCATCTTATCCGGTGTCACTTGCTGGCTTATGGCAGACTTCACTCAGGACATGCAGTCCCTCTTATAGCAGTCACACGTGTCTACTGGGAACGCTACCCGCATGTCTAACACCAATTGTAGGGATTGTACTCACTCAGGTGCAATGAGAGGCAAAAAGGAGGCATGTTTCTTTAAATGTCCATATCGGTTTATTGGCTTCATAAGCCATCAAAAGAAAAATGCAAACAAACAGCCTTTAGTCCAGGCATAAGCAAAAATAAAACAGTCCTTTTAGTCTCTGGTAAACCGGACCTGTTGTCACACAGGCTGGTAAGCATCCAGCACACAGCTCAGTCTGGATACAACACACAGGAGGCCTTCTCCCTCCAAGCACAGACCATGTGCCAAACAAGAGCTTCCATTATATAGGCTGGTAGTCACACCCAGAGGTGAGGTATATGGGTAGCTACACTCGCCCAACTCTTCACAGCTACCCGTAACCCGGTCCCAGGTGCACCAATTAGTCCTCTTAGTGTGTGTGTGCACTAGAGAAAATACTCCGGGTTACATCACAGAGACCAGCCATCTCTGTGATACATACAGGTGCTTCTCACTAAATTAGAATATCATCAAAAAGTTAATTTATTTCAGTTCTTCAATACAAAAAGTGAAACTCATATATTATATAGAGTCATTACAAACAGAGTGATTTATTTCAAGTGTTTATTTCTGTTAATATTGATGATTATGGCTTTCAGCCAATGAAAACACAAAGTCATTATCTCAGTAAATTAGAATACTTTATAACAACAGCTTGAATTTTTTTTTTAATCCTCAATGTTGGCCTACTGAAATGTATGTTCAGTAGATGCATTCAATACTTGCTCCTTTTGCATCGATTACTGCATCAATGCGGCGTGGCATGGAGGCGATCAGCCTGTGGCACTGCTGAGGTGTTATGGAAGCCCAGGTTGCTTTAATAGTAGCCTTCAGCTCGTCTGCATTGTTGGGTCTGGTGTCTCTCATCTTCCTCTTGACAATACCCCATAGATTCTCTATGGGGTTAAGGTCAGGGGAGTTTGCTGGCCAATCAAGCACAGTGATACTGTTGTGTGTAAACCAGGTATTGGTACTTTTGGCAGTGTGGACAGGTGCCAAGTCCTGCTGGAGAATGAAATTTCCATCTCCAAAAAGCTTGTCGGCAGAGGGAAGCATGAAGTGCTCTAAAATTTCCTGGTAGATGGCTGCGCTGACTTTGGTCTTGATAAAATACAGTGGACCTACATCAGCAGATGACATGGATCCCCAAACCATCACTGATTGTGGAAACTTCACACTAGACCTCAAGCAGCTTGGATTGTGACCTCTCCAGTCTTCCTCCAGACTCTGGGACCTTGATTTCCAAATTAAATGCAAAATTTACTTTCATCTGAAAACCACACCTTGGACCACTGAGCAACAGTCCAGGTCTTTTTCTCCTTGGCCCAGGTAAGACACTTCTGGCGTTGTCTATTGGTCATGAGTGGCTTGACACAAGGAATGCGACACTTGTAGCCCATGTTCTGGATACGTCTGTGTGTGGTGGCTCTTGAAGCAATCACTACAGCAGCAGTCCCCCAAACTTTTGAATGGCCTTTTCTTAACGATCCTTTCAAGGCTACGGTTATCCTGGTTGCTTGTGCACAGCCAGCTTCTTTAGCGATAACCTTTTGTGGCTTACCCTCCTTGTGGAGTGTGTGAGTGACTGCCTTCTGGACATCTGTCAAGTCAGCAGTCTTCCCCATGATTGTGGAGCCTACTGAAACAGACTAAGGGACCTTTTTAAATGGGTAGGAAGCCTTTGCAGGTGTTTTTTTGTTAATTATTCTAATTTACTGAGATAATGACTTTTGTGTTTCCATTGGCTGTAAGCCGTAATCATGAACATTAACAGAAATAAACACTTGAAATAGATCACTCTGTTTGTATTGACTCTACATAATATATAAGTTTCAATTTTTGAATTGAAGAACTGAAATAAAATTAACTTTTTGATGATATTATAATTTTGTGAGAAGCACCTGTACCTCCCATCGACTACCGACCATTAGCCACCTTACACCACCCATTGACAAAAATATGTAATATGCATCTGTGAATACACGGGGTCTTCCATTGGCATAACACTACTCAGACAACACAGGGTTAGAGTAAAACAGTGTGGCAATAATTTATTGAACCACCAGCAAGCAATATCATATAGAACAGTCCCAGCAAGTACTCAAGAGTCCTCATCCTTCCGCTGGCCGCCGGGAATAGAGTAGCTGCGATTTCGGGGCTTCCAGGGCCGACTACCCCCACTAGTGGCATCCCGCTTTTTGCGGGCCCCCAAAGAGAGGAGGTAACAACAAGCTTAGGAAACTAGCCGAGCACAGTGAGGTCTGGGACCAGGTGACCTGATTGTCCCAACCTGGATTCCTCAAGATGTCTCTGAGGGTTCAGCA
The DNA here is from genome assembly GCF_046119375.1 of Phyllobates terribilis. Classification (NCBI taxonomy): domain Eukaryota; kingdom Metazoa; phylum Chordata; class Amphibia; order Anura; family Dendrobatidae; genus Phyllobates; species Phyllobates terribilis. The sequence continues at coordinate 107,658,907 of NW_027362762.1, forward strand.
AAGGTGAATGAATCCGATCTGTATTCCTCCAGCTGGGGCCGAAGTCCCCAAAGCTGACAGGCTGGAGAATGACACAAAATAGAGGCAGAGACCCACTTTTTATAGTTCACAATTGTCCTTTCAGCTATCATTCATAGGTCAACGGTCAGGGATAAAGGTGGAAGGTGGAAGACAACCCCAAAACATTTTAACCTCCACCATATCTGACTGTAGGTACTGTGTTCTTTTCTTTGTAGGCCTCATTCCATTTTCAGTAAACAGTAGAATGATTTCTTTTTCCAAAAGCTCTATCTTGGTCTCATCTGTCCACAAGATGCTTTCCCAGAAATATTTTGGCTTATGTACATTTTGAGTTTCTGTCTGTTTAGTGGCCAGTGTGAACATGTGTTTACATGCTGCATGCACATCAACTTATATTGTAGTTTATCTCTTTAGGCTTTCTGTTTCAATCTGTTTGCATTCAGTGCTTTTAAAAGGTGTGGCCAGCCTTTTTTAGAGCTGGACATTATGTTCATGTAGCTCCCCATGGCTTTGTGTCCACTAGCCGGGTTTCAGTCCTTTTCTGCCCTTATCCACACACACGTCACTTGACAAATGGTAAGGTTTTAATATTAGAGGTTAGGACTGTCCCGAATAGGATCACCGTGACGTGGAAGCACGTTTTTTTGCATTTTTTATCAAAATGATGTTAGCTAAGCACCCTATGTTATTTTCAAGCACTATTGATATTTATTTATTTACTGTAGGGTGCTTGCTTATTATCTTTTTATGTTTTATCTTTTATTTTTTTACGTACATTTTGGCAAACAGCGCTCTAGATTTTTTTTATGTCTGTGTCAGCAGTGGGGTTCTCCTGGATCACCTGTCATAGCGTTTCATTTCATTCAAATGTCAATGGATAGTTCACGCTGACACTGATGCACCCTGAGCCTGCAAGACAGCTTGAATTTCTTTGGCCCTTGATTGGGGCTGCTTATACACTATCCGGACTATCCTGTGTTCTAACCGTTCATCAATTTGTCTCTGCTGCCATCCACATCCAGGAAGATTAACTATTGTGCCATGAGTTGTAAACTTCTTGATTATGTTGCGCACCGTGGACAAAGGAACATCAAGATCTCTGGAGATGGACTTGTAACCTTGAGATTGTTGATATTTTTCAACAATTTTCATTCTCAAGTCCTCAGACAGTTCTCTTCTCCTCTTTCTGTTCTCCATGTTTAGTGTAGCACACACAGACACACAATGTAAAGATTGAGCCAACTTCTCTCCTTTTTATTTGGTTTCAGGTGGTATTTTCATATTGCCCACACCTGTTACTTGTCACAGGTGAGTCTGTATGAGTATCACATGCTTGAAACAAAGTTGTTTACCCACAATTTTGGAAAGCTGCCAACAATTTTGACCAGCCCATTTTGGTGTTTTTTGTGAAATTATGTCCAATTTGCCCTTTTTTCTCAGTTTTTTTTTTTGTGTTGTTCCAATAGACAAAAAGGAAATAAAAACGTGTGTAACAAAACACGTGTAATTGCAATAATTTTCTGGGAGAAATACTTAATTTTCTGGAAAAATCTTAAGGGTGCCAATACTTTCGACCATGACGGTAGTTCATAAATACTGAGGCCTCCCGAGACACATGACAAAAGCAAAAACAAGAAGCAGCAGCAGCATGGAAGACATCATACTGATCTGTGTGGCTGTGAATCCAGCATTGAAGTGAAACACATTCTTAAACCTACAGCACAAACTCCTTATGTCTGCTAGGTCTCACAGTGTGGTGAGTGCTCCTCTGTCCACCCTTCCATCCCAGCTCCATAGAGTATAACAGGTGGTGTAACCTGACACCTCACTGTGCTGGCAGTCTGTCTTGCTTTCACCAAGATGGGGTTGAGCTGTTTTGCCAGAGTGGATAATGAGTTCATGAGGCTGGGAGGAGAGGGAAAAAATGGCTCATAAGTGGAGAAAGAAGTTTCTTACATTCACTTGTACTGTTGATTTATGCAAAGTTTGTTAAAATGAGAGGTGAAAGTGATTTTTTAACTTTTTATTTACTTACATTTATGTTTCACCAGGACATGTTAATATGTAATATAATGATATTTTCTGCCTAATTTCAAATACAGTGAAAAGACATTGGTACTGTGTTATTGTGGTGGTAACATAATTACATAACTCCCACCTTGTGATTCAATGCAGAATGTAAAATGCATTCAGTTCCTAAAAAAATAGAGAGAAATGATTTTGAACAAGGTAAAGTAGCTTCTTGAAATGTAATGTGCAAGGCTGACTCATGAAGTCTCCGCACAGCAGGACAAAGACAGAAAGAAACGTTCATTCAGCAAAACTTGTTTTTAATCATTAAATGAATTGATCTTCAGCAGTCAAGCATGGGATGAGAGCCACAAATGAAAGACGACATTAAAGAAACGACGCCATATACTGTAGAATGTTCTAGTAAAACAAATAGATCTGTTTTCCTGACCTAAAGTTCCCCGAAAGACTGGCAATTATATGTTATAAACTACCGATTTTATTATGGATCAAGAGTCCCAAAAGTCAAACACTTAACTTTTATTCCATCATGTTTAAAGGGGTTATCCACTAATGCACTACACTTTCTTAAAGGGTTTTTTTACGTACATTTTGGCAAACTTCACTCTAGATTTTTTTATGTCTGTGTCAGCAGTGGAGTCCTCCTGGATCTCCTGCCATAGCGTTTCATTTCACTCAAATGTCAACGGATAGTTTGCGCTGACACTAATGCACCCTGAGCCTGCAAGACAGCTTGAATTTCTTTGTAACTTGATTAGGGCTGCTTATCCACCATCCGGACTATCCTGCATTGCAACCTTTCATCAATTTTTCTCTGCCATGTAAACTTCTTGATTATGTTGCGCACCGTGGACAAAGAAACATCAAGATCTCTGGATATGGACTTGAAACCTTGAGATTGTTGATATTTTTCAACAATTTTGGTTCTCAAGTCCTCAGACAGTTCTCTTCTCCTCTTTCTATTCTCCATGTTTAGTGTAGCACACACAGACACACAATGCAAAGATTGAGCCAACTTCTCTCCTTTTTATTTGGTTTCAGGTGGTATTTTCATATTGCCCACACCTGTTACTTGTCACTGGTGAGTTTGAACGAGCATCACATGCTTGAAACAAAGTTGTTCATCCATAAAGAGCCCCGAAAGACTGCCAATTATATGTTATAAACTACAGATGTTATTATGGATTATGGATGAAAAGTCCCAAAAGGCGAACACGTAACTTTTATTCCATCATGTTTAAAGGGGTTATCCACTACTACTCTACACCCTCTTAAAGGGGTTGTCCAGCCTTAGGGTACTAGTTTGCAGTCATTCTATGCGATTGCAGACTTGTGAATCCTCACAGCACATAGTTTGCAAGCTTTCAGGATTCTCCAGTGCCGTAATTTGCATACATGGGGTCACGAGCTGACTAAATGTGCACAGCATCGCTCAATACAATGAACTGAGGGAGCACAGATACTGTATGTCTAGTCGGAATGTGGCCAAGAGTATGCAGATCACATAATTGCGGTCACATGACTGCCCCCTCCCGACGTGGACACCAGAGAATCCTCACAGTGCCCAGTGCATAGCGTGATTGCAGATTTGTACTTCAAAATCCAACAACCCCTGGGCTCATGGGCTCCTGTATTTTTTAAACCTTATTTTAACCAAGATGGAAAAAAAGTTAAGTCTTATGTGATTTTATCTTTATTGCTGGACTTTCTCTGTTTGGGATTAGAACAATTTTGGATTCAAGCAAATATCCATGGAACTTGAGCGTCCTGAACATACTAGCTGTGAGCTGATCTATGGAACATGTTCAAGTTTTTGATGTAGAGTTGTGAAGCGTGAAGAGCATGGTCAATTTCCACCACTGGGTCCTGAGGTCATATCTCTTTGTGTGCTCTTTGGAGGATAAATGGAGCGCATGTTATGGGAGCTCAACCACACTAAGTACCTGAAAGGCTTTCAAGTCTGAAGAAGTGGCTACTCATATAAGTGGCATTATCTTTTTAAATTTGCGGCATTTTTCAGCTCAGATGTCTCCATAACTGTCTTGATATACCTCTCCTACATGTGGCTGCCAAAGTGAACCAAGTAAGATCCAGTTCCCAGAAGTGAGATAAAGGCTTCACCAATTGTTGTACAATGGGTCTGCATCACCATTTGTTTTTTGTACCTTTGAGGTCCCATAACATTGAATTACTTTTTCTGTTTACTAAATGTAGAGGAACTTAGCTCATCATTGCAAGATGAACCACCATCTGAATACATTACAGATACAGGCGTAAGGAGATGGCCATATTGCCCATGTTCCCCCTTAAAGAACAAGTATAATGTTATATTATGTATTGTGAATTGTGATATGGGTTAATGTTGTTGGTAATGTGTGTTACTTGACGGTAGGGAAAGATAGAGTTAAGTTTGAGACTAGCCTAGAGTGGGAGGGGATAGGCTGAAGGGACAGAGACAGTTTCCTATCAAAACGTCAGATAGTTCCCCAGTGTGTGCAGAAAGAAGACCTAAGGTCTGATGTGAGCAGTGCAGCATCACATGGGTGTCCATAACGTGATAGATGATAACGAGATCCTAGCGGGAAGTAGGAGAGAAGTGACCGGTAGGCAGAGTGGTCAATTGGAGATGGATCCAGGGAAAGGACGCCTAGCAGTTTGGCCCAGAGTTTATAACTCCAGGAGATAACGGGCCAAGACAGGACAATGCACGAGACGAAGAGAGTGCCACGGATGGATGCTCTAGAGCATCAGGGACAGAGCAGATAAGTACCCGCCATATTGGCAGTATACTGGTTCTCAAAAAGGGGGAAAGAAGATGCGAGTTGAGTAAAGGATTTTTGCTAACTGGACGGTAGTACTGAGCTGGGTTGTGGTGAAGTAGAGAGGAACGGTCAAGATGAAGAACAAGCGAGTAAAGAGGAAGGAATTGAAACTGTGTGTGGAAAATGTCCCGTTTTGTGAAGGAAACATTCATTAAGTTGTGTACCCGCTATCTACTGTATATAATCCCCATCAAGTTATCGTTCAGTAAAAAGTTTATTTTTGACTGGTGGTCTCCCTCATTGTGGTCCTCAACATCTGGTCCTGGCAAACCAAAGTCATCGGAAACATGAGGTGGTGTAGAGGGACTCAGCTGCTGGCTGCCATGGACTGTCATCATGGCCTCAGGTGGAGTAATTATTACCATCTATTATACTATATGTGCTTAGGATGGATACCCTCTGATTGGTATAATTTAGTGGTCACACTTCTATTTAGGATTTATCAATAGCCCTGTATCTGTTTATATTACCAACCTAGGTCTGGCAGACTGTTCTTGTAGTATTTGTATACATAGTAACATGGTAACGTAGGTTGAATAAAGACCTAGGTCCATCCAGTTTAACCTTTCTCCCCCAATTGTACTCCCTACACTAACATACTAACTAACTGGGACTAAGCCTCACAAATGTATTATTACTAGTGTTGAGCGATACCTTCCGATATCAGGAAATATCGTATCGGATTGGATCGGGCCGATACCCAAAAAGTATCGGATATCGCCGATTCCGATACCGGAAACCAATGCAAGTCAATGGGACACAAATATCGGAATGAAAATAAACCCTTTCTTTCCTTGTAGGTTAATTCTACATGAAGTAAAACAACTAAGAATAATGTAGAATGACATGAAAAGCCGGCAATTCATCAGCGGCATACACCGGTACCCGACAATTTACAACAGAAAGAATAGAGCATCACACATAGATTAGATAGATAGAAACATGTCAGTCACATATATATGAAGTACAGTGACAGTGTTGCTTACTGTACTTGTCATTTAGTGTAAAGGATTTATTAAAAAAAATATTAGTGTTTTCGTGCACCGTCTCTTTAAAAAAGCCGGCCGGCAATTCAGCAGCGGTACCCGACAATTTATAACAGACAGAATAGAGAATCACACATAGATTAGATAGATAGAAACATGTCAGTCACATATATATGAAGTACAGTGACAGTGTTGCTTACTGTACTTGTCATTTAGTGTAAAGGATTTATTAAAAAAAATATTAGTGTTTTCGTGCACCGTCTCTTTAAAAAAGCCGGCCGGCAATTCAGCAGCGGTACCCGACAATTTATAACAGAAAGAATAGAGCTTCACACATAGATTAGATAGATAGAAACATGTCAGTCACATATATATGAAGTACAGTGACAGTGTTGCTTACTGTACTTGTCATTTAGTGTAAAGGATTTATTTAAAAAAATAATAGTGTTTTCATGCACCGTCTCTTTAAGAAAGCCGGCCGGCAATTCAGCATCTGTACCCGACAATTTATAACAGAAAGAATAGAGCATCACACATAGATTAGATAGATAGAAACATGTCAGTCACATATATATGAAGTACAGTGACAGTGTTGCTTACTGTACTTGTCATTTAGTGTAAAGGATTTATTTAAAAAAATAATAGTGTTTTCATGCACCGTCTCTTTAAGAAAGCCGGCCGGCAATTCAGCATCTGTACCCGACAATTTAGAACAGAAAGAATAGAGAATCACACATAGATTAGATAGATAGAAACATGTCAGTCACATATATATGAAGTACAGTGACAGTGTTGATTACTGTACTTGTCATTTAGTGTTAAAATAAAGGATTTATTTAAAAAAAAATTGGCGTGGGGTTCCCCTTAATTTTAGGCTCTAGCGGAGGTTAAGCAGACAGCTGGGGCAAATGTTTGAAGCCTGGGAAGGGGGTAATACCCACGGAGCTTCCCAGGCTACTAATATCAGCCCCCAGCTGAATACCTAGCCTTTACTAGCTATTAAAATGGGGGAACCCCCCCCAAAAAATAACGTGGGGTCCCCCCTAATTTAATAGCTAGCACAGGCTAGGCAGACAGCTGGGGGCTGATATTAATAGCCCAGGAAGGGTGCCATGAATATTGGCCCCCTCCCAGGCTAGAAACACCAGCCGTCAGCCGCCCCAGAAATGGCGCATCCATAGGATGCGCCAATTCTGGCACTTAGCCTCGCTCTTCCACGCTGCCCTGGTGCGGTGGCAGGGGGTAATAGGGTTGGGGTTGATGTCAGCTTATAATGTCAGCTGACATCAAGCCCAGGTTAGTAATGGAGAGGCGTCTATAAGACACCCCCATTACTAACCCCATAGTCAAAGTTAAAAGAAAACACAAACACCCAGAGTAAAGTCCTTTAATTGAAATAAAGACACAATTCTTTATTGTTCTAAATTAAACCATACTTACCATCACGCCCATTCCAGCTGAAGCCAACGATCTCCTGCAATAAAAGAAAAATAATAAAGCAACCTCATCCTTACCTTTCGATGGTTCCCAGGACAGCTCCAGCTCTGCTACATCGAGATGACAGGCTGGACCGCAGCAGAAAGCTGCCATCCAGCCTGTCATCCCGCAGACACTGAGAAGCGCAGGCATGCTTGCGCTCCTCAGTGTCTCTCTGTGACGTCATCCAGATGAGCCGAGTTCATGTCCAATGAACTCAGCTCACCTCATGCACGTCACTGACAGCGTGGGAAAGTTCTCCTGCACTCAGCGCTTCAGCGTGAGAATTCTCCCACGCTGTCAGTGACATACATGAGGTGAGGTCATGTCCAATGAACTCAGCTCACCTCATGCACGTCACTGACAGTGTGGGAAAATTCTCACGCTGAAGTGCTGAGTGCAGGAGAATTTTCCCACGCTGTCAGTGACGTACATGAGGTGAGCTGAGTTCATTGGACATGACCTCGGCTCATCTTTATGCCGTCACAGCCAGACATTGAGGAGCACAAGCATGCCTGCGCTTCTCAGTGTCTGCGGGATGACAGGATGGATGGCAGCGTTCTGCTGCGGTCCAGCCTGTCATCTCGATGTAGCAGAGCTGAAGCTGTCGTGGGAGCCATGGAAAGGTAAGGATGAGGTTGCTTTATTATTTTTCTTTTATTGCAGGAGATCGTTGGCTTCAGCTGGAATGGGCGTGATGGTAAGTATGGTTTAATTTAGAACAATAAAGAATTGTGTGTTTATTTCAATTAAAGGACTTTTTTCTGGGTGTTGTGTTTTTTTAAATACTTTACTAGAAATTCATGGTGGTCATGTCTAATATTGGCGTGACCCCATGAATTTTGGGCTTAGGGCCAGCTGATAATACCAAGCTGGCCTTAACCCCTTTATTACCCAGTGAGCCACCGCACCAGGGCCCTGGATGAGTTGGGTACAGCGCCAGAAGATGGCGCTTCAATGAACGCGCCATTTTCTGGGGCGGCTGCGGACTGCAATTTGCAGCGGGGGTGGCCCAGAAAGCTTGGGTCTCCCTGCGCTGCGGATTCCAGCCCCCAGCTGCATAGTTGTATCTGGCTGGGCACAAAAATAGGGCGAAGCCCCAAGCATTTTTTTTTTTAATTATTTCATGAAATTCATGGAATAATTAAGAAAAAAAGGGCTTCCCTATATTGTTGTGTCCGGCCAGGTACAAATAGGCAGCTGGTGGTTGGGGGCAGCCTGTTCCTGCCTGCTGTACCTGGCTGGACACAAATATAGGGCGAAGCCCCACGTCAATTTTTTTTAAAATAAATCCTTTATTTTAACACTAAATGACATTTGAGGAGTTAATAAAGATGCAGTCCCTAAATTATTATTTATTTTTTAATTAATTTTTCCCAAAACTTTTGACGTGGGCTTCGCCATATTTTTGTATGCCAGCCAGGTACAGCATCCAGCTTCTATGAACGCGCCATTTTCCGGGGTGGCTGCGGACTGCAATTTTCAGCGGGGGGGGGGGGGGGGGGCAGAAAGCTTGGGCCTCCCTGCGCTGCAGATTCCATCCCCCAGCTGCCTAGTTGTACCTGGCTGGACACAAAAATAGGGAGAAGCTTCACGTATTTTTTTTTTTTAATCATTTCAGGAAATTCATGAAATAATTAAAAAAAATTGATGTGGGGCTTCGCCCTATATTTGTGTCCAGTCAGGTACAGCAGGCAGGAACGGGCTGCCCCCAACCACCAGCTGCCTATTTGTACCTAGCCGGACACAACAATATAGGGAAGCCCTTTTTTTCTTAATTATTCCATGAATTTCATGAATTAAAAAAAAAAAAACGTGGAGCTTCGCCCTATTTTTGTGTCCAGCCAGGTACAACTAGGCAGCTGGGGGCTGGAATCTGCAGCGCAGGGAGGCCCAAGCTTTCTGGGCCCCACCCGCTGCAAATTGCAGTCCGCAGCCGCCCCGGAAAATGGCGCGTTCATAGAAGCGCCATCTTCTGGCGCTGTACCCAACTCATCCAGGGCCCTGGTGCGGTGGCTCACTGGGTAATAAAGGGGTTAAGGCCAGCTTGGCATTATCAGCTGGCCCTAAGCCCGAAATTCATGGGGTCACGCCAATATTAGACATGACCACCATGAATTTCTAGTAAAGTATTTAAAAAAAACACAAACACCCAGAAAAAAGTCCTTTAATTGAAATAAACACACAATTCTTTATTGTTCTAAATTAAACCATACTTACCATCACGCCCATTCCAGCTGAAGCCAATGATCTCCTGCAATAAAAGAAAAATAATAAAGCAACCTCATCCTTACCTTTCCATGGCTCCCACGACGGCTCCAGCTCTGCTACATCGAGATGACAGGCTGGACCGCAGCAGAACGCTGCCATCCAGCCTGTCATCCCGCAGACACTGAGAAGCGCAGGCATACTTCCACTCCTCAGTGTCTGGCTGTGACGGCATCCAGATGAGCCGACAATGAACTCGGCTCACCTCATGTACGTCACTGACAGCGTGGGAGAATTCTCCTGCACTCAGCGCTTCAGCGTGAGAATTTTCCCACGCTGTCAGTGACGTGCATGAGGTGAGGTCATGTCCAATGAACTCGGCGCACCTCATGCACGTCACTGACAGCGTGGGAGAATTCTCACGCTGAAGCGCTGAGTGCAGGAGAATTTTCCCACGCTGTCAGTGACGTGCATGAGGTGAGCTGAGTTCATTGGACATGACCTCGGCTCATCTGGATGCCGTCACAGCGAGACACTGAGGAGCGCAAGCATGCCTGCGCTTCTCAGTGTCTGCGGGATGACAGGCTGGATGGCAGCGTTCTGCTGCGGTCCAGCCTGTCATCTCGATGTAGCAGAGCTGAAGCTGTCCTGGGAACCATGGAAAGGTAAGGATGAGGTTGCTTTATTATTTTACTTTTATTGCAGGAGATCGTTGGCTTCAGCTGGAATGGGCGTGACTGTAAGTATGGTTTAATTTAGAACAATAAAGAATTGTGTGTTTATTTCAATTAAAGGACTTTTTTCTGGGTGTTTGTGTTTTTTTTAAATACTTTACTAGAAATTCATGGCGGTCATGTCTAATATTGGCGTGACCCCATGAATTTCGGGCTTAGGGCCAGCTGATAATGCCAAGCTGGCCTTAACCCCTTTATTACCCAATGAGCCACCGCACCAGGGCCCTGGATGAGTTGGGTACAGCGCCAGAAGATGGCGCTTCTATGAACGCGCCATTTTCCGGGGCGGCTGCGGACTGCAATTTGCAGCGGGTGGGGCCCAGAAAGCTTGGGTCTCCCTGCGCTGCAGATTCCAGCCCCCAGCTGCCTAGTTGTACCTGGCTGGACACAAAAATAGGGCGAAGCGCCACACATTTTTTTTTTTAATTATTTCATGAAATTCATGGAATAATTAAGAAAAAAAGGGCTTCCCTATATTGTTGTGTCCGGCTAGGTACAAATAGGCAGCTGGTGGTTGGGGGCAGCCCGTTCCTGCCTGCTGTACCTGACTGGACACAAATATAGGGCGAAGCCCCACATAATTTTTTTTTAATTATTTCATGAATTTCCTGAAATAATTTAAAAAAAATTGACGTGGGGCTTCGCACTATATTTGTGTCCAGCCAGGTACAGCAGGCAGGAACGGGCTGCCCCCAACCACCAGCTGCCTATTTGTACCTGGCCAGACACAACAATATAGGGAAGCCCTTTTTTTCTTAATTATTCCATGAATTTCATGAAATAATTAAAAAAAAAAAAACGTGGGGCTTCTCCCTATTTTTGTGTCCAGCCAGGTACAACTAGGCAGCTGGGGGATGGAATCTGCAGCGCAGGGAGGCCCAAGCTTTCTGCCCCCCCCGCTGAAAATTGCAGTCCGCGGCCGCCCCGGAAAATGGCGCGTTCATAGAAGCTGGATGCTGTACCTGGCTGGCATACAAAAATATGGCGAAGCCCACGTCAAAAGTTTTGGGAAAAATTTATTAAAAAATAAATAATAATTTAGGGACTGCATCTTTATTAAGTCCTCAAATGTCATTTAGTGTTAAAATAAAGGATTTATTTTAAAAAAAAATGGCGTGGGATCCCCCATAATTTTAGTCTCTAGCGGAGGTTAAGCAGACGGCTGGGGCAGATGTTTGAAGCCTGGGAAGGGGGTAAAACCCACGGAGCTTCCCAGGCTACTAATATCAGCCCCCAGCTGAATACCTAGCCTTTACTAGCTATTAAAATGGGGGACCCCCCCCAAAAAAATGACGTGGGGTCCCCCCTATTTTAATAGCTAGCAAAGGCTAGGCAGACAGCTGGGGGCTGATATTAATAGCTCAGGAAGGGTGCCATGAATATTGGCCCCCTCCCAGGCTAGAAACACCAGCCGTCAGCCGCCCCAGAAATGGCGCATCCATAGGATGCGCCAATTCTGGCACTTAGCCTCGCTCTTCCACGCTGCCCTGGTGCGGTGGCAGGGGGTAATAGTGGTGGGGTTCATGTCAGCGCCAGCTGCCATGAAGCCCAGGTTAGTAATGATGGGTGTCTATAAGACACCCCCATTACTAACCTACAAAGTGTTAAAAAGAAAAAACACACTACACCCAGAAAAAAATAATTTATTTGAAATAAAACACCATTTTATTTAATTCTTAGTTTACTAAAAAAAAATAGTTACCTGTCCACGTTCCTGCGCTGATCTCCCATGCACAGCTGTCACATCTGGAGATGGTGACAGCTGTGCATGGCTGCTGTAAGCTCACGCTGCCGGGAACACGTCCGCTCCCGGCAGCGGGAGCCACTGACTGAGGTTACCGGAGTGCATTCAGGCAGCGCAGCTCCGGAGACCTCCTTTACGGCAGTGCTGTACCGTGGGAATTTCTCACGATACAGCAGTGCCGTAAAGCAGCTAACCGGAGCAGCGCTGCCTTAACTCTGGTGAACCCTTACGGCCCCATCATTCTAGCGGCGGCAGCGGTTCAGAGCGGTCACATTCTATGTGGCTGCTCTGAACTGGAGATCTTCGTGGGACACTCGTGGACTGCTACGGAGGGGTAAGGATAAGGTTGTGGTTTATTATTTTATATTTTATTACAGGAGATCGATGGCTTCGGGGAATTAGGTGTCTAGGTGAGTATAGGTGTAGTTTTTTATTTTTTACTTTATTTTAGGTGGCGATCGGCGGGGACAGGTAATGTATAAACTAATTTCTTTTAGGTAACCACTGGCCACCAATGACATGTATCTAACATTTATTGGGGACACAGTAGGGCAATTTATATAGCAGGATCAGACTGATGGGAACTATTGCTCCCATCGAGCTGATCCTGCTGGCACGAGTGGATGGGGGACAGACATAGGCCGATGGGAGTAGTAGTGTCACATCGGCCTATGTCTGCCTGCACGCACAGACACCCCGCACACACACCCCGCACACACACACACCCCGCACACACACACCCCGCACACACACCCCACACACACACACACCCCGCACACACACACCCCGCACACACTAATCATGACGGGTCTGGGAGGTGAGGCTGACCTGTGCGGCCGTGGGAAAGTTCATGTGAGTTCATGCAGTCAAGCATGAACTCACATGAACCCTCTGAGGGCACTGCGGCTACTTTAAATGAACAGCTGATCGGCATCACCTGATACCTCAGCTGTTCATTTGAAATAACCGGCGGGAAAGCGCAGCACAGAACGGGAAAGCCGGCGGTGAAGTCTTTTCACTGCCGGCTTCCCCGCCCGGGTCCTTCGCTCCTTGGTGCTGCGCTCCCCGCCCGGTCCTAATTTACGATTGGGATTGGAGGTGGCGAGGGGAGCGGAGGATCGGGGTGGGAGGCTGCGGGGAAGCAGTATGGGGCTGTGTGATTGTTTAAAAGCCGGCGGCTTTTTACCGCCCGCCGGCTTTTAAACAATCAGGAGAATTCTCCCACGCTGGGATGGCATTCTGATGACAAGCTGGATCGCAGCTGAGCGCTGCCATCCAGCTTGTCATCCTTCACAGACACTGCAGAGCGCAGGCATTATGGGAACTTCCGATTCCGGTATTCGATATTATAAAAGTATCGGAATTAAGTATCGGAATTCCGATACAGTGAATATCGGCCAATACCCGATATTTCAGTATCGGAATGCTCAACACTAATTATTACCATTTTTATTATTGCTGCACTATTACAATTAAAAATGATCCCGTTTATAATTTTTAATTACTTGTATATTTTCTATTACTCTTGTGATTCTAAGACTGCATGCCCACGATGCGTTTTTCATGCGTTTCCGCTGTGGAATTTCCACAGCGGAAACGCATCAAAAACGCATGGTAATCCGCACCCCATGGTCCCCAATGGCATTCCGCAATGTCAATGCACATGCTGCGGATTTTTCCGCCGCGTTTCTGCAGCGCTCATAAATCCGCAGCATGTACATTAATTTTGCGGACACGCAGCGGAAGCCCCGCCATTGACTTGCATTGAGACGCATAGAATCCGTGTCTGTACATTTGTACAAGCGGATATTATGCGTTTCAATGTGCGGATAGTACCCAAGTCTGAAGGAGAGGAGACTCTCATCCAGACCTGGGTACCATTGTACCTGTAAAAAAAAGAATAAAATAATAAATAAAGTTATATTCACCTTTCCGACGGCTCTCTCTGCATGCCGGCAGCGCTGAAGGACCTTCGGTGACGTCACAGTCATGTGACCGCAGGCCATTCAGCACTGTGTCTCGCGATATGCCGGCAGCCAGGAACCAGACAGGAAGGAGCGCTGCAGCACACGCCGGGGCCTCGGGGGTGAGTGTAGCTTTATTTTAAACATTGTTTTACGGTCACACTATATAAATCCATGCTGTTTGCATGGATTTATACAGTATGACCTAGTTGTCAAGCACTTTCCCAGTGATGCTAATTGCCTGGAAAGCGCTTGTCAATCTGCATGCGGAAACGCATGTGGATACGCATGTGAATCCGCATGTATTCCGCATGTATTCTGCAGGGAAAACGCATGCACAATCTGCATGCGTCTTTTCTGCCAGGGAGATGCAGAAATGCTGCAGAAATTTTCTGCTTCATTTCTGCATCGTGGGCACATAGCCTAATAATGGTATTACTAAAATCCCTATGCCTAAATCTGTTGCTCCAGAAAAAGACAAAAACCCCAGGACACATTCAGCCAATTTGCATCATGGGGAAAAATTCCTTCTTGACCCCAAGAAAAGGCGATCAGTCCTAGAACTCTGGATCAAACCTAATTATGATACTAGTTATGTAATTACTATTATCGTATTAAATGTACTATCGCCTTTCTTCCACCCTTAATGAGTGCCCCCTGGTCCTTAGTATGGTCTTTGGGAGGAATAAGTCATGTGCCAGTCCTTTGTACTGACCACACATATATTTATACATGTAAATGAGATCCCCTCTGAGGTGTCGTTTTTCTAAGCTAAACAGACTCACCTTTTTCAACCACTCATCATATGAGAGGCCTTCCATACCTTGTAATATTCTAGTTGCCCGCCTTTGAACTGACTAACTTCTCAATATCCTTTTAAAATGTGGAGCCCAAAACTGGATCCCATATTCTAGATGTGGCCTCACCAGTGATTTATAAAGAGGTAACTCTTTTTATACATCCTAAAATCTTGTTTGCTTTTGCAGCTGCTGCTTGACATTGAGTCCTGCTGCTCAGCTTACTTGTAACCAGAATACCCAAGTCCTTCTCCTGTTCTGTAGTCCCAAGTATACTCCCATTTAATGTGTATGCAGAAATAGGATTACTCCGTCCTAGGTGCATTACTCTACATTAATCTACATTAAACCTCATCTGCCAAGTGTTTGCCCATTCAGTCATCTTATCCAGATCGTTCTGCAATATCGTAACGTCAAGATCAGATTTTAATATCCTACATAGTTTGGTGTCGTCAGCAAAAACTGACACTTTACTCACAATCCCATCCACAAGGTCATAAATTAAGAGGTTAAAAAGCGGCCCCCACTGCTGACTATGTCCCATTTAGAGAACATAACATTTATGATGACTCTTTCCTATCATTTAGCCAATTCCTTACCCATCTGCATATAGTTCCCCAAAGTCCTTGCTTCTGGAGCTTCAGTATAAGGCTGCTATGTGGTACAGTATCAAATGCCTTTGCAAAGACCAGATATAGATAGGATTTAGCACGCTTAATAATGTGGAATTTATTTAGGTGCTGGTAATACTGGCTTCTCTCTATCTTAATATTTGTAGTGTCTTCTTTAAACATTACTGATACTTGTGGCTATGGGAGTGAGAGTGGCTTTATTATATAAGATAGGGTTGACCCCTTTTTGAGGTTATTTTTTATATGGGTTCATCCAGCTATATACTGATTGACATTTTTTGTTGATCACAGTTGTGGTGTTTCGGCGCTGAGTTTCTTAAGGGTATGTGCCCACGATGCAGATTTGAAGCAGAAATTTCCTGAGCGTTTTTGCCTCTCTCTGGCAGAAAAAAACGCATGCGGATTTACATGCGTTTTTTACGCGTTTTTACATGCTTTTTTTAAGCTTTTTTGAACATCAATGTATGATTTTTGAGCTGGTGAGATACTGCTTAAGCCCTTGGATTACCATAAGAGCTGTGGTGAGTATATTGGTTCATTTAAATGATTAAAGAACGTATCTGTTGTATTTCAAATAAAGTGTTTACACTGTGTCTGTCTGTTTCTTTACTTTGTTTGGTCATGAAAAGGTCTGAGTGACACCTTGACATCACCAAACAAAAGAGCTGGGCGTCAGCTAGTCCCATTCACCCAATCTTCATTAGCGTTTCTATTCGCTCAATTTATGCGACTGCTGTGAGATGTTTTTTTTTAGCCTGGGAAGGTGCCATTAGGCAAACATTTTCCTGCCCATAATTAACATCTCACAGCTGGTTCATTAGCCGCTACGCCCCCCCCGATCAGCACTCAGCAGTGCTTTGGACACAACGTATTTATGTTGCATCCAAAATGCGGTGTTCTAATGCCGCACTTTTGTTGTTGTTACATGTGAATCCACCGCATATAATGACACTTTAATCGGTCAAAATCTGCAGCGGAGACTAGCATGTCCGCTACAGAAATTGATACGCTGTGGGTGAGTTTGGGTACGTGGCCACGGTCATGAGCCGCTGCAAGTTTGATGCTGCATGTACGCGTATATACAGCGTCAAACCCGCAGCGTCCAGATGTTACGTTATAGTGGATGGGATCTCTAGAAATCCCATGTCTGCTATGAGTGCATCTGAGGCTGCGGATCACCCGCGGACACTGACATGCAGCGCGTCTTTCAGGACTGCAGCATGTCAATTTCTCTTGTGGAGTCGCTAGTCTCCGCAACAGAAATTTGACCACTAGAAAGTATTAAATGCGGTAAATCTGCATGGTTCAATGAACACATGTGGATTTACCTGCGTTCAATAGAATACAACGTTTTGGACACAGCAAAAATTTGCGTCCAAAGCGCTGCTACGTCTGAATTATGGGCGCAAAGCCTAAAATGTAAAAAAAAATGGCATGGGCTCCCGCCAGACCTCTTTCCAAGCGGTTTTAATGCATTTCCACAGCGGGAAAACCGCCGCGGAAATGCATTAAAACTGCATCATGTGAACTCAGCCTTATTCTGTCTGTATTGTCTGTATTCTGTCTGGGGATGAATTTACTTATATACATGTTTATTCTATCTTATATGATCAAATAAAGGTTTATATGTTTATACAATCTATGTGTCATGTACTCCTTCATAGCTCTCTATCGGCTAAATATCTTGTATTTTGAAGAGATCTACAAAATATTTAGTGAGGACTATTTTGATGTGGTATTCATCAGCCTGCAGGGGCATAGCACCCCCATCTTAAAACCCCCACACCCAGCCAGGACCACCACCTTCATGTAATGTGGCGGGGCATAAAAGACCCATACCTCACCCACAGCTACCTCCCCGCCCCACATTATACTTGGTGTAGTGGGCAGGATTGAGTCTTGCAGCTGGAAGAATGAAGTGATGCAGGGAAGACTCGAGTTGCATGAAGAGAACCCCACCCACCAAAAGGCAGAGCCATGACGTAGGACGCCGAGCGGCGAGAGAGACGGCGCCATTTGTCAGTTGGAAGTGGAAGAGAATACAGTATTGTGCAATGGCAGAGACAAACACAAAAATGGCAGAGTGGGAGTTCTTGTTGGCAAGGGAGGCCTGGCGCTTAGCGAGCTGTCCAAGGAGAGGATTGGGCTACGATGGTTGCGTCAGTTAATGGCGCTGATAGAAGTAGGAGCTGCAAGTGAGATGTCCGCGGAGCTGCCAGTGGTGACAGCGAATCCGGCTGTCGTATTTGTGACACAGGGCTTGCACTCGTCCGTGTATGTATGGGAGGCTGGAGCGAAGAAGAAGACTTTGGTCCGAGTCAGATTGAGGGAAAACTAACAGAAGAAAGAAACAGAGTTGGAGGCAGAAATAGGCCAAGATGTGCTCATTGCACCTACTCATCGGGATAGTTGCAGATTCCTGAAGGCCACAGTTCAGCGGGTCTAGGACCCAGATGTATGTGTAACTCCCCCACTTTAATGGCTATGGATGGCCGAAGAATGTTTTGTTGCACTCATTGCGCGTTCCCCTGCTGGATTAAGAGACGTTGCAGCTGCTGGAGGGTCCTACACCCTCAGTCAAGGACTGAATCTAATCCGGGATGGATGTTGTCCCTAAGGGACTGTGTGTGCCTGTTTGCCTGTTTCGTGAACAGAAGTGGAGTAAAAGAACTGTGTCCTCGCCTAAGGACTGATGTGGGGACAATGGACTGTGCCATCGGCGAAAAGATCTACCCTTAAAGGGAAGGACTGTGCCTTGTTGTGTTGGCTTGATGGCCTTTGTTCAGAGGGGCCAAAGTAACCCGAAGGACTGGTGCTGGGTTAGGAAAAAAGTAACCAGAGCTTATTTTAAATGAAAGTTTTTTTACTAGTGTGAGACATGTAATAACGGACTGTCTGCTCTCCTGATCGACATGCCTCCACTGGTAACTTCTCCTTTCATTTAAAATACGCTCTGGAGGCCAATTCTCAGGGAGATCTATGTCCGGCCCATAGATCTTAACAGCTCCTTTACATATAAGAAAAAACTTGAATTTCTCTGGAATAAGACATCGGATCACAGATATCAATATATAATTTTTGTCACAAATCATTAAGGATTCATGGCAGCTCTGGGTTGCTGGAGTTTAAATGTTGTTTTTTTCCTTTGATCGAGCAAGTGTTTATGTCAGTTTCTTGCTGCCATGTTTCTTTTTGTCTGGTCAGCTGGTGTTGGTTTGTAACCACTCCCACGTCCCATTAAATAGTCACATGACTCATCAGCTGGTTGCCGGTTATCGATTTCCTCTATGCAGACCAGCTTGGTGTGGAGTGCTGTTTGCCTGGAGCCATCTAGGCGTGTTGCAGTAGATTCGTCTCCTGGTGTTGGGTGTTAAGCTAAGTAGTCTTTCTTTCTGCCTGTCACCTGTTTTGTCTTTTGCCCTATGTATATTACCTGCAGTGGCAAGGCTAGTGACCTTGCCTGCCAATGCACTAGCCAGGGTTAGTAGAGGTGACAGCCAGGGACTAGGCACGGGATGGCGGCGGGGTGAAGATTGGTGGTGTTAGGAGGTGTCCCATTCCCCATCCCCTACCATTAGGGCCTTCCTCTCCCTTTATCATCCCGTTGTACCCGTGGTGTTGTCCCGTTCGCCGGACATTACCCGTGCCTGGTCATGACAGTTTTATTCAACTTTCTATGACCTATATGCCCATATACTGTAGACAGCTGAACAAACTGACCGATTCCCTCTAATATAGGAAAGAATTCTTTACAGTTAGGCTGTGTGACCACGATGTGGATTTAATGAGTTTCCGCGGCTGCATTTCCGCTGCGAAAACGCATAAAAAACGCATGTTAAGTTGTCTGCCATGTTTCCCAATGATAATCCGCATGTGCTGTGCACATGCTGCAGAAATTTCCACTGCGGATTATCATTGCGGAAAAATCTGCAGCACAACCATTTCTTGTTGTAATAGCGGCAAAATCGCCGCCATTGACTTGCATGTATGCATGCGGATGTTATGCGGTTAAATGCGCGGATGGTACCCGGATCTGGAGAAGAGGAGACTCTCCTCCAGACCCGGGTACCATTAGTAAAAAAAGTATAAAACGTAAAAAATAAAAAAAAACATTATACTTACCTCTCCGGCGGCCCCCGGTTTCCTCCCCGGTGGTGTGTTCTGTCCTCGGCGTCCCGCGGTGTTCTGAAAGGACCTACACTGACGTCATTTAGTCATGTGATGGTCACGCGACCGCTGACATCAGCGGTCACGCGACCGCTGACATCAGCGGTCACGTGACCTGTCAGCTGACTAAATGACGTCAGCGCAGGTCCTTTATGAACACCGTGGGACGCCGAGGACAGAGGATGCCACAGGAGAAGGAAAGCGGGGGCCGCCGGAGAGGTAATTATAATGTTTTTTGTTTTTTTTTACGTTTTAATTCTTTTTTTTTACTATTGATGCTGCATTTAAAGCAGCATACGTTGGTCACAAAATATAAATCCATGCCAGTTGTATGGATTTATATTGTGTGACCAAATTGTCAAACACTTTTCCAAGTGATGTTCAAAATGGCTTGGAAAAGCGCTTGAAAAAATGCATGCAAAAACGCTTAAAAAACGCTTCTCCCTGGCAGAAAAACGCATGTAAAATCCGCATGTACAATCTGCATGTGTTTTTTCTGCCAAGGAGATGCAGAAATACTCAGGAAAATTTCTGCATATTTTCTGCATCGTGGGCACATAGCCTCAGAGCAGTGAGACTGGTGAAAGCCCTACAGCAAGAGGTAGTAATGGCAGACACTATAACAGCATTTAAAAAGGTCTAGATGCTTTTATCACAATAAATGTCTTTGTGGGTTATAAATAATCTAGCAATACAGAATGTATAATTGATAGAGAAAGGTTGAACTTCAGGCAGTATCTTTTTTCCACCCATGTAACTATATATGTATGGAAAAGCACTATTATATACATTTTTTTAGGTTTTATATGACCTAAATAATAATTTCATGTTAAAAAGTTAATGCAAGTTCGTAAAATATTTTGTGCTTTAATTTCTCCCCATTAGGGCAGCATGGTGGCTCAGTGGTTAGCACTGCAGACATGCAGCACTGGGGCCCTGGGTTCAAATCCCACCAAGGACAATATCTACAAGGAGTTTGTATGTGCTCCCCATGTTTGCGTGGGTTTCCTCCAGGTTTTCCAGTTTCCTCCCACACTCCAAAGACATAGTGATAGGGGATGTAGATTGTGAGCCCCAATGGGGACAGTGATGATGATGTCTGTAATGTGCTGTGGAATTAATGGCGCTATATAAGTGAGTAAAATAAATAAATACATTTCAAAGTCTCTATTTGCTGTCAGCAATGAAACCATAAAAGACTGTCAAATACTATTCTGATTTTTTAGACACAGTTATAATACAGAGCAGATCCCCTCTAATCATGACGGGGACCTGGCTTTTCTACAACCCAAAAGCATGCTGAGCAGATAAGCCTGGCAGCAAAATTTGACTTTCTGCTGGATCGAACTGAAGATCGCTCAAAATATTCGAGATCAAGACTAAAGTTTCTGATGTCCCAAATGTATAATTCAGTGTATTGGAAATATAAGAGTCTAGTGAGAATCACAGACTTTATAGAAGAAGCTGGCAGGAAAAGTTACATTAGCCTACAGATAAGATTTGTAAATTGGAGTTTTAAGCCTGAAAACTGTAAATGTGAATAACAGCCGTAGGCGTAATGGCATCCTGTGTTTCTGTGCAACTTTAGTAAATTTAATATGCTGCAATGCAAAATCAAAACTATTGAAATGTGGATGAACGCTTGAGTATCTCTATATAAGCACATTCGGAGCAGAACTTGCAGAATGACCCTTAATAAATAAAGTGCTGGAACTTGCCTGAGTGGATAAAAGTAACGACTTTTGTAGCTATCATAGGGACTATGCCAGTACTCAGAGGCAGAGGTCATAAGGACAGTCAGGCTATCCTCAGACATCAGCGAGATTGTCCAATATTTATCCAACTTAGTTACATGATTTCCTTTAACATATAAATTTAATTCTCGCTGGGTTTAATTAGCCCATTTGACAAACCCAAACATGACATCACTTTTTCAGATGGAAAAACAATAAGATTATTTTTATGTAGTTTGTAAACATGTCAAACAACTGAGGGCGGCCTGGTGGCTCAGTGGTTAGCAGCACTGTTGCTTTGCAGCACTGGGGTCCTGGTTTCAAATCCCACCAAGGACAACATCTGCAAGGAGTTTGTATGTTCTCCCTGTATTTGCGTGTGTTTCCTCCAGGTTCTCAGGTTTCCTCCCACACTCCAAAGACATACTGATAGGGAATGTAGATTGTCAGCCCCAATGGGGACAGTGATGATGATATCTGTAAAGTGCTGCAGAATATGATGTCACAATATAAGCAAAGCCTAATAAATAAGAACACAGGAATGGCCTAAAGAGGCATTCTAATTTCATAAAGTAATGTCTTATTTCTAGAGTATGATCATCACCTTATTATCAGTGCAGTGGCATAACTCAAAGCTTATGGTCCCCAATGCAAAATCTCCAATAGCACTCCCAACGATTTTTGGTTTGTAATAGTACTACTCTTCTTCTATGGGTTAAAAGGATCTTTTGGGTCCTACTAGGCTCCCGAGACTCTGGTGTGACTGCAACCCCTGCACTCACGATAATTAATCCTCTGGATTGGTGGGAGTCCATCCTCTAGAACCCCCACAAGAGTTGTAGCCAAAGCACTACAAAGTGATTAAATAAGCTCTCCTCCTCCTCCTCCTCCCATCAACCTTTTTTATCCTCTTAATATATTGCAATCATCATATTATATAGCACTGTGTACTTACAATTGCTCATTTTGTCTTTCTACCCAGTTAATTGTTCTCTTTTCCATTAGGTCTATGACATCACGTGATTAAAAACTAACTAGCTGAATCCTTCTTAGCTCTATGTAGAAACAGGAGGTCAATTTTCTCTGTATGAGTCATGTCACTGGAAAAGTCCTTGATAGGGGAGAGGAAGGAGCAGCTGGGTCAGAAGGGGATGGGGGATGATAAATGTAGGGACAAGAGACTTCCTGTTTCTACATAGAGCAGAGAAAAGAGAAGAATTAGTTGGGTAGAAAGGCAAAATGATCAATTGTAAGTACACAGTGCTATATAATATGATGACTGCAATATATTAAGAAGATAAAAACTTTGATGGGAGCGCTTTTTTAAGTAGTCACCCACAAGCTGCCCAACAGCTCTGCTCAAAAGAGCGATGTGCAGGAAAATGGTGAAGGGGCTGCAGTGCAGAATCAGTGCTTCAGACCATTTATTTTCAGTATTTTCAGTAGGGGTCCCAGAGGTCTGTATCATCACTTTTTCAGATGGGAAAACAACAAGATTAATATTATGGCGCCGCGTGACCAAGTCAGAATCTAGGCCTACATCCCTTTGAAAGTTTGTAGCGGAGTTTGTGCAAATTTACAAGCTATTGACAGTTTTGCAAACAAGAAAGAACATTATATTACATTGACATGAAGGATAGAAATAGTTCTGTTCATATTTTTTGTTTTTGTAATTTTAATGAATGTACAAAATGAATAATATGACATGTTAACGTGTTAACTATCAAGAAGCCAGTGTGACAGTATAAAAAAAGATTCACATTCTATTCTGTGAAGTTATTGTAAGGATTAACCAAGTTTATTTTTTTTCTCTACTCCAGTATATATATATATATATTTTTAAATGCTATCTGTAAAAGGACGGGTTCCCTCCAGAAATACCCGTAATTAATGGGGGAACTCTCCCACACCTCTATTGAGGTCAAATATTAACTATTAACATCAAACTTGTCTATTAATATCCACTAATTTATGCCTTAACGTTATCTGTGCCTTATACTATATACCAACCGAGACAAAACCGTGTACTAATAAAAGGTATTTATTACACACAAGTCAACAGTTAATATACTACTATTTATCACATTAACACAGTACACAATAATAATAACAATAGCACACAAGACGGATATACAATTCCCAATTACCTAATATATTTTCCAGCCCTCCCGTCTAACATTAACTAACTATCCCTATGTGTGCCGGGTCTAGAAAGTAAGTAAGTAAGGGGATACAGGGGAACATACTTAGCCAGATCTCCTCATCATGGTCGTCATTGTGTAAGAGAGAATCATATATAGATTTATATACATATATATATACATATACATCTATATCTATATATACTTCTATATATCTATAAGTACACATAGGGACACTTCCCTTCTACACTATCCATTTGTAAATATTGAGGCAGATTTGTAAAAATCTATCTAAAAGAAAAACCTTTTTTTTGTTATCCAAAGCCACCAGTCACATCACAGCTTTTATTTTCAAGAACACAATAGGAAATAAATGCTGTTATGTGATTGGTTCCAATGAGTTGTTTTTTTTTGGGGGGGGCTCAATGCAAAATCTCCAACAGAGTCCCCAATAATTACAGGTCTTTAATACTATTGGTCTTCTCATATAGGCCAAAAGGACCTTTCGTGCCCCTCTAGGCTCCATGACCTGGGTGGAACCACTATTCCCATGTTTTATACATTATATTTTTAAGCGAAATATTATTACGTTTTTCAACAACCAGCACCAAACATCAGAAAAAGTTTGTAAAAAAAATTTTTTATCATTACGCTTATCATGGATAGTTATTTTGCACATTGTAAATTGCATACACTATTGGTAACATGAAATATTTTACTAACTATTGAGAATATTCTTGCCAATATCTGATCACAATAATAATTCACTGCAGGAATCAGCGAGTCCACGCGATAAAACATGGAAGCAGCGCAGCTGCAAAATACTGATTAAATAGCCACTCACAAACCTATTATTCATGAAGGGGTAGTTGTCTAGTATTATGAGTGTACATGGGTAAGACACAATTGTATAGGGCCCCAGTCACAGAGATACGTGTAGTGCACAGTGTCTGGTTTACAGCTTATTAGTGACCCGCATACTATATCAGGCAGGCTGCCCAACACTCTATATAAGACAATGAGGATCCATGCCGAGGGTTGCCAGTTTGCGTATTTTGGCCAAAATATCAACCAATAGCTAATATATTTTTTCATCTTTTGCATCTTTAGCTTTAGAGGGGGAATTAGAGTATCTGTCACTGTGGGTTGTATTTATAAAGTACTGGGACGTCCACCTGATCTAATCGTATGGGCATCACTAATTGGCTGCAAGCTGGCATGGTGCATTACAGTGTGCTCTGAACGGTGATGTCATGGAGGGCATAGCCAGTGAGTTGTCAGTGACTGGGGATGTGCACACGGAGGGAAAGCATAGAAGCCACAGAAACAGTGCAGGCTCTAGCGATTAGTGAACCCGAACTGTAAAGTTCAGGGTTTGTACTAGACACCTAGTGTCCGTCGCTGAACTCCGAACACGGACTTCTCCTGGTACTCCATTTTAAACTTTGGGAGGAGAGAGAGACAGAGAGAAAGAGAGAGAGTTAGAGATTTTTCGGGTCCCCATTGATTTCAATAAGGTTCGGGTTCAAGTTTGGGTACAGTTCTACGACCCGAACCAAACTTTGGTCTACAGTTCAATTGTCTACCAGAACCCGAACTTCCATGGGTCCGCTCATCCCTAGCAGGCTCTACTGAGAAGAATAGTAAGAGGGGATGGTGCTGGCAGTTCCAGAGGCCTAGATTACATTACAATAAATGAATACTTTATAGGACTCATTGATCCCCTACAGTGCACTGAGCCCACTAGCAAATACTAGGTGAAGTGATGGAATGGCAGAGTGTGCAATGATTTACTTATATTTACCATGTATAGGAGTCTCAGGATGGTGGTCTATAGGTAGAGTGTGTGCGACAGAGAATCCAGAGCGCACTGCCTCCTGGGAAATGTAGTCTAAAGGCAAAGCATTAGTCAAAGAGTCCAAAATGTGAACAGTAACAGATAATGATAGCTGTAAATTGGCTGAAAATGAGTTAAAAATTGCAAATAATGATAATAGGAGTTTGGGGATCTATTACTGGAACGGTCAGGCAGTTTATTTTTCTTATGTTTTTGTGCTTGGAAAACTCCTTTAACTTTCTGTATTTCACTTCTCATATTTTATTTATTTTTTCACAGATGATGTTAAAAAAGGTTCCATACAAAATGGTGCAAAGTCAAATCTTCCGAAGCCTTGCCAATCTGGCCTTCGCCCCCCTGGCTACTCACGGTTGCCCGCAGCAAAGCTTGCAGCTTTTGGATTTGTCCGGAGCTCCAGTGTGTCGTCACTGTCAAGCAATCAGTCTAATGACAGCGTCCAGAGCGATCACAGCAGGACAACTAACAGTAAGTTCACAATATTCTGTGAAGTAGCTGGTATTCTAGGTTATACACGCCAACATAAGGATGGAGCCAAGATAATAATTCAATATTTTTCTGATTGGTAAGACATTGTATAAAGCAGGAGGCTTTACCGTATTAAAAATATAGTTCAATAAATGGATTACAAATTATTCTGTGAAGTGATGATTCAGGACAAAGTACTAAGCAGCACTGAGCTCGAATGAGCCACCCATTGGGAAAGATATCTTGGTAATTAGAGATGAGTGGATCGATCTGTGGAGGATCGCGTTTGAGTTGAATTTCCTGAAATTCGCGGTTTCAAGCGAATTCGAATTTAATTAGCAGTTTGGAAAAAGAAAACTGCTGAAGCATCAGAGAGCAGGCTAACATAATTTTACATGGCCTTACAGGCCTCCTCATAATGCCCTACAGCTATGATATCTAGCAGATTACCATAACTTGTACAGAGGTGGTTAGTACCTCGGCCATCACAGATCAGCAGTTCCCAGTACTACTGTTTGTACGGTAGAGTCGTTTTCCATCTCAAAGTCACTGGGTGAATCTCTCCTGTAGATTGTAAGATCTTATTGTCAGCGGGGTCCTATCTCTCCTATAGCGTGTAAGCTCTTATGGTCAGCGGGGTCCTCTCTCTCGCCTGTAAAGTGTAAGCTCTTCTGATCAGCAGGGTCCTCTCTCTCTCTCCTGTAGAGTGTAAGCTCTTATGGTCAGCGGGGTCCTATCTCTCCTATAGAGTGTAAGCTCTTATGGTCAGTGGGGTCCTATCTCTCCTGTAGAGTGTAAGCTCTTATGGTCAGTGGGGTCCTCTCTCTCCTGTAGAGTGTAAGCTCTTATGATCAGCGGGGTCCTCTCTCTCCTGTAGAGTGTAAGCTCTTATGGTCAGTGAGGTCCCCTCTCTCTCTCCTGTAAAGTGTAAGCTCTTATGATCAGTGGGGTCCTCTCTCTCCTGTAGAGTTCTTATGGTCAGTGGGGTCCTCTCTCTCCTGTAAAGTCTAAGCTCTTATGATCAGCAGGGTCCTCTCTCTCCTGTAGAGTGTAAGCTCTTATGGTCAGCGGGGTCCTATCTCTCCTGTAGAGTGTAAGCTCTTATGGTCAGTGAGGTCCTCTCTCTCCTGTAGAGTGTAAGCTCTTATGATCAGCAGGGTCCTCTCTCTTTCCTGTAGACTGTAAGCTCTTGTGATCAGCAGGGTCCTCTCTCTTTCCTGTAGACTGTAAGCTCTTGTGATCAGCAGGGTCCTCTCTCTTTCCTGTAGACTGTAAGCTCTTATGATCAGCAGGGTCCTCTCTCTTTCCTGTAGACTGTAAGCTCTTATGATCAGCGGGGTCCTCTCTCTCTCTCTCCTGTAAAGCATAAGCTCTTATGATCAGCAGGGTCCTCTCTCTCTTGTCTCGCCCTCATGTATCTTCTGAGCAATTACAAGCTTTCCAGTATTGAGATTTGTGCAAATCAAATTTTGGGGCAAAAGTCAGCGAAGTTGGGAAGTTAAATTTCAAAACATCCGCTCATCTCTATTGGTAATGTATCTGGATATAGTTAACAATAAAATTCTCTTCAATATTTTAGGGAATTAATGGTCTCCGGTTGTGTAGATTCTTATACAGGTTAATTGTGAATGTCTGAATGATGTAATTTATGTAGAATATGTTACAGATTTTCAACGGTACGGTCATTGCTTTGTGTGTTAAAGAAAAGGGAATGAAAATTTGCTGAGATATTACAATTTCTAAATGTGATTTATTACAATGGAATCCGCCAACTACATGAATGCTTTAAAACAGAAGATTATACACTTTGTGTGGTTTTGGATATGCAATGTAAGGCGTATCCACGGCTATACCAAAGATATCCGACATCGGGGGAATTAGACTTGGAGATCCTCAACTATATGAAAGAGAGTGATGTTCACGCAAACTCGACAAGTTTCTAAACACATTGCCCCAGATTCATCATTTGTTGTTTTTTTTTAAGTCACTTTCCTTTTTTGTCTTGTAGTATTATTTGCTGTTTTTTTCACACCAAATTCATCAAAAATGGCACATGCGATTCATGAATTTGGGGCACAGTCAAAAATGGGCTTTCCTCCTGTATTAAACAGTTTTCCTGACTTTTGCTGCCAAAAGTCGAACATTGGCACCAAAGACCGCAAAAGAATGGCCGCAGATACTCCTGCCTATCAAACTCACAGCTTATCATATGGATATGCCATGACTGTACGCTTTACAAATAGAATAAAGAAAGCACCCGCAGAGAAGGAGAGAATCGTCTTTCTCTGTGGGATCTGGTAAGACTGATGTTTCACAGATTATTCCTAAGCACAGAATGAGCAGGGACTTAAAGTGGTTGTCCGGCCTTAAAAGGATTTCCCCCCTAACAAAATTTAATTTTAATCAATAGATCTTGGAATAATAATAATTTCCACAATTGGATGTATTTAAATAAAATGTTCCTGTGCTGAGATAATCTTATAAATGTGCCCCTGCTGTGTACTGTGTAATGGCCGTGTCTGACCGTACAGGAACATGGTCTGATCATACCACAGCTCCTGGGCAGGGGAGAAGCAAAAGAAAATATACAGACATTATAGCCGGGGATCGGAAATGATTCTTCCTTTGATGTTAAACATTGTTTAAAAACAGGCAGGGAAATGCTTTATCTCACAGAAAGAATCAGCTGTGATCCCGTGCTGTAATGTCTGTATACTCTTTTGCGTTCTCCCCTGCCCAGGAGCTGTGGTATGATCAGACCATGTTCCTGTACAGTCAGACACAGCCATTACACAGTACACAGCAGGGGAACATTTATAAGATTTTCTCAGCACAGGAACATTTTATTTAAACACATCCAATTGTGGAAATTATTATTATTCCAAGATCTAATGATTAAAATTAACTTTTGTTCCTTTGAACAACCTTTTAAGGTACAAGTCTCCAGTCACTCTTTGTGTTGGCAGACTTGTGAATCCTCACATTGTGCGCACTGCGCACTGTAAAGATTCTTCAGTGTCAGGAGTAAGCGATTTGCATACTTCCGGACACATTCTGACTAGATGTACACATGCATTGAACGACACCGCGCACGTCTAGTTGGCACATGATCACATATATGCAAATCACATACTTTCGGTCACAGCAGCAGTACTAGAGAATCCTGATAGTGCAAAGTGCGTGCGATGTGAGGATTCACAAGTCTGCAGTCACGTAGAATGACTGCATACTTGTACCCTAAGGTTGGACAACCCCTTTAAATGAATAAATGCAAACTTTAATCTTTTCCCATAAAACTACTGTATGTATCGATCTAATCAGTAAATGCTTCTCTAAAAAGCACTACCTGCAACTCAGACTGTAAGTTCATTGTGACCAATCCTCTTTAAAACGAATCTGTAATCAGATTCTACATTACAAACAGTATACATTAATAAATAGAGTTTTTGGAGTTGATGATGCTAGTATATTTACTTTGATGGTACAAGTCAGCATGGCTGTATAATCTTGTATAATTAGGATGAGCATTTTGAGTTTGGCTAGAGAATGAAATAGCTCACGAGACACAGTATATTCAGTCTCTGTCCACTCAGCCTGACAGCTGCAGCTTGTATTGAGCAGTGTGAGATCTCAACAGCGAGGAGGAACAATGAGGAGCTGTCAATCAAGCAAGGTGGGCAGAGATTGAGTTAAACTTTCATAAAGGATTATGCAGTCAT
The DNA here is from genome assembly GCF_046119375.1 of Phyllobates terribilis. Classification (NCBI taxonomy): domain Eukaryota; kingdom Metazoa; phylum Chordata; class Amphibia; order Anura; family Dendrobatidae; genus Phyllobates; species Phyllobates terribilis. The sequence continues at coordinate 107,688,405 of NW_027362762.1, forward strand.
TCTCATATGGATTTTTCAAAGTAAATGTACCAGCCTCATCAGAATTAACAGATCTATTTAATAACGTATGTAGTTTGTATTGTGAAATCTGGTGACAGGTGCCCTTTCATCCTGGACCATTTCTTCCCCTGTCCAGATAATACTGTAGATAAGTTAATTTATGAACTTAAAGATATTGGTATAAATTAAAGAGCAAATTTACCATGAAAAATAAAAGGATACATTGCTGCTGGGCTAGTGCTTGTTGGTACGATTTGCACCTATTCTTGATCCCTCATCACACAGACAGCTCGCACAGGTTTATCTTTCTGCCTCTTTATCCTTAGTTCACTTTTTATTTCATTGCCTGCAGGTCTGGCACATCAGAGACGTCCATGTCATGTGGAATATTGAATGTAAAGCTTTCTCCTCTGACTGTACGGATGTGCATTGCTTCTTCTTGTCTCCTCTGGACATGTTTTGTAATGTCGATAACTTGAGTAATACATGCAAACTCTCATCTGAGAATTCATTTTGCATCAGAAAACGATTCTCTACCTTCCAATCACATCTTATATTATAACCTCCTTAGCCTATCCAAGGCCCTGCAGGAGCAGAAGGATTAATCCTTCCGCAGCTCCATAAAGTATTCTTCTCTGTATAATAAGACATGAGAAATGATAAGAGAACGTTCCCCTGAGTCAAGTTTCTCTTCTGAATGGAGCCATGTTTGTTTCAATGTATCGCTTAACACTTCGCTGTGATACAAGTGCAACCTATAAGATTTATGATCCGGATGGGGAACATGAAAATGCCTCTTGTCACATTGTACGGTGCATGTATCTGCTGTTTGTTTCACTAGTCAGTTGGGCTCTTATTCCTAATAATTATACCAGGCAGATTTTTCCTATATGGCTTTACAATAAATGCAATGTTCCCACGCATTGCCTGACACATACAGTTCAGGATCCCTGGGGTTATAGAGCATTTTATGTCTTTGTATATATATTATATGAAGATTATTTAGTGCATCAACCAAACAGTGGGATTAGAGCCAATATGTGCAATAAAAGGTCTAATTAGTTGCTATGTGTTCTCCTTTGGTGGTGAAGGATAAAGAAGTGCATGGGGTACTGCTTTTAGAAGATATGGCAGAGATGTGGTTGTTAACTCCAGCCGCTATCAAATACTTATTAAAGAGCAAATAAAATTGGTGACCTATCTGTAGGTTAGATCTTCTATATCCAATCAGGGGATATCCGACACCCATCATCCCTACGATCAGCTCCGGCAGTGTCTAGATGTAAACCGGACCGGCACTGGGCAGCTCCATTCAATATGTAGTGACTGATGCTGAGTACTGCAGATCAACCTTTGTTTACTTGAACAGGAACTGATCTGCAGCACTCAGCAGAGTCTGCTATACATTGAGTAAAGCTGCATAATGCTAGCAGCTGTATGGATGCCGGTGCCGGATGTCAGACCCCCACTGGGCAGCTCCATTCAATATGTAGTGACTAATGCTGAGTACTGCAGATCAACCTTTCATTCCCTGAACAGAAGCTGATCTGCAGCACTCAGCAGAGCCCGCTATACATTGAGTAAAGCTGCATAGTGCTAGCAGCTGTTCATTGTGGGAGCCGCATGTTAGACCCCCATTGGGCAGTTCCATTCAATATGTAGTGAACGATGCTGAGTACTGCAGATCAACGCTTCTACCCTTGAACAGGAGCTGATCTTAAGCACTCAGCAGAGCCTGCTATACATTGTGTAAAGCTGCATAATTCTGGCAGCTGTATGGATGCGGGTGCCGGATGTCAGACCCCCACTGGGCAGCTCCATTCAATATGTAGTGACTGATACTGAGTACTGCAGATCAACCTTTGTTCCCTTTAACAGGAGCTGATCTGCAGCACTCAGCAGAGCCCACTATACTTTGAGTAAAGCTGCACAATGCTAGCAGCTGATGGATGCGGGTGCCGGATGTCAGACCCCCACTGGGCTGATATTTATGACCTATCCAATGGACAGGTGCAGACAACCTTGTATTCCCTCATCCGAGAGAATCGGGTTGATTACGCTAATCACACTGTGATCAGAGTGTGATCCGATTCTCTCGAATGAGGAGTAGATGGAGAAAATATTTCTCCATTTTCTTCATTCTGTCAGCCCGTGGAAATTGGACTGAACTTAGATGACATCCGAGTGCAGTCCGATATTTTTCACGGACTCATTGACTTGCATGACCAAGTGCGATCTGAATATCAAATCAAACTCAGGCATGTCTGATTTTTTTCCTCGGACAGACTTTTTAAAATAAAAAAATCAGACATGTGCATGGCCCCATAGACCAACATTGGTCCGAGTGCAATCCGATGTTTTTTCGGATCACACTCGGACCAAAAATATACTCGTCTGCACCTGCCCTAAGGATAAGCTATAAACATCCTGTGACTGGACAGCCCTTTTAATTTCCATACACTTTTTGTAGGTAGAACGCAGTTTTATTTATGGGAATTTTCTGGAAAAATGGATCCCAAGAGCCAAGAACAATTTAATATTGGAACGGAAATAAAAACTGTAGTCTTGAACTTAATTACAAAATGTGAGTAAACTATATGGCACCATTAGATGGGTACTTTAAGGAAAAGAGATTTACTTTAAATGACAGAGTCTATAGAAGGGCAGAGACAAGTCACAAAGCTATAGAGGAGGCCGCACAGGTGCAGAATACTGATTTACATTCACTCACCTCTATATAGGCGGATGTGCACAAGTTTAGTGTTTGTGGCAGAAAAATCTGCCTCAAATACTGATGTTTTAGCAGGAAAAGCGCTTTGTAAAATATATGTGTTGCGTTTTTTGTGTGCGTTTTGATGCCCTTTTTTTCCCCTTTTTTTCCCATTCATTAACTTCAGTGAAAAATGCTACAAAAATGCTGAAAGAATTGACGTGTTGCAGATTGGAAACTGCTTCAAATCTGCAAGGAAAAAATAAACAGCGTGTGCATGTGATTTCAGAAATATTCACTTTGTTGGGACTGTAAAATGCTGAGTTTTTTCCTGGAAAAACACGGCAAAAACTTGATGTGTGAACAGTAATAGTGACTGTTTAGTGTTATATTTACACATCGATATGGCTGATATAAGGTGCTAGTCATACAGTTACTTGTAGTGCACCACGCTGGTTTACAATCTATTAGTCAAGCCCATACAACTATTGTATTTTTCAGGCTATAAGACGCTTTTTTTCCCCCAAATTTGTGGAGGAAGTGGGGGTGTGTCTTAAAGACCGAATGTAGCTTACCAGGGGGGGGCTGCGGCGGCTCGAGCGATACTGCGGGGCCTGGGCTGGGAGGAGGGAGTGTTTGGAGGTGAAATGCTGGCAGGCTATGTTGTGAGTCCCAGGGTGGTGCTCGGCAGTACTCGATGCTGCGGAGTGATGCTTCAAGTCCCATCCCTGGCTGGTAGAAGGGTTTGTGCGGCAGTACTCGACGGTGCTGGGGCTCCGCCGACATTTTGTGAAAGCCCAGATCCCCCGCCCTTGCATAGTTTCAATGCAGTGGTCTCCGGGAAAATGGCCGCTGGAGGAGGCGCATGTGCAGATTGAGATCTCAGCAACAAGATCTCGTCTCTCGAGATCTTTGCTCCCGAGATCTCAATCCGCGTATGCGCTGCCTCCAGCGGCCATTTTCCCAGAGACCGCCACATTGAAACCATATAAGTGCGGGTTCTCCGGGCTTTCACAAAATGTCTGCGGAGCCCCCGCACCACCAAGTACCGCCAAACATTCTCTTCTTCCCTTCTACATAGCATAGGATAGGATTCCCAGCATCACCCCGCAGCGTTGAGCACCAGCCTGGGACACGCAGTATCACTCCGCAGTGTCGCACCTCCCGTGACCCTGCTCCACCACCGCTGCCACCCCTCCCGCCGATAAGCTGATTTTGGACTGTAAAATGGACCCTCATTTGACGCATTACATTTTTTCCCTATCTTCCTCCTGAAAATTTTGGGTGCGTCTTATGGTCCGAAAAATACGGCCAAATTACATCATAATGCCAGGCTGCATCCTGAAAAATTATCTGCATTAATGGTCTTCATTATTTCAGAATCTTTACACTAACATTACTGTCCCTGCTCCATTATTACATGTGAGAGGCCGCACAGGTGCAAAATACTGATGATCATCCACTTACTGTACATATCTACAATTCATAAGAGGGGTAACTGCTTGGTATTATACTTGCATATACATAAGACTTCTATACTATATGTTTATGTGTAGGGCACCGTGATGGCCTTCCCCATATAACGCTATGGCTTGTCTGTATGCTGTATTGAATTGAAGCTGCACATTGCTGTGACACTCTGTGGTAGTATCACACGCCCTCTGATGAAGCAAGGGTGAAACGCTCGTTGAGGCGCCAGGACCACATGCTACATTGTTTAGATAGATATGTAAGTGTTATTGTTTTCTTAATTTATATGCTGTACCATTAAGGTTTATATCTGATCATCATGGACTACAAAGTCCTATATAAGTTTGAATACAAATAAGAATATATTGTAGTGTATATATGTTAATAGCCATTTTACACAGAATAGTGTTAGTATATTGACCAAACACGGCAAGTCTTTACTGTCCGACGACCACAGCCCCTTTGTTTCCCAGACCATTGCCCTTCCCCCATAACCTCCCTTTCCAACATCACGGAAGGAGACCTCACTCGTCTCGTTTTCAAATCACACCTCACCACTTGTGCACTCGACCCCATCCCATCCCCCTCCTCCCCAACCTCACCCCCACCTTCATTCCATCCCTAACCCATCTCTTCAACCTATCACTAACTTCTGGTACCTTCCCCGCTGCCTTCAAACATGCCACAATCACGCTCATCCTCAAAAAGCCATCCCTCGACCCAAGCACCTTGTCCAGCTACCGTCCTATATCGCTGCTCCCATTTGGCTCCAAACTCCATGAGCAACACGTCCACGCGGAACTTTAACTTTCCTCTCCCTTCTCATCTAACTCTTTCTTCGACAACCGACAATCTAGCTACAGCCTCCTCATATCATTCTAACCGCACATTTAGCATCTCCCACTCCCACACTACCTCCTCATACCACCCTCTCTGTTGTAGTCCCTCAAGGCTCTGTCCTAGGACCCCTACTCTTCTCAATCTATATCCTTGGCCTGGGACATCTCATAAAATCCCATGGCTTCCAGTACCATCTGTACACTGATGACACCCAGATCTACCTCTCTGGCCCAGATGTCACCTCTCTGCTTTCCAGAATCCCAGCACGTAAATCAGCCATATCCTCCTTCTTCTCTTCTTGCTTCCTCAAGCTCAATGTGGACAAAACTGAACTCCTCATCTTTCCCCCATCTCGCATATCTTCCCCACCTGATCTTTCTATCACAATAAATGAAATCGCGCTTTCCCCTGTACCGGCAATCCACTGCCTCGTAGTAACCCTTGACTCTGCCCTGTCCTTCAAACCCCACATCCAAGCCCTCGCCACCTCCTGTCGCCTGCAGCTCAAAAATATGTCCAGAATCCATCCTTTCCTCAACCCTCAATCTACTAAACTGCTTGTGAATGCCCTCATCATCTCCCGCCTCGACTACTGCAACATCCTCCTCTGTGGCCTACCTGCTAACACTCTCGCACCCCTTCAGTCCGTCCTCAACTCGTTCATCTCTTGCCTCGCTACTCCTCTGCTATTTTTTGCAGATCCCTTCACTGGCTCCCAATTGCTCAGCGTATCCAGTTCAAACTACTAACACTGACCTACAAAACTATCCATAACCGTTCTCCTCTGTATATCTCTGGACTAATCTTCCGATATATTCCCTTACGTAATCTCCGGTCCTCCCGAGACCTCCTTCTCTCCTCCACACTTATTCGTTCCTCACCCAATCGCCTTCAAGATTTCTCCCGAATATCCCCCCAGTCCTATGGAATTCTATGCCACAACACGTCCGATTAGCCTTCACATTCGGATCCTTCAGACGGAACCTGAAAAACCATCTCTTCAAACAAGCTTACAGCCTGACATGACTTTGCTTGATGCCACCTTAACAACACCGGAGCTACTGCAACCCCCCCCCCCAACCTACTGTCTCCTCCCCTATTCCTGTAGAATGTAAGCCCGCAAGGGCAGGGTCCTCTTCCCTCTGTACCAGTCTGTCATTGTTAGTTTTGTGTACTGTGAGTGATAGCTGTATTTTGTATGTAACCCCTTCTTATGTACAGCACCATGGAATCAATGGCGCTATATAAATAAATAAATAATAATAATATTGAATGTGGTCCTCCAATGAGGTTACTCTGTTTAGGATAATTTTGTTTTTATTTATTTTTCTTAACTTATAAACTTTGCAACTTAAGAGATTTCATGCACCTATTTTTGTTTTTGGTGGTATATTATGTATTTTGTATGACATTACTATTTAGCACCAATTGGCAGTATTATGTGGGCTGTATATTCAGTATTATGTACACTGTATGGGAGTATTATTTAGGGATTGTCTGTGAATGTGTGGGCTCTATTGGCAGTAATATTTGGACAATGAAGTAAATAATTATCCATGCTTTGTATAAAGCTGTTATTTATCTGTTTTATAGTGCTCTTATTTGGGCAGTGGATATTCTATTTTTTAGCATTGTCGAGATATATTCTGTATAGCGTGAAAGTGCATACGTTTAAAACTTTTACGTTTGTGATTCAAATGAGAACATACATAAATTTTACATAAATCAATAGCATATGTGATTATAAGACACTTTGTAATATGTCTTATCAGACATTGCTGCTCATTTGTCCACTTAAGAGCCCTGTCTCCTGAACTCACCATTCACTCTGAAAAACAGCTCAGCACTGACAACAACACTGTCAGATCACTGTAGTGTCAGGTTACATGTCTTATTATACTTTATGGAGAGGAGAGGTGAATGATAAGTAAGGAGTAGAGTGAGAAAAAAAAAAAGAAAGATTGAGCTGAGCTTTCTAACAAGTCTTTTACCTCACCACAGAGCTGGATTCACATCAACACTGCTCAGTACTAATGTATAATTTTCTTAGTGCTGCTATTGCGACCGTCAGTGTTCTATCTAAGGAACGAAGAGCAAGAATCCCTCATGTCTCTGTGTGTGTTGTGTATGGGAGACATCATAGCAACTAGTCTCTAGCCACTAGCTCAGAGTCAATTGCAAATCTACAGATAGAGCCAGCAGAGGGGAAAAAAAGGGTGAAAATACAAAATCCAAGTCATAATTAATACAGTGGCCAGAAATAGTGTTCTTCCTCATGTTCATACACACGACAGATTATTTTAAAAAGTTACTTGAAAGTAAGGCTACCCTTTCAAAATGAGTACAAATCCAAGGCATAGTGATTATAGGGTCCCATTTTTATAAAACTGGACAGTGTTTAGCTGTATGTAAGTTTGTGAGAATAGATATACAACCCCTGGCAAAAATTGTGGAATCACCGAGCTCGGAGGATGTTCATTCAATTGTTTAAAATTGTTGATAAAAAGCAGATCAGACATGGCACAAAACTAAAGTCATTTCAAATGGCAACTTTAGGGCTTTAAGAAACACTAAAAGAAATCAAGATAAAAAATGTGGTACTCAGTAAGGGTAATTTTTTTCAGACCAAGCAGAGGGAAAAAATTATGGAATCTCTCAATTCTGAGGAAAAAAATATGGAATCATGAAAAACAAACAGACAAAAGAACACTCCAATACATCACTAGTATTTTGTTGCACCACCTCTGGCTTTAATAACAGCTTGCAGTCTCTGAGGCATGGACTTAATGAGTGACAAACAGTGCTTTTCACCAATCTGGCTCCAACTTTCTCTGATTGCTGTTGCCAGATCAGCTTTGCAGGTTGGAGCCTTGTCATGGACCATTTTCTTCAACTTCCACCAAAGATTTTCAATTGGATTGAGATCCGGACTATTTGCTGGCCATGCTATTTGCTGGCCATGACATTGACCTTATGTGTCTTCTTTCAAGGAATGTTTTCACAGTTTTTGCTCTATGGTAGGATGCATTATCATCTTGAAAAATGATGTCGTCATCATCCCCAAACATCCTTTCAATTGATGGGATAAGAAAACTGTCCAAAATATCAATGTAAACTTGGGCATTTCTTGAAGATGTAATGACAGCCATCTCCCCAGTGCCTTTACCTGACATGCAGCCCCATATCATCAATGACTGTGGAAATTTGCATGTTCTCTTCATGCAGTCATCTTTATAAATCTCATTGGAACGGCACCAGACAAAAGTTCCAGCATCATCACCTTGCCCAATGCGATTCATCACTGAATATGACTTTCATCCAGTCATCCACAGTCCACGATTGCTTTTCCTTAGCCCATTGTAACCTTGTTTTTTTCTGTTTAGGTGTTAATGATGGCTTATGTGTAGCTTTTCTGTATGTAAATCCCATTTCCTTTAGGCGGTTTCTTACAGTTCGGTCACAGACATTGACTCCAGTTTCCTCCCATTCGTTCCTCATTTGTTTTGTTGTGCATTTCCTGTTTTGGAGACATATTGTTTTAAGTTTCCGGTCTTGACGCTTTGATGTCTTCCTTGGTCTACCAGTATGTTTGCCTTTAACAACAACCTTCCCATGTTGTTTGTATTTGGTCCAGATTTTAGACACAGCTGATTGTGAACAATCAAAATCTTTTGCAACATTGCATGATGATTTACCTTCTTTTAAGAGTTTGATAATCCTCTCCTTTGTTTCAATTGACATCTCTCGTGTTGGAGCCATGATTCATGTCAGTCCACTTGGTGCAACAGCTCTCCAAGGTGTGATCACTCCTTTTTAGATGCATACTAATGAGCAGATCTAATTTGATGCAGGTGTTAGTTTTGGAAATGAAAATTTACAGGGTGATTCCATAATTTTTTCCTCAGAATCGAGTGATTCCATAATTTTTTCCCTCTGCTTGGTCTGAAAAAAATTACCCTTACTGAGTACCACATTTTTAATCTCGATTTCTTTTAGTGTTTCTTAAAGCCCTAAAGTTGCCATTTGAAATGACTTTAGTTTTGTGCCATGTATGTGATCTGCTTTTTTTCAACAACATTAAACAACTAAATGAGCATCCTCCGAGCTCGGTGATTCTATAATTTTAGACAGGGGTTGTAGTAGATAGATATGCAATGTACTGTAGCAACAGCTTAAGTGGTCAATCTAATGTAGTCATATGATATTGTACAGCAGTAATGCACGTAGCACATGGACAATGCCAAAAGTACAATCTGCAGTAATGTCACCACTTTCTGCTAGGTACAGCTTATTCTCAGCTTTCTTTTTCAAGGTATAATTGAGAAGACAATCAAGTTTTTATGCATTATTGATATTACTGTTGTTCTTTCTTGGTGCGTTCAGTGCAAAGCCGATCACAGTAGATGCAAAGTCACAAAACTGTGGATCATTAAGTTTTACAGCTGGACATTACAGTTCAAGCGTTCTGTTATTTAGAAGGGGACGGGCGAGGGGAATTGATGGCGGTTCTAGAGTACACAGAAATGAATAATAAAAGTAACCATAACTGTCCAGAGTTTGCCAGTCGGCAACTTGTGGAATAGACAGTTTGGTGGAAATGTTGTAGAGAGAACATGTGTTATTTATTACGCTTTGCTTATATAGCGGCATCATATTCCGCAGCGCTTTACAGACATTATTATCACTGTCCCCATTGGGGCTCACAATCTACATTCCCTATCAGTATGTCTTTGGAGGGTGGGAGGAAACCGGAGAACCCAGAGGAAACCCACGCAAACACGGGCAGATGTTGTCCTTGGTGGGATTTGAATACTGGACCACAGTGCTGCAAAGCAACAGTGCTGCTAACCACTGAGCCACCGTGCCACCTAAAAGAGTTAAGGTTTTCCTGGAAAAGAAATTTATCAATAAGGGAGAGCTCTCATTTTAAGTTCATGATGTGTTTAATTTCTGTGGTTTTCCAAAATCACAAAAATGCAGGGTTGGAAAACAAGAGTCAAACAGTTTTATTATACCCTATAAATTGGCGTACTTTATAGATCAAATAAGCACCTGCTTGCAGCAGGCATAGATTTTAATTTATTGGTAGAAACAGCCTAAAAAGTCCTTCTAATAAAGTGAAGCATCATGTTACTCCAATGCTATTCGGACATGCTAATCTACGTAAATTCCCATTGTGGTAATTTTTTGTAAGCTGTGCTTGATTGTGATGTCACAGCAGTATTTGTTTTTATTCTTGGCACTGTTCTATTAAGATGATCTCACAATGGTTCGTTCACAATTATTGTGGATGAGCATTCCTAGGAATTCTCATTGTATGATATTTTTGCACTCCAAACAGGCTGCTGATTACCTGACCACCAAACAATTAACTTGTTCGTCGGGTGAAATTATATTTTGGTTTACACAAGACATCATCATTCTCGGCAGCACATCATCCTGTGTAAATAGGAATCAAAATAATGTGAGGAAGGGAAAAAGGAAAAATCATCAGCTCATCAGTAAAGGAGGAATACTAGATAGGCTAGGGTCACACGATAGTACTGTATAGAAGGTTTGTCCGATGACGTCTGAACGCCTATTGCCGTGATTTAATTCTTTCCCAGTTTTTAATGTTAAAGAGGTTGTCCACTACTTTTACGTTCATGAGCTATCCTTAGTACCAAGCCCCGGCCATTACAAGTAGGCGGCCAGCTCCGCAAATAAGTACTTTCGGCCGGCGACTGCCGCTGCCAACACCAATAACAGCTGATTGGCTAGGGTGCCAGGTGCCGATCAGACATTGACATATCCTAAGAATAGGCCATCAATGTAAAAGTTGTGGACAACCTCTTTAATTCTAATAAATGTGAAATGTTAGACTTTTTTGCTTTGATATTAGCGGCTGCTGGATGAACACCCTTTTCTCCCCGTGCTGCGTGCCGAGTACACTAGCAGCCTACGTGCACTGAACAACCTACTACAGACGTACTGTTGGACCCAAAAGTTTACATACTCCGGCAGAATTTTTCCTTTCTTGGCCTTGTTTCAGAGAATATGAATGATAGCAAAAAAAATTTTTCTCCACTCATGGTTATTGGTTGGGTGAAGCCATTTATTGTCAAACTACTGTGTCTCTTTTTAAATCTTAATAACAACCAAAACATCCAAATGACCCTGATCAAAAGTTCACATACCCTGGTGAATTTGGCCTGATAACATGCACAGATTTTGACACAAATGGGTTTGAATAGCTGCTAAAGGTAACATCCTCACCTGTGACCTGTTTGCTTGTAATCAGTGTGTGTGCATAAAAGCTGAGTGAGTTTCTGGGATCCAGACAGACTCTTGCATCTTTCATCCAGCCACTGACGTTTCTGAATTGTGAGTCATGGGGAAAGCAAAAGAATTGTCAACGGATTTACGTGAAAAGGTAGTTGAACTCTATAATACAGGAAAGGGATACAAAAAAATATCCAAGGAATTGATAATGCCAGTCAGCAGTGTTCAAACTGTGATTAACAAATGGTAAATCAGGGGCTCTGTAACAACCAAACCACGGTCAGGTAGACCAACAAAAATTTCGGCCACAACTGCCAGGAAAATTGTTCAGGATGAAAAGAAAAACCCACAAATAACATCAGCTGAAGTTCAGGACTCTCTGAAAACTAGCGGTGTGCCTGTTTCAAGATAAGGAGGCACTTGAAGAAAAATGGGCTGCATGGTCGAGTTGCCAGGAGAAAGCCATTACTGCGCAACTGCCACAAAGTATCTCGCCTACAATACGCCAAACAGCACAGAGACAAGCCTCAAAACTTCTGGAACAAGGTAATTTGGAGCGAGGAGACCAAAATTGAACTTTTTGGCCACAACCATAAACGTTACATTTGGAGAGAGGTCAACAAGGCCTATGATGAAAGGAACACCATTCCTACAGTAAAGCACGGAGGTGGATCGCTGATGTTTTGGGGTTGTGTGAGCTACAAAGGCACAGGAAACTTGGTAAGAGTTGAAGGAAAGATGAATGCAGCACGTTATCAGCAAATACTGGAGGCAAATTTGCACTCATCAGCTCGGAAGCTGCGCATGGGACGTACTTGGAAGTTCCAACATGACAGCGATCCAATACACAAGGTCAAGTCGACCTGTCATTGGCTACAGCAGAACAAAATAAAGGTTCTGGAGTGGCCATCTCAGTCTCCTGACCTCAATATCATTGAGTTACTCTGGGGAGATCTCAAGCGCGCAGTTCATGCTAGACAGCCCAGGAATTTACAGGAACTGGAGGCTTTTTGTCAAGAAGAATGGGCAGCTTTACTATCTGAAAAATTAAAGAACCTCATCCACAACTGCCACAAAAGACTTCAAGCTGTCATTGATGTTAGAGGGGGCAATACACGGTATTAAGAACTGGGGTATGTGAACTTTTGATCAGAGTCATTTAGATGTTTTTGGTTGTCATTAAGATTTAGAAAGAGAAATCACAGTAGTTTGACAATAAATGGCTTTACCCAACCAATAACCATGAGTAGAAAAAAAATTTTTTTCTTACCATTCATATTCTCTGAAACAACAAGGCCAAGAAAGGAAAAATTCTGCCAGGGTATGTAAACTTTTGAGCACAACTGTATGTAAACAGGCTATTAAGTGACCTCCAATCAGCAAACAATTACCTGATCGTCAGTTATTTAATGCGGCACATCACATAATGTAAACAGACCTTTACCTAAAAACTGATGATGTCACAATTGATTGGATTTATTCATTTTCTGTATTTTATTGTTTATTGTCACAAATTCATTTATTGCAGGCCTGTGATGATGTTACAATAGCCACTGTCTCTTTATTTGAAAGGTGCGTTCGATCATGATGTTACAATGCCCTGCATTTTCATTTATAGGCTGTATTTTATTGTGATGCATTTGTCGTCTGGCTATATCAATAGAAGCCAAAATAACAGGTCATCAAACTAAATGTTTGAGACTTAACTAAGAAAGATTTCTCCAAGATCCTCTCTAGCCAGATTATTTTCATTTCTAGCTAGTCTGGTGCATCTGATTGTAACTTAAAGAGGTTGTCCACTACTTTTACATTGATGGCCTATCCTTAAGATAGGTCATCAATATCTGATCGGCCAGGACCACCCGGCCGATTAATGTCCGACATCCGGCACCCCCACCGATCAGCTGTTATTGATGTCGCCGGCTGCTGGCCGGAAGTACTAACTTACAGAGGTGGCCGTCTACTTCTAGTGGTTGTCACAGGGTACTACACATCCGCCTCCTATTCTAATCAACAGCTGTCGACGCCGATAAAAAGCTGATCGCTGGAGGGGCCGGGTGTCGGACCCCGTCCGAGTAGACATTGATGACCTATCTAAAGGATAGGCCATCAATGTAAAAGTAGTGGACAACCTCTTTAAGGATGGGGAAAAAATTAAAGGGGTTGCCCACTACTCGGACAACACCTTCTCATTTGCTTTATTAAACTAAAACAGGTTCTACTCACCTCCCATGCTGGCATCATTTTACTGATATCAGTTCCTATTCTCCCAGGGCCCACGTGACACTATTATGCCACGTGAGCCCTGCAGCCAATCAGCGGCCTCTTCCAACTGATTTCCTTCAGACGAAACTGACACTCGGAATAAGTGAGAACTGCTGCTTCTCTCTGACCCTCTTTGGATATTGTTACATCTGAAGAAACTGAGAGGCAAGGGGCCACTGATTGGTTGCAGGGCTCACGTGGTATACAAATATCATATGAGCCTCAGGAGACCAGGTGGCGTCATCACTGGAATGGTGCTTGCACTGGAGGCTGTTTTTATTTTATATGGAGGAATATTGAAATTGAGAAAAGGTTGTCCAACTAGTGGACAACCCCTTTAAGATTAACGTTCCATGCACTAGTCTTAATATGAAGTCAGCTGGAGTAAATTCAGTGCTTCTCTGGCTGTCTATGTACAAGAAAGCCAAAGTTGTGAGCTGGCGTGGATTTGTTTGATTTTTGCAAATTTTTGCCTTAAGTTATAGTAAACTTGTTGGTCTGAAGACCTTGCCCCCGATACATTAAAAAATTGTTATGAGTCTTGGAACACAGCCATTTTAAAGGGGTTGTCTGGTGTCGCTTACTTTTACATCGGAAGGTGAACGACACTGATTACTGCCAACATTTGTTCACACTAGGTATTAAAAGCACAGTATTTTATGAGCTCACCATGACATGACTAAGTAGATAAGGATGGGTGTGCACATTCCGGCACGCATCTGCCTATGCAGTGCCATTAATGCTACAGAAAAAAGGCGCTGCCGGTGAACCCTTATAAATTCCTTCCAAAGTCTCTATAGAGTACATATTAAGAGGTGCATCCCGCCAACTACTGCGATGTCAGTGGGACAAAAAATCCAACAATGTTAGATTTTTGGTCACAGTTTGGAGGTCGCACATGACTTTGACTACATATATTTGTGACTTGCATTCCATCTGGGATTTGACACAAATGGTTTTGATCTGATGATTTTGACGCGCCCCCTGGGCCATGTTCAAGGGACACCCGGAGCCGGATCTGGATAGGGGTAGTAGTCCTTGTGGCGGTGACCCGGTCCGTGCCCAGGGTGGTCAAACTACGTGTGTGGCAGTCTTTGTAGATGTTGTTTAAGTGTCGACTACGCCACCCGTTGATTGCGGCTAGGAGGCCGCCGCTGCAGAGCAGACCGCTGAGGCCGGTGGTAGGATTGTGCAGCAAGGATGGTATAACCCCCAACGGGAGGGGTATGGCCTCAGGGCAGCAGATGTGGAAGATGGTGGTTGTGATGGTGCAGCAAGGAAGCTCAGAGACATGCGATGCAGTTTCAGGGTTTTTACTCACAGGTGTTGCTCTGGTCACTCCGGCCTTGAGTGACCACCCGAGCCGTGCTGCGTCCACCAGGTGTGGGACTCGACCAACTCCCAGGCAGTCCAGAGCGTGGTCCTGAGCTCCCCTCTCTTCCTTCCTACTGGCCGTTCCCACCAGGGATCCACCTTTGTCCGGCTCCCTCGGGCCTCTTGGTGGTAAAACCTTCTCTGACTTTCCTGACCCTATTCGTGGTGTGCCTTCCTGGTGGATGTGGTGAGGGTCGTGCCAAAACTTGACCACGACCTCCGGTTCCTGGCTGAGGATCATTAGCCTCCACCAGTTTGGGATCCGGTACCCTGATCTGCCAACCCTTCACCCGTTAACTTGTGGGATCTCAGGGTTCCCTCTTGTCCTGCGTCTCTGGGCCTTTCTTCCTCCTCCTCTCCACTACAGGCCTGGCCCTGGAGCTGGGCCCAGCCGGAGCCACAGCTCCCCGTCAGCCCTCTCTGAACTCTCCCTCTGACTCAACCCTGTCTCTAGATGGTGCCCACCATATATACTCCCTCTATGTGTGAGCCCAGGTGACTAGCACCCAATGGGCTCCTACCTCTATGCCCAGAGTCCCTCCCCTATCTGCCCCTACACTACTGGGATGTTCCTCCCCCCCTCCCACTCCAGCCAGGGACAGACGCTGTCGTACCTGCACATCTAACTGGTGGGAGTACCGTAGTTCTGTCCCCCGGAAATGGGATGAATGTAGTGCATGCAGCTATCTGAGCTCAGTCCCACACTCCATCCTTACCCGGGAGTGGAATACCACACCTCTGGTGCGAGGTGCAATACCCCTGTAGCAGCCGAGTCCTCGGGGTGCTACATTCCCCCCTGGTAAACCACAGCACGTCCTCGGGCTGGAAAAGAGTAAAACATACCAAAACATACATACTTTTTAAAACATACACTAACAGGTAAAACATCATAAACATTATCAGCAAATATAACATGACAGGTAACTTCTTATATATTATTCTAGCAGTATAAACTTTTGATATAAAACTTTTTCATATATAATGTTCTTGATCTTCTGGCCACGGTGCAACTTGTGACCAGGTAAAGTGCCACAGTCACTGGAAGAAAACAGCAGTTCTCCTATAAAACCGGTAGGGGGCGCCTTAGGAAGCGCAACTATTTACAGGGTATGGCCGCTCTCAGTCCTCGGCCAGTGGGGAAAAAGGGATGGCTGCTCACAGTCCTCAGCCTGTGGGGATAGGGAATGGCTGCTCACAGTCCTCAGCCTGTGGGGATAGGGAATGGCTGCTCACAGTCCTCAGCCTGTGGGGATAGGGACACACAGGTAATAGTTCCACGCTAGTCCCAACGGGGACCACACTTCACTTAGCAGCAATTCACATAACAGTTCTTGTAACAGTTCTCATACCCCAACGGGTAACTATATACAGCTCTTTTGTTTATGCTACTTCCCTTCAGTAGCGGTGTCTTCTCCTTGTCTCCTCCTGAGGATAGTCTTCAGACCCGTCCGGGTCCTCTTGTTCCTCCTCATACCGCAGCTCTTCTTCCGTCAGCCGGTGCACATGAAGGGCGTATGGTCCTTTTGCACACTGATGCCGGGTGAAGGTGACCTCGTCACCCAGGTAAAGGTCACGTCCCCGGTGTCCCTCTGGCAGATGGGACTCGACATCCCTGCGGGTAACAAAGACGTCGCCGGGGGTTTTGTGATCCCTGATAAAGCCCCAACCGTGCTCCAGTTGGAACTTGATTACAGTCCCGGTGGCGCGGGGACCGTGGGCTGCACGGGGGTTTCTCCGGGTCCGGCTTTTCTGCTCCGCGCTCTGGACCTGCAGCCGCTCCTCGCGGATCCGCCTCTCTCGCCGTTCTTTGTTGAAGACCTCCAGTTGTTGTCGGCAGCACTCCACACGCTGGGCTGCGGCCGCCCGGGTCTCTTGGGTGAACCCCATGAGGTTTTCACCGGTGGGGTCCCATGCGAACTGCGCCTCCTCCAACGGGAGTGGGGTGATCTTGGCGGGTGCCGGAGCCGGGATCAGGGGCTCACACAGGGGCCATTCCTTCCGGAATCGGGGATTGAGGTATTCCAGTGGCCACTCAAAGGGCTGCCCATCCGGGCAAGTATGTTGCGCAAATAGGTCTTCGCCTAGGGGCAGCACTGTGGAGGTCGAGGGCGCGGTGGTGGTAGCGGCGCCCGGATTCACCAGGCCTTGCGACCAGGCCGGTGGCACTTTAAAGGTGAAGGGCACTGTGGAGACGGCGGCGCCCGGGGGCACTCGGCCTTGCGACCAGGCCGGTGGCGTTTCCTGCTTGGCCGCGCTCAGGGTTAAGGCGCGTGACGTCACAGGGGGCGTGGCCGCGGCTCCTGCCGCTTGAGGCCTAGTTCGGAGCGGTGGCGGTGCAGCAACGGGCACGGTCGGTGGGATTTCGGGCTCTGCGACGGGGAGCTGGGGCAGGCTTACGGCTACTAGGCTTGGGGTGGTGACGTCCCCTTTACCTGCTTCCATCTCTTCAGCTCCTTCCACGGCGTCGTCTCCGGCCTTCGTCCCTCCTGCACCATCCTCAGAGGCAGACAGACTCCTCGTCCCGGGTGGCGTCCTTTGCTGGCGGGTTCCAGCCTGCAGGGCCATTTCTCTGCTCCACTCTGTCAGCACTTCTTGCTGCACTCGGGCCATCTTCCGGGCCAAGCCCTCCAGCGCGGTCTGTGCATGCTTCCGATCTTTGGGGAGCTGTGCCAGGATCTCCACCAGGCCTTCTGGGGTGGCGGCCTGCAACAGGCTCCTGACCAGAGGGTCGGTGCTGCCTGACTCTCCCTCCATCTCCGGGTGCGATCTCTCCAGACTCCTCCAGGCTGCACCCATCCTCTCTCTTTTGTTCTTGATCCGCCCATCCTGAGGGTGGTCCCGGGGCCACTTGGTGATTGTCAGTTCCAGGGGCAGACCCCTCGCTCTGATGGACATCTGTGGCACCCCAGGGGTCTGGTTTTCCACAGTAATGTAATGTTATGTCTGAGAGCAGGTGGGAGGTCCTTTGGTCAGGGATCCTGTGCATGCCACACCTCCTGCCCAGTCTTGGGAGGGGAAGAACTTCCCCTATATAAACCCTGGGCTGAGGCAGGGTTAGTCAGTCAAGGAGAGTAGAGACAGAGAAGCAGCATAGGAAGAAACAGCAGAAGCTCAGTGGGAGCAATATTACTACGAGTCAGGGGCTGGCAGCTGCAGAGCTCGCCCTGACTGAGAAGCTTTCTTACCGGACCCGGCGTCCGAGGCTGTGGGGACTAACTCTTACCCAGCAGCAGAAGCCGACCGGCAGGGGATTTCAGGTCCTCAGGCCCAGAAACCCGAAGGCACGGTCACACGCGTGGGACCAGCACCGCCATCGTGGAGCGGAAGCCATTAGAAGGCCCCGAGTCACCGGCCATACGGGTGAGCACCACACGGTACACTCAGGGACGTGGGCTACTTATATCCGCTTCTAGCAAGGTAGCCAGAAGAGTACAGTCAGTTTGGGAGGCCTACAACTCCGCCTGGCCAGGGGAGATCCCATCTGCTCAAGGACTGACCAGGCCCCGTTCACTAGCAAGTACTCCGGGAGGGTCTATCGTTGTTACCAGTAAAGACCCTGAATTACACCGCACCGTCTCTGAGTGGTTCCTGCTACCCCCATCATCCACATCTGCTGCCCTGAGGCCATACCCCTCCCGTTGGGGGTTATACCATCTACGCTGCACCATCCATCCACCGGCCTCAGCGGACTGTCCTGCAGCGGCAGCTCCATAGCTGCATTCAACGGGTGGCGTAGTCGTCCTGCATCTACCGCTGTTACATCGCCGCTCAGCTTGACTCCCTGGGCACGGACCGGGTCACCGCCACGAGACTACAACCCTCAAGAGATCCGGCTCCGGGTAAGCTCCCGCGTTCGCAACGCAGCGCGACACAGGCCCAGGGGCGCGTCAACTTTGGCGTAGTCGGCAGGATTTCGTGCCCGCAACCACCGGGTACTGCGTGCCTGAAAAAGAGACTTTTAAAACTTACCATCCGTGAAGTTTTCCCACCATCGGTGAAGATTCCCGCCATCCGGCGCCATTTTCAGCCTTCTTCCCGCCATATGTGAAGATTCCCGCCATCCGGCGCCATCTTCTGCCTTCTTCCCGCCATCCGTGGAGTTTTCCCGCCATTGGACGCCATCTTGAGGACGCCGCGCGGGAAGAAGAGGGGCGTGGACTCCGAAAGCGCGCGAGAACTGAAGCCCCGCCTCACGTCCGGACGTTGCGTAAGGTCCTGGACGCCGACGTCACAGGAGCGCAACGGAAGGTCCTCAACCCTGACGATCCACTGCGGAGCCGCGGCCTACGGAAGAGGATCATCGCAAGGTAGGCCACGGTCCACTAGGGGGGAGGAAGATGTCGGATACGGAGGAGAGCTTCACTGCCTCAACCCCCGCCAGCGCTACTGCTGCTGCAGTTATGCCCTTCACCATACCCTATATCCCGGGAGCAGCTTGGCTACCCCAGTACTCAGGGGAGTCACATACCCTGCATGACTTTAGAGAAAAGCTGGATAGCCTCTTCCAGGTGTACCCCCTCACAGAAGAGCAAAAAGTGAGCATCCTGGTGGCCCAACTAACCGGGGCAGCCAAAAGGGAAGTAAAATCCTGGCCACCTGGGAGGAAGACTGTCGCAGGGATACTAACCCGGCTGAAGGACACCTTTGATACCCGCACCTCAGCCGAGATTAAGCTTAGATTCTACGGGTGCAAGCAGCGAGCGCATGAGAGTATAAGGGACTATGCACTAAACCTACAAGAGGCCCTGAGGGCCATTAAGCAGACCGACCCTGATGGAGTGGGAAGCGAGGACAGGCTGTTGACCGAACAGTTTATAGAGGGACTGTATTGTAATACCCACCGAACCCAGTTGCGGGCAATGGCCTTACAGGATCCCCATCTGGGCTTTGCACAGTTCAAGGACAGAGCCATCCGGGTGCTCCGAGAACCGGCACCGGGTGGCGTTGTGACCCACAGGCGCCCTGCTATCACTTACCACCAGGAGGCGGCGCCCTTGTCGGCAGGGCCTGTGGGAGCTGATGCGCAGGCTTTGGACAATGACCCGGCTCCAGACCTACACCATCAGGTCCAAGAACTAGCTAAGAGCGTTGCTGCGTTAACCCGAACTGTGCAGTCTTTACAGGCTTCCATCCCAGGGATGATCCAGCTGGCATCCGGACCGGAGGACATCCCATGGCGTCGACCAAGGAGGACCCCACCGGCCAGAGGAAGACCCAGTGACCGATACAGCGAGGACGGACGACCCATCTGCCGCCGCTGCAATCAACCCGGACATATGGCAAGGTACTGTTCTTTAAACGGGCACAACCTGGGGTAGAGGGCCAACCCCCAGGAAAAAGATCACCAGGCCCATCGAACTGGCGCGACAGATATGTGGGAGGACGTCCAGTCTTGCCTGTGGTACTGGATGGCATTCCCATGAGTGCCCTACTGGACACCGGGTCACAGGTCACCACCATCCCGTACGTGCTCTTTAAGCAGTACTGGAATGACTCGGATATTACCCGCTACCCTGACGACGACTTGAGTATCATCGCCAGCAATGGCCAGCCCGTGCCACAGATCGGATTTAAAGAGGTGACCATCAAAATCGGTAGAGTCGAACTGGCAGCACAGGGACTGATCATTGTAGATATTGACAAGCATGAGAGTCACCCAAAAATAACTCTAGGAACTAATGTAATTGAAAATTGTCTTGCAGAGGTGATTTTCCTTTTACAGCAGGTTGCCAAGAACGCCAGCTCCGGCGAGCAGCGGGTGCTCCAGAAAGAGATCCGGGCACTGATGCGACGGCAACAGGTGGAACTCTCCGGCGGTGAGATTGGTAGCGTAAGAATGTGTAACCCTTTTCCTATTGCCATGCCCCCAAAAAGTGAAATGATGATTTGGTGCCGGGCAGCTATTGGTCTGAGAGGTAGAGATTACCAGGCAATGGTAGAACCAGTTTACTCGGACAGTAGGCCCACCATTTTGACAGCACGGGGGGTGGTTGATGTACGCCATGGGAGGGTGCCCGTTCGCATAATAAATATCGGGGAGAGGGAAGTGTACCTGCCCCGGTATGCCACGCTAGCCAAATTATATACCATTAACCAAAATTCTATACAATCTGTGGAACCCTTGCCTCCATCTCACCCGGAGGAAGGTAACGGCTCTAAGAAAAACATGGAGGACTGGTGTCAGCAACTACATCTGGGTACTGACTCCACTCCCGCACACCAGAAACAAGGAGTCTATCGGGTGGTTCAGGAGTACGAGAGAGTGTTCAGTAAACACCCGTTAGACTTCGGGCGAGTCAAGGGGGTAGAACACCACATCCCCACGGGAGACCATCCTCCTATAAAAGAGAGGTATCGACCCATACCCCCTGCCCACTACCAACACACCAAGGGGATGCTTAGAGACATGAAGGAGGCTGGGGTGATCAGGGATAGCTGTAGCCCCTGGGCAGCTCCACTAGTCTTAGTCTGAAAGAAAGACAACACCATGAGGATGTGTGTAGATTACCGGAAAATCAATCGTATCACACACAAGGATGCGTACCCCTTACCAAGGATAGAGGAGTCATTGGCTGCTTTAAGATCTGCTAACTTCTTCTCTACCTTGGATCTCACTAGCGGGTACTGGCAGGTTCCTGTAGCAGAGGCGGACCGGGAGAAGACCGCATTCACCACCCCGATGGGACTTAGCGAGTTCACCTGCATGCCGTTCGGACTCTGCAACGCACCGGGAACCTTCCAACGACTAATGGAGTGTTGTCTGGGCCACAGAAACTTCGAGACGGTCCTGTTGTACCTGGACGATGTCATCGTATATTCCAAGACGTATGAGGACCACCTGAAACACCTGGCGGAAGTGTTCGAAGCTCTGGCAAGTTACGGCCTAAAGGTGAAACCCTCCAAGTGTCACCTCCTGAAACCAAAGGTGCAGTACCTGGGACACGTGGTGAGCGCTGACGGAGTGGCTCCCGACCCTGATAAGATCACCGCAATTAAGGAATGGCCAAGCCCCTCCAGCGTAAAAGAAGTGCGGCAGTTCCTCGGGTTGGTAGGCTACTACCGAAGGTTTATTCCCGGTTTCACCAAAAAGGCAGCACCTATGCAGGACCTCCTGATAGGCCAGTCCCGGAAGGCCAAGAACCAGAAGCCGCCCTTCAAATGGGAGGAGCTGGAAGAAGAGTCCTTCCGCCAGCTGAAGATGGCCCTCACGGGGGACGAAATCCTGGCGTACCCGGATTATAGCCAGCCCTTTATCCTCTACACCGACGCCAGTAACATCGGGCTAGGAGCCGTACTGTCCCAGATCCAGCAGGGGAAGGAACGAGTAATCGCCTACGCCAGCCGAAAACTGCGACCCACCGAAAGGAACCCCGAGAATTACAGCTCATTTAAGCTAGAGTTCCTGGCCGTAGTATGGGCAGTCACCGAGCGCTTTAAGCATTACCTCGCTTCTTCCCGGTTCACCGTGTACACGGATAACAACCCGTTGACACACCTGGACACGGCAACACTCGGTGCCCTGGAGCAGAGGTGGATGGCCCGTCTGTCCAACTACGAGTTCACAATCAAATACCGGGCAGGACGCTCCAATACCAACGCGGACGCCTTGTCCAGGATGCCCAACCTGCCGGACGGAGGAGAAGATCCGGAGGGACTGGAAGAAGTTGAACTCCCTGCGTTCCACCGTCATGGGACTATCCAGTATTCCCACCGGGTAAGGAGTAAGCAGGCTGCTACGTTGAACCCCTTACCCCACTACAACTGGGCGGAAACGCAAGACAGCGACCCTGCCATCCGACTGGTGAAGGAGATGCTGACTCGCCCGGAGGCTTGCCTTGAACCAGACGCTCCGGAGGAAGCCAAACAACTATGGGCAGAGAGGAGTCGACTGTTCCTTTACAAGGGGAAATTGTGCCGCAGAATGGTTAACTCCCGGACGCATGAACTACTCTGGCAAGTAGTGGTGCCACGTAGAGACGCAGCCATGGTGATGGAGGCCTACCACGACGGAGCTGGACACTTCGGGTGGAAGAAGCTGGAGTTCCTGCTGCGCGAGCGATTCCACTGGGTAGGCATGAGGGGAACCATTGAGAAGTGGTGCAGAGACTGTGGCCCGTGCAACCTAAGAAGGAAGGACCGTGCCAGCCAGAAGACTCCCCTGCAGTCCATCGTCACCCGGCAACCGTTGGAACTGGTAGCCTTGGATCATGTAAAACTGACCCCAAGCAGAAGTGGCTACGTCTACGCGTTAACCATCGTGGATCATTACTCCCGGTTTCTGGTTGTCGTCCCCGTCAAGGACTTAACGGCTCAAACAGCAGCTAGAGCCTTCCAGCAGCACTTTTGCCGTCCACACGGGTACCCGGACCAAGTGCTGACGGACCAGGGACCTGCCTTTGAAGCGGAGGTCTTCCAGGAATTCTGCAATCTGTATGGCTGCCGGAAGATAAGGACGACACCCTACCATCCGCAAACTAATGGACTTTGTGAGAAAATGAACCAGGTGGTAATGGATCTTCTAAAAACGTTGCCCCTGGAAGAACGCAGTCTGTGGCCTGAGAAGTTGCCCGATCTGGTGGACCTATACAACCACATCCCGGTAGGTTCCACCAACTGTACCCCGGCTTACCTAATGAGGGCAAGACCTGGTAAGTTACCTGTTGACCTGGAAATGGGAGTCCTGACACCCGAGGACACTTCACCAGAAACAGACTGGGACACAGAGAGGCAGCAGCAGTACCGGAGAGTACAGGAGAGCGTGGAGCGAAGTCTCTGTCAGGCTAGGGAAAGACAAGAGAAAACTTACAACCAGTATGCTCCCGCTGTTCCCCTGGTACCCGGAGAGCAGGTCTTGAAGAGGAAGAGACGGCTCCACAAGTTGGACGACCAGTGGGAGAAGGACCCGTACACCGTACTGCCCTCAAGCCACGAGAACCCGAAGGTTTGTACCATCAGTAAAGACGGAGGGGAAACCACAGCCATTGTATCCCGGGACCACCTGAAAAAGTGTCCCGAACAACTGAGGAACCCTGAAGAGGAACAAGAAGACCATCGACCCGTAGAGGAAAGGGAATATATGGTTAGTACTGTGCTCGGGGACTTCCCTCGGTCTTGGACTCAAGTTAATGGTGCAGTTGTGGTACCCGTACTCACCTTCCTCCAACCAGCATCCCAAGCACCTACGGAGCAACAGGTAGAGCTGGAAGAACAGCCGGTCCAGGAGGCAGAAGACCCCACACCAGCAGACCAGGAGGATCAACCCTCTGCTTGCAGTGAGCCTGCCATATCCCTAGTGAGCCAAAGAGCCGGTAGACAGCTGCCCAGTTTACCCTTGACAGCTCCTACACCCTGTAGTTCAGGGCTAGACAGTCAGCTCCGTAGGTCCACTAGGGCCACTAGAGGCCAGTTACCCGCACGTTGGAGGATTTGAAGTGTATAAATTGTTTTATTTATGTTTACCTGTGTATTGTTGCTTGTGTATAATTTTGTGTTTCTAGTTATTTGTAGGAGTCCTTGGTGGATTTACCGGGAAACCCTTGTACATAGTTGGAGCGTAACCCAGGATGGACTAAAGACTGTTAAGGACTCGGGGCAGGACAAACCCCTACCTGGTTACGTCTCCCTGTTTTGCTGAAATGGACACCTTGCTTTTCTTCAAAGACTGCACCCGGTTACGGACATGCCGTGACCACCTTTATGTGTTTCTTCTTATTGTACTGTTATTGTTGTTATATCTTGTTATGTTTTTCTAAAATATGTTTAGTCCCGGAGTACTAAATTTCACTAGGGGGGAATGTGGCACCCCAGGGGTCTGGTTTTCCACAGTAATGTAATGTTATGTCTGAGAGCAGGTGGGAGGTCCTTTGGTCAGGGATCCTGTGCATGCCACACCTCCTGCCCAGTCTTGGGAGGGGAAGAACTTCCCCTGTATAAACCCTGGGCTGAGGCAGGGTTAGTCAGTCAAGGAGAGTAGAGACAGAGAAGCAGCATAGGAAGAAACAGCAGAAGCTCAGTGGGAGCAATATTACTACGAGTCAGGGGCTGGCAGCTGTAGAGCTCGCCCTGACTGAGAAGCTTTCTTACCGGACCCGACGTCCGAGGCTGTGGGGACTAACTCTTACCCAGCAGCAGAAGCCGACCGGCAGGGGATTTCAGGTCCTCAGGCCCAGAAACCCGAAGGCACGGTCACACGCGTGGGACCAGCACCGCCATCGTGGAGCGGAAGCCATTAGAAGGCCCCGAGTCACCGGCCATACGGGTGAGCACCACACGGTACACTCAGGGACGTGGGCTACTTATATCCGCTTCTAGCAAGGTAGCCAGAAGAGTACAGTCAGTTTGGGAGGCCTACAACTCCGCCTGGCCAGGGGAGATCCCATCTGCTCAAGGACTGACCAGGCCCCGTTCACTAGCAAGTACTCCGGAAGGGTCTATCGTTGTTACCAGTAAAGACCCTGAATTACACCGCACCGTCTCTGAGTGGTTCCTGCTACCCCCATCATCCACATCTGCTGCCCTGAGGCCATACCCCTCCCGTTGGGGGTTATACCATCTACGCTGCACCATCCATCCACCGGCCTCAGCGGACTGTCCTGCAGCGGCAGCTCCATAGCTGCATTCAACGGGTGGCGTAGTCGTCCTGCATCTACCGCTGTTACATCGCCGCTCAGCTTGACTCCCTGGGCACGGACCGGGTCACCGCCACGAGACTACAACCCTCAAGAGATCCGGCTCCGGGTAAGCTCCCGCGTGCGCAACGCAGCGCGACACAGGCCCAGGGGCGCGTCACATCTCTATCATTGCAGTCTCTGCTGGTGGGGGCGGTCTCCGCTTTTGGCGCTCTTCTGGGACCAGGCCCACGATGGGAGGTGGTCTCTTGCCACCCTCCGGCACGCCCATAATGGCATCCGCTCTGCCAGGGCGGGAAATCGTCTCAGATGGCGGGAATCGTCTCCTAATGGCGGGAAACTCCGTTGATGGCGGGAAAAGGCTGCAGATGGCGGGCAAACGGCGGGAAACGACCCGAGATGGCGTCCGATGGCGGGGACCCTCCGGAACCGGCGGGAGACTTCTTCTTACGGTAAATATGAACTTTTCTTCAGGCACGCAGTACCCGGTGGTTGCGGGCACGTGATCCTGCCGACTACGCCAAAGTTGACGCGCCCCCTGGGCCATGTTCAAGGGACACCCGGAGCCGGATCTGGATAGGGGTAGTAGTCCTTGTGGCGGTGACCCGGTCCGTGCCCAGGGTGGTCAAACTACGTGTGTGGCAGTCTTTGTAGATGTTGTTTAAGTGTCGACTACGCCACCCGTTGATTGCGGCTAGGTGGCCGCCGCTGCAGAGCAGACCGCTGAGGCCGGTGGTAGGATTGTGCAGCAAGGATGGTATAACCCCCAACGGGAGGGGTATGGCCTCAGGGCAGCAGATGTGGAAGATGGTGGTTGTGATGGTGCAGCAAGGAAGCTCAGAGACATGCGATGCAGTTTCAGGGTTTTTACTCACAGGTGTTGCTCTGGTCACTCCGGCCTTGAGTGACCACCCGAGCCGTGCTGCGTCCACCAGGTGTGGGACTTCACCAACTCCCAGGCAGTCCAGAGCGTGGTCCTGAGCTCCCCTCTCTTCCTTCCTACTGGCCGTTCCCACCAGGGATCCACCTTTGTCCGGCTCCCTCGGGCCTCTTGGTGGTAAAACCTTCTCTGGCTTTCCTGACCCTATTCGTGGTGTGCCTTCCTGGTGGATGTGGTGAGGGTCGTGCCAAAACTTGACCACGACCTCCGGTTCCTGGCTGAGGATCATTAGCCTCCACCAGTTTGGGATCCGGTACCCTGATCTGCCAACCCTTCACCCGTTAACTTGTGGGATCTCAGGGTTCCCTCTTGTCCTGCGTCTCTAGTTAGTTAGTAAGTAAAGCCGAATAAAGACTTGCGTCCATCAAGTTCGACCTGTTAGTTCTGTAATTGCTAAAGTTGATCCAGAGGAGGGCAAAAACCCCAAATGATTTAGCCAATCTTCACCTGAGGAAAAATTCCCTCCAGGAAAAATTCCCTCCAATTCCCTCTGGGCCTTTCTTCATCCTCCTCTCCACTACAGGCCTGGCCCTAGAGCTGGGCCCAGCCGGAGCCACAGCTCCCCGTCAGCCCTCTCTGAACTCTCCCTCTGACTCAACCCTGTCTCTAGATGGTGCCCACCATATATACTCCCTCTATGTGTGAGCCCAGGTGACTAGCACCCAATGGGCTCCTACCTCTATGCCCAGAGTCCCTCCCCTATCTGCCCCTACACTACTGGGATGTTCCTCCCCCCCTCCCACTCCAGCCAGGGACAGACGCTGTCGTACCTGCACATCTAACTGGTGGGAGTACCGTAGTTCTGTCCCCCGGAAATGGGATGAATGTAGTGCATGCAGCTATCTGAGCTCAGTCCCACACTCCATCCTTACCCGGGAGTGGAATACCACACCTCTGGTTCGAGGTGCAATACCCCTGTAGCAGCCGAGTCCTCGGGGTGCTACAATTTCCTGCCATGTGACCCATGTCACCTCCCCTTAATAAATTAAGTCTATTTGTGAGTGTAATTTTTGATAAGTTGCGTTGCCATTGTCTTAAAATATTTTTTTTATCTTGAAATACAGTACAGACCAAAAGTTTGGACACACCTTCTCACTTAAAGATTTTTCTGTATTTTCATGACTGAAAATTGTACATTCACATTGAAGGCATCAAAACTATGAATTAACACATGTGGAATTATATACTTAACAAAAAAGTGTGAAACAACTGAAAATATGTCTTATATTCTAGGTTCTTCAAAGTAGCCACCTTTTGCTTTGATGACTGCTTTGCACACTCTTAGCATTCTCTTGATGAGCTTCAAGAGGTAGTCACCAGAAATGGTTTTCACTTCACAGGTATGCCCTGTCAGGTTTAATAAGTGGGATTTCTTGCCTTATAAATGGGGTCCATCAATTGTGTTGTGCAGAAGTCAGGTGGATACACAGCTGATAGTCCTACTGAATAGGCTTTTAGAATTTGTATTATGGCAAGAAAAAAGCAGCTAAGTAAAGAAAAATGAGTGGCCATCATTACTTTAAGAAATGAAGGTCAGTCAGTCCGAAAAATTGGGAAAACTTTGAAAGTGTCCCGAAGTGCAGTTGTAAAAACCATCAAGCGCTACAAAGAAACTGGCTCACGTGAGGACCGCCCCAGGAAAAGATGACCAAGAGTCACCTCTGCTTCTGAGGATAAGTTTATCCGAGTCACCAGCCTCAGAAATCGCAGGTTAACAGCAGCTCAGATTAGAGACCAGGTCAATGCCACACAGAGTTCTATCAGCAGACACATCTCTACAACAACTGTTAAGAGGAGACTTTGTGCAGCAGGCCTTCATGCTAAAATAGCTGCTAGGAAACCACTGCTAAGGACAGGCAACAAGCAGAAGAGACTTGTTTGGGCTAAAGAACACAAGGAATGGACATTAGAACAGTGGAAATCTGTGCTTTGGTCTGATGAGTCCAAATTTGAGATCTTTGGTTCCAACCACCGTGTCTTTGTGTGATGCAGAAAAGGTGAACGGATGGACCCTACATGCCTGGTTCCCACCGTGAAGCATGGAGGAGGAGGTGTGATGGTGTGGGGGTGCTTTGCTGGTGACACTGTTGGGGATTTATTCAAAATTGAAGGCATACTGAACCAGCATGGCTACCACAGCATCTTTCAACGGCATGCTATTCCATCCGGTTTGCGTTTAGTTGGACCATCATTTATTTTTCAACAGGACTATGACCCTAAACACACCTCCAGGCTGTGTAAGGGCTATTTGACCAAGAAGGAGAGTGATGGGGTGCTACTCCAGATGACCTGGCCTCCACAGTCACCAGACCTGAACCCAATCGAGATGGTTTGGGGTGAGCTGGACCGCAGAGTGAAGGCAAAAGGGCCAACAAGTGCGAAGCATCTCTGGGAACTCCTTCAAGATTATTGGAAGACCATTTCCAGTGACTACCTCTTGAAGCTCATCAAGAGAATGCCAAGAGTGTGCAAAGCAGTCATCAAAATAAAAGGTGGCTACTTTGAAGAACCTAGAATATAAGACATATTTTCAGTTGTTTCACACTTTTTTGTTAAGTATATAATTCCACATGTGTTAATTCATAGTTTTGATGCATTCAGTGTGAATGTACAATTTTCATAGTCATGAAAATACAGAAAAATCTTTAAATGAGAAGGTGTGTCCAAACTTTTGGTCTGTACTGTAGGTTTTTAAGGATTTCAACTTTACATGGGTTTTCCATGACTTTTTCCTGTGGCTGTATTTTATACAGCATGAACTGCTCACAGTGCATAGATACTGCACATATTCCCATTCCGACGTACTTCTCCGACTGTCTCCCATCCCATTTCTACCACAGTCAATGATGATCTCTATTTTTCTCTTTTGAGTTTGGTAAACTCCCCATATTTGATGTGCTAATCTCTCTGACTTGCTAATAGAATCTGATGAATGATATCCCTAAGGCATTCCTGGTAAAGAAAGACAGTGGCAAAAACTAGAACTAAGAGACATAATTCAAAACTAATTTAAAGCCAAGCTGTAACATTTGTCAAAACAGAATACTTAGCACATGAAATATTAATGCTTCCTCGAAATAGAGGACGCCTCATACTGAGTAGCTGTTATACAGAGGTAATCTAACAATAACAACATTATCTGAGTTAAAAAGACATTAAAGTCATCAATATCAGATCAGCAGGGGTCCGAAACTTGGCACCCCCTCCAATTAACATTTTAATGGGAGCTGAGCTGCAGTACTCAAGAGTGGTCATAGCATATTGTATGGCGATGTGCTGCTCTCACTCTGTATACTGCATTTCCAGTGGACTGCATTTCTCTAGTGTCTGATAACAGCTGTTCAATAAGGTCATCAATAGTGTAGTCCCGGAAAACCCCTTTAAACTGTCCACCAAAATAAAAAAAATTGTTAAAATATGCTTAACTTAGTAAGTTATTTAACTTGGTAGTATAATTCCCACCTACAAGTGCCCCAGTCTTCAGTTAAAGGGAATCTGTCACCAGATTTTTTGCTACCTCATCTGACAGCTGCATAATGTAGAAAAAGAGACCCCGACCAGCGATGTGTCATTTAGTTCACTGGGTGCAGCAGTTGTGACACAATCAGAGCTTTTATACATAGCATGTAGCAGAGCTCAGAAAGCTAACCCCGCCCCTACCATAGCGTTCTGTGTACACTGTATATTGACAGTGAGTTGCTAATTAGTGATGGGGGCGGAGTTGGACCAGGATGCATGTGAGTTGTAGTCTAGGCAGTAATAATTTCCTGCTCATAAAACACTACTTGTATTGAAACAATAGCACACAGCCTAATAAATGACACATCACTAAAATCAGTGACTGAGCCCCTACATAAGATTACATAGCAAAAACCTGCTGACAGATTCCCCTTAAAGAGATTTTTTTCCTAACCCCAAATACACTTATATACCCAAAATTATAAACAGAGCAGTTACTCATCCTTCCTGAGTCCAGCACCAGCTCTCTACCTCTGCTCAGGTCTTGGTGTTTTGGCTACAGCGGTGATGTCACATTGACAGCCAAAACACAGAGACCTGAACAGCATTGAGGAGCCAGCTCGTTCATTATTTTAGGTATATAAGAGCATTTGGGGTCCACTTTATTTGAACTGGAAAATCCCTTTAAAGGTGCCAGATCTGTGTTGCAGTAGGTCCTTTTCCAGTTTGGGTGCAACAAAGGGTAGCATTTCTGGTATGGTGTGTATAAGGGTCTAGCCGTTTGCTCATTTTAATAGCTATGTCTGACTTCTTTTTTGTCTAAACATCGGTTGTAGAAGAAGGGGGCTGATTTAACTTCTAAACTTAGTGGTCAGCCAAACACCTTCACACACAGCTCTGGTCAAGTGCCGGCATGGAGAAGAACGCCATCCTGTGTGAGAAACAAACTTGAAGGGGATCAGAGGTTGAAGCTTTAAGTTAAAGATAGTGGAACGTTTCAGACGGGAACCATATTCATAAGACTGATTACAGATGTCTGTGTTTCATGGTCCATTTACAGACCGCAATGCCCGGACTGACTACGGGTATACAGGCTAGATTTAACAGCTTTATAGGCATAAGTGAAGCATTTACTCTCTGATCAGGAGACCAGCAGTCACTCCAGGCATTAAAGTCCTTATACTTTATTTATTTAATGGCCTTTGGCTTGATCTCCAGCCATGGTGACTCGATGGATGAACACTGTGTAGGAAGATTGATCTTGTGCAGCCTAGATAGGTCCACCAGGGTCTTCTCCTCCACTGTCTTGATTGTATCAAGCCATCAGGTTGCTGGTCTTCCTCTTCGCCTTGTTCCTTCTATTCTTCTGACCATGATGTCCTTCTCCAGTGATTGCTCCCTTGGTATGGTGTGTCCAAAATAGGCAAGTCATAGCTTGGTGATCCTTGCTTCTAGTGACATGCCTGGCTTGATTTGTTTGTTCTTCTTGCCACCCATGGTATAGATAACATCCTTCTCCAGCATCACATTTTGAAGGCGTTGATTCTCCTTATGTCTTGTTTCTTTAAAGACGTCCTTATACAAACCGTGAAAAATGGAAGTCAGAATAAGGCCTTAGTTACAAAAGTTAGTATGTTAAGCACATCTAACATTTTTCTCTTTAGCTGGACTACCCCTCTAAGGTCCGAGATACAGTGCTAACCTTCATGCAAACTTGTTACTGAAGACGCTCTAGTCATCCTGAAGATGTGACTTTGCCCTGCTGCCAATCTGAACATGACCACTCATGTCAGAATGATGATGGCACAACTTTACATAGCAGGTGTATAATTTAGCTCATCAATGCTCTAAAGTTGGCTTTACTTACTTTAAAGCACTACTCCAACTGTTTTTTTTTTCAGCTCTGGAGTGGCGCTTTAAATGTAATTCCATTGTTCCCTATCATATACTCATCCTTCAACATCTTCAGTTTTTCGGCACAGCTCCGGTCTTGCTGTGACATCTTGGGCCCATAACTTTTGACTGGCTGGAAGTAAGAAGTTACATCACAAGCTCTCAATGAAAGTCCATGAGAGCCAGAACAAGGCCAGAATGAGGCTCTCATAGACTTACATTGAAAAGTGACCTCTGCGCCACTCCATGAAACTCTGGAACTGCAAACAGGTCACTTTTCGCCGGAGACCAACGGAAGCGGAGCTGGAAAATGATGAAGGTTGTGGCACGTGAGTATGAGACAAGGGGCAGGGAAATTACATTTAAAGCACCACTCCAGCTGTGCATTTAAAAAACCCAATGGAGTGGTGCTTTAATAGTGGCTAAAAAGACCATTCTGACCATCCGCAGGGCACATCATAATAGGCGGCAATTCTTCGAAATACCGACGGGTAAATAAATGTCCAAACTGTGTTTGTGAAATAAATTGTATGAGAATATTTTGTAGTAGCATTTGATTCTCCCCGGGAGAAAGGTCAGAGAAGCTTGTATTTACTCTGAAAGTCAGCCCCAGCTGGGAGCGGGAGCCGCTGCGTGAGTATCATCGGGAGAGCTCACCTCATCAGCGGGCCGACTCTGGGTGAGGATCCTGCTGGAGTGGCATTTATAATTTGCAGTTTCGTGCATGTATTGTGCGTTCACGCAGTAGCCCCAATCTGACGATATCTTATTTTCCATGGACTTGTTTGTTTTATAAGATAAATTGCCTTGTGAGTGTGATTGCAAGTAGAAAGAAAAGGGAAATTGTCTTTTGGGAGCACTTCAAAATGCACACTTTAAAGTAATGGGATTTTCATGCCGCTGATTTTTTATGCTATTGATGTAGTGTTTGCAGCAGAATAGGAAAATTCTGCATAATTTCTTACTAAATGTGAACTCACAATTGTGCTCCACCTAGATGCATTGCAGTTTTACGACCTATTCAATTCTGCTTTCTAATGTCCTTCACTCAGTTCCCATCTCCAAGATCCAATCCCAATATGTAGTAGGTGTAATAATAATAACATTAGCAAATAATTCCAATTAGAAATGTAGTATAGTTCTTCTGATTCACTATGTCACGTACCCCATGTGCAGGGCATTACAGTAGATTAGGTATCCATGGTTATGACTACTCATATAGTGACAGTTAATTAGTTGTTATTGGTCGTAACCATGGATACCTAAGCTACTGCAATTTGCTAATATTATTATTACGCCTACTACATATTGGGATAGGATCTTGGAGATGGGAATATTCCTTTAAGGGTATTTGCACACATCTTTTTCTCGAGGATTCTCCTGGAACCTGCATGAAAAAGTGCCGCAAAAAATGAACATAGTGCACAGCAATGCAAAATCGACATTGCTGCCACATGCTCAGTCTTTTGTCACTTCTTTTAACCGCTCCAGGATTTGGAAACCCCGAAGAAGTTAGAAGAAGTAGCATGTTTATTCACATACCACTATAAAGGAAAGTATAGAGAAAAGACACTGATGGTAGAGTTCCTGCATAAAAACGACAGCTGAGCCGCGCCAGCAAAGCCACTTCAGGAAAAAGACCACAGCGTTTTCCCAAAGCAGCTTTGCCTAGAAAAACTTGTTGCCTGAAAAAGACATCATGTTCACATACCCTCAAAGAATTTGTCCAGCCTAGAACAAATTTTCGACAAATTTTCGACATGCAGTGTAGACTTGCTGAATCCTAACAGTGTGTAATGTACACACTGTTAGGATTCGGCACTGCTTGTAGGTTCGAATGGTCATTACTAGTGTTGAGCCACCCCCGTAGTGTTCGAGTTCGGTTCGGTTCGTCGAACACCCGTGTGTTCGCCGAACTGTTCGTCGAACTGTTCGTCGAACACCTTCGAACACCGTTAAAACCAATGGCAGGCAAACAAAAACACATAGAAACACATAGAAAACACCTTCAAAGGTGTCCAAAAGCTGACAAACTGCTCAGAAGACATAACTAACACATGGAAAAGTGACAAGTACATATAGTCATGCGAAAATAAAAGAGGTGGAGGAGTAAAAGGAGGGGGAGACACAGATATAGGCATGTCATGCCCTTCTAAAATCCAAAAAGTGAGAAGCCGATACGGCCAGTCCGCTTCTGCCCGTGCCACCTCCGTGTCGCCGGGTTTGTGCCAGAGCCGCGGTGAACCCTGATGGCCAGCCCCCCTCTCCCAATACTGGTGCCTGTCCGCTGGTGGGTCGAGCGAGCCCCCCTGTGGTGGAGGCAGCTCTAAGCTTTTTAATTTAAATTGTCTCTCTAATTTGAATGAATACACTTTAAATCCATTTACAAGGATCTATTGGAGGGCAAGTCTCATGCCAGCAGCCGCTTAATTCCAGCTCCAGTAGCGTCCACTAAAGCTGCTGCAGTTAAAAAGCTTTTATAAGGATCGAGCTCGGCTGTCCACCGCAAGGCATCCTACTGCCAGTCCCAGCCCCTATGCCTTGGGGTGCCTCCTGATGCTCTTCACTGAGTATCCCGTGGTCCCGAAGCATTTCCTTTGAAAAAATGAAGTGTCCAAACTACAGGTGGTGTAGCTTGCTTAACAGCCGGGATAATCCGCTGACTAGCAGACCCTGCTACTAGGCACAAAGTATTTCCTGGGCTAGATGCAGTTAAAAATTTGTAATTAGATACTCTCGTTGGATGCTGAGAAAGCATTCCATAGAGTCTCCTGGCACGCCATATATGATTCTCTTAAAAAGCTTGGGGTAGGGGTCTAGGGGACCCTTTTATAGCCAAAATCACGGCCCTGTATCGCAATACGTCACCTAGGCTGAAGATAAATGGAACTGTAGCACCCTGAGGGCTCGGTTGCTACAGAGGTATTGCACCTCACCCAGAGGTGTGATATCTCACTCTCAGGTAAGGATGTAGTGTGGATCAGGACCCGACACCTGCATTCATTACACCACATTGCCGTGGGGCAGGGTGACCAATATGCCCCTGAGATGGGCGCGACAGTCCCTGTCCCTGGCTGGAGTGGGGGGAGGGAACACTGAGGAAGGGGAACCCTGTAGTGCAGGAGCAGGGAGGAAGCAGTTCCTGGGTGCATTGAGAAGGGAGTATAAAAGGTGGGCACCATCTTAGTTCAGTGCAGAGAAGTCTGAGCAGAAGTGGCAGGGAGCAGGGGCTCTGCATGAGCTCTGCTCCGGAGGCGGGCCTAGTAACAGAGGCCCAGGCCTGGAAGAGGGAGAAGGAAGGAAGAGGAGCGGAGAAGGCTCCAGGAACGAGGAACGAAGGGATCTCAGGGGTGCGGACGGGCGAGTCGCCACCGCACGCCAGAATCCACCTGCGTGGAGGGGTCAGGCCAAAGGGGGAGACCGGTCACCGAAACTAGTGGAGGCAGGAAACGACCCTCAGCTAGAAACAGGAGGCTGTGACATTTTATGTGGCGCAGCCCCTTTTCCCACCACTAGGAAGGCACCACATAGGGTCAGGGAAACTGGCGCCAAGTTTACCAAGAGGAGGCCCGAGGCAGCCGGACAGAAGGGTTGGTAAGAAAGGCCAGACAAAGGACACACAAAGGGGGTCCTGTGAAGCACTCCAAAGTTATCTGGGAGTTGTCTGAGCCCCTCACCTGGTGAGCACAGTACGACGTGGGCAGCCGTTACCTGCAGACGTGGTCTGGATAATAAGAACTGTGAGTAAAGGCCCTGGACTGCATCACTGACTCCGTGTCATTACTGCTGCTGCCCTGCACCATCACCCCCATCCTCCGCATACACTGCCC
Organism: Phyllobates terribilis; assembly: GCF_046119375.1. Classification (NCBI taxonomy): domain Eukaryota; kingdom Metazoa; phylum Chordata; class Amphibia; order Anura; family Dendrobatidae; genus Phyllobates; species Phyllobates terribilis. The sequence goes on from NW_027362762.1 coordinate 107,724,075, forward strand.
TGAGGCTATACTCCTCCCGTGGGGAGTTATGCTACGCTCTGCTGCACCCACAACACCAGCCTCAGCGGTCTGCCCTGGAGCGGCGGTTCACTCTGACCGCAATCCACGGGTGGCGTAGTCGGACATTTAAACATCAAAACCACATAAATAGTTCCGCCACTGGTTTGACCGCCCTGAGCCACGGAACCGGGTTGCCGCCACGGAGACTACAACCACCAGCATCCACCAAAAAGGGTCCGGCTCCGGGTGTCCCAAGGCCCAGGGGGCGCGTCAGAACATTTTCATCACCTTTCACAATCACCAATGGGACAAGGCAGGGATGTTCTCTGTCCCCTCTCTTATACATCCTAGTGACGGAGCACCTGCTCTCATCAATTCGCCATAACCCCAATATTAGGTGGATTGAGGTGGGAGGCACCGAGTACAAGTGCTCTCTATTTGCTGATGATGTCCTAGTATATATCACTCAATCACATATATCCATCCATGCTGTTATGGCTGAAATAGATCACTTTGTTACATGGTCAAATTTTAAAATCAATGCAGCGAAGTCTGAGGCCCTCGATGTCTCCCTCCCCAAATCCATATAGGATTCCATCCAGTCCAACTTTCCCTTTGCCTGGCCCTCACAGGGTATCAAATACTTAGGAATTCCTATTCATAGAGACCTCTCCCATCTATGTTATCTTAATTTTGGGCCCTTTATTGAACAACTCCATACAGACCACGGTTGGCAAGTTAGAACTGTAAGATTCACTACGTGAACCACTGGTGTTTTGTGGAAAAGCACATGTACACTGTGTTCCAAATTATTATGCAAAAAGTGTTTAGGAGTGATAAGGGAAGAATTTGTTTGTTTGTCAGTTAAACTCATTGATGGTGATGTGTGTCAGGGCTCTTTATATCACTGTAAGCAATTGCAGACACCAGTGCTAATTAGTTTGGCAGGTGTGTCCAATGAAAGGCAAGACTACTTAAGAAGGCTCTCTCACATTATTCAGCAGCCTACATTTTCTGCCAAAATGGGAAAGAAAAAGGATGTGTCGGCTGCTGAGAAGCAACAATTTGTGGAGTGTTTAGGTCAAGGCATGACTACAATCAACATTGTGCGATGATCAGGATGAAGTGTCTTGGCAATCAAGAAGTATGTAGCTGATTCACAGTACACACGTGTGCGTGCTGATAAGGGCAAATTGAGGACTCTTTCCTACAGGCAATTACGTCAGGTTGAAAGAGCAGCGGCAAAAAAGCCTTGTCATAGCAGCAGACAAGTTTTTGAAGCTGCTTGTGCCTCCAACGTCCCCCGTACAACAAGATGCAGGGTCCTTCAGAGGTTTGCAGCTGTGCATACGCCATCCTGTCAACCTCCTCTATCCACTTCACACAAGCAGAAACGGCTCCAGTGGGCCAAACATTACATGAAGACTGATTTCAAAACTGTTTTGTTCACGGATGAGTGCCGTGCAGCGCTCGATGGTCCAGATGGATGGAGTGGAGGATGGCTGGTTGATGGACACCCCACGCAAACACGGCTACAGCACCAACAAGGAGGAGGTGGAGTAATGTTTTGGGCTGGAATCATGGGGAGAGAGATTGTCGGCCCCTTTAGGATCCCTGAAGGCGCTAAAGATGAACTCCATAATGTATGTGGATTTTCTCAAACAGCACTTCCTGCCATGGTTCAAGAAGAAGAACCATGTATTTCACAGCAAGATCATTTTTTTGCATGATAATGCACCATCTCATGCTGCACATAAAACATCTGCATCTCTGGCTGATATTGGCATAAAAGGGGACAAACTTATGGTGTGACCCCCATGCTCCCCTGACCTCTACCCCATTCAGAACCTCTGGAGCATCATCAAAAGGAGTGTCTATGATGGCGGGAGGCAGTTCACATCTAAGCAACAGCTCTGGGAGGGTATTCTGTCCTCATGCAAAACAATTGAAGCAGAAACCATCCAAAACCTGACAAATTCAATGGATGAGAGAGTTCAGAAGCTCCTTTCGAACAAGGGGTCCTATGTGAAAATGTAACATCACCTAGAATAAAGTTTTGAGTTGAAAACTGTTTGATTTCAGTTTCTAATAACCTGCTAATGCTTATAATTTCAAAAATGACCATTTTTTTGGTCTTTATTAAAATGAAAAGGTTGATCGAAAAGTTTGGGGGATCTAAGAGTGTGGCAACCCAGTAGTCATGATTACTTCGAATTCTGACAATATGAGGGTCATGTTGCAGGTAGTGCAGCAAGAAGGCACTTATGTGTCTTGCGCATCTCGGAGCCCCAAAATTATTTTCCGGGCTAGATGCAGCTAAAAATTATTATTAATTTTAAATCTGGTGGAGCTTAGTATAGATGACCTAATAGGATCAGTGCTGCACACTGCTTACAAAGCCCAAATTATTTTCCAGTCAAGATACAGATAAACATGATTAGTAGTGTTGAGCCACCCCCGTAGTGTTCGAGTTCGGTTCGTCGAACACCCGTGTGTTCGCCGAACTGTTCGTCGAACTGTTCGTCGAACACCTTCGAACACCGTTAAAACCAATGGCAGGCAAACAAAAACACATAGAAACACATAGAAAACACCTTCAAAGGTGTCCAAAAGCTGACAAACTGCTCAGAAGACATAACTAACACATGGAAAAGTGACAAGTACATATAGTCATGCGAAAATAAAAGAGGTGGAGGAGTAAAAGGAGGGGGAGACACAGATATAGGCATGTCATGCCCTTCTAAAATCCAAAAAGTGAGAAGCCGACACGGCCAGTCCGCTCCTGCCCGTGCCACCTCCGTGTCGCCGGGTTTGTGCCAGAGCCGCGGTGAACCCTGATGGCCAGCCCCCCTCTCCCAATACTGGTGCCTGTCCGCTGGTGGGTCGAGCGAGCCCCCCTGTGGTGGAGGCAGCTCTAAGCTTTTTAATTTAAATTGTCTCTCTAATTTGAATGAATACACTTTAAATCCATTTACAAGGATCTATTGGAGGGCAAGTCTCATGCCAGCAGCCGCGTAATTCCAGCTCCAGTAGCGTCCACTAAAGCTGCTGCAGTTAAAAAGCTTTTATAAGGATCGAGCTCGGCTGTCCACCGCAAGGCATCCTACTGCCAGTCCCAGCCCCTATGCCTTGGGGTGCCTCCTGATGCTCTTCACTGAGTATCCCGTGGTCCCGAAGCATTTCCTTTGAAAAAATGAAGTGTCCAAACTACAGGTGGTGTAGCTTGCTTAACAGCCGGGATAATCCGCTGACTAGCAGACCCTGCTACTAGGCACAAAGTATTTCCTGGGCTAGATGCAGTTAAAAATTTGTAATTAGATACTCTCGTTGGATGCTGAGAAAGCATTCCATAGAGTCTCCTGGCACGCCATACATGATTCTCTTAAAAAGCTTGGGGTAGGGGTCTAGGGGACCCTTTTATAGCCAAAATCACGGCCCTGTATCACAATACGTCACCTAGGCTGAAGATAAATGGAACTGTAGCACCCTGAGGGCTCGGTTGCTACAGAGGTATTGCACCTCACCCAGAGGTGTGATATCTCACTCTCAGGTAAGGATGTAGTGTGGATCAGGACCCGACACCTGCATGCATTACACCACATTGCCGTGGGGCAGGGCGACCAATATGCCCCTGAGATGGGCACGACAGTCCCTGTCCCTGGCTGGAGTGGGGGGAGGGAACACTGAGGAAGGGGAACCCTGTAGTGCAGGAGCAGGGAGGAAGCAGTTCCTGGGTGCATTGAGAAGGGAGTATAAAAGGTGGGCACCATCTTAGTTCAGTGCAGAGAAGTCTGAGCAGAAGTGGCAGGGAGCAGGGGCTCTGCATGAGCTCTGCTCCGGAGGCGGGCCTAGTAACAGAGGCCCAGGCCTGGAAGAGGGAGAAGGAAGGAAGAGGAGCGGAGAAGGCTCCAGGAACGAGGAACGAAGGGATCTCAGGGGTGCGGACGGGCGAGTCGCCACCGCACGCCAGAATCCACCTGCGTGGAGGGGTCAGGTCAAAGGGGGAGACCGGTCCCCGAAACTAGTGGAGGCAGGAAACGACCCTCAGCTAGAAACAGGAGGCTGTGACATTTTATGTGGCGCAGCCCCTCGCTACACCCGCTAGGAAGGCACCACATAGGGTCAGGGAAACTGGCGCCAAGTTTACCAAGAGGAGGCCCGAGGCAGCCGGACAGAAGGGTTGGTAAGAAAGGCCAGACAAAGGACACACAAAGGGGGTCCTGTGAAGCACTCCAAAGTTATCTGGGAGTTGTCTGAGCCCCTCACCTGGTGAGCACAGTACGACGTGGGCAGCCGTTACCTGCAGACGTGGTCTGGATAATAAGAACTGTGAGTAAAGGCCCTGGACTGCATCACTGACTCCGTGTCATTACTGCTGCTGCCCTGCACCATCACCCCCATCCTCCGCATACACTGCCCTGAGGCTATACTCCTCCCGTGGGGAGTTATGCTACGCTCTGCTGCACCCACAACACCAGCCTCAGCGGTCTGCCCTGGAGCGGCGGTTCACTCTGACCCCAATCCACGGGTGGCGTAGTCGGACATTTAAACATCAAAACCACATAAATAGTTCCGCCACTGGTTTGACCGCCCTGAGCCACGGAACCGGGTTGCCGCCACGGAGACTACAACCACCAGCATCCACCAAAAAGGGTCCAGCTCCGGGTGTCCCAAGGCCCAGGGGGCGCGTCAGAACATTTTCATCACCTTTCACAATCACCAATGGGACAAGGTGTTAGAACCTTGCTGTTAGGTTTTTTTTCCTTTGCTGGTCACATGACCTTGTTGGCTTATTTAATCCTGCTCCGCCCTTCTGGCTTTGCTGGACTTCATTGTATATCTACTTTCTAGCTAGCCTGTGCTCTGTATCTAACTCTGTTAGTTTGCTTGGTCTACGGACCTCTATGTTCTATCTATTTTGTTTGTTCGTCTGTCTGCTACTATTTCTGTTAGGAGGTGTCCCATATTCCTCCCAGTCCTTAGTACTTGTAGGGATTCCCTCCTCACATCTATAGGTCTCCATACAGACTAGATTAGGACTTTAGCAGGTCTGATCGCAGGATCAGGTTCCCTGTTACATCGTAGGGATTCAGCTGAGTCTTATAGTAGGGACAGATCTCCTCTCTTTCCTTAGCTTTGGTAGCAGAACATAACAGTAAGTCCAGCCTGCAAATTCTCTAAGGAAAGATTTTTTTTTTTTTTTTGTTCCATCATGGTGTCGGTTCAGGATTTGGCTAAACACCTGCAGGGACTCTCTCTGGAAGTGGCCGAGCTCCGTCAGCACGTGAGTAACTGTCCTGGAGCATATTTCTTGGAGCCTAAGGTATGTTTGCCGGATTTATTTTTTGGTGAACATCGAGAATTTTTTTCATTTAAAAATGCTTGCTTATTGTATTTTCGTTTGAGACCCAAGTCCTCTGGGGATGAATCCCAGCGCGTAGGGTTCATAATGTCACTTTTGCGCAAAGAGCCTCAGGAGTGGGCCTTTTCTTTGCAACCTAGTGATACATGCTTCAGATCAGTGGATAGTTTTTTTTCTGCTTTAGGACTATTATATGATGATACTGACCGTGTGGCATCAGCTGAGACTGAGTTGAGACGTTTAAAACAAGGATCAGGTAATGTCGAAAAATATTGTACTCATTTTCGTCGTTGGTCCACTCAAACAGGGTGGAACGATTCTGCTCTGAAAAGTCTATTTCTTGCTGGGCTCAGTGAAAGGGTTAAAGACCTGCTAATTGCTTATCCTACACCTGAGGATTTGCAACAGGCTATGCAATTAGCTATACGGGTGGATAGAAGACTGCGTGCTAGGGTTAATGAGAGCAAATCCTCTGCTATGTCAGTTTCTGGTTATGATAATGTGTGTACTAACAGTGGTGAACCGATGGAGATTGGATCGGTGGCACCTCGCTCTCAAGAAAAAGACCGTCGTTTTTCAGAAGGCTTGTGTTTCTATTGCGGAAAATCTGGTCATTTGATTAAAGGCTGTGAGCTTCGTATGAAGAAAGAAAAAAAAAATGGTCAGTCACGCCCGTATTGCCTGTTTAAATTCCAAGGGTATATTTTTAGCTGCTTCCACGATTGCTCAGGAAAAATTAATGGAATTTCGGGTGTTTGTTGATTGCGGGTCTACACTGAATGTAGTTGATGGGGGATTCGTGGAAAAACTCAATTGAAAACCTGAACCTTTATCATCCCCCATTGCTGTGGTTTCTGTGGATGGCTCCCCTTTGAAGAATATTACTCTCAAGGTCAGTGAATTTCCTCTCACTATTAATGGTGTTCACCATGAGAAATTGGATTTGGTAGTGTTGAATAACTTGCCTTCTCCAGTAATATTGGGTTTGCCCTGGTTAAAATTTCACAATCCTGTACTGGATTGGTCTACCAGTGAAATTAAATCCTGGAGCCATAAATGTTATGACAAGTGTTGTAACGGGCGTATTGCAGCTGTGGATAGGGGAGAATTGCCTGTTCCTATTCAGGATTTTTGGAGAGTTTTTTCTGAGAAGGAATCGCAGGTTTTGCCTCCCCATAGAGACTATGATTGTTCTATTGAATTTGTCCCTGGAGCGACTCTTCCTAAAAGTCGTTTATTTAACCTTACCATTCCTGAGAGGAAGGCTTTGGAGGAATACATACAGACAAGTTTGGCCGCCGGTCACATTAGGCCCTCTTAGGCTGTGTGCCCACGTAGCATTTTTCAAGCGTTTTTGATGCGGAATTTCCGCAGCGGAAACGCTTGTAAAACGCTTGGTAACACGCACCCCATGGTCCCCAATGGGATTCCGCAAGTTCTATGCACATGCTGCGGATTTTTCCGCAGCGTTTATGCTGCGTTCAAAAATCCGCAGTATGTCATTTAATTTTGCGTTTCCGCAAGCAGAATTGCCTTTGTTCAATGCATAAAAAACGCAAGGCAATTCCGCATGTGGAAAACGCGTGATAAACGCGCGAAAAAAGCGCGATAAACGCGTGCGGAATTCCGCATGCGTTTTTCCGGGAGAGGACTTGCATTTATGCAGCAGAAATTTTCTGCTTCATAAATGCAACGTGGGCACATAGCCTAAGTCTCCTGTGGCGGTTGGATTTTTTTTTGTAAAAAAAAAGGACGGCGGTTTACGTCCTTGTCTGGATTTTCGTGAGATTAACAAAATTACGGTACGCAATCCTTACCCACTGCCATTGATTCCTGATCTGTTTAACCAGTTATTGGGGGCCAAGTGGTTCTCTAAAATTGACCTTAAGGGGGCATACAATCTGTTGCGCATGAAGGAGGGTGATGAATGGAAGACTGCTTTTAACACTCCTGTGGGTCATTTTGAGAATCTGGTTATGCCTTTTGGTCTTACTAATGCTCCTGCATTTTTTCAGAATCTGATTAATGACATCCTTAGACCTTTGATCGGTAAAAATGTGGTTGTGTATTTGGATGACATTTTGATTTATTCGCCAGATCTGGAGTCTCATTGGAGGAGCGTGCGTGAGGTATTACAGTTATTAATGGACAATTCGCTTTTTGCTAAGCTGGAGAAATGTGAGTTCGCTGTACAGAGAATTAGTTTTTTGGGCTACATTATCTCCAGCAAAGGTTTTGAGATGGATCCGGTTAAGGTTCAGGCTGTGCAGGAATGGCCTAGGCCTATTGGTTTGAAATCGATACAGAGGTTTTTGGGTTTCGCCAATTACTACAGAAAATTCATAAAAAATTTTTCTAGTATTGTCAAACCTCTGACTGATCTCACCAGGAAAGGTGCTGATGCGGTTCAGTGGTCTTCTGAGGCCATTGAAGCTTTTGTGTATCTCAAGGAGAGGTTCACCTCTGCTCCCATCCTTATGCAGCCTGATGTTACTAGGCCGTTTTTGGTTGAGGTTGATGCTTCCTCTGTGGGGGTTGGCGCAGTATTGTCTCAGGATAACGGGGATGGATTACATCCCTGTGCCTTTTTTTCAAAAAAATTTTCGGAGACTGAACTGAATTACGATATTGGTAATCGGGAATTTTTGGCTATTAAACTCGCATTTGAACACTGGCGCCACTTCTTGGAAGGTGCGGAATTTCCCGTTCAGGTTCTTACGGATCATAAAAATCTGATATATCTTGATGCTGCCAAGCGCCTGAATGCCCGTCAGGCTAGGTGGGCACTGTTTTTCTCGCGGTTTAATTTCTCCGTTACTTACATCCCTGGTACTAAGAATGTTAAGGCGGATGCCTTGTCTCGCAGTTTTTCTCCCATAGTCGGTGCTGAGAAAGAGGAAAACATTTTACAATAAGGTGTTGTGATAGCTGCTTTAGACTCCGTTTTGGAAGATGAGATTCTTAAAGCTCAGGAGAATGCCCCATCTAACACTCCTCATGGGAGGTTGTTTGTGCCTGGGACCTTTAGGAGAGATTTGTTTGTTGAGTGTCACGAATCTCGGTTGGCAGGTCATCCCAGAATCTCTGAGACCAAGAGACTGGTGGGTCGCAGTTTTTGGTGGCCTGGATGGCAGAAGGAAGTCATTAAGTGGGTGCGCCAATGTACTATATGTGCTAGATCTAAGTCCTCACATACTCCTGCTGCGGGGTTGCTTTGTCCTTTGGAGGTCCCCAGTGCTCCTTGGACACATTTGGCTATGGACTTTATAACTGACCTTCCCTCCTCTGAGGGTTTTACTGTCATCTGGGTGGTCGTGGACCGTTTTAGCAAGATGTGTCACTTGGTTCCCTTCGTCAAACTGCCCTGCGCTAAAACTCTCGCTAAGGCCTTTGTCAAGGAAATTGTCAGACTTCATGGCGTTCCTACTGACATTGTTTCTGATAGGGGTCCTCAGTTCGTGGCTCGTTTTTGGCGTGCCTTTTGTGACAGGTTGGGAATTCATTTGTCGTTTTCGTCCGGATATCATCCTGAATCTAATGGCCAGACAGAAAGGAAAAACCAGGATGTTGAGCAGTTCTTGCGTTGTTTTGTGGCAGACAATCAAGAGGGGTGGTCTGAGTTTCTGCCACTTGCCGAATTTGCTCTGAACAATCATACATCTTCTTCTGCTGGTTGTTCGCCTTTTTTTTGTTGTTCTGGGAGACATCCGTCGTTTGGGTCGTTCTCCAAGTTGGGATCTGCCGTGCCTGAGGAGGAGAATTTTTCCGGTGATTTGGAAAGAGTTTGGACGGATGTGCGTGGTAATCTTCAGGAGGCCAACAGAAAATCTAAAGACTACTTTGATAGGAAACGACAGGAGGTTTTGTTCGCTGTTGGTGACATGGTTTGGTTGTCCTCTAGGAATCTGCGGTTGAGGATTCCTTCTAAGAAATTGGGTCCCAAGTTTGTAGGGCCCTTTAAGGTGCTTCAGGTTGTCAACCAATCTGCTGTTAGGTTGGAGGTTCCTACCTCCTGGAGAATTAATCCGGTCTTTCATGTCTCTCTGTTAAAAAAAGCTGTTGTGTCGGATGGTGACGCCTCTGCCTCTGTTCCTCCGGTGGTGGAGGACGGGGAATATGAAATTTCTCGCATCCTTGACTCTAGACGGTATAGAGGTAGTTTGCAGTATCTTGTGGCCTGGAAAGGTTTCGGACCCGAGGATAACTCTTGGGTGAGGTCAGATGATGTTTCCGTGTCCAGACTTATCAGAGCGTTTCACAGGAGATTTCCTGATAAGCCTGGTCCTAGGGGATCCGGAGGATCCTCTTAGAAGGGGGGGTACTGTTAGAACCTTGCTGTTAGGTTTTTTTTCCTTTGCTGGTCACATGACCTTGTTGGCCTATTTAATCCTGCTCCGCCCTTCTGGCTTTGCTGGACTTCATTGTATATCTACTTTCTAGCTAGCCTGTGCTCTGTATCTAACTCTGTTAGTTTGCTTGGTCTACGGACCTCTATGTTCTATCTATTTTGTTTGTTTGTCTGTCTGCTACTATTTCTGTTAGGAGGTGTCCCATATTCCTCCCAGTCCTTAGTACTTGTAGGGATTCCCTCCTCACATCTATAGGTCTCCGTACAGACTAGATTAGGACTTTAGCAGGTCTGATCGCAGGATCAGGTTCCCTGTTACATCGTAGGGATTCAGCTGAGTCTTATAGTAGGGACAGATCTCCTCTCTTTCCTTAGCTTTGGTAGCAGAACATAACACAAGGCAGGGATGTTCTCTGTCCCCTCTCTTATACATCCTAGTGACGGAGCACCTGCTCTCATCAATTCGCCATAACCCCAATATTAGGTGGATTGAGGTGGGAGGCACCGAGTACAAGTGCTCTCTATTTGCTGATGATGTCCTAGTATATATCACTCAATCACATATATCCATCCATGCTGTTATGGCTGAAATAGATCACTTTGTTACATGGTCAAATTTTAAAATCAATGCAGCGAAGTCTGAGGCCCTCGATGTCTCCCTCCCCAAATCCATATAGGATTCCATCCAGTCCAACTTTCCCTTTGCCTGGCCCTCACAGGGTATCAAATACTTAGGAATTCCTATTCATAGAGACCTCTCCCATCTATGTTATCTTAATTTTGGGCCCTTTATTGAACAACTCCATACAGACCACGGTTGGCAAGTTAGAACTGTAAGATTCACTACGTGAACCACTGGTGTTTTGTGGAAAAGCACATGTACACTGTGTTCCAAATTATTATGCAAAAAGTGTTTAGGAGTGATAAGGGAAGAATTTGTTTGTTTGTCAGTTAAACTCATTGATGGTGATGTGTGTCAGGGCTCTTTATATCACTGTAAGCAATTGCAGACACCAGTGCTAATTAGTTTGGCAGGTGTGTCCAATGAAAGGCAAGACTACTTAAGAAGGCTCTCTCACATTATTCAGCAGCCTACATTTTCTGCCAAAATGGGAAAGAAAAAGGATGTGTCGGCTGCTGAGAAGCAACAAATTGTGGAGTGTTTAGGTCAAGGCATGACTACAATCAACATTGTGCGATGATCAGGATGAAGTGTCTTGGCAATCAAGAAGTATGTAGCTGATTCACAGTACACACGTCTGCGTGCTGGTAAGGGCAAATTGAGGACTCTTTCCTACAGGCAATTACGTCAGGTTGAAAGAGCAGCGGCAAAAAAGCCTTGTCATAGCAGCAGACAAGTTTTTGAAGCTGCTTGTGCCTCCAACATCCCCCGAACAACAAGATGCAGGGTCCTTCAGAGGTTTGCAGCTGTGCATACGCCATCCTGTCGACCTCCTCTATCTACTTCACACAAGCAGAAACGGCTCCAGTGGGCCAAACATTACATGAAGACTGATTTCAAAACTGTTTTGTTCACGGATGAGTGCCGTGCAGCGCTCGATGGTCCAGATGGATGGAGTGGAGGATGGCTGGTTGATGGACACCCCACGCAAACACGGCTACAGCGCCAACAAGGAGGAGGTGGAGTAATGTTTTGGGCTGGAATCATGGGGAGAGAGATTGTCGGCCCCTTTAGGATCCCTGAAGGCGCTAAAGATGAACTCCATAATGTATGTGGATTTTCTCAAACAGCACTTCCTGCCATGGTTCAAGAAGAAGAACCGTGTATTTCACAGCAAGATCATTTTTCTACATGATAATGCACCATCTCATGCTGCACATAAAACATCTGCATCTCTGGCTGATATGGGCATAAAAGGGGACAAACTTATGGTGTGACCCCCATGCTCCCCTGACCTCTACCCCATTCAGAACCTTTGGAGCATCATTAAAAGGAGTGTCTATGATGGCGGGAGGCAGTTCACATCTAAGCAACAGCTCTGGGAGGGTATTCTGTCCTCATGCAAAACAATTGAAGCAGAAACCATCCAAAACCTGACAAATTCAATGGACGAGAGAGTTCAGAAGCTCCTTTCGAACAAGGGGTCCTATGTGAAAATGTAACATCACCTAGAATAAAGTTTTGAGTTGAAAACTGTTTGATTTCAGTTTCTAACAACCTGCTAATGCTTATAATTTCAAAAATGACCATTTTTTTGGTCTTTATTAAAATGAAAAGGTTGATCGAAAAGTTTGGGGGATCTAAGAGTGTGGCAACCCAGTAGTCATGATTACTTCGAATTCTGACAATATGAGGGTCATGCTGCAGGTAGTGCAGCAAGAAGGCACTTATGTGTCTTGCGCATCTCGGAGCCCCAAAATTATTTTCCGGGCTAGATGCAGCTAAAAATTATTTTTAATTTTAAATCTGGTGGAGCTTATTATAGATGGCCTAATAGGATCAGTGCTGCACACTGCTACAAAGCCCAAATTATTTTCCAGTCAAGATACAGATAAACATGATTAGTAATTTGAAAGCTTAAAACGGTTGGTAGGGTGATTTTAAACAATCATCAAGCTTTTACTCTCCCCAGGATGACACAGGGGTAGAAAAGTCATTTCGGATCCATGATTTGTTCATCTTTATGAACGTGAGTCTGTCTACATTATCAGTGGAGAGCCGCGTGCGCTTATCTGTCAGCACACCACCACCAGCAGCGCTGAACACACGTTCAGACAGAACGCTGGCTGCGGGGCATGACAAGATCTCCAAGGCGTAAGTGGCTAGCTCCGGCCATTTATCCAGATTGGAAGCCCAAAAAGAGCAAGGGTCCAGTGACACAGTCGTGGCTTCACTGTTTACTTGGAGATACTCCTGTACTATCGTCTCTAGGCGTTGACTATGTGTCAGACTTCTTGTCTCCTGTGGCCTTGCAAAGGATGGGCTAAAAAGTGAAATGATTCCGCAAAATTGATGTTACCAGCAGATACTGTGGTTCTGTTACGGTTTGAGTGCTGAACACTTGACGGTCCCACGGTTGGCAAGTTGGAACTGTGAGATTCACTACGTGCAGCACTGGTATTTTGTGGAAAAGCACATGTAAGATTCTGCAACAGTCTCTGCTGATACTCCTGCATGCGTGCATCCCTTTCTATGGCAGGAATAATTTCTGCAAATTTACTTTTGTACCGGGGATCTAACAATGTGGCAACCCAGTAGTCAGGATTATTTCTAATTCTCACAATTCGAGGGTCATGTTGCAGGTAGTGCAGCAAGAAGGCACTCATGTGTGTTGCGCATCCAGGAGCACCAAGTCCCTGTTGTGTTGGTGGCAAGATAACAATCATGCTTCCTTCCTCTGTCCTCTCCCCCCAACCTCGCACAATAGAAATGTGATCAAGGTCTCCCTCATCTGATGAGTCTTCCATCAGTTCGTCCTCCACTTCTTCCTGGGCTCCTGCACCTTCCTCACTAGTTTGGCTGCTACCATGCGCCCTGGTAAAACCATCTCCCCCACCCTCACATGCCTGCCGCCTTGGTGCTGCCGACCGTCTGGACCTTGCAGATGGTAGCCCTTCCGCATACAACTCCTCCTCCTCTACTTCCTCCACCTCCTCTTGTGCCACCACCTGACTCCGAATTCTGTTTAACATGTGCTCCAGCATGTAAATCACCGGAATAGTCATGCTGATAATGGCATCGTCAGCACTAAACATCTTCGTCGCCATTTCAAAACTGTGCAGAAAGGTGCATAGGTCCCTGATCTGAGACCACTCCTCCAGCGTGATTTGCCCCACCTCTGAATCTCGTTGGCCCAGGCTATACGTCAGAACGTATTGCACCAGGGCTTGTCGGTGCTGCCACAGTCGCTGCAACATGTGCAGAGTTGAATTCCACCGGGTAGGAACATCGCATTTTAGCCGGTGAAGTGGCAGGCCCAACGACTTCTGTAGAGATGTAAGTCGCTGAGCTGCGGGATGCGAACGGCGGAAGTGAGCACACAGCGACCGTGCCCTCTGCAGAAGGCCATCTAGTCTGGGATAGTGGGCTAAAAATTGCTGGACAACCAGGTTCAACACGTGAGCCATACAAGGCACGTGTGTGACATTGCCCCGGCGAAGGGCCGCAACCAGGTTTGCAGCATTGTCGCACACGACCTTCCCTGGTTTCAGGTCCAGTGGAGACAACCATTCATGAAATTGGTTCTCCAGAGCTGACCACAACTCCTCAGCTGTGTGACTCACATTTCCCAGACATTTCAATGTAAAAACCGCCTGATGACGTTGAGCCCTACTGCCAGCATAGTAAGGAGGTGTGCAGGATCCCTTCTGCGCAGTTAGAAAGCTTGTGGCATGACCAGACAGGCTTTGGGTGCAGGTGGAAGACCGAGAGGAGGTTGAGGAGGCAGAAGCAGTGGAGGAACTTTGACATAAAGAGGATTGACGCACAACTCGTGGGGACGGCAAGACTTGGACAGCAGCCCCTTGTCCTGCTGTCACCATAGTTACCCAGTGCCCAGTCAGCGACATGCAACGCCCCTGTCCATGCCTACTCGTCCAAGTGTCTGTGGTGAAATGCACCCTGTCACACACAGAGTTTCTCAAAGAAGCGGTGATGTTGTGTGCGACATGCTGGTGGAGCGCAGGCACACCTTTCTTTGAGAAGTAGTGCCGACTGGGCATCTGGTACTGGGGCACTGCGACGGACATAAGGTCTCGAAAATCCTCTGTGTCCACCAGGCGGAAAGGCAGCATTTCTGTAGCCAAGAGCTTGCAGATGGTGAAATTCAACCTCTTAGCTTTCTCATAGCTAGGAGGAAATGGTCTTTTACTTGTCCACATCTGAGGGACCGAGGGCTGGCTATTGTGCTTAGACGGGGTTGATAAGGGTGTCCCCGGCAAACTGCCGGTCTGTGAGGAAGATGCAGGCGGACATGTTAGGTTGCCTTGATCCAAAGGTGGTGCTATCGATGTCGGACAGCGCTCCACACCAGCTGCTGTTACCACCTCCAAAGAAAATGATGACCTGCCAATCACGCTGGCTGTTGCGGGTAAAGAGGTGGCAGGTCTGCGCCCCAAAACAGGTGTGACTGCTGTCCCCCCAGTCACAGAGGATGAAGAGGCCGCGGATGCACAAGATATGGCAGACGGTGGTTGGCCCGGCCGGCTAGGCCGCATTGTAGCACACTGAGCTTCCCACTGCAACTTATGCTTCATGTCCATGTGCCGGTTCATGCATGAAGTACTCAAACTATGTATTTTTTGGCCTCTACTTAGCTTTTGCTGACAAATGTTACAGATAACACGAGTTGGGTCATCTTTATCGATCTGAAAAAATGCCCAGGCTATGCAAGGCTTAGCACCCATGCGACCTGAAGAGCCACCACGACTTGTGGTGAGAGGCAGAGTTGTGTTTGAGGATGCAGTTGTTGACGTGCTTCCAGTACTACGTCTCTGTCCAGGAAGGCGCAACCTGACCTCGTCGTCACTAGCATCTTCCTCCACCTCCTCTGCTGACCTCATCTCTTGGCTGACTGTGGGTTGACAGTAAGTGGGATCTCCAAGCTCATCATCATCACCCTGTGTGTTATCACACCCGTCGTCCTCAGAGCCAACCTGTTCCTGCCCTGACAAAAAACTAAAGTTGTCGCTCCAATCAGGTATTTGAGTCTTATCATCGTCTTCCTCATTGTCTCCACCAACAGAAGTTACAGTTTGGGAATGAGGGTCTACATTATGGTCAGAACCTTCTGCGTCTGGTCCTGGATCCGACTCATAAAGATTCTGGGCATCAGTGCAGATCATTTCCTCGTCTGGATTCACAGAAGCGCTGGAGTCGACCTCTGATTCCCAGGCTATAGTATGAGTAAACAGCTCTGCAGACTCAACCATCTGTTCTACCTCATACTCAGACGGGCAGCTGGAGATTTGGGAGCTGTGAGGAAGCAAGTGCGATTTGGGTGACACCTTTGAGGACTGGAGTATTTGTGATGTTGAAGTTGATGTGGAGGAGAGCCCACTTAAAGGAGCACTTGATATCCGTTGAAGCACCTGCTGTTTTTGTGCCTCATCTGGAATTTGTAGCGATTGGCGTGGCCGTAAGAAAGGGATCTTATCACATTGTCCGCTAAAAGAAGTAGACATTTTAGTTTGGCTGGAAGATGGTCTTTCTTCTGCAGATGTTACTGTTGCTTTAACACCTACCCCACGGACACAACCTTTTTTCCCCTTCCCAACACGCCTATTCCCCTTTCCACCAGCAGCAGGCCTTTTTCCACTCATTTTGGTGGTTAACTAATTCACAACTCTGGAGTTGTTTGCACAAAAAAACAATGGATGGTAACCGAGCAGAGCTGAGTGGCCAAACTGTGGTATTAGGCCAAAACTATTGGCTGGGTTAGATGCAGAAAAAAATATATTCAGTTTGCAACCTGATGGAGGTCAGTATAGATGGACTAATACAACAAGTCCCACACACAGCTAGAAGCCCAATATTTTTTCAGAGGTAGATGCAGAAAAAAATATATTCAGTTTGCAACCTGATGGAGGTCAGTATAGATGGACTAATACAACAAGTCCCACACACAGCTAGAAGACCAATATTTTTTCAGAGGTAGATGCAGAAAAAAATATATTCAGTTTGCAACCTGATGGAGGTCAGTATAGATGGACTAATACAACAAGTCCCACACACAGCTAGAAGCCCAAATATTTTTTCAGAGGTACTGTAGATGCAGATAAAAATTAGTTTTCATTTGCAACCTGATGGAGGTCAGTATAGATGGACTAATAGAGAAAGTCCGACACACTGCTAGAAGGCCAAATATTTTTTCAGAGCTAGATGCAGAAAAAAATTATATTCAGTTTGCAACCTGATGGAGGTCAGTATAGATGGATTAATAGAACAAGACCCACACACAGCTAGAAGCCCAATATTTTTTCAGAGGTAGATGCAGAAAAAAATATATTCAGTTTGCAACCTGATGGAGGTCAGTATAGATGGACTAATACAACAAGTCCCACACACAGCTAGAAGCCCAATATTTTTTCAGAGGTAGATGCAGAAAAAAATATATTCAGTTTGCAACCTGATGGAGGTCAGTATAGATGGATTAATAGAACAAGACCCACACACAGCTAGAAGCCCAATATTTTTTCAGAGGTAGATGCAGAAAAAAATATATTCAGTTTGCAACCTGATGGAGGTCAGTATAGATGGACTAATACAACAAGTCCCACACACAGCTAGAAGCCCAATATTTTTTCAGAGGTAGATGCAGATAAAAATTATTTTTAATTTGCAACCTGATGGAGGTCAGTATAGATGGACTAATACAACAAGTCCCACACACAGCTAGAAGCCCAAATATTTTTTCAGAGGTACTGTAGATGCAGATAAAAATTAGTTTTAATTTGCAACCTGATGGAGGTCAGTATAGATGGACTAATAGAGAAAGTCCGACACACTGCTAGAAGGCCAAATATTTTTTCAGAGCTAGATGCAGAAAAAAATTATATTCAGTTTGCAACCTGATGGAGGTCAGTATAGATGGATTAATAGAACAAGACCCACACACAGCTAGAAGCCCAATATTTTTTCAGAGGTAGGTGCAGAAAAAAATATATTCAGTTTGCAACCTGATGGAGGTCAGTATAGATGGACTAATACAACAAGTCCCACACACAGCTAGAAGCCCAAATATTTTTTCAGAGGTAGATGCAGAAAAAAATATATTCAGTTTGCAACCTGATGGAGGTCAGTATAGATGGACTAATACAACAAGTCCCACACACAGCTAGAAGACCAATATTTTTTCAGAGGTAGATGCAGAAAAAAATATATTCAGTTTGCAACCTGATGGAGGTCAGTATAGATGGACTAATACAACAAGTCCCACACACAGCTAGAAGCCCAAATATTTTTTCAGAGGTACTGTAGATGCAGATAAAAATTATTTTTAATTTGCAACCTGATGGAGGTCAGTATAGATGGACTAATAGAATGATGCTATGCCCAAAAGATTTTACTTCACTAGGTGCAGTAAAAAAATTGGTATTCTATACACAGGTGGTATATCTTGCAACACAGATAGGCTACTCCACTGACTAACACACTCTGCAATAGGCCAAAAAGGATTAGCTTTGCTAGATTCAGCCAAATGCTGTGAAAAAAACTTGCACAGCACTGGCACAGACCTGCCTGGCAAAAACTGATAGGAACTGATGTAACCTAGTCCTGAAAAGGACTCCAATTACAATTAGTCTTTACTCCCACAACCTATCTATTTAAGAGCACAGACCTCCCTGATAAAAGTCGTAGGAAATGCTGTAACCTAGTCCTTTAAAAGGACTGCAATCACAGCTATTCCCTACTCCCAAGCTATCTGTATATTTGTGCGAAAATTGGCTTGAAATTAACAAGGTATAGCGCACACTGCAACAGCGGTACCGTCTAACACGCAGCTGCAGCAGTGAAAAAATGGTGGCGACGGGGAAAATGGCTTGGTCTTATAGGGCAAGGACATGTGACATACACTGCCAATGACACATGCCCTTGCTTGTGTGAAACAAGCACTTCGTTCCGTGTGTGCGCTGCTGATAGGCTGACAGACTGCACCTCCCCACTGTAAATGCGGGAAAGAGAAAAAAAAATGGAGATCTTCATTATTCCTGCAGAGATCCATCCCCTGCCCCTCCCCCCACCCCGCTGTACACTCAAACTGCGTATTAACATTAATTTTCATCATTACTGAGAAAAAATCCAGTTATGATTTTGGTGCACGAACAGTTATCGAACATAACCTCGAACAGCCGAATTTTTATCAAATTGTTCGTGTTCGCCGAACGGCTCGAACACCGCCCAAAACAGCTCGAATTTGAGATTGGCGAACAGTTCGAGTAGAACAACGCTCATCTCTAATGATTAGTAATTTTAAATCTGGTGGAGCTTAGTATAGATGGCCTAATAGAATCATTACTGCACACTGCTACAAAGCCCAAATTATTTTCCAGCCAAGATACAGATAAACATGATTAGTAATTTGAAAGCTTAAAACGGTTGGTAGGGTGATTTTAACCAATCATCAAGCTTTTACTCTCCCCAGGATGACACAGGGGTAGAAAAGTCGTTTCGGATCCATGATTTGTTCATCTTTATGAACGTGAGTCTGTCTACATTATCAGTGGAGAGCCGCCTGCGCTTATCTGTCAGCACACCACCAGCAGCGCTGAACACACATTCAGACAGAACGCTGGCTGCGGGGCATGACAAGATCTCCAAGGCGTAAGTGGCTAGCTCCGGCCATTTATCCAGATTGGAAGCCCAAAAAGAGCAAGGGTCCAGTGACACAGTCATGGCTTCAATGTTTACTTGGAGATAGTCCTGTACCATCGTCTCTAGGCGTTGACTATGTGTCAGACTTCTTGTCTCCTGTGGCCTTGCAAAGGATGGGCTAAAAAAGTGGTGAAATGATTCCGCAAAATTGATGTTACCAGCAGATACTGTGGTTCTGTTACGGTTTGAGTGCTGAACACTTGACGGTCCCACGGTTGGCAAGTTGGATGTTAGAACCTTGCTCTTAGGTTTTTTCTATTGCTGGTCACATGACCTTGTTGGCCTATTTAGTCCTGCTCCGCCCTTCTGGCTTTGCTGGACTTCATTGTATTGCTACTCTTTAGCTAGCCGGTGCTCAGTTTCTAACTCTGTTAGTTTGCTTGGTCTTCGGACCTCTGTGTTCTATTTATATTGTTTGTTCTTCTGTCTGCTACTATTTCTGTTAGGAGGTGTCCATTTTGCTCCCAGTCCCTAGTACTTGTAGGGATTCCTTCCCCACATCTATAGGTCTCCGTACAGACTAGCTGAGGACTTTAGCAGGTCTGATCGCAGGATCAGGTCCCCTGTTACATCGTAGGGATCAAGCTGAGTTCTATCATAGGGACAGATCTCCTCTCTTTCCTTAGCTCTGGTAGCAGAACATAACAGTAAGTCCAGCCCGCAAATTCTCTAAGGAAAGATTTTTCTGTTCCATCATGGTGTCGGTTCAGGATTTGGCTAAACGCCTGCAGGGACTCTCTCTGGAGGTGGCCGAGGTCCGTCAGCACGTGAGTAACTGTCCTGGAGCACATTTCTTGGAGCCTAAGGTACGTTTGCCTGATTTATTTTTTGGTGAACACCAAGAATTTTTTTCATTTAAAAATGCTTGCTTATTGTATTTTCGTTTGAGACCCAGGTCCTCTGGGGATGAATCCCAGCGCGTAGGGTTCATAATGTCACTTTTGCGCAAAGAACCTCAGGAGTGGGCCTTTTCTTTGCTATCTAGTGATACATGCCTTAGATCAGTGGATAGTTTTTTTTCTGCTTTGGGGCTATTATATGATGATCCTGACCGTGTCTCATCTGCTGAGACTGAGTTGAGACGTTTGAGACAGGGATCAGGTAATGTGGAAAAATATTGTACTCATTTCCGTCGGTGGTCTACTCAAATAGGGTGGAACGATTCTGCTCTGAAGAGTCTGTTTCTGGCAGGGCTTAGTGAAAGGGTTAAAGACCTGCTAATTGCTTATCCCACACCTGAAGATTTGCAACAGGCTATGCAATTAGCTATACGGGTGGATAGGAGACTGCGTGCAAGGGTTAATGAGAACAAATCCTCTGCTATGTCAGTTTCTGGTCATATGAATGTGTGTACTAACAGTGGAGAGCCGATGGAGATTGGAGCGATGGCACCTCGCTCTCAAGAAAAAGACCGCAGATTTTCTGAAGGTTTGTGTTTCTATTGCGGAAATTCTGGTCATTTCATTAAAAGCTGTGTGCTTCGTATGAAGAAAGAAAAAAAAATGGTCAGTCATGCCCGTATTGCCTGTTTAAATTCCAAGGGTGTATTTTTAGCTGCTTCCACTATTGCTCAGGAAAAATTAATGGAATTTCGGGTGTTTGTCGATTGTGGGTCTACTCTGAATGTAATTGATGGGGGATTCTTGGAAAAACTCAATTTAAAACCCGAACCTTTGTCATCCCCCATTGCTGTGGTTTCTGTGGATGGCTCTCCTTTGAAGAATGTTACTCTCAAGGTCTGTGAATTTCCCCTCACTATTAATGGTGTTCACCATGAGAAATTGGATTTGGTAGTTTTGAATAACTTGCCTTCTCCGGTGGTGTTGGGATTGCCCTGGTTAAAATTGCACAATCCTGTACTGGATTGGTCTACCAATGAAATTAAATCCTGGAGCCATAAATGTTATGACAAGTGTTGTAACGGGCGTATTGCAGCTGTGGATAGGGGGGAATTGCCTGTTCCTATTCAGGATTTTTGGAGAGGTTTTTCTGAGAAGGAATCGCAGGTTTTGCCTCCCCATAGAGACTATGATTGTACTATTGAATTTGTCCCTGGAGCGACTCTTCCTAAAAGTCGTTTATTTAACATTACTATTCCTGAGAGAAAGGCTTTGAAGGAATATATACAGACAAGTTTGGCCGCCGGTCACATTAGGCCCTCTAAGTCTCCTGTGGCGGTTGGATTTTTTTTTGTAAAAAAAAAGGACGGCGGTTTACGTCCTTGTCTGGATTTTCGTGAGATTAATAAAATTACTGTACGCAATCCTTACCCACTGCCATTGATTCCTGATCTGTTTAACCAGTTAGTGGGGGCCAAGTGGTTCTCTAAAATTGACCTTCGGGGGCCATACAATTTGTTGCGCATGAAGGAGGGTGACGAATGGAAGACTGCTTTTAACACTCCTGTGGGTCATTTTGAGAATCTGGTTATGCCTTTTGGTCTTACTAATGCTCCTGCATTTTTTCAGAATCTTATTAATGACATCCTTAGACCTTTGATCGGCAAAAATGTGGTTGTGTATTTGGATGACATTTTGATTTATTCGCCGGATCTGGAATCTCATTGGCGGAGCGTACGTGAAGTATTACAGTTATTAATTGACAATTCGCTTTTTGCTAAGCTGGAGAAATGTGAGTTCGCTGTACAGAGAATTAGTTTTTTGGGCTACATTATCTCCAGCGAAGGTTTTGAGATGGACCCGGTGAAAGTTCAAGCTGTGAAGGAATGGCCTAGGCCTATTGGTTTGAAATCGATACAGAGGTTTTTGGGTTTCGCCAATTATTATAGAAAATTCATTAAAAAATTTTCTATTATTGTCAAACCTCTGACCGATCTCACCAGGAAAGGTGCTGATGCGGTTCAGTGGACTGCTGAGGCCATTGAAGCTTTTGTGTATCTCAAGGAGAGGTTCACCTCTGCTCCCATCCTTATGCAGCCTGATGTGACTAAGCCGTTTTTGGTTGAGGTTGATGCTTCCTCTGTGGGGGTTGGCGCAGTATTGTCTCAGGATAACGGGGATGGAGTACATCCCTGTGCCTTTTTTTCAAAAAAATTTTCGGAGACTGAACTGAATTACGATATTGGTAATCGGGAATTATTGGCTATTAAACTCGCATTTGAACACTGGCGCCACCTCTTGGAAGGTGCTGAATTTTCCGTTCAGGTTTTTACGGATCATAAAAATCTGATATATCTTGATGCTGCCAAGCGCCTGAATGCCCGTCAGGCTAGGTGGGCACTGTTTTTCTCGCGGTTTAATTTTTCCGTTACTTACATCCCAGGTACTAAGAATGTTAAGGCGGACGCCTTGTCTCGCAGTTTTTCTCCCATAGTCGGTGCTGAGAAAGAGGAGAACATTTTACAAGAAGGTGTTGTGATTGCTGCTATGGACTCCGTTTTGGAAGATGAGATTCTTAAAGCACAGGAGAATGCCCCATCTAACACTCCCCATGGGAGGTTGTTTGTGCCTGGGACCTTTAGGAGAGATTTGTTTGTTGAGTGTCACGAATCTCGGTTGGCAGGTCATCCCGGAATCTCTGAGACCAAGAGACTGGTGGGTCGCAGTTTTTGGTGGCCTGGATGGCAGAAGGAAGTCATTAAGTGGGTGCGTCAATGTACTATATGTGCTAGATCTAAGTCCTCACATACTCCTGCTGCGGGGTTGCTTTGCCCTCTGGAGGTTCCCAGTGCTCCTTGGACACATCTGGCTATGGACTTTATAACTGACCTTCCCCCCTCTGAGGGTTTTACTGTCATCTGGGTGGTCGTGGACCGTTTTAGCAAGATGTGTCACTTGGTTCCCTTCGTCAAACTGCCCTGCGCTAAGACTCTCGCTAAGACCTTTGTCAAGGAAATTGTCAGACTTCATGGCGTTCCTACTGACATTGTTTCTGATAGGGGACCTCAGTTCGTGGCTCGTTTTTGGCGCGCCTTTTGTGACAGGTTGGGAGTTCATTTGTCGTTCTCATCCGGATATCATCCTGAATCTAATGGCCAGACATAAAGGAAAAACCAGGATGTTGAGCAGTTCTTGCGTTGTTTTGTGGCAGACAATCAAGAGGGGTGGTCTGAGTTTCTGCCACTTGCTGAATTTGCTTTGAACAATCATACATCTTCTTCTGCTGGTTGTTCGCCTTTTTTTTGTTGTTCTGGGAGACATCCGTCGTTTGGGTCGTTCTCCAAGTTGGCATCTGCCGTGCCTGAGGAGGAGAATTTTTCCGGCGATTTGGAGAGAGTTTGGACGGATGTGCGTGGTAATCTTCAGGAGGCTAACAGAAAATCTAAAGACTACTTTGATAGGAAACGACAGGAGGTTTTGTTCGCTGTTGGTGACATGGTTTGGTTGTCCTCTAGGAATCTGCGGTTGAGGATTCCTTCTAAGAAATTGGGTCCCAAGTTTGTAGGGCCCTTTAAGGTGCTTCAGGTTGTCAACCAATCTGCTGTTAGGTTGGAGGTTCCTACCTCCTGGAGAATTAATCCGGTGTTTCATGTCTCTCTGTTGAAAAAAGCTGTTGTGTCGGATTGTGACGCCTCTGCCTCTGTTCCTCCGGTGGTGGAGGACGGGGAATATGAAATTTCTCGCATCCTTAATTCTAGACGGTATAGAGGTAGTTTGCAGTATCTCGTGGCCTGGAAAGGTTTCGGACCCGAGGATAACTCATGGGTGAGGTCGGATGATGTTTCCGCGTCCAGACTTATCAGAGCGTTTCACAGGAGATTTCCTGATAAGCCTGGTCCTAGGGGATCCGGAGGATCCTCTTAGAAGGGGGGGTACTGTTAGAACCTTGCTCTTAGGTTTTTTCTATTGCTGGTCACATGACCTTGTTGGCCTATTTAGTCCTGCTCCGCCCTTCTGGCTTTGCTGGACTTCATTGTATTACTACTCTTTAGCTAGCCGGTGCTCAGTTTCTAACTCTGTTAGTTTGCTTGGTCTTCGGACCTCTGTGTTCTATTTATATTGTTTGTTCGTCTGTCTGCTACTATTTCTGTTAGGAGGTGTCCATTTTGCTCCCAGTCCCTAGTACTTGTAGGGATTCCTTCCCCACATCTATAGGTCTCCGTACAGACTAGCTGAGGACTTTAGCAGGTCTGATCGCAGGATCAGGTCCCCTGTTACATCGTAGGGATCAAGCTGAGTTCTATCGTAGGGACAGATCTCCTCTCTTTCCTTAGCTCTGGTAGCAGAACATAACATTGGAACTGTGAGATTCACTACGTGCACCACTGGTGTTTTGTGGAAAAGCACATGTAAGATTCTGCAACAGTCTCTGCTGATACTCCTGCATGCGTGCATCCCTTTCTATGGCAGGAATAATTTCTGCAAATTTACTTTTGTACCGGGGATCTAACAGTGTGGCAACCCAGTAGTCAGGATTATTTCTAATTCTCACAATTCGAGGGTCATGTTGCAGGTAGTGCAGCAAGAAGGCACTCATGTGTGTTGCGCATCCAGGAGCACCAAGTCCCTGTTGTGTTGGTGGCGAGGTAACAATCATGCTTCCTTCCTCTGTCCTCTCCCCCCAACCTCGCACAACAGAAATGTGATCAAGGTCTTCCTCATCTGATGAGTCTTCCATCAGTTCGTCCTCCACTTCTTCCTGGGCTCCTGCACCTTCCTCACTAGTTTGGCTGCTACCATGCGCCCTGGTAAAACCATCTCCCCCACCCTCACATGCCTGCCGCCTTGGTGCTGCCGACTGTCTGGACCTTGCAGATGTTAGCCCTTCCGCATACAACTCCTCCTCCTCTACTTCCTCCACCTCCTCTTGTGCCACCACCTGACTCCGAATTCTGTTTAACATGTGCTCCAGCATGTAAATCACCGGAATAGTCATGCTGATAATGGCATCGTCAGCACTAAACATCTTCGTCGCCATTTCAAAACTGTGCAGAAGGGTGCATAGGTCCCTGATCTGAGACCACTCCTCCAGCGTGATTTGCCCCACCTCCGGATCTCGTTGGCCCAGGCTATAAGTCAGAACGTATTGCACCAGGGCTTGTCGGTGCTGCCACAGTCGCTGCAACATGTGCAGAGTTGAATTCCACCGGGTAGGCACATCGCATTTTAGCCGGTGAAGTGGCAGGCCCAACGACTTCTGTAGAGATGTAAGTCGCTGAGCTGCGGGATGCGAACGACGGAAGTGAGCACACAGCGACCGTGCCCTCTGCAGAAGGCCATCTAGTCTGGGATAGTGGGCTAAAAATTGCTGGACAACCAGGTTCAACACGTGAGCCATACAAGGCACGTGTGTGACATTGCCCCGGCGAAGGGCCGCACCCAGGTTTGCAGCATTGTCGCACACGGCCTTCCCTGGTTTCAGGTCCACTGGAGACAACCATTCATGAAATTGGTTCTCCAGAGCTGACCACAACTCCTCAGCTGTGTGACTCACATTTCCCAGACATTTCAAAGTAAAAATCGCCTGATGACGTTGAGCCCTACTGCCAGCATAGTAAGGAGGTGTGCAGGATCCCTTCTGCGCAGTTAGAAAGCTTGTGGCATGACCAGACAGGCTTTGGGTGCAGGTGGAAGACCGAGAGGAGGTTGAGGAGGCAGAAGCAGTGGAGGAACTTTGATATAAAGAGGATTGACGCACAACTCGTGGGGACGGCAAGACTTGGACAGCAGCCCCTTGTCCTGCTGTCACCATAGTTACCCAGTGCCCAGTCAGCGACATGTAACGCCCCTGTCCATGCCTACTCGTCCAAGTGTCTGTGGTGAAATGCACCCTGTCACACACAGAGTTTCTCAAAGAAGCGGTGATGTTGTGTGCGACATGCTGGTGGAGCGCAGGCACACCTTTCTTTGAGAAGTAGTGCAGATTGGGCATCTGGTACTGGGGCACTGCGACGGACATAAGGTCTCGAAAATCCTCTGTGTCCACCAGGCGGAAAGGCAGCATTTCTGTAGCCAAGAGCTTGCAGATGGTGAAATTCAACCTCTTAGCTTTCTCATGGCTAGGAGGAAATGGTCTTTTACTTGTCCACATCTGAGGGACCGAGGGCTGGCTATTGTGCTTAGACGGGGTTGATAAGGGTGTCCCCGGCAAACTGCCGGTCTGTGAGGAAGATGCAGGCGGACATGTTAGGTTGCCTTGATCCAAAGGTGGTGCTATCGATGTCGGACAGCGCTCAACACCAGCTGGTGTTACCACCTCCAAAGAAAATGATGACCTGCCAATCACGCTGGCTGTTGCGGGTAAAGAGGTGGCAGGTCTGCGCCCCTAAACAGGTGTGACTGCTGTCCCCCCAGTCACAGAGGATGAAGAGGCCGCGGATGCATAAGATATGGCAGACGGTGGTTGGCCCGGCCGGCTAGGCCGCATTGTAGCACACTGAGCTTCCCACTGCAACTTATGCTTCATGTCCATGTGCCGGTTCATGCATGAAGTACTCAAACTATGTATTTTTTGGCCTCTACTTAGCATTTGCTGACAAATGTTACAGATAACACGAGTTGGGTCATCTTTATCGATCTGAAAAAATGCCCAGGCTATGCAAGGCTTAGCACCCATGCGACCTGAAGAGCCACCACGACTTGTGGTGAGAGGCAGAGTTGTGTTTGAGGATGCAGTTGTTGACGTGCTTCCAGTACTACGTCTCTGTCTAGGAAGGCGCAACCTGACCTCGTCGTCACTAGCATCTTCCTCCACCTCCTCTGCTGACCTCATCTCTTGGCTGACTGTGGGTTGACAGTAAGTGGGATCTCCAACCTCATCATCATCACCCTGTGCGTTATCACACCCGTCGTCCTCAGAGCCAACCTGTTCCTGCCCTGACAAAAAACTAAAGTTGTCGCTCCAATCAGGTATTTGAGTCTCATCATCATCTTCCTCATTGTCTCCACCAACAGGAGTTACAGTTTGGGAATGAGGGTCTACATTATGGTCAGAACCTTCTGCGTCTGGTCCTGGATCCGATTCATAAAGATTCTGGGCATCAGTGCAGATCATTTCCTCGTCTGGATTCACAGAAGCGCTGGAGTCGACCTCTGATTCCCAGGCTATAGTATGAGTAAACAGCTCTGCAGACTCAACCATCTGTTCTACCTCATACTCAGACGGGCAGCTGGAGATTTGGGAGCTGTGAGGAAGCAAGTGCGATTGGGGTGACACCTTTGAGGACTGGAGTATTTGTGATGTTGAAGTTGATGTGGAGGAGAGCCCACTTAAAGGAGCACTTGATATCCGTTGAAGCACCTGCTGTTTTTGTGCCTCATCTGGAATTTGTAGCGATTGGCGTGGCCGTAAGAAAGGGATCTTATCACATTGTCCGCTAAAAGAAGTAGACATTTTAGTTTGGCTGGAAGATGGTCTTTCTTCTGCAGATGTTACTGTTGCTTTAACACCTACCCCACGGACACAACCTTTTTTCCCCTTCCCAACACGCCTATTCCCCTTTCCACCAGCAGCAGGCCTTTTTCCACTCATTTTGGTGGTTAACTAATTCACAACTCTGGAGTTGTTTGCACAAAAAAACAATGGATGGGAACCGAGCAGAGCTGAGTGGCCAAACTGTGGTATTAGGCCAAAAACTATTGGCTGGGTTAGATGCAGAAAAAAATTATATTCAATTTGCAACCTGATGGAGGTCAGTATAGATGGACTAATAGAGAAAGTCCCACACACAGCTAGAAGCCCAAATATTTTTTCAGAGGTAGATGCAGAAAAAAAATATATTCAGTTTGCAACCTGATGGAGGTCAGTATAGATGGACTAATAGAGAAAGTCCCACACACTGCTAGAAGGCCAAATAATTTTTCAGAGCTGGATGCAGATAAAAATTATTTTTAATTTGCAACCTGATGGAGGTCAGTATAGATGGACTAATAGAGAAAGTCCCACACACTGCTAGAAGGCCAAATATTTTTTCAGAGCTGGATGCAGATAAAAATTATTTTTAATTTGCAACCTGATGGAGGTCAGTATAGATGGACTAATAGAGAAAGTCCCACACACTGCTAGAAGGCCAAATATTTTTTCAGAGCTAGATGCAGAAAAAAATTATATTCAGTTTGCAACCTGATGGAGGTCAGTATAGATGGACTAATAGAACAAGTCCCACACACAGCTAGAAGCCCAAATATTTTTTCAGAGGTAGATGCAGATAAAAATTATTTTTAATTTGCAACCTGATGGAGGTCAGTATAGATGGACTAATAGAGAAAGTCCCACACACTGCTAGAAGGCCAAATATTTTTTCAGAGCTAGATGCAGACAAAAAATTATTTTCAGTTTGCAACCTGATGGAGGTCAGTATAGATGGACTAATAGAACAAGTCCCACACACAGCTAGAAGCCCAAATATTTTTTCAGAGGTAGATGCAGAAAAAAATTATATTCAGTTTGCAACCTGATGGAGGTCTGTATAGATGGATTAATAGAACAAGTCCCACACACAGCTAGAAGCCCAATATTTTTTCAGAGGTAGATGCAGATAAAAATTATTTTTAATTTGCAACCTGATGGAGGTCAGTATAGATGGACTAATAGAGAAAGTCCCACACACAGCTAGAAGCCCAAATATTTTTTCAGAGGTAGATGCAGAAAAAAATTATATTCAGTTTGCAACCTGATGGAGGTCAGTATAGATGGACTAATAGAACAAGTCCCACACACAGCTAGAAGCCCAAATATTTTTTCAGAGGTAGATGCAGATAAAAATTATTTTAAATTTGCAACCTGATGGAGGTCAGTATAGATGGACTAATAGAGAAAGTCCCACACACTGCTAGAAGGCCAAATATTTTTTCAGAGCTAGATGCAGACAAAAAATTATTTTCAGTTTGCAACCTGATGGAGGTCAGTATAGATGGACTAATAGAACAAGTCCCACACACAGCTAGAAGCCCAAATATTTTTTCAGAGGTAGATGCAGAAAAAAATTATATTCAGTTTGCAACCTGATGGAGGTCTGTATAGATGGATTAATAGAACAAGTCCCACACACAGCTAGAAGCCCAATATTTTTTGAGAGGTAGATGCAGATAAAAATTATTTTTAATTTGCAACCTGATGGAGGTCAGTATAGATGGACTAATAGAGAAAGTCCCACACACTGCTAGAAGGCCAAATATTTTTTCAGAGCTAGATGCAGAAAAAAATTATATTCAGTTTGCAACCTGATGGAGGTCAGTATAGATGGACTAATAGAACAAGTCCCACACACAGCTAGAAGCCCAAATATTTTTTCAGAGGTAGATGCAGATAAAAATTATTTTTAATTTGCAACCTGATGGAGGTCAGTATAGATGGACTAATAGAGAAAGTCCCACACACTGC
The DNA here is from genome assembly GCF_046119375.1 of Phyllobates terribilis. Taxonomy (NCBI): domain Eukaryota; kingdom Metazoa; phylum Chordata; class Amphibia; order Anura; family Dendrobatidae; genus Phyllobates; species Phyllobates terribilis. Next base: position 107,753,400 of record NW_027362762.1, read on the forward strand.
TAGAAGGCCAAATATTTTTTCAGAGCTAGATGCAGACAAAAAATTATTTTCAGTTTGCAACCTGATGGAGGTCAGTATAGATGGACTAATAGAACAAGTCCCACACACAGCTAGAAGCCCAAATATTTTTTCAGAGGTAGATGCAGAAAAAAATTATATTCAGTTTGCAACCTGATGGAGGTCTGTATAGATGGATTAATAGAACAAGTCCCACACACAGCTAGAAGCCCAATATTTTTTCAGAGGTAGATGCAGATAAAAATTATTTTTAATTTGCAACCTGATGGAGGTCAGTATAGATGGACTAAGTCCCACACACTGCTAGAAGGCCAAATATTTTTTCAGAGCTAGATGCAGACAAAAAATTATTTTCAGTTTGCAACCTGATGGAGGTCAGTATAGATGGACTAATAGAACAAGTCCCACACACTGCTAGAAGGCCAAATATTTTTTCAGAGCTAGATGGAGAAAAAAATTATATTCCGTTTGCAACCTGATGGAGGTCAGTATAGATGGACTAATAGAACAAGTCCCACACACTGCTAGAAGCCCAAATATTTTTTCAGAGCTAGACGCAGAAAAAAATTATATTCAATTTGCAACCTGATGGAGGTCAGTATAGATGGACTAATAGAATGATGCTATGCCCAAAAGATTTTACTTCACTAGGTGCAGTAAAAAAATTGGTATTCTATACACAGGTGGTATATCTTGCAACACAGATAGGCTACTCCACTGACTAACACACTCTGCAATAGGCCAAAAAGGATTAGCTTTGCTAGATTCAGCCAAATGCTGTGAAAAAAACTTGCACAGCACTGGCAAAGACCTGCCTGGCAAAAACTGATAGGAACTGATGTAACCTAGTCCTGAAAAGGACTGCAATTACAATTAGTCTTTACTCCCACAATCTATCTATTTAAGAGCACAGACCTGCCTGATAAAAGTCGTAGGAAATGCTGTAACCTAGTCCTTAAAAGGACTGCAATCACAACTATTCTCTACTCCCAAGCTATCTGTAGATTTGTGCGAAAATTGGCTTGAAATGAACAAGGTATAGCGCACACAGCAACAGCGGTGCCGTCTAACACGCAGCTGCAGCAGTGAGAAAATGGTGGCGACGGAGAAAATGGCTTGGTCTTATAGGGCAAGGACATGTGACATACACTGCCAATGACACATGCCCTTGCTTGTGTGAAAAAAGCACTTCGCTCCGTGTGTGCGCTGCTGATAGGCTGACAGATTGCACCTCCCCACTGTAAATGCGGGAAAGAGAAAAAAAAATGGAGATCTTCATTATTCCTGCAGAGATCCATCCCCTGCCCCTCCCCCCACCCCGCTGTACACTCAAACTGCGTATTAACATTAATTTTCATCATTACTGAGAAAAAATCCAGTTATGATTTTGGTGCACGAACAGTTATCGAACATAACCTCGAACAGCCAAATTTTTCTCAAATTGTTCGTGTTCGCCGAACGGCTCGAACACCGCCCAAAACAGCTCGAATTTGAGATTGGCGAACAGTTCGAGTAGAACAACGCTCATCTCTAGTCATTACTGACTGCAAATGTACAATTTGCATACTTGTGGACATGTACTGACTAGCTTCTCTTTCTGCTAATACTTGAAAAACTGCTTACAAATTTGCAATAATTTCATCCATGGGGACCACATATAAAAAATTTGGCACTTCTACTTTGATTTTTGAGAAGACAGAAAATGAATGCTAGGCTATATGTTAAAGGGATTGTCCAGTGAGAACAAGTTATCACCTATCCAAAGAATAGATGATAACTTGCTGATTGGTGGCTGTCTCACCTCTGGATTGGTAGATCTGGGAATTTTTATCCACGATAAACTTCTTTCTCAGTTACAAAATGCAGCAGCAGGTTGGATTCCTTATCACTACTCTCATTAATTACCTATGGGGCTGCCCGAAATGGCCGAAGACAACGCTCAGCCACCCCGTAAGCCCCATATTGAATGAAGCGGTGGTTGATCATGTGCACTGACGCTCCATCCTCAGGGATAAAAGTTCCCCTCCCTGCTGATTCCAGAGATTGGACTTCCACCAATCAGTAACTTATTGTCACGGGTGTGTCAGGTGTAATAGACAGTCGTTCTGCATCTGGCTGTAGAAGGTCACTGTGCTTGGCATTGCAGATGCCTTCTTAACCCTTCTTCCTTTAGGACCCAACGGCGACCTCCCTCCTGCTGCTGATTGACACATCCTTGCTTGGGAATTTAAAACACTCAGTTTGCTCCAGGGAATCGCCGGTGATACTTCTATGTACCTTTGTGCTGTTTGAAGCACTAGCAGGCTGCTAGCTTCTTCTCTGGTACCCTTGGAGGACAGTTGGCATTCCTCCTCTGGTATCTGCTCAAGCTAAGTTTATCCCCTTTGTTTATCTACCTTGTTGTCTTTAGTTTGTAGTGGGGCTTGACCAGTGCTCACCCCTCCCCCTCCCTATTTAGGGCCAAGTTTTAAGGACATACAAGGCTTAGGGTCCTGCTCAGCGATAGGTGTGGGACCTGTATAGGGACGGTAGGGTAGGCAGGGTGATTTTAGATCTTCCTAGGGGTCTCCACTCCCTCTTTCCCTAGTGTTTGGGCTTCCTCCCCATTTTCCCTTCGTGTTGCACTTAGTCTTTCCCACACCATCCGTGACACTTATCACTAAGCAACCCCTTTAGTGCATTTCCTAATATATTTTTCTTGAACTAAATTGTACAGCAATCTATATATAACTTTATAGTGGTTTATAGAAAGAGTAAAAAAAAAACACATTGGAGCTCTGGAACAAAACCATACGGTTATCATCTGTGTATATCTTCCTAGATTACTGTTTTACCTCTCTGGGAATCAGACTATATTCTAACATGAGAACTAATGGTCCATTGTGTTTGATAATACAATATCGTAGTCCTGGCTGCTAAGACATTTTTACAATTGTGTCTTAAGGATAGCAGCATGTCAGCTTCCTTACTGAGACACTTCTGGCTAGATAATTAATATATCAATCATACAGACATCTTTAAGTTGTGAAAACAAAGGTTTGTAAAGCACAGACACAATAGGGAACCATTCGAAGGAATTGGACATAACATAACCATTCACGTCAAGTAATGTTTAGAACGAATGAGGAAATCCTCAGCAATTACAGCAGAAGCTGCTCTGGGCAGGATACCGAAATAAATCCACTCACATGAAGATATACTGTCTTATATCATAGATATATAATATATTGTCTTGACCCTTTCCTAATAATATTTGCAAAACCTAATGGATGAGCCGTAGAATATGACCATCTAACATCCTGTCTGTATGGCACTGCTCATAGGGGCACACACTGGCTTGTATTGCTAATTGGCGCATTCTCTGGATGGTACTGATAATGGGGCCACTATTGTAGGATATACTTTATGGTCAGCACGGTATATGGGTATATTGTCTACCTGTTACTAGATATGACTACACACTCTGGCCAGGCTCACAATCTCCGTTCTAGTCCAAACTGACCCCAATGTGCCTTTATGGATGTTGCTTTGTATACCAGAATAGACAAGGGCCTTCCCTAAACCGTTCCCACAAAGCTACAATTTTTCAAAATGTCTTGATATGGTGAAGCATTAAGATTTTCCTTGACTCCTTCACTGGAACTGAGTGGCCAAAGACAGCTTCGGAAAAACAACTCCATTGGATTATACCTCTTCCAATAAACTTTACAGCTGGCACTATACGGTCAGGCGGGTAATGTTCTTCTGACATTTATCATCCCAGACCTGTCCACCAGATGACAGATAGAGAAGTATGATCTGTCACTGCACAGAAAACTTTTCCACTGCTCTAGAATCCATTTGTGGTGTCTTTACCCCACTCCATCTGCCATTTGGGTGTAAGGCTTCCATGCAGCTGCTCGGTGTCATATGTCCTCCTATCAGAGTGTCTGGACGCGGTGAATGACAGTTCTGCTATACAATCTAGGAATGGGGCGTGCTGAGATGTCACTATGGTGATGGGCAGCTCAGCCGTCCCATGGGATGCTGGGGCATGCTGAGCTGTCAGTGTCTGGAGTGACAGTTTAGCCATCCAATGAGGACCAGTGTGTGCTGGGGCTTCAGCCATGTGTTTCTTGTCCAGAGTAATTACCTGGTTATTTAACCAGCTCTGCTTCTTTGATTGCTCCCAATTGTAGCTTTGCTCATGAGGTGCATTCTTGCTCTGTGCTCCTTGGCTAGCATTCTGATCTTTGCTGCTCGACCTAGGATTTGTCTCTTGACCATCCATTTGCCTAGCCCTTTTGTTGTGATCCGCTACCTTCTTGGAATATTGACCTCGGGCTGTGCCTTTGTCTCACCCCTTTATCTATGACGTACTCTCTTGGCTTTTGACCTCGGACTTCTTGACTACCCAGCCTCACGGCTTATCTGTGAGTAGTGACTAGCGTCACACTTGGCCATGGTGATCCTAATTCACAGTTTTGAGCTGATGTTAATGACAGAGGGGGGTTTAGACCTTGCAGTTATGAAGTCAGCAGAGCATTGGTGACTATATGCCCTCTGCTCCTCAGCACTTGGTGACCCCATTCTGTAACTTTACGTGGTCTCAACTTCGTGGCTGAGTTGCTGTGATTCCTTCCACTTCCCAATAATATCACTCACAAGTGATGGTGGAATATTTAGGAGGGAAAAAAATGCAATGAATCTCATAACTTATTACACCGATAAGTCCTATTACAGGACCGCAATGGTATCAGTGAGCTCTTTACCATCAGCCATTCTATCACAAATGTTAGTAAAAGCAGACGGCATGGAGAGGGGCCAGGTGATATACACCGGGGACAATGGGACTGAATGAAAAGCCTGAATTTAATGAGTAACCAGTGTGTCCCAATATTTTTGTCTGTGTATATTCTAATTTAATGCTTCAAATCCAACCACAGACTTAATTGTGCCATCGCTTATGGAATATGTTCTTTATCAGTTCTCATTGTATGTAAAATTTAAGTGATAGATATAACTGGACGTGGAAACAGATTTTTTTTGTGATGTGACGCTAGCAGCCCTGCCCTGGGAAGATGGGGGGTACTCGGAGCCGGGTCAGGTGTTTGGTGGGTTGTAGCCGTGGCCTGGACCCGTCCCGTGCCCAGGGCTGTCACATTAAAAAGGATGTAAGGGCTATCAGGGTTGAGTGATTGCTATCGACTATGCCACCTGTGGTACCTGGTGAAGGCCACCAGCGCTGCAGCAGTCCTCTGAGGCGGGATGTTGTGGCAGCCGTCGCTGATACTACTCCCCACAGGCTGAGCAGGGCCTCAGGGCAGAAGACAAGGATGGCGGGAGTCGTAGTGTAGGATGTCTGGTGCTGCGTGGCGCAGTGCAGTGCAGAAATAAAGAGTCCGGAGGCCATAGGGGTAGACTTCCAGGGTTGTTTACTCACGGTGGAGAGTACAGCTGCAAGGCTTCTCCCTGCTCCTCACGGAGTTCTGCGGTCACCAGGGACGGGGGTCCGACAACCTCTGAATAATTCCGGTGCTTAATCAGGACCCCGCACCAGAGTGTTCCTAAACTTCAGACTGAGTCCTCTCCTGTCTGTTTGTGTGTAGATAGGCCGGGTCTCCTTCTGGACTACGCTCAGAAACAGGGTACGGGTGGCAGCTCCGCTCCGTCCTTTACCCGGTGGGATCCTCAGGGCCTGCCGGGCTTCCCTGACTAGGACGTGGAGTAGCAAAGTCAGGTGTCGGGGGCCGGTACCCCTTTTGCAGCCGGAATCCCTCTGAATAGATCAGAATAGCGAGGACAGGTGGCGTATACCGCTCCGTCTGCATCCTCCGGGGATCCTTTTGTGGTGGAGCTACACTCCTAAGCTCCGGGCCTTCTTGGTCATGGTCCTTGACCGGGTTGAGACATATGTTAACTCGAACCTGCCCCTCGACCCAAGGCCAGGGTACGAGGGCCGTGTCTCCATCCGCTGCAGGTTCACACAGGATCCACGTTCAGGGAGGGAGATCACAATCAAAAGAACATGAGCCCAAGATGGCTGTTTATTAAATCTGAAATATTAAGTGTAAACTAAATGTGAGTCTTCCACCCTCACCCACTGTTTGGTTCCCCCTATTTCTTGGTTCCCCAGTCTCTCAATTCCCAGTAGGGGCAGCACACTAGTGCCTACTAGCCCCCTCTGGTGGAAGAAGTGTGGTGTTGGATGTGGAGGTGAGGTCCTGATCATTGCACCGTTCTTACCTCGAAGGAGGGATACTACACCCCATTAGAGAGGTGCAGCATCCCTGTGGCGGTCGAACCCTCGGGGGCGCCACAGTCTCTTTTGGAACAATTGTTATATATGTTTTGAAATATGTTTTGATTCATTACCAAAATGTATCTATGCAAGAAATATTCTACAGTAAGGAAAAATATAACTCGTTAAATTCCACTCATAGTGGCCAAGAAAGAATATAAATTACTTTCTAAATTCTCTTTTTTTCCATTAATATTTAATCTGTACTTTGGAAAGTATTGTGGAAGAAATGATTTTATTAGCAGTAATTCTTTAAGTGCAACACAATTATTACTGGCGGTCCTGGAAGTGGGTTCTCTGCAGTAAATATGTTCTTCAGTTTTTTTTTGTGCAAATCAAAAGTAGTCATAAATGGATGTAGGAAAGTAATTTGTGTTCAGCTGTTGGAAAGTCTGTGCGATGGCTGAAGTATTGTCCGGCACACTACAGGGGAAATATAATATTACACCTTGGATATCCAGATAAATGGCCAACCACCTGAATACATAAGTAGGCAGGGTCCGCTTCAGCAAGACATGCTTTTAGCGGGCCACTGTTCTAACTAATAGAGGGGTATTTTGAGAAGGGGACTCCCTTTTCCCCTATGACACATGACTTCATTGGGAATATGAAGAGGTGTAGTAGTGGTAAGACAGCCGCTTTTTAATGTTAATCTGTTGTTGGGTTATTTGGTAATACTGTTCAATTAAAGTATTTAGCAATGTTGTACATTTATTTTTTAGCTAATGTACAATACCTGTCTTGGAGGAAAAATGATATTTTAATGAACTTCTCATAGTCATTACCATTCGCATTCAGTTCATATGGTGTTCATTAACTATCCAGTAACAGAAGCTTAGGAAACACTATATTACAAGGCTAAATTAGAGAAAAATAGATCCAATTAAATGTGAAATTGCTATTTTGATATTCGGATGAGACTGTATTATACCTAATTTGAGCTGAGAATTTATCAACAGAACATATTTCCATAATTCCCATCTGCCCCTCCTCAAGGGTTTAAGTTATCAAGTCCCATTTTCTAAAAGGCAAATTTTTTTTTTTTGTTCAGTACTTAACATCTATCTCGGATTGCTACACAGTGTCTCGCGACGTGAACCTCCTTGCATCATCTTTGTGCTATCTCCTGTGATGTTAGAAGGAATCATTTGTGAGCACCATGAGGTCCTCACTTTCCATGGTCTGGGCCGGTAATTGGTCAAATGACTTAACGCCAAGGTGATGTTTGTGGACCACCCACAGGACATAAGCTATGTAGATACCTTCCTCTGGACTAAAACACCCTATCCACCCCCCTCCATCCTGTACTCAAAACAGCCTTTATAACCTCTTTCCCCTTTTGGACCTCTTTTTTCAGAAAGTATATTATCTTTCCTATTCAACCCCAATGATATCAGGTAACTTTCTACATTTACCACCCCACTGTGCACCAGCAATCAAGTTTCACACTGAACAGAATGTAACTCAGCTACACTATTATACATCCTACTGAAGGTCAAGCAAGGTCAAACAAACTCTCTGATCCCATCCCAACTCCACTGATCCTACAGCTCCTCTGCAGATGTTTCTATTTCACAAATCCAACCCCTCACCAACTATCTGCTGACTCCATAAACTCCAGACTCCAAACTTTCTTTGGCATTAACATCAGTCCAAAAACTGTGGCCTGGTTGTCTCATGGCATGGGTTTCCATTGCCAAGGAAGATATATGCAAGCCTCAGAATGTCAAGTGTCAGATGCACCAGTGTAATGTCTCTACTGGACTCTGGTTAAGTGGAAATTTGTTATGTGAAGAGTCACACCTCTCTATTTGGCAGTCTGATTGATGAGTTTTTTTAGCAAATGCCAGGAACATATTACCTGCCTGACTGCATTGTGCCATCTGTAAAGTTTGCTGGATAATGATATGGAGTGGTTTTTCAGGGGTTTGGCCTAGGCTCCTTAATTCCAGTGAAGGAAAATTGTGAGCCCGTCCCTCTCTTCCAATATCAGTATCTGACCTCAAAAATGCTCTTCTGCACAAATGGAGAAAAATTCCCAGACATATCCAAAATCTTGTAGCGCACCTTCACAAAAGAGTGGAAGCTTTTATAGCTGTAAAGATGGAGCCAGCTCCATATTAATGTCTATGGACTTACAAAGGGATGTCATAAAAGGCTGAATGGGTATAATGCCCTCACAGTGACCTACCCCCCACAATATGATGACATAGTCAGTAAGATGTCAAAAACAGCCCTCTACATACACAGTATGATGCCCCAACAGCCCTAAACACAGTATGATGGCCCCCACAGTTCTCCACATAATATGATGGCAATGTTAAAAAAAAATACTACTCACCAAGCCCTGTTACCCCCATGTACTGCTCCGGTCTGTGGCTCTGTGTGTCAGGCATAATCGACTGTATCTGTATCCTGGGAATGCAGAATCCATTAAAATACAGTTGTTGGCCGGAGAGGGAGGTGATATCCAGCATCCCCCACCACCACCACAATACGTCACGAACCCCCATAGTGGCCACATGGTCTACAGCTATTAGTGGTATTCTATTGGTCCTAGTCCAATTCCATTGACATAAATAATGGTTCCTAATCCCTAATTAACCTTATGTAATTTTCTAATACAAGTTATATATGGAGTCCTGAATATGCAAGTTCTATGCTAGCTACAGTATATACAGTATAAATGCTGTTTCCTTTAGATCAGCATGTGTATGGAGGCATGAAACCATTTCTAATGTGGGATAGCCGGCTTCACACATCAGTGCCGGCGGCTTTGCTGGGGCTACAGAATTACATGCCTTGTTATGTTTTCATGATAAGACTAGCAATGTGATAAAGTTCATTTTAAGTTTATAACTGTAGGTCATTTCTGGGGTACGATTTATTTCTCTGCATTTACAGCGTGTATATATACTGTATTCTGATTTTCCTAAAAAAATATAAACTGCATGATATTTTCCTTTTATGAACTTGTCTTTAAATAAGTTTTATACTTACATCCAATCGCCAACTTAGTAAATTAAAGTTGAAGACTTGTTTCATATAGTGATAATAAGGCAGATGCTAAAATATTTTTACATCATATGAGTGTGTGAAAATGACTTTAAATTATGTGATAGGATCCATGCAGTATACTAGTTTAAGGCGACGACCCCACTATCAGTATTTGGTCAGTATTCAGTCAGTATCTTTTCTCAGGAGTGGGAGACAAAACCAGGAGTGGGTGATAAATGCAGAATTAGTGCATTTGTTTCTATTATACCTTTTCTCTGATTCTTCCTCACCTGGGTTTGATTCACACTTCTGAGAAAAAATACTGACCGAATACTGACCAAATACTGATAGTGGGGCCGTGGCTTTAGGGTTTGCATTGTGATATAGTATCTGGTTTTCTTTTCACCAAAAGTAAGACAGTCATCCATAGTTGGTAGACTCCACAAGAAGAAGCAGTACACCGTAGACCTGTCAAAGGCCGGTCACCCAGCCTCCAACCAGTAGAGATGAGAGGGTAAACCACGAATTTTCGGGCCCCCCATTTGGGTTTGGGTACCCCAACATGAACGTTTAATAGCTGTTCGGCCGAACCCGCCTAACACCAACATCCAGGGGTTCACTCATCTCTACCAACCAGTACAAATGTATACTAATGCGGGTCTTCCTTTTGGGGAAGTGTCCTGTTTGCTTAGGTATCCCAATGCTTGTTAAGTAGTGTTGAGCGATACCTTCCGATATCAGGAAATATCGTATCGGATTGGATCGGGCGGATACCCAAAAAGTATCGGATATGCAGGAGAATTTTCCCACGCTGTCAGTGACGTGCATGAGGTGAGCTGAGTTCATTGGACATGACCTCACCTCATGCACGTCACTGACAGCGTGGGAAAATTCTCCTGCACTCAGCGCTTCAGCGTGAGAATTTTCCCACGCTGTCAGTGACGTGCATGAGGTGAGCTGAGTTCATTGGACATGACCTCGGCTCATCTTTATGCCGTCACAGCCAGACACTGAGGAGTGCAAGCATGCCTGCGCTTCTCAGTGTCTGCGGGATCCAGCCTGTCATCTCGATGTAGCAGAGCTGAAGCTGTCGTGGGAGCCATGGAAAGGTAAGGATGAGGTTGCTTTATTATTTTACTTTTATTGCAGGAGATTGTTGGCTTCAGCTGGAATGGGCGTGACTGTAAGTATGGTTTAATTTAGAACAATAAAGAATTGTGTGTTTATTTCAATTAAAGGACTTTATTCTGGGTGTTGTGTTTTTTTAAATACTTTACTAGAAATTTATGGTGGTCATGTCTAATATTGGCGTGACCCCATGAATTTCGGGCTTAGGGCCAGCTGATAATGCCAAGCTGGCCTTAACCCCTTTATTACCCAGTGAGCCACCGCACCAGGGCCCTGGATGAGTTGGGTACAGCGCCAGAAGATGGCGCTTCTATGAACGAGCCATTTTCTGGGGCGGCTGCGGACTGCAATTTGCAGCGGAGGTGGCCCGGAAAGCTTGGGTCTCCCTGCGCTGCGGATTCCAGCCCCCAGCTGCCTAGTTGTACCTGGCTTGGCACAAAAATAGGGCGAAGCCCCACACATTTTTTTTTTTAATTATTTCATGAAATTCATGGAATAATTAAGAAAAAAAGGGCTTCCCTATATTGTTGTGTCCAACCAGGTACAAATAGGCAGCTGGTGGTTGGGGGCAGCCCGTTCCTGCCTGCTGTACCTGGCTGGACACAAATATAGTGCGAAGCCCCACGTCAATTTTTTTTTAATTATTTCATGAAATAATTTTTTTAAAAAAGGGCTTCCCTATATTGTTGTGTCCGGCCAGGTACAAATAGGCAGCTGGTGGTTGGGGGCAGCCCGTTCCTGCCTGCTGTACCTGGCTGGACACAAATATAGGGCGAAGCCCCACATCAATTTTTTTTTAAATAAATCCTTTATTTTAACACTAAATGACATTTGAGGAGTTAATAAAGATGCAGTCCCTAAATTATTATTTATTTTTTAATTAATTTTTCCCAAAACTTTTGACGTGGGCTTCGCCATATTTTTGTATGCCAGCCAGGTACAGCATCCAGGATCTATGAACGCGCCATTTTCCGGGGTGGCTGCGGACTGCAATTTTCAGCGGGGGGGGCAGAAAGCTTGGGCCTCTCTGCGCTGCAGATTCCATCCCCCAGCTGCCTAGTTGTACCTGGCTGGACACAAAAATAGGGAGAAGCTTCACGTATTTTTTTTTTTTAATTATTTCATGAAATTCATGAAATAATTAAGAAAAAAAGGGCTTCCCTATATTGTTGTGTCCAACCAGGTACAAATAGGCAGCTGGTGGTTGGGGGCAGCCCGTTCCTGCCTGCTGTACCTGGCTGGACACAAATATAGTGCGAAGCCCCACGTCAATTTTTTTTAAATTATTTCAGGAAATTCATGAAATAATTAAAAAAAATTGATGTAGGGCTTCGCCCTATATTTGTGTCCAGTCAGGTACAGCAGGCAAGAACGGGCTGCCCCCAACCACCAGCTGCCTATTTGTACCTAGCCGGACACAACAATATAGGGAAGCCCTTTTTTTCTTAATTATTCCATGAATTTCATGAATTTAAAAAAAAAATACGTGGAGCTTCGCCCTATTTTTGTGTCCAGCCAGGTACAACTAGGCAGCTGGGGGCTGGAATCTGCAGCGCAGGGGGGCCCAAGCTTTCTGGGCCCCACCCGCTGCAAATTGCAGTCCGCAGCCGCCCCGGAAAATGGCGCGTTCATAGAAGCGCCATCTTCTGGCGCTGTACCCAACTCATCCAGGGCCCTGGTGCGGTGGCTCACTGGGTAATAAAGGGGTTAAGGCCAGCTTGGCATTATCAGCTGGCCCTAAGCCCGAAATTCATGGGGTCACGCCAATATTAGACATGACCACCATGAATTTCTAGTAAAGTATTTAAAAAAAACACAAACACCCAGAAAAAAGTCCTTTAATTGAAATAAACACACAATTCTTTATTGTTCTAAATTAAACCATACTTACCGTCACGCCCATTCCAGCTGAAGCCAACGATCTCCTGCAATAAAAGTAAAATAATAAAGCAACCTCATCCTTGCCTTTCCATGGTTCCCACGACAGCTTCAGCTCTGCTACATCGAGATGACAGGCTGGACCGCAGCAGAACGCTGCCATCCAGCCTGTCATCCCGCAGACACTGAGAAGCGCAGGCATGCTTGCGCTCCTCAGTGTCTAGCTGTGACGGCATCCAGATGAGCCGAGGTCATGTCCAATGAACTCAGCTCACTTCATGTACGTCACTGACAGCGTGGGAGAATTCTCACGCTGAAGCGCTGAGTGCAGGAGAATTTTCCCACGCTGTCAGTGACGTGCATGAGGTGAGCTGAGTTCATTGGACATGACCTCGGCTCATCTTTAAAGGAGCTAACCGGAGCAGCGCTGCCTGAACTCCGGTGAACCCTTACGGCCCCGTCATTCTAGCGGCGGCGGCGGTTCAGAGCGGTCACATTCTATGTGGCTGCTCTAAACTGGAGATCTTCGTGGGACACTTGTGGACTACTACGGAGGGGTAAGGATAAGATTGTGGTTTATTATTTTATATTTTATTACAGGAGATCGATGGCTTTGGGGAATTAGGTGTCTAGGTGAGTATAGGTGTAGTTTTTTATTTTTTACTTTATTTTAGGTGGCGATCGGCGGGGACAGGTAATGTATGAACTAATTTATTGTAGGTAACCACTGGCCACCAATGACATGTATTTAAAATTTATTGGGGACACAGTAGGGCAATTTAAATAGCAGGATCAGGCTGATGGGAACTACTGCTCCCATCGAGCTGATCCTGCTAGCACGAGTGGACCGGGGACAGACATAGGCCGATGGGAGTAGTAGTGTCACATCGGCCTATGTCTGCCTGCACGCACAGACACCGCGCACACCCGCACAAACATCGCACAGACACCCCGCACACACACGCAGACATCGCACACACACCCCGCACACACACGCACAGACACCCGCACACACACTAATCATGACCGGTCTGATGGTCTGGGAGGTGAGGCTGACCTATGCGGCCGTGGGAAAGTTCATGTGAGTTCATGCAGTCAAGCATGAACTCACATGAACCCTCTGAGGGCACCGCGGCGACTTCAAATGAACAGCTGATCAGCATCACCTGATACTTCAGCTGTTCATTTGAAATAACCGGCGGGAAAGCGCAGCACAGAACGGGAAAGCCGGCGGTGAAGTCTTTTCACTGCCGGCTTCCCCGCCCGGGTCCTTCTCTCCTTGGTGCTGCGCTCCCCGCCCGGTCCTAATTTACGATTGGGATGGGAGGTGGCGAGGGGAGCGGAGGATCGGGGTGGGAGGCTGCGGGGAAGCAGTATGGGGCTGTGTGATTGTTTAAAAGCCGGCGGCTTTTTACCGCGCGCCGGCTTTTAAACAATCAGGAGAATTCTCCCCCGCTGGGATGGCATTCTGATGACAGGCTGGATCGCGCTGCCATCCAACTTGTCATCCTTCACAGACACTGCAGAGCTCAGGCATTATGGGAACTTCCGATTCCGGTATTCGATATTGTAAAAGTATCGGAATTAAGTATCGGAATTCCGATACCGCGAATATCGGCCGATACCCGATATTTCAGTATCGGAATGCTCAACACTATTGTTAAGGTGTCAGACATTGACTTATTGGCAAACCACCACCCCTAAAATATTGCACTAGAGAGTCAGCTTTCTTCCTCCTGTTGGAGAGTTTATTTGCACATCTTCTTGCAGGAAGCATTGTCTGGCCTCCTCGTCTACCTATGTCATGTGGTAGTTTCCAGAAGTAGAAACCTTATGGTTCATGACAGTGGAAGACGGCTGAGAACCATGAAGAGGATGGTGACTGTTGTGATGGCATCGTGCTATCATATAGAGTTGGGCACAAGTGAGATAAATCATGTAGGCAGAGTAGGCCTCAGAGGAGCTTACCTGATGTGTTTTAGAACTCAGCAAAGGGAGGTCCAACTGGACAGCAAGTACCATCAAAGATTAAATTGCGTTTATTGTACTACAAATCGTGGTGACGGCAGTGGACTAACAAACCATAAGGCCACGTTCACACGTTCAGTATTTGGTCAGTATTTTACCTCAGTATTTGTAAGCCAAAACCAGGAGTGGAACAATCAGAGAAAAAGTATAATAGAAACACGTCACCGCTTCTGTGTTTATCACCCACTCCTGGTTTTGGCTTACAAATACTGATGTAAAATGCTGAACATGTGCATGTGGCCTTATGACTGTGGTGGGGATTTGTAAACCAATATGAAAAACAATGACTTCTGAATGAGGCAAAATGATGAATTTTTGCTGAGTTTTTGAAGCAGAAAAGGAGCAGAAAGTTTTTGAGGAGGATCTTGGAGGGTTTTTTGACGCACCCCCTGGGCCTCGGGGTACTCGGTGCCGGGCCAGTCGGTGCAGGGGATGTAACAGTGGCAGTGACCTGGTCCGTGACCCAGGGCGGCCAATAAAAGGGAATTATAGTTTTTATAGTTAATGTTCGTGACGCCACCTTTGGTATGCGGCTATATGGAGCCGCCGCTGCGGTGCAGATCCTCTGGAGCTGATGGTGATGCAGCAGAGTTGGGTCAGCTCTCCACAGGTAGAGCTAAGCTCCAGGGCAGAGTAGATGATTTGATGGGGTAGATGTTGCTGGTGCTGTGTACTGTAGTGCAGGTCAAGTGATGGCACTGCAATTATTCACAGACACAGTGGGGTGCAGTCTTCAAGCTTTACTCACGGTTTTCAGACTCCAAGTTACCAGCGCCAGGGTAGCTGCCATCACCGTCCTGTGTTCACCAAGGGAGTGGTTCAGCAAATTCCCAGGTATCTCAAGAGTACGTAACGGGACCCCAGTCTGTGTGCCTTTGATGCGCCCAGGGGATGGGGATGACTCGGTACCCGGGCCTTTACTTGGTTTGGGGATGTCGCGGTGGTCGGCTCCCGGGCCCGTACCCTGGGGTCACTCTAGAAAAAGGGAATTTGGAACTTGGATAAAATAAATAAGTAAATAGTTTGTGACGCCACCTGTGGTTTCTGGTAATTTGTACCAGCGCTGCTGCAGACCTTTGAGGCAGTTGATAAGGCAGCTGGGATGGAACGGCTCCCCACAGGTGGAGCGGGCCTCAGGGCAGGGTAGAGTTTGGTGGTGGGTGGTGATGCTGGGGCTTGTAGTGCGGGGAGAGAGATGGCGCAGCTGAAATAATTGACGGAGGCAGTGCAGTGCAGTCATCCGAGCTTTACTCACAGTTCTTGTACAAGGTTCTCAGGTACACTGTACGGGTGTCCGCCTCCGCGTCGCACTGCGTCTACCAGACCAGGGGTTCAGCTCTTCCTCAGATGTGTCTGGAGCGCTTGACGGAACCCCGCTTTCTTTATGTTCCTAACTAGACCGACTTCCCGCGCTGGGTCTTCTTCCTCCTGCCCTGCGCTTCCCACACACAGTCCCATTCGGGTGCTCTGAAGTCCCTCTGGGCAACCTGGAGTTCCCGGACCTACTTGACCCTCACGGTGACTAGGATGAGACTGTGGCGACTGCGCCATGGAAGTGTAGAAGCCTCCGGTTTTTCCAGCCGAGACCTGGAGTAACACGGCTGGTCCAGGGACCGGTCCCTTCTTGTGGCCTGATCCCTCTGACACCTGGCAGATTCGGGGCGTACGGGTGCCGTCCTGCACTCACCGTACCCCCTGGGATCCCTTCGGTAGAACGGAGCCTTTCTCCTCTGCTCCCCTCCTGGGCCTCTATCACTAGGCCCCACTTGTGAAGCAGAGCTCCTGACGAGACTCTGCTCCCAACCGACTGTCTTCACTAACTCTTACTGACCTGCCACCCTAAGATGGCCTCCCTTTATATACCTCCTATGATGGTGCTCCCCTACTCTACTTCCTCCACCCACACCCACTACTGGTTCCCCCTACCTTTGGTTCCCCCCACTCCAGCCAGGGACAGGGCTCAGCAGGAAACACAGTGCATCTTGCCCTTCCAGTCGGCCTGGAGTAGTGTAGTGTTGAATGCGGGTGTTGGGGTTCTGGGCAGCACTCCCTCCTTACCTGAGAGAAGGAGATACCACACCTCTGGGTGAGGTGCAGTACCTCTGTGGCGACTGAACCCTCAGGGGCGCCACACCTTCCTCGGTCGTCTTCCTGCGCTGGCTCTCACACTCCTGCCCTGCGCCTCGCAACCAGTGTCCCAAGCCGGTAACCTCAGATTTTGGCGGGCAACCTGCAGTCCCCTGAATCCTGTGTGGCTACCTTTTCCACGATTTAGTTGCAGCAATTAGCAACTACACCCTGAAAGTGCAGAAGCCTCCGGTTTCTAGCTGAGCCTTGTAGTTCTCCACTAGTTTAGGGGCCGGTCCCCTCTGCGGCCTGATCCCTCCACGTCCTGGTAGATTCGGGTGCACGGGTGGCATCCGGACTTCCCATGCCCCTGGGATCCCCTCACTCCTGGAGCCTTCCTCCGCTCCCTCCCTCTTCAGCCTTTCCTCCTAGGCCTCTCAACTCAGGCCCGCTCCTCCTGAGCAGAGCTCCTGCAGAGCTCTTGCTCCTCTCGCTGTCCTCCTCTGACTGTACACTCTCTCAAGATGGCTCCCCTTTTTATACTACTGCTGAAGTGCTCCCCTGTTCTTCCTCCACCCACACCCACTACATGGTTCCACCCTCCAGCTAGGGACCAGGGACTGTGCTCTCCCTTAGGAGCAATCTCACCCTTCCCTCTGAAGTGTAATGGATGCAAGTGTGTGGGTCCCGGGTAGTACTCCATCCTTACCTGAGAGTGGGATACCACACCTCTGGGTGAGATGCAGTACCTCTGTGGCGACTGAACCCGCAGGGGCGCCACATACCCCCCTAGTAAAACACAGCACGTCCTTGGGCTGGAACAGAGTAATACAAATTTTTAGACATACAAAATTTTTTAGATGCATCACATATAAGAATATCACACAAATTTTCTTCCCTTTATGGGAGGCTCATTTTCTTGAACGTCACATGTTACTATATCAGCTTCTAAAACATTATAAAACTCTCTTCCAATAAAATTCTCTTCACATGAATAAAACATTTTTCCATATCAAACATTTTCAATAAACTACAGTGAAATCTATAGCCGGGTGTCCATTTCACTGAAGAAGGTGCAATTTGAGGGACATGAGGGACCCGTCCAAAAACCCTCAACGTAGGCCCTGGGCGTGGCTGCAGGGCTTAACTGATCCACTTGTTGGACCACGTCTTCGGCCACGCCAAATGGGTTTTTTGTTCTGCGGTCTGCATAAAACAAATGAGAAGCACCTTAAGAAGTGCTAACTATATATAGTTTAAAGTTTTTGGCTGCTCACAGTCCTCAGCCTGTCAGTTTTTATACCCTTACCGGGTAACTAAATAAACACACACAAACTTTTTAAACATGCAGCATCACTGCTTTACCCTTCCGGGTAACTATGTACAGTACAGTTTTCACAATGGGATGCAATAGTGGTGCTCCCTCCTGGGAGACACCTGTTCTCTGTAGGCTGGCCCAGCCGGGTCGTCAGCCTCGAACTGCAAGGGCATGTCCTCCTCCACTACTCTGTATACATGGAGGGCATACCATCCCCTCTATCCTCTGTGCTGGGTATAGGTGTCCCTGTTGTAAATGGGACTCCACGTCCTGCCGATTCACAAAGAGGTCTGTGCCAAGTTGTGATTCCCGGATGAAGCCCCGTCCTCCATCCAGGACAAACTTGACGACGACCCCCTCTACCCGTGGATCTGGCGTGGCCGGCTTGGCTTTGCGGACCCGGGTCTTCTTCTCCATGTTGTGGGCCTCCATTCTCTCCCAACGCACCCGCCGACTGTACACGCTCTCAAGATAGCTCCCCTTTTTATACTACTGCTGAAGTGCTCCTCTGTTCTTCCTCCACCCACACCCACTACATGGGGTTCCACCCTCCAGCTAGGGACCAGGGACTGTGCTCTCCCTTAGGAGCAATCTCGCCCTTCCCTCTGAAGTGAAATGGATGCAAGTGTGTGGGTCCCGGGTAGTACTCCATCCTTACCTGAGAGTGGGATACCACACCTCTGGGTGAGATGCAGTACCTCTGTGGCGACTGAACCCTCAGGGGCGCCACAGTTTCCCCTCAGTATCTGCTCATAAATTCCTCCACAAACTCAGTGTGAATATACCCTAAAATGTATGAGCATTGTGCTCATTAAATTATAACCAAACAGCTTTGTGCCCCATTTGTGGAAGACTATCTACCATTCATGGCAGCACTATAAATAAAGTTGCCCCAATACCAGGACTTTTTTTTTTCAGTTTAATGGCACCTTACTATAAAGAGAGCCCTATTAAAATTGTAAACTATCAAAAGTTTTTTGCTCTTTTAGGAGACATGCAAATAAGCATCTTTTATTCTGGAAATGTGTCTCTCGGGAAAATATACTTATTTTGAAGCACTTTGCGCCATTGCTGGCTATTCAGAGGATGAGATGGCTTTGTGCCTGGACTTCATTAACAATACAAGTGCACAAATTTTTGCCATTTGGGGCCTATCATTGTAGGGTAGCTATTGTCCAAGCCTTGGAGAAATGACTGTGTAATAGCCAGAATATATTGGGCTTAATAACAGTTTACCATAACAATGTTCGTTACAGAAAAGTTGAATAAAATAAAACAATTGTTAGTAAGTTTTGAATATTCCTCTTGAAGATGATTCTCGACCTTCTATATTCATGTGCCTCTCTCTATCCTGTTGCACACCTTTGTGTTTTAAAGATATTGGAATAAAACCAAGTATTTATTCCTCTCCGAGGACCTTGGTGATCCCTTCTCTTCAGTACTGTACAGTACTGTACTACTGCCCGAGACCTTGTGTTAAGTTCATCTTGTGAATTGGACCTACTAAGCGCCAGATCCTGGTGGGTACATGGACCCTGGGCATTGGTGGATCTGGCAGGATGGCACATGGAGAGCGAAAACACTCACACTCAGGAATCTTGGGAGTAGGATGACGTATGAAGTGAAAGCCAGCAGGAATAGAAGCAGGTTAAGTACGGTGTGCACAGAAGGTGGACTACACCAAACTAGAGTCTTGAAGCACAATCCTAAGACACAGATGTGTGTCCTAATGGGTCTCAAAAGGCCTGTTGGAGATGAAGTCACTGTGTCACGGCAGGCAACCTGCAAAACCCAACGTGGAGCGCAACAGAGGGCAGCAGACCGAGGTGAAGGAAGCAGGGGCTTGGATATCCGGGACAGGTGTGTAACGTCTTGCTTGGTGACTCCTCTTGTGCATCCCACAAGAATACACAGTCTCCCAGTTTTCTCAAAGTCTGCAAGGTGTTGAACTGACACCATAGTGTCAGTAAGGATCTGTTCACATTTGTCTTTGGTCCTATACAGTATAAAACATATGCAGTTGGAAATCTCCCAAGCTATATACTGTATATATGCTGAACGCATTTACTGTATAGGCCTCATCGAGCCGCTATACGCTGTTCCAGTACACGTTGGCATACCTTTTCTATGCTGTATGGAATAAGTTATACCACACACATGGTTGAGTACATCTTTTTTGTACCATGGAAACTTGTTAATGATACATGTTAGTTTACGCTGATATAGTAGGATATGTTCAGAGATCATCCCAATGACAATCTCTGACAGACAGCTGCGTTAAAGAAGTTGTCCACTACTTATACCTTGATGCTCTATCTGTACGATAGGGCATGAATGTCTGATCTGCTGGAGTCCGACACCTGAGACCCTCGCCGAACAGCTGTTATCGGTGACGGCAGCTGCCGGCCGGAAGTACTTACTTGCTGAGCTTGGCCATCTAGTTGTAGTGGCTGCCGCGGTGTACTGCACATCCGCCTCCTATTCAATTCAGTGGGAGGCGGATGTGCAGTACCACGCGGCGGCCACTGCAACTAGATGGCCAGCTTCACAAGTAAGCACTTCCGGCCGGCGGCTTCCGCCGCCGACACCGATAACAGCTGATCGGCGGGGGTCCCAGGTGTCGGACACTGGAAGATCACACATTGATGCCCTATCCTACGAACAGGGCATCAATGTATAAGTAATGGACAACTTCTTTAAGTGCACAAAGCTTAAAGAAAACTGATCATGAATATTTAACACCTCAATCTAATGGCATAAATGCACAGGAGCTTTCATGCTGACTAAATCCATGCTTTGATTGTAGAAATCCTTTTTGCTGTTTCTGAGAAATACATTGTTAACATCATATGCAAAAGTGCTGCAAGTGCTTTGAAGTGGGACATTGCACTTGCAGCTCTCCTTCCCTCCCTTCCTATACCCTGCCCGCCCCCTGCCTCCTGTGTCTAATTGACAGGTCACTCTTGTTTCAGTTACTTTCCTTGCCTGACCTGTCAGACAGAGGAGACCAGCAATGGACAGGGAATATGTATGAAGGGCAGGGGAGATGCAAATGCAATGTCCCACTCCGAATCACCTCATTGGCTCATTTGCATATGAGTTCAATGCTGGATTTCTCATAAACTGCTATCACATATCTACAGACAAGGTATGCCTTTAATTTGAATGAATGCCCCTTTACATACATGCCAAGGTATAAAAGCTTCATGACAGGTTCCCTTTAAGGAAATATTAACAGATTTTCCTCAAACAATTGCTTTTGCATTGGGCATTTTCAATAATACAGCTTTGATAGAAAGATCAGTGGGTCCCAAAGAGGAATGGGAAAATCGATTAGCGTGGTGCCAGTCTATTGGCCAGGTCATTAAAGTGAGGCCTGCGATTCTCCTTACCTCCCGACATTCCCAGCCCTTCTATTGATCCAAGCTGGTGCGACATTGTGTGTTCATCACGCCGCCATTCACAACATCACGCCGTCCAGGCTAATCAAAGGAACGGAAAATACCGAGAAGTAAGGAGATTCTCAGGCCTCCCGTTCAGCGATCACATAGTAATGAACTGTCCGATGGACCGGAGTCCTGGAAATTGATTCTCCCATCTCTAGTTCCATACGCTGTAATTACTTTTCACTGGTAATCGTGACACCTTTAAATTGCAGCTGTATTAGGATTTTTTACATTACATTAGGAAGTATTAGGATTTTTTTTCCTGTTGTGTCATTCCAGGGTACTTTTAATAAAACAGCTATTTCTACTATTTTTGATTATATTCAGAATAGTAAATCTTTAATATTAGTGAACAGAATGAGGACCCCCTGTGTAGTATAGATTATGAAATGATGCATTGATATGAAGCCGTATTCTAACAACCTGCTGTACTCGATTCGTCACGCTGCATGGAGGTCCTTATGGCCAATCTCTGGGAGGTGTGTTTTTGCCGGTTGTCAGCCACCACCACTTCATAGCAGTAAGTGATTCAATATGTTGATATGAGTCACATGAGGGTTTGTTGATGCACCACGCATTTCAGGCTTTGTGATCAGACATCTCACATAAACCTTCTGAAGTCCATCAGTGCCGCTCGTTTTGGCATATTACATGCTCTATATCGAATTGTGAATATTTCCTTCTTCTATGCTGCTCATTTATTTTCAAACCTGTTCGCACAGTACTGTGTAGATGTGAAGGTGTTAGAACCTTGCTCTTAGGTTTTTTCCTTTGCTGGTCACATGACCTTGTTGGCCTATTTAATCCTGCTCCGCCCTTCTGGCTTTGCTGGACTTCATTGTATAACTACTTTCTAGCTAGCCTGTGCTCTGTATCTAACTCTGTTAGTTTGCTTGGTCTACGGACCTCAGTGTTCTATATATTTTGTTTGTTTGTCTGTCTGCTACTATTTCTGTTAGGAGGTGTCCCATTTTCCTCCCAGTCCTTAGTACTTGTAGGGATTCCTTCCCCACATCTATAGGTCTCCGTACAGACTAGCTTAGGACTTTAGCAGGTCTGATCGCAGGATCAGGTCCCCTGTTACATCGTAGGGATAAAGCTGAGTTCTATCGTAGGGACAGATCTCCTCTCTTTCTTTAGCTCTGGTAGCAGAACATAACAGTAAGTCCAGCCTGCAAATTCTCTAAGGAAAGATTTTTCTGTTCCATCATGGTGTCAGTTCAGGATTTGGCTCATCGCCTGCAGGGACTCTCTCTGGAGGTGGCCGAGCTCCGTCAGCACGTGAGTAACTGTCCTGGAGCACATTTCTTGGAGCCTAAGGTATGTTTGCCGGATTTATTTTTTGGTGAACACCGAGAATTTTTTTCATTTAAAAATGCTTGCTTATTGTATTTTCATTTGAGACCCAAGTCCTCTGGGGATGAATCCCAGTGCATAGGGTTCATAATGTCACTTTTGCGCAAGGAGCCTCAGGAGTGGGCCTTTTCTTTGCAACCTAGTGATACATGCTTCAGATCAGTGGATAGTTTTTTTTCTGCTTTGGGGCTATTATATGATGATCCTGACCGTGTCGCATCAGCTGAGACTGAGTTAAGACGTTTGAGACAGGGATCAGGTAATGTGGAAAAATATTGTACTCATTTCCGTCGATGGTCTACTCAAACAGGGTGGAACGATTCTGCTCTGAAAAGTCTATTTCTTGCTGGGCTCAATGAAAGGGTTAAAGACCTGCTAATTGCTTATCCTACACCTGAAGATTTGCAACAGGCTATGCAATTAGCTATACGGGTGGATAGGAGACTGCGTGCAAGGGTTAATGAGAGCAAATCCTCTGCTATGTCAGTTTTTGGTTATGAGAATGTGTGTACTAACAGTGGTGAACCGATGGAGATTGGATCGGTGGCACCTCGCTCTCAAGAAAAAGACTAGATTTTTTGAAGGCTTGTGTTTCTATTGCGGAAAATCTGGTCATTTGATTAAAGGCTGTGAGCTTCGTATGAAGAAAGAAAAAAAAATGGTCAGTCATGCCCGTATTGCCTATTTAAATTCCAAGGGTGTATTTTTAGCTGCTTCCACGATTGCTCAGGAAAAATTAATGGAATTTCGGGTGTTTGTCGATTGTGGGTCTACTCTGAATGTAATTGATGGGGGATTCTTGGAAAGACTCAATTTAAAACCCGAACCTTTATCATCCCCCATTGCTGTGGTCTCTGTGGATGGTTCCCCTTTGAAGAATATTACTCTCAAGGTCTGTGAATTTCCTCTCACTATTAATGGTGTTCACCATGAGAAATTGGATTTGGTAGTTTTGAATAACTTGCCTTCTCCAGTAATATTGGGATTGCCCTGGTTAAAATTTCACAATCCTGTACTGGATTGGTCTACCAGTGAAATTAATCCTGGAGCCATAAATGTTATGACAAGTGTTGTAACGGGCGTATTGCAGCTTTGGATAGGGGAGAATTGCCTGTTCCTATTCAGGATTTTTGGAGAGTTTTTTCTGAGAAGGAATCGCAGGTTTTGCCTCCCCATAGAGACTATGATTGTTCTATTGAATTTGTCCCTGGAGCGACTCTTCCTAAAAGTCGTTTATTTAACCTTACTATTCCTGAGAGGAAGGCTTTGGAGGAATACATACAGACAAGGTTGGCCGCCGGTCACATTAGGCCTTCTAAGTCTCCTGTGGCGGTTGGATTTTTTTTTGTAAAAAAAAAGGACGGCGGTTTACGTCCTTGTCTGGATTTTCGTGAGATTAACAAAATTACTGTACGCAATCCTTACCCACTGCCATTGATTCCTGATTTATTTAACCAGTTAGTGGGGGCCAAGTGGTTCTCTAAAATTGACCTTAAGGGGGCATACAATCTGTTGCGCATGAAGGAGGGTGACGAATGGAAGACTGCTTTTAACACTCCTGTGGGTCATTTTGAGAATCTGGTTATGCCTTTTGGTCTTACTAATGCTCCTGCATTTTTTCAGAATCTTATTAATGACATCCTTAGACCTTTGATCGGCAAAAATGTGGTTGTGTATTTGGATGACATTTTGATTTATTCGCCGGATCTGGAGTCTCATTGGCGGAGCGTACGTGAGGTATTACAGTTGTTAATGGACAATTCGCTTTTTGCTAAGCTGGAGAAATGTGAGTTCGCTGTACAGAGAATTAGTTTTTTGGGTTACATTATCTCCAGCGAAGGTTTTGAGATGGACCCGGTTAAAGTTCAAGCTATACAGGAATGGCCTAGGCCTATTGGTTTGAAATCGATACAGAGGTTTTTAGGTTTCGCCAATTATTACAGAAAATTCATAAAAAATTTTTCTAGTATTGTCAAACCTCTGACCGATCTCACCAGGAAAGGTGCTGATGCGGTTCAGTGGTCTTCTGAGGCTATTGAAGCTTTTGTGTATCTCAAGGAGAGGTTCACCTCTGCTCCCATCCTTATGCAGCCTGATGTGACTAAGCCGTTTTTGGTTGAGGTTGATGCTTCCTCTGTGGGGGTTGGCGCAGTATTGTCTCAGGATAACGGGGATGGATTACATCCCTGTGCCTTTTTTTCAAAAAAATTTTCGGAGACTGAACTGAATTACGATATTGGTAATCGGGAATTATTGGCTATTAAACTCGCATTTGAACACTGGCGCCACTTCTTGGAAGGTGCGGAATTTCCCGTTCAGGTTCTTACGGATCATAAAAATCTGATATATCTTGATGCTGCCAAGCGCCTGAATGCCCGTCAGGCTAGGTGGGCACTGTTTTTCTCGCGGTTTAATTTCTCCGTTACTTACATCCCTGGTACTAAGAATGTTAAGGCGGATGCCTTGTCTCGCAGTTTTTCTCCCATAGTCGGTGCTGAGAAAGAGGAGAACATTTTACAAGAAGGTGTTGTGATAGCTGCTTTGGACTCCGTTTTGGAAGATGAGATTCTTAAAGCACAGGAGAATGCCCCATCTAACACTCCTCATGGGAGGTTGTTTGTGCCTGGGACCTTTAGGAGAGATTTGTTTGTTGAGTGTCACGAATATCGGTTGGCAGGTCATCCCGGAATCTCTGAGACCAAGAGACTGGTGGGTCGCAGTTTTTGGTGGCCTGGATGGCAGGAGGAAGTCATTAAGTGGGTGCGTCAATGTACTATATGTGCTAGATCTAAGTCCTCACATACTCCTGCTGCGGGGTTGCTTTGTCCTTTGGAGGTTCCCAGTGCTCCTTGGACACATTAGGCTATGGACTTTATAACTGACCTTCCCCCCTCTGAGGGTTTTACTGTCATCTGTGTGGTCTTGGACCGTTTTAGCAAGATGTGTCACTTGGTTCCCTTCGTCAAACTGCCCTGCGCTAAAACTCTCGCTAAGGCCTTTGTCAAGGAAATTGTCAGACTTCATGGCGTTCCTACTGACATTGTTTCTGATAGGGGTCCTCAGTTCGTGGCTCGTTTTTGGCGTGCCTTTTGTGACAGGTTGGGAGTTCATTTATCGTTCTCGTCCGGATATCATCCTGAATCTAATGGCCAGACAGAAAGGAAAAACCAGGATGTTGAGCAGTTCTTGCGTTGTTTTGTGGCAGACAATCAAGAGGGGTGGTCTGAGTTTCTGCCACTTGCTGAATTTGCTCTGAACAATCATACATCTTCTTCTGCTGGTTGTTCGCCTTTTTTTTGTTGTTCTGGGAGACATCCGTCGTTTGGGTCGTTCTCCAAGTTGGGATCTGCCGTGCCTGAGGAGGAGAATTTTTCCGGTGATTTGGAGAGAGTTTGGACGGATGTGCGTGGTAATCTTCAGGAGGCCAACAGAAAATCTAAAGACTACTTTGATAGGAAACGACAGGAGGTTTTGTTCGCTGTTGGTGACATGGTTTGGTTGTCCTCTAGGAATCTGCGGTTGAGGATTCCTTCTAAGAAATTGGGTCCCAAGTTTGTAGGGCCCTTTAAGGTGCTTCAGGTTGTCAACCAATCTGCTGTTAGGTTGGAGGTTCCTACCTCCTGGAGAATTAATCCGGTATTTCATGTCTCTCTGTTAAAAAAAGCTGTTGTGTCGGATGGTGACGCCTCTGCCTCTGTTCCTCCGGTGGTGGAGGACGGGGAATATGAAATTTCTCGCATCCTTAACTCTAGACGGTATAGAGGTAGTTTGCAGTATCTTGTGGCCTGGAAAGGTTTCGGACCCGAGGATAACTCTTGGGTGAGGTCAGATGATGTTTCCGCGTCCAGACTTATCAGAGCGTTTCACAGGAGATTTCCTGATAAGCCTGGTCCTAGGGGATCCGGAGGATCCTCTTAGAAGGGGGGGTACTGTTAGAACCTTGCTCTTAGGTTTTTTCCTTTGCTGGTCACATGACCTTGTTGGCCTATTTAATCCTGCTCCGCCCTTCTGGCTTTGCTGGACTTCATTGTATAACTACTTTCTAGCTAGCCTGTGCTCTGTATCTAACTCTGTTAGTTTGCTTGGTCTACGGACCTCAGTGTTCTATATATTTTGTTTGTTTGTCTGTCTGCTACTATTTCTGTTAGGAGGTGTCCCATTTTCCTCCCAGTCCTTAGTACTTGTAGGGATTCCTTCCCCACATCTATAGGTCTACGTACAGACTAGCTGAGGACTTTAGCAGGTCTGATCGCAGGATCAGGTCCCCTGTTACATCGTAGGGATAAAGCTGAGTTCTATCGTAGGGACAGATCTCCTCTCTTTCTTTAGCTCTGGTAGCAGAACATAACAGAAGGTGGGCGATGTGAACCGGTGATATTATTGTGTATAAAAGGTGGATGTATTACTGTCAATTTGGTCTAATAAAATTGTGATAAGTTGTATTCCTATGCCTGTCAATGCTTGTCAATGAGCTGCCATTGTACTTACTACTTTACAACCATTAATGCTGTAGTAGACATGAGAAAACCATTTTGAGACTTTTGAGATATTGGGTAAAAATGGTGTTCATTCATTAAGCAAAGTTTTAAAATTTTTGCAAGTAGTAAATTATGATGAATATCAGCCAATCAGTAGAAATGTGATGCATGATGTAGAGTTAGTCTGTAATGTACGGTGGCTAATGGTCGCATAGTCGATGGGAGGTATGTGTCATAGAGATGGCTGTCCTCTGTGATGTAACCCAAAGTGTTTCTCTAGTGCACATAAGCACTAAGAGGCCTGTTTGGTGCACCTGGGATCGGGTTACAGGTAGTTTAGAGAGTTGGGCAGGTCTTGCTACCCACATACCTCACCTCTGGGTGTGGTTAACAGCTTATGAAGTGGAGGCTGTTGTTTGACACATGATCTGTGTGTCTGGAGGGAGAAGGCCTCCTGTGTGTGGTTGTCTCCAGACTGGGCCGTGTACTTGGTGCCTTCCATCTTGTGTGACCACAGCACTGCCTAACCAGAGACATTGCTAAAAGGACTGTTTTCTTTGTGTTTGCCTGAACTAAAGGCTGTTTGTTTCCATTTTGCTTTTGACCAGTTTATGAAGCAAATAAACCGTTATAGGACATTTAAAGGAACATGCCTCCTGTTTGCCTCTCATCGCACCCAATTGAGTACGATCCCTACAGTAAATTCCAGAATAAAGAGAATCTATACATAACAACCTTACATTATTATATACGTGTGTGTCACTAGTGCTTGGTCTTTTATCACAAACATGGCTCACAGCTCGAGGATAGCATAGTGAAAAACTCAGCTTAACATGGAACAGATCTACTCAGAACGAAATGTGCCTTTACTGAGGGATTCGTACTGCCACAATTGCTCAAGTGGTGTTGACACAGCTCTTGTTGGTTGGACATCAATGTCGAGGCACTTTCCTGTTACACAATAACATTTTCTAAGCTTTGAAGTTACATACTGAAAAGCACATAACATGGTGGTTGGACTACTAGGAGGCACAGAGCTTGGCGGTCAGGCTGTGTGCCCACGATGCTTTTTTTAAGCGTTTCCGCAGCGGCAAAAACGCTGCAGAAACGCTTAAAAAACGCTTGGTAGAAGGCCTGCCATGTTCCCCAATGATAATCCGCATGTGCTGTGCACATGCTATGGAACTTCCGCTGCGGATTATCATTGCGGAAAAAACGCAGCATTACCAATTATTTTGCGGAAGCGCTGCGTTTTCGCCGCCATTGACTTGCATTAGAACGCATGGATTACGCATCACTGCATATGTAGATGCGCATTCCATGCGTTCTAATGTGCGGATGGTACCCGGGTCTACAGGACAGGAGACTCTCCTCCGGACCCGGGTACCATAGAAAACTGTAAAAAAAGAATAAAATAAAAAATAAATATATACTTACCTTCTGGCGGCCCACGCTGCGCTCCTCCTTGCTTGGCAGCAGTTCGCGATTGAATGAAGGACCTGCGCTGACGTCAGAGTCATGTGACGGGTCTCACGACGCTGACGTCGGCAGGTTCTTCACTCTACCGCTGCCGGCAGCCGGGACGGAGGAAATCAAGGCTCCGGGGGCCATTGGAGGGTAAGTATACATTTATTTTTTTATTTTTTGGCTTTCTCTCGGGTCACAGTATATAAATCCATGCCGTTTGCATTGATTTATATAGCGCTTGTCAACCCGCATGCGGAAATGCATGTGAAGAACGCTTCACATCCGCTTGTCCCTGGCAGGAAAAACGCATGTACAATCCGCATGTACAATCCGCATGCGTTTTTTTCTGCCAGGAAGATGCAGAAACGCTCAGGAAAAAATCCTGAGCATTTCTGCATCGTGGGCACATAGCCTTACAGCTATGCATTTACACAGGTGGCTGTTCATTTACTCTGTTTAAGTGTGACCATGCTAGACAGATCGCATAAGGCCACAGTACCGTATTAAAACAGCGTAGTGCGCCATCTATATAGATGCTGCTAGTTACATCTATATATCTTTTTTTATTATACCTCTACTGTGAAAATAAAAGTCTCCGATGCCTATGAATCTGCTGTGTAAATGTAGGTGATGGACGTTCCGTGCATCTAAATGATGTAACATGGTAACAGTCATGTAATTTATCCATATGGTCAATACCTCTCAGGCTGCCTCCACTTCAGCACAAGTGCTGCACAGTAGCTAAATGTGCAAACAGAATAATCTGTATCTGTGCATTAACTGGACAAGTGCTGGAAAGGGATTCTATCAGCAGGTTTTTGCTGTTTTATCTGAGAGCAGCATGATGAAAGGTCTGAGACCCTGATTACAGTGATGTGTCACTTACTAGACTGTGTGTTGTTGTTTCAATAAAATCAATGTTTTCTCAGCAGGAGATTATTATTATAGGACTGAGTCTTGTTATGATAGTGTAGCAACTCAGACAGGAAAATTGGTAACACACTAAAAGCTGCAACTGACCCTGCCGGTTCTTGTACAGACTAGAGATCCTGACCCCACAGTCCCTAGTGGTTCCTGCGTGAGCAGAGATAGCCCTAACCACAGACTAGACAATGGCAACTATGGTACTATGGTACCTGAAAGGCCGTCAAGCGCTTCACGTTCCTCCTAAAGAAACGGAGGACAGAGCAGAGTTCAAACTACCTACAGAAGGGAAAGTGTGATGAAATAGAAATAGATCCCAGAGTGAGTAAAACAAACACCACAGAATACAAAATGAAGGATTAAATACGTACTGATAGAGAATTTGCCGCCTACTTCCTAAAAAGAAACAGAAGATTGGTGCAGGGTAAAGAACATAAACTGCAGAGAGATAAACCCTAGCTGGTCTTTCACTGACTGACTTAAACTACAGCAGTATGGCTGGATGTCTAAATGAGACTATCACCAGCACGAAATACCAGGAGGGGGAAAGTATATAAAGTTGAACCCGAAAGGTGATAGGGCAGACAAATGAGTAACTGAAAACACCTGTTACCCTAAAAAGACTGAAGCAAGGATAACAGACACTAAACACCCGGAGAAAAGGTGTATCTGAATCATAGAATCATAGAATCTGTGGCTCTGCAGAAAATTAAGCTGACCACAAAGCACAGGCTCAAGGGTTCGAATGCAGAGGCATAACATGTCTCTCGTGCCTCCTAGTCAACTGCTCTGTATAATCCCTCCCCCCTCTAATAATTATCAGCTTTCTCTCAACATACAATGTACACAGAAAGCTGTCAATCAGTGATGAGGTTATACAGGGCTCACAATTCAGAGCTCTGCTAGATCTGCAGCAGAGAAAACTGTGATTATATAAAAACGACAACATGCAGACCAACAAGTGACACATCGCTGGACTCGGGATCGTAGCCACTACGTTATGCTGCTCTCAGATTGTATGTCAAAACCTGGTGACAGATTCCCTATAACATCTTTCAACATCTGTGCAAAAGTAGAGACATCCAGGGATAGCCAAGAAATCAGTGAGGTGGATATATTGTGCCATTTTACAGCATGTAGAAATGGAGCTAATGGTTTCCGCACACATGGGCAGCTGGAGACCTTCATTTGCACAGCGGTGATGTACTATAAAGATAGTTGAACTTCTAGCATTGCGTTTTAACTGTATATTGCCTTCTTTGATTTTTTTTTTCTAAAAGGGGACAAACCCTTCAATAAGCTTGTCATTTGAAGCATAACACTTTCTTCTATCCTATTCTGTACATTAAGATTATGCAGTTGACAGAAGGACGCCGTGTCAGAAATGGAGTGAAACAGCATTTGTTCCTACTAGAGATGAGTGGATCGATGTGCGGAGGATTGTTTTCACCTCCAGTTTCCTGAAATTCGCAGTTTCAAATTCGACAGTTTAAGGTTCGATTTGCAGTTTGCAAAAGCAAAATAACCTTGTCCCATACTGCTGAAGCATCAGAGAGAGGGCTAATGTCATTTTGCACGGCTGCGTGGAACTTCCCATAATGCCCCACAGCTATGAGATCTAGAGGATTATCATACCTTGTACAGTGATGGTCAGTACCTGGGTCATCACAGATCAGCACTTCCTAGTAGAGCTTATACATGGATTCATGAGGAATCGCTCCTGCCAAACAAACCTGATTGACTTCTACGAGGAGGTTAGCTCTCGAGTAGATCAGGGGGAACCAGTGGATGTCGTGTATCTCGACTTCTCAAAAGCGTTCGATAGCGTGCCACATAATAGGTTGGTATACAAAATGAGAATGATGGGGCTGGGGGAAAATGTCTGCAAGTGGGTAGCTAACTGGCTAAAGGATAGAAGGCAGAGGGTGGTTATAAATGGAATATACTCAGATTGGGTAAGCGTCACTAGTGGGGTACCACAGGGGTCTGTACTAGGCCCAATGTTATTTAATATCTTTATTAACGACATAGTCAACGGGATAAATAGTAAAATATCAATATTTGCAGATGACACAAAGTTATGTAAAACAATTAATACAAAAGAGGACAGTGCAGACCTACAGAGGGATTTGGATAAGTTGGGTAGGTGGAGCATTAAATGGCAAATAAGATTTAACGAGGAGAAATGTAAGGTCATACATATGGGAAGGAAAAATGGAAGTCACCAGTACTCACTGAATGGGAAACCATTGGGGAATTCAGAGATGGAGAAGGACTTGGGCATCTTGATTGATAGCAAACTAAATTGGAGTGCCCAAAGTCAGGCCGCTGCTGTAAGGGCAAACAGGGTAATGGGATGTATCAGAAGAGGTATAGCTGCAAAGGATGAGAAGATTGTTCTTCCACTGTACAAAGCACTGGTCAGACCACACTTGGAATACTGTGCTCAGTTATGGGCCCCAATATATAGAAAGGATATAAACGAGCTTGAAAAGGTACAAAGGAGGGCAACAAAATTAATAAAGGGAATGGAGGGACTGCAATACCCAGAGAGGTTGGCAAAACTAGAACTATTCAGCCTGGAAAAGAGAAGGTTGAGGGGGGACATAATAAATGTGTACAAATATGTTAGGGGACAGTATAGAGACCTTGCCCGGGATTTGTTCAAAAGGAGGGATATTACGGTAACAAGAGGGCACTCACTAAGACTGGAAGAGAAAAGGTTTCAGCACCAGCATAGGAAGGGGTTCTTTACGGTAAGAGCAGTGAGAATATGGAATTCACTGAGTGAGGAGAGGGTAATGTCGGATTCACTACACCAGTTCAAGCGGGGACTGGATGCATTTCTAGATACCAGGCAGATTTCAGCATATACTTAAAAATAAAATAAAATAGTAGGTTGATACAGGGATTTATTCTGACTGCTGGTTTCAGAGTCGGGAGGGAATTTTTCCTCAGGTGAAGATTGGCTAAATCATTTGGGGTTTTTGCCCTCCTCTGGATCAACTTTAGCAATTACAGAACTAACAGGTCGAACTTGATGGACGCAAGTCTTTATTCGGCTTTACAAACTATACGGCAGAGTAGTTTTCCATCTCTAGAGTCACTGGGTGTGTCTTTCTCTCCTGTAGAGTGTAAGTTCTTATGATCAGTGAGGTCCTCTCTCTCTCGCCTGTAGAGTGGAAGCTCTTATTGTCAGCAGGGTCTTCTCTTGCCTGTAGAGTGTAAGCTTTTATGATCAGCGGGATCCTCTCTTTTCTGTAGAGCGTAAGCTCTCATGGTCAGTGAGGTCCTCTCTCTCTCCTGTAAAGTATAAGCTCTTATGATCAGCGGGGTCCTCTCTCTCTCCTGTAGAGTGTAAGCTCTTATGATCAGTAAGGGCCTCGCTCTCTCTTCTGTAGAGTGTAAGCTCACATGGTCAGTGGGATCCACTCCTGTAGTGTGGAAGCTCTTTTGATCAGTGGAGTCCTCTCTCTCCTGTAGAGTATAAGCTCTTATGGTCAGCAGGGTCCTCTCTCTCTCTTCTGTATAGTGTAAGCTCTTATGGTCAGTGGGGTCCTCTCTCTCTCTCTTCTGTAGAGTGTAAGCTTTTATGATCAGCGGGGTCCTCTCTCTCTCCTGTACAGTGTAAGCTCTTATGATCAGTGGGGTCCTCTCTCTCCTGTAGAGTATAAGCTCTTATGATCAGTGGGGTCCTCTCTCTCTCTTCTGTAGAGTGTAAGCTCACATGGTCAGTGGGGTCCTCTCTATCCTGTAGAGTGTAAGCTCTTATGATCAGTGGGGTCCTCTCTCTCCTGTAGAGTATAAGCTCTTATGGTCAGCAGGGTCCTCTCTCTCTCTCTCCTGCAGAGTGTAAGCTCTTATGATCAGCAGGGTTCTCTCTCTCTCCTGTAGAGTGTAAGCTCTTATGATCAGTGGGGTCCTCTCTCTCTCTTGTAGAGTGTAAGCTCTTATGATCAGCAGGGTTCTCTCTCTCTCCTGTAGAGTATAAGCTCTTATGGTCAGCAGGGTCCTCTCTCTCTCTTCTGTATAGTGTAAGCTCTTATAGTCAATGGGGTCCTCTTTCTCTCTCTTCTGTAGAGTGTAAGCTTTTAAGATCAGTGGGGTCCTCTCTCTCCTCTCCCCCACGTCTAGTTTCCGAGCAAGTACAAGCTTTCCAGCATTGAAACTTATTCCAAGGGAATCTAATTTTTGGTGAAAATTCAGCAAAGTTGAATTTCCAAAGCTCCTCTCATCTCGAGTTCCTATTTCTACGATGGGCTGTAGTGATGATAAACTTTACATTACAGAAGATGGCATTGTTGCTATGCTTGCATTTCTACTTTATATCTTCGGTTATCTGTTCCTGATGCACTTAAAGTATTTGCGGCTTGTCACAGGTGTTTTAGGCAAATGGCTTCACCACAGGCATCAGATGTAATATGCGATCACTGTCAAGTGTTTGTATTCAATGTCCATATTGCATTAGCCCCAGTGTGAGACCGAGCATCTGTTCTATGCCTGGTACTGCTCTTCGATTTTTTAGAATGCATAATTTAGGCATGGAAGCATCTGCACCGGTGGCACAGCACATGGCAAAGGTGATAGCAGCTTGGCTTCTCTGTCGGAATGTGCTCTCAGCTTACACATTGTTGAATGCTCTCATTTGATTTTGTTTGACATTTGTACTGATGTAGAAAAAAAAAAGCTAGAATGGATCCATAATATCAACCTGTTTCAAAACATTTCCATGGGCTAAGAGAGTCACATGAGAAGCATACATAGAGGGGAAGAAGAAGGAGCCGGACTGCGTCCCAATGCTGGTCAATGTCTAATGCTTATTACTGATGAGCGAGCATACTCGCAAGGACTCGGTACTCGCCCAAGCATCTCAGTACTTGAGATGCTCGGAGCTCGTCGAGTACTTGCGAGATGCTCGGGCGGATTCTCGGGTCTCCTCCCTGCATGTTTGGCAAGATTGCCAATCAACATGCAAGGATTGCCTGCCACTCATTGTAATGCCGTAGCCATGTTGGTTGTGGCATTACAGTGATTGGCTGGCCGCACAGCATCATCAGGTCTATATCAGACCTGGCGTCGCCATGCTCGTCACAGTCACTCCGGAATCAGACAATGTAGGGAGAGGTGCTGCTGCGTCAGGGACAGATTTGCTTGTGTATTAGGTAGTGTAGGGAGAAAAACCATACATTACACATATCCATCTTAACAAACAGTCCTTCTGAGGACTAATCCATCTGCAGAGATATCAGGCAGGCAGGGTATATAGGCAGGCAGTGTATATAGCAAACTGCAGTGCATATAGCACAAGAGGCTTCATTCCACTTCTGCCTTCTGCTGCTGTTAGATATTTCTAGATAAAGGCCCAGGTCTCAGGGGCCAGGAATACTTTTTTTTGGATCTTAATCCTCATTATTTGCTTAAAAAGCAATCCAGAGAACACGGTTTTTCTGCGCCATTTGCTTGTTGGCACTGCAAAATACAGCCAGGTCCTTTCCATATTACAGCACTAGAAATCCAGCTATTTAAAACCGTGTTTTCTCCGTCACACGGATCACATATACGTTGTCAGAAAATACTGCCATTTTTGGCCTCCATTCCAATTTTTTTTCACTGTGTCAGCAAAGTTTTTGACACCAGTTTGCTGTTCAAACTAGATACCTACAGGCCAGGTATTTAAAACTCTGTTTTCTCCGTCACACGGATCACATATACGTTGTCAGAAAATACTGCCATTTCTGGCCTCCATTAAAAATTTCTTTCCGTGTGTCAGTGAAGCAATTCACACCAGTTTGCTGTTCAAACTACTTACCTACAGGCCAGGTATTTAAAATTCTGTTTTCTCTGTCACACGGATCACATATAAGTTCGCTCCAAACTCAGTCATTTGTAGTGAAGATACTGTCCTCAATTTAAAATGGGCAAGGCATGTGGTATGGGATGGGGGAACTGGACGTGATGGTGATGGTGCATGCAGAGGCCGAGGACAAGGCCGTGGGCAAGCTGAAATTGTGCCACAACAAACACCCACATCTTCTTGCCCGACCTTCCTGTCCAAATTCCTAGGGGACCGCAGCACACCACTATTGAACCCAGAGCAGTGTCAAAAGGTTGTTGGTGGGATAGCGGATAATGCTTCCAGTCACTTAGCCACCACCACCACCACCCTGTCTTCCACACAGTCAAGTCTCAGTAGCCATGAGTCCGGACCGCATATTCCTCACCCTGATCCTCCTTCCTCCCACCATGCCGAGTGCCCGGAGACAACTGATCCCACACTTGGACACTCTGAAGAGCTGTTCACTTTTCCATTTATAGATTCGGGCCTCTCGCCCGGTCCACTTGAAGCGGGGCAAGAGGAGATCGCATGTAGCGATGCCCAAATATTTGAGCAGCCACGGTCACATGAAGGCGACGGTGGGAAAGTGTCACAAGAGGTGGACGATGATGAGACACAATTGCCAGAAAGTCAGAAGGAGGACCAGGGTGCGGAAGTGGAAGATGAGGTGGTGGATGATATAGTAACTGACCCAACCTGGCAGGAGGACATGCAGAGTGAGGACAGCAGCACACAGGGGGAGGGAGGCAGAGCACCCCAACAGGCAGGAAGAAGCAGTATGGCAGCAGAGAGAAGGCAGGCAACCTTTCCCCGTAACACCAACACGAAGGAAGTTGCCAGTACAACTGTTAGGTCTTCCCGAGTCTGGTTGTTTTTTAAAGCCCAGCTTGGCCAAAAAGGCCATTTGCACCACGTGTCAGGCCAGCATCATCATGGGTGGCATAACGACCAGCCTGACCACTACCAGCATGATCAGACACACGGCCGCAAAGCACCCGACTTTGTGGGCCGAACCCCAGGATCCAGGAACAGTGTCTGCAGGTGGCACCATTGCTTCTTTCGCTGTTGTGCATGCAAGCCAATCCCCTGTCCATAGTGCATGCGAAGATGCCTCCTGCCCTGCACCTGTCATTGCACACTCTCAAGTAGCAGCATCAGGAAGTACGTCCATGTCCTTGTCCCAGCGCAGCGTTCAGTTGTCCATACCCCAGTCCTTGGAATGCAAGTGCAAATATGCAGCCAACGCCCCACAGGCCACACTACTAAATTCTCACATTTCACGACTGCTTGCACTCGAAATGTTGCCTTTTAGGCTCGTGGAGATAGAAGCATTCCGCAACCTGATGACGGCGGCCTTCCCTCGGTACTTGGTCCCCAGCTGCCACTATTTCTCCCAGTGTGCTGTCCCCGCATTACACAAGCACGTGTCCCAAAACATTAGCCGTGCCCTCAACAACGCAGTTACCGGGAAAGTCCTCCTAACCACGGACACGTGGACAAGTGCTTGTGGGCAGGGACGGTACATCTCGCTGACGGCACACTGGATTAACATAGTGGAAGCCGGGACCCAGTCGGACCTTGGGACAGAACACGTCCTCCCGACGCCAAGGATTGCGGGCTCTAGGTCAATCAGGGTTGCCCCCACGGTCTACTGCTCCTGCACCTTATCCTCCTCAGCCTCCTCCTCCTCTTCAGCCTCCATCTCCGAAATGACCACATCAGTCATAAGCTGGAAGCACTGCAGCACTGCCTCGGCCAAGCGGCAACAGGATGTGCTGAAGCTAAGATGCTTAGGTGACAAACTGCACAATGCTGAAGAGTTCTGGACAGCTCTGAAAGAGCAGGCAGATCTGTGGCTCACACCGCTGAACCTACAGCCTGGCATGGTCGTGTGTGACAATGGCCGTAACCTGGTGGCGGCTCTGAGGCGAGGCGAGCTCACACATGTACCATGCCTGGCCCATGTGCTTAACCTCGTGGTTCAGCAGTTTCTCAAATCCTACCCGGAGCTGCCGGATCTGCTTGTTAAAGTACGCCGCCTGTGTGCCCATTTTAGAAAGTCACCTACAGCTTCCGCCGACCTTGCCGTGTTTCAGCAGCGTTTGCTGCTTCCGGCTCACAGACTGGTGTGTGATGTCCCCACGCGTTGGAACTCTACACTGCAGATGTTGGGAAGGATTTGTGAGCAGAAGAGGGCAGTTGTTGAGTACCAGCATCAACAAGGCCGTCGGTATTCAGTTCAGACTCCACACATATGAGATGGAGCAAGGAACCATACATGGTGATTACACACAGCCCAGCCTCATCTCATACCAACGTGGATTGGGTGACAATGAGGAAGAGGAGGAGGAGGAGGAAGGACAGGAGCTAGTTTCATGCGCTATAGACGGTACTACCTGCACAGCTGTCATATCGTCTGTTCAGCGTGGATGGCCAGAGGACAGAGAGGAGGAGGAGGAGGAGAGCATGGTCAGTCATCCTCTTGGTGAGGACATGGAAGTCTTGCCTGTTAGTAGTCTGGCACGCATAGCTGAGTTTATGTTACACTGCCTTTCCCTTGACCCTCGCGTTCTCAAAATTTTGGGTGACAGTCATTACTGGTTGGTGACACTTCTAGACCCACGCTACAAGGAGAACTTTATATCTCTTATTCCTGAGGCGGACAGGTCTACAAAAATGGGGCTGTACCAGAAGGCCCTTGTTGCGGAACTATTAAAAAAATTCCCATCTGAAAATGCTGGCGGCAGAGGGCACACTTCGTTGGACAACCAAGGAGTACAGGCGAGAGAGACACAACTTCAATCCAGCAGAGTCAGGGGAACACTGTCAAAGTTCTGGGAGAGTTTTCTCAGCCCCTCCCATCGCACAGGCCCTGAGGCGCGGGGTACTATCGCAAGGAGTGCAAAGTTTAGGAAGATGCTGAGGGAGTACCTTGCCGACAGTACCAACGTCCTCCGTGATTCGTCTGTGCCTTATAATTATTGGGTGTCCAAACTGGATACGTGGAATGAACTGGCTCTCTATGCCTTGAAGGTCCTGGCCTGCCCTGCCGCCAGCGGTTTATCAGAGCGGGTTTTTAGTGCTGCTGGTGGAATTATAACTGATAAGCGCATTCGCCTGTCAACTGAAAATGCTGACAGGCTGACTCTTATAAAAATGAACAAGGGCTGGATTGGGCCAGACTTCTCAACACCACCGAATGATAGCAGAGTAACATAAGCTCAAATCCAGTGTCTTTTTTTGGGAGGTGTATTCCCATGCACCTTTTCCCACCCACACATGGGTATACGATTCCTGATTTTGGCTATTTGCTCTTGTGCTCCTCCTTCTCCTCATCCTCCACCACCATATCACCAGGGTGACCGTGGTCCGTGATGCAACACCCACATAATTTTTTTAAAGGGTGTTTATGATGCCCGTAAAAAACATTTTTTTATACAGTATGTTCATGTACACCCCCCAGGGGTAAATGTTTGTCAGCCCATACACTTAGTGCATGGGCATTACAAGTATAGGTGGCCCGCTCCTTTCTAATGGGAACATTTTTTTATGAGGCCCTCCTCCACGTCTCTTCCAAGGGGCATTGGAGTGCCTCCCAATTTTTGGCATCCCTTGCATTCACTGCATAGGCCAACACTATGGGAGACCCACTTCCTAATAATGGGAATATTTTTTATGAGGCCCTCTACGTCTCTTCCAAGGGACATTGGAGTGCCTCCAAATTTTTGGCAACCCTTGCATTCACTGCATAGGCAAACACAATGGGAGATCCACTTCCTAATAATGGGAACATTGTTTTCAGGAGGCCCTCTGACCTCCACGTCTCTTCCAAGGGGCATTGGAGTGCCTCCAAATTTTTGGCAACCCTTGCATTCACTGCATGGGAAAACACAATGGGAGACCTACTTCCTAATAATGGGAATATTGTTTTCAGGAGGCCCTCCTCTAAGTCTCTTCAAAGGGGTATTGGGGTGCATCCAAATTTTCAAAGTGGTATTGGGGTGCGTCCAAATTTTGGGCAGCCCTGGCACTCACTGCATATGCAATAACAGTATAGGAGACCCACTCTTTAGTAATGGGAACAATAAAACATAGCCGGCTGATGGCTCTCTAAGAATAGTGAGGGCCGACGGCTGGCCCTTTAACCCCTTCTCAACCCTGGGATTTTCCGTTTTTGTATTTTCGTTTTTTGCTCCCCTTGATCCCAGAGCCATAGCGTTTTTATTTTTTGGTCAATATGGCCATGTGAGGGCTTATTTTTTGCGGGACGAGTTGTAATTTTGAATGACATTACTGGTTTTACCATATCGTGTACGGGAAAGCGGGAAAAAAATTCCAAGTGCGGTGAAATTGCAAAAAAAGTGCAATACCACAGATGGTTTTTTAATTTTTTTTTACCACTTTCACTGAATGCTAAAAGTGACCTGCCATTATTATTCTCCTGGTCATTACGAGTTCGTAGACACCAAACATGTATAGGTTCTTTTTTATATAAGTGGTGAAAAAAAATTCCAGTTTGCTAAAAAAAAAAATGGCTCCATTTTCCAAGACCTGTAGCGTCTCCATTTTCTGGGATCTGGGGCCAGGTGAGGGCTTATTTTCTACGCGCCGAGCTTAAGTTTTTTCTAATACCATTTTGGGGTAGATCTGATGTTTTGTTCGCCCACTATTGCATTTTATTGCAATGTTGCGGCGACCAAAAAATGTAATTCTGGCGATTAGAATTTTTTTCTCATTACGCCGTTTACCGATTGGATTAAATTTTTTTTATATTGATAGATCGGCCGATTCTGAACGCAAATATGTGTATGTGTGTCTTTTTTTATTATTATTTTATTTTGAATGGGGCGAAAGGGGGGTGATTTAAACTTTTATATTTTTTTAATATTTTTAAACATTTTTTTTCACTTTTTGCTTGCTTCTATAGTCTCTCTAGGAGTCTGGAAGCAGCACTTGTCTGATTGCTTCTGCTACATAGAGGTGATGAGCAGATCACCTCTATGTAGCAGAAATGCTCCTGTGCTATGAGCGCCGACCACTAGGTGGTGCTCATAGCGATCAGCTCATGACAACCACTGGAGTCTGCTGCAGACCCAGGGTTGTCATGCCCACCCATCAGTGACCCGCAATCACGTGAACCGATGGGCGGGGTAATTGACGCGCTTCCGGCGCGGCGATGTTATATGCTCCTGTCAGAGATTGACAGCGGCATTTAACATGTTAACAGCCGCGGGTGGATCGCGATTCCACCCGCGGCTGTTGCGGGCACATGTCAGCTGTTAGAATCAGCTGACATGTGCCCGGTTCAGTGCGGGCTCAGCACCGGAGCCCTCACTAAACCTGGGATTACAGCCTGGTGCGTACTAATACGTCCCAGGCTGTAAAGGGGTTAAGAATATTAAAGGCCGCCTGATGGCCCTATAAAAATAGGCTTTGTGACTCTCAAAGTCCCTCCTTCATAAATGAAACAGGATGTGTCTGATGATGTGTCACACACCACATGGCCAGTTAAGGTTGTAAAATGTTAAAATGACATTTCCCGGTGAATGCATCGAACACCCGAGCATTTTAGAGCTCGCTCATCACTAATGCTTATGTGTCTCTTTCCTTTTTTGATACTTTGATGAACTGAGAGGTAAAATGTAACTAGGCTGACAAATTCCACTTCTATTCAGTAACGTCGAAATGAGCCATTTTACCATTATGCTCAATCAGTAATCGATAACGTTGGAGGCATCAACTACATTGTGTGCAGAATTATTAGATGAGTTTTCTGACCAGATCATCATTTTTATGCAGATTTTCCAACTCCAAGCTGTACAAACTTGAATGCTTATTGGCTGAAGCGGATCAGGTGATATGTAGTTGTGTAATGAGAGGGTGAGGTCTGAGGATACAACACCCTTTATCAAGGTGTGCAGAATTATTAGGTGTCTTGTTTTCCACAGACAAAATGGGCCAAATAAGTGATTTAACTGACTCTGAAAAGCCAAAAATTGTTACAAGTCTTACAGAACCATCAAATTTTTGTTGAAAATAGTTAACAGGGTCGCAAAAAAGCGTGTTGAGAAAAAAATATGCACATTATCTGCCAAAGATTTGAGAAGCGTCAAACATGGGCGGCACGGTGGTGCAGTGGTTATCACTGCAGCCTTGCAGCGCTGGGGTCCTGGGTTCAAATCCCACCAAGGACAACATCTGCAAGGAGTTTGTATGTTCTCCCTGTGTTTGAGTGGGTTTCCTCTGGTTTCCTCCCAGACTCTAGAGACATACTGATAGGGAATCTAGATTGTGAGCCCCAATGGGGACAGTGACAATAATGTATGTAAAGCGCTGCGGAATATGTTAGCACTATATAAAAATAAAGATTATTATTATTATTATGAAGCGACCAGAAACCTGTTATCCTCCAGGGCTGCAACCTCCCTGGAGGCCCAGCAATGCAAAGTGATCAGTACTCAGAGACATGGCTGAGGAAAGGAGGCTGAAACCTGACCACCACTGAGCAAGACACAGAAGTGGAAATGCCAAGACTGGGACAAGAAATAACTGAAGACAGATTTTTCAATGGTATTATGGATTTATGAGATGAGAGTGACTCTTGACGGACCAGGTGGATGGGCTCATTGCTGGATTAATAATGGCCACAGACCTCCACTTCCAAGTAGATACCAGCTAGGTGGGGTACTGCTATGGCCTGGTATTATTAAAGATGAGTTAGTTGGACCTTTTCAGGTTGAAGATCAAAATCAACTCCCAAACCTATGGTCAGTTTTTAGAAGACACTTTCTTCAAACAGCGTTGCAGGAGAAAGTTTGCATCTTTCAAGAACATTGTGCAGGACAATGCTCCATCACAGCATCGACGTCTCTACTGCTCTGCTGCCAGTAAAGACTTTAGATCTGAAAAAATAATGACATGGATTCTTCCTCATCTGACCTAAACTCTATAGAGAACTTGTGGGCCCTTCTTAAATGAGAGATTTATGATGAAGTTACCTCTCTGAGCAATGTCTGGGGGGGCTGTGGTTGGTGCTTCCCATAAAGTTGATCGTCAACAGGTTAAGAAACTGACAGACTCCATGCATGGAACTTATGCCTGTTATTGAAAAGAAGGGTGGCTATATTGGTTACTGATATATATATATATATATTATTATATATATATATATACTAGCTGTACTACCCGGCTTCGCCTGGGTTAATAACTGCTGTTAGCAAAATAGAATGTGTTAACAAAAATTTATTCTCCACACAAAAACCACAAAACAAATAGATAGAAAGTTCATTGACTCTTGAGAAAGCAGTTCTTGTTCTCTTGTCTGCAAGCCTCGCTTCCCTCTCCTCAGAAAGTTCATTGGCCCTTGAGGAAGCAGCTCTTGTTTTCATATCTGCAAGCCTCGCTTCCCTCTCCTCAGAAAGTTCATTGGCTCTTGAGGAAGTAGCTCTTGTTTTCATGTCTGCAAGCCTCGCTTCCCTCTCCTCAGAAAGTTCATTGGCTTTTGAGGAAGCAGCTCTTGTTTTCATGTCTGCAAGCCTCGCTTCCCTCTCCTCAGAAAGTTCATTGGCCCTTGAGGAAGCAGCTCTTGTTCTCTTGTCTGCAAACCTCGCTTCCCTCTCCTCAGAAAGTTCATTGGCCCTTGAGGAAGCAACTATTGTATTCATGTCTGCAAGCCTCGCTTCCCTCTCCTCAGAAAGTTCATTGGCTCTTGAGGAAGCAGCTCTTGTTTTCATGTCTGCAAGCCTCGCTTCCCTCTCCTCAGAAAGTTCATTGGCCCTTGAGGAAGCAGCTCTTGTTTTCATGTCTGCAAGCCTCGCTTCCCTCTCCTCAGAAACTTCATTGGCTCTTGAGGAAGCAGCTCTTGTATTCAAGTCTGCAAGCCTCGCTTCCCTGTCCTCAGAAAGTTCATTGGCTCTTGAGGAAGCAGCTCTTGTTTTCATGTCTCCAAGCCTCGCTTCCCTCTCCTCAGAAAGTTCATTGGCCCTTGAGGAAGCAGCTCTTGTTCTCTTGTCTGCACGCCTCGCTTCCCTCTCCTCAGAAAGTTCATTGGCTCTTGAGGAAGCAGTTGCTGTTCTCATGTGTGTCAGCCTTGTTTCTCCATCTTCACATTTTTCATTGGCCCGTAATGCAGCTTTTCTTTTCGCATCAGCTGACATTCGTGCCATGAAATTCCTTTTCTTAAGAGGCATTATTGTGGTACAAATAGTCTGTAACTGGCAGTTTCTATATCCTCTCACATAGAAGTAATGTGACTGACATCAGCATTTCCACCAACACACCCTAACTGACATCTTATTACCTTACACAAGCTTTGTTATACTGAGAATGTCCTTTCTTGCCTATATTAACCAATCACAGCTCAGATTAATTAACTGTAGCAAAATAGAAGCTGAGCTGTGATTGGTTGCTATTGGATGCCTGATAAATCTTTGTGAGATGAGTTTTGTGTGTGCTGAGGGTGGTATATGTGATCAAGCACGTGGTAGTGTGTGGCGCATTTTGTGTGTGTGTTCATATCCCCGTGTGTGGTGAGTATGAGTATCCCATGTCGGGGCTCCACCTGAGCAGCTGTACAGTATATACTCTTTGGCGCCATCGCTCTCATTCTTTAATTCTCCCTTGTTCATATGTGGCAGCTGTCAATTTGCCTCCAACACTTTTCCTTTCACTTTTTCCCCATTATGTAGATAGGGGCAAAATTGTTTGGTGAATTGGAACGCGCGGGGTTAAAATTTTGCCTCACAACATAGCCTATGACGCTCTCGGGGTCCAGACGTGTGACTGTGCAAAATTTCAGGAAATTCATGAAATAATTAAAAAAAAATTGACGTGGGGCTTCGCACTATATTTGTGTCCAGTCAGGTGCAGCAGGCAGGAACGGGCTGCCCCCAACCACCAGCTGCCTATTTGTACCTGGCCGGACACAACAATATAGGGAAGCCCTTTTTTTCTTAATTATTTCATGAAATAATTTAAAGAAAATTGACGTGGGGCTTCGCCCTGTTTTTGTGTCCAGCCAGGTACAACTAGGCAGCTGGGGGCTGGAATCCGCAGCGCAGGGAGGCCCAAGCTTTCTGGGCCACCCCCGCTGCAAATTGCAGTCCGCAGCCACCCCGGAAAATGGCGCGTTCATAGAAGCGCCATCTTCTGGCGCTGTACCCAACTCATCCAGGGCCCTGATGCGGTGGCTCACTGGGTAATAAAGGGGTTAGGGCCAGCTTGGCATTATCAGCTGGCCCTAAGCCCGAAATTCATGGGGTCACGCCAATATTAGACATGACCACCATGAATTTCTAGTAAAGTATTTAAAAAAAACACAACACCCAGAAAAAAGTCCTTTAATTGAAATAAACACACAATTCTTTATTGTTCTAAATTAAACCATACTTACCATCACGCCCATTCCAGCTGAAGCCAACGATCTCCTGAAATAAAAGAAAAATAATAAAGCAACATCATCCTTACCTTTCCATGGTTCCCATGACAGCTTCAGGTCTGCTACATCGAGATGACAGGCTGGACCGCAGCAGAACGCTGCCATCCAGCCTGTCATCCCGCAGACACTGAGAAGCGCAGGCTTGCTTGCGCTCCACAGTGTCTCTCTGTGAGGGCATCCAGATGAGCCGAGTTA
This sequence comes from Phyllobates terribilis, assembly GCF_046119375.1. NCBI lineage: Eukaryota > Metazoa > Chordata > Amphibia > Anura > Dendrobatidae > Phyllobates > Phyllobates terribilis. The sequence continues at coordinate 107,798,252 of NW_027362762.1, forward strand.
ATGTCCAATGAACTCGGCTCACCTCATGCACGTCACTGACAGCGTGGGAAAATTCTCCTGCACTCAGCGCTTCAGCGTGGGAGAATTCTCACACTGAAGCGCTGAGTGCAGGAGAATTCTCCCACGCTGTCAGTGACGTGCAGGAGGTGAGCTGAGTTCATTGGACATGAGCTCACCTTATGCACGTCACTGACAGCGTGGGAAAATTCTCCTGCACTCAGCGCTTCAGCGTGGGAGAATTCTCACGCTGAAGCGCTGAGTGCAGGAGAATTCTCCCACGCTGTCAGTGACGTGCAGGAGGTGAGCTGAGTTCATTGGACATGAGCTCACCTTATGCACGTCACTGACAGCGTGGGAGAATTCTCCTGCACTCACCGCTTCAGCGTGAGAATTTTCCCACGCTGTCAGTGACGTGCATGAGGTGAGCCGAGTTCATTGGACATGAACTCGGCTCATCTGGATGTCGTCACAGAGAGACGCTGAGCAGCGCAAGCAAGCCTGCGCTTCTCAGTGTCTGCGGGATGAGAGGCTGGATGGCAGTGTTCTGCTGCGGTCCAGCCTGTTATCTCGATGTAGCAGAGCTGAAGCTGTCGTGGGAACCATGGAAAGGTAAGGATGAGGTTGCTTTATTATTTTTCTTTTATTGCAGGAGATCGTTGGCTTCAGCTGGAATGGGCGTGATGGTAAGTATGGTTTAATTTAGAACAATAAAGGATTGTGTCTTTATTTCAATTAAAGGACTTTATTCTGGGTGTTTGTGTTTTTTTTAACTTTGACTATGGGGTTAGTAATGGGGGTGTCTTATAGACGCCTCTCCATTACTAACCTGGGCTTGATGTCAGCTGGCATTATAAGCTGACATCAACCCCAACCCTATTACCCCCTGCCACCGCACCAGGGCAGCGTGGAAGAGCGAGACTAAGTGCCAGAATTGGCGCATCCTATGAATGCGCCATTTCTGGGGCGGCTGACGGCTGGTGTTTCTAGCCTGGGAGGGGGCCAATATTCATGGCTCCCTTCCTGGGCTATTAATATCAGCCCCCAGCTGTCTGCCTAGCCTTTGCTAGCTATTAAATTAGGGGGGACCCCACGTCATTTTTTTTGGGGGGTCCCCCATTTTAATAGCTGGTAAAGGCTATGTATTCAGCTGGGGGCTGATATTAGTAGCCTGGGAAGCTCCGTGGGTATTACCCCCTTCCCAGGCTTCAAACATCTGCCCCAGCCGTCTGCTTAACCTCCGCTAGAGCCTAAAATTAAGGGGAACCCCACGCCAATTTTTTTAATAATAAATCCTTTATTTTAATACTAAATGACAAGTACAGTAACCAACACTATCACTGTACTTCATATATATGTGACTGACATGTTTCTATCTATCTAATCTATGTGTGATGCTCTATTCTGTCTGTTATAAATTGTCGGGTACCGCTGCTGAATTGCCGGCCGGCTTTTTTAAAGAGACGGTGCATGAAAACACTATTATTTTTTTTGATAAATCCTTTACGCTAAATGACAAGTACAGTAAGCAGCACTTTCACTGTACTTCGTATATATGTGGCTGACATGTTTATATCTATCTAATCTATGTGTGAAGCTCTATTCTTTCGGTTCTAAATTGTCGGGTACAGGTGTATGCCGCTGCTGAATTGCCGGCTTTTCATGTTTCACTGTTGGCACTGTTCCCATCGATTTGGGCAATCACTGTAATGCCACAACCACCATGGCTGTGGCATTACAGTGAGTGGCAGACAATCCCTGCATGATTGGTGCTCTAAATAGCGCCAGACATGCAGGACACGCTTTTGGTGCACGAACAGTTATCGAACATAACCTCGAACAGCCGAATTTTTTGCAAATCGTTCGGGTTCGTCGAACAACTCGAACACCGCCCAAAACAGCTCGAATTTGAGATTGGCGAACAGTTCTAGTCGAACACCGCTCATCTCTACTTACCAGCATCCGCCAGTCTGCATACCAGCCGTGTCTGCCTATACCCAGCAGTCTGTGTGCCAGCCTAACCTGCCTGTTCCTGTATTCCCCTGTGTGGGTCAACAGCCGTGTCCGGGGTCTGTCCTGGAGTAGCACCTGGTCCCTCTGCTCGGTTCCTCCTTGGTGCACTGGCGTCGTATGCCGTCGTGCGACCCTGGTCGGATCGGGTGGATACTTAGTTACGCCCCTCCAGGCATTCACTCTCCGGAACGGTCCAGTGGAATCACTACATATACACACACACGCCACTCAGCCCGGGTGTGTGCATTACAGCTTCTACCATGGGAATCCTGAAATCTATTGGGTGGAAAGCTTATCGTCCACGTCTAATTCATGGTTTATTGGAGGATGATCCAGACAGGCGGCTGCAATTTAGTGAGATTATGCTTAACGAAATTATTCAAAATCCAGTAATTTTAGATAACATTATATGGAGTGATGAAGCTTCTTTCAAATTATCCGGCCATATTAACAGACATAATTGTATTTACTGGTATAATGAGAACATGCATTTAACATTAGAGCAACTACTAAATGAGCCTGGTGTCAATGTTTGGGGTGGTATTTCAAGTTTTGCTGTTTTAGGACCAATATTTTTTGATGGAACAGTCACAGGAGATAAGTATCTCGAAATTCTAATGAATCAAGTTGTTCCCCAGTTACAGCAACAGCCTAATTCAAATTACCTTTATTTCCAACAAGATGGGGCCCCTCCACATTATTCAAGAGTGGTCCGCGAGTATCTTGATGAAACATTTCCTTATAAATAGATTGGCCGAAGAGGCCCACTTGATTGGCCGGCGCATTCACCCAACTTGACCCCAATGGATTTTTTCTTTTGGGGAGTACTCAAGGACAAAGTTTATAGTCGAAAACCAAAAAGTGTCAGTGATTTGAAAAATTACATAAGAGATGCATTTCAAGAAATTAATACCCAAAGAGACTTGTGCAAAAAAGTTTGTCGAAGCGTGAGAGGCAGACTTCAAAGCTGTGCAAATTGTAATGGAAAACAGTTTGAGCACCTGCGTTGATAAAATTTAAGGGCTTTTGTATTATTGTTCAGAATAAAATTTAATTGTCAATGTTATGCTTGTGTTAGTAAATATAATTTTATATATAAATCAAAATAAATGTTATTATTTTCTGGCCACCTACTTTTGGACCACCCTGTATATGCACTGCTCAAAAAAATAAAGGGCACACTTAAACAGCAGAATATAACTCCAAGTAAATCAAACTTCTGTGAAATCAAACTGTCCACTTAGGAAACAACACTGATTGACAATCAATTTCACATGCTTTTGTGCAAATGGAATAGACAATAGATGGAAATTATTGGCAATTATCAAGACACCCTCAATAAAGGAGTGGTTCTGCAGGTGGGGACCACAGACCACATCTTAGTACCAATGCTTTCTGGCTGATGTTTTGGTCACTTTTGAATGTTGGTTGTGCTTTCACATTCGTGGTAGCATGAGACGGACTCTACAACCCACAGAAGTTGCTCAGGTAATGCAGCTCATCCAGGATGGCACATCAATGCGAGCTGTGGCAAGAAGGTTTGCTGTGTCTGTCATCGTAGTGTCCAGAGGCTGGAGGCGCTACCAGGAGACAGGCCAGTACACCAGGAGATGTGGAGGGGGCCGTAGGAGGGCAGCAACCCAGCAGCAGGACTGCTAACTCCGCCTTTGTGCAAGGAGGAACAGGAGGAGCACTGCCAGAGCCCTGCAAAATGACCTCCAGCAGGCCACAAATGTGCATGTGTCTGCACAAACGGTTAGAAACCGACTCCATGAGGGTGGTGCCACTAGGTACCGAGGTGAGATCCTTAGACCCCTTGTGAGACTTTATGCTGGTGCAGTTGCCCCTGGGTTCCTCCTAATGCAGGACAATGCCAGACCTCATGTCGCTGGAGTGTGTCAGCAGTTCCTGCAAGATGAAGGCATTGACGCTATGGACTGGCCCCCCCTTTCCCCAGACCTGAATCCGATTGAGCACATCTGGGACATCATGTCTCGCTCCATCCACCAACGTCACGTTGCACCACAGACTGTCCAGGAGTTGGCGGATGCTTTACTCCAGGTCTGGGAGGAGATCCCACAGGAGACCATCCGCAACCTCATCAGGAGCATGCCCAGGCTTTGTAGGGAGGTCATACAGGCACGTGGAGGCCACACACAATACTGAGCCTCATTTTGACTTGTTTTAAGGACATTACATCAAAGTTGGATCAGCCTGTAGTGTTATTATTATTTATTATTATAGCGGCATTTATTCCATGGCGCTTTACATGTGAAAAGGGGTATACATAGCAAAAACAAGTACAATAATCTTGAACACAATGTGACAGCGACTGGTACAGGAGGAGCGAGGACCCTGCCCGCGAGGGCTCACAATCTACAAAGTAGTGTGTTTTTCCACTTTAATTTTGGGGTTGACTCCAAATCCAGGCCTCGATTGGTTAATAAACTTGATTTCCATTGATGATTTTTGTGTGATTTTGTTGTCAGCACATTCAACTTTGTACAGAACAAAGTATTCAATGAGAATATTTCATTCATTCAGATCTAGGATGTGTTATTTCAGTGTTCCCTTTATTTTTTTGAGCAGTGTATTTTTTAAAAATGTCGGAAATATATTTGTGTACATTTTGAGTTGTTTCGTTATTATTCTCACTGTAACAGATGAAACATTTCCGTTTTTCATTTAGTTGCATAATAATTCTGCACACATAGATAGATATTCTCCTAAGAAAGGCAAAACCTCACTTTTACTTTCCTAAATATTCAGGTTTCAGATTTATTAACTTTTTGGATTGACCGACAGCGCTATAGTTGTTCAGTATTAAAATATTTATTAAAAATACAAATTGCCTAATAATTATGAGCACAGTGTGTGTTGATCAAACATGCATGTCATTTCTATGAGCAAGGGATATAAGCTGCTGTCAAACATCTCTTGTGCATGTTCTCTGGCGTCTAAATGATTTACTTACTAGTATTGTCATAGTGGGTCTCCTTCGGCCACCAGAGGAAATTCTTCTTAGGTCCACCCTTCATTTATAAAGAACATGTCTAGTAGATTATTTGTGAATTATCGAAAAATAAATATACCCTAATGGAAAAATCTTAGGAATATTTGAATTGGGGGACAATTATTTTGTCAGATCCTTGGATTTGCTGGTCAATCTGACTTTGACCTGTGGTGTTTAAAAGATTCGACTGGCGGAACCCCCAAAAATCAACAGAACAAAGAGCAGCCCCTTCAGTGTCTATTCAGGCTCAGTGGCTACACTGTACATGTAGCTATTTCCAGTATAGCTGTACAGTGTATAGTGGTTAGCACCACATTCAGCGTCCCTCCATGGTAGACAATGATGGTCGTACCATATAACTGGTTTATAAAAATACATAAAGATATGTTAATTGCAACAAGCAGTAAAGAAACAGGTTTCACAGCCGCCATCGCTGCTAATGTCCGTTCATTTACTAGTGTTTAGTTCTATGTATCTTGATTATTGATCTTGCGTCAAAGTGCAGAATATCCAGGTCACTCTTGTGTTACAAGTGATACAAAGTTCATCTATTGGACGGATGGCATACTCTGAAAGCTAAGACAAAAATTCAATGAAAATCCCTAGAAAACGCTGCAATTTAAAGACTGCCTTTTTCGCTTTATCCCCCATTAACTGGAATGTCCAGTTCTATTGGCTCAGAAATAGAGAATTTTAATGAATGTTCCTGTTCATTGAACTGGTTGATGAGGAAGGTCAATGACCCCATCACCCGCTAAGTAATGTTTCTTTCCCTGCCGGTGGGAGAATGCACAACTTCTGCACTCATTTAAAGGTTTCAAGACAATAACCTGTTATGTGAATATCTCTAGGGTTCATTTACTTTGATAAAGTAGAAATCTTGCAGCACTCTGAGAAGGACGGCTTTACCTATAGCAACAAATCAGAAATTGTCATTTTCTTAATGAAGTTCTATAAATGAGAATCATAATATGTTGCTATAGTTACACTACTTGTTATCAGCGAATGGTTTGCTAAAGGTAGGCAGCTATGGGAGTACTCAATCTCTGTAGTCAAGGGTGGCGCTCCCTGGTGAGGGTTTCACCACAGGTGGCATTTGGCTTCCGTGAAGCCAAAAGGGTTTGACCAATACCGGATGTAGCATCGGCGTCTCTGCCCCCTGCCAGGCAGAGACGCCGTCCCCCCTACCGCCGCGGTCCTGCTCCGGCGTCTTCCGGCCTTCCTGCTGCTGGTGCACGCAGCTTCCCTGGCACTGTGCTTAGGGTGCTCGCTCGCTCCCTCCCTCTTAAAGGGGCCGCGTGTGCCGTCCTAAAAAGTCCCCTACCAATGGCCGGAGGACTTTCTCTATAAAAGGCACCTCCTCCCGTGCAAGGTTGTTGCTCTGTTATTCTTACTTTGCTTCAGCCCTCAGGTCCTCTGCAAGTCAGTCCTGTCCGCCAGTCTGACTACTTTCCAGCCCGCCAGTCTGCCTACAGTCCAGTCCCCCAGTCTGTCTTTGGGCTCTGCCCGCCTGCTTACCTGGAAGCACCTGCCTGTTTGCTGTCATGCCCGCCAGCCTGCTTACCTGGAAGCACCTGCCTGCCAGCTGCCATGCCCGCCCGCCTGCTTACCTGGAAGCACCTGCCTTTGCCTGCCGTGCCCGCTTGCCTGCTTACCTGGAAGCACCTGCCTGTTACCTGTTGTGCCCGCCAGCTTGCCTACCCGGAGCACCTGTCTTGCTATCAGCCGAATCAGCCTATCTGACTACCTGGACCACCCGTCAGCCTGCCTGCCGTGCTCTTCCGCTGTACTGGTCAGTTCCTGCTTTCTGACCCATGGGAGTCACTTGCTCTCATACAAGGTCGGTCCCAGAGTGGCACCTGGTCCCTCTGCTCGGTCCCTCCCTGGTTCACGGAGTCGACTGAGCCGCAGTGCAACCTTGGTCAGTCCGATACTTAGTCACGCCCCTCTGGTCCCTCCTTGCACTGCAGCACAGAGGTTTCACCACCCGGATCCTTAACAGTTTACACGGGCCATGGAACCCGGTGGTTCCCAGGCTCCTTTGCTTTCTGACCTGTACCAGGAGGTTTCTCGTCAGAGATCCCAACAGGAGACTATCCTGACCTACCTGCGGTCTGTCAACTCCCGCCTGGACACGCTGTCCATCCCACCTATGTCCGTCTCGAGCCGAGCGGCACCCGCTCCGGCGACGCCTCAGCCTACTAGTGTCCTGGCATCCGGCCCTGGTCCCCGGCTCTCTGTGCCTCCACGTTTTGGTGGTGACCCCGTCTTATGTCGGGGTTTTCCAAACCAGTGCACGCTGCACTTTGAACTCCTGGCACATCAGTTTCCCTCCGACCGGGCCAAGGTGGCGTTCATCATGTCTCACCTCACCGGGGAAGCATTGGCATGGCTAAACCCTCTATGGGAGAGAGGGGATCCCCTGGTGTCTGATCTTCCGACTTTCCTCACTGCCTTCCAGAAGGTCTTCGATGAGCCCGGACGAAAGACTTCTACTGCCTCCTGTCTTCTCCGTCTCCCCCAAGGGCGTCTCACCGTGGGCCAGTATGCCATACAGTTCCGTACCCTCGCATCTGAGCTTGCCTGGAAAAATGAGGCCCTGGTGTCCACCTTCTGGGAGGGCCTTTCCGGTTGGATCAAGGATGAGCTAGCCGTCCACCCTGGACGACCTGGTGTCACTAGCTACCCGGATTGACATCCGTTTCTTGGGACGAGTTCAGGAGACTACCCGTGAGAGAAGATTTCCTCGTCTCGCTCCTGAATTCCAGAAACCTGCCTCCCATCCAGCAAATCCCCGGTCACGCTCGCCCGATCCCATGCAAATTGACCAGACCAAGATGGTCAAGTCTTGCCAAGAGACACGCCGAGCCGAGGGGAGCTGCTTCTACTGTGGCAGTAAGGAGCATCTGATCCGTTCCTGTCCGGTGAAGCCGGGAAACTCCAGTGTCTAGGACCGCTCGGAGAGGTCGTCCTAGGCAAGAGTAAATCCTCTCCGTCCTTGACGCTATCCGTTTCTATTTCCAGTGGTGAGACCCGCTTCTTTGAGACCGCCTACCTGGATTCCGGAGCCGCTGGGAATCTCATTTCTCAGGCCCTTGTGGAGCGGTATCAGATTCCTACCAAACGTCTGACCGAACCATTGACAGTCGCTTCCATGGATGGGAGACTCCTTCCGGAGACCATCTTGCTCGTCACAGAGCCAGTAACCCTACAGGTGGGAATGCTGCACTCGGAGAGGATCTCCTTTCATGTGCTATCCAGACTCTCTCACTCCCTATTGCTAGGTCTACCCCGGCTGCAGTAACATGAACCCGTCCTGAATTGGCGATCTGGTGAGGTGCTCCGTTGGGGGCAGGATTGCCTTGAGACCTGCCTGGTTCCGGTTTGTCCGGCTCAACCTCCGTCTTCTCCGGCTAATCTACATGGTCTGCCGGCAACCTACTGGTCCTATGCGGACGTCTTTGACAAGAAGGAGGCTGAGACTCTACCACCATACCATACCATACCATAGGCCGTATGATTGCCCAATCGACCTGATACCCGGTGCATCTCCTCCCCGGGGGCGTATCTACCCCTTGTCACTGGCTGAGACCCGGGCCATGTCTGAGTACATTGAGGAGAATCTTGCTAGGGGATTCATTCAGAAATCTACTTCCCCAGCCGGAGCAGAATTTTTCTTCGTTAAAAAGAAAGACATCTCACTATGACCGTGTATCGACTACAGGGGCCTAAACCAGATTACCATCAAGAATAAGTACCCCCTGCCTCTCATCTCGGAGCTGTTCGACTGCCTTAAGGGCGCGAGGATTTTCACCAAGCTCGATCTTCGTGGGGCGTATAATTTGGTCCGGATCCACCAGGGAGACGAGTGGAAGACGGCATTCAACACCTGGGACGGTCACTATGAATACCGCGTGATGCCCTTTGGTCTCTGTAATGCTCCAGCCATCTTCCAGGAGCTGGTTAACGACATCTTCCGAGATCTCTTGTATTCTTGCCTAGTGGTGTACTTGGACGATATCTTGGTCTTCTCTCCGGATCTGCCCACACACTGGAGGAATGTTTGTCTGCTTCTGCTAAGGCTCTGGCAGAATCGTCTCTATGCAAAATTTGAGAAATGTCTCTTCGAGCACACTTCCCTTCTGTTCCTGGGATATATTATCTCCGAGTCTGGTCTTCGGATGGATCCCGAGAAGGTTTCTGCCGTCTTAAAATGGCCCCGACCGGAGGGGTTGAAGGCGATTCAGCGATTCCTGGGCTCGCAAATTATTACCGCCTCTTTATCCCTCATTTTCCCTCCCGGACCGCTCCCATCTCCGCGCTCACCCGTAAGGGAGCAAATCCCAAGGAATGGACTTCTGAAGCGGAGGAGGCCTTCGTCTTCCTAAAACAAGCCTTCTCCTCCGCCCCTGTGCTGCACCGTCCGGATTGCAACAAGCAGTTCTTCCTGGAAGCTGATGCTTCCTTCTCCGGAGTCGGAGCGGTGCTCACCCAGAAATCCCCGTCCAGAAGAATGGTAACCTGCGGCTTCTTCTCTAAGCTCTTCTCCTCCGAGCGCAACTACTCCATGGGAGATCGTGAGCTGCTAGCCATCAAATTGGCGCTGGAGGAGTGGCGCTACCTGCTGGAAGGGGCTCTGCACCCGGTTATCATTTACACAGACCACAAAAACTTGGCCTATTTACAAAATGCCAAGAGACTCAATCCACGTCAGGCCCAGTAGTCTTTTTTCTTTGCCCGATTCTGCTTTACTCTACATTACCGCCCTGCGGACAAGAACATTAAAGCCGATGCTCTATCCCGCTCATTCCTGTCCTCCGACCAAGAGGAGGAGTCTCTGCATATCATCGACCCCTCCAGAGTAATGACCGTGGCCTCGTTTGACCTGTCTCGTCTTCCACCCGGTAAGACTTTTGTCGCTGTTCCTGATCGTAAGAAGGTTCTTCTCTGGGGTCATTCATCCAAACTAGCCGGCCATGCAGGACAGAGGAAGACCTTCTTGCTCATCTCCCGGCATTACTGGTGGCCCTCTCTGCGCAAGGATGTTGCGGATTTCGGCACGGCTTGTTCCTCCTGTGCCCATAACAAAGTTCCCAGGCATCTTCCCGCCGGCCGTCTCCTGCCTTTACCTGTACCTTCCGCCCCGTGGCAACACATAGCTATGGACTTTATTACAGATCTCCCTGTTTCTGCCGGTTGTACTGTCATTTGGGTGGTCGCTGACCGCTTTTCTAAAATGGCCCACTTCATCCCTCTGCCTGGTCTCCCGTCCGCATCTGAGCTGGCTAAGGACTTCATCCATCACATCTTTTGTCTCCACGGCCTTCCCCTCCACAATGTGTCTGATCGCGGGGTTCAGTTCACTTCGCGCTTCTGGAGAGCTACTTGTAAGCTGCTGGATGTCACTCTGGATTTCTCCTCTGCTTATCATCCCCAGTCCAATGGTCAAGTGGAACGTATCAACCAGGTCCTTACCAGCTTTCTCCGGCATTTCGTCAATTCTCACTATAACGATTGGGTTGAGCTCCTGCCCTGGGCCGAGTTCTCCTATAACAACCATGAGAATGAGTCTTCTTCCAAATCCCCGTTCTTTGTGGTGTACAGCCAACACCCCCGGATTCCATTTCCCGTCTCCGCTTCTGTGGACAATCCTGCTGCGGAGTCTCTGGTCAGCGAATTTTCTACTATTTGGGAGCACACTAGATCCACACTTCTTCTGTCCTCTGAGCGGATGAAGAAACATGCCGATAAGAGACGTCTGGATCCGCCATAATTCATCCAGGAGACAAACCAGTTGTTCTTAATTCTTTTTATGATGATCCAGGTACCACTCCAGCCCCAGTCTCCACTGAGGACGTCTATGAGGTAGAGAACATTTTGGCCACCAAAAGGGTAAGAGGAAAAACCTTTTTTCTGGTGGATTGGAAGGGGTTTGGCCTGGAGGAGAGGTCTTGGGAACCCAGGGAGGACATCCATGCCCCTCTTCTTGTTAAAGAATTTCTTGCTGGCCTAAAAAAGAGGGGACGTAAAGGGGGGGTACTGTAGCATCGGCGACTCTGCCCCCTGCCAGACAGAGATGCCGTCCCCCCTACTGCCGCGGTCCTGCTCCGGCGTCTTCCGGCCTCCCTGCTGCTGCTGCTAGTGCACGCAGCTTCCCTGGCACTGTGCTTAGGGCGCGCACGCGCTCCCTCTTAAAGGGGCCGCGCGCGCCGTCCTAAAGAGTCCCCGACCAATGGCTGGAGGACTTTCTCTATAAAGGGCACCTCCTCTAATATGGAGGTGCCTGTGCAAGGTTCTTGCACTGTTTTTCTCAGTTTGCTTCAGCCCTCAGGTCCTCTGCAAGTCAGTCCTGCTCGCCAGTCTGACTACTTTCCAGCCCGACAGTCTGCCTACAGTCCAGTCCGTAAGTCTGTCTATGGGCTCTGCCCGCCTGCTTACTTGGAAGCACCTGCCTGTTTCCTGCCGTGCCCGCCAGCCTGCTTACCTGGAAGCACCTGCCTGTAACCTGCCGTGCCCGCCCACCTGTTTACCTGGAAGCACCTGCCTGTTACCTGCCGTGCCCGCTTGCCTGCTTACCTGAAAGCATCTGCCTGTTACCTGCCGTGCCCGCTTGCCTGTTACCTGCCGTGCCCGCTTGCCTGTTTATCTGGAAGCACCTGCCTGTGCCTGCCGTGCCCGCTTGCCTGCTTACCTGGAAGCACCTGCCTCTTACCTGTTGTGCCCGCCAGCTTGCCTACCCGGAGCACCTGTCTTGCTATCAGCCGATTTAGCCTGCCTGACTACCTGGACCACCCGTCAGCCTGCCTGCCGTGCTCTTCCGCTGTACCAGTCAGTTCCTGCCTTCTGACCCGTGGAAGTCACTTGCTCTCATACAAGGTCGGTCCCATAGTGGCACCTGATCCCTCTGCTCGGTCCCTCCCTGGTCCACAGAGTCGACTGAGCCGCCATGTGACCTTGGTCAGGCTGAGTAGATACTTAGTCACGTCCCTCTGGTCCCTCCTTGCACCGCAGCACAGAGGTTCCACCACCCGGATCCGTAACACCGGACAACCCCTTTTCAATATCCCTAATGTGCTTAGTAAACTTAAAAAAAAATCACACTTACCACCCGGCTGGTGCAGCTCCTCCTCTCTGAGCACTGTCCTTCCCCCCAGTAATCCCCCTTCTATCTGATGGAAATGTCAAGGTGGACGCTGATAGGCTTCAGGGTTCACGTAACATAAACAATGTCAGAAGATTGACAGTGGTCACAGCACTCGCATACTTTTAATAGCTGCCAGGGACTGAGCCACACGAGTGACTAGTCATACAGGTGGGTTCCTAGTGGCTTCTCCCCACCAGCTGACAATGGCTGGCAAGCTTCTGCCTACGTGTGCATATATGCAGAGGCTTGTCAGTCACTGGCAGAGAGAAGCCGCTGGGGAGCCACCTAGTCGCTTGTGCGACTTGGTCCCCAGCGACTATTAAAACCAGAAAATCTGAAGGAGACCGTGATAGTCTTGAGCTGTACAGTGAGTAAAGGTCCACCATAGTGACTGCCTGCTACGGGAATTGGTAGATCCATTGATGCAATAGCGACATCCTGCAAAGAGACTGTCACAGAGGAATTGAGAGGCCAGTGTTGCATGAGGATCATCAGAGATGGTGGATATAAATACTTGACAAAGGCTGTGCTCCTTTAAGTTACCATGTTTCCTACGAGACCAAGTTATGAGACATGGTAGAGTGAGGAGTAATAGGAGTTCAGTATAGGTGGATTGGAGTTCCCCTGCAAGTGGACCATGGTACTGCAACTACAGTATGTACTCGATATGGTTTCAATTAGATAGAATGTTGTGTGCCTCTCCATAAGCAATGGCATGTTAATGTGCTTTGCACTGAGTTGTGCCTGCAAAAATAAGCGCGACCAATTGTGGACGGTCACCATGAACTGTATCTATTTCTTACTGCAAAAATTCTGTTAAAATGCTGTTTTCCAATTTACAACCATTGCTGTCTTTGCTGTACTGTGCCTCTGCAGGGTAGCTATCACTGCTTCTCACCTACCCTCGACCTGACACATTACACAGGATCCGATGAGGAAATTCCAGCTTTCTAGTACTGGTCTGTAATGTTACATCTCTATCTCGAAAGAAGTGGCCAAACATAGTTCTGCTAATAGACTTCTCCAATTCTAACATGACACAGCAGCAAAGGCATAGGCGGATTATAATGAGAGCAAAATGGGCTACCACCCGAGGCTCTGGCTAACCCGCCCCTGAGCACAGGACTATGTAAAAGAAAAGTGGGTTGCATTGTAGAGAAACTGTAGCTTGCATATCGATAGGCGCTGCTGTGACTTGCATGTTTGGATGGTTATTGTTATACATGGTTCATTTTTATTCATAATTGTTCATGTAATATATGCTGTAGCATGAACAGTTCAGGATGGATGATAGTGCTGTGACAGACCCTTTCCTACAGGCAACAAATTAGGGAATATTTGCTTGATGTCATCACTGTATAAAGTATTTGGTTTTAGTGTGAGGACAGTAAGCTTTAAACCAAGTGGGCTGAAAGTGAATAGTCCTCTTTAAAAGGTACATCAAGTCGTGGAAAGAGCTGGTGTGATATGGATGTTTATCTCCAGATATTTCTGATCATTAGGACCTTTGATATTTTTAACCTTCTGCCCCTTTATTATAATTGTCCAAAGTGTCACCTGGTGAAGCAATTTTTTGCTAAAACATGCCAGAAGTGGTGAAATAAATGAGAGTAAAAGACTTACTGGGCAGGTGATGTGCACCACTAGAGAGGACTGTGTAGACTTGTTGGTCTTCAGGTTATAATCGTGTGTTCTCTCTTATCTGTGGTGTTGCTATGTTCTGTCCGTATTTTTGTCTTCAGCCCCTACTTTTTAGATAAGCCTTATTTCGGCTTGGTATGGATTAAAAACAAAATATTTTTTTTGTAACACTGTCCAGTATTCCAGAATAAAACTATATGGCTGGGTTCACATATGTCTGTTGCACAAGGCTAAATTTTTTGAGCCTGATTCAACTCAATGGATCAGAATAATGGAAAAACTGATGCAAAAATATACCAGTTGCCGTCAGGCTTTTGATACTTTACCAAAGACACTAATCCAGTTTCGGATCCCAATGTTCTGTGAAATATTGTAATCAGGCCACTTGACCGGCGTCTACCGGCGAAAATGCTGGATGGAAACGAGGACGGAGCATCGGCCACATGTAAACTCAGTTTAAAAATTATTCAAAGATCTTTGACTTTCTTGTTATGTCTATGTTTTAGTGTAAAAAAATAATTTACAAAAGTGCAATTTTTCTGAGTAGTGGGAGAAGGTTAAAACTAGTGATGAGCGAGCATGCTCGCCACTGCTCGGTACTCGCCCAAGCATCTCAGTACTGGAGATGCTTGGAGCTCGCCGAGTACTTTCGAGATGCTCAGGCGGGAGCTCCTGTCCCTGTCCTGCATGTTTGGCGCTATTTAGAGCACCAATCATGCAGGGATTGTCTGCCACTCACTGTAATGTCACAGCCAGTGATATTACAGTAATAAAGACATTAAAGAATTGTGTCTTTATTTCAATTAAAGGACTTTATTCTGGGTGTTTGTGCTTTTTTTTAACTTTGACTATGGGGTTAGTAATGGGGGTGTCTTATAGACGCTTCTCCATTACTAACCTGGGCTTGATGTCAGCTGGCATTATAAGCTGACATCAACCCCAGCTCTATTACCACACTGCCACCGCTACAGGGCAGTGGGAAAAGCGAGGCTAAGTTCCAGAATTGGCGCATCCTATGGATGCGCCATTTCTGGGGCGGCTGACGACTAAAATAGAGGGAACCCCACGTCATTTTTTTGGGGGGTCCCCCATTTTAATAGCTAGTAAAGGCTAGGTATTCAGCTGGGGGCTGATATTAGTAGCCTGGGAAGCTCCGTGGGTATTACCCCCTTCCCAGGCTTCAAACAGTACACTGTCACTGTACTCATTATATATGTGACTGACATGTTTCTATCTATTTAATCTATGTGTGATGCTCTATTCTTTCTGTTCTAAATTGTCGGGTACCAATGTATGCCGCTGATGAATTGCCGGTCGGCTTTTTTAAAGAGACAAAAACACTATATATATATTTTTTTAATAAATCCTTTATTTTAACACTAAATAACAAGTACAGTAACCAACACTGTCACTGTACTTATTATATATGTGACTGACATGTTCTAAATTGTCGGGTACCGGTGTATGCCGCTGATGAATTGCCGGCCGGCTTTTTTAAAGAGACGGGTGCATGAAAATCGGAGGGCACTAGTGTGTTCCAAGTGCCCTGCTATGTTTTTCATGCACCCTCCTATATACCCTGCCTGCCTGTCTGCCTATATATTCTGCCTGCCTGACGTTTAATTGAGCACTGTTCCCATCGATTTCGGCAATTTTTGAGCTTCTGCAGACAGCAGGGGAGGACCGCCAGAAAAATGCTCGAGTTTCCCATAGACTTACATTGGGCTCGTTGCTCGGGTCGAGCACTTGAGTATTCTAATGTGCTCGACCCGAGCTTCGAGCACCCGAGCATTTTAGTGCTCGCTCATCACTAGTTAAAACGTCTACATTTTTCTGGTATTTTATTTTTTCCACTTATATTTTACAATTCATTTAATGGTATTGTTGGTATTGTGCTATAATAAAGTAACGACTATTTCCATCCTCATGGCTTGTCATCTTGTCTCCTTGATCCCTAATTCACTCTCAGATTATCTTGTCATGCACTAACTCATTATATTGTACTATCTGCTGATCATAACCTTAAACACCCCCTGGGTACTTTCTGCAATTTCAGCCATAAGTGAAAAATATAGCCTCTTTGTGTGATACTACACTGCACAATCTCTAAAGTCTTTTAAATGTTTGATTTTATAGAAATCATGTTTTGCCATAAATATATCGGGTAGTAAACCACGCACAATAAGTTGGCTGTCACATACTATTTTCTGTTCTCGGGTCATCTTTGCTGTTTTGACTGGGGCAGGGTCAGTAGAGTCATCTCAATAAAATTATCAGTAGAGGTTAGGAGAATTTTAGTACAACTCTATTGTAGTATTAGGGGCATAGATGAGGCAGGATAGTAACATTATAAGCATAGATAAAGCTCTGTGGATTTAGGGAAATATTGACCACTGTCTGTTTGAAAAGTGATGGCCTCCATGAGCCAAAGATGAAAATTTCTCATCCACACAAAAAGATTGAGGCTGTCATTTATGCAGATCACCAACACCAGACTGTCTGCCATCAAAATCTGTGTACTCACTAAGCAACGCTATTACACACGCACATATATTTACATGCTAACAAAAATAACGATCATTTTTACATTTTTGCATTATTCTCTGGAAGGCTTCTGAAACGTACTCCAGCAATCACTAACCCTCACCTTCCTCATATTAGGGGAGAAAACAGGAGAAATGTGGCCAAAAATATTTCAACTGGTATACCAATCCTTCATAAAGAAGATGGCGCAAGCGGCAGCACAAGTTTCCATTCGTACATAATGAATTCTCTCCCTCTGGATCACACAACACATTCATGCATTCCACATATTGTCCATTGATTTTGTTAGAACCTTGCTGTTAGGTTTTTTTTCCTTTGCTGGTCACATGACCTTGTTGGCCTATTTAGTCCTGCTCCGCCCTTCTGGCTTTGCTGGACTTCATTGTATATCTACTTTCTAGCTAGCCTGTGCTCTGTATCTAACTCTGTTAGTTTGCTTGGTCTACGGACCTCTATGTTCTATCTATTTTGTTTGTTCGTCTGTCTGCTACTATTTCTGTTAGGAGGTGTCCCATATTCCTCCCAGTCCTTAGTACTTGTAGGGATTCCCTCCCCACATCTATAGGTCTCTTTACAGACTAGATTAGGACTTTAGCAGGTCTGATCGCAGGATCAGGTTCCCTGTTACATCGTAGGGATTCAGCTGAGTCCTATAGTAGGGACAGATCTCCTCTCTTTCCTTAGCTTTGGTAGCAGAACATAACAGTAAGTCCAGCCAGCAAATTCTCTAAGGAAAGATTTTTCTGTTCCATCATGGTGTCGGTTCAGGATTTGGCTCATCGCCTGCAGGGACTCTCTCTGGAGGTGGCCGAGCTCCGTCAGCACGTGAGTAACTGTCCTGGAGCACATTTCTTGGAGCCTAAGGTATGTTTGCCGGATTTATTTTTTGGTGAACACCGAGAATTTTTTTCATTTAAAAATGCTTGTATTATCGTTTGAGACCTAAGTCCTCTGGGGATGAATCCCAGCGCGTAGGGTTAATAATGTCACTTTTGCGCAAAGAGCCTCAGGAGTGGGCCTTTTCTTTGCAACCTAGTGATTCATGCTTCAGATCAGTGGATAGTTTTTTTTCTGCTTTGGGACTATTATATGATGATCCTGACCGTGTCGCATCAGCTGAAACTGAGTTGAGACGTTTAAAACAAGGATCGGGTAATGTGGAAAAATATTGTACACATTTTCGTCGTTGGTCCACTCAAACAGGGTGGAACGATTCTGCTCTGAAAAGTCTATTTCTTGCTGGGCTCAGTGAAAGGGTTAAAGACCTGCTAATTGCTTATCCTACACCTGAGGATTTGCAACAGGCTATGCAATTAGCTATACGGGTGGATAGAAGACTGCGTGCTAGGGTTAATGAGAGCAAATCCTCTGCTATGTCAGTTTCTGGTTATGATAATGTGTGTATTAACAGTGGTGAACCGATGGAGATTGGATCGGTGGCACCTCGCTCTCAAGAAAAAGACCGTCGTTTTTCGGAAGGCTTGTGTTTCTATTGCGGAAAATCTGGTCATTTGATTAAAGGCTGTGAGCTTCGTATGAAGAAAGAAAAAAAAATGGTCAGTCACGCCCGTATTGCCTGTTTAAATTCCAAGGGTGTATTTTTAGCTGCTTCCACGATTGCTCAGAAAAAATTGATGGAATTTCGGGTGTTTGTTGATTGCGGGTCTACACTGAATGTAATTGATGGGGGATTCGTGGAAAAACTCAATTTAAAACCTGAACCTTTATCATCCCCCATTGCTGTGGTTTCTGTGGATGGCTCCCCTTTGAAGAATATTACTCTCAAGGTCAGTGAATTTCCTCTCACTATTAATGGTGTTCACCATGAGAAATTGGATTTGGTAGTGTTGAATAACTTGCCTTCTCCAGTAATATTGGGTTTGCCCTGGTTAAAATTTCACAATCCTGTACTGGATTGGTCTACCAGTGAAATTAAATCCTGGAGCCATAAATGTTATGACAAGTGTTGTAACGGGCGTATTGCAGCTTTGGATAGGGGAGAATTGCCTGTTCCTATTCAGGATTTTTGGAGAGTTTTTTCTGAGAAAGAATCGCAGGTTTTGCCTCCCCATAGAGACTATGATTGTTCTATTGAATTTGTCCCTGGAGCGACTCTTCCTAAGAGTCGTTTATTTAACCTTACTATTCCTGAGAGGAAGGCTTTGGAGGAATACATACAGACAAGCTTGGCCGCCGGTCACATTAGGCCCTCTAAGTCTCCTGTGGCGGTTGGATTTTTTTTTGTAAAAAAAAAGGACGGCGGTTTACGTCCTTGTCTGGATTTTCGTGAGATTAACAAAATTACGGTACGCAATCCTTACCCACTGCCATTGATTCCTGATCTGTTTAACCAGTTATTGGGGGCCAAGTGGTTCTCTAAAATTGACCTTAAGGGGGCATACAATCTGTTGCGCATGAAGGAGGGTGATGAATGGAAGACTGCTTTTAACACTCCTGTGGGTCATTTTGAGAATCTGGTTATGCCTTTTGGTCTTACTAATGCTCCTGCATTTTTTCAGAATCTGATTAATGACATCCTTAGACCTTTGATCGGTAAAAATGTGGTTGTGTATTTGGATGACATTTTGATTTATTCGCCAGATCTGGAGTCTCATTGGCGGAGCGTGCGTGAGGTATTACAGTTATTAATGGACAATTCGCTTTTTGCTAAGCTGGAGAAATGTGAGTTCGCTGTACAGAGAATTAGTTTTTTGGGCTACATTATCTCCAGCAAAGGTTTTGAGATGGATCCGGTTAAGGTTCAGGCTGTGCAGGAATGGCCTAGGCCTATTGGTTTGAAATCGATACAGAGGTTTTTGGGTTTCGCCAATTACTATAGAAAGTTCATAAAAAATTTTTCTAGTATTGTCAAACCTCTGACTGATCTCACCAGGAAAGGTGCTGATGCGGTTCAGTGGTCTTCTGAGGCCATTGAAGCTTTTGTGTATCTCAAGGAGAGGTTCACCTCTGCTCCCATCCTTATGCAGCCTGATGTTACTAGGCCGTTTTTGGTTGAGGTTGATGCTTCCTCTGTGGGGGTTGGCGCTGTATTGTCTCAGGATAACGGGGATGGATTACATCCCTGTGCCTTTTTTTTCAAAAAAAATTTCGGAGACTGAATTGAATTACGATATTGGTAATCGGGAATTATTGGCTATTAAACTCGCATTTGAACACTGGCGCCACTTCTTGGAAGGTGCGGAATTTCCCGTTCAGGTTCTTACGGATCATAAAAATCTGATATATCTTGATGCTGCCAAGCGCCTGAATGCCCGTCAGGCTAGGTGGGCACTGTTTTTCTCGCGGTTTAATTTCTCCGTTACTTACATCCCTGGTACTAAGAATGTTAAGGCGGATGCCTTGTCTCGCAGTTTTTCTCCCATAGTCGGTGCTGAGAAAGAGGAAAACATTTTACAAGAAGGTGTTGTGATAGCTGCTTTAGACTCCGTTTTGGAAGATGAGATTCTTAAAGCTCAGGAGAATGCCCCATCTAACACTCCTCATGGGAGGTTGTTTGTGCCTGGGACCTTTAGGAGAGATTTGTTTGTTGAGTGTCACGAATCTCGGTTGGCAGGTCATCCCGGAATCTCTGAGACCAAGAGACTGGTGGGTCGCAGTTTTTGGTGGCCTGGATGGCAGAAGGAAGTCATTAAGTGGGTGCGCCAATGTACTATATGTGCTAGATCTAAGTCCTCACATACTCCTGCTGCGGGGTTGCTTTGTCCTTTGGAGGTCCCCAGTGCTCCTTGGACACATTTGGCTATGGACTTTATAACTGACCTTCCCCCCTCTGAGGGTTTTACTGTCATCTGGGTGGTCGTGGACCGTTTTAGCAAGATGTGTCACTTGGTTCCCTTCGTCAAACTGCCCTGCGCTAAAACTCTCGCTAAGGCCTTTGTCAAGGAAATTGTCAGACTTCATGGCGTTCCTACTGACATTGTTTCTGATAGGGGTCCTCAGTTCGTGGCTCGTTTTTGGCGTGCCTTTTGTGACAGGTTGGGAATTCATTTGTCGTTTTCGTCCGGATATCATCCTGAATCTAATGGCCAGACAGAAAGGAAAAACCAGGATGTTGAGCAGTTCTTGCGTTGTTTTGTGGCAGACAATCAAGAGGGGTGGTCTGAGTTTCTGCCACTTGCCGAATTTGCTCTGAACAATCATACATCTTCTTCTGCTGGTTGTTCGCCTTTTTTTTGTTGTTCTGGGAGACATCCGTCGTTTGGGTCGTTCTCCAAGTTGGGATCTGCCGTGCCTGAGGAGGAGAATTTTTCCGGTGATTTGGAAAGAGTTTGGACGGATGTGCGTGGTAATCTTCAGGAGGCCAACAGAAAATCTAAAGACTACTTTGATAGGAAACGACAGGAGGTTTTGTTCGCTGTTGGTGACATGGTTTGGTTGTCCTCTAGGAATCTGCGGTTGAGGATTCCTTCTAAGAAATTGGGTCCCAAGTTTGTAGGGCCCTTTAAGGTGCTTCAGGTTGTCAACCAATCTGCTGTTAGGTTGGAGGTTCCTACCTCCTGGAGAATTAATCCGGTCTTTCATGTCTCTCTGTTAAAAAAAGCTGTTGTGTCGGATGGTGACGCCTCTGCCTCTGTTCCTCCGGTGGTGGAGGACGGGGAATATGAAATTTCTCGCATCCTTGACTCTAGACGGTATAGAGGTAGTTTGCAGTATCTTGTGGCCTGGAAAGGTTTCGGACCCGAGGATAACTCTTGGGTGAGGTCAGATGATGTTTCCGCGTCCAGACTTATCAGAGCGTTTCACAGGAGATTTCCTGATAAGCCTGGTCCTAGGGGATCCGGAGGATCCTCTTAGAAGGGGGGGTACTGTTAGAACCTTGCTGTTAGGTTTTTTTTCCTTTGCTGGTCACATGACCTTGTTGGCCTATTTAGTCCTGCTCCGCCCTTCTGGCTTTGCTGGACTTCATTGTATATCTACTTTCTAGCTAGCCTGTGCTCTGTATCTAACTCTGTTAGTTTGCTTGGTCTACGGACCTCTATGTTCTATCTATTTTGTTTGTTCGTCTGTCTGCTACTATTTCTGTTAGGAGGTGTCCCATATTCCTCCCAGTCCTTAGTACTTGTAGGGATTCCCTCCCCACATCTATAGGTCTCCGTACAGACTAGATTAGGACTTTAGCAGGTCTGATCGCAGGATCAGGTTCCCTGTTACATCGTAGGGATTCAGCTGAGTCCTATAGTAGGGACAGATCTCCTCTCTTTCCTTAGCTTTGGTAGCAGAACATAACAGATTTCACCTATGAGGGCACTGAAGAATTGATATCACTTGCTATATAATTCCCCCACAGCTGATACCTGGCCTCTCAGTGACACAATGTTATAAGTGTATTTTTTTGTGTGTGGGGGAGGACAACAATTCTAATAAAAAGATATTTCCAATGGTTGTACACCACCTAAGAGTAGGCATTGTTATAAAATAAGTTAATAACCATTGCATGTCTGTTAAATTCCCCACAATTTCAGTGGTTCCTACTGGTTCTGCAGAGATCACATGCTGTGCTTCATTCACGTGACTGCTAAAGCCTGTCACTGGCCTCTATGCTTGCATGTATGGCACATAACTGTTGATTGACTGTAGCGTGAATGATGGATGGGACGTAAAGGGGTTGTCCACTATTCGGACAACCCCTTTTCAATTGCCATATTCCCCCTTCTAAAATAATAACAGCCTGTGCTCAGCTCCGGTGCCGATGCCGTTCCATGTACTTTAGCCTTGAGGGATGCATGATGTTGCTATGTCAGAGAGTAGCAGCAGTTCTCACTTCTTCTGGATGTCCATTTTATCCAAAGGAAGAGAGAGTGAAGGGGACCATTATCTGCCACTACAGTGATCACTTGACGTAACAATGTCACGCAAGCCCCAGGAGATCCGGAGCCGACGTCACTGGATCGGTGCCAGCACCGAGGTGAGAACAGGCTGGTATTAATTTAAGAAGGCGGAAGACAGCAATTGGAAAAGGGGTTGTCCAAATAGTGGACAATCCTTTTCATTTCTGCAGGACTTGTGGACACCACTGGAGAGGTGGTGCCGGAGAAGCAGGTGGATTTACAGCACCACTCCAGTGTTTGTTTTTTTATTGCAACACTGACGTGGTGCATCTAATGCAACATCCCTGCACCTAGGCTGAGACTTACCTGCCACCGTCTTCACCTTTTTATCACCGCAGCTCCTGTCAGTCTTCCGGTAGTTTGTGACCTACCGGATTGCCCCAGTGTTTGTTGGAGCGTGCTGGAGGTCACAACTCAATACAAGTCTATGGGATCCTCATTCTGGCTCTGATACACTTGCATTGGGAGCTTGTGACTATTACCTCTGATTTCCGGCCAGTCATAAGCTGCGCTCACAGGGTGGTGCCACGGGATCGGAGCGGCGCTGAAAAACGTGAAGACGGCAGCAGGTATAATACTAAGATCAGGGACCTTAGTCTAGTAGCACCAATCCAGCACTGAAAAAAACAAAATGCTTGAGTGGTGCTTTCACTAATGGTTATTTTCTTCTTTTATAATATTGCCTACTATTGGCCAAGTTTTGTAAAATTCTGGAACACTCCTTTAAACTTTCAATACACTGCAAAACTTAGAATGCTCTTAATAAATTTTTTATTTGTAATATTATATAAAATTATTTCTATCTTGTGTGTTCCCCAAGTAATGGTAAAAAGCCAAGATTTCTACTTTTCGACTCAAGAGCTTTGACGGCTACTATGTGACTGTCAGGGGTGAGCAGACTTCGGCGGTTGTGACACTACAGAGTCTGAGTCTGTTGTCATGATCCGGGTCATTGCTTTATGCTGCTCTTACCTACCGACACAATATTCTTTATGGTCAATAAACTGCGCAGTCCCTCATGATATCAAGCTCCAGAGCGTTATTATAGTGTTTCATTAAATGTGGAATAGGAAAGGTCTATAGTCATTTATCTGCTGAATAGTCTTACAGCCAAAGAATACTTGATATAGGGAATAAAATCAGAGCCACACAGCAATGAGTTCCTAAAAAAATAAGACATACTGCTACTTTTATAAAAAGGTTAAGAAATGCTAAATTGAAAGTAAGCTATTTATTGCTGGCTATAAATACAGTACATGAAATAAAATATTTCCTTTGATCTCCAGGAAGAAGAAAAAAGTACATTTAGGTAGATAATAAAATAGAAATAAAAAATCAATCTACTGTTATTATGTTACATGGGCCGATGCCAACTGAAGGGGAATTTAATGCCAATATGTCAGTAGGATCAACCCTCCTAATCCATCTAAATGGACATGAAGGTGGTAGGAATTAGTGATGAGCAAGCGTGTTCGTTTAACCTTTTCACTGCGCACGCTCGGGTGCTTTCCGAGTATCTTCGGCGTGCTCGTCTATTAAGTTCCTGCGTCTGCGGTTGTTAGTCAGCCTCACGAGGCCAATTAATCACTTGCGATTGTTTTAAGTACATTTTTTGTCTTGTGTTATTCTGACGCGGTTCATAAATATTGTGCAAAATGAAAAAAAGTTCTTTGACTTGTTTTGAGACTTTTTAGTGCAAAAAGTCACATATTTTATTAAAATGTTGCAAAATTTGTGACGAAATTACAATCAACTTGAAACCCTAAACTCCGCTCACAAGGGTGAACTTAAAAAAACAGGAGAAAGCAGGTGCAAAAGTAATAATCAACTGGGTCCATAGTATCATAATTTAGGCCTATGCCTAATTTCACGACAAACCACGCTGCCTTTTTTTGTATTATATTAGATTATCATCCATCACAGTGTACAAGACGGGTTCAGGGCAGCTTTGACAATAGAGAGCTTCTACATAGGCACTTGTGGACTGGCATTGAGGATATACATTTTTACTTCCTTTAATTTATTTTTTTCTTTGCCAGCTTTCTAAAAATCTGTGTTAAGGATACATTAAATAATTCACACCTCTTTAATATTGGAGCAGGAAGGTATTCCACAAAGACCAGCATATTTTCATGTTCATGCCCGAACACATTCTTGTTCATAAAATGAGACGCTTTTACCAGGCACGCAATGCTACTTATACTTTTGCACCATTAAAAGGAAAAAAAATATATATACGGTACATACTATAGATACATACATGTGGATATTTATATATATCTGTATATATATTTATATACACACCCTATTAGGTCCAATAGTTTAAATGGTCACTGTGTTTTTGACAAACGTTGCATAAATCAATAGTGCTTTGAGTAAAACTTTGAGAAAAAACTGGGGGACACACAAGCACAATAGGGTGTTATCCAGATAACAGGGTTATGTGGTGATGCCGAAGTTCTCAACTGGTATTATTGTGAGAAAATACAACAGTTGGGGGACTAAAGATATGAGTCCAGATTCTGCTGCTCCGCAAGCTGGAGGGTCCAATAGTAGGAGATGTGATTGTGCTGTGTAGCGCCGGCGTCCCTGCCCTCTGCTAGGCAGGGACGCTGTTCCCCTCACCTCCCTGCTCCGTGCCCGGCGTCCTCCTCCCGCTCTGCTGGCAGCGCGCGCTCCTTCCCGTCCACTGTGCTTAGGGCGCGCGCGCGCGCTCTCCCTCCCTCTTAAAGGGGCCGCGCGCGCCGTCCTAAGGAGTCCCCGGCCAATGGCCGGAGGACTTCACCATATATAAGGCACCTCCTCCAAAATGGAGGTGCCCGAGCAATGTTGTTGCACTGTTCACTACTCTGCTTCAGCCCTCAGGTCCCGTTGCCAGTTACCTGCCAGTTACCTGCCAGATTCCTGCCTGATTATCTGCTACCTGCCTGCTAGTCTGAGGTCCGACGGTCTGCCTTACTACTCCTGTCAGTCTGTCTAAGGACCAGCTTGCCCGCTCACCTGGGAGCGCACATCAACTACCTGCCTGCTTGCCTGAGGTCCAACGGTCTGCCTTCCAACTCTTCAGTCTGTCTATGGACCAGCTTGCCCGCTCACCTGGGAGCGCACATCTGCTACCTGCCTGCTAGCCTACCTGGACGCTCTGCCGTCACGTGCTGTGACCACCTGCCTGTCCAGTGACTCCTGCCCGCTCACCTGGGAGCGCTCATCTGCTGCCTGTCTGCTAGCCTACCTGGAGGCTCTGCCATCACGTGCTGTGACCACCTGCCTGTCCAGTGACTCCTGCCCGCTCACCTGGGAGCGCTCATCTGTTGCCAGTCTGCTAGCCTACCTGGAGGCTCTGCCGTCACGTGCTGTGACCACCCGCCTGTCCAGAGACTTCTACCCGCTCACCTGGGAGCGCTCATCTGCCGCCTGTCTGTTGGTCTTCCTGGGAGCTCCGCCGTCACATGCTGTGACCACCCGTTTATCCAGAGACTCTCGCCTGCTCACCTGGGAGCTCACGTCTACCATTAGCCGCCACAGGTCGTACCAACCCTTTACCCAGAGACTGCCCCGGTCACTTGCCGTGACCATCTGCCCGTTCACCCAGAGACTGCCCCGGTCACTTGCCGTGACCATCTGCCCGTTCACCCAGAGACTGCCCCGGTCACTTGCCGTGACCATCTGCCCGTTCACCCAGAGACTGCCCCGGTCACTTGCCGTGACCTCCAGCCCGTTCACTCAGAGACTGTCCCGGTCACCTGCTGTGACCTCCTGCCCGTCTTCCCTGGTCGCCACCCGCTCCCTTACAAGGACTGCCCCCTTGTATAGTAGCTCAGAGGTTCCGCCTCCCAGACCCGTTACATGCTGCACTCCTAGTCGGTATGAAATCAGAAATATCCACGGAGTCCCGGGTATTGTAAAGTAGCTGCGGTTTTATTCTCAACGCATTTCAAAATATCAGAATTCCTTCATCAGGAAAACCACCATCGTTTTTTTTCCTGATGAAGAAGTTCTGATACTTCGAAACGCGTTGAGATAAAACCGCAAATACCCGGGACTCCATAGATATTTCTTATTCCAATAAAACTTTGTAATATACACTCCTCAACATTGAAATTATGACACCAAGAAGGAAAAGCTATAGAGCTGTGGAAATCAACGGATGGATAGATATGTAAATGATTTGCAAATGATAAAAAATTGGAAACAAATTTTAAAAACATTCAGTATAATGTATGAGCATCATATGCAGAAATCCCTGTACTTATACTCCTTTGCTGCTATTAATGAGGTTATTCATGGTTGTCTGAGGCCTGTCCTGCCACGCTGAATGCATTTGGGCACGCAAATCATCAAGATCCACTGCTGGCAGCTTCTTTTGCAATTGTCGACCATTGACATCCCAAATGTATTTGATGGGTGTCAACTCCAGAGATACTGTAGGCCATAGTAGCAAGTTTAGGCCACACAGGCTGGTCATACTACTGTAGAATGGGTAACATACGGCCTGGCAATGTCGTGTTGAAAAATGGCCCATTGACACTTGGGAAAAGTGGTCATACCCCTGGTTTCATTAGCAAAATATATCTTACTGCCAGCCTCAACAGTGCTTATAAAGCCAAAAATGATGTACAACAGAGCACATTGTGATCATTGCCTGAATTTCAATGCAATAATTATTATTGGATATATTCTATACTGTACATCATCGTTATGTAGAGTGGTTGTCTCAGTGTGACTAATAGGGTATATGGACATCATAGAGGATTTGACTCCCTGTAAGAAACCCCCTCCTCTTTCAGCCAGGGGTGAAAGCCCCTAGCAAAGAATGTCTTTCGTTCTGCCGGACCCAGTTTGTTCCTGCATTGTACAGGCAATTATTCATTTTAACTATTGAACACTACTTCTCTACTGCAGCAGCTGCAACTTCCCCCATTGATATCCCCTCTTCTTCGCGGCTTCAGAAGCTGGGCTTAATTTGATAAGAGGTTGTCTCTATGATGAAACCTTTTTAATCATCGCTATACTGTATACACATAATATTAGGAAATTGCCTTTTTATATTTTTAGTATATTTTACAAAAAATACCCATCTGACTCCACTGAATAACAATATAGAATTGTACAGATAATTTTAATTACTTTGCAAATGAAGAAACAAAGTGTAAAAAAAAAAGTTGCAAACATGGAATATCACTATTTCTATAAATGACCAAGTATATTTCCGATGGATCAGTTCTCCGATGCCATAGCCCATGAAATGCATTGTGCTTGCCTCAGATGACCCACATATTTTGCTGTTTTCTAGCAGACTCCTGTATATAAATTAGAACAATATCATCCCTGCCTGATTTACTCCTCGATCGTTGCCAGGAATTCCTGCCTGGAACATCACACACTAGACATGTATTGTTTCACTTTGGTATATTTTACATTCACAATGAAGCCTGACCTTCTCGCAGTAAACGTCTTTAGATGATCTTCTGGAGAGACAATCTGTTTTGATGGCTGCTGAGATCTCATATTGTTGTGCTACGTCTTGTTTATTTCATTCCCTCCTGACAGCTTGATAGAGGTTTGGAAGCCTGTCCCAGTGTAATCCGCTAACTATTCAAATATTGGTGAAGTGCAGGAACTCGGAGAAGGACCTGATGCTAATTTAGGCCTTTTATTTGGATCAATAAAGCAATTTAGGTTATCTTGAACATGGCCATGAAAAACTGCAGAAAGCTTTGATGATCCAGCTTGAATCCCAGGAAGACGTCTTTATTTCTAATAGAGTTTACTTTTCTTGAGTTTCTAAACACCCACCTAAATGTTAGGTTGTAGAGCCTTGTCTGTATAATACTTTATCATTAGAGATGAGCAAACCCGAACGTTCGGTGTTCGTACCGGACAGTTACTATCTGGTGCTAAACGCCGAACACGGACTTCTCCCGGAAGACCGTTGCAATGTTTGGAGTTCCAGGGTAAGAGAGAGAGAATTGTTTTTCTTTCCAGTTCGTGTCTCCTTTATTTTCCATGCGGTTCATGTTCTGATTGAAGTTCGGGTACTGTTCTGGTACCCGATCTGAACTTTGAAATAAAGTTTGGGTCGGGTACCAGAACCAGAACTTCCACAAGTCTGCTCATCCGTATTTATCATACATTTTCACTGGATATACTGATTATAAGTTGAACTGCTCCAACCTGCTATCCAGCAACCAGCTACTAATACCATGCTCAAAGAAGACCAAAAACAAACAAACAATAGAAATGTGCCAGGACAAAATGATTGAAGCATAAAAGCATCAAAATTATTTTTTTTATTGAGTACAAACATAAAAACATGAATTAAAATCCCAAAAATACAAACACAGACAGATTAGTGGGTGAGCAACTGTGGGAACCCCGTTAATATACAATTGCACAATTATTAGGTGACATAACATGAACATGAACGCCGTATTATAATGATTTAAGAAAAATGTACAGCATATAAATGGTCACCTGACACCTATGACCATGTGTACAATGAGCATAGATTAATTAGGTATGATATAACCCACAGATATATGTAACAAGATATATCAAGAGGCACTGTAAAGAACCTAGTGTAGTAGAATGGAACAATTACAGGGTGACAGATCTGCACCTTTATGTCAGAAAATTACTCACTAAATGTGATATATAATATATAGTTACCCTGGAGTTAACACCCCATAAAGTAAACACAGAATGATTGATCACAGAGCCTTTAACTAGCCTGTATAAGCAGATTTATCAAGAGATACAAAGTGTAGTCTCTACTATTAATACTCACCCACCAAACATCCATTTTGTGCTTCACAGTGGCTTCTTCAACCCTGACAAGACAACTGTGAAACGCGCGTCGGGTGTTTGGTGCGTGAATATGAATTAATACTTTATTACATCCAATCTTTACAGACATGTTACCATTAATAACATAGTTATGATCATGTGCATTTTAAACTCTTGCTGTATAAATACTTATGCCACCCAGATGTGAGGCAGACAGACAGATGGAACACGGATGTAAAACACGGACACACGGATGGAACACGGATGTAAAACACGGACAGACAGTTGGAACATGGATGTAAAACACGAACACACGGATGGAACATGGATGTAAAACATGGACACACGGATGGCATGCGGATGTAAAACATGTCAATACAGAGGAAAATCGTCAGATTTTTTTGGATGAAGATCAGATTTTTCATACTCTCGTCTGTACCCTTATTGTTCCTTTATAGCACCTATCCAAATATCTACATCTTTTTTTACTGCACAGCTTTATACAACAGAAGGAAATATTTATGTCACTTTCATCCGTCTAGTCCCATAGTCAGAAAGCTGAATGCATGTGAAAGTGACAAGCCTTAGCTAAACTCACCAGTAATTATCTACTCTTAGCATATTCATTTTTCATGAGCTGATGGAATTTTAAAGCCTCAAACATATGATGCCAATTTAGCGTTAAAGTATCTAGCCACTTCATTTTTCACAAGAAGTAGAAACATTCTGTATCTTTGTGACCCCATTGTGGCTGACGTGGGGCTCTTATCTGCTGCTCAAAGTTTGAGCTTCAAAGCTTTAAGGGATAACATGTTCTCTAAATGGGGACATCAGTAAATGTATAGGGGTATCACAGGACTTGTTGAATGTCTAAATAGGGTTCTTTATGTACGGTAAGTGCTTTATTTAACAGACACTTTCATTTTTTCACTAATTTCTTTTTATTTTCTTTTTTTTTTAAGTGTACCTTCTGTTTCAGGTTACTAAGCTGTGTACATATGGGGAATGACACTATTTCTGACCATTATATGACTTGCATCCTGCTTTTTTCACCAGTTCCTTCCCATGTAGGCTCCATATCTAGTTTTTTGCTGTCTCTGATATTACAACAGCTGCCATGATGTCTCCAATGCATAGTATGCACTGGGGCAGCACGATTGCTCAGTGGTTAGCACTTGCAGTGCTGGGGTCCTGGGTTCAAATCCCACGAAGGACAACGTCTGCAAGGAGTTTGTATCTTCTCCCCGTGTTTGTGTGGGTTTCCTCCGGGGTCTCTGGTTTCCTTCCACATACCAAAGACATTCTGATAGAGAATGTAGATTGTGAGCCCCAATGGGGACAGTGCCCATAATGTCTGTAAAGCTCTGTGGAATTAATGGCGCTATATAAGTGAGTAAAATAAATAAATAAAATATGAGGGTCTCCTGCTCCAATATCTAGCATGGATGACAGTAATGAGCAGTGTAGCTCTTAATCCAGCACCAGAGTAAGATAAACACTTACTAGAAAGCTGCAACAGGATCTGACTCTCGTCAGTGTATCTCTTTCAGTTTGCCTATCATTCTCCTCTTCTTCCTCGCTTCATGGACTTTAACAGGAATCTGAATCTGCCATCATTTTTACCAAGATCAATTTTAGCAGTTTTGTGTGAATGATAAGATTGGGAGGTGAGGATGTGGAGGATTGGGAAGTAGTGGCTCATAAGTGGAGAAAGCATCAGGTTTAGATATGGGTTTTGCTATATTAAAAGGTTTCTCTAAAAGTACTGTTGATTCATGCAAAGTTTCTTGAAAAGACAGTAACTATTTAACCCCTTTAACCCCAAGTGTGGTTTGCACTTTAATGACCAGGCCATTTTTTTCAATTCTGACCACTGTCAATTTATGAGGTAATAATTCTGGAACGTTTCAACGGATCCCACTGATTCTGAGATTGTTTTTTCGTGACATATTGTACTTCATTATAGTGGTAACATTTCTTCAATATGACTTGCGTTACTTTGTGAAAAATCAAAAATTTGGCGAAAATTTTGAAAATGAAGCATTTTTCAAACTTTGAATTTTCATGCCCTTAAATCAGAGAGATATGTCATACAAAATAGTTAATAAATAACATTTCCCACATGTCTACTTTACATCAGCACAATTTTGGAATCAACATTTTTTTTGTTAGGAAGTTATAAGGGTTAAAAGTTGACCAGCGATTTCTCATTTTATCAACAAAATTTACAAAACCATTTTTTTGGGACCACATCACATTTTGGGCCTTTATGACAGAAAATACCCAAAAATGACACCATTCTAAAAACTGCACCCCTCAACGTGTTCAAAACAACATTCAAGAAGTTTATTAACCCTTCAGGTGCTTCACAGGAATTTTTGGAATGTGGAAGAAAACAATGAATATTTAACATTTTTTCACAAAAATTTTACTTTAGACCCAAATGTTTTTATTTTTGCAAGGGTAACGGGGAAAAAATGGACTCCAAAATTCGTTGTGCAATTTCTCCTGAGCACGCCGATACCCCATATGTGGGAGAAAACCACTGTTTGGGAGCACGGCAGGGTTCGTAGGGGAAGGAGCACCATTTGAATTTTTGAATGTAAAATTTGCTTGAATAATTAGCGGCCACCATGTTGCGATTGGGGAGACCCTGATGTGCCTAAACAGTGGAAAACCCCCACAAGTGACACCATTTTGGAAACTAGACGCCTCAGGGAACATATCTAGATGTGTGGTGAGCACCTTAAACCTCCAGGTGCTTCACAGAAGTTTATAACATTGAGGTGTAAAAATAAAATTTTAACATTTTTCCCACAAAAATGTTTTTCAGCCACCAATTTTGCATTTTCATAAAGGTGACAGGAGAAATTGCACCATACCATTTGTTGTGCAATTTCTCCTGAGTAAGCCACCATTTTGGAAACTTGGCACCTCAGGGAACTTATCTAGATGTGTGGTGAGCACCCTGAACCCCGGGTGCTTCACATAAGTTTATAACGTACAGCCATGAAAATAAAAGAATCAAACTTTTTCCACAAACATTATTTTTTAGCCCTAAATTTTTTATTTTCACAAAGGTAAGACGAGAAAATGGACCCAAAAAACTGTTGCTCAATTTCTCCTTAGTACGCCAATTCCCCATATGTGGGGAAAAAACACTGTTTGGGCAGGGTTCAGAAGGGAAGGAGCACTGTGTGACTTTTTGAACACAAAATTGGCAATATCGTCATCATTTTTTTTCTTTACTTTTGAAAAAATTCCAACCCCAACACAACCCTAACACAACCCTAACCCCAACCCTAACACTAACCCCAACCGTAACACTAACCCTAACACAACCCTAACCCTAGCACAGCCCCAACCCTACCCTTAACCCTACCCCTATCTGTAAATCTAATCCTAGAGTTTATTTTTTACGCCATTTCTCATGCGGTATAAGTGATTAGACAACTTTATTCTTCGAGCCGGAGCGATTACAGCGATACCAGAATCATATCAGGTTTTTATGTTTGGCAGCTGTCACACACTAAAAGAAACTTTTTTTTGCAAAGACTAGTTTTTGCAATAATTTTTCCATATTTCCGCCGACAGAGTCATGTAAGGGCTTGATATTTGTGGGACAAGTTGACATTTTTATTGGTATCATTTTCGGGCACGTGACATTTTTTGATCGCTTTCTATTCTGATTTTTGGAAGGCAGAATAAACAAAAACCAACAATTCAGGAATTGTTTTTTCTTTTATGCCGCTTCGCGTGTGATAAAATTGATAAGGCAGCGTTATTCTTTGGGTCAGTACGATTACAGCGGTACCTGTATCGTTTTTTTATGTTTGGCGCTCTGACACAATAAAAGTTATTTTATAGAAAAAATAATTGTTTTTACATCTTTTTTTCTGAGAGCTGTAACTTTTTTATTTTTTGGCTGATGGAGCTGTATGGTGGCTTGTTTTTTGCGGGACAAGATTAAGTTTTCAGTGGTACCATTTTTATTTACATTTGTCCTTTTGATCGCATTTTATTCCATTTTTTTGGGGCAGTATAATGATAAAACATTGTTTTTTGCTTCATTTTTTATTTTTATATAATGGGTTAACTAGTGGGACAGTTTTATAGGTCAGGTTGTTCTGGATGTGGCAATACCAAATATATATACTTTTTTTCATAATAATATTTATTTATGGGTACAGTATATTTTTATTTTTTTGGATTATTTTTTTCTTTGTTTTTTAATATTTTTTTTTTTTAAAAAATTCACTTACTTTCACTTTCTGACACTTTTACACTTTGTCTCACTATGGGACTTTCATTTTTTGCAGGCTGATCGCTTGCATAGCATAGGGATGCAGCAGTATCCTTGTGCTATGCAGGCTGTCAGCCCTGCAGGCACAAGTTAGATTGTGCACTGTGCATGATCTATCTAACTTCCTGATGCCCAGTGACCAAAATGTCGTCACACACAGTGTGGGGCCTCCGATCCATGGTATGAGGGGCTCTCTTACCCAGGGCCGGCTCCAGGTTTTTCTGGGCCCCGGGCGAAAGAGTCTCAGTGGGCCCTTTTAACACATACACGATTCATGATGCACAGATACGGCGGAGAAATAAATAAATATATATATATATATATATATATATATATATATATATTTATTTATTTATTTATTACACATGGCCCAGCCTGCCCCCTCATCCTTCACATACGCAGACATATGCACACGCACACATGGTATGCAGACATATGCACGCACACACGGTACGCAGACATATGCGTGCGCACACACGGTACGCAGACATATGCGCGCGCACACACGGTACGCAGACATATGCGCGCGCACACACGGTACGCAGACATAGGCGCGCGCACACACGGTACGCAGACATAGGCGCGCGCACACACGCTACGCAGACATAGGCGCGCGCACACACGGTACGCAGACATATGCGCGCGCACACACGGTACGCAGACATAGGCGCGCGCACACACGGTACGCAGACATATGCGTGCGCACACACGGTACGCAGACATGCGCGCGCACACACGGTACGCAGACATATGCGCGCGCACACACGGTACGCAGACATATGCGCGCGCACACACGGTACGCAGACATATGCGCGCGCACACACGGTACGCAGACATATGTACACATACAGACATACACATAGATAAAACAGACAAATATATATACACAGTCATATACACTGACATTCACATACATGCACTCACACAGACCCATTACTAATATTTTTAATATGGGGATTGGGGAAGCCTCACTCACCTGTCCCCGGTCCAGTGTCCTGTCCAGCAGCTCCTCGGGTATGGGGCAGTGCAGGGCCCCCGGCGTGTCACAGACTTCATGGCCCTGGAACATCAGAGGGGCCCACTTGCGGTCGGGTCCGGGCCCCTCCCGCCCATCTGTGCAGGTCCTCCGACGGTGTTTGATTGCCGGCACTCCCCCAGACATGGCCGCGCGCTGTGCGGCTGTGTCTGCTAGTAATGACGCGGCAGGGGCGACACACAAGCACAAATAAAGGTGCAGTGCCGTCGACCCTGCCGTGTCATTACTAGCAGACACAGCCGGACAGCGCGCGGCCATGTCTGGGGGAAGTGCCGGCAATCAAGCAGCGCCTGCGTCCCTGAACAGGTGCCGAGGAAGCGGCCAGGGCCCCGACAGTGAGTGGGCGGGTGGGTGTGTGGGCCCGGGCCCCGACAGTGAGTGGGCGGCTGGGCCCCTCTGATTTTCCAGGGCCCCGGCACTTGCCCGGGTACGCCGGGTGCTGACGCCGGCCCTGCTCTTACCTCTGCCTGCTCCCGCAATGCTGTAATCGACAGGTATGTATTATTACGTCTCACGTCAGAAAGGGGTTAAAGGTAACCAGTCACCGGAATAAACGCTATTAACCTGCAGATATGGGGTCATAATAGTGTTATTATGCTGCCTGGCGTCTGTATGTAGCCAAACGCTGCGGAGAGAAAATTAGCTTTATTCCCCATCAGCAGAGTTCCGATTTCAGCCATGGGGCGGCGCCGGCGCGCGTTCAGTCTCTGAGTATACAGAGTGGTAGCTATAACCGTGCCCCCGGCATTGACTGACACTGGCTCTGCATTAGGGAGTTTATGGAGTAACTTTATGGAGTTTAATAAACCTGTCACTGTTTGGACACAAGGACCCAGAGCCTGTGTGAACTCAGTGCCTACCTGAGAGCATGAACCCCTACATTACATATATGTAATTGCACATACTTACTTATGTCTGTATGGCTTGGAACCACTTACATGTACTCTATACTCACCTCTGGTGCTGGGCTGTGGTGCCACTCACTGGTCGAGTCACTTTTCTATGTATGTTTTTTACTGTTTTCTATGTATGTAATAAAGATGAAATTCATTTCTGTGACTTCTGGTCCTATTGTGTGTAGTCTATTCCTCTGTAGGTCTGTATAGTACATGTAAATAGTAGGCAGGACAGGAACGTAGTGCAAATCTGCCCAAAATTTACAACTAGCATCTGAACATATGCAAATAAGCACCTAGACACACACACAGATCCATCATATTCAGTGATAATGTTGGCGTTTTGGTTAAAAAAAAAAAAAAAAAAAAGTAATCAAAAATTTTCCTTGTAAATTCTTGTTATATTTGTTCGAAAAAAAACTTGTTGCATTTGTTGTAAACTTGAAATTCTATAATGACAATTAAATAATAATAATCTGCTGTAAAACTAATTCCTAATTATGATCCTAGTGAATAAATTCTGCAGCCGTCTATTTCACAGCTAAAAAGAGAGAAATATTAGGGTTTTTTTAAGCAAAAATTCTGTATTCAAAAGAGAAATATTTGTGGGGTTTTTAAGTAAAAATTCTATATTCAAGAGGGCACATAGAGCAATGTCCTCCTCCTGTGCAGGAAAATGTTTAATTACAGTGATCTTCTCACAGTCTGAGAGTTGTCTGGCCCGCTCCCCGCAGTGCCATACAGACATGTGGTATTCTCAATGGAAAATCAATGGTTCTAATGTAAAGCGTTATCAATATTTGAACAGTCCCCAGGACACTGAATTGGCAGAAAAATGATCTTTAATGTAACACTTTCCTGCATAACAAACCTATAGTGCACTCATCCCCACGCTGAAAATGTGTACTCTTTAATCTTCCCTTATTAAGGATGAGGTTTAGTTTAGTACTTAATGACACTTTGATTTTTTTGTTTTTTTATTTTAAAACTTTTTTTTTTTTTTATCGTTTTTGCTGTGTTTATCTTTTTTTTTCTGTGGGATGAGTTGTATTTCTTAAAAGTAACATTTTGGATTACCGTACATATAAATTGACTGTATAATTTTTTGGAATAAGAATCTGTCAGTAGTTTTTTGCCACCTAATCTGAGAGCAGTATAATATAAAGTAAGAGACCCCGATTCCAACAATCTGTCACTTGCTGGGCTTCTTGCTGTAGTTTTGATACAATCACTGTTTTATTAGCAGGAGATTATCACAATTCTTCCATTGTTTTTTAGGCCTCCTTCACACGTCCGTATAATACCAGTACTGTTGTCATCAGTTTTTTTCGATCAGTGTGCCATCCGTTTTTTCCAAACCACCCCAATCGTTCAAGAAATCAGCGTAGGTCATCAACATATTATTTACAAATTGCCTTAGGCAAATAGCTCCTAACTAAAGATTCCCAAATATAAAATAGAACTCTTAATAATTCCTTTTAATAGATATATTAAATAATAGAAAATATGTGCTCAATTAAAATCACAAATACTGTAAAGGCCTTATTCCCTTAATGGCGGAGAGCCATATTATATAGCAATGTGATCATACAACAAATCACACGAATAGGAGGTCAGTGATTAATATAGGATATAATATATATGGCCTCTTGGGTTATCAGTGCTATACACAATATACAGCTATTTCAAAATAGAGTGTAATGTAATAGCCTTCAAGGGTTATTTTACCCGAGGAACTGTTTAGATTGA
Source organism: Phyllobates terribilis (assembly GCF_046119375.1). NCBI lineage: Eukaryota > Metazoa > Chordata > Amphibia > Anura > Dendrobatidae > Phyllobates > Phyllobates terribilis. The sequence goes on from NW_027362762.1 coordinate 107,835,223, forward strand.
AGTTGAGGTCCACTACTAACAATCTGGTCATGCAAATATTTCTGCCACAAAGTAAGCCAACGAATAGCTGTTGTAACTTAGACTAGACAACATAAAGATGTAATAAATTTAACAAATAGCAGGAACCACTATAATTTTGCACTTTAAAGAAGTTGTCCACTACTTTTACATTGATGCACTATCCTTAGGATAGGGCATCAATGTATGATCGGCCGGGGTCCCACACGCTGCACCCCCGCCGATCAGCTGTTATCGGTGCCGGCGGCCGGAAGTGCTCACCTGCGGGGCTCCGCCGTCAAGTGGTAGTGGCCGCCGCTTGTAACTGCACATCCGCTTCCTATTCAAGTGAGTAGGAGGCAGATGTGCAATACACCGTGGCGGCCACTACTATTCGACGGCGGAGCCCCACAGGTGAGCACTTCCGGCCGGCGGCCGCTGCAGGCAACGATAACAGCTGATCGGCAGGGATGCCGTATGCGGGACCCTGGCCGATCATACATTGATGCCCTATCCTACAGATAGGGCATCAATGTAAAAGTAGTGGACAACCCCTTTAAAACTGTCTAGTCTAAGTTTCTACTATCTAATAGACAGCATTGATAACTATGTCCTAATAATTTTATTGTGAGGGTTATTATGATAACAGTGATACATTGAGAATGTATATCTTTATGCTTTTAAAGGGGTTGTCCACTACTCGGGCAAACCCTTCTCAATCCCTATGTTTCTCCCTTGTAAAATAGTAACACCTATATTCCAGTGGTGTTGGCATTGGCTCTCCCAGGGATCTCATGATATAACAACATTGTTATTTCACGCGAGCCCCGGGAAAGCCAATGCCAACACCACTGGAATGGTGTCTACACCGGAGATGAATGTAAGTTTTACTATTTTACAAGGGGGAAACAAAGGGGTTCAGAAGGGTTTGCTCGAGTAGTGGACAACCCCTTAATACAGTGAGGTTAAAAAAAATGAATGTGTCAATCCATATAACACTTTTATATATTCATTGACACGGTCTCTATGATAGGTTGTCGCTGAACGACTTGTAGGTCTTCTCATTAGTACCATTTTGGGGTACAACTTTTTATTGGTGGAATAATTGGAAGAATAATGAACAAAAACAGCAATTTTGTAATTTTTTTGTTGCTCCTTTTATGGTGTTCACGCGATGGGATAAATAATGTGATCACTTTATTGTTATGGATGGCATGAAGCTACACCAGTTCTGTGTATATTTACCATTTTTATCAAGAGGATTTTGTAAAGGATAAATGTAGATTGTTATTTTTTTTAGTTTTTTTTTGTTATTTTCTATAATATTTCATCCTTTTTTTGTTATCCTGGTGACTAGTTCTTTGGATGTCCTTATCATTTGGTTAATTCACTGTAATAAATCTGGATTTAAGGTACATTTGTTTGCCAATGTAAATTTGACATTCAACTTAAAGGAAATTGGTCACCAGGTTTTTGCTGCCCCCTCTAAAAGCAGCATGTTGTATGGCCAGAGACCCTGATTCCAACGATGTATTACTTGCTAGCCTAAATGCTGTAGTTTTGCTAAAGCTAAACTAAAAGTTCTCTGAATGCTGAGCTCTATATAACCACGCTCACATTACTGATTGTCTGCTTTCTGTGTACACTGTTCATAGGCAGAAAGCAGCCAATCAGTGGTGTGAGTGGGTTATACAAAGCTTATGAATATGGAGGACTACCTGGCAGCTGGTTTACTAGTCCTCTAGTGATAATCTCCTGTTGATAAAACAGTGTTTTTAGCAAAACTACAGCAATCAGCCCAGTAAGTGACACATTGCTGGAATCTAGGTATCTATATCTACATTATGCTGCTATCAGATTAGGTGCTAATAGATAGTGGCAGGTTCCCTTTAAGTCCTAGATGGGACTGGAAAGATTGGGTCAGAAGTTAAGGTCTTAGGACTTTAGAGAGATTTTTTTAGGATAAAATAAGTCAAAATATGAGAACCCAATTTATCATCATTCAAAATGTGAGGCACGTATAACAACATTTTGTTTCTTTCTTTAAGTTTTTTGGTTTTCAGGCACAGCAAAGTAACTTAATCTTAAAGGAGGTTTTCTGGTGAAAATAAGTTATCACCCATCCATAGGTGATTCCATTGGATTGGTGAGAGAAGTCCCCTGTCTAACCATTTAAATACATCCAATGAGTTAAATATTGGAGAATGGCCCTTAGATCAGTGTCAGCTGTACAATACAGTCAGCACCTGCAAGTGATGGCACAGGCACATGAACTGATGCAGTCAATGATGTTTTTGGGATTAAAATAGTTTCCAGGTTTTTATAAAAGGTACCTCCCAATTATAAGATTTAATGTTTATTATATCCATGACCTCGTGTGTTATGGGCTATTTTCCGACTAATTGTGTTTATTATCATACTCTTATTCCTTCACTTTATGTAAAATCCTGATTAAAAAGTTTTTTTTGAAGTGTCAGTAGGAAAATAACCTGATGAAAAGTAAAAAAAAAAGCATACTTACCATCATAATCCAACAGTCTCTCCCAGACCGGAAGCGATGATGTCCCGACCACCACTTTCCTTGCAGCCAATCAGTGGCCTCCACAGTCAAGTCACTGGTGGTCAGGAATTCATTGCATGGAGCTGGGTTGGGGAGCATATTACGATGGTATGCATTCTTTTTTGTGGGGGTATGTTCCCACAGATCACTTTAGAAAATAGTGGAAAATCCCTTTAAATTCTCCCGAACCTGTCACTGGAAAAAATATAATGACAGAAAAATCTATACACTTGTGTCATCCAGGATACTTGTGTTGCTAAGTGTGCCATGTGTGTCACTCAATAATGCAGCATGCATTTTAAATTACCAAGAGCAAAATACTAGTAAATAATTCAGCAGCCACCATCCAAAGTGGGTGGCACTAATGGCAATTAGAGATAAGGTATATAGCAGCAGACAGTGGAAATAGACAGGAAATAATTGAATATTATGTGAAATATCAAAGCCTCATCGAAAACAGAGCTCCTGTTCCTCTGTTATACTTTATAAAACTGCTCCTATGTACAAAAATATAACTACTATAATACTGCTCCTATGTGCAAAGCTAAAACTATAACTGCATAGCTCTCAACCGTCCCGGAATCAGCGCGACTTTCCTGAATTCAGCGGGACTTTCCCGAATTCAGCGGGACTTTCCCGAATTCAGCGGGACTGTCCCGATTTGATGGCTCAGTCCCACCTTCCCGCACATCATGGTTTTATCCTGGCTTCTAATACTCTCCTCTCTCCGATGTCTTTATCGCTCCGTAGCTTATCCTCTGCGTCCTGCACTCATAACGGAGGCACGGGAGCGCTCATTACACCGCTCAAAATAAGGTTAGACCTCACCTTATACTTCACCCCAGCTGGGGTTACAAGTGACGCGCCCCTGGGCCTGCTGCTTCGCGCGGCATCGCGCGCACGGGGGGGGGGCTTACCCGGATCCGGATCAGATGGGGGTAGTAGTCTCGTGGCGGTGACCCGGTCCGTGCCCAGGGAGTCAAACTGAGTGGCTGAGTAGTAGCAGTAGATGTTGGACGACTACGCCACCCGTTGAATGCGGCTTTAGGGCCGCCGCTGCAGGACAGTCCGCTGAGGCCGGTGTTATAGTTGTGCAGCGTAGATGGTCTAACCCTCAACGGGAGGGGTACGGCCTCAGGACAGATAGTGAAGAGATGATGGTGGTAGTGACGGTGCGGTAAGGAGGCACAGAGACGTGGGATGCAGTTTCAGGGTTTTTACTCCCAGGTGTTGCTCCGGTCACTCCGGCCTTGAGTGACCACCCGAGTCGTGCTGCGTCCACCAGGTGCGGGACTCGGCCAACCCCCAGGCAAGTCCAGAGCGTGGTCCTGAGCTCCCTTCTCGTCCTTCCTACAGGCCGTCCTCACCAGGGACCCACCTATGTCCAGCTTCCTCGGGCCTTATGGGGCAAAACCTCTCTCCGGTTTTCCTGACCCTATGTGGCGTGCCTTCCCGGTGGATATGGCGAGGGGTCGCGCCAAAACTTGTCCACGACCTCCGGTTCCTGGCTAAGGATGGTTTGCCTCCACCAGCTTGGGATCCGGTACCCTTTACTGCCAACCCTTCACCCTTTTTGGTCTCTTCTGGGATCTCAGGGTTCCCTCTTCCTTCATGTCTCTGGGCCTTTCCTCCTTCTCCTCTCCACTGCAGGCCTGGCCCTGGAGCTGGGCCCAGCCGGAGCCACAGCTCCCTGTCAGCTCTCTCTCTGAACAGACCTGGACTCTCTGACCCTGTTCCTAAGATGGTGCCCACCATATATACTCCCTCTATGTGTGAGCCCAGGTGACTAGCACCCAATGGGCTCCTACCTCTATGCCCAGAGCCCCTCCCCTATCTGCCCCTACACTACTGGGATGTTCCACCCCCCTCCCCACTCCAGCCAGGGACAGACACTGTCGTACCTGCACATTCACCTAGTGGGAGTACCATTGATCTGTCCCCCGGAAATGGGGTGAATGTAGTGCATGCAGCTTACTGAGCTCAGTCCCACACTCCATCCTTACCCGGGAGTGGAATACCACACCTCTGGTTTGAGGTGCAATACCCCTGTAGCAGCCGAGTCCTCGGGGTGCTACATTCCCCCCTGGTAAATCACAGCACGTCCTCGGGCTGTAAAAGAATAAAACATACCAAAACATACAAACTTTTAAAATACACACTAACAAGTAAAACATCATAACCATTATCAGCAGATATAAATTTTTGGATATAAAACTTTTCCATATAAAATGTTCTTGTTCTTCCGGCCACGGTGCAACTTGTGACCGGGTAAAGTGCAGCAGTCACTGGTATAAAAGAAAAAAAAAAAACAGTTCTTTATAAAACCAGAAGGGGGCGCTTTAGGAAGCGCAACTATTTACAGGGTATGGCCGCTCTCAGTCCTCGGCCAGTGGGGAATAGGGGAATGGCTGCTCACAGTCCTCAGCCTGGTTAGGGATGGGGACACACACGGGTAACAGTTCACTAGTCCCAACGGGGACCATATTTTAATTAGCAGCAGCCCTTGTACCCTAACGGGTAACTATTTACAGTTCCACTTTACCGTACTTCAGTAACGGCGTCCTCCTGCTCCTTCTCGCGGGTAGTCTTCAGACCCGTCCGGGTCCTCTTGATCTTCCTCATACCGTAGCTCTTCCTCGGTCAACCGGTGCACATGAAGAGCATATGGTCCCTTAGCACACTGATGCCGGGTGAAGGTGACCTCGTCACCCGGGTAAAGGTCACGTCCTCGGTGTCCCTCTGGCAGATGGGACGCGACATCCCTGCGGGTAACAAAGACGTCGCCGGGGGTTCTGTGATCCCTGATAAAGCCCCAACCGTGCTCCAGTTGGAACTTGATTACGGTCCCGATGGCGCGGGGACCGTGGGCTGCACGGGGGTTTCGCCGGGTCCGGCGCTTCTGCTCCGCACTCTGGACTTGCAGCCGCTCCTCGCGGACCCGCCTCTCTCGCCGTTCCCTGTCGAAGACCTCCAGTTGTTGCCGGCAGCACTCCGCACGCTGGGCTGCGGCCGCCCGGGTCTCTTGGGTGAACCCGATGAGGTTTTCTCCAGTGGGGTCCCATGCGAACTGCGCCTCCTCCAACGGGAGTGGGGTGATTTTGGCGGGCGCCGGAGCCGGAATCAGGGGCTCACACAGAGGCCATTCCTTCTGGAGTCGGGGAGTGGTGTACTCCGGAGGCCACACAAAGGGCTGCCCATCCGGGCAAGTATGCTGGGCGAACAAGTCTTCACCCAAGGGTAGCACTTTGGAGGTCGAGGGCGCGGTGGTGGCAGCGGCGCCCGGATTCACCAGGCCTTGCGAACAGGCCGGCGGCACCCTGAAGGTGAAGGGCGCTGTGGAGACTGCGGCGCCCGGGGGTACTCGATCTTGCGACCAGGCCGATGGCTTAGTGGAGGTAGAGGGCGCTGTTGGAACTGCGGCGCCCGGGGGTACTCGGCCTTGCGACCAGGTCGGTGGCGTTTCCTGCTTGGCCGCGCTCTGGATGGAGGCGCGTGACGTCACAGGGGCCGCGGCCGCGGCTCCTGCCGCTTGAGGCCTAGTTTGGAGCGGTGGCGGTGCAGTAACGGGCACGGTCGGTGGGATTTCGGGCTCTGCGACGGGGAGCTGGGGCAGGCTTACTGCTACTAGGCTTGGGGTGGTGTCGTCCCCTTTACCTGCCTCCGTCTCTTCAGCTCCTTCCACGGCGTCGTCTCCGGCCTTCGTCCCTCCTGCTCTATCCTCAAAGGCAGACAGGCTCCTCGTCCCGGGTGGCGTTCTTTGCTGGCGAGTTCCAGCCTGCAGGGCCATTTCTCTGCTCCATTCGGCCAGCACTTCTTGCTGCACTCGGGCCATCTTCCGAGCCAAGCCCTCCAGTGCGGTCTGTGCATGCTCCCGATCTTTGGGAAGCTGTGCCAGGATCTCCACCAGGCCTTCTGGGGTGGCGGCCTGCAACAGGCTCCTGACCACAGGGTCGGTACTGCCTGACTCTCCCTCCATCTCCGGGTGCGATCTCTCCAGACTCCTCCAGGCTGCACCCATCCTCTCTCTTTTGTTCTGGATCCGCCCATACTCAGGGTGGTCCCGGGGCAACTTAGTGATTGTCAGTTCCAGGGGCAGACCCCTCGCTCTGATGGACATCTCTATCCTTGCAGTCTCTGCTGGTGGGGGCGGTCTCCGCTTTTGGCGCTCTTCTGGGACCAGGCCCACGATGGGAGGTGGTCTCTTGCCACCCTCTGGCACGCCCATAATGGCGTCCGCTCTGCCAGGGCGGGAAATCGTCTCAGATGGCGGGAATCGCCTCCCAATGGCGGGAAACTCCGTGGATGGCGGGAAAAGGCTGCAGATGGCGGGCAACCGGCGGGAAACGACCCGAGATGGCGTCCGATGGCGGGGACCCTCCGGAACTGGCGGGAGACTTCTTCTTACGGTAAATATGAACTTTTCTTCAGGCACGCAGTACCCGGTAGTTGCGGGCACGAAATCCTGCCGACTACGCCAAAGTTGACGCGCCCCTGGGCCTGCTGCTTCGCGCGGCATCGCGCGCACGGGGGGGGGCTTACCCGGATCCGGATCAGATGGGGGTAGTAGTCTCGTGGCGGTGACCCGGTCCGTGCCCAGGGAGTCAAACTGAGTGGCTGAGTAGTAGCAGTAGATGTTGGACGACTACGCCACCCGTTGAATGCGGCTTTAGGGCCGCCGCTGCAGGACAGTCCGCTGAGGCCGGTGTTATAGTTGTGCAGTGTAGATGGTCTAACCCCCAACGGGAGGGGTACGGCCTCAGGACAGATAGTGAAGAGATGATGGTGGTAGTGACGGTGCGGTAAGGAGGCACAGAGACGTGGGATGCAGTTTCAGGGTTTTTACTCACAGGTGTTGCTCCGGTCACTCCGGCCTTGAGTGACCACCCGAGTCGTGCTGCGTCCACCAGGTGCGGGACTCGGCCAACCCCCAGGCAAGTCCAGAGCGTGGTCCTGAGCTCCCTTCTCGTCCTTCCTACAGGCCGTCCTCACCAGGGACCCACCTATGTCCAGCTTCCTCGGGCCTTATGGGGCAAAACCTCTCTCCGGTTTTCCTGACCCTATGTGGCGTGCCTTCCCGGTGGATATGGCGAGGGGTCGCGCCAAAACTTGTCCACGACCTCCGGTTCCTGGCTAAGGATGGTTTGCCTCCACCAGCTTGGGATCCGGTACCCTTTACTGCCAACCCTTCACCCTTTTTGGTCTCTTCTGGGATCTCAGGGTTCCCTCTTCCTTCATGTCTCTGGGCCTTTCCTCCTTCTCCTCTCCACTGCAGGCCTGGCCCTGGAGCTGGGCCCAGCCGGAGCCACAGCTCCCTGTCAGCTCTCTCTCTGAACAGACCTGGACTCTCTGACCCTGTTCCTAAGATGGTGCCCACCATATATACTCCCTCTATGTGTGAGCCCAGGTGACTAGCACCCAATGGGCTCCTACCTCTATGCCCAGAGCCCCTCCCCTATCTGCCCCTACACTACTGGGATGTTCCACCCCCCTCCCCACTCCAGCCAGGGACAGACACTGTCGTACCTGCACATTCACCTAGTGGGAGTACCATTGATCTGTCCCCCGGAAATGGGGTGAATGTAGTGCATGCAGCTTACTGAGCTCAGTCCCACACTCCATCCTTACCCGGGAGTGGAATACCACACCTCTGGTTTGAGGTGCAATACCCCTGTAGCAGCCGAGTCCTCGGGGTGCTACACAAGCACTTTACAACCTTCCTAACGACAAGCTGCATATAACAAGAGCAGCTGCATAAATAAGTCCCTGGACTGGGACAAAACATTACCTATGTTGCTTTGATATCCTGCACTTTAAGTTTTTCTGAACATATGTCTAACTGCACATGGTTTTGCAATAAATGAAACTGAATTTGAAATAGGAATATTCCTAACTAGATGTTCCAGGGGCTTAGAACCTCCTTCCACCTGCAACTCACTTCCACTACTCTGTGCACGTGAATTCTCTTTACTTATTTAGACGCACCAAGGGTGGAGATTTCTTGAAATCACATCCACTTTAGTTGGACATTTAAACCATGTTCACGTGTAGAGTAAATGCAGCATATTTTCTTTTTTTTTGCACAGAATTTCTGCTCTGTTGAACTCTCCAAGCAAAGTGGATGTGATTTCATGAAAATTGCGCCCCCTGTGGTCTAAAGATGCTGCTAAACTGTGCTGTTTTGGTGCTTTTTTTTCTCTGGAGTCTTCTATGTGGAGCCTAAAAAAACACATGTAAAAAACTGCAGATACTTTTTTAAGCGCAGAATGAAAACTTTATTGTACTATAAAAAAACACATTAAAAACGCGGCATCACATCTGCACCAAAAACGCATCAAAGAAAGGGTAAAAGGTATAAAAAATGCAGCACAAATGCAATGTAATAATAACCAGAGAAGATACAGATACTAGAGAAGATATGCAGACACCTGCAGAAAACAAACAACACAGTTTTTACGCTACGTGTGAACACAGCTTTACAGCAAAAAGCCTGATGTCATATAATGAACCTACATATGAATGAGAAAGTTCTGCCAGCTCTGACTCTGAATGAATGAACAAAAAACAGAGCACAGACAGGTTCATGCAGATAAAGGCATAATGAGGAAGGTTTCTGCCACACAAATAAATCAGATTAAGCAAGCAGCTGTTAAAATACCATTACAAAGCAGCAAACAGGTATTTGAAGATGCTGGTGCCTTTGGAGTCCCATGAACCTCAAGGTGTAGGATCCTACAAAGACTTGAAATTGTACATAAACCTACTATTTGCCAACAGGGAAGGGGAGACGGAAAAGAAGCCAGCTCACCGGTAAGTAGAAGTCTTGATGTGATTGAATCTGCACGGATAGCCTGGGACCAGGTGGATAGCCAATATGAGTAAGACCACTTAGGTCGAAACGCGTCATTTTTTTCTGAACGCTGCTGGTCTGTATACTGCCGTGTACCTTTTAACTTTTTTTTGTGGAATAAACAGTTTTTAAAAAAGTTTTTGCATCCGCTGGAATTATCTTCCCATAACCTACTATTTAGTCACCCCTAAACAGTGCTCACATGCAAAATCGGTTGCAGTGGGCCCAGACATATATGAAGGCTACTTTTAAAATAGTTTTGTTTATTGATGAATGCAGTGCAACCCTAGATGGATGGAGTAGTGGATGGTTGGTGGATGCAAAGATGTGGCAGAGTCATGTTTTGGGACTGAATCTTGGGGAAAGAGCTGGTAGGCCCCATTATGGTTCATGAAATTGTGAAAATGACCTCGTAAAAGTATATAGAGTTTCTGACTGACCGCTTTCTTCCATGGTACAAAAAGAACTGCAGCCATATTCTCATGTTTCAGTGAGTAATGCTTCGAGAAGCTTAGGAAACCTCAATTTTTTTCTCCTCTTATACGAGAAAAACAGTTGACATGTGATAGGTAAAAACGAACAAACGGACAGAAAGTTGATGAAAATCAGTCTGTTCTTTCACATACAAAAATAAAAAATTAACATGTTAAAGGGGTTTCCTCTACTGCATAGCTGCTTCTTTATAGTTACAGGCTGCTGGGCAAAAAAATGTATACTTACCTCCTGGACCAACATTGATCCTATGATCCCCCCGCACCAGTCAGCCGCCTAACATTGTTATGTTACTTGTCGACTGCAGTCAATCAGCATCTGCTAACAGCCTACATATGACATAAAAATGTAGTGTTCTCGGAGAAATGATTAGTAAATGTACCTCATCACACTGGAAGTGTCCACGTCCCTCTTATCTGTCACCTGGCTGGTAAATAATTTAAGCAATCAGAGGCCTAGACGACTACCATCACTTCTCGAGACCACTGTGCGGCAGGGGGTTCAAGTGGTAAATTACTCATGATTCTTTACTTTATAGCAATCTCGACACATTTTTCAAAAATCCCATTAAGACTCTTTTAAATTTTGATGTTAAACAGGAGGGTCACTTTCATTATTCTGTACTATTCACTCTGTATTTGCGCATTATTGTGACCGTTTAGGAGTCCTAATCGGGACCATATGATTGATTGTTACAGCCGCCTTCCATCAGATAGGACCTCAGAGCGCCAGCGTACATTTCCACAATACAGATCTATCCTCATGCCGTGTTAGCAACCAGTTTGCTCTGGATCTGACTCATTGTTCATATGCATATTTTTCCGATTTTCATTAAATGCAATCAGAATCCCTGTGACAGGGTTAAACCTGGGGAGACTTTGGTGACATTTAATGAGACCTGTGTCTTAATAGATCTGTTAGCTGCCCTTTCTTCCTATCTGAAAGGTATATGGGCTCTGAAGCACTTATCTCTCGGCGCCTGTACTTTCCTCCTGTCACTTAATGTTTATGGAGCTGCCTCTGACATTCACAGTGTGAATCATATCATGAAAAAGCAGGCGAGAGATTATTTCAGAAAAAAGATGATTATTCCGCAGCCAATAGAATAGTTTATCACATTAGGCGGCATGGGCAGCGCTGATTGGCTTTTATGGGTGAAATAAATCCATTTTCACAGCTATAGAGCCATATTATGTAGACCTGTGATACTCAACTAACCCTTTAACTTCTACACATTGCTTCAAGGCAATCAAGCTATATCTCTCCTGGCTGCTATAATGTATTATCTATTGTTTTATATGACAGATTTATTATGTCTTAATTTTGCTTGATATATAACTTTATCTAAACTACAATAAGACTTCTGCAAATGCTGTCAGCAGGATTTGACACCCCAAACTACATGGAGCTCTTTCAAAGACAAGTCCGGCAGTACCTCTACATGACTTCGTTACTGGGAAATCAGGGTTTGAATTTATATGCAAATGAGGCTGAAGAGCTATATTGTAGATGTGAAGCCTCTGTCACTCCAGCTCTATTCCTAAAAAATTAACAATAACATAACAAAATGCTGAACTTAACTTGAGAACACCCCTTCATATTTTATAGTTATGTGCATAGGTGATAACTTTCTGATCACTGGGGGTCCAACTGTAAGAGGAAGCGATAATGCCTCTGAAAAGTCCCTGCATGATGTGATATTGATGAGGTAAGACTGCCATCTGCTGGTAGGATGAAGCCACGCGGAACCAATTTGCACCAGAAGAATTGTAGGAGGAGCCAGTTCTTGTGCCGGACCTGGTGAGGTGCCTTACATGATAGAGTTCCTGGATATAAAAGCCCTGTGTGCCAAATCGCTGGGGAATTTGGCGTCAAGGAGAGGAGCGGTGCAGACGTGGACCAGACACGACACTGAAGCCAGTGTGACAGGTCCCAGCGGAAAGCGTGCGCCAGCAGGGTGCTGGTCAAGGCCCAGAAATCAGACCTGCGCCGGTCAAAACCCAGAGTCCCGTCTGCGCCGGTCAACACCAGAACCTTCGCCCTACACCGGTCAAGTTCAGAGGCCAGATCACGCCATAGAGAGTCGGGACCCAACCCTCTCTGCCCCAGGCCTAGGAAACGCCCGCTGATGGTCAAGCACCAAAGATCCACAAGGAGACATCAACAAGAGGAGGACGCCTGCGGTTACAGAGGGACGACACGAGTGGGTAGAGCCGTCACTTTCAGCCATAATGTACGGTACAGGGGTCGGCCTGGCTTAGGGCAACAGGTAGGGTGGGGAACCATTGGGGCACAGGAGGCTCAACGCTCCCTGATAGACTTTGTTAGAAGAACTTGCGGCCTAGTGGGAAAACCTGGTGACCCTCGCTAGGCCATTGTTGCAGAAAAAACTAACGTGGTAACTCAAAGGAATGGGTGTGCCACCACCCTTATATAAAGAACATTAGTATAATTCTTGAGAGACTTTCCCCACTATTCTAATTGTATTGTTTTATGGTTTATTGCTGTTCGCACTGTTTGATATTGTTAACTGTCCCTTAATTACTGAAAATTTCACTGTATTTGAAAGGATTAAACTGTTCAGTGACTGTTCCTCGTACCTTCTGTAAGTTGCATTCGGTCTCCTGCTTTACACATTTACCCTGGCCTCCGCAAATCCTGAGAACTGTGGCTCTGAGAATCCCTAGCTGATTGGAGCAGAGGCCGATCATGTGCACTGCCGCCACATTTCTTCTTAACGGGAACACCGGAGATTGTCGAGTGCTGCACTCGGCTGATCTTCAGTGCTCTTATTAGAAGGGATGAAGCTGTGGTGTACATAATCGACCTCTGCTCCATTCAGCTGGGGATCTTCAGAGTCTTGTTTCTCGGGTTTGGTGGTGGCCATGGCAGCTGGACCCCCAGCGATTGGAAAGCTATCCTATGGATAGGTGATAACTTTCAAACTTGAGAAGAACCCTTTAATAATCTGTTTACTGAGTGTAGCAATAAATTCTGCATTATACCTAATGTAAAAAAATAAATTTGATTCTAAATGTTCCCTGTCCATGGTGCTGAATCTGCAAGTACAGTTTTTTGTAAATCCATATTGGAAGGCACTGACTGTAACATCAGAGGGGAGTCTCTCAGTGATCTGCAATGCAGCCATCTGCTCTTATCTTGCGAATGTGACAAAAGTGGATGAAAGCATACAGCTATAGAATTGTAATACACTGGCAAACTCTGGAAGACTGTATTATGGTAGGATCTATTGGCAGAATACCAGTGATTGCTATGGGAAATTATTAGAAAGGCAGTGGGAGGAGCAGATTATTGGGTGGAAGTGTGTGGTGTGGTGTAGACATTGTATATGGGCTAAGACTAAATTATAGAAGAAAAACAATAGCTTTGGGCGTGTTTTTCTCAGATTTAATTCTTACAGTATATTAAAAAATAGGTCCTTTCCTTAGTTGAGGAGTGGAAGTAACTAGAAATATGCTTTTATAGCATTTTGTAATGTTTTTACTTTAATTTCTGATCCAATTAATAATTTTCAAAGTCATAAAAGGTTGATAGTAGTTGTGTAATAGATATTCACAATGTTTCTAGCCAAAAAGTAACTTATTTTTATCATTTTTACTTCCTTTGCATCTATGATCTACTGTGCTACTGGGAATGGGCTCTGGGCAGAATCAGTCTCCTTCCCCTTCTGGCAGTTATATATGTTGTGACGATACAGAGTAAAATCTTAATAAGCCAGACTTTTAGATTTGTTAATCTAAAAGAAATACCCTATTATCTTTGTGTATTTGAGTCTGGTCAATAAGAACAGACCAGTATTTGTATAACCATGATTGTTATCTCCTCTTGGGGTTGTAAACAATGTTCTTTGCTAATATACGAATTGTACTAAAAGCCAGATGAATGTTGATTTAAAGAGCCCATTGTATACCAACTATGTAAATTGATTATCTCAAACAATGAGAGCTGAGCCATGTGAGGCTGCCCTCCAAAAGCCCCTTGACCTGTGGATGTGTATTTAAAAAAGAGATGTTCTTCTGTAGCAGTCAGTCTTGGGACAGAGATTCAGAAAGACTTTAGAAGGAGAATGAGAGACTTCCTTCCGGACAACAGATGGATTGCATGGCATCGAAAGAGACACAGATTAGTATTCTACATGATTCTAGTCTAAGGGTACCGGCCCTGACTGGAAAGATACGGATTTGCTTCATTTAACCATCAGAGAGACATGGATACATTTTGGGGAGTCCAGGAGAAGACACCTGGCCCCATGGACATGTTGTTTTGGGGTTGCTAGGAGGGACCCACCGGTCGTCTAGAACCCATGAAGACATTTGGAGTTGCTACGAAGGACCCACCGGTCGCCTGGCTCCATGGAAACTCTCGGAGAGGCCAGGGTGGGATCCTTGGGTCTCCTGGCCTTGTACCTCAATGGACTGCTAACTTCCTAAGCTTGCCGCTACCTTCTCTCTATGGGGGGCCCGCCAGAAGAGGGGGCCACTGGTTGAGGTAGTTGGCCCTGGAAGTCTCCAAAGTCACAGCTGTCCTATCCCAGGTGGGCGGAGGAGGAAGGGTGACACTGTGTAATGTTGTACCATCTTGGGTAGTTGCTGGGACTGATAAGTAAGGCTAAAAGCTATTTCTATTGGCTGCCCTGTAGTGAATGGAGTATCACTATGCTGAGACGAGGTTGGAGAGGAAGTGACTGAACACTGATGTCCATCAACTTTCAGCTCAGTTTAAGGCCGGTTTCACACGTCCATATATTTCCGGTACCGGAAAAAACGGTACCGGACATATCTGTGTCCTGTGTGTCACACGTATGGCAACCGTGTGCCACATCAGGATCACACATACCGGCATTTGGGAATCCGTGTACTGTTAGCGCTGTTCCCAAGTGCCGGGTGCTGAACACTGCCCTCATCATTGTTCCTTGTCTCACACTGAATGCACACGGATGACATCCATGTGTCATCAGTGTGACACGTACCGGTGCCTGGGAATCTGTGATCAGCATGAGCAAGGGACAATATTGGGAGTAGTAGCTTGCTCTCGCAGTGTCCCTGTGTAAAAATAAGAATAAAATAATAAAATCCTTATACTCACCTGTCTGGAGATGTCCCCCTCTGTAATCCTCTGACCCCTGAGGCCGAGGAGGCGGGGAGAATGAGCCGCTCCAGGGAGCAGGGCCCTGCATTGCGTGGAGCTCACTGAATGACAGGACACCGCTCCTGAGCTCAGTGCAGCTCCGGTCCTCGCTCGCTGGAGAATTTATCTAGGGGTGCAGTGATCATAATGACACTATGGGTGTGTCACAGAATTCTACACCATTGGGCAGTGAAGAAAAAATAATTACATTTTTACCACCAAAGTTTTGTTTTAACCCCAGATTTTACATTTTCACACTGGGAAATGGGTAAAAATGGCACCAAAATATGTCCCACAATTTCAGCTGAATGTAGGAACACCCCATATGTAGCTGTATAGTACTGCTTAGCCATACAGCGAGACTCGGAAGGGACGGAGCGATATTTGCCTCCTGAACGCAGATTTTCCTAGAATAGTTTGCAGACTCCATATACAGAGCGCCTTAATTGCTAGAAGAGCAGAATCCCCCTCTAGTGACCCCATTTTGGAAATTTTACCCCTTTGGGAATTTATCTACAGGTGTAGTGATGATTTTGACTCCATGGCTGTTTTCCAGAAACAAGCAGCAGACGTTGCTGAGTGAAAATTGCAAACTGCTGTTGTAGTGACCAGTACGCTGTAGTGACCAGAACTTTGTGCCCAGCTTGTGCTTCTGGAGACATGCACCTCTAAATTAGGCGGGCTCTGATCGGTACAGAAATGCCAAACATGTGGATGCTAACTGCAGTTTAGATACACGGGCTCAGAAGGGAGGGGGGCATTTGGATTTTGGAGGTAAAAATTTGTTGGATTTATTTTGGGGGGCGATGAGCCATAGCGCTTTTCCAGAGCCTTTGTACTACCAGTAACGTGTAAGCCCCCTATATTTCTGTTATCAGATTTTTGGATTGAGTTGAAGCTTTTGTTAGGAACATTTTACATAACGTTTGGGATCACATTTATCCTGCTCTCTATGCTGATCACTTCGGTGAATGGTAGCAGGCAGCGTCCGCGACCAATCATCACAGCAGTGTTTAAATGTGGCGCCCAAATCGGTGATTGGTCACGGGCAGCATCCGCGACCAATCAGCACAGCGGTCTTTAACTTTTGCGGCAAGATCAGTGATTGGTCGCGGCCGAAGATCGCGACCAATCATCGATTTGTGCGCCACATTTAAATAGCGGCCGCAACCAATCACCGATCTTGCAGAGACATTTAAACACCGCTGTGCTGATTGGTCGCCGACGCGTCCGCGACCAATCAGCACAGCAGTGTTTAAATGTGTCTGCAAGATCGGTGATGGGTCGCGGGCGCTATTTAAATGTGGCGCCAAAATCGGTGATTGGTCGCGGGCAGCGGCCGCGACCAATCAGCACAGCAGTGTTTAAATGTGGCGCCCAAATCGGTGATTGGTCGCGGGCAGCGGCCGCGACCAATCAGCACAGCGGTGTTTAACTTTTGGGCCAAGATCAGTGATTGGTCGCGGCGAGAGATCGCGACCAATCATGGAATCGTATTGGTGAGGACCGGGGAGCGCCGCTGCCTGTGCGGCTACTGCGAGAACCCGGGACATGAGCGGGCGTTCGCAGCAGAAGTATCCCGCCCCACAGCGCCGCTCCCCGGTCCTCCCTTGACACCCTAGCCGTATGGATGTCAGCGCCGCTGCCTGTGCGGTTACTTCCGCTGCGAGAACCCGGGACATGAGCGGGCGCTCGCAGCAGAAGTATCCCGACCCGCAGCGCCGCTCCCCGATCCTCCCTTGACACCCTAGCCGCATGGAGGTCAGCGTCGCCGGCGGTCGGGAGATGAGCGCCTCGCGCCGGTCATCTCCCGGTTGCATCGCCGCTGAGCTCCGTCCCGCAGATGAGCCGCTAACGGCCTCCATCATTTTTCAGAAATCCCGCGGCGCTGATTGGTGTCAGCTGTCAAGATCGGCTGACACCTAGCGGCAATTGCGAGCACACAACCTGTGTGCGCACAAAATCGCCCGGACGTTCTCAGTACGACCAAGGTCGGGAAGCACTTCCCAACTGAGTACGTCTAAGGTCGGTAAGGGGTTAAGCATACATTCATCATAAAACCTTAAAGAGTAAATGTATTTTTTTTCAGAATTTATTATATATCTTATGAGAGAAATCTGCTTCTTTTTCCTCCAGGACTTTTCATTCCTTCTCAAAATTCTCAATTTACAGGTAAAATCTGTCTTCAGTGAATACAGACTTTCCCATTACTTAGGAGATGGCAGTTGGTGCTCATAAAATTCTATGGAGAACTGTAACTGTCATGTCAGCAGAATGTCTGTGTCTGCCTCTAGCTCCTCCGTCCTCCATAACATGTTAAAAGGACTGTTACGGATCCGGGTGGTGGAACCTCTGTGCTGAGATGCAAGGAGGGACCAGAGGGGCGTGACTAAGTGCCTACTCGGACCGACCTTGACCACACGGCGGCTTAATCGACTCCGTGAACCCGGGAGGAACCGGGCAGGTGGACCAGGTGCCACTCTGGGACCGACCTTGTACGAGAGCAAGCGACTCCCACGGGTCAGATGGCTGAAGCTCACAGGTACAGCGGGTGAGCTTGGCAGGTAGCCTGATGGGTGATCCGGGTGGACAAGCAGGCGGGCACAGCAGGTAGCCAGACAGGTGATCCGGGTAGGCAAGCAGGCGGGCACAGTGGGTAACCTGACAGGTGATCCAGGTAGGCAAGCCAGCGGGCACAGCAGATAGACAGGCTGGCAGGCATGGCTGATAGACAGGCAGGCACGGCTGATAGGCAGGCGGGCACGACTGATAGACAGATTGGCGGGCACTGGAACCTGAGGGCTGAGGAGAGTGTTAGCACACATACAACAACCTTGCACAGGCACCTCCATATTGGAGGAGGTGCTTTAAATAGGAGTGGTCCTCCGGCCATTGGCCGGGGACTCTTTATAACGGTGCGCGCGACCCCTTTTAGAGGAGAGCAGGAGGACGCCGGATCGGGACCGGTGAGGTGAGGGGAATGGCGTCTCTGCCCGGCAGGAGGCAGAGACGCCGACACTACAAGGACCAACCGCCATCTCATATCTCAGTAATGGGAAAATCTGTCTTCACTGTATACAGATTTTACAGATATCATCCATGAATTGAAGGTGAATGACCAGTACAGGAGGAAAAAGAAGCAGATTCCTCTGATAAGATATATTACAAAGTTTCTTATTTTCACAATTGATTTATGAAGTAAAAATTAAAATGACGGTTACTCTTTAATTTCAACAATAGGTCATTTTCTAGTGACACATTGTGTTCACTAATGGGACAACCCATCTAAGGGATGTTTAGATTTTATATAAATAATAAATAATCTATTATTAATGTAGAAATTATATATTTTTCCTCCACATCAGTTCTTGGGTGACGTTTCTCTTTTTCAGGGATGACGATAATGGTCAAGTTAGTTTTCAAGCTATTGTCCTCTCTAAGTAATCCAGGCTGTTTCTTCATGTGGCTTTAACGGAATCTATTAAGTTATCACTTTTCCTTTCTTCACAGTTCCCACTTCATTCAAGACTTCTAATATCTTTATTTTCTCATCTACTTTCAAGTGTCCTCTGTGGATCTTTGCTAATAATCAGGCCTGAGCATCTAGATTAGAATCACACGTTTTCGGAGAGATACAAGGTGGCTAAGGTTGCTTAACATTTCTCTGCAGTCTCCTGAAGACACTAGTATCGACCTTTAGGAATTAGGAGAGATTATTGAGAACATTGCCTGCTGTATCCAAAAGTCTTTCTTATAATTTAATTCGCTGATCTGTGTTAAGAAAGCATGACTGGGTATTTTACTATCATTTTTGTAGATGATTTTAATCAGAAGAATAAAATGTGGGGTTGTTTCTGATATTGGAAATAAGTGGATAAGAATAACAGCATTATTGATCTGAAATTAGGAGATTTTATTCTACGCCTCCCACTATCTCTACAAATCAATGCTATCATAACCGCTTCCCATAAACACAAGCTCTTATCCCTGTGATCAGCTATTATGGCTGTGTGGAGCTGTCTGTAGCTAATATAGTTTTACCTGCTGCTCAGAGAAGTGAACAACTAACCATGTAGGGGTGTTTTCCATTCTCACAAAATTGGTGTCCAAAAAATTGCATAGTTGAAAGGCAAAATTGAAAGAGGTGATCCAGCTCTTCAGACACCGAATATATAAAAACTTGAAGTTTAATTAATCCAATGTTTAAAATAAAAAAAAAAACATCTCATATAGGTGAATGTACTGTATATACACACAATCACATGTCCATCAAAAAAAGAAAGGGGAGCATGGGAATAAAGTACAATTGACCAGACGCGTTTCGAACAACACATGTTCTTAAACTTGGTATATAACTAAGTTGGAAAGCAGGGAGGAACCCTGTATACCTACATCATTAGCAAAATTAGGCACAAGAAACCTTTAAAACAAAAAAATATAGTAAATTTAAGAAAGATAATTGTACATACAGTATATAAAAACAATACATTTAAAACAAGATATCAAATACCATAAGGAATTAATAATGCAACATAATCTTTTTTTCTCAAGTTGAGACCCGAGGGAACTCTGGTGTTTAAAGCAAATATCCAATATGCTTCCCTATTACAAAGTGTTTTTTTTCCCTATTCCCACTACAGATATTACTTGGTATGTGGTCAATGGCAAAGACTGAAAGACCATTCGCATGTCTATTGTGAGTATTTATGAAATGCTTGGAGACATTTAGGCATGTTACGAGTGGAAGGATGTTCAATGTCATATAGATGTTCCCTTATGTGTGTTTTTAATTTTCTGGTTGTGGGGCCTGTATATTTTAGATTGCATATAGTGCATTCCATAATGTAAATGACATGATCTGTATTGCAATTTAAAAAACTTTTAATGTTATAGGTACGGCTATTATTACTATTAGAAAAAGTAGATTTCTTTGCAACGTGTGAACATGTCTTACAGGCAGAAGAACCGCATTTATAGAAACCACTTACTGACAGCCAGTTATTATGTGCTATAGTGGTGTGTGGTTTCTAAAGACTTAGAGACAACTGATTGCCTATAGTTGGAGCTTTACGAGAAACCACTCTTCTTATCCCTTTTTCCAAGGTTAAATCTATTACATTTTAATTTCTTAGAATATTTAAATTTTGCTGCACTATATTCGAAATAGCGGAAAAAAAATTACTATATATAAGAGCACCAATGTTGGTATATCATTTGAGAAAAGAGATTATGTTGCATTATTAATTCCTTATGGTATTTGATATCTTGTTTTAAATGTATTGTTTTTATATATGTACAATTATCTTTCTTAAATGTTCTATATTGTTTCCTTCTAAAAGTTTTTTGTGCGGCACACCTGTTGCCTAATTTTGTTAATGATGTAGGTATACAGGGTTCCTCCCTGCTTTCCAACTTAGTTTTATACCAAGTTTAAGAACATGTGTTGTTTGAAACGCGTCTGGTAAATTGCACTTTATTCCCATGTTCCCCTTTCTTTTTCTATGGACTTGTGATTGTGTATATATACATGCACCTATATGAGGTGTTTTTTGACTTTAAACATTGGATTAATTAAACTTCAAGTTTTTATCCATTCGGTGTCTGGAGAGCGGAATCACCTCTTTCTATTTTGTCTTACCTGAGCGCTGTCAGTGGCGCTGATTGCGGACTCCTGGACTGATTGAAGCTGTCGAAGGGTGAGCTGTTTTTTTTTCCTGTTTTTTTTCTAATATGGTGAAAGACAACAAACCTGCAACATCTGTGCCGGTTTCTTCTTCGGCCGCTAAGTGGTGGTGCGGCTTTGTTGTGGGTGATGCGTGTCCTGTTTGATTCCTAAGACTTTTGATGCCACGAGTTCAGGGAACGATGGGGTTAGTTATCTGGTATTGATGGCTCCTTTCTGAAAGCCCTGCGCGGGGCTGCCTGCTATTTAAACCCCTGGGTCTCTGACTTCCACTGCCAGTCAATTATTTTTGCTACCTGGCTTGTGCTAGTCATTGCTTGTGTTGTTTTCCTGATGTCTCCTATTTTCTGACCTCTGTATGAATTTTGACTATCCAATTGTTTTACAATTCTGTTAGTGATGTGACCTCTTGGCTTTTACTCTGCTTGGCGACCCTTCTTGCATCTGGTTCGCTCTTCCGGGAGGCAGCCCCTCTATGGAAGCAATCCACTGAACCCCTTTGTAAGACCAGATCCTTATACTGGGGGTTAAGGGCTGAAGGTCGGGGTTCCAATGGAATCTTCCAGACAAAGTGGCTTGTGCCAAGTCTGTGTCATCTGACAGACATGACAAAACACATGTAATATTCACCTTTCCCGGGCCAGCACTGGTTATCTTCTGCTGCTCCAACCTCTGTGTTTTGGTTGCAAGGGTGACATCACGACTACAGTGCACATCACTGCTGCAGCCAATCACTAAGCTTAGTGGCTTGTGCCTTCTACATCAGCAGAGCCACTGATCTCAGTGATTGGCTGTAAGTTGTGACATCACTGCTGCGACCAAGGCACAGAAATCAGAGCATTGGTGGAGAGATGGCGCTGACCCCATGGAGGGTGGGGGATAATCTCTGTATGTTGCTTCACAACTACGCAATCATTAGTGTGGGACTGGGGTTCCTTGTGTCCATCCGACAATATGATTTTGAATGCAACCCTCCATCCATACAGAACATGTGCTTGTCCATTTTCTATCACATTTAATGTTTGTTATTATCCCACACATAAGATATTATCAATAAGATCTAATAATTTTTTAGTGACTCATCTCATAGGCAATTGATTCTAGTGGCAAATGATTGTCTCCAAAGTCATCTCTAAATAGAGTTGACTTTTGCTTGACTTTTGAGTTATATTATAGTCTAGTCCCACAGAAGGTACTCCTGTGGGCCATCAACTCTGAGAACGGCAGATATAAAAAGTGGCGCTATAGAGTTCAAGTCCCATTTCGCTCTAAAGAGGCACTTTGCAGATACAGGTGCATCTCACTAAATTAGAATATCATAAAAAAGTTAATTTATTTCAGTTCTTCAATACAAAAAGTGAAACTCATATATTATATAGAGTCATTACAAACAGAGTGATCTATTTCAAGTGTTTATTTCTGTTAATGTTGATGATTATGGCTTACAGCCAATGAAAACACAAAAGTCATTATCTCAGTAAATTAAAATAATTAACAAAAAAACACCTGCAAAGGCTTTCTAAGCGTTTTAAAGGTCCCTTAGTCTGTTTCAGTAGGCTCCACAATCATGGGGAAGACTGCTGACTTGACAGATGTTCAGAGGGCAGTCATTGACACAATCCACAAGGTCCCAGAGCTCCAATCTTCATTTGGAAATCAAGGTCCCAGAGTCTGGAGGAAGAGAGGAGAGGCACACAATCCAAGCTGCTTGAGATCTAACAGGTCATGATTTGAGGATCTCCTATAGAGAGATCCTGTAGCAATTTCTGCTGCCTTGCTAGTAAATCCATCACCTGTGCAACATTAAAGGGGTTTTCCCACGACCAAAGTACATTTTAATTAATAGGTCTTGGAATAATAATAAGTTCCACGATTGGATGTGTTAAAAAATGTTCCTGTGCTGAGATAATCTTATAAATGTGACCAGGGCCAGCTCCAGGTTTTTGTGGGCCCTGGGCGAAAAAGTCTCAGTGGCCCCTTTAACACATACCACGATTCATGATGCACAGATACCGCAGAGAAATATTTATATAGTACAATGCTGAAGATTTCACTTCTTACATTACATGAGTGATATCTATTGTAAATTCTACAATAGCTCAGAAACCGGCAAATCCTCATAGCGCACAGTGCAGACCGGACAGTATAGTCCTCCATACAATATTATGGGCACCACTAAGTGCTCCATACAGTATTATGGGCACCACTAAGTCCTCCATACAGTATTATGGGCACCACTAAGTCCTCCATACAGTATTATGTTCCCCATATATTGCTCCATACAGAATAATGGACCCCATATAATGCTCCATACAAAATAATGGACCTCATATAATGCTCCATACAGGATACTGGCCCCCATAAAAGGCTCCATGCAGAATACTGGCCCCCATATAACGCTCCATGCAGAATACTGGCCCCCATATAACGCTCCATACAGAATACTGGCCCCCATATTACGCTCCATACAGAACACTGGCCCCCATATAACGCTCTTACAGAATACTGGCCCCCATATAATGCTCCATACAGAATACTGGCCCCCATATAATGCTCCTTACAGAATACTGTCCCCCATATAATGCTCCATGCAGGCTGTGCCCCCATATAATGCCCCATGCAGGCTGTGCCCCCATATAAGTTTAAGAACATCATGTTTGAAACGCATCTGGTAGCCCACTAATAAGTCAGCACGTTACCCACTGTACACCCTCTCAGTCCGTAAGAATATTTTGGATTACCAATTTATTGGGATCTGTACTAATTTTATTCATGGATCAAATAAAGTTTGGATTTGAATTACTTCGGTCTCCGGTGAAGCTGGGTCAACTCCCTTTCTAGCCCTATATAATGCCCCATGCAGGTGCCCCATATAATGCCCCATGCCTCCATGCATAAAAAAAAAATAAAATACTCACCTCACCTCTCCTCACCTGCTGCCGCTGCTCCGGACTTCTCAGCCGCGTCGCCGTCTTCCCGCTCTGCGACGTGACTGCTCAGCAGAAGGCGCGGTGGAAAGACGTCATCACACCCTATGACCTGAGACGTCACAGTACAGCAGCCGCGGAAGATACAGGACCTGCTGCGGAGGCACGGGGAGAGGGAAGTATTGTGCCGGGACCCTGAGCAAGCAGGGCGGGGGTGGGCAGGTGCTGGCACCCCTCTCCTCCGCTCGTGGGTTCCATAGCGTGCCAGGGTGCCCGACGGCCTGAATGTGACCCTGCTGTGAACTGTGTAATAGCTGTGTCTGACCGTTCAGCAAAATGGTCTGATTATACCACAGCTCCTGGCAGGTGAGGAAGCAAAAGGGTATATAGACAGGACAGCACAGGATCACAGATGATTCTTGTTGTGAGATAAAACATTTCTCTGCCTGTTTAACAACAAGCAGAAAATGCTTTACCTTATAGAAAGAATCAGCTGTGATCCCCTGCTGTAATGTCTGTATACTCTTTTGCTTCCTCCCCTGCCCAGGAGCTGTGGTATGATCAGACCATGTTCCTGTACGGTCAGACACAGCCATTACACAGTACACAGCAGGGGAACATTTATAAGATTATCTCAGCACAGCAACATTTTTTTTAATCACATCCAATTATGGAAATTATTATTCCAAGATCTGTTGATTAAAATGTACTTTGTTCTTGGTAAAACCCCTTTAAGGAAATCCTGAAATCATAACCAGTTGAGGGGCAGTGATGCCTGGAGTTGAGAAACACTGGTCTAGAGCATGACTGCGTTTTGCATTAGCTCTCTGCTCTTGGTCATGGAGGAGGTGCTAAACAGCTGCCCCCTTTAATGATATCCACAAACCATAAGGGGCATGTAGAAAGGGGTTATCTAAATGGCCCAGCAGAAGTCCCTCTAATACTGTTGTGTGCTAGTCTGAACTTGTTGAAATGAGTTTTCTTGATAGGACCAGTGACTTACTGTTGTATAAAAACTCAGTTAGTTGAAAGGGAACCTGACTGTTGATTAATGCTGCCCGATCCACACTGTGGTATTTCTGAGAAAACATAATTTAAAAGCTATCCAGGAGAAGATTTGATACTGATGACTAGCCCAAAAGGCAGCGCCCCGCCATGCTTCCCTAGACTGACAGCTCTCTCCTTACGTTGAGTGACCTTACAATCAAAGGGAGCAGGGAGGGAAAAATACACTAAGGACCTGTCTCTTGTGCCAGTTATCAGAGTCACATCGTTTTCAGTCGACTTTTAAAGTATGTTTTCTCTGGAATTCAGCAGTGTTTCAGAATCAAACATAAGGCTGCAATAACAGATCCAGACTTTGATTCACGCCTCTCATGATCCGGGCAGGTTCCATTTAAGTAAGTTAGAATTTTGCATGAGCCTAGTTCTAGAACTATGTAAACATGAATGAGATAGAGATGTGTCCTTCCCTAGTTCTAGAACTATGTAAACATGAATGAGACAGATATGTGTCCTTCCCTAGTTCTAGAACTATGTAAACATGAATGAGATAGAGATGTGTCCTTCCCTAGTTCTAGAGCTATGTAAACATGAATGAGACAGAGATGTGTCCTTCCCTAGTTCTAGAGCTATGTAAACATGAATGAGACAGAGATGTGTCCTTCCCTAGTTCTAGAGCTATGTAAACATGAATGAGATAGAGATGTGTCCTTCCCTAGTTCTAGAGCTATGTAAACATGAATGAGACAGAGATGTGTCCTTCCCTAGTTCTAGAACTATGTAAACATGAATGAGACAGAGATGTGTCCATCCTTACATTTCCTCTTAGAGCTACATATCCTGAGAGGAGTGGCTTTAAAAATGATTTGGCAGCGCTCTGTCTAAGATGTCTAAGCTGTATGTGTCCATGTGTGACCACCCGATCTGTGTTGCGGCCAG
Organism: Phyllobates terribilis; assembly: GCF_046119375.1. Taxonomy (NCBI): domain Eukaryota; kingdom Metazoa; phylum Chordata; class Amphibia; order Anura; family Dendrobatidae; genus Phyllobates; species Phyllobates terribilis. Next base: position 107,860,818 of record NW_027362762.1, read on the forward strand.
TAAAGGGTTTTGCTCACATGTTGCAATATTTTCAATTCATATCCTGAGACATTGAAGACTTTACGAAATTTAGGGAAAGGTAAGTGTGGTAATATCGATGAATTGGAGAGGACAGTGACAGATCATGGTTAATAGTTATTTGCACATTATGATTTAGTCGTTCTTAGAAAATGAACTTTTGTATTTCATGGTGCTCCATGTAATAATTTAATTAACATCCTCAGTGCCTGACATTGTCTCTTCGATGATATGACCTTTACAAAACCAGTGTGTCGTCTCATCATTGATACGGAACAGTTTATTCAGTTGACTCTAATTGCCTTATGTGACTAAGCCAAAAAGCTCTGGGCTTAAAAAGTGCATCCGGGTGTGTAAATGTTAGCTTAACACCAAGAGCCACGCTGCAATAAATGACATTTTGAAGAGTTTCAAAATTTAGGTTTTTAAAAGTCATTTTAAGCATAGTAACTTATTTTACACAGACTGACATAGAAGCCATGAGGAAAATGAATTTTACCCAGTGGCCCACATCTAGCTGCTGTGTCAGCAACTAACAAGAGTCATTTTAATAAAGTCAAATTGCGATTGTGTCTGCAGTTGAAGTAGTTTTGTGTGAATGTATGAGCTTGTTCACACAACCGTATTTTCGGTCTGAGTTCTATCAGTGAAAAAATTTGAGAGATGATTAATAGATGCTGCTGTTAAAAAAATAGACTGTACACAGATGACAAGTGAGAAAAAAATCATTTCACTTAGGTCTCATTTAGACGTCCAATTTTTGTGGACGAGTGCCATCCTTGGTTTTCATGGACCTGTGATAGTCTGTGGGGCAATTTACATGTCGGAAATCTCAGAGACACGTCTGATTTTGATCCAAGGTCTGATCAAAATCGGCAATACAAGTCTATGGGCCCGTGAAAGAATCTGACTACACTCGGATGCCATTCAAGTGCGGTCTGATTTTCACGGTCTGTCATATAGGAGAAGGTGGAAAAATAATTTTTATTTCCTACATGTGCGAGAAAAATGGGTGACACTTGGACCAAACTCTGATCAAACGCTGATCAAAATAATTGGTCCATTTTTCTTGTACGTGAGAAAATGCAATGTCTGAATGAGGTCTAATACTGAAAGACTATCCTTAGTGAAGATCCAGATGGCCGTATAACTCGGAGAAGGATCGCAACGCAATTCTCAGAATGGCCAGCAGCTCTCCCAACCTGAGCATGACAGCTGCATAGAAATACATGCTGTCACACTTGGGTCAGGAGATTCTATGGCCAGTTTCTATCATTGTGTTGCGATCCTAGTCCGAGTTATATGGCCGTCTGAGTCTTCCCTTAGGATAGCCCATAAATAAGCGGACTGCTTCCCATAAATCATGGCGTGGTGTCAACTGTCAAATTGTTAAGGGGAAGCTGTCAGAAAAATGTAAAGTTGTTTGGCTTGGGCTATGTGTACACGATGTGTTTTTAATGCGTTTCTGCTGCGATTTTTCTGCCGCGGAAACGCTTCAAAAACGCTTGTTAATAGGTCTGCAGTGTGTAATAATGGTAATCCAGATGTGCTGTGCACATGATGCGGACATTTCCGCTCCGGATTCGCATTGCATCAAAAACCGCATCAAGACCGTTGTTTCCACCGCTAATTCGCTCCCATTGACTTGCACTTAATTGCAGCAAACCCGCAGGTATAATATCTATACCTGCGGATTTGCTGCATTTCAATTAAAGTCAATGGACGCAAATTCGCTCCAGAAACACGCTACGGGTTATGCCCAGGTCGGGAGAGGAGGCTATTACTCCTCTCATCCGAGAGGGAGTAGCGGCTAACGAACCAGCTGTGAGATATTATTAATGGCCAGGGAAAATGTTTGCAAATGGCACCTTCCCAGGCTAAGAATAGCAGCTCACAGCAGCCACATAAATTACATGAATAGAAATGCTAATGGAGATAAGGTGAATGGGACTAGCTGACACCCAGCTCTTTTGTTTGGTGATGACAAGGTGTCAATCAGACCTTTTCATGACCAAACCCAATTAAAGTAAAGTAAAAAGTTAAATAAAAACACAGACACAGAGTAAACACAATATTTGAAATACAACAGACACATTCTTTAATCATTCAAATTAACCAATATACTCACCCCAGTTCTGACGGTAATCTAAGGGTTTAAGCAATGTCCCACCAAATAACTATTTGGCTCCAAAAAGCATTCATTGATGTACAAAACCTCTTCAAAAACGCTTGAAAAAAACGCATCAAAAACACCCAGCGTTTTTCCTGCCAAGGAGATGCAGAAACGCTCAGGAAATTTCTGCTTCAAATCCTGATCATGCGCACATAACCTTAACCTTTTTTTTTTCATAAATAGCAATTCCGGAACATACGCAAATGGAATGATTCCATGTTGCCCTTAAAAATGCTTCTGCCGTCTTCAGTCTGCCATAAAACAGCCTGAAGTCAGATGAAGGTGCTGGGATGCAATGAACAGACTAAATAAAATAAATTAGTGCAAACTACTGAACACAATTGCAAATAACGCCTTATGGTGCTGTCACTTTTATAGGCTCAAATGAGGATCTATGCTTAATCATTGCAGAAAAAGTAAGTTAAAGCCAGGGGCAGACACTGACAGCAACGGTCACCTGTGCAGGACTTATCTGAGCTCCCACATAATCAGGACTTACCTGCGTAAACACACCCGTTTACATGCCTATTCACATTAGGCACAATATAATAGGATATGTTCATTCTACTGTATCATACACAAGCATTTACACATTATGCACACATGATACTAGTACAAACATGCACACAAGTTGTATCATATCATTGGTGTAACCAGTGTAGCAGCACAGGGGCCCAAGAGGTAAGGGGGCCTATTTCTACCTCTAAAGCAGCTAGAATTGTGCATTATAATTTGCTATTGGACTGCAAAGGGCCTATATACTGTTCTTGCCAAGGGGCCCTCTCCTGTCTGTGCCCTCCATTGACATGAGGATATAAAAAATACCCATACACATAACACATTCATATACACAATTACGTTTTTTTTTTTAATTTTTAGTAATTTTGTAAAGAAAAAAATATCAACTTTTATTTTACTCTGATATAAAGAGTTTACTTGAACATAGAGATGTATCTTAGTTTATTTTAGCGCTTTAGACAGAGAAAATCCTCTTTCACTCAGCAGTAGTCTGTGGCTCATTGCTAAAGCTCCTGCCCTGCCATACTATAGGTCTTGAGTTTGAATCCTGGGATAGACAATATTTAAAAAAAAAAAAGCAAATAGCATCTACTGAACAGAGAAAGGTGCAGGGGGCCCCTTCCTGCTGCAGTAAGTGTCTGAGAAACCTACAGTGTGAATGGGTATGTGTGATATGTGTGATCCTGAGCTGATCTAAATAATCACAATGAGTGCTTAGGGGGTAATGGAGGAAAAATATATATTTGTGCTGTGATAAACAGAGATATTCAGCATTTATCCTTAAAGCTCTCTTGATCGCTAAGTTTTTTTGTTAGGAATATTATCATTACCCCCTAGAAAAATATTAAAACTTGAGAGTCCTCAGTGGTTGATACCTTTTAATGGCTAACTGAAAAGATAGTAACAAATTGCAAGCTTTCGAGACCTGAGTAGTCTGGAAAGCTTGCTATTTGTTACCATCTTATAAGTTAACTATTAAAAGGTATCAACCACTGAGGACTCTCAAATTGTAATATTTTTCTAGGGGGTAATGATAATATTCCTAACAAAAAAACTTAGCGATCAAGAGAGGTTTAAGGATAAATGCTGAATATCTCTGGTAGTTTAGGGATGTAAGATGGTTAATGGTTCCTATGGCTGTAGTTATACAGTACAGACCAAAAGTTTGGACACACCTTCTCATTTAAAGATTTTTCTGTATTTTCATAACTATGAAAATTGTACATTCTCACTGAAGGCATCAAAACTATGAATTAACACATGTGGAATTATATACTTAACAAAAAAGTGTGAAACAACTGAAAATATGTCTTATATTCTAGGTTCTTCAAAGTAGCCACCTTTTGCTTTGATGACTGCTTTGCACACTCTTGGCATTCTCTTGATGAGCTTCAAGAGGTAGTCACCGGAAATGGTCTTCCAACAATTTTGAAGGAGTTCCCAGAGATGCTTAGCACTTGTTTGCCCTTTTGCCTTCACTCTGCGGTCCAGCTCACCCCAAACCATCTCGATTGGGTTCAGGTCTGGTGACTGTGGAGGCCAGGTCATCTGGCGTAGCACCCCATCACTCTCCCTCTTGGTCAAATAGCCCTTACACAGCCTGGAGGTGTGTTTGGGATCATTGTCCTGTTGAAAAATGCATGATGGTCCAACTAGATGCAAACCTGATGGAATAGCATGCCGCTGCAAGATGCTGTGGTAGCCATGTTGGTTCGGTATGCCTTCAATTTTGAATAAATCCCCAACAGTGTCACCAGCAAAGCACCCCCACACCATCACACCTCCTCCTCCATGCGTCACGGTGGGAACCAGGCATGTAGAGTCCATCCGTTCACCTTTTCTGCGTCGCACAAAGACACGGTGGTTGGAACCAAAGATCTCAAATTTGGACTCATCAGACCAAAGCACAGATTTTGACTGGTCTAATGTCCATTCCTTGTGTTCTTTAGCCCAAACAAGTCTCTTCTGCTTGTTGCCTGTCCTTAGCAGTGGTTTCCTAGCAGCTATTTTACCATGAAGGCCTGCTGAACAAAGTCTCCTCTTAACTGTTGTTGTAGAGATGTGTCTGCTGCTAGAACTCTGTGTGCCATTGACCTGGCCTCTAATCTGAGCTGCTGTTAACCTGCGATTTCTGAGGCTGGTGTCTCGGATAAACTTATCCTCAGAAGCAGAGGTGACTCTTGGTCTTCCTTTCCTGGGGTGGTCCTCATGTGAGCCAGTTGCTTTGTAGCACTTGATGGTTTTTGCAACTGCACTTGGGGACACTTTCAAAGTTTTCCCAATTTTTCGCAATGACTGACCTTCATTTCTTAAAGTAATGATGGCCACTCGTTTTTCTTTACTTAGCTGCTTTTTTCTTGCCATAATACAAATTCTAACAGTCTATTCAGTAGGACTATCAACTGTGTATGCACCAGACTTCTGCACAACACAACTGATGGTCCCAACCCCATTTCTAAGGCTAGAAATCCCACTTATTAAGCCTGACAGGGCACACCTGTGAAGTGAAAACCATTTCCGGTGACTACCTTTTGAAGCTCATCAAGAGAATGCCAAGAGTGTGCAAAGCAGTCATCAAAGCAAAAGGTGGCTACTTTGAAGAACCTAGAATATAAGACATATTTTCAGTTGTTTCACACTTTTTTGTTAAGTATATAATTCCACATGTGTTAATTCATAGTTTTGATGCCTTCAGTGTGAATGTACAATTTCCATAGTCATGAAAATACAGAAAAATCTTTAAATGAGAAGATGTGTCCAAACTTTTGGTCTGTACTGTACATCCTTGCTTTGTAGTAAAGGAAGGTGGAGGGGGCATGGTTGGCATCTGGAATATATACCTGCACTTCTGCAATGTAATCATCATACGGGGATACAAAGTTTAATGTGAAATAGTAATTCAGCCTTAGAGCTGATATTGCATATTAATAAAAAACTTCCAAGCGTGAAAATCGGTTCATTTACATTATGCGCAATTTTGCAAATATCTGACTGTATCCTGACATAAATTAATTGAGGGCAGTAGGTGAAGTGCTTCCCTCTACGCCCTCTACACTTACCCTGAGGGAGTTTGGTAGAAAATAGCTGCAGCCATGGAGAAATTAGATTGGTAAAAACGATGTCAAAATTCATGTCACACATCAGCAGCTGACTGGGACATTTTCCTCCCCTATTAATGAGCGGTTATTTTTAAGCATTAAGAACGTGGGATGTACTGGAAGCTCTTAGTGATATGGAAATTTAGACTGAATGTGTCTGGGAGGTCTGGACTGCAGAGGACATCATGCCTGGGACTAGGCTTGGACTGGCCCACAGAAGAACAGGAGAATCCTCCGGTGGGCCACCACCCTCTTATATGAGCAGTACATGGCACAATATACTTAAATCACTATGTACTGATAAAGGTGGCATCTTATTCATTTAACAATCTACCCAGTTCATTGTTATATAAATTTGTGATTGAGAATAATGTCACATTTGCATGTAGTTGAAAATTGGGGCCCTGGAGTTGGTTACTGGTGGGCTCTTGGCACCCCAGTCCGACACTGCTTTGGACACTTTCTGCATCAATGTATTGTGCTATATGTTTGAACTCTATAAAACCTATGCATCAAACTCTTGTTAGGGGCTGTAAAATATAAGTGAGGATTAAAAATGATTCTTGTAAAAATACATTTATACAAAGCTTCACATTGCAAATAATCATGCTGTGTGCAACTCCATGACTCTGGGGTTTCTGCTCCTGTCGACAGAGGCCAATCAAGAAGATTTAGGCCCCCAAACTGCCACCACTGCTAATTAGTGTATATAAATAACATTGTGTAGACATCCCTATTTGTAGTCAGTACCAGGTTGCATGGTAGGTACACAAATATGTATTTTGGAGTCATGTGGAGCCGCTCGAGTCAACAGTCCAATTATGTCCATTCTGGCTTGATTGAATATATCCTATGGCACCAATGCCTATGTGTTTTTCTAGGGTTTGACAGGTGTACTTGACCGGCTTCCTGTCAGAAGAGTATTTGAGATGGCTTGTCAATACATGTCCCAGTCGATTGGACATCAATGAATCCAGAATTGGCCTTACTGTTGAACGATCACCGCGATTGTTCACCTGAGTGGCAACACCTTCATGAGAATGAAAATATATAGATATTTAAATGTTTGGTGTATTTAAATAATTGGCTCCGCCATGATGCACCGAGCGCGTGTACTTGGTCTAAACAGTCATTCTTTGCTGACAGAGTCCCTTTAAGCTTGGTTTTACTCATTACAGTAGATAATCTTTAAAAATTATGGCAGGACAGTAAATGGTAAGGTTGCTTTTTCAAACGTGTACAACTATTAAACATTTGGGGGAAGATGTGCTCAGCTGTGTGATTAAAAGTACCTTTTAGGCTGGAGCTATACGGTAACTTTGGCAGCGACACCTGTTGCGCCACCCAAGTTCGTTAGGTGTCGCTGCTACATCACCATGCAATACAAGTGAATGAGGTCGCATTGTGACCCTGAGGGTACAATTAAGACGCAAGATGTCCAACCGCATCTAAGCTTTTGAGACTTCTTTTCTGCAGTTTCAGTACCTTCGGGGGTCACAATGCAACCCCATTTACTTGTATTGTGCTGCAACGAAGCAGCTATACTTAGCAAACTTTGGTTATCTGAAAGGTGTCAGGTCCAAAGTCACCATGTAGTTCCAGCTTTATTAATATCAGTCACTTGCTATCTATTGCTATTTGTAGACCTTAACGATGGAACAAGAACAGTTGTATATATATATATATATATATATATATATATATATATATATATATATATATATATAAAGAGGCAGCACTCCAAGAAATTTTTGAAAAAATGGACTTTAATGAGCCCAAAGGCTACGTTTCGGTTCACAGAACCTTGAGAAGGCTTGAGAAAGGTTCTGTGAACCGAAACGTCGCCTTTGGACTCATTAAAGTCCATTTTTTCAAAAATTTCTTGGAGTGCTGCCTCTTTATATTTTTTCTATTGACATGCAGCAGTTTGGACAGACTGTTTGGAGACTTGGCACCCACTAGTGAGTAATATGAAATGGTGCTGTCTTTAATATATATAATTTTTATATATATATATATAAATATATATATTGTGGTAGATCGGCTCACTCGGCTGCTTAATGAGGTAGTCACAGGAAGGCTTTTCATTTTCATTTTCAACTGGTTTATTAAAAAATAGGCTTCATAAACCTGTCCAAACAGAATATATAGACATATTCCATCTTCTTGACATAAGCGAAGATAGCACTTACTATGGTCCTTATATTTGCTGGGGTCCGCCCGCACAGGAAACAGATTTCAGCTCTGTTTACCAAGAACCCAGCTCTGAAGATCGACTCTGCTCCAGGAGAACACAGCCCACACAATGAGTCATAAGGCTGTCTATTTACCTCCTTGGACACACCCTAGGGAGGAGATATGGTGGCCAGCCTCCCACCCACAGGTCAGCTGTCCACAAAAACCCAGCCCATAACATGGCCAATTAACCCCTCTCAGCACTTAGTGTGCTGGAGCATTTTCCAGGTTCACATCACTGAAGCTAAGATCCTAACATATCCCCCCTCCAGTACTTTGCCAGTGACTTTGTCACAATATATGTATGTATATATATATATATATATATATATATATATATATATTTATATACAGTGCTGTGCAAATTAATTGGGACAAAGCATTTTTTAAGTAAAATCGTAAGTTGGTTACCAGTCAGTGATTCAAACCAGTTTTAACTGCTTTGAACAGGTGTGAGTGTACAACTGTGAGTAACAAAATGTGGTTTGACTGGTTTTAGTCAGAAAATAACAGCTAGCTGCCCCCGCAGCTTCAGTTGAGAGCTTGTTTCTGTGAGGAGTGGTTTAGTATACTTTTTCTTCATGCCACAATTCCAAGTGTGTAAAGAAATTCCTGGAAGAAAATAAAGTAAAAGTGCTGGACTGGCCTGGCAATTCACCAGACTTAAATCCTATAGAAAATTTGTGGAGCATTGTGAAGAGACGTCTTGGCAAAATGGACTGTACAACCAAAGAACGCATGATAAACAGTGCCATACAAGTGTGGTTCCATGAAGAAGAATTGAAGAATTTATGCAAAAACTTGGTAGAATTAATGCCAAAACGCATTGAAAATCTCGTATCTGCTAAATGAGGACATATTTCTTACTAAAATGAGTGTGTAACAGTGCATTATAACATTTTATTATTAAATATTCAAAAATATGTTTTTTTTGGCTTTGTCCCAATTAGTTTGCACAGCACTGTATGTACTGCTTTGATGACTGCTTTGCACACTCTTGGCATTCTCTTGATGAGCTTCAAGAGGTAGTCACCGGAAATGGTTTTCACTTCACAGGTGTGCCCTGTCAGGTTTAATAAGTGGGATATCTTGCCTTATAAATGGGGTTGGGACCATCAGTTGTATTGTGCAGAAGTCTGGTGGATACACAGCTGATAGTCCTACTGAATAGACTGTTAGAATTTGTATTATGGAAAGAAAAAAGCAGCTATGTAAAGAAAAATGAGTGGCCATCATTACTTTAAGAAATGAAGGTCAGTCAGTTTGAAAAATTGGGAAAACTTTATAAGTGTCCCCAAGTGCAGTTGCAAAAACCATAAAGCTCTACAAAGAAACTGGCTCACATGAGGACCGCCCCAGGAAAGGAAGACCAAGGGTCACCTCTGCTTCTGAGGATAAGTTTATCCGAGTCACCAGCCTCAGAAATCGCAGGTTAACAGCAGCTCAGATTAGAGACCAGGTCAATGCCACACAGAGTTCTAGCAGCAGACACATCTCTTCAACAACTGTTAAGAGGAGGCTTTGTGCAGCAGGCCTTCATGGTAAAATAGCTGCTAGGAAACCACTGCTAAGGACAGGCGACAAGCAGAAGAGACTTGTTTGGGCTAAAGAACACAAGGAATGGACATTAGACCAGTGGAAATCTGTGCTTTGGTCTGATGAGTCCAAATTTGAGATCTTTGGTTCCAACCACCGTGTCTTTGTGCGATGCAGAAAAGGTGAACAGATGGACACTACATGCCTGGTTCCCACCGTGAAGCATGGAGGAGGAGGTGTGATGGTGTGGGGGTGCTTTGCTGGTGACACTGTTGGGGATTTATTCAAAATTGAAGGCATACAGAACCAGCATGGCTACCACAGCCATAGGCGGATTATAATGAGGGCAATCTGGGATACCGCCTGGGGCCCAGGCCTCTAGGGGGCCATGGCCAGATTGCCCTCATTATAATGTTTTGGCAGAGGGGGACCGCACTGTGCCTTAGACGCCGGCCGGCCGCATCAGGGAGACTGACACGCCCCCTGCACGCTGTGTGCTGCATCTCCAGAGCTGACGTCACACAGCGGCGCCTGGAACTCATCAGCCTGCCGGAGAGGAGCATCAGCTTGCCGGAGAGGAGCTCGTGCAGCAGACCTCAGTGGATGGCGGTAAATATGAGGATTGAGGAGGGGGTTGCAGGACGCTGCTCTCCTCCTGATGAGTTCACACAGATCCCTTAATGTCAGGTCTGCAGACGCTCTGCTGGGGCTCTGTGTGACTTATTGCCGGAGTCTGACCGTTGCTGCAGATCAGGTCACTTTGGGTCATTGGCTCAAGCGTCACCAGATCTGCAAGAAAATTCAGAGTCCTGCAATAAATCACACTGAGCCCCAGCAGAGCGACCACAGACATCGCATACAGGATCCTGCACTGACTGATCAACCCTGAACCTACAGGACATCACATACTATACTGCTCCATATATAATATGTGCGGTCCTGTAGGCGGGTCCAGGTGTGATCAGTACAGTGTATATCCCTGTACAAAGAATGTCATCCAGTATACAGATTAGTGTATGGTATACTGTGGTACATACATCAGATGGGATATAACAATGTGTATAGTATATAACATCTGATGTCTGTATCACATTATATCATGCTAGCTATTGAACCCGTTCTATGCCCGGGTGGCAAGCTTTTTAATTGGTATATGCTCCTCAATCCTGGTCCCCATCCTGGTATATACTCCCCCATCCTGGTATATACTCCCCCATCCTGGTCCATTCCACTCCCCATCCTGGTCCCCCATCCTGGTATATACTCCTCCATCCTGGTATATACTACCCCATCCTGGTCCATGGCCCCCCCTTATTCTGGTCCCCCATCCTGGTATATGCTCCCCAAGCCTGCTCCCCCATCCTGGTATATACTCCTCCATCCTAGTATATGCTTCCCCATCCTGGTATATGCTTCCCCATTCTGGTGTATGCTCCCCCCCCCCATCCTGGCATATGCTCCCCCATGCTAGTCACCCATCCTTATATGTACTCCCCCATCCATAAATAAATTTAAAAAAAAAGACTCCTACTTGCTTTTCCACCTCTCCACTGCAGCGCATCGCCTGCGTTATTTCACTAAAATTGCGCCGGAATCGGCGCCCGCGCATAGCGCGATATCCGTTTTCATTTTAATGAATGCAATTGTGCAGAGTGTATTCAACAAAATGGCGTCAGAATACGCGCATGCGCATGCCACTCTGTCCATTTTGTTGAAGACACTGTGCATATTTGTCTTCACTAAAATGCCGCTGAAAATCGCGGTATGCGCTGGCGCCGATTTTGGCGCCACACTCTTCCCCTGGCCTCTCCAGAGATGACCGGACCGAACAAGTATGTGTTTATGGTGCTGGAGATCGCGGTATGTGCTCAGTGCTTATGCATACCGTGATCTCCGGCTCCACACTCCTCATCCCTGTCTGGGATGTGGATGTGTCTTTCTGTCTGCGGCCAGACTGTGCAGGTATTGCGCTTGCACAGTCTATAGAGGCTTCTGACAGAAGGACACTTCCCTGATTGTACTATAGATACCAGTCATGTATTGTCATATAGACTGTACAGGGCCATACCTAGGGGAATCAGGGGGGCATGTGACCGGGGTACAGCTGTCAGGGGGGCGCCTTCAGGCCACCTCATGTGGTGGTTAGAGGTGTCTCCAAGGCAGCTGCATTTTGCATTCGACCATTCTCTGAGCTGGCTGTGGAACCGACAGTCGATCAGAGAAGGGAGCTATGTATGGGCTCATACTGTATATAGGCAGCTATGTGGGGGCACTTATTGTATATAGGGAGCTATGTGCGGGCACTTATTGTATATAGGGAGCTATGTGCGGGCTCTTATTGTATATAGGGAGCTATGTGCGGGCTCCTATTGTATATAGGGAGCTATGTGCAGGCTCTTACTGTAAATAGGGAGCTATGTATGGGCTCTTACTGTATATAGGGAGCTATGTGGGGGCTCATACTGTATAAAGGGAGCTATGTGCGGGCACTTACTGTATATAGGGAGCTATGTACGGGCTCTTACTGTATATAGGGAGCTGTGTGGGAGCTCATACTATATAAAGGGAGCTATGTGCGGGCACTTATTGTATATAGGGAGCTATGTGCGGTCTCTTATTGTATATAGGGAGCTATGTGCGGGCTCCTATTGTATATAGGGAGCTATGTGCAGGCTCCTATTGTATATAGGGAGCTATGTGCGGGCTCCTATTGTATATAGGGAGCTATGTACGTCTCATATTGTATATAAGGAGCTATGTGGGGGCTCTTACTGTATCTAGGAGGCTATGTGGGGGCTCATACTGTATCTAGGAGGCTATGTGGGGGCTCATACAGTATGTAGGTGGTAGTGTGGGGCTCATACTGTTTTTAGGGGGCTGTGTGTTGGCTCATACTGTATGTATGGGGCTGTGTAGGGGCTCATACTGTATCTAGGGAGCTATATGGGGGCTCATACAGTATATAGGGGGATGTCAGCATACTTAAACTGCTCAATATTAAGTCATACAATTAATATTATTTTTTATTATTTTGTTAATATTATTAATATGGAGCAGAATTAATTTCAGCCTATTGGTTCGGCTTCCACAACAGTCACTGTCTCTCATGTGGCCCCTTGGGAAAAATAATCTCCCACCGCTGCTCTATTATGTATAGCGCTATGTTATGTATAGGGCTGTACATAATGGAAAAAAAATTCCGTCATTTTCCGTCTACAGATGTGATCAAAGCATCTGTGTGTTACTCACATGAGCTATCACATGATCTATCAAAGGGGATCATGTGACATGTCACGTGATACATCAGGTGCCCGGGGGGGGGGCCCACGCCTTCTAAACTGCCCGGGGCCCTGGCTACTCTTAATCCACCCCTGACCACAGCATCTTGCAGCGGCATGCTATTCCATCCGGTTTGCGTTTAGTTGGACCATCATTTATTTTTCAACAGGACAATGACCCCAAACACACCTCCAGGCTGTGTAAGGGCTATTTGACCAAGAAGGAGAGTGATGGGGTGCTACGCCAGATGACCTGGCCTCTACAGTCACCAGACCTGAACCCAATCGAGATGGTTTGGGGTGAGCTGGACCGCAGAGTGAAGGCAAAAGGGCCAACAAGTGCTAAGCATCTCTGGGAACTCCTTCAAGATTGTTGGAAGACCATTTCCGGTGACTACCTCTTGAAGCTCATCAAGAGAATGCCAAGAGTGTGCAAAGCAGTCATCAAAGCAAAAGGTGGTTACTTTGAGGAACCTAGAATATAAGACATATTTTCAGTTGTTTCACACTTTTTTGTTAAGTATATAATTCCACATGTGTTAATTCATAGTTTTGATGCCTTCAGTGTGAATGTACAATTTTCAAAGTCATGAAAATACAGAAAAATCATTAAATGAGAAGGTGTGTACTGTACATATATATATATATATATATATATATATATATACACACACACACACACACACAGAGGAAAATAAGTATTTGATACACTGCAGATTTTGCAAGTTTTCCCACCTACAAAGAATGGAGAGTTCTGTAATTTTTATCGCAGGTACACTCCACCTGTGAGAGGCAGAATCTAAAAAAATCCAGAAAATCAGATTGTATGATTTTTACATAATTAATTAGCATTTTATTGCATTAAATAAGTATTTTATACAATTAAATAAGTATTTTATACAACAGAAAAACAGAACTTAATATTTGGTACAGAAATCTTTGTTTGCAATTACAGAGGTCAGACGTTTCCTGTATTTCCTGACCAAGTTTTCACACAGTGCAGCAGGGATTCTGGCCCACTCCTCTATACAGATCTTCTCCAGATGTTTCAGGTTTCAAGGCTGTCACTGGGCAGCAATAAGTTTCAGCTCCCTCCAAAGATTTTCTATTGGGTTCAGGTCTGGAAACTAGCTAGGCCACTCCAGGATCTTGAAATGCTTCTTATGGAGCCACTCCTGAGTTGCCCTGGCTGTGTGCTTTAAGTCATTGTCATGCTGGAAGACCCAGCCATGACCCATCTTCAATTCGCTTACTGAGGGAAGGAGGTTGTTGGCCAAAATTTTGCGATACATGACCCCATCTATCCTCCTTTCAATATGGTGCAGTCGTCCTGTCCCCTTTGCAGAACCACCCCCCGAAGTGTGATGTTTCCCCCACAATGCTTCGTGGTTGGGATGGTGTTCTTGTGGTTTTACTCATCCTTCTTCCTACAAACATAGCGAGTGAATTTAATACCAAAAAGTTCTATTTTGGTCTCATCTGACCACATGACCTTCTCCCTTGCCTTCCCTGGATCATCCAGATGGTCATTGGCAAACTTCAAACGGGTCAGAACATATGATGGCATGAGCTGGGGGACCTCCATGACCTGCAGGGATTTAATCCATGACTGTGGTCCCAGCTCTCTTCAGGTCATTGACCAGGTCCTCCTGTGTAGTTCTGGGGTGATTCTGGACCTTTCTTAGAATCATCCTTACCTCACGAGGCGAGTCCTTGCATGGAGCCCGAGACAGAGGAAAATTGACAGTCATCTTGTGTTTCTTCCATTTTTTAATAATTGCGCAAACAGTTGTTGCCTCCTCACCAAGCTGCTTTACTATTGTCCTGTAGCCCATCCCAGCCTTATGCAGGTCTACAATTGTGTCCCTGGTGTCCTTAGACAGCTCTTTGGTCTTGGCCAGGGTGGAGAGGTTGGAGTGTGATTGACTGAGTGTGTGGACAGGTGTCTTTTATACAGGTAACAAGTTCAAACAGGTGCAATTAATACAAGTAATGAGTGCAGAGTAAGAGGGCTTCTTAAAGAAAAACTAACAGGCCTGTGAGAGACAGAATTCTTGCTGGCTGGTAGGTGATCAAATACTTATTTCATGCAATAAAATGCAAATTCATTATGGAAAAATCATACAATGTGATTTTCTGGTTTTTATTATTAGATTCTGTCTCTCACCGTTGAAGTGTACCTACAATAAAAAATACAGACCTCTCCATTCTTTGTAGGTGGGAAAACTTGCAAAATCGGCAGTGTATCAAGTACTTATTTTCCCCACTGTGTATGTATATGTATGTATGTGTGTGTATATATACATACATATATATATATAAAATAAATAATATCTTATTATTGGGTTAGGTCACTGATCTAAGACTGGTGGGGTCCACCATCTGGGACCGCCACTGACCCTGAGATAGAAGAAACTGCATATTAAGTTTTCTTTGTCCATTGCATCTTCATCCACCTGGTCATACAGAAAATTTCAGCTGAGCCTATACACTTGAATGGGGTTTTGCTCCAGATCCCTACACAGTGGGAGGCTTTGGTGTCACTTTGAAGAGAAAAACAGTGAAGCCGGCATAATGTTAAAACAACAATATAACCCTTCATTCTTAGGATCAGTGGAGGTCCAAGAGGATGAACTCTCATCAGTTATATCCTTGCAATATACCAACATTTTATATGATACAAGAAGATCCTTCAATCTAGAACTTGATCATCCACATTGAATACCATCGTACCGTGGTCAGTAGTTTTAATTTTTGCAGGGCAAAACAATGACTGATAGCAAAGGTCTCCTATCAATCCACCCTTCAAACACAATAGCAGTCAAACCGAAAACCTTCAGCCAACACCAGCAAAAAATCTTTCTGGAGTACGATGTGTTGCAGAGTTGTTGCTCCTCATCAGTACAGAGCAGTTGGTTAGTTGTGTGAGATCTGCTCCATTTCATTCCTCTATAAATTCAGCTCACACATTGCGGAAACCCTGACATGAAGCAATCAGTTTAACCATATAAATAAAAAATTGTGGCAGATGGTTATTGATAACATACATAAATATTTTAAGAGACAATTTCACTGTACTTGCTCGTTATAATAAATGAAACCAGCTCCCAGTCTCATCTGAAATGTTGGTTGGTGAAATGTGTAATTTTAATAATGATTGAACTTTTATCTTACCCTGACCGCACATTTTGATAGCAGCGTAACCCATTGGTTTGAGAAAATATTTCAGCACTTGTGATATTTTATGAGAAAATGTAAAATGTGTTCACCTTCATTGTCATATGACACTAAGTGGCCGGCTAGAAATAGTGTTGAGATGTGCGCTGTCAAATTATTAATGTTGAGCTGTCAAAAAAAAAGTTTGAAATTTGGCCTAACCTTTTTTATATAAAGAGCTATTTTCCAACATAAAAGGGTAGGGAAATTGTAATCCCTGCTGCTGTCGCAAAGAGGCATCCACAGACTAAAGGCTGCCATAATACACTGAAGTGAGAGCTGCATTAAGAGAGCCTGACAGCTGATACAGATCCACAGATAGTATGTATCAAACACTGGCTGCATGATTTCAAAACATAGTTTAATAGCCACCAGGGAGGTGCTGCACAGGAGACTAGTCGGACAGGTAGGTCTCTGAGTGCATATATTGGGAGAGACCTGTCACTCCAGGGCAGCAGGCAGGGAGAAGCCACCAGGGATCCATCTGTCCAACTAGTCTTCCATACAAAACGGTCCCTGGAGACTACTAAACTATGGTTTTGTCCAGTGGTGTAACTATAGTCTGATGGGCCCCAGTGCAAGATTTGGACTGGGGCCCCCTGCCACCCCACCCCCATCCTGAATCAATTTTATTATACTTACCAGGGGCATACATAGAAGAAGTATAAACACACTCCCATTAGTCCTCCATATAATATACTGCACAGCTCGTAGTCATCCATAAAGTATAATGCATCTGCTAGTCAATAAAAGTAGTATAATGCACCCCATAGACATTCACAGTAGTAAAATGCACTTCATAAACATCCACGGTAGTCTAATGCACCTCATAAACATCCACAGTAGTCTAATGCACCCCATAGACATCCATAGTAGCATAATGCTCCCCCATAGACATCTATAGTAATATAATGCACCCCCATAGACATCCATAGTAATATAATGCACCCCATAGACATCCATAGTAGTATAATGCACCCTATAGACATCCATAGCAATATAATGCACCCCATAGACATCCATAGTAATATAATGCACCCCAAAGATATCCATAGTAGTATAATATACCCCCATAGACATCCATAGTAATATAATGCACATCCATAGTAATATGATGGACCCACATAGACATCCATAGTAGTTTAATGCACCCCCATTGTCATCCATAGTAGTATAATGCACCCCATAAACATCCATAGTAGCATAATGCACCCCAAAAATATCCATACTAGTATAATGCACCTCATAAACATCCATAGTAGTATAATGCTCCCCATCCAGAGTAATAGAATGCACCCCATAAACATCCATAGTAGTATAATGTACCGCCATAGACATCCATAGTAGTATAATGTACCCCATAAATGTCAGGAATCACAAGTCTGCAGTCACACAGAGTGACCTCAGACTTGTAGCTCAAGACCGGACAACGCCTTTAAAGCCCACCTGTCAGCAGGATTGTGCTCATTGCTCAGTAAACCACATACACTGTCAGGTGGGCGACATTATACTGATTAAAATGATACTTTATTTGATTAAATCCATCCTGTGGTTCTTGTATAATCTTTACTTTCAGTTTGGAGATAATGATATGCTCGTGCTTTGGGGAGGCCTGTGGGGGGCGCTCTATCTGGTGCTCTGCTTATATATTCATCTGTATGCTCTTCTGACAGCTCACTGATCATTCACTGAGCTGCCTCCTATTTTACCTAGCCCCGCACTACTAGATGCATTATCTAAAATATGAGACAGGTCAGTGAAGGCACAGTGAAGAGCATTCAGATGAATATGTAAGCAGAGCACCAGATAGAGAGCCCCCCACAGGCCGCCCCGGAGCACGAGCATATCATTAAATCCAAACTGAAAGTTACGATTATACAAGAACCACAGGACGGATTTCATCAACCAAGGTATCATATTAATCAGTGTAATGTCGTCCACCTGACAGTATATGTGGTTTACGGAGTACAATCCTGCTGACAGATGCACTTTAAGGAATGAACACAGTTGCAGAATAAATAACATTTAAATAGGGCAAGGTACTAAACACAACTGCAACTAACGCATTATAGTGCTGTCACTTTTACAAGCACAAGATGGTCATTGTGCTCGTGCAGTGAGCTGGCAGGCTCTGGCTGTTCTGTGATAATTGAGATAGAGCCTGTGACAGAAATGATTACGCAGGATGGTGTTGCCACCTTGTGGCCAGAGGTTGCACCTGCGCAGGGTGTGATGACAGAGAAAAAGACTGAGTCTCCTGTGTCCCGCCCTAGAGAGTCACGTGACCAGAGTGAGAAGCAGGAAAAAAGCGCGCGGAGAGTCTGAGAGAGTCTGTGAAAAGAACCAGGACGGTGTGCAGGTCCTCGTGTGTGCCTTAGAGGATACTCTCAATGTGGCTGCTGTTATCTGACATCTTTTCCTCAGAGCTTTCCCCAGCTTCCGCACTGCTGAAGGATTCAGCTGTTACACTCCCCACTACTGCAGTGTGGACTACACAAGGGAATCCACAAGAGCTGCTATCCGGATCAGAGAGACTGTAAGCGGGACCTCTGGCGAGAGGCCGAAGTATTCCTTCCTTTCAGCGAAATTTGTTGTTCCTGGTTTTTTTTTCTCCGGCTGGGACGCCTTCCTGCAAAGACAGACAGGCCTGCGACGGGGGACACATCCTTCTGGAGTAAAGGACTGGTAACATGTGAGTAGGGACAGTGAGGGTCAGCTTATAAGTACACGTTATTGCTGTGAACATTTACGGTTGTCATTTATTGTGTTCTGTTATGTTAAAAATGTATACGAGTAAAGATACGGTTATCAAGATAGAGTCTGTGTGTGGGGATCTTGCTGGGCCAGATCATAGATACCAACACGCGGCCTTGCCCGCGGTCACTTCATCTAGCGTAGTCGGCAGGATCTGTGACCAACAAGATTCCCACCCAGGCCACGTGTACAGTCAGAAAGCCCCGCTGGTGTCTATTGTGAATCAGGTCAGGAAATTTGGCGGACGAAACTACCCTGTACCAGAGTGGGCGGAACAAGTCTGGATACTGGGGGAAATGTATAATATTGACCCTAAGACCTTGGCAGAAATGGCTGTACTGACGCTAGAGGGGGAGGCATGGACGACAGTCAGACTGGAGACGGTCAGGGGCCAGCGTACAGTGGATGATTTGGTGCGGGTGCTGGAGAACACCTATGGGCCGACCACATACCAGGGAACACTGCGACACATGTTCTTTAGACGGACGCAGCTTGAATGGGAGGATATTCCCCAATATGCGAACGCCCTTCAGGTACTCCTTGAACAAGCCTGTGGAAAAGGGGAACAACTAGCTGGTATGGCTCCTCCTGACCTGGTACTGAGAGACCAATTTGTAATAGGACTGAGAGACCAGTATCTTAACCGCACGTTACAGGACTTGATCCGGATGATGCCGACTCTTACTTTTGCTGAAGTCAAACAGGAAGCCATAGAACGTTCAAGGGGACCCGTCATGGATGTGGGGATTCCGGGTGCTGCGTGCAGATCCATATCTGACATTAAAAATCCGAACAGTGACACGGAAGACCTGAAACAGATGGTAGCAGACTTACAGAAACAGATATTACAGTTAACATTAGACCGACAGGGAGACCAGCCAAGACAGCCTAGCCGTCCCGTGGGACAGTGTTGGTCATGCGGTGATCCTCGCCATAGGGCAAATCGTTGACCTCAACACTTCCCTCCGCAAAAACCTCCGTCGCACCAACGAACAAACCCTCAGTCACCCCAGCGAAGGGAATTTCGATCAGACCAGCGAATGGAACCCCAGCCATATCCACAAGCAGAGCTACCACGCCGGACCTCACCACAATGGCCGCCGTTAAACTAGACACCCCTGCAGCTGAGGCTCGCGGTGCAGGGGAGGCCAAAGAGAGGGGTGTGGAAAAACAGAGCCGACGGCGGAGTGCTCTTGCCTCGAATAGCCCGACACTTGAAGTTGTCCTGGAAGGAATTGCCGTACAGGGACTGAGGGACACCGGGTCACAAGTGACCACGATCTCTGAACAGTTTTACGAAAATTACCTCAAACCAAGAACTGCTTGTGACCCAGACACCGCCATTAAGATTATTGCGGCTAATAATCTACCCATTCCAGTGACCGGAGTTGCTTGGATGGACACAAAGGCCTGCGGACAGGACTTAGGGAAACGAGGGATCGTCATCGTCAAGGAAGGTTTCGGCTCCGAGACCCCTGTGATAGTTGGAATGAACATCTTGAAAGACCTAGATCTTATGCTGTTGACAAGAAAAGGACCCAAATACTGGCAGAAAGTCACCAAACATAAGCCGACTCGTCTGGCGTTCCAGCGCGTAATGCGGACCGTTGGACTTCAACAGATGGCAGAGGAACAACTACCCCTAGCCGCCATTATGGTGCCACGCCGTACCCGGATTAATTTGCCCGCTGAAAAAGAGACAGTCATTTCCTTACCCCTTAACACCCACCGACAACTTGAGGGGGTTGAAGTGCTGATCGAGCCGAGGACCCCAAGTGGGGGTAAGCTAAACCCACTAGTTGCTCGCACTCTAGCCGTCGTGAGGAACGCGAGAGTCCCTGTCAGGCTAAACAACACCGCAGACGTAGGCCTAGCCCTTGAAGCCGGCACTCAACTTGCCCGGGTATATGCTCTACCCACGGAAGTGAATCCCATTGGACCCCTAAAATTCACCCCGTCTACAGAAGGCGACTGGACGGTAACCATCTCAGCCATAAAAGCTCAAGTAGACGATGAAGACATTGGGCGAAAACTACGGTAAAAAGTACAGCTAGACACGTCCCAATACACCAAACAAGAAGTGTCTCAAGTGGAGGAACTCCGGCGGGAACACCAAGACTCCTTTGCAAAGCATGACACAGACTTTGAGTGTACCACCAGTATCCAGCACGAGATACCCACGGGCGATACCCCCCCTATCCGCGAGAGGTACTGGCAGATACCACCTCAACAATACCAGGAAGTGAAAAGCCTATTAGAATCCATGCTACACGCCGGAGTGGTATGTGAAAGCCAGAGCCCGTGGGCTGCACCCGTGGTGATAGTCAAAAAGAAAAATGGTTCCCTGAGATTTTGCGTGGACTACCGTATGCTGAACGCTTGCACTATCCGGGACTCATATCCACTTCCTCGGATCGAAGAGTCACTGACCGCCCTGAAGAAGGCCAAATATTTTTCGTCCCTAGACCTGGTCAGTGGATATTGGCAGGTTCCAATGAGTGAGAAGGACAGGGAAAAGACCGCCTTCATCCTTCCCATGGGCCTGTATGAGTTCGACCGGATGCCGTTCGGCTTGAATAACGCACCAGGGACCTTTCAGAGACTGATGGAACGCTGTCTGGGAGACTTTAACTTTCAGTTTACGCTGATATACCTTGACGACATTGTGGTATACTCCGCCACCTTCGAGGATCATCTTCACAAGCTTGGCCAAGTGTTCCAGTGCTTGAGGGGACACGGCTTGAAGTTGAAGCCCAGCAAGTGCCGTCTGTTCCAGCAGGAAATCGACTACTTGGGTCACCGGATCTCGGCCGAAGGTGTCCAGTCCTCTCCGGAGAAGATAGCAGCAGTTCAAGAGTGGCCGCAGCCAACTACCGTCAAAGAAGTCCGGGATTTTCTGGGGCTGGCAGGCTACTACCGTCGGTTTGTCAAGGACTTTGCTCGGCTTGCTGAACCACTGCATGAGGTTCTCCGAGGGACCGCGAACAGTCCCAGAGGACGACGCATCAGTTGGGGGCCTGACCGAGAAAAATCCTTTCAGGCACTTAAGGCTGCTCTAACATCACCCCCTGTTCTGGCGTATGCAGATTACACATTACCGTTTCAGTTGCACACCGACGCCAGCCTTCAAGGTCTAGGGGCGGTCCTCTCTCAAGTTCAAGATAATAAACAACATGTGATAGCCTATGCCAGTAGGTCTCTACGTGATACCGAAAAGAATCCCGTCAACTACAGCTCCTTCCGCTTGAAACTCTTGGCTCTGACTTGGGCTATGACGGAGAAATTTGCCGGCTATCTGACAGGAGCGGAGGTGCTGGTCATGACGGACAACAATCCTCTTGCCCACCTAGAGAATGCCAAACTAGGGGCAATGAAACAGTGCTGGATGGCCAGGCTCTCTAGATTCCAGTACAAAATTAAATACAGAGCGGGGAACGAGAATCAGAATGCTGACAGCCTGTCTAGAGTGACATCATCCCCGCCAGTGGGGGACCGGGATGAAGAGTTGGAGGAAGATGAGATGCCTGACTTTGCCCGGATCGCAAAGCAAATAGAAGATAGCCGCCAGTATGCGGTAGAAGGGATTGAAGCCGTAGTGGGATCTCCCCTGTCCCAGCAAGAATGGGCCAAGCTTCAAGATCGAGATCCCGAGCATGTCTTACTGAAACAGTATGTGAATAAACAAGAGAAACCGCCCTCCGAAGTGAGAGCCCGACTATCGACCGGAGCCTTGGCTCTGCTTGCCCAATGGGATCGGCTGATCGTGAAAGATGGAGTCCTGTATCGCAGGGCCCTTTTATCCCATATGCTGGAGGAGTGTTTGCAGATTGTCGTCCCGGTGCAGTTGGCCCATGAGATGGTGGGCGAAGCTCACAGGAGGAACGGCCACTTCGGCATAGACAAGACCCTCCGGTGGACCCAGCAGTTCATTTTTTGTCCGGGGCTCCGTAAGCTGGTTGAAAACATCTGTCAAGAATGCCGTACCTGTGAATTCCACAAGTCCGCAGAGCAGCGTGCCCCCGTCCAGACTATTAAGACGTCGAGGCCCCTCGAGCTGTTGATGGTGGACTATCTGTTGATCGGAACGGCGAATAGTGGCTACCAGTACTGTCTGGTGATGGTGGACCACTTCACGAAATTCGCCGTCGCTGTTGCTACCAGGGATCAGACTGCCGAATCAGCTGCACAGGCTATCTGTCAGCAATTCGTTCGGGTCTACGGGTGTCTGGAGCGGCTACACTCTGATCTGATCAGGGGGCTTGTTTCGCAGGGCGAGTCATTGAAGAACTCCAACGGATGTATGGAATCAAGAAGTCCAGGACCACCCCTTACCATCCACAAGGGAATGGCGCGTGTGAACGCTTTAACCGGACCCTCTTACAACTGATTCCTCCCAGAACTGCTGTGGGCCTATAATAATCAAGTCCATTCCGTCACCGGATACACCCCATACACCCTTCTCTTTGGCCGTCCAGGCAAAGACATCCATGAGTTGCAACTGTCTAGCTCCGAAGAAGATACCTGTGGTACCTATCCTTCCTGGCTACAAACACACCGCCAGAGAATGGAGACTGTCTACCGGCTAGTAGGCCGACAAATCCAGGATCAAGTGCACGCTGACCCACTTCCGGTACAAGAGGACTCACTGAATGTAGATCAACTGGTCCTAGTCCGTATAAAGAAACCGCAAGGGAAAATCCGGCCCAAGTGGGAGACCGAAGTCTATCGAGTAATTGGACAGCCGTACCCCGGTGGCCCCGTCTATCGAGTGCAGGGCGAAGACAGCGGCAGCATCCGAACTTGGCACCGTAATATGTTGCGCCCCTGCCGTTCCCAGCCTGACTCCCCTACTGTGATACCTAGAGAGATGGATATCACTAATACTGTCGGAGACACTGACCCCGGGGATGTAGAGATTGAATGCATGCCTACCCCTGTCCGTCCGACTGAAGCACTTGAACCGATTACCTCCTCTACTGACATGTTGACTGGGAAAGAGAGTGGGGTGACTGATCGGAGAGAGGGGATCCAACCCGTTAGGCGGATAACGAGGACCACTGCAGGGGTACCTCCAGGACAGTCCTACAGAGACCAATATGTGTGGCCCTCTTCCCAGCCGCCCCCTGTCACATCCACAGCCATCGCCGCCCTGGAGCCGGTCGTTGACAGGGACTGCCAACCTTTGAGTGGGGGGGCGTGTAGTGAGCTGGCAGGCTCTGGCTGTTCTGTGATAATTGAGATAGAGCCTGTGACAGAAATGATTACGCAGGATGGTGTTGCCACCTTGTGGCCAGAGGTTGCACCTGCGCAGGGTGTGATGACAGAGAAAAAGACTGAGTCTCCTGTGTCCCGCCCTAGAGAGTCACGTGACCAGAGTGAGAAGCAGAAAAAAAGCGCGCGGAGAGTCTGAGAGAGTCTGTGAAAAGAACCAGGACGGTGTGCAGGTCCTCGTATGTGCCTTAGAGGATACTCTCAACGTGGCTGCTGTTATCTGACATCTTTTCCTCAGAGCTTTCCCCAGCTTCCGCACTGCTGAAGGATTCAGCTGTTACACTCCCCGCTACTGGAGTGTGGACTACACAAGGGAATCCACAAGAGCTGCTATCCGGATCAGAGAGACTGTAAGCGGGACCTCTGGCGAGAGGCCGAAGTATTCCTTCCTTTCAGCGAAATTTGTTGTTCCTGTTTTTTTTTCTCCGGCTGGGACGCCTTCCTGCAAAGACAGACAGGCCTGCGACGGGGGACACATCCTTCTGGAGTAAAGGACTGGTAACATGTGAGTAGGGACAGTGAGGGTCAGCTTATAAGTACACGTTATTGCTGTGAACATTTACGGTTGTCATTTATTGTGTTCTGTTATGTTAAAAATGTATACGAGTAAAGATACGGTTATCAAGATAGAGTCTGTGTGTGGGGATCTTGCTGGGCCAGATCATAGATACCAACGCGCGGCCTTGCCCGCGGTCGCTTCACTCAGATGAGGGATCATGCTAAGACTTTACAGAACGAATAAAACTGAATTAAATAACCATAATATGATGGAAACAATCCTATAATACAGATCTCAGGCTCACAACTACTCACTTTCCCACCACTCATTTTTTCTGCACTTCCAGACCCTGATTTCTAGGATCTTGTTAGTCCCTCTGTCAGTGTCCCTGCAGTTTACTGGTTTCAGTCTACAAAGATTTGGTTATTATTTCACGACTCTTTGAGTCTCAAGTTTGAAGGGTTTTGATTTTCAGGTCACTGTATACTTTCCATGTGTCACCTCAAAGTAACTCTCAATTGTTGTGTGAAGGGGCGCTCTCTCCTAATCTCATCTTCTCCAGTCATGCCTATCAGGTACTCCAGTCATCTAGGCCACATTTTAGGTCTCCACTCACACTCAAAGACACACTCCAACAGCGAGTTAGTTATTCACTAGACCCTGTCTCTCACAAGTGCTCTAACTAGGTCAACCCTCACGTTGCACAACAGTATTTTACAAGGCTAATGCTCTAGACCACATTTTAGGCCTACAGAGTATCCGGATCTCTGCTATAGACCACAACAACCCAAAGAACTTTTGTCAGTGCATTACAGATCCTGTCTAATGTTTTCCCCAGGGTTTATACAGAATCTGTCAGGTCCCCTGACTGCTCCTAAGTGCTAAAAAAGGGGGTAGCTGGCAACACTAACTGAGAGGGACACACGATCAAAATCTCCAAGGAACCCACTTGGTGGTGTAGCTTGATAAAGTACTTGATAAAGACCAATAACAGGTCAAAACATTGTTCACATGATGTCGGAATAAACTTTACCTTTTGAATTGGTCACCCTGTATTGGATGCAGTCTACCTGTCTATATGCTGTCCCCAAGTGCTACTCTAGCTGTATGGGTGTAGATTTATTTATTTTAATATGGTGTTTAAGGGCACTGTTTGAAGAATTAGCTTTTAATTTGCGGCATTGCATATGCTAAAGAAACCAAGCTATTCCAGGGCGTCTCTTTGCCCGGGTAGTCTCGGTTCTTCTAAAGATGCCTCCCTAGTGCTATAGTGCTACCGTAACCAGTATTGTATGCGGGCTGGCTGTCAGTCATGCTCAGGGAGACATGATTAGAAGATCCGGAGCTGGACTAGCCCAGAGGAAGAGATGCCTAGCCAGTCTAGTCCAGCTTCATTAACATTAGTATGATTTATAAAAGACATGATTAAATTAAAGAAGCTTGCCCCATACTGCTGGAGCAGTGGTCGGGGACATGCAGAGGACCTGACAGGTTCCCCTTAAGCTCCCACAGCTCCAGAAGACTGACAGAACTAACTGCGCAGGCCAACAGTATACTTCAGCCATTACTGTAAAGATAGCAGCCAAATAAAAATCGGTAGTCCAAACTAAATGAAAAGTTGCCAGTTGCAATGATTGAAGTCTTTTAAGGACACCACGCTGCACATCGCACACGCTGCTCCATGGCACCAAACTTCTGGAATGTATGTGCTCCCTCTAACCTCATCCTACTACTGTATATAACAGTAGCTTTTATTTTTATGGTGTCGACATATTCCTCAGCACTTTACATTACAGAAAGGACTTGTACAGACAATAAAGATATTACAGAGTAACACATACATCAACAGATACCAAGAGGAGTAAGGGCTCTGCTGCTCGCAAGCTTGCAGTCCATGAGGAAATAGGGGAGACACAACAATGAAATGGTAAAAAGTGCTTGTCTTGTATGGTCCAGCCATCATTATAATAAATAGGGTATTCACATTACACTGCATGAACCGGTCACAAGCCAGTATATGTACAAACAGATATGGTAGTACATGGAGGATGTGTAAACAGATGCTATGAGGAACCAGATTTGGAAGAAAATTTTGGAAAGGGAAAACTGAAATATTTACATAAATAAAGTGAGGCGATAGACCAGTCTAAAACAGTGCGTTTTTAGGGCATGCTTAAAACTAATGGGTATTTTGAATTAACTGAGTTGTCTTGGGTAGTGCGTTCCAGAGAATTGGTGTAGCTCACGAGAAATCTTGGCGTTGGGAGTGGTAGGTCATTAGTGTAATGGAGGGCACGGGTAGGGTGACAGAGATGAGGGAGATGTATGGTGGTGCTGAACCGCGGAGAGCTTTGTCGGTGAGAGTGATAAGTTTATAATGGATTCTGTTGTAGAGGGGAGCACCCAGGGCCACTACCATCAGGCTGTGTGCCGTAAAAATCTTCTCTTCGCCCAAAGCCCCCTCTAATATTAAGGACTGAGACCGGAGTGTGTGCTGCAATGAAGGATTTGCTGTACTCACTGTTTCACCGTCCCTTGGACGAGGACCGACACCGACCACAAGCAAGGCAGGAGATCGTAGATCCAGGTTAACAAACTCACTTTTACTGTGCAATTCTTCCATACACAGCTGCAGTATACAGATCAAGACAAGTACTTTGGTTAGTGAAGCTCCCTTGGGAATGTGCCTTTCCAATGTCTGTTCTCGTCCCTTCCTGAGACTCAACATCTTACACATCTTCTGTGACCCGGCTGAGAGACTTCTCTCTAGAGAAACAGAGGCTTCGCACTGAGCACCTCTCACAGGCCATGAGCCTAGAACATTACCAGCGTCCAGATTCTATCTCAAATGTGTTCTCATTCTGTTCAGATTACTTGCACTAGTAAACACTTCTTCACTGCTGATACTGCTGTTGGGGTCTGCTTTCCTATCTGCTCAGTCGTCCTCCACACTCCGTCTCTCTGTGTATTGGAACAGAACCTACCCCGGTTCTGTGCACTCGGGTCTTGAACCCAGGAATGGAGTGGCCTGATACAGGCCTCCCCTAACGGCAGGCGTACACTGCCTAATGTTCCTCACTCCTCACTTTCCCATCCTAGACTCTCTGTAACCAGGAAATGCTTTTCTTTAAAAACTGTTCTTCTGCTTGAACTCCTCCCAGCTGATGATGTAACCCATGTCCTAACCCTCTGTTGTCTAAGCAGTGTTGTCTACTAAATCCCTATCTGTATTGTATGGTTCCCACTACTGGGCAGACCTCCCACATCCCAGGGACGGCCTTAGGCAAAGCCTATAGGAGAACCGGCATACAATAATCGGCCATTGGGATTTCACATCAAGACACACTTTTATCACACAAATAAACATAACCACATATAACAATTATTAACCCCATCTTTAACTCGACATCTTCATCACCCTCAGCCCCCTACATGCCCCCACTTCAGAACTTGGTCATCCCCAACCATTATATATATATATATATATATATATATATATATATATATATATATATATATACTAATAAAAACGTTTTCAACTTTTTCCAAACCCCACTTTTCTTTTCTCGTGAACAACGTCCCGGTCTCTTAGAACATAGTCGGCCATCTTGGTATAGACTGACAGTAGTGTCCACTGTCCGTATGCAAAACACAGTGTCCTGGGCAGCAAGGCAACAGGCCTCAGGTCGTATAACGCTGCAAGTGGCAACGGCCACTCAGGGGAAACAGGAACACTGTCCCAGACAGTAACAGTAGAGCCTTGTGACTCAGGCTGACCTCAAACTCGGCCACAGGGGACTCCTTCAGGAGAACAAAAAATAAAAGAACTCACTTCTTCAGCTTCTGGAAGTAATCCTCCTGCATCATCTGAACGCAGGTGTTGGGAGATGGAGGGTGATCCCACCTCCATTTGGAATTGGGGTATTGCTGTCTCCCCTTGTCCATTCCCTGGACGTCAGTCTCGGCCATCACCACGCTGTTGGCGTTGTCAATATAAATGCTGGAGACGGCCACTGGGGGTGCTGAAGGTGCTGAAGCTCCAGCCTCCTGGGGTCTAGTTGCGGCCGGAGTGTAACTCTCATGTTCCTGGGTCTGGGTGCCCGTCTCCATGGTCCAAGACGGCTTTGGGGTGTCGAGGGCTGGCGCTCTAGCTGGCTAGATGGAGGTGGGTGTCGCCGCTGCTGACGTTGCGCCCGCTCCAATACTGCTTCCTCTTCCCAGCGAGTGGTCTCACCAGCCGAGGCGGGGCGCATGACACCCACCCCATAACAACCCTTCCAACACCAGACCTTCATGAAGTTGATCTTTTCTCCCACATACAGACTCTGCATGCGATATGGCAAAGTGTCTCTCTTTAACGTACACATGATCGCCTGTACCCTGTTCCTTGATAAAGCCAAATCCTTTCATCATGTTGAAGTCCACAACCCTCCTCTCAGTGCATTGCTCCTCAAACTGAGCCCGTCTCGGGCCTGTCAGCCACTCCCGAGTGAGAACATCAGCCTGCATACGCTCCTCCAACACGTTAGGTAGCTCCCGCGGCCAGCGGAAGCTGAAGGAGGAGAACCCCGGACAGATAGGGGGGTCCCAGCGCCCATTGTCCCAGTCAAACTCATCAGGAAGTTGGATGTTACTTGAGCACCATCTCCCAGGAGTGATATGTCCCATTATGAGTCATCTTCATGGAGGTCTCACAAAGCAAGAAATGATGTATAAGACAACAAAACACATATATAGTGATGTATACAGTACAATAAATAAAATCTTGGCAGTCTCTTAACATACTTTAACGCTTAAAGAGGATAAAAAAAAGATACACAGTTGGCCATAATCTGCAACAAATGGGGGATTTACATTTCAGTCTTCCTCATGTTGGGATGCAGTTCATCTCAGTCAATCAAAACAATGAATTTTACCAAATTCCAACCTCATTTCTGCTATATTTGTCTTTTTCATTTCCTATATTCAGTTGAAATAATTCTCTAGCCTTTCATTTATGTTAAAAAATATGTGTAGTAGCCAAGAAATGTTCTGTTAGTATCTGTTTAATCTTTTATTCTTAAAGAACTTTTGGCTCCACTAATTAATTGGATTTAACGTGGAATGTATTTCTGTAATGGTGTGAAGTGGAATAATTTATACATTCACATATATTATGTTTTATTAACACTCACTGATCTGCAGTCTTTATTGCTTTACACTACTTTGCGGAGTAACGATGGTTGTACAAATTCTTGTTTTCATGTAACGTCTTGACATACTTGTAGTTAGAGCTAATGAGCAGTGTAGAGGGTTTTATCTTTCTTGGAAATGTAGGATACAGAGTTGTGTAGAACCTGAAAATGCTTGATGATTGCTGAAGTCCATGAGATTGAACTTATTCAGGACTATGTTAACCTACTAACCTATTAAAAACCTGTAATAGATAAAAATTAAAGAAATAAATTAGTGTAAATCAATAGTTTATTATTCTCCATATGTTACGTTGTATTAAATATAGCGTAGCATTGACTTTTACGGTAGTAGATGGATTTCCTTTAGTTTTTATAGTCTGCTTCTAGCAAGCATGAATTTTTAATAGAGTTCAGTGGTTACTGTTCACACCCAGGAATCACTCACAACAAAATTGTCCTAGTGATCATACACAGTAATAATCTAGCAATAATCTAGTGCAACCAGCATACCGCAACAGATTTGACACTGACAAAGCCATGGTCAAAGTCTAAAGCAAAACATATACTTCACATTAATGTTGGCCAAACTGGATTTGGTGGGTTCAGGCCTGTCATTTTGTCACTATAATGATATAATAATAATTTTTATTTATATAGCGTCAACATATTCCGCAGCACTTTACAATTAGGAAGGGACATACAGTACAGACCAAAAGTTTGGACACACCTTCTCATTTAAAGATTTTTCTGCATTTTCATGACTTTGAAAATTGTACATTCACACTGAAGGCATCAAAACTATGAATTAACACATGTGGAATTATATACTTAACAAAAAAGTGTGAAACAACTGAAAATATGTCTTATATTCTAGGTTCTTCAAAGTAGCCACCTTTTGCTTTGATGACTGCTTTGCACGCTCTTGGCATTCTCTTGATGAGCTTCAAGAGGTAGTCACCGGAAATGGTTTTCACTTCACAGGTGTGCCCTGTCTGGTTTAATAAGTGGGATTTCTTGCCTTATAAATGGGGTTGGGACCATCAGTTGTGTTGTGCAGAAGTCAGGTGGATACACAGCTGATAGTCCTACTGAACAGACTGTTAGAATTTGTATTATGGCAAGAAAAAAGCAGCTAAGTAAAGAAAAACGAGTGGCCATCATTACTTTAAGAAATGAAGGTCAGTCAGTCCGAAAAATTGGGCAAACTTTGAAAGTGTCCCCAAGTGCAGTTGCAAAAACCATCAAGCACTACAAAGAAACTGGCTCACATGAGGACCGCCCCAGGAAAGGAAGACCAAGAGTCACCGCTGCTTCTGAGGATAAGTTTATCCGAGTCACCAGCCTCAGAAATCGCAGGTTAACAGCTGCTCTGCTTCTGAGGATAAGTTTATCCGAGTCACCAGCCTCAGAAATCGCAGGTTAACAGCTGCTCTGCTTCTGAGGATAAGTTTATCCGAGTCACCAGCCTCAGAAATCGCAGGTTAACAGCTGCTCAGATTAGAGACCAGGTCAATGCCACACAGAGTTCTAGCAGCAGACACATCTCTATAACAACTGTTAAGAGGAGACTTTGTGCAGCAGGCCTTCATGGTAAAATAGCTGCTAGGAAACCACTGCTAAGGACAGGCAACAAGCAGAAGAGACTTGTTGGGCTAAAGAACACAAGGAATGAACATTAGACCAGTGGAAATCTGTGCTTTGGTCTGATGAGTCCAAATTTGAGATCTTTGGTTCCAACCACCGTGTCTTTGTGCGACGCAGAAAAGGTGAACGGATGGACTCTACATGCCTAGTTCCCACCGTGAAGCATGGAGGAGGAGGTGTGATGGTGTGGGGGTGCTTTACTGGTGACACTGTTGGGGATTTATTCAAAATTGAAGGCATACTGAACCAGCATGGCTACCACAGCATCTTGCAGCGGCATGCTATTCCATCCGGTTTGCGTTCAGTTGGACCATCATTTATTTTTCAACAGGACAATGACCCCAAACACACCTCCAGGCTGGGTAAGGGCTACTTGACCAAGAAGGAGAGTGATGGGGTGCTACGCCAGATGACCTGGCCTCCACAGTCACCAGACCTGAACCCAATCGAGATGGTTTGGGGTGAGCTGGACTGCAGAGTGAAGGCAAAAGGGCCAACAAGTGCTAAGCATCTCTGGGAACTCCTTCAAGATTGTTGGAAGACCATTTCCGGTGATTACCTCTTGAAGCTCATCAAGAGAATGCCAAGAGTGTGCAAAGCAGTCATCAAAGCAAAAGTTGGCTACTTTGAAGAACCTAGAATATAAGACATATTTTCAGTTGTTTCACACTTTTTTGTTAAGTATATAATTCCACATGTGTTAATTCATAGTTTTGATGCCTTCAGTGTGAATGTACAATTTTCATAGTCATGAAAATACAGAAAAATCTTTAAATGAGAAGGTGTGTCCAAACTTTTGGTCTGTACTGTATACAGACAATAAGATCAATACAAGATAAGACTGTTTCAACAGTTACATTAGGAGTGACGTCCCTGCTCGCAAGCTTACATTCTACAAGGAAATGGGGGGGACACAATAGGTGAAAAATGCTCGTTATTTCAGGTCTGGCAATTATAATAAATAGGGATTTTCATATAAAGCTGCATGATCCGGTCATTATCCCGTATGTTTAAGTGCAATTATCAAGTATCAAGTGCAGTTATCGTGTGCATGGCCGGTGTGGAGACAGATGAATAGTAGGGTGCAGATTATGAATAATATTTAGGAGGGAACAGGGGAGAGTTAGGTTGGTGAGTTGAGGTGGTAGGCTTGTTTAAAGAGATGTGTTTTTAAAGTGCGCTTGAAGACATGGAGGCTAGATATCAGTCAGATCGTCTGGGGTAGTGCATTCCAGAGAACTGGCGCAGCACGAGAGAAGTCTTGGAGCCGGAAGTGCAATGTTCGAATTATGGAGGATGTTAGTCTTAGGTCAGTTTCAGAGGTTCGGATTATGGGGAATGTTAGTCTTAGGTCAGTTGCAGAACAGAGGGCATGTGTAGGGTGATAGACGGAGATGAGGGAGGAGATATAGGGTGCTGCAGAACTGTGGAGAACTTTGTGGGTGAGAGATGAGTTTATATTGTATTCTGTAGTGATTGAGCAACCATTGCAATGACTGACACAAAGTGGAAGCATTGGTGTAACGGCTGGACAGACATACAATACTGGCTGCGGCATTCAGGATGGATTGGAGAGGAGAAAGTTTGGTAAGAGGGAGACTGATCAGAAGAGAGTTGCGGTAGTCCAGACGAGAATGAATAAGAGTGACAGTAAGAGTTATAGCAGTTTCAAAGGTGAGAAAAGTTCGGAGTCTGGAGATTTTTTTAAGAAGCAGGTGACAAGTGCGGGTGAGTGATCGGATGTAGGGAATAAAGGAAAGCTCTGTGTCAAATACAACCTCAAGACAGCGGACGAGCTGCTTGGGAGTTATGGTTGAACCCTCCAAAGTAATTTCAATGTCAGGTAGAGTTAGGTTAGTAGAGGGGAGAAACACAAAGTTCAGTTTTGGAGAGATTCAGTTTCAGATAGAGGGAAGACATGATGTTAGAGACAGGGGACAGACAATCCTTGGTATTTTGTACTAGGGTGGGTGTGATGTCAGGGAAAGAAGTGTATAATTGTGTATCACAAGCATAGAGATGATACTGGAACCTAAATCTACTGATGGTTTGTCCAATAGGGGCAGTGTATAGAGAAAAGAGGAGGGGGCCTAGGACTGAGCTCTGCGGAACCCTGATAGTAAGGGGATGATAAGTGTAAGAGCCAGCTAAAGATACACTAGATGAATGACCTGACCCCACCTAAATCAGCGGGTTTGGCCAACATTGTTCTTAAGTGTTTGGCTTGCCTTACATTTTGACAGAGGCTGTAATGCAGTGCTCTACAACCTTTCTTACTATGAATGCCATATTCAGCTCTGAGAGATGGTCGCAAGCTGCATTTAGCACCCCTGCCATCACAGTAATGACACCTAAAACCTGGTATAAAGACAGCCAACGCTTCTGCACGAAAAAGTACACCAAAACCTTTTGCCTCCTCCCTTATAAGCAGTATGCTTATGTAAGGTGCCCCAGCGAGGTATTCGTGGGTGAGCTGTGGCCCCTGCTCGATCTGGCACCCTACAGACAATACATGTCCTCCCTCTGATGTGCTGCGGTGTATGTGGTGTTCTCCACTTACTTCAGACCATCCAATCGCGGCTGTCTCCAGGCATTTCTCTTCTGGGACCAGGGCAGCAATAAATTCAGAGGACATGAGGTTCTTAACCATAACTTGGACTTTACTTGGGGAAGAGGAATATATACAGTATTTACAGGCAGATATAATGGATAAGGCCCAACAGGTTATCATCTCCCACACAGGCACTGGCAACATCTTCAGCCCTGGTTCCCTATTTAAGTGAAGCATCTCTGTGACTCTAATCTCTAGCCCAAGAGAATCTTCTTCAATACCATCAGTGTATCCAGATCCTATATCTCCCCCACGTCTTAGCCTGGAGTCCTATCTTCCTCTGCTACCTGCAGACTAGAAGTGCCCCGGGTCCTCAATACCTCCGTTGAGTTTCTCCGGCCGGCTAACAGGACTCTTGTGTAGGGAGATCTTCACACTGGTGATCCCACTGTCTGAGGGTACGGAGCTCCCGTCTACCCTAGCAGCCACCATATACTTAGGCTGCCCGTATGGTTCACTGTCCCAACTATCACTGACTCTTCACTTCCTGCTTCTGGAAACTAAGCAGTGATTTTCCTAATGTGCCCACCCTCTGTGGACTGACATCACACACCATTAACCCCATCACTGTCTGCAACACTGCTGGCAGTAATATGAATAAAGAGAAAATTTCAGCTCACCCCTGAGATATAATCCCAGTCTGGCATGGAGCACGGAGTCCTCGCTGCTGCACAGCGCCTAGGTCAATGAAGAAGTGAAGATGGATCCAGCTCAACACACCGGGCAATTAATTCAAATTCAACAATCTTTATTGGCAAATCCTTTAAAAACTTGTAGAAAATACAAAAAATGGACATCTCAGACGACAAAGCATATATTATGGGGTGGTGTGTATAAAATATACCATACGCGTTTCGAGTGAAAAACTCTTGAACACTGGCTATAATAATATAGCCAGTGTAGCCAGGGCACATAGTCAACATGGCCTGTTTTGCCATTTAGCTTCAATGATCTACATAACTGATATTTTGGTCAAGGTCTTTACATCATTCCTGTAAAATTCTTTATAATACTGACTCAGTGTATACAGATCTTGTACTCTTAAACTGACTACATAAATCTTTAATATCCGGAGATCTCAGAAGTTAGACATATACTAACTGCATATTGATTATTATTATTATAGAACCTTTAAATTAAAGTGATTATCCACTGGAAAGCTCCAAACAATAACCGTCAGAGAGCATCTCCATCTGCCAAGGACCAGGCAACCCTTTCCCTACTTCCCTGATGACTTTAGCTCATAGAAGAAACACATTGGGAGTCTTCATGGACCCTGGATATTCACCATTAGGCCTCAGCCCCACTATCAGTATTTCGTCAGTATTCGGTCAGTATTTTTTCTCAGGAGTGGTAGCCAAAACCAGGTGAGGAACAAGGTGCATTTATCACCCACTCCTGGTTTTGGCTCCCACTCCTGAGAAAAAATACCGACCGAATACTGGCAAAATACTGATAGTGGGGCCCTGGCCTTAGGATAACTCTGAGATAAGTCTGTCTCCTCTAGCCTCTGATCTCCATCCTCATGGAAGGGTCCTTTGGTAACACAAATGGACATTTTAACAAGAGTAAGATTGTTCCTTATATTTTTATCTCTATGTCATGTATGAATCTAATATTGCCTATAAATTATGGGGCAACCTGCCCATTTATTAATGATAATATGGCATATTGGATGGTTTATACTATTTAGGAGCACCCACTGCCATTTATGCATCATATATAGAGGTGTCTATGACCCGCCCCCTGGGCCTGTGCTGTGCAGGGGGAATACCCGGAGCCGGATCGCTGGGGGTTGTAGTCTCAATGTGGCGGTGACCCGGTCCGTGCCCAGGGCGGTCAAACCAGTGGCAGTCTTAATGTATAGCAAATGTCCGACTACGCCACCCGTGGATTGCGGTCAGTGGGGACCGCCGCTGCGCTGCAGACCGCTGAGGCTGATGTAGTTTGCGCAGCCGAGTATGGGATAACTCCCCACGGGAGAAGTATTGCCTCAGGGCAGCTAGTGTGGATGATGGGAGTGATGGTGTGAGCGTCCCAGTACTAATGGTGCTGGTGCGGCGATGAAACACAGAGACGTGTGGTTGCAGTTTCCAATGCTTTACTCACAGTTCTTTACTGGTCCTAGTCACCTCGGTACCGGCGGTGACTGCCCAAGCTGTGCTGCATCCACCAGGCAAGGGGCTCGACCAACTCCCAGGCAATTCCAGAGCGTGGCACAGGACTCCCTTCCTTTCCTTTCTCTGGCCGTCCCCACCAGTGACCCACCTTTGTCCAGCTTCCTCGGGCCTTCTGTTGGCGAAACCTCTCTCCGGTTTCCCTGACCCTATGTGGTATGCTTTCCTGGTGGATGTAGTGAGGGGTTGCACCAAGATGTGGTCACAACCTCCGGTTTTGGCTGAGGATTAGTCGCCTCCACCAATTTGGGTTCCGGTACCCTGCTCTGCCAACCCTTCACCCGTTATCTCGTGGGTTCTTAGGGTTCCTTCTTCACTCGTGTCTCTGGGCCTTTCTCTGTGTTCCAGTTCCTTGCTTCCTTTCTTACTGTCCTTTCTGTTCATTCTCCTTTCTCTCTCTCTCAGGCTCCAGCCTCCTGACAAGGCCTGCCTGCAGAGCAGAGCCCATGCAGGGGCTCTGCTTCCTGTCTTCTCCTCTCACTCTTAGCTTCTTCTCTGCACTGCACTGACTACTGTCCTAAGATGGTGCCCACCTTATATACCTCCTTCTAACACCCGAGCCCAGGTGACTAGCAACCAATGGGCTCCTACCTATGCCCAGAGACCCACCCCTATCTGCTCCTACACCACTGGGTTTTCCTCCCCCTCCCCACTCCAGCCAGGAACAGATGCTGTCGTGCCTGCACCTCTGTCTAGTGGGAGCACCGTTGAGCTGTCCCCCGGAAATGGGGTGTGCGCGGTGCACGCAGCCCACCGAGTCCCGGTCCACACTCCATCCCCACCCGGGAGCGGAATACCACACCCCTGGCCTGAGGTGCAATACCCCTGTAGCAGCCGAGCCCTCGGGGTGCTACATTCCCCCCTGGTAAATCACAGCACGTCCTCGGGCTGGAAAAGAATAAAACAATTTTCAACATACAAAATTTTTAGAATGCATTCGCATATAAGACATTAACTTTTAACCCATCCCTTTATGGGAGGTACTCTTTTTTCCTTTTAACGTTACTGGTATAAACATCATAAAACATTATAAGACTTTCTTCACACACATATAAAATACTATAAACTCTTTTAGCAGCATATTAAACTTTCCAATTTAAGACATTTTCAAGTAAAACATTTTCTTCAAAAACACATTCTTGAGTTCTGGCCGTGGTGCGACTTGCGACCAGGTGTTCTTTCATCTTAGGGGAATGGCTGCTCTCAGTCCCCAGCCAGATTAGGAAAAAGGGATGGCTGTTCTCAGTCCCCAGCCAGATAAGGGATATAGGGGGTAACTTCTACATAGTTCTATATCAGTCCCAACGGGGACCACACTCCACTCAGTAACAGTTTCTATACCCTTACGGGTAACTATATACAGTTCCATTTACCGTTCACTGGTAACGGTGTCCTCCTGATGCTTCCTCCTTGTACTCTTCAGACCCGTCCGGGCCCTCAGGGTAGTCCATGTCTGGGCGGTACCGCAGTTCCTCCTCTGTTAGATGGTGGACATGGAGGGCATACAGTCCCTTTGCGCCCTTGTGTAGCAGGCCTTGCAACCGGGCCTGGAGAAGGTCGCTGTTAATGACGCCCGGGGTCAGAGGGTGCGACTTTGGGCCTGGGCGCGGGCAGGTGGCGGCAGTGACCAGGGCTGGAGGGCTCGGCAGCAGGGCTTGTTGCGGGGTCTGGAGCAGGTCGGTGTTTGCAGCGCCCGGGATCGGCGGCTCCACCAGGGGGCCCGGGAGCAGGCTGATGCTGGCAGCGTCCGGGACAGGGAGACTCCTCTTACCTGCTCCCGCGACCGCTCCTGCATCATGCGTCTTCTCCTGGCGCTGGTCGGGGCCCGCGACGGCTGGGGCACTGCCGATGCTGGGCAGCTTGGTCTGCTGCCGGTCCGCCATCTTGCTCTCCGTTCCTGGTGTCCTCCTCCCCCTTGGTGGACCGTGGCCTACCTTGCGTTGATCTTCCTCCGTAGGCCGCGGCTCCGTAGTCGATCGTCGGGGTTGAGGACCTTGCGTTGCGCTCCTGTGACATCAGCGTCGCTCCCTCTCCCTTCCAGGACCTTACGCAGCGTCGGTGCGTGGGGCGAAGCTTCAGATCTCGCGCGCTTTCGGCGTCCACGCCCCTCTTCTTCCCGCGCGGCGTCCCGAAGATGGTGCCCGATGGCGGGAAAACGACTGCGGATGGCGGGAAGACGGCAGGAAACGACCCAAGATGGCGTCCGATGGCGGGAAACGGTCCAAGATGGCGTCTGATGGCGGGAATCGGCTCCGGATGGCGGGAAACGACTCCGGACAGCGGGAAACTTCTGGAAATGGCGGGAGACTTCTTTTCAAGGTACATGCACAATCTTCTTCAGGCACGCAGTACCCAGTGGTTGCGGGCACGAAATCCTGCCGACTACGCCAAAGTTGACGCGCCCCCTGGGCCTGTGCTGTGCAGGGGGAATACCCGGAGCCGGATCGCTGGGGGTTGTAGTCTCAATGTGGCGGTGACCCGGTCCATGCCCAGGGCGGTCAAACCAGTGGCAGTCTTAATGTATAGCAAATGTCCGACTACGCCACCCGTGGATTGCGGTCAGTGGGGACCGCCGCTGCGCTGCAGACCGCTGAGGCTGATGTAGTTTGCGCAGCCGAGTATGGGATAACTCCCCACGGGAGAAGTATTGCCTCAGGGCAGCTAGTGTGGATGATGGGAGTGATGGTGTGAGCGTCCCAGTACTATTGGTGCTGGTGCGGCGATGAAACACAGAGACGTGTGATTGCAGTTTCCAATGCTTTACTCACAGTTCTTTACTGGTCCTAGTCACCTCGGTACCGGCGGTGACTGCCCAAGCTGTGCTGCATCCACCAGGCAAGGGGCTCGACCAACTCCCAGGCAATTCCAGAGCGTGGCACAGGACTCCCTTCCTTTCCTTTCTCTGGCCGTCCCCACCAGTGACCCACCTTTGTCCAGCTTCCTCGGGCCTTCTGTTGGCGAAACCTCTCTCCGGTTTCCCTGACCCTATGTGGTATGCTTTCCTGGTGGATGTAGTGAGGGGTTGCACCAAGATGTGGTCACAACCTCCGGTTTTGGCTGAGGATTAGTCGCCTCCACCAATTTGGGTTCCGGTACCCTGCTCTGCCAACCCTTCACCCGTTATCTCGTGGGTTCTTAGGGTTCCTTCTTCACTCGTGTCTCTGGGCCTTTCTCTGTGTTCCAGTTCCTTGCTTCCTTTCTTACTGTCCTTTCTGTTCATTCTCCTTTCTCTCTCTCTCAGGCTCCAGCCTCCTGACAAGGCCTGCCTGCAGAGCAAAGCCCATGCAGGGGCTCTGCTTCCTGTCTTCTCCTCTCACTCTTAGCTTCTTCTCTGCACTGCACTGACTACTGTCCTAAGATGGTGCCCACCTTATATACCTCCTTCTAACACCCGAGCCCAGGTGACTAGCAGCCAATGGGCTCCTACCTATGCCCAGAGACCCACCCCTATCTGCTCCTACACCACTGGGTTTTCCTCCCCCTCCCCACTCCAGCCAGGAACAGATGCTGTCGTGCCTGCACCTCTGTCTAGTGGGAGCACCGTTGAGCTGTCCCCCGGAAATGGGGTGTCCCCGGTGCACGCAGCCCACCGAGTCCCGGTCCACACTCCATCCCCACCCGGGAGCGGAATACCACACCCCTGGCCTGAGGTGCAATACCCCTGTAGCAGCCGAGCCCTCGGGGTGCTACATCTATGCATCATTTTTTTAATATCTTTGTTTAATGTTTTGTATTTCTTTTGGTAATTTTGGCTTTCACCACTAGCTTTGTTTCATGTGACCTAATAAAGGTTAAGTTTTAATAAGCTATTTGGTACCACCTTTGCTATTTTTTGTTAACGCCCACTGCTGCTTGTTTCTGGAAAACACCAGAGAGTCAGAATCATCACTACACCTGTAGATGAATTCAGAGAGGGGTGTACTTTCCAAATTGGGGTCAATTGAGAGAGGTTTCTGCTCTTCTGGCACTTATGGGCTCTGCAAATGGAGTCTGCAAACTATTCTAGAAAAATAGCGTTCCTTCTTTCCCCGAGTCTCACCTTGTGGCTAAGCAGGACTGTACAGCCAGGTATTGCCATGTTAACGAGAAATTGTGTAACAAATTATGCAGTCATTTTCCCTATTTCCTCTTGTCACAATGTAAAATCTGGGGCTAAAACAACATTTTAGTGGTATAAATGTAATTATTATTTCTTCACCGTTCAATGGTATAAAATGTTGTGAAACACATGTGTTGTCAATATGATCACTGCATATTTCATGTAGTAGTGTAGTTTGTAAAATGATGTCACTTATGTGAGGTTCTGCTGTTCTGACACCTCAGGGGCTCTGCCAAAGTGACATGGCACCCGCAAACCATTCCAGCAAAATCTGCACTCCAATATGGGGCTTCTTCCTTTCTGAGCTTTGCACTGTGCCTCAAAAGTAGTTTTCGACCACATATGGGGTATCGGCGTACTCAGGAGAAATTGTGTAACAAATTGTTCCATTCATGTTCTCCTATTAACTCCTTTTTACAATTAAAAACTTTGGGCTAAAACAACATTTTAGTGGAAAAAAATGTAGTTTTTCATATTTACAGCCCAATGTTATTCAATTCTGTGAAATACCTGTGGGTTTAAAATGCTCACTACATCCCTTAAGGAATTCTTCGAGAGGTGAGCTTCCAAAATAAGGTCACTTGTGGAGGTTTCTGCTGTTTTACAAATTCGGCGGTTCTCTAAATGCAACATGGTGTCCGTAATCAAGTCCAGACAATTGTGCACTCCAAAAATCAAATGGTGCTCCTACCCTTCTGAGCACTGCCATGCGCCCAAACAAGAATTTCTGACCACATACGGGGTATCCCTGTAGTAACAAAGTATGTGGTCCAATTTCTCCTGTTACCCTTGTGAAAATGAAAAATTTTGTGGCTAAAGCAGCATTTTTGTTGGGAAAATTTAATTTTTAATTTTTTTCCTTTCACATTTTATTAATTCCTGTACAGCACCTAAACAGTTAATAAACTTCTTGTCTGTGGTTTTGAGCACTTTGAGATATGCAGTTTTTAAAATAGTGGGTATTTTCTGTTATATAGGCCCTAAAAAAATAGGTGTTGTAAATTTTGTTGGAAAAATGAGAAATTGCTGATTAACTTTTAACCCTTCCTAATTTTTTTTTGTTATGTTTCAAAAATGATGCTGATGTAAAGTAGACATGTGGGAAATGTTATTTATTAACTATTTTGTGTAGTATAGCTATCAGATTTATGGGCATAAAAATTCAAAGTTTGAAAATTGCGATATTTTCTATTTTTTTGTCAAATTTTCAATATTTTCATAAATAAATGCAAATCATATTGACCAAAACTTACCACT
Organism: Phyllobates terribilis; assembly: GCF_046119375.1. Classification (NCBI taxonomy): domain Eukaryota; kingdom Metazoa; phylum Chordata; class Amphibia; order Anura; family Dendrobatidae; genus Phyllobates; species Phyllobates terribilis. The sequence continues at coordinate 107,902,377 of NW_027362762.1, forward strand.
GTCATGAAGTACAATATGCCACGAAAAACAGTCTCGTAACCACTGTGATACGTTGAAGCGTTCCAGAATTATTACCACTAGGGATGAGCGGACCCATGGAAATTCGGGTTCTGGTACCCGACCGAACTTTAGTCCAAAGTTTGCTTCGTACACCAGAATTCTACCCGAACTTGAACCTGAACCCGAACCCCAATGAAGTCAATGGGGACCCGAACTTTGAATCTGTAAAATCTGTCTCTCTCTCCTTCCAAACTGTGAAACGGACTTCCAGGAGAAGTCCATGTTCGGAGTTCATCACCGAACACTAGGTCTTTTAGTCATATATTACATTTGGATCCATATTATTCTGTGAAAAATATTCCTTATGATCAGAATCTTAAAATAGTTTTGATTGTTTTTTATTTGTTGATCATTGCCATTCTTGCAACTATATCCGCAGCTGCCTTCATTTGCAGAGATTTCCTTTCTTCTTTGAAATAAAGACTCATAATTCCAGCTTCTTTCCATAGAAGTAATACTTTCATTTAGATTCTAAAAAGCTGAAAAAAAATATGTTAGTTTTCTTCTCGTTCGTGCTTTAATTGATTCTGAAGTTTGCTCAGAATTTTGATCAGGCTAAATTGGCAGAAATATTGAGACAAGTTAATGCCTGGAAGATAAGAAGCTTATCCCCTCGGTACTAAACTTTTCTGTACACTACAGCTGTAATTTTCAGAGATTCTCACCCAGCTCTGTGTGAGCATAATGATATTAACATGATAACTTCTTGTATTTGCTCCTTTCCTCAGATTCATTTTGATGTCTTCTTGAATTATTAATCTGCTTAAAATTTAGTTAAAGCCGAACATTCCGAAATATGTGTTGATCTTCAATATTTTCTACTTTTAGCTGTAGAGGATCAGAAAAACAGAACAGATTTCTTCTAACGACTCCACACTTATTCACAAATTGTGTGTGGCATTGCAGCTTAAAGAGGTTGTCTCCTACATTTACATTGATGGTCTTTCCTTAGGATAGGTCATCAATGTCTGATCAGCCAGGGTCCTACACCCGGTGGCCACCCCGGAAGTACTTACTTGCGGAGCTGGCATCTACTTGTAGTGTCCGCCGCACCTCCTATCGCTTGGAATAAGAGGCAGATGTGTAGTTCCAAGCCTCGGCCACTAAAAGTAGACCGCCAGCTCTGCAAATAAGTACCTCCGGACGGCGGTCGCCACCGACACCGATAATAGCTGATCGGCGGGTTACCGGGTGTCGGACCCCGACCGATCAGACATTGATGACCTATCCTAAGGATAGGCCACCAATATAAAAGTACTGGACAACCTCTTTAACTCCATTCACTTAAATAAAGCTAAACTGCAATACCAGACAAGCTATAGACAAATGTATTGTTCAGGAAGAAAGAAGCTATGTTGTTCTAATACTCTACAACTTCTTTTAAGAATATATTTAATACTGTGCAAAAGTTTTACGCAGGTGTGAAAAATACTGCAAAATAAGAATGCTTAAGAACAAAAAAAATCTGATTTCTTTTGATGATGCTGTTTTGAAGTTAAAACATTTGACATGGAAGTGAATGACTTTGCTTTTCTTGTTAAAATGGCAGTATTCAAGAGGTTGGATATACTAGAAACCAATTAAACAGTCAGTTGTTCTTGAATTTGATGTGTTAGAAACAGTAATTTTTAGATCTGAATGACCTGGACAAGCTTTAAATTTTGATGGGTATATAGCTGGGTCAGGACTTCTTCAAAACAAAAATGATTATTCCAAAGACATCCAGCAAATCGGTAGCAGGTTCATTTTTGGCCCAAGGCTATCTGATACATGTTCTACGAGGAACGGTTAAAGGATCTTGGAATGTTTAGCTTGCAAAAAAGAAGACTAAAAGTAATAGCCGTCTACAAATATCTGAAGGGCTGTCACAGTGTAGAGGGATCATCCTTATTCTCATTTGCACATGGAAACATGAGAAGCAATGGGATGAAACTGAAAGAAAGAAGATACAGATTAGATATTGGAAAAACTTTTTGACAGTGAGGGCGATCAATGAGTGGAACAGGGGGCCACGAGAGGTGATGAGTTCTCCTTCAATGGAAGTCTTCAAACAGAGGCTGGACAGACATCTGTCTGAGATGGTTTAGTGGATCCTGGATTGAGCAGGAGGTTGGACACGATGACCCTGGAGGTCCCCTCCAACTCTAACATTCTATGATTCTATGTTGTGAGCAAATGCTACCTTGTCCGTTCTTACAGAGATGCTAATGTAGCACAAATTGTTGAAGAAATTAATCTTGGATTTGACAGAAAGTTGTTGGAACATTGGAGAATAGCAGATGGGTATTTATAGGGCTGTATAACTGTAGATTGGTCAAAGTCGCTAAGCGGACTCCTGTCTTCTGTCGAAAATGCCTACAATGCGCACATGAACATCCAATCTGGAGCATGAGAATAGTGGGAGAAGATGGCCAGACCTGATGAATCATATTTTTTTTATATCCTAGAGACGGCACATGTGTATCATTTAACTAGGGATGTAATGATGAAGACAAGTTGGTGAAGGGAGTGTGATGATCTGAGCGATGTTCTGTTGGGAAAATTTTCTTTCTGGCATTCATGTGGCTGTTGGTGTGACGTGTACCACCTACCTAAACATTGCTGCAGACCAAGTACTGTACACTCCATCATGGCAGTGATATTCCCTAATGGTGGTGGTCTCTTTCAGAAGGATAATGCCCCTGCGAAATTGCAGACGGCATTGAGAAATGTAACAAAAAGTTCAAGGTTTTCAGATTTCAATCTGAACAGGCATCAGTGGAGTATGCTGGAAATACAAGCTCGATCCATCGAGGCTGCACCTCATAACTAACAAGATTTGCATGATCTGCTGCTAATGTTTTGGAGGCAGATACCAGAAGACACCTTCTGAAGTCTTGTGCAGTCCATGCCTGGATGGGTCAGAGATGTTTGGGTGACAAGATGGGAATCAATGACATATTTGGCAGAGTCTTTTAAATGTTATGGCTGTTCACTTCAGTGTATAGTTAATATAATATGAATAATATTAAAAATGACATAAAATACAATGTGCTTGGGATAATGTGTGCCTTGCATCTACTGTTAATATTGTTTAATATTATTTTTACACAAGGTCTTGAACTTATATCTGCTCCCATTATCCACATAATGCGACCTTTATCCCTGTCTGGCTAACTGCTGAGCTGGAAGAGATAGCTGCCCTCCAGCTATGTTTTCACAGCTTAAAGATGGTTATATGCTGCAAATAAGCTGCTCGGTATAATGTCCAGAATACCTGAGGAAAATATGGGAAAGGATGTAATAATGGATTCCAAATGTAAATGTGTGGATTATATGTAGTCGTAATGTTTATGAGCTCTCACTTCATAATTCACATTTCACTGATTGTAAGGTTAAGGCTTCAGTAGTTTTCGATAATGATTAGATTACGCCCATAGCTGTTTTACAGCTCACGTTATACAGAGTAGTAATATGCCAGCAAAAAAAGTTAATGTGAATCCCCTTATGTGGACCTCTCTGAAATTCCATAGACTGCTGATTTTAGGCCGAGGTTTTATCTCCCAGATTTCACATTGAAACAACATAAGAGAAACAATGCCATGATCCATGAAAATGCCATATTGTGGAGATCTTCCCTCCTCGAGACATTGTCTCTAGGGAAAAAATATCTGTGTAATATGGTACGGTATGGAAGAAGCATATTGCGGTAAATTTTCTGGGGTTGACCAAAATTTGACATGAAAATGGCTCAGGTTTAGGCTGGGGTGGGGAGTCTGAAGAATCCCCTGGCCTTCAGTGCTGAACCCCCCAAGGAGCTATGGATTTTACTGAATTAAGATCCCTAACCTATGGTCCCCAGAATTTGTACCACAGATGGAGCAATAGCATTGTCAGGAATGGAGTCAAGGTTTGTCACCTGTAGAGATATCAGGATGCAATAAGCAAGAAGACAAGAAGGAAGCAAGAAAAGAAAGGGTCAAAGCCAGGAGTAGAAGTACAAGTACCAGGCAAACAATTTAAAAGGCATGACAGGAGCAATATCCAACTATTAGGTCAAGGTCATGATAAAGGTTAATCAGGATCAAGATCAGAATCAAAAGGAACAGAGTGTGGGAATGGGACAGGGCCGCAATTTGCAGGCATGGTGAAGTGACTTAAGTTCCTTTTAAATTTGCCACGTGCAAAGTCAGCTCTATTAGCCAATGAGGATTGAGCATTGACGAGCCACGGAGGGGTCCAGCAGGGCTGGGGAAGACACAAAGGGTCATTGCTGGGTGTCTGGTTGGCTAGTAACAAGATGTATCCAGCATCTAGGGCAGCAGTAACCTGCAAGGCCAGGCCCATAGTCACACTTTCTTATATGCTTACCTTCAGAACTCTGGCAGGTCCTTAGTGTTAGAACCTTGCTGTTAGGTTTTTTTTCCTTTGCTGGTCTCATGACCTTGTTGGCCTATTTAATCCTGCTCCGCCCTTCTGGCTTTGCTGGACTTCATTGTATATCTACTTTCTAGCTAGCCTGTGCTCTGTATCTAACGCTGTTAGTTTGCTTGGTCTACGGACCTCTATGTTCTATCTATTTTGTTTGTTCATCTGTCTGCTACTATTTCTGTTAGGAGGTGTCCCATATTCCTCCCAGTCCTTAGTACTTGTAGGGATTCCCTCCCCACATCTATAGGTCTCCGTACAGACTAGATTAGGACTTTAGCAGGTCTGATCGCAGGATCAGGTTCCCTGTTACATCGTAGGGTTTCAGCTGAGTCCTATAGTAGGGACAGATCTCCTCTCTTTCCTTAGCTTTGGTAGCAGAACATAACACTTAGCTGCCAGATCCACTGAATCTTTGCCACTCTACTGTCTGTTAAAATTTTATGTTGTACATAATGATGTCATATTATAGTGATATACAGACCATGCTAGCCACAGTTGCATTTTTCTTAAAGTGCTGTGATGCCCATTGCAGTGTTTGGCCACCAATTACTCTGGGACATAGACAGTGGAGCAGCCCTGATCTACAGAGATCTGTGGTTGGGAACCACACTAAAAAGTACAACACTTTTTTATGGAGACTTTTATGGTTGCTGTATTGCGGCTTTATGCAACTCTGAACTTGCAAAGAACCATAATGTCACTGTGTATATGAGGTGTGACAAAGTCACTGGCAGAATACTGGAGGGGAAATATTTTTCACTGAGGCTATTAGCTTCAGTGATGTGAAATGTGGAAGTCTTCTCCTGCATGGTAGGTGCAGAGAGGGTTAATCAGCCATATTTAAAAGGGCATGTTTTGTTGTGAATGGCCATAGTGCAGGTGGGAGGCCATTCACCACATCTCCACCCCAGGGTTTGGTGTGGGCTGTAAATAGCCAGCCTTGTGACTCAGGTGTGGTTCAGTATCTGGAGAGACTTGCTCCAGAGAGGAGCTTGCATGTGTTGTGCTGAACCGTGTGTGGTTACACTGAGTGGCCGCACGCCGGCCGATATACGGTCTGTGTTGCATCTTTGTATTTTGGTTTTACCGTTATGCCGAATGGGTTGTTTACTTTATGAACACTAGGTTGGTTTATGACGTTTTAGTAAACCAACCCGAAACGTAAAGAAACAGTAATCCGTGTCTACCTCTGTGTACCACCGAGCAAGCTGCTTTGCCACAGAGGCCTAAGCAAGTTTTTTTGGAGAGTTTGAACAAATTAGAGTACATGGAAACATCCCAATAGTAATGTAGAGGAATAAAACTGCATCTTTCCTAAAGATAAAATTGAATTCTTAATACGTTCTTTACGTTCGACGAGCAAGAACAGAGAGATGTTTTAACTTAAAAGTAAGCAATTTTGATCTTTATGTTGTGTCTCTCGGTATGCGGCATATTCAGATTTGCTGCTTGTATGCAGATGTCACTCCTCAGTATTGACAGCAATTAAGAGGCTAATAATTAAAAAGAGTGCCGATCTCATCAGTTGTTATCAGTGAGGGGCCATTAACCTGTAAATGAACCCAAAACAAAGTGTTACATCCCCATTTCTTAATTATCTGCAATTTCTCCCAGGAGAAGGACTCAGCAACATGACTAGGGGAAAAATATAAAAACAAGCCAGTGACGTTGGTCCTGATCAGCCAGAGCCTTATTCAGCTGCAGAAAAATAAAGAATAATTTCCAAAATATTAAGTTTTCTTCTACGCCTACCAGCCCCATCAGGGCTTAAACCCGAATCCCCCGCAAAATTGGATTCAGTCATATGCCTTTGAGGGGCCATTGACTATAATGTCGTGTCATTTTCAGCCCTATATGCCTATTGGAGGCGGAGAGCAGAATGTAATATGCTCAAATCCCATTTTGTGGGGGGTTCGGTTGAAAGTCCCGACAAGGCCACCAAACGTAGGAGAAAATGTTGTGTGAAAGGGCTCTAGAAAATACAATGGGCCTCATGTATCATAACTGTGTTAAAGTAAAACCTTATTTGTTGCCCATATCAACTAATCAGAGTTTAGCTTCCATGTCCATAACTGCACTAGGAAAATTAAAGCTGTGCTGTGATTGGTGGCTATGGATAAAGAAGAGTTTTGCCATTAGTTTTGATAAATGAGGCCTAATATTCATATTTATCTACATACACCTTGTCACGGTTTCTACATTGACTGTGGCCAAGGAACACTGGGCGTAACAGCTCAGCCGCCCTATGGAATCTGGAGGGTGCTGGATTGTCAGTTTTTTGAGTGACAGTCCAGTTATCCAATCTGATCCTCAGGCGTGCTGGCTTGTCAACAGTTTGATTGACAGACCTGCTGCTCAATCTGGTTTAGTCTGTGGGCGTTTCATCAGGAGCCTCCTATCCCTAATCATTTGCAAGGTATTTAGCTAGCTAGTTGTTAGTAGTCAGTGTCAGTTTGAAGATCTGTTTTAGATAGGTGTGTATGCTTGCTCTGTGTCTGACTCTGATCTTGCTGAAGACCCTGGATTTTGTTGTGACTACTCTTTTGGATTTCCCCTTCTGCTTTTGACATATCCTCCTGGCATTTGACCCCAGACTATTGCCTAACCACACCTTTGTCTCACCCCTCTGTACTACGAGTCCTTCTGGGATCTAACCTCGAATCCCTAGACTATTCTGTCCCATGGCTTGTCCGTGAGTAGCATCACACACCTCAGTGCCAGGGCAATAACTAAGGGGACGCAGAGGTAACAATATGCCCCATTAACTTTGGTGGCCTTAAACTTTTCTGCCACTCACGACACCAGCATAATATTATAACTGAGGACCTTGCTATAGATTTTGCATTCGGAGCTTCAAGTTCTACCATACTCGCCAACTTTTTAGTTAGTTCCAAATTCTTGACTATGTTCCTAACACACCGAAGTGACACCCCAAAATGTCCATTAGGTCGCTGTCAAAGCCTTTTGCTGGGAGGTTTTAGGAGGTTTTTGCTAGGCCCAAAAGATGTGTAAACTTGTCCAGGAAAAAGGGAGGTCTTCCCTTTTCTAAAAGCTATCAAGTATGAATTACATCACTGTTTACAGGGATGTTCCAGTTTAAATGTCATATCTAATGGGCAGAGCTGGGTTAAAATAATAAAATCAGCTGATACTCACCCTCCCTGGGTCCAGCGCCACACAAAATTTTTGACATGGATTTTTCTGCCTGAAAAATACACATCTAAAAACACTTGTAAAGGATACATGTTTTTTTGCCACTGTATTATAAGAACACGTCATTTCTGATGTTGTTTTGATGTGGTTTTTTTACATTTTTATTTCTGCATGATATTGATACATCCTTAATTATAATGTGGGGTATATCGCTATGGAGTGGTTTGACACATTTCTGCTGCAAAAACCTCACCAAAAACCATGGTAAAAATGTGCACTTTGCCGAGATTAAAGCGTGTCTCAGATGTCAGTGATTTTTCTGGTATTGAAAAAAACGGTCCTAGTTTCATCAGTGTTTTTGGTTTCAGTTCATCAATGTTCGGTTCGTGTGTCAGTTTTTACAATCAGTGTTTCATCAGTGATTTTCTCGTATGAAAAAATAAATAAATTACAAAGCTTCTTCTACCCATTTAAATGTTAATCATGGACAGCACACAGACTGCACACTGATGCACATTCACTTAAATCTTTGTCAGAGGCCTCTCACCCAGCCAACCAGTCCTGCTGCTCTGCACTGATGAGGGGCAAAAACTATAAAGCATGTGTATGCAAATCGAGTTTCTGGTTAGGCTTCTTATCCAAATCCATGTGGCAAGGTCCTTTAAGGGTCAACATTGAATGTATAGGATTCTTACCTTCTGTAGGAGACAGTAGAGTTCTTGATACTGTATAGTAAGAAAATGTTAAATCTAGTATTGCATTTTTATTGCTCATCACCATTAAATTACTTGCTGTTTTCTTAATTTGTTTAGTTATTCTTTTTAGTTATAGTTTTTACATTTCAGGTATTATTTAAAACATTTTTTATAGTACATAAAAACAGACCTTTTTTTCTCAGTGCACGGGCTTCCTTTTTACAATCCATATGTCAATTGTTTTTCACATTTGAAAAAAAAACAAAATAGTTTCTCCTGTTAACTACACAGTGAAAAAATGGACAGCACTTGGATGACACACAGATGGTATCCGAGTGCTATTTGTTTTTTGTTCATGGCCCCTTTCCCTTACATGAAACACAAATCAAAGTAAAGCGTCTTGTTTTTTTATTAATTTTTTTAAATTGGGAAAAGGCACATTGATTGTAATGGGTCCCTGTTCGTTCCTTTAAAAAAATGGATGGCACACGTAAAAAAACTGATATGTAAAAGGGCCTTTACTCAGCATGAGTGCTTCTCATTTGGCAACATGGAAACCATCAGCAAGGCAGTTAGCTGTTGTTGGTAGATTTTAACATTTATATTTATTTTTTTATTTATTACTGTACAAGAAAGTGTTGTTCCCATAAGACCCTGTGTCTGACTAACTCATTAACAATTAACAATCCCTGCAGCCTAGCTCAATAAAACATGAATGCCACCTCATTAACACATAATTATCTGTAAAGCCTGATTAAAATATACATAACTAATACCAGTTACTTACTATGTGTTACTTAGAAAACTAAGATCTATCAACAGCACCTAGGCTAGATACAAAATAAAGCATAACTAAACCAACCAAAATATGATAATCCTATTCTAATACTACGTCTGTTCTAATCATAGTTACACCCGTCGCAAAGTATGCCCTTACGTCAGATATCTAGCTAAAGGGTTAGCATTCTGCAGCACTCCAGCCTCATGTAGCTTAAAGCGAATCTGCCACTAGATTCATGCTGCCTGAACCACAGGCACCATGAAATCAGAGACTGACTGTGCTGTTGCAGCCAGGTATGTTTTACTCTAAAATGCTGCAGCGATTCACAAAAAAACATAGTTTGAAAAACCGGTGTCATAGCTCAGTTTTGGGACTCAATCCGGTGACCTCTTGCTGTGTTGTTGGTTTCCCTCTCTGCTGAGCCACAGCCTATGTGGTCTCTGTCCAACTGCTGATAGTTCCCGTCTTTGCCTTCCTTTCCTTGGTTTGCTTCTATTCAGGTGTCTCTCTCTTACACATTTTGTTCTGTGCCATCACATCTTGGGAGGGGCTATTTATACTCACCTTGCCCCTTCTTTCTTTGCTGATTATATATCAAGGTTGATGGTGTTATGCACACATGGTAGTAAACACGGGGATAAAGGATCTAACTAAGAAAAAACTGCACAAACCCCACCCGATTCCTGTACAGGCTATAGTATCCAGCATCACAGGCCCTAGCAGCTTCATCGTGACCTGGATAAACCCTGAGGGTATGTGCAGATGAGTCTCCCAGCCTACGGCCCCAATGCTGCGGAGGAGCCGCGCGCAGATATGCAAATGAACTCCGCCTTTTTTTAAAAAAAAACTACGGACTTTCCCCATAGAGATTAGGTCTATGGGGAAAGTCCGCATGCAGACCCGCAGGAGAAATTGACATGCTGCGGTCTGGAAAGATGCGCCGCATGCCAGTTTCCGCGGGTGCACAGAGACACATAGTCGACATGAGATTTGTACAAATCCCATCCACTATGCTGTAACAGCTGGCCGCTGCGGGTTTGACGCTGCATAAGTCCGCAGCATCAAATCCGCAGAGGCTCCGAATGGTCTGCACACACTCTGAAGGTAGAACTAGAGAAGACAACTCTCCCTAGAGAAGACCTGGCTCCCTAAAAGGCCATCGAGTGTATCACTTACCTCCTAAGGAATCGAGGTAGATTACAGGGTAAAAAAGAAACCTCAGCAGTACAATTATCTGACTTGCTTCCTAGAAACTTAGAAGTAGGACTAGAACTCCAAGCAGAACCCACTAAAGACTATCACCAGCAGAGAAGACCAGTATGGGGTAGGTTTAAATAGTAGCACCTGCAGTGTGATAGGATAGGCTAGATAACAAATGAAAAACACCTGCTGTCCGACAAGAGTGGACAAAGGCAAAAGGTAATCAGCACCCAGACAGCGACAGAACCTGCTGTGACTCAGCGGACAGAGATGCCAACAGAAGAGCACAGGACCGCCAAATTGGATCCTGAGGCATGACAGATGGGTGTTTGGAGTTCCAGTTCCATAGATATAGAATAGAATAGAGATTATCTTGTTTAGTAATCTCAGTTGCTTTCCTGCAGTCTGTTTGTGAGTTATCCTCCCCAGCACCCTTTCCTTTCTTCCACATTTGGAGTCTGGGAGGTTTTCAATTAGTCTGTTTATTTTTTGGTTCTCTATATTTTTCCCTGTCCATCCTGTGTGAACGTGTTTAGTTTCTTACCCTGGGTCCTGGTGTCTCTCTGCATGCTCTCCTTTCTCTTTATAGGATTTATGTGCGGCATCTCCTCTGGTTCCTCAGGAGGTATGAGAAACCCCTTGATGGCCTTTTAGGGAGCCAGGTTTGAGGAGTTGGTTTTTAGTTGTGCGGTTAGGGACTTTTCTAGTCTGTACCGGGATCAGTTGGGTGTAGGGGTGATATCTTCCTTTATTAGTCCTTTCCTTCCTCCGTTATTTTATGTGAATGTGTGAACACCTTCATAACAGCTGGGAGGAGACTATAGGAGAGAGCCCTTACTAGTCAAATGAGGTCCCAACAGTTGATTGACACGTCTCTCCCATGAGTTTGTATATAGGGAGAGATCTTTCAATTAATTAGAAAAAAGCAGGTAGAAGTCTTCTGGGGTCGTCATTGAACTAATCCCGTCTCTCTCCATAGTCCCCAGTTGTCTTTTAAAAATATGTTAACTCTGAAACACAGCATAGTTTCAGAGTAAAACATACCTGTTTGCAATCACACAGCTAGTGTCTGATTAATGCTGCCTGAGGTTCGAGTAGCATGAATCTAATGATAGGTTTTCTTTAAAGCGTACTTGTCATTTCTGGTGGCTTTTCAGAATAAACCATCATGTGTGTATAGATGAGAAATACCAATATTTATGGCCACTATATGACTTGTATTCTGCAGTTTTCACCAGTTTTCTCATCTGTTGTGGCTGTGTCTGTGATTTTCATCGTTCTCTGAGCTGGAGGGTTGAGACTAGCTGCTATGATAACTCTCATACGACAGAAGCAGCACAGCATGGAAAACATTATACAGCAGTATTGAGCTGTGTGGCTGTAAATCCACAATTGAAGTGAAAAACATTTTCTGAAATCCACAGCACGATCTGGCTGTCTGTCTGCTCTCTCTCTGTACTGGGTTCTCCTCACTCTTCCGTCACCATAGAGTGTAATCTGATACTTGAGTGAGCTTACAGTCCATCTTGCTTTCACAAAGACAGATTTGTGCTGTGTTTTTGAGAGTTTATGGTAAGTTCAAGAGAAAGGGGAAAAAAATAAGTGTCTCATAAATGGAGAAAGATTTTTCTGATAAGATATATTACAAACTACTACTAGTCTATGCAAACATTGTTGAAGACGAAATACTACCTTACCATGCCTACCGCTCCCATTCCGATGCTTTCTAGGTCTTCTGCTGGTTTCTGTATTTCCTACTTTGGATGGACATATGACCCCTAATGCTAATCATTGCCTGCAACAGTGACCATTATATCACAGATACAGCTAATGATTGGCAGCAGTGGTCACATATCTATCCATATCAAGCAGGAAGTGCAAAGACTGGGGGAGGAACCCTAGAGTCATTGGACATGGAGATATGGAACAAGGTTTCGATTGATCAGGTACTATTACTTATTTTACAGCATACAGACATTTTTTTTATTATTTTTTTAAAGTAGCCAGACAACTCCTATAAAGTATAAATTAAAGCTATTTTCCCACACACAAAAGTTCATTTTAATCAATAGATCTTGGAATAATAATATGTTCCACAATTGGATGTGTTTAAATAAAATGTTGCTGTGCTGAGATAATCTTATAAATGTGCCCCTGCTGTGTACTGTGTAATGGCTGTGTCTGACCGTACAGGAACATGGTCTGATCATACCACAGCTCCTGGGCAAGCGAGGAAGGAAAAGAGTATACAGACATTACAGCAGGGGATCACAGCTGATTCTTTTTCTTTGAAGTAAAACATTGTTTAAAAACAGTCAGTGAAATGTTTTACCTCACAAAAAGAATCAGCTGTGATCCCCTGCTGTCCTGTCTGTATACTCTTTTGCGTCCTCCCCTGCCCAGGAGCTGTGGTATGATCAGACCATGTTCCTGTACGATCAGACACAGCCATTACACAGTACACAGCAGGGGCACATTTATAAGATTATCTCAGCACAGGAACATTTTATTTAAACACATCCAATTGTGGAACTTATTAGTATTCCAAGATCTATTGATTAAAATTAACTTTCATTCGTGGGAAAACCCCTTTAAGGGCTATTATTTAAAGGGATTTTTGCATATAAGGCCGCCCCCATTAGGATCTATAAATATCATGGCGCAGTATTCCCCACTTAGTATCCCACTTTTTCATCCAGAATGAGACACTCTTTACAAGTGGTTCCCATTCTGGTAGTTCCAAGATGTACTTGTATTACAATACTACTGACTCGATGTGACTTTTCCCAACAAAATCATATTTTTTTTAAAGTGCGCCGGGATCTGAGTCCATCAGTCGCATATTAAAAAGGGTTGTAAAAAATACCGATACTGAACAATTAAGGTTTGAGAATAAATTGTATGTATTTTAGGATCAGTTACCATGTTTTTTTAAATATGTTCCACTTTTGGTTATTCTAGCTACAATTCCCACTTCTCACTTCCCAATACATATTTTATGATTGACTAATTTCTACTATTTTTATTTCCAGCAGGTACAAGCTTCACAAATGAAGAACATCCTACTCAAAATACAGCTCTGACTTCAAAGGAGATCCCCAAGGGTATGAATAGGACAATCCTGGAAGTGTGTAGTGGCACTGTCGCACCCCGCAGGAGTTTGCTTCCAGCTAAGAAAACAACCACATCACCTGCTGGTAAGCAATTCTATTCCAGATAACATCCCTGCTATAACTCGCCATCTGCATTATCCCAACAGGAAGGAAACTATTTCTCATTAAGTTAAATGAATGTTTTTCTTCTGCCTCCTATAATGACAAAGCAGAACCATCAGCCTGTCTAATGGCAAGTGATACCTAGAATTTACTACAGAACCCACAATGCCATAAAAATATCATAGAAACAGATTTTGACTTTTTTATAGTTACTGAAATTCTAAGAAATATAAAAAAAATAAATGCAAATAATTAATATAGTAATAATAAATAATTTTTAATTATAATAGTGTTGCACATTATTATGAATTTAGGAGGTTGTTCACCTTTTGGGACATTTTTTTTTCTTAATTATATGCATGTATTTTTGGCAAAAAAATATTTTTTTGCAATTGGTTTCATTAAAAATGTTGTCTTCTATGACCAATGTGTTGCACTGTCTATTGATGGCTGTAGAATGGGTTAAATGAGAATCTGTCAGTGAGCTTATCCTGAGGGTCTAACAGGAGAGTTTCTAACCCTTTAATTCTCAGCTCCTCTCAGCTAATTTATGACTATAATCCACATCATAGTGGAATGTGCTGGTGAACAAAGAGCCCGAAAAAGCAAAACTGTGCTAATTTTGCAATCAAAATGAATTGCAAAAATAATTTTTGGCCCCAAATACATAAATTTAAGGTAAAAATAAAAGTTATCCCAGAGGTGGATAAGTCAATTAATTCAGAAAACAATTGTATAATAATAATAATAATAATAATAATTGTTTAATAATATTAATAATAGTTGTAAATTATTTTATTATTATTGTTATACTATTATTATGTTATGTTGTTGTTGCTGTTATTATTATTGTTGTTATATTTTATTATTATTGTTATACTATTATTATTATGTTATATTGTTGTTGCTGTTGTTATTATTATTGTTGTTATATTTTATTATTATTGTTTTTGATAAATATTATTATACAATTTATATTTAGAATAATTACAATATTACATTATTATACACATTATTTATAAATTATATAATGATACTAGTATTAATAATCATTATTATACAATTATTTTCAGAATAATTAAAATAATACTTTATTTGGCACATTATCCTTATTTTTTATTTAATAATAATAATAATAATAATAATTATTATTAATATATGTATACATGTTTATAATAATGCATTATTTTAATAAGAATTACTAATTTATATGTAAAAAAATACATCACTTTTTAAAATATAATTAGGTTATAGGTAAACTATTAAATTGTAAAAAAAATACCTTGTATTGTGTTTTGTTGAATTGACAGAAAATGGTGCAGTTACTTGTTATATATTTATTGGTATAGTATCTGGCTTTTATTTTTCTCCACATTGCATACCCTATCAGATTTTATACTTGGATCCTGCTCTGGACACCAAATCATAATACAAGGTCAAATCTCCTATAGATATGAAGTTATTCACCATAATGAGTGTTTTGTACTTTTGGACAAGGAGAGTAGAGACTTTAGGAACAGTGTGAGAAAGTCTAAGGTCGGACTCGACCATAATAATTTTTCAGTCAAAAAGAGATGGCCTTAATAAAACATATGTGGGGCCCTACGGTATTTCTGTACTTTGCTTATTTCATATAGAGGTATACAAAGATTTTGTGTTGGATTACGCATTAATCTGCCCCCCCCTCCCAAATAATCATGGAATGTTCCTTCGGATGCCCTATTACAGAGGATTTCTCATCTTGACGCTTTGCTGCTAAAGGAGAAGTTATCCTTCCACTATACATATGGTCCATAAAACCGAGCAGCAGGGATTCTGTGTGCCTCCATACAACTCCACCATTTGCATGAAGACTAACGATGATATTAGCCAATTGCTTGTCTTGGATTTAGCCTGTAACTTTAGTATTCCTTGCCAGCTTGGTGGTTCTGTGGTTAAATTTTTTTACATAAATGAATGTATTTTTGGGTAAAAAACTTTTTTTGCAATTGGGTTTTATTCCAAAATTTGAATTGTTTGGCTTCTATATCCTCTATATATTAAAGCACATGGCAAACTGCAGAATGAGTTATCAGTAAATTCATCAGTGGGCTCATCTTACAGCAGTCTATAACTCTAATCTTTTCTCTCCTGGAACCACCTATACTTTCAATTATTCATAAATCATTTTAGGAGGTGATTCAAGGGAAGATGGATAAGAGTTACAGCCTAAAACAGCCAGATGAGCTAACTGACAGATTTAACTTCAGCATCCTTTATTTATCACTGTACATAGCAGACTGTGAATAACTTAACAGTTTAACATTTTTAAGGAATATATATTGCAAAAATGCTTTTTACACAAAAATATACACATTTCAGTGAAAAAAAGCTTTTAAAAGTGTTAATTTTATTCGAATGTAGAATATACTGTTTCCTTGCAGAATGGGTTAATCAAAGAAAAAACTTTTTGACAGTTAGGGTGATTAATGAGTGGAACAGGCTGCCACGAGAGGTGGTGAGTTCCCCTTCAATGGACGTCTTCAAACAGAGGCTGGACAGACATCTGTCTGAGATGATTTAGTGAATCCTGCTTTGAGCAGGGGGTTGGACCAGATGACCCAGGAGGTCCCTTCCAACTCTACCATTCTATGACTCTATGACTCTAAGCCAGTATAAAAGCAAAGGCAGAGAATGCAGCAGCCATGCATTGGAGTTAGAGGCTATACAGAGGACATCAGAATGCACAGTTCAGACATAGTGTGGTGTAAGACTGCAGCACTGAAGATAAAACATGGGAGTAGTAGTCTTTTGCCGGGGGTAGGGGTTGAGGGAGGGGTACAGTAGGGTCACCATACCATGCGTGTGGAGGGTACTGTGGAAGAATTCACTGTGGGGGTATCATACTGTGTTTGGGGGGCATTTTTGCAGGCATCATACTTTATTGGGGTAATGAAAGGGCAATCTCCTGGCTTCAATAGGAGGAAAATTACTTTGTAAGCGCTGCAAAGTTGTGAGATCTGCTCTTATGTGACCCCACTGAATATTAAGATTTTTTTTTTGAAGGAGTGCGGGCAATTAGAACTTCTGCTATGGGACCCCATGATTGCTTTGTCCACTCCTGTAAGTAACAAGAAAGAAAAGAAAGAACTATGCAAAAATGTTGAGCTCACCAAATAAAAATAGTCTTTATTCTGGTACAAGGACAAATCAAAGCACACAGTTAAAAACATTTAAAAAGCCAAAGGGCTACATAATAATAAACTGGGTATGTCCATAATAAGAGTAAGGCCACGGCCCCACTATCAGTATTTGGTCAGTATTCGGTCAGTATTTTTTCTCAGGAGTGGGAGCCAAAACCAGGTGAGGAGCAATCAGAGAAAAGGTATAATAGAAACAAGTCACCAATTCTGCATTTATCACCCACTCCTGGTCTTGGCTCCCACTCCTGAGAAAAAATACTAACCGAAAACTGACCAAATACTGATAGTGGGGCCATGGCCTAACACCTTTCCTCATATGTCCAAATGGTAGCAATTGACAGAGAACCCCATATAAAGAAAGATGTCACAGTTAAAGATGGATATTAATGGTAGTGGCAATGGTAGAGTCTAGTGTTGAGCGAACATGCTCGACACTACTCGGTACTCGCCCGAGCATCACACTACTCGGGATGTTCGGCGAGCACCGAGCATTTCCGGGTTACTCGGGCGGGAGCTCGGGTCTCCGCCCTGCATGTTTGGCGCTCTTTACAGAGCCAATGAACATGCAGGGATTGCCAGCCAGTCACTGTAATGCTGCAGCCATGTTGGTTGTGGGAATTACAGTGATTGGCTGGCCGCACAGCGTCACCTCGAGTATTTAAAACGGGGCGCCGCCATCTTGGACCCAGTCGCTCCGGATTAGACAGTGTAGGGACAGCGCTGCTGATTTAGGGAGAGATATAAACTGCGAAATAGTTAGTGTAGGTTCTGTAAAGGCTGCCAGAACAAACAAACAAAGTCCTTTTCAGGACTAATATCCATCCCAGATATCAGGCAGGCAGGCTGTATAGGAGACACAGTGGTTATACCAGCAAACACTGCATTACAGTCCTGTGTGCTCCTGTTGCTGAAATTGCTGGACTTAGCACCAGGTGTCGGGGGCCAAGAAAAATCCTTTTTTTTTCATCTAAATCCTCCTTTTTTTTTCCTCCTTCACACTGTACAAATACTCGTCTTATTAACCTTTTAGTGTGTCCCCCCCCCCCAAAAAAAAAGCGTGTCTCTGATTTTTCAGACACAAATATAACTGTTGAAAATAGTCTGGTGTAGGCTAGAGAAACAGAAGTGTTGTTTTGCACTTCCACGGTTCAAACCTCTGTATTATCCATTTTGGGCCATTTGTATCTAAAAAAAAAAAAGCAGTTTGAGTGTGTTGCTCACTGTTCAGCCGCAAATATCTCTATTTAAAAAAGTGTGGTATATCCCAGTAAACAATAACTGTGGTTTTGCCATCCCATGGTAAAAAATCTCTATTGTTCAGGTTTTGGTAGTTTTTTCCGTAAAGAAAAACAGTAGTGTCTCCTGACTGTTGTGACACAAAAATATATCTGTTGAAAATAGTCTTGTGTAGGCCCGACATCCCAGTGTGGTTTCGCAGTTCCACGGGTCAAATCGCTGTACTATCCAGTTTTGGGCCTTTGGTATCTAAAAAAAAAAGCAGTTTGAGTGTGTCGCTCACTGTTCAGCCGAAAATATCTCTATTTAAAAAAGTGTGGTATACCCCAGTAAACAATAACTGTGGTTTTGCCATCCCATGGTAAAAAATCTCTATTATTCAGCTTTTGGTAGTTTTTTCCGTAAAGAAAAACAGTAGTGTCTCCTGACTGTTGTGACACAAAAATATATCTGTTGAAAATAGTCTTGTGTAGGCCCGACATCCCAGTGTGGTTTCACAGTTCCACGGGTCAAATCGCTGTACTATCCAGTTTTGGGCCTTTGGTATCTAAAAAAAAAAGCAGTTTGAGTGTGTCGCTCACTGTTCAGCCGCAAATATCTCTATTTAAAAAAGTGTGGTATACCCCAGTAAACAATAACTGTGGTTTTGCCATCCCATGGTAAAAAATCTCTATTATTCAGCTTTTGGTAGTTTTTTCCGTAAAGAAAAACAGTAGTGTCTCCTGACTGTTGTGACACAAAAATATATCTGTTGAAAATAGTCTTGTGTAGGCCCGACATCCCAGTGTGGTTTCGCAGTTCCACGGGTCAAATCGCTGTACTATCCAGTTTTGGGCCTTTGGTATCTAAAAAAAAAGCAGTTTGAGTGTGTCGCTCACTGTTCAGCCGCAAATATCTCTATTTAAAAAAGTGTGGTATACCCCAGTAAACAATAACTGTGGATTTGCCATCCCACGGTAAAAAATCTCTATTATTCATAGAATCATAGAATCATAGAATGGTAGAGTTGGAGGCAGGGCCGGCTCCAGGTTTTTCTGGGCCCCGGGCGAAAGAGTCTCAGTGGGCCCCTTTAACACATACCACGATTCATGATGCAGAGATACCGCAGAGAAATATATATATATATAGTACAATGCAAAGATTTCACTTCTTACATTACATGAGTGATATCTACTGTAAATTCCACAATAGCTCAGAAACCGGTGAATCGCTCCACACAGAATAGTGGCCCCCATATAAGGCTCCATACGGAATACTGGCCCCCATATAACGCTTCATACGGAATACTGGCCCCCATATAAGGCCCCATAAGGAATACTGGCCCCCATATAAGGCCCCATACGGAATACTGGCCCCCATATAAGGCTCCATGCGGAATACTGACCCCCATATAAGGTTCCATACGGAATACTGGCCCCCATATAAGGCTCCATACGGAATACTGGCCCCCATATAAGGCTCCATATGGAATACTGGCCCCCATATAAGGCTCCATGCAGAATACTGACCCCCATATAAGGTTCCATGCGGAATACTGACCCCCATATAAGGCTCCATGCGGAATACTGGCCCCCATATAAGGCTCCATACGGAATACTGGCCCCCATATAAGGCTCCATACGGAATACTGGCCCCCATACGGAATACTGGCCCCCATATAAGGCTCCATACGGAATACTGGCCCCCATATAAGGCTCCATACGGAATACTGGCCCCCATATAAGGCTCCATACGGAATACTGGCCCCCATACGGAATACTGGCCCCCATATAACGCTCCATACAGGATACCGGTCCCCATATAATGCCCCATACAGGCTGTCCCCCCCTTATAATGCTCCATGCAGGCTGTTACCCCCCACATAATGCCCCATACAGGCTGCCCCCCCCTTTATAATGCCCCATGCAGGCTGTTCCCCACCTTATAATGCCCCATGCAGGCTGTCACCCCTCCTCTTTATAATGCCCCATGCAGGATGTCACCCCTCCTCTTTATAATGCCCCATGCAGGATGTCCCCCCCCCCTCTTTATAATGCCCCATGCAGGCTGTTCCCCACCTTATAATGCCCCATGCAGGCTGTCACCCCTCCTCTTTATAATGCCCCATGCAGGATGTCCCCCCCTCTCTTTATAATGCCCCATGCAGGATGTCCCCCCCTCTCTTTATAATGCCCCATGCAGGATGCCCCCCGCCCTTCTCTTTATACTGCCCCATGCCTCCATACATTAAAAAAAAAAAATCAAATACTCACCTCCCTTCTCCTCACCTGCTACCTGCTGCCCGCTGCTCGGGTCCGAACTCCAGCGTTGTCGGCGTCTTCCCGCTCAGCGCTCCCTGTGACGGCTCAGGGGAGGGCGCGGTGTAAAGACGTCACCGCGCCCTCTGACCTGAGACGTCACAGGGAGCGCAGAGCAGGAAGACAGCTGATCTGCGGAGGCACGGGGAGAGGTAAGTATCCGCCTGCCGGGCCCTGAGCAAGCGGCGGAGAAGGGCGGGCGCTGACACCGCTCTCCTCCGCCCATAGCCCAGCGGGGTGCGCGACCGCCAGTGGGCCCCTCTGCCTGCTCAGGGCCCCGGCATTTGCCCGGGTGCGCCGGGTGCTGACGCCAGCCCTGGTTGGAGGGGACCTCCTGGGTCATCTGGTCCAACCCCCTGCTCAAAGCAGGATTCACTAAATCATCTCAGACAGATTTCTGTCCAGCCTCTCTTTGAAGACGTCCATTGAAGGGGAACTCACCACCTCTCGTGGCAGCCTGTTCCACTCATTAATCACCCTAACTGTCAAAAAGTTTTTTCTAATATCTAATCTGTGTCTCCTCCCATTTAGTTTCATCCCATTGCTTCTAGTCTTTCCTTGTGCAAATGAGAATAAAGAGGATCCTTCTACAATGTGACAGCCCTTGACATACTTGTAGACAGCTATTAAGTCTCCTCTCAGTCTTCTTTTTTGCAAGCTAAACATTCCCAAATCCTGCAACCGTTCCTCATAGGACATGGTTTGCAGACCAGTCATCATTCTGGTCGCTCTTCTCTGAACTTGCTCCAGTTTGTCTATGTCTTTTTTAAAATGTGGTGCCCAAAACTGTACACAGTATTCCAGATGAGGTCTGACCAAAGAGGAGAAAAGACCGATAATGACTTCACGTGATCTAGACTGTATGCTTCTGTTAATACATCCCAGAATTGTATTTGCCTTTTTTGCTGCTGCATCACACTGTTGACTCATGTTCAGTCTATGATCTATTAGTATACCTAAGTCTTTTTCACATGTACTGTTGCTTAGCTCTATTCCTCCCATTCTGTATATGCTTTTTTCATTTTTTTTGCCCAGATGTAGTACTTTGCATTTTTCCCTTTTAAAAACCATTCTGTTGGTTGCTGCCCACTGCTCCAGTTTATTTAGGTCTTTTTGAATCCTCTCTCTCTCTTCTCTAGTATTAGCTATCCCTCCTAGCTTTGTGTCATCAGCAAATTTAATCAGTTTACCCTCAATTCCTTCATCTAAATCATTGATGAAGATGTTGAACAATACAGGTCCCAGGACGGAGCCCTGTGGTACCCCACTTGAGACATTCATCCAGCTGGATGTGAAGCCATTAACAACCACCCTTTGAGTCGGATCACTAAGCCAGTTATGAATCCACCTAACAGTTGCCTGGTCCATTGCATACTTGGTCATTTTTTCAATAAGGATGGTGTGAGATACTTTGTCAAATGCTTTGCTGAAGTCAAGATATACTATATCTACAGCATTTCCCTGATCCACCCAGTCAGTGATTCTGTCATAGAAGGAAATTAAGTTAGTCTGACATGACTTGTTAGTTACAAACCCATGCTGACTCTGGTTAATCACTTCATTCTTATCCAGGTACTTACATACATGTTGTTTAATAATTTGTTCAAAGATCTTTCCTGGTATACAAGTCAGACTCACCGGCCTATAGTTCCCTGGGTCCACCTTCTTCCCCTTTTTGAAGATAGGAACAACATTTGCTCTTCTCCAGTCTTCTGGGACTTCTCCTGTTCTCCAAGAATTTTCAAAGATTATGGAGAGTGGTTCTAAAATTTCTTCTACGATCTCCTTCAGTACTCTGGGGTGTAACTCATCTGGACCTGGAGACTTGAACTCATTTATGTTCGCTAAATATTCCCTCACAATCTTTCTGTTTACAGATAACTTGGATTCCTCTATTCCTTTAAAAGGACAGTGAAGATCAGCTGATGTTACATTTTCTTTCTGAGAGAAAACAGATGCAAAATAGGAGTTAAAAAGTTCGGCCTTCTCAACATCCTCTCTTACCATTTCTCCATTTTCATCCTGTAAAAATCCTATAGCATCTTTGACTTTTCTTTTACTTTTGACATACCCTCAAAATCCTTTTTTATTGCTTTTGACATCTCTTGCAAGCCTTAATTCATTGTCTGCTTTAGCTAACCTGATACGTGCCCTGCAGGATCTGCAGACTGCATTATAATCTTCTTTAGATATGCCTCCCTCTTTCCATTTAATAAACATTTCTTTCTTTCTTTTTAGCATGTGTTTAAGTTCTGTGTTCATCCATCCTGGTTTCCTTAAATACTTCCCATTCTTCCTACTTTTCGGGATTGTTAACGATTGTGCTTTGAGAATCTCATTTTTAAAAATTTCCCATCCTTCCTGGACATTTTTGTCCTTAAGGACATCCAGCCATTGGATCCCTCCTATTCTCTTTCTGAGTCTCTTAAAATCTGCCTTTCTAAAATCTAACCTTGAAGTTTGAGTCTTCACATGTCTTCCTCCTCTAGTTATCCAAAATTCTATAATAGCATGATCGCTGCCTCCTAGGGTCCCAGCCACCTTTACCTCCTCAACCATTTCCTCCCTGTTTATAAGGATTAGATCCAAAGTAGCAGATCCCCTTGTTTTCTCCCCTACCTTTTGGAAGATAAAATTGTCAGCAAGAGAGGATAAGAATTTGCTTGACCTGTTAGTTTTACTTGAGAGAGATTCCCAACAAATGTCTGGATAGTTGAAATCTCCCATGACCACTACGTCATATTTTTTGGAGAACTTGGTCATTTGATACATAAAGAGTTCATCCATATCTTCAGCTTGCCCAGGTGGCCTGTAGTAAATGCCTACAATGGTGTCCTTTCTGTTGTTCTCTCCTTGTATTCTTACCCAAACAGTTTCCACAGAACTCCCAGTCTCTGAAGCTTCAATCTCTGTGCAGATATACGCTTTTCTAACATACAATGCGACACCTCCTCCTCGTTTATCAAGTCTGTTTCTTGCAAATAAGTTGTATCCTTTTAGCCTTGTATTCCAATCATGTGTATCGTCCCACCAAGTTTCAGTGATTCCAATGACATCATATTCCTTTTCCTGCATTAGTAGTTCCAATTCTCCTTGTTTGTTGCCCATGCTTTGTGCATTTGTATAAAAACATTTTAGTTTGTGATTGGTTTCTCTTCCTCCCATATTTTTATTATTTAAATTGTTTTGTCTTTGTTCTTCCTTTCCACTTCCAGTAGCAGAGATCTCAATAGTATTTGTCAGCTGTATGGCTTTTTCTGGCCTTTTGCTTCCCTTCCCACATTGTTCTAGTTTAAAGCTCTCCTGATGAGTGTAGCAAGGCGACTTCCAAATACACGTTTTCCAGTCTTCGTAAGGTGCACCCCATCTCTAGCAAGTAGTCCATCGTATAGGTAATTCATTCCGTGATCCAGAAATCCAAATCCTTGTTGACGGCACCATCGACGTAGCCAGTTGTTCACCTGTAGAATCTTATTCCACCTCATTGTTCCATGGCCATCCACTGGGAGGATGGATGAGAAGACCACCTGCACTCCCAATTCTTTCACTTTCTTGCCTAAGTCTTCAAAGTCACTGCAGATGGTTTCCAGGTCCTTTCTTGCGGTGTCATTTGTCCCCACATGTATTAGCAGGAATGGGTAGTGATCTGTAGGTCTGAAGAGTCTTGATATCCTGTCAGACACATCTTTAATTTTTGCTCCTGGAAGACAGCACATTTCTCTTGAGGTTATGTCTGGTCTGCAGATAGCGGCCTCTGTTCCTCTTAGCAGGGAATCCCCCATGACCACCACTCTCAGTTTTTTTTTTCACAACATTCTTCTTTCTCCATCCAGGAGGATTCTGAGGGCTTACAAGGTTATTCATTGCTGGCAAAGTCTTATTTTGCTGTATTTCTTCATGGTTCTCCTGCGTGAGAGCCTGGTACTGGTTTCTGAGCAGTATGGGTGCTGACTGCCTCTCGATCCTCCTGCTTCTGTGGGTCACATGCTTCCATTCCTCTGTTTCATCAGGTGCAGTTCGAATTTCTTCTCTTTCTGAATCATGAAGAGATAATTCTGCTCTGTCTAAGAACTCTTCACCTTCCTTAATGATTTTCAAGGTAGTTAACCTCTCTTCTAGATTTCGCAACTTTTCCTCCAACAGGGACACAAGCTTGCATTTCTGGCATGTGAAGTTTGGCTTTTCCACTGGCAAGTCTGTGAACATGTAGCAGGATATGCAGCTCACCAAATGGCTCCTGGACTCTTCCATGTTCTTACTGTTAATGTTCTGAAAATAGTGAAAAAAGCTTCAAAATGCGCACGCCGGAAGGCGCGCGGTTTACCGATGTCCTCTTTTCAGCTCCAACAGCCAAAATCCAGTGTTCTTTGAGCTCGCGGAGACTCTTCACTTACCCCAAAATGCAGTGGGAATATGCAAATTATCTCCTCAGGACTCCTCCCCTGGTTTTGGTAGTTTTTTCCGTAAAGAAAAACAGTAGTGTCTCCTGACTGTTGTGACACAAAAATATATCTGTTGAAAATAGTCTTGTGTAGGCCCGACATCCCAGTGTGGTTTCGCAGTTCCACGGGTCAAATCGCTGTACTATCCAGTTTTGGGCCTTTGGTATCTAAAATAAAGCAGTTTGAGTGTGTCGCTCACTGTTCAGCCTCAAATATCTCTATTTAAAAAAGTGTGGTATACCCCAGTAAACAATAACTGTGGTTTTGCCATCCCACGGTAAAAAATCTCTATTATTCAGGTTTTGGTAGTTTTTTCCGTAAAGAAAAACAGTAGTGTCTCCTGACTGTTGTGACACAAAAATATATCTGTTGAAAATAGTCTTGTGTAGGCCCGACATCTCAGTGTGGTTTCGCAGTTCCACGGGTCAAATCGCTGTATTATCCAGTTTTGGGCCTTTGGTATCTAAAAAAAAAAGCAGTTTGAGTGTGTCGCTCACTGTTCAGCCGCAAATATCTCTGTTTAAAAAAGTGTGGTATACCCCAGTAAACAATAACTGTGGTTTTGCCATCCCACGGTAAAAAATCTCTATTATTCAGCTTTTGGTAGTTTTTTCCGTAAAGAAAAACAGTAGTGTCTCCTGACTGTTGGGACACAAAAATATATCTGTTGAAAATAGTCTTGTGTAGGCCCGACATCCCAGTGTGGTTTCGCAGTTCCACGGGTCAAATCGCTGTACTATCCAGTTTTGGGCCTTTGGTATCTAAAAAAAAAGCAGTTTGAGTGTGTCGCTCACTGTTCAGCCGCAAATATCTCTATTTAAAAAAGTGTGGTATACCCCAGTAAACAATAACAATAATGTTTTCCTCTTCCACGGTTCTAATCTACTCTTTATTACCCTTTTTCCATTGATAGTGCAAGTGTAAGCTATTTTACTTCATTTACAATGGGCAAGGCGCGTGGCAAGGGACGTGGAAGTGGACGTTCTGGTGATGGTTCGTGCAGAGGACGGGACCGTGGCCAAGGTGAAAATGTGCCACAACCAACAGCCACATCTGCTCGCTCCCACTTCTTGACCGAATTACTAGGGAAGCAAAGAACAACACCTGTATTGAGAACTGATCAGTGTGAACAGGTTATTAATTGGATAGCAGATAATACTTCCAGTGGTGGCCAGATTCCGCCTCCAGATGCCTAAAAGGCCCAATTTAAAGTGCAAGCAAGCAAGCAGTATGGTATTGCAGCCTGGGGGTGGGTGGGTGGCAGGCTGCATACTTGCGCTTGCATTGCAAGGAATGGGAGAGGTACAATTGAACACTGCCCTGGGACAAGGACTTGAAAGGGGATAGTTGCAAGTCTGCAATGACAGGTGCAAGGTGGGAGGCATCTTCGCATGTACCATGAACAGGGGTTTGGCATGCACACACTACAGCGGAATAGGCTCTCCTTCCCACTAAATGCACTGGGGAGGGCACAGGTAATGTTTTGGTATACACGCTTAATCTTATGTATAAGGCACACCAGGACAAATATGGGCGGCTGGGGACTGAGTATGGATACCTCGCTGCCGAAGCAGCCATGAGGTAGTGGCCAGCTTCGGCCTCCTCCAAACTAAAAGGCCCCATTTCAAGTGCAAGCTAGCAGTATGGAATTGCAGTCTGGGGGTGGGTGGGTGGCAGGCTGCACACTTACACTTGCATTAACAGAAAACATAGCAGATGCTAACTTCTGTCATCATCATCATGATCCTCACCTTGGCACTCTCAACTCCACCGATGGAGAAGTCAGGGCCCACCGGAGGAGTCTGGTTCTCTGGTGGGCTCGTCCAATGCTGCCTAAAGCAGGCCGGGCTAAGAAAAGTGTGTGGGGGGATGTTCCAAGGAGAAATAGGGGCGGCTGGGGACCGTGTGTGGACACCCGGCCGCGGGGCGGCTGGGGACCGAGTATGGACACCCGGCCGCCGGGCGGCTGGGGACTGAGTATGGATTCCAGGCCGCCAACACAGCCATGACGTGGTGGCCAGATTCCGCCTCCACATGCCTAAAAGGCCCAATTTCAAGTTCAAGCAAGCAAGCAGTATGGTATTGCAGACTGGGGTGGGTGGGTGGCAGGCTGCATACTTGAGCTTGTATTGCAAGGAATGGGGGAGGTACAATTGAACACTGCCCTGGGACTAGAACTTGCATGGGGATAGTTGCAAGTCTGCATCTTCTGATGCGGTAAGGATCACTTATGATGGGCACACTTTTAGACAGTGACCTGGGAGTCAGAGATGCTTCCAGGGGTCTTCCCCATGCTGTTCCCTTGTCTTTTCAGCACTTTATGCATGTGTCACACAGCACATGGCCAGATAAGGTTGTAAAATGTTAAAATAACATTTCACGGTGAATGCATTTGTCATAGTTGAAAGCAATACAAAAGTGCAAAAACGCATAAAAAATGCTACTTGTGAACATAGCCAAAGGTGTGGAGGAGTATTTTTGTTTTTGGTCATTTATTTTAACTTATACACAAGTCTTTACCCTGGAAAGGATGTTCCTTAACATATTTCACAGGAAAAAAGTTTCACTTTCGTTTTTGAACGTTTTATTGTGAGCCTGTAAAAGTGGCTTAATACCTCTGACCACGTTGTTGACAGCAGTGACCTGGGGGTCAGAAATGCTTCCTGGGGCGATCCCCATGCTGTCCCCATGTCATTTGAGCACTGTCACTATCGTTTTGGGCACTTGTTAGGCTTTTAAAAGACTGCCGGGGGTGCCACCGCAAAAATGCTCGAGTCTCCCATAGACTAACATTGGGCTCGTTGCTCGGGTCGAGCACCCGAGTATCATGGCGAGCTCGGCCCGAGCTTCGAGCACCCGAACATTTTAGTGCTCGCTCAACACTAGTAGAGTCCTTAAAAAAAGCTTAAATAACAGTAGACAAATGTGTGTCATTACTGAGTAATGAGGATGAATCATTGGATCAGTGTATGCACAGCAGAAAATGCAGAGCATGCATGAACCAACAGTTAACCTGAGAGAATCGATCCATGAGTTGTAATGAATCTAAAGTTAACAGCAGATGAGAACCTGTGCTGCACAAATATACATCCACCTAATAAATACCAAGACCTAAATATGGACGTGAACGTCATACATAGCCATATAACCATAAAACTGAAAAAATAGACAAGGATGCATATAAAGGTAACCTGTAAATAGGGACAATATGTGATGGAGGAGGAAAAGACCCCACACGTATCGCCACTCGATGTGTGGCTTCCTCTAGGGTAGTTTGTGTCCATATGAAAAGGTTCATCGTTATATTTGAAGGAAAAACGTCCTCAATTGTAGACATTTTTTGTAATAAATACTAAGGTTGGCCCACAACTTTGTCTAAGTTTTTAATTTTGGCCCTCTGTTTCTTTGAGTTTGACATCACTGGTGTAGTTGAACCTGAAACTTGTCATGCCAGGTGTTAGTGCAACACAGAGGGAAAAGGGAAAGGGAGCTCAGACACTAGGGAAAGGGGGAAGTGGAGACCTCCTAGTCTGTTCCTGCGTCACCCTGTCTCAACTACCGTCCCTATATTGCCTCTTCAGCAATCGCCGCACGCTTGCCTCGCTCTACTTTCCCTGGCGTATGGCTACGGCTAGGGATGAAAGGAGATGAGCACTAGTCAACCTCCACTAAACACTAAAGACAACAAGGGAAGACAAAACAGGGGGAAATTGCATAGCTTTAGATGAGTCCAAATATGCACACGGCCTCAAGCTCCAGAGAGGACGAAGTAATACTCCTGCTAAGCCTCACAAGTAGAAATGAATATAGCCGGCGACTCCCTCTCAGACACACCAGGTATATATACAACCAGACCAGAGAGCTAATTATAATTAGCAAGAGAGAGGTAGCCACTCGGTCCTAAAGACAGCCTCTTATCTAAGAAGCTGTCTGCAATGCCAAATGTAGAGATTTCCTGCAACCCACTGCAGGGCGACTGTCTGTCACCTCTGACACACCCCTGACAAAACTGTTCCTACAAAAGGGATCAGTTTTGCATGGCTTTTTTAATGTCATTGCTTTTCACTTTTAAAAGAGCAACCCTGTTACTGCCGCCAAGTTAAAAGGGATAATGTTTGGATGACTTGGCATAAAGCCATTGCTTATTTTGTTTCCAAGCAGCAAGCGTATTACTGATCGAAAAGTTGGGATAATTTTTGGAAGCCTGAATAAAAAAGCTATTGCTTCTTTATTAAACAAATAGAAAACTTTTTGCTACGTACCAGGGATAATATTTAGATCACTGCTTGTCAGAAAGACATAACTTCTTCGCTATATGCCACCTGTGTATAATCACCAGCAAAATAGGCATCTGCCCCCAAAAAGGAATAATTTTTGGAACATGTTTAAAATTTAATACAGTCCAATATTTTGTTAAACAGAAAATTGTACCCATAATCAGATATGTTGAGGTCATTTTGACATTTCTAAGGTTATGCTTTCATTAAAGAACTCGAAAAGGGATAAATATAATCCTAGAAGACCTCATACTGTTTCACATTTTTCTGGGAAATTAAAGGCTTAGCAGTACCTGGGATTCGCAGGCAACTTATTTGCTGCAAATCAAATTTTTTTTAAATGTAATTGAAGCTGGCAAATTTAAATTTCAAAAGAGCTGATCATCTCTAGTTAGCACTTTATAAGCAGAAATATATTTAAAAAAAAGTACATATTTTAAAGGGAGTCTGTCATCACAAAATGACTGTTCAAACCAAGCACAGGGCCCTTTCTGTACCCATGATGCGACTGAGCAGTTCAGTGTACCTTCCTATATACTTGTTTGCCCTCCTTTGGCTCCTGTAAAGCCAGAGCTGTCAAGCAAGGAAGAGGAAAGATGCGAAGCAAGTAAGTGGCAAAGTGCACTGAACTAAAACAAATATGCCAAAGATACACCATACCTGCGTTTAGCTTGAACAGTCATTTTTCATTTCTTCTACATTGATGCTCCAAGATTCACAAATCTCTGCAAATATCTAGCCTTATTAATAAATTCTAGAATCTGAGTTATCAGAACATTTCCTGATCAGTTTGTACAGCTGAAGAAGAAGAAAAGTGAGCAAATGTTTAAGAATGATTTGATTGATTCTTTCACTTTTGAAGTGCAGGCTGTTGTAAACCAGTGTCGCTAACTGGTATTGTGTATATTACTGGGAAGTAGACCAGTTCATTACACACTTTCAATTTTCCAACAATTTTTCTAAATTACAGCACATGCTGTTTTTCCATTCATCTCTCCAGTTTTCTCCTGAAAATATACGTTGGTTCCACTGAGTAAATTTCAAGGTCACTATCTGCTGTGTACTGGGATTATATGTCATCTCATGAAGCCATGAACCTGGAACTGAGATATCATGAAAATAACAGAATTTATCTTTGGAGGACTGTACATAATAATATCAAAATAGAAGCAAAATATCACTGAAAAATTCTCTTTTGCCATTAGGATACAACATCATGAATGTTGTTATGTGCTTTGTGAGTATAACCAGAATATAATGCCATTAAAGAGGTGTTCTGGTTTGGAGAAGCAATTTTCAAATATGCTATTAGGAAATTGTAAATTAAAAGAGTCATATTTTCTCCTAGACCCTCATCTATTAGAGGGAATTTGTCACCAGGGTTTTGCTATCCCACATTAGAGCAACATGATGTAGGGGCACAGACCCTTATTCCAGCAATATGTCACTTACTGGACTGCTTGCTGTCATTTTGATAAAATTGTTGTTTTCTCTGCTGCAGATCTAGCAGCTCTCTGAATGCTGATTTCTGTATAACCCCGCCCACAACCACTGATTGACCGCTTTCTGTGCATAGGCAGAAAACAGTGTTGGGGGCAGGGATATACACAGATCATGAATATGGTGGGACTTCATGGCAGCAGGTTTACTAGTCCTCTAGTGATAATCTCCTGCTGATCAATGACAAGAGTGTCATGCGTCTTTCCCTCTGTGGTGGCTCTACAGAGGAATTAAAATTTAATTTGAGCCCACCATAATATGTAGAAAAAAAATGTAGATCCTAGCAGCAGTCCACTCTCTGATCTACTAATAATTGTAAAACCATTATAACAACCATTTATGTCAAGTTTGAATGCACATGTTACATATTTGGTGCAGATTTTTCGTGCAGAGTTGCATGTGTGGCGCCCCTGCGGGTTCAGTCGCCACAGAGGTACTGCATCTCACCCAGAGGTGTGGTATCTCACTCTCAGGTAAGGATGGAGTACTGCCCGGGACCCTAACACCTGCATCCAACACTACGGTACTCCAGACCAGCAGGAGGGGCAAGATGCGTCGCTCTCCTGCTGAGCCCTGTCCCTGGCTGGAGTGGGGGGAACCAAAGTAGGGGGAACCATGTAGTGGGTGTGGGTGGAGGAAGTAGATTAGGGGAGCACTTGAGAAGGAGGATATAAAAAGGGGAAGCCATCTTGAGAGGGGTGGTCAGTCTGATAACTTCAGTGAGAGGAAGAGAGTGTGTAGAGCAGGAGCTCAGCAGGAGCTCTGCTCAGGAGGAGGGCCTAGTGAGAGAGGCCCAGGACAGAAAGAAGAGAGGAGAGGAGCTGGAAGGAAGGCTCCAGTAAAGCAGAAAGGATCCCAGGGGTACGGGCCGTGCTGGAGGCCACCCGTATACCCGAATCTACCAGACGGTGGAGGGATTGAGCCGCAGAAGGGGACCGGCCCCTAAACTAGTGTTATGCACACGCCCGGGCTGACTGGCGTGTGCGTGATTTAGTGATTGCACTGTGCCATGAACCGGAGAGTGCCTGGAGGGGCGTAACTAAGTATCAACCCAATCCGACCAAGGTCGCACGACGGCTAACGATGCCGTGCACCAGGGAGGAACCGAGCAGACGGAACAGGTGCTACTCCAGGCCAGACCCCGGACACGGCTGTTGACCCACACCGGGGAATACAGGAACAGGCAGGTTAGGCTGGCACACAGACAGGTGGGTGTTGGCAGGCACGGCTGGCATGCAGACAGGTGGGCACTGGCAGGCACGGCTGGAGTGCAGACAGGAGGATACTGGCAGGCACGGCTGGTATGCAGACAGGAGGGTACTGACAAGTATGGCTGGTTTGCAGACGGGGAGGTACTAGCAGGTTGGAGCACAGGCTGGATAGGGTCCAGTACAGACTGGGATTCAGGAACAGAATCGCAGATGCGGTAGACAAGCAGAGCAGAGAGGCACCGCCGGAGCGGTGGGCAAGGTGGAGCAGGGAGAAACCGCCGGAGTGGTGAGCAAGTCAGAGCAGGCAGGAACCGCCAGAGCAGTGAGCAAGGCAGAGCAGGCAGGAACCGCCGGAGCGGTGAGCAAGGCAGAGCAGGCAGGAACCGCCGGAGCGGTGAGCAAGGCAGAGCAGGCAGGAACCGCTGGAGCGGTGAGCAAGGCAGAGCAGGCAGGAACCGCTGGAGCGGTGAGCAAGGCAGAGCAGGCAGGAACCGGCGGAGCGGTGAGCAAGGCAGAGCAGGCAGGAACCGCCGGAGCAGTGAGCAAGGCAGAGCAGGCAGGAACCGCCGAAGCGGTGAGCAAGGCAGAGCAGAGGGGACAGGGCTCTCTTCACATGGAACAGACTGGAAGGGAAAGGCACAACCAGATACACACAAGATACTTGCAATGAAGTAGCAAGTGGACTCTAAACTCACAAACGGAAGTACAGCGACAACGAGTAGGAGTTAGGTGCAGGTTCAGACTCTGCAGAAAAAGGGAAGGTACGGACATAGAGAAAAACAGGTAACAGGCTAGGAGAGTGTTCAGACAGGAACTGAGTGTTCAGACAGGAACTGACACTGCAGCGAGATACAGGAGCGAGTCTGGGTATGCGGCCCCCAGAATGGCGGACAAACAGGCTAGAAGACACAGATAACAGGTCTGGGTATGCGGCCCCCAGAAGGCGGGACGAACATGCTAGGAGCGTGTTCAGACATGCCTGGGAATACAGCCTCCAGGAAGGCGGACAGGCAGGAAAAACAGAACAGGACCTGGCACATGAGAGGCAAGAAGCCCTCTGAGGATAAGAGTTGCTCAGGCACCAGCTTCAAGGTGGAGATGGTTTAAATATCCAGTGACAGACAGCAATAGGCTGAGGACGCATTAGGGGTGTGCCCACAGCAGCTACAAAAAACAGGAAGTAACCGGGCCACCGCCCTAAGCAGTCAGAACAGAGACAAACAGACAGCATGAATAGAAGCCAGGCTAGCAGACTGGACTGAAGATCAAGTATGCGATCTTGCATAGTGAGAGATGGTGCAACATGCAAGCCCGCCACCAGGTATGTTACAGTACCCCCCCCTTAGGCCCCCTCTTCTTCAAGCCTGCAAGAGTGTTCTGCAGAGAATTGGGAGGCCAATCCTTCTCTTCAAGAGGATTACCTCTTCTGTCCACTAGAGGAAACGAAACTGGTCTCATCATCTTGGTAACTAGGATGCTTCCTCCCATCAAGCCATCCTCAGCAACGGATGAAGTGGGTGAAGTACCAGGTACAGGGTGTAAGAAGTCTCTGTCCATTTGTTATCAGGTAGCACCCCGGAGGGTTCAGAAGACAACTGGAGGTCCTCCGCCTGGTTAGAGGGGTGCAGAGACTCGGGGGTAACCACTGCTTCGGGGTACACTTGGTCAAGCTCACTGGACGAAGTGAGCGAGGTATCAGGTACAGGGTGTAGGAAAGTCTCTCTCCATTTGTTATCAGGTAGCACCCCGTAGGATTCAGGAGGCAACTGGAGGTCCTCCGCCTGGTTGGAGGGGTACAGAGACTTGGGGGTATCCACCGGCTCGATGGACGCAAGGCCAGATTTATTAGACATGGAGGGTCCATGCTTTTGGACCATCCTCAAACTGGTTTCAGAGATGACATGTCTGTGAGGCGGGGCGGTACCTGAAGCCAGATCATTGGTACAATCGTCGAGACTGTGTGGGGACATTTCCTCCACTTCTCTTCCTTCGGAGACTTCAGTGCACAGCGAGTCAGCGACTAGCAGATCTGGTGAAGAAGAAGAAGACATTGCTGACTGTCCTGAAGATATGGGGACTGGACACCCCTTGTGCCTTAACAGTCCCCCAAGATACACAATGCAGGGTCTCCAGACCTGAGCGGGCACTAGATCTCTCGGCTCTGGACAACTTGTGGGTAAACCAGTCAGCACCTGAAAGGAAAGCTTCTTCAAGTGTAATGCTCCAATCTGGAGCTTAATTTGTACAGACATCTTTTGACTGTTTCTGAGTAGGGCTCGTCCTTCTGCTGACAATGCCCAAACCGGCTTCTGGAGTTTTCGGACGGGAATCAGACACTGACTCTTCAAGGCTTTAAGCCCAAAACTTCCGATTAATCCGAGTCTTTTACTTGCCACGGAGACAGTCATGGTCATCTGTGGAGAGGAAACACTAACGCCCAGGGCAGCCTCTCCTATAGGCCAAATGTCTTGGGATTCTCCAACCTTCACTGGACAAAGACCGTCAGGGGGTCCCAAACAACCGCAGCGGGACTGCAATCCCATTTCGTGACTGAGTTCCGGCCTCTGCTTTGCCTGTCGAACATGGTCAACCTTCATGGATTCCGTGCAGGTAGCTGCTTCTACAGGCTGGGGAACAGGAGGTTTTTGGGAGGACAGAACCTGGCGTGATGGCTTGCCTCTACGCCTAGCACGTCTGGGCTGCCTCTTGAGGTTGGGAAGAGAAGTATTCTGTGGAGCGTAGTCATCCTGTGAGGATTCTGGGTGGGCAGCAGTCTCTTCAGGCTGGAGAACTGGTGAGTTACCCACACACATTACCCATCGGGGCTGCTCCGGGATATTGGGAAGGGAAGCTTTAGCAGAGGCTTCAGGATTGGGGTCAGCGAAGACCATTAGAAAGGCCACCAGGAAGGCCTGCAGGTCAAGGACGATAGGATCCCATGCTTCCCATAGGGGGGTGATCCATTTCAAGGCATCACCCGCTAGGTAAGATATCATAAATGCCACTTTAGCCCAATCGGTAGGAAAATAGAGAGGGTAGAACTTGAAATGCAGCATGCGTTGTTTCACAAACGCACGGCTTTGTTTAGGATCCCCATAGTACCGTGGCGGATCCGCAGGAACAGGTGCAGGAAGCTCCATTTGGGCTGGTGCGTACATCGCCTGGACATCAGCTTGCGAAAAAAATTTTTCTTGGTGCACGTATTCGCCAGACAAGGATTCAAATGTCTCTGAGAGCGAAGGGTCGTGGGGCTCAATGGGAACCATGGCCTGAGCAAACTGTTATGCACACGCCCAGGCTGACTGGCGTGTGCGTGATTTAGTGATTCCACTGTGCCATGAACCGGAGAGTGCCTGGAGGGGCGTAACTAAGTATCAACCCGATCCGACCAAGGTTGCACGACGGCTAACGACGTCGTGCACCAGGGAGGAACCGAGCAGAGGAACCAGGAGCTACTCCAGGCCAGACCCCGGACACTGCTACTGACCCACACCGGGGAATACAGGAACAGGCAGGTTAGGCTGGCACACAGACAGGTGGGTATTGGCAGGCACGGCTGGCATGCAGACAGGTGGGCACTGGCAGGCATGGCTGGAGTGCAGACAGGAGGATACTGGCAGGCACGGCTGGTATGCAGACAGAAGGGTACTGACAAGTACGGCTGGCGTGCAGACGGGGAGGTACTAGCAGGTTGGAGCACAGGCTGGATAGGGTCCAGTACAGACTGGGATTCAGGAACTGAATCGCAGATGCGGTAGACAAGCAGAGCAGAGAGGCACCGCTGGAGTGGTGGGCAAGGCGGAGCAGGGAGAAACCGCCGGAGTGGTGAGCAAGGCAGAGCAGGCAGGAACCGCCGGAGCGGTGAGCAAGGCAGAGCAGGCAGGAACCGCAGGAACGGTGAGCAAGGCAGAGCAGGCAGGAACCGCCGGAGCGGTGAGCAAGGCAGAGCAGGCAGGAACCGCCGGAGCGGTGAGCAAGGCAGAGCAGGCAGGAACCGCCGGAGCGGTGAGCAAGGCAGAGCAGGCAGGAACCGCCGGAGCGGTGAGCAAGGCAGAGCAGGCAGGAACCGCCGGAGCGGTGAGCAAGGCAGAGCAGGCAGGAACCGCCAGAGCGGTGAGCAAGGCAGAGCAGGCAAGAACCGCCGGAGCGGTGAGCAAGGCAGAGCAGGCAGGAACCGCCGAAGCGGTGAGCAAGGCAGAGCAGAGGGGACAGGGCTCTGTTCACACGGAACAGACTTGAAGGGAAAGGCAGAACCTGATACACACAAGATACTTGCATTAAAGTAGCGAGAGGACTCTAAACTCACAAACGGAAGTACAACGACAACGAGTAGGAGTTAGGTGCAGGTTCAGACTCTGCAGAAAAAAGGAAGGTACGGACATAGAGAAAAGCAGGTAACAGGCTAGGAGAGTGTTCAGACAGGAACTGAGTGTTCAGACAGGAACTGACACTGCAGCGAGATACAGGAGCGAGTCTGGGTATGCGGCTCCCAGAATGGCGGACAAACAGGCTAGATGACACAGATAACAGGTCTGGGTATGCGGCCCCCAGAAGGCGGGACGAACAGGCTAGGAGCGTGTTCAGACAGGCCTGGGAATACAGCCTCCAGGACTGCGGACAGACAGGAAAAACAGAACAGGACCAGGCACATGAGAGGCAAGAAGCCCTCTGAGGATAAGAGTTGCTCAGGCACCAGCTTCAAGGTGGAGATGGTTTAAATATCCAGTGACAGACAGCAATAGGCTGAGGACGCATTAGGGGTGTGCCCACAGCAGCTACAAAAAACAAGAAGTAACCGGGCCGCCGCCCTAAGCAGTCAGAACAGAGACAAACAGACAGCTTGAATAGAAGCCAGGCTAGCAGACTGGACTGAAGATCAAGTTTGCGATCTTGCATAGTGAGAGATGGTGCACCATGCAAGCCCGCCACCAGGTATGTTACAACTAGCAGAGTTCCTCAAGTCTCAACTAGGTAACCGGAGGGTGCAGCATTTTAGGTGCTGCAGCCAAAAGCCACATCTAACTCACCAAAAAGGTGGCCATAGAGGACCCAGGGGACAGAGAAGACGTCGCCCGACAAGGTCCGCGGTCACTGGCTTGGGACACTGGGTGTGAGGTGCAGGGAGACGGCCAGAAGGAACACACAGATGGGGGTCCCGTTATGTACTCCGGAGGTACCTGCGGGTTTGCTGAACCCCTCCCTGAGTAAGCACAGGACGACGTGTGAAGTTACCCTGTCCCTGGTAACTTGGAGTCTAAAAATCGTGAGTAAAACCCTGAAGACTGCACCCCACTGTCTCTGCGAATTATTACTGCGCCATCATCCCCTGCCCTACACTGCACAGCAACATCTATAACATCACCATTTCCTGCCCTGGAGCTAAGCTCTGCCTGTGGAGAGCTGAACCAATTCTGCTGCACTAACATCAGCTCCAGAGGACCTGCTCCGCAGCGGCGGCTCCCTTTTGCCGCATACCACAAGTGGCGTCACAAACTTTATATAAAAACTATAACCCCCTTTCCCAAATTCCCCTTTTATTGACCGCCCTGGGTCACGGACCAGGTCACCGCCACTGTGACATCTCCCCTAGCAACGACCGGCCCGGCTATCGAGTACCCCACGGCCTAGGGGGCGCGTTACATGCACAAAGTCTGCAGCGTAATACAGTACACTCTTAGTAAATGTGATTTTACAAAATCTCATCTACATTTTGGTTACATTTTCCAATTTTTTTTTTAAATAAAAAAATATATATTTTAAAAATGCAAAATGGATTAATAAGGTCTTAACAAAAATACTAAAATATTACAAAATTGATGAAACTAAAGGGGTTACCCAAGTGAATGGTGAATTTCATACTAAAAGTCTATTTCATGTAATAATATAACTGCTTTTCTAATTCTTTTCTAATTCCTTACCGCTCCCTCTCTACTCTAACTTCCTGTCTGTTTTTTTTTAATACTTCAGATGACGTTTCATTTGAGTATCCCAACATGCACTGGGGATCCTCAAACGGGACATCATCGGGTGGTAGGGCCTGTGATCACTGCCCCAGCTGCTGTCACCACCCTCAAACAAAGCACCAATGACATCTATCTCAGGGGCTGGGCTACTTCCTGCTGTACTGGGCATGCGCCGGTTGTTAGGTCCGATGCATGCTCAGTATGTGCTCGCTGCTCACTGCACTATATGACGTGCCCCCTGGGCCGCGTGGGGAACCCGGAACCGGGCCTTTTGTGGGATGCTGGGGGTTGTAGTCTCCGCGTGGCGGCGACCCGGTCCCATGGCTCAGGGTGGTCAAACCAAATGGCAGTCTATTTATGGGGTTTTTATGATTTAATGTCCGACTACGCCACCCGTGGATCGCGGTCAAGGTGTACCGCCGCTGCGAGGCAGACCGCTGAGGCTGGTGTTGTGTGCGCAGCAGAGAATGGGATAACTCCCCACGGGAGGAGTATAGCCTCAGGGCAGTAAGTGTAGATGATGGGAGTGATGGTGCACGGGCGTCCCAGTACTAGTAGTGCTGACGCGGTGAGGAAGCACGGAGACAAGGTGTTGCAGTTCAGGTTCTTTACTCACAGTTCTCATCCAGGTCACTTGTGCACAAGTAGGACAGCCTGAGCCATGCTGCGTCCACCAGGCAGGGGGCTCGATCAACTCCCAGGCAATTCCGGAGTGTGGCACAGGACTCCCTTCTATCTTTTCGTCAGCCGTGCCCCACCAGCGACACTACTTCTGTCCAGCTGCCTCGGGCCTTCTCCTGGGAGGACTGGGTGTCCACTTCCCTGACCCTATGTGGTGTGCCTTCCTAGTAGGTGTAGTGAGGGGTCACACCAGTAAATAGTCACGACCGCCGGTTCTTGGTTAAGGATTAGTCGCCTCCACCAACTTGGGATCCGGTACCCTGTTCTGCCAACCCGTCACCCGCAATCTCCTGGGTCCTTAGGGTTCCTTCTGCCTTCGTGTCTCTGGGACTCTCTTGGTGTTCTGTTCCTTTCTGTTTCTGTTCCTTTCTGTTCCCTTCTTCTGGCTCTGGCCTTCACTCTAGGCCTGCCTCGTGGAGCTGGGCCCAGACTGAGCCACAGCTCCCTGTCAGCCCTCTCTGGCTGAGCTCCTTCTCTCACTCCTCCTGACTGAACTTCTCCTCTCTTCCAGTGCTGGCTGGGCCTCACAGGCTAGGCCCGCCTCCGGAGCAGAGCTCCACAGAGGCCCTGCTCTGTCACTTCCTCTCTCAGACTGAACACTGTTCTAAGATGGTGCCCACCTTATATACCTCCCTCTCTGTGTATGAGCCCAGGTGACTTGCAACCAATGGGCTCCTACCTATGCCCAGAAACCGTCCCCTCCTGCTCCTACAGCACTGGGTTTTCCTCCCCCCTCCCCACTCCAGCCAGGGACATGTTCTGTCGTGCCTGCATTACTGTACTAATGGGAGCACTGTTGAGCTGTCCCCTGGAAATGGGGTGTGTGTGATGCATGCAGCTAACTGAGTCCCGGTCCACACTCCATCCTTACCCGGGAGTGGGATATCACACCTCTGGTTGAGGTGCAATACCACTGTAGCGACCGAACCCTCGGGGTGCTACATATATTCCTTTGAATGTGCACTGAATCCCTCTCCGGGTCTAAAGATAAGGGACTAGACAGCCACAGAGCACATTGTGAGTGTGCATTGAAAAGAAGAGAATGCAGCAAGCAGGGAGAATAGAGATCAGCCCAGGCCACGAAACAGAAGTCACTGGTGACATCCCATTTCAGGGCGGTGGTAGCCATTTCAAGGTAAGGGCTGGTCCATTAAAGTCCAAAAAAATGCTGACTGTAGACATGTGATAAATATTCTCTTTGGAAGAATCCCTTTAAAAGCATGGCTTTTAGCGACTTTATATTGTTTCAGAGGAACCTGGTAGGTGTAAGATATCTACAATAGGAGAGCCTGTCCATACTTTAAAAATTAGAAGGGAACGGAGAGGCCAGTTAATTGGGTGGATCCCTGCTCACTTTTCCCTGCTGGCTCAGCTTGATTTACAGGTCTCTCTTTATACATAAATAGCGGAGTTCTGTGGGAATGAGCCAGTAGCACTTTGTTTGAAGTCACACAGCAAAGGAGTTCTCAGTCAAGCAGGAGGAGGCTTTGCTGGGTGTAGAATAGAGCCGGAGTGACAGAGGCTTTGGAAGAGCTTTCATGAACTGAAAACACTCCAGCCTTATTTGCATATCAATTG
This sequence comes from Phyllobates terribilis, assembly GCF_046119375.1. Lineage (NCBI taxonomy): Eukaryota > Metazoa > Chordata > Amphibia > Anura > Dendrobatidae > Phyllobates > Phyllobates terribilis. The sequence goes on from NW_027362762.1 coordinate 107,942,258, forward strand.
AAATGCTTATTTCTTAGTAATGGAGGAACGGACTGGCCATGTAAAGGTATTGCTGGACTTGTCTTTCAAAGAGCTACATGTGTGCATAAATAGTTTGGGGGGTGAAATCCTGCTAACAAATTCCATTTAACGTGTCACAGCCATTGACAAATGGTATCAGCATTAATAATAGTACTAAATAGTTACAGTAATAAATAGGTGCAACGTTATAAAGCATATAAATTGAATTGAATGTCCATCAACAGCAGTTTGTTGGTGTTATTCATGAAGCTTCAGAAGGACTAAAAGAATTGCAATTTATAAATCCCCAAATGTGAAGCTTCCCTCTCCATATAAGTGATACGATACAAAAAAAAGTGATACATTGAGATATCTGAGAAGATACAATAATCTTAATAACAGTACCATCAATCACACGAGGTTATGAAACCACCAACAACGTCTGAAGCTGCTTCCAGATTTCATCCCATTTGTGTCTGCCTTAGTTTGTCTGGGATCTGAGTATCCCCGCAGTAATAAGTAAACATCCAGCGCCTCCTTCTATTGTGTAACCTTTAGACGTGCGATTCTCAGCCCCATTAAAAATGTAATTTTGTTCTGGAGTTTTTTCTAATTTATCATTTAACAAATGTCACAAACTGACAGGAGAGTCTTAACAATATTCGAGAAATGTCAGAAGCGTGGAGCGAGCTGGAGCTGTAACCACTTCTTCACTCTCTCGGTAACTCCACTTTTCAATCTTACTGTTCCACTGGGAACCTCTGACAAAGACAGTGAGCAGCATGCACAAGGGAAGACGGGAGACAGGTTGCAAGATCAGCCGATGAAAAGTTAATTATTTTAGCTTCCAAATATTGGACTCACTGTATGGGTTCAAGGCATAAAGCAGCGAGGAAATGTAAGTTCTGGGAAAGAATGCTGTCAAGTATAAATGAAAATGTAGCACATGAAGCCTGTGTAGGGTGCGCAGTCAGTGATGTCAGCCAGCAATGCAATTTAGAGGCGACAAAGAAGATTGTAAATCATGCAAACCAATCAAAAACCTATATCTGGATCTACTGTCCACAAATTGCCATAGGATTCGAAGCAATTGGGCGCTAAACCAAAATCTGTAACAAGGCACCTACCTACCATATAACAGTAGCCTTTAATAATACTGATCACACTGACATTTACAGTATAACTGGTGCCTTATGTGACCTTAGGGCCCCCTTAGGCACCATGAGCTGATTATACTGCTACCTCTGTACCTTATATAACTGCCAGCCTAAGCTGTGTAGGATATACTTTACAGTCATAAGTTTCCATACTCTTAGGTTGAAGTATTTCAATTTCATATTTGACCCCTCCACAGATTCCATGTCAACATATATAGTTTAAAGGATTTGTCCACTACTTGGACAACCTCTTCCCTATCTGAATATTTCCCCCCAGTAAAATAATAACACTTATACTCACCTCTGGTGCCGGCGCTGTTCCAGCGGTGCCGGCACTGTCTCGCCTGGCAATCACGTGACATTATTACATCATGTGATATCTGCGGCTAATCAGTATTGGCTTCACTCTCCCCGCCTTCGGACAAATCACTTACATCTGGAGGAAGTGAGAGCTGCTGATGTACTGTATGTGATAAGACTGGGAGAGTGAATCAGCCGTTGATTGGCAGCAGGTATCGCGTAACGTAACAATGTCACCCGTTCGCCCGGAGAGACAATGCCGACACCGCTGGAACAGCGCCAGCACTAGAGATGAGTATAAGTTTTGTTATTTTACTAGTGGCAAACATACTGATTGAGAAAGAGCTGTCCAAGTAGTGGACAACATTGTTAAACATGATATTTCGGATATCTACTTTCTACATGGCATGAACAGTTTTTCCAATGAGTGTTTACAAACAGATAATTTAATTTATAATTCACTATATCAAAATTCAAGAAGGTCAGAAGTTTATATACATAAACTTAACTGTCCATTTCCTTAGCATGAAAAACTCCAGAAAATAGTGTCATGGCTATAAAAGTTTCAGATAGGCTACCTGACATCATTTCAGCTAATTGGTGGTGTAATTGTTGAATTGTAATGTCTACCTTCAAGGCCTACTTGTCTCTTTTGCTTAACATCATGGGAAGATCAAAACAAATAAGCCAAGACATCATAAAAAAAAATTGTGGATTTCCAAAAATATAGTACATCCTTGAGAGCAACTTCCCATTGCCTGAAGGTACCATGTTCATCTGTTCCAACAATAGTCTGCAATTTTACACACCATTGGACTACGTAGCCATCATGTCCAGGTAGGACAGGTGTTTAGTCCTCTACAGATGTACGTACTTCGGTGCAAAAATAGAAATCAATCCAAGAACAACAGCAAAAGACCCTGAGAAGGTATTGGCGGAAACATTAAAATGTGTTCTACATTTACATAACCTGAAATGTAAGGTATGTAAGGCAAAAGCCATTTCTTGAAAACTACCATAAAAAGCCAGTTTATAGCTTGCAAGAACACATGGTCGACAAAGATCTTACCCTTTGGAGAAATGTTCAAAAATGGAACTGTTCAGCCATAATGACCATTGTTATGAATGGAGTTAAAAATGTAGGTTACAAGTCAAAGATGCCATCCCAACTGGGAAACATGGGGGTGGCACCATCATGTTGTGGGAGTGCTTGGCTGCAGAAGGGATGGGTGCATTTCACAAAATAGATGGCAATAAGAGGAAGGAAAATGATGTGGCAATATTGAAGTGACATCTGAAGCCATCAGCCAGGAAGTTAAAACTTGGGCTTAAATGGGCCCTCCAAGAACCGATGCCAAGTATACTTCCAAAGTTGTAGCAAAATGGCCTAAGGATATTAAAGTGAAGGTAATGAAGCTGACATCACAATGCCCTGACCTCCATCTCAAAATTTATGGGAAGAACTGAAAATGTGTGTCTGGGCAAGGATGCATACAAACCTGACTCAGTTATACCAGTTCTGTCAGGAGGAATGTGCTAATTTTGAGCAACCTGTGAGGAGCTTGTGGAAGGCAACCTGAAATGAGTGGCCCAAGTCAGACAATTGAAGGACAATGCTATTAAATATTAACAACATGTGTATAAACTTTAGAGTCACTGGAATGAAAAGCCATAATAGCTGAATTAAATCATTGTCTCTAGTATTATTCTGACATTTTACTTTCTTATAGTAGTTTTCCAAGCTGACCTGAGAGAGGGAATGTGTGCTAGGATTAAATGTCAGGAGTTGTGAAAAACAGAGTTAGGCCTCATTCAGACGTCATTTACTTTTTTCGTGCACAAAAAAACAGTCCGATTTTCTTTAGTGTTATGGATCCAATTTTCATTAGCGTTTGGTCAGTGTTTTCATTTTTACCATGAGAGTTTCATCAGCTATTTTATCATATCAAAAATAAGTTTTCTCCTATCAATTACAATGTTAAAATTGGACAATATACGGACCCATAGGCTTGGATGGGTAATTTTTACCCATGACATGGATCAAAAACTGGCATGTCTCCATGATTAGTTTTCAGGCACATGGTCCACAAAAAACATAGACATGTGAAATACTCCATAGATTATAATGAGTACTGTCATGGAAAAATTGAAAATCTTTTTTTCTCGCCCAATCAGCGCTGGCGTCACTGTCCCCGCCTCCTGTCGAATTGAACATGAAGAATTAGTCCAGGCTGCGGATGATCTCTGTCTTCCTCTTCGTGTTCAATTTGTATAAAGGCAGAGACGGTGATGCCAGCACTGATGGGGCACCGGCGTCATGTGTCACAATACTGCAATGGAGTCCTAAGTAGAGCGAGTGCCGACACTGCTGGGACGGCATCGGCACCGCTGGAACGGCATTGGCACAGGAGGTCAGTATAGGCTGTTTTATTTTATCAGGGCCAAGCATGGGGTATGAGAAGGGATTGTCCTAGTAGTGGACAACCCCTTTAAGTGGTAAATCCATCAATACTTACCTCCAAAAAATTTTATGTGATTAATAGTCTAGCATCGGGCAGGACTGGGACACACTGTACAGTTTATGGGAAGCTCATATTTGACCTACTTTTAAAGTAGTTTTATATTTTCATTACAATGTTTTTAAGAGAAAACATGACAAATAGAAGTGACAGGAAAAGTTTCTAGCTTTCTATGGGTTGTTCTCAGACAAGCCTAAGGCTACTGCAGAGGAAGATGCTGCAAGCTCAAAGCAGCTTAACTGGGAGAAGAGCGTATCCTCAGATAACAGGTTATATGTCATTTCATAAGTTGAGAATTAAAGCTACAGGTGCTCTTGATACGCCAAGGCTTCTGTGTGTACACGACATGACTAGGTGTTTCTTATATGACAATATAGACTAGTGATGGTCCACATAAAAGATTTCAGAAGTAACCTAAAGACTCTATTGGCCCTAAAATAAATGACGGCAACCCGTGATGGTTTAGGGGGCATACCATTTTTGCACTAAGCAACAGAAAGTTTCAGGTTGATGTGTATCTCTTGGATATTGATGCTGTAATTGTCTCCCTCCACTGCATCCCAAAGATGATCTCTTGGCTTGTGATCTGGTGATTGTGTTGGCCATTAAAGGCTATAGATCTCAATGACATGTTCATGGCGCATGGTTCATGGTAATGACATTAGTACATTATTCTGCTAGACGTAGCTAGTAGAAGATGACAATGAACAAATGTTCCTAGGAAAGAGTCCACTAACGGTGTAAGACGAACTATCCTCCATCAACATAACAAGCTCAAATATATACAGTCATGACCAAAATTGTTGGCACCCTTGAAATTGCTCCAGAAAATGAAGTCTTTCTCCCAGAAAATGATTGCAATTACACATGTTTTGTTATACACACGTTTATTTCCTTTGTGTGTATTGGAACAACACAAAAAAACAGAGAACAAAAGGCAAATTGAACATAACTTCACACAAAACCCCCAAAATTGGCCGGACTAAATTGTTGGCACCCTCAACTTAATATTTGGTTGCACACACTTTTTTAGTAAATAACTGCAATCAATCGCTTCGTCTAACCATCAACAAGTTTACACCTCTCAACTGGAATTTTGGACCATTCTTCTTTTGCAAACTGCTCCACGTCTCTCATATTTGAAGGCGGCTTCTCCCAACAGCAATTTTAAGATCTCTCCACATGTGCTCAATGGGATTTAGATCCAGACTCATTGCTGGCCACTGCTGAACTATCCAGCTCTTTGTTTCCATCCATTTCTGGGGGCTTCTTGGAGTGTTTGGGGTCATTGTCCTGCTGGAAAACCCATTACATAGGATGCAAACCCAGCTTTCTGACACTGGGAACTACATTACGACCCGAAATCCTTTGGTAATCTTCAGTTGTCATGATGTCTTACACACAGTCAAGGCACCCAGTGCTAAACACAGCAAAACAACCCCAAAACATCTTTGAACCTCTACCATATTTGACTTTAGGTACTGTGTTTTTTTCTTACGCCTCATTCTGTTTTCGGTAAACAGTAGAATGATGTGCTTTACCAAAAAGCTCTATCTTGGTCTCATCTGTCAAAATGACACTTTCCCAGAAGGAATTTGGCTTACTCGCGTACATTTTGGAAAACTGTGGTCTATCTTTTTTATGTCTCTGTGTCAGCTGTGGGGTCCTCCCGGATCTCCTGCCATAGCGTTTCATTTCATTCAAATGTTGACTGATAGTTCGCAGTGACACTGATGCACCCTGACCCTGCAGGACAGCTTGAATTTCTTTGGACCTTGATTGGGGCTGCTTATCCACCATCCGGACTATCCTGAGTTGCAACCCTTCATCAATTTTTCTCTGCTGTCCACGTCCAGGGAGATTAGATACAGTGCCATAGGTTGTACACTTCTTGATTATGTTGCGCACCAAGGACAAAGGAACATCAAGATCTCTGGAGATGGACTTGTGACTCGCCCCCAGGGGCCTTAATATTCGGGGTAGTATATCACGGTGGCTGGCCCAGGGCGGTCAGTGCACAAAGAGGTATCAAATACTAATAACAATTCAGAGAATTTGTGACGCCACCTGTGGTGTCTGGTGAAGGTCACCAGCACTGCAACAGTCCTCTGAGGCAGGTGTCAAGGCAGCTAAAGATGGTACAGCTCCCCACAGGTGGAGCGGGCCTCAGGGCAGTGTAGATTGATAGATGGTGGAAAGTGCTCTGGGCGTTGTAGTGCAGTGAGGATTAGTGGCACCGCTAAAGAAACAGTCAGAGGCTGTTCGATGCAGTCGTCCAAGGTTTTACTTACAGTTCTTAGGCAATTCACAAGTGCACTTTACAGGCGAAGGCCTCCCTCGTCGCACTGCGTTCACCGGACAGGGGTTCAGTCCTTCTTCAAGTAGCTTAGGAATGCCTGGCGGAACCCCACTTTCTCGTGTTCCTACTTTGACCTTCTTCACTCTTGGTCCTTCTCACCGTTGCCCTACGCTGCCCACTCTCAATCCCGCTCGGGTATGCTGAAGTCCTTCCTGTACGTCGGATCTGGGACCAACCTGACCCCCTGGGGATTAGAATGAAGCAACCGATCCTTCCTGACACCTGGCAGGAGCGGGGCGTACGGGTGCCGTCCTGCACGCGCCCTACCCCCTGGGATCCTCTTAGTAGAACGGAGCCTACTCCCTGCTCCCCTCCGGGCCTTTATCCTGGGCCCTAACTTGTGGAGCAGAGCTCTGACTGAGCCTCTGCTCCCGGACTGTTCCTCTCAACAGCCCACACTACACGACCCTGTCCTAATATGGCTTCCTATTATATACCTACTGTATAAGTGCTTCCTGTATCTGCTTCCTCCACCCACACCCACTATTGGTTCCCTCTTCCTTTGGGTTCCCCCCCCCCCCTACTCCACCCAGGGTCAGGGCTCACCAGAAAACTACATTGCATCTTGCCCCTCCTGCCAGCATGGAGCAGTGCGGTGTTGGATGCAGGTGTTTGGGGTTCCGTGCAGCACTCCCATCTTACCTGAGAGAAGGGAGACACCACACCTCTGGGTGAGGTGCAGTATCTCTGTGGCGACTGAACTCTCAGGGGCGCCACACTTGTAACCTGGTTTTGTGTGAAATGATGTCCAATTTGCCATTTTTTGTGTATAACAAAACATGTGTGATCGCATTAACTTTCTGGGAGAAATGACGGTATAAATAACTTTTAGCCCCAAATATAAACATTGAAATGAAAAACAAAATTGCCCCAATGGTAGACAACCCCTTTAATCATAATATTGGATGAATCATCAAAAACCTTGCAAACAATGCATAACAAAGAGCTATAACAACTGCTGCAAAAAAACACATCTTGCGTTGGTTTACGCTCAGATGATGTGTCAAATAATTTACATGACTGGTTTTCTAACACATTAAAAAAAATGCAAGAGTAAAAAAAATACTTTTTGCCGGATTCCCTTGCTGATATCAGATAATCGTGTGATCATCTTACTTTAGGATTATGTTGTAACAAAAAGAAGTGGACATGGGGTTTGACATAGGAAAAATTAAATGGTCACTGTCATTGTACAGATAGATATCATTTGATGTATAACATGATAATTAGACAATCTGCAAGGTGATGAAAAATAAGTTCCATCTCCTATAGTGCTGACAGAGATGGAACCACCCACGTCACCAGAGGACGGTAACTTTCAGAGTAAGAGAATAGTGACAGTTCCTGGACATATTATGCCGGTATGTGCATCAAAAACAATTTTACCTTGTGAGGGTTGAGGAAAACAGGACCACATTTTCCTATAGTTTGTTATTTATTATATAAGTTATATTGAAACATTCTGGTAGTTTTAAGTGATGTCAAATTGTTACTCTCAAAGGTACAGCAGAAATTGTCATTTTTAAAAGATTTAGCAGCGCACCTGCCCCCACTGTCCTTGGACAGCCGAAACTTCCTGATAATGTTAAATGACTTAGGGTTTGAAGTCTCAGTATTTCTCATTCACATGAAGCCTGGCAGCTTAGTTCAGCTGTGTGAGCAAAGATTATATTTTTGTTGAGCATATTTTTTTTCAGACTGTAGCAAATTTCTGCTCTATATTATCTATAATAGGAGTGATTTAATCTGAAGGAAAAAGTAAAAATATTTCCTCTCAAATGCTTTTAAGAGAAATCATCATTCACTTTCAGACCCACGAGACCTTTGAAGCCAAAAAGTGTTTTTACTATTTATTTTTCTGTTTTCTATCTTTCCTGCAAAATAAGACAGTTAACTCTTACTTCCCTGATTTTAGACTGGTTCTTTTGCAATATTGTCATTTAGGAGAAAACATATGGTACTTTCTGCTGACACTACAGAGATTTCAGTGTGTACTGATTTATTATTGAGTTCAGTGGCAACTGTACTTGTTGCTATGTAGTGAGCTCCCTCTAGTGGTGACTGCCAGCAGACAGCATTTCATAAGTCACAAGCAGACTTGGAAAAACGAGTGTTTGGGCATCTACTTGGTAGATGAGGCTCAATTTGGATATATGTAAAGATATGTGTGCCATCTGTGTCAGTCCCTGTCCCCTCTGTGTCATCTTTGGTTGGTGGGCAATGCAAGGCAACAGTATGGTAGCCCTGTTTTCCTCCTGGGACTTGTTGTTCTCCCCAGGTTGGAGGTTAATTCCTGGCTGGTTAGTTTTTCTCCCTGCTATGAGCACTATTTGAACTCTTGAGAGTTAATTTTAGTTTCTACTGCTAGTTATAGTGAATACTACTATGGTTGTCTGTAGTCTATTTGCTCTATTTTTTTACTATATTTACCTTACTCTGACCTCAGACTGTTTTCTGACTATTCTGCCTCTGACCTTGACCTGTGTTACCAATCTAACATAACAACCCTTTTGTGAAGACCCGGGGTCTTCTGTGGGCGTAACGCTACTCAGACAACACAGGGTGAGAGTAAAACAGCATGGCAATACTTTGTTGAACCACAAAGCGGACAATAAGCACATATAACAGTCCAAGCAAATACCCAAGATGGTACAACATTACACAGTCCTCACCCTTCCTTCTCTGCCCGCCTGGGATAGAACAGCTGTGACTTTGGAGACTTCCAGGGCCGACTACCTCAACCAGTTACCCCCCACAGAAAGAAGGTAATGACAAGCTTAGGAAGCTAGCAGTCCTTCGAGGTACAAGACCAGGAGACCCGAGGGTCCCAACCTGGCCTCTCCGAGAGTTTCCGTGGGTTGCAGGATGCCGGTGGCTCCGGTGGCTCCCTACTGGCAACCCCAAACAACATATTCATGGGGCCAGGCATAGGCTGATTATAATGAGGGCAATCTGGGCTACCGCCCAGGGCCCCGAGCCTGCAGGGGGCCCGCGGCTCCGGGCGGGGTGTCTAATGCCGGATTGCCCTCATTATATGTGCGGGCCGCCGCGGCACATACCGGTAGCAGTGCCGGGAGGGGGAGCCCCGGCCCGCTCCCCCAGCAGTGGCGCACGGCCGCTACTTCTTCATTGGCCGGGCCAGCACTGCAGCAGTTAACTTCCCTGTGCTGGCCCGGCCGAGTCACTGGTAGGAGACACGGCCCTTTGCGCGGCCGTGTCTCCTAGCTGTGACGTCACGCAGTGCGTGCCCGGCCTGCACTGCTGCAACGGAGAAGTCAGAGCAGGCAGGAGGAATGGAGCCGGGGGATGGTGAGTCTGTGTGTGTGTGTGTGTGTGTATGTGTATGTATCTGTGTGTATGTGTATGTATGTGTGTGTGTGTGTGTGCAGGCAGATATCATTGTGTGATGTCTGTTTATATGTATTTTTGTGTTTCAAATGTGTTTATGCGTGTATGTATATGTCTGTATATGTTTGTGTGTGTGCGTGACTGCGTGCGGCCTCCTGCTGAGTATAGTTGGCGCCGTGCGGCTTCCTGCTGTCTCTAGGGGGGGCGCCGTGCGGCCTCCCACTATGTATAGATGGCGCCGTGCGGCCTCCCGCTGTGTATAGATGGTACCGTGCGGCCCCCAGCTATGTATAGATGGCGCCGTGCGGCCCCCTGCTGTGTATAGATGGCGCCGTGCGGCCTCCTGCTGTGTATAGATGGCTACGTGCGGCCTCCTGCTGTGTATAGATGGCGCCGTGCGGCCTCCTGCTGTGTATAGATGGCGCCGTGCGGCCTCCCGCTGTGTATAGATGGCGCCGTGCGGCCTCCCGTTGTGTATAGATGGCTACGTGCGGCCTCCCGCTGTGTATAGATGGCTACATGCGGCCTCCCGCTGTGTATAGATGGCACCGTGCAGCCTCCCGCTGTGTATAGATGGCTACGTGTGCTCAATATTGAGTCATACAATTAATGTAAGGCTATGTGCCCACGATACAGAAATGTTCCGGATTTTTTTTGAGCGTTTCTGCATCTCCCTGGCAGAAAAAACGCATGCGGATTTTACATGCGGATTGTACATGCGGATTTTACATGCGGGTTGACAAGCGCTTTCCAAGCGATTTTAGCATCACTTGGAAAGTGCTTGACAACTTGGTTACACTATATAAATCCATGCAACCAGCATGGATTTATATAGTGTGACCGTAAAAGAATGGTAAAAAATAAAAAATATATACTTACCTTCTGATGGCCTGCCGACGTCAGCGGTCGCGTGACCGTCACATGACTAAATGACGTCACGGCAGGTCCTTTTCAGACCATCGCGAGCTGCCGGCAAGCCAGGACGCATCGGATAAAGACACCGGGGGCCATCAGAAGGCAAGTATAATATTTATTTTTTATTTTATTCTTTTTTTACAGGTTCTATTGTACCCGGGTCCGGAGGAGAGTCTCCTGTCCTCCACAGCCGGGTACGATCCGCACATTGAAACCCATGGAATGAGCATCTACAGATGCAGTGATGCGGATTCCATGCGTTCTAATACAAGTCAATGGCGGCGAAAACGCCGCGCTTCCGCAAAATAATTGGTAATGCTGCGGATTTTTCCGCAATGATAATCCGCAGCGGAAATTTCCGCAGCATGTGCACAGCACATGAGGATTATCATTGGGGAACATGGCAGACCTTCTACCAAGCGTTTTTTAAGTGTTTCTGCAGCGGAACTGCCGCTGCGGAAACGTTTAAAAAACGCATAGTGGGCACACAGCCTAAAAAAAATTATTATAATTAATATTGTGCCAAATTAATTTCACGTGAACTATCACATGATCTATCACAGGGGATCATGTGACATGTCACGTGATAAATCAGGTGTGTGTGTGCGGGGGGGGGGGCCCGCGCCTTCTAAACTGCCCGGGGCCCTTGCTACTCTTAATCCACCCCTGGGGCCAGGTGACTTCTTTGTTCCAACTCGGGCTCCCCAAAATGTATCCATGTCTCTCTGATAGTTAATGGAGCAGATCCATATCTCTCCAGTCAGGGCCATACCCTTGGGCTATAATCATATAGAATTCAAATCTGTTTCTCTTTGGGTAATGCTATGCAATCCATCTGCTCTCCTGAAGGATTTTTCTCATTCTCCTTGTAAAGTCTTTCTCACTCTTCTTGATTCTGCTTCAAGTCTGACTGCTACAAAAACACATGTCCCTTCTGCTTCTCTGGGCTCAGCCCCCTGAATGGCAGAACTGCTCTCACTCTCCTCCATCAAAGCTAAGTGTGCATCAGTGGAGGTATCTTTCTCAGGTGACCTTATCACCTGGGTCTACATGTGAGACTCCCTGTGGTGAAGGCTCCACTGGATCCTCTTTCAAAACTTACACAATGGGCCTAGACAATTTTTTGAACAATGGTTAGAGGCTCCTGAGATACTAATGAGATTAGTGGAATGCTGGACACTTTACAAGTTAAATTAGTGAACATAAACTGACGTGCAAGCAAAACATTAATAAAACACAGCCAGCAATCTCTAATAAAACACAATAGTGTATTTCTCTTGGATTAACAAATCTAATCATCTGGCTAATTAAGATTTTACGCTGTATCATCACACCTTCTTGCTGTTGGCTTGCTCCACCGGCCAGCAGTCAACTCCATGGCACCAACCCAAGGTTTCCTGTGTTAATCAAGATTCCTCTACAGAGATTAAAGGGTAAAGGCCAGAGCAACCCCTGGGATTTGGTTGACTGATTGAATAGCCCGTCTTTGGAAGCCCTACTACCAGCTGCCATGAAAAAGGCCCCTATTCAAAATGCTTCTGGGTACTAATTATTTGCTGGCAGGATATTATCATGTATTAAAAGAGGCATGGAATCGCTGGACAGGGACATAATACTACCACTTTAAAAAGCGCTAGCGTGACCTTATCTGGAATTTAGTTGAGTTCTCGGCAACAGTTCATAGAAAGAATGCCCTGGAGATAGAAAAAGTACAAATAAGGACTTTGTACAAAACTGATAAGAGGCATGGAGGAACTTAGTTATGAGGAAAGGTTAAAATAATTAAATTTATTTATTCTTGAGAATAGACATCTAAGGTGGTGCATGATTAACTTGTACGAGTACAGAAATGGCCCATACAAAAAGTATGTTCAAAAGCTGTTAATGAAAACCCCCTCAAAAGACAAGTGCATTTCCTTCAGCTTGAGAAACAAAGGTTCAATCTCTGGAGGTGACAAGGCATTTTTACCATGAGAACTATCAATCTGTGGAGCTGCCAACCTCAGGAGTAGGTCACAATGGGAACCGTTCATGGTTTCAAAAAGAGCTTAGAAACTTTTTTTTAGACGAAAATAACAAATACTTATGTACATGTGTAAAATGTTTGTTCTGAATGTTGATTGAGTCAACTGATACTCAGGACCAGCAAGGCAAAATTTCCTCTTTTAGGGCAGATTGGTTCATGCATTATGATTGTACCTATAGCTTCATTCCCTTTATCATAACCCATCCCTCGATTGAACTTGATGGACATGTGTCCTTTTACAACCATACTAACAGTGTAACTATGTATCTGGATTTTTGTGTAAAGGTACATATGAGGTCTGTATCATAACACCCGAGCTCTGACCCATTCTGTGAATGTTTAAATAAATTGATAACTGGGAGTTAGGGTATGTGCACACGATGCAGAAATGCTCAGGATTTTTTCCTGAGCGTTTCTGCATCTCTCTGGCAGGAAAAAACGCATGCGGATTGTACATGCGGTTTCCTGCCAGGGACATGCAGAAATAAAGCGGTCTTCACTTTCATTTCCGCATGCGGGTTGACAAGCGCTTCCCAAGCGATTTTAGCATCACTTGGAAAGTGCTTGTCAACTTCACACTATATAAATCCATGCAACCGGCATGGATTTATATAGTGTGTGAATGTCAAAAAATAAAAAATAAATATATACTTTACCCTCTGATGGCCCCCGGTGTCCGGCTTCGCTCGGTCCCGGCTGCCGGCAGTGAAGACTTTAGGACCTTCCGACGTCGGCGTCACGTGACCCGTCACATGACTCTGACGTCAGCGAAGGTCCTTCTTCATTCAACCGCGAAGTGCGGGGAATCAAGCAGGAGCGCTGCGCGGGCCGTCAGAAGGTGAGAATATATATATTTTTTATTTTATTCTTTTTTTTTTAATGGTACCTGGGTCTGGATGAGACTCTCCTCTCCTCCACACCCGGGTACCATCCGCACATTAGACCGCATGAAAAGCGCATCAACATATACAGTGATGCGGATTCCATGCGGTCTAATGCAAGTCAATGGCGGCAAAAGAGCAACGTTTCCGCAAAATTAATTGACATGCTGCGGATTTTTGACCGCAGCGTTTTACGCTGCGGAAAAATCCGCATCATGGGCACAGCACATGCGGATTTCAATTGGGGAACATTGCTGCCCTTCTACCATGCGTTTTTCATGCGTTTCCGCGGCGTTTACGCAACTGCAAAAACGCCGCGGAAACGCATGAAAAACGCATCGTGTGAACTCAGCCTTAGGCGTTTCCGCTGCGTTTTTGCAGTTGCGTAAACGCCGCGGAAACGCATGAAAAACGCATAAAATGTAATTCCAAAAATGCCAGGTTTTTGTCATGTAAAACAATCCAATCAAGAATAATTGCACAATTTTTTAATGTTTCACATAATCTGTATAATTCAATTTAAAAATGAACTGAAATCTTTTTGGGTCAAAACATAAAAATAAAGAACTAAAATAATATTATTATATAAATATGCACAACTTTAAACTAATACTTTGCTGAAGAACCATTTGAATTTGTAACAGCTCCCTCTTCAGGTCAACCCACAGATTTTCAATTGGATTTAGGTCTGGGTTCTGGTTGGGACATTCCAACACTTTGATTTTCTGGAAAAGACATTATTTTCTTAATTTGGAGATATACTTAGGGTCGTTGTCCTGCTAAGAGGTGAAATTCATCTTCATCTTCAGCTTTTTAACAGACGGCTGGAGGTTTTATTACAAAATTGACTAATATTTGGAAGTGTTCATAATTCCATGAAAGTAATAGGAAACCTTGCGGTAACCTGGAATTCAGCTCACCCATGGACCGAGGATCTCCTCTGCACCGACGGTCTTGTAGTATATCAAGGAACAATGAAGAGAAAAGGTACATCCTGCACTGGGTCCTCATAAAAAAATTCTTCTTTATTGCAAATCCATAAAAGCTCCAGACATAGAGTAATCGCATACGCGTTTCAGATGGTTACGTCCTTAGTCATTGCATACATGAATGCTGGATGTACCTTCCTTTTCTATTCATAATTCCCTCCACCTTAACTAAAGCCCCAGTTCCAACTGCCAAACAGCCCCAAACCATAATGCTGTCCCAACCATGCTTCACTGTAGGTATGTTGTTCCTTTCACGATGTGCAAAGTTGGCTTTGAGCCAAGCATGCCTTTTGGAATTATGGTCAAAAAGTTCAACCTTGGTCTCAACACATTTCCCACATGCTTTTAGCAGACTTGGTGTAGGTTTCAGCAAAACAATATAGACAGGCTTTGATGTTTTTCTTTGTAAGAAAAGGCTTCCGTCTTGCCACCCTACCCCACCAGCCAGATACATGAAGAATACTTGAGATTGTTACCACAAGCAGTACAACACAACCAGTACTTGCCAGAAATCCCTGCAGCTGCGTTCAGTTCTAGGTAATGTCACTCTTGTGCTAAATTTCAGACACTTCTTGATGACTGTCTTCACAGTGTTCCATGGTACAGAGGGGGAAATAAGTATTTGATCCCTTGCTGTTTTTGTAAGTTTGCCCACTGACAAAGACATGAACATTCTATAATTTTAAGGGAAGGTTAATTTTAACATTGAGAGACAGAATATCCCCCCAAAAAAAAATCGAGAAAATCACATTGTATAAATTAGATAATTTTTTTTGCATTTTGCAGTTTGAAATAAGTATTTGATCCCCTACAAACCATTATGAGTTCTGGTTCCACCAGACCAGTTAGACGCTCCTAATCAACTCGTTACCTGCATTAAAGACAGCTGTCCTACATAGTCACCTGTATAAAAGACTCCTGTCCACAGACTCAATTAATCAGTCAGACTCTAACCTCTACAACATGGGCAAGACCAAAGAGCTTTCTAAAGATGTCAGGGACAAGATCATAGACCTGCACAAAGCAGGAATGGGCTACAAATCCGTAAGTAAGACACTGGGTGAGAAGGAGACAACTGTTGGTGCAATAGTAAGAAAATGGAAGAAATACAAAATGACTGTCAATCGACATCGATCTGGGGCACCATGCAAAATCTCACCTCGTGGGGTATCCTTGATCATGATGAAGGTGAGAGATCAGTCTAAAACTACACGGGGGGAACTTGTTAATGATCTCAAAGCAGCTGTGACCACACTCACCAAGAAAACCATTGTTAACATATTACGCCTTTAAGGTTTAAAATCCTGATGTGCCCGCAAGGTCCCCCTGCTCAAGAAGGCACATGTGCAGGCCCATCTAAAGTTTGCCAATGAACACCTGGATGTTTCTGTCAGTTATTGGGAGAGGCTGCTGTGGTCAGATGAGACAAAAATTGAGCTCTTTGGCATTAACTCAACTCGCCATGTTTGCGGGAAGAAGAAGGATGAGTACAACCCTAAGAACATCGTCACAACTGTGAAGCATGGTGGGGGAAACATTATACTTTGGGGGTGCTTTTCTGCAAAGGGGACATGGCGACTGCACCGTACTGAAGGGAAGATGGGTGGGATCATGTATTGCGAGATTTTGGCCAACAACCTCCTTCCCTCAGTAAGAGCATTGAAGATGGGTCGTGGGTGGGTCTTTCAGGAAGACAATGACTCAAAACATACAGCCAAGGCAACAAAGGAGTGGCTCAAAAAGAAGCACATTAAGGTCATGGAGTGGCCTAGCCAATCACCAGACCTTAATCCCATAGAAAACTTATGGAGGGAGTTGAAGCTCCGAGTTGCCAAGCCACAGCCTCAAAATCTGAATGATTTAGAGATGATCTGCAAAGAGGAGTGGACCAAAATTCCTCCTGACATGTGCGCAACCCCACATCATCAACTTCAAAAAACCTCTGACTACTGTGTTTGCCAACAAAGGTTTTGCCACCAAGTATTAAGTGTTGTTTGCCAGAGGGATCAAATACTTATTTCTCACTGCAAAATGCAAATGAATTTATCAAATTTATACAATGTGATTTTCTTGATTTTTTGGGGATATTCTATCTCTCAATGTTAAAATTAACCTACTCTTAAAATTATAGACTGTTCCTGTCTTTGTCAGTGGGTAAACTTACAAAAACAGCAAGGGATCAAATAATTATTTTCTTCATTGTATATCTAATGCCTTGGAATTTTTTTGTAACCTTCTCCATGCTGATAACTTTCAACAAAGAGATCCCTTTGCTGTGTTATGAGCTGTTTACGGACCATGGCTTTTACTGTAAAATGCAACTAAGAAAATGTCAGGAAATCCTACTAGAACTGCTAAACTTTATATGGGGTTAATCAGAATGACTGTAATGGATGGCAGCTGTGCACTGACTAATATTTTATGTGATTTTAAATGTAATTGGCTAATTCAGAACATGGCCACATCCCCAATTATAAAACCATATAATTTTAGTTTTTTGTTATTTCTATTTTACCGCTGAAAATTATTTCTATTTGTGTTAATGGATTTGTACAGATTAGGGGTGACATTAAAGGTGGAAAAAGTCCTGAAATAATTCTACTTGGCATTTTTAACAAGTATTCGTAGACTTCTTATATCCACTGTATGTTGAGCTGAGCTGTGTCCTAACGCCTGTGGTCTGTTGACATGATACATGCTTTATTTTCTTTGCTATTTTTAATGATGTCATTACGGCTGGTTATATAGACCCATCTAGATGTCATATGTCACGGATGCCACATAGTGGCATAACTTGATGCTCATGGGTCCCAAATTTCCAACAGGGCTCCCAATTATTACAAGACTGTAATAGTATTGCTCTTTTTATATAGGCCAAAGGGACTTATTAGGCCTCTTAGACTGCAGGGCCCGGGTGCAATTGCAACCCCTGTACCTATTGTAGTTACGTCCATGGCCACACTCTGCTGTGGAATTTGTGGCAAAAATCCAAGACTGGATTTTGGCTTTGGATTTGCAGTTTAAACTTCTGTGACTTGCAGAAGTAGTGCTGTTGCTTCAAAAGCATCCAGCAACTAGAGTGATTAACACAGTCACAGGAGACAGCAACATTCAAACTAAAGTATCAGTTTGAGATGGTCTCAATAGACTTTCTACATCTCGAGACGTGCAAGGGTGGTTACAAATACATATTGGTAGTGATGGACCATTTTACTTGATTTGCCCAAGCATATGCCACCACCAATAAAGCTGGTCAAACAGTGGCAAAGAAGATCTTCAATAATTTTGCTTTGAGGCTTGGGTTCCCTACGAGGTTGCATCCAGCAACTAGGGGGGTTAACACAGTCACAGGAGACAGGGAGTGTTTTAGCAGAGCCTCAGGGGGATTGTGGGGAACTTGTTATTGTAGTCTGGCTGAAGCCGAAGAGAAAGGTGGTGTGTTATCTGTATCTGACAGAAGGCAACTGAACAAAATTCAGATCAGGAGAGAAACTAAACACGGGTCAGATAAACTTCCTCAACTAACAGTGCAGAGTATTATCAGGCAGGAAGATAAGGACTGGAAGGAATTGTGTGACAGGGATCATCTCCCTCATAAAACCCTCCCCCCTCCATCTCCATGCAGGATAAAGAATGCTGTGTACTATTGTGTCCGTGTGAAGGAAAAGCCTGTGGTTGTATATGCATAGAAGTGTGCTGCTAAGAGATCTAATCTATGCTGAGTTATGCTACTGAAGAGACTGTAATACTGTACCTTGTGAAGAAACTACTGTATTTTACTGGAGCCGGTTGCGCAAGAAACTCAGACTGTACTGTAATGAAGATTGTTGCTGTAATCTCCCTGAATTGCACTGGCCGTGCTTCAGATTAAATTCCACTGTAAAACCGTTGAGAAAGACTCTTGTCAGATGTGTCTGGTCAGCAACTGAATCTATCGTGTGCCTGAAAGAAGCTGGAGCCTATGGTCGCCCTGAGTAACGGTTCCCCCAGGATTCTAAAGAATTCATGAAACCGGTCTCACCCTATCTGAACCTAGCGGCGTGCGTGTAACATTGGTGGCCCCTACGGGGAATCCTGAGCGGGAATTAGCGTGTAGAGGGAGAAGAGGAAAAGTGTCTGGAAATGCACAGCAGCACAGCACCTGAATTTAACTCTGCTACACCAGTTAAAGGGGACCGTCCCTAAAGAAAACTCACTAGCAGCAATGGATGTGGAAATACAAATGGACAGAATTAGTGAGCTGCTTCTTCAGTTAACCTGTGAAGAATTGAGAACAGTAGCAGAACATATAAACATGTCAGAAGAAGAGATTTCTAAAGCACACAACAGCAGGCAACTGTTAGCTGCCATTAATGCAAAAATGGATGAGTCTGGGGGAGAAAGAAGCTGAAGACGTCATGGGGACTTTCCTCCAGGAGCTAACACAATTTCTAACCAGGTTGAAGTTGAAGGATGGAGGGGCGGCACCAATTACCAAAAGCTCGAATCTCCGTCCGCAGACAGAACTACAGGAATTGAAAGAACAATTCAAAGCCCTAATAACAGCCCTGCAGGAATCGACCAAAACCTCTGAATGGGTGACAGACTCAGACAGAACCTTTACCCTGCCTGGGTTAGATAAATCAGGAAGACAGTCCTCTCTAACACCACAAATCACCTTAAGGAAAGAATTCAAGATCTTGGGACAGATTGGAGAGTGTGACCAGAAAGAGAAACTGTCTTATATGAACTTGTTGCACCAGATCGATACAGGCTTACAGAAAGGCTACCAGCCAGATGAGATTGTTGCGGGGGTAGGGAAAACGATCAGCCCAGGACTGAACCTCTGTAGTATGCTAGAAATGAAGAGTCAATTGACCTTGCAACAGATGAAGATGATTTTAAAAGGGCACTATAAAGAAGAGAGATGAGTAAACAACAGTATCTGTTTTAGTTAAAGAATGGACGAAGCTCTACCTCAGTTAAGATGGTATCCTGTATCATAAATGAGGACAAAACTGGTAGTTGGCACTACCCAGAGTATTCCGTAGGTTGATCTTCAAAGAACTCCATGAAAACATGGGACACCTGGGAGTGGAAAGGACAACCAACTTGATCCATGAACGTTTCTTCTGGCCGTACATGCAGAGAGATATTGAGAGGTACATGACCAGGGAGTGTGGGTGTCTGAATGATAAACATCCCAACACATTAACCTCGGCACCTATGGGCAACATCTAAACTACGTATCCGTTTGAGATGGTCTCAATAACCCTTTCGCCGAGTATACTCGGCCGAGCACCGAGTATTTATAGCGTGCTCGGGCTTTAAGTTTTCGTCACTCCGTGAACATGATTAGCGACTGTTTGACAGATTTAATACATGTGAGGAATGCCTGTTTTTCCAGCATTCCTCACATGTATTAAATCTGTCAAACAGTTGCAAATCATGTTCACGGAGCGACAAAAACTTGAAGTCCGAGCATTCTATAAATGCTCAGTGCTGGGCCGAGTAGACTCAGCGAAAGGGTTAACAAAACATACTCGCTCATCACTACATGTGAGGAATGCTGGAAAAATAGGCATTCCTCACATGCATTAAATCTGACAAACAGTTGCAAATCATGATCAGGGAGCGATGAAAATTTAAAGCTTGAGCACGCTATAAATACTCGGTGCTCAGCCGAGTATACTCGGCGAAAGGGTTAACAAAACATACTCGCTCATCACTAGCCACCCCACCAATAAAGCTAGTCGAACAGTGGCAAAAAAGATATTCAGTGATTTTGCTTTGAGGTTCGGGTTCCCTACGAGGTTGCATCCAGCAACTAGAGGGGTTAACACAGTCACAGGAGACAGGGAGTGTTTTAGCTGAGCCCAAGGGGGATTGTGGGGAACTTGTTATTTTAGTCTGGCTGAAGCCGAAGAGAAGGGTGGTGTGTTATCTGTATCTGACTGAAGGCAACTGAACAGGATTCAGATCAGGAGAGAAACTAAACCCATGTCAGATAAACTCCCTGAACTAACAGTGCAGAATATTATCGGGCAGGAAGATAAGGACTGGAAGGAATTGTGTCACAGGGATCATCTCCCTCATCAAACCCTCCCCCCCCCATCTCCATGCAGGATAAAGAATGCTGTGTACTATTGTGTCCATGTGAAGGAAAAGCCTGAGGTTGTGTATGCATAGAAGTGTGCTGCTAAGAGATCTAATCTATGCTGAATTATGCTGCTGAAGAGACTGTAATACTGTGCCTTGTGAAGAAACTACTGTATTGTTACTGGAGCCGGTTGCTCAAGAAACTCAGACTGTACTGTAATGAAGATTGTTGCTGTAATATCCCATATCCCTGAATTGCACTGGCCATGCTTCAGATTCAATTCCACTGTTAAACTGTTAAAAAGACTTGTCTGATGTGTCTGGTGAGCAATTGAATCTATTGTGTGCCTGAGAGAAGCTGCAGCCTATGGTCGCCCTGAGTAACGGTTCCCCCAGGATTCCAAAAAATTCATGAAACCCATCTCACCCTATCTGAACCTAGAGGCGTGTGTGTAACACTTCTATTCACTAGGACTAATCAGCTGTTGCAATTCTTCTCTCAATCCACATGAAGACCTCTTTAATAAGGGACATATGACTTACTGAAGCAGGATGCAAACCCACCATGTTAGAATCTGCAGTCAACAATGGGAGACATTCTGTGGGTGGACACTGATTCTGGTGTAAGCTTATCCTTAGTCTTCACATCCCAATCTAGCCACAGATAATTGGACTGGACAGCGACTTCAGAAATGACTCAACAGAACGAATGATAACTACAACTCGACTGACTAATAATAAGCCAACATACAGCTCTGATATTGGTAAACATATATACAGTACAGACCAAAAGTTTGGACACACCTCATTTAAAGATTTTTATGTATTTTCATGACTTTTAAAATTGTACATTCACACTGAAGGCATCAAAACTATGAATTAACACATGTGGAATTATATACTTAACAAAAAAGTGTGAAACAACTGAAAATATGTCTTGTATCCTAGGTTCTTCAAAGTAGCCACCTTTTGCTTTGATGACTACTTTGCACACTCTTGGCATTCTCTTGATGAGCTTCAAGAGGTAGTCACCGGAAATGGTCTTCCAACAATCTTGAAGGAGTTCCCAGAGATGCTTAGCACTTGTTGGCCCTTTTTCCTTCACTCTGCGGTCCAGCTCACCCCAAACTATCTCGAATGGGTTCAGGTCTGGTGACTGTGGAGGCCAGGTCATCTGGCGTAGCACCCCATCACTCTCGTTCTTGGTCAAATAGCCCTTACACAGCCTGGAGGTGTGTTTGGGGTCATTGTCTTGTTGAAAAATAAATGATGGTCCAACTAAACGCAAACCAGATGGAATATCATGCCGCTGCAAGATGCTGTGGTAGCCATGCTGGTTCAGTATGCCTTCAATTTTGAATAAATCCCCAACAGTGTTACCAGAAAAGCACCCCCACACCATCACACCTCCTCCTCCATGCTTCACTGTGGGAACCAGGCATGTAGTGTCCATCCGTTCACCTTTTCTGCGTCGCACAAAGACACGGTGGTTGGAACCAAAGATCTCAAATTTGGACTCATCAGACCAAAGCACAGATTTCCACTGGTTTAATGTCCATTCCTTGTGTTCTTTAGCCCAAACAAATCTCTTCTGCTTGTTGCCTGTCCTTAGCAGTGGTTTCCTAGCAGCTATTTTACCATGAAGGCCTGCTGCACAAAGTTTCCTCTTAACAGTTGTTGAAGAGATGTGTCTGCTGCTAGAACTCTGTGTGGCATTGACCTGGTCTCTAATCTGAGCTGCTGTTAGCCTGCGATTTCTGAGGCTGGTGACTCGGATAAACTTATCCTCAGAAGCAGAGGTGACTCTTGGTCTTCCTTTCCTGGGGTGGTCCTCATGTGAGCCAGAGCTTGATGGTTATTGCAACTGCACTTGGGGACACATCAAAGTTTGCCCAATTTTTCGGACTGACTGACCTTCATTTCTTAAAGTAATGATGGCCACTTATTTTTCTTTACTTAGAATTTGTATTATGGCAAGAAAAAAGCAGCTAACAGTCTATTCAGTAGGACTATCAGCTGTGTATCCACCAGACTTCTGCACAACACAACTGATGGTCCCAACCCCATTTATAAGGCAAGAAATCCCACTTATTAAACCTGACACGGCACACCTGTGAAGTGAAAACCATTTCCGGTGACTACCTCTTGAAGCTCATCAAGAGAATGCCAAGAGTGTGCAAAGCAGTCATCAAAGCAAAAGGTGGCTACTTTGAAGAACCTAGACTATAAGACATATTTTCAGTTGTTTCACACTTTTTTGTTAAGTATATAATTACACATGTGTTAATTCATAGTTTTGATGCCTTCAGTGTGAATGTACAATTTTCATAGTCATGAAAATACAGAAAAATCTTTAAATGAGAAGGTGTGTCCAAACTTTTGGTCTGTACTGTATATATACTACAACAAACAAAACATTTAGTATTGGTGTAATCGAGAGACACGAAAAGTAAAAGTAAAGTTAACTTATCTTTTATTTATTTTTTTACATTATGACCCAACAATGATTATCAAGATATGTTAAACACACAATATATTCCCTAAAATGGTGCCATTAAATGTTTGTCTGCTACTTTTATATTAATGACTTTTCCCTAAGATAAGTGGATCGTTTCGCGCAACCAGAGTCTATGGTTAGAGTCTAGGTCAGTGCTTTCTGGCTGTGGACAAGAGCTGCATAAATTTCCTGAGCCTTCTGGTTCCCTGATGCGTTGTCTGATTCACCGGCCAGGCGTGATATTTTCGTATCGCCATGTGTGGTTCACAGGTAATGTTTCCCAGTTCAACTAATCATGAGCTGAGCCTGGAATACCAAGGGGTAAGGAAATTCAGACATCTACTGTCCACTTCCAGTGAGAATTGACCTGTACGGAGGACCGGGGTTGCACTAAGTTATCCGCCCATCAATAGTCATCAATATAGGATTGATGGGATTCCAACACCCGACACCCCCACCGATCAGCTGATATTACCTCCAACTGCAGATGGCTTTAAACAGTGTACAGAGTTAAACACCAAGCTCCATACAATCGGCACTGCCAAATGCTGCAAATCAGCTACTACTGAAGGGAATAGGAGCTGAGATAAATTACCTGGCAGCAACCACTGAACAGTGACTGATCTTATATTAGTGACTTATGCAAAGGATAGGTTATCAATAGTGATGAGCGAGCGTGCTCATTTAACCCTCTCGCCGAGCTCGGGTGCTTTCCAAGTATCTTCGGCGTGTTCGTATATTAAGTTTGAGTCCCTGCGTCTGCATGATTTATGGCTGTTAGTCAGCCTCAACACATGCAGAGATTGCCTGTTTGTTAGGGAATCCTCACATGTGTTGAGGCTGACTAACAGTCATAAATCATGCAGATGCAGGGAACTTAATATATGAGCACGCCGAAGATACTCAGAAAGCACCTGAGCATGCTTGGCGAAAGGGTTAAACGAGCACGCTCGCTCATCACTAGTTATCAGTATACTGTAAAAGTAGTGGCAACACCTTTAAAGATATAAGCTATCATGTACAAACAAGTCTCTATATGGCAATATTAATGGAAAATGTAAAAAGTTAAGGCTTTTTATATGTGAAAATAAAAGAAAAAAAATCAAGATATTAAAGAGAATTACCACCATTGTATCATAACTCTTGCATAGAGATAGCCTAAATAACATTTGGTTTGTCCGTAGCCTCCACTAGGGGGAGCATATTGTATACTGTTTAGTCCTATAATAATACCGTATATCGTAAACTCCTCCATAGAAATCTAAACCTCACTGAGCGCTCGGCAGGAGTAAAGCAGAACATTTCCAGTCTTCAGGTTTGTGCCTACGTGTTACATTTCCATCGTTAAAAATGGATCTGTAAGAATATATTAGTGGCTGCCGCTGCAGGGGTGCATAATAATTATAGAGGAGTGCGAATATATTTTGTTATATTTAAGAGTCTTTTGATTTTATAATAGGTAATGAATCTTTGAGAAGATGATCGTAATGATGTAGTGCATTTATAAAGTGCCTTATTAAGGAATTCAGACAGTCTGCAAGATGATACATTGATTACATTACATTCCTCCAAACTATAATTTTGATGGTGACTGAAGGAGAACCTAAATGGTCTGTCTGTAATCTGCTAAGAGCATCGATGTGATCACATCTAACAAAAATTTGCTCTGTATGGAATGGAATTTGGGGACATAAAGGTTCAGATGTAACATCCGCCAACACTTGATGACTTCCACGCTACATTAACATTCTATTACTTCCACTCTTTACTCTATTTACTTATCATGGCCCTTCCCATTAATGAGTTGTTACATCTGTAATTAAAGGGTATTTCGGCTCTGCTGAATTCCTCATCGGGAGGTAAGCAGAGACGATTACGTCACGTCTACTGATACCTGCTTCCTTACATTTTTTTTCTGCATTTTAAGTTCACTAATTTGCAAATGTTTTTACATAATTTATTGTTTTTCAGGATTGAAGAAAGAGATCCAAAAAGATCAAGAAGGTATAAAGCCAGCGATTTCATCACCGAAAAAGCAAGTGACCAAGGTGCACTCACCAGGTAAAGTACAGGCAGAAAAAATCATATCAGTGCCCAAAGCAGGAATTACAGAGTGTGCATACCTCCCCTTAGCAATCCTTAGCTCCGCAAGCTGTATAGTGAACATAGTTATTAAAGGGGGTATTCTCAAGTTTGGAAGTTATCTCCTATTCATGGAATCCCAGCAGCTGGATAGCCAGAAATTAGAAAGATGTCCCTTATCTTATGGATAGGGGATACCTTCCAAACTTGAGAATACCCCATTAATAGATATAGATACTTACAGATACCATTTTTTTTACTTATATGCATGTAGTTTGGGCTAAAAAAAATTTACAATGGAGTTAAATTTTTTTTTTTCACCATTTTCCTTCTACAGCCTCCGTGTTGCCATTTCTACTGCTGGCTGAGATATAAACTAAGAATCCTTTAAATAGATGTTCTGATTTCTCTGTCTTTTACTGAACCTCTCTCTACTGATTTATGACTGCATGAAAGATCAGCTCAACTTTAATGTGGTCTGTGGTCATAAATCAGCTGAGAGGGATGTGTCACTTGCTTAGTTGCTTGCTGTAGTTTCAATACAATCAGTGTTTTATAAGCAGGAGATTACCATTGCAGGACTTGGTGTTTTGTGCCTGGCAATCCAGATATTCTGTATAACTCTGCCCCCACCACTGGTTGGCAGTTTGATGACAATACACAGTGTGCACAGGATGCTGACAATCAGGGATGTGGGCGGTGTTATGCACAGCTTAGCATTTCAGCACTGCTACATCTGCAAGCAGAGAAAACAGGGATTCTATCAAAACTGCAGCAAGCAGCCCAGTAAGTGACACATCTGCCCCGACATCAGATTCCAGAGTAAAAATCTCCCGATAGATAACCCCTTCATGACCGGGCTATTTTCCGTTTTTCCGCTGCATGCTGAAGGCAGTACTTTACTCTGCCCTAGTAAGGGCAGAGAAGTACACCTGCGTAGGAGCGCGATGCCAGGAAAAACTGTGTGGATGACATAGCACGCGCCATCCACATGAAGCACAGAAGGAGGACGGCATGGAAAGAAGAAGGAAGGCGCTGGATGAAGACCAGTGGCGCCCATCAGATCCGACCGCCCCACAGGTGAGTATAATAAAAGATGTTTTTCTTTTGTTGCAGGCTGGATCGGGGGCTTATATACAACATGTTAGAATGCTAAATATCAGTGCTGAAAGGTGGAGCCATATCCCATATGGGACAAACCTGGTGACAAGTTCCCTTTTAAATCAGCCATCATCTGGCAAAGATGCGAGCTCAGCGTGCGAGCCCGCATCAAAGTCAGGGAGCCAGTACGTCATGTTGTTAAATGGCTAAAAGCCAAATGGGGCAAATTTTTTTTAATGATATCCAATTGTGAAAATATTTTTAGCCCAAAATACATGCATATACGTAAAATAAAAATGATAATTTAATCCATTATCCATCTTTCTTATATCTTATACATCTTCCACCAAAAATCTCCTATAAAAATGCCCAATTTTACCTTAGCACCTACAACAATATCAGCAGCTCAGACGCAGCTTCAAATTGCACCCACCTACCCTCTATCCCGATCACGGGCGAAAGGCTTCGATGTGCCACTGAACAGATTTATATCTACAGTATTTAACACTATATACTGTCCGTCACAAAAAAAACAATGTGGAAATTAAAACATTTTAAGCCTATAGGGGACGCCTAGCTTAGAAAATCCATTTTCAAATACCTCAAGAGGGAAATTTAAGTTGATAGAGGGGGATTCCTCGTTCAGGCCTCTCCTGTGTTAGTTGCTCTACATAACACCTCTTTATCTGAAATACTCAGGCATTAAAGGGGTTGTCCCGTCTAAAAACGACAGATCTGCAGTCCCTCTATGCTGACTTGTGAATCCATACAGAGCGTACACTGCACACTATGAGGATTCTCCAGTGTCAGCGTCGGGAGCAGTGGTCATGTGACCACAAGTATTGAATATGCATACTCCCGGACACAATCCGACTAGACTGTTTCCAGAGCGCTCAATCAAAGTGTATTGTGCGAGGTCAGATTCTGGCCAGGAGTATGCATCTCTCATACTTACAGTCATGTGACCACTGTTCCCAACACTGACACCGGAGAATCCTCATAGCGCGCAGTGCGTGGGCTGTGAGGATTCACGAGTCTACAGTCACATAGAGTAACTGCAGACCTGTCGTTTTAGACTGGACAACCTCTTTAAAATGGACAGACCATTGATTTCAGTAGGAAGCATATAATATAATATATAGCATATTTTCCTATAGGGAAATTGAAGATTTATTTTCCCACAGTTTACTGCTGAATAAGAAATGTTTAAATTATAAAACAAAACTATATTAAATTGTAAAAAAAAAAAAAATAAATAACATTTGACTTATATTTTCTTCTTTGGATATTTCTTGCAATTAATTTTTGTAAAATTTTGTAGGTCTAGGTATAAATCTCTCTTATGTCCTTGAAAAGCTTTTCTTCGTTTCTGCAGTAAAAGTGTGATCACTTGAGCCTGACAAGTAGAATAAAGCAGCTGTGGGGACCTGAGCTTTATCTGTACTGAAGTTTTCAAATAAAAAATTTACATGGACAATTTAAGTATGACACTTAGCATAATGAGTGCTACCAAAACAAACAGAGCCATGACCATCTGCGCCACTGGCGGGCTCCTCAGCGAGGCAGATGTTTAATCGTACCTGAAGTTACACTGTACAGTGCCATAGCACCAAAGTCCCAGCATCTAATTCTCTAAAGCTAAGTGCTAAATATTCAAACTTTATGTATCTTGAAGTTTATTCTGACTATTCGGTTCCTCCTGACCCTTTATATCCTTACATTTTTTTTGTTCTAATTTCCTTACACAATATGTCCTTAAAGGGGTTGTCTCATGGCAGACCTTTATGGCATATCCACAGAGTTTGGACTCATCACACTCTCTATAGTCACTGTGACCGAGGATCAGAATGTGGGACCATGGGCAGCCTTGGACTGGACCACAGGAGAACAAGAGAATCCTCCGGTGGGCCACCACCCTCTTATATGAGCAGTACTTGGTACAATATACTTGAATCACTATGTACAGACAAAGGCAGCATCTTATTCATTCAACAATCTACCGCCCCTTGCCCCATTACACTTTTACCATTAAAAGGAATGTGTCACCTCCAAAAAACTATTTTTACATGCCGATGTAGTGGTAAATTGCAGGTAAAATAGCGTTTAGATCATGTCTGGCAGCTTTACTAGAAGAGTGTCTACAGGGAGAAAATTAAGTTTTATTCTCCCTGGAGCCCCTCGCTTCCAATCATTGGGCTGGCCCGCCGAGCAGCTGCCGGGAGGATACAACTTCATTTTTTCCCTGTAGACACTCTTCTAGTAAAGCAGCCAGACATGATCTAAATGCGATTACCTGCAATTTACCACTACATCTGCATGTAAAAATTGTTTTTTAGGGGTGACACATTCCTTTTAATGGTAACAGTGTAATGGGGCTCGGGGCGGTAGCTGTGGGCAAGTGACTCATTTTCCACACCCCGGCCCGCTACAGTAAAATGGGGTCTTTGGGTGTGTGTGATGTTAATGTTGTAGACACCTTCAGGTTTAGCCCTGCCACAGCCTGAGTGGTGCCAAACTTCTTTATCCCCATTATGAGGAAACCAGACAGTTGGTTAAAAACTAAATCCATTTTACTAACCAACCGGTATACAAAGGATAGCAGGGAATACACTTGCTGTTCACTTCTGCACCAGACAGAGGCACATGCTTAATGGTTACTGGCGGCAGCACATTAATTGTGATGTACATTGCTGAAAGTTCACAATTTAAGAGGAGGACCTCCATAATACTAGTGTAGCACCACTTGGGTCGATGTGTTTCGCTGTGGTACTGCACTCAGACTAATCTTTCCCTGGGAACAGACAGAGATGAGAATCTCCCAATGTCTTCTTCCTATTCATGCCCAACCGTCTTACTGACCGCAGCTCTCAGGTCTGTCCAGCACTAGGACCATTCCCACTAAATCTTCTAAAGACGTTCCTGTAGTCTCTCACTGTAGGTCCCCTGATTTACTTGTGTAAGGGAGGCCGCTGCTACCACTGAAGTGCTGTTGATGAGTCTTGCTTCCTTTGCCACTGGTTCCCACACACACCCAAAGATGATCTTCTTTCCTGAGGGTGTTCTGATCTCTCTCTCCAACCTTAACAGACTTCCTTTTCCTGTAACCTACCCACAGATCCCCAATTTTCCTCCCCACTATGGGACTGTCCTGCAGTTAACCCTATAATATCCAACTAACAGGTGTTATGTTCTGCAACTAAGAACTAAGGAATAAGAGGGAAGAGCTGTCCCTGCACTGAGACTCTGCTTAAACCCTTTGCTGGGGTGGGTGCCCTATTCCTTGTGAACAGCCCCACCGACGATCCTGCACTGAACTCAAATGAAGACCTGAAGGAAGGGGAAAGGGTGTCCCTAAAAGATCTAAGGCCTGGGAGCAAAAACAGGAGACCTCCTAGCAGAAAAGTTAGTTGCAGAAACGAAGATAAAAGAAAACAAAACTGGTGTAACCAGAAGTCCCAGGATATCAATTGTCCTAAGCACAAAGAACTAACAAGGCAACTTAGCCAGAGCGCAAGCGTAACAACACTGATGTCCAGTGGGGAATGGGAGACAGGTGCTGAGTAATAAAGAGTGAAGAGATCACGTGACCAAGATACCCAGCACCAGAGGAAAAGACTAGAAGCCAGCAAACCACAAAAAGATGGCCGATGGTAAAACAACATAGATTCTAACAACAGGAACTGCAGCCTAACAGGAGAATAACACACAGAATACTGTAACATACAGTGCCATGTAATACATCTTCATACAATAAAATGACAGGAGTTGGCAGAGGAGTGGAACGCCATCCTCACAAAAGCACAGCATAGTCTATTAATGTTTCATGAGTGGGAGTTCAATCTTTTTGACCCCTTATGATGAACACAAGGTAGTGGCACAGAGGGGTCAGGCACAATATATGTACTAATGCATTGGTCTCAAAGAATTCCAGTAAGCGGATTCAGAACTTGGGTTAGTCTAAATAAAAGGTGGACAAGTAAAGCTTCGCTACCTTGTAGTTCCCATAGCTGCCCTCTTATATCATTAATATGTTTCCAATGGTACGATGAGAAATTCTAATTTATTTTATACAAGTTTTGTGCTAAAATTAACTAAAAAACTATGTTTCTGCTACTGTGTATTCTATGCTGTTCGGTGTGAAGATATTTTATAACACAGAGGCTGAGGCTAGTGATTGCAGTCTCCGAATTCAGCACCACAGGCTTGGACAGCGCTTTATAATCTTCCTTCTGGGTGCTGCAGTCTATAGGAGCTTGTTGACAGCGGCGATACTGACCGGCCTATTTCATTTTCTGCAGGTCTG
Source organism: Phyllobates terribilis (assembly GCF_046119375.1). NCBI lineage: Eukaryota > Metazoa > Chordata > Amphibia > Anura > Dendrobatidae > Phyllobates > Phyllobates terribilis. The sequence goes on from NW_027362762.1 coordinate 107,972,813, forward strand.
ACTATGTGATATTCAGTTGAGTTTTCATGGTATCAAACTAGACACTGCGCAGTAGCTCTTTCGACAGTGTTAATTAACATTTTAACCTGTTCAAGTGGCGCACAAGTAATAACTTGTATAAGTCTGCTCCTCCGGTGCCGACAGCGGATGCTTTGGGCACTGTGGTCACTTGATACCTCCTCCATCACTGCACCATAATAGTTTACAAGTTCCTCCATCCCACAGTGCTTGTTACAGATCTGTTGGAAGAAGAACAACTTGTGAAGACAACTACTAAGTAAATCAAGTGGAAAAATGGCAAGGATTTTTGCAAAAGGGCTAACTCCTTAAAAACAAAGCACCATCTTCCTTCTCAATTGATTACATGATCAGTCAGAGAGGATTATCAGGACCCACAGAGACTGCCAGAACTGACAGGATGATCTCTTGACATTTGGTTGCTCACCTTCCCAATAGTCAACTTATAGGTATATGACCCCAAGGCTATAGGGTCTAGGAGAGGGGAAAAGACAGAAAACACGGGCACAGATCTGAGTGCAGATTATTAAAGTTCAGCTATTTTTCAGAAGCTAATTTGCTCACCTTTGATGTAGCTTGTGGCATAGCGTATCGACCTCTTAGGTCTGACTGAGATGCCTTGACTCCTTGATGTGCAGCTATAGTCTGGATACAATGAATCTCTCAGCCAGGAGACCGTGGAATGAAGGTCAGGAGAAAATGAATGGATTCATCCAGTCTATTCAGCGCTCCCAGGAGACAGGCACCAGGTAGAGGTATTAAAAGTCTTCAGAAATTTACCTAGATAAAAATCATCAAAAAAACGATACATGGAACAATGCGTTTCGGCTATATATTTGTACAAAATAGCCTTCCTCAGGTAAGATATTGCTTTACAGTCTACTAGAGTTATATAGTCTATATAGGTTCACTTGAATAAGTTAATTATGTTAAATGGTCAAGACCTGGTGGTTCTTCATTAGCTTAATTGCTGTTTGGTGGTTTTCAGTATGCAGCTTTAGCTTATCCTTGTTTCTTTTGTTGTTACAGGTATATTTGCAATACATGATAAAATATATGGTGAAAAACACACACACATAAAAAACATTACAAACATTGATTTGCGTGTATACAGCATGAGTGGATGCATAAAAAAAAGTGTAAATCTATAGCATTATCCACACATACAGCATATATTCAATGATCATATTAGGACTATTATATTATACTTCTTTTACTAGAAAAACTTTTCTAGAAAAAACACACAAAAAAAAATTAAATTAAATAATAAAAAATAAATAAATAAAAAGAATAATCATTTACATTAATTTAATCATATTGTGAGTTCTATATCTTTAATTTCTGTGGGAACTTTTTAAATATGTTAGTTTCTTCAATTGGGATTGAACTCGTGTAGTCCACACTCAGGGGTCTATCATGTTTCTCTCATTGGTATTTATCTCTATGCTGTGGATGTCCTCATGACGCTGGCTTCACTAGTCAGGGGTTTATGGGCAAACGCACACCGACATAATGCAAAAATTGGGCTACTAACACATAGCCTATCGAGACATCTCTTAATAAATCATAATAAGAGCTTTGAGATAAGCTTGACTCCTGTCGAAGAAATTCCGCAGAATATATCAAACAGAATCCATCTACTGAACAAGAAAGAGGCTTTCTGGATGTACAGATTGCGCTTTCTACATCCTGACGGCCTCAATGATAGACTGGAAAACATATAGAACATCGAATTAGATCAGGACAGCGTTGCTGATCAATAGAAATATATAGAAAGAATAGAGTGTATGGTAACCCAAGCTAGATATTTTTTATGATATATTCTTAGGTTTGCCCATAAACCTCTGACTAGTGAAGCCAGCGTCATGAGTACATCCACAGCATAGAGATAAATACCAATGAGAGAAACATGATAGACCCCTGAGTGTGGACTACCTGATAGACCCCTGAGTGTGGACTACATGAGTTCAATCCCAATTGAAGAAACTAACATATTTACAAAGTTTCCACAGTAATTAAAGATACAGAACTTACAATATCATTAATGTAAATGATTATTCTTTTTATTTTTTTATTATTTAATTTTATTTTTTTATTTTTTTTGTGTGTTTTTTTTTTTTTCTCTCATAAGAAAAGTTTTTCTAGTAAAAGAAGTATAATATAATAGTCCTAATATGATCATTGAATATATGCTGTATGTGTGGATAATGCTATAGATTTACACTTTTTTTTTTATGCATCCACTCATGCTGTATACACGCAAATCAATGTTTGTAATGTTTTTTATGTGTGTGTGTTTTTCACCATATATTTTATCATGTATTGCAAATATACCTGTAACAACAAAAGAAAGAAGGATAAGCTAAAGCTGCATACTGAAAACCACCAAGCAGCAATTAAGCTAATGAAGAACCACCAGGTCTTGACCATTTAACATAATTAACTTATTCAAGTGAACCTATATAGACTATATAACTCTAGCAGACTGTAAAGCAATACCTTACCTGAGGAAGGCTATTTTGTACAAATATATAGCCGAAACGCGTTGTTCCATGTATCGTTTTTTTGATGATTTTTATCTAAGTAAATTTTAATACCTCTGCCCGGTGCCTGTCTCCTGGGAGCGCTGAATAGACTGGATGAATCCTTTCATTTTCTCCTGACCAATAGTCAACTTAAAAAGACATAATTGTACGTTTAGTAACCATGTCCTTCTAGCATGAATCGCAGAAGCTGTTTTTTAAGGCTGTGTTCACATGTGGTGGAAGAGGTGTGTCCAAAACTGTGGCTACATAGAGATCGGCGTGGTTTTAAGACTGGCTGCAGTTAAAAGCTTCTTAGCAGCAGTAGTTTAATGCTCGGTCCTATTTCCTAGTTCCAATTTTGATATAATGATTTCTGGCTTTCTTATTAAAGGGAATCTGTCAGTAGGATTACCCCTTTTAAGCCGTCTATATGGGCATGGAGGTCATAGGAAGATGAACAAAATGATACCTTGACATCTGCGATCCGATGTCGTATTCCCAAGAAATCCATGTTTTTCTTAATATGTAAATGAGCTGATAAGATCTATGGGCCGGACATAGATCTCCTGGAGAATCTTCCTTCAGAGTTTATTGTAAATGACAGGGGGCGTTACCAGTGTGAGACATGTAATGACTGACAGTCTGCTCTCCTGATCACATGCCTCACATTCTGGAGGCAAATTTTCTGTGAGATCTATGTCCGGCCCATAGATCTTAACAGCTCATTTACAGATTTAAAAAAAAAAAATTTGGATTTCTCAGGAATAAAACATAAGATTGCAGATATCAAGGTATCATTTTATTCAGCTTCCCATGCCCATATAGATGGCTTAGGAGGGTTGATCCTACTGACAGATCGTCTTTAAGGTACATAAAATTGATATTTAAGAATTATTTTGTTTCCTATTTTACATTTCAGGTCACCCCAAACTGAAACCAACAATTGCAAAGAATGGCTATGCCGCCAAGACAGAAGTACAGACCCGAGACCAAGATCGTCAGACTGTTCAGAGGTTAAAAGAGAAGTGTGAGGAGCAAGCTAAGGAACTCTTATTTGTCCGGAAAGAATTTAAAAAAACAAGCTGTGGATTTTTAGTGTTTGCCGTGACCACTCAGTATTTCTTTAGCAAGGTAAGAAGCTATCAGACAAGATAAATATAGGTAAAAGAAAAATTAATCAAGATGTGCATATGTAGCAAACAATAAAACAAGTATGGCGCACCACAGCAATATCATAGCACAGCAATCCCGCCGCCTTATGGCTTAGTATAATGGCGGGCTCAAACTTCTACACATACGTGTGAAAGCAGCAGCACTGGACAGTACAGGAGCTACTACAGGGTGAAAGCCCCTAAGACCTGGTCCTTCATTACAATGGGTCTCTTGATCAATGACGATCATATGGGGCAACCTCACCTAGGGCAATGGCTTTTTACCAGACAGGAGAGTGCAGTATTTTGTCTTTGGGTGACACATGGTTGCAGCAGGTGCGATTATGCCTGCACTGTTAATTATCTACCAATATAGTACTTTTCTATGGAAAACACTGTTCTAAAAATAAATGGGAAGTTCTCATAAAATATTGCACTTTTGCATCTATGCTGGCAAATGTGCAATCTATTTAAAGGTAAAGGTATTTCCTTTTAGTTTGATTGATTATAGAAGCATGAAAAAGTCTTCATACCCCTTGAACTTTTCTATATTATTTCATGTTACACCCACAAACTTAAATGTATTTTATTAAGACGTTATGTGATATAGCATCACAATTATTTGTGAAGTGTAAAGGAAGTAATACATGGTTTTCTAATTAGTTTAAAAGTATAAATCTGAAAATAATGACGTACAGTACATTTGTATTCAGCCCCCTTGATTGAATACTTTGTAGGACCACCATTCACCGTTATTCCTGCTGTAAGTCTTTTGGGCTCTGTCCCTACTATATGTCTCTTTGCACATCTAGAAGCTGACATTTTTGCCCATTCTTCTCTGCAAACTATCACTAGCTCAGTGAGTCTTGCCAAAGATTCTCAATGGGATTTCGGTCTGGATTGTGATTGGGCCATTTACACACATGAATGTGCTTTGATCTAAACCATCCATTGTAGGTCCGGCAGTATGTTTAGGGTCGTTGCCCTGCTGGAAAGTGAACCTACATCCCATTCTCAAGCCTTAAAGAAAAGTGTGTGTAACAGACTAGGTGGTGGAACCACTGTGCCAATACCCGAGTAGAGCCTGGAGGGCTTGACTAAGCGCCACACCAAGGCTGACCCCGGATCCACGGCAACTAACTGTGCCGCGGTCTGAGGATAGCCCGGGGAGGCAAGACCAGGTGCTACACCAGGACTGACCTCGGGTACAGGGCAGCTGACCCTCAAGGGACTGGAAGCTGGAATAGCCCGGTAGGAGAGTACAGCTGATACAGACAGGCATGGCAGGAACAGAGGAACCACAGATGCAGATGGGTCCAGCTGATACACAGACTGGCAAGACTGGTGCAGGCAGATCCGGCTGATATACAGACTGGCACAGCAAGTGCCGACGGGTCCGCCGCCTGATATGCAGATTGGCACAGCAGGTGCAGGCGGGTCCGGCAGATATACTGATGGGCACCGCGGGTGCGGACCATCAAATATACAAGCAGGCGGGCACCGCAGGTGCGGACCGTCAAATATACAAGCAGGCAGGTTGTAGCGGGCACAGCTGATATACAGGCAGGCAGGTGAGCTGGAAGATATAACTAGTACACAGGCAGGCACAGCAGGCGTGGATATACAGGATAGATATACTGAGATACAAGCACTGGGGATCTGAGAACTAGCAAGCGTGTTTGGGAACAGACTAACAACATTGCACAGGCACCGTTATGCAAGTGGAGGTGCCTTAAATAGTGTCTCCCAGCTAATGGCTGGGGACACTTTAGGATGGCACGTGCTCGGCCCCTTCAAGGAGGAGTGCGTGCCCTAAGCACAGTGCTTAGGTATCTGTGCGCCGTGCGCATACCCCTGACAACGGCAGACTAGGAAGGAGAGGGAGGATTGGGACAGGAGCCGCGGTGGTGAGTTAGTCCCCGTCCCTGCCAGGGGAGGGAGGCAGCGTGCAGGGACGCTGGTGCTACTGTGTGTTTTCAATTGCTGTAGCTATTTATATTACATTTTTTAAATCTTCCCTGAAGGCCACCATATTAAAGGTGCACTTTCTTTCTTTATAGACAGGACAGACAGAGAAACAAGATACAATAATATTTCCTGTTTTCTGTATCATGACTGCTCTATTTGCCGATGTATATACCGTATACAGTGTCGGACTGTGGTGCCAAGAGCCCACCAGTAACCAACTCCAGGTCCCCACTTTTCAGCTTCATGCAAATGTGACATTATCCTCAATCGCACATGTATATAACAATGAACTGGGTAGATTAGTAAATGAATAAGATGCAGCCTTTGTCTGTACATAGTGATTCAAGTATATTGTGCCAAGCACTGCTCATATAACAGGGTGGTGGCCCACCGGAGGATTCTCCTGCTCTCCTGTGGGCCAGTCCAAGCCTGAATCTATAGATATACAGTACAGACCAAAAGTTTGGACACACCTTCTCATTTAAAGATTTTTCTGTATTTTCATGACTATGAAAATTGTACATTCACAGTGAAGGTATCAAAACTATGAATTAACACATGTGGAATTATATACTTAACAAAAAAGTGTGAAACAACTGAAAATATGTCTTATATTCTAGGTTCTTCAAAGTAGCCACCTTTTGCTTTGATAACTGCTTTGCACACTCTTGGCATTCTCTTGATGAGCTTCAAGAGGTAGTCACCGGAAATGGTTTTCACTTCACAGGTGTGCCCTGTCTGGTTTAATAAGTGGGATTTCTTGCCTTATAAATAGGGTTGGGACCATCAGTTGTGTTGTGCAGAAGTCTGGTGGATACACAGCTGATAGTCCTACTGAATAGACTGTTAGAATTTGTATTATGGCAAGAAAAAAGCAGCTAAGTAAAGAAAAACGAGTGGCCATCATTACTTTAAGAAATTAAGGTCAGTCAGTCCGAAAAATTGGGAAAACTTTGAAAGTGTCCCCAAGTGGAGTTGCAAAAACCATCAAGTGCTACAAAGAAACTGGCTCACATGAGGACCACCCCAGAAAAGGAAGACCAAGAGTCACCTCTGCTTCTGAGGATAAGTTTATCCGAGTCACCAGCCTCAGAAATCGCAGGTTAACAGCAGCTCAGATTAGAGACCAGGTCAATGCCACACAGAGTTCTAGCAGAAGACATATCTCTTCAACAACTGTTAAGAGGAGACTTTGTGCAGCCGGCCTTCATGGTAAAATAGCTGCTAGGAAACCACTGCTAAGGACAGGCAAGAAGCAGAAGAGACTTGTTTGGGCTAAAGAACACAAGGAATGGACATTAGACCAGTGGAAATCTGTCCTTTGGTCTGATGAGTCTAAATTTGAGATCTTTGGTTCTAACCACCGTGTCTTTGTGCGACGCAGAAAAGGTGAACGGATGGACTCTACATGCCTGGTTCCCACCGTGAAGCATGGAGGAGGAGGTGTGATGGTGTGGGGGTGCTTTGCTGGTGACACTGTTGGCGATTTATTCAAAATTGAAGGCAAACTGAACCAGCATGGCTACCACAGCATCTTGCAGCGGCATTCTATTCCATGACCCCAAACACACCTCCAGGCTGTGTAAGGGCTATTTGACCAAGAAGGAGAGTGATGGGGTGCTACGCCAGATGACCTGGCCTCCACAGTCACCAGACCTGAACCCAATCGAGATGGTTTGGGGTGAGCTGGACCGCAGAGTGAAGGCAAAAGGGCCAACAAGTGCTAAGCATCTCTGGGAACTCCTTCAAGATTGTTAGAAGACCATTTCCGGTGACTACCTCTTGAAGCTCATCAAGAGAATGCCAAGAGTGTGCAAAGCAGTCATCAAAGCAAAAGGTGGCTACTTTGAAGAACCTAGAATATAAGACATATTTTCAGTTGTTTCACACTTTTTTGTTAAGTATATAATTCCACATGTGTTAATTCATAGTTTTGATGCCTTCAGTGTGAATGTACAATTTTCATATTCATGAAAATACAGAAAAATCTTTAAATGAGAAGGTGTGTCCAAACTTTTGGTCTGTACTGTATATATATCAAAAGTTCACCAAATATTTAGAATATAATCGTGCTATAAATAAAATGCCTGGTGGTTTGATTTTTTTAGTTTTCTCATTGTAAGTTCCAAGTGTCTTGCTTGTACGAAGAGTTTATTAGTGAATGTGATTTCATGACATCAGATGTACAGTTTGTGGAGTCTCTATTAAGAGACAGTCAAAAACCCTGGCGGATAATTTATATGTGAAGTGTGAGGGATATAGAAGCAGACAACGCTGTGGTTCTAGAATCAGAAATCACAAGACAGAAAGACAAATGAGTTTCCTGGGTAGATAAACCTTCCTGTAGTTACAGACCTTCATGCTGACAGGTATTATAGTGTATGACAGCTTTGACATCTGCTTGAAAAATATGTTACAGCAAAAAAATTAAATCAGGTTTACTCAAGAGTTTTAGAAATTTTGAAAATAAATAAAAATATGTCAATACAAAGTTGCCTTCTTTGTAGACATAATGGTTGTATTCCAGTATTATTTTTTATATTATGTGCTGTTAAATAATTTTGCAATACACTTAGGCTGTGTACACATGTTGCGTTTTTGCTGCATTTTTTCAGGGCAGATTTGTCACAAACCCTGGAGGGTTTCCTGATGCCAGCAAAGTGAATGAGAATCCTGACGTCTCATGCACACCTTGCTTATTTGTGACTTGTAGATTTGGTGCAGATTTATATGTGCAGCGTGTCAATTCTTTCACCGGATTTCACCCAAACAAATGATTGGGGAAAAATCGACACCAAAAACACAAGTGAAAAATGCAGCAAAAAAGCTCTTTTTTGCTGCTAAGTTTTCCAGCCAAGAGTTTTGCAGAAATGGTACAGAAATTTGTACACCAAATACATGACGTGTGCACATACCCTTAATGTATCACTTTCTAATTGTGACACCTGAAGAATATCACAGACACTGTTCAGAAAGACAGAAAAACTTGAGTTCAAGGAGGCCCATAGGCATGCCGGTTACAACATCATTGAGGCAAACAAGTTTTTAGTACTCATGAAGATGGACTTAACTTACACAAGTAACAGTCGTTTTAAATCAATAGTACACATGAATATAAGCAACTTTGTAATATATCTTATCAGAGAAATCTGCTTCTTTCTCCTCCTGGACTGATCTTTCGTTCACAATTCAGGGATGAAGTGAAAGTAGATTACCAATTGGTGAGACAGAAGGTAACAGTTGGTTCTCATAAAGTTCTATGGGGAGAGGAAGAGAGAGGAGGTAGAGGCAGGGGTAGAAGTTAGCATACACGCATTTCATCTTGCAGTTAAAGAGAGCCATTGACATGGCTGTAATGATGCTGTAATATAGATTAAAGGGGATGTCCACTACTCCTTCTCATTCCTCATGTTTTGACCCCGTTAAAATAAAAACACCTATACGTCACTATCCCCACCTTCGGACGTATTGTACATCATCAGGAAGTCAGGGCTGCGGCTGCTCTCTGACTTGATGTTCGATTTGTCCGAAGTTGGGGACAGTGACGCCAGCACTGATTGGGCGTCATGTGGCATAACAACCGCTCAAGAGCCCCGGGAGCGCGAGTGTCGACGCCGCTGGAGCAGCGCTGGCACGGGAGGTGAGTATAAGTGTCTTCATTTTAACAGAGTAAAACATGAGGAATGAGAAGGGGTTGCCCAAGTAGTGGATAAACCCTTTAATTGATACCTTTGGTGAAGAAATCCACTTTAATCAGCATTTGAAGTTTTCTGCTGTTTAGATTTTGGTGCACAGGGGCCGGACTGTGCACTGGGTCTTTTCCACCCTGTCTGTGATTCCCCGGCCCCTCTGCTGCCTCCGGCCTGTGAATGACATGTCACTGCTGAGATTTCAAACAGAGAAGGTAGGTAATTCACAGACCGGAAGCAGGCAAATACAGGTAAGGGGGCTGGGGAATCACAGACAGGGAGGGGAAGACCCTGTGCATAGTCCAGCCCCTGTGCACTGAAATCTAATTAGCAGAAAACTTCAAATGCTGATTAAAGAAGAACCACAAAGTGGATTTCTTCACCAAAGGTATCAATATAATCAGTATTACAGCATCTTTACAGCCATTTCTTTACTCCACAATACAAAATAGTGCTGACAGGTTCTCTTTAAAACCAATCACACCTTTAGTAAAGTCCTGTACATATCTGTAGCTTCCTCTGACATCACGTAGACAGAGCAGTGTCTTCTCTTCCCACCTGCTCTGTTGATGGGGTGTCTCTGTTTATGTCATGCTGATTGACAGCCAGCTCTCCACTACCTAACTGTGGGGAGCCAACTGTCGATCAGCATGACATCAGCAGTCACGTCCTGTCGACAGAGCAGGCCGGAAGAAGAAGAGCTGCTCTGTTGACAAGAGGTGAAATAAAGCCAGGGAATTGCCAGCTGAGTCAGCAGAGATCGTTCCTGTGCAGTACAGGCAGGTAGATAGCAACTAATTGCCTATTAGTTCTTAGCCTTACACATAAAATTAATAAAAGTCTTGGATAACACCTTTAAGTTTATCTATTTAATATAAATGTCTTAGACACCAATGTAACAGACATATAAATACTTCCAATGGACATAGCAAAAAATAACATAAATTGTGCTAGATTTATGAAAATGACATGTGCTAATCATGATTGACAGACCTGTTTACACCTCCTCCCCATGGTATAAGTAAAGCAGTATTGTGCTCTCTTTACAAAACTTTGGCATTTTAGGACTTCTCTTTAAGTGAAATTTAGGAAATCCCTTTGTCTGAAATATACAGTATCATGTTCTCTCTATTTTGTATATTAATTTTTTTTCACATTATATCATCCGCTAAAGTTATTGTGCACTAACAACTCTTAATGAATTCCATATGCACAGTGCTATTTGCTTAGGGAGACATAAGGCTTCATAACCACATGAAATGATGGAAGTTACCATCCGTTCCAGGGCTTCACCATCAAGATGCTTCATTGGCTTGGCCAGCCCTGCCTTTATTAAAACACAATTCACTCTAATGACCTCGCTGTAAACATCGGAAGCCACGAGTCAATGGCACTTACTATGAAGTGTAATCCAATACAAAGTAATGATTTTTCTAACTAATGACTAAAGATCTAAAGTTGCTATATTAAAGGTCATATACACTGCAAAAATCAGTAATTATGTATGCAATTACGCCTTCAGATTGTCATTACATTACACTTTATAAATGTATGCACTCTATAAATGTTCGCATTGTTCGCAGTCATGTACGCTTGGATTACTCATAAGAACTCTGCTGGAGAGTGAAGGAGAAATGTCCTGGATTAGAAAAAAAGTTTGCTTCTCTTTCTTTACAATTTAGAAAGAGCGCCACCCTTGTTCATGGGCTGTGTCTGGTATTGCAGCTGTTAATTTCAATGGAGCAGACTTTGTCAACAAGAATAACTTTGTTGGTGGACAAAAATTGGGCTCTTCTTCTCAGAAAACTCTCAATATAATAAGGGACTGCATACTTATTACTTACATGTAGATATGCTCATCTCCAAAGAATGAACATGTCTTAATCTCAGAGCCCAAAAGAGGGTTATTTTTGTTGTTATTTTTTTAGTGGACACATTAGAAGTATGTGCTTCTTAGACATGGAGTGAGTGCCACAGTTTTTTCTTTGTTCCTATTTTTGATGTTGCCTGTCTCCTGTTGAGCACCACATGTGGCTATGTTATTACTGACTCAGGACTTAAATGATATTTATCTCCATATGTTACTCCATTAATTTGATTGCAATTAGTAGTAGTGCCGATGTCACGAATCCTCCTGAGTGTCTGGAAGCAGTGAGTGACAGTTCAGCCATCCAATCTAGGGCAGGGGAATGCTGAGCTGTTAGTATGGTGAAGGACCACTCAGCCATCCAATCAGAGGCAGGGGTGTGCTGAGCGGTCAGTGTGTTGAGTGACAGTTGAGCCTTCCAATCAAGGTCGGGGCGTGCTGGGGCTTCCTCCATGTGTCTTCTAGTCGAGTGATTACCTGGCTATTTAGCTGGCTCTCTGCCTCCATTTAGTGCCAGTTGTAGCTTAGCTCAAGTAGTGTGCGCTTTCTCTGTACCCTGTGTTCCTGTATTTGATCTTTATTGCCCAACCTTGGACTTTTTCCTTTGACTATCCATTTGCCTTGCCCTTTTGTCTTGATTTGCTACCTTCCTGGAATTCTGAGCTCGGGCTGTTACCTGACTACGCCTTTGCCTTACCCCTTTGTTTATGACGAGCCCTATTGGTATCTGACCTCGGACCTTTTGACTACCCAGCCTTACAGCTTGTTCATGAGTAGTGACTAGCATCACAGCCGACCTATCTTCTTTTCATTTGTTTACAATAGAAGTATATTATATTTTTACAAAATAATCTTTTGATATCAAAGTATACTCCAATATTTTGGCTAAATGAGAAATGTACTGTAGGCAAACTTTGTATAAATCAATAATACAGGTGGATAGAAGAAACTTTGTAATATATCTTATAGGAGAAATATGCTTCATTCTCCACTTAGGGGCCATTTTTCCCCTAACCCCTGTCTCATAAATTCATCATTCCCTCTGAAAAACAAAGCTAATCTGTTTTACTGGACTGTCAGCACACTGTGGTTCTCCTATTATACCCTGGGGAGACGGGAGGGAAGGAGTGTGGAGCAGAGTAAGACACAAGCGAAGAAAAAGATAATTTCTAGCAAGTATATTAGTCTATGCCAGAGCTGGAATCACAGCTACACTGCGCATGACTCTGGTATTGTAGATTTTCGGTGGTCAGACTCCAGCTTCACCCATTCCTTACTTTAGATTCCCACTATCCCATCCAATAAAACTGACACTTTAGGTTGGATAATTTGGCTTCAGCAGCCTTTATTAAACAAAATCACTACAATGTTAATAAATTTAATAATATGGTAAACTAGGTAAGGTCCTTGAAGCTACAAAACATGGTGTGATTGCCCAAAACAACCCAATAAACCATAATTACTTCCAGCCATAACCTCACAGACTCTGTAGCACCATAACCTAAAGGGTTCCTTTTCCAATAACAGACTCACATGGACCCGACAGTCCCATGACGTAAATTCCCCCCAAATCACCAGACCTACAAATCAATCTTTCATAGTTGAGGAATCCATATCTTGATGAATCCACCGGACCAATTTAGAGCCAACTTCAAGGACCCCCCCCAAGCATGTTTAGCCACTATGACCCAATAAGTGTCCCTAAATAATTCCTAGTCCCCTAATAACACTCCAGTATTAGGGAGGACAGACGGGACTATACTCATGTCCCTAGGAGCGGGATAATGAAAAACCAGGCTCCACACTAGCCTTATAAACCCCTACTACTGAGCCTATTCTTCACCACTATAATGACCCCACCTTCCCTCCAACCCATTGTCATGTCGGTCCCACCCATTATCAAGGACTAGGGGTCTGACCTTCTCTGTACTGTTCTATAATCTCCTCCATGCCTCTTTCGCTTCTATCTATATGTTACCAAAGTAAAGAAGAGCAGGAATCCATTTCTGTGTGCAATGTATGGAAGTGTTATGAATCATGGTTCCGTGCTCCCACCTGGTAATGGAGGTGGTCTGGTACTGTGCGTCTCCAGGCGCAAGCATCGCTATTGTCCTGACCCCGGTGGCGAAGTTACCATGCTTGCGGGGAATCTGTCCCAATCTGGTGTAGCATCTAGTTCTAGTGTTTTGGGATGTGGGGGAAACGGGACGCCATGTCCCTCACTGATTTCTCTGCCCAGGAAAGATGGGACGCTGCCTTCCCCGGTTGCCAGGCAACACAGGACACTGCTTTGTTTGGCAATGAGCAATGGTGGGATTTTGTCCAGCCTGTGGTTGAAGCTAGCAGGGTGTGGCTGTTTGGGGATGATTGGGAAGTAGTCAACACCTGATCATTAGGCTGACTATATAATCCTGCTCCCTGTTCATTCCTTTGCTGTTTATTGCAGTTTCCATGTGCTTGGTGGTTCGTGGTGTTATCATTAGGTTTTGCTATTACAGCAGGGTTTTCTCATTTTCCTTTCGGTTACGCTTTCTGGGCTTCAAGCAGAGGTACTCTGGTCCTAGACTGAGCACTAGCTCCGTCATCAGATGCCAGCTGTCTGGTGACAGTGGGCCTGGGAAGGTCTCTGCCAAAATTCCCGCCTCCATTTAATGGGAGCTGGGTGAAGAGTATTCCCAGCCCTCAGGGGCTCGCCTAGCTGGGCCGCTTGCGCCAAGTGCATCTGTGGCTGCGCCTTTGCTGGTTTGGTGCCAGTCTTTTGAGTTCCTCTTAGAAGCGCATAACAAGAATACATCATAGCTAGTGATGAGCGAGCACTAAAATGCTCGGGTGCTCGAAGCTCGGGTCGAGCACAATGGAATACTCGGGTGCTCGACCCGAGCAACGAGCCCAATGTAAGTCTATGGGAAACTCGAACATTTTTCTGGCGGTCCCCCCCGGCGGTCTGCAGAAGGTCAAAAATTGGCCAAATCGATGGGAACAGTGCTCAATTAAATGTCAGGGAAGCAGAATATATAGGCAGACAGGCAGGCAAGGTATATAGGAGGGTGCATGAAAAACATAGCAGGGCACTTGGAACACACTAGTGCCCTCCGATTTTCATGCACCCTTCTCTTTAAAAAAGCCGGCAATTCAGCAGCGGCATACACCGGTACCCGACAATTTAGAACAGAAAGAATAGAGCATCACACATAAATTAGATAGATAGAAACATGTCAGTCACATATATATGAAGTACAGTGACAGTGTTGGTTACTGTACTTGTCATTTAGTGTTAAAATAAAGGATTTATAAAAAAAAAAAATAATAGTGTTTTCATGCACCCGTCTCTTTAAAAAAGCTGGCCGGCAATTCATCATCGGTACCGGACAGTTTGGACTCATCAGACCAAAGCACAGATTTCCGCTGGTCTAATGTCCATTTCCTTGTGTTCTTTAGCCCAAACAAGTCTCTTCTGCTTGTTGCCTGTCCTTAGCAGTGGTTTCCTAGCAGCTATTTTACCATGAAGGCCTGCTGCACAAAGTCTCCTCTTAACAGTTGTTGAAGAGATGTGTCTGCTGCTAGAACTCTGTGTGGCATTGACCTGGTCTCTAATCTGAGCTGTTGTTAACCTGCGATTTCTGAGGCTGGTGACTCGGATAAACTTATCCTCAGAAGCAGAGGTGACTCTTGGTCTTCCTTTCCTGGGGCGGTCCTCATATGAGCCAGTTTCTTTGTAGCGCTTGATCGTTTTTGCAACTGCACTTGGGGACACTTTCAAAGTTTGCTCAATTTTTCGCACTGACTGACCTTCATTTCTTAAAGTAATGATGGCCACTCATTTTTCTTTACTTATCTGCTTTTTTCTTTCCATAATACAAATTCTAACAGTCTATTCAGTAAGACTATCAGCTGTGTATCTTAGATATAGTATATCTTGACTTCAGCAAAGCATTTGACAAAGTATCTCACATCATCCTTATTGAAAAAATGACCAAGTATGCAATGGACCAGGCAACTGTTAGGTGGATTCATAACTGGCTTAGTGATCGGACTCAAAGGGTGGTTGTAAATGGCTTCACATCCAGCTGGATGAATGTCTCAAGTGGGGTACCACAGGGCTCCGTCCTGGGACCTGTATTGTTCAACATCTTTATCAATGATTTAGATGAAGGAATTGAGGGTAAACTGATTAAATTTGCTGATGACACAAAGCTAGGAGGGATAGCTAATACTAGAGAAGAGAGAGAGAGGATTCAAAAAGACCTAAATAAACTGGAGCAGTGGGCAGCAACCAACAGAATGGTTTTTAACAGGGAAAAATGCAAAGTACTACATCTGGGCAATAAAAATGAAAAAAGCATATACAGAATGGGAGGAATAGAGCTAAGCAACAGTACATGTGAAAAAGACTTAGGTATACTAATAGATCATAGACTGAACATGAGTCAACAGTGTGATGCAGCAGCAAAAAAGGCAAATACAATTCTGGGATGTATTAACAGAAGCATACAGTCTAGATCACGTGAAGTCATTATCGGTCTTTACTCCTCTTTGGTCAGACCTCATCTGGAATACTGTGTACAGTTTTGGGCACCACATTTTAAAAAAGACATAGACAAACTGGAGCAAGTTCAGAGAAGAGCGACCAGAATGGTGACTGGTCTGCAAACCATGTCCTATGAGGAACGGTTGCAGGATTTGGGAATGTTTAGCTTGCAAAAAAGAAGACTGAGAGGAGACTTAATAGCTGTCTACAAATATGTCAAGGGCTGTCACATTGTAGAAGGATCATCTTTATTCTCATTTGCACAAGGAAAGACTAGAAGCAATGGGATGAAACTAAATGGGAGGAGACACAGATTAGATATTAGAAAAAACTTTTTGACAGTTAGGGTGATTAATGAGTGGAACAGGCTGCCACGAGAGGTGGTGAGTTCCCCTTCAATGGACGTCTTCAAACAGAGGCTGGACAGACATCTGTCTGAGATGATCTAGTGAATCCTGCTTTGAGCAGGGGGTTGGACCAGATGACCCAGGAGGTCCCTTCCAACTCTACCATTCTATGATTCTATGATTCTATGATTCTATGTGTATCCACCAGACTTCTGCACAACAAAACTGATGGTCCCAACTCCATTTATAAGGCAAGAAATCCCACTTATTAAATCTGACAGGGCACACCTGTGAAGTGAAAACCATTTCCGGTGACTACCTCTTGAAGCTCATCAAGAGAATGCCAAGAGTGTGCAAAGCAGTCATCAAAGCAAAAGGTGGCTACTTTGAAGAACCTAGAATATAAGACATATTTTCAGTTGTTTCACACTTTTTTGTTAAGTATATAATTCCACATGTGTTAATTCATAGTTTTGATGCCTTCAGTGTGAATGTACAATTTTCATAGTTATGAAAATACAGAAAAATCTTTAAATGAGAAGGTGTGTCCAAACTTTTGGTCTGTACTGTATATGTGACTGACATGTTTCTATCTATGTAATTTATGTGTGATGCTCTATTCTTTCTGTTCTAAATTGTCGGGTACCGGTGAATGCCGCTGTTGAATTGCCGGCTTTTCATGTTTCACTGTGAGCACTGTTCCCATCGATTTGGGCAATCACTGTAATGCCACAACCACCATGGCTGCGGCATTACAGTGAGTGGCAGACAATCCCTGCATGATTGGTGCTCTAAATAGCGCCAGACATGCAGGACCGGGACCCGAGCTCCCACCCGAGCACCTCGAAAGTACTCGGCGAGCTCCGAGCATCTCAAGTATTGAGATGCTCGGGCGAGTACCGAGCAGTGGCGAGCATGCTCGCTCATCACTAATCATAGCTGCTTGTCTCCTTCCACCCGCTCAGAGTCAATTCCATATCAAGAAATGGAACCTGCAGAGGAAAAAAACTGGTGAAAAACACAAAAAAAAAAAACTGAAAACAAGGGGCCAAAAATACAGATTTTCCTTATGTATACAATAGAGTTTTGTGGAGGAATTCAAGTTGAATTTCCTAAAATTTGAGATTCATGTGAATTCGAACATTTCGAGATTCGATTCACTGTTCACAAAAAAAAAACCATTTCCCAGCACCATTTCCCACACTGGTGAAGCATCAGAGAGAGGGCTAACAGCATTTTGAATTGTCACGCAGGCTTCCCCATAATGTCCTGCAGCTATGATATCTTAGTATACCTTGTACAGGGGAGGTCAGTACCTCGGCCATCACAGATCAGCGATTCCCAACGGAGCACAGTTTGTATGGTAGAGTCGTTTTCACCCCTGGATAAAGCTCCCTCTCTCCTGTAGAATGTAAGCTCTTATGGTCAGCGGGGTCCTGTCTCCTGTAGACTGTAAGCTCTTATGGTCAGCAGGGTCCTCTCTCTCCTGTAGAGTGTAAGCTCTTATGGTCAGCGGAGTCCTCTCTCTCCTGTAGACTGTAAGCTTTTATGGTCAGCGGGTTACTCTCTCCTGTAGAATGTAAGCTCTTATGGTTAGTGGGATCCTCTCTCTTCTGTAGACTGTAAGCTCTTATGGTCAGTGGGATCCTCTCTCTTCTGTAGACTGTAAGCTCTTATGGTCAGTGGGGTCCTCTCTCTCCTGTAGACTGTAAGCTCTTATGGTCAGCGGAGTCCTCTCTCTCCTGTAGACTGTAAGCTTTTATGGTCAGAAGGTTACTCGCTCCTGTAGAATGTAAGCTCTTATGGTTAGTGGGATCCTCTCTCTTCTGTAGATTGTAAGCTCTTATGGTCAGTGGGGTCCTCTCTCTCCTGTAGACTGTAAGCTCTTATGGTCAGCGGAGTCCTCTCTCTCCTGTAGACTGTAAGCTTTTATGGTCAGAAGGTTACTCGCTCCTGTAGAATGTAAGCTCTTATGGTCAGTGGGATCCTCTCTCTTCTGTAGACTGTAACCTCTTATGGTCAGCGGGTTCCTCTCTCCTGCAGAATATAAGCTCTTATGGTCATGAAGGTCCTCTCTCTCTCTCCTGTAAAGTGTAATCTGTTATGGACATCGGGTCCCTGTCACCCACATGCATTTTCTGAGCAATTTCAAGTTTTCCAGTGTTGAAATTTGGGCAAATTAATTCACTGTAAGTCAGCGAATTCTAATTACAGAAGATCCGCTCATCTCCACTATTCACACATGACAGCTTATTCTGTTACTTGAAAGTATAGTACAGTTAAGGGAAAGTTCACATGTTCTTATTGCGGACATATTTTCTCCTCTATATTAGGGCCAGTTCAGACAGTGGTAATTTCAGGTTGTGTGCTGTCTGTCTACGCAGAGGACTTCACATAGACAAAACGCGTACAAAGAGTGAATAGGCCAGTGTGGAAGAATATTGCAGCATGCACTACTAGTCTCTATCATTTTGCAGAAGAGGGGCTGCTAGTCTGAGCTGTACAGATAGCATATTGACGATGCGGAAGAGGGCACTGAGATGCACAATGACGCAGGCACGGATTAAATTTACAAATGTGACTGGTCCGAGGATTCACACATGAATTTGGCCATGTGGCTGCAATTCCTGACTTGACCGTGGAATCTCTGTCCCGGAATATCAGCATTATAGGTCCACACAACAATATGAAGATCAGAGTCACATAGCAAGATGGCATCTAATGATTTGCAACTCACTTGTTGCAACCCATGATGGGACTGGACCACTACCTCACCATCACAAAGAATCCAAAACTGTTGGGTATTTGGTCACAAGTTGCATACAAGTTGCCCATTGGGTTTAGTGTAAATTGCATGTAACCTGTCTATTATTTGCCATTTTGCTCTGAAAAAGTATCGTACCAACAAGTGTCCCTAATGCTTTTCAGTGTTTTTTGTATGCAGTTTTTTCTGGAGTTGTATGGCTGAAAGCACCTGCAGGTCACATCCACCTTCATCCGAAAACTGCGCCTGTATTCTTCTGGTGACACTTTTTCATTGATACTACGTTATAAGGGTTTGCAGCATCCTTATGCATTTCCTCCACTTTTATATCTGATCCCTGTATAGCCATTTATTTTGGTAGAATCGGGAAGGACTAAAAAGTGCTTGTTTGTGGATTCCCACTTCAGTGAAAACAGCATTTTCTTCAGACACTCAAAGTATGAAAAATTGATTATTAATTAATTATTTGCCTCCCATCACATGCTCACATAGGAAATAAATGCTTTTGTAATGCATGTCACCATACCAGCACTTCCTCTGTAGACTGAACACTGTCATATTTCCCATAATTCAGAGTTTTCTGTTTTTCTTATTGCCCAGAACTTTATTTGCTAGAGAAGAACTCTGGTGACATCTGCTGGTCATTATACAGTATTGCATCTGTCAATATTAAAAGGAGCATGTCCATAACTCAGAACAGCATTTAATGTGAATTGTAAAGTGATGATCATTAAATTATAAGGGTCAGGTTAAAAAGTCTGCAGATACAGTTGTTCCCAAAACACAGACTAGAGAGTATAGATTTCCAGAGACGACTTCATCTGCTACAATTAAGCATGGATGTATTCTACTGTAGCTCTTCTGGACAATAGCAAAAAGTTTACTACCTTACAGACAGTATATTCTTTTCTGTTATTGAACAGCTGAAGTTTAATACTGCTGAGGCCCTGTATACAGGTACAGATATACCATTTGCTGCAATCTGGGCAGTTGCACAGGGGCCTAAATGGTAAAGGGGCCCATTTATACCTCCTAAGCAGCAAGCACATCTACTCTCGCATACTACCATAAAGGGTTTATTGCATGATTAAATATTACATTACTCTGTTCTTATGTCTAGATATTGTGGTTATATGCAGCATGCTGAACTTTTTTTATCCTGTAAAGATAACTCCATAAGGGAAACTCAACAGACTCCTCTAAGACCAAGGGGGTTTTGGTGTCCGTCATGTGACGGATCCGATTCCTGCAGGTGTTTCGTTTTCTGTTCCTATAACTGAGCAGTAAGGCAGAAATCTGAACGCCGGCTTATGGGCCCCTCATGTGTGGCTCGTGGCTGTCTGCTCAAATAAGTGCCACTCTCAACTGGCATACCCCAGTGCCATTCTTATTTAGTAAGGGGACACTTAAGAGACATTATTTCTTTATAAAGGGCACTCAGGTCACTACTAATTTAAAGGGTGGATTATTACTTTATAATGGGGCATTTGGGGCATTATTACATTTCAAAGAAGGCACTTATAGCATTATTACTTTTAAAGGGGGTACTCGGAATTACTAATTTATAATGGGTCACTTGGTCAATTATTACTTTACACGTGGACTCTTGGCATTATTATTTTATAAAGAGGCACTAAAGGCACACATACTTGATAAGGGGGGCTTGGGCCATTATTACTTTATATGATGGAACTCGGGACATTATTACTTTATAAAGGGGCATTTGAAGTATTTTTACTTTAGAAAGGGGTCCTATCAGAATGCAGAGCAGCTCCTCAGTTGAGCATTTCCGTCCGACCGCCGCCGGAAACAGCTGATCGGTGGGGGTGTCAACTGATCAGACATTGATGACCTATCCCAAGGATCCAATCCCAATGATAAAGTAGTGGACAACCTCTTTAATTACAATTGAAAGTAGGTTATTTTTTGCAGGATCTAACAGGGAAATGTCATATTCTTAAAGGGTATGTACACTTTTGCAACCAAATTTATCTGCAATAATATACATATAATCTAAAATAATATATGGAATTGTAGTACATGTGTATTTCAAGAACCCTCTTAGTGAGATGCTGAGAAAACCAATAGTGAACACTCACTAAAGGATTTTCCTTATTTTGGCAAAAATACATATACACTGCTCAAAAAAATAAAGGGAACACTGAAATAACACATCCTAGATCTGAATGAATGAAATATTCTCATTGAATACTTTGTTCTGTACAAAGTTGAATGTGCTGACAACAAAATCACACAAAAATCATCAATGGAAATCACGTTTATTAACCAATGGAGGCCTGGATTTGGAGTCACCCCCAAAATTAAAGTGGAAAAACACACTACAGGCTGATCCAACTTTGATGTAATGTCCTTAAAACAAGTCAAAATGAGGCTCAGTATTGTGTGTGGCCTCCACGTGCCTGTATGACCTCCCTACAACGCCTGGGCATGCTCCTGATGAGGTTGCGGATGGTCTCCTGTGGGATCTCCTCCCAGACCTGGTCTAAAGCATCCGCCAACTCCTGGACAGTCTGTGGTGCAACGTGACATTGGTGGATGGAGCGAGACATGATGTCCCAGATGTGCTCAATCGGATTCAGGTCTGGGGAACGGGCGGGCCAGTCCATAGCGTCAATGCCGTCATCTTGCAGGAACTGCTGACACACTCCAGCCACATGAGGTCTGGCATTGTCCTGCATTAGGAGGAACCCAGGGCCAACCGCACCAGCATATGGTCTCACAAGGGGTCTGAGGATCTCATCTCGGTACCTAATGGCAGTTAGGCTACCTCTGGCGAGCACATGGAGGGCTGTGCGGCCCTCCAAAGAAATGCCACCCCACACCATTACTGACCCACTGCCAAACCGGTCATGCTGAAGGATGTTGCAGGCAGCAGATCACTCTCCACGGCGTCTCCAGACTCTGTCACGTCTGTCACATGTGCTCAGTGTGAACCTTCTTTCATCTGTGAAGAGCACAGGGCGCCAGTAGCGACTTTGCCAATCCTGGTGTTCTGTGGCAAATGCCAAGCGTCCTGCACGGTGTTGGGCTGTGAGCACAACCCCCATCTGTGGAGGTCGGGCCCTCATACCACCCTCATGGAGTCGGTTTCTAACCATTTGTGCAGACACATGCACATTTGTGGCCTGCTGGAGGTCATTTTGCAGGGCTCTGGCAGTGCTCCTCCTGTTCTTCCTTGCACAAAGGCGGAGGTCGCGGTCCTGCTGCTGGGTTGTTGCCCTCCTACGGCCCCCTCCACGTCTCCTGGTGTACTGGCCTGTCTCCTGGTAGTGCCTCCAGCCTCTGGACACTATGCTGACAGACACAGCAAACCTTCTTGCCACAGCTCGCATTAATGTGCCATCCTGGATGAGCTGCACTACCTGAGCAACTTCTGTGGGTTGTAGAGTCCGTCTCATGCTACCACAAGCATGAAAGCACAACCAACATTCAAGTGACCAAAACATCAGCCAGAAAGCATTGGTACTGAGATGTGGTCTGTGGTCCCCACCTGCAGAATCACTCCTTTATTGAGGGTGTCTTGATAATTGCCAATAATTTCCATCTATTGCCTACTCCATTTGCACAACAGCATGTGAAATTGATTGTCAATCAGTGTTGCTTTCTAAGTGGACAGTTTGATTTCACAGAAGTTTGATTTACTTGGAGTTATATTCTGTTGTTTAAGTGTGCCCTTTATTTTTTGGAGCAGTGTATTAATTTTATAATCAAAGTATACATTTTCCTAAATATTTTCTTTATCACATCCTCATGTTGAGATCTCTGCTTGCAGTCATTTAGTGGGACGTGTAGTGATTTGTGTCTTGTCACACAGAAATGGACCTTCACAGACGACCATGGAGAATGGTCCATGGTGAAATAATGTAGGCTAACATAAAGTGACAGCAAACAGAAGTATTCAGAAAGTATATTGGAAAATTGTGCAACTTTATTAGAGAAAGAGTATTATTTATGTAAAAAAAAACAGAATAGCCCTCATTTATCAAATTAATACATTTTATTTTAATGACATTTATGGTTCAGATAAAAATTAAATGAATTTGAAGATTCGTTATATCAAATATCAAGGAGTTTCTGATCACCGTTTTCTTTTCCTTCGGCGGTGCTTACGTGCTTCTCGGTTGTCAGTAATGTTCCCGTAATGATGGATTGTGTCATTAGAGATTTTTATTTCTTGAGTACACGGATCCTTTTAAAAAATTAAATTTGTCTAATACCTCACATAACCCCGCACCTCACATCCTCCCTATAAACACCTCTATTTCTTTATAGTAAATGAGATTGGACAGGACAGGCAGGATTTCTGATGTCCTGAGCTCCCGAGGGTATCACTCATGTCATGAAGAGGACAATGTAACAGGAATCCTGCACAATTGCGGAGAAGCACCGTGCAGTGGATACTTTATTGGCCTCTAATCTGGTGAAAGGGCCATTATGTTCTACAGCATATCACCTGGGACACAGAATAGCCCGTATAGGCTGTGATTTATTTTCAGTACTTAAAGAGAACCTGTCACCAGGTTTCTGCTGCCTTACCAAAGATCAAAATAAAGTAGTGACAAAGACCCTGATTCCTGCAGTGTAACATTTTATTTTTACTGCACTATAAAAATCACTGTTCACTTGCTACAAAGCAAGCTGAGCCATGTAGTAATAATAGTTCTGGCGATGTATTCCTATACTAGTAGTTGTAGTGCATTCATGTATTAGTATATTGGGTATAGTTCTGTATTCATGTACTGATGATGGTGCTGATGGTGGTTCTGGTGATGCATCCATGTACTGATGGTGGTTCAGGTGATTTATTCTTGTAGTGACAGAAGTTCCTGTGCTGTAGTTGTGTACTGGTGGGTGGTTCTGATCCTGTAGTAATGTAGATGTAATAATCCTAAATTTGTCAGGCTTGACATTATATCATTATAGGTTCAGTATGCTGTCAGTTTTACACATGGACAAAACAAGGACTGGAAATACAGCCATCTGAACAGGACCATATATGTCAGCCAAACAAGAATTTGACTAAAGACCCCATACACATTAATCAGCTGTGAGCAGAATGATGGTTTAGTCGATTGTTTATCCGACAATTATCTTGCTAAGCTCTCCTATACAGAGTACCACTTGCTCTGTCAAGAACCACTGCCAGACATCTCTGGAGGCGGCTAACCTTATAGAAAACAAAAAGATCGAACATGCCAGGTCCTTATCTCTTTCAGCATCATCTGTCAGAAGTCATCATACACATTTGACTATTTGCCGAACCCTTTGATATTGGTGGGTTCAGCCAACATTAGTCTAATGTATATGAGGGACTTAACCACTATCTAAAGGGTTTGGGCAATTTTAGCCCAATCTTACAAGTAGGGGTGTTACCCCTTATTATTAAATCTTACAAGTAGGGGTGTTACCCCTATTATTATTATTAATTTATATAGCGCCATTGATTCCATGGTGCTGTACATAAGAAGGAGTTACATACAAAATACAGGTATCACAGTAACAAACTAACAATGATAGAACGGTACGAAGGGAAGAGGACCCTGCCCTTGCAGGCTTACATTCTGCAGAAATGGGCAAGGAGACAGTAGGTTGGGGGGTTGCAGTAGCTCCAGTGTTGTTGAGGTGCTGCAGGCAAGGTCATCACAGGCTGTAAGCTTGTTTGAAGAGATGGGTTTTCAGGTTCCGTCTGAAGGATCCAAGTGTGGCGGATAATCGGACGTGTTGGGGCACAGAATTCCGGAGGACTGGGGATACTCGGGAGAAGTCTTGGAGGCGATTGTGTGAGGAACGAATAAGTGTGGAGGAGAGAAGGAGGTCTTGGGAGTACCGGAGGTTACGTGAGGGAATATATCGGGAGATTAGTTCAGAGATGTACGGAGGAGAGAGGTTATGGATGGCTTTGTAGGTCAGTGTTAGTAGTTTGAACTGGAAATGCTGGGGGAATGGGAGCCTTAAAGGGCAGGATGAATGCCAAATACATACCTTTCTATGGGAAAAAGTTTTATGACAAGGGACAACTCTTTTAAATTATAAAAATCAACCCAAATGTAGCTCTTACAAGTTGAAGCTCATTAAATACATATTTATACAGTTCACACTGTAGTCAATGAGAGAAAATATACCAACACCTGCAGCAATCTGCTTCTAGTGGTCACTTCCAGCAAGTCTAGGTTATTCATAATAAGATAAGATAAAACCTAAAATAAAAACAAAATAAGCAAATACCTTGCAGTAAATAAATAAATGGTAATAGTGCATGAAAAAATATAAGGTTCTATAATTTTAATTAAAAACATCCCACCACGTTAAAGTGACCCTATTCGGGACAGTCCTAACCTCTAGTATTAAAACCTTGCCATATGTCAAGTGACTTAATGTGAATAAGGGCTAAGAAGGACTGAGACCTGGCTAGTGGACACCTAGCCATGGGGAACTATATGAATGTAAGGTCCAGCTCAAGGAAAAGGGAGACTACACCCTTATTTGCACAGAGCGCAAAAAAACTGAAACAAAAAACTAAAGAGATGAACTGGAGTATAAGCATGTACATGCAGCATGTAGGCGCATGTTCACAATGGCCACTAAACAGACAAAACCTAAGCAAAATAAGAAAATACTCTACAGTAAATAAATAAGGGGCAATAGTGCATGAAAATAATAAAGGGTACTTAGTTAACATAATTTTGTTAAAAAAAAACATAAAAGCCATCTCACCACGTCAAGATGACCCTATTTGGGACAGTCCTAACCCCTAGTATTAAAAGTCGCTGCATGCACGCCAACTTCAATTCCAGTTTATCGCTTTAGGTTTTTGTTTCAGGATTTTGCCCTCTGTGCAAATAAAGGTGTGGCCTCCCTTTTCCTTGAGCTGGATATTGCATTTGTTATGATCTGCAATATGAACTAAGGAAAGATAGGGGAAAGCTGTCCCTACAGTAAGACTAAGCTGAATCCCTACGATGTAGCGGGCTGCCTGTTCCTAGCGAACAGACCTGCCTTAGTCCTCGGCTAGTCTGAACGAAGACCTATAGCATTAAGGGAGGGGTCCCTAAAAGAACTAAGGACTGGTAAAAAAAAATGGGACACCTCCTAAACGGAGAAGTAGTTGCAGAACACAAAAAGACAAACTGACAAAAAGGTACTAGAGGTACCAGAAGGACCAAGCGAACTGGCAGAGAAGCACCTGGCTAGAGAAACAGTCAAACACTGAAGTCCAGCACAGCCAAAAGGGCGGAGCTGGAATATAAAGGCAGATGGTCACGTGACCGCAAAACACAAGATGGAAAAACAAACAGGAGGGTTCTAACAACATTCATATAGTTCCCCATGGCTGGGTGTCCATTAGACGTGTCTTAATCCTTCTCAGCCCTTATTCACATTACATCACTTAAATGCTAAGGTTTTAATACTAGAAGTTAGGACTGTCCCGAATAGGATCACCTTGACATGGTGCGATGGCTTTTATGTTTTTTTGATCAAAATTATGTTAACTAAGTTATTATTTTCATGAATTATTGCCATTTATTTACTGCAGGGTATTTGCTTATTTTGTTTTTATCTTAGTTTTGTCTGTTTAGTGGCCAGTGTGAACATGCACTTACATGCAGCATGCACACCAACTTATATTCCAGTCCTTCTCTTTAGGTTTTAGAATCATTGTGCATACCTACTCTCTAAAATTTACCGATATCTGGCCATTTGTGATTTTTTAGACCTATAAGGTATATATTTTCTGTATGAAAAAAGGGCAGTGGAATTCACCACATGACTCATGCGGTATAGATGTACAGTAGGTTAAGTCATTATACAGTATGAGGTTAGCCATCGTCACATTTTCTATCTTCACGTTTGCTCAGCTCTGAAGAAATGTATCTTCTTTCGGGAAATGTTTTTGAACAAGTTTCTGTAAATCAGTTTTGTCATTGTCCCTTGAGTCATGTAGTAATAAGTGTAGAAGAGAGATAACATGACTCACAATAATGTCACCTAGTAATGAGATGCCTCTAGCCATATACAAGCCACACATACAAGAGATGGAATCTGATTTGCACTGTTTCTAAACCATAGCACCGACAATTCATGGCATTGTTATGTTATAATTGTGTGCCTCCTCCCCCATCTCCCTGCAGTTATATTGCTACCCTCGTAAAACTCCATAAGTTCCAGGATTCTAGTGTAAGGAACTCAAGGCGACGACGGGTATCTCAGTCTGTTATCCTACAAAGAGTTTTACCAAAATCAAGGAACTGTGCTCCTCCAGTCTTGTCTTTGCCTCACCATTGGGACACTCTTAAGGTCTGAAGTTGATTTAAAGGGGGTTTTCCTGTACCTTTCACTCCCATTGATTACATTGTGTGAGCAAATGCCTGCCAGGATGGACACTGGTTCTATTCTATGCTAGAGTGCTCAGATTAAATTAGTACACCCCTTTGAACTATAAGATTTTAATAAATATCTTATCTTACTGAGCACAAAAACAATTTCCCAAATTTTGACAAGACTGAGTGTCATAGAAACATTTTTTCACCCATAACATGAAAGTAAGTTTAATAATATAACTTTAATTAACCTTCAGTTTTACTCAAATTAGTTGATGCAAGAATTAATACAACTATTCCTTCTAGTATTTTGTATGACCTCCATGATTTTTAAGGACAGCACCAAGTCTTCCAGGCATGAAATGAACAAGTCGGCGACATATTGCAACATCTATCTGTTTCCATTCTTCACGAACGACTTCTTTTAGAACCTGGATGCTGGATGGAGAGTGATACTCAACTTATCTCTACAGAATTCCCCATAGGTGTTTTGTTTGGGGTCAGATCAGGAGACACTTGGCCATTGAAACCCATTCATCCTGTTCTTCTTCAGAAATGCAACCGATGTGTGTTTTGCATCACTGTCATGTTGAAAAGTGCACATCTACCAAGTGTACCGAGAGATGGGAGCATCTTCTTTCATTATAGAGTAGTACATCTGTGAAATCATGACACCATCAATGAAATGTAGCTCTCCAACACAAGCAGCGCTCATGCAGCCCCATATAAGGACACTGCCACCACCATGGTTCACTGTAGGCGCCATACATTTTTCTTTGTACTCCTCACCTTTGTGACGCCATACAGTTTTGAAGCCACCAGTTCCAAAAACATTTATCTTGGTCTCATCACTCAAGAGTACAGAGTCCCAGTTTTCTTCATATTTATCAGTTTTGGCCCTGGTAAATTGTAGGTGGCTTTTTTGTGCATGGGCTTTAGGAGAGGTTTCCTTCAGAGACAACATCCATGAATGCCATTCCTCTGCAGTGTACGCCGTATTTTGTCACAGGAAACACTCACTCCAGTTTGTCTTTCTACTTCTTAACTAACTGATGTGAACTTGCATGTTGAAGTTCTTCTGCTTTTCTCATCAGAGGATGCTCCTATTTAGGTGTTAACCTCTGTGGTAGGCCTGGATGTGTCTGTAAGTAAAGCAGTGCTGATCTTCTTGTAGCCATCATCTTTCTTGTGTAAAGAAATTGTTTTTTTCTCAGGTCTTGTGACATTTCTCTTCCATGCGGTGCCATTGCTGACAACATGAAATGGGAAAAGGTTTTCTTTGTTAAGTAAAGTCCATGTATAGTCAACTGTCTGCTGGACACCTGTTTAATTAAAAAATAGACTTACCTGTTGTTGAATTCTGGTTAATTAGAATTTTGTAGTCTAAACTTTAGCTTTATTCTGAAGAATTTCATTGGCGTGGACTCATTTTTGTAACATGGTTTTGAATTAATTTGTTAGGAAAATTTTGGGGTGTGCAAAATTAGAAATCTTATTTGCAATCAATGGCCGACATTTGTTGAAGTATTTTACTGTATGGTCTCTATGTTGAGATTCTGGAAGGAAACTAAAGGTTTTCTGACAAATCTGTTGGGGTGTACTCATTTATTCTGAGCACTGTATGTATGACCTTGGGTCTAAGTAAGTGTTCCAAATACTAATACAGCATGTGAAATTTCTTGGTTGGGTAAGTATAGTGAGGCTACAGTAAATGCAAAAGTCTGAGAAGAAAATGGTGGACAAGGAACTCAAGGGCTTCCAATATCTAAGGACCCACATTGGCATAGACTCAGCTCTGTTTATAAAACATATTTGTATTTTTTAATATTATTGGAACTTATTTTGCTACTGCCAAGCTTACAGTGGGTTGTCTTTTGGTTATGTTTTATACTTGATGACCATTTTATTTAATGTCTTCACTTCATTAGGCGGAACAGCAGAAGACATATTGCATTTTCAGCCAGTAATTTATACATGAAGTCTGCATTCCCTTAGGCACTTGTATGTCGCTTCTATTTAATGTGTGATAATAGAAGCATCAGTCGGAAGGACACATGAGTATATGAGTGGTCTACGCATCGACTATAAATATATAGCTGCACAGTTAAATGTCAATTGCGATTAACGATGAGAAGTGGTGTCATGTTTTCTTGATAAATCTGTAGTTTCATAAATCCTAGAGATGATATCCATGGAGAGGATAACATTATCCACTATGTATATCATTCTAATATCAAAGGAATATGGAACATAGAAAAAGCACAATAACAAACTGCTTGAAAGTGTACCATGTTGTCATATTTATTGACAAAAGCCTGAAAAACTAGCAAAATGTGGACGAAGAGAAGGAAATACTCACTCTCACCCCGTGTCGGACTGGGGTGCCAAGGGCCCACCAGTAACCAACTCCAGGGCCCTACTTTTCAGCTTCACGCAAATGTGACATTATCCTCAATCGCACATGTATATAACAATGAACTGGGTAGATTTTTACATGAATAAGATGCTGCCTTTATCTGTACATAGTGATTCAAGTATATAGTACCAAGTACTGCTCATATAAGAGGGTGGTGGCCCACCGGAGGATTCTCCTGCTCTCCTGTGGGCCAGTCCAAGCCTGCTTTCACCTTCTTCCCCCCCAATATCTGGTGGTGTATATTCCCCATCCCCTCCACATGTGCAGTTCTCAATGCAGTACTGCCTACCTCATTCAGTATCTGTTGCTGTAGGGTCAACCAGCTCCTTCCTATTCATTATACATTATTTTTGTATCTGTTCACTTTCTCCATATAAGCAGATATTTCTCCACTGGGAAGTGCTGATTGGTTAATGGGGCACTTATGGGGGAATTTATCAAGTCATTTAGGCCAAAAAAAAGTCAAAAATTGTGGCACGCATCTGCTTTGCCTAATATTTATGCCTCTCTTGCTAACACAATAGTAATCTAGTTTAATAAACCTTTTATAAATATTACATGATCATAGTAAAAAATCAGAAAAAAACATTGCATTTTTTCCCTAAATGAACAAGAAATTAACCTTTTTTTTTGCATCTTGACATCTGTCTTGCAGAAGCTGTATTAATAAGACAAACCCATTCATCTGCTTATATGCTTTCATAGTAGCCCCTCCCACACCTCAGCATGGCGAGTCTGTCAGGCATAAAATGACTGTTCAAACCAAGCACAGGTGCTCAGTGCTTGGCACTACCATACAGTTCAGTGCACCTTGCCACCTACTATTTTCCCCAAAATTTCCGACCTCCTCTTTCTTGATGGACAAGTCTGGCATTACAGGAACAAAAGGAGGGCAGAAAAAAATAAAAGTATGTATGAAGTGGCACTGAACTGTTTAGCTATGCCAAGGCTGCACTGAGTGCATGAGCTTTGTTTGAACAGTCATTTAGTGATGAAAGACTCCCTTTAAGAGCAGCTCCGTCTCTGGCATACCTGGTGCATCCAAACATTCCATGGAAAGCCATTTACTTAAAGACTCATATGTCACTCCATCTCCAATGTGGCACCAGGTAAATGTATACCCTTGGTTACTAACTAGTAATGGGGGGGGTAAGAGAAGCTAACTTAGTTTTAAAAAAGTTTTCTTTGTGAAAAACAACCCATGTTGTAATCTAAATACTAAGTTTACTTTTACTCCCATTTTCAGACATTTAACACCATAATACACAAATGACTTACTTGACATTGGTGACATGGCGGCCATTTTTTACAGGACCCACGATTATCCCATTGACTGAGAATAAATTTGTCAGGTTTTTTTTTTAATTGAATGGAATAGTATTAATAGAAAAGAACTGAATTGTGAACAGAAACTAAAGCTGGCGATAGACTACAGACTTTTAATGGCCGTTTTCTTAATTCTTTGACTTTGGTTGAGCTACTATTGATGGAGCCATGATGCCATCTATCTAAATGCTAAGCAATGGACATGTATGGTTTGGCATGAACAGATTATCAAGGATTGCCAAAAATTGCACCTGACAGCACCCAAAAAAATATCCAACATAGCAGAAGACGTTTCACAAACACTAAGGCATCAGGCGTCCACTTTTCATGCTGTATATGTGTCATTCACGGGTAAAGCACATACCCACTATTGTTCACGACTTTATTTTTTTTGTGGACCAAATGTCTGGAAAAAAATTGAGATGTGTCCATTACTGATCCAAGTCACAGATCAAACTCGCCCATTCACATCAATGGTTCAAAGAAACAGATTGCACAGATGCTGTCAATGTGTCATCCGAGCACTGTCCGATTTTTATCGTTTAATGGATAGAAGAAGCTTGGAAATTAATTTGTTTTTGCATACCAGAAAATCAGATCCGCCACATTGATGAAAAAACAGTCCTTTCTATTATGCAAAAAAACCCGGACGTCTGAATAAGACCTTACAGTACTTTTAACGTTGGTCTTTAAGGTAGATTAACAGCTGTAGTGTATAATCATCTTTAGACCGGGGTCACACAAGCAATCAATTGATTATTTAAATGACATTCTGATCAGAGATTGATCCGAGTGTCAGGATAGTGTGATCTGATTCTCTAGGATGAAAGAATCGGATCACATTGTCAGGAGAAGATTGAAAACAGAAATTCTCCATCTTCTCCATTCTGTGAGTCAGCAGAAATCGAACTGCACTCAGATGTCATCCGAGTACAGTCCGATGTTTTCCACGCACCCATAGACTTGAATGGGTCAGTGGCATCCGATTTGGGCAGCAACTCTCAGAACACTGATTTTTTTTCTTATGGATCGGCATGAGAAAAAAACCCACAGATCTGCACTGCCCCATAATGTAATATTGGTCCGAGTGCTATGCAATAAAACATCGAATAGTACTTATCCAATGTATATGCTGGTGTACACATACCCTAAAGGTATTTTCTGGGACTAAAATATTGGTGGGAACCCCCACAGATTCTCAGGGCACGTCGCCTTTAACCCCTTCACGACCTTTAATGTATAGGTATGTCATCGGTCATGTCTCTGCCTTTGATGCGGGCACCGACGCATCTTTCCCTGCACATGACAGCTGATCTGATCAGTTGTCATGTGCTTCAGACGGCCACATGTAGATCCGAGATCCATCCGCGGCTGTTAACCAGTTAAATGCCACTGAAAATCACTGACAGCGGCCTTTAACACATGCCGTCTGGAATCGCGTAACAAGTCCCGCCTATCACTGCCCCTGTCAAGTGATCGCAGGGCACCGATGGTTTGTCATAACAGCCGGGGGTCTGCAGAAGACTCCTGTGGCTGTCATTGCAAATCTCCTATGAAGACCATGATTTATACTACACATACCGTGTTTCCCCGAAAGTAAGGCCCTGTCTTACATTAATTTTACCCCCAAAAGTCCCACCCTGCCTTACTTTCGGGGGGTGCCCTACATTGGCGGACCCCCCCCCCCCGAAACCCCCCACCCTGCCTTACTTTCGGGGGGGTCTTACTTTCGAGGAAACACGGTATCGTACCGGTACCGTACACACACTGACACATACAGCCCCATACGGCACCCATACACATACCGTACACACACACACACACAGAGAGAGTTTCGGAACTTACCGTTACTTTCCTTCTGTTTCGATCTCCTCTGCGGTGCCGGGCTGACGATTCGGATGCCGGGGAAGCTGGACCAATCGGAGCGAGCCTGTAGGCGGTGACGTCGCAGCTGATTCGGCCAATCAGCTGCGAGCCGGCTGACTGGCCAATCACAGCTCGAGCTGGTGGCCAGCAAGGACTAGGGAGCCTGTGACGAACAGGCTGATCGGCCAATCAGCCTTACATTCCCCGCCCCCCCCCCCCCCCCCGCTACCCTGCCTTACAATCGGGGGGTGCCCTACATTGGCGGACCCCCCGAAACCCCCCACCCTGCCTTACTTTCGGGGGGGCCTTACTTTCGGGGAAACACGGTAGCAGGGCTGAAGCACTGCTATGTGTAGCACAAGCGATCGTATCAAGTCTCCAATGAGACTATTGAAACAAGTAAAAAAAAAAAGTTTAAGAAAAAACACAAAAGTTTAAAAAATTTAGCCCCTTTGAAAATAAAAAAACAGTTCATATATGTGGTATCACTGCGTTCAGAAATGTCTGATCTATGAAAATAAAAAATAAATAAATCTGATCGGTAAACAACGTAACAAGAAAAAAAATAAATCCAGAATTATGTTTTTTTTGGCTGCCACAACATTGCACTAAAATGCAATAACGGGTGATCAAAACATCGTATCTACCCCAAAATGGTATCAATAAAAATGTCAGCTCAGGGAGCAAAAAATAAGCCCTCCGCCAACTCAGGTCCTAAATATTGGAGATGCTACGAGTCTCAGAAAATGGCGACATAAGCAATTTTTTTTTTCCTATTACAAAATTCAGATTTTTTTTTCCACCACTTAAATAGAGAAGAACGTATACATGTTTGGTATCCGCGTACTTGTACCGACCTGGTGAATCATATACTACCTGGTCAGTTTTAGCATTTAGTGAACATGGTAAAAAAATAAATAAAATGATTGTGGAATTGGACTTTTTTTTGCAATTTCACCGCACTTGGAATTTGTTTCCCGTTTTCCAGTACATTATATGATAAAATTAATGGTGTCATTCAAAAGTACAACTTGTCTCACAAAAAAAACAAGCCCTTATACGGCCATATTGACCGAAAAATAAAAAAGTTATGGCTCTGGGAAGAAGGGGAGCAAAAAAGACAAAAATGGAAAATCCCAAGGTCATGAAGGGGTGAAAGCTTAATTAGGCTCGATGGGTTGTCTGTTCTGGAGCCGCAGCTCAGCCCTGGCCTATTCCTGGGGCAGTGGCCCCTTTAACAGTAATGATGTAGTTTTCCTGCAGGCACTTTGACATAAGTCTGTATTCTGTGCACAGCACGTGTCATCTCTAGATAGTTTTGGGTCATGGGCTGGGCACCTCGACTATGCAGAGATAACATGCTGCGGGCTGTAGAAACAGAAAATGTCTTAACATCCAGAAGGTAAAACTATTCTTTTTGTGGTCACAGACAGGTTTCATCAACCATATTTCCAGACTTATCAAGACTGAATTTACTATAAAATAGGTTGAAAAAAAACCCCCAGATCCATCAAGTTCATCCTTTCTCCACCAGTTCTACATTCTCTGTCGCTAGATCATTTATAACCCACAATGCCATTTGTTCTGAGAAGTTTCCAGCCCTTTTATAAATGCCGGTACAGTGTCAGCCATTACTACTTCTTGTGGTTGAGCATTCCACATTCTGACTGCTCTGACTGTAAAGAACCCTTTCCTATTTACATGCCATAATCGCCCTTTCTCCAACACATAATAAATGTCTATTAGTCCTTTGTAACATCTCTGCAAGGAATAAGTCATATGCCAGTCCTTTATATTGACCACACATGTATTTATACATATAAAAGAGATCTCCTCTTAGTAGTCTTTTTTTTCTAAGCTAAACATTCTTGTCATAGGAGAGGCCTTTGATCTGACTAACTTCCGAATATCCATTTTAGAATGTGGGGATTTATAGAGGGGTAATACAATACCCAAACAATTCCTTCACATGCACAGTAAGATGTGCCAACAGTTCCCCACATACACACTGTATGATGTTTCCACAGCCCCCATCCACACAGTATGAGGGCCTCCCACACAGTATGATGCCCCCCATTGTTCCATTCATAGTATGATGGCCCCTAAAGCCAACCCCCCCCCCCCATACACACACACACACAGTATAATGTATCCCACCGACCTTCATACAGTATTATGCCCCACATCTCCCTTAGGCTATGTGCCCACGATGCAGAAATGAAGCAGAAAATTTCTGCAGCATTTCTGCATCTCCCTGGCAGAAAAAAACGCATGCAGATTGTGCATGCGTTTTTCCTGCAGAATACATGCGGATCCACATGCGTTTCCGCATGCAGATTGACAAGCGCTTTCCAGGCGATAGCATCACTTGGAAAGTGCTTGACAACTAGGTCACACTGTATAAATCCATGCAAACAGCATGCATTTATACAGTGTGAACCGTAAAAATTAAAACAAATAAAGCTATACTCACCCCCGAGGCCCCGGCGTGGCTGCAGCGCTGCTTCCTGTCTGGTTCCCGGCTGCCGGCATATCGCGAGACAGAGCGGTGAAGGGCCTGCGGTCACATGACTGTGACGTCACCGAAGGTCCTTCAGCGCTGCTGGCATTCAGAGAGAAGACGCCGGACAGGTGAGTATAAACTTTATTTGTTATTTTATTCTTTTTTTACAGGTAGAATGGTACCCAGGTCTGGATGAGAGTCTCCTCTCCTCCAGAACTGGGTACCATCCGCACATAGAGACGCATAGAAGCCGCTTGTAAAAATGTACAGTCGCGGTTTCTGTGCGTCTCAATGCAAGTCAATGGCGGTAGTTCCGCTGCGCTTCCGCAAAATTAAATGACATGCTGCGGATTTTTGTATGCAGCATAAACGCTGCGGAATAATCCGCAGCATGTGCATAGAACATGCGGAATCCCCTTGGGGACCATGCGGTGCGGATTACCTAGCGTTTTACAAGCGTTTACGCTGCGGAAATTCCGCAGCATAAACGCTTGAAAAACGCTACGTAGGCACACAGCCTTAAAGTATGATGGTTTCTACAGTCCCGCACAAATTACACTGCTCAAAAAAATAAAGGGAACACTGAAATAACACATCCTAGATCTGAATGAATGAAATATTCTCATTGAATACTTTGTTCTTTACAAAGATGAATGTGCTGACAACAAAATCACACAAAAATCATCAATGGAAATCAAATTTATTACCTAATGGAGGCCTGGATTTGGAGTCACCCCCAAAATTAAAGTGGAAAAACACACTACAGGCTGATCCAACTTTGATGTAATGTCCTTAAAACAAGTCAAAATGAGGCTCAGTATTGTGTGTGGCCTCCACGTGCCTGTATGATCTCCCTACAATGCCTGGGCATGCTCCTGATGAGGTTGCGGATGGTCTCCTGTGGGATCTCCTCCCAGACCTGGACTAAAGCATCCGCCGACTCCTGGACAATCTGTGGTGCAACGTGACATTGGTGGATGGAGTGAGACATGATGTCCCAGATGTGCTCAATCGGATTCAGGTCTGGGGAATGGGCGGGCCAGTCCATAGCTTCAATGCCTTCATCTTGCAGGAACTGCTGACACACTCCAGCCACATGAGGTCTGGCATTGTCCTGCATTAGGAGGAACCCAGGCCCAACCGCACCAGCAAATGGTCTCACAAGGGGTCTGAGGATCTCATCTCGGTACCTAATGGCAGTCAGGCTACCTCTGGCGAGCACATGGAGGGCTGTGCGGCCCTCTAAATAAATGCCACCCCACACCATTACTGACCCACTGCCAAACCGGTCATGCTGAAGGATGTTGCAGGCGGCAGATCACTCTCCACGGCGTCTCCAGACTCTGTCACATCTGTCACATGTGTTCAGTGTGAACCTGCTTTCATCTGTGAAGAGCACAGGGCGCCAGTGGCGACTTTGCCAATCCTGGTGTTCTCTGGCAAATGCCAAGCGTCCTGTACGGTGTTGGGCTGTGAGCACAACCCCCATCTGTGGACGTCGGGCCCTCATGCCACCCTCATGGAGGCGGTTTCTAACCGTTTGTGCAGACACATTCACATTTGTGGCCTGCTGGAGGTCATTTTGCAGGGCTCTGGCAGTGCTCCTCCTGTTCCTCCTTGCACAAAGGAGGAGGTAACGGTCCTGCTGCTGGGTTGTTGCCCTCCTATGGCGCCCTCCACATCTCCCTGTATCTACTCCATGCTCTGGACACTGTGCTGACAGACACAGCTACCCTTCTTGCCACAGCTCGCACTGATGTGCCATCCTGGATGAACTGCACTACCTGAGCAACTTCTGTGGGTTGTACTGTAGACACCGCCTAATGCTACTGTA
This sequence comes from Phyllobates terribilis, assembly GCF_046119375.1. Lineage (NCBI taxonomy): Eukaryota > Metazoa > Chordata > Amphibia > Anura > Dendrobatidae > Phyllobates > Phyllobates terribilis. The sequence goes on from NW_027362762.1 coordinate 108,009,954, forward strand.
CCTCTAGGGGTGAGAGCAATGGCAAAATGAAAAAGTGTCCAAAACAACAGCCAAAAAGGATGAGAACAGAGAAATGGTCTGTGGTCACCACCTGCAGAACCACTCCTTTATAGGGGGTATCTTGCTAATTGCCTATCATTCCTACCAGTTGTCTGTTCCATTTGCACAACAGCAGGAGAAATTGATTCACAATCAGTGTTGCTTCATAACTGGACAGGTAGATTTCACAGAAGTGTTATTGGCTTGGAGTTACATTGTGTTGTTTAAGTGTTCCCTTTATTTTTTTGAGCAGTGTATAATGGCCTTCACGCCACCCCCCACCAAATAGTTTGAGGGCTCCAACAGCTCCCCACACAGTATGATGCCCACACTCAGCGTCATGGCCCCTCACAGCCCCCCCACATACAGTATAATGGTCCATCACAACATCCATAAAGTATGATGCACAGTCCCCAATGCAGTATGATGTTCCCTTACAACCCCCAATGCAGTATGTTTCCTCACAGCCCCCCTACACAGTATGATGTCTTCTCACAGCCCCCTACACAGCATGACGTTCGCATCAGCCCCCCACACACTATAGGATGGCCCCTCACAGCCCTCTATACAGTATGTTGTCCACACAATGCCCTTCCAAAAAGGCCACGGCTCCACTATCAGTATTCAGTCAGTATTTTTCCTCAGGAGTGGGAGGCAAAACCAGGAGTGGGTGATAAATGCAGAATTGGTGACTTGTTTCTATTATACCTTTTCTCTGATTGTTCCTCACCTGGTTTTGGCTCCCACTCCTGAGAAAAAATACTGACCGAATACTGACCCAATACTGATAGTGGGACCGTGGCCTAACATGATATCCGGCTGCGCTGCTGTAATAAAGAATCCTTAGGACCAAGATGAGTTGAACGTTTTTTATTTCTACAACACGTGTCAATGCTGGACTATTGTCTTTTTCAAGTGAAAAATCGTCATTATATTTCATTTCATTAAAGAGGTGGTCCACTCCATTGTATAATGCTCAGAAAGCCAGGGGATGATAGAATATAGCCCAGAACAATTTTCTATACATATGTAGCAGATACTTGGGATTTTTTTAAATATAACTTTTACTTCAATTAAAATTTATCAATAAAATATACACAGTTGTGCTATAGACAAACATTTAGTGACATTTATTACACCGCCCCCCATCCAAAGCTCAACCACTTATCTTTAGCAGTCTCAGTCAGTATTGCTTCTTCTCAGGTAAGGTGCGTGCAGCCGCCGCTGAGATCCTCTGATGGTACGTCAACTTACGAACTCCCTTGATTTACCCAGGTGTGACCCAGTCACGCACACCCCCCCAATTGACTTGGGCGGTGTTTCACAAGCGATCAGAAGAAAATTGCAGCTTCAAGTCTCCTAAGGAGACTATTGAAGCAAGTAAAAAAAAAAAGTTTTTATAAATATTAAAAAAATGTAAAAAAAATATAAAAGTTCAAATCACCCCCTTTTCCCCCATTCAAAATAAAACAATAAAAAAATCAAATATACAAATATTTGGTATCGACACGTTCAGAAACGCCCGATCTATCAATATATAAAAATAATTAATCCGACCGGTAAACGGCGTAGCAAGAAAAAAAATCAAGACCCACAGTTATGATTTTTTTGTCGATTTTTCTTTTGTTGCAACATTGCAATAAAATGCAACAACGTCATAATAAAAACGTCAGCTCGGCGCGCAAAAAATAAGCCCTCGCCCGGCCTCACATCCTGAAAAAATGGAGACGCTACAGGTCTCGGAAAATGGTGACATTTTTTTTTTTTAGAAACTTTGGATTTTTTTTTCACCACTTAAATAATAAAGAACCTATACATGTTTGGTATCTGCAAACTCGTAATGACCTGGAGAATCATAATAGCAGGTCAGTTTTAGCATTTAGTGAACATGGTAAAAAAAACAAAAAAAAAAAAACAATTGTGGAACTGCACTTTTTTTTGTAATTTCTCTGCACTTTGAATTTTTTTCCAACTTTTCAGTACATTATATGGTAAAATCAATGGTGTCTTTCAAAAGTACATCTCGTCCCACAAAAAACAAGCCCTCACACGGCCATATTGACAGAAAAACAAAAAAAGTTATGGCTTTGGGAAAAAGGGGAGCTAAACATGAAAACGCAAAATCGGAAAATGGCCCTGGGGGTAAAGGGGTTAACTTGCTTCCATGCTGCCGGTAATTCTTCTTGTGTTATGTTACTTACATTGGGTGGTGAACCTTGACCTCTGCCTTGCTGAATGATACCTGGTACAGGTAGTTCATTGGTGAATATAGATGAAAAGTGCCTGTCCGATATTTCAGTCTCCTCTTCGTCATCTACAATTATATTACTCTGGCCATCTTTTAAGGGGTCGATAGCATTTTTTCTTTTCATCATTAATATATTTATAACATTTCTTTGAGTATGCTTTAATGTTGTTGCCAATTTTTTTTGTGACATATGCCTGTTTCACACCACGTTTTTGTGTTTTACTAGATGAATCCATTTGTACTTTAAAAAAAAAAGCATTTAAATGGTCAAGTTTCTATTAAAATAGAATAGAATAGAATAAGAAAAAATGGGTATCTGTTTGACACACATCTGTTAAACTATTAAATCCCGCTCGTTGTCAATGTCTAATTTAACACGCTCCCATAGGGTCACGCGTCGTTCCACGCTCCTATCAGCGCACCCGTGACGTGATCGCTGGGTGCTGATGGGTTGTCATGATAGCTGGGGGTCTGCTGAAGACCCCCGTGCCTGTCATTACCATCCTCCTGTGAAAGCTGCCTGTGTCGTGAATTTAGCTATACATAGCAGTGCATACACAAGTGATCAGACGATCGCAGCTTCAAGTCCCTTAAGGGGACTATTAAATCCTGTAAAACGAGGGGGGTTAAAAGTATGAAAAAAAGAAAAAAAAAACGCAAAAGATCAAATCACAACCCTTTTGCCCCTTAAAAATAAAAAAAATAAATACACATATTCGGTACCGCTGCATTTGTAAATGTCCGATCTATCAAATTAGAAAATAAATTAATTCAATCGGTAAACGAACAACAATCAAAACGCCAGAATTAAGTTTTTGGTCTCCACAACATTGCAATAAAATGCAATAAGAGGCAATCAAAACATCGTATCTACCTCAAAATAGTATCAGTAAAAACATCCACTAAGGGTGCAAAAAATAAGCCCTCACCTACCTCCATGTCCCATTACAGGTTTAGGAAAATTGCAACAAAAGCACAAAAAGAAATATTCTGACAAATTTCTGATTTTTTTTTTCACCACTTAAAAGACAGATACCAAACATGTATAGTTTGTTTTTATTTAACATATAGTGAACATGGTAAATATAAAGAACACTTTTTTTTACAATTTCAACGCAATTGGAATTTTTTCAAGTTTTCCAGTGATAGAATGAATGGTGGCATTCAAAAGCACAACTCATTCCGCAAAAAACAAGCCTGCATATGGCTATATTGATGGAAAAGTAAAAAGGTTATGGCTCTTGGAAGAAAGGGAGGAAAAATGGAAAATGGCCATTCTGAGTCACTTCTCGCCGACAAACTGAGAGTCAAGGACAGAGGTCAAATATCAGGAGGGTATGTCATAAACAGAGGAAAGAGACAAAGGCATAGTCCGATAATGGTCCAAGGTCGAAACACCAGGAAGAAAGCGAATCGGAGCAAAGAGAGCCAAAATGGATGGTCAGAACGAGGTCCAAGGTCAGGCAGCAAAATGATCCACAAGCAGAACACAAGGTGCAGAGAGACAAACTACACAGAGCTGAATGTAGGTCTGGCAGAGATCTGGTACTGACAGCTCAGCTAAGTAGCTGTGCAATCACTTAGGAAAGGGAACACCTAAAGGTAGCCCAGAACCTCCCAGTCTCAGATTGGCTGACAGAGCTGTCAAAGTACTGACAGCTTCAGCATGCCCCTGCACCAGTAGTACAGTAGTCGTCAGTCATGCAGCCCCCCTTTGCTAGGTTCATGATCTTTGCCTCAGCGACCTGGATCCTTTTGGGTTCGCCATAGATGAAACGTAAAGCGTCAAAAAAAAGTGTCCCTGTGGTTTATGGGGAAAAAGAAAATGCCCAGATCTGAGGAACCGCATGCAGTAGGGACATGATTATTCCCACTCGCTGGCACTCATCCCCTGACGATCAGGGTCACAGGGTAAAAAAATAGCCTACTGCTCTTCCTGAACACCCTAAATTGGTGTTTTTTCTCTCCCAACAATTTATCAGGGAGGGCTATTACAAGTTCAGGAGAGATCAACTGTATGTCAGAGGGTACTGACTTCACAGCCGCTGCCAGAAGGGAGGGCTATCGGAAGATTTCATAAAAACGAATTATTCGACCCTGCAACTGATATTGTGATGATTCCAGACCCTGGCATTCCTCTGCGTCAAATTCGCCATCTGGTCACAGAGCGTTTGAACAGGATCCCTACTGGTGAGAAAAAAAAACATATAAGCCAGACATAATATGACGGAGTCACTTCTCACAGACAAATCGAGAGTCAGGGCAGTCAAGGAGTCCAAGGTCAAAAGCCAGGAGGGTACATCATAAACAGAGGGAAGAGATAAAGGCATAGTCACGTAACGGTCTGAGGTCAGAATACCAGAAGGAAAGCGGATCAGAGCAAAGGGAACATGCAAAACAGATGGTCAGAATGAGGTTCAAGGTCAGGCAGCAAAAAGATCCACAAGCAGAGCACAAGGCACAGAGGGACAAACCACACAGAGCTAAATGTACGTCTGATAGAGATCTGGGACTGACAGCCCAGCTAAGTAGCAGGGCAATCACCTGGGACAGGGAACACCTGAAGGCAGCCCAGAACCTCCCAGTCTCAGATTGGCTGACAGAGCTGTCATCAAAGTACTAACAGCTTCAGCACGCCCCTGCACCAGATTGGACGGCTGAGCTATCAGTAACTGCATTCCAGACACACTGAGGGGTGGAATCGTGATAGCCGGACACTGATCTCCCTAAGAATCTGCCTCCAGAGATTCTTTTAAATGAAAAGAGGAGTTAACAGTGTGAGACATGTAATGATTGACAGTCTGCTCTCCTGATCTGCATGGCTCACACTGGTAATGCCCCTTTTCACCCTTTTCAGGACCAGATCCATCAAATTATCTGTAGTTTAACGACCAATTGAGAGAGATAATTGCCTTCAATTGTGGATAAAAAATCTCTGAATAGTTAGAATCATAGAATGTTAGAGTTGGAAAGGACCTCCAGGATCCTCAAGTCCAACCCCCTTCTCAATGCAGGATTCACTAAACCATCTCACACAGATGTCTGTCCAGCCTCTGTTTGAAGACGTCCATTGAAGGAGAACTCACCACCTCTCGTGGATTCCTTCTCCCATTCAGTTTCATCCCATTCCTTCTAGTCTTTCTTTGTGCAATCTCCATTAAGAACCTTATAATTATTTGCTGGCGTTTCCATTTGTTTCAGCATTTCATTCTCTACCTGTTCAGCTATGTTATAGGATAACTTCTCTCAATGAGTTTTTGGTGAATTTTTGATGCTGTGTATTTTCGCTGTGTAAAAAAAACACAGCGTCTTACAGTTTCATCAAAGTGGGTGACATTTATATAAATCTTATGTACAGTGTGCTTTTTTTTACTCTGTGTAAACTGACCCTTGCTGTTTGAAATCCACAAATTACAATTTCTTTCCCGGTTACGCTGAGTTTTATGAGTTGATTTCACCCGTGGACTTCCAATAGATGCAAAAGCCACATAAAAATGCATGTAAAAAACACACTAAAAAGCGCTTATTCAGACATTCGTTTTTTTCTAGTGCTAGGTTTGTTTTTCATGGATAGCACTCATACCTTTAGTCAATGGGGCCATTCACATGTCCATGATTTTTCTGGGTCCATGCAAAATCATGGAGACATGTCTGATATTGAACAGTACCAGCAAAGTGAATGAGATTTCTGAATTGTCATGCACACGCTGCTTTGCAGGTGTGAACCATTAGGCTACGTTCCCATAATGAGTTTTCGATGTTGCAGATTTTCTGCTCCATTTCTGCACCTATTAAGTAAATTGGGTTACTTGCGTTTTTTACATGCATTTGACGCGCCCCCAGGGCAGTGGGGTACTCGGTGTCCGGGCCTATGGATGCTGGGGGGAATATGTCACAGTGGCTGGCCCGGTCCGTGGCCCAGGGCGGTCAACAAAAAGGGAATAGTTTATATGGGATTTGTAGTTTGATCGTGACGCCACCTGTGGTTTCTGGTAATTTGTACCAGCGCTGCTGCAGACCTCTGAGGCTGTTGATAGGCAGCTAGGATGGAACAGCTCCCCACAGTGTAGAGTTTGATGGTGGGTGGTGATGCTGGGACTTGTGGTGCAGGAGAGATGGCGCAGCTCAAATAACTGACGGAGGCAGTGCAGTGCAGTCATCCGAGCTTTACTCACAGTTCTTGTACAAGGTTCTCAGGTACACTGTACGGGTGTCCGCCTCCGTGTCGCACTGCGTCTACCAGACCAGGGGTTCAGCTCTTCCTCAGATGTGTCAGGAGCGCTTGACGGAACCCCGCGTTCTTTATGTTCCTTACTAGACCGACTTCTCACGCTGGGTCTTCTCCCTCCTGCCCTGTGCTTCCCCACACACAGTCCCGATCGGGTGCTCTGAAGTCCCTCTGGGCAACCTGGAGTTCCCGGACCTACTTGACCCTCACGGTGACTAGGATGAGATTGTGGCGACTGCACCATGGAAGTGCAGAAGCCTCCGGTTTTTCCAGCCGAGACCTGGAGTAACAATGCTGGTCCAGGGGCCGGTCCCCTTCTTGCTGCCTGATCCCTCTGACACCTTGCAGATTCGGGGCGTACGGGTGCTGTCCTGCACTCACCGTACCCCCTGGGATCCCTTCTATAGAACGCAGCCTTCCTCCTCTGCTCCCCTCCTGGGCCTCTAGGACTGGGCCCTACTTGTGGAGCAGAGCTCCTAACGAGACTCTGCTCCCTGACTGACTGTCCTCACTGACTAACCTACCACCCTAAGATGGCTTCCCTTTAAATACCCCTACAATGGTGCTCCCCTACTCTACATCCTCCACCCACTCCCACTACTTGGTTCCCCCTACCTTTTGGTTCCTCCCACTCCAGGGACAGGGCTCAGCCGGAACACACTGCATCTTGCCCTTCCAGCCGGAGTAGTGTAGTGTTGAATGTGGGTGTTGGGGTTCCGGGCAGCACTCCCTCCTTACCTGAGAGAAGGAGACACCACACCTCTGGGTGAGGCGCAGTACCTCTGTGGCGACTGAACCCTCAGGGGCGCCACACATTTTTATTGTGTTTTTGAAACAGCAGTTTTTGTCTCTTGTTGGTGTGTCATGTTTTAAACGAAACTGCTTTGTTGTTGATACTTCCTGATATTTGACAAAACTTTTTTGATGCAGTCATGTGCAGATTACATGCGGGATTTTTGGCGTTTTCACAGCAGAAGCTCACTAAAAATGCATACAAGTCTATGGGGAAAATCCACACAGAAAATTCAGCATACCCGCAAGAGAAATTAACATCTGGTGTATTCCAGACACGCAACGCAGGTCAGTTTACACTGAGTGTATAAAATCACAGTGGGTTTGAGATTTCTGTAAATCCCATCCACTTTGCTGGAACTGTAATATGTTGAGTTTTTGACACAGTAAAAATACGCACAGTCAAAATATCACCAGAAACTCATCGTGGGCACACAGCCTTAGGGCTCGCTCCCATGGTGAACTTTCTGTGCGTTTTTAATGCTGCGTATCTTCGCTGCGTCAAAAATGCAGCGTCTTACAGTTCCAGCAAAGTGGATGGGATTTATAGAAATCTCCTGCCATTGTTCTTCTTATTAACGCTGTGTAACCCTCCACATCTGTCACCCAGTCATGACTCTTATGCAGCCAGATTTCTGTAATGCCCTTTACATCGTGATCTGTGGCTCACATTCCAGTCTTTAATTCAAGCATTTTGTTTGCAAGACTTCTTGCATTCCCCAGCAGATATTTGATACTATTAGAATATTTATCCTGATTGAGTCTTAGGGCAGATGCCGACAACCGTTTTCTCTCCATTCGAGAAAATTGGTCCGATCATGCTAATCAGACTCTGATCAGAGTTCGATCAGAGTGGGATCTAATTTTATCAGAGGTCGAGAGAAATAAAAAAAAAGTTTCTCCACCTTCTCCATTATGTCAATGTTGATGTGAAAATCGGATGTCATCCTAGTGCAGTCAGATTTTTTTCCACAGACCCATAGACATGAGTAAGTGAGTGCCATACGATTCCTGGCAAATCAGAGGTAAATCGTGAAGGAATCGGACATGTGCACAGCCCCGTAGAATAACATTGGTACGAGTGCTATCCGTGGTTTCTCCAATTAAACCGGTTGTCTGCATGAGTCCTCACTGTAAGGCTATGATCAGGAACCAGTAGCACTTTGTGCGCAGCATATTTTCACTGCGTTCTAATGCCGCACTTGTTTTGTCAGTACATGCGGATCCACCTCATGTACTGACATTCAATCTGTCAAAATCTGAAGCGGAGACTCAGCGTCTCCACTTCAGAAATTGCCATGCTGCTACTTGGAAATCTGCACCGCCGGTGAGTTTACACAGCGTCAAATAGAAGCACAGTGGGCATGGGATTTCTATATATGCCATCCACTGCGCTTGTACTGTACAACGCTGTGTCCAAAACGCTGCTATTCCTGATCGTGGACACGTACCCTAAGGGGTCGCTCACACTAGTGTATAAATCGGACAAGTGTAACTCAAAAAGAAAAAAAATTTGATTGCACTCGGACCAATATTATTCAACGAGGCCGTGCAGATCTGCATATTTTTCTCAGCTGGATTCAGCATAAGAAAAAAAATCGCAGCATGTTGAGATTTCACTATGTCGGATGGGTGTGAAAAAAAATTAGATGACAAGTGAGGAAAAAATCGTGCCACTTTTCTGGATGAGAATGGGACAGATTTTTTTATACGCCAGTGTGAGTGAACCCTTACGGCTCGCTCTAACTTGCGATAAAAAATCAGATTGCATTCAGTCCAATGTTAATCTATGAGCGTGTGCTCATATGTGTTTTTTTTTTCAGCTTTTATCGGATCGAGAACGGACTGAAAAAAAAAAATGTAGCATGCTACGATTGCATACGGAGATCAGATTGCATGCACCCATATAAGCCTGTGGGTGCGTGTGAAACATCGCACTGCACTTGGATTTCACCCAAGTGCAGTGCGATTCCCACCGGCTCCGACAACAGACAGGATGGAGAAATTACTTTCTCCGTCTCCTCCGCAGCTGTGATACGATACTCTCATGCGACGGGATCACAGCACGGAGCACAGACACTCGGCTCCTGCTCACAGCAGAGCAGGAGCCGAGTGTCATTAGCATATCGCATCAGATGCTCTCACATCGGATGTCATACGCTAGTCGGACCCTGGCCTCACTCTCTTGTAAGCAAAAAAAACAAACAGATGTCTGAATAATGTCTGACTCTCATGTTTCATTAGAGGTCATTATATGACATAGTAACACATTATTTCAATAATAAATTCAATCTTGATAAATTGGGGGCGTGTATGAGTATTATTGTTTAAATCTATAGACATAATTGTGGAAAATGTATCTTTTATAAAGGATGAAGCTAATATTTCTATCTACTTACCATCTAAATAGAGTTCCCTTAATAAACAGACGCTCTCATACTCGCTCCTCATTATATACTGCCCTTTATTGCAATTTCTTACAACATTGTACATTATCAATAATTTACTGATTGTTGCTGGGGGGATTTCTATCTGAGTGCGCTTGTCTGGCCGGGTGCTGCCCCCTCCATTTGTGTCTGGTAGAAAGTGGGTCTTCTATTAAAATCCTCATATGGTTCACAGAGCAGAACGGCAGGCTGCTTCTTATCAGTCATTATGAAGTCACCAGGAACGTGGAGGGTGTGTACAGTGCGCTATCACAGGGCACAATATTCTCCATCGAGCTCTAGTTTTAGAAAAAAAAACTTTTTCTCGGACGAGTCAGAGCTCATTCAGACCTCCTTTTTCAAACACAAGTTCTATCAGTGTTTTGTTTTTCATGAATAGAACACGTACCCTTTATAATCTATGGACCTGTTCACATGTCCGTGTTTTGGGGTGTTTTTTTGTGAATGAAGTGATCCTCAAAAAAAAATGGAGACATGGACGAAACATTGATGGTAAAAAAGATGGCACACTGATGAATATCGGATCCAAAATACTGATAAAAATCAGACTGTTTTTTTTTGCATACAATAAATATTACTGGTGTCTGAATGAGGCCTCAGGCTGCAAATTCATTTCTCATAGGAGAAATTTGTTCCCTTTCTCCTATATATTTTTGAGTACACTTTTCCTCTCATTGTGGCTTCCTCTTCACTCAACTGGGCTTCTCTCCTTTTTTCTATCTCTCATTTTTCATAACCTTTTTTAATTCTTTTTTCTCCTTTTTTTAATTTTTTCTTCTGTTTGCCCTTTTTTTCCTGTTTTATTTTTTTTCCCTCTTTTTTTCTTTCTTTTACTTTTTTCCCTTTCTTTTTTTCTGTTTCCTTTTTGTACCCACACCACACATTGCCCCTTTTGTATCATATTGTTCCTTGGTCGCATTTTTATCTCTTGACAGTTTTTTGTGCCTCACCTTCAGTTTATTATTATCCTTTAGGGCTCTTTCACACATTAGTGTCTCCGGTACGTGTGGTGACAGTTTCCACATGTACCGGAGACACTGACACACGCAGACCCATTCAAATGAATGCGTCTGTGCACATCTCAGTGTGTTTTCACGGACCGTGTGTCCATGTGTTCCACACGGAGACAAGTCCGTTTGTTTTGCTGATACACAGTTCGCAAAAAGTACCACACGGATGACATCCGTGTGTCATCCGTGTGACACATACCGGCGGCAGGGAATCAGCTCTGCAGTTAGCGCTTTTCCCAAGCGTCGGTGTTATGTTCTGCTACCAGAGCTAAGGAAAGAGAGGAGATCTGTCCCTACGATAGAACTCAGCTTTATCCCTACGATGTAACAGGGGACCTGATCCTGCGATCAGACCTGCTGAAGTCCTAATCTAGTCTGTACGGAGACCTATAGATGTGGGGAAGGAATCCCTACAAGTACTAAGGACTGGGAGGAAAATGGGACACCTCCTAACAGAAATAGTAGCAGACAGACGAACAAACAAAATATATAGAACATAGAGGTCCGTAGACCAAGCAAACTAACAGAGCAAGACACAGAGCACAGGCTAGCTAGAAAGTAGTTATACAATGAAGTCCAGCAAAGCCAGAAGGGCGGAGCAGGATTAAATAGGCCAACAAGGTCATGTGACCAGCAAAGGAAAAAACCTAAGAGCAAGGTTCTAACAGTACCCCCCCTTCTAAGAGGATCCTCCGGATCCCCTAGGACCAGGCTTATCAGGAAATCTCCTGTGAAACGCTCTGATAAGTCTGGACGCGGAAACATCATCTGACCTCACCCAAGAGTTATCCTCGGGTCCGAAACCTTTCCAGGCCACAAGATACTGCAAACTACCTCTATACCGTCTAGAGTTAAGGATGCGAGAAATTTCATATTCCCCGTCCTCCACCACCGGAGGAACAGAGGCAGAGGCGTCACCATCCGACACAACAGCTTTTTTTAACAGAGAGACATGAAATACCGGATTAATTCTCCAGGAGGTAGGAACCTCCAACCTAACAGCAGATTGGTTGACAACCTGAAGCACCTTAAAGGGCCCTACAAACTTGGGACCCAATTTCTTAGAAGGAATCCTCAACCGCAGATTCCTAGAGGACAACCAGACCATGTCACCAACAGCGAACAAAACCTCCTGTCGTTTCCTATCAAAGTAGTCTTTAGATTTTCTGTTGGCCTCCTGAAGATTACCACGCACATCCGTCCAAACTCTCTCCAAATCACCGGAAAAATTCTCCTCCTCAGGCACGGCAGATCCCAGCTTGGAGAACGACCCAAACGACGGATGTCTCCCAGAACAACAAAAAAAAGGCGAACAACCAGCAGAAGAAGATGTATGATTGTTCAGAGCAAATTCAGCAAGTGGCAGAAACTCAGACCACCCCTCTTGATTGTCTGCCACAAAACAACGCAAGAACTGCTCAACATCCTGGTTTTTCCTTTCTGTCTGGCCATTAGATTCAGGATGATATCCGGACGAGAACGACAAATGAACTCCCAACCTGTCACAAAAGGCACACCAAAAACTAGCCACGAACTGAGGACCCCTATCAGAAACAATGTCAGTAGGAACGCCATGAAGTCTGACAATTTCCACATTACCTGATCCCTGTTTCAAACGTCTCAACTCAGTCTCAGCTGATGCGACACGGTCAGGATCATCATATAATAGTCCCAAAGCAGAAAAAAAACTATCCACTGATCTGAAGCATGTATCACTAGGTTGCAAAGAAAAGGCCCACTCCTGAGGCTCTTTGCGCAAAAGTGACATTATGAACCCTATGCGCTGGGATTCATCCCCAGAGGACTTGGGTCTCAAACGAAAATACAATAAGCAAGCATTTTTAAATGAAAAAAATTCTCGGTGTTCACCAAAAAATAAATCCGGCAAACATACCTTAGGCTCCAAGAAATGTGCTCCAGGACAGTTACTCACGTGCTGACGGAGCTCGGCCACCTCCAGAGAGAGTCCCTGCAGGCGATGAGCCAAATCCTGAACCGACACCATGATGGAACAGAAAAATCTTTCCTTAGAGAATTTGCAGGCTGGACTTACTGTTATGTTCTGCTACCAGAGCTAAGGAAAGAGAGGAGATCTGTCCCTACGATAGAACTCAGCTTTATCCCTACGATGTAACAGGGGACCTGATCCTGCGATCAGACCTGCTAAAGTCCTAAGCTAGTCTGTACGGAGACCTATAGATGTGGGGAAGGAATCCCTACAAGTACTAAGGACTGGGAGGAAAATGGGACACCTCCTAACAGAAATAGTAGCAGACAGACAAACGAACAAAATATATAGAACACTGAGGTCCGTAGACCAAGCAAACTAACAGAGTTAGATACAGAGCACTGGCTAGCTAGAAAGTAGTTATACAATGAAGTCCAGCAAAGCCAGAAGGGCGGAGCAGGATTAAATAGGCCAACAAGGTCATGTGACCAGCAAAGGAAAAAACCTAAGAGCAAGGTTCTAACAGTCGGGTGCTGAATTCTGCCCTCATCATAGTTCCCTGCCGGCGCTGCGATCAGCACTAGCTGGGACAATGATGAGGGTAGTAGTCTGTAGGTGTCCCCCGCTATATCCATGCGACCACTGCTGCAGAGGAGCCGGGGAGCATGAGCTGCTCCGGAGTTGCGCTCAGTGAGTGACAGGACACCGCTCCTGAGCTGCAGCTCCGGAGTGGCTCATTCTCCCTGGCTCCTATGCAGCAGCGGTCGCATGGATTACAGTGGGGGACACCTAGGAGAGGTGAGTACATGGATTTTATTATTTTATCCTTATTTTTACAGGTGGGGACACTGCGGGATCAGACTACAACTACCCTCATCACTGTCCCTGCTGGTGCTGATCACAGCGCCGGCAGGGATCCAAGATGAGGACAGCGCTAACTGTAGCGTTGATTTCCAGGTGCCGTCTGTGTGATCCTGATGCGGCACACGGTTCGCACACGTGTGACACACTCGGACACACGGGACACGGATATCACCGGTACCGTTTTTTTCCGGTACCAGAGATATGCGGACGTGTGAAACCGGCCTTACTCATATATGTCCTTATGACTAATTTCATATTGATTTTGGCTAATGTGGATACACTTATGAATTAGCTCACATCTATCTATATTTATTTCACATTTATTTATTTAGAAACATCCTTTCTTCAGTTTGCATGAAATGTTGTTCTCAACTCTGATTATCTTACTGTATATATTACAGGCATCAAGTCATGTTTATTGACATATATTCTTATGTACGGTATATAATTCCTTTGTAGGCCATGAACAAGGTCTGATGACCAAAACTTTGGCCTGAATCCTGTACAGACACTTTTGCTGCATTAAAAAACATTTTTTCAATTGTAATTTGTCTGTGCCGTTGTACTTCATACTACATTAAGTCTTTTTCTACTACTGTGCACAAAAACTCACTTTGACTGTTGATTGCACACAATGACATCCCCTACTGAATTCATAAAGACATAATAAATATGTCTGCAATCTGTGGCCCTCCAGCTGTTGTCAAACTACAAGTCTCAGCATGCCCTTACAGCGACAACTTTTAGACTATTTCTGAGAATTATTCCATAGGAAGCAGAATTTTCAAATTCCTTAGATCATCATCATCATCAGATCATTTACACTTCTAGATATTTCTGCACATTAGTAGTAGGTAGCTCAGATAAGTGATTTTTTTTTTTACAATGACCGAGTGTCCATGTGAAGAAAAAATAAAAAAAAACTCTTCAAAAACATATGGAAAATGCTTTCTTTTGATTTCTACAGGAGATCTGATTTGCCGTTTATTCAGATTTTTGATATTTTTTTTTGTTTGTTTAACTGAAGAGATTTTGAAAAATGCATGGATGAAAAAAAAGAGTGCATGTCACTTCTTTGAAACATATCCTCAAGGAAACCTCCCCAAAAAAATGTCCTGTCTAATCACAAGGCTGTAAAAACTCTTCGGGAAGAAAAACTCTTCCAAAACTTTTCAAGACCGCTTCAGGCAAATAAACTCCTCCAAAAACATGTGAAATAGCCTAATGTCTTTTTTTGTGAACCCACATGAATATTTACCTGCCAGTTCCCTTCCCATCTAGTTTTTTAGTAAGGCTGATTATATGTCCATTTTTATTTTTTTTGTAAGCCTCTATAAGAAAATTAAAGGGGTATTCCTATCTCCAAGATCCTATCCCAATATGTTGTAGGTGTAATAATAATAATATAGGCAAATACCTCCAATTAGAAATGTAGTATAGTTTTTCTGATTCGCTATGTCTCTTTTCTCATGTGCAGGCATTGCAAGACCTTAGGTATCCATGGTTACGACGACTGATATAGTGACGGTTAGTTAGCTAGTTGCTAGTGGTCGTAACCATGGATTCCTAAGGTCCTGCAATGCCTGCACATGAGGATAGAGACATAGCGAATCAGAAAAATCTATGCTACATTTCTAATTAGTGGTATTTGCTAATATTATTATTATTATTATTATTACACCTAACACTGATGAAAATCAGCCATTTTTTGCATACCATAAAAAATACTGATGTCCAGATGAGGCTTAACTCTGTCATAGGCCTCAATCCGACGTACATGATTTTTCACATGTAAATGGTACGAGATTACACTGTGTTTTGAATCCAAATTTAATCTTTCTTGGTCAGTGTTTGTATGAGTGTTTTTCATCCGTGATGCTGATAAAAAAAAGACAGTCATGTCACCATGATTTTTCATTTCTGCTCGAGGCGGTAGCCATGTGCGAGGGACATCTTTTCCACTCCCCAGCCCAGTACAGAAAAATGTGTCCAGTTTCAGTGTGTGTGCATCAATGTGTCAGTTAAGACCACCTCCCAGCTCTGGTTGGCCACGCAGAGTGCGTCATTGTCTCTCTGAGACCCCACAACAAGGAGACCAGACCAGCCAAATGGAGATCTCTGATGGACATGCCAACAACGTCTGGAGCCTAGGGTACTGGCCAGGTACCATGGTGCAGGCCTGGTCTTCCGACATCACGAGGTCGGTGGACATGGAGTTATATGGGGGGCAGGTGGCTGGTCCTGGGTGCACTGCCGGAGTGGACAACGAATTCCTGAGGCTGATGGAGTCAGAGGGCTTGGGGGTAATCCAGATTGAATGGGTGGCAGAACAGAAGAGAAGTTGTACTAAGGAGGAAGAAAGTCTGCATTGCTGTACCCTATCCCACCGTTATCCACCTAATAAACTTGGACTGTTTAGTAAATGTTTGACTGTTACAAAGAACCTGGTGTCCCACGCATTGTGTGCATCGGCTCCTGAGGATGGATGCATGGAAGGAGCAGAGGCCTGTGGCCTACAAGTGAGTGTGATGCACCCCACACCCTACAGCACACTGGGACTGGGACACCCCTTGTCTGTAAAGTTCCAGAGCGCAACCAGACAGCAGCTAGGACATGACTACCGCTCTGCATCACTTTACATCTTCTCTTGGTATTTCTTCAGCTTCCTGCTCTCTTCATCCACACACACAGGGTGAAGATCACCTTTTCTGAGGGTGTCCTAACTTCTTTCTCTCTCTTTCCTAACTGGCTACAGAAACTGAAACTACCCCACAGAAACTGAAACTAACCCACAGATCCCCATTGCTCCTCCCCAACCCTGGGCTGGCCCTACAGTTAACCCTTGTCACAACTGACTAGGAGGAACTGCAGCCTAGCAGGAGGATGACAATAAAACACAGTATATTTTCAAACATATAAAACATCAGGAGTTGTCAGAGAAGTGGAACGCCATCCTCTCCATCTTCGCAGACACACGGCCTGTAAAACCATGGATATGTGAAGAACTCCATAGACTGTAATGGGTACATGTGCTATCCGTGAAAACCACAGATAGAACATGTACATGAAAATTGGATGTCTGCAATGCCCTGCACATGGGGTAAGCAATATAGTGAATGTGAAGAACTATACTAAATTTCTAATTGGAGGTATTTGCTAATACTATTAATATTACACCTACTACAAATTGGGATAGGATCTTGGAGATGGGAATACCCCTTTAAGCCTTACTCAAAAAAGAAAAACGATCATCTGTGTGTAATCAATTCTACCCCTAATTCTATGTGCCCACGATGCAGAAATGAAGCAGAAAATTTCTGCAGCATTTATCCATCTCCCTGGCAGAAAAAACGCATGCAGATTGTGCATGCGTTTTTCCTGCATAATACATGCGGAATACATGCGGATTCACATGCGTATCCACATGCGTTAACGCATGTGTTTCCGCATGCGGACTGACAAGCACTTTCCAGGCGATAGCATCACTTGGAATGTGCTTGACAACTAGGTCACACTATATAAATCCATGCAACCGGCATGGATTTATATAGTGTGACCGTAAAAATAAAAAAATAAAGCTATACTTACCCCCGATCCCCCGCCGCGTGTGCTGTCGCGCTCGTCCTGGCTTCTTCCTGGTTGCCGGGCTCTCGTGAGACAGCCTGCGGTCACATGACCGCGACGTCATCTCAGGTCCTGGAAGATAAACGCTGCCGGCAAGCAGAGAGAAGCCGCCGGACAGGTGAATATAAACTTTATTTATTATTTTATTCTTTTTTTTACAGGTACAATGGTACCCAGGTCTGGATGAGAGTCTTCTCTCCTCCAGAACTGGGTACCATCCGCACATTGAGACGCATATTATCCGCGTGTACAAATGTACAGACACGGATATTATGCGTCTCAATGCAAGTCAATGGCGGCAATTCCGCTGCACTTCCGCAAAATTAATGGACATGCTGCGGATTTATGAGCGCTGCAGAAACGCTGCGGAAAAATCCGCAGCATGTGCATTGACATTGCGGAATGCCATTGGGGACCATGGGGTGCGGATTACCAAGCGTTTTGATGCGTTTCCGCTGCGGAAATTCCGCGGCAGAAACGCATGAAAAACGCATCGTGGGCACGCAGCCTAAGGGTTCACTCTCATGAGCGTATAAAAAAATCAGTCCCATTCTCATCCAGGAGAGTGGGACGAATTTTTTCTCACTTGTCATCTGTATACAATCCGTTTTTTTTACACAGCAGCTATTAATCTTTTACAGGACCAGTTAGTCTGCTATGTTACTGAATTGCAATGTATCCATAAAAATCGGATGTCATACTGATGGTCCATATGCCATGTGATTTTTTTTGTTCTCACACCCTTCACATTTCAGTGAAATCCCAGCATGTTGCAATTTTTTTTCTTATGCCAAGAGAAAAGGTACCAATTCTGCATTTATCACCCACTCCTGGTTTTGGCTCCCACTCCTGACCAAATACTGATAGTGGTGCCGTGGACAAATAAAAAGAATCGGATGGAGGTTTCTTAAGCTTCAGCAACCAGCCAGTGAAAAACACATCATACAAATATCATTCATGTGCTGTCAATTTTTGCGGGAAGATTCTTATATCTTGTCTCTGTATTACGGCCCCCGTGTTGTTGTCATGCAGGGTCTTCGCACAAAGCCTCATTGTCAGACATGTCATTGTTTGCATTATTTTCGGCATTGATCCTCATACCCCCTTTTTGGACACTCTCTTATCTGAGTACATTTATTGGATTTTTCCGCATCAGGAATATTTATGACTAGATTACTGTATAAGAACAGGGGCTTTTAAACGCTAAATTTAATTTCTTTGTGTTCCCATTAAAGCAAAGTCACCGGTAAATGATGTCAGCAGCAGCGACATCCTATTATACAGTCGCATCAGCTGGACTGGAAAACTGGTAAATGCTCCTCATTATGCAGCTATGGATCAGCTGCTTGTCAAGGGAGCAAGGTCCCTCCCATCCGCCAGTGTGCACAGTGCTGTATCTGCCTGGATTCCTGGAGTTAGCAGTAGCTCAGGCATCAAGAGCTCAAGAGCAGACGCTCAGTGTCAGCTCCTGGACAGACAGCAGCCTTTCTGTAGGAGCTGATCCCCCGCCTGACCCTCTGAATGAAGCTGCCTTTCATCCCAGGATGCCAGGATGGGCCAGTGCTGCTGCTGCTGCTGCGGTGTGGACAAGACGGTACAGTCTCCTTATTTCTCCATCAGCCAAGGCGCAGGCGAGATGTAATGTCTCCTTTATTGTCTAGCAGTGTGAGAGGAGGGGCAGCCAGACAACTGGTGGTTTGCACACAAAATGCATCTGTCATAATAAAGAGCAAGCTGGAGGCTTTGTGAGGATCCATTATAGCTGTTCTTATTAATAGACGTATTAGATCCTTATAAGTATAGAATAATAATATCTAATGTTGCTTTTTTGGGGGCTTTCGCTCAGCAACTTGACTTGTTTGATGCGGTGCTAAACGCCACTCCACTTTGCATACAGCAAAGAGTTAAATCCCAATTGTTGCGTTAAATCCCAATGTTCTAGCATCTAGGGCTAGTTGTCGCCTTGCTGCTACGCTGTGCTTGTGTAAAGGGTTAATGATTAAAACGCTTTTATATCAGCACCTTATGGATTATTTGGGAAGGTGTCGTCAGCACCCACCCCACATCTCCTCCGATGTAAAAGTTCTGCACTATGTATAATATGATAATGGTATATAGAATATATATATCCCCATGTTATGGGATGGATACATTACAACTTTGTGTCTACAGGAAACAGATGACGATTAATTTTGCATTTCTTATCAATGTGACACTTAAACATGCGGAGCAGAGATTATCCCCTGGTTACACGTAAGGGTGAATTGCACAATTTGTTTTTTTTGATGCAATCGTCCATTACCATGGAGAAATTTTGTGTAGATCCACCCCTATTGATTTTATATAGGGTTACCATTAATATACTATGCTGCTGTGGAGCAGAGCGTCACGTGCTGGAGAGTTTAGGTCTTCTACTGCTTGACCTCTCCTCCAGACCTGTCACGCTTTAATCCTCTGATGCATTGCATCCATCTTTCCTCATACATTATCATAGTCACATAAGAATACAGGGGGATTGATTTCAGTTATGAACTGCGCCCTTCATTTTTTTTTCTAATTAACTTTTGATGGGAAGTCATATTGTGTCCCCTCTAATGCTATGTTCACACATTGCGTTTTTGCTGCCTTTTTTTTTTTCTGCAGGCAAAACCTGATCTCTTGGCTTAAAAAAGCAACCTCAAAAAAGCAGGTTTTTGCTATGTTTTTTACTGCATTTTGGTCAGCGTACATTTGTCTCTTGTGCCTGCTGATAAAGTTCATACAACTGTGCATAATATATACTAATCTCCATGCTACACCCAAAAATATAGCAAGACTGCTGCTGTCTATATACGTAGACCAGTGTCAGAGCAACTTCATTATTGCAATGCAACATGGCCCTGGGCTAAACTGGTCAGGGGTGAAGATAAGGTAAAAGTGCATGCCCCCGCTGAATGTTAGGTGCCAATGAGGGGTAGGGGTTAGGGTTGGCAGCAATATGCTCTTCTTTAGCCAGGGGATTAAGATTTAGTGCTAGGGCTGAAAATTGGATTTCTGCCCTTGGTGAAGAAAAGCCTAACTAAGACTTTAGTTTACTATTGCATTTCACCTTCCACCCAATTATTATAAACTTTTCCAACATCATCCATCACAGAAGGTCTTGCATTTCACATTGTAATGGGTGTACAATAAGAAAAGGGCGGACATATCATTGGTGCAACCTGTTCAGCCCCACAGGGGCCACTCCTACCTCCAAGGCAGGAGGAATTGTGCATTATGATGAGCTATTGGACTGCAAAGGGCCCTTCTATTGTTCTTACATGGGGCCCTGTTATGTCCGTGTCCACCCCTGCTATAACCTCAGCTCATAAATAGTTTATGCACTCAGAAACTACAAAGTAGCCACATTACATACTCATTGCTCTCTAGCAGTACATGGGTCACAACTTTAACTCAATGGACTTACTTGGGTGTTCCTTAGGGCACCGAGTCAAAATAGAATAAAAACAGAAAAAAAGTACACAAATCTAATTAGTTGGGTCCTTAATACAGAAACGGCTACCATAACAGTCGTGTGTTTACTCAGCTTGATTATCTGATAAAATAGCAAAGATGACCTATTTATTAATCTCATAAACACCAATATTGGGAAGTCCAAAAGTAATTAGGATAACTTAAAAAAAATTGTTACTGCAGTTGTCTGCTTTGGGTAATCCATCTCTGAAAAGATTGATCACATAATGTCCCACTGAACAAAGCCATGATTTGAGAAAGCTGTAAGTATTTAATTGCCCTGAGAAGGACGCTCTAGCGAACCACTGTAGATCCTGAGTGAAGAAGGACTCTCGGGAACCTGTCAGGTCAGATATTGCTATTAACCTTTATTGCTCTCGGGAGCCGCCGGCTTTCAGTCATGCAGGCGTGCCTGGAGCAATTACAGTCACCACTCACAGCACTGACTGACAGCAATCTCTGCACTGATGCACGGCAGTGTGAGCGGGTAGTCCGTGCTGGAGCATGCTTACAGCTGTTGCTGTGAGCAGTGACTGTAACTGCTTCGGGCACGCATGTATGACTGAAAGCCTGCGGCTCCCAGGAGAAATAAAGTTAATTTTCTTCTCGGTGCCGCACTTTCAGCACAATGGCCGAGGACCTCCATAATGCTATTTACCTGCAGATTAACCCTATACCTGCAGATTAATAGCATTATCGGACATTGAATGTTCCCTTATAAAAAAGAATACTGTACATCAAGAGCTTACCAAAAATGTGCTTCTAATGCCTAATACTTGCGTTGATTTGTATTGATGTTTATGAAGTCTTTAATTCTTAAAGGATAACCATCTTTTTTATTTCATAAATCAATCGTACACATGAAATTAAGAAACTTTGTAATATATCTTATCGAGAAATCTGCTTCTTTCTCCTACAGGACTAATCTTTCATTCTCAAAATTCTGAATTTTTGGGTAAAATCTGTATTCAGTGAAGACAGACTTTCCCATTACTGAGATAGGAGATGGCAGTTACTACCGATACAATTCTATGTAGGAGGAGGACAGAGCTCTCCCTCTAGCTGGTACTCACCACCTTCCGTCTGCATGGAATCTTATTAGTAGCAGCTGCCATCTCCTATCTCAATAATGGGAAAGCCTATCTTCACTGAATACAGATTTTACCCCAGAATTTAGAATTTTGAGAATGAAAGATCAGTCCTGTAGGAGAAAGAAGCGGATTTCTCTGAT
Source organism: Phyllobates terribilis (assembly GCF_046119375.1). NCBI lineage: Eukaryota > Metazoa > Chordata > Amphibia > Anura > Dendrobatidae > Phyllobates > Phyllobates terribilis. The sequence goes on from NW_027362762.1 coordinate 108,031,877, forward strand.
ACAAAATTGATTTTTTTCATATGCACTATTAATTCATTAAATAAAAATTAAAACAACGGTTACTCTTTAACTACTAAAAGAAAAATTAAACTGGCTTCTACAGTGGTGTAATTTGCTCCAAAAATCTAAATTTTCTACCCCTGCCCTATAACATTGTGGGTTTCCCTTTACTGATAAATAAAATTAACACATAGAAAACTTTTGTGCTTTTTTTTGACAAAGTCCAAAGAAAGTTTTTTTTTTTAACTTTTACCAAAAAATTGCTTTTGTATCCATAAAGTATTTTTCCTTAGTCCTACGTCACATAAAAATAACCTATTTCATTCAAGCATGTAATATGGACGTGTGCTGTCCGAGTACAAATTCTACAACACACTGACCAATGTAAATCAGTAGGGTCCGTGTGAAAAAAAAAAAAATCGTAACATGCACTATTCTCTCAGATGAGACTCGACATTCAAGCCTATGGGTGCGCAAAAATATGGGGTCCCATCATCCTCCGTATAACATGCGATTTTTATGGATACATGCTATTATTAACATAGGAAACTGTATTTGACCATGTACATTTGAAAATGTTGGTGTATAAAGATGGATATCACAAGGATTTCACGTGGATGTAAAATATGGACTCACAGATGGCACACGGATGATAACAACATGGATGGAAATTGTCAGCGTTTTCTGGATGAAAATCAGAGGATTTCTCATATTCTCGTCTGAACCTGGCCTTAAACTTGTCAGACCGAAAATGAATACCTAGAGTTATATGAAAAAGTTTGGGCACCCCAATTAATCTTAAGCTTAATGTTTTCTTAAAATTGGTGTTTTTGCAACTGCTATTTCAGTTTCATATATGTAATAACTGTTGGACACAGTAATGTTTCTGCCTTGAAATGAGGTTTATTGTACTAACAGAAAATGTGCAATCTGCATTCAAACAAAATTTGAAAGGTGCATAAGTATGGGCACCCTTATCATTTTCTTGTTTTAAATACTCCTACCTACTTTTTACTGACTTACTAAAGCACTTTTTTGGGTTTTGTAACCTCATTGAGCTTTGAACTTCATAGCCAGGTGTATCCAATCATGAGAAAAGCTACTTAAAGTGGCCACTTGCAAGTTGTTCTCCTGTTTGAATCTCCTCTGAAGAGTGGCATCATGGGCTCCTCAAAACAACTGTCAAATGATCTGAAAACAAAGATTATTCAACATAGTTGTTCAGGGGAAGGATACAAAAAGCTCTCTCAAAGATTTAACCTGTCAGTTTCCACTGTGAGGAACATAGTAAGGAAATGGAAGAACACAGGGACAGTTTAAGGCCAGAAGTGGCAGGCCAAGAAAAACATCAGAAAGCCAGAGAAGAAGAATGGTGAGATCAGTCAAGGACAATCCTCAGACCACCTCCAGAGAGCTGCAGCATCAACTTGCTGCAGATGGTGTCACTGTGCATCGGTCAACTATACAACGCACTTTGCACAAGGAGAAGCTGTATGGGAGAGTGATGCGAAAGAAGCCGTTTCTGCAAGCACGCCACAAACAGAGTCGGCTGAGGTATGCAAAAGCACGTTTGGAGAAGCCAATTTCTTTATGGAAGAAGGTCCTGTGGACTGATGAAACCAAGATTGAGTTGTTTGGTCATACAAAAAGGCGTTATGCATGGCGTCAAAAAAATACAGCATTCCAAGAAAAACACTTGCTACCCACAGTAAAATTTGGTGGAGGTTCCTTCATGCTTTGGGGCTGTGTGGCCAATGCCGGCACCGGGAATCTTGTTAAAGTTGAGGGACGCATGGATTCCACTCAGTATCAGCAGATTCTTGACAATAATGTTCAAGAATCAGTGACAAAGTTGAAGTTACGCAGGGGATGGATCTTTCAGCAAGACAATGATCCAAAACACTGCTCCAAATCTACTCAGGCATTCATGCAGAGGAACAATTACAATGTTCTGGAATGGCCATCCCAGTCCCCAGACCTGAATATCATTGAACATCTGTGGGATCATTTGAAGAGGGCTGTCCATGCTCGGCGACCATCAAACTTAACTGAACTGGAATTGTTTTGTAAAGAGGAATGGTCAAAAATACCTTCATCCAGGATCCAGGAACTCATTAAAAGCTACAGGAAGCGACTAGAGGCTGTTATTTTTGCAAAAGGAGGATCTACTAAATATTAATGTCACTTTTCTGGTGAGGTGCCCATACTTATGCACCTGTCAAATTTTGTTTGAATGCAGATTGCACATTTTCTGTTAGTACAATAAACCTCATTTCAAGGCAGAAACATTACTGTGTCCAACAGTTATTACATATATCAAACTGAAATAGCTGTTGCAAAAACACCAATTTTAAGAAAACATTAAGCTTAAGATTAATAGGGGTGCCCAAACTTTTTCATATAACTGTATACTTTAGAATGAGGTTGTGTCTGCAGCGTAAAATTACGTTCCCACAACAAGTTTTTGGTAAGTGTTTTTTGCGCTGTGTATTTAAAAATAAAAAAAAATGCAAGTAACCTATCTTTCGTAATGGGAGCGGAAATGGTGCAGAAAATCTGCAGTATCAAAAACTCATTGTGCGCATAAAGCATAAGGGTTTTTACACAGACAGTGGAAAAAATGCTGCAACGAATCTCAACAAAATTAAGAAAATCAAAAAGACATCCATGTTGACCTCATTAATCACATCAACATCTAGAGAAGTCAGGGGTAACATGTTTACTACTAATGTAATGTCCAAACCATCTGTTAAGCTTTGCACCTCATGGGTACTATTTGGCATGTGCCACCTTTCTGTCAAACAGGGGCCAAATCTGCATAGTTTTTTTTCCAGTAAAATCTATGTTCATAGTTTTGGCAAAAAAAAAATTGAATTCTCTATTTTTTTTTCATCCCATAGGAAATTAAGAATTAAAAATTCTAAATACGTTAATGTGTGAATGATTTTTCTGACAAATAGTGTCCAATTCGCACACAACTATGATAGGAATAATATGCAGAACATCAGAAATTAGACATTCCCAGTGAAATGATAAATGTCTTCTATATCTTATATATAAGGCTCATAGCAGGTTTTTGCTATGTAATCTGAAGACAGCACGCTGTCGGGGTTAAGACACAGATTTGAGCCATGCCTCTCTTATCAAGCTCTGTTGTTTTGTTTGCTTGCAATAATTGTTTTAACACCAGGAGCTTATCATTGCTCAGAATCCTGGTAGTCTGACTCCGCCCCCTCCTGTGATAGGCAGCTCACAGTCTATGGACATTGTATATACAGAGCCTGGTGTGGGTGGAGTTAGGTTTCTTAGCTCTGCTGTATTGCTAAATCTAAATGCTCTCATTGTGTCAGAATGGCTACACCCAGTAATCTAACTGACACATGACTGGAATCCGGGTCTCTTTCTCTACATTACGCTGCTCTCAGAGGAGGTAGCAAAAACCTGCTGACAGGTTCCCTTTAATACATTCAGTTTCTACGTTGTAATTTGTTTCTGTCATTTATTTTCAACACATAAAAAGTAGATTGTGAACCACATGTTCGACCAGGACCTTGTCAAATGTTAGCTATATATACAGCTTTTTACACATCTATTTAAATGTTCCCCATAGTTTTATAAAACTTGAGCTCATTTAATAATGTGCTTTATCTAAACATTCTCGTACTCCCGAAAAATAACTATAAAATTCCAGCCAATAGTTGTTTATAATATGTGTCATTTGCTGCCCCTGTCTATACTCAAATATATTCCATCGCTAGCACCAGAGAAACAAAGATGGATTACAGGATGTTGGGCAGGTTTTTGTTTCTACCGGAAGTGGGGATAGGTCTTTGTCTCTCTACAGGAAGTAGGAGGAGTCTTTGTTGCACTGCTCCTCATTAGTATCAGAAATGCATGCTGGGAAGTTAGGGAAGGGATGTTCCTACACCTATAGTGCTGAAAGAATGTTGTTGAAGATGAACCACCCATTGATGAAAAATAGAGTGTATGGCAAATTATGGATATATTTGGGAGAGCAGAACCATGCTTTTCTACAGTCTTTGTGTTAAAGGAAAAAAGAGAGAGTGCTCTGGGCAGAGCAAACAGAACTTAATCATACAATAAAGTTCATACCCGGATACACATGCACAATTCAAGTCTTGGAGAAATACTTAGAATACCGGAGTGCTCATGTCTGATCATTATCCTGGGTAAGGCAGCTGCAACATAAGAATTTTCCTTCTCCTGGGGGCTGCACATCAGGCACATACCTGACCCTGCATCATTCTTGTATACCATTACTGGTTTAAACATGTACTATTTTTAAGATTCTGTGCCTGAAATGAACAAGACAATGGGACTGACTTGGGGGCACATGGACTCTAAGCTGGATTCCAGTGGGGAACTAGAGTAAATCTCTTCTGCAAACTGGAGCTACAAGCTACTTACTTGAAGAGAGCTTCATTATGATTCCCTATATTATCACACTCCAGACTGATAAGTTATCTATTTCCATGCTTGTGGATATTCAGAGGGCTGTAAAGCAGAAGCTGCATCATTCATAGATCAACTAAATACAATGGAAATGACCATCAAAACAAAAGAGACCACCATTAGAAGACAATGGAGGTGATAACTGAAAACTGTGACCCCCCCCCTGCACATTAAAACACAAGGGTGGACTTAATGTGGCTTGAGTCATCCTATGGGTATTTCATGGTAAAGTTGGCTTGCTAGCTAAAGTCGGATAACTACATTGATTGCATAGTATCGTGGTACATCTGTTGCCTCAACTTGGCCTTCACAGAAGTTGTTGGTAAGGGGTAATCTTCTAACTACCTTTTTCATTTTAGAGATTTTGGATTGGTGCCTGCATGCTTCAAGTCTCATCACTGGTGTCAAGCAAACTTGCTGTTGGCCAGTGAGGTAGGCCTGGAGCTTGTCCATCTGAGTCTCGGTGAGCTGAAGGCCAAAGTAGACTTGTTTGTCTAGGAAGGTAGTTGACTACAGGCCGAAAAGTTTGAAGTGGGGCCTGTGGCGATGCTGCACTGTGGATGAAATGTCACCAGTTGGGAAACCTACTGGGTCAGAGTGGTCACCTAATACTCACCAAGGAGTAAAGAGTGTCCTGGTGAGCTGACCTATAAAGTCATTATTGGAAGTGAGCTACAGTACATGTTGTTAGCCTAGAAGAGATCAATTCTGGAGACTCTGCTGGGGCTGTGAGGGATGTCCATTCAGAACAGCACTAAGGGATATTGGGGGGGGTGCGAACGCTGGAGAAGGCTAGTGCTAAGTCCAAGACAGACTGTGTGAGGTCAGCAATGAAGCGACTGAGGTCTAATGTGTAATGAGTCGTTGGCCGTCATGAAGCCTCTAGTGTGGCTTGTTTTGCCACGGTTCAGCGCCGAACTAGACAGTATTCGTAAAGAAGTTACCCGTGACTTGAAGAAAAGGTCTGTGTTTTAAGCTTAAATTTTTTTCACCAGTAGCATCAATCCTGTCCATTGGCTGTTTTCGGTGTTTCATTTCTGCCATGTTTTAAGGGGTTTTGACTGATGAATGTGCTATTAATTTAAATACGGTAAGTCTAAGACTAATCTTCTAATATACTTTAGTCTACGTAATGCAGATTTAATGCATAGCGTTCATAGTGTGGGCCCTGACTTCTTTGTTGCTAAAGGTACATATGGGACATTATTAACTTTTTAGCGTTCTCTTCCGACTTGATTATCTGTTAGTGGTATTTTACGCCTCCTGCGTCTTTGATCCAATGAGTTTCCATTACCCGGCTGCCGTGTTGCTATAAATAAGCTTAGCATCGGATTCTTTTAGTTGTGGGTCTACATAATGTAATTGCGTTCCAGATGCTTGCGGCCCGATGATGATGATGGAGAAGATACAACCACAAAATATGCTACAAATTACAGCGCCTGACTGTAGAGGAGTCAGAAAATGACCCAGACTAATTGATTTTTTTTTTTTTTTTGTCCAACTATAGGAAATGTACGGAAGTCAAGTTATACGCTATGTGACAGAAATTCTTAAAATAGTATGGCCGTAAAGATTTTATTCCTATGCGGGAAGACCTTGATAGAAGATAACTGTTGTCTCTTAAATACATCTATAGCAGAGTCGTCTTTGTCAAGTTTGTGTTAATGGAAATGTTTTACAGTATATATTTAATTTTAGTTACAACTAAAGAGGTTTCTGGGACTTTGTTTTTTCCTTATGAGGTTAAGCATTTATCAGCAATTAGTTGCTAACTACCTGCCTGTTCTGCGATGATCTCTTCGGGCTGAGAGCGGTCAAGGACCGCCGCTCCTGCTAGCAGTTCTACTGCTTCCTGTGACGTCACGTCGACAGAGCATATCCTTCTCTTCCGCCTTGCTCTGTTGACGGAGCGTCACTGCCTATGTCATACTGCTTGACAGCCCTAGGCAGCGGTGAACCGGGTGTCAACTGCAGGGAGATGGCTGTCAATCAGTATGACGTTACAATGATGCCCCATCAACAAAGCAGGGTGGAAGAGAAAGAGCTTGTTAGAACCCTTCTGTTTGTTTTTTCTATCTTGTGGTTTGCGGTCACGTGACCATCTGCCTTTATATTCCAGCTCTGCCCTTCTGGCTGTGCTGGACTTCAGTGTTTTACTGTTTCTCTGGCCTGGTGCTTCTGTGCCTTTCTCTGTCTAGTTCGCTTGGTCCTCTGGCACCTCTAATACTTTTTGTCAGTTTGTCTTTTTGTGTTCTGCAACAACTTCTCTGTTTAGGAGATGTCCCATTTTTGTCCCAGTCCTTAGCTCTTTTAGGGATCCCTCCCTTAAATCTATAGGTCTTCGTTCAGACTAGCCGAGGAGTAAGGAGGGTCTGTTTACTAGGAACAGGCAGCCCGCTACATTGTAGGGATTCAGCTTAGTCTTTCTGTAGGGACAGCTTTCCCCTATCTTTCCTTAGTACATGTTGCAGATAATAACAGAGGTGCTCTGTGAACGAGAGGTCAAAATGACTCGCCCCCTGGGCCTGTGTTGTGCAGGGGACACCCGGAGCCGGATCGCTGGGGGTTGTAGTCTCCGTGGCGCTGACCCGGTCCGTGCCCAGGGTGGTCAATTCAGTGGCAGTCTTAGTGTAATAACAAATGTCCGACTACGCCACCCATGGATTGCGGTCAGTGGGGACCGCCGCTGCGCTGCAGGCCGCTGAGGCTGATGTTGTAAGCGCAGGCAAGTATGGGATAACTCCCATTGCCTCAGGGCAGCTAGTGTGGATGATGGGAGTGATGGTGTGAGCGTCCCAGTACTAATGGTGCTGGTGTGGCGATGAAACACAGAGACGTGTGGTGCAGTTCAGGGTCTTTACTGATGGTATAAAGCAGACCCTCCCGGGAGTACTGGTTAGCAGTAGAGGCCTGGTCAGTCTGTGAGCAAGCAGGATCTCCCACTGGCCAGATGGAGTTGTAGGCCTCCCCGTCTATCTGCATTCTTTCCTGGCTACCTTGCTCTATGCGGGTAGAAGTAGCCCACGTCCCTGAGTATACCGTGTGGTGCTCACCCGTATGGCCGGTGACTTGGGGCCTTCTGTTAGCCTCTGCTCCACGATGGCGGTGCTGGTCCCTTGCTTGTGACCGTGCCTCCGGGCTTCTAAGGCCAGAGGACCAGGAATCCCCTGCCGGTTGGATTCTGCTGCTGGACCTGGATGTCCCCACAGCCTCGGACTCCGTGTCCGGGTTTAGTGTCTTCAGCCAAGGCGAGCTATCTAGCTTCCAGCCTCTGGCACTCACTCCTGCTCCTACAGAGCTCCTGCTGTATCTTTCCCTCTCCAAGCTCTGACTCTCCTAATCCTGCCCCAGACCCAGTTTATAAGGGCAGATTCCTCCCCTCCCAGGCCTGGGCGGGCAGTGTTGCATGCTTAGGGCTCCTGACCAGAGAAACCTCCCACTTGCTCTCAGATATAATATTTCTATTACTGTGGCAACCAGACCCCTGGGGTGCCACATTCCCCCCTAGTAAATTTTAGTACTCCGGGACTAAACACATTTTTAAAGAAACATAAATACAAGGGTATAAACGATAATACAATAACATATTTACAAGAAGCTTTAGTTCTTTAAAGGTCACGGCGTGTCCGCAACCGGGTGTCCATATCACCCAAGGTGAAGCTTTAAGCGAAGTAGGGGACCTGTCCAAAGCAAACCCCCTGCGTTGGCCTTGGGCGTGGCTGCAAGGCTGAAGCTAGCTACTTTGGGCCGCAAGGAGGCCACGCCAGACAGGTTTTCTCTTCCGTGGCCATCTTCGCAAGAGGCACAATGTGTAACTATCTACAAAACTGTTCCGGTTATCCAGCGTCCATAACCTGTTAGTCCAAATAAATCTGCAGGGTAACTGAGAAACATAATTAATAACAGGCAACAACAAAAACCATCAACATTTCTCAATAAACAGGTAAATTTACAGTGCATTACTTTATATTTTCCAGCGAGCGGGCATCTGACCTTTAGTGACTCTAGTGGACCTACGGAGCTCACTAACTGGTTCTGCACTACTGGGTGTAGGAGGTGTTATGGGTAAGCTGGACAGCTGTCTGCGTACTCTTTGGCTCACTAGGGGCACGGCAGGCTCACTACTAGCAGAGGGTTGATCCTCCTGCGCTGCTGGTGTGGACTCTTCTGCCTCCTGGGCCGGCTGCTCTTCCAGCTCTACCTGGTGTTCTGTAGGCACTTGAGGGGCTGGCTGGAGAAAGGTGAGGACGGGCACCACGATAGCGTTGTTTACTTGTGTCCAGGGCCGGGGAAAGTCTCAGAGTACGGTGCTGATCATTTCCTCCTTTTCCTCTACGGGTTGAGGGTCTTCCTGATCTTCATCCGTGCTTTGCAACTTCTCGGGGCACTTTTTCAGGTGGTCTCTGGAGACAGTGGCTGTGGTCTCTCCTCCATCCTTGCTGATGACGTACACCTTTGGATTATTGTGGCTTGAGGGTAGTACGGTGTACGGGTCCTTTTCCCACTGGTCGTCCAACTTATGGAGCCGCCTTTTTTCTTTTCAAGACCTGCTCTCCTGGTACCAGGGGAACAGCGGGAGCATGTTGGTTATAAGTCCTCTCCTGCCTTTCTCTTGATTGACAGAGACTTCGCTCGACGCTCTCCTGTACTTTCCGGTACTGCTGCTGCCGTTCTGTATCCCAGTCTGCCTCTGGCGAGGTGTCCTCAGGTGTCAGGACTCCCATATCCAGGTCAATAGGCAGCTTACCAGGTCTTGCTCTCATTAGGTAAGCCGGGGTACAGTTGGTGGAACCTACCGGGATGTGGTTGTACAGGTCCACCAGATCGGGCAGTTTCTCAGGCCACAGGCTGCGTTCTTCCAGGGGCAATGTTTTTAGCAGATCTATCACCACCTGGTTCATCTTTTCGCAGAGTCCGTTGGTCTGTGGGTGATAGGGCGTTGTTCTTATCTTCTTGCAGCCATACAGGTTGCAGAACTCCTGGAAGACCTCTGCTTCGAAGGCTGGTCCTTGGTCTGTCAACACTTGCTCCGGGTACCCGTGTGGACGGCAGAAGTGCTGCTGGAAGGCTCTAGCTGCTGTTTGAGCCGTTAAGTCCTTGACGGGAACCACCACCAGGAACTGGGAGTAGTGATCTACGATTGTGAGGGCGTAGACATACCCAGATCTGCTCGGAGCCAGTTTCACATGGTCCAGGGCTACCAGTTCCAGTGGCTGTCAGGTGATGATGGGCTGCAGGGGAGTCTTCTGGCTGGCACGGTCCTTTCTTCTTAGGTTGCACGGGCCACAGTCTCTGCACCACCTCTCGATGGCTCCTCTCATGCCTACCCAGTTGAACCGTTCACTCAATAAGTACTCCAGCTTCTTCCATCCAAAATGTCCTGCTCCGTTGTGGTATGCCTCCAGAACCATAGCCGCGTCTCGTCTTGGGACCACTACCTGCCAGGTCAACTCATGTGTTCGAGAGTTAACCATTCTCCGGCACAGCTTCTCCCTGTAGAGGAACAGTTTACTTTTCTCCTTCCACAGTTGCTTGGTCTCCTCCGGAGCGTCTGGGTCAAGATGGGCATCGGCCTGTGTCAGCATTTGCTTCACCAGACAGACTGCGGGATCACTGTCTTGCGTTTCCGCCCAGCTGTAGTGGGGCAAGGGATTGAACGTTACAGAGCGCCTGTCCTTCACACGGTGGGAATACAGGGTAATCCCATGACAGTGGAACGCAGGGAGCTCGACTTCTTCCAGAGCTTCTGGATCTTCCCCTACGTCCGGTAAGTTTGGCATTCTAGACAGGGCATCCACGTTGGAATTTGAGCGTCCCGCCCGGTATTTGATGGTGAATTCATAGTTGGACAGGCGGGCCATCCATCTCTGCTCCAGGGCACCGAGCCTTGCAGTGTCCAGGTGTGTCAACGGCTTGTTATCCGTGTACACGGTGAACTTGGAAGAGGCAAGGTAATGCTTGAAACGTTCAGTCACTGCCCACACCACTGCCAGGAACTCCAGCTTGAATGAGCTATAATTCTCAGGGTTCCTCTGCATGGGCTGTAGTTTTCGGCTGGCGTAAGCGATTATCCGTTCTTTCCCCTGCTGGATCTGGGACAGTACGGCTCCTAACCCGATGTTGCTTGCGTCCGTGTGGAGGATAAAGGGCTGGCTGTAATCAGGGTACGCTAGGATTTCATCCCCCGTGAGGGCCATCTGCAGCTGGCAGAAGGACTCCTCTTCCAGCTTTTCCCACCTGAAGGGCAGTTTCTGGTTTTTGGCCTTCCTGGATTGACCTGTCAGGAGGTCCTGCATAGGGGCTGCCATTTTGGTGAAACCGGGAATGAATCTTCGGTAGTAGCCTACCAACCCGAGGAACTGCCGCACTTCCTTTATGCTGGAGGGTCTTGGCCAGTCTTTAATCACGGTGATCTTATCGGGGTCGGGAGCCACTCCGTCAGCACTCACCACGTGTCCCAGGTATTGCCCCTTTGGTTTCAGGAGGTGACACTTGGAGGGTTTCACCTTTAGGCCGTAGCTTGCCAGGGCGTCAAACACTTCTGCCAGGTGTTTCAGGTGGTCCTCGTAAGTCTTGGAATAAACGATGACATCGTCCAGATATAATAGGACCGTCTCGAAATTCCGGTGTCCCAGACAGCATTCCATCAACCGTTGGAAGGTTCCTGGTGCGTTGCAGAGCCCGAACGGCATACAGTTAAATTCGCTGAGTCCCATCGGGGTGGTGAATGCGGTCTTCTCCCGTTCCGCCTCTGCTACAGGAACCTGCCAGTACCCGCTAGTGAGATCCAAAGTAGAGAAGAAGTTAGCAGATTTTAATGCAGCTAAGGACTCTTCTATCCTTGGTAACGGGTACGCATCTTTGTGTGTGATACGGTTGACCTTCCTGTAGTCTACACACATTCTCATGGTGTTGTCTTTCTTTTTCACTAAGACTAGTGGAGCTGCCCAGGGGCTACAGCTGTCCCTAATTACCCCAGCCTCCTTCATGTCTTTTAGCATCCCCTTGGCGTGCTGATAGTGTGCAGGGGGTACGGGTCGGTATCTCTCCTTTATGGGAGGATGGTCTCCCGTTGGGATGTGATGTTCTACCCCTTTTACTCGCCCAAAGTCTAGCGGGTGTTTGCTAAACACTCTCTCGTACTCCTGAACCACCCGGTAGACTCCCTGTTTTTGGTGTGAGGGAGTGGAGTCAGTACCCAAATGCAGTTGCTGACACCAGTCCTCCATTGGTTTCTTAGAGCAGTTACCTTCCTCTGGTTGAGATGGAGGCAAGGGTTCCACAGCCTGTACAGAGTTCAGGTTTATGGTGAACAATTTGGCTTGCGTGGCATACCGGGGCAGGTATACTTCTCTCTCCCCGATATTTATGATGCGGACGGGCACCCTCTCAAGACGTACATCGACCACCCCCCGTGCTGTCAAAATGGTGGGCCTACTGTCTGAGTAGACGGGTTCTACCATTGCTTGGTAGTCTCTACCTCTCAGACCAATAGCTGCCCGGCACCAAATCATCATCTCACTTTTTGGGGGCATGGCAATAGGGAACGGGTCACACATTCTCACGCTACCTATCTCACCACCAGATAGTTTCACTTGTTGCCGCTTCATCAGTGCCCGGATCTCTTTTTGGAGCACACGCTGCTGGCTGGAACTGGCGTTCTTGGCAACCTGCTGCAAAATAAGAATCACCTCTGCAAGACAGTTTTCAATTACGTTAGTACCTAGGGTTATTTTTGGGTGACTCTCGCGACGGTCAATGTCCACAATGATCAGTCCTTGTGCCGGCAGTTCAACTTTACCGACCTTGATGGTCACCTCTTTAAATCCTATCTGTGGCACGGGCTGACCATTGCTGGCGATAATGCTCAGGTCGTCATCTGGGTAGCGGGTTATGTCCGAGTCATTCCAGTACCGCTTGAAGAGCACGTACGGGATGGTGGTGACCTGTGACCCGGTGTCCAGTAGGGCACTCATAGGAATGCCGTCCAGTACCACAGGCTAGACCGGACGTCCCCCTACGTACTTGTCACGCCAGTTCGATGGGCCTGATGATCTTAGGCCTGGGGGTTGGCCCTCTACCCCAGGTTGTGCCCATTTAAATGACAGTACCTTGCCATATGTCCGGGTTGATTGCAGCGGCGGCAGATGGGTCGTCCGTCCTCGTTGTACCTGTCGCTGGGTCTCCCTCTGGCCGGTGGGGTCCTCCTCAGTCGGCGCCACGGGACGTCCTCCGGTCCGGATGCCAGCTGGATCTTTTCTGGAGAAGAGGCCTGTAAAGACTGCACAGTTCTGGTTAGCGCGGCAACGCTCTTGGTCAGCTCTTGGACCTGATGGTGTAGGTCTGTAGCCGGGTTATTGTTCAAAGCCTGCGCATCAGCTCCCACAGGCCCTGCAGACAAGGGCGCCGCATCCCAGTGATAAGTGATAGCAGGGCGCCTGTGGGTCACAGCGCCACCTGGTGCCGGTTCTCGGAGCACCCGGATGGCTCTGTCCTTGAACTGTGCAAAGTCCAGGTCAGGGTCCTGTAAGGCCATTGCCCGCAACTGGGTTCGGTGGGCATTGCACATTAGACCCTCAATAAATTGTTCGGTCAACAGCTTGTCTTCATTCCCCATGCTGTCAGGGTCTGCCTGCTTAATGGCTCTCAGGGCCTCTTGTAGGATTAAAGCATAGTCTCTTATACTTTCGTGTGCCCGTTGTTTGCACCCGTAAAATCTGAGTTTTATCTCAGCTGAGGTTCGGGTATCAAATGTGTCTTTCAGCCGGGCTAGTATTTCTCTGACAGTCCTCTTCTTCCCAGGTGACCAGGACTTTACCTCCCTTTGGACTGCCCCGATTAACTGGGCCACCAGGATGCTTACTTTTTGCTCTTCCGTGAGGGGGTATACCTGGAAGAGGCTATCCAATCTTTCCCTAAAGTCACTTAGGGTATATGACTCCCCTGAGTACTGGGGTAGCCAGGTTGCCCCCGGGATATAGGGCATGGTGAATGGCATGACCGCTGCAGCGGTTGCGCTGGCGGCCGGTGTGGCGGTGGAGCTCCCCTCGGTATCCGACATCCTTCTACCCCTCCCCCTAGTGGACCGTGGCCTACCTTGCGATGCTCTTGTTCCGTAGGCCGCGGCTCCGCAGTCAATCGTCGGGGTAGAGGACCTGGCGTCGCGCTCCGATGACGTCAGCGTCGCTTTTCCTCCCTTCCAGGACCTTGCGCAGCGTCAGTGCGTGGGGCGGAGCTTTGGCTCTCGCGCGCTTTCGCCGTCCACACCCCTCTTCTTCCCGTGCGGCGTCCCGAAGATGGCGTCCGATGGCGGGAAGCGGATGGCGGGAAGACGGCAGAAGATGGCAGGAAACGACCCAAGATGACGTCCGATGGCGGGAAACTTCGCCACAGGTAAGTACCAAAGTCTTTTTCAGGCAGGCAGTACCGGTGGTTGCGGGCACGAGATCCTGCCGGCTACGCCAAAGTTGACTCGCCCCCTGGGCCTGTGTTGTGCAGGGGACACCCGGAGCCGGATCGCTGGGGGTTGTAGTCTCCGTGGCGCTGACCCGGTCCGTGCCCATGGTGGTCAATTCAGTGGCAGTCTTAGTGTAATAACAAATGTCCGACTACGCCACCCGTGGATTGCGGTCAGTGGGGACCGCCGCTGCGCTGCAGGCCGCTGAGGCTGATGTTGTAAGCGCAGCCAAGTATGGAATAACTCCCATTGCCTCAGGGCAGCTAGTGTGGATGATGGGAGTGATGGTGTGAGCGTCCCAGTACTAATGGTGCTGGGGCGGCGATGAAACACAGAGACGTGTGGTGCAGTTCAGGGTCTTTACTGATGGTATAAAGCAGACCCTCCCGGGAGTACTGGTTAGCAGTAGAGGCCTGGTCAGTCTGTGAGCAAGCAGGAACTCCCCCTGGCCAGGTGGAGTTGTAGGCCTCCCCGTCTATCTGCACTCTTTCCTGGCTACCTTGCTCTATGCGGGTAGAAGTAGCCCACGTCCCTGAGTATACCGTGTGGTGCTCACCCGTATGGCCGGTGACTTGGGGCCTTCTGTTAGCCTCCGCTCCACGATGGCGGTGCTGGTCCCTTGCTTGTGACCGTGCCTCCGGGCTTCTAAGGCCAGAGGACCTGGAATCCCCTGCCGGTTGGATTCTGCTGCTGGACCTGGATGTCCCCACAGCCTCGGACTCTGTGTCCGGGTTTAGTGTCTTTAGCCAAGGCGAGCTATCTAGCTTCCAGCCTCTGGCACTCACTCCTGCTCCTACAGAGCTCCTGCTGTATCTTTCCCTCTCCAAGCTCTGACTCTCCTAATCCCGCCCCAGACCCAGTTTATAAGGGCAGATTCCTCCCCTCCCAGGCCTGGGCGGGCAGTGTTGCATGCTTAGGGCTCCTGACCAGAGAAACCTCCCACTTGCTCTCAGACATAATATTTCTATTACTGTGGCAACCAGACCCCTGGGGTGCCACAAAAACAAGCAGGAGAATCACTGCCTGATCACAGAGAGATCTTCACAGGGCAGAACAGATAGATGGTTAGCAGCTACATGCCGGTAAGTTCTTATTTCCATAGTAAAAAAAAACAAAGTCCTGGATAACCACTTTTATTGAAAGTCTGAAGAAGAGAAATAAGGCCTCAGAGCAGCCAATCCCCCTCATTGTTCATGCATCATCCATGACAGAGAGTGGGCTGGCTTCGTTATTGAAATTAGCCCCAAAAACGGCCCCCTTCTTATAATGAGCACAAACTTAAAGTGGAATTGTCGGGACCAGTGGTGAAACAGTGGACATTGGTTGAGCTTTTGTTATTACAAGTATATTGGTTATTAGAATTGAGCAAAAAATGTTGTAGGACCCTGGTCACCAGACCAGAGTCCTGCGAGCTTCCTCCTACCTGCCGGCATCACTGGTGCTTCTTGTGATTAGAAGAACCACGCATGATGTCATCATTTCAGAAGGTCACACTCGTGACATCATTCTGGGCTCCTAATCAGAATATGGATGCTGGCACTTTAGGAGGAGGTTCACAGGGCTATGGTCCCACAGCCACAGATTAATGAAATGGCCTCTGAACCAGGGTCCGGCAAATCCTTTTTACTCAACTCTTGCAGATATATGGACATCCCCTTTGAGAATGAAGATAGAAGTTGCTATTGCTGCCGAAATTGTCCAGTGTCCTGCCGAGAAAAATATGGAAAGACCCAATGATGTTCTTCTAAATTCATATCTCAGTTATTAAACTCATTAATTACAATTCTGCTTTTTGCAACATGTTCATTTCTTGAGGGACACGGTGGTTTACAGTATATATATAACTGCTCTGAACTCTTTCTCCACAGAATGAAGCTGGGCTTATGAAAGAAAGAGAACTATCACTTGAACTTGCAACCATCAGAGATGAAGTGGGTAAGTAAACCAGTTGATTAGTTAAAGAACCTCAAGGTGTATATGATCGAGTGTATTTCATAGTGATGTAGCAGACCTGAGTTTGCCATATTTAAGATCCTATTATTTGAGATTTCTTAAAATACAAGGGAAACTACTCCATTATCTCAGTGTATGAATATCAAAACATTATACTGCTTATTGAGATCTGTTGCATCTGTACATCCAAGAGATGTTCCAGTCTAATAAAATCAAAATGTTGCCATGAACTTTATGCCAGTTTTCACCCTTGTTTGGTATTGATGCGGTCTATAGGAGAAGCTGTGCCATGTCTATGTTCACTCTCTACTTGGATTAGAAGATCAGCCCTTTATATGTAGTTCATAACTTAAGAAATTGTTGTGACATATGTTTAGTTTGCAAAGGATACGATTTTCTGAAAATAATTCTGTTTTGTTCTGTGTACAATAATTTCTAAAATCTGATTTCTCCCAGGCTCAAGTTGATATCACAAGCCAAACTAGGGATTGGGAGGGAGAGTATACATTTTATAGGTGGCGAAGATAGTACAGATAGTGACCTGGCCACAAATAAAGAAATTGGGGGTGGGGTTAGAACAGTCAATAAAGTAAGAAGGAATAGAGGTACAGAGAGATACATAAAATGAGAACAATGGGGATAGGGGAAAATATATGTATGTGGGTTAAGAATTGGCTCAGTGATAGGAAACAAAGGGTGGTTATTAATGGAAAACACTCAGACTGGGTCTCAGTTAACAGTGGGGTACCACAGGGGTCAGTATTGGGCCCCCTTCTTTTTAACATATTTATTAATGACCTTGTAGGGGGCATACAGAGTAATATTTCAATATTTGCAGATGACACTAAACTCTGCAGGGTAATCAATACAGAGGAGGACAATTTTATATTACAGGAGGATCTATGTAAACTAGAAGCTTGGGCTGATAAATGGCAAATGAGCTTTAATGGGGATAAATGTAAGGTAATGCACTTGGGCAGAGGAAATAAAATGTATAATTATATGCTTAATTGTAAAACACTGGGCAAAACTAACTAAAAAAGACCTGGGTGTATTGGTGGACGACAAGCTCACATTTAGTGGCCAGTGTCAGGCAGCTGCTGCGAAGGCAAATAAAATAATGGGATGCATTAAAAGAGGCATAGATGCTCATGAGAACATAATTGTACCTCTATACAAGTCACTAGTGCGACCACACTTAGAATACTGTGTACAGTTCTGGTCTCCGGTGTATAAGAAAGACATAGCTGAACTAGAGAGGGTGCAGAGAAGAGCGACCAAGGTTATTAGAGGACTGCGGGGTCTGCAATACCAAGACAGGTTATTACACTTGGGGTTATTTACTGTGGAAAAACGAAGGCTTAGGGGTGATCTTATTACTATGTACAAGTATGTGAGGGGAAAGTACAAAGACCTGTCTACTGATCTTTTTACTCTGAGGCCAGAGACGGGGACAAGGGGGCATCTTCTACGTCTGGAGGAAAGAAGATTTAATCATAATCACAGATGGGGATTCTTTACTGTAAGAGCAGTGAGACTATGGAACTCTCTGCCGCATGATGTTGTAATGAGTGATTCACTATTAAAATTTAAGAAGGGCATGGATGCCTTTCTTGAAAAGTATAATATTACAGGTTATAAATACTAGATTCCTTGATAGGGCGTTGATCCAGGGAACTAGTCTGATTGTCGTATGGAGTCGGGAAGGAATTTTTTTCCCCAGTGTGGAGCTTAGTGTTTGCCACATGTTTTTTTTTTTTGCCTTCCTCTGGATCAACATGTTAGGCTATGGGTTGAACTAGATAGTTTTAAGGTTGAAGGAAGACTAAGTCTATGTTACTATTAGCATATTCATACTGTGCCTTTGGAAATTTTATGTAATTTCCCTTCTACCCTTCTTATCATTTATTAATAATGCACTTTTGTTACGGATCCGGGTGGTGGAACCTCTGTGCCGCGGTGCAAGGAGGGACCCAGAGGGGCGTAACTAAGTATCAACTCAGACCGACCCTGGTCGTACGGCGGCTAACGACTCCGTGACCAGGGAGGGACCGAGCAGAGGGACCAGGTGCTACTCTGGGGACGACCTTGTAAGAGAGCAGGTGGCTCCCACGGGTCAGCAGACTGGGACTGACCGGTATAGCGGATGGACACAACAGGCAGGCAGAAGTCTCTGGATAGTAGACAGGTGGTCACGGCACGTGACGGCAGAGCAGGTTGAAGTCTTTAGGTAACAGACAGGTGGTCACGGCAAGTGACAGCAGGAGCCTCCAGGTAGGCTATTAGGTAACAGGCGAGTGCTCCCAGGTAAGCGGGCTAGCAGGCACGGCAGGTAACAGGCAGGTGCTTCCTAGTAAGCAGGCGGACTTGCCCATAGACAGACGGGCGGGTAGAACGGAAGGCAGACTGTCGGGCTGGAGAGAAGTCAGACTGGCGGACTGGAACAGTAGTCAGGCTGGCAACTGGACCTGAGGGCTGAAGCAGAGGTAAGTATGCTGTGCAACAACTTTTGCTCGGGCATCTCCATTTTGGAGGAGGTGCCTTATATATGGGAGGACCCTCGGCTATTGGCCAGGGACTCCTTAGGACGGCGCGCGCGGCCCCTTTAAGAGAGAGGGAGTGCGCGCGTGCGCCCTAAGCACAGTGCCCGGGAAGCTGCGCGCGCCGGAGGACGCCGCGCGGGGAGGTGAGAGGGACGGCGTCTCTACCTGGCAGGGGGCAGAGACGCCGATGCTACAGTACCCCCCCTTTACGCCCCCTCTTTTTTTAGGCCAGAAAGAAATTTTTCAAGGAGAAGCGGGGCATGGATGTTCTCCCTGGGTTCCCAAGTTCTCTCCTCTGGGCCAAACCCCTTCCAATCCCCCAGAAAAAAGGTTTTTCCTCTTACCCTTTTGGTAGCCAGAATATTCTCTACCTCAAAAAGCAGGGGAAGAACCTGGATTGTTGGAGAAAGAATTAAAGACAACTGGTTTGAGGAGAGATACATGGAAGGAGTTGGGAATCCGTAAGGTGGCTGGGAGTTTTAACTTGTAGGCCACTGGATTGATTTGTTTAAGGACTTCAAATGGACCGATGAACCGAGGACCCAACTTGTAGGAGGGTATTTTGAGCCGAACATGTTTGGAGGAGAGCCAAACCTTGTCTCCGGGACGGAATTGAGGCGGATCCAGACGTCTCTTGTCAGCATGTCTCTTAATCCGCTTGGAGGACTGAAGAAGTGCGGACATAGTATTCTCCCAAATGGTGGAAAATTCGCTGACCAGAGACTCCGTGGCAGGGTTGTCCACAGAAATGGAGACGGGAAACGGAATCCGGAGATGTTGACCATAGACTATAAAGAACGGAGACTTGGAAGATGATTCGCTCTCATGGTTGTTGTAGGAGAATTCGGCCCATGGCAGGAGATCCACCCAATCAGTATGGTGAGCGTTAACAAAGTGCCGGAGGTAGCTGGTAAGGATCTGGTTGATCCGCTCCACTTGACCATTGGACTGTGGATGATGACTGCGGAGGAGAAATCCAGGGTGGCATCCAGTAGCTTACACGTAGCTCGCTAGAAACGTGAGGTGAACTGAACCCCTCGATCCGACACGATGTGGAGGGGTAGGCCATGGAGACAGGAGATGTGGAGGAAGAAGTCTTTAGCTAGCACTGATGCAGACAGGAGACCAGGCAGAGGGATGAAGTGGGCCATTTTAGAAAAGCGGTCGACGACCACCCAAATGACTGTACAACCAGCAGAGACAGGGAGATCTGTAATAAAGTCCATAGCAATGTGTTGCCACGGAGCATCAGGTATGGGAAGAGGCAATAGAGGACCGGCTGGTAGATGTCTGGGAACTTTGTTGCGGGCACAGGACGAACAGGCTGAGACTAAGTCTACCACATCCTTGCGCAGGGTAGGCCACCAGTAATGCCGGGCAATGAGCAGGAAGGTCTTCTTTTGGCCACCATGGCCGGCTAGTTTAGATGAATGACCCCAGCGAAGAACCTTCTCACGATCCGGTACTGCTACAAACGTCTTACCGGGTGGAAGACTAGTCAGATCCAAGGGGGCCACATTCATCACTTTGGAGGGGTCGATGATGTGCATAGGCTCCTCCTCTTGATCGGAGGACAGGAAGAATCGGGACAAGGTGTCGACTTTGACATTCTTGTCCGCCGGGCGGAAGTGTAGGACGTAGTCGAAGCGGGCGAAGAACAAAGACCACCGGGCCTGGCGCGGGTTGAGTCTTTGGGCATTCTGGAGATATGCCAGGTTTTTGTGATCCGGGTATAGAGCCCCTTCAAGCAGGTAACGCCACTCCTCCAGCGCCAATTTAACGGCTAACAGTTCTCGGTCTCCTATAGAGTAGTTGCGCTCAGAGGAGGAGAAGAGTTTGGAGAAGAAGCCGCAGGTTACCATTCTCCCGGAAGAAGACTTTTGGGTGAGCACCGCTCCGGCTCCGAAGGAGGAAGCATCAACCTCCAGGTAGAACTGCTTGTTGCTATCCAGACGGTGCAGCACTGGGGCAGAGGAGAAGGCTTGCTTTAAGGAAAGGAAGGCCTCCTCAGCTTCGGGCGACCATTCCTTGGGATTTGCTCCCTTATGGGTGAGCGCAGATATGGGAGCAGTCCAAGAAGAGAAGTGCGGGATGAAGAGATGATAGTAGTTGGCGAAGCCCAGGAATCGCTGAATCGCCTTCAACCCCTCCGGACGGGGCCACTTTAGGACAGCAGAGAGCTTCTCAGGATCCATTCGTAGGCCTGTCTGGGAGATAACATAGCCCAGGAATGGAAGAGAGGTCTGCTCGAAGAGGCACTTTTCGTATTTTGCATAGAGGTGGTTCTGCCTGAGCCTAAGCAGGACCTGACGAACATCCCTCCGGTGTGTGGGAAGATCCGGAGAGAAGACCAAGATATCGTCCAGGTATACCACCACGCAGGAGTAAAGAAGATCACGGAAGATGTCGTTGACCAATTCTTGGAAGACAGCGGGAGCATTGCAGAGACTGAAGGGCATCACACGGTACTCATAGTGACCGTCCCGGGTACTGAATGCCGTCTTCCACTCATCTCCTTGATGGATTCGGACCAGGTTATACGCTGCGCGAAGATCCAGCTTGGAAAAGATCCTGGTGCCCTTAAGGCGATCAAACAACTCTGAGATGAGCAGCAGGGGATATTTGTTTTTTTCCGTGATCTGATTGAGTCCTCTATAATCAATACAGGGGCGTAGCGAACCATCCTTCTTCTTGACAAAGAAGAACCCGGCTCCAGCCGGGGAGGTAGATTTCCGGATGAATCCCCTAGTCAGATTCTCCTCAATGTACTCAGACATGGCTCGGGTTTCGGCCGCCGACAACGGGTAAATACGCCCACGGGGTTGAGTGGCGCCAGGTACCAGGTCGATCGGGCGATCATATGGCCTATGAGGTGGCAATGTCTCTGCTTCCTTTTTACCGAAGACATCCGCGTAGGACCAGTAAGGAGCCGGTAGACTGGGTAAATTAGCTGGGGTAGGTGGTGGACGAGTCGGGTGAACCGGAATCAGGCAGGTCCTATGGCAGTCCTGCCCCCACTGGAGTACTTCACCGGATTGCCAGTTCAGCACGGGTTCATGTGTCTGGAGCCAGGGTAGACCTAGCAATAGGGAGTGAGAGAGTCCGGACAGCACATGGAAGGAGATTTTCTCCGAGTGCAGCATTCCCACCTGCAGGGTTATGGGCTCAGTGATGAGCAGGATGGTCACCGGAAGGAGTCTTCCATCCACGGAGGCGACGGACAATGGTTCAGCCAGAGGTTTGGTGGGAATACAGTATCTCTCTACCAGGGACTGGGAAATGAGGTTTCCAGCAGCTCCAGAATCCAGATGAGCAATTTCAAGGAGACGGTTCTCTCCCCAGGAGATAGAGACAGGCAAAGTCAGGGATGGAGAGGGCTTACTTTTGCCTTGGATGACTTCTCCGAGCGGTCCTAGACACTGAAGTTTCCCGGCCTCTCCGGGCAGGAACAGATCAGGTGCTCTTTACTGCCACAATAGAAACAGCTCCCCTCGGCTCGACGTGACTCTAGGCGAGATTTGACCATCTTGGTCTGGTCGATCTGCATGGGTTCGAGCGAGTGCGCCCAGGGAGTGACTAGTTGAGAGGCAGGTCTCTGGAAAGTAGGAGCGAGGCGGGGGAACTTTCTCTCCCGAGTGGTCTCTTTGGTGCGTTCTTGGAACCGGATGTCAATCCGGGTAGCGAGTGACACCGGGTCATCCAGGGTGGTAGGAATGTCCCGACCGGCTAGCTCATCCTCAATCCAACCAGAAAGACCCTCCCAGAAGATGGACACCAGAGCCTCGTTATTCCAGGCAAGCTCAGAAGCGAGGGTACGGAACCGTATGGCATATTGGCCCACGGTGAGACTCTCTTGGCGGAGACGTAGCAGAGAGAAGGCTGAAGAGGATTTTCGTCCTGGCTCATCGAAGACTTTCCAGAAAGCCGCGAGGAAAGATGATAGGTCGGACTCCAGGGGGTCCCCTCTCTCCCACAGGGGATTTAGCCATGCCAGTGCTTCCCCAGTGAGATGGGACATGATGAATACCACCTTAGCCCGGTCGGAGATGAACTGATGTTGCAAGAGTTCAAAGTGCAGGGTGCACTGGTTTATGAAACCCCGAGCTAGAGCGGGGTCGCCTCCAAAACGAGGAGGTGCAGAAAGCCGGGGGCCTGGGTTGGATGCCGTGGTATTGATGGGCAGCGGCGCTGCCGGAGCGGGTGTTGCTCGACTAGGGGAGGACACAGGTGGTACGGACAGCGTGTCCAAGCGAGTGTTGACAGACCGCTGGTAGGTCAGGATGGTTTCCTGTTGGGATCTCTGACGAGAAACCTCCTGGTACAGGTCAGCAAGCGAAGGAGCCTGGGGGCCACCGGGTTCCATGGCCCGAGCAAACTTTTACGGATCCGGGTGGTGGAACCTCTGTGCCGCGGTGCAAGGAGGGACCCAGAGGGGCGTAACTAAGTATCAACTCAGACCGACTCTGGTCGTACGGCGGCTAACGACTCCGTGACCAGGGAGGGACCGAGCAGAGGGACCAGGTGCTACTCTGGGGACGACCTTGTAAGAGAGCAGGTGGCTCCCACGGGTCAGCAGACTGGGACTGACCGGTATAGCGGATGGACACAACAGGCAGGCAGAAGTCTCTGGATAGTAGACAGGTGGTCACGGCACGTGACGGCAGAGCAGGTTGAAGTCTCTAGGTAACAGACAGGTGGTCACGGCAAGTGACAGCAGGGAGCCTCCAGGTAGGCTATTAGGTAACAGGCAGGTAACAGGCGAGTGCTCCCAGGTGAGCGGGCTAGCAGGCACGGCAGGTAACAGGCAGGTGCTTCCTAGTAAGCAGGCGGACTTGCCCATACACAGACTGGCGGGTAGAACGGAAGGCAGACTGTCGGGCTGGAGAGAAGTCAGACTGGCAGACTGGAACAGTAGTCAGGCTGGCAACTGGACCTGAGGGCTGAAGCAGAGGTAAGTATGCTGTGCAACAACTTTTGCTCGGGCACCTCCATTTTGGAGGAGGTGCCTTATATATGGGAGGACCCTCGGCTATTCGCCGGGGACTCCTTAGGACAGCGCGCGCGGCCCCTTTAAGAGAGAGGGAGCGCGCCAGTGCCCGGGAAGCTGCGCGCGCCAGCAGCAGCAGGAAGAGACGCGCAGGAGGACGCCGCGCGGGGAGGTGAGAGGGACGGCGTCTCTGCCTGCCAGGGGGCAGAGACGCCGATGCTACACACTTTAATGCTATTTTATTATATGGATGTGTCTGAAGTGCATTATTATTATGTCATTTTACAGATTGTTCTTTTTTCAATTTTCATTTGTAAACTCTTATTTTTAAGTGCAACTTTTTTGTTCCAATAGGTCCAGAATTTGAAACTGATTAGTTTCCGAATATAGGTTTACTGGTGTCAGAGCTTCAGAGGATCTGTCAACAGGTCAAAAGTGCTCAGTTTATGCTCTTATTTTATTCCTGCTGGTCTCCTGAGTATTTAATTTTTTTTACATCAATCATATGGTTCCAGAGATATGGGCCTTTTTATTTAGTGCAGTAATTATAGATGAGCGGATCACTTCTCACAACCTTGGCCAGTGATCTTTGGCAGTGGCTAGGAGCTGCATGAATTTACTGATCGTCTGGGATCCCCTTTTATGATTTGCTGTGCTGGTGCATCATCACCTGTGCGCCGCACAAGGAAACTCAGAAGGTCAGGAAATTTACGCAGCTCCTATCCATGGCCAGAGAGCACTGACCATGGACCGTGGTTGCATGAAGTGATCTGCTCATCTCTAGTGCTAATTTTTATGGGCTTCACCAAGGGGGCATTGCTCAAAGGATTCTCTGGGGATGGGTCTTTAGCCTGCTCTGCATAATTATCCTGTGAGCAGCGCCCCCTCAGAGAAGACCATAAAAAGGCCTGTATTTAAAGGCGGATTTTTAAAAAAGATAAAGAGCCAAACCTTGACATTTTTGACCTGGGGTCTTTCAATCTAATATTAGGCTGATTTTTCCTGTTCCGTAGAGATTATCTAACTAGTCACCTCAGTAAAAGGTAACATCTATACATAGATAAAATACAATCCACCATTCACATTAGGTAATGTCACAGCTCACCTCTACCATCTTCCTGCACAAATCAGAGCATCACTCTCAAGAAGTCAAAGAAACTATTGTTGTCTATGGTCCAGATGGCTGCAGTAAAGCATGTCTTTGAACTGCTGTTCACAGAAATTTATGCAAGATGGCTGCCCCATAATCATGTACAGAAAAAATAATCATCTACATTCAGAAATCGTGTGCAGATTAAAAGATTAAAGAAAAGAATATGCAACTATTTTTATTTTCAATAACTAATTTTTTTATAATTTAATAATTTGAACAACAAATGTCTTTTATATAGAATTTAAGTAGTCTCTATGACCTGTGCAGGGAGGGGGAAGAAAGACTGAGCTATGACCTGTGCAGAGGGCACTGTGCGGGGAGGAGGACGAAAGACTGAGCTATGACCTGTGCAGAGGGCACTGTGCTTGGAGGAGGACGAAAGACTGAGCTATGACCTGTGCAAATGGCACTGTGCGGGGAGGAGGACGAAAGACTGAGCTATGACCTGTGCAGATGGCACTGTGCGGGGAGGAGGACGAAAGACTGAGCTATGACCTGTGCAGATGGCACTGTGCGGGGAGGAGGACGAAAGACTGAGCTATGACCTGTGCAGAGGGCACTATGCGGGAAGGAGGACGAAAGACTGAGCTATGACCTGTGCAGAGGGCACTGTGCGGGGAGGAGGACGAAAGACTGAGCTATGACCTGTGCAGAGGGCACTGTGCGGGGAGGAGGACGAAAGACTGAGCTATGACCTGTGCAGAGGGCACTGTGCGGGGAGGAGGACGAAAGACTGAGCTCCACATACCTATTGTCAGTGAAGAACAATGGGTAATGAATGGCTTTGATGCTGCTTCTGACATAGATTCCACAAGACACTACTCCAGGCTGTGTCCCCTCTCTCTGCTCTCCTCTCCTGTTCTGCCGGTGTTACAGATAGAAGCAGGGGCAGAGAGAATGCTGTGAGCAGTTTACCAGATAGGGAACAAAGCATCCAAGTCTCAAGGTAGGGCAGTGTACAAATGATGTGATGTATCATAGTGTAGATATGGAGGAGAGCACACGTGGCTGTCAGGAGCTGTTAGAGGGAAGGTGTAAATCCCATGCTATAGTCATACCTCCCAACTCTGAAGGATAAGAAAGAGGGACATATACTGTGGCAGGCAATTTTTACTGTACACCAGGCCAGTACCCTAACTGCACCCAATACTTTGTGGGGCTTTTGGTGGGGATTAGAGGGAGACCGTGGTGTGAATCGGAGGGAGACACTGGGTCGCAGGGGATCTTGGTGGTGAATAGAGGAGAGATAATTATTGATGATGCTGCTGAAGCATCCTGTGCTCTGCCCCTCTTCTCTGGTAGGGCTCGGGTAGATGACACTACCTGCCCTGAGGTAGTGTCATCTACCCGACCTCCCGGGACAGTGGGACAGATTCCCAAATTCGTGACAGTCCTGCTGAATGCCGGATGGTTGGGAGGTATGTTGTGTATTGTAAATCAGCATAGAAAAAGAGGAGAGCACCAAGGAGATCCTACAAGGGGACAGGGGATTCCCACATTTCTCAACATCATTGCTTGTCAGCACAAGGGAGAAAAGATCACTCGTGAAGTGTAGAAGCAGAAATCAGTACAGAGATAAAGTTGTGCTTATAATTGAGAGCTGGTAAAGGCAGCAGCATCCTGGACACATGCAGCATGAATTTCTTTAACAGATGATCACAGGAGAACAGTCCGAAACTATTATGGATTGCAAACTGCACATCAGGAATTAGAATCTGAAACAATCGATGAACATTGCAGCCTGAAACCTTTTTTTTTCCCTTAAAGTAACAACTAAGTTATGTAAAGAGTATTTTTTTTCCCGGTCAAAGTTGCCAAAATCCCTTTACTTAAATGGGTTTTCTTGGACTTTTTAAATAAATATGCAGTACATGTGTAAAAAAAAAAAATAAATAGATAGATATCCTTTACTGACCTAATCTATTGCCTCTTCAATGACATCACAACCATCATTCACTTGACTGCTGCAGCCAATCACTGGCTTCACAGAGATACTTGGATGTATGGCACCTGACCACTGGGGCCAGTGATTGGCTGCAGCGTTCATGTTATTGATGGATGTAACATCATCGTTGCAGGTCTAACACAGACTATTGGAGCAGTGCGGGCTTTAATTTTTCAAATATACCCAGAACAACACCTTAATTTAAGCAGAAGGTCATTATCTTGTTATAGACAAGACAGAAGCAAAAAAAGAAAATGTTTAATATGACCATTCTTATGCAATATTTGTGCGGTATCCAGGACTGCTCAGATGCGATTGATTGCTGAGGCTGATACTAAATAATTGATAGATGGATATTCAGTGGTTTGACATCTGCTTAGAAGTCATATTTCAGATCTCGTCTTATTCAGTGATCATAAAGCTTAAATGACTAGAGCTGAAATGAGTCAGTCTGCATAGAGATACGAGCGGGCTGCAGCGGGTCAGTCTGCATAGAGATACTCTGCAGCCTATC
This sequence comes from Phyllobates terribilis, assembly GCF_046119375.1. NCBI lineage: Eukaryota > Metazoa > Chordata > Amphibia > Anura > Dendrobatidae > Phyllobates > Phyllobates terribilis. The sequence continues at coordinate 108,058,902 of NW_027362762.1, forward strand.
AATTTCTGGTATATATTTTTCACTGCTTGTGTGATCTGTCCTGAAAACTGCATTATATCTCCATGCAATGCTCTGCAGCCTATCAATTTCTGGTATATATTTTTCACTGCTTGTGTGATCTGTCCTGAAAACTGCATTATATCTCCATGCAATGCTCTGCAGCCTATCAATTTCTGGTATATATTTTTTCACTCCTCTAGCTTTTTAATTCCATGATACTTAAAGGTCATCACACTTACTTTAAGAGTTTATGATCCATGCCGAGTTTACTAGTCTGTTTTTTTTTTTTTTTTTTCCCTGCACTTTATGGTCTCCTGTTGTCTTTTAAGCTAGTGATTGATTGTTAATGAGTTAAATCTGTGCAGATCTAAGCAGATACGTCCCTATATATTGAGACTTAGTTAAGGGGAGGCATTTATGCGGGGGCATTTATGCATATAGCATTTATGCATACTTTATCGAAGTGCCATAATTTAGCAAAGTGCCCTGGCAGTTAGAAAATGGCAGTTGGACAGGGCAGGAGACAGGTAAGACATGCAAGACAATTAAACAAACTTGCTTCCAGGTCATCTTTTTGGCAAACAGTATTCACCATTTGTATCTGTGCCATTTATACTCTGGTTGCTACAATCATCCACATTCACTGTTCACCCACAAATGCGGCACACTTCATCCATATTAATCCCTCACTCCTCTCTTCTCCTATGTACAGTTGTCATGCTCTCTTCACAATGTTATACCACGCAGATCCATTCATTCCCACCATACAACGCAGGAAACGCTCTCACAAATCACTCAATCATCTGCTCACTCTCTGTATCTTCCTTCTATTAGTCGCAGGTGATATTTCTCCCAACCCAGGACCCTCCAGTAATAATAACACTAACTCTTTCCCTGTTACATTCAGAAACCCTGCTAATCTCATTAATATTCCCTGCATATCTTCTGTCTCATTCAACTGTGCCCTTTGGAATGCACGCTCAGCTTGTAATAAACTCTCTTACATCCATGACTTTTTCCTCTCTAATTCCCTCAACCTTCTGGCTCTCACTGAAACCTGGATCCAGCAGTCGGACACCACCGCCGCTGCAGCTCTCTCCTATGGTGGCCTACATTTCTCTCATACCCCGCGACCTGACAACAGATCAGGTGGAGGTGTTGGTCTGCTTCTTTCAACAAAATGTACTTTTCAGGTTATCCCCCCTGTACCCTCCCTTATCTTCCCGTCCTTTGAGGCCCACACAGTCAGACTCTACCGGCCCTTCTCCCTGCGAGTGGCGGTTGTCTATCGCCCCCCAGGTCCCCCCCGTCAATTCCTGGATCACTTTGCTGCCTGGCTTACAAATTTTCTATCCTGCGACATCCCCACGATAATCATGGGAGACTTTAACATCCCAATTGGCGATCCTCTTTCCCCATCTGCCACGCATCTTTTATCATTAACCTCCTCCTTCGGCCTTTCACAGCTTGCTAATTCTCCTACACATGAGGACGGGAACACATTGGACCTGATTTTCTCCCGGCTTTGCTCAGTACATGACTTTACTAACTCTCCCCTTCCACTCTCTGACCATAATCTTCTTTCATTCTCTGTCAAGAACTGTGACTCTACTCAAGACACTCCCACCGTCCACACTTATAGAAATTTACGCGCCATTAACACCCAGAAATTTATAAAAAGGTTGCAATCATCATTGGCCCCAATCTCCTCCCTCTCATGTCCTGAATCTGCATTGAAGCATTATAACAAAATAATGCTATGTGCCCTGGATGAAGCCGCACCTCCTACACAAAGAACAATTCGGCATAGACGGCGACAACCCTGGCACACGCCTCAAACACGTCTTCTCCAGAGGTACTCCAGGTGCGCTGAACGGCTGTGGAGAAAATCAAATCTGCCCGAAGATTTCCTCCACTATAAATTTATGCTGAAAACATATAACTCTGCCCTTCACCTCTCCAAACAAACCTACTTTAACAACCTCATCATCTCACTGTCCAATAATCCTAAACGACTCTTTGACACGTTTCATTCTCTCCTCAATCAAACAGCACAGGCCCCGACCACCGACCTCAGCGCTGACGATCTGGCTAACTATTTCAAAGAAAAAATTGACCATATCCGACAGGAAATTTTCTCCCAATCCCCAAATGTTATGCATGCTCCCCCCCGCCACATTGTATCTTGCTCATTTTCTGACTTCGAACCAGTCACGGAAGATGAAGTGATCAGGCTCCTTGCATCTTCTCGCCCTACCACCTGCACCAGCGACCCTATTCCCTCACATCTCCTTCAGTCCCTTGCTCCAGCTGTCACCTCTCACCTAACTAAAATTTTCAACCTTTCCCTCTCATCTGGTATCTTTCCCTCTTCTTTTAAACACGCCAGCATACAACCATTACTTAAAAAACCATCCCTCGACCAGAACTGCACGGCCAACTACAGACCTGTTTCCAATCTTCCCTTTATCTCTAAACTCCTGGAACGCCTGGTCCACTCCCGTCTAATCCGCTATCTCTCAGACAACTCTCTTCTTGACCCTTTACAATCTGGTTTCCGCTCTTTACATTCTACTGAAACTGCCCTCACTAAAGTCTCTAATGATCTACTAACAGCTAAATCTAATGGTCACTACTCCCTGCTGATTCTCCTGGATCTCTCTGCTGCATTTGACACTGTGGATCACCAGCTCCTCCTCACTATGCTCCGCACTATTGGCCTCAAGGACACGGTTCTCTCCTGGTTCTCCTCTTATCTCTCTGACCGCTCCTTCTCTGTGTCTTTTGCCGGCTCCTCCTCCTCCCTACTTCCTCTTACTGTCGGGGTTCCTCAAGGATCAGTCCTAGGCCCCCTTCTTTTCTCCTTATACACCGCTCCTATTGGACAAACAATCAGTAGATTCGGTTTTCAGTACCATCTCTATGCTGATGACACCCAATTATACACCTCTGCTCCGGACATCACCCCTGCATTACTACAAAAGACCAGTGATTGTCTTTCTGCTGTGTCTAACATTATGTCCTCCCTCTACCTAAAACTGAATCTGTCAAAAACTGAACTACTCGTCTTTCCTCCCTCCATTAATCTACCTGTGCCCGATATTGCCATCTCCGTTTGTGGCTCAACCATTACTCCCCAGCTACAAGCCCGCTGTCTTGGGGTCATTTTTGATTCAGATCTTTCTTTCACTCCTCACATCAAATCACTCGCTCGTTCATGTCATCTACACCTCAAAAACATCTCAAGAATCAGGACTTTTCTCACCTTTGACTCGGCAAAAACTCTTACTGTCGCTCTTATTCATTCTCGTCTTGACTATTGCAACGCTCTACTAATCGGTCTCCCTCTTACTAAACTCTCCCCTCTCCAATCCGTCCTGAACGCAGCAGCCAGGATCATATTCCTCGCCAACCGCTACTCAGATGCCTCTTCCCTGTGCCAGTCATTGCATTGGTTGCCCATCCAATATAGAGTTCGTTTTAAACTTATCACGCTTACCCACAAAGCGCTCCATGCTTCAGTACCCCCCTACATCTCCTCCCTTGTCTCAGTCTACCACCCTACACGTGCCCTCCGTTCTGCAAATGACTTGAAACTAAAATCCTCCATAATCCGAACTTCCCACTCCCGTCTCCAAGATTTCTCGCGTGCTGCGCCAATTCTCTGGAATGCACTACCCAGGACAGTTCGATTAATTCCCAATACCCACAGTTTCAAGCGAACCCTAAAAACACATTTCTTTAGACTGGCGTATCACCTAAACACACTCTGTCCATCCCAGCTTTCCCCCATATTAAAATCTTCTTCAACTTCGGGTTCAAACCAACCATGCACATAAAAGCCTCTGTCAGGACTGCACACATACTGGCTGGCGACCAGTCCATGTATTATTATTTATCCTATTCAGTATATCAAGGCTGCATTATACAATATATGTACTTTTTACCTTTTGTGTCTCCCCCACTTCCTCATAGACTGTAAGCTCGCGAGCAGGGCCCTCACTCCGTTCGATATGAGATATGCTTATTCTGTATTGTCTGTATAAGTCCCCCCTAAAATTTGTAAAGTGCTGCGGAATATGTTGGCGCTATAAAAATAAACTATTATTATTATTATTATTATACGAGCGGGCTGCAGCGGGTCAGTCTGCATAGAGGTACGAGCGGGCTGCAGCGGGTCAGTCTGCATAGAGATACGAGCGGGCTGCAGCAGGTCAGTCTGCATAGAGATACGAGCGGGCTGCAGCGGGTCAGTCTGCACAGAGATACGAGCGGGCTGCAGCGGGTCAGTCTGCATAGAGGTACGCGCGGGCTGCAGCGGGTCAGTCTGCATAGAGATACGAGCGGGCTGCAGCGGGTCAGTCTGCATAGAGATACGAGCGGGCTGCAGCGGGTCAGTCTGCACAGAGATACGAGCGGGCTGCAGCGGGTCAGTCTGCATAGAGGTACGCGCGGGCTGCAGCGGGTCAGTCTGCATAGAGGTACGCGCGGGCTGCAGCGGGTCAGTCTGCATAGAGATACGAGCGGGCTGCAGCGGGTCAGTCTGCATAGAGATACGAGCGGGCTGCAGCGGGTCAGTCTGCATAGAGATAGGCGCGGGCTGCGGCGGGTCAGTCTGCATAGAGATACGAGCAGGCTGCAGCGGGTCAGTCTGCATAGAGATACGAGCGGGCTGCAGCGGGTCAGTCTGCATAGAGATACGAGCGGGCTGCAGCGGGTCAGTCTGCATAGAGGTACGCGCGGGCTGCAGCGGGTCAGTCTGCATAGAGATACGAGCGGGCTGAAGCGGGTCAGTCTGCATAGAGATACGAGCGGGCTGCAGCGGGTCAGTCTGCATAGAGATACAAGCGGGCTGCAGCGGGTCAGTCTGCATAAAGATAGGAGCGGGCTGCAGTGGATCAGTCCTTTTGCAAATATCTGACAGTACTCATTTCACTGAATGTACAGAAAGCCTTTGGCTTAACCCCCCCATGAAGTAGTATTAATGACAGCAATACAGCTTACAGCATGATTTTACTTAGAAACCGTTGCAAAAACGATGAGTCATGTACCCTGAAGCCTATAAATTGCTGATTCCTGACGCTGCGGTCTTCTCATTTACCTGACGTAGCGCGTTTCGAGTCCAAATATTTTTATTTTTTTGTCTGTTCATCAACTTTAACAAAGTCTTGCTTCTTCTCCAGCAATGTTAGAAGAAATGAAAAAGTCAACCCCTGCTGGAAACAGGATGTCCGACAGCTTTTAGTGACCACTGAGAGTTGTCCCAGTGTAACAGGCCAGATTAACCCCCCGCCCAGAATATACCAAGGGTTAAAGTGGCCTAGGCCAAATTATACCCCTCTGGGCCAGAACACACACACTTTTTTTTACTTCAACCAGAAAACCTTGACGGTTCATAAAAAACTTGACTGTTCAGGACATAATAAGTCATAACATTCTGAAACTTCAACTTATAAAGGTACCTTTACATGGGGCGATTATTGGTTCCAGAGAGGCTTTCAGCCGATAATCGTACACATGGCTGGTGACAGGACACTACAATATAAACGTTCAAAGGTAAACACTGATAACAACATTAATTAAAATGATTAGTAAACACTGATAAAAACATTAAAATGATCATGCTTGTTTTCAAGATAAAGTGCATGTTGTGTTGTTTACTGCAGATTGAAGCTTGCGGGATAGGTCAACCAATCCATGGTGTCACCGACTTTTGTGTGGATGACAATGTCACAACTCAACAGATGCTGTGGCCATGATTTCTGCATCAGTTGCCCAGATTCCATCACGAGAGATGCCAGAGGTGTTCACATATTCATTCACATCTTGATTAAAGTAGCCCTGTAGTTTTTTTGGACAAGTCAGTTTTCAAGTGGTGGATGACTTTAGCTCTCAGAAGGGAGTAGTTGTCCTCTGTTCCTGTCAGGATATAGCTGATGGCCCGAAAGTAGCAGTTCCCATCACCTTTGGTTTTATATGTACGCCGTGGTTGTCCAAGATCTCTTGTGCATCCAAAGTACGCAACCCTACTAAACGTAAGGTCAAGAGTGGTGGTAAGATTCTTCCTTCCTGAACTTGGTAGTGGGTTGAAAGTCTTGCTTTGCTTGTGTTTCTGTGTGGCAGAGTCACTGGGGCAGTCATCAAGGGACTGGGGTGGTAGAGAAGTCTCTTCATCCTGGTAAATCTTAAGGTTGCTGGCATGGTAGGTGTTGCTTAGTATCTTGCCAGTCTTATTGTTCTTAAGTTTTACTTGTCCCTTGGTTAAGGATTACACAACCAAGTAGGGTCCAACCCAGCATGGTTCCATCTTTGAACCCATGCGATGAATACGACATTGATTCTTGATATAAACAATGGCGCCAGCAGTGATTTCTTTGTTGCTGTTGTGTCGGCGATCAAAGGCACACTTTTGCTGTTCCTGAGCAGAATGGATGTTGGTACTTACAGTTGAGTGGATCCTGTTATGAATGGTTGTGAATGTATTTAGCACATCTGAGTTCTCATCATCTGGAAGAGACATGACATCCACAGTGTCATTTGTTGATTCATTGAATTCAATAGGAAGCTTAGCCTTTCGTCCATACATGACCTCAAATGGAGTGCACTTGGTTGAGCCATGCACAGATGTGTGATAGGCAAACAAAACACCAGGGATGAACTGGTCCCAGTTGACAAGCTTGCTAAGAGATTCTTTGAGTGTTTGATTGTCACGTTCCCGCTGGCCATTTGTTTGTGGGTGGTAGGCAGATGAAATGCGGTGATCTGTTTGAAAATGATTAGTGATGAGCGAGCATGCTCGCCACTGCTCGGTACTCACCCGAGCATCTCAGTACTCGAGATGCTCGGAGCTCGCCGAGTACTTGCGCGATGCTCGGGCGGGAGCTCGGGTCCCCGTCCTGCATGTCTGGCGCTATTTAGAGCACCAATCATGCAGGGATTGTCTGCAACTCACTGTAATGCCGCAGCCAAGGTGGTTGTGGCATTACAGTGATTGCCCAAATCGATGGGAACAGTGCTCACAGTGAAACATGAAAAGCCGGCAATTCAGCAGCGGCATTCACCGGTACCCGACAATTTAGAACAGAAAGAATAGAGCTTCACACATAGATTAGATAGATAGAAACATGTCAGTCACATATATAAGTACAGTGACAGTGTTGATTACTGTACTTGTCATTTAGTGTTAAAATAAAGGATTTATTAAAAGAAAAATTGGCGTGGGGTTCCCCGTAATTTTAGTCTCTAGCGGAGGTTAAGCAGACGGCTGGGGCATATGTTTGAAGCCTGGGAAGGGGGTAATACCCATGGAGCTTCCCAGGCTACTAATATCAGCCCCCAGCTGAATGCCTAGCCTTTACTAGCTATTAAAACGGGGGACCCCCCAAAAAAATGATGTGTGTTCCCCCCTATTTTAATAGCTAGCAAAGGCTAGGCAGACTAGCTGGGGGCTGATATTAATAGCCCAGGAAGGGTGCCATGCATATTGGCCCCCTCCCAGGCTAGAAACACCAGCCGTGAGCCGCCCCAGAAATGGCGCATCCATAGGATCCAGGCATGCTTGCGCTCTGCAGTGTCTCTGAAGGATGACAAGTTGGATGGCAGCGCTCAGCCCAGTCATCTCAATGCCATCCCAGCGTGGGAGAATTCTCCTGCGCTCACGCATTTCATTGGACATGAACTCTGCTCATCTGGATTCCGTCACAGCGAGACACTGAGGAGCTTCACTGAGGAGCTTCTCAGTGTCTGCGGCATGGCAAGCTGGATGGCAGCTTCTCCTGCGGTCCAGCCTGTCATCTCGATGTAGCAGAGCTGAAGCTGTCCTGGGAACCAAGGAAAGGTAAGGATGAGGTTGGTTTATTATTTTATTTTTATTGCAGAAGACATTGGCTTCAGCTGGAATGGGCGTGACGGTAAGTAGAGTTTAATTTAGAACATTAAAGAATTGTGTGCTTATTTCAATTAAAGGACTTTATTCTGGGTGTTTGTCTTTTTCTTTTAACTTTGACTATGAGGTTAGTAATGGGGGTGTCTTATAGACGCCTCTCCATTACTAACCTGGGCTTGATGTCAGCTGGCATTATAAGCTGACATCAACCCAAACCCTATTACCTCACTGCCACCGCTACAGGGCAGTGGGAAGAGCGAGGCTAAGTGCCAGAATTGGCGCATCCTATGGATGCGCCATTTCTGGACCGGCTGACGGCTGGTGTTTCTAGCCTGGGAGGGGGCCAATATTCATGGCACCCTTCCTGGGCTATTAATATCAGCCCCCAGCTGTCTGCCTTGCCTTTGCTAGCTATTAAAATAGGGGGGACTCCACGTCATTTTTTGGGGGGTTTCCCATTTTAATAGCTAGTAAAGGCTAGGTATTCAGCTGGGGGCTGATATTAGTAGCCTGGGAAGCTCCTTGGGTATTACCCCCTTCCCAGGCTTCAAACCTCTGCCCCAGCCATCTGCTTAACCTCCGCTAGAGACTAAAATTATGGGGAACCCCACGCCAATTTTTTTTTAATAAATCCTTTATTTTAACACTAAATGACAAGTACAGTAACCAACACTATCACTATACTTATTATATATGTGACTGACATGTTTCTGTCTATGTAATCTATGTGTGATGCTCTATTCTTTCTGTTCTAAATTGTCGGGTACCGATGTATGCCGCTGATGAATTGCCGGCCGGCTTTTTTAAAGAGGCGGGTGCATGAAAATCGGAGGGCACTAGTGTATTCCAAGTGCCCTGCTATGTTTTTCATGCACCCTCCTATATACCCTGCCTGCCTGTCTGCCTAAATATTCTGCCTGCCTGATGTTTAATTGAGCACTGTTCCCATCGATTTGGGCAATTTTTGGCCACCTGCAGAACGCCGGGGGGGACAGCCAGAAAAATGCTCGAGTTTCCCATAGACTTACATTGGGCTCGTTGCTCGGGTCGAGCACCCGAGCATTTTAGTGCTCGCTCATCACTAAAAATGATCCATCAGATTGTGGATGATCGAGTTCACAAACTCTCTTCCCTGGTCGCTAATCAAAGTGTCCATACAGCCTAAGCGGCAAATAATGGTGTAGAAAAATTTTTCTACTGACATGGCACTCTTGTCTGGAACAGCTGTTGCTTCAGTCCACTTTGAGAAATGATCAGTGACAGCAACTATATATTTGTTGCCATTTGATGTTTCCTGAAGAGGATCGATCATATCAATTCCAACTAAGCTCCATACTTTTCCAGGCACTGGTATACTGTTGAGTGGTGGAGCTTCTTTTCTGATTTTGGGACTTGTGACAAAACATTTTTGACAGGCTTTGACATGTTGGTGAACATCATTCTTCATTCCCTTCCAGTAATAATGGTCAGAAATATTGGCAAATGTATTATCTCTGCCAAAATGGTCACCAGAAGTTGGGTTGTCGTGACAGGCCTTCAAGATATTTGGCAGTCGTCTTTTAGTGAGAACCTCCTTTTTTCCATAGTAAATAATCCCTTTCTCTGCTCGATATAGCTTAGATGTTTGTCTAAACTGGGACTTGGCATTTGAACGTTTCTCTGGAGGTAGATCGTAGATCCACTGGGGTTACCTTTGATCTGTTGCAGTGTATAATCTCAAAAGCTGATCATACAGTTGGTCTTCCATTGTTGTCAAAATTGGAAAACTTATTTTTTTTGTTGGAGGTGTTCCAAGTTCACTTTATATACCTTATCAGGATAGAATAGAAACTCACACTGGAGAACTTAAAGTGCATATCATAGAGAGCAGGGAGAAACATACATAACAAGTTACAACACATAACATTAACTATGCACTGATGGAACTGCACCATCTACTGTCAATTCAATGTAATGCCTCCAACACATGCTGTAAGTCTAGTCCACCTGTTCCCATGCACTAGATTTTCTGCTGATTTTTCCCAATCAGCCGCCAATCTGCATCAAAATCCGCATCCCAATGATGTGGATTTTTTGTGCAGAATCACAGCAGATTTCTCCGTGTCACGTGGAAGAGGGAAATCTGCTGCAGACCGCATCAAATCTGACAAAAGCAGCATGAAATGGTATATGGTTTGTGTATGTGCATCTATATATACTGTAGCACTACAGCAGCAAAAACACACTAATATTCTGCCCTAGAGGAGTATAGACCATGGGTATATTATAGCCTAGGCCAAACTATACCCCGGGGTATAAATTGGTCTAGGCCAGATTATACTCCTCCGGGCCAGAATATACCCCAGCTGCTGTAAATCAGATTTTTCACGCTTATGAGAACCATTGAGTGATATACTCAAGAACGGGGCCCCAGACGTCACACAGGGGCCCCAGACATCGCACAGGATTGAGTGATATACTCAAGAATGGGGCCCCAGACAGCGCACAGGGGGTCCCAGACAGCGCACAGGGGGGCAGAGAAAGCTCACAGGAGCCCTGCGCGCTATCTCTGCCCCCCTGTGTGCTACCTGGGGCCCCTGTGCACTGACTGGGGCCCCATTATTGAGTATATCACTCAATGGTTCTCAAAAGCCTGAAAAATCTGATCTACAGCAGCTGGGATATATTCTGATCCGGAGGGGTATAATCTGGCCTAGGCCATAATATACTCGGGGTATATTTTGGCCCAGAGGGGTATAAACTGGCCTAGGTCACTTTAACCCCGAGTATATTCTGGGTGGGGGGGTTAATCTGGCCTGTTACACCGGTATCTATGAAAAGTAGAACTCTGCATTTGAGGGGCATTAGTGGCCATTAATGGATCTTATGGAACTGCGCACTGCACATTGAATATATTTTGATGATAAAATACAGAATTTTTAGGTTCTGACTGTTTAAATCCATTTCCATACCTATGTAAAGCTCACTTTTAAAGCGTAGCTATAACGAATACAATGTATTGACCTCAGGTTGTTGGACCTTTACAAATATCCTACTGTGAAAATATATGAACATATAAATCATTGAGATTGTATGGATGTAAGAGAGCAAAGCAAACTACTTGTACGATGCCCAATATATAAAGGAGGCATGAAGTGTATACATTTCAGAATATCAGCTCTCGACATCAGTAAATCAGATCAACCCTCTCCCTTCTTGATATCAGTTTTGCAGCCCGATGGTTGTTCTCCGAGAGGAGACATTTATTGATGCACAAAGCTAACAAATAAGTTTGCTAACCAGACATGTGTATCTGTGCCATGACCCAGATTAGATTGGAAATATATATTCATAGGGAATAAATAAAGTGACAACAGGTCAGATTTTATAGCCTAGTGATTAGACCATGACCTTCTTTGTACCCAATGGTATTTTCTATGTTTCTAAAGGGATACAAATTCTGTGCACGAGGGAATAGGTTTGGGGCCACTGGTCTACACTAATTAAAGCAAAATATAATTTCTACAATAACAAATTTTGTAAATGTGTCTAATTTGGAAAACCTATTTTTTAAAAAACACATATTAAGGGGTTCTGTGTCCTGGCTCAGTTTTGGACCTCTATCGATTAGAGTAGATACCAAGGATATGTCTGTCTGTGGTGGACATAAAATGGCCATGCATTAAATATATAGTCCAAGGGTGGACATATCATTGGTGAAACCTGTGTCACCACACAGAGGCCCAGTAGGTAGGGGGTCCTCTACTACTGTAAGGAAGTGGAGGTGCTGCCCATACTCCCCCTGGAAGATATGTGATGTCATATAATGCCTTGCACTGTTTAAGTATGATTTTTGCTGTTTCATAATTTGCATGCACTTAGTTAGGGAATAGATAGTTAATAGTTACCCCCCCCCCCATTCTGGGCTAGTCCTATGTGGGAAGACAGAAGATGACTTCCTGATAGCGAGTTAGAGCCCCGTGTTCAGCAAAGACAGAGCTAAGATCTGACACTTGGCAGACAGACATGTTACAATGTGTTGTGTACGAAGAGGGAAGACCACAGGACATCAGATAATACGTCCTAAGGACCAAGGAAACGTGTAGAGATCTCTGATGGAGAGATTTGACATATTGGATCCCAGGCCAGAGAGGCCACCTAAACGGTCCAGAACTTAACCCAGGAGAAGTAGAAAGCCCACTTAAAGGGGATTGAACGAGAAGGGATTGTAACAGCAGGAATTTAGTGAACTGTTGTCTACAGTGAAATGGAACTCAATTGTGTGTATGGAAAGGAAACAATGGTCACCCTTTTGGGACTTAAACTCTCCTACTGAGTACAGCGGACTTTAAAGGTTTTAGTGAGGAGTCGTACCGACGCACCTCAAGCAAAGGGGTCCTCATTAGTCAGTTGGGAACTGAGAGTAGCTGGGAGCAGCGGTAGCGTTAATGCCGCCCACTCAGAGGAAGACAAAGTCTCCCATTATCATTTGTTGGATTGTCATGAGATGCAAGAGATCTGACATGTGACGCTGGCGCCCAATCAGAGCTTGCGTCACTGTACCCTCCTACGTATGGATTAAACATGAAGAGGAAGCCAGGGCTGCAGCTGATCTGACTTTCACTTCATGTTCAAGCAGTATGTAGGTGGGGACAGTGACACCAGCTGTGATTAGGCACCGGCATCACATGTCACAAAAACCGCACGGGAGCTCCAGGACCGCGAGTGTCAACACCGCTGGAACGGCGCCGGCACGGGAGGTGATTATAGGCTTTATTATTTTATGAGGGGGGCAAACATTTTGATCAAGAAGGGGTTGCCCTTGTAGTGGACAACCCCTTTAATTGTTTGGCCCCGCTTGATGCCCTGAGCTCCGGTACTTGGTTTGGACAGTCATTCTGTGCTGACAGTCCCTTTTAAATCAAGGTGTCTCAATTCAAGAATTTTGCCCCCCTCAGGTTGCGATAAGTGGCAATAACTGGCAGTTCGACGAACAAAGGAGGCATCACAAAATCATCCCACAAGACTTGATCCATATTTTGATGTTTTTATGTTGGCTACAAAAAAATTGCTTTCATTCTGGCTTTTGTCCTTCTTCCACACACACACCACAGATTGGAGCAAGGTGCTTGAAAATTTGATCCAAAGAAGTGGTAAGCCAGCATATGTGGTTAAAACTTTCAATCCTTTATCGAATTTAATTTTAGCAGCATCTCCAGAACATATTTTACATCTGCCAATACATTTCAAGCGAAGTATGACCCTTGATAACAGAAATTTAAAGTTTTTAATCCCAGATGCTGGATTATCTCTTCTTTGGATCTTTATAGCTATTGAGTGACTTTTCTCTGTGCACTCTGCATTATACAGCGAAGTCTAAGCATAATTCTAGCACAGTAAGCACTTTCACTTATTCTGGAAGCTTGATCTGAACATTTGCAGATCTTAGTGACATCTGCTGCTTCCTTCAATATCAGAACCTTAGAGCTTGTTCTTTTTGGTGTTTAAATTTCAATGTTAAGGAATCCGTATAATGTACAGTATAACTAGTGCAATCAGCAGGTAGTGGCATCACCCATAGAAAAAGTCCAGCCATGCTGCCTCCAGCTTAGTCAGTCTGAACTCAGATCAAAAGTGGAGTGTGAAAGTGATTTACACCTTGTCTGTGGATGTCACATAAGAGGGCGGTCGCTGTATTGGGTTCTTTGGAAGACAGTAAATGGAAATCATTTGGCTGTCATTCTAATGGAGGTTGTAGTTGTCTCATAAGGGAGTTGTGGCTGTCACTGTGGTACAGATAAAATCTGTCTTAAGGGGTTTTCCCACAAAAAAACGTTCCTTTAAATCAATAGATCTTGGAATAATAATAACTTCCAGAATTGGATGTGATTAAATAAAATGTTCCTGTGCTGAGATAATCTTATAAATGTGCCCCTGCTGTGTACAGTGTAATGGCTGTGTCTGACTGTGCAGGAACATGATCTGATCATACCAAATCTCCTGGGCAGGTGAGGAAGCAAAAGAGTATACAGACATTACAGCATGGGATCGTAAATTTAATCTTTCTTTGAGGTAAAACATTTTTTAAAAACAGGCAGGGAAATGCTTTACCTCACAAAAAGAATCAGTTGTGACCCCCTCCTGTATTGTCTGTATACTCTTTTGCTTCCTCCCCTGCCCAGGAGCTGTGGTATGATCAGACCATGTTCCTGCACGGTCAGACACAGCCATTACACAGTACACCGCAGGGGCACATTTATAAGATTATCTCAGCACAGGAACATTTTATTTGCACACATCCAATTGTGGAAATTATTATTATTCCATGATCTAGTGATTAAAATCAACTTTAAAATTAACTTTGTTTGTGGGAAAACCCCTTTAAATTAACACTCAAGAAAGAGATCATAGCGTAGAAAGTTAACTTAACACAAAAAAGCCTTTAAATTTGCATGGTTAGGTATTGATTTATACTCTTTTGCAGTGGGATATCTTTCACATTTTAAGAAACATGTAGTTGGGGATCATTGTAAAGCTGTCCTGCATCAGGGCCCCGTCACCAGCGCTTTGGTGGTGTTTAAATCTCATTGATGAGGTGGTCCCTGGTGTATTTTGTCTGTGTTACTTCCATAGAATATTGGAAGGTTTTCAGTTTGGAAAACAGTGAGTTCCTTTGCAAGGTGTAAAATAATTGTGTGGTTATATGGTGGCCACTAACCTGTCACACCTTGGAGCATTTAATTCATTTCATTCATAGAATGGTATAAATTGAAATTTTGTACAGTCATAAGGGAAAAAATTCCTCCTGACCTTGTATGCGGCAATCTGATGAAGTTTCTGGATAATCTCTCATGTACTCTTGTTAATCTTTTAGCCTTCAACACAACGAGGTGCGAGAAATTACAAAAAGAGAAGGAGGAATTGGAAATCAAATTTCATAATGAAGTGAAGAAACTGGAACATCATCAGCAAGAGGAATTGCAGTCACTGAAGGAGAGATTACAGCAGCAATATGATAGAGAAATGGAGCATTTGCGGCTGGAGCAGAGCTCCCAACTACTCCAGATCCGCTCCCAACACCAAGGCCAGGTCAGTACAAGTCTGCTATTGTAGGGGATGGGACTGGTACAGGAGGACAGTCCTTGCCTGTAGGTATAAAATATCCACTTTATAACTCCATGTTGTACTCGAGTCTGAAATTCTGTGCTGATTTAATATCCCAATATATAAAGCAGTGGTCCCCAACCTTTTTTGCACCAGGGACCGGCTTGAAGCTAGATCATTTTTCCATGGCCCAGCAAGGAGGGGGTGGGCGGGGCTTTGGTCATATGGGGGCGGGGTAATGGAGGGATTTGGAGTTTAGTGCATACTTATCATATAGTGTAGACCAGGTCCCCGCCAGGAGCTATGCCAGGAGCCCCACATAATGTGCTGTGCCAGGAGCCGCATCACTGAGGCCCCATCACGCCCTGCAGCAGGACAGGGCAGCTGTCCTGACAGCTGCTGTTCAGCTGCATTTACTTCATCCCAGGGGCGGACACAGACTGTAGTGGGCCCCTGTGCAAGAAATTTTTGGGGGCCCCCCCCGCCCTTCATAAGGCAACAAAGTTATGTAAACATAACCCCCCCATGTGCATCTCTCACCCCCCCATGTGCAGCTCACCCCCGTGCATCTCTCATCCCCCTCCGTGCATCTCTCATCCCCCTCCGTGCATCTCTCATCCACCCCCCGTGCATCTCTCATCCACCCCCCGTGCATCTCTCATCCACCCCCCGTGCATCTCTCATCCCCCCCGTGCATCTCTCATCTCTCCCCTCCCCCCCATGTGCATCTCTCACCCCCCCATGTGCAGCTCACCCCCGCGCATCTCTCATCCACCCCCCGTGCATCTCTCATTCACCCCCCGTGCATCTCTCATCCCCTCCGTGCATCTCTCATCCCCCCCGTGCATCTCTCACCCCCCCGTGCATCTCTCATCCACCCCCCGTGCATCTCTCATCCCCCCCCCCGTGCATCTCTCATCCCCCCCCGTGCATCTCTCATCCCCCCCCGTGCATCTCTCATCCCCCCCGTGCATCTCTCACCCCCCCGTGCATCTCTCACCCCCCCGTGCATCTCTCACCCCCCCGTGCATCTCTCACCCCCCCGTGCATCTCTCACCCCCCCGTGCATCTCTCATCTCTCCCCTCCCTCCCATGTGCATCTCTCATCTCTCCCCTCCCCCATGTCCATCTCTCATCTCTCCCCTCCCCCATGTGGATCTCTCATCTCTCCCCTCCCCCCCATGTGGATCTCTCAACTCTCCCCTCCCCCATGTGCATCTCTCATCTCTCCCCTCCCCCCATGTGCATCTCCCATTCCCCCCACTCCTAGTTAATTGTATTTAAAAAAAAATAAAACTTGTTATACTTACCCCCATGCGATCCCTGCAGAATCCTGGCGCTCGTCCAAATCGCTGACACCAGGTTCTCCTGACTTCCGGCCATGTGACGGCGCAGTCACATGACCGGAAGTCGGGGGAATCATGAAGGTGCTGCCGCAGCAGCGCAGCGCTAAGATGTCCCGGACCCGGCGCTTAGCATGCGGCCGGGGGCCCCATGAGGAGAGAGACGCACAAGAGGGGGGCTCCGAGGGGGCTCCTACCGGCCGGGCCCCATACTGGAGTCAGGGCAGTCATGCCCTGATGGCGGCCCTGCTGGAGGCTGGAGGGGCCCCCTCTCCCCGCGGACCGGCTGAAAAACCCCAACGGCCCGGTCCTGCTCCGCGGACCGGCGGTTGGGGACCTCTGATATAAAGCATAGACCTGTAGTTAATAGAGACATTTTGGCTGTTTGCAGGTAACACTAGAGGAAGCTTACTGCATGAGTTATTCATCTAGAGTCCTATGGGCCCCAGAGCAAAATTTGGACCTCGCCCCTCCCTCCTCACACCACAACCAGCATGGTGCTCAAACGTGAAGGGGCCATTGACACTTACATATTCTGCTATCACCTCCTGACTCAGCAATAGGATAATTTTATCAGTAATAAATACTATACAAGAGTAAAATAATTGCCGATACACCATTGCCATATATTGCCGCCATCCTGATACTGAGCACAGGCCACTATATCTAGCGCAATAATACCACATATCAAGACGAATAATACCGCCACATCAAGATCATATGTTACCAACATATAGTCTGAGTATAACCACTGACTACGCTTCCATGGATTTGAGCAGGAGATGACATGAGTACATTTCCTTTTAACTCATACAGTTAAAACATCATTAAAATGGACAATAAGAGAAATACAAACAAAAAACAAATACATATATAAAACAAGCAAAAAGCAACAGTTATTTATAAAAATACGGAGAGATCATTCTTCTCATTTAATCCTGTAGGATCTTGTGCGTGTGTGTTCATGATCTATTTAGCTTCTTTTTGAAGCAGCAGTTTATGTCGATGTCCTCCCTTTAACGGAAGTTTAACTAATCCCATGAACCTACAACTCCTGCATTGGCTGAATGAGCCTCTCGTATCTGTTGTATCAATTTTGGAGATCCTTTTCCTGTCTCTATTGATCGTACATGATCCCTGAACCTGACGAATAGATGTCTGATAGGTTTTTCCTATAATAGAAAAACCCGCATGGGCAAAAGATTGCATAAACCACATATTTTGTCGTACATGTAAAAAAGTGCCTAACCCAATGATTAACCTGACCAATCCTAATAGGGTTATTTCTCAAATGTTGGTTACAAAAAGAGCATTAATTGTACCTGAAATTACCCCCGGGAATGGATTTCTCCAACCATGTTTGTGACCTACTATTCAGGATATTCTGGACTAACAGATACATAATTGGACCTTTTAAAGGATTTGTATAAAGAATATCTATTTTATCATCACTGGTGAGTGCCGCTAAACTTTTTGTTATGGACATACTATCAGCTCCATACATGCACATCTGAACTGTGACATAATAGTTAAGGGGTTAAAATTACTTTCACGATGCTGCTGCTGTAAAACACAGCTGATTTTTCGCAAGTGAAAATACTTTGTGGCAGAAGCTGCATTTTCGCTATGTGGGAACGAGGACTAAAGGTCCAATCAGCCTGCAAGATTAATGTGAACGAGCGTTCCTGGAAACCCTGCTTTCCCAAAGATCATCGTTCTCAGCAGCACATCGTTGTGTGTAAACAGGACCTGTGCTGCCGAAAACAGCAGCCTGTGTGTAATGAACGATCCATTATGGATAATTCTGTGTACATCTGAAGCCACTTCAGCCTGTGTAAACTGGCTTTTAAAGTATGGCAGATCGGCAAGCATGTTGGCTGTCAAATAAAACTGCGCAGTGTAAATGTACCCCAAGATGCCAAGAAAGGAAGCACATGCGGAATGCAGTAAGAGCTATGACTGGACCCAGTGTAGGACTGGGGTGCCAAGGGCCCACCAGTAACCAACTAGAGGGCCCCACTTTTCAGCTACATGATCCTCAATCACAAATTTATATAACTATGAACTGGGTAGTGTCACGCAAGTTGTGGGAAAGACTAAGTGTAACTCAAAGGGAAGAGGGGGAGGAAGCCCAAACACTAGGGAAAGGGGGAGTGGAGACCCCTAGGCAGATCTAATATCACCCTGCCTACCCTACCGTTCCTATATAGGTTCCACAGCTATCGCCGAGCAGGACCCTAAACCCTGGATGACCCTAGAGCTTGGCCCTAGATAGGGAGGGAGAGGGGTGAGCACTGGTCAGGCCCCACTACAAACTAAAGACAAAAAGGTAGACAAACAAAAGGAATTAACTTAGTTTAAGCAGACACCAGAGGAGTAACGCCAACGGTACTCCAAAGGCACCAGAGAAGATACTAGCTGACTGCTAGTGCTCCAAGCCTGTACATAGAAGTATCACCGGCGATTGCCTCGAGCAAACTGAGGGTTTTTAACTCCCATGCAAGGGTGTGTCAATCAGCAGCAGGAGGGAGGTCGCCGCTGGGTCTTAAAGTAAGAAAGATTAAGAAGATGTTTGCAATGCCAAGCGCAGTGACCTTCTACAGCTACTGTAGATCCAGAGTGACTGTCTTTTACACCTGACACACCCGTGACAGGTAGATTGTTAAATGAATATGATGCTGCCTTTTTTCTGTACATAGTGATTCAAGTACTGCTCATATAAAAGGGTGGTGGCCCACCAGAGGATTCTCCTGTGGGCCAGTCCAAGCCTGGGTGGATCCACAATTGAGCAATATGTATGAGAATCCCCCACTTGTGAGGTCTCCTCTATGCAAGGGGTATCCATTATTCTCATTCCACCTTATTGTTTAAGAGTTTTTGGCACTGCAGTTTCTTGCTATGTTCCCAAAGTCAGAGCACAGTACAGTAATACCTTGACTTTCTGATGATCTCGCATGCAATCAACTGCCCATGGTCCCAGCGTTTAGGACACCACATGATCTCATATGATAGATTCTCGAAGTCTTCCTCATGCTCTCAGTGGGAAATAAGACTCGCTTGCCATAACAGTGACTCGCTTGCCATATTTACTCATGATTAGCCACATTCCCTGTGTAATTGGTAATTATGTGTTACGGTAGATTCTACTTGTAACGCTGGTATTACTGGGAATGATGGATGTTCATTTCACATGTGCTGCACCCTCCCGGAGGAATATATAGCAAGCATTTAATACCTGCAGCTCAATCTATCATTTATAGCCATGTCTAAATACTGATGCTACATAGCTGCCAGCAGTTCATATATTACGGGGGTGAAATGCATGGAGAAATGCCTGTGCCCTATAATTGGAAACATCTGACATCCTGACAATGCGCAGATCTGTTCAATAAGAGTTCAGTAATAATACAGCAGCAATTCATCATTGATTGATCCCCACAGATATGGAGAATCACATTACAGAACATTACGAATCCTACCATACAATGATGTGTTATATTGAACCTCTCCATACTGCAAACATCAGCAAAACTCAAGCACCCGCAAAATAATTCTCTTTTTTTTTAAGCTACTAGTCATTTATGTCAAATGAGCGTCCATCCAGAGTCCGAACCCAGAAGAAGCCCATGAAAACACAGGGAGAACATATAAAGTCCTTGCATATATTCTTGGTGGGATTTGAACCCAAGACCCCAGCGCTGCAACCAGAGGTTTAGCCTGGCATTCAGCTCAGGGGGACATGAAATATTTGAGAGGGCCCCTAACCGGTAACCCTAATTACAACTATCGTGGTGCTCTTATATTACCACATATGGTGACATATAGTGGTAGATATCAGTCCTGCAAAATATACAAGTGATTACAGTACAGTTATATATAGTGACTTACAGCTGATAAAGTCATTCACTTTTCCCGTTTTTTCCATCTGGCCCAGACCGACATGACAACTTCTCCAGCCACGATTAATCTGCAGAGATTACAAAGACGCATTTGACTTCTCACATTTCCAGCACCGTCCCCATCTATTCAAAACCTGAACAAACTACTCATCCCAATGCTGAGCCGCTACTGCCATATGTGTCCCTATTACTGCACCTGCTGCTTGGCACAATAACAGCACTCCTCTTGGTGACCCACATAATAATGCCCACCACTGTGCCCCTAACATAGTAATAATGCCTCATTTGTGCCCTCTAGATGTTGAAACTGCTCCCTAGAAAATATTAATGCACTGGGCAAATGCTCTAGGAAAGTGTTCACATTTTGCCCTTTTGATGGCCACAATACTCTGAGTGCCCCTGCAGCAATAATGCTTCTTAAGTGCCCACTTAGCATTTAATAATGTCCACTGAGTTCCCCCATGTACAGATCCCTTATACAGAGTATGATGTCCCTACAGTTCCCCTATACATAGTATGATGGGCCCACAGCTCCGCGATACACAGTGTGATGGACCCACAGCTCCCCTATACATAGTATGATATCCCCACTGCTCTCCCAAAACAATGTAATGACCCCACAGAAGCCCTCACAATGTATAATGGCCTCCACAGTATATCTCATTAGCTCATTAGCCCTCAAACTGTATAATGGCTCCTGCATTAGCTCGCACACTGTATAATGGCCCCCTCATTAGCTGCCATGCTGTATAATGGCTCCCATACTTTGAGGATTTCCACAGATGTCCCTACAATGTATGAGCGCCCCCCACACTGTATGAGAGCCCTCCACAGTAGTCACAACACTGTATGATTGCCTACATGGTAGGCCCCAAACTGTTAACTCCCCACATTAGCCCCCAAACTGTATAATGGCCCTCACATTTTCCCCCAAACTGTGTGATGTCTCCCACATTAGTCCCAAAACTGTATAATGGACACTGCATTAGCCCCCAAACTGTATAATGGCCCCCACATTAGCTTCCCAGGCCAACTGACTCTTCTGCTCCCCCTCCTCCCCCAGTAGCTACGCTACTGGTTAAAAGGATGCAGTGCTAACCACTGAGCCACCATGCTACTAAGATGTAGGAAATAGTTTGACAGCTCTGACACTGGGGAAGTGATAGACCCCTTTTTTTTTCCTCTATAGAACCTATAGTATGTACCTAGGTTATATCATTGCTTGATGATCGTTGGTGGTCTGACCTTTTTGATTCCCACTGATCTTGAAAATGAAAGTAGAGCTGAGGTACTCGTGCTGTGCTTTCACTCTATTGTTGTCTATGGGACTGCTACAAATACCAGAGCACTGTACTTGGCTTTCTTCAGTAGTCCCATAGACAATGAATGGAGTTGTGGTGAGACGTGCACACCTCTGCTCCATTCAAGACTTGACTCTACAGAGCCCCATTCTTGGGATTGCTTGGTTCCAGTCAGTCAATCCTGCCGCGATCAGCATTTTATCCCCTATTCGGTGGATAAAGGATAACTTTCTCTTTTGGGAATAACCTTTTAATGATGATCTGCCATTTTTTTTTGCCATTTGTTTTGTGATCTTTGTATATTTGTTCTTCATTGTCTGTATTTGCTTGTCCTGTAAATTCCTCAATCTTAAAGGGCAAACTCTTCATCTTATATATCTAGAACTCAGTTGAAAAATATTCTTGTTTCTAATGTACAGATTGAAAACATGGCCGCGACGCATGAAGCAGCACTGTTGGCGATTAAGACCAGCCATTCAACCTCCATTTCTACAATCCATGAAGATCATGAGAGAAGAGTTCACAGTAAAACCTTTTTTTTAATATATTACTAAATGGAGTGATGGAGTGTCTAATTTATATATTACATATTTATATACTGTATCCTACTAGGGAATTCTATATTAACACATGGAGGTCCCTCGTCTATTAGCCAAAGCAAAGAGTCGTCTTAAAGAACCTTTTTTTCACTGTGTATGCACTGTAGTGTTAATATCCTCACCTACCGCCGCCTTCTCCGGGATCCAGCGCCGTTCTGCTCCTTTTCTCAGTGACATCACCACTCTTCAGAGTCTCTGGATCACTCTTATGCTTTACGCACGTCATAGCTTTTACATTTTAAGACTATGGAGTCTCATTCTGACGCTCCATAAATTTACATTGTAAAAGCCACTGCGCTCAGTTTGACCCGGAGAGTCTGAAGAGCAGTGACGTCACTGAGAAGAGGAGCAGAACGGCGCTGGACACTGGTGAGAGCTGCGATAGGTGAGGATACTAACACACTGACACTACACTACATAGACATATACACATGTTTAGGGGAAAAAAGGGTTCATGGGAGGGTTTCTTTAAGAAACAGTACAGTAATGCATATTTCTCTCTAGCTACATGGAATTTTGACTTTTTTTTTTCCAAAAGGGTTTGAATGAATATTTCATAATTTTGATGTTTCGAAGAATTGTACCTTATTGTTCAGATTATAAGACGCACCTTTTTTCCCCAAAATTTGTGAGGAAAAAGTGGGTGCGTCTTATAATCTGAAAGTATGTTATCTGGGTGGCTGCAACAGTGGAGCGGGGTCACAGAAGCCAGGGTCGCTGATTCAGGAGGTCGGCAACAGGAGAAGTGGGGCGATACTGCTGGCCCTGTCCTCTCAGAAGACGTTGGCGCCGGTGAGTGGAGGTTCCCTCTCCTGCGTTGGGAAAATGGCCATCAAAGGTGACGCATGTGCAGATTGAGATCTTGGAAGACATCAGCCTGCATGTGGCCATTTTTTCTAAGCCCACCGCAGAAATATGTGAGGGAGAAAGGACCTCCGCTCACGGACGCTGACGTCTATGGAGAGGATGGGGCCAGGAGAATTGCCACACTCCTCCTACTTCCGACCTTCTAAAGCAGCGACCCTGGCTTCTGTGACCCTACTCCATGGCCATCATCCCCAGGTAAGCTATCGTTAAAATCGATTATAAGTCGCCCCACAATTTTATTTAAAAAAGTTTTATTATTTTCCACCCCAAAATTTGGGGTGCGTTTTAATCTGCAAAATCCGGAGACTCTGAGTAGTAAGGAGGTGGACCTGTTTGGTGACCACAGTGTATAATGCCTGGTAATAGCAGAAAGTGAGAACCACTGGCCACCACATAACTGCAGTATAGGGTTTGTCACCATCCTCCTCGCAGCCTTGATGTTAATGGTGTTTGAATGTGTTGTTAGCCACAATGAATCTCAATACTGAACAGTCAGTGAAGATGATTTATTATTATACATGGAAATTAGCCTTCATCACTTGACAGTAGACGCTGCTGTGTTACACCCGACCCCTATGAACATGTAGACAGCTCGTATGATGAATGTACCCTACATCTACTCAGGAGGTCTCAGTGGAATTTAGTCTTTTTTTTTATATGCTAACCCTAAAATAGATTTTGTAAAGGATTTTCTTCACTTTTCTATAAAGTTATACAGAAATGATCAGAAATATGTCTTGTAGCAAGGCAGCCTTATTATAGGACCCTTTCCCATCCCAGATCTCGTTCTCTCTTTATTGAGAAGTGCAGAAATCTGCTCTTAATGGTAGAAAATGGTATTATGGGCACCAAGTACCTGGGTTTAGGCGTGTGGTGGTGTCAAGCTGCTGCAGAAAGACGCCTAATTTTATATTTTCTTAAACACTTTGGTCCTGATTCGTCATTGCTACTTCTCCAGTTTTCTGGAGTCATTTTCTCCTTAGTGCCTTTAGTATTTACGTCTTTTTCTCTTCTATGTTTTGCTTCACTTTTTATTTTTTTTCCCCAAGACTTTTTTTTATTTCTCCTTGATAACTTTTCTTATCCAGAAAGTTTTAGTTTAGACAGATCCATCGAATGCACCTTTTATCAAATTTTGCAATTTTGGGGGGCTCATCACACTCCTGTCTCTGGCACAGTTTTCAATTTGGCACCTTTTTTTTTTAAAACAAATGTGTAACTTTTTAAAGTCTTTGTGACTTTTGGCACTAGAAAAGCTGCAAGTACTGCTGAAAGGCAATAATATAAAAAAAAATAATTAATTTTGCACCAAATTCGTGAACTGCAAGCACCATTTTGAACAATTTGGTGCAAAAAAATGTCAACGAATAGCACAAGACAAAAAATAAAAAAACTTTACTTCAAGAAATCACAAGTGATGAATCAGGGCCTTGGTGTGATTATATCAGTGCCATTGCTGGGTGTGATCATTGAGCTATAACTTTCTTATTTCTAGCTCCAACTGATACAAAGTTGTTGGCTAATTTTTTCATAAAACATCAGTTTGCTCCAGTATTATTACGTGGCCTAAATATGTGATATTTATGCAGCACTTTTTGCTTTAGTTCACTTACTCACGTACTCTAAATACTCTTGTTTTTTTCGCCCTCTTGTGGAGAAAATTAGTATTGCAGTTGTTTTAATTTTGTTATTTTTTTTAATAACCGTGCACCTGCCCTGAGAATTATATAACCAATTTCTCCTTTGATTGTGCCACCAAACAATTCAATTCAGTCTGATTTTAATTTAAAAAAAAAAAAAACATTTTACAGATTCACACATGCCTTTGAATTTCAGTTTTGAAGTACTTCTTAACTTTTCTGAAAGTAATAAGGGCTGTATATTAGTTGGGCTGCCTGATCATTATGTTCGTTTTGTGTTCACCCTTTTTTGTTAGAATTGAAAGAAGGACATGAGCTGGAAAAGAAAATGTTAGAAGATGGCTTTGAAAAATTAAAACTATCATTACAGGTAATATTTTGTTATTTATGCTTCAGACATGCAGCATACAGCACACCCTTATATGAATACACACCCCAGAAAGGCGCCATACACCAGACCCTAAAGAAACCTCTATTCCGACCCCTTAAATAAAAGCCCCAGACCAAATACCGGCCGAGTGCGGCGCTCGGCTTATCTTTGGTGATCGCATGAAGAAGGAATGGAGGGGCAATGCGCATGATCGACCACCGCTTCATTTACAAGGGCCTGTTTCTCGGATCACCCAGCAGTCAGACCCCAGTAATCAGAAAGTTATCGGCTACCCCATTGATAGCTTTCAAACATGAGAATACCCCTTTAAAAGGAACTTCCCAGGATTAGAAAACCATTGTTGATTTCTTCCAAAAATGCTCGTTATCCTTCAAAAATATTCCTGCTCCAAACATAAATGGTAAAAATAAACCGAACAGTTTTGTCTCTTTTTATATGTTTTTTTATCAACGCTTTTTCCTTCTTTTATTTCAGGACCAAGTTGACACCTTGACGTTCCAGAATCATTCACTAAGAGACCGGGCGAAGATGTTTGAAGAGGCGTTAATGAAGAGCACCAATGAACAGCTAGAGGTAACCTCAGCCTCCTTGTCTATAGTGCACACAGCTGCCATAGCGCTGTATTATTATGGGGGGTTCAGCGCTAAATTGATTTCTCTATTTGACTAAGCTATCGAGACCAGACGGCCATCTGCAGCTGTCACTGTGGGGAACGTTCTGCATTCAAATACATGCTGTATGTATACATTTCTGTCGTCAGCTCCTCCTAGTGGTGGCTTCATGCAACCAGAATTATATGGTTTGTTGAAAATCATAAATAGAGCTCTCCTCTATACATTGTAGAGGTTTTACTCACTTGGGTGCGATGGGAGGAAAACAGGAAGCATGTTCCTTTAAAAGTTTGTGTCTGTTTATTGCTTCATAATCCCAGAAGCCAAAAGCAAACAGCCTTTATTTTCAGGCAAAGAAAGTAAAGTTTCCTTAGCAGGTCTCTGCTCAGCCAGGCCTGTGGGCACACAGGCAGGGTAGTGTCCAGTATCCTGGCTCAGTCTGGAGACAACCATACACAGGAGGTCTTCTCCCTCCAAAGGCACAGACCAAGTGTCAAACAACGGCAACCATTTTAAAGGCTGTTAACCACACCCAGA
Source organism: Phyllobates terribilis (assembly GCF_046119375.1). Taxonomy (NCBI): domain Eukaryota; kingdom Metazoa; phylum Chordata; class Amphibia; order Anura; family Dendrobatidae; genus Phyllobates; species Phyllobates terribilis. The sequence goes on from NW_027362762.1 coordinate 108,085,058, forward strand.
GGTGGGGTAAGTGGGTAGCTGGACCTGCCCAACTCTCCAAGCTACCCGTAACCCAGTGCCAGGTGCACCAAACGATCACTGTACTAAAGAAACACTCCAGGTTACATCACAGAGGACAGCCATCTCTGTGACACATACCTCCCATTGACTATGCGACCATTAGCCACCATACAACATCTATATATTATGAAGTAATAGGCAAAACCAAGGACAAACCTGGACTGAAATTCAGCCCTGGCATATGATAGCCCACAGGCCCATGCTGCCCCTACCAGCGAGCTCCAGATGGGGATCTCTGTTAGTAATATTACCCTGCCTGGAGGAAATCAAAATTTACTAAAGGACCATTATTTCTAGTTTTCTGCAGATCATATATGTGTATACCATACAGGTTCTCAACAATGACATTCCCGCTTATCATAGTTAGTGATGAGCGAGTATGTTCTGTAAACCCTTTCGATGAGTATGCTCTGGCAAACACTTAGTATCTTCAGCGTGCTCGGTGATATGTTTGAGTCACATCGTGCGCATGATTTGCGACTGTTTGACAGCTTTAATACATATGAGGAATGCCTGTTTCTTTGGCATTCCTCACATGTATTAAAGCTGTCAAACAGTCGCAAATCATGCACACGGGAGTGATTTAAACATAACGCCGAGCACGCTGAAGATTCTTGTTGTTCGCCCGAGCATGCTTGAAAATCTCAAGTAACGAACATGCTCGCTCATCACTAATCATAGTCCTTCATATACCCTTTTCTTTTCCATTCAGCCCCAACCACCATGACGTCTTGTCCCATTCAAAACACAGAGACTTCTTTGGCTTATTGCTTTTCAGCCCCCTCCTCACATTCCCCACCTCTACACAAACCATATAGTGCTATTAAGAGAGTCCTAGACAGTAATAATGCCTCATCTGTGCCCTATATAGTAATATAACCCACATATTGTGCCCCTCACAATAACCGTGCCCCTACACAGTACTAATATTCCTTCTGTGCTTCCTCATAGTAATAATGCTGCAAAAGTCTTATTCCTGCACATACTATAGGCTGAGTCACAGAAGGGCGCACGTCCCAACTTTTCAAGAAATGGAGAGAGATAAGTATTGCGGCACTAAGAGATATTTTTCCCCTACTGAAGCGCATTGGTGTTCTCATCCACTATAATATCCCTTTCATGGCCCCCATAGAATATGATGGCTCCACATACCCCCACCGTTACAAATGGCAACAGTTTCTGCATCCTGGAGACACCGATACTGTGAACAGTGTAGCAAACAATGAGGCCCAAAGCACTTTCCGGATTTGCTCAATGGCCAGTCCGGCCCTGGGTACAACATTCTGGTCCTTTAAAGGGGTTTTCCCATGAACAAAGTTCATTTTAATCAATAGATCTTGGAATAATAATCATTTTCACAATTGGATGTGTTTAAATAAAATGTTCCTGTGCTGAGATAATCTTCTAAATGTTCCCCTGCTATGTACTGTGTAATGGTTGTGTCTGATTGTACAGGAACATGGTCTGATCATACCACATCTCCTGGGCAGGGGAGGAAGCAAAAGAGTACACAGACATTACAGCAGGGGATCACAGCTGATTCTTTCTTTGAGGTATAACATTGCTTGAAAACAGACAGGGAAATGTTTTACCTCACAAAAAGAATCAGCTGTGATCCCATGCTGTAATGTCTGTGTACTCTTTTGCTTCCTCCCTGCCCAGGAGCGGATGATCAGACCATGTTCCTATACGGTCAGTGACTAGCCCAGGGGATGGGGATGACTCGGTACCCGGGCCTTTGCCTGGCCTTTGGGGATGTTGCGGTGGTCGGCTCCCGGGCCCGTACCCTGGGGTCACTCTTTAAAAAGGGGCTAATAGATTTCTTAGTTTTATGAAAGTTCGTGACGCCACCTGTGGCTTCTGGTGAGAATCACCAGCGCTGCGCAGTCCACTGAGGCCGATGATAAGGCAGCTCAATGGTATAGCTCCCCACAGGTGGAGCTAGGCCTCAGGGCAGCGTACGGAAAGGGGATGCAGGACAGAGGGGACCCAGCCGGGTTAGAGCAAGAACAGGGACAGACACGATAGTCACTTCAGTACCTTTTACTGATGGAAATTCAGGCACATCCCGGAGCACTGTAGGGTGAAGGGTGCATCTCAGGATCCTCCCCAATGAGCGGGTGTAGGGCCTCCTGTTTCTTGCCTCTGCGTAGTAAGTTTCTGACCTGCCTGGAGCTAGGCCTAACTTTGTCTCTGTCCTGCGCTGGCTGACCTTGTGGTAGGGCCTTTCCTTGGAGTACACGCTCCTCAGCTTGCGGGGCCTATGTGTCTCCCGGCTCTGTTGCGTATCAGCACTTTAGCGATCCTGGGACTTGTAGTTCTCCAGGGATTCCGGTTATGCCTTACTGGGTCGTAGAGATCCCGGTAAGCTTCGGACCCGATGTCCGGTAAATGCTTCGGGGTGAGCTGGTTAAGCTCCTCTGCCCCCTATGTACTAACTCTCCACTCGCCTTCGGCCTACTCGGGCCCTCACTAGGCTACTCACACTAACGGCAGCTTGCCGTGCTTCACCGATCTTATGGCGCCGGCACACCTAAAGCTCACTATTCTGAGCTACAACTGAACTGAGCTCAACTCTGCATTCAGACCTGCACTTGCTGAACTCTCCAGAGGAACTAAACTGCCTGGCTCCACCTTCCCTATTTATATCCCTAACGGGCTCCCTCTGCTGGTCTGAGGTGGAAGGTGGGGATGTGTGAATGTTTATGGGGGCCTCTTGTGGAGGAATCCATCAATGCACTCTTCCAGGATCTGTGATACCAAGCGCAGCTGGGCGTCACATTCCCCCCTAGCAAAGCTCAGCACTCCCGGGCTGAAGTACATTTTAAAACAACAATAGTAAACATTAACAATGCAATAACTCTTCCCTTTATGGGAGGCACATTTCTTAAACGTTACATAACAATATAACCAAATACAAAGTGTCCTCAGAATTCAAGTCTCTTGTGGTGAGGTTCCCAGGAAGGATGTCCATCTCACAGGGTAGAGTACTTGGTGGTTTGAGGGACCTGTCCCAAACCCTCAACGTAGGCCCTGGGGTGGCTGCAGGGCATGAAGATCCCGAGTTGGACCTCCAAGAGAGCCACTCCGGACAGTTTTTCCTTCTGAGGTCACCTAAAAGGGGCACTCCAGGGAGTGTAATTATATACAAAAGCAGTTTTTGGGCTGCACACAGTCCTCAGCCACGAAGTTCTTAGGTAAATAAGAAAGTAAATAGGCAAAGCACAAATTAATAAAGGCATACATATAAGAAAGTACACAATTTAATACAGTACCTTTCAATTTAATACCCCAGGGGTAACTATCTACATTTCCAGAAATTTGGCTATTTTACTGAGTGTACCTAACGGGTTTTGCCTCTCGTGCTACGTGTTGATCTGCGTAGTACCGGGATGCGTGAAGTACTAGTAGGTGCACTACCTCCCAATGTGTCAGCACTAGGTGTGGAGGGGCTACATAACTGTATTGACCTCTCTACTGGACTAGCAAGCATACCATTGGCTGGGCGTTCTTGCTCTGTCCCAACCGGGGATCCTTCTTGAGCAGGCACTTCTGCAGCACTTATAGGTTCTTCTTGCTGTGGGTAGAAGGTGATTACAGGGATGACTACTGCTCCTCCTAGTTGGGGCCAATCTGCTGGGAAGTCTCCTAAGTCAGTGTGGATCACTGGTTCTTTAGGCTCCTCCGGTTTGGTGAGAGGCACTTCTTCTTGGGGTTTCAGTAAGTCTGGACACAACTTTAGATGGTCCCTGGACACTAGCTGTGGTTCTTCCTCCATCTCGACTGATTATGCAAGTCTTCTTGTTATCAAACCTTGACGGTAACACAGTGTAGGGTTCTTTTTCCCACTGGTCATCAAGTTTGTGGTTTCGTCTTTTCCTTTTTAATACTGTTTCACCAGGTGTGAAGGGTTCTGCGGGCGCGTTTTTGTTGTAGTGCGCCTCCTGCTTTTCTCTCACCCGAGTGAGACTGTCCTTGACACAGGCTTGTACCCTCCTGTACTGCTTTTGTCTGGTCGTGTCCCAGTCCTCAGTGGTCATATCAGCTTCAGGCTCAACAACACCAAGCTCCAGATCCATGGGCAGCTTTCCTGGCCTTGCCCGCATGAGATATGCCGGAGTGCAATTGGTGGAACTTACTGGTATATGATTGTACAGATCTACTAGATCAGGCAGCAGGTCTGGCCACTGATTTCTCTCCTCAAGTGGTATGGTCTTTAGCAAGTCGATGATGATGTTGTTCATCTTTTCGCAGAGACCGTTGGTTTGTGGGTGGTACGGTGTAGGTCTTATCTTTTTACAACCGTACAAATGGCAGAGCTCCTTGAACAACTCAGCCTCAAAGGCTGGGCCTTGGTCCGTCAGCACCTGCTCAGGGTAACCATGGGGTCTACAGAAATACGCTTGGAACGTCTTTGCTGCTGTCTCTGCCATCAGGTCTTTGACGGGGGCGACCACCAGGAAACGTGAGTAGTGATCCACCATGGTCAAAGCATAAGAGTATCCTGACCTGCTGGGGGACAACTTGACATGGTCCAGGGCCACGATCTCCAGGGGCCGAGTCTTCTTGATGGGTTGCAGGGGTGCCTTCTGGCTGCTGTAGTCTTTTCTTCTACGGCCACAGGGTCCACAGTCCCAGCACCACCGTTCAATGGAGCTGCGCATTCCTACCCAGTAGAATCGACACTCCAGCAGGGTCTCTAGCTTTTTCCAGCCAAAGTGCCCCACCTGATCGTGGTAAGCTTCTAATACCATCTGGATGTCTGTCTTCGAGACCCCAATCTGCCATACCATCTCATGGGTTTTTGGATTGACATACCTCCGACACAGCTTCTCACGGTAGATAAACAGCCGGCTTCTCTCATTCCACAGCTGTTTTGCTTGGACAGACGCTTCCTTCTCCAGGGAGGCACCCTCTTGGGTTATCAGCTCCTTGATGCGGCTGACAACCAGGTCGCTGTCCTGGGTCTCTTTCCAGCTGTGGTGAGGCAGGGGGTTAACGTCTTTTCACGCGGCCTCCTGGAGGCCCGTTGCTCGTGGATCATCCCATTCCGGTGAAAGGCAGGTAGCTCAATCTCTTCCAGGTCATCCACTTCTTCTTCTGTGTCTGACTGGTGAGGCATCCTAGACAGGGCATCGGCGTTGGCGTTTTTGCGGCCTGCCCGGAATTTAATTGTGAATTGGTAGTTTGACAGCCGAGCCATCCATCGTTGTTCCAGTGCCCCGAGCTTAGCTGTTTCAAGATGGGTCAAGGGGTTGTTATCAGTGAAGGCAGTGAACTTACTGGAGGCCAGATAGTGCTTAAACCTTTCTGTGATGGCCCATACCAAGGCCAGGCACTCTAACTTAAAGCTGCTATAGTTCTCTGGGTTCCTCTCAGTCGGGCGGAGCTTCCTGCTTGCGTATGGGATCACGTTCTCTTGGCCATTCTGCTTCTGACTTAAGACAGCTCCCAGTCCTTCGTTGCTGGCATCAGTATACAGTAGGAACGGTTGGCTGTAGTCAGGGTAGGCTAGGATCTCATCGCCTGTCAGGATCTCCTTCATCTCCGAAAATGACTTGGCTTGCTCCTTACCCCAGTGGAATGGGGGATTTCTGCCTTTGGGGGACTGCCCTACCAGAAGGTCTTGCAGAGGAGCTGCTTTCTTAGTGTAGTCTTTTACAAACCTTCGGTAGTATCCTACTAGTCCCAAGAACTGACGCACCTCCTTGAGGTTCTTCGGCTCCGGCCACTTCTGGATGGCTGTGACCTTCTCCGGGTCTGGTGCTACCACTTCTGGACTGACAATGTGCCCCAGGTACTGTACCTTTCTCTTGAGCAGGTGGCACTTTGAGGGCTTCAACTTAATCCCGTACCGGGACAGTGACTCAAATACCTCTGCCAGGTGTTTCAGGTGGTCCTCGTACGTTCTAGAGTACACTATTACATCGTCAAGGTAAAGTAACACAGTCTCGAAGTTGCGGTGTCCCAGGCCGCACTCCATCAATCTCTGGAATGTTCCGAGGGCGTTGCAGAGTCCAAACGGCATACTGTTGAACTCGCAGAGTCCCATCGGGGTAGTGAAGGTCATCTTCTCCCGATCCTCCTCAGCCACAGCTACTTGCCAGTACCCACTAGTGAGGTCAAGGGTGGAAAAGTAATTTTCAGACTTTAAGGCAGCTAGGGACTCCTCTATGCGTGGTAAAGGGTATGCATCTTTGTGTAATGCGATTTACTTGACGGTAATCTACACACATTCTCATGCTCCCGTCCTTTTTCCTAACTAGCACTAGGGGAGCGGCCCAGGGACTACAACTATCCCTTATTACCCCCGCCTTCCTCATGTCTTGCAACATTTCCTTTGCCTTCTGGTAGTGAGCTGGTGGTATAGGCCTGTAACGTTCTTTGATTGGGGGATGGTCACCTGTGGGGATATGATGTTGAACCCCCTTAATCCTCCCGAAGTCAAGTGGATGTTTACTGAACACCTGCGAGTATTCTTGAACCACCCCGTGTACACCCTGTTTTTGGTGGGCAGGAGTGGTGTCTGTCCCAACATGGAGCTGTTGACACCAATCCTCCACCTGGGTTGCAGGGTCATTATCCTCCACTTCATCTGGTGAGGTTAAGGACTCCGCCTTGTGGATGCAGTTGTTATTTACAGCATGTAATTTGGCAACAGTGGCATAACGTGGCAATCTGACCTCATCTTCCCCACAGTTGAGAAGACGGACGGGCACCCTCCCATTACGTACATCTACCACTCCCCTGGCGGTTAAGAGCATGGGTCTATGCTCGGAGCAAAGGGGTTCTACTACCGCCTGGTAGCTCTGTCCTCTAAGAATTATAGCAGCTCTACACCAGATGAGCATTTCACTCATTGAGGGGATGACAATGGGTATGGGGTCCGTTACCCGCACAGTACCGATTTCACCGTCTGTTAACCTTACTTGCTGTTGGTACATCAGGACTCGGATCTCCTTCTGCAGTGCCCTCCTCTTTCTTGGTCTGGCAGTGTCGGCTATCTGTTGGAGCAAGAACACAACTTCTCCCAAACAGTTACCAACAATGTTAGTGCCTAGTACCATATACGGATTGGTGTCATCAGGATTAGTCTCTACTACAATTAGCCCCTGGTCCTTCAGCTCCACTCTCCCCACCTTCACAGTCACATTCTTAACCCCGACCAGGTTAAGGGGGAGTCCGTTTGAGGCATAAACAGAAAGATTTGGAGCTGGCGGACGTAGGTCGTCCATGGACCATGGACCAGACGTCAGGCATGATGGTTACCTGAGATCCTGTGTCCAGCAGAGCGTGTGTTGGGATCCCGTCCAGCACAATGGACAGGAAAGGTCTTCCTCCGACGAACCTGTTGTACCAGTCTGATGGGCCTGGGGAGTTTACTCCTGGGTGTCGGCCCTCGGACCCAGGGTTTTCTCGTTTAAAGGACAATTCTGGGCGGTGTGACCGGTCTTGCGGCAGCGGTAGCAGGTAGGGTCCTTAGGCGGACGGCGCTGGTCACTGGTCCACGTAGAGGGTGGTGTTGGCCTCCTCCTCCTTCGCATCCAGGGGACATCCTCAGGGCTATCGGCTAACAGGATTTTCCCTCCTTCCACGGGCTCCGTCCGCAGCTGCAGAGCACTCAGCACAGTGGTCAGGGTTTTTCTCAACTGACGCACCTCAGAGCGCAGACTGTCCAGTTCTCTAGGGGACGTTGCTGGAACCTTAGCTTCAGCAGCCACTGGGGAAAAGGTGGGTGTAGCAGGTACTGGGGTAGCCCCACCATGGTAACATTGGATGGCATTTGTTTCCGGGGGCTGCAGTCCTTTTATAGCCATGTCCTTGAGATTATCAAAAGTGGCATCTGGATGATCCAGGGACCACCAACGCACAGTCCTGCTCTCCTCTGGAGACCTCAGTCCCCGGACAAACTGGTCCTTTAGCATTTTGTTCTCATTTTCAATGCTGGTCGGACTAACCTGTTTCAGAGACCGCGGGGGCCCCTTGTAGATGCCAGGCGTAGTCCCGAACATTGTCCTCCGGCTGTTGGGAACAATTGTAGAACCTCATCCGGAGGTCCGCCTCAGTATGATCCTCAAAAACAGTCTGTAGCTTTTGAAAGATTGCGGACTCCTGGTCTGCGGCCCACCATGTTTCCACTTCCCGTTCCGCAGCACCAGTCAGTTGTCCTAATACGACAGCGGCTCTTTGTTTGCCTGTCATGGAGTTCATGTCCAAGATACCACATATCTTCCGTTTGAATCCGGACAGGGTATCTGGTTTGCCGTTGTACTGGGGGAGCCACTTTGCTCCATGAATGTACGGTAAAGTTATCGGAATGACAGGGGTTACAGGCGCTGCTGGTGGAGCGGCCGCTTCGGCCTGCTCATTGTCGGCGCGGGTTGAACTTCAGGGCTGTTAACCGGTATTCCGGCGTTGTGCTGTTCGTCGGACATTCTGGCGCCCCGCTAGCTAACCGTGGCCTACCTTCTAGTTTTTCTTCTGGTAGGCCGCAGCTCCACAGGTCACGGTCGTCTTCAGGACCTTGCGTCACTTGCGTCCTACGTCAGAGCGTTCAGCGACGCTCCTTCCAAGTCCTGGCGCTTCTTGGTTTGACGTCGAAGCGTGGGGCGTGTCCGGGGCTTTGCGCTCTTTTGCAGGTACGCCCCTCAGTTTCCCGCGGTTACGCCCTTCTTCTCGCTCGGCGGCCCAACAATGGCGGCAATATTCACCACAGTCAAATATACAGTTTTTAATTAAAGGCGCACAGTACCCGGTGGCAATGGACATAACACTCCACCGTTGCAGCGGGCACGCGATCCTGTTCGTGACGCCAGGAGAGATGACTAGCCCAGGGGATGGGGATGACTCTGTACCCTGGCCTTTGGGGATGTCGCGGTGGTCGGCTCCCGAGCCCGTACCCTGGGGTCACTCTTTAAAAAGGGGCTAATAGATTTCTTCGTTTTATGAAAGTTCGTGACACCACCTGTGGCTTCTGGTGAGAATCACCAGCGCTGCGCAGTCCACTGAGGCCGATGATAAGGCAGCTCGATGGTATAGCTCCCCACAGGTGGAGCTAGGCCTCAGTGCAGCGTACGGAAAGGGGATGCAGGACAGAGGGGACCCAGCCGGGTCAGAGCAAGAACAGGGACAGACACGATAGTCACTTCAATACCTTTTACTGATGGAAATTCAGGCACATCCCGGAGCACTGTAGGGTGAAGGGTGCATATCAGGATCCTCCCCAATGAGCAGGTGTAGGGCCTCCTGTTTCTTGCCTCTGTGTAGTAAGTTTCTGACCTGCCTGGAGCTAGGCCTAACTTTGTCTCTGTCCTGCGCTGGCTGACTTTGTGGTAGGGCCTTTCCTTGGAGTACACGCTCCTCAGCTTGTGGGGCCTATGTGTCTCCCGGCTCTGTTACGTATCAGCACTTTAGCGATCCTGGGACTTGTAGTTCTCCAGGGATTCCGGTTATGCCTTACTGGGTCGTAGAGATCCCGGTAAGCTTCGGATCCGGTGTCCGGTAAATTCTTCGGGGTGAGCTGGTTAAGCTCCTCTGCCCCCTATGTACTAACTCTCCACTCGCCTTCGGCCTACTCGGGCCCTCACTAGGCTACTCACACTAACGGCAGCTTGCCGCGCTTCACCGATCTCATGGCGCCGGCACACGCCGCGCTTCACCGATCTTATGGCGCCGGCACACCTAAAGCTCACTATTCTGAGCTACAACTGAACTGAGCTCAACTCTGCATTCAGACCTGCACTTGCTGAACTCTCCAGAGGAACTAAACTGCCTGGCTCCACCTTCCCTATTTATATCCCTAACGGGCTCCCTCTGCTGGTCTGAGGTGGAAGGTGGGGATGTGTGAATGTTTATGGGGGCCTCTTGTGGAGGAATCCATCAATGCACTCTTACAGGATCTGTGATACCAAGCGCAGCTGGGCGTCACATCAGACACAGCCATTACACAGTACACAGCAGGGGCACCTTAATAAGATTGTGTTTGTAGTTTTTGGTCTTCTTGCCTTCACTTCTACCCTAAGGGAGCAGTCAGACGGCCGTATAACACAGACAACTATCTCATCGCAGTGCACGGACTGGCCGGTGACTCTCCTGACCCAAGCGTGACAGCTCCTAGAAATAAATACAGAGCCCCAGTTGTCGGGATCGGTGGGGGTCCCAGTGGACAGAATTGGGAAATTATTCCTTTTGAGAAAACTTTTATACTTGAGTGGTGTGGGGCATAATTAAGTAAAGCAAATTTGCTTAACCTTACATTGCGCCTTGATGGTGGGTAAGGGGAGGATGGGAGGATTGTAGTATGTGTGCCAGGACTGCTTTTTATTGTCCCGAACTGACACTGGTGCCATCATACTGTGTTGGGGCCATCTTACGAAGTGGGAACCATGATTCTGAGTGGGAGTTGTGGTGGCATCATACTCTGAGGGACCATTAATCTGTATGAGGACTTTTGGAGGGGGGTGTCATCATTCTGACTGTGGGATCATTATTCTCTGTGGGGCCATGAAATTGAGTGGGGTCAATCATACTGAGTGGGGGACTATGGTGGCTATTATACTGTGTGGGAGTACTGTGATAGTCATTATACTGAGTGGGGTTCTGTGGGGCCATGATAGAATATTATATCACCATAGTTCTCCCACAAATTGTATCATGACCCCACAGAACCCCACGCAGTATAATAGTCACCATAGTCCCCCACTCAGTATGATTTCCTCACTCAATTTCATGGCCCCCCATAAAATATTATATCACCATAGTTCCCCCACACATTGTATGGGGGGCACTTTAGCGGCATTATGTTTTGGGTGTTGTTATAGTACAAACACTTTGCAATTTTAACCATTTACATAGATGAGACAATCCCTGTAGATTCCACCGTAGACTGATACATTGCTTCACTAATTGGCCCTGGGAAGTGTTCTTGGTTTCGTATGGCTGAAGTTGCTCCTAGAACTGATTAATATAAAACTTTTCCCAGATTCACTTATAATCAGGATTGTCAGAGCTGTCAGTCCTTCATCAAGTGCATTTATGTTACAGAAATGTAATAATATGAATAATTCAGACGTCTCTCTGTCGTAAAGTTACTGAGCGCCAGCTGGGGAAAGCAGCAGAGTTGTCATATTTCTGTGTCTGATATTATACAGTATGGCGTTAATACTATTCATTATTATTTATATTCTGACATATCACTTTAAAGGGAGACTGTCATTAAATTTTTGCTACCCCATCTGAAAGCACCATTATGTAGCTGCAGAGACAATGATTCCAGCAACATGTCACTTTTTACTGGATACAGACGTTTAGATGAATAAGTGTGTTCTTTCTGCTACAGATCTACCAGTTTTCTGATGCTGAACTCTGTATAATCCCACCCCAACCACTGCATGGCAGCTTTCTGCCTATTCACAGTGTACACAGAAAGCTGCCAATCAGTGCTGTGGGCGGGGTTGGACTATCTGACGTCAGGCCAAGTAGTCCTCAGGTGATAATCTCCTGATGATAAAACTTTGATTTTTATAAAAACTACACTAAGCAGCCCACACAAGCATTGATGACACATCAATAGCATTTGCCACCAATATCTGATCTACATGATCCAAATAGTGTGACCCCTGAGACAACTAGAACGAAAAAAAAACACTTTTGAGCGATATTTCCCAATTTAAATCATCTTAAAAAAAAGTATTTAAATACTTCACCATTCACAGTCAAAGTTTAAAGAAACATTCTGCTCAACTGTATGACACCACCGGGCACAAGTACGGTACAGGAGACGAGGAGGCACAAACAAAACACCGGCTTTATAGAAAGACAGAGGATTTTATGCCGGAAAATGAAACTAACAGTTCTTATAATGAAAACAGAAATAACAGATACAAGGAGATAGCTGGATCATGTCACACAAGCTGCTCTCCAGCTGTTGCAATACAAAGTTCAATACAAACCGTATAAACAATTTCTCACTTCTAAATTTCTACCTAAGGCTATGTGCCCACGATGCAGAAATGTTCCGGATTTTTTCCTGAGCGTTTCTGCATCTCCCTGGCAGAAAAAACGCATGCGGATTGTACATTCGGATTGTACATGCGGATTGTACATGCGGATTGTACATGCGGATTGTACATGCGGATTGTACATGCGGATTGTACATGCGTATTTCCTGCCAGGGACATGCGGATGTGAAGCGTTCTTCACTTGCATTTCTGCATGCGGGTTGACAAGCGCTTTCCAAGCGATTTTAGCATCACTTGGAAAATGCTTGACAACTTGGTCACACTATATAAACCCATGCAACCGGCATAGATTTATATACTGTGACCGAAAGAATGGTAAAAAATAAAAAAAAAATATTATACTTACCTTCTGATAGCCCCCAGTGTCCTTATCTGATGCGCCCGGTCTCCCCGGTGTCTCGCGGTGATCTAAAAGGACCTTCCATGATGTCATTTAGTCATGTGACGGGTCACGCGACCGCCGACGTCAGCGGGGGCCATCAGAAGGTGAGTATAATGTATATTTTTTATTTTATTCTTTTTTTTTCACAGGTGCTATGGTACCCAGGTCTGGATGAGAGTCTCCTCTTCTCCAAACCCTGGTACCAGCCACACATTGAACCGCATGATATCCGCATGATATCCGCATGTGCACATGTAGTGATGCGGATATCATGCAATTCAATGCAAGTCAATGGTGGCGAAAACGCTGCGATTCCGCAAAATAATTGGTAGTGCTGCGGATGTTTCCGCAATGATAATCCGCAGCAGAAATTTCCGCAGGATGTGCACAGCACAAGCGGATTATCATTGGGGAACATGGCAGACCTTCTACCAAGCGGAATTGCTGCTGCGGAAACGCTTAAAAAACGCATAGTGGGCACACAGCCTTACTCTGATAATCCAGCCGCACTGCTACAGCGTCCTAACTAGAGAAACCTGCTCTACACACTAACACAGTTGAACACTGGTGTCACAGTCACAGTTCTGCAGCGCTGAGGAGAAAGTCTGCTAGCTTCTGCTTGGTTGCGATGTAGTGGAGCTGAGTATGCTGTGTTGCACTCTTCCTTCAGATTAATAGCTCCATCTTCTTCCATAGTACGGGCAAGTCTCGTCCCAATTTCAATGCTGAGGGGTCACTGGTACCATAGAGTTGCATGCTCTCTCCAGGTTATAGATGCTTGGGGCAAGCTGCCTGGGTGGTGCTATGCTATCCTTTTTTTATGACACGGTCTTGCTAGCCGATCCTGCGGTAACCGAGCACTATCTTCTCCCTTTAAAGCCGCTTTTCGTTTTTAACAGTCTCTCAGTGTTCAGACATCCGTATTGGTCTGTCTTCCTGACACAGGCCCTAGTCTCTCTGTCTCCACTACAGGATCCAGACACTTCTTGCTTCTCACGCAAACCAACACACAGCATGCTGCAGGGGCAAAAGAACTAGTCCAAGTGCACACAAATTAGAGGGGAGCATTGTCTCTTAAAGTCACAGTGTAATTCAGTTCTTAGCAGGGACTGACCCCCTACACAACATTCATTCGTTTTACCAGCTTATCTCCCACAATGCACTTAGCTTTCTGACGGAACGTAGAATAAAACATCCAGGTAATAAAAAAAAAGCAGTACAAAACCAGTATAGCAAGGAATTCACAAAGATATTCTCCATTTTATCTAAATATGAACTCAGGAACATTAAAACTTGCTTTGAGAAAGTGGAGTTCCCCTTTAAGTCTTGGCAGTAATCAAATGATATTATTTTTAGCTGCCCGATCCTACGTCTGCTGCCGGCGGGTGCCAACCTTAGAGAATGTGTTAATGATTTTCTTATTCCAGACACAATATTTGTGTGCAGAAATCTCTGTGATTCTGTGCCAGGCGCTTGTCTGAGTAACCTTCCTGTACTGAATAATCTGAGACACAAGATAAATACAGAATAATCCTTGCAATCCATCTTTCATTACACGGCTGAATCCGATGAGCGAGAGGGATCCTGGTCAATGTAGGTAGGGCCGAACATAGCAGCCATTTGTGATTTGTTTAATAAGCAGTCACTTGATTTTGCTGAGTGCTGTTCTTTTCCTTATTGCAACCGCAAAACCATATGGTCCATTGTAATAGCTGCAAAGTTTTGGAGGTGAAAAAGCTGCTCCCCTGCAAAATCAAGAGCTTATTTTAAAAGCAATTTAAAGACCGCAGTAATTTCAGTTTTCGTTGACTCCCATTGGCCGTGGTCCGAGTACGGACAGTGTTGCAGGCACCAGCCATGGGTCTCCGGATTATAACTCGCTAGCCTCATATATGCTTCTTCTAGACTACAAAACACCTATATGTGAAACCATCCTCTAGCTTGGCAAAATTAAAAAAAAAACAAAAAAACGTCATATACAATACCTCTCTCTTTGTGGGAATCAAGGCACCTCTATTAAAATTTGCATACCGTGTTGGAATTGACTAATTTTACCAAGTAAGGTAATTGCAGACCTAACTAGGCCTGATTCATGAAACCGTTTAGTGCACAAATTTTGCAGCTTTTGGATTTTTTTTATGCAATTTTTCTTTTTTAAATGGGTGGCTTAGCCAATCCCCGTCAACAAATTCATCATAATTTAAGCCAAAAAATTGCATGGATTACTACCGAAATATACGCCAGTCTACATGTGGCATACATTTTTGCACACAAATTGACTCCTTTTACTTCTATATTTCAATGTAGCATACAAAGTTGTTGTATAGATCAGTGTTATATTCTGGCCGTATACACTACAGTTAGTTTTTATAATCTGGCCGTATACTTTACAGTTAGTTATCGGCTACATCACTATCTGACCAGCCCAACTGATAAACATGGATAAAGTGGAAGTCTGGTGCCGTCAGATCCCCTCTTCTAGCAGCATATCTAAAGTTTCTACAAACGGATCGGGCTGTGGGCATAACAAAATCCAGTTGCTCGTTTCTTTTCCCCTAAAATCTGCCAATAGTGGACAGTCTTGAGGGCCCTGTACACATTAGACTTTGGAAAGATTTCTCCAAAATTGATGACTTTGACTTTTATCTATGAGAGGAGTATCTAGCTCTGGCCTTCTAAGCTCTATGTAAAAACAAGAGATCAATTTTCTCTGTATGAGTCTTAAGTCACTGCAAAAGTCAGTGGCAGGGGAGAGGAGGGAGGGAGCAGCTGGGTCAGGAGTTGAAGAGGGGAATGATTTCTGCAGGGACAAGAGACTTCCTGTTTCTACATGGAACAGAGAAAAGAGAAGAATTAGCTGGGTAGAAGGGCAAAATGAGCAATTGTAAGTACACAGTGCTATATAATATGATGACTGCAATATATTAAGAGGATAAAAACTTTGATGGGAGGAGGAGGAGTGCTTATTTAAGTATATAAGCCACATTTATTATATACCTCATTTATACCATATTGCTAACACTGCCTAAACTTCCTGTCCTGCAGATTGCTCTGGCTCCATACCGGCATTTAGATGATGACTTGATCAGCATTAAACAAGTCTTAGAGATGAAAAACCAGTTAATCCATGAGCAGGAAAAGAGGATAATGGAGCTGGAAAAGCTGGTGAGTTTTTATACAAGAGCACATTTAGGAAATGTAATACATGATATTAGTTTTTTTTTTCTGGGGTTCCAGCTAAAGTAGTCCTCCCCTTGTGCCAGAAACCGTAATTGGGAAGTGATGATTATTTCTGAAATACACTTAATCCGTGTACTGTCTCCTACACCGAATAGCAGACCTGCAGGGAAAGCAGTGGAACTTTATACGAGTATCCTGGACATTTTGGAAAGAAAATGTATTTGTTTAGATTTTCCTCCTTTTTACAGGAATCGATCATGTAGTTTTGTTGCTAGGTCCTGCAAACCCAAATGCATTTTAGACCGAGGAGTCATGCAATATATAAACAGGCTGTGTCTACTAGAACGAGGGATGCTCAGCGTTACCTTCACAAACCTTAGCTTATATACAGTTACAATCAAAAATATTCGCTCCTCCCCTGCCATTGCAATTCAGGTGTATTAGCCAAATTTACAAACTTTCTGCAGTTTGTAGTCATTCAATAAAAAACCATGTAAATCGCACAATGCAACTAATCTAACAGGTGGTTTCTCAGTTTTTGACTACTGCAGTCTCCGAATTATTCATCCCCTTCATGACAAGCATCTTTAGTACCTAGTAGAGCCCCTTGACTGTTATAACCTGCTGCAAAGGTGATCCACCAGACACCAGCTTGTGGCAGCATTCCTGAAGAATCTTAGCCCATTCCTCTTGGACAATGGCCTCCAGGTCACTAATATTCTTGGGTTTGCATCATGCTAGCACCCTCTACACATCCCACAAAATATTTTCTAAGAGGTTTAAGTCAGGCCATCTTTCAGAATGTCTTTTGAAACCAAGCCTTGGTGAACGTTGAGATATACCTGGGACAATTGACCTGTTGGAAGATCTAATGACATCCAAGCTTCGGCTTTCTCACTGAAGACATGATATTTTCTTAAGATTTTTTGATGTTTGACTGAATCAGTCTTGCCTTCCACACATTGTATGTTTCCAGCAAAGCATCCCAAGAACATTACAGAGCCACCATCATGCTTCTCTCTAGGCAGGGTGTCCTTTTCAGCAAATTCTTCATTCTTTCTCCTCTTGACAATACTTTTGATCCATACACCTGAAAAGTTCCAGTTTTGTTTCATTGCTCCTCAGTAAACAATCCCTAAACTTCTATACTCTTAACAAGCGCTGGACACAGAATATAATGCCCCCACAGTTTCCCGCTGCATGTTGTGACTGACACAATTTAAATAAAAATAAATAACCTACTCTCCGCTTCCACTCGGTCTGACATGTGGACTGAGGCTCTGCACAGCCAGAGCAATCTAGTAACATCATTGCGCCTGCTGTGCTGAGACTCGGGTGCATCTGCTGGAGTAGGGAACTCATAGCTCCCTGTTCCACCATTGTATACAGCTGTCTAATAGCAACATGCCACTGCTCTTTGATCAGTAGAAGGGTAACTCTTGGAGTTTGGGCATGGAGACTTACTGTGTTTAGTATGCTCCTTACTGTGCAAACTGAAACCTCAGTATCTGCTGCAACCAATTCTTGCTGCAGGTCTTTTGCAGTCACTCAAGGGTTTATCATCACCTGCCCAATCAGGAGCCTGGTGGCACCCAGTAACCGCGTTCTCTTTCTGCCACGTCCAGGCGGTATAGTCAGTGTTCCGGTAACTTTGAACTTGAGAACTTTGCTTCCAGCTGTATCTCTAGGAACATGCAATGCTTTTGCTACACGCTTGCCATACTTCTAACATGCTAGTCTGATGTGTTTTCTCAAGCACACGCATCTTGTGTGCATGAGACGACACCTGATTTGCAAATGTTTCCTCCTATGAGGGATTCTATTCAGGAGGATGACTACTCCTAAGACTGTAGTAGTCAGTAATAGTGGCATTTTGTGCCGAATTTGGAGAAACCGCTTATCATATTAGTTGTGTTGAGTGATTTACATTGTTCTTGTTTCATTAGTTTATTGCAAACAACAGAACGTTTATTAATTTTGCTAATCAACCTAATTTGCAATGGGGGTTGTATAATTTTGATTACAGCTGTATAGACATACTGGAACCTCCCTTCTCTATGTGGTCTAATAGAAGTGAGACAACACATTTTTGCTCAGTGGTACACATGCAATTTTGGGTGGGTGATTTTGGTGTTAATGTTTAAGAAAATATCAGGCAATTTAAGCTGTTTAGATTAATATTTGCTTTACAATGAGCCCAGTTTATCAAAGCTTTTACAGCAATATTCTGTCTCAAAAAGCTTTGAAAAGTTGCATAATTTAGGCGCAACTTGAAGCTAAATTATGTAACTTTTGGCATCTCATGTGATTTTTGCCCAGCTTCGAAAAAAGTGGGTGGAGCTAGGTGGGACAGGGGCGCCCCAACCACCGCTTGTCAAATTCATGGCAAGCGGTGGCGATCGCTACACCACAAATCTTACTCCAGCAGGGACTAGAGTAAGATTTGTGGTAAGGCGCTCACAGAGGAGTACACCACTCGTCTGCTGCTCCTGATTCATGAAGAGGCATACTCCTCTTCATCAATCAGGAGCGTCTGACTCCAGCACACAGTCGCATCAAGACCAGCATGAGCAGCGCCTGTCTTGATTTATCGGGCCCTCTGTCTTTACTTAGCAAAATCCTTTTTTTCCAAGAGAAGCATGATGTAGGGGCAGAAACCCTGATTCCAGCGATGTGTCACTTACTGGGTTGTTGCAGTTTGAAAAAAATCTGTGTTTTATCAGCAGGAGATTATCACTAAAAGACTAGTTGTCTCATGCCATGTAGTCCTCCTGCTCTGTGTAACCCCACCCCCACGTCTGATTGGCAGCTTTCTGCCTATGCACAGTGTTCACAGAAATCTGCCAGTGGTGGGGGCAGGGTTATTCAGAGCTCAGCATTCAGAGAATTGGGAGAATGGAAAATCATTGTCCTTGTGAGACACTAGAATGAATTTCGGTCTTATTTTTGCTTACCTCCCAACATTTCCAAAAGAAATTTAGAAAATGCGTAAGTTCTCTTTTAGGTAATTGCACAGTAACAAGCTTTATTGTAATGACTTGTTTATATTGTTCCATTTATAGGCTGAAATAAATGTTGTCTTGGAGGAACGAATACAGGTTCTTCAGCAGCAGAATGAAGACATGAGGGCCCGCATCGATCAGAATGTTGCAGTTACCAGGTCAGATCTCTCAAGAATCACCCAATCATGAGATACATTTAAAAAAAAATGTTAACTATTAACCCCTTAGTGACAGAGCCAATTTTGGTCTTAATGACTAAGCCTGTTTTTTTTTTTTTTTTTACATCGGACTTGTCACTTTGTGGAAATAACTCTGGAACGCTTCAACATATTCTAGAGATTCAGATTTTTTTTTTTCATGACACTTTGTAGTTTATGTTAGTGGCAAATTTAGGTTATGTTTTTGTAACATACCTGGCGGCGTCCTTGCATAGTGGTCCATCTCCCACTGTGCAAGAGCGCGCACTTGATCTCCTGTCCAGAATGTCTCTCTGGCTTCCCTCCATGCTGTCTGTTTGTCTGTTTTGGCTGCATAGGGCGACGCCCGCTGAACTTCCTGTTTCTTGTACCTGCTGCGGACACGCCCCTGTTGCACCTTCAGCCTATTGCTGTCCATCTTTGGGTATTTATACCACCTTCTTCCTCAAGATGGCGCCTGAGCATTGTGTCCTGTCAGTCGGCTTTTTGTCTCTGACATGCCAGGTCCTATCCTGTTTTCCTGCCTGTTTTCCAGTTCTGTGTCTGAACTGTGGTCTGTTCTTGTGAACACGCTTCTTGCCTGTTCTTTCGCCTTCTAAGGGCCGTATTCCTAGATCTGCCTGTCTGTGCCTTGCGGTATCTGTTCCCGTCTGAACAGAGTCCTGTTTGTGTCTCTGCCTTGCGGTTTCTGTTCCCGTCTGAACAGAGTCCTGTTTGTGTCCCTGCCTTGCGGTATCTGTTCCTGTCTGAACTGAGTCCTGTCTATGTCTCCTGCCTTGCGGTGTCAGTTCCCGTGTCTAAACTGAGTCCTGTCTGTGTACTCTTGCCTGCTGCCTTTCCTGGAGGCTGTATTTCCAGGCCTGTCTGAACACGCTCCTAGCCTGTTCCTCCCGCCTTCTAGGGGCCGATTACCTAGATCCGTTCCTGTATCTTGTCTGTCCTGTCTGAACACGCTCCTTGCCTGTTCGTCCCGCCTCTCTGGGGGCCGTATTCCCAGACCCGCTCCTGTATCCCGCTACAGTGTCGGTCTCTTTCGTACACTCAGTTCCAGTCTGAACTCTCTCCTATCCTTTACCTGTTTTGCCTCTATGTCCGTTCCTTTCCTTTTTCTGCAGAGTCTGAACTCGTACCTAACTCCTGCTTGTTGTCTCTGTACTCCCGTTTGTGAGTTTGTGGTCCACTTGCTACTTCACTGCAAATACCCTGTGGGTATCTGGCTCTGCCTTTCCCTTCCTGTCTGTTCCGTGTGAACAGAGCCCTGTCCGTCCTGCTCTGACTCCTTGCTCACTGCTCCGGCAGCCTTGCTCCGCTCTGACCCTTTTGCTCACTGCTCCGGCAGCCTTGCTCCGCTCTGACCCTTTTGTTCACTGCTCCGGCAGTCCTGTTCTGCCCGCTGCTCCGGCAGTCCTGTCCTGCCCTGCTTCTGCCCGCTGCTCCGGCAGTCCTGTCCTGCCCTGCTTCTGCCCGCTGCTCCGGCAGTCCTGTCCTGCCCTGCTTCTGCCCGCTGCTCCGGCAGTCCTGTCCTGCCCTGCTTCTGCCCGCTGCTCCGGCAGTCCTGTCCTGCCCTGCTTCTGCCCGCTGCTCCGGCAGTCCTGTCCTGCCCTGCTTCTGCCCGCTGCTCCGGCAGTCCTGTCCTGCCCTGCTTCTGCCCGCTGCTCCGGCAGTCCTGTCCTGCCCTGCTTCTGCCCGCTGCTCCGGCAGTCCTGTCCTGCCCTGCTTCTGCCCGCTGCTCTGGCAGTCCTGTCCTGCCCTGCTTCTGCCCGCTGCTCCGGCAGTCCTGTCCTGCCCTGCTTGTGCTCGCTGCTCCTGCAGCCCCGTCCTGCTCTGTTCTTGCCCACCGCTTTGGGCGTTCCCTCTCTGCTGTGGTTGTCTACCGCATCTGCGGTTCTGTGACCCAGTCTGTACTGGGTCTTAACCTTTCTGTGCTCCAGCCCGTCCTTTCGGCCAGTACCTCCCTGCCTGCATACTCGCCTGTATCCACCCATCTGCATACCTGCCGTGTTTGCTTACATCCACCAGTCTGTGCCAGCCTAACCTGCCTGTTCCAGTAATCCCAGTGTGGGTCAACCCCCGTGTCCGGAGTTTGACCTGGAGTAGCACCTGGTCCCTCTGCCCGGTTTCTCCCTGGTGCACTGGCGTCGTATGCCGTCGTGCCACCTTGGTCGGATCGGCCAGATACTTAGTCACGCCCCTCCAGGCACTCTCCGTTCCATGGTCCAGTGGAACCACAACACCCGCACACGCCAGTCAGTCCGGGCGTGTGCATAACAGTTTTTTTTGTGAAAATATCTGAAATTTGACAAACTTTTTAGAAAAATTTGCAATTTACAAACTTTGAATACTTTATACCTTTTAAACCAGGTAGTCATACCACACAAAATTAGTTAAAAAATAACTATATGTCTACTGTATGTCAGCGCAATTTTTCAAACATCCTTTTTTGTTAAGATATTAGAATGATTAAAATTTAGCAAAATCGTTTTTTTTATGATATTTTTTTCATGGAAATATAAAAAACGTATTTCTTATTGACCTATTCAGTTTTGAAGTGACTTTGAGAGTCCTATATAATGGAAAACGCCCAAAAGTGACACCATCTTAAAAACTGCAACCCTCAAATCATTCAAACCTATATTCAGGAAATGTCCTAACCTTTCAAGTGCTTCACAGGAATGAATGCAAAGTGGAATCAAAAAGTGAAAATGCAATTTTTGATTTTTTTATTCAAAATATTGCTTTTTGCTCCAAATTTTTTATTTTCACAAAGGGTAATAAGAGAATATGGATACACATTTTTTTCCCATTTTTCACCAACGCACTTATGCCCCATATGTAGTTGAAACCCATGTTGTAAACTAAATTACATAACTTATTTAGGGGCGGGGTGAACATTTTTAAATTGGAAAGTTTTACATGAAAAGAGCCATCCAAAGTTTTGTCAATGTGATAGAAGAATGATGAGAGATCAGTAATTGTTCTTTAGCCAACAGGCGCTTCACAGAATTTTATAAGATTGGGATTTGAAAACAAAAAAAATACAATACTTTTTTTTTTATTGCTCAAATGTTACTTTAGCCTCAAATTTTTCATTCTCACCAGGGGTAATAGGAGAAAATGGACCCCACAATTTGTTATGCAATTTCTACGGAGCACAGCAATATCCCATGTGTGGTTGTACTCAACTGTTTGAGCGCATGACGGGACTCAGAAGGGAAGGAGCTCCATTTTGGATTTTGGAATACAGATTTTGTCTGAATGTATTGTGGGCATCATTTGTAGTGCCGCTAAGTTATCAGAATGACCGAAAAACACCAAAAGTGACCCCATTTTAGAATTCCCACCCCTTACTGAATTTGTCTCCAGGTACAGAAGGACTTGGGTATTCTGGTTACAAGTAAGCTGAGAAGCAGTACTCAATGTCAAGCAGCAGCCGCAAAAGCAAACAAGATTTTAGGATGTATAAAAAGAGAAAAAATTTCCACAATCCCAACGTACTGTTGCCCCTTCATAAATCACTGGTGCGGCAACATGTAGAATATGGGATCTATTTTTGGGCTCCACATTTTAAAAAGGATATTCAGAAGTTAGAGTCAGTTCAAAGGCGGCAACTAGATTATTACAAGGGATGGAGGGCCTCTCCTATGATGAGAGGTTGGAAAAGTTGGGCTTGATTACCTTAGAAAAAAGACTCCTCAGGGGGGATCTCATATACATGTATAAATATATGTGTGGTCAGTACAAAGGACTGACGCATGACTTATTCCTTCCAAAGACCATACTAAGGACCAGGGGGCACTCATTACGGGGGGAAGAAAGGTGATTCCGGCAACTAAACAGGAAAGAGTTCTTTACAGTCAGAGCAGTCGGAACGTGGAATGCCGACCACAAGAGGTAGTGATGGCTGACACTATAACAGCTTTTAAAAAAGGGGCTGGATGAATTCCTCGATACACATAACATTGTGGGCTACAGTTAAATTAGTGATAAAATGTACAATTGGGGGAGGAAGGTTGAACTTGATGGACCTAGGTCTTTATTTAACCTACATAACTAAGTACAGTGACTATTTTGGCCTCACGTGTAGAGGATGTTGCAGATGTGAAAATTGCAAATATGTCAGTTTACTCTGTGCCCTGTAAATTAATTGGGCTCTCCTTGCTACAGTAATACCATACCTGTGAGCCGAAACTGCGGTTTAGGCGCACTAGCCTAAAGAAATGAACTGGACTATAAGTTGGTGTACATGCGCCGTGTAAGCGCATGTTCACACTGGCCACTAAACAGAAAAAAACTAAGATTAAAACAAAGTGAATAAATACCCTGCAGTAAGTAAATAAACAGCAATAGTGCATGAAAATAACATGGGGTAATTTAACATAGTTTTGATCAAAAAAACATAAAAGCCACCTCACCATGTCATGGGGACCCTATTCGGGATGGTCCTAACCTTCAGTATTAAAACCTTAACGTATGTCAAATGATGTAAATGTGAATAAGGGTCGAGCAGGACCAAACTTCAACTCATCCCACAAAAAAACAAATCCTGATTCGGGTCAGTCAATGGAAAACCTGAAGTTTTTATTGGTAGAATTTTGGGGTTACATAACAACATTTTTTATCAATTTTAAGGCTCGGTTCACATTTGTCTTGTGTTCTCTGCTGAGCTTTTACATCAGGGTTCCTGTCTAATTCCCCCAAAAAATGACATTCAGACGACATCCTCAAA
This sequence comes from Phyllobates terribilis, assembly GCF_046119375.1. NCBI lineage: Eukaryota > Metazoa > Chordata > Amphibia > Anura > Dendrobatidae > Phyllobates > Phyllobates terribilis. The sequence goes on from NW_027362762.1 coordinate 108,108,625, forward strand.
AGAATCATACACTATAATGAGGCAGATTGAGTCACTTTTTACTCTGTATCTTATGGCCTTTTTTGTGGCTGAGTATTCTCTTTTCAGATATGCACACAGGTATGGTCGAACACACTTTTGTGCATTAAAAAGATGCCTTAAAAATACAAACCCCACGGGAACACCAACCAGAGCTTCCCAAGTGACTCCATCTGCCTCATTTATAGTGGATTGTTCTCTTCAGGATTTTGTCTGAATCTCATTTTTTGGGGAGTTTAGATGAAAATCTCGAGATGAGTGCTCAGCGTAGAGCGCAGGATAAATGTAAACCAAGCCTTAGTCTGATCTTTGGGAAGCAGAATGAACAAAATAAACAGCAGTTCCAGAATTTTTTATTTATTTTTACTTCGTTCACCGTGCGGAGTAAGTGACAAGACCACTTTATTCCTTGTATCAGTACGACTACATCAATATCAGATTTATATAGGGTTTGATCCAGGCCATCGTACACCGTGGCGATTACTTGACTTTGGGTTGCCATGGTAAATAGCAAGTCTGATGACAGGGTGCCGATAGGGCTAAAGAGGGACCCCTCTCCCTCTGTTAACCATTTATATGCCGCTGTTGCAATTGACAGTGGCATCCAAGTGGTTAAATGGCTGACATTCAGCACAGTGCCTGCAGTAAAATACAGCTTACACCCGATGCAGTTTCTCCCTGCAGAGGGCATGATTTTACTTATTCCTCAGCGCTGACTTTTTACTGATGTATTGATGATCGTGTGCCAGTTACCTAGCTTGTATCTGTGTAGGTACAGGGATAAAGTACAATAGGGTACGTGGAATATGGGGTTTACTTTTAGGGGAAAGGATCAGGTTCTTGGGAATAAGGTAAAGGAAGAAGGTAAACCGAGAAATGTTATATTTAGAGAATGTGAAGACTTGCCTAAAGAGGCCTTTTTAGGGCACACTTAAAACTGTGATTGTTGGGAACTAAAAGAGTTGTCCTGTCCTTATCCTCCCCAGGTCCAACACTTCACAAACTTCCCACTACATATTCCCTGTAACCTATATTTGTGTAAATTTATTTGGAGGTTTCCCCCATGTGCCGCCTCCTGATCTGTAATATATCCAGTCCACATGGCATGGACCTCTGCTATTTTCTGCGACGAAAGCCTTTATGCACTCCACCCATCCGTCCTAATGAGAATGTCTCCTTATCTGTACACGCCGGCTATAGTGTTTGTCAGTTATTGCACATGTTACATTTTCTACCTCCCGTTACATAACTTTACACATTTTATATAATGTTTCATTCTTTCATGTAACATTTGTGAACAGAAAAAAAAATCTATTTTCTGCAGTGCCGCTATTGTTTCATTTTCTCAGCACTTTTGGTAGTTAAATGTTTTTGAATGTTGAGTTAGAAGTCATGCCAGGGGTTTACACGGCTTCCCAAATAGTTTTTCAAATTGATAAGGATGAGGCAACTTTTGCAAAATGGATGAGAGTTTTTTTTTTCTGTAGATGGCAATACTTGGTCAGCATTCATTTCATATGCAACATCGGACTAGGATCTCTTGGGTCCAGCAATGAAAATAATTCTGAGCACCCAACCTCTATCTGCAGTGAAATGCAAACGTTTGGGCACCCCTGGTAAAAATTACTGTTATTGTGAACAGTTAAGCAAGTTGAAGATGAAATGATCTATAAAAAGCCTAAAGTTAAGGATGACACCTTTCCTTTGTATTATAGGCAAAAAAAATATAAATATATATATATATATATAATATATATATATATATATATATATAGTGCCTACAAGTAGTATTCAACCCCCTGCAGATTTAGCTGGTTGACACGTGCGGAATTAACTTGGCATTGTGACATTTGTACTGTAGATCAGCCTGGAAGTGGGAAATGCACTGCTGCAAATTTTTTTTTTTTTTTTTTAAACGTTAAAAGTTAATTCAGAGTGTCATTTATTATTCAACCCCTCAAACCACAAGAATTCTGTTTGGTCCCCCTAAAGTATTAAGACGTAGTTCAGGCACCAAGAATAATGAGCTTCACATGTGTGGATTAAAGATCTCTTTTGCCAGCCTTTTCTGACTATTTAAGACCCTCCCCAAACTTGTGAACAGCACTCAGATATGGTCAACATGGGAAAGACAAAGGAGCATTCCAAGGCCATCAGAGACCAGATCGTGGAGGGTCACAAGGCTGGCAAGGGGTACAAAACCCTTTCCAAGGAGTTGGGCCTACCTGTCTCCACTGTTGGGAGCATCATCCGTAAGTGGAAGGCTTATGGAACTACTGTTAGCCTTCCACGGGCTGGACAGCCTTTGAAAGTGTCCCCCCGTGCCGAGGCCAGGCTTGTCCGAAGAGTCAAGGCTAACCCAAGGACAACAAGGAAGGAGCTCCGGGAAGATCTCATGGCAGTGGGGACATTGGTTTCAGTCAATACCAAAAGTAACGTACTCCACCGCAATGGTCTCCGTTCCAGACGAGCCTGTATGGTACCTTTACTTTCAAAGCGTCATGTCAAGGCTCGTCTACAGTTTGCTCATGATCACTTGGAGGACTCTGAGACAGACTGGTTCAAGGTTCTATGGTCTGATGAGACCAAGATCGAGATCTTTGGTGCCAACCACACACGTGACGTTTGGAGACTGGATGGCACTGCATACGACCCCAAGAATACCATCCCTACAGTCAAGCATGGTGGTGGCAGCATCATGCTGTGGGGCTGTTTCTCAGCCAAGGAGCCTGGCCATCTGGTCCGCATCCATGGGAAGATGGATAGCACGGCCTACCTGGAGATTTTGGCCAAGAACCTCCGCTCCTCCATCAAGGATCTTAAGATGGGTCGTAATTTCATCTTCCAACAAGACAACGACCCAAAGCACACAGCCAAGAAAACCAAGGCCTGGTTCATGAGGGAAAAAGTCAAGCTGTTGGAGTGGCCTAGTCAGTCTCCTGACCTTAACCCAATTGAAAACTTGTGGAAGGAGCTCAAGAATAAAGTCCACATGAGACACCCAAAGAACTTAGATAACTTGGAGAAGATCTGCATGGAGGAGTGGGCCAAGATAACTCCACAGACCTGTGCCGGCCTGATCAGGTCTTATAAAAGACGATTATTAGCTGTAATTGCAAACAAGGGTTATTCCACAAAATATTAAACATAGGGGTTGTATAATAATTGACCCACACTTTTATGTTTAAAATTTAATAAAATTCAACTGAGCAACATAACTTTTTGGTTTGTAAGATTTATGCTTCTGTTCATAAAACCTACTCTCGTTTGCAGTTTGAAGGCTCTAACTTATTTGCATCTTATCAAACCAGCTAAATCTGCAGGGGGTTGAATACTACTTGTAGGCACTGTGTGTGTATGTATGTATATATATATATATATATATATATATATACCGTATAATATGGAAAATGGACTGATGCAAACGTTTGGGCACCCTTGGAGATTTGGGTGCTCAGATAGCTTTGACCAAGGTTTCAGTCCTTAATTAGCCTGTTAGGGTTATGGTTTGTTCACGATCATCGTTAGGAAAGGCCAGGTGATGCAAATTTCCCAGCTTTATAATAACCCAGCCTCCTTTAACCTTGTGCCAAAAACCATCATGTGTTCATCTAAGCAGCTGCTGTCACGCACTGTGTGGGAAAGACTAAGTGCAACACGAAGGGATGAGGGGAAGTTAGCCCAAACGCTTGGGAAAAGAGGAGTGAAGACCCCTAGGCAGATCTAATATCACCCTACCTATCCTACCGTCCCTATATAGGTTCCGTACCTATCGCCAAACAGGAAACCTAATCCCTGTATATCCCTAGAGCTAGGCCGTAGATAGGGAGGGGTGAGCACTGGTCAGTTCCCACTATAAAATAAAGACAACAAGGGAGACAAACAAAGGGGGAAAACTTTAGATTGAGCAGACACCAGAGAGATAACAGCAAATGTCCTCCAAGGGCACTAGAGAGGAAGCTAGCCGACTGCTATAGCTCCAAGCCTGCACAAGGGAAAATGAGAATATCACCGGCGACTCCCTGAAGCAGGCTGAGAATTTATAAGCACCCAGACCAGGGTGTGTCAATCAGAGCAGGAGGGAGGTTGCCGCTGGGTCCAAAAGTAAGAAGGATTAAGAAGGCATCTGCAATGCGAAACGCAATGACCTTCTGCAGCCAGATTCAGAGCAACTGTCTGTTACACCTGACACACCCATGACAGCTGCCTAGCACTCTGAAAATGAAAATGGTGGATGCCGAGAAAGCAGGAAAAGGCTATAAAAAGATAGTAAAGCTTTTTCAAGTTTCCCTTTCCTCAGTTCGAAATGTAATTAAGTAATGTCAGTTATCAGGAACAATGGAGGGCAAGATAAGATCTGGAAGACCAAGCAAAATTTCATTGAGAGCTACTCATAGGATTGCTAGAGAGGCGAATCAGAACCCCCGCTTGACTGCAAAATACCTTAAGAAAGACTTAGCAGACTCTGAACAGTAGAACAATGTACCACAACTCCAGAGACACATGCACAAATATGGCCTTCATGGAAGAGTCATCAGAAGTAAACCTCTCCTGCTTCCTCACCATAAAATTCAGCATCAGAAGTATGCAAAAGAACATCTAAAAGCCTGATGCACTTTGTAAACAAGTCCTGTGGACCGATGAGGTCAAAATAGAACTCTTTGGCCACAATAATCTATTATAATAATCTTTATTTTTTATATAGAGCTAACATATTCTGCAGCGCTTTGCATACATTATCATCACTGTCCCCATTGAGGCTCACAAACAATGATCAAAGTTCTGTGTGGAGAAAAAAGGACACATCATTTCAGGAAAAGAGCATCTCTCCAACCATTAAGCATGGGGGTGGATCAATCATGCTTTTGGGTTGTGTTGCAGCCAATGGCACTGGGAACATTTCACGGGTAGAGGGAAGAATGGATTCAGTGAAATTTCAACAAATTGTCGATGCAAACATAACACCATCTGTAAAAAAAAGCTGAAGTTGAAAAGAGGATGGCTTCTACAAATGGATAATGATCCTAAACACACGTCAAAATCCACAATAGACTACCTCAAAAGGTGCAAGCTGAAGATTCTACAATGGCCCTCACAGTTCCCTGATCTGAACATCATTGGAAATCTGTGGCTAGACCTGAAAATAGCAGTGCGTGCAAGATGACCCAGGAATCTCACAGAACTAGAAGGATTTTCCAAGGAAGAATGGATGAAAATCCCTCAAACAAGAATTGAAAGGCTCTTGACTGGCTCCAAAAAGCGTTTACAAGCTGTAATACTTTCAAAAACATTTTGCATAGGCCCATTGTCCTTTTCACATTTTTTTAAAATGTGTGTGTGTTTGTGTGTGTGTATGTATGTATGTATGTATGTATATGTGTATATATATATATATATATATATATATATATATATATATATATATATATATATATATATATATATATATATATATATATATATATATGAAATAAATATAAATATATATATATATATATATATATATATATATACTGCTCAAAAAAATAAAGGGAACACTCAAATAACACATCCTAGATCTGAATGAATGAAATATTCTCATTGAATACTTTGTTCTGTACAAAGTTGAATGTGCTGACCACAAAATCACACAAAACATCATCAATGGAAATCAAATTTATTAACCAATGGAGGCCTGGATTTGGAGCCACTTCCAAAATTAAAGTGGAAAAACACACTACAGGCTGATCCAACTTTGATTTAATGGCCTTAAAACAAGTCAAAATGAGGCTCAGTATTGTGTGTTTCCTCCACGTGCCTGTGTGACCTCACTACAATGCCTGGGCATGCTCCTGATGAGGTTGCGGATGGTCTCCTGTGAGATCTCCTCCCAGACCTGGACTAAAGCATCTGCCATTTTTTTCTTATTAAAGTACACTCTGCACAAATTTATTAAAAAAGAAAAACTGAAATATCACATGGTCATAAGTATTCAGACCCTTTGCTCAGTATTGAGTAGAAGCACCCTTTTGAGCTAGTACAGTGATGAGTCTTCTTGAGAATGATGCAACAAGTTTTTCACACCTGGATTTGGGGATCCTCTGCCATTCTTCCTTGCAGATCCTCTCCAGTTCCTTCAGGTTGGATGGTGAACGTTGGTGGACAGCCATTCACCATCGTTCAATAAGTCAGATTTTCACATTGCAGATTTATATAGGTGTTGCATGCAGATCTGATATGGATTTCACACATATTTTCCCTATGAATTGCCAAGGATCATATCTATGGTAAAAATGTTGACATAACATGCTGAGGATTCAAAATACGCACCACAGACCAGTTTCTGGCAAGGAAAATATCATCTGTTTTGCTTCTTCTGTAATATGCTATTCCCATGTAATTACAGAATTGTGCATTGGATAAATACAATTAAATCATAACATAGAAACTCCAATTAAATATTAAAAAGGAGAAAAAGGTGTCCATAGAGTCATTTAAAAATATTTTTTACTGTATATTAAAGAAGACCTTTCACAAAATTTTTCATGTTGAACTGGACGAATGATGTAATAGTGGCTGCAGAGCAGAATAAAACTTTTTTTAAAAATATTTCCTCTCCATGGTGGAGATATTAGCAAAGTATTTGTTAACTTTTTTAGTCCAAGTGGGTGTTATCAGACAATATTCACAAGGGAGGGGGGGGGTGTACTTCTTCCTACTATATGGTAATGATGACCAATGATAAAGAGGCAGCAAAACTCAAAGGAAAGAAGAACATGGCTTAGAGCAAGTTTATCACTGTGTGAGATGTAATGATTACAGCTCTGATCTCCTGGTCTAACCTCCTGCATGATTAGAAAGCACAGATGACTAAGGAAGATACTTTCACATTGCGTTCCGGCACCCGTTCGTTGGCCCCAATGGGACTTTTGTCTGAAACCTCCGCAAAATGGAAAAGGCCAAAAGAAGACTCGTTTACGCGAAACAGCTGTTGCTCAATCATTCTTCTATCTCTCCTCTCCTCATGTGACGACCAAATAAAGTGCTGTTAATTCTCATACCAGTGGTGAGTGCCACTTTTTTTTCATTGTTTCCGTCTTTAACGCTGCCACCTTTTGGGGCTGAGCACCACCAGATACCAGCTCTGGATGCCAACTTATTTCTTTTGCCACATAGTGCTTCCGGACTACGTACATTCCGTACAGGTGTGGCAGCAGTACCAGCGTTTCTACCTCTTTTTTTTTTTTTTCCTTTTTTTTATGCGTTGAAAAAAAAAGTTAGCTCATTAGATGGCAAATACTTTGATTGCTAATATTTCTGCAACGGAGAGGTAGAACTTCGCACCAGAGCCTGTTTTTGCCTTCGTGACCAGGCCAATTTTTTCAATTCTGACCACTGTCACTTTATGAAGCAATTACTCTGGAACGCTTCAACGGATCCCCCTGATTCTGAGATTGTTTTTTCGTGACATATTGTACTTCATGATAGTGGTAAAATTTCTTTGATATCACATGCGTTTATTTGTGAAAAAATCGGAAATTTGGCGAAAATTTTGAAAATTTTGCAATTTTCAAACTTTGAATTTTTAAGCCCTTAAATCAGAGAAATATGTCACACAAAATACTTAATAAATAACATTTCCCACATGTCTACTTTACATCAGCACAATTTTGGAACCAAAATTTTTTTTTGTTAGGGAGCTATAAGGGTTAAAAGTTGACCAGCGATTTCTCATTTTTCCAACAAAATTTACAAAAACATTTTTTTAGGGACCACATCATATTTGAAGTCACTTTGAGGGGTCTTTATGACAGAAAATACCCAAAAGTGACACCGTTCTAAAAACTGCACCCCTCAAGGTGCTCAAAACCACATTTAAGAACTTTATTAACCCTTCAGGTGCTTCACAGAAATTTTTGGAATGTGGAAGAAAAAAATTAACATTTAACTTTTTTCACAACAATGTTACTTTAGACCCAATTTTTTTTATTTTCACAGGGGTAACAGGAAAAAAATGGACCCCAAAATTTTTTGTGCAATTTCTCTTGAGCGTGCTGATACCCCATATGTGAGGGAAAACCACTGTTTGGGCGCACGGCAGGGCTCGGAAAGGAAGGAGCGCCATTAGACTTTTTGAATGTAAAATTTGTCTGAATAATTAGCAGACGCCATGTTGCGTTTGGAGAGCTCCTGATGTGCCTAAACAGTGGAAACCCCCCACAAGTGACACCATTTTGGAAACTAGACCCCTTAGGGAACTTATCTAGATGTGTGGTGAGCACCTTGAACCCCAAGGTGCTTCACAGAAGTTTATAATATTGAGCTGTAAAAATAAAATTTTCACATTTTTCCCACAAAACCGTTTTTCATCCCTTAATTTTGCATTATCATAAGGGTAATAGGATAAATTGCACCATGAAATTTGTTGTGCAATTTCTCCTGAACACGCTGATACCCCATATGCGGAGGCAAATTACTGTTTGGGCGCATGGCAGGGTTTGAAAGGAAAGGAGCGCCATTTGACTTTTTGAATGTAAAATTTGTTTGAATAATTAGCAGACGCCATGTCGCATTTGGGGAGCCCCTAATGTGACTAAACAGTGGAAACCCCCCACAAGTGCCACCATTTTGGAAACTAGACCCCTTAGGGAACTTATCTAGATGTGTGGTGAGCACCTCGCACCCCCAGCTGCTTCACAGAAGTTTATAATATTGAGCCGTAAAAATAAAATTTTCACATTTTTCCCACAAAAAATCTTTTTCATTCTCTAATTTTGTATTATCATAAGGGTAACAGGATAAATTGCACCATGAAGTTTGTTGTGCAATTTCTCCTGAACACGCCGATACCCCATATGTGAGGGAAAACCACTGTTTGGGCGCACGGCAGGGTTTGAAAGGGAAGGAGCGCCATTTGACTTTTTGAATGTAAAATTTATTTGAATAATTAGCGGACGCCATGTCACATTTGTGGAGCCCCTAATGTGTCTAAACAGCGGAAACCCCCCACAAGTGCCACCATTTTGGAAACTAGACCCCTTAGGGAACTTATCTAGATGTGTGGTGAGCACCTTGCACCCCCAGCTGCTTCACAGAAGTTTATAATATTGAGCCGTGAAAATAAAATTTTCACATTTTTCCCATAAAAAATGTTTTTCATCCCCTAATTTTGCATTATCATAAGGGTAACAGGAGAAATTGCACCATGAAATTTGTTGTACAATTTCTCCTGAGTACGCCGATACCCCATATGTGGGGGAAAACCACTGCTTTGGTGTACGGCAGGGTTCGGAAGAGAAAGGAGCGCTATGTTGGCTGGGATAGGCAGCAGACACCATGTCACATTTGAAGAGTCGCTGACATGCCAAAACAGCAGAAACCTCCACAAATGACCCCATTTTGTAAACTACACCTCTCAAGGAATTCATCTAGGGAAGTAGTGAGTATTTTTTAATTTTTAAATTTATACCATTGGGCAGTGAAAAAATCATAATTATATTTTTACCACAAAAAAATGTTTTACCCTCAGATTTTACATTTTCACACAGGGCAATGGGTAAAAATGGTGCCGAAATGTGTCACACAATTTCTTCTAAAAGTGTCAATACCCCATATGTGGCTGTATCGTACCGCTTAGCCATACGGTGAGATCTGGGGGGGACGGAGTGCTATTTGACAATTGGAGAACAAATTATTGTAGAATAGGCATTTGGATTTGGGAGCACAAAATTTTCTGAATTTCTTTTGGGGGGCAAGGGTCATTTTGGTTTTCCAGAGCCTTTCTGCTACCAGTAACTTGGAAGTCCCTTATATTTTTAACAGATGACGGACCTGAGTGGGGACTAGCTTTTTTGAGGACTGAGTTGAAGCTTTTATTGGGAACATTTTACGTAACATTTATCCGGCGCTCTAGGCTGAGCACTTACATCGGGGTTTCCATCTAAATTTCCAAGTGATGTAATTCAGATGAAACCCCTGCAGGATCCATTCACTGTAATGAGGCAGCAGAGTTACTCTGGACACCGTCTGGCCTCTGTGTAGCGGTGTCCTTTTTTTCAGAAGTGCACAAAACTGTGGCCAACCGCACTTTTATGCACGCCTAAAACAAATGACACCGTGGGATCCCAGGCTAGACGGCGTCCACAGTGGCCTATATCTGTCTCATTACAGGGAATCTTCCGTCATGGGTTCCGGCTGAATCATGTATTTCAGAGATTTACACGGAAACTCTGGTGTAAGTGCTCAGCGCAGAGCACAGGATAAATGTGGGCAGAGCCTTACTGGGATCTTTGGGGACATAATAAACAAATCAGTAGCAGGTGAAGAATTGGTTTTATTTATTTTTTACGCCGTTCCTAGTGTGATATAACTGATTAGATTACTTTATTCTTCGGGTCGGTGTGATTACAGAGATACCAGATTGATATCGGGTTTTTATGACTGACAGCTGTCACACACTAAAAGACGCTTTTTTTGCAAAATCTAGTTTTTGCATCACCATATTTTGAGAGCTATAATTTTTCCATATTTCGGCCGACAGAGTCATGTGATGGCTTGTTTTTTGCGGGACGAGTTGACATTTTTATTGGTACCATTTTTGGGGACGTGACATTTTTTGATCGCTTTCTATTCCGTTTTTTGGGAGGTAAAATTAACAAAAACAAACAATTCAGGAATTGTTTTTTGAGTTTTTTTTTTATGCCGTTCTGCGTGTGGTAAAAGTGATAAGGCAGCGTTATTATTCGGGTCAGTACGTTTACAGCGATACTACACTTACTGTATTTTTTTATGTTTTGGCGTTTTTACACAATAAAACTATTTTATAGAAAAAAATATTTTTTTTGCATTGCTTTATTCTGAGCGCTATAACTTTTTTATTTTTCGGCTGATGGAGCTGTATGGCGGCTTTTTTTTTGTGTAACAAGATGACGTTTTCAGTGGTACCATTTTTATTTCTATTTTGTTTTTTGATCGCATTTTTTTCCACTTTTTGTTTGGCAATATGATGAAAAAGCATATTTTTTTGCTCCGTTTTTTATTTATTTTTATTACGGTGTGCACAGAAGGAGTTAATTAGTGCGACAGTTTTATAGCTCGGGTTGTTTCGGACGCGGCGATACCAAATATGTGTACTTTTTTTGGTTTTGTAAAAATATACGGATTTATTGGTTTAATATTTTATTTATTTATTTTTATTTATTTTGTGATTTTTTTATTAATAGTTTAAAAACTTTTTTTTTACTTTTTTTCACATTTTTACTTAGTCCCTGTATGGGACATTAATTTTTATTTTTCTGATCACTGATCTCATGTAATGTAATAGACATATATTACATTACATGAGATCTTCACACAGTCAGTGTGTCCTGCCAGGCTTCAGCTGTAGCTGAGCCAGACAGGACACCATATATGGCAGAGCTGGAGGCGGTCATGTGACCTCCAGCTGCCATAGCAACCCCAGGTCCTGGAAGGACACGGAGGTCTTCGGAGAGGTAAGTTGACGACCCCCTCTCCTCCTGCTGTCTCCTATATGCCGTGATCACTATAGATCACAGCATATAGATGACAGCTAAGGGTTAACATCACTGGGACCTGATCTAATCAGGTCCCGATGATGTTCCCTGTCAGAGCTAACGCTCTGCACCGGAATCGCAGCGCTTGCAGGACCCTAGGGGTCCTGAGCGCTGCGAGACCACCCACCGTTTTTAAACGTCGGCGCTGCACAGAGCCCAGGCAGCGCGGACGTTTATCTACAGTGGGCGGTCGGGAACCGGTTTAAAAAACAAAACACATTTTATTGCGCTCTGCAGCCACTATTACATCGTGTGTCCAGTTCAACTTTTTAAAATTTGGTATAAGGTTCTCTTTAAAAATATAATTATAGTTCAACCAATGATCGCCGGCAGTGCAGTGGTGTGAGGGAACCACGAGGCAAAATACACATGGCTGAACTGTATCAAAATAATTACTATTTTGAATCCTTTTAATCTATTTTCGATATATTGTTTAAAGTAGTAGTGCTATGTAAATCTTTCATAAGTGGAAAACACACAGTTTCATCAAATCTCTAACACATCCTAGCTATCTCTTTTTTAATTGCAGCCATATACCTCAAATGTCAGTACATACAGGTATAGTATATCTGTCCTAGTATTAATACAACCAAAATTAATTTAATTTAATTAAATTATAAGGCTGACAAAACCATGTGTGATCAAAAGCAATTGCTCGTGTTGTGTCTGAGTGGCACGCAATCCACTACCTCATCACGCGTTTCACATGTACAGCTTCCTAAGGGGATAAAGTATCCGGTTAATCCAATCACATGATTGTTATAAAGCCTTTCACAGTGCAGTCTTTGGTGCTTAAACATCCGGGTCCACAGCTTCCAAAACCCTCCTCTACTAGTGAATTCTTTACACACATATCCGGGGTGAGTGATGTAATGCCGCATTACTAGTCATGTGTGTTTGGCATGGTGTTACGATCCTGGCGTAGTACTGCTGGAAATCAGTGGCCGAAGGAGCAAAAGCAGGAACAGCAAGCGGTAGTAGAAGTTCTTGTAGTTAGCTAGGAGTTGTAAGAAACAATCTGTAAATGACTTAGAACAGTCTGGGTAAGAGTGTTCAGGAGCTGTAGACTGAAACTAGGCTAATAGCTAGACACAATACTCAAGCAATGAGAGTTCCATGTGGCTTTAAGTAGGCTCAAACAGGAAGCAAGATGAATTCCATAGATTCAGAATCCGCCATCTTGGTAAAGGGCAATTGCAGAACACAACCGCAACCTACAGTGGTAAGGATGAAACTGCAGCACAATTATTAAAATGAACAATAGCGGCCACTAATGGTCAAACTGTAGAGATATATAAAAAAGTGTATTAAAACCATAATTCCCCTTAAATGTTATAAGCACATTTTAAAGAAAAACTGGGTTCTGTTCAAAAGCAGGATTTCTTCATGTCATGATTAGAGTATCACTTGTCAACTTATGTTTTTGTTTTATTTTTTTATTTTTATACTTTAGGCAATTATCAGTTGAAAATGCCAACCTGCAAGAAAGTGTTGAAAAAGAGAGCAAAGAGAAGAAAAGATTAAGCCGTACCAATGAGGAACTTGTATGGAAGCTGCAGTCTGCGGATTCCATGAGTCCTATCAAGTATCCCTCCTCTCCCGTCCATCACTCTACTTCTTCGGGTCAGCTGTCACCCTCCAAAGTCAACTCTGCTCAGAGATGACAATCCATATGATGGACAAGCTCCATTTTGGTACCGTTCCTTGCAGTGATCAGTCTTTGGATTCCTGTGACTGCATGTAAAACCCAATGTCCCTTTTTGGAAGACTCTTAAAGAAGGTACAACGACACCACCTGTCTTTCACATGGACCTCAAGCCAAGGAAACAAACAAAAAAAAGACATTCCACTAAAACAATTCCTCGCAAGTCACACCAATGTTTCAGGTTACATACAGTCCAATATGCTGGGGACATGTACAATATGGTTTATTGTATACATGATTGCACACACTTTACAGGTTGATTTGTACATATGATGCAATGTACATACGAGAGCTCGTGTATTTTTGTTTTTTTATGTTGCTGACGTGTTTGATCAGCTGTTTTTTAAGCCGTGCCTCTGTCTTCTACCTGAACGGGACATGTTTCTGTCCATCTCGTTTTTACCGCTTATTGTAACAAAGTAACACTAATCTATACCGATGTAAACCAGAAAAAGCGCCTTCCAAATGGTACCACACGATCACCAGCTTCTGACAGGTTAAGGCTGCCTACGCAATAATCCAATGCTTTGCCCGCATGTCAGGCATTCCTTTCCTCTCTGCGATTTGTTACATGGCTTCACTGGATTCTTGTCTTTTTTTTTTTTTTTTTATCCGGATTTGATGTTTTTGACAAATAGGCTTTCACGGCCAATAGGGGGCGCTATGTATTGGCCAAGACCATGAATGGAGAAGCCAGATCTTTCGATGTACATAAGTTAGATACTACCTTCCAATGACTTTTGCTTCCAACTCCCAGACTCTACCCATGTTCCATGGACCTTGTTACATTGTATTCCAAGGCATTGTTGTGTTTAGTCCTAGCTTCTGAATACTCTTCCTCTATGTGTAAGAACGTATACTTTTTACATTTTTTTGTAAATTTTTTGTAATGCACATGTGAATATAGGACTCTGCCTGCAGATATGCACCCGATTTCTAGTTCGTTTTTATGCGAAGTGTGTGTGTGTGTAAATTTATAGGTAAGCAACGCGCCCACCTGAAAATAATAGGGAGCTAGATAGAAAGATTTATTTTGGAATGTAATATCAATTTATTACAATCATATTATTATTAAAAAAAAAAACCTATATGGGCATTCATTATGTGTTTCGTTGTTTAGTTAGCCATGTTTGCTCATGTATGAAATTCACCTTTCCACTGTGATTCAATGCTGCAGGAAATCTATCCTGGGTTTATATCCCCAATGCTATGGTATTTGTTCTGCAGCATAGTAGGGTGCCGTAAGGCGTTGAATTAATATAACCAGTAGAAAAATGTTTTAAAGGGAATATGTCAGCAGGTTTTTGCTATGGAATCTGAGAGCAGCATGATGTAGGTGCAGAGATCCTGATTCCAGCAATGTGTTACTTACTGGGCTGCTTGCTGTAATTTTGATAGAATCCCTGTTTTCTCTGCTGTAGATCTAGCAGTGCTCTGTATAACCCCGCCTACACCACTGATTGGCAGCTTCCTGTATCTGCATATTGTCAGCAAGCTGCCAATCAATGATGGGGGCGGGGTAACACCGATTAGCTGGACTAGCTTGCACATGAGACCTAGTCCTAGTGATCATCTCCTGCTAATAAAACATTGATTGTATTAAAACTATAACACGCAGCCTAGTAAGTGACACATCCCTGGAATGAGACTCTTGTCCTATATTATGCTGCTTTTAGATTAAATAGCAAAAACCTGCTGGCAAATTCCTTTTAATAGGAAATTGTAAAAAGTTTGGGCTGCAACTTTTAGGTGCCACGACCTCAAGGTTTCCCTAAATTTTGAGTCACAAATGATGCACAACATTTTCCACTTGTAGGAAAATATGTAGATTTTGCAACAGTCGCATTGATATGAAATATCATTATAACCAGGGAGATTTATTAATGATACTGAAGGTTGCATCATTTCTCCAAATCGTTAAACATATCAACATGGCTCGTGAGATGATAAAATGTAGTGAAACTTGGTATTTGACAAGCTCTTCTCATTTATGCCATTTCATTGCAACTGTACAACGTACGCCAATACGCTCTTAGAAAATTGTTAAAGCGAAGGCAAAAAGTATCCAAAAAACATTTATAAATTTGACTCCCAAATATAATACATTTTATAGCCAGGATTTGTGACAGTTTTACGTAGGAGCATAACTATAGTGGGTGCAGGTGTTGCAGTTACACATGGGCCCTGGAGCTTTGGGGGTCTACAAAGTTAGATGACATGAAAAGACCAATACTATAAAATACCTATTATGTTTTGGGGGCCCTATTGAAGAATGTGGGCTCCAATGCAAAATGTTCACGTTATGCCACTGGGTTTACAGCATTTTGCTTTGTAAATCTCCACCATTATTTTTTTCTTATAAAATAGTTTGAAACATACAGATCTATCCAGTAATATTCCTACACAGAGGAGCTAGAAATAGATAAAATCTTAGAGCCGTCCTTTTTAACATGAAACTAGAAAAAAAAAGTTATAGTTTAGGCCGTCAATCAGAAGACATTTGGACTGATCTCAAATACCCAACTGATATCTGGCAAAACATTTTTACTTATAAGAAGGACATGTGACCTTTTTGGTGGATGTCCACCTTTTACAACCATGTTACTTTTAGGTTCACCATTCTGTTCTCCAAACTTATGTTTATGGGGGAGCAGAGCTTCTTTTTGTTCTTATATTTGAGCTGGTTTCACCAATTTTCACAGTCTGGGTATGGACCACAATGTCCTAAATGGCCGGTGGTCTCCTGCCCCAAATTCTGCAGTCTCCTATATTTCTATGAGCCTGTTGAGCTCAGATGAGGAGACCGGAGGCTAGACCAGATATCACAGTCCATACTTGGACCATTAAAGAGGTTGTCCACTACTGTTACATTGATGGCATGGCCTATTCTATCAAAAGTAGTCAGATGTGCAGTACCGTGCGGCAGTCACTACAAGTAGACGGCCAGCTCCACAATTGAGTACTTCTGGCCACCGCCGACACCGGGGGGGCCGGGTGTCAGACTCCGGCCGATCAGACATTGATGACCTATCCTAAGGATAGGCCCTCAGTGTAATAGTAGTGGACAACCTCTTTAATGTCTGATTTGTGAAACCAGCCTTAAACTGAGCACTAAATCTCCTTCAAAGTTAATTTATTTCATTTTGCTACGAGGTACTGACCAATTTTGGTTTCTTTTATTGTTATAGCCACACTAGAAAAAAAAATTGCATGCGGTTTTATTATCAAAGGGTTTGCCTCACCACTAAATATCCCATTTATAGCATAAAAGATCATAAAAAATGGACAATTTTTCCATGTACACGAAGTTAAGAAAACAGTCCAGTAAAGAGTTATGACATTTAATTTGCTCACACTTTGAACACCAGGTGGCGCCTTTCTAACACTGTGCACATCCACCCAAACTGCTGAGTGCTGGTGGACACACATGCTCAATCACTGTCTTCGTGGCCCTTTCCAGAGCAACCAATAGAAACCGCTTTCTGGCATGTTTATCAGGGAAGGAGCAGAGCCTCTGTGTTAATATGGCTGCCTTGTTAAGAAAGGAAAGTCTCCTCCAGGGAAAGTAAGAAGGAACTATACTGGCAGCTGCCAGAGGGGGAAGGAAACCAATTTTGTTTAGAGCCTGTCTTCTGTAGCATACATTAGATGCAGCACTAAGAGGGACAAATTTGAAGCAAAAAAAAAAAAGTCATGCTGGAAACGCAGTAAATACTTTAAAAGAGATATTAATATCCTTTCAGGACATTTGTATACATTGCAATTTAAAAAGTAATCCCTTTAATACCACAGTATGCAACATCTTAGTGATGGCTGAAGGAACCACAGGAGTTTACCAAGTCCTCTCATCTACACATGAGGTTTGGTGTTCTCTAACCAAAAATTACTTTATAGCAATCGATTTAATTTGCTCTGAACTCTGGAGGTCAACTCTTCAGCACCATTTAGACTTTTTAATTAGTACATAGCTCCAGTTTTCCTTTTTCCCCCGACAATAACATGAAACTTTCATGGACTGTGC
Organism: Phyllobates terribilis; assembly: GCF_046119375.1. NCBI lineage: Eukaryota > Metazoa > Chordata > Amphibia > Anura > Dendrobatidae > Phyllobates > Phyllobates terribilis. The sequence goes on from NW_027362762.1 coordinate 108,125,921, forward strand.
CCAAAATGTGCAAAATGTAGAATGCTTTACTTTGGCAACAACACCTTATCTCAGGGAGTGTCCATGTATTATCCAAGACAGAAAACTGTGTTTCTTAAATTTTTAATTTTTTTTTTCAAGGTAACACTCCATAAAGTCACATTACATTACAGATGTACCATCACCCAAAAAAAAACGGATCAGTTCTAATTTAGATGGCATGAACCATCACTTTGTAAAGTGATGAGGATACGTCCGCTCGCACCTTACTAACCTCATCCACGGCACTGTGTAACAAGGGTTCGCTCAGATCGAGGTTGTCCCTTGTTCTTCTTAAATAATATTATTAAATGTGTTAATAGCTTTGCCTACTTTTCACTTTTTCCTGTTGAATTTTCTTGTCTTTTCATTTATGTCATTAGAAAATAAAATCATTGTTCATAAAAAGGAAGAATTGTTTGCCAAAATCAATGTAGCCTGTGTGACTATTCTCTGCTGTATGGCTTATAAATGCTTATTTATCAATATCTTCAGAAGAAGGTGTAAAGGTAAGGTAAGGCTAGGTTCCCACGATGAGTTTTTGATGTTGCAGATTTTCTGCACTCCTTCTGCACCCAGTAAGTAAAATAGGTTACTTGTATTTTTTCTAAAATATGCAGCGTAAAAAAAAAAACACACCAAAAACTCATCGTGGAAACAAAATCTAGGAGACAAGACTTCCATCCGATGGACCTAGGCAATGTGCCATCATGAAATTACCTATTTTTTTTTTGGTAAATTTATCGTTTTTTTTTTTTTTTTTGCATTGGTATGGAAATAAAAAGAAAAACATCAAATTCGGAAATCTTGCAATTTTCACACTGTCCGATAAGTCTAATACTAGACTTTTCAACAACCACATGGACATGGCCAGCAGTAGACTGCCTCTCACTCAATGACATTCTGTCGGAGAGTTGTTTTTTTAAGGTAATTCTGGATAAAGGTAATTCTGAAGGAAGGAGATGGAGGTGAGCTGTGACATTTTTGGTGGATCCTGTGCTATCTGTCATTGTGATCAAGCTTGTCATGATAACAACACTGCTGTAAAGTCATCCATACAGAAGAGGAAGTGTGAGTCAGATATTAGGCCTAGTAAACGGGGTAAAAATGGCAAGATTCTTGGCTTTATTTTTCATGTTTTTTTTCTATTTTCCATATAACTATCAAACATTTTTGTTTAGCTTAAAAATCTGATTTATAATAATAAAAATGGTATTGATATAGTGCCAATATATTCCGCAGCACTTTACAATTACGATTTAAACAATATGGCATTTTTTTTGATGCTACATTCCCTTGAAAACACAATGCAATGAGCTAAGGTGAGCGTATTGAGCATATATGTCAGGAAAGTCTCTGGCATAAATGTGAAATGTATACCAGCATCACATTGGAGCTGTATGGAAACATCAGTATTAGTGATGAGCGAGCGTGCTTGCCACTGCTCGGTGCTCGCCCGAGCATCTCACTACTCGAGATGCTCCGTGCTCGCCAAGTATTTCCGGGGTTGCTCGGTGGGAGCTCGGGTCTCCTCCCTACATGTTTGGCGCTCTTTACAGAGCCAATGAACATGCAGGGATTGCCTGCCACTCACTGTAATGCCGCAGCCATGTTGGTTGGGGCTTTAAAGTGATTGGCTGGCCGCACAGTGTCATCAGGTCTATATCAGACCTGGTGCCTCCATGTCCGTCACAGTCACTCCGGAATCAGACAGTGTAGGGAGAGGTGCTGCTGCTCCTGCGTCAGGGAGAGATTTGCTTGTGTATTAGGTAGTGTAGGGAGAAAAACCGTACATTACAGATATCCATCTTAACAAACAGTCCTTTTGAGGACTAACTAATCCATCTGCAGAGATATGAGGCAGACAGTGTATATAGGCAGGGTATATAGCAGACTGCAGTGCATACAGCACAAGAGGCTCCATTCCAATTCTGCCTTCTGCTGCTGTTAGATATTTCTATACAAAGGCCCAGGTCTCAGGGGCCAGGAATATTTTTCTTTGGATCTTAATCCTCATTATTTGCTTAAAAAGCAATCCAGAGAACACCATTTTTTCTGCACCATTTGTTTGTTGGCACTGCAGAATACAGCCAGGTCCTTTCCATATTACAGCACTAGAAATCCAGCTATTTAAAACTGTGTTTTCTCTTTCAAACGGATCACATATATGATGCCAGAAAATACTGCCATTTCTGGCCTCCATTAAAAATTTCCTTTAGTGTGTCAGTGAAGCAATTCACACCAGTTTGCTGTTCAAACTACTTACCTACAGGCCAGGTGTTTGAAACTCTGTTTTCTCCGTCACACGGATCACATATAAGTTCGCTCCAAACTCAGTAATTTGTAGTGAGCGTGGAAGATACTGTCCTCCATTTAAAATGGGCAAGGCATGTGACAAGGGACGGGGGTACTGAACGTGATGGTAATGGTGCATACAGAGGCCGAGAACAAGGCCGTGGGCAAGTTGAAATTGTGCCACAACAAACACACACATCTTCTCGCCTGACCTTCCTGTCCCAATTTCTAGGGGACCTCAGCACACAACTATTGAACCCAGAGCAGTGTCAAAAGATTGTTGGTTGGATAGCGGATAATGCTTCCAGTCAGTTATCCACCACCCTGTCTTCCACACGGTCAAGTCTCAGTAGCCGTGAGTCTGGACCGCATATTCCTCACCCTGATCCTCCTTCCTCCCACCATGCTGAGTACCCAGAGACAACTGATCCCACACTTGGACACTCTGAAGAGCTGTTCACTTTTCCATTTATAGATTCGGGCCTCTCGCTCGGTCCACTTGAAGCAGGGCAAGAGGAGATCGCGTGTAGCGATGCCCAAATATTTGAGCAGCAACGGTCACACGAAGGCGACGTTGGGAAAGTGTCACAAGAGGTGGGCAATGATGAGACGCAATTGCCAGAAAGTCAGGAGGAGGGCCAGGGTGCAGAAGTGGAAGACGAGGTGGTGGATGATATAGTAACTGACCCAACCTGGCAGGAGGACATGCAGAGCGAGGACAGCAGCACACAGGGGGGGGAGGCAGAGCACCCCAACAGGCAGGAAGAAGCAGTGTGGTGGCTGCAGACAGAAGGCAGGCAACCATTCCCCGTAACACCAACACGAAGGAAGTTGCCAGTACAACTGTTAGGTCTTCCCGAGTCTGGTTGTTTTTTAAAGACTCTGCCGATAACCCCCAAAACGCCATTTGCACCACCTGCCAGGCCAGCATCAGCAGGGGTGGCAAAACGACCAGCCTGACCACCACCAGCATGATCAGGCACATGGTAGCAAAGCACCCGACTTTGTGGGCCAAACCCCAGGGTCCAGGAACAGTATCTGCAGGTGGCACCATTGCTTCTTCCGCTGTTGTGCATGCAAGCCAATCCCCTGTCCATGGTGCATGCGAATATGCCTCCTGCCCTGCACCTGTCGTTGCACACTCTCAAGTAGCAGCAACAGGAAGCACGTCCACGTCCATGTCCTTGTTCCAGCGCAGCGTTCAGTTGTCCATACCCCAGTCCTTGGAACGCAAGCACAAATATGCAGCCAACGCCGCACAGGCCACACTACTAAATTCTCACATTTCACGACTGCTTGCGCTCGAAATGTTGCCTTTTAGGCTCATGGAGACGGAAGAATTCCGCAACCTGATGGTGGCGGCCGTCCCTCGCTACTCGGTCCCCAGTCGCCACTATTTCTCCTGGTGTGCCATCCCCGCATTACACAAGCATGTGTCCCAAAACATTAGCTGTGCCCTCAACAACGCAGTTACCTGGAAAGCCCACCTAACTATGGACACGTGGACAAGTGCTTGTAGGCAAGGATGGTACATCTCTGACGGCACACTGGGTTAACATAGGGGAAGCCGGGACCCAGTCAGACCTTGGGACGGAACACCTGCTCCCGACGCCGAGGATTGCGGGCCGTAGGTCAATCAGGGTTGCCCCCACGGTCTACAGCTCCTACAACTCATCCTCCTCGGTCTCCTCCTCCTCTTCAGCCTTCATCTCCGAAATGACCACATCAGCCACAAGTTGGAAGCACTGCAGCACTGCCTCGGCCAAGCGGCAACAGGCTGTGCTGAAATTAATATGCTTAGGTGACAAACTGCACAATGCTGAAGAGTTGTGGACAGCTCTGAAAGAGCAGGCAGATCTGTGGCTCACACCGCTGAACCTACAGCCAGGCATGGTCGTGTGTAACAATGGCTGGAACCTGGTGGCGGCTCACACACATACCATGCCTGGCCCATGTGCTTAACCTCGTGATTCAGCAGTTTCTCAAATCCTACCCGGAGCTACCGGATCTGCTTGTTAAAGTACGTCGCCTGTGTGCCCATTTTAGAAAGTCAGCTACAGCTTCCGCCGCTCTTGCCGTGTTTCAGCAGCACTTGCAGCTTCCGGCTCACAGACTGGTGTGTGATGTCCCCACGCGTTGGAACTCTACACTGCAGATGTTGGGAAGGATTTGTGAGCATAAGAGCGCAGTTGTTGAGTACCAGCATCAAGAAGGCCGTCGGTATTCAGTTCAGACTCCACACATAAGACCTCAGGAGTGGGCATGGATGTCAGACATATGTACCATCCTCCAAAACTTTGAGGACTCCACCAAGATGGTGAGGGGCGTTGACGCCATAATTAGCGTCACCATCCCGCTTCTCTGTCTTCTGAAACGCTCTCTGCTCACAATCAAAGAGGATGCATTGCAGGCGGAGCACGATGAGATGGAGCAAGGAACCATACAGGGTGATTACACAAAGCCAAGCCTCATCTCATTCCAACGTGGATTGGGTGACAATGAGGAACAGGAGGCGGAGGAGGAGGAAGGACTGGAGCTAGTTTCATGCACTATAGACGGTACTACCTGCACAGCTGTCATACCATCTGTTCAGTGTGGATGGCCAGAGGACAGAGAGGAGGAGGAGGAGGAGAGCATGGTCAGTCATCCTCTTGGTGAGTACATGGAAGTCTTGCCTGTTAGTAGTCTGGCACGCATGGCTGAGTTTATATTACGCTGCCTTTCCCATGACCCTCGCGTTCTCAAAATTTTGGGTGACAGTCATTACTGGTTGGTGACACTTCTAGACTCACGTTACAAGGAGAACATTATATTTCTTATTCCTGAGGCGGACAGGTCTACAAAAATGGGGCTGTACCAGAAGGCCCTTGTTGCGGAACTATTAAAAAAATTCCCATCTGAAAATGCTGGCGGCAGAGGGCACACTTCGTTGGACAACCAAGGAGTACAGGAGAGAGAGACACAACTTCAATCCAGCAGAGGCAGGGGAACGCTGTCAAAGTTCTGGGAGAGTTTTCTCAGACCCTCCCATTGCACAGGCCCTGAGGCGCGGGGTACTCTCACTAGGAGTGCAAAGTTTTCAAAGATGCTGAGGGAGTACCTTGCCGACTGTACCAACATCCTCCGTGATTCCTCTGTGCCTTATAATTATTGGGTATCCAAGCTGGATACGTGGAATGAACTGGCTCTCTATGCCTTGGCCTGCCGCTAGCGTTTTATCAGAGCGGGTTTTTAGTGCCGCTGGTGGAATTATAACTGATAAGCGCATCCGCCCGTCAACTGAAAATGCTAACAGGCTGACTTTTATAAAATTGGATTGGATTGGATCTGGATTGGGCAAGACTTCTCAATACCACCGAATGATGGCAGCGTAACATAAACTCAAATCCACTGTCTTTTCTTGGGGGGTATATTCCCATGCACCTTTTCACACCCACACATGGGTATACGCTTCCTGATTTTGGATATTTGCTCTTGTCCTCCTCCTTCTCCTCATCCTCCACCACCATATCACCAGGGTGACTATGGTCCGTGATGCAACACCCACATAATTTTTTTAAAGGGTGTTTATGATGCCCGTAAAAAAAAATGTTCATACAGTATGTTCATGTACACCCCCCAGGGGTAAATGTTTGTCAGCCTATACAGTTATGCATGGGCATTACAAGTATAGGAGGCCCGCTCCTTTCTAATTGGGAACATTTTTTTATGAGGCCCTCCTCCACGGGGCATTGAAGTGCCTCCAAATTTTTGGCAGTCCTTACATTCACTGCATAGGCCAACACTATGGGAGACTCTCTCCTTTCTAATGGCAATTTGTCTTTATTGTGGCCCTGCTCTATGTGTCTTTAAATTCTTAGTGGGGTTTTTCCTAAAATTGGTCAGCCGTTGGACTCACTGCATACCCTATAACTGTATAGCAGACTCTCTCCTTTTTAATGGGAATTTGTCGTTACTGTGGCTCTGCTCTAGGTGTCTTTAAATTCTTAGTGGGGTTTTTCCTAAATTTCGTCAGCCGTTGGACTCACTGCATACCCTATAACTGTATAGCAGACCCTCTCCTTTCTAATGGGAACATGTCGTACTTGTTACTGAGGCCCTGCTTTGTGTGTCTTTAAATTCTTAGTGGGGTTTTTCCTAAATTTGGTCAGCCGTTGGACTCACTGCATACCCTATAACTGTATAGCAGACTCTCTCCTTTCTAATGGGAATTTGTCGTTACTGTGGCCCTGCTCTATGTGTCTTTAAATTCTTAGTGGGGCTTTTCCCAAATTTTGGCAGCCCTTGCAGCCACAGCATGGGCATTACCACTATAGGAGACCCGCTCCTTTATAATGGGAACATTTTTTTTTTACTGAGACCCTCCTCTATGTCTCTTCAAAGGGGTATTGGGTTGCGTCCAAATTTTTGGCAGCCCTTGCAGTCACTGGATACGCAATAACAGTATGGGAGACCCACTTGTTAATAATGGGAACAACAAAGCATAGCCGGCTGATGGCTCTCTAACAATAGCGAGGGCCGACTGCTGGCCCTTTAAGAATAGTAAGGGTCGTCTGATGGCCCTATAAAAATAGGCTTTATCACTTTCAGAGTCGCTCCATCATAAATAAAAAAGGATGTGTCTGATGATGTGTCACACACCACATTGCCAGATAACGTTGTAAAATGTTAAAATGACATTCCCCGGTGAATGCATTTGTCTTAAAAAATAACGTAACAAAAATAAAACAATAGGATCTTTCTTTAGTATAAAAAACAGCATTACCAATTTAACCTCAATGTAATCACATTGTTCAGCTCCTGCACCTCCTCCATCACCAAAATGACCACATCAGTCACAAGCTGACAGCACTGCAGCACTGCCTTGGCCAAGCAGCAACAGGCTGTGCTGAAGATAACATGCTTAATGCTTAATTTACAAACCGCCCAGTGCAGCAGAGTTGTTGAAAGTTGTAACACAGCAGCCTGATCTGTGGCTCTCACCGCTGAACATACAGTCAGGCATGGTCGTGTGTGACAATAGGTGGAACCTGATGACGGAGAAATGACACCCAGAGTAGATACGGTTTCCCTCTATGCCAGTCCTTTCAACGAGCTAAATACAACTCTCATCAAAAAAAGCTGTGAACTGGCTCCATACCGTCCCTGGCCACATTCACCTGTCCACGTGTTTGTGGTTAGGCGGTCCTTCCCAGTAAGTGCACTGGGGAGGGCATGGGTAATGTTGTGGGACCCGTGCTTGTGGAAGGCGGAGATGACACCGGGAGAAACAGTGGCGGCTGGGGACCGAGTATGGACACCCGGACGCCGCCAGCATGAGGTTGTGAAAAGCTTTCACCTCCACGAGTCTAAAAGGCCATATTTCAAGTGCAAGCAGCTGTCAAAAATTTGGCAGTATAGTATTGCAGCCTGTGGGTGGGTGGGTGGCTGGCTGCATACTTGCGCTTGCATTCCAAGGAATGGGGTAGGGACAACTGAACTCTGCACTGGGACAAAGACGTGGACGGTGATTGTTGCAAGTCTGCAACGACAGGTGCATGGCGGGAGGCATCTTCGCATGCGCCAAGAAATGCTTCCAGAGGTCTTCCCCATGCTGTTCTCATGTCTTTTCAGCACTGTATGCATGTGTCAGATGATGTGTGACACACCACATGGCCAGATAAGGTTGTAAAATGTTAAAATGACATTTCCCAGTGAATGCATTTGTCTTTGTTGAAAGCAATACAAAAGTGCAAAAACGCATCAAAAACGCTACATGTGAACATAGCCTAAGGTGTGGAGGAGTATTTTTGGTTTTGGTTATTTATTTTGCCTTATATACAATTCATTACCCTGGAAAGGATGTTCCTTAATATATTTCCCAGGAAAATCCATTTTGTTTTTGTTTTTGTATGTTTTATTGTGAATCCGTAAAAGTGGCGTAATACTCTGACAACATTGTTGACAGCAGTGACCTGGGAGTCAGAAATGCTTCCAGGTGTCTTCCCCATGCTGTTCCCATGTCATTTGAGCACTGTTCCCATCGATTTGGGCAATTTTTAGGCCCTCTGCAGACCGCTGGGGGGAGCCGCCTGAAAGATGCTCGAGTTTCCCAGACTTACATTGGGCTCGTTGCTCGGGTCGAGCACCTGAGTATTCCAATTTGCTCGACCCGAGCAATGAGTACCCAAGCATTTTAGTGCTCGCTCATCACTAATCAGCATACATTTTCTGTTGACTGTAAAGGAAAGGCCTGCCGATTACACGTTCCGACTCAGGGGTCAAACCACAGAAAAAATGTATTATAATGGAACCTTATGAACATCCATTGATTGCATATAAAGTTGCAAGTCAAAGGTTTACGCTGGGAAACCTTCATAAGGGTTTGTGCCCACGACCTTTTTTGCGTCTGGATTCCGTCTGAAAAGTCTATAAAAAAGTGCTTAAAAAATGCTAAAAAGGATTATCCTATGCACTGCAATGTCAAAACTTGTCTTTCATATATTCAGTTTTTAGCTCCTTTTAAATGAACATTTTAGAAGTCTAGCGCTAGGTGGATTCATTGTAATAACCAGATTACAAACTCATTCTGACATGGATTTTCAAAGTAAGTACAAGTAAGTACACCAGTCTCATCATGTTTTTACAGAGCTGTTTAATAATGTACACCTGGTTATAGTGGAACAGCCTGGTACATCCTCACCTTTAGGCTAGGGTCACACCAGCGTTTAATCTCTAATCTGGAAGAATTGGGCAATTATGCTAATCACACACAGAGTAATCTGATAGTTTCAGATGAGTAGAAAATGGAGAAAAATTGTCTCCATTCTGTCAGTCTGTGAATATTGTACTGAACTTAGACGTCATCCGAGTGCAGTCTGATGTTTTCCACCAACTCAATGACTTGCATGGCCGAGTGCGATCTGAATATTGGATCCAACTTGGGCATGCTGCGATTTTTTTTTTCCCTGGACCGGTCTGTTTGAAGAAAAAATGTGCACGGCCTCATAGACTAACATTGGTCCGGGTGCGATCTGAAGTTTTGCTGGATCGCACACGGACTAATAGTACGGTCGTGTGCTCAAGCCTTTATTGTGGATATAGCAACACTTCTGTGGCGCCCCTGCGGGTTCAGTCGCCACAGAGGTACTGCATCTCACCCAGAGGTGTGGTATCTCACTCTCAGGTAAGGAGGGAGTGCTGCCCGGGACCCTAACACCTGCATCCAACACTACACTACTCCAGACCAGCTGGAGGGGCAAGATGCACTGCTGCGCTGCTAAGCCCTGTCCCTAGCTGGAGTGTTGGGGGAACCAAGAGAGGGGGAACCATGTAGTGGGTGTGGGTGGAGGAAGAAGTTCACGGGAGCACTAGAGAAGAAGGATATAAAAAGGGAAGCCAACTTGAAAGGACAGATCAGTCTGAGAGGAGAAGTAGTGGAAGCAGGAGCTCTGCAGGAGCTCTGCAGGAGCTCAGCTAAGGAGGTGAGACTGACTGAAGAGAGGAGAGAAGCAGGAAGGAAGGCTCCCGAAGAAGAGAGGGGATCCTAGGGGTACGGGAAGTGCTGGAGGCCACCCGTACGCCCGAATCTACCAGGAGTGGAAGGATCAAGCCGCAGAGGGGACCGGCCCCTAACTAGTGAGAATTGCAATATTCAGCTAGAAACCTGAGGCTTCTACATTTCCAGGGTGTAGTTGCCACAGCCGCAATTAATCACCAAAAAGGTAGCCACACAGGATCCAGGGAACTCCAGGTTGCCCGCCAAGATCTGAGGTTACCGGCTTGGGACACTGATTGTGAGGCGCAGGGCAGGAAGGTGAGAGCCAGCGCAGGAAGACGACCAGGAGAGGCACACGAAAAGGGGTCCCGTTAAGTGCTCTGGAATTACCTGAGGGATTGCTGAACCCCTCCCGTGGTGAACGCAGGACGACGTGGGTGGTTATAATCTGCAGTTGTAACCAGGAGCAATGTGATAATCGTGAGTAAACCCTGAAGACTGCACCCCACTGTCTCTGTGAATTATTACTGCGCCATCATCCCCTGCACCACGCTGCACAACAACAGTTACTTCATCATTAACCATCACTGCACCGCCCTGGAGCTTAGCTCTACCTGTGGAGAGCTGAACCAACTCTGCTGCATTACCAACAGCTCCAGAGGACCTGCTCCGCAGCGGCAGCTCCCTTTAGCCGCATACAACAGGTGGCGTCACGAACATTAAACATAAACACTATAATCCTTTTCTTTAAAACCCCTTTTATTGACCGCCCTGGGTCACGGACCGGGTCACCGCCACTGTGACATCTCCCCTAGCAACGACCGGCCCGGCACAGAGTACCCCACGGCCCAAGGGGCGCGTCACTTCTCCGTGGCTATGCCATGAAAATAAGAGCTTATCTGTACAGGATCTACCATCAAGAGGCCGGACCGGTTGCCAGCACAGCAGCCGCAGTGTACAGTCTCTATAGCAGTGGATGCATCATGTCTTTAAATATAAAGTTAACTGCAAAGTAGCATTTAGGTCCACAGTAAAATTCCGATAAGATAATTGCATAAAACACAAATGGAAGGTACAAATTCTAATTGGTTATTAGGCCATTGATAGCATTTTGGTCTAGATTGGTGACTTTTACAACTTCGCTCCCATGGACAGAACAATGTGATGCTGTGAACATCCCTTTGCAGATACTGTAGATACGGAAAGTCTCTTTGTAAATACATTGCATTTCTTATTTTGCTCTGATCCAAATTCAAGCCTCTTATTATCTGAGCTGCAATAATGCCCTGAGAGAAGACTTTTTTTTCTACATCAAGTTACTGGATATCGCAACCACGGAACGTAGAACTAAACGATTGATCCATCACTATGGTTACATTACATATTTCCTCTGCACGCTTTAATAAATGTCCTCCAATAAGAGTCTTGCCTCTCAATGAAAAATGATTTTTTCTTGGTGTAAAGTATTTTATTACACATCTAATGCCCCAGGTTTCAACATAGCAGCTTCCAAATGAGAAAAAATAGCAATAAGTGCGGTTGCTTTGCCTGTGCACCCTATATATACATATATATATATATATATATATATATATATATATATATATGTATATATACATTGTATGATGAACCATATGATCGTTCCATTTCCTTCTCATGATTGTTTCATTCAAGATTTGCATCTTTTCTTTTTTTTTAAGCTGCTGAACATTTGGTGGTTTCCACTGTCAATAATAAAAAAACCTATCCCATAAGATTATGTGGTCTTGTCTTATGTGATGGAAACTCCCAATGTTTTAGAGCTTCGATCAGCGTAAAGTGCTCAGCATAAGGGCAGGTGCAGAGACGGCCATAGAGTCTCTCCAAGAGAATGGGGCCAATTACGCTAATCACACTCTGATCAAAGTTTGATCCAAGTGTCGCCATACGATTCTTTCGGATGAGGATAAAAAGGAGTAAAAAATGTCTCCCATTTTTTTTTCCATTCTATCAGTCCTTGAAAATTGGACTGCATTCAGATTCATTCGAGTGCAGTCCGATGGTTCCAACACACTCATTGACTTGCATAGCCAATTGCAATACGAATATCGGGTCAAACTTGGGCATGCTGTGATCTTTTTTGCCTGTCTGGGAGCATGGAGTATGCATAATAACTCCATTTCCTGTTTTCAGCTTTTGTGTGTAGACTGGGAATGTATGAGCAGAGTCATCTCATCATTAGAAGGTAGGTGATTTAATGAGGGCTGTATTGGAGGTATAAATAAGTAAATTTAGTAACACTATACATGGATAAAACTCTATTCTTTGTCACTCCCTGGCCTCAAAGAGTCACTGTACTCCTTCTCTTCCCGGACACTGTATCGGGGCTCGTCCTAAACATGAAGTCTGTATGGAAGTGCAATGAGGCCATAGAGCTCCCCGGTATGCTACATAATTCCTGCATGGGTTTAGAGGGAAAATACCCTTATATGTACAGAACCTAGCTGAACATACAATGTACAGTATACGTCAGAGAAAACAGACCTTTAAATGAAGCTGCAAGCATAAGGGCCCTAAAGCGAACATGGACCATGTGGTGCTCTCCGTATAGGAAGGGTGTACGGTATATCTTCAAGATGGAGATGGCTGTCCCAACGAAAAACATGTTAAAACAAAAACTATATTTAAAAAAAAGTTCAGTAGCAATAATAAAATGACAGGTTTATTATGCAAAACAGAGGCGACAGAAACATTTGGGATTTCAAGAATGTGCTAGTTTTATTTTTACACACAGCTGATTTCACAAATGCACGTTACACAACTACCCTTACATCTTGCCCTAGGAATTTTCTTTACAAATACAAAATTGAACTGAGAAGCAACAAAATATCTACCGAGTTACTTTAAAATAAGATAAATATTAGAAACCTATTTACAGAAGGAAGGAGAGACTTTAAAAATTGACACTACTGTAAAAACTCGCTGCTCAAAAAAGTCGACGTCTGACATAAAACGAACAAACAGAAACAAACATTCACTTCACTAAAGCAAAAAAACATAATAACGTATAGTACAAGAATGGAAGGCACAGTTTTAGTGGGAATCCGGACATAGATATTATAGAATACGCAGAAAAATGTCTGTAGAGATGATCTATACCGCTTACATTTTACACAATCGCAATATGGCCACATACAAAATGTATTTCACTGGTGACCATCTATCCAATTAGTATGGCCAATTTATGATGGTTTGATGAAATGTAACAATTTAAACATTTATAAAAAGCAGGGTGACCAAATGGGCACCATGGCCTTTCACGCCAGCATTCAAGATGTCATTGGAAATAATTTATCGAAAATGTGGAGAGCGTATGTCAGAGAGAATGGTAATAGTTTCCTCCTTTCCTCTTCTAGGGTCACGTCCCATTTTTTAGTGAATTACAGATGTGTCCCTCCTTACTTTTATCTCGCCAAATCCTGAGATGAAAGATGCGAGGTTAATAGTTTTTAATAAAATTTTTAAAAAAATAAAACATGATTTCATGATACTCTGTTGGGAGACGTCTATTCTATTTGTGTCACCCAATACTTGTGCTGTGCATTGCAGCCTGTCAAGGGATGATTTTACTAGCATGTTATAATCTTGTATTGAACTAGATTGTGATAATTTGGAATTGTTACCCATATTCAAGATATACTAAGGGTGGACACATCTGTATGAGAAATTGAAAATGTATCACCAGTGTGAATGAAGCCTTAAAGGGTCCTATATCCATTTTTACTTTAGACACCAGTGTTCCTGAACTGGTAGCGCTCCAACTGTTTCTAAGTTACAGCTCTTCGCTTGCCCTATTACAACATGATGGGAGTTGTAGTTTTGCAGCAGCTAGAGAGAGATCCAAGATGTGGAACCCTGAGGTATACAGTCAGATACTTGTGAATATACTTTGGTATAATTAATGCTGAGACATTTTGGCGTTTTAATTAAATAATAACAAATTTTCAGTCCCTTTAAAAGCTGGACATGCAAGTGCTATAAAATAAAAATGATATTTCTTATCCCTTATGGGGTCCATAGGGTTTGCAATTTATTTCCGTGTTGCTATGTACATGATATTGGAACTGCTGCTGATAAAGCGATATTTCCAATATTAACATTATATGAAAAGTACTGCTCACATTGCATTGCAATTCCCTCATATAATAAAGTGTCTCCGAACTGCAGCCTGGCTTTAATTCCTTAAAGGGAATTAGTCAGCAGGATCTCACACCCCAAACTATTTATATGCACATGTAGATCTTCCAAAGCGATACCTTTACATGACCAGTTCATTCCTCCATTACTGAGAAATCAGTGTTTGACTTAAAATTCAAATGAGGTTGAAAAACTACTGTAGATCTGAAGCCTCTGTCACTCCAGCTCTATTCTCCACTTAGCGCCGCCTCCACCTGCTTGACTGACAGTTTCTTTGTCTGCAGTCACTCAGCATAGAGGCGGTCAGTCAAGAAGGAGGCAGTACTAAGCGGGGAATAGAGCTGGAGTGACAGAGGCTTCAGATTATAGAAATGAGGCTGAAGAACTAGGGTAGATCTGAAGCCTCTGTCACTCCAGCTCTATTCTCCACTTAGCGCCGCCTCCACCTGCTTGACTGACAGTTTCTTTGTCTGCAGTCACTCAGAGGCTGTCAGTCAAGGAGGAGGCAGTACTGAGCAGAGAATAGAGCTGGAGTGACAGAGGCATCAGATTATGCAAATGAGGCTGAAGAACTGTTAAACACCAATTTCTCAGTAATGGAGTAACGCAGTGGCCATGTAAAGATATTGTTGGACTTGTCTACATGTGCAAATAATTAGTTTGTGGGGGGTGAAATCTTGCTGACAGATCCCCTTTAACGGGTAACTCCTATTTTAGAATATGCCATTCCTTTTATGATTGGTGGAGGTCTGACCACTAAGACTCCCAAAAATCTTGATAATGAAGGGATGCAGTTGTTGGTTTGGTGCTCAGATAAACAGCAAAGTCTCTGAGAAGAGCACCAGATTACGTGATCTCCTCAATAAGCAGAAAAGACCAATCAAAAACATAATATATGTTAGAAGAAACGTGCCTCCCACTAAGAAAATCCAAGAGATTTTATGGCTTTCATATAGGACCACTAAAAAGCAAATATTACATATATACATTTTTATTTACATGATGTCCAGGAAAGTATCAGACGTAGAAACTTCCAGCATCGGATTATCACTGAAAACAGTTGCAATTTTACATACAACTGCTTTAGGTCAGTCCTAGTAGTGTGAACATGTACCCCACGTAAAAGTTCATTATCAGTTTGGAGTAATAAGAAAAAGTTATATCAAAATACTTGGCTAGGTCTCCTCTGTGCTCAGTTGGACAAGGTATTACCATTTTTGTTCTTCCAACCAAATTCCAAGTTACTTACCGTACAGTGATCTCTGCCATTAAAATGGTGATGAGGTGTCCATCCTATAACTAATGCAGCTCAAAGACAATAAATCCTTTTAAAATATTACCCTAAACTGTTCTAGAATAGTAGACATAAGAAACCAGTTCCCAATTGGGAACATCTGCCAGAAGTGAGCATAAAGCGGTAAGGGGTGTAGAGGTAGAAGTTGCATCTGGGCCCAAAGGTCCACATGTCACGTAAGAAAAAAGATTTCTAGATGCTACGTGGGGGCTTCGTAACAGATTTTTTGTATTGGGGCCCAGAATATTCAAGTAAGAAAGCGGACACCCCAATCCTTGACCATATTATCCAAATTAATCATATATATAATTATAGTCTTGGGGTATAATATTTTCCCTATAAATCTGTCTCAGAGTCATCATTTTAAATTGAGGGATCATGATGCTAAAACTCATGCTACATCGCCACTCAACTTTCCATCTTTTAGACTAGTTAATTCAAGATCTGAAAATTCTGATAGTATATGCTGTGTAAAAGTCATAATTTTCCCGGTCTACCAGGCGACCAAAGAAAAGTCAAAAACAATTTTACCTGGCTACCAAGATAAAGGCTAGAGATGCGTGAATCCGAACTTAAAAGTTCGGGGTTCCTACAGAACATCCAGCGCTAAACGCCAAACACAGACGTCTGTCGTAAGTCCATTGCGAGAGAGAGAGAGAATATTTTTCCAGATCCAAAGTTCAGGTCTCCATTGTTTTTAATGAGTGCTTCAAGCTAGAGTACAGTTCTGGTACCTGAACCGAACTTTGGACTAACCCCAACTTCCACGGGTCTGCTCATCCCTAGTAAAGGCAAAAAAATTTGGAAAACCTTTGAGATTGGGTTGGATGGCTTGAGATATAATCACACATACAAAAGATATGAAAGACAGACATTCTGTCGGTGTAACTCTAGAACCATTTGTGAAAAAGGGTCCATGACCAATTGTTGGCGTTGAGGGTATTTTGTTTCAAATGATACAGAGGATCATATCCTTATGATTAGCACTGTCCAACTGAGTTAGAGAGCGAGCATGTAGCCAAAAAAAGACCCAAAAAGCAGTTACAAGACAATATACATAGAAAGGAGAACATCTTCTACCTTAGAAGGATCCAAGTGTTGAGTTTAGATCGCCAACACGTTATGTATCAAGAGTTCCAGGCACTGTGGGAGGATTCTACCTGCGATTGTCTAACTTACTACATGCCGATGAGTCACGCTGAGCGTCTGAGACACTGAGCATCTTGAAGGAGGATGGTTAGATGTTACGTGGTGTTGCCAACAAGAACATAATGAAATAAACATTGTAATAAAGTATATAACAATTTTTGAGATTTGTCAGTAACAAAGGCCCATTAATATCTAAACCAGTGAAACAATCCATTTTTTAGGTACCTGATCTCTCAGGAAAAACTACCAACGCCTTAATGGCTGACTGGTTCCTTAATTTAATAGCTGTAGAACTCTTAATGCTTCAAGTTTCAGTCAATACGGACAACCAGGTGGAAATTTCAGCCATAAAGTTTCACCCTATGTTACAAAAAAATGACTAATAGTAAGTACTTAAATAAAAATAGGATCAATAATAAAATTTGAGACATCAGTCTGGGAGACAGAGAAGACCGATGATATGATGACATATCTAGTACTACACATCTGGCTATGTTCACGCTGAGTTTTTTTGAGGAGTTCTTCAAGCAGAAACTGCTTCAGGAAACTCTCATTTTATGGAGGAGTTTTTAGAGAAGTTTTTCTTTCCCATGAAGAGGTTTTGTAAGAGATTTTTCCTCAAGCAAAGTTTTTTTTTTGCAGACTTTTGATTGGACAGGGCCATGTTGGAGACATTTCTTTCAAGATCCTCTTCAAAGAAATGACATGCACTTTATTCCACTAGACATTTTTCAAAAACTTCTACAGGAAACAAAAAAGGTAAAAGAAAACTCCTTGTGAATAGCAAAATGGATTTCCCATAGAAATGATTTAGAAGAGGTTTTCTAGAGTTTTTGAGTACCTTTTTTTTGAGAGGATCAGCTCGACAAAATTCAGTGTGAACATACTCTTAGGATCCAATTTAGAGGAGGAAGTTCATGTTGCCACATCCCATCCAAATATATAAGGACGCTTCTCAATCCTTGCAAGAGCCAAGACTGGTCTCACTGTTTGGCCAACCCCTCAACCTTGTTAGATGTTGTAATGAAGGTTTAGACTGCCATGGTAAAGGGGAATGAGGTCAGTTCTATGACCCCCTCCCCAAACTCAAGAGGCAATCTTATGGGCTGTCTCAGTAACCCATCCTAATCTGAAGATCTTTGTGGCTACACGACCAACCATCTCTCCAGAGATGATGTCAAATTGTTGAAAGCCATTGGGCTACAAACTCAAAGCTTAAATACGTATTTTCTAGTTTTCAGCATATCATATAAAAACTGACAAGACTGGAAAATCGGCAGAGATCTCCCTATTAAGTGCTCTGCACTACAAAAGTAAAAAAAAAAAAAAAAAAAAATGTCTAAAAACAATAAATTAAGTTTTCTTCAAGCGATAAAATGAACACAATTTGTGCTACTTTGGCTGTAAACGCATTTCTCTGCAGGGATCATCTGCAGGAAATTATTTGCCGAAATATTCCCCTATTATCGTTTTAGTTCCCCACTTTCAGTGACTAAGTTCATATTTTCTTTCTGATACCCACAACATTTCCACCATTGACCAAATAAAAAAATAAAAAATAAAAACAATAAACTAAAATTTTAAAAATCTCCCGCGAGATTGTACATGGATTAATGATTTTCTACGCGCAGGTCTGTTCTTTAAAGCAAGATCCATAAATGTGTTGTCAGAGAATAGCAGCATTAACAGACGCGCGGCACTCTGGTTTGACCATTCGGAGGTGAAGCCACTTGTCTGGTGTCGTATGGTTTGTGCAGGTTGCAGGTTGCCAGCTATGTATAAGGTCCATTCTGACGATTACATGAATGTGGTACTGTTCAAGTTGCCAGCTCTAGGTTTCAGGCAGTCACTGAGCTAGCAGCTTCTGGGTCGTCCAGAAAAGCTTGTTTCTCGTTATTTAATACATTGGTCCTTTTGTAATCGCCTGTATTCCTGTCTGGTGTGGAGCCAATAGCTTCATTACTGTGCCACATGCCATAAAAGAAGTAAATCAGCAAACCTGCAAAAAGACAGTGAGAAGAATTGTTACTCGGGTCAAAGGATTACGAGAAAAACATTGCTGCTTTCTTCTAAAAACAGCACCACACCTGTTCACAGGCCAAGTGTGGAATTGCAGCTTAGCCCAATAGGCTGCAATACACTAATCCACTCATGATTCATCTGAACAAGACTAATTGCATAGATAACAGTCTGCACTACCTAAATAGTGCAGTGCACTATCCAGCGTGTTTGGTACGATGCACTAATTTTTGATTTGTGGCAGGACAGAGGCCAATTTTAGGTCTCCGTTTGCCATAACAACCATCATCTCCCCACGACTATTCTCCCTCTATCAATTTGCTTACAGGGCGTAATCACTGCTGATGTACAGTGGTGTGAGAAAGTGTTTGCCCCCTTCCTGATTTCTTATTCTTTTGCATGTTTGTCACACTTAAATGTTTCAGATCACAAAGCAAATGTAAATATTAGACAAAGATAACACAAGTAAGCACAAAATGCAGTTTTTAAATAAAGATCTTTATTATTAAGGGGCTAATTTAGCTTGTTGTCTGGTTCCCAGCCACCCTGCAGTCTAGCAGTGCGGCTGAGCAAGCTCTTTTCAGTACAGCACTGATCTAAAGCTATCTGAATGGCTGGCGCACGATCTGGCCCGCTTTAGTGTCCCTGAACTCATTTGATGCTGCTACAATATCAGTGAATGCACAGTTTGGACCAGTAGAGCAAATACACCAGTTGTCCGAACTGTCAATCATCAGAAGCTCACAGCCCCCCTGCTATCAGGAAGCCGGGAGGCTAAAGATGATAAGAGAGAACAACCCTTTAAAAAGACACCTGACAACTGATACATGGGCAGCATGTATCAGACCCTGGCAGCATGATCTCAGCCTTATATGTTTAACTCTGGAACGCTGCGGTGTTTCAGAGAAAATTAGCTTTGAAGCTGCACAGGAGACGTGTCAAACAGACGAATCCCCGGCGCTGCCAGTGACTGAAAGGTCTCTCCCTGCATGCGCGTGTAGGGAGAAACCTGTCACTCCAAGGGAGTGGCCATGGTGAAGACGCCTGGGATCCGTCTGTCCAACAAGTTTCCCGTGCAGTTTATGGCTTTTAAACTATGTTTTTCTCTGAAATGCTGCAGAGATGTCAGACTCCTTTTAATTTAACCTGATGTCTTACAGTAAAGTAATAAGCCAAAAGGTTAGTCTCTACATTGTAACTTACCTATTACCATCCAAATGGCGAATCGTACCCAGGTGCCTCCACCGAGCTGCATCATCAGGTATACATTGACAAAAATGCTCAAGATGGGGATAATAGGAACACACGGTACCTATGAGGACACACAGATCATTAGGAGGAGGCTCACAGTTCTACTGGCTTCAGTGTAATTCTACTTATATATCTTTACAATGGTGAAGTGTCACTACATGCAATGTTTTATACAAGTTTCAATTACCTGGTATCTAAAAGCTTAAAGGGGTTTTCCCACGAACAAAAGTTCTTTTTAATCAAAAGATCTTGGAATAATAATAATTTTCACAATTGGATGTGTTTAAATAAAATGTTCCTGTGCTGAGATAATCTTATAAATGTGCCCCTGCTGTGTACTGTGTAATGGCAGTGTCTGACCGTACAGGAACATGGTCTGATCATACCACAGCTCCTGGGCAGGGGAGGAAGCAAAAGAGTATACAGACATTACAGCATGGGATCACAGCGATTCTTTCTGTGAGGTAAAACATTGTTTAAAAACAGGCAGGGAAATGTTTTACCTCACAGAAAGAATCGCTGTCATCCCCTGCTGTCCTGTCTGTATACTCTTTTGCTTCCTCCCCTGCCCAGGAGCTGTGGTATGATCAGACCATGTTCCTGTACGGTCAGACACGGCCATTACACAGTACACAGCAGGGGCACATTTATAAGATTATCTCAGCACAGGAACATTTTATTTAAACACATCCAATTGTGGAACTTATTATTATTCCAAGTTCTATTGATTAAAATGAACTTTTGTTCATGGGAAAACCCCATTTATAAGACTAGCATCTTATGTGGTAGAGGGGCTTTTGGTCCCCATCAGACACCAGTATCTGGTTAAATCTCTCATGTAAGCCCCCACTAGAGCTGTGCCCCGGCCATGTGAAACTGCTGCGTACCTTAAATGAGAGTTTCGTTTTGCTCTCTGGTTGTCTCCAAATGATGATAGTCAGAACTAAACATAACAGAAATGTGATCGCAAGTGGAATTATAATGGAGGCTTCTCCATTTATCAAGCAGTCTTGTCCCCAAACCATCAGGCAGCAAAAGGTAATGATAAGTACACCTGAAAAGAGAAAATGGTGGAAAACGAAATCTTCTTTGCAAGAGGAAAATACTGGCGCCAAGGAGCGCCCCCTAGACACTCAAATACTAGGTTTTCCTTTAGGTAATACCAGAACTTTAAAGAGAATCTGAAAAACAGTCCTGAACTATATAAAGTTTGGATAGCTGAAGGATCACATATCCAAGGGTGTAATTCTTATCTCTGAACTGACCATGCAGTCAACTCTCATATGGCCAATGCTCTGCAATGCGATATATCCCCAGACTCCTCAGCTCTGGCAAACCGTACAGCAGATCTTAGAATCTATACAGTATATAATTGTCACGGGTGTGTCAGATGTGACAGTCGCTTTGCATCTGGCTGCAGAAGATCTTTTCGTTTGGCATTGCAGACACCTTCCTAAATCTGTCTTACTTTAGGACCCAGCGGCTACCTCCCTCCTGTTCTGATTGACACCCTGGCCTGGTTGTTTAAATACTTTCAGTTTGCTACAGGGAGGCATCGGTGATATTCACATGTTCCCTTTTGAAGGCTTGGAGCTATTGCAATCTGCTTACTTCCTCTCTGGTGCTCTAGTGATATACAGGGCTTAGCTTTCCTGTTCGGTGATTGGTGAGGAACCAATATAGGGATGGTAGGGGAGACAGGGTGATATTTGATCAGCCTAGGAGATCTCCACTCCCCCTTTCCCTAGTGTCTGGGATCCCTTCCCCTTATCCCTTCGTGTTGCACGTTGTCTTTCCTACACTGTGCGTAACAATAATATAGTAGTGCACAGCTATTTTTTTTATGGTGATATTCCCTGTAAAAAAGGACTTGTAAATTTCCAGGAATATGTAACTTTTTTAACCCGTTGGAAATGCCGCTGTTCTCCTGAATCTGGCGCGGCTTTTCTTTTTTTTCTGCGCCTCTCTATTGCTGAGATACGAGCCAATCTTCCTTGAATATAAATTTTGATTTGTTAGCCAAGTGGGTTGTGGCCCTTATCTCTTCTCTGTGGGCGTTTTCTTGAGGATCATGCCCTGTTGGCTACCAAGACCACATTTACATACAAGAAAAAGGGCCCATATCTCAGGAATGGAGTGGCGTAGGAAGAAAAGAAAAACAATGCCAGATTCAGGAGAACAGCGGCATTTACGCTAGGTAAGAAAAGATTACATATTTATGGCAAGTGACCGGTCATCTAATTCCTCTGTATAGTTACCCTGATATTCCTATAGGTGGGTTTAGGATGATATGTACCATTAGCTCTGTAGCTATATTTTCTGACCGTACGGTTTAATTCTTTCTCATATTAGGTGACTGTAAAGCACTCATTTCTATGAAGGAGGATGGATATTTCAATACTCACCTACAATGCCAGCTGCAATATTTACTACAGATCCTGATATTCTGGTTGGTTCTTGGTTTTGGGGACAGAAGAGCATCTGAAAAGTGAATTTCTCATATTCACCCAGGATCCCATTTTGAGACTCACTGGTACTGACGGACTCATTTATATCTGCCTCATCGTTAGTACTGGCCATTTGATAGGCAAGATTTGGCTGTTCTGGCTGATACCTGTGAAGCAACAACACAGCTGTTAAGTAAACAGATTCTCTATTGAATAAGTCGTCCTAAAGTCTTCCTAAAAGGGGCTGTACAGGATAATAAAGTCACGTATGCCTAAGTCCAAGTGTTATCTATCCTTGGATTGTGTCTGGTTTCACAACTCAATGCAATTTTACTTTAATGGACTTGAACTACAATACCACGCACACTCTTTGGACAGATAGGGCATGATTTTTGGAAGAAACCAGCAATGATTTCCATGATCCCATATAACCCCTTTAAGTTTGAAACATACATACATTAAATATATGTATGTAGAGCGAAAGAGAGACCTGAAATTCATGGTTGTTATCTATAATATATAGAGAGAACTATGGGAGAAAAAAATGCCATACCGAAAAACAAAAAAGGAACGTGAACCAAAAAAAAATAGATAATGCCGAAATGAAACATATTTTAATCTTAAATAGATTAAAGTATTATTTTGATATAATATTTTTTAGCTCCCTTCCCCCACCACCATGCAGTTGTAAAAAAAAATTCTCAGTCTGAAACTAGGCAAAAATTGATGTCGGTGATAAAAAAAATAATTGCCTCATTATTTTCCTTTCCAAGGGCGCTGTCTGGTATTGCAGTTCACCTCTGTTTATACCCCTGTTATTTTTACAAAGGTTGAATGGGCTGTCTGCTATTTGCTAGATTAAACAGTGCACCCATGTGAAAAGAAAATTATTATTACACAGTAACAGATCGAGAGTATATACATTATACAATTGCATCTGTGCAAGCAGGTCTAAGACAAGCGCTGTGTCTACAGAGCAGGGAACGCAAAGAGTCTGTGCCCTTGGCCACCAACCGAGGATCCGCTGCTGGGGTCCGGCTCTAACACAACAATGTGCACCGAAGGTCCAAACGTGCCAATTATTCTTTTGTTAATCACTCACAAATAATATGTACATATAATAAATAAAAAAAATATACAGTACAGACCAAAAGTTTGGACACACCTCCTCATTTATACATTTTTCTGTATTTTCATGACTATGAAAATTGTACATTCACACTGAAGGCATCAAAACTATGAATTAACACATGTGGAATTATATACTTAGCAAAAAAGTGTGAAACAACTGAAAATATGTCTTATATTCTAGGTTCTTCAAAGTAGCCACCTTTTGCTTTGATGACTGCTTTGCACACTTTTATTCAAAATTGAAGGCATACTGAACCAGCATGGCTACCACAGCATCTTGCAGCGGCATGCTATTCCATCCGGTTTGCGTTTAGTTGGACCATCATTTATTTTTCAACAGGACATTGACCCCAAACACACCTCCAGGCTGTGTAAAGGCTATCTGACCAAGAGGGAGAGTGATGGAGTGCTACTCCAGATGACCTGGTCTCCACAGTCACCAGACCTGAACCCAATCGAGATGGTTTGGGGTGAGCTGGACCGCAGAGTGAAGGCAAAAGGGCCAACAAGTGCTAAGCATCTCTGGGAACTCCTTCAAGATTGTTGGAAGACCATTTCCGGTGACTACCTCTTGAAGCTCATCAAGAGAATGCCAAGAGTGTGTAAAGCAGTCATCAAAGCAAAAGGTGGCTACTTTGAAGAACCTAGAATATAAGACATATTTTCAGTTGTTTCACACTTTTTTGTTAAGTATATAATTCCACATGTGTTAATTCATAGTTTTGATGCCTTCAGTGTGAATGTACAATTTTCAAAGTCATGAAAATACAGAAAAATCTTTAAATGAGAAGGTGTGTCCAAGCTTTTGGTCTGTACTGTATATATATATATATATATATTTATACACATATGCGCACACACACATATATACACACATACATGAACACACATTTGAACAGATTTTTTTTTCTTTTATAAATTATTTACAAATACAGTATATATATTAGATTTAGAGATTACCTTAAAACCAACACACAGGCAGCCACCAGTGAGTAGGCCAGAAGTGTCCCAATGGACATTAAATCCACCAAGTCTTTTAAATCGAACAAAAAAGCCATCAAAGCTAAAAGACATGAAAATAAATTATTATAGACAAGGGGGAAGAAAATAATTTTCCATGTTCTAAATATGTAATAATCAGCACAGAAATGTCCTGGTTTGTTCCACATAATTTCTATTTTTTATCATTTTATTGTGAATTATTTTAAGCACAAAATATGAAGATTAGTAAAAGGACTATAATACCATAAGCTTCATCATCACAAGGACTATGAATACCAACATACAAGGAACTCAGCCAAGTACCGCACTGTAATGCCCAAATAGGAGGTGTAGTACATTAGGCAATACTAAAAATATCTCCTGGAGGGCTCGTCATATTCTGAGATCCCCAATCGTTAAAAATCTGCTTGTAAATCACAACCAGTGACCTCCATCTGCTTTATGATCACAAAAAATCATGTGGAAGGCTGGGGCATGTATTCACCTGACTAAAGGCCAATTTGGTCTGTAGGGATTATTAAAAAAAAAATCCTTAAGGCCGGGTTCACAGGGCTGAAAGTTATGGTCCAAGTATGAATCGTGAAGTCCAATCCGGCCACGGGTCTACACTGTGTTCCAAATTATTATGCAAATAATATTTTTCAGATTTTCCCAAATTACCTATATGAATTGCAGTCATTGTAATTTTCCAGTCAAATAACTATTAGAGTACAATTGAAAGGTTTTTGTACAAACTGCCTATGATAACAGTATATTTTTAAAAAAATAAAAAACTCAAACTGCACTCAAAATGCATGTTCCAAATTATTATGCACAGCAGAGTTTTCAACCTTTTCATTTTAATAAAGAACAAAAAAATGTTCATTTTTGAAATTATAAGCATTAGCAGGTTATTACAAACTGAAATCAAACAGTTTTCAACTCAAAACTTTATTCTAGGTGATGTTACATTTGCACATAGGACCCCTTGTTCAAAAGGAGCTTCTGAACTCTCTCGTCCATTGAATTTGTCAGGTTTTGGATGGTTTCTGCTTTAATTGTTTTGCATGAGGACAGAATACCCTCCCAGAGCTGTTGCTTAGATGTGAACTGCCTCCCGCCATCATAGACACTACTTTTGATGATGCTCCAGAGGTTCTCAATGGGGTTGAGGTCAGGGGAGCATGGGGGCCACACCATAAGTTTGTCCCCTTTTATGCTCATAGCAGCCAGAGATGCAGATGTGTTATGTGCAGCATGAGACGGGGCATTATCATGCATGAAAATGATCTTGCTGCGGAATGCACGGTTCTTCTTCTTGAACCATGGAAGGAAGTGCTGTTTGAGAAGCTCAACATACATTATGGAGTTCATCTTTACCCCTTCAGGGATCCTAAAAGGGCCGACAATCTCTCTCCCCATGATTCCAGCCCAAAACATTACTCCACCTCCTCCTTGTTAGCGCCGTAGCCGTGTTTGCCTGGGGTGTCCATCAACCAGCCATCCTCCACTCCATCCATCTGGACCATCGAGATCATTTCATGCATGATAATGCCCCGTCTCATGCTGCACATAACACATCTGCATCTCTGGCTGCTATGGGCATAAAAGGGGACAAACTTATGGTGTGGCCCCCATGCTCCCCTGACCTCAACCCCATTGAGAACCTCTGGAGCATCATCAAAAGGAGTGTCTATGATGGCGGGAGGCAGTTCACATCTAAGCAACAGCTCTGGGAGGGTATTCTGTCCTCATGCAAAACAATTAAAGCAGAAACCATCCAAAACCTGACAAATTCAATGGACGAGATAGTTCAGAAGCTCCTTTCGAACAAGCGGTCCTATGTGCAAATGTAACATCACCTAGAATAAAGTTTTGAGTTGAAAACTGTTTGATTTCAGTTTGTAATAACCTGCTAATGCTTATAATTTCAAAAATGACCATTTTTTTGTTCTTTATTAAAATGAAAGGGCTGAAAACTCTGCTGTGCATAATAATTTGGAACATGCATTTTGAGTGCAGTTTGAGTTTTTTATGTTTTTAAAAATATACTGTTATCATAGGCAGTTTGTACAAAAACCTTTCAATTGTACTCTAATAGTTATTTGACTGGAAAATTACAATGACTGCAATTCATATAGGTAATTTGGGAAAATCTGAGAAAATATTATTTGCATAATAATTTGGAACACAGTGTATTGCCCTGAACTCTACAGCCTCTTAATTCTTATGAGCTTCTTGAGATTAGGTTGAGACCCATGGCCATTCCAGACATCGCAGAGTGTACTCAGACCATTAATGTCTGATATGTGAAACCAGTAAAGAAATGATATAAAATAATTCAGAAATTTGAAAGAGGAGATACATCTCATCCTAGCATCCAACCTAAAACAGCCCAAATGCAGAAAAACTGGCTACATTTTTTTTTATTTTCCTACCTTATTTTTTAGGTCCTATCATATTATGGATATGCTATGTATGGGTCCATCATCCAGAGCTATATTGGAGTATATAGGCCCATAGAATATCTTTGCGCACCAACAATTTCATATGGTGGTTGTAGCATTTCCAAATGAAATATTTCAAGGGGAGAATAGATAAATTGCCTATGGGCCTGTAAATGGACTTGTAGGGACTCCAAGCACCGCCGTACAGGCTATGTGCAACCCCTCTTTTGGAGCCATGTGCACGAGGCAATGGAGTATGTTCCCACAAGTGCTTTTCCTTTGTGGATTTTCCTTCTTGAATTTCTTGAGGAACATCCATAGTGTATTACAGTAGTAGCAGAACAGATCAGATGTTATCAAATCTCACCAACATCTGCTGAAAAACTTAGTGCGGAAAATAACCTGAGGATCATATTCAAGAGCATCTCTACATATCGTGCCGATTTTCTTCACAGGTATCGCCTCTTTTGGTGAGGTGATATCACCCTTTTTGGTGAGATGATCTCACCCCTTTTGGTGAGGTGATATCACCCTTTTTGGTGAGATGATCTCACCCCTTTTGGTGAGGTGATATCATCCCTGTTGGTGAGGTGATATCGCCCCTTTTGATGAGTTGATATCGCCCCTTTTGATGAGTTGATATCGCCCCTTTTGATGAGTTGATATCGCTCCTTTTGATGAGGTGATATCGCCCCTTTTGGTGAGGTGATATCATCCCTTTTGGTGAGGTGATATCGCCCCTTTTGATGAGTTGATATCGCCCCTTTTGATGAGTTGATATCGCTCCTTTTGATGAGGTGATATCGCCCCTTTTGGTGAGGTGATATCATCCCTTTTGGTGAGGTGATATTGCCCCTTTAGGTGAGGTGATATCGCCCCTTTTGATGAGTTGATATCGCCCCTTTTGATGAGGTGATATCATCCCTTTTGGTGAGGTGATATCATCCCTTTTGGTGAGGTGATATTGCCCCTTTTGGTGAGGTGATATCGCCCCTTTTGATGAGTTGATATCGCCCCTTTTGATGAGTTGATATCGCCCCTTTTGATGAGTTGATATTGCTCCTTTTGATGAGGTGATATCGCCCCTTTTGGTGAGGTGATATCATCCCTTTTGGTGAGGTGATATCGCCCCTTTTGGTGAGGTGATATCGCCCCTTTTGATGAGTTGATATCGCCCCTTTTGATGAGTTGATATCGCCCCTTTTGATGAGTTGATATCGCTCCTTTTGATGAGGTGATATCGCCCCTTTTGATGAGTTGATATCGCCCCTTTTGATGAGTTGATATTGCTCCTTTTGATGAGGTGATATCGCCCCTTTTGGTGAGGTGATATCATCCCTTTTGGTGAGGTGATATTGCCCCTTTTGGTGAGGTGATATCGCCCCTTTTGGTGAGGTGATATCGCCCCTTTTGATGAGTTGATATCGCCCCTTTTGATGAGTTGATATCGCCCCTTTTGATGAGTTGATATCGCCCCTTTTGATGAGTTGATATCGCCCCTTTTGATGAGTTGATATCGCTCCTTTTGGTGAGGTGATATCATCCCTTTTGGTGAGGTGATATTGCCCCTTTTGGTGAGGTGATATCGCCCCTTTTGATGAGTTGATATCGCCCCTTTTGATGAGTTGATATCGCCCCTTTTGATGAGTTGATATCGCCCCTTTTGATGAGTTGATATCGCCCCTTTTGATGAGTTGATATCGCCCCTTTTGATGAGGTTATATCGCCCCTTTTCGATGTAATACATTGTGGATTTAGCTGCTGATCCACATTTTTGTTTTTCTGCCAATACTTCCCTTATGGCCTTACCCTACGGACTTAGTCCATTTTACCAAGAGCCGAAAACACAGCAGATTTTTTGTCTGAATGTTCTGGATAGAAAATCTACTGTGATTTACGGGAGCATAATTGTAGAGGAGATTTTGACACGGTGCAAAAATTTTTGCAATGTAAAATCTACGGCAGGGTTAATTTATAAATTTAAGTTCAGTGTCACTTCGGATTTTACCCTCTGTGGATTTTACTGAATTTTCCATGCAGTGGAAATGCCACAAGGGAATATACCCGTTGAGTTATCGATATCCAAAAATCTGAATATTTGCAGGAATGTAGTCAAAAAAGTGACAGCTGAGGATTCCATAAGGGATGAACTGCTGACAGTAAAAAATGTCCCCTCTATATGATCTCACACTGGTAACAATAAAGTATTTAATCAGATTACCAACTGCAACGTTACAAACTTATCAGTGTAGTCCAGGTGGCACATTGCACCAGGGAGTATGTACGTCCACACATGACCGTACCTGCGACTGCTCCGGAGGACACGGTGGCTATTACTGGAGTTTTGCTCTTTTCACTGACTCTGGCTAAAACTTTAAATAGCAGCCCATCATCTGCCATGGCATAAATCACTCGAGGCATGGGGAACATGGAACCCAGGAGACTATAGAAAAGGAAAAAGGTAAAGTATAAGTCCAAATACCAACTCAACATTGGACGATTGCATGAAGAAATTACAAAAAAATGAAGAAATTACAAGATAAAGAAATATATTATATATGTAGTAATAGAAAAATATAAATAAATAGATTTCTCCAAAATTTGTAAAGAAAAAGAATCCACAGAAAACTATAAAAAAAACACAACAGCTAAGAATTAAGGCTGCAATAATTTTCTCAATTTTACACTAAAGCATATAGCAGTTTTATCAGACCGGCCCTGTAATCTTCCTCTAGGGGCTATTAGAGATAAGCGAATCAATTTGTGTCAAAATTTTCAGGAATTTGCTGAACCTGGAAAATTTGAAGAATATACGATTTGTGAAAATCACCTAAATTGGCGACCCTATTTTACACATTGCAGAAGACTGCGTCAGCCAGAAAGGATTCACATGACCTCAGAATTGGCCAGGTAGGCTTCCCTATAATGCCCTGATGCTTCACATCATATGGTCTAGTGCAGTCAAGAGGGACTATCGTATGTATAAAATCAGAAGAAGGAAACATAGCTGCCATTTTAGGGTGAATCTAGATAGTGAGAAGACGTCATTGCTCACATCTTAGCAAGGGATGGGAGAGAAAGAAAACACTGAAGAAACTGTATAGATAGTGTGTGACAGCACAGTAGTGAAGATTAGTGTGTGAGGAAAAGGGAATTATACAGATTTAATTGATAGGGAGAGGGCGATTTCTTGAGGAACATCCATAGTGTATTACAGTAGTAGCAGAACAGATCAGATGTTATCAAATCTCACCAACATCTGCTGAAAAACTTAGTGCGGAAAATAACCTGAGGATCATATTCAAGAACATCTCTACATATCGTACCGATTTTCTTCACAGGTATCGCCTCTTTTGGTGAGGTAATATCACCCTTTTTGGTGAGATGATCTCACCCCTTTTGGTGAGGTGATATCACCCTTTTTGGTGAGATGATCTCACCCCTTTTGGTGAGGTGATATCATCCCTGTTGGTGAGGTGATATTGCCCCTTTTGGTGAGGTGATATCGCCCCTTTTGATGAGTTGATATCGCCCCTTTTGATGAGTTGATATCGCTCCTTTTAATGAGGTGATATCGCCCCTTTTGGTGAGGTGATATCATCCCTTTTGGTGAGGTGATATTACCCCTTTAGGTGAGGTGATATCGCCCCTTTTGATGAGTTGATATCGCCCCTTTTGATGAGGTGATATCATCCCTTTTGGTGAGGTGATATCATCCCTTTTGGTGAGGTGATATTGCCCCTTTTGGTGAGGTGATATCGCCCCTTTTGATAAGTTGATATCGCCCCTTTTGATGAGTTGATATCGCCCCTTTTGATGAGTTGATATCGCTCCTTTTGATGAGTTGATATCGCTCCTTTTGATGAGGTGATATCGCCCCTTTTGGTGAGGTGATATAATCCCTTTTGGTGAGGTGATAGGGGAGTCACTGACTGAGGGAAAGACAGTCTGTTCTAGCCAACTGGAGGCATTGAAGTATTTTCAATTTGCAGCAAAATTCGGTAAAGCTTGCAAATTTGAATTTCCAAAGATTTACTAATCTTTAAGGGCTACACTATGGGCTATGTAGGTATAACACAAGGAAGATCATAAAACAGACCGAGCGTTTCCACTACCATACTTCTCCAGTGCAATGAATAAGATGGGTACCAATCAGTCAAGAGGCCCTGAGATAGGAGGGGCCAAAATAAAGTAAAGGAAAACGGTCTGACATTCTGATTATTGCCATCTTCTAAGTGTACACTTTGTACCAACACCAAAATCTACCTGGTAGAAAGCGCACATAATGATCCCACAGCAACAGCATATTTAGCACCGGACCATCCCACATAATTGAAAGCCACGGGCAATGGACTGTTTTTATCCAGAAGATAATAAGGCATCATGAGTGTGAGTGCTGCAGACACCCCAAAGTACGCCACAAAACAGATGAGGAGAGACGCCACAATGCCAATGGGAATCGCTTTCTGGGGATTCTTGACTTCTTCACCTAAAATAAAAATAATACATGGTTAGAAATCCAGTAACATCACATACAGAAATTAATTTTCAGAAATAAACCAGCATACAGCCATACCGGTGGTGGCAATGCAGTCAAAGCCAACAAAGGCGTAGAAGCAGGTAGCAGCTCCAGAGAGGACTCCGGCAAAACCATATGGCATGAATCCACCAGCACCATAATCCCAAGTGTTCTCCTCTGTAACACTGAAATGAGGGAAAAAAAAAACCTTGTGAGTTACGTAACTAGACAAATCCAGTTTATTTTAAATCGGCTAAATCAAAGTTAATGTGAATAAGCAAAAATCATAGAGACTATATATAACAGTGTCCAACAACTATCTTTACTGTGATTGCTACTTTGGTGTGGATTAATTTCTGAATTCTGATTTAGTGACTACAAAGTCCAAATTTCCTGCATTACAGTAGCTTAAAATGGTAAAATTATACTGTCTGCAGCCACCACTAGAGGGAGCTCAGCAGCTAACTGCATGCAGGTTTTTTTTATAGCTTTTAACATTACACTCCCTCTAGTGGTGGTCTCAGGGGGATATAAGATTATTATTTAAAGGGCTTATACTGGAGCTAAAAAATGTGTAAGGATTGTAGTACATACAGTACAGACCAAAAGTTTGGACACACCTTCTCATTTAAATATTTTTCTGTATTTTCATGACTATGAAAATTGTACATTCACACTGAAGGCATCAAAACTATGAATTAACACATGTGGAATTATATACTTAACAAAAAAGTGTGAAACAACTGAAAATATGTCTTATATTCTAGGTTCTTCAAAGTAGCCACCTTTTGCTTTGATGACTGCTTTGCACACTCTTGGCATTCTCTTGATGAGCTTCAAGAGGTAGTCACTGGAAATGGTCTTCCTACAATCTTGAAGGAGTTCCCAGAGATGCTTAGCACTTGTTGGTCCTTTTGCCTTCACTCTGCGGTCCAGCTCACCCCAAACCATCTCGATTGGGTTCAGGTCTGGGGACTGTGGAGGCCAGGTCATCTGGCGTAGCACCCCATCACTCTCCTTCTGGGTCAAATAGCCCTTACACAGCCTGGAGGTGTGTTTGGGGTCATTGTCCTGTTGAAAAATGAATGATGGTCCAACTAAACGCAAACCGGATGGAATAGCATGCCGCTGCAAGATGCTGTGGTAGCCATGCTGGTTCAGTATGCCTTCAATTTTGAATAAATCCCCAACAGTGTCACCAGCAAAGCACCCCCACACCGTCACACCTCTTCCTCCATGCTTCACGGTGGGAACCAGGCATGTAGAGTCCATCCGTTCACCTTTTCTGCATCACACAAAGACATGGTGGTTGGAACCAAAGATCTCAAATTTGGACTCATCAGACAAAAGCACAGATTTCCACTGGTCTAATGTCCATTCCTTGTGTTCTTTCGCCCAAACAAGTCTCTTCTGCTTGTTGCCTGTCCTTAGCAGTGGTTTCCTAGCAGCTATTTTACCATGAAGGCCTGCTGCACAAAGTCTCCTCTTAACAGTTGTTGTAGAGATGTGTCTGCTGCTAGTACTCTGTGTGGCATTGACCTGGTCTCTAATCTGAGCTGCTGTTAACCTGCGATTTCTGAGGCTGGTGACTCGAATAAAGTTATCCTCAGAGGTGATTCTTGGTCTTCCTTTTCTGGGGCGGTCCTCATGTGAGCCAGTTTCTTTGTAGCGCTTGATGGTTTTTCCAACTGCACTTGGTGACACTTTCAAAGTTTTCCCAATTTTTCGGACTGACTGACCTTAATTTCTTAAAGTAATGATGGCCACTCGTTTTTTCTTTGCTTAGCTGCTTTTTTCTTGCCATAATACAAATTCTAACAGTCTATTCAGTAGGACTATCAGCTGTGTATCCACTAGACTTCTGCACAAGACAACTGATGGTCCCAACCCCCTTTATAAGGCAAGAAATCCCACTTATTAAACCTGACAGGGCACACCTGTGAAGTGAAAACCATTTCCGGTGACTACCTCTTGAAGCTTATCAAGAGAATGCCAACAGTGTGCAAAGCAGTCATCAAAGCAAAAGATGGCTACTTTGAAGAACCTAGAATATAAGACATATTTTCAGTTGTTTCACACTTTTTTGTTAATGCCACATGTGTTAATTCATAGTTTTGATGCCTTCAGTGTGAATGTACATTTTTCATAGTCATGAAAATACAGAAAAATCTTTAAATGAGAAGGTGTGTCCAAACTTTTGATCTGTACTGTACATCAACATGACCACACTGCAGTCAAACATTAGCCTTGTACATATAAGACATGAGAATGCACAGACTCTTATTGCTACACAAAAGTAAAGTTTAGGCTAAGAGGACACTTTTTTACCCAAACTTAAAAAACTCAAGTAAGGCTGTGATGTTCATACATGTTCAGCCATACTTGCTCTTTTTTATTTTTGAGTAGTGGTACAGAAGCTGGGACCACCCTACTAATATCGTGAATAAAGTGTTGCCAAGACTTGGTCATTTGTCATCCACATCCCATAAGAGGAGGTTGAGCCTCAGTGACATTCAATAGTTATGATTATCCCTTAACTGATTGACTTTGGCACACGGGGGAAATGTCAGCACTGGGAGATTATTGAAAGGAGCTTACACAAACATTCAAAACTTCACACTCGTACGACACCCGACACCGGACGGATCATTAGAAATGGTATCCACATTCACTAAGTGCATAGCTGCTCCGCATATGACCCACTCATTGGACATCGAGGACAAAAGCCGACAGCTTCCAGAACGTACTTCTCTGAAGACACATTGGCGGTCTTATTGAAGTCATGATCCGAGAGCTGCCAGTTCTTAATGGATCCTTTCACAAATCCAGATACGATAACAAAAGCCAGGACCAGCACATTGACACATGTGAAGACCTTGTTGACCATGGCCGATTCTTTCACTCCAATGGATAAAAGAGCTGAGGAAGAACGAAGAAAATGATGATGAAGCCCTGAAGTTCCAATGAAAGCATTTAGTAACGAGGCTGTAGCCTTCAGCCCTTCGATCTGCTATGGATATAAGGGACATGCATACATCGCAAGTGTCTACGGCTCAGTAATACATATAGAGACTTTGTGTTAATTTACCCTCAGTTGTGAGGATAAAAGGAATTAAAAGGTTACAAAACTTCAAGTGAAATAAGGCTCTTTAGTTCCTCCTGACCTCCTGCTACGCATGAATAGCATGTAGATAGTGGACAGTGGTGGCCTCTACGATGGTGGCGCTCACGTTATTTACCCACATAACTACTTCTCAAGCTGTGCCCTGGGCACATGTACAGGTATTACAATCTCCAGTTTCTGCACATCAGCTGGATGCATTCATCCAAGGGTAAATCACGTGAGCGCTACCATCTCAGTTGCTTTGGACACCGAGACTGCCGCCATCCACTATTTACCCACAATATCCCACTGTGGAAAGGAATGAGTAGATTGAGTTTTCTGTGGGAGAGAACACCAAATTATGGCATTTTAATAATGTTATTAGAAAGTGGCCAAGGATCAATAAGGGCACAAGCTCGTTTCAGCCCCATTAGGGATATTTCGCATCAATTTTTGTGACGGTTAGGACTCGTGAACACAACCAGTTACGTCTGATGAGTTCTATGTGTGGTGTTCACGGATAGCACTAGTACCTATGTTATTCTATGGGGCTGAGCACGTGTCCGATATTCAGAGAAATGTCCAATATTCAG
This sequence comes from Phyllobates terribilis, assembly GCF_046119375.1. Classification (NCBI taxonomy): domain Eukaryota; kingdom Metazoa; phylum Chordata; class Amphibia; order Anura; family Dendrobatidae; genus Phyllobates; species Phyllobates terribilis. The sequence goes on from NW_027362762.1 coordinate 108,160,821, forward strand.
AGATATGTCTGATTTTGATCGGAGTATCGGATCAAAATCAGCAATGCAAGTCTATGGATCCGTGAAAAATATTGGACCGGGCTCGGATGACATCCAAGTGCAGTACAATTTTCACAGACTGACAGAATGGAGAAGGTGAAGAAGAAACTTTTATTTTTCTTCTCCACGTATGAGAAAAACTGATGCCACTCTAATCAAAATAATCAAATTGCTTTTCTCAGATGTCACCCGAGTGCGGTCTGAATTTTTTTCATGGACCCATAAACTTGCATTGCCAGTTTTGATCTGACACTCGGATCAAAATCGGACATATTTCAGATTTTTTCCTCGGACCAAGTAATCGGATATGTGCACAACTTCACAGAATATCATGGGTACGAGTGAGTGATATACGTGAAAACCATGGATAGCACTCGTCCGATATAATCGGTCGTGTGCATGAGACCTTACAGTCATCTAAATGTTGTTTGCAGAAATCCATGCACTTGCTGCAGAAACCATCCTGTACACATGGATTGTAGGGATTTTCAACTTCCTGTAACAAATCTGCCATGTGTGACTATACACTGAGACTAGCTTCACACAAAGTTTTTTGGAGGTGGAAAAAAAATCAAACAAGTGGCCATGGTCACACGGAGTGGTTTTGGAGTGGAAACTCTCAGAATCCTCCTTAAAAATGTAAAATTCATCAAACATTTGAAGATTCTGCTCAGTTTCTACTCTGAAAACTCAGCAACAAGTGTGCACATAGACAGTATTTCAAGAGAAATCCACTTCAGGATTTTTGGTGTTTTTTTTCCCTAAAATGGTTTTAAAGGTTATGAGCACACAGTGTCTTGCAAGAGTCCCATAAAGGAAACATAATGCACAGCGATGTCAAAACAACATTGCTGTGCACACATTCCAACTTATATCACTTTTTTACCAGCTTCAGAGTTCAGAAACTCTAAAGTAATAAGAAGATGTGACTAGCTCATTCTTTGGGCATTTTTTGGGTCGGCCATTCTCTATATTTCACACTGTAGGGTAAAAGACACAGATGGCAGAGCCACCACAAGAACGGCAGCAAAGACACTGGAATTTTTCGAAGCGGCTTCTAGAAGATGCCATGTGCACATAGTCTTAAAGCATTTTTGAGAGCTTTTGGTCGCACTGAGTTTTGCAGCCTTTTGACTTGACAGTTTCTTCTAAGAAGAAGCAGCCTCAAAGAAGAGACATTCCACTTTGTTTGACCCGTGGCAAGATCTTCCAAACTTTACTGAATGAAGAGGAGAGTGGATTTTCTATTAAATTGTGGAAGAGTATGTGGCTTAAATGTTTTTTTAGGAGGTTTTTCGTGCAGATTCTCATCAAAATCTTTCTAAAAAGATGAATGTGAACATAGCCTAAAGTTATATGTATGCACTGTGACTGGTTGCAGGTCTCCCGACCTGAACTCAACAGCTTCATATATATCTATGAGGCTGTCAAGTTCCTGCACTACAGAATTTCTTATATGAAACTTACCTGTCAACACCACGATGAGGATGACAGAGAACAGATCTGGATACTTGGCCAGTACACCTGGCATATTCATGGCAAAATGCTGTTCACAAAAACTCTCAATATGTTTGCCAATCAGTTCGTCAAAGGTCGCACTCCAAGCGCGAGCCACACTTGAGGTCCCTTAAAAACAAAGGGGGAAATATTACAAGGGCAAATCCATCTTATTGTCACCCGCATTTGCCAAAAACAGAGATGACTAAGAAATGTTAATGGGAAATGTTCTTGAGCTTTAGCTTTGCTAGATGTGAACTTGAGGATCAGGATGTGGTATAGTGTGTACACGGTCATACGCTGAACATCTTGGGTATTTATTCCTGCAAATTTCTTGATATTTCAGAAGAATCATTGGCATTCAGATATTGTGGGAGAAAGAACTGTTTTACTTGGGTTGTTCAGTAACTATTATCTGTATCACTACAACATTGAGGATAACACACAAACTAAAGAGGTCACATAGTACAGTATTAGCAAACTAACAATTAACACAGCGCCATCAGCTGAACACGGTCTTCTCCAACATAAGCCTGCAGCTGTTGCATACTTCAACAACTCACAACCAGGTAATCATCTCCTGGGAGAAATTATTTTGCTGAATTTTTGTGAATTGAATCTCCAAAGTTTTAGACTTGGCATGAATTAAATTAATTAAGAATTGATTTGTTCGTCTATAGTTTTGATAAATGTGGCCCATTTAGTATATACACAATGAGAGAGTCATAGCCTATATGGGGTGCAGAGGTCAAAGTGGCCCAGGGCCTTTGGAGCCAATGGGGTCCAAGGGCCCCAACAGTAAGACCCACACTGATCTAACAATTTTCAGCCTATCCAGTAAATATTATGGCCAACTTACCGATAACATATGACAAAATTAAATTCCATCCTGTTATAAAAGCCAAGAATTCCCCAACCGTGACATAACTGTACAGATAGGCAGAGCCAGTTTTTGGAACTCTTGCACCGAATTCTCCATAGCATAATCCAGCAAGAACAGAAGCAAGAGCAGCAATGAGGAAGCAGAGAACGATAGCAGGTCCAGCATTTTCTCGTGCCACAGCTCCGGCTAAGACATATACCCCGGCACCAAGAGTACTGCCCACTCCCAGAGCCACTAAGTCAAAGGTGTTGAGACATCGTGCAAATCTGCTCTCCTTAGAGTCAGATCCCACGACCTTACGGCGAAACAGTTGCTGTCCAAAACCGAGAAGAACGTTGCAGCTCATTTTGATCTGAAAAACAAAAAGCGAAGCATGTAATGACCAATACCGTATACGACTAGTATGAATTGCTAAGAATACACAGAATACTTTCTTCTTCAGGAAATCTAGATTTTGAATAAGGCTGATCATACGAACAATCCCACCAGCAACATGAGAGGCAAAACTGAGCACTCAAAAAAACAAACAAAACAAAGTGGACTTCCAAGAAGTGGTACAAGACAGGTCACATTTTCAGTGGACTATAGTCTGTCGCCAGCCATTGGAAGCAATACTTTGCTAAAATTTTGTGTTTATGGCCAGCTTGAAAATTAGGCAATCAATTCATCACAAGGGCATGAGACAGGTGTAGCCCCATAACCTTTCTCCCACAGGAACCAGAACTATAGCACTATGGGAGGTGTAACCTCACCCACTGGCCATCTAGCACTTAGATTAGTGTTTCCCAAACTCCAGTCCTCACGGCCCCACACAGACCATGTTTTTAAGATTTCCTTAGTATTTCACAGGTGTGAAAGAACCTGTGGCAACTTCTGATGCCTTGATAATTATTCCATCACTGGTGCAATGCTAAGGAAATCCTGAAAAGATGATCTGTTGGGGGCCATGAGGACTGGAGTTTGGGAAACACTGACTTAGATCATGTTCAGACAGGCTTTTTGAGGTGTTTGAAAATACTACAATTTCTTTCTGGGGAGTTTTTTGAGGAATTTTTCTTTTCGTACAGCAGTTTTGAAAAGATTTGGAAGCGTTTTCGTCTTTTTTGTAGCCTTTTGATTTGCCAGATTCTAGTTTGGAGCAGATTTCGTATAGATCTGCTTCAAAAAAGTAACATGCACTTTTTTCTCCCACCAGGCATTTTTCAAAACCTCTTCAGAATCTCTGTGTGCACATAGACTAAAGCCTACCATACAGATTAGTTGGCCATACACATTTGTCTATCAGCAATCTCGACCATCTTTTTCTTATACAGGAGCGCTCATTCAGCCGAGCGCTCCTGTATTCTCAACAAGAGAGTCATCACCAGACATGTCTGGTGGGATCTTATCTCCAGGAGACAATATGATTGGGCATACCAAGTTAATAAGTAATAAATTGTCCAGGGCTCCCATACGCATTAGAGCATCGACTGAATCCATCGATATCGGTGGATGCGGCCAACATTACTCTAATGTGTATGGGAGGTTTAGACAGAAAATGTAGAGACAAACAAGACCCTTTGGTTTTAGCCTGTGAAGTATGGGGGCACCCACTTATGTAGGATTTGTGTCTGGTATTTTGGTATAGTGCTTTTCCTGGGAAAGGCTGTTAAAGGGATTGTCCAGGACTTAATTTTTTATTTACTACAGGCCTAAGACCTAACAAGCTGGTGGTTGCTACTTACCTGTCTGTTGTGCCTGGTGCTGATCTTTCCCGGCACAGAGTAGTCACAGACCGCTCCTGTCGGCAATTCAGCGGCCTCCACCAATGTCACGTTAACAGAGCAGAGGCTTCTCTTCTGCTCTGCTGTGTTGACAGGATTGGACAGCCGACGTCAACACAGCAGTCCAGGAAGAAGAAGAACTGCTCTGTTGACATGGAGCAGCTGAATCACCAGCAAGAGCGGCAGTTGGTGACTGCTCTGGGCCGGCGCCGGGTAGAACAGACAGGTAGTTGCATCTGTTAACAGCAACCTGCCAGTTAGTTTTTAGGCCCATAGTAAAAAAAAATACAACAGTCCTGGAAAACCCCTTTAAATCAAGAAGAAAAAAAAATAAAATGATCTATATAGTCACTATATACAATAAGAACACAAATCTACCTATCTAACGTGACAATTCTCAGTAACTGAGAAGAACAGGTTAGTTCAGTTTTTAAAGTAATATAGTTGTCACATACAGGTAGGTGGAGATGTAAATCTGAAAAGCAGAAGTCAAGCCCAAAAAGCAAACATGAAACATGCTCCAGAAGCTCCAAGGATTAATCATTTAACTTGTGCAAGTCAGTAAACAATCAAATCTGCCGTATTCCAAGGAGAAAGGAACTAGCTTACCGATGAAAACTAGTCCTACGGCGAAGGTGACTGCCAACCAAGTATGAAGATATGTCAAATAAAGTAATCTCCCATCTCTGGCACATTCTCACAGCAGTATTACAGAACCCACAGAAGTCTATAGCGCCCCACTGGACTTCCGAATGCTTCTAATATCAGATTGTGTCTTATGTTCTGTTACTGTATTAAGGACTAAGGGTCAAATTCATCATTTGTAGTTATTTTTTCAAATCACTTTCCTTTTCTGACTTATGATTTTCACTGACGCTTTTTCGCCAAATTCATCTAAATAGTGCTGTGCTGGATCTGTATTATTTTGGATCTCAGAGTTTCTCCACTAATTTTTTATTGGGTTCGATTGTTTTTGTTTTGAACCTTTCGCATTGCTTCTGCCATCATAAGTGATGGAATTGCTGACGGAAGTTCTGAACGAAATTCCAGACGGCAGCGAGAACGCAGAGGATTTCAATGCTTTCCATCTCTTTCCCAAAATGAATGCACACTATAGGAGTTTATACATTTACTTCACTATTCAAAGCCTGATTAATCCAGATCATGACCTGTGTTTCATAAAGTATAGAAAAGTAAGAAAATGCCGCCAGTAGGCAATAAATCACATCTTGCCACTGCTTATAAAAGCGATAACATATTAATGCATGGATCACACCATAAGTAAAGTCTCTTTCAGACAACCATTTATAATTACATTAATTGCTTTTTTCAAAGAAGACAGCCGGTATGAAGGGTCATAACTATAGTGGTGCAGGGGTTGCGACTGCACCCGGATTCTGGAGCCTAGAGGGTCCTAAAGGTCCCTTTGACATATTTAAGAAGAAAAATAGTATTAAATTTATCCCTAATCGTGATGGGCCCTGTTTGTGAGATTTTGTATTAGAGCCCAAGAGCTTCTAGTTACACTACTGCAAAAGAATGTAAAAATCGGTCACAGAACATCGGGTTTAGACAAAGGGATGATCCTCTCAAAGAGGCGGTCTGCTGAAGAGGCTTCACTGTGTGCTGTTGGCAGGAGAGTGTCTTTACTCTGTAGAGTTCATGGATGTACACAAATAACTCGGCTCCTGTTAAGCTCAGATTACTATTTCCTTCAGTCACTTCCTCTTTGCAGCTATCGTAGCTCTGAACTTACAGGTCATTCATGAATGGGATAACTCTGAGAGATATTACTATTGTAACACGATATCCGCAAAGGAATCCATTCTAAGATGCATTGTTTAGAGCCTGTGGGTGCGGGAGCCTCAGGGGGGTACGTGTCATGTCTTTAGGAGGTCCTGGCACAGCATCTTCTTCACTAATCTACTCGTATATTACTCCACCGACCAAATACGCACACAGAACACACATAGTAAATACTATCTGCTGGCTGTATGTCACTCCTGACGTCACAGAATGTAAACTAGCGGCACAAATCTTACCCAAGTCAACAAGTTAAGCCGCATCACTAATCTAATGCTGCTAATGTTAATCTGCCAATTGGCAGAAGATACAAAAACTGCGCAGCTTTGGCATCGATCATGTAGACATATAGGGATCATCGATTTGGTATGTAATGGAACAGAACTGGATTTTTTATTTATCACTATGATCAAAGTAGTCGATAAACTCAGAAATATATTCACACTCGATTTGAGCCTGTGGAAGTTCTACCATCAAGGTAGCTGGTTCCTTAACGTGGTTGTCACATGAACAAAGTACATTTTAATTCATATATTTGTAATAAGAAGAAGTTCCACAATTGGATGTGTTTTAAAAAAATGTTCCTGTGCTGAGATAATCTTATAAATGTGTCCCTTCTGTGTACTGTGTAATGGCTGTGTTTAACCATACAGAACTGCTCCAGTTCATAGTCAGCATATACTACAGCTTCTGGCCAGGGGGAAGCATAAGTTGCTTATGATAAATGAGTATACAGATGACACAGCAGGAGCTCCCAGCTGCTGCTTTCAGAGTTAACACATTTCGATGTTTGTTTTATCACAGGAGTGAGTGTTTCTGACACGTCACCAGTCCTGTGATAAAATCATAAATCAAGTCATTGACACATAGGAGCTCCATAGGCTGATAAACTTATGTCACGGTCTTGCTTTATGATGTGCTCACAGGACTGGTGAGTGCTAGAGACCAGGCAGAAACTCTCATTCCTGTGATAGCTCAGACAGGGAAATGTATTACTTTAGAAAGCAGCAGTTGTGAGCTTCTGTTGTTTCATCTGTATACTCACTTATCATAATTGACTTATGCTTCCCACCCCCCATCAGAAGCTGTATGTGCTGACCATGAACTGGAGCAGCTCTGCATGGTAAGACACAACAAATTACAGTATACAGCAAAGGCACATTTATAAGATTATCTCTGCACCAAACTATTTTTTAACACATCCAGTTATGGAACTTATTATCTTTCCAAAATCTGTTAATTAAAATGTATTTTGTTTGGGGGGGAAACCCCTTTAAGCTCTGACTGCTTCTTAAAGGGAAGCCAGCATCAAAAATGCTGTATTGTTTTAATACGATTTTGAATTAAATGTATTGTTAAATGTTTTGGACAATTTTGTTTTCCTATCAAAATCTTTACTAAATATTAAAAAAGAAAATAGAAATCTTACAATTTTCACACAGATCACTGCTTTCTCCAGCATGATGGATCTCCATATCACAAGGAAAAAGTGATAAATAAGTGGCTCGGTGAACAAAATATTGAAATTTTGGGTCCACAGCAGGAAACTCCCCAGATCTCAATCCCAATGAAAACCAGTGGTCACAGAAATTGTGAAAAGCTCCAAGCACTGATGAGACAATAATGGGCGGTAATCTGTCAGGATTTGCCCCAGAATCTGATATCCAGCTACCAGGACGAAGGGCAGAAGTCTGAAGAAATAAGGGTCAATGCTGTAAATATTGTGTCTTAACATAAACTTGATGTATTTGTCAATGAAAGTTCAAAAACTTCTGAAACACTGATATTTCAGTAACCATCGAAATATCGGACTAAATGGTCTAAAAACAGCGAAGCAGCAAACTCTGTGAAAAGTTTTGGCCATGCCACACGGCCAGGATTCGGCAAGCTGCAATGCTTGCCAAAAATTTGCACTGAGCCGAACAACCTCTGAACGTGGAAACATACCCTAAAACTTCTCACTTTTCATTAATTCAACCTGGAGTCTCCACTCTATTATCTCTAGCACGGGGCATGTGAGATGATACCATAAGAGAACAGCGGAGCGCTGCTAGAGAAGTTTTTAATATTTTTTCTAGTCCTCCCGCTATTGTGGCATTTAGCCGACCAACAAAACTAATATTTTCCTTCATGTTGTTCTTTAAGCAACTATAATAATGTCATGCTGTTTCAATGGATGCTTTCCACATCTAAAAATATTTGCAGCTTTTTTGTGAAATATTATGTGTTCCAGTCGCATCCCAGGGTGGAATTTTACAGCTTACCAAAGTAATTAGATGGCGACCAAGGCCACGCAGCGCACAGAAGGGAGTATCTGCTCCAACATTGTCTAAACAATTCATTAACTTTTTAGCAGAGGTGACATACAGCAAGTAACGGGAGATCAAATCTTCATATTAATGTCAACAGAACGGGCAATTCAAGAGAAATCGGAACATGTTTACACACACACACAATACAGAACACTACTTTGGGAACTGGGCACTATCTACATGAGACGTAAGTGGATATCTATATTTACCAAGATATTATTTGTGTAAAAAATTATTCCAAAAAAATCTATTGCAGCCTACACACAAGGGAAATTTATCTAATCCAGCATAAATTGGATTACACAGACGCCAGATCATCCCTCCCCCTATAATACTCTCACGTCCAAACCCTACAAATAACATTTGAAAATAACTTCTTTTTTTTATTATGCCAATGTTCAGTCAGATGTGTGTGGTCCACATAACCATCAAACCTGGTCTCATGTACCATGGCTGTGGGAAGGAATGGCTTTTTAGGTATGTTCTGTCCATATGGCCGGAATATGTTTAGATGGATGTAGCCCAACCAAAGGATGGACAATAGTCTCTTCGATCAGATCTTCTATACAAAGGATAAACCACACAGTAAAGCAGGGGTGAAAAAAGGTACAATGGAGCACTATTAAAGGGAACCCATCACATGTTTTTTGCAGCCTGAACCAGAGACAGTTTCCTCCTTTACAAACATGTAATGGAAGCATGGTCAGGGAAGAAGTGGCCAGTCCAAGTGGTATGTTCTTGCCAGCTTCTCCATGTCTGCTGTGTGACTCGTGCTGAGTGGGTGAGGAGAAGTATTCAGGGAACTTGGGCTGGTCACCTCATCCCAGGTCATGCTTTCATTACATGGTTGTAATGGAACCAGTCTCACGATTCGTGCTGCCCAGACCGTGGTCAGCAAGACTCAGTGAAAAGTTCCCTTTAAATGCCAACAACCAGAACCGGCCATTAAACTACCGTAAAGTTGGCTAAACCCATCAATTAATCGGTTGGGATCCTCCTGACCCTACCCTGACAGATGATGTCAGGTTGAAAAAAGGATCAGCTAGAAGGTGTCGGTCACCAGTTTACTCTACTCATCCGATACAGGACTCATGCATACTAGATGTGAGCATTTGTGTGGGAGGTTTGGAGACATAAATGTTGACCTAACGAGCATTTCAACGACTATAATGTTTATTGACTCCTCTAAGAAATCACTTTCAGGCCTGACAGACATAACATAATGGAAGGAGGTGCTCGGAAACCTTTGACCCGTCCCACCGTTGTAATAGAGCGAGAAGTCCTTCACAGCCCTAAGGCCTCATAGCATCTGATATTTTGGGTAAATAGAAAGTTATAGGTAGAAAAATATCCTGATTGTAGATTTCCACAAAGGGAGTCTATCAGCAGAAAAAGACAGCTCAAACCAAGCATAGTCGCTTGGTGGACCATGACATTGTCAAACAATTCAGTGCACCTTTCCGCATACTTGTTTCTCCATCCCCCTCTTCTTTGTTTGACAGCTCTAACTGAAGCCATCAAAGGACAGAGATAGATGGAAAACAAGTTCAGTGCACCTTTCCACCTACTTGTTTGAGCTGTCAAACAAGAAAGAGGGGGATGGAGATAGCTGGGAAATGAGTAGGTTAGAAGGCGCACTGAATGGTTTGGAAATGCAATGGTGCACCGAGCGTTTGAACAGTCATCTTTGTGCTGATAGAGTCCCTTTAAAGTAATATATAACAATCAGTTTGTAGATAATACAGTCAGACTTGTTAAAATCCGAGCATGTAGCACAAATTTTTGTGAATTACCATCTATTAACAGACAATCGTAATTAAGTTTTTTGCAGGGATAAACTTTAACAGGACATAGGAGACAAAAATCTACAGCCACTGAAAGTTTATACCCCTATCAGTTACTAATATTTGACACATCTCTGGAACAATGGTTTACTAAAGGTTCTGCTGCTTAGGGTGCTTACACATTGCGTTTAGTACAGGCTTGGTGGCCCCGTTGGGGCATATGTCCGAACCCCTCGCAAAACGGGATTCGCACGTATGTGCCGATGGGGCCATAGATTATAATGGTGCCGGCAGAGCGAATGTGCACTCTGCCGTGCATAATTTTTGGGCGTGTATGCCTTCTGGAGGCGGACAATCGGACCCCACCAATCTCGTTTTGGGGGGTTGGGGGTGTTCGGACATATGCCCCGATAGTGCCGCCGAGCGTGTACTAAAAGCAATGTGAAAGCACCCTTAGAAGAAAACTCTCTTTTTGTCCTTCATACACATAAGTAACCCCAGAGACCTTGGGAATGTTCTTCATGCCAAGAATTTGTATTTTTTAAAAGACAAAGACATATTGTCCGGGATTAAACTAGAGTTGACCATGAATGCAGAGAACTGTAACAGATTCTTCTAAATGTTATGATTATAGATAGTACTAAAAATCAAGTATAACATACAGATATTAACATCAGACAGTAACTCATGAACAGTGGCTTGCGAAAGTATTCACCTTCCTTGGTTTTTTACATTACAACCTGTGTTTAAATATTTTTGTAATCCGATTTGTGTGTGATGCATCAGCACTAAATAGCCTAAGTTGGTGAAGTAAAGTGAAAAAAATATAGGCAAAAACTTACATTTATGGGATAAAATAAATAAAAATTGGCAGGTACATATGTATTCACCCCTTTTGCTATGAAGACCCTAAAAATTTCTGGCGCAAGAAATTACCTTCATAAGTCACACGCTTAGTGAAAGGAAGTCCACCTGTGTTCAATCTAAGTGTCACATGTCTGTCAGTACATACACACCTTTTCTGAAAGGCCACAGAGGCTGCAACACCATTAAGCAAGAGGCAGCGCTAACCAAACAACACCATGAAGACCAAGGCGATCTCCAAACAAGTCAGGGACAAAGTTGTTGAAAGGTACAAGTCAGGGTTGGGTTATAAAAAAAAATATCCCAATCTCTGATGATCCCCTGGAGCACCATCAAATCCATTATCATCAAATGGAAAGAACATGGCACCACAACAAACCTGCCAAGAGAGGGCCGCCCACCAAAACTTCCAGTCCGGGCAAGGAGGGCATTAATCATAGAGGCAGCACAGAGACCAAAAGTAACCCTGAAGGAACTGCAGAGTTCCCAAGCAGAGACTGAAGCATCTGTCCATATGACCACAATAAGCTGTACACTCCATAGAGGTGGTCTTTATGGAAGAGTGGCCAGAAAAAAAGCCTTTACTTACACACAAAAATTGTAAGGCTTGCTTTGAGTTTGCCAAAAAACATGTGGGAGACTCCCCAAATGTATGGAGGGAGGTGCTGTGGTCAGATGAGACCAAAATGTTACTTATTGGTCACCAAGGTAAACACTATGTCTGGCACCAAACCAACACAGCTCATCACGCCAAGAACATCATCCCCACAGTGAAACATGGTGGTGACAACATCATGTTGTGGGGATGTTTTTCTGCAGCAGGGACAGGGAAAATGGTCAGAGTCAAAGGGAAGGTGGATGGTGCGAAATACTGTACAGGTATGTTCTTGAGCAAAACCTGTTTCAGTCTGTCAGTGATTTGAGACTGGGGCGGACATTCCAACAAGACAATAACCCAAAGCATACTGCTAAAACAACACTCGAGTGGTTTAAGGGGAAACAGGTAAATGTTTTGGAGTGGCCTAGTAAAAACCCAGACCTTAATCCAATTGAGAATCTGTGGTCAGACTTGAAGATTGCTGTTCACCAGAGGAAACCATCTAATTTGAAGGAGCTGGAGCAGTTTTGCCTTGCGGAATGGGCAAAAATCATAGTGGCGAGATGTGGAAAGCTCATAGACTTATTCAAAGCGACTTGCAGCTGTAATTGCCACAAAGGGAGGCTCTACAAAGTAATGACTGTTACAGATCCGGTTGGTGGAACCTCTGTGCTGCGGTGCAAGGAAAGACCAGAGGGGCGTAACTAGGTATCAACTCGGACTGACCAAGGTCGCACGGCGGCTCAATCGACTTCGTGAACCAGGGAAGGACCGAGCAGAGGGACCAGGTGCTACTCTGGACCAGTCATTGTATGAGAGCAGGTGACTCCCACGGGTCAGAAGGCAGGGACTGACCGGTACAGCAGATGAGCACGGCAGGCAGGCTGACGGGTGATCCGGGAAGATGGACTGGCAGACACCACGGGTAACTGGCAGGAGCCTCTAGGTAGGCTGCCTGGTAGGCACGGCAGGTAACTGGTACGTTCTCCGGGTAGGCAGGTAAGCCTGGCCCATAGACAGACTGGCGGGTTTGGACTGTAGGCAGACCGTTGGGCTGGAGGGTGTACTTGGCTGGCAGAGACAGGTAGACAGGCTGGCGGGCTGGACTGGTAGTCAGGCTGGCGGACTGGACTGGTAGTCAGGCTGACGGACTGGACTGGTAGTCAGGCTGACGGACTGGACTGGTAGTCAGGCTGACCGACTGGACTGGTAGTCAGGCTGACCGACTGGACTGGTAGTCAGGCTGACCGACTGGACTGGTAGTCAGGCTAGCAGCGGGACCTGAGGGCGGAAGCAGAGTTTAGAACACAGAGCTACAACCTTGCACGGGCACCTCCATTTTGGAGGAGGTACCTTTTATATGAGAGGTCCTCCGGCCATTGGCTGGGGACTCCTTAGGACGGCGCGCGCGGCCCCTTTAAGAGCGAGGGAGCGCGCGCGCGCCCTAAGCATAGTGCTCGGGAAGCTGCGCGCGCCGGCAGCAGCAGCAGGGGGGCCGGAAGACGCCGGGCCAGGAGCGCGGCGGTAAGGGAGACGGTGTCTCTGGCTTTCAGGGGGCAGAGACGCCGATGCTACAATGACTTTAGAGGGGGGAGTGAATAGTTATGCACACTGAAGTTTTCAGTTATTTTGTCCTATTTGTTGTTTGCTTTACAATAAAAAGATAACCAGTGTAGGCATGTTCATTACATGAACTAATGCAAACCCTCAAAAAAATCTGTGAAATTCCAGGTTATGAGGTAGCAAAACACAAAAAATGCCGAGGGGGGGGGGTAAATACTTTCACAAGCCACTGTACAATATTATGTGTAGGCATGATATATCCGGTCTGAAACTAAATCAAACCAGAATTGCTTTGCATCAAACTAGTGTCAAACTTCTACCCCCTGACTTGGGTTTGTATTCAAGTTGTAGCTGCATACAATCTACAATGGAAATTGAGTGTAATCTGTGACCCCAAATCCAACCGCATTGAAATTTTTGCAACAGATGTCTTGTGGTCACAAAACGAGACCCCAAATGGGGTCAAATGGAGACACTGTGATTTTCAAGTTCCATTCCGGCGTTTTTTTCTATTTTTACCACGAGGGCTCACAGTCTGCAAGGGATGGGTGAGGATACAGTAGGTGAGGGTAGAGCTGGTCATATTGTGGAAAGAGGGTTAATGCACGTTGTAGGCTTGTCGGAAGATGTAGGTCCAGTGGAAAAAGCATTTTTGTGCTGCTCCCTTCATTGGCCTACAGCTCTTCTAGTCCATCAGATCATAGATAGCCTTCATAGAGCAATTACCCCCAGACATCATCACATCAACCATATAACCATCCATTTCTAATGTTGGTCACGTTAGTCATTAGTATTCCCATTTCTCTTTGTAGGATTTATGCCACCTCCATGTTTAGCACCTGAACCGGTCACACACGGCACCAACCCATCATTGCTAGGATTCAGCTCCCACCACGATTGTGTTACCAGATTGGACGTCACATGAATGACTGGCACTAATCACAGATTAACCTGCTGTAACCTATATTTAGCACAGACGCCATCCCGGAACGGGGTATCCTCACTATGTAAACATCCGTGTGGAGACAACTGGTCTCATTAGCAGATTATAGGCTTAATAAGTCATATGCCATGGCCGCCGTCATGTTTATCAATCCTAAAAGCTGCTTCCGCATGAAATAACTACGAGCCCGAAGGCTAATAAGAACCACTGATTACTGGGCTCCATACATTATGGAAATGCACATGTACAACAAACATATAAAATGTGGTCATTGAGATTCATTGCCGAGATTTATTGTAAAATCTGAAATCTACAAATAATGGCTCACCACATGCAGAGAGGAAATAATGGTGAAAACATAGGTTTACCTGCAAAGAAAATACTGACCTACTTCCCAACCAAGGGATTTTTATTTCTTAAGGAGGACCTGTCACTTGCTATAAAAATTTACATTTTGATCCTGGGGTAAATGCCGCTGTTCTCCTGAATCTGGCGCTGTTTTTCTTTTGTTCTTACGCCTCTCCATTGCTGAGATATGGCCCCCTTATTCCGGTATGTAAATCTAGTGTTGTTAGTCAAGTAGGCGTGGTCATCAACTCTTTTCTGTTGAAGTCTTCATGATCACCACCAATATAATTTTTTGATTCAATTTACATACAGGAAATAGGGGACCATAGCTATGGAATAGAGAAGGCCAGGAACAAAAAAACAAACAAACATCAGATTCAGGAAAACTGTGTCATTTAGAATTAGTATTAATATCCTTAAATAAAATGATGACCGATTGCTCACAGCCGTGCACAATCCTATAACAGTGACCTCTGCAGGGAAGTATTGTATTATATGTAATCGAATTTTTGACCCTATACAACACTTGGATGGGCCAGGTTGAGTTGGATTTTCTATAATGTGATGTCCATACACCTTAACAGGCGTAAGGGTTCACCTAGTGAGGTGGATTCATAATGCCACATGCCAAAGTGAACATACAGACTAAGGGTGTTGCCACAGCAGGATGGAGGGCACATGGAATTGAGCATTTGTACAACAAACTATGTTAGACAGCAGACAAACCAGCGAGGCAGGACACATCAGAAGCCAAGGAACAAGGAGGGCTGATGAAGAGAAAAATGGTAGGTATGAAGCAGAACTTAGATGTAGGTTGTAGCGTAACATGAACAGAATCTAATGACAGTTTGTAATGCTTACAGTAAATGATGGATTAACCAGCAGGTCTCAGACGAAGAATGCAATTGGTAGAAATGACAGGATATTGAGGAGATGATAGCAACCGAATGAACTGAATGGTGGCAAACCCCAAAACAAGCAGCAGGTGAACTCATAGTCTCAATATTCAGACATTGGAGTGTGTCAAAAAGGTCCTTAAATAGCCTTGGAAGATTATGTCACTGAGGAAGACCCAATGTGGAGCAAAACAAAGGGTGGTGTACATAGGAATAGGGAGTGATGCTTTGGTTCAGAAGATGAGACAGATGCATAACAATAGATTAATAGAAAGAGGTTGTTGAGATACAAGAGCCCCTTTATGGCTTGTGTAGGCAGTCACAATTAGACAAAGTTCACACATCTGACTTTCACAGTCCGAACTGGCTGTAGGTCTCCTGATCCAAACTCAACAGCACCATATATGCCTATGAGCCTGTTGAGTTTGGATCAGGAGACCTATAGCCAGTCTGGATTTTGTGGGCAATACCACAACAGTAAATTTTGGATGTATAAAACTAACATTACATTTAGTATAGGATTAACAGTAAATATTCTTCTTACAGTGTATACTGTAGACCACACACAGCATGTTGTCATTATATGTGGCAGTGATGTCACCGGTATGAGTATTTCTTAATGTACATTACTTTGAAACCAGGACAAACATTCCTCAACTGTGACCAATGAGATCAATGCAACAACCTTACCGGATCCTATGTATATGTTCCTGGAGGGATCAATATTTCTTATCTTATGTGATGAGTTCACTGCAAACGAAACACTCCTCATTCCCAGAATGGCTGCACGACAAAATGCATTCTATAGGGGGGAGGGTGGGATCTTTGCTTTCATTGAACTGCTGTTGTGAAACGTGAACTACCAGCATACCCTGAAATTTGTGGTTTTGCAATATCTATCAAAGCACAGGTTGGGGACCATAGTAGTAAAGTTACCATATGGAATGGCGGGAAGGTTGTAGAGCTGTACATGGCATCATGCATAGAGACTGTACGGTGGCCCCAGGGCTGGACCCCATGGAATCATCTATAAGTATGAATTATTACAGGCACTAAGGTTGTATCGTCAAGCATGACAATGCCATAAAGGCACTAAAGTTACTAATAACAATGGAGGACTTACTGAGAATTGTAAAGTGGCACTAAGACCCAAGACACACTGAACTGCAGTGAGATGATGCAATATAAGGAATTATTTCATCAGCATAAGGACATAAGATACATTAGACTCCAGTCTACGACAAACAAGAAAACCATTCATTCACCAGCCAACTCCTGCTACATTCAGCCCCCCGTCAATCATTAGTTCTCATGGTCAGAGCCATCTGTATTACAAACCATAATGAGTTGTGTGCAACGTGGAACAGGACACAGTTTGCTCTTCTACACTTGGGCAGGTCTATGATTTTCTTGGACAATTCAATGAGTTAAATTGGGAAAAGTGTAGCACTTCATTTCTCTTACAATGGCGCCACAGGGAATCAAAATACGTGCTAAAGATGTCCTCACACATATCAATAGTAATTGTAACTGCTCGCTGTTGGTCCCCATATTGGGACATTAGGTGATCAATTTATTATATAGAAGGTAGGGAAATCCAGTCATTTTTTGGATAAGAAAATATGCAAAAAAACGTAATTGTAGATTCATATAGAACAGGACGTTCCCAGTACTGAAAAAAATATGAGCTTAATTAATAATAATAATAAGAATAATAATAATTATACTAATAATAATAATAATGGATTTGGATTAAGCTCATATTTTTTTTTCAGCACTGGGAATGTCCTTTTTTATATGAATCTACAATAAAGTTTTTGCATATTTTTTATCCAAAAAAAGTCTGGATTTCCCTACCTTCTATTTGATTTCTACCACTTTAGCAGGAGTGGTTTTTATATCCGAGCCGAGGATCGCAGGCAACATTAAGCTGGGTGAGCTGGATTACTACTTTTCTTGTATCAATTTAACATACTTGGACCCTTGTAACAGAAAGGAAAGTTCCAACGCCTTTAATCACTCAATAACGCATATACACTACTGATCAGGAGTGAATTCACATTTTTTAACAATAGGTTCCCTACTTGGCTCACTAAGTTATGAGTGCAGAGCACACAGCGACCAACATTGGGACAGATAAGCCGAGCCTGGTCCTGCCCTCAATCCCACTTGGAAATGACCATTTGTGGAACCCTAAAATTACGTAAAGCTGATTGAGCTGTTTTCAAAGCTAATGAGCTAATGTTACATGTCATAATAAAGAATAGTACATGCCCGCTGGTCCCTATTACTGTCTTATAACATATTAGCATCAATTTCTAAGACTATAATTTCCTGCACATATACTGTATCTGTCCATATGTCTAGTGTTCCCTACAGCAAGATTAAGGAGGACACCGCCTATTTACATGTACTAAGGATTATTTCATGTTACAGGTCACTTACTATTCCTACTACAGCACTAAAGTAAGAATCAAAATCCTGTAGAAACCTTATGCACCTTATAGTAATTTATATGGTCTTGGGATAGGGACAAACTCTAGCTGGTGTGAACACAGCTGTGAATATCCCAGATAATAAAACAACCCGCTATCTCGGTGATTAGAATTACTGGCCAGCAATCATTAATGGAGACCAAACCTAAATATGACCTAGGCAGTGGAAAAAAAGTAGACGGAAAGCCTCATGGCAGATACAGGTTCTCCTTATGGAAATCCAGCTAGGTGAAGGCAATGTTTCCTGGGAAAAAATATACAAAAAGCTCCCCACCAAAACTGAAGAATACTTTTGAGAGGCACCAATAGGTGGCTACCCTGAACACCGATGTCTATCATATTAAAGTACCTTGAAAAATAACTAGTGAAAACAGTCAGATACACCCATCTGTAGAAAGTACTGTTTCTGAGTTTTTGCTCCTCAGCAGCACAGGGCAAGCTTTTGGTTGATTTTGTAAGATGCCTTTAAAGCATCTTCATAAAACTATCTTGGCCATAGTTTTTTTTTTTTCTTGTACATAAAAGAATAGTAAGTTTCCGCTGCTACAATCTACCTCCGTACCAGGGACAAAATAAGCTAAAGTCTGTGGTTTATCCACAAATTATATGTTCAAGCAGTGAAAAAGAAGGGAAGACAAAATGAACGCCTCCAGGAAAATATAGAAAGGTATTGTTTGCGACAGTATACGCTTTTTTGCCTAAAATAAAGTGTTTATTTACATACAGATGACTGACTGGTGGTTATGAGGGTTCTGTTTTGCGCTGGGACTCTTTGCTGTGAGAGAGAGGATAGAGCTTCTCCATTTATTTTAGCCTTAATAGTTGGCTGATAATTTTGTAAAGGTACATTGAAAAATATGATGCATGCCTGTAAAGGCACATAATTTGTATTGATACACCTGAATCTTTAACAGAATAGTATGTGTAGTATTTTAATTCATTGATAAGTGTATATTTGCATTTCAGGAAGCAAAACAAGACATTATATCTTAGGCTATAAAAATTTTGGCGAAGAACAATATTTTGGCCAACAAGTAGCAAGAATAATGGACCATTGTTCTATGGAAACTTGTGAAGTACCTATTTGACTATGTCCACATAGTAACTAATCCTATCAGCTATCCCATGCACCCAATCTAATATAAATATCACAATGTGACGGTACACCAAGTATCTGAAGTGCTGATCAACGGGCTCATTGTTCAATTTGGGCATGCAATAGAGTGGCCAAATAGAATAAGATTGGACTAGATTACCATTCTCAGAGATTATTCACATGGGCAGATAGTGTGGCGCAAAGTCAAATGCTGCTTTTTGGCTGTGTGGTTTGTTTGGTAATTCTAGAGGGGACAACTCATTTTGTGTAGGAAAAGTTCTAATTTTCGGATACACTTTGTGCTTCAGTTTTGCTTTATTTCGGGCCTAAATTAGAAGTCTGAGTTTCTTCACACATGCAAAAAAAATGCTACAAGTGTCACCAGTGTTTGGTCTGTATGTTTTTCACGTGTGGATTAGAGATGGGCAAAATGTTCGGCGTTCGTACCGGACAGTCACTGTTCAGGCCTGAAAGCCAAACACGGAGTTTGCTACAATCAATATAGGAAACCACATGTAAACTAAACATCAACAGCGACACTTTTTTCTGTTCAGAGATTGCTACATTGTATCAGCCAGATCATGTGAGTAAGGCCACGGCCCCACTATCAGTATGTGGTCAGTATTTTTTCTCAGGAATGGGTGATAAATGCAGAATTGGTGACTTGTTTCTATTATACCTTTTCCCTGATTGTTCCTCACCTGGTTTTGGCTCCCACTCCTGAGAAAAAATACTGACAGAATACTTACCAAATACTGATAGTGGGGCCTGAGCCTAAGACTGATGATAAATGTATGATTGCAGGGAGCCCCACCGGTCACAACAACAGGACTCCTGTTTGAATGGATCTACTGCTGTTCCATTCAATGGTTATAGAACTGAGATGGCCGAGTACAGACTAGTACAGACTAGTCCTTCATTAGTTATCCCATATGTTATTGGAGCAAAAAAACAGCACATATTTACACACAAGCCCAGTATGGATACAATTCTACATACAGTGGATATAAAAAGTCTACACCCCCCTGTTAAAATGCCAGATTTTTTTGTCATGGAAAAAATCATACCAAGAAGAATCATTTCAGAACTTTTTCGAACTTTAAAGGGAATCTGTCACCCCCTGGGCGATATGAGACCTCTAATATGGGCATACAGGTTATAGAAAAGTAAGTCTATACTTACCTGTATGGCCCATAGTAGAGGTCTGATTGCAGAGAAATGTGTTTTTATACAATCTGTTTTCACATGCTTGGCGTCTGGGGAACACCAAGAAATCCCCGCCTATCCGATTAGGAAGCCCAGAAATCCCCGCCTATCCGATTAGGAAGCCCAGAAATCCCCGCCTATCCGATTAGGAAGCCTAGAAATCCCCGCCTATCCGATTAGGAAGCCCAGAAATCCCCGCCTATCAGTTTATTTAGCATTTTCCCCACCTCTCCTGCCCTGCCCTGTGACGTGCACTCGTCTCACTCACTTCTCCGCCGGGGAGTCTCATCAGATCAGAACACGTTTTCCCACATGCTTTTGGCAGACTTGATGTAGATTTAGAAAAAACATAGTAGGGCAGTGATGTTTTTCTTTGTAAGAAAAGGCTTCCATCTCGCCACTCTACTCCACAGGCCAGGCAAATACAGGAGATTGTTGCCACATGCAGTACACAACCAGTACTTGCCAGAAACTCCTGCAGCTCCTTTAATGTTGCTGTAGGCCTCTTGGCAGCCTCCTGGACCAATTTTCTTCTTGGTCTTTGCATCAATTTTTTTGGGATGTCCAGTTCTAGGTAATGTCACTGCCAAATTTAAGTCACTTCTTGATGACAGTCTTCACAGTGTTCCATTGTGTATCTAATGCCTTGGATATTTTCGAACCCTTCTCCTGACTGATAACTTTCAACAATGAGATCCCCTTTCTGTGTTGTAAGCTGTTTGTGGACCTTTTGTTGTAAAATGCAACTAAAGGCCCCGTCACACTTAGCGACGCTGCAACGATCCCGACAACGATACGACCTGTCAGGGATCGTTGCTGCGTCGCTATGTGGTCGCTGGTGAGCTGTCAAACAGGCAGGCTCACCAACGATTAGGGGAGCAGCGACATCGTGGAAAGAATCTTTCCACAATGTCCTGCTCCTGGTTACCAGCCTGCTGAAGCAGGAGCAGGCTGGTAACTATGGTAAACATCGGGTTACTAGGGGCACACGCGCACCTAGTAACCCGTTGTTTATCATGGTTACCACTCTGGTACAGTAAGCGGGAGGTTACCGCTCACTTTAGCAGGCTCGTAACCATGATAAACAACGGGTTACTAGGTGCGCGTGTGCCCCTAGTAACCCGATGTTTACCATAGTTACCAGCCTGATCGCTGCTCCCGCTGGTCACACACAGCGATGTGTGCTGACCAGCGGGAGAGCAACGACCAAAAAATGGTCCAGGACACTTTGCAGCGATCAGCGACCTCACAGCAGGGGCCTGATCGTTGCAAAGTGTCACACATAGCGACATCGCTGGTGAGATCGCTGTTGCGTCACCAAAACCGTGACACAGCAGCAATCTCGCTATGTGAGACGGGGGCTTATGAAAATGCTACTAGAACAGGGAAACTTTATGCGCTGTTAATCAGAATCCCTGTAAATGATGGCAGCTGTGCAATGACTGCTATTTAACATGAGTTTAATTGTCATTGGCTAATTCTGCACATAACCACAATCTCAATTATTAAAAAAGTGTTCACACTTATGTAACCACATTATTTTAGTTTTGTTTTTGTTTTTTTACCCTTCTCAAAATTATTTCAGTTTGTTTCTCAATGAATTTGTACAGATTCTGGGTGACAATAAAGATAGAAATAGTTCTGGAATTATTTTTCTTGGCATAATTTTGTTGACATGATAAAAACCTGCCATTTTAAAAGGGGTGTGTAGAGCTTATATCCTATGGCATCACTGCTTTGGTACAGGTAAATAATAATCACTATTTAAAGTGTACAGTTTACCTTAACACCATTATAGCTTACAAACATGGTTACTGGAACAGGTCGACAGCATAACAACAGACACTCCTAACATCTAAGCTCATCTCCTTTAATTCTTGGAGAGTTTTCTAACAGAGGATTATAGTATGACTCTCATTATAAAGAATACACTGTTAAGAATGCAAAAATCACTAAATCACGCGCTGTGTACACACCAAACAAGCAAAGAATGCTGGGGTGCAGGCACACGACCTGCAGAAATTATGATTGTAATTCTAGATCTTTATATGACCTTCAGTAATTACTTTATGAATTATAATTCACCATTCATAAAGTTGTTTATAGACGATTTGTCACTTGCTATTAATATGTAATTGTTTTTTTGCTTTACAGTATCTAGTCTAAATGTTGCTGTTCTGTATCTGGTATTGTGTTTTTTTTGTTCCCTTCACTTCTCCATTCCTGAGATATGGACCCCTAGTCTATGTATGTAAATCTAGTCTTGTAAGCCAATGGGGGCGTGATCCAAAACACTTCTCTATGGGAGGCTTTGTGAGGATCATGCCTAGTTGGCTATCAAAAAGACACAATTTACATATAGAGAACAAGGGACCAGCTCTCAGAAAAGGAGAGACCAGAAACAAAAGAAAAACAAGCCAAAAAGAGGAACAGTGGAGTTTACTCCAAAAAGAAATAAAATCCATCCTTGATAGACATTAATGAGGACCTATAGACTGACCTCATCTTTGAGAAAACTAGCAGATTTGCAGCAGAAAAAAAATGAGTTGACATTGAAACTACAGCAAGAAACCCAGATCCATTGGATAAGGGATAAGATAACTGTCCAATTGGTGTGGGTCTGACCATTGTGGTCCCCTCTAAACCCGAATGGAGCAGAGGTCGATTATGCTTACCACCTCTCCATTCATTCTAATACAGAGTGCGTAAGGCCAGGTAAGCAGTGCACTCGGCACTTCCCCACATTCCCATTAAGAATGAATGGAGCGATAGTACACATGATTGACCTTCACTCCATTCGCCTTGGTTCTTGGGATCGGTGGGGGCGACAGCAGTCAGACCCCCAGCAATCGGGAACTTATTCCTTGCCCTGAGGACAGGGTATAACTTTTAAACTTGAAAATGCCCCCCCTTTAATTGTGAGAGCAGTATACTCCTAAGGGCTCATACTCATTTGCGATAAAAAATCGGATTGCACTCTGACCAATGTTATTCTATGAGGGACATCTCATCTGTGATTTTTTTCTCAGCTGAAATCAGACTGAGACAAAAATCGCAGCATGCTACATACTCATGTGCGAGAAAAACACATGCTGCGATTTGCTGCGTATATCGGACGAGACTCGCCAACGCAAGTCAATGGGTGCGAGAAAAAACGGACAGCATCCGGACCATCCGTATTACCATTCTGTAGCATAGAACTCTGTAAATGGTCCTGTAAATGATTGTAGAATAATAGTTGCAGAGAAAAAAAAAGCATTGCATACAGAGTTCATATGGATGCAAGGTGTGAAAAATCGTATTGTCCTCTCATGACACTCGTCCGATTTTTCGGTCCAGATATCGGAACTTTTTTTCGTACATATGGGTATGAGCCCTAATAGCCAGACATGCAGGTCATCTGAATGTGGACAGTCTATCCCTTACGTTTTACATCTAAGAAATATCCTAATTTTTTATAATCACAATTTGGAAACTTGTTGGTGGACACAAAGCATTGTTTATAAGCGGCTAAATCTATCATTAGACGATAAATCCCGGCTAGACTATTAAATCTGTTCAGTCCCCACAAGCTTTCTGTTTATAGTAAGCAAATCTCCAAGGTGAAGCCTAACAAATAGCATCACATTTACACAACACAGCCGCACTGCCACCGTCACTATGAGGGTGACCTTACATGTCCTCTGGGGTCAAGTATACATAGTTGTCAAGTATAATGCTTACAATAGAAGCTAAACACATAGCAAACACTCCTGTAGCTTACAAATCAGCTGATGACAAACACAAGGAAAACCGCCCTTGTATCAAAATTGTAAATTAAAATATGGAGATGAATGCATTTCATAATTCTGCTTATTACAGTTACATAACTATTTGGCATAATTATTCCATGTACGCTGCAATTAAAAATGGAAACTGCAATCTCATCACAATCATATATACTAATAAGATGACAACCTTTACTCCTACCATATGTCAGTGTAAACTGTAGAAGCACAAGGTGTAGGGCACAAATTACACGTGGCAAAAAAATTACCCTTTGCTGGGCAACTTTCAATCAAGGATTGCAGAAGAGTTAAACTCTGCCACTAGGTATGTTTGGCAGTGATTACGAGGCAACGTGACCCAGGAGGGAATGACAAGCATGCACAAGGGAACACAGTGACTTGAGCACCAACTGGCACCGCTGGAATCATCTGTGTCATATTCCATTTCTATTTTTGATATATTCTTTTAATCTTGTTATTTTATTCAGCCCACTGTGTAAAAGGGAATATTTTTAGGGTAAATGTAATAAAACAAAAAAATGGCTCGTTAGAGCTCGTCAAGTGCCCTGTGATACCTGGCACAAACGTGTGGTGTGGTGCAGGTCACATGGTGACGTACACACAACTTTAATTTTCCATACAAAGTTCCAGTCAGTAGAAGCCTTTCAAGCTGCTCATATTACACGATTCCTACAATGAATAGCACAGGCATTTGTGATACTGCAGGAGTAGCATCGCCCAGGTCAGAATTTATAAAGATGAGGTTTTACAAGACTGCAGATATTGGGACATGCTATATATTTCAGGATATGAATTTCAGATCTCCCCCGGCCGCTGTTCATTGTGGACATCTTTCAGACTTTGCTGCAGATTCCAACCATTGAACTTTCAGAGGTGAAATCCATGTAGATGGGTTCCACCAGGTTTTTCTTTTTAAATGACAGGCAGCAGAAAAAGTCTGGGTATGAATGAACATGACATTTTTGGTAGGACCTCAATTCAGCAGCAAAATCCACAAGTTCTACCAGGGGATTCTGTAGCATATTCACTCCGAAGTTCACCGCTGTTGAATTGAAAGGGGTGACCCCTGCAATGAAAATCTGCAGATTCTGCATATCAGTTGTGACATGGAAAAAGTCCACAACATGAGAATGAGATTTCTGAAATCTTATGCACTTGCTATTACTGAAACCAGTTTTGGATTGTACCTGCACAAATCCACAGGGAATATTTACAGTGATTCTGTCTCGTGTGGACTTACTAACTACTACTGCATTCAGAATACATCTAACACAGATACCAAATATGGTCCTATACAATACTATTGACTCAAATTGTATCTTGTATACCCCCAATTTTGCTCCAACACATATTCTCCTCTAGTAGCACAGCTGGCCTGGTAGCAGCATTAGAAGTGTCCAAGGTTATGTTCTGTGAATTCAAAGGGTTAATGTGTCTCCATGCCGAGAGTGACGTACCATTAAAAGCAGACTTATAGGCCAAGCAATGCTCCTCTGGGAAATTAAATATGCAAATTGCCTCTTTAGAGAGGAAGAGGAATAGAACTCTAGTGCAACTTATTAGGGTGCAGTTAGATGGCCATATAAATCGGACTGAGATCGGACCAGAATGCACGGCCTGGCCACAGATCTCCTGACCCGAGTGTGGCAGCTGAATAGAAATACATGGGGCTGTCATGCTCAGGTCGGGAGAGTCGCCGGCCAGTCTGTGCATCGCACTCTGATCTCAGTCCAATTTATATGGCTGTATGACTGCGCCCATATAACTCAGGGGTGGATCACAACACAATGATCTGACTGGCTGGCAGCAATCCCAACCTGAGTGTGACAGCATGTGTTTCTATGCAGATGTCACTCTCAGGTCGGGAGAACTGCCGGCCAGTCCCAGCACTATGTTGCGAGCCTCATCCGAATTATACAGCCATCTGACTCTTCCCTTAGACATAGCAATCCTAAAAGTCAATACTGACCCTTTAACGAGCCAAGAGGCAACACCCAGAAACATGTGTCTGCAAATAGAGATTCTGGTTTGGCTTTCATCCTACATCATAAGGCAAGGCTCATTAAAGGGTCAATATTAACTTTTAGGATTGCTACTTCCAATAGGCGGCACTAGAGTTCAAATCCTCTTTCTCTCTGAAGAAGCAATTTGCACTGTGAGGTCTTCTTGCTCACATGAGCGATGATTCTCTCAATTCTCATTATGTTAATGACATTCTGATCAAACTCTGGTCTGAGTTTGAGCCGAGTGCCAGCTTAGTGTGATCAGATTCTTTCGGATGAGAGAATCATAGCACAGGTAGGAAGAACATGGAGAACGTAATTTTTTCATCTTCTTCATTGTCTGAGTCCATAGATGTCAGACTGCACTAGGATGTTATCTGAGTGCAGTCCAATTTTTTACTTGCACCCATAGACTTGAATGGGTGCTTGTCATCTGATTTGAGGAGCAACTCGCAGCATGCTGAAAAAATACGCTGATCAGCACTGCCCGATAAAATAACATTGGTCTGAGTGCTATTCAATAAAACATCGGATAGCACTCCTCCAAGTTATATGCTGGTGTGAGCGAGCCCTTGATCCAAAACACACTTCATGAACAGCAGTACAGGTTTGTGTGCTTAGTGGTATGTTCATGAAATCTAATAATGAAGCCAGAACAGATGATTTATTTAGTGTCCCTGCATCAGTAGCCATGTGTTTCAGATAAAGTCCCTTTAATTGGGAGGTCAGAAAAGATATCAGAACTGAAAACTGATGAAGAGTGTTCCTTACCAGTCATGGTGATCTCATGTCAGGGATTGCAATGATTGATACCTCCTGACAAGTCTCATGACAGATCAGAAGATGATGAAATGACATGAAAAGTAGAACTAACAAGGATTCAAAAAGTGGCTCAATAATAGTAAAAGTTACATAATATGATGGAGCTTCAGCAATACATTCAGCAGAGCTTGGCTTTTCTTCAGCCTATCCCTGGGATTTCCCACATCTCCTGCAGGATAACATCTCATCTAATCCTATAACTAATATAACAAGGACAATGTGCTTCTCCCCAACACCATAAACGGAAATGTAGTGAGAGCTGTGACGTGGGGAGGTGGAGCTGCAGATGACAGGGAGGGAAGCTATGGCAGGACATTATATCCTCTAACAGATTGATACATATGTATGTATGCAGAAATCTCATGGAAAGCCCCAAACATCACCATGAAGTCCAGGTATATACAGTGGCACAGGTGATATTGGGCTGGAAATACAAGAAGAGCAGCCTGACAGATCACAGATGCCCATCATGGAGGAGGGAAGGGGCGGGCAATAACCACCATAAATATTGCATCATGCTGTAATGTGCGGGAAGGAACAGGATCTAGCGCGATATTTGCAGAGATAAAATACAATAAACGGTGTATGGGCAGCATACCCCAGTGTAGTCTGCCATAAAGCAGGAATTATATACACCTATGTAGGTAACATCATCACTGGCATACAGAGCTGCCATGTGCTCAGAAGCCGGTAGGACATATATAATGTAACAGGCATATCTGGGAGATCAGGCCTAATCAGATGAATGACACATAGAAAAAGTATCTAAGGAGGTAGCGGAAAGGCAGCAGAATAATGAGAAGAGGCGCCGGGACACGTGACGCGAAGAAAAGATACATTATATCCCCAACGTTCTATGGAATTCGGACACGTGACCCGAAAAGATACATTTTCTCCCCAACGTTCTGTGACACTTGACCCGCTGTAGATGCATTGTGTCATCAACGTTCTATTGAGTGTTACATTGTATCTGCTCCTCTGTAGCATCCCCTGGGGTCAGGAGAAGAATAGCCGCAGTGTGTCCATTATATCAGGGCTGAGCTCTGTCTGTACAGTGGTATAAGGCCGGTACTCACTGAGTAGAAGCCGGAGCTGGGTACTGTCTGGGGTGGCAGTCCTCCTGGGCACGCTGCTGCTCACACACAAGGTCGCTGTGTAGTAATAGTGGAGCAGCAGCGTGCTGGATGTTGCCGGCTCTCGCCACTCCTCGTCTGTATTACATCAGCCACCCCACACCTCCCCTCTCCTCTCCTCCTCTCCTCTACTCCTTCCCTCCTCTCCCTCCTCCTTGTGCACTTGGCTGCTAGGACCCTACAGATACAGGGGCCAGTACAGCTCAGGGTTATGCTAAGGCCGGTCCATGCCCACTTCTCCTTTAGTGGGCAGGCTGTCCAATATACATTCTGGATATACTATTACAGTCATGGTCAAGGCCTGGATGTGTGACGTGGTTCAGTACATCCGGGTCCTCAGGGAACAGAGAGGTGACTCACAAGTGTGACTGGTACAGACTGGAATGGAGAGAATAGAACTGTGCTATGGGATCAGAAGGGACTCTAGACTATAAACCATGTAAGTCATGTGAGCATCCCTCTATAGATGACTTTATTATATGTAGATACCATTAAAATTACAACAGGCGGAGGGAGTCGTGGAGGCTCACGGGCCCATAGCGGCTGCATCCATGGTCTGCCGCTATGGGCAGTATGCCCCTGCCTTTCGATAACACATACTAAATGCCTTTAATAATAAAAATAATTTTGTTTCTATAGCGCCAACATAGTCCGTAGCACTTTACAATTAAGCGGAGACATATACAGACAATAAAGACATCAGAAAGTAACACATAATTCACCAGTTACAGGAGGAGCGAGCGCCCTGCTGCTCTCAAGCTTACAATCCATGAGGAAAAAGGGGGGACACAAAAGGTAAAAAGTGCTGGTATTGTATGGTCCTTTAGGGTTAGATTTAGTTTCTACTAAATTGGCCATGCAGATTTTTTTTGTTTCTTTTTACCTTTTTTTTAACCTTCTGAAATGCCAGAGGGAAATTGACATGGGAATTGATCCTACAGTTTTCTATGGGATCATACGGTACATTAGTTGTAGCGCCTGACTGGTTTCAGAGCCAGATCAGAAACACAGCATTTTATGATCTGGCTGTTGTCGATGGACCAGTGAAGAACTTTGAATCAACTTTGTCCTGCTCTGTCATAATAAACAAGCGAATCTGCTCCAAAATCCTCTTCAAAACCACTTGAAAAACTCTTGATTAATTTCTATGGGAAATCCACTTTGCTAATGAGTTTTTTTTAGTGTTATTTGTTTTCCTAAGGCTACGTTCCCACATACCCCCTAAAACTCAACATACCCACAAGAGAAATTGACATGCTGCGGATTTGAAACACGCAATGCAAGTCAGTTTACACTGAGTAAAAAAAAGCATAGGGGGCATGAGATTTCTATAAAACCCATCCACTTTGCTGGAACTGTAAGACGCTGCGTTTTTGACGTAGTGAAAATACCCAGCATCAAAATCTCATTGTGGGCACACAACCTAAAAAGGTTTTGAAAAGCACTTGGAAAGAATAAAGTAAAAAAGCATGTAACTTTTTTTTTTAAGCAGGAGGAGAATCTGATCCAAACAATGAAGTGTTAAATCAAAATTCTGAAAAACAAAACAAACTTTCAAAACATCTTGAAAACTGCTTCAGGAAAAACTGCAGTAAATTAAATACTTCCCCAGAAGGAGTATTTCCTGAAGCAGGTTTCACTTGAAATACCAGACCAGATTAGTAAAAAAATAAATAAACTCCACGTGAACATTGCCTTACCTTGGAGGCTTAATTAGGTTTTGGAATATTTTGTGCTGAGACATAACTAGGGTTCATTTAAATGACCAAACACTTTACAATTGTCGGCTCCAGTACTTGCAAAATAATTAAAACATCATAATTTTGTTCTATGTCCTTTAAAAACAGTCATGATACAATAAATAAGGACAATAAGAGGAAATGTATGTACATTAGCTCACCCCACATTGGATGGTCGAAATTGCAGCTTTTGAGGCAGGAACTAGTCCAAACAGAATCAAAGTCAGTGTCTAAGATATCTTAAAATCACTCCAATTTTTATTCTTCACTTTAAAAGCATGTCAAAGAAAATTCCACAACAGGTAGCAACAGTGAACAGGTAGCACAGTAGCAACAGGTAGCAACAGTGAACAGGTAGCACAGTAGCAACAGGTAGCAACAGTGAACAGGTAGCACAGAAGCAACAGGTAGCAACAGTGAACAGGTAGCACAGTAGCAACAGTGAACAGGTAGCACAGTAGCAACAGGTAGCAACAGTGAACAGGTAGCACAGAAGCAACAGGTAGCAACAGTGAACAGGTAGCACAGAAGCAACAGGTAGCAACAGTGAACAGGTAGCACAGAAGCAACAGGTAGCAACAGTGAACAGGTAGCATAGTAGCAACAGGTAGCAACAGTGAACAGGTAGCACAGTAGCAACAGTGAACAGGTAGCATAGTAGCAACAGGTAGCAACAGTGAACAGGTAGCACAGTAGCAACAGTGAACAGGTAGCATAGTAGCAACAGGTAGCAACAGTGAACAGGTAGCATAGTAGCTCATGCATTTTAGGCTACTTGATGAAACCTTCAGTCATAGCATAAAAATACGTGGAAAAATTGTGACTTAATAACGATAAGGCAACCAATCCTGGTACCAAACAAGATCATATGATTAAATTGAGTACACCCAGCAGCATAACGATCTGGTCTGAGTGATATTAGCCCATCGGGGGCAGAGCTATTTTCAGAGATGCCTCATTGGACGTATATCCAGTTGAAAACTTGCAGACTAGAGAGCCACTGTCTCGCTGTACCGCACTTACTTTACATTGACAGGCCTATCAGCGAGCGGCTCACAGCTGCAGAGCACTCTGCCAACATGTCAACATGACATACTCATCGCCCTTGACAAAGTGGTCTGCCGCACCGCGAAAGGGCGCCTTTCTCACCCTCACCATCTTCCCTCCATCCCTGGTAAGCCAAATGCCATATGGATTTATAGGTATTATAAAAAAAGGGGGTTTCTCTGATGCCTATTCAATTTGGCTCAGTCAACTTGCCTGTCTAACTCTGGATTTTTTGTTTATTGCATTACACCTTCTCTATCTGCCATAGAATTTGTGGGGCCACTGGGCTCTTATAAATTGGTTATTAAGATGATTATATGAATTACCTATGGATAGATTTGGTGCTTCTGGCCACAGGGCAAATTGCAATAACTAGTGGTTACGAATACTACCAGAGCCAACAGGCCATCATATATTTTTCTCCCCCGATATCAATCCATATATTAGGCGATTTACATTGTTTTATGAATTGATATTGCACCCATCCTGATTTTTGTCTTTTTTATTACTCTTTATAATATATTACAATAAAATGAATTTGCATATTTATACCAGTTTCTCTGTCTGTTTCTCTGATTTATTTTTATGCTTCTTGGACAGTTAATGGTTCAAACATAAACAAAGGAATTAATTGAGGGGAATTCACTGCCCAAGGTTGGCTAGTGATTGATCCCCTATACTTGGCTATGTATAGTTGTCTAATGTCAACGACTCGGCGGGGATTGAAAACTGATGCCGGTGTGACATCATTATGCCACTTGAATCTGTGGGCCTCTGATTGGGCCCCGGCTGTAGAGTAAGAGTGGGGCAGGGAGCCAGTGAAGAGAAGAAATAAGAGGACAGAGCCGCTCAGTGTGGGACCTGGGACAGGTGAGAGATTTGGTTGTTTTTTTAATAGTAGTAGAACACTGTGAGGACAAGTCACAGGGGCACAATAGGGGCCACATAAGAGAGGCAATAGTACTATATGGGGACATTATTACTTTATGGGGGCCACATAAGGGGACATTATTACAATATTTGGGACACATAGGGGAGCATCATTACTATATGGAAGCCACATGGGACATTATTACAATATGGGGGCCGCATAGGGGATATTATTAATTTGAGGCCATAAAGAGAAATATTACTACTTAGAGGCGTTATTAAAATATGAGGTGAACTAAGGGGACATTATTACGATATGAGGGCCACATAGGGCAACATTATTATGATATGAGTCCCTCATAAGCCGACACTATTAATATATGATCTGAGCATATTAGGCAAAATTAGAAATTGCCTGTTCACGAGGCTTTCCTGGGAATGATTCAAAAGAAATTTTGTTCTCTGCTAATTTAACGTCCCCTATTATTCTCTGGGGTCTCTTCAGGCCCCAGAACATAATAAACGTAAGATATAAAAAATAATGAAAATCCTTATAGTCACCTCACCGCTCACCTCTCTGCTCCTCACATCGCCAGTCGGGTCCTCGTCGCATCTTCTGATTGCCACCACGAGTGCTGATATCCCTGGGCCTCTAGTGCTAGGCCCAGACTTGCGGCTCTGATGAGACCTGGGAGGGTTCTGTGCAAGTACACGAAATGTCATGATGTCATAACGTGCATACAGTAAGAGGGGTGCAGGAAGATACTTAAAGGGGTTGCCCACTACTATTGATAATGTGCCAATGTATTTTTATGGTGGAAATAACTTTATTTGTAATTACCTTGTGCTGCTGTTCTTACCTGTGAGAGACGCTATCGCTTGCCGCTCACAGGCATGGTACCACCTGATGAAGATAGTTTATCGAAACGCGTTGTGGAAAGGGCTTATTAAATGTTTTTAGCCCCAAATCTGTTTTCTCCAGTGATCACTTTAGCGCTCCATAGACCGCTTTTCTTTTTTACACATAGCTTCCTAGTCGCTCTTTGAGGGCCAGCGGCAGGAGCAGCTTTGTGGATCAATCGCTAACCATCCCTGCAATTCCTTCCTCACTCATTATTTAAGGACCTGCGGCAAGGGAGCCGCCTTTCTCAAACCCACAGGACCTGCAGTGACGCGCATCCGGTTCCGAGTCAAGTGGTCCGCGACCAGGAACCCGGAAGTGGCGAGCACAATCAGCGGTCCACGGCACACAGCATGTGGTGAGCCCACCGGCCTACACCACGCGGTGAGACTCACCCTCTCCTCACCTTCTGGCAGTCACCGGGGTAGGTGAGTGGCCTCTTGGCCATTTTTAATTCCACATTGGTCCATTTGGTCCTTCACACAGCGCGCTTCTCTTCTCTCTTTTTTCCGCTGAGGCGTGACATCAGTGACACGCTCCCTGCAGTGGATGCTGGGCTGTGGATGGGGTTACCCCATGCGTCACACCCAGCATCTACCGCGCGCTTTCCCAATGAATGGGGAGAGGGAAAGTGCGCGGTGGATGCTGGGTGTGACGCGCGGGGTAACCCCGTCCATAGCCCATCGCTCGCCGTGGAACGCAGCACTGAGTCACGCAGTCGGGGGTCACGTGATGCCTGTGAGCGGCCAGTGATAGCACCGCTCACAGGCAAGAACAGCAGCACACGGTAATTAGAAATAAACTAATTTCCACCATAAAAATACTTTGGCACATTATCAATAGTAGTGGACAACCCCTTTAATCATTTCGAACAAAGCCAATTATTTTGTTATATGTCCTTTTCCATTGAGGCCTTGACTAAAAACTTTTAGCCTTAATTTTCTGTTGGAAATTGCAAGGAAATCTGCGCTACATCATGTACAAGTGCTTCTCACAAAATTAGAATATCATCAAAAAGTTAATTTATTGCACTTCTTCAATACAAAAAGTGATACTCATATATTATATAGAGTCATTACAAACAGAGTGATCTATTTCAAGTGTTTATTTCTGTTAATGTTGATGATTATGGATTACAGCCAATGAAAGCACAAAAGTCATTATCTCAGTAAATTAGAATACTTTAAAATGACAGCTTGAAAAATGTTTTTAAAATATGAAATGTTGTCCTACTGAAATGTATGTTCAGTAAATGCACTCAATACTTGGTCGGGGCTCCTTTTGCATCAATTACTGCATCAATGCGGCGTGGCATGGAGGCGATCAGCTTGTGGCACTGCTGAGGTGTTATGGAAGCCCAGGTTGCTTTGATAGCAGCCTTCAGCTCGTCTGCATTGTTGGGTCTGATGTCTCTCATATTCCTCTTGACAATACCCCATAGATTCTCTATGGGGTTAAGGTAGGCGAGTTTGTTGGCCAATCAAGCACAGTGATATTGTTGTTTTTAAACCAGGTATTGGTACTCTTGGCCGTGTGGACAGGTGCCAAGTGCTGCTGGAGAATGAAATTTCCATCTCCAAGAAGCTTGTCGGCAGAGGGAAGCATGAAGTGCTCTAAAATGTCCTGGTAGACGGCTCCTCTGACTTTGGTCTTGATAAAACACAGTGGACCTACACCAGCAGATGACATGGCTCCCCAAACCATCACTGATTGTGGAAACTTCACACTAGACCTCCAGCAGCTTGGATTGTGGCCTCTCCACTCTTCCTCCAGACTCTGGGACCTTGATTTCCAAATGAAATGCAAAATTTACTTTAATCTGAAAACAACACCTTGGACCACTGATCAACAGTCCAGGTCTTTTTCTCCTTGGCCCAGGTAAGACGTTTCTGGCGTTGTCTATGGGTCATGAGTGGCTTGACACAAATAATACGACACTTGTAGCCCATGTCCTGGATACGTCTGTGTGTGGTGGCTCTTGAAGCAATGACTCCAGCAGCAGTCCACTCCCTGTGAATCTCCCCCAAATTTTTGAATGGCCTTTTCTTAACAATCCTTTCAAGGCTGCGGTTATCCCGGTTGCTTGTGCACTTTTTTTCTACCACACTTTTTCCTTCCACTCAACTTTCCATTAATATGCTTGGATACAGCACTCTGTGAACAGCCAGTTTCTTTACTAATGACCTTTTGTGGCTTACCCTACTTGTGGAGTGTGTCAATGACTGCCTTCTGGACATCTGTCAAGTCAGCAGTCTTCCCCATAATTGTGGAGCCTACTGAAAGAGACTAAGGGACCTTTTTAAACACTTAGGAAGCCTTTGCAGGTGTTTTTTTGCTAATTATTCTAATTTACTGAGATAATGGCTTTTGTGTTTTCATTGGCTGTAAGCCATAATTATCAATATTAGCTGAAATAAACACTTGAAATAGATCACTCTGTTTGAAATGACTCTATATAATATATGAGTTTCACTTTTTGTATTGAAGATCTGAAATAAATTAACTTTTTCATGATATTCTAATTTAGTGAGAAGCACTTGTAGATTCTGATGCAGGATTTTTTTCAGGTTGGGCACTCGAAATGGACTAAAAAAAACCCAAAGTAAACACATTCTCAATCATTTTCCGCTCTCCTGACAATGTTTGCCTGGTGTCTCGGTATCACCATAATCTCAAGATGGCAAGATTTATCTACTCCATCAATAAGTTCTTAGGAAAATATGCTATTACCAGGCTTACTCGCTTCTTCCAACTGAGAATACATGCACACTTGTTGGAGCCCAACATAAATGTGTGTGAAGGGAGTCAGGAGACATAGCTGTTGGCTGAACAAGCATTTATTCAACAGCTATCTAATATATACAATATACATATAGCCCTTTGACAACTAATGGCACCATGTGATACCTGGCACAAGAATATGGTGTGACTTGGGTCGGGTGTGACTTTCATGCTAAGGAAGTCATAAACTAACATTATCTCTCTATAGAAGTCGGTTGGATTGTTCTGCTATCAGTTGCTTATCTGTATCTGAGCTGCCCACATTACCGTTCTCTTCTCTCTTATGGAACCCTTTTGTGACACAGCAGTTTTCTTTGGTGCACGCTAAGCATAGGTAAAGCATATGCCCCAGGGCCCATGACCTCCATGCTACATGTTTAATGTTTATGCCACAGATCAGAGACAGTCACACAGTGTCAGGCAGAAGTTACTTGGTCCCACCAGAAGTAATGATTTTGAAGTCCACTCTTCCCATCTATATGGAATGTACGGAAGTTTACTTTTAAAGAAAAGTAAGGAGGATCATAATGCTGCATACTGTGTGCATTATCTCCCAACAGTACTGCAGGGAACACATAATACCCCCCTCACCACTCAATACAACTTTCTGATACTTGATTGCATCTGATTCCATGGTAGTTGGCTTTCCCCAATGAAGTCACCTACTCAAATGAACTTATAACTTTCCTGAACCTCCAGTTAGTACCTCCAGTATTTGTTGTATTGTTTATTTCTGATTTTACAGACATCCGTTACATTGTGACATTCTCTCTTATGTTAAGCCCTCCAATTTTTACCTGGTACCTTTGCAAGGGGCTGATTCAACACTTTAAGGAGTTTTAGTGCCCTTCGTATGGTTCTCCTATCCCTAGAACGTCTGTTCCTCCTTAGCAAACGTTACCTTGAGAGACGCATTCAACTCTGACATTTTCTTGAGCCACATCCAGTGCCCCCTCACCCCACAATAATGACACTCAGAACCCACTATGACCGGTGTGATGATAACCAAAGCTACCCCCCCCAGAAATCAAACTGAGACCTTGTGCCCCCCTCCTATATAGGCAATATACTTACATTCAAGTGTTCCCACTTGAAGCCCATTTAATATTCCTGTATCATGTACACTCACCTCACTATTGCATCCAGTTTCACATATCATCCTATCTCCCCAGTATATGCACATCCAGATCTGCTCTTCTGTGCAGGGCTACTTACAAAAGTCATTATCTGGAGACCTTCTCCTCATAACAGGTCGCTAGACCTGGTACTAATGCACCAAGCTGGAAGACAGCCACGAGCCACATATCATGGACCAGCGAGCCACATGTCCCTCCCAAGCCACATGTTGGGGACCGCTGCTCTTTAGATGCGTGAAGTTGACTAGATGTCACTGCTAGACCAAAGCTATAAGAGTAGCTGAACAAGCTGAATAACATGAAATGTCTGAGTGTGTAGCCTGGAGAATATGTGCTGCCTGGGAGAACTATGGGGAGCACACCGAAGGGCCAAAGAGATCCAGCCTGCAACTAAACAGCATCTTCTCCACAGCTCAGTAGAGAAGCAACATCACTGGAGAGGAGCGGAGCTGCACAGTTCAGGGAGATGTTATTCACGTAGGCTAACAAGAGTACCAGGGAGGAGATGAGACAGCCCTGTGGTACTGGCAAATTGTGGCTGAAGTGACGCACCCCCTGGGCCGTGGGGATTACTCGGCAGCCAGGCCTATGGATGCTGGTATGGCGGGGATATCACGGTGGCTGGCCCGGTCCGTGACCCAGGGCGGTCAATAAAAAGGGGAATTATTTATAGGGAATTTGGAAAGTTTGTGACGCCACCTGTGGAATGCGGCCAAAGGGAGCCGCTGCTGCGGAGCAGTCCTCTGAGGCAGATGGTAGGGCAGCTTGTGATGGAACGGCTCCCCACAGGTGGAGCGGGCCTCAGGGCAGCGTGGGATGTAATGGATGGTGGTGCAGGGGAGAGACGGCAGGATGGTCCCGGAGGAAAGACGGACACTCACACAGGGGTAAGCTTCAGTACCTTTACTGGTGATGCTGCAGGCACGGTCCAGGGTACTCCGGACGAAGGGTGCACTTTTGGACTCTCCCCAGTGAGCGGGTATAGGGCCTCCTGATCCGTGGCTTTACTTGCTAAGCTTCTGACCTGCCTGGAGCTAGGCCTAGCTTGGTTACTGTCTCTCTCTTGCACCTGCTGACCTGGTGGTAGGGCCTTCTGCTGGAGATCACTCTTCCTGGTCGCTGGGGCCTCCGTGACTCCTAGCCCTGGTACTGTAGTCAACGTTTGGTAATCCTGGGACCTGCAGTCCTCCAGGGGTTCCGGTGGTCCCTACTGGGTATAAAAGGACCCCGTAGGCGCGGACCCGGTGTCCGGTATATATCTCGGGGTGAGCCTAGTATGCTCCTCTGCCCCCTCACTACTTCTTCCTTCTCCTTTCGCCTTCGGCCACACTCAGGGCCCTCACTAGGCCTTCACTCGTGCTGTAGGCCTTGGCTCGCCTAAGCACAGCAGCCAGCGTGCTGCCTCTTTGCTGCTCTCTGAGCGTCAGCACACTCTCAGACTCTCTCTGGCTGACTGAACTCAAAACTACTCTGAGCTGCCTGGCTCCACCCTCCATATATATATCCCTAACGGGCTCCCTCTGCTGGTCTGAGGTGGAAGGGTGGAGGTGTGTGAATGTGTGAGGGCCTCTTGTGGAGAAGTCCATCCATGCACCCTTCTGGGTTCTGTGGCACCAGTGCGCAGCAGGGCGCCACAGAAGGAGTATGCCATAGATCACTGAACTATTCCTGCAACCGCCTGGGTCACAGACAGTCCAGGTTGCCAGTCCATGACATGAGAAGGGACGTATGGCACTCCTAGGAGTGTCAGGTGCACGGATAGGGTACCAATCCTTTCAAACAATGTGGAATCCGGCACTCTTTTAAAGATTTATTTAGAAGTAAAGTATGGTGTACGAAAACAATGACGTTTCGGTCTCTATAACCTTCTTCAGAACGTACACTAGTGATATATATACAAATGTACACGTGTAGTTAGAAATTCCGCCTCATCAGAATTCGGTCACAATGTCTGCGCTACTGATCTGCAAGTCAGATCAAAGAGATCAGCAGCGCAGACATTGCGATTGAGGTCGCTGCGCACCACCACCACCATTTGGCCCACACCTGGAGACGGGACAAGTAGGGGAACACTTTCAGCTGCATCTCCCATAATAGCAGCCCCACTTCACCTGAACCATGATCCTAAATCCACAAGTATTTGGGCCAGTAAATTGAATTCTGATCAGCCGGAGTCTCAAACAGGTGCCAAGTCCTGCTGGAGAATGAAATTTCCATCTCCAAGAAGCTTGTCGGCAGAGGGAAGCATGAAGTGCTCTAAAATGTCCTGGTAGACGGCTGCGCTGACTTTGGTCTTGATAAAACACAGTGGACCTACACCAGCAGATGACATGGCTCACCAAACCATCACTGATTGTGGAAACTTCACACTAGACGCTTCTGGCGTTGTCTATTGGTCATGAGTGGCTTGACACAAGGAATGCGACACTTGTAGCCCATGTCTTGGATACGTCTATATGTGGTGGCTCTTGAAGCAATGACTCCAGCAGCAGTCCACTCCTTGTGAATCTCCCCAAAATTTTTGAATGACCTTTTCTTAACAATCTGTTCAAGGCTGCAGTTAAAGCACTCTATGAACAGCCAGCTTCATTAGTAATGACCTTTTGTGGCTTACCCTCCTTGTGGAGCGTGTCAATGACTGCCTTCTGGACATCTGTCAAGTCAGCAGTCTTCCCCATGATTGTGGAGCCTACTGAAACAGACTAAGGGACCTTTTTAAACGCTTAAGAAGCCTTTGCAGGTGTTTTTTGTTAATTATTCTAATTTACTGAGATAATGACTTTTGTGTTTTCATTGGCTGTAAGCCATAATCATCAACGTTAACAGAAATAAACACTTGAAATAGATCACTCTGTTTGTAATGACTCTAGATAATATATGAGTTTCACTTTTTGTATTGAAGAACTAAAATAAATTAACTTTTTGATGATATTATAATTTAGTGAGAAGCACTTGTAGCATATGGCATGTTCAGTACTTAGTAAAAAGCGCATGTGCTGGATAAGATAGAGAGATAGCCAACATTATGATCATGTATAGAGATATTACCTTAGCTGAGAGCTGTAAAGATATGGGCACATATGGAGTCTGATATCCCTCCACCCCAACGCATGTTTCCTGTTCAATACTTCCTCAGTGTGAAGTTCTTTTTTAACCATTTCCTTTGTTTGTTGCATTATGTATATCCCTATTCAGTAATAAAGGTTCCTTTTATTTTATATTGCTGTGGTTGGTTGGTTTTGGGGCAGAGACCTCTTGTTAACATGTGAACATAGCCTAAGTTTGTTGACCCTTGTCTCTCTGGACCTGCACATCTGCATTTATTGCCACATCCATGCAACGTTTCCTCAGCTGCACATCTGCTGCTAGTCAGTGATTATTCTAGAGGCCCACAACCCATGGATCTGACTGGGAAAGTCCATACTTCCATAGACTAAGCTCTCTTATTACTGGTCAATCCAGGTGTGATGCTAGTGATTCCACATGTGATAACACAGCTATGATACATTGCATGTTAACAATTGTTTTAGCCTTTTAATTGCTTTCTATTAAAGTTGACTTACTAGAAATGGCAAAGTCCCTTTTAACTTCGGGAGTGAGAGATCTTTGCAAAATTCTTGCCCTGATTTTTTTTCTCTTAAATCAAAGACTAATAATTTTGTAATTACAAAATTGCCTCTTTGATCCTTGTTTCTTCTTGCATCCCCCTAAGCAAGAGGATTATCTTCCTATAATGCCTGCACCGCCATGCTCCGTGAGTGGATTTTTTAAAGCCTGTCCCATCAGGTCCTTCATAAAAATCACGTTAAATATTTAAGCCTGGAGACTTTATATGTTTCACTGTTTAAACTTGTACAGTGGAATTTGGTATGAAATAAATACAGATTGGTACCAACGTCATTTTCATTCCATACTCCGTAATGATGCCACCAAGCATCTCAGGTTTGTACCTGTCAGCTCCTTATCCACACTTCAGGCCTAAACGGTTTGGCATTGTGCATGGGCGGCAAGGAAAATTACAATTTGATGAGTGTTGTACTGTATATAAATAAGATGAATTATCAAATAAGGAACAGTGAAAGTGAGTAGTTATATTTACTTCTCCTTTTTGGATTTATTTTCATATTGACACACAGAGACCCAACTGTGCCTTGCTACATAGAAGATGAAGTAGGAATAACAGGAAACAGATCTAAAACTTGTAATCTTCAATATTATTGAGGTAGTAGATGTAACAGTAGAGGTATTAGTACCATGAGAGAATTGATTTGACCACTTTTTATATCACTGGCTTAACCTTGTAAGATCTAGGATTTAGTCTCTAAGCCAGTGTTCCCCAACTTCAGTCCTCAAGAGCCACCTGTTTTCCCACAGGACAGGTGTTAACTTGCTGAACTCTAGGGGGCCAACCTCTGGGCCCCCACCTGTCCTGTGAATGGGTTTCGGAGAATAGATGCATGCACAGTTTGTTGAGCACTGTACTCAGCTCTCACAGTCCCGTAGACCAGACCTGGACAAAGTACGGCCTGCAGGCCAAATCCAGCCTTCTGGCTCATCTAGTCCAGGTCGTGGACCGAGACAGCTGAAGGGCCGAAAACAGTGGCTCACGGGCCGCTCCATGCCCTCCACTGCTCACGTCCCATGTCTCGATATCACTGCTATCTGTATCCTCAGGATGCAGATAGCAGTGAATGCATCAGTTGAGGAGCAGCCGACGGCTCCTTCTTCTACCAATCAGTGTGTGCAACTGAGGCAGGAGATGCAATGACATCACTACATCACGTCTGCTGTGTGGAGAGTCAGTGCACCGGAGTCCGGAGCAGAGGGCCAGGGGCACGGAATCGAGGTCAGT
The DNA here is from genome assembly GCF_046119375.1 of Phyllobates terribilis. NCBI lineage: Eukaryota > Metazoa > Chordata > Amphibia > Anura > Dendrobatidae > Phyllobates > Phyllobates terribilis. The sequence goes on from NW_027362762.1 coordinate 108,201,983, forward strand.
ATGTGTTTTTTTTTTTTTTACATATGTATGGGAAGAGCGCCTGTATATAAGGAGCACTGTGAGGGCTCATACTAAATATAGGAAGGCTATATGGGGGCTCATGCTGTATATAGGGGCTATGTGAGGGCTCATACTATGTATAGGAGGCTATTTGAGGGCTCATACTGTATATAAGAGGCTATGTGAGGGCTCCTACTGTATATAGGAGGCTATGTGGGGCTCATACTGTATATAGGTGGCTATGTGAGGGCTCATACTGTATATAGGAGGCTATGTGAGGGCTCATACTATATATAGGAGGCGACGTGGGGCTCATACTGTATACAGGGTTCATACTGTATGTAGGAGGCTATGTGAGGACTCATTGTATATAGAAGGCTATGCCGGGGGCTCATACTGTATATAGGAGGCTGCATAAGGACTCATAGTGTATATAGGGGGCTACTACATGAGGATTCTGCCTGTATATAAAGAGGCTATGTGGGAGCTCATACTGAATATGAACCCTCAATCTACTAAACTGCTTGTGCATGCCCTCATCATCTCCCGCCTCGACTATTGCAACATTCTCCTCTGTGGCCTACCTGCTAACACTCTCGCACCCCTCCAGTCCATCCTCAACTCTGCTGCACGACTCGTTCATCTCTGGCCTCGCTACTCCTCTGCTACCCCCCTTTGCAAATCCCTTCATTGGCTCCCATTCACCCAGCATATCCAGTTCAAACTACTAACACTGACCTACAAAGCCATCCACAACCTCTCTCCTCCGTACATCTCTGAACTAATCTCCCGATATATTCCTTCACGTAACCTCCGTTCCTCCCAAGACCTCCTTCTCTTCTCCACACTTATTGGTTCCTCACGCAATCGCCTCCAAGATTTCTCCCGAATATCCCCCATCCTATGGAATTCTGTGCCTCAACACGTCCGATTATCCACCACACCTGGATCCTTCAGAAAGAACATGAAAACCCATCTCTTCAAGAAAGCTTACAGCCTGCCATGACCTTGCTTGCTGCCACCTCAACCAACAACACTGGAACTACTGCAACCCCTCAACCTACTGTCTCTGCCCCTTTCCTGTAGAATGTAAGCCCACAAGGGCAGGGCCCTCTTCCCTCCGTACTGTTCTATCATTGTTAGTTTGTTTACTGTAAGTGATATCTGTATTTGGTATGTAACCCCTTCTTATGTACAGCACCATGGAATCAATGGCACTATATAAATTATAGCGCCATTGGAAGCTATGTGGGGGCTCATTTTGTATATTGGGGGCTATGTAAGTGCTCATACTGTATATAGAGAGGCTAGGTGGGGGCTCACACTGTATATAGTGAGGTTATGTGGGTGCTCATACGGTATGTACGGGGCTGTGAGTAGACTCATACTGTATATAGGGGTCTGTGTGTGGACTCATACTGTATATAGGGGCTGTGTGTGGACTCATTCTGTATGTAGGGGCTGTGTGTGAACTCATACTGTATATAGGGGTCTGTGTGTGGACTCATACTATATATAGGGGCTGTTTGTGGACTCATACAGTATATAGGGGTCTGTGTGTGGACTCATACTATATATAGGGGCTGCGTGTGGACTCCTACTGTATATAGGGGTCTGTGTGTGGACTCATACTGTATATAGGGGGGTGTCAGCATATTTAATTCTGCTCAAAATTAAATGATACAATTATTATTTTAGATTAATATTAATTGTAATTACTATCTTAATATTGCTATTTAGAAAAAATTATTTCAGCCTACTGGTTCTGTCTTCCACAACAGCCACGGTCTCTCATGTGGCCCCTTGGGAAAATGAATTGTCCACCCCTGCCATAGAAAATGAATGGAGTACAGCCACCACTTTATTACAAGGGGGCATCTCAGAATCGATGGAGGTCTCAGGGGGGACCCATAATGATCAGCAAGTTATCACCTATATTATGGCTAGGTGATAACTTGGTAAGTTGAAATAACACTTTAATCACCCTTTTCCCTGCACTATAATTTGTAGATATGGACTGGACCCTCTCTATACCCCCTCATCCTTCCACTGCACAAGTAAATATATTATAATGCAAATTAAGCGGGTCTTAACACATATTTGAATGGGCAGAAATATAGTGATAAACACTGCTTTCCTCTTTTGGAGGGTATACATCATAGGACACAAGGCAAATCAGATTTCTAATAATTAGATACTGTCTAATATCAAATCACACACAATATTTCATTATATTATTGATCTTAAATCAGTGGTTCTCAAATTGTTTTACAACTACATCTCTCACCATCCCCTGAGCCCATAACAGGCTGGAGACCACTGCTCTATATACATTATGTCCTCTGTATATTTCCCATCCACATGTCCTGTGCTGGTGGTAAATCGAAGGTTCTTCAGACTATATATCAATGTGATGTTTGAGCAGAAGCAAGGACACACAGAAATATTTGGCAGCTATATTTACGATATCACGTCTTGTATATTATGGTTCATTCCTATTAGTTGGTCTTCGAGGTTTCGTTGGTATTGTCTGCACTTTCTGGAAGCGTATCTGTGTCCCTGTTGTAGGTCATATTACATGAATATTATCTTGGAGCGATGTATTTTCAGCAGGGAGCTGGGATGTGCTGAGGATGTACTCGGATAACGAGAAACATTTCTTTTCCAAGAGAAACATTGTGTTCAACTGGCAGAACATAGGAAAATAAGATGTACTAAAGACTAAGTATTATTCTAAGCTGGCCACACACAATGAGAATTCCCTTCCATCCAGCCAGCTTTATCTGCAGCCACATGTACAGCCAACGTCATCGCACAGCTATGTGCGAGATCATTGGGCAAATTCCACATGACTGGGATATGGCTACATTTAATATCTTTGTAATGGCAGCAAGAACCGGACCCCAAGGGTCTATGGAAATATACAAAGATTATCATTGTGCTCTACAGCAGTCTAACTCTGAATCTGCAGAATGGTGACATTTCTGGGTCTAATACCCATTGTAATGCCATGTAAAATCAGCCATCCTTTGTTATTATTGGAAGACAATGTTGCCCACCCGGCTCATTAGCAGATAGAACTATTTACCTTTGAGATTTTCCGATCTTGAAAATGGAAAGCACAAATATTGAAAAAAGAGAATGAATGATTTTTGAGCTGTAGCATTTTAGTTATTACCAGACCGATTGGCTCCTTTTCTATTATTTGTATATAATAATAATATTCTTTTATTTTCATAGCTAAAACCCACGCAACCATATGGCCACATCCAAAGGGAATAGTTCAAGTAAGGGCTCATGTACAGTAAAAATCGGATAAGTGCTATCTGTCATTTTGACAGATAGCACTTGTCCCCTTGTTATTTTATAGGGCCTTACACATGTCCGATTGTTTACTGCTTGAGTTGCATCCAGTCGGATCACACTTGGCAGTTCATGTCTATGGGTCCATGGAAAAAAGTGGGAACACACTCTGATGATTTTTTTTTTCTTCTCTCCATCTGAGAAAATCAGATCACACTGTGATCAAACTTTGATCAGAGTGTGATAAGGATAATCAGACCGATTTTTCTTGGATGAGAGAAAAACGGTCGTGTGACCCTAGCCTAACACTATGTTTTTATTCAAACACTGCACTCCATTGACCACCAATATAAGTCCCAAAAGAATCAGAGAGTAGATTAATAGCAATAGCATCACTATCCAAAAATTTACCTTTCAATGAGCTTCTCCAGTTAATGTTGGAAAGAAAATTGTCCTTAAAGGGAATGTGTCATCAAAAAATGATCTATTTTTTTAAGTCACATTTTTGTGTTATATATACAGTACAGACCAAAAGTTTGGACACACCTTCTCATTTAAAGATTTTTCTGTATTTTCATGACTTTGAAAGTTGTACATTCACACTGAAGGCATCAAAACTATGAATTAACACATGTGGAATTATATACTTAACAAAAAAGTGTGAAACAACTGAAAATATGTCTTATATTCTAGGTTCTTCAAAGTAGCCACCTTTTGCTTTGATGACTGCTTTGCACACTCTTGGCATTCTCTTGATGAGCTTCAAGAGGTAGTCACCGGAAATGGTCTTTCAACAATCTTGAAGGAGTTCCCAGAGATGCTTCGCACTTGTTGGCCCTTTTGCCTTCACTCTGCGGTCCAGCTCACCCCAAACCATCTCGATTGGGTTCAGCTCTGGTTACTGTGGAGGCCAGGTCATCTGGCGTAGCATCCCATCACTCTCCCTCTTGGTCAAATAGCCCTTACACAGCCTGGAGGTGTGTTTGGGGTCATTGTCCTGTTGAAAAATAAATGATGGTCCAACTAAACGCAAACCGGATGGAATAGCATGCTGCTGCAAGATGCTGTGGTAGCCATGCTGGTTCAGTATGCCTTCAATTTTGAATTAATCCCCCACTGTGTCACCAGCAAAGCACCCTCACACCATCACACCTCCTCCTCCATGCCTCACGGTGGGAACCAGGCATGTAGAGTCCATCCGTTCACCTTTTCTGCGTCGCTCAAAGACACGGTGGTTGGAACTAAAGATCTCAAATTTGGACTCATCAGACCAAAGCACAGATTTCCACTGGTCTAATGTCCATTCCTTGTGTTCTTTAGCCCAAACAAGTCTCTTCTGCTTGTTGCCTGTCCTTAGCAGTAGTTTCCTTGCAGCTATTTTACCATGAAGGCCTGCTGCACAAAGTCTCCTCTTAACTGTTGTTGTAGAGATGTGTCTGCTGCTAGAACTCTGTGTGGCATTGACCTGGTCTCTAATCTGAGCTGCTGTTAACCTGCGATTTCTGAGGCTGGTGACTCGGATAAACTTATCCTCAGAAGCAGAGGTGACTCTTGATCTTCCTTTCCTGGGGCGATCCTCATGTGAGCCAGTTTCTTTGTAGCGCTTGATGGTTTTTGCAACTGCACTTGGGGACACTTTCAAAGTTTGCCCAATTTTTCAGACTGACTGACCTTTATTTCTTAAAGTAATGGTGGTCACTCGTTTTTCTTTACGTAGCTGCTTTTTTTTTGCCATAATACAAATTCTAACAGTCTATTCAGTAGGACTATCAGCTGTGTATCCACCAGACTTCTGCACAGCACAACTGATGGTCCCAACCCCATTTATAAGGCAAGAAATCCCACTTATTAAACCTGACAAGGCACACCTGTGAAGTGAAAACCATTTCCGGTGACTACCTCTTGAAGCTCATCAAGAGAATGCCAAGAGTGTACTAAGCAGTCATCAAAGCAAAAGGTGGCTACTTTGAAGAACCTAGAATATAAGACATATTTTCAGTTGTTTCACACTTTTTTGTTAAGTATATAATTCCACATGTGTTAATTCATAGTTTTGATGCCTTCAGTGTGAATGTACAATTTTCAAAGCCATGAAAATACAGAAAAATCTTTAAATAAGAAGGTGTGTCAAAACTTTTGGTCTGTACTGTATATATTTTTTAAAAAAGTTGGTAACATTTCTTTTCAGATTATGATTAGTGATAATTGAGCATGCTCGTTGCTTGAGATTTACGAGCATGCTCGGGCGAGTACCTATTATCTTCAGCGTGCTCGGCGGTTAAGTTTCCTCGCTCCGTGAACATGATTTGCAACTGTTTGACAGCTTTAATACATGTGAGGAATGCTGGAAAAACAGGCATTCCTCACATGTATTAAAGCTGTTAAACAGTCGCAAATCATGTTCACAGGAGCGACGAAAACGTAACCCCCGAGCACGCTGAAGATAATAGGTAAATCTCGAGCAACGAGCATGCTCGATCATCACTAATTATGATCCATTTTTAACAAAATAGCAATATTTCAATTTTCAAATTGGTCACTATTTTAGATTTATACTTCCTATACTTTGAGGAAGAGTTTTCAGCAGACTCATTATCATCAGAGGCATTATTACGATCAATGGTCAACATTTTTTAAAAATATATTCAACACATAAATTTGAAATAAGCAATAGATCATTTTCTGATGAAACATTCCCTATAAGTGACCCAGTCAGTCTACTTTGAGCAAAACGTGATTGCAGACCACTCATAGCTGACATAAAAGAGGTTGGATTGTAATTTCCTAAAATAGGTTTTCTGAGTTAATTAAAAAGCTCAACACAGACAACTATACAGCTAAAATAAGAAAATACTGACCCGTTTAATCTCTGCCATTTCAATGCTACATTCTTGAGGCAATCACTGTGCAGTAATCACATGAGACATATGAAACTTCATTGCTGCATCCACGCAAAAAAAAATACACTAGTCTCAAGCAGACATAGATTATATCCAAGGTCTCCAAATTTTTAAAAATGTACTTATTTATTTTTTGGTCCTAGATCTGTGATTAGTTCTCCAAGATGTTTGGAACAACCTCCCTGCCAGGTTCCTTTGAAACTAAGTGTAAGTGTACCTAGAAGAATTGATGCTGTTTTGGAGGCAAAGAGCAGTCCAATCAAATATTGATATGATTTAGATTTCTCTTTTGTTCATTCACTTTGCATAAAAAATTATGTAAAAATAAAACTATGATTATCTGATTCAAATAAACTATTTGATAAAACTATTAACATTTCTATTTTTGAAGGCATTCTTACTCTGCAACATTTTCTTTCCACACCTGGCTAAAAATTTTTGCACAGTACTATACACTATTTGCATAATTATTAGGGTAGTTGGTTACCCTGGTCCCTTAAGCTGATCTGACTCCAGTAATTAAAACATGTTGTCAAAAGGAATCATTACATTTCATAAGTTCCATCAAAGAGGAGTATTACAACCATTCAGTTAAAGGGAATCTTTCAGCAGGATCAATCCTCCTTAGCCGTCTATAAGAGTATGCAGGTCATAGGAAGCTGAATAAAATGGTACCTTAATATCTGTGATCCGATATCTTATTCCAGAGAAATCCACATTTTTCTTAATATGTAAATGAGCTGATGAGATCTATTGGATGGACATAGATCTCCCTGAGAATCTGCCTCCAGAGATTATCTTAAATGAAAGAGGCTGTTACCAGTGTGAGACATGTAATGTAATTACACTTAATCACACACAGCTCTGCATTGAGATCAGAACTAACACAGTACAGTAGAGCTAACACTGTAATGAGACAAAGATACTTCTGCTGTTCTAACACGTTTACACTGCAGTTGTTCTCTTATAGGCCCTGATTCATCCACTCTTTCACGCCAGAATTCTGGTTTAAAAAGTTAGAAAAGTTGCAAAATTTTGGCGCAAATCAGAGTTGCGCCTAAATTTGGCAACTCTTGGCATTTTCTCCCCAGTGTCTCCAAGCTCTACCGAAATTGATGGAACTGGGGTGGGATGGGGCATGGCGTAGGTGGAGCTCCACAGCTCGTCTAATTCATGATAAGCTGTGGCGTTCTGTATGGCAGAAATCTCACTGAAGTCTATGACTGGAGTGAGATTTCTGGTGTAGCGCACGGAGGCACACGCCACTGGTCATTCGCTCCAGATTCAGGAGCGTCTGACTTCAGCACGCCCCCTCATCAAGTCTGGCATGAACAACTTGTAGTGGCTGTGTATGACCATGCAGGAACATGGTCTGAACATGTAACAACCCCTCTGAAGGCCCATGTTGTTATTTAAAATGTAACCTGTGTTTTACATGTGCTTTTTGTTATGTCGGCTGCAATTCCTGTTAGTTAGGGGTGACAGGGTTAACTGTAGGGCCGGCCCATAGATGGGGAGGAGTAATGGGGACTAGTGCATAAGTTCTTGGTTTCATAGTCAGTCTGGTGTTGAGAGAGAATTGGAGAGGAAAAAAGGACACCCTCAGAGAGTTTTATCATCATTGGGAGTATGGAAGTAACAGACCGGCACGGGAGCAAGTCATTCAGCAAGCAATCTACAGTGGAGGCAGTTTTCCTCATAGCAGACAAGTTGGGGCACCTAAGCTGTTAAAGTTAGAGAAAGTCTCAGTGTTGGCCAGCCCTGGAGATCAGAAGTGAAGGAATATGGGGTCAACCACGCTGGGGCATGCCAGTAAGGTGGTAGCTAGTGAGAGCTCTCCTACACAGTTCACAGAGTGCAGTTAGGGTGCACTGGTCACAGTGGAACACATTGACCCGTGTGTCCCTGTACCAGGAAGATAGAGGCCCACAGCATAACCTTTTATGCATATGTAACTTCTCTCATAAGTAATGTGCCACAGTTCTAAACTATTATGCACAAATCTCTGTCATGTAATACAGAAGAAAAAGCAAAGCATTATTCCTCCAATCCGTTGTTTATATATTCTAACTGTGGTGCACCTGCAGGTTCAGTCACCACAGAGGTACTGCATCTCACCCAGAGGTGTGGTATCTCACTCTCAGGTAAGGATAGAGTGCTGCCTGGGACCCTAACACCTGCATCCAACATTACGCTACTCCAGACCGGCAGGAGGGGCAAGATGCACTGCTCCTCTGCTGAGCCCTGTCCCTGGCTGGAGTGGGGGGAACCAAAGTAGGGGGAACCATGTAGTGGGTGTGGGTGGAGGAAGTAGTTCAGGGGAGCTCAGTAAGAAGCAATATAAAAGAGAGGGTGTAACATTCTAGAGGGAGTCTGGGTCTGAGGAGATTGAGTCAGAGGAAGAGTTGGGAGCAGGAGCTCTGCAGGAGCTCTGCTCAGGGAAGCATGGGCCTGAGTGAGAGAGGCCCAGGAGAAGGAGAGGAGGAAGGAACGGGAGCAGAGGGAAGGCTCCAGGAGTGAAGAAGGGATCCCAGGGGTACGGGCAGTGCTGGAGGCCACCTGTATGCCCGAATCTACCAGGCGGTGGAGGGATTGAGCCACAGAAGGAGACCGGCCCCTAACTAGTGAGAATTACAATGTTCAACTAGAAACCGGAGGCTTCTACTCTTTCAGGGAGTAGTTGCCGCATCCACACTCAAGTCGCCAAAAAGGTAACCACATAGGATCCAGGGAACTCCAGGTTGCCCAGAAAGATCCGAGGATACCGGCTTGGGACTCTGTTTGCGAGGCGCAGGGCAGGAAGGGTAAGAGCCAGCACAGGAAGATGGCTGAGAAAGACATCTAGAACGAGGTCCTGTCAGGCACTCTGGAATTACCTGAGGGATTGCTGAACCCCTGCCCGGCGAACGCAGCACGACGTGGGAGGTTATAAGCTGGCAGTTGTAACCTGGAGCAAAGAGAGAACTGTGAGTAAACCCTGAAGACTGCACCCCACTGTCTCTGTGAATCATTGCTGCGCCATCATCCCCTGCACCACACTGCACAACCACAGTTACTTCATCATCTACCATCACCGCACCGCCCTGGAGCTTGGCTCTACCTGTGGAGAGCTAAACCAACTCTGCTGCACTAACATCAGCACCAGAGGACCAGCTCCGCAGCAGCGGCTCCCTTTAGCCGCATACCACAGGTGGCGTCACGAACTTTATATAAAAACTATAAATCCCCTGTAAATATCCCCTTTTATTGACCGCCCTGGGTCACGGACCGAGTCACGGACCAGGTCACCACCACTGTGACATCTCCCCTAGCAACGACCGGCCCGGCTACCAAGTACCCCACGGCCCAGGGGGTGCGTCAAACTTGGCGTCACGAACAGGATATGAACCCACCCGTTATCACCGGGTATTGTGCGCCTAGAGACTGTGTTGTATACTGAATGTGGCACCCGCCCCAGAAGAACGGGCGCCATTATGTGCGTTATCAAGGACAACAAGGAACCTCCCATCGTGGGCCGGGTCCCAGAATGGCGCCAAAAGCGCAACCCGCCCCATGCGCCTGTGGCCATATACCTGGATCTGTCCATCAGTCTGGGGAAGCCGCCTCCGGGTGTGGCCGACAGCAAGCAGCTATGGGACCGCCCCAGAAAGGCGAGAGGAGAGAAGTAACCTTGGAGACAGGGCGGAGTCTCCAGCAGGCTAGACAGACCGCACCCAGCAGGCAAGATGGAGAGAGGTCAGCCAGAGGCTCTGTCTTGTGGCCTGCAGCCCGCGGCAGAACCCCTCACCGTGGAGGGGGTGATAGCAAAGTTGTCCCTGGAAGACACCAGCTTCATCTGGGACGAGATGCAAGAACTGGGCAGGAGGATGGAAGTGGCCGAGCAAGCTGCGATTGCTGCCTGGAAAGCGGAGCTGGTGGAGAAGTTGGCGACCCGGCAGCGGGCGGCGCTGCAAGTGGCCGGCAGCGCCCCGGCGGAGCCGCACACAGGCCAGGAGGTGTCAGTCTCGGGAGCAGGTAGGAGAGATCCCTCTGTCCCGGACGTGACTGCCGCTGCTCTGTCCCTGGTCCCCCTGCCGGAACTTCCGTCTCCGGGCGCTCACGCCCGAGATCTGCTCCTGGGCCCGGAACCATCCATCCTGGGCGCTGCCGCCGCAGACCTGCTCCTAGGCCCCCTGCTAGAGCCACCTGCCCCCACACCCGAATGGGTGTACGGACGCACGGCCTGGGACTGGTCCGCGGAGGTGGAAGATCAGAGCCTCCCGTTGCTGCCCGCTCCTGAGTTCTCAGTCACCCATCAGGAAGAGGGAGACCAATTCCTGTGGGATAACCTGAGGAGGGATCTCATGGGTTTTCCTCGGGAGACCCATAGGGAGGCTGCACGCCGAGAGGAGCATTGCCGGCGGGAGCTCCTGCAGCTAGAGAAGGAGCGGCGCATCAGGCGCGGTGCGCTGGGAAAAGATGGAGGCAAAGAATATGGAGGAGAAAGCCTGAGCCCGCAAAGCCAAGAAGGCCGCACACATTCCCCGTGCAGAAGGGACCGTGGTAAAGTTTAACCTGGAGGCCGGCTGGGGCTTCATCAGGGAGCCACAGGCCGAGACGGATCTCTTTGTCAACAGGAGGGACGTGGATTCCCTCCTCAAGGAAGGACATCCAGACAGAGATCTGTACCCTGGTGACCGCGTCACCTACACCAGGCACCGAGGTGAGTGGGGATGGTATGCCTTGAACGTCCACAGGGTAGTGGAAGAAAAGGACATGCCCCTGCTGATGACCCGGCTGGGCCAGCCTACAGCAGACAGGTGTCTCCCCGGATGGAGCACCACTACTAATGCAGTATGTGAAACTGAACTGTATATAGTTACCCAGAAGGGTATTGAAATAATCTTTAGTGTTTTGAAAAAGTTATTGTTTTTATAGTTACCTGGTAAGAAAAAGACTTATAGGTTATGGACGGTGAATAACCGAAAAACTTTACTTGTAAATAGTTTGCACTTATTAAAGTGCTTCTTATTGGTTTTATACAACAAAATTGACCTCAGAACAAAAACCCGTTTGGCGTGGCAGAAGACATGGTCCAACGACCGGATCACCGATGCCCTGCAGCCACGCCCAGGGCCTACGTTGAGCGGTTTGCAGACGGGTCCCTCATGTTGCTCAAATTGCACCTTCTCCAGTGAGATGGACACCCGGTTATGTATTTCACTGTATTGAGCTGAAAAATGTTTTATATGAGAAATGTTTTATATGTGTGAAGAAAAATGTTCTTTAAAAAGTTTTATATAGTAACCTGTAACGTTTAAGAAATGTGCCTCTCATAAAGGGAAGAAAAGTTGTTTGAAAATTTTTCTAAGTGATGCATCAAAAAATGTTGCATGTCTTTAAACTGCTTTGTTTTTGCTCTGTTCCAGCCCACGGACGTGCTGTGTTTTATCAGGGGGGTATGTGGCACCCCTGCGGGTTCAGTCGCCACAGAGGTACTGCATCTCACCCAGAGGTGTGGTATCTCACTCTCAGGTAAGGATAGAGTGCTGCCCGGGACCCTAACACCTGCATCCAACATTACACTACTCTAGACCGGCAGGAAGGGCAAGATGCGCTGCTCCTCTGCTGAGCCCTGTCCCTGGCTGGAGTGGGGGTATCCAAAGTAGGGGGAACCATGTAGTGGGTGTGGGTGGAGGAAGTAGTTCAGGGGAGCTCAGTAAGAAGCGATATAAAAGAGAGGGTGTAACATTCTAGAGGGAGTCTGGGTCTGAGGAGATTGAGTCAGAGGAAGAGTTGAGAGCAGTAGCTCTGCAGGAGCTCTGCTCAGGGAAGCGCGGCCTGAGTGAGAGAGGCCCAGGAGGAGAGGAGGAAGGAACGGGAGCAGAGGGAAGGCTCCAGGAGTGAAGAAGGGATCCCAGGGGTACGGGCAGTACTGGAGGCCACCCGTACACCCGAATCTACCAGGCGGTGAAGGGATTGAGCCGCAGAAGGGGACCGGCCCCTAACTAGTGAGAATTACAACATTCAGCTAGAAACCGGAGGCTTCTACTCTTTCAGGGAGTAGTTGCCGCATTCGCACTTAAGTCGCCAAAAAGGTAACCACATAGGATCCAGGGAACTCCAGGTTGCCCAGAAAGATCCGAGGATACCGGCTTGGGACTCTGTTTGCGAGACGCAAGGCAGGAAAGGTGAGAGCCAGCGCAGGAAGACGGCTGAGAAAGACATCTAGAACAGGGTCCTGTCAGGCACTCTAGAATTTGATTAAACACCTGAACAAGGAATGTATAAGCGGGGCCCAATTGCAAAACTAGACAACCAACAGAAGATTAGACCCCTAAAATATAACTTTTATTCGAATATGCTAAAAAGGACTCAGTAGTCACCATAACAACAAACACAAAAACAAGACAAAATGCCAGGGAACAGGGATAAGTCACACATCAGTCAGGAAGGATTACGGGCTCTATCTGTCCCTATTTTGTCCCTAAATTCTCTCCCTTCCTGACAGCGGAGGTTGGCACCCTAATTTTTGCTCCGTGGCGCCCCCGCTCAACGTCGGTGTCCCTAATATCCCTGGTAAATCTCTATCTTTATATTTAAAAAACCACAATCGTGAATAAAAGATAGAGAAAAGTGAACGTACAGATTAAGAAGCCGACAATTCATCATAGATATGCATTTAAGGAGACCCAAGTCTATATATTGCGACAATAATAATAGCCCTGGGAATTTTTTAGAAGGTAAAATTTGTCTCAAGATAGCTGGTTTATTACATTCATAAACAAGCCAGCATATACTAAATAACCAAAGCTAATAAAGCAGGTTCTGTTATATATGAGACTATTATTATTGTCGCAATATATAGACTTGGGTCTCCTTAAATGCATATCTATGATGAATTGTCGGCTTCTTAATCTGTACGTTCACTTTTCTCTATCTTTCATTCACGATTGTGGTTTTTTAAATATAAAGATAGAGATTTACCAGGGATATTAGGGACACCGACGTTGAGCGGGGGCGCCACGGAGCAAAAATTAGGGTGCCAACCTCCGCTGTCAGGAAGGGAGAGAATTTAGGGACAAAATAGGGACAGATAGAGCCCGTAATCCTTCCTGACTGATGTGTGACTTATCCCTGTTCCCTGGCATTTTGTCTTGTTTTTGTGTTTGTTGTTATGGTGACTACTGAGTCCTTTTTAGCATATTCGAATAAAAGTTATATTTTAGGGGTCTAATCTTCTGCAGGCACTCTAGAATTACCTGAGGGATTGCTGAACCCGGCGAACGCAGCACGACGTGGGAGGTTATAAGCTGGCAGTTGTAACCAGGAGCAAAGAGAGAACTGTGAGTAAACCCTGAAGACAGCACCCCACTGTCTGTGAATCATTGCTGCGCCATCATCCCCTGCACCACAGTGCACAACCACAGTTACTTCATCATCTACCATCAATGCACCGCCCTGGAGCTTGGCTCTACCTGTGGAGAGCTAAACCAACTCTGCTGCACTAACATCAGCTCCAGAGGACCTGCTCCACAGCGGCGGCTCCCTTTAGTCGCATACCACAGGTGGCGTTACGAACTTTATATAAAAACTATAAATCCCCTGTAAAAATCTCCTTTTATTGACCGCCCTGGGTCACGGACCGGGTCACCGCCACTGTGTCATCTCCACTAGCAACAATCGGCCCGGCACCGAGTACCCCACGGCCCAGGGGGCGCGTCATATAACCCCAGTAAAAAAGACTTTATTTTTGCAAAACTGTCTGTTTTCTTCATTGTGAAATTAAAGGGGTCCGGTGCTACACAAATTGTGCCAGAATTAAACCTGAAGATGTCCGTAACAGAATCGCAACCGCACGCATACACCCAGGGACCCCTATGTAAGGTGTTTAGGGAGGCGGGAAAAGATGTCGGCCGAATTCGTCCCTTACACCCACATACCTAAAATGTTCACCGTTCTGCATCACCTTAAATTTTTGACAAAGCATCTTCTCTCCTAAGGGTGCCAATACCATTTTTTCAATTAATTTCCAGTCCAGACATTTCCTTAACCTTCTGCACCAACTCCATTATTCTATACAGTGGTTCCTCATCCTCCAAATATAACATACAATAACATAATCTGCATATAGGGATATTATTTCCCCTTATGCCCCAGCTATCAATCAGGATGGGAGAAAATTGAGTTTAAACTTTCAAAGAATTTCAGAATTTCAGGATTAAACAACCATGCTGACATGGATTTTTAAAGCAAGTACATCAGATCTAAGAGATCTATTTAATTACATGTGTGGTTTGTATTATGAAGTCTGGTGACAGATCCACTTTAGGGTACGTTCACTTGAATTTTTTCTGTTTGCATGGACAGCACATGGACCAATGTTAGCCTATTGTGACAGGTAGAAGTAGTGCTGTTGCTTCAAAAGCATCCAGCAACTAGAAGAGTTAACACAATCACAGGAAACAGGAAGTGGTTTGCTTTAGAAGCATTCAGCAACTAGAGGGGTTAACACAGTCACAGGAGAGAGGAAGTGGTTAGCAGAGCCCCAGGGGGATTGTGGGTAAGTTGTTTACTGTCTAGGAGTAGCCGAAGGGATCAGTCCTGTGTTCTCTGTATCTCACAGAAATTCAGGCAAGTGAACTGTAGTGAACGGGATTCAAGTAAAGGGTGAAGCTTGGCTAAAGTCAGAGACCCTGTACTGCTAGTTGAGGAATCCTATCATCGGACAGGAAGATAAGAACTGGAAGGAATTTTTTCACATGGATCATCTCCCTCACCAAAACCCTCCCCCCCACCATCTCACTGCAGGATAAAGAATGCTGTGCAATATTGTGCCTTTGTGAAGGAAAAGCCTGTAATTGTTTATAGAAAGCCTTTGCTTGAAAGGACTGATGTTTTATACTGGCCATGCATCTACATGAAATACCATTGTTAAATTGTTCCTAAGGACTCTGTCAAGTGTGTCCGTACCAGCAAGTCAATACATCTTATAACTGAGTAAGCTGCAATTAATGGTCGACGAGAGTAACAGTTCCCCCAGGATTCCAAGAATTCATGAAACCTGTATAGTACCTATCTAAAGCTAGCGGCGTACATGTAACACTATGTACTAGTGAATATGCCTGATCTCCCACACTTGCCTTACGTAGAAAAAAATTGCAGCATAAAGCCAGACTTGTAAAATAGTAGTTAAAGGGGTTGTCCAGGACTGTTATATATTTTTTTTATTATTGGCCTAAAAACTAACAGGCAGGTAGAACAGAGGCTCTTCCTCTTCTGGGCTTCTCTGTCGACAAGGTATGGCTGCTAAAGTCAGGCTGATTGACAGCCAAGTCCCCGCAGTTAGGCAGCGAGGAGCCAACTATAAATCAGGATGACACTGGCACAACCACACTCCATCAACAGAGCAGAGTAGAAGAAAATCCACTGCTCTCTCAATGTGACGCCAGAGGAAACCGCAGAATCGTCGGCAGGAGCGGTCTATGCCGGCAGAGATCCGAGCCTGGCACAACAGGCAGGTAATTAGTTCTTAGATCCATAGTAAAAAAAACAAATAGTCCTGACTTCTGGACAACCCCTATCCTACACCTGACCGCTATGCGGATGAGCAAGTGGAGTTGCACAGGTAGCCAGCCACATCCACAACTTGCTGACATGACTGGTCCTCAAATTTCAGTGCGTGTCTAAACTTTACCTTAATATTATTTTGCTAAAAGCTAGGAACTTCCCAACTGCCAAAACAGCGTATTACAACTAAACCGCAGGCAATCTAAACTCTATTGAAACTGAATCAATTGTTATATGAGGAAAAGCTTAAATAAGGGCACGTTAGCTGGAGGAATAATGGAATAACAAAACTCAGCAGAGAATCAGCTGGAACAATGAATAAAACATCAGCTAACTAGTGTCAACTTTCTCCAACAGATACCGTACATCCTCTAGTACAGCTTACTGAATGACAGAGGGGAAAAAAAGAAAAACAATACATGGTAAAGGCCATAGGGAGCCAAATATATAAGTAGCGCTGATAGTCAAATTAAAAGGTATGCAGGTATATTTTTCTCTGAAATGCCTCATTGTTTCAGAGAAAGTAAGCTTTAAATATCCAGCATAGGACCAGCCAGGAGACAAGACTAAACTGGCGCCACCCCCAGCCAGTTCTTCTCAGTGCTGCTGCAGGTGATTGATAGGTCTACCTACAGTAGAGACCTGTCAATAACTACCTCTACCTTGCCGAAAATGTTGGCACCCTTGAAATTGTTCCAGAAAATGTTTTGTCATATGTTTATTTCCTTTGTGTGTATTGGAACAACAATAAAAAAACAGCATATTGGATATAATTTCACACAAAACCCCCAAAATTGTCCAGACAAAATTGTTGGCACCTTTCAAAAATTGTGGGTAAACAACTTTGTTTCAAGCATGTGATGCTCATTCAGACTCACCTGTGGCAAGTAACAGGTGTGGGCAATATGAAAATCACATCTTAAACAAGATAAAAAGCGGAGAAGTTGACTCAATCTTTGCACTGTGTGTCTGTGTGTGCCACACTAAGCATGGAGAACAGAAAGAGGAAAAGAGAACTGTCTGAGGACTTGAGCACCAAAATTGTTGAATAATATCAAGCCTATCTCCAGAAATGTTGATGTTCCTTTGTTTACGATGCGCAACATAATCAAGAAGTTTACAACCCATGGCACTTAGCTAATCTCCCTGGACGTGGACAGCAGAGAAAAATTGATGAAAGGTTGCAATGCAGGATAGTCCGGATGGTGGATAAGCAGCCCTAATCAAGTTCCAAAGAAGTTCAAGCTGTCCTGCAGTCTCAGAGTGCTTCAGTATCAGCACAAACTATCCATTGACATTTGAATGAAATGAAACGCTATGGCGGGAGACCCAGAAAGACCCCACTGCTGACACAAAGACATAAAAAACTAGATTGCAGTTTTCCAAAATGTAAGTAAGCCAAAATCCTTCTGGGACAGAGTCTTGTGGACAGATGAGACCAAGATAGAGCTTTTTGCTAAAGGACAACGTTCTACTGTTTACAGAATGAGGCCTACGAAGAAAAGAACACACTACTTACAGTCAAATATGGTGGAGGTTCAAAGATGTTTTGGGGTTATTTTTCTGTCTCTGGCACTGGTGCTTTGACTGTGCGCAAGGCATTATGAAAACTAAAGATTACCAAAGGATCTGCAATAATTATCATAAACAAATTAAGTACATATTGTCAGACCCTGGCCTAGATTTTTTTAACAATCAACATTGTTGAAAACAGCCTGGGACAGGCTGAAACGTCTAAATGGCAAATGGACATGGCAATTGAATAAAACAGTAATTATTTACTGAACAGTTAAGTGCCGGGAATTACTTCTTTTCTGCATATTCTACTCGAGCACCACACCAATGGAGTGCTGACCCGCCATCCCTGTTCTCCTGGCCTAGAATTGGCTGGTATGCTGGAGTTAAAGACCTCGGCGGTAACGCTATGTTCAATAATAAATCCATATCTTTCACTAGCTGGATCACCATCCTACCATCATTATACCAAGCTATTAAAGTTATAACATGTCTTAAATATGATATCAAAATGTTGGATAAACCAGAGCATAATGTACCGGGGAACTTTGCACCCAAATAATATGGAGAAGGCTCCTGGCAGTCAATTATTAAGATATCTGGAGGTTGAACGAAACTGTCACCAGGTTTTCCCAATATAAACTACCACCACCACCTTGAATGCCTCTTTTATAGCAGTCTAGCAACCTGTATATATGTCCTCAAACCCTTCTGCAGATCCCAAAAAATTCCTTTTATAATCCCCTCAAAGTTATGTAAAACAATACAAAAGAGGACAGTGCAGACCTACAGAGGGATTTGGATAAGCTGGGTAGGTGGAGCATTAAATGGCAAATGAGGTTTAACGAGGAGAAATGTAAGGTCATACATATGGGAAGGAAAAATGGAAGTCACCAGTAGTGTTGAGCCACCCCCGTAGTGTTCGAGTTCGGTTCGGTTCGTCGAACACCCGTGTGTTCGCCGAACTGTTCGTCGAACTGTTCGTCGAACACCTTCGAACACCGTTAAAACCAATGGCAGGCAAACAAAAACACATAGAAACACATAGAAAACACCTTCAAAGGTGTCCAAAAGCTGACAAACTGCTCAGAAGACACAACTAACACATGGAAAAGTGACAAGTACATATAGTCATGCGAAAAGAAAAGAGGTGGAGGAGTAAAAGGAGGGGGAGACACAGATATAGGCATGTCATGCCCTTCTAAAATCCAAAAAGTGAGAAGCCGAGACGGCCAGTCCGCTCCTGCCCGTGCCACCTCCGTGTCGCCGGGTTTGTGCCAGAGCCGCGGTGAACCCTGACGGCCAGCCCCCCTCTCCCAATACTGGTGCCTGTCCGCTGGTGGGTCGAGAGAGCCCCCCTGTGGTGGAGGCAGCTCTAAGCTTTTTAATTTAAATTGTCCCTCTAATTTGAATGAATACACTTTAAATCCATTTACAAGGATCTATTGGAGGGCAAGTCTCATGCCAGCAGCCGCGTAATTCCAGCTCCAGTAGCGTCCACTAAAGCTGCTGCAGTTAAAAAGCTTTTATAAGGATCGAGCTCGGCTGTCCACCGCAAGGCATCCTAGTGCCAGTCCCAGCCCCTATGCCTTGGGGTGCCTCCTGATGCTCTTCACTAAGTATCCCGTGGTCCCGAAGCATTTCCTTTGAAAAAATTAAGTGTCCAAACTACAGGTGGTGTAGCTTGCTTAACAGCCGGGATAATCCGCTGACTAGCAGACACTGCTACTAGGCACAAAGTATTTCCTGGGCTAGATGCAGTTAAAAATTTGTAAGTAGATACTCTCGTTGGATGCTGAGAAAGCATTCCATAGAGTCTCCTGGCACGCCATATATGATTCTCTTAAAAAGCTTGGGGTAGGGGTCTAGGGGACCCTTTTATAGCCAAAATCACGGCCCTGTATCACAATACGTCACGTAGGCTGAAGATAAATGGAACTGTAGCACAGAGGGCTCGGTTGCTACAGACGTATTGCACCTCACCCAGAGGTGTGATATCTCACTCTCAGATAAGGATGGAGTGTGGATCAGGACCCGACACCTGCATGCATTACACCACATTGCCGTGGGGCAGGGCGACCAATATGCCCCTGAGATGGGCACGACAGTCCCTGTCCCTGGCTGGAGTGGGGGGAGGGAACACTGAGGAAGGGGAACCCTGCAGTGCAGGAGCAGGGAGGAAGCAGTTCCTGGGTGCATTGAGAAGGGAGTATAAAAGGTGGGCACCATCTTAGTTCAGTGCAGAGAAGTCTGAGCAGAAGTGTCAGGGAGCAGGGGCTCTGCATGAGCTCTGCTCCGGAGGCGGGCCTAGTAACAGAGGCCCAGGCCTGCAAGAGGGAGAAGGAAGGAAGAGGAGCGGAGAAGGCTCCAGGAACGAGGAATGAAGGGATCCCAGGGGTGCGGACGGGCGAGTCGCCACCGCACGCCCGAATCCACCTGCGTGGAGGGGTCAGGCCAAAGGGGGAGACCGGTCCCCGAACTAGTGGAGGCAGGAAACGACCCTCAGCTAGAAACCGGAGGCTCTGACATTTTATGTGGCGCAGCCCCTTGCTCCACCCGCTAGGAAGGCACCACATAGGGTCAGGGAAACTGGCGCCAAGTTTACCAAGAGGAGGCCCGAGGCAGCCAGACAGAAGTGTTGGTAAGAAAGGCCAGACAAAGGACACACAAAGGGGGTCCTGTGAAGCGCTCCAAAGTTATCTGGGAGTTGTCTGAGCCCCTCACCTGGTGAGCACAGTACGACGTGGGCAGCCGTTACCTGCAGACGTGGTCTGGATAATAAGAACTGTGAGTAAAGGCCCTGAACTGCATCATTGACTCTGTGTCGTTACTGCTGCTGCCCTGCACCATCACCCCCATCCTCCGCATACACTGCCCTGAGGCTATACTCCTCCCGTGGGGAGTTATGCTACGCTCTGCTGCACCCACAACACCAGCCTTAGCGGTCTGCCCTGTAGCGGCGGTTCACTCTGACCGCAATCCACGGGTGGCGTAGTCGGACATTTAAACATCAAAACCACATAAATAGTTCCGCCACTGGTTTGACCGCCCTGAGCCACGGAACCGGATCGCCGCCACGAAGACTACAACCACCAGCATCCACCAAAAAGGGTCCGCCTCCGGGTGTCCCAAGGCCCAGGGGGTGCGTCAGAACATTTTCATCACCTTTCACAATCACCAATGGGACAAGGCAGGGATGTCCTCTGTCCCCTCTCTTATACATCCTAGTGACGGAGCACCTGCTCTCATCAATTCGCCATAACCCCAATATTAGGTGGATTGAGGTGGGAGGCACCGAGTACAAGTGCTCTCTATTTGCTGATGATGTCCTAGTATATATCACTCAATCACATATATCCATCCCTGCTGTTATGGCTGAAATAGATCACTTTGTTACATGGTAAAATTTTAAAATCAATGCAGCGAAGTCTGAGGCCCTCGATGTCTCCCTCCCTAAATCCATATAGGATTCCATCCAGTCCAACTTTCCCTTTGCCTGGCCCTCACAGGGTATCAAATACTTAGGAATTCCTATTCATAGAGACCTCTCCCATCTATGTTATCTTAATTTTGGGCCCTTTATTGAACAATTCCATACAGACCACGGTTGGCAAGTTGGAACTGTGAGATTCACTACGTGCACCACTGGTATTTTGTGGAAAAGCACATGTAAGATTCTGCAACAGTCTCTGCTGATACTCCTGCATGCGTGCATCCCTTTCTATGGCAGGAATAATTTCTGCAAATTTACTTTTGTACCGGGGATCTAACAGTGTGGCAACCCAGTAGTCAGGATTATTTCTAATTCTCACAATTCGAGGGTCATGTTGCAGGTAGTGCAGCAAGAAGGCACTCATGTGTGTTGCGCATCCAGGAGCACCAAGTCCCTGTTGTGTTGGTGGCGAGGTAACAATCATGCTTCCTTCCTCTGTCCTCTCCCCCCAACCTCGCACAACAGAAATGTGATCAAGGTCTCCCTCATCTGATGAGTCTTCCATCAGTTCGTCCTCCACTTCTTCCTGGGCTCCTGCACCTTCCTCACTAGTTTGGCTGCTACCATGCGCCCTGGTAAAATCATCTCCCCCACCCTCACATGCCTGCCGCCCTGGTGCTGCCGACCGTCTGGACCTTGCAGATGTTAGCCCTTCCGCATACAACTCCTCCTCCTCTACTTCCTCCACCTCCTCTTGTGCCACCACCTGACTCCGAATTCTGTTTAACATGTGCTCCAGCATGTAAATCACCGGAATAGTCATGCTGATAATGGCATCGTCAGCACTAAACATCTTCGTCGCCATTTCAAAACTGTGCAGAAGGGTGCATAGGTCCCTGATCTGAGACCACTCCTCCAGCGTGATTTGCCCCACCTCTGAATCTCGTTGGCCCAGGCTATACGTCAGAACGTATTGCACCAGGGCTTGTCGGTGCTGCCACAGTCACTGCAACATGTGCAGAGTTGAATTCCACCGGGTAGGCACATCGCATTTTAGCCGGTGAAGTGGCAGGCCCAACGACTTCTGTAGAGATGTAAGTCGCTGAGCTGCGGGATGCGAACGGCGGAAGTGAGCACACAGCGACCGTGCCCTCTGCAGAAGGCCATCTAGTCTGGGATAGTGGGCTAAAAATTGCTGGACAACCAGGTTCAACACGTGAGCCATACAAGGCACGTGTGTGACATTGCCCCGGCGAAGGGCCGCACCCAGGTTTGCAGCATTGTCGCACACGGCCTTCCCTGGTTTCAGGTCCAGTGGAGACAACCATTCATGAAATTGGTTCTCCAGAGCTGACCACAACTCCTCAGCTGTGTGACTCACATTTCCCAGACATTTCAATGTAAAAACCGCCTGATGACGTTGAGCCCTACTGCCAGCATAGTAAGGAGGTGTGCAGGATCCCTTCTGCGCAGTTAGAAAGCTTGTGGCATGACCAGACAGGCTTTGGGTGCAGGTGGAAGACCGAGAGGAGGTTGAGGAGGCAGAAGCAGTGGAGGAAAAATGACATAAAGAGGATTGACGCACAACTCGTGGGGACGGCAAGACTTGGACAGCAGCCCCTTGTCCTGCTGTCACCATAGTTACCCAGTGCCCAGTCAGCGACATGTAACGCCCCTGTCCATGCCTACTCGTCCAAGTGTCTGTGGTGAAATGCACCCTGTCACACACAGAGTTTCTCAAAGAAGCGGTGATGTTGTGTGCGACATGCTGGTGGAGCGCAGGCACACCTTTCTTTGAGAAGTAGTGCCGACTGGGCATCTGGTACTGGGGCACTGCGACGGACATAAGGTCTCGAAAATCCTCTGTGTCCACCAGGCGGAAAGGCAGCATTTCTGTAGCCAAGAGCTTGCAGATGGTGAAATTCAACCTCTTAGCTTTCTCATGGCTAGGAGGAAATGGTCTTTTACTTGTCCACATCTGAGGGACCGAGGGCTGGCTATTGTGCTTAGACGGGGTTGATAAGGGTGTCCCCGGCAAACTGCCGGTCTGTGAGGAAGATGCAGGCGGACATGTTAGGTTGCCTTGATCCAAAGGTGGTGCTATCGATGTCGGACAGCGCTCAAGACCAGCTGGTGTTACCACCTCCAAAGAAAATGATGACCTGCCAATCACGCTGGCTGTTGCGGGTAAAGAGGTGGCAGGTCTGCGCCCCAAAACAGGTGTGACTGCTGTCCCCCCAGTCACAGAGGATGAAGAGGCCGCGGATGCACAAGATATGGCAGACGGTGGTTGGCCCGGCCGGCTAGACCGCATTGTAGCACACTGAGCTTCCCACTGCAACTTATGCTTCATGTCCATGTGCCGGTTCATGCATGAAGTACTCAAACTATGTATTTTTTGGCCTCTACTTAGCTTTTGCTGACAAATGTTACAGATAACACGAGTTGGGTCATCTTTATCGATCTGAAAAAATGCCCAGGCTATGCAAGGCTTAGCACCCATGCGACCTGAAGAGCCACCACGACTTGTGGTGAGAGGCAGAGTTGTGTTTGAGGATGCAGTTGTTGACGTGCTTCCAGTACTACGTCTCTGTCCAGGAAGGCGCAACCTGACCTCGTCGTCACTAGCATCTTCCTCCACCTGCTCTGCTGACCTCATCTCTTGGCTGACTGTGGGTTGACAGTAAGTGGGATCTCCGACCTCATCATCATCACCCTGTGCGTTATCACACCCGTCGTCCTCAGAGCCAACCTGTTCCTGCCCTGACAAAAAACTAAAGTTGTCGCTCCAATCAGGTATTTGAGTCTTATCATCGTCTTCCTCATTGTCTCCACCAACAGGAGTTACAGTTTGGGAATGAGGGTCTACATTATGGTCAGAACCTTCTGCGTCTGGTCCTGGATCCGACTCATAAAGATTCTGGGCATCAGTGCAGATCATTTCCTCGTCTGGATTCACAGAAGCGCTGGAGTCGACCTCTGATTCCCAGGTTATAGTATGAGTAAACAGCTCTGCAGACTCAACCATCTGTTCTACCTCATACTCAGACGGGCAGCTGGAGATTTGGGAGCTGTGAGGAAGCAAGTGCGATTTGGGTGACACCTTTGAGGACTGGAGTATTTGTGATGTTGAAGTTGATGTGGAGGAGAGCCCACTTAAAGGAGCACTTGATATCCGTTGAAGCACCTGCTGTTTTTGTGCCTCATCTGGAATTTGTAGCGATTGGCGTGGCCGTAAGAAAGGGATCTTATCACATTGTCCGCTAAAAGAAGTAGACATTTTAGTTTGGCTGGAAGATGGTCTTTCTTCTGCACCTACCCCACGGACACAACCTTTTTTCCCCTTCCCAACACGCCTATTCCCCTTTCCACCAGCAGCAGGCCTTTTTCCACTCATTTTGGTGGTTAACTAATTCACAACTCTGGAGTTGTTTGCACAAAAAAACAATGGATGGTAACCGAGCAGAGCTGAGTGGCCAAACTGTGGTATTAGGCCAAAACTATTGGCTGGGTTAGATGCAGAAAAAAATTATTTTTAATTTGCAACCTGATGGAGGTCAGTATAGATGGACTAATAGACCAAGTCCCACACACCGCTAGAAGCCCAAATATTTTTTCAGAGCTAGATGCAGAAATTTTTTTTATTCAATTTGCAACCTGATGGAGGTCAGTATAGATGGACTAATAGACCAAGTCCCACACACTGCTAGAAGCCCAAATATTTTTTCAGAGCTAGATGCAGAAAAAAATTATTTTTAATTTGCAACCTGATGGAGGTCAGTATAGATGGACTAATAGACCAAGTCCCACACACCGCTAGAAGCCCAAATATTTTTTCAGAGCTAGATGCAGAAAAAAATTATTTTTAATTTGCAACCTGATGGAGGTCAGTATAGATGGACTAATAGACCAAGTCCCACACACCGCTAGAAGCCCAAATATTTTTTCAGAGCTAGATGCAGAAAAAAATTATATTCAATTTGCAACCTGCTGGAGGTCAGTATAGAAGGACTAATAGAACAAGTCCCACACACTGCTAGAAGCCCAAATATTTTTTCAGAGCTAAATGAAGAAAAAAATTATTTTTAATTTGCAACCTGATGGAGGTCAGTATAGATGGACTAATAGACCAAGTCCCACACACTGCTAGAAGCCCAAATATTTTTTCAGAGCTAGATGCAGAAAAAAATTATTTTTAATTTGCAACCTGATGGAGGTCAGTATAGATGGACTAATAGACCAAGTCCCACACACTGCTAGAAGCCCAAATATTTTTTCAGAGCTATATGCAGAAAAAAATTATTTTTAATTTGCAACCTGATGGAGGTCAGTATAGATGGACTAATAGACCAAGTCCCACACACCGCTAGAAGCCCAAATATTTTTTCAGAGCTAGATGCAGAAAAAAATTATATTCAATTTGCAACCTGATGGAGGTCAGTATAGAAGGACTAATAGAACAAGTCCCACACACTGCTAGAAGCCCAAATATTTTTTCAGAGCTAAATGAAGAAAAAAATTATTTTTAATTTGCAACCTGATGGAGGTCAGTATAGATGGACTAATAGACCAAGTCCCACACACTGCTAGAAGCCCAAATATTTTTTCAGAGCTAAATGAAGAAAAAAATTATTTTTAATTTGCAACCTGATGGAGGTCAGTATAGATGGACTAATAGACCAAGTCCCACACACTGCTAGAAGCCCAAATATTTTTTCAGAGCTAGATGCAGAAAAAAATTATTTTTAATTTGCAACCTGATGGAGGTCAGTATAGATGGACTAATAGACCAAGTCCCACACACCGCTAGAAGCCCAAATATTTTTTCAGAGCTAGATGCAGAAATTTTTTTTATTCAATTTGCAACCTGATGGAGGTCAGTATAGATGGACTAATAGACCAAGTCCCACACACTGCTAGAAGCCCAAATATTTTTTCAGAGCTAGATGCAGAAAAAAATTATTTTTAATTTGCAACCTGATGGAGGTCAGTATAGATGGACTAATAGACCAAGTCCCACACACTGCTAGAAGCCCAAATATTTTTTCAGAGCTAGATGCAGAAAAAAATTATTTTTAATTTGCAACCTGATGGAGGTCAGTATAGATGGACTAATAGAACAAGTCCCACACGCTGCTAGAAGCCCAAATATTTTTTCAGAGATAAATGAAGAAAAAAATTATTTTTAATTTGCAACCTGATGGAGGTCAGTATAGATGGACTAATAGACCAAGTCCCACACACTGCTAGAAGCCCAAATATTTTTTCAGAGCTAGATGCAGAAAAAAATTATTTTTAATTTGCAACCTGATGGAGGTCAGTATAGATGGACTAATAGACCAAGTCCCACACACCGCTAGAAGCCCAAATATTTTTTCAGAGCTAGATGCAGAAAAAAATTATATTCAATTTGCAACCTGCTGGAGGTCAGTATAGAAGGACTAATAGAACAAGTCCCACACACTGCTAGAAGCCCAAATATTTTTTCAGAGCTAAATGAAGAAAAAAATTATTTTTAATTTGCAACCTGATGGAGGTCAGTATAGATGGACTAATAGACCAAGTCCCACACACTGCTAGAAGCCCAAATATTTTTTCAGAGCTAGATGCAGAAAAAAATTATTTTTAATTTGCAACCTGATGGAGGTCAGTATAGATGGACTAATAGACCAAGTCCCACACACCGCTAGAAGCCCAAATATTTTTTCAGAGCTAGATGCAGAAATTTTTTTTATTCAATTTGCAACCTGATGGAGGTCAGTATAGATGGACTAATAGACCAAGTCCCACACACTGCTAGAAGCCCAAATATTTTTTCAGAGCTAGATGCAGAAAAAAATTATTTTTAATTTGCAACCTGATGGAGGTCAGTATAGATGGACTAATAGACCAAGTCCCACACACTGCTAGAAGCCCAAATATTTTTTCAGAGCTAGATGCAGAAAAAAATTATTTTTAATTTGCAACCTGATGGAGGTCAGTATAGATGGACTAATAGAACAAGTCCCACACGCTGCTAGAAGCCCAAATATTTTTTCAGAGATAAATGAAGAAAAAAAATATTTTTAATTTGCAACCTGATGGAGGTCAGTATAGATGGACTAATAGACCAAGTCCCACACACTGCTAGAAGCCCAAATATTTTTTCAGAGCTAGATGCAGAAAAAAATTATTTTTAATTTGCAACCTGATGGAGGTCAGTATAGATGGACTAATAGACCAAGTCCCACACACCGCTAGAAGCCCAAATATTTTTTCAGAGCTAGATGCAGAAAAAAATTATATTCAATTTGCAACCTGCTGGAGGTCAGTATAGAAGGACTAATAGAACAAGTCCCACACACTGCTAGAAGCCCAAATATTTTTTCAGAGCTAAATGAAGAAAAAAATTATTTTTAATTTGCAACCTGATGGAGGTCAGTATAGATGGACTAATAGACCAAGTCCCACACACTGCTAGAAGCCCAAATATTTTTTCAGAGCTAGATGCAGAAAAAAATTATATTCAGTTTGCAACCTGATGGAGGTCAGTATAGATGGACTAATAGAATGATGCTATGCCCAAAAGATTTTACTTCACTAGGTGCAGTAAAAAAATTGGTATTCTATACACAGGTGGTATATCTTGCAACACAGATAGGCTACTCCACTGACTAACACACTCTGCAATAGGCCAAAAAGGATTAGCTTTGCTAGATTCAGCCAAATGCTGTGAAAAAAACTTGCACAGCACTGGCACAGACCTGCCTGGCAAAAACTGATAGGAACTGATGTAACCTAGTCCTGAAAAGGACTCCAATTACAATTAGTCTTTACTCCCACAATCTATCTATTTAAGAGCACAGACCTGCCTGATAAAAGTCGTAGGAAATGCTGTAACCTAGTCCTTAAAAGGACTGCAATCACAACTATTCCCTACTCCCAAGCTATCTGTATATTTGTGCGAAAATTGGCTTGAAATTAACAAGGTATAGCGCACACAGCAACAGCGGTGCCGTCTAACACGCAGCTGCAGCAGTGAGAAAATGGTGGCGACGGGGAAAATGGCTTGGTCTTATAGGGCAAGGACATGTGACATACACTGCCAATCACACATGCCCTTGCTTGTGTGAAAAAAAGCACTTCGCTCCGTGTGTGCGCTGCTGATAGGCTGACAGATTGCACCTCCCCACTGCAAATGCGGGAAAGAGAAAAAAAAATGGAGATCTTCATTGTTCCTGCAGAGATCCATCCCCTGCCCCTCCCCCTGCCCCGCTGTACACTCAAACTGCGTATTAACATTAATTTTCATCATTACTGAGAAAAAATCCAGTTATGATTTTGGTGCACGAACAGTTATCGAACATAACCTCGAACAGCCGAATTTTTCTCAAATTGTTCGTGTTCGCCGACCGGCTCGAACACCGCCCAAAACAGCTCGAATTTGAGATTGGCGAACAGTTCGAGTAGAACAACGCTCATCTCTAGTCACCAGTACTCACTGAATGGGAAATCATTGGGGAATTCAGAGATGGAGAAGGACTTGGGCATCTTGATTGATAGCAAACTAAATTGGAGTGCCCAAAGTCAGGCCGCTGCTGTAAGGGCAAACAGGGTAATGGGATGTATCAGAAGAGGTATAGCTGCAAAGGATGAGAACATTGTTCTTCCACTGTACAAAGCACTGGTCAGACCACACTTGGAATAATGTGCTCAGTTATGGGCCCCAATATATAGAAAGGATATAAACGAGCTTGAAAGGGTACAAAGGAGGGCAACAAAATTAATAAAGGGAATGGAGGGACTGCAATACCCAGAGAGGTTGGCAAAACTAGGACTATTCAGCCTGGAAAAGAGAAGGTTGAGGGGGGACATAATAAATGTGTACAAATATGTTAGGGGACAGTATAGAGATCTTGCCCGGGATTTGTTCAAAAGGAGGGATATTACGGTAACAAGAGGGCACTCACTAAGACTGGAAGAGAAAAGGTTTCAGCACCAGCATAGGAAGGGATTCTTTACGGTAAGAGCAGTGAGAATATGGAATTCACTGAGTGAGGAGACGGTAATGTCGGATTCACTACACCAGTTCAAGCGGGGACTGGATGCATTTCTAGATAACAGGCAGATTTCAGCATATACTTAAAAATAAAATAAAATAGTAGGTTGATACAGGGATTTATTCTGACTGCTGGTTTCAGAGTCGGGAGGGAATTTTTCCTCAGGTGAAGATTGGCTAAATCATTTGGGGTTTTTGCCCTCCTCTGGATCAACTTTAGCAATTACAGAACTAACAGGTCGAACTTGATGGACGCAAGTCTTTATTCGGCTTTACAAACTATGTTACTATGTTACAGTCTGATGGGCATCGCTGGTCTTACTTTAGCACCTTCTCTCTCTCCACAATTGCTGTCCTCCTGCCCTGCTTCATGTGGATGACGCGACCAACGCCATCCACAATGTGCTCCCAATCACGCTCTTGCACAGGCATACGTTGCTCTGCCCTACCCAGGGCAAAGCAAAGTACAGTAAAGCGCATGCGCCAGGAGAAGCCAAAGAACGCTGATGCCCTGAAGTAAAGCCGGCATTAAAGGTGGTAGCCATAATTCATATTGGGAAAATCTGGTGACAGGTTCCCTTTAAATGCTACTTCTTTACTTTTATCCCAAGATGTAACCGAAAGTTCTTGGGTCCTAAGTGAAAATCTCTAAAATAAAAAAAAGTACCTGCCCCCTACATATAATGTTTTAATTTTAATACTGGCGCCTTCTTTTGTAGAGGAAGGATTTCTTAGGGCGTACTCTAGCATGGAGGCTCAGATTCTACCTCTGCAAGTTCTGCTCTCGCTGTAAGGGCCGGCGTCAGCACCCGGCAAGTGCCGGGGCCCTGAGCAGGTGGGGGGGCCCACTCGCCGTCGGGCACCCCGGCTTGCTATGGGACCCGTGAGCGGAGGAGAGCGGTGCCAGCGCCTGCCACCCCCCACCCCTCTGCTTGCTCAGGGCCCCGACACAATACTTACCTCTCCCCGTGCCACAGCAGCAGCTCGGGTCTCTTCCGCATCCTCTGACTGTGACATCTCAGGTCAGAGGGTGCGATGACGTCTTTCCACCGCGCTCTCTCCTGAGCCGTCACAGCGCAGAGCGGGAAGACGCCGGCAATGCTGAGGAGTCCGGAGCAGCAGCAGCATGTGAGGAGAAGTGAGGTGAGTATTTGATTTTATTAATTTATTTTTTTAATGTATGGCGGTATGGGGCATTAAAGGGGGGGCAGCCTGCAATCGGGCATTATGGGGGAGGAGAATAGCCTGCATGGGGCATAATGGGGGGGGAGAACAGCCTGCAATGGGGCATTATAGGTGGGGGGAGAACAGACTGCAATGGGGCATTGTATGGGGGGGAGAACAGACTGCAATGGGGCATTATATGGGGGGGAGAACAGACTGCATGGGGAATTATATGGGGGGGACAGTCTGCAATGGGGCATTATAGGGGGGGGAGAACAGCCTGCATGAGGCATTGTAGGGGGGAGAACAGCCTGCATGGGGCATTATAGGGGGGAGAACAGCCTGCAATGGGGCATTATAGGGGGGATGGGGAACTGCCTGTGACTCGCCCAGGGGGATATGGGGGACTCGGTACCCGGTCCTTTACCTTCTCGGGATGTCACGGCGGTCAGCTCCCGGGCCCGTACCCTGGGGTCACTCTTTAAAAGGGGTTTGTTACTTGAAGGGATGAATAACAGTTTTGTCTCGTGACGCCACCTGTGGTTCCCGGTAATGGGTACCAGCGCTGCTGCAGACCTCCGTGGGTGATGGGATGGCAGCTGAGATGTTTCTGCTCCCCACAGGCGGAGTTGGCCCCCGGGGCAGGGTTGATGGAAGGGATGCAGGTGAGAGGTGGCCCAGTCGCGTCAGGGGGAATGACGGACACGCACACAGGGGATTCGCTTCAGTACCTTTACTGGTGTAAACGGCAAGTATGGTCCATGGTACTTGGTAGGAAGTGTGCACTTCTGGACTCTCTCCACAGTGAGCGGGTAGTAGGCCTCCTGATCCGTTTCTTCCTTTCACTCTCTGAAGCTCCAGACCAGCCTGGAACTAGGACTAGCTTCTTTGCTGTTTCAATCTCTCACCTGTCTGCTTTGTAGTAGAACTGTTCTCTGGCTACCACTATCCCTGGACGCTGGGGCCTTCGTGGTTCCTAGTTCTGTAAATTATTATAGCTTCAGGTTGACCAGGGGTCTGGAATCCTCCTGACATGCCGGTTATCCCTACTGGGTGTAGAGGACCCTGTAGGCACGGACCCGGTGTCCGGCTTGTGTTCTGGGGTGAGCTTCAGATGCTCCTCTGCCCCCTTAACTCCTCTCCCCTCTCCTTGCCTCGGCCACACTCCAGGCCCTCAGCACAGCAGTTAACGTGTTGCTTCTTCACTGATCTCTAGTGCCAGCACACTCTGCCTACTTAACTCCACCCTCCAGTATATATATCCCTAACAGGGCTCCCTCTGGTGGTATGAGGTGGAAGGGTGGAGGTGTCTGTGTGTACTAAGGGCCTCTTGTGGAGAAGTCCGTCCATGCACCCTTTTGGGTCCTGTGGTACCTGTGTGTAGCAGGGTGCCACATTCCCCCCTAGTCCAAGTCAGTACTCCTGGACAGAAGCATTTTTTGTAAACAGGTCACAACAGCAATTATGATAACAATAACACATATCAAAGTTCCATTGAGTCCCATAACCAGGTGTCCATCTCACTGGTGAAGGTGCAACATGAATAGCATGAGGGACCCGTCCGAAAACCCTCAACGTAGGCCCTGGGCGTGGCTACAGGGCATAAGTGATCCAGGTGTTGGACCACATCTTCGGCCACGCCAAACGGGTTTTTGTTCAGTGGTCTCTTAATATAAAACCAATAGGGGGCACTTTAATAAGTTCAACTATTTACAATGGACAGTTTTTGGCTGCTCACAGTCCTCAGCCTGCAAGTCTTTATACCCTTTACGGGTAACTAAATGCACACATATAACTTGTAACGGGTCTGGGAGGTGGAACCTCTGAGCTATTATACAAAGGGGCAGTCTTTGTAAGGAGGCTGGTGGCTCCCAGGGAAGGCGGGAAGGAAGACACGGCAGGTGACAAGAGCAGTCCCAGGGTAGAAGGACAGAACGGACACTGCAAGTGACGGGAACAGTCTCTTGACAGGCGGGTGGACACGGCAAGTGACAGCAGAGCCTCCAGGTAGTCTAGCAGGCAGGTAACAGGTGAGCGCTCCCAGGTGAGCGGGTGAGAGTCTCTGGACAGGCAGGAGGTCACAGCAAGTGACGGCAGAGTCTCCAGGTAGGCTAGCAGGCAGGTAGCAGGTGGGCGCTCCCAGGTGAGCGGGCAAGAGTCTCTGGACAGGCAGGTGGTCACAGCAAGTGACGGTTAAGCCTCCAGGTAGGCTAGCAGGCGGATAGCAGGTGAGCGCTCCCAGGTGAGCGGGCAAGAGTCTCTGGACAGGCAGGTGGTCACAGCAAGTGACGGCAGAGCCTCCAGGTAGGCTAGCAGGCAGGTAGCAGGTGGGCGCTCCCAGGTGAGCGGGCAAGAGTCTCTGGACAGGCAGGTGGTCACAGCAAGTGACGGCTAAGCCTCCAGGTAGGCTAGCAAGCAGGTAGCAGGTGGGCGCTCCCAGGTGAGCGGGCAGACTGATCCATAGACAGACTGGCAGGTGCTGGTAGGCAGACTGTCGGACCGCAGGAATGCAAGCAGATAGACTGGTATCAGGCAGGTATCAAGCAGGAATCTGGCAGGTAACTGGCAGGTATCTGGTAACGGGACCTGAGGGCTGAAGCAGAGTTGATAGGCTTTGCAACAACATTGCTCGGGCACCTCCATTTTGGACTCTGAACCACTCTGTAGACACCGTGTTTGTGATGTACAGGAGTGGCGTCAGTTCCAACATGGAGCTGTTGACACCATTCCTCCAGCTGGGTTTTGGAGTCATTGTCTTCCACCGTATCTGGTGGGGTCAAGGATTCCACTGTGTGTATGGCATTATTATTCACAGTATACAGTCTGGCAACAGTGGCGTATCTTGGCAATTTAACTTCCTCCTCCCCACAATTTAGGAGGTGTACGGGTACACTCCCATTGCGCACATCAACTACCCCTCTAGCAGTTAGGAGTGTAGGTCTGTGCTCTGAGTTCACGGGCTCTGCTTCCGCCTGGTAGTTCTGTCCCTTGAGACCTATTGCTGCCCTACACCAAATCAGCATTTCACTCATTGGGGGATTCACAATGGGTATCGGGTCGGTCACCCGTACATTACCAATCTCACCACCTGTTAGTTTTACCTGTTGCTGGTACAGGAGGGCTGGAATCTCCCTCTGGAGCACCTTCCTCTGCCCTGGTCTGGCAGTGTCAGCAATCTGTTGGAGTAAGAACAACACTTCTCCCAAACAGTTACCAACAATATTTGTACCAAGTATCATATATGGGTTTGTATCACCAGGGTTAGACTCTATTACAATCAGTCCTTGGTCCTTTAGTTCCACTCTTCCCACCTTCACTGTCACGTCCTTAACCCCGACTAGGTTAAGAGGAAGGCCATTGGAGGCATACACAGAGAGGTTTGGGTCTGGCAGGTGGAGTTCATCTATGGACCAGTACCTTTTGTAGAGGACATCAGGTATGATGGTTACCTGTGACCCGGTGTCCAGTAGTGCAGGTGTTGCTATGCCGTCCAGCACGATGGACAGGAAAAGCCTTCCTCCTACAAACCAGTCATACCAGCTCGATGGGCCTGGATGATCTACTCCTGGGTGTCAGCCCTTGTCCCCGGGGTTTGCCCGTTTAAAGGACAGGTCCGTGTGGTGTGGCCTGCCTTGTGGCAACGGTAGCAAATGAGTTCACCTGGAGGGCGAGGTCAATCGTTGGTCCTCCAACGGGGTGGCGTTGTCCTCCTTCTTCTCCTCATCCAGGGGACATCCTCAGGACTGTCGGCGAGTTGGATCCTTCCATCCGGCACGGGCTCCGTCTGTAGCTGCAGGGCGCTCAGGACAGTGGTCAGGGTTTTACTTAGCTGACGCACTTCAGAGCGCAGGCTGTCCAGCTCGCTAGGGGACGCTGTTTGCACTTTTGCCTCAGCCGCTAATGAAGGGGCAGTGAGTGCTGTGGGCATTGGGGTGGCCCCACCCTGGTAACGCTGGATAGCAGTATCTGATGTTTCCAGGGGCTGAAGGCCCTTAATAGCCATGTCCTTCAGGGCGTCAAAGGTGGCATTTGGATGATCTAAGGCCCACCACCGTACAGTTCTGCTCTCCTCCTGGGACCTTAACCCCCAGATGAATTGTTCTATCAGCATTTTGTCCTCATCATGTATGCTGGCTGGACTAACCTGTTTCAGGGCCCACAGGGCCTCTTGTAAACGCCAGGCATAGTCCCGGATACTGTCCTCAGGTTTCTGGGTACAGTGGTAGAACCTCATCCGAAGATCTGTCTCAGTGCGGTTTTCAAAGACAGTTTGCAGTCTCTTAAATATAATATATACTGATTCCTGGTCTGCGGCTGGCCAGGTTTCAGCTTCCCGCTCTGCGGCACCAGCCAATTGTCCCAGCACAACAGCGGCTCTCTGTTTACCAGTCATTGAGTACATGTCCAATACACCGCATATTTTCCTCTTGAACCCAGACAGGGTGTCTGGTTTGCCATCATACTGGGGAAGCCATTTCGCTCCGGGGACGTACGGCAGGGCCATGGGTATCACTGGAGTCACGACCCCTGCTGGTGGGGCGGCTGCTCCGGCCTGAGCAGCGCTGGGCGCGGGTTGAACATCGGGAGCGTTAACCGGTGCTCCGGTGTTTTGCTGGTTGTCGGCCATGGTTGCGCCCCCGTAGTAAACCATAGCCTACCTTCTTTACTTTTATTGGGTAGGCCGCAGCTCCGCAGATCACGGTCTCCTTCCAGGACCTGACGCTTCCTGGTGCGGCGTCAGAGTGCGAGGCGGGGCTTGGGCGTCGGGCGCTACCAACGGTCACGCCTCTCTGGTTCCCGCGGTTACGCCCCTCTTCTTCCCGTACGGCGACGCGGTAATGGCGGCGATGTTCACCACAGTTCAAACACAGTTCAAATACGGCACACAGTACCCGGTGGCAACGGGCACGAAATCCTGTTCGTGACGCCAGGAAGAGATGACTCGCCCAGAGGGATATGGGGGACCCGGTACCCGGGCCTTTACCTTCTTGGGATGTCACGGCGGTCGGCTCCCGGGCCCGTACCCTGGGGTCACTCTTTAAAAGGGGTTTGTTACTTGAAGGGATGAATAACAGTTTTGTCTCGTGACGCCACCTGTGGTTCCCGGTAATGGGTACCAGCGCTGCTGCAGACCTCCGGGGGTGATGGGATGGCAGCTGAGATGTTTCTGCTCCCCACAGGCGGAGTGGGCCCCCGGGTCAGGGTTGATGGAAGGGATGCAGGTGAGAGGTGGCCCAGTCGGGTCAGGGGGAATGACGGACACGCACACAGGGAATTCGCTTCAGTACCTTTACTGGTGTAAACGGCAGGTATGGTGCAGGGTACTTGGTAGGAAGGGTGCACTTCTGGACTCTCTCCACAGTGAGCGAGTAGTAGACCTCCTGATCCGTTTCTTCCTCTCACTCTCTGAAGCTCCTGACCAGCCTGGAACTAGGCCTAGCTCCTTTGCTGTTTCACTCTCTCACCTGTCTGCTTGGTAGTAGAACTGTTTTCTGGCTGTGTTCTGGGGTGAGCTTCAGATGCTCCTCTGCCCCCTTAACTCCTCTCCCCTCTCCTTGCCTCGGCCACACTCCAGGCCCTCAGCACAGCAGCTAACGTGCTGCTTCTTCACTGATCTCTAGTGCCAGCACACTCTGCCTACCTAACTTCACCCTCCAGTATATATATCCCTAACAGGGCTCCCTCTGGTGGTATGAGGTGTCTGTGTGTACTAAGGGCCTCTTGTGGAGAAGTCCGTCCATGCACCCTTTTGGGTCCTGTGGTACCTGTGTGTAGTAGGGTGCCACACCTGCATAGGGCATTATGTGTGTGGGGGGGGGAACAGCCTGCAATGGGGCATTATAGGGTGGGGAAGAACAGCCTGCAATGGGGCATTATAGGGTGGGGAAGAACAGCCTGCAATAGGGCATTAAAGGGGGGGGGGACAGCCTGCATGGGGCATAATGTGGGGGGGAGAACAGCCTGCATGGGTCATTATGTGGGGGGGGCAGCCTGTATGGGGCATTAAGGGGGGACACAGACTGCATGGGGCATTATGTGGGGGGCACAGCCTGCATGGAGCATTATATGGGGGCCAGTATTCTGTATGGAGCGTTATATAGGGGCCAGTATTCTGTATGGAGCGTTATATGGGGGCCAGTATTCTGTATGGAGTGTTACATGGGGGCCAGTATCCTGTATGAAGCGTTATATGGGGCCAGTATTCTGTATGGAACATTTTAGGAGGGCCAGTGTTCTGTATGGAGAATTTTATGGGGGCCAGTATTCTGTATGGAGCATTTTATGGGGGCCAGTATTCTGTATGGAGCATTTTATGGGGGCCAGTATTCTGTATGGAGAGTTATTTGGGGGCCAGTATTCTGTATAGAGCGTTTTATGGGGGCCAGTATTCTGTATAGAGCTTTTTATGGGGGCCTGTATTCTGTATGGAGCGTTTTATGGGGGCCAGTATTCCGTATGGAGCATTATATGGGGGCCAGTATTCTGTGTGGAGCATTATATGGGGCCCATAATACTGTATAGAGGACTATGTGGTGCCCATAATACTGTATGAAGGACTATAGTGTCTGGTCTGCACTGTGCGCTGCGCGGATTCGCCGGTTTCTGAGCTATTGTAGAATTTACAATAGATATCACTCATGTAATGTAAGAAGTGAAATCCTTGGCCTTGTACTATATATATATTTCTCTACGGTATCTGTGCTTCATGATTCGTGGTATGTGTTAAAGAGGCCCACTGAGACTCTTTCGCCCAGGTCCCACAAAAACCTGGAGCCGGCCCTACTCGCTGTTATCCTCTATTTATCCTGCCTAGCAAGTTTGCAGGTAGTAGCAACAGCAATAAATCTATAAACTTGTTTTTTCCTTAACAGCAAGAGTCAGATGATAACCCAGAGGCGACAATTAACCTGCGTGTGGAATTCGCTGCTGACCGCCAGGTGGCCCAGATAAGAACCACTTCATGAAACATCTGCACCTAAAAAAAATAAAAAAACACCCCAGCACAACCATGAAGCCCAAAGTCACTGGCCTTATTACGATTAGTCAAGGACAGGAAGGGAATTTTTGTACAGGAGGTACAAAATGGTAAAAACGCACTAAATTTCACGCTTTTTTTCACGGATGGAGTTTTTTTCGTAGAGGCTCGTGTGCAAGCAAACAAATCTGCTGACAGGTGAGCACAGAAGCCAGAAGGGTATGTCTAATACAACTTCAAAGTGTTATTAATGCATTCATTAACATGCCAACACACATACCGGGATCAGTGTGCGTCAAACTATAAGACGGGGTAACTCACTGGCAGTCACTTACACCATAGTTGGCAGTGTGTGCCGGGAAAAGTATCATCTAGATGTCTGGAGTGTGAAAAAGGAAACTACTGACCTATTAATTCCAGTAATAACAAAACTAGTAGGCGCATGGTTAACCTCATAGGTGTACCACAAAGTATGCATCCTACACATTATTCTCATCTTATGTAATCATTAGTGTTGAGCGAGCACTAAAATCCTCGGGTGCTCGAAGCTCGGGCCGAGCTCGCCGTGATACTCGGGTGCTCGACCCGAGCAACGAGCCCAATGTTAGTCTATGGGACTAGCATTTTTGCGGCGGCACCCCCGGCAGTCTGTAGAAAGCCTAAAAAGTGCCCAAAACAATAGTGACAGTACTCAAAAGACATGGGGGCAGCATGGGCATCGCCCCAGGAAGCATTTCTGACCCCCAGGTCACTGCTGTCAACAACGTGGTCAGAGGTATTAAGCCACTTTTACAGGGTCACAAGAAAATGTTCAAAAACGAAACTGAAAGTGCTTTCCTGTGAAATATGTTAAGGAACTTCCTTTCCAGGGAAAAGACTTGTGTATAAGGTAAAATAAATAACCAAAAACAAAAATACTCCTCCACACCTTGGCCTATGTTCACAAGTAGCATTTTTATGCGTTTTTGCACTTCTGTACTGCTTTCAACCGTGACAAATGCATTCACCGGGAAATGTCATTTTAACATTTTACAATCTTATCTGGCCATGTGCTGTGTGACACATGCATACAGTGCTGAAAAGACATGGGAACAGCATGGGGAAGACCCCTGGAAGCATCTCTGACACCCAGGTCACTGCCTAAAAGTGTGCCCATCAGAAATGATCCTTGCCGCATCAGAAGATGCAGACTTGCAACTATCCCCATGCAAGTCCTTCTCCCAGAGCAGTGTTCAATTATACCTCCCCCATTCCTTGCAATGCAAGCGCAAGTATGCAGCTAACCACCCACCCGCAGGCTGCAATACTATACTCCTAGCTTGCTTGCACTTGAAATTGGGCCTTTCAGGCATGAGGAGGCAGACGCCGGCCACCATGTCATGGCTGCGTCGGCGGCTTGGTATCCATACTCAGTCCCCAACCGCCCGGCGGCCGGGTGTCCACACACTGTCCCCAGCCGCCTGGGGGCGGCCGGGTGTCCATAAACGGTCCCCAGCCGCCCCTATCTCTCCGCTGAACTTCCCCCACACTTTTCTTAGCCTGGCCTGCTTTAGGGCAGCATTGGACGAGCACACCAGAGAACCAGACTCCTCCGGTGGGCCCTGGCTTCTCTATCAGGGGAGTTGAGAGTGCCAAGGTGAGGAGCATGATGATGATAGAAGTTAGCATCTGCTTTGTTTTCTTGGAATGCAGCCTGCCACCCACCCACCCCCAGGCTGCAATACCATACTGCTAGCTTGCTTGCACTTGAAATTGTGCCCTTTAGGCATGTGGAGGCGGAATCTGGCCATCACGTCATGGCTGCGTCGGCGGCCTGGTATCCATACTCAGTCCCCAGCCGCCTGACGGCCAGGTGCCACACACGGTCCCCAGCCGCGTGGGGGCGGCCGGGTGTCCATAAACGGTCCCCAGCCATCCCTATTTGAAGGACAGCCTAACCACAAACATGTGGACAAGTGAATGTGGCCAGGGATGGTCCATCTCACGTCTTGACACTGGGTTAATATTGTGGAAGCCGGGACACAGTTGGACACTGGGATGCAACGCGTCCTCCAGACATAGAGGATTGCGGGTCCTGGGTCAATCAGGCTTCAACACAAAGTTCAAAAGGTAGACAGCAGCATTCGTCTGCCTCCTACACAACGAGTAAATTATTCATGATCATGAGGCCATCCATCTCCTTAGCTTTCTGTTCCTTGGAATGCAAGCGCATGTATGTAGTAGCGGCTAGGCCTGAGGTGGTCAGCATTTTGGCGCATATCCTACCTCCTCCGAGGATTGCTGGATGTTTTCCTGCTACTATCCCAGTTCTATGACTCCCGTTAAAACAAAGCTTCAGATGATGAATGATGGATGAGGTGGTGGCAAAGGAGAAAGAGCAGGAGGAACAGGGACCATTCACATCAATATCAGGCCAGTCAACCACACATGTCTTGTAGGATATGTTTCTGTACCAAAGGGAGCGGTTCGGCTACACAGTTATAGGGCATACAGTGAGTGCAATGCCTACCAAAAATTTCGAGGCACTCCAATGCCCCTTGGAAGTGACATGGAGGTCAGAGGGCCTTAACTAAACCGTTCGTTTTTTCCATTTATAGCAACTGGGTCTCCTGTGCACTGTTGGCCTAAGCAGTGAATGGAAGGCTTTCCAAAAATTATGAGGAACTGCAATGGCCCTTGAAACAGACGTGGATTACAGCATACTAAAAACCTTCTACCCATTATTGGGGAGTGGGTCTCCCTTAGTGTTCGCCTATGCATTGAAAAGCAAAAGCTGACTAAAATTAGGAGGAAATGCAATGCCCGTTGGAAGAGTCATGGAGGTTAGAGTTAATTAAAAACAACATTTCAATGCCCCTTGGAAGAGCTGTGGAGTTCAGAATGGTTTAACAAGATGGTTTTAATGCCCCTTGGAAGAGACGTGGAGGTCACAGTAGCTTAACAAGACGGTTTTAATGCCCCTTGGAAGAGACGTGGAGGTCGCAGTAGCTTAACAAGACAGTTTTAATGCCCCTTGGAAGAGACGTGGAGGTCGCAGTAGCTTAACAAGATGGTTTTAATGCCACTTGGAAGAGACGTGGAGGTTGCAGTAGCTTAACAAGACGGTTTTAATACCCCTTGGAAGAGACGTGGAGGTCGCAGTAGCTTAACAAGACGATTTTAATGCCCCTTGGAAAAGTGGTGGTGGTCGCAGTAGCTTAACAAGACGGTTTTAATGCCCCTTGTAAGAGAATCGTGGAGGTTGCAGTAGCTTAACAAGATGGTTTTAATGCCCCTTGGAAGAGACGTGGAGGTCGCAGTAGCTTAACAAGACAGTATTAATGCCCCTTGGAAGAGATATGGAAGTTGCAGTAGCTTAACAAGACGGTTTTAATGCCCCTTGGAAGAGACGTCGACGTTGCAGTAGCTTAACAACACGGTTTTAATGCCCCTTGGAAGAGAAGTGGAGGTCGCAGTAGCTTAACAATACGGTTTTAATGCCCCTTGGAAGAGACGTGGAGGTCACAGTGGAATAAAAAGACAATATCAATGCCCCTTGAAAATGTGGTGGAGGTCGCAGTAGCTTAAAAAGATGGTTTTAATGCCCCTGGAAAAATGGTGGAGGTCGCAGTAGCTTAACAAGACGGTTTTAATGCCCCTTGGAGAAGTGGTGGAGTTTGCAGTAGCTTAAAAAGATGGTTTAAATGCCCCTTGGAAGAGACGTGGAGGTCGCAGTAGCTTAAAAAGGCGCTTTTAATGCCCCCTGGAAGAGACGTGGAGGTCACAGTGGAATAAAAAGACAATATCAATGCCCCTGGGAAAAGTGGTGGAGGTTGCAGTAGCTTAAAAGACTGTTTTAGTGCCCCTTGGAGAAATGGTGGAGGTCGCAGTAGCTTAACAAGATGGTTTTAATGCCCCTTGGAAGAATGGTGGAGGTCGCAGTAGCTTAACAAGATGGTTTTAATGCCCCTTGGAAGAGCGGTGGAGGTCGCAGTAGGTTAAAAAGACGGTTTTAATGCCCCTTGGAAGAGACGTGGAAGTCACAGTGGAATAAAAAGACAATATCAATGCCCCTTGAAAATGTGGTGGAGGTCGCAGTAGCTTAACAAGACAGTTTTAATGCCCCTTGGAAGAGCCATGCAGTACAGCATCTTAAAAACATTATTCCCATTATTGGGGAGTGGGTCTCCCATAGTCTTTGCCTATGCCTTCCAAGCAAACGCTGCCAAAAATTAGGAGGGAGGAACTTGCAATGCTGGCAACACGGACCAATGTCACCCTTGTGGTATAGTGGAGGTGGAGGCTGAGGATAAGGAGAAGAGAAAATTACAGCCGAAATGAGGAAGCATATACCCATGTGTGGGTGTGAAGCGGTGCATGGGAATACACCTCCCAAAATAACACAGTGGATTTGACTTTATGTTACTCTGCTGTCATTTGGTGGTGATGAGAAGTCTGGCCCAATCCAGCCCTTGTTCATTTTGATAAGGGTAAGCTTGTCAGCATTGTCAGTTGACAGGCGAGTGCGCTTATCAGTTATAATTCCCCCAGCGGCACTAAAAACACGCTCCGATAACACGCTAGCGGCAGGGCAGGCCAGGACCTCCAAGACGTACAGAGCAAGTTCATTCCAAGTGTCCAGCTTGGATACCCAATAATTAAAAGGCACAGAGGAATCACGGAGGACGCTGGTACGGTCGGCAAGGTACTCCCTCACCATCTTTTGAAACTTTCCACTCCTTGTTAGAGTACCCAGCGCCTCAGGGCCTGTAAGCTGGGCAGGTCTCTGAAAACTGTCCCAGAATGTTGACAGTGTTCCCCTGCCTCTGCTGGATTGGAGTTGCGTCTCTCTCGCCTGTAGACCTTGGTTGGTCAACGAACTGTGACCTCTGCCGCTAGCGTGTTCAGATGGG
The DNA here is from genome assembly GCF_046119375.1 of Phyllobates terribilis. Lineage (NCBI taxonomy): Eukaryota > Metazoa > Chordata > Amphibia > Anura > Dendrobatidae > Phyllobates > Phyllobates terribilis. The sequence continues at coordinate 108,243,753 of NW_027362762.1, forward strand.
AATTTTTTTAACAGTTCTGCAGCAAGGGCCTTCTGGCACTGCCCCATTTTTGTAGACCTCTCCACCTCAGGAATAAGAGATATAAAGTTCTCCTTGTAGCGGGGGTCTAAAAGTGTCACCAACCAGTAATGACAGTCACCCAACATTTTTACAGCGCGAGGGTCATGGTTAAGGCAGCGTAACATAAAGTCAGCCATGCGTGCCAGACTGGTAACGGGCAAGACTTCTGTGTCCTCACCAAGATGACGACTGACCATGCTCTCCTCCACCTCCTCCTCCTCCCCCCTATCCTCCGGCTACCCACGCTGAACCGACGGTATGACAGTTGTACAGGTACTACCATCTACAGCGTATGATACCAGCTCCTGTTCTTCCTCCTCCTCCTCCTCTCCCTCATTGTCCCCCAATGCACGTTGGGATGAGATGAGGCTGGGCTGTGTGTAATCGCCCGCTTCGGCTTCTTGATCCATCTCATCATACTCTGGCTGCAATGCCTCCTCTTTAATTCTCTGCAGAGAACGTTGCAAAAGACAGACAAGTGGGAAGCTGACGCTAATGGTGGCGTCATCGCCACTCACCATCTTGGTGGACTCCTCAAAGTTTGTCAGGATGGTACATATGTAAGACATCCAGGTCCACTCCTGAGGTCTTATGTGTGGAGTCTGACCTGAATATCGACGGCCTTGTTGCAGCTGGTACTCCACAACTGCTCTCTTCTGCTCACAAATCCTTTGCAACATGTGGAGGGTAGAGTTCCAACGTGTGGAGACATCACACACCAGTCGGTGTTCCGGAAGCTGCAAACGCTGCTGCAACACAGCAAGGGCGGCGGAAGCTGTAGCCGACTTGCGAAAATGAGCTGACAGGCGGCGTAATTTCACGAGCAGATCTGGCAACTCGGGGTACGATTTAAGAAACCGCTGAACCACGAGGTTAAGCACATGAGCCAGGCATGGTACGTGTGTGATCTCGCCTCGCCTCATAGCCGCCACCAGGATACGGCCATTGTCACACACGACCATGCCTGGCTGTAGATTCAGCTGTGTGAGCCACAGATCTGCCTGCTCTTTCACAGCTGTCCACAACTCACAAGCAGTGTGAGGTTTATCACCTAAGCTTATGAGTTTCAGCACAGCCTGTTGCCGCATGGCTGAGGCAGTACTGCAGTGCTTCCAGCTTGTAACTGATGTGGTGATATCTGAGATGGAGGCTGAACATGAGGAGGAGGAGGAGGATGAGGTGCAGGAGCTGTACATTGTGGGTTCAACTCTGACTGACATAGGGCCCGCAATCCTCGGTGTGGGGAGGATGTGTTCCGTCCCAAGGTCCGACTGGGTCCCGGCTTCCACTATGTTTACCCAGTGTGCCGTCAGGGAGATGTACCGTCCCTGGCCACAAGTACTTGTCCACGTGTCCATTGTCAGGTGAACTCTCCCAGTAACTGTGTTGTTGAGGGCACGGCAGATGTTTTGGGACACGTGCTTGTGTAGTGCGGGGATGGCACACCGGGAAAAGTAGTGTCGGCTGGGGACCGAGTACCGAGGGACGGCCACCGCCATAAGGTTGCGGAAGGATTCCATCTCCACCAGCCTAAAAGGCAGCATTTCCAACGCAAGAAGTCGTGAAATGTGCGAATTTAGGACTGTGGCCTGTGGGTCGTTGGCTGCGAATTTGTGCTTTCGTTCAAAGGTCTGGGATATGGACAATTGAACGCTGCGGTGGGAAGTGGACGTTGATGCTGCTTCTTGAGAAACTGCCATAACAAGTAAAGACTGAGAGGAGGGGGCATCTTTGCATGCAGTATGGACAGGGGATTGCCTTGCACGCACAACAGGGGGTTCTATTACACGCACAACAGCGGAAGAAGCAGTGGTGACACCCGCTGACACTGGTCGTTGACCCAGGGGTTTGCCCCACAAAGTCGGGTGCTTTGCTGCCATGTGCCTGATCATGCTGGTGGTGGTCAGGCTGGTAGTTTTGTCACCCCTGCTGATGCTGGCCTGGCAGGTGGTACAAATGGCCTTTTTGGGGTTATCAGCAGAGTCTTAAAAAAAATTCCAGACTCTGGAAGACCTACCGGTTGTACTGGCAATGTCCCTTGTGTTGGTGCTATGGGGAACTGTTGCCCGCCTTCTGTGTGCGGCCACCACACTGCTTCTTCCTGCCTGTTGGGGTACTCTGCCTCCTTCCCCCTGTGTGCTGCTGGCCTCACTCTGCGTGTCCTCCTGCCACATTGGGTCAGTTACTAGATCATCCACCACCTCCTCCTCTTCCACTTGCGCACCACGATCCTCCTCCTCACTTCCTGGCAATTGTGTCTCGTCATCGTCCACCTCTTGTGACAAATTGCCAGCGTCGACTTCCTCTGGCCGTGGCTGTTCAAATATTTGGGCATTGCTACATGGGATCTCCTCTTCCACCACTTCAAGCGGAGCAGGCGAGGGACACAAATCTGGAAATGGACCAGTGAACAGCTCTTCAGAGTGTCCAAGTGTGGGATCAGTTGCTGTCTGACGACACTCGGCATGGTAGGAGGAAGGAGCATCAGGGTGAGGAGGAGTATGCGGTCGAGACTCATGGCTACTAAAACTTGACCGTGTGGAAGACAGACCGGAGGTGGTGGTGCTCAGGTAACTGGAAGTATTATCTGCTATCCAATTAATAACCTGTTCACACTGATCAGTTCGCAATACTGGTGTTGTAGTGTGGTTCCATAGTAATTCGGTCAAGAAGTGGGAGCGAGAAGATGTGGTTGTAGGTTGGGGCACATTTTCACCATGGCCATGGCCCCGTCCTCTACACGCACCAGAACGTCCAGTTCCACGTCCCTTGCCACGAGCTTTGCCCATTGTAAATGTACTAAAATAGCTTACACTAGCACTATAAATGGAAAAAGGGTAATAAAAAGGAGATTAGAACCGTGGAAGAGGAAAACCACAGTTCTATTTCTCTGGCCTACACCAGAATCTTTTAAACAGATATATTTGTGACTGAACAGACAGGGAGACACTATTTTTTTTTTTTTTTTACGCAAAACAGGCAAAAAGCTGGATAATACAGAGATTTGAACCGTGGAACTGCAAAACCACAGTTATATTTTTCCGGCCTACACCAGACTTTTTTAAACAGATATATTGGTGTCTGACCAGTCAGGGAGACACTATTACGTTTTTTTTTTACGGCAAAAAATGCCAAAAACAGGATAATACAGAGATTTGACCCGTGGAACTGCAAAATCACAGTTATAGTTATGTGGCGTACACCAGAATCTTTTAAACAGATATATTGGTGTCTGACCAGTCAGGGAGACACTATTACGGGGTTTTTTTACAGCAAAAAATGCCAAAAACAGGATAATACAGAGATTTGACCCGTGGAACTGCAAAACCACAGTTATATTTTTCTGGCCTACACCAGACTCTTTTAAACAGATATATTGGTGTCTGACCAGTCAGAGAGACACTATTACAGTTTTTTTTTTACGGCAAAAAATGCCAAAAACAGGATAATACAGAGATTTGACCTGTGGAACTGCAAAACCACAGTTATATTTTTCTTGCCTACACCAGAATCTTTCAAACAGATATATTTGTGTCTGAACAATCAGGGAGACACTATTACTGTTTTTCTTTACGGAAAAATTACCAAAAGCTGGATAATACAGAGATTTGAACTGTGGAACTGCAAAACCACAGTTATATTTTTCTGGCCTACACCAGAATCTTTCAAACAGATATATTTGTGTCTGAACAATCAGGGAGACACTATTACTGTTTTTCTTTACGGAAAAAATACCAAAAGCTGGATAATACAGAGATTTGACCCCTGGAACTGCAAAACCACAGTTATATTTTTCTGACCTACACCAGACTCTTTTAAACAGATATATTGGTATCTGACCAGTCAGGGAGGCACTATTACGGGTTTTTTTACAGAAAAAAATCCAAAAAACAGGATAATACAGAGATTTGAACTGTGGAACTGCAAAACCACAGACATAGTTATGTGGCGTACACTAGACTCTTTTAAACAGAGATATTGGTGTCTGACCACTCAGGGAGACACTATTACGGGTTTTTTTTACGGCAAAAAATGCCCAAAACAGGATAATACAGAGATTTGACCCGTGGAACTGCAAAACCACAGTTATATTTTTCTGGCCTACACCAGAATCTTTCAAGCAGATATATTTGTGACTGAACAATCAGGGAGACACTATTACTGTTTTTCTTTACGGAAAAAATACCAAAAGCTGGATAATACAGAGATTTGAACCGTGGAACTGCAAAACCACAGTTATATTTTTCTGGCCTACACCAGACTCTTTTAGACAGATATATTGGTGTCTGACCAGTCAGGGAGACACTATTACGTTTTTTTTCTACGGCAAAAAATGCCAAAAAAAGGATAATACAGAGATTTGACCCGTGGAACTGCAAAACCACAGTTATAGTTATGTGGCGTACACCAGACTCTTTAAAACAGATATATTGGTGTCTGACCAGTCAGGGAGACACCATTACAGTTTTTTACGGCAAAAAATGCCCAAAACAGGATAATACAGAGATTTGACCCGTGGAACTGCAAAACCACAGTTATATTTTTCTGGCCTACACCAGACTCTTTTAAACAGATATATTGGTGTCTGAACAGTCACAGACACGCTCAATTTTTATTTTGGTAGGGGGGAAATACCAAAAGGTTAATAAGACGTGTATTTGGACAGTCTGACTGAGGAAAAAAAAAATACAGGATTTAGATGAAAAAAAAATAATTTTTCCTGGCCCCTGAGACCGGGGTGATAAGTCTAGCAATTTGACCAACAGGAGCACACAGGATTGTAATGCAGCGTTTGCTGGTATAACCACTGCGTTTCCTATACAGCCTGCCTGCCTGATATCTGGGATGGATATTAGTCCTAAGAAGGACTGTTTGTTTGATTTGGCAGGCTTTAGAGACCCTACACTAACCATTTCGGAGTATAAATCTCTCCCTAGCTCAGCAGCAATGACCCTACACTGTCAGATCCGGAGCGACTGTGTCCAAGATGGCGGCGCCCGGTTTTAAATACTCGAGGTGACGCTATGCGACCAGCCAATCACTGTAATGCCCACAAACAACATGGCTGCGGCATTACAGTGACTGGCTGGCAATCTCTGCATGTTCATTGGCTCTGTAAAGAGCGCCAAACGTGCAGGGCGGAGACCCGAGCTCCCGCCCGAGTAACCCGGAAATCCTCGGTGCTCGCCGAACATCCCGAGTAGTGAGATGTTCGGGAAAGTACCAAGGAGTGTCAAGCATGCTCGCTCAACACTAGTAATCATGTTACATATTGCTCAGCTAGGATTTGTATATCATTTATGTACTGACTTGTATTGTGCAATGTAACAACAAGGTGAAGAACACAGGCTGAAATTCCAAACTTCAAACCTAATAAAATAGGAATTGCACAATACATACAATCCTCAAAGTTGACATTGCTACACCAAGAAGGAAAAGTCGAGGAATTATGGAAATCACAGGAAAGATAGATATATTACTGATAAGGAAATGATCAAAACCTAAGATAAAAACAAAATTAGCAAATACACTGCAGTAAGTAAATAGTGTGAGGCAGTGAAAGGAATCATATATGAGGTTTGTTATGTGTCTCCCAGGATGTGCACTTAAACATACTAAACCTGCTGGAGAGCATTGTAATTACAGCCACAGCTGTGGTTACAATGCAAAATAAAAGAGAGTGTCAACTGGGTCAAGCTATTTGACCAAGCCAGACTTAGAAAAACCTGACATGGGTTTTTATTTTTGGAGAGATCTGTAGGATGGTAGTGGGATGAATCTCTCTCTCCACTCAGGGTCTTGGGAGTGTCTCATGTCCACGATTCCCAGTTAAACTTTCAGTTAAGGTTTGGGTGGGTCAATTTTGTTTGTAAGCATCAGAGCACGATGCTCTGTGCAGGACAGGTCTGTGTGAGACTGAACACAGGCCAGAGCCAATGAAAGAAAAGCAATTGATGCACTTACGAGGGATACGGTGGTGCAGTCGCCCACGGCAATGAATTTTTTACAGACTGTTACGGACGATCTGACTACGAACCAGAGGATAAAGTTTGAGTTATTTTTGTAAATAGACAAAATAAAGATGTTTAAGTTGGACTAACCTGGGTCATTGCTAATTACCGCACTGTCGCGAAAGCCGCTGCATTACATATGGTGGTGAATGCGGGCAGTGTGAACTAAGGCATACCCCAAAGAAAGCTACATGTCTGTCATTAAGCCTGTTGCAACGTTACAAACTAGGCTTGTGGACAAGCAGTTGGTCCTCATCAATGCTCAGCAGCAGAAGTTTTAGTATCTCGGTGGAACATTGAGGTGGGAAGGCACAAGGAAATGCGGATGCATTGTCACGGGCACCATGTATGGTAGCAGGTGTTCAACCCACCAGGTTTGAACAGAAGGTGGGGGTATGTGAGGCTGTGAGGGGAATCATATACGAGGGTCGTTACACACGTGGTCAAAATTGTTGGTGCCCCTCATTTAATGAAAGAAAAACCCACAATGGTCACAGAAATAACTTGAATCTGACAAAACTAATAATAAATTAAAAATCTATGAAAATGAACAAATGAAAGTCAGTCATTGCTTTTCAACCCTGCTTCCACAGAATTTAAAAAAAAAATTAAACTCATGACATAGGCCTGGACTGAAATGATGGTACCCCTGAAAATAATGTGACAAAAGGGACATGTTAAATCAAGTTGTGTCCACTAATTAGCATCACAGGTGTCTACAATATTGTAATCAGTCACTGGGCCTGTATAGAGGGGTACAGATACTCAATGTGCTGTTTGGTGACATGGTGTGTACCACACTCAACATGGACCAGAGGAAGCAAAGGAAAGAGTTGTCTCAGGAGATTAGAAAGAAAATTATGGACAAGCATGTTAAAGGTAAAGGTTATAAGACCATCTCCAAGCAGCTTGATGTTCCTGTGACTACAGTTGCACATATTATTCAGAAATTTATGATCCATGGGACTTTAGCCAACCTCCCTGGATGTGGCCGCAGGAGGAAAATTGATCACAAACCAAAGAGACGGATAATACGAATGGTAACAAAAGAGCCCAGGATAACTTCTAAAGAGATTAAAGATGAACTTCAAGCTCAAGGAACATCAGTGTCAGATCGCACCATCCGTCGTTGTTTGATCCAAAGTGGACTTCATGGGAGACGACACAGGAGAACACCATTGTTGAAATTTTTTTTTTAAAAAAGCCAGACTGGAATTTGCCAAACTACATGTTGACAAGCCACAAAGCTTCTGGGAGAATGTCCTATGGACAGATGAGACAAAAAAGGAAGTTTTTGGCAAGGCACATCACCTCTATGTTCACAGACAGTAAAATGAAGCATATCAAGGAAAGAACACTGTCCATACTGTGAAACATGGAGGAGGCTCTGTTATGTTCTGGGGCTGCTTTGCAGCATCTGGCACAGGGTGTCTTGAATCTATGCAGGGTACAATGAAATCTCAAGACTAGCAAGGGATTTTAGAGAGAAATGTGCTGCCCAGTGTCAGAAAGCTTGGTCTCAGTCGCAGGTCATGGGTCTTACAACAGGATAATGACCCAAAACACACAGCTAAAAACACCCAAGAATGGCTAAGAGGAAAACATTGGACTATTCTGAAGTGGCCTTCTATGAGCCCTGACCTAAATCCTATTGAGCATCTTTGGAAAGAGCTGAAACATGCCATCTGTAAAAGGCAACCTTCAAACACGAGACAACTGGAGCAGTTTGCTCATGAGGAGTAGGCCAGAATACCTGTTGAGAGGTGCAGAACTCTCATTGACAGTTACAGGAATCGTTTGATTGTAGTGATTGCCTCAAAAGGTTGCTCAACAAAATATTAAGTTAAGAGTACCATCATTTCTGTCCAGGCCTATTTCATGAGTTAAATTTTTTTTTAAATTCTGTGGAAGCAGGGTTGAAAAGCAATGTCTGACTTTCATTTGTTCATTTTCAAAGATTTTTAATTTATTATTACTTTTGTCAGATTCAAGTTATTTCTGTGACCATTGTGGGTTTTTCTTTTATTAAACGAGGGGTACCAACAATTTTGACCACGTGTGTATGTGTTTTCCATAATGTGCATTGAAACATACTAAATCCGCTGAAGAGCATTGTAATTACAGCCACAGCTGTGGTTACAATGCAAAACAAAAGAGAGTGTGGACTGGGTCAAGCTATTTGAGCAAGTTAGATTTAGGAGAAGCTGATATGGGCTTTTATTTTTGGAGAGATCTGTAGGATGGTAGTGGGATGGATCTCTCCCTCCACTCAGGGTCTTGGGAGTGGCTCATGTCCCAGATTCCCATTTAATATTTCAGTTAAAGTTTGAGTGTGTCAGTTTTGGTTTGCAAGCATCAGAGCAGGAGGCTCTGTGCAGGACAGGTCTGTGTGAGACTTAACACAGGCCAGAGCCAGAGAAAGCAAAGCCATTGATGCACTGATTGATAAGGTGGTGCAGTCGCCCACGGCAATGTATTTGATACAGACTGTTGCAAACAATCTGCCTGCGAACTGTAGGATAAAGTTTGAGTAATTTTTTGTATTTTGTCAAAATAAAGACATCTAATTTGGACTAACCAGGGTCACTGCCTCATTACTGCACTGTTGTGAAAGCCGCTGCATTGCAATAGCAATAGTGCATGACAATGAGATAGAATACTTAATTAACATCATTTTGATTTAGAAAAACATAAAAGCCACCCTACCAAGTCACGGCAACCCTATTCAGGATGGTCCTAACCTCTTGTATTAAAACCTTACCATTCGTCAAATGATGTAAATGTGAATAAGGGCCGAGCAGAACTCAGACCCAAGTAATGGACAACCAGCCATGTGGAGCTATATAAACGCAATGTTCAGCTCAAAGAAAAGGGAGACCGAGTCCTTAATTGCACAGAGTGCAAAAACCTGAAACAAAAACCTAAAGAGATGAACTGGAATATAAGTTGGTATACTTGCAACGTGTAGGCGCATGTTCACACTGGCCACTAAACAGACAAAACCCAAGATAAAAGCAAAATAAGCCATTACCCTGCAGTAAATAAAAAGCAATAGTGCATGAAAATAACAAAGGGTACTAAGTTAACATAATTTTGATCAAAAAAATATAAAAGCCATCCTACCATGTCAAGGTGACCCTATTCGGAATGGTCCTAAACGCTAGTACTAAAACCTTACCACATGTCAAATGACATAAATGTGAATGTGGGTTGATAAGCAAATGATGAAAAAAGAGGAACAACATTTTCAAAACATCTCGATTTATTGCTAATGAATGCATCATGCAGAATTCCCCACATTTAGGCGTCTTGGCTGCTATCAGTGAGTGTAAATGGGTAACGTTTCTCCTTGTGCAGAGTGAAATACCGGCCTTGGCATACCAATGTAAAGAGGCTTATCAACAGGTGGTGCTATAGAGTTCTAGTACTCTTCCTCTCTGAAGAGGCAATTTGCATATCAGTGAGGTTATTAATGGCTGTCTAAGGAATGTTCTGTAATGCTGAATACACTTGGCCCGAATCATCAAGATCCACTGCTGGCAGCTCCTTTTGCAATTGATGACCAATGATGTCCCTGATGTGCTTGATGAGAGAGACTCCTGTTCACAGTAGCACGAGCGAGATGCGGCCTGGCATTGTGTTGAAATACGGCTCCTGAGACACTCAAAAACAAAGGTATTTTTAATATAATATTGTTTATCGCTCGCTGTCTCGGTTACTAGCCTCCTCTGCAGCGTCCAGAGGCGGACAATTCTCTGGGCAGGATGCCCAGCACTTGCAACCTCTGTTGTGAAGCTGTGTCTGTCTAGATTTCATAATCCTGGACTTCTCTGATACTGCAGAAGCAAAGCTGCCTCTACTTGCAGCAGGGAAGAGAGGACAGCTGGGACCAGCGACAAGACCTGTCAATCCTCAGGAGGGTACTTTCCCCTCTCACCCTGGCCCCTAAGCATGCTGTGTGCCCTGGCCCTGATGTTATAAAATGGAAAAAAAAATCCTTTAAAAAGGTTAATTTTGGACAATCATACTTGTTAAAAAAATACCATGACAATCAACTGATCACAAAGTATCTCCCTGCTGGTAATGCCAGAGCTCAGCTGTGATCTATAGGTAAATCTGGCAGTAAGAGCAGTTTTCCAGCCTCTCTACCAGAGGGGAAACTGAGTATTACACAGTAGCCATTTATACAGTATGAATGGGTTGCCTGTGTGATGCAGAACTGGACCAGTCCCCCAGAGCCAGAGATGATCGTTGTAACTGTTCTCCACTTTCACAAGAACATGTGGAAGTTGGTGGTTATTTTTGTGTTGCGAGCTGTTTATTTATTGATTTATTGATTGATTGATTCTGAGGTCCCTTTTGCAGGTCGTTCTTTTGTTTTGTTTTGCTTTTTTGAACTTTAACATATTATAAGAACGAATTTCATTATTTCTTAGCTCCATTAATTCAGGACTGAAATACTGTATCCTTATGTGAATAGCAAAGTTTGTTTACTGTTCCAGTCTTACTTCCATGAGCCAAGGTCTGAACAACTCCCACTGTTGAGAGGTGTAGTTCGTCAGTACATAGACTTCAGTGTTCCAACGTCATTAGTATGTAAGCAAACACCAAGTCCCTATAGCCCGTGGTGGTCAACATACTATTTTATGGAGTCACAGATGCAACCAGATATAAAATTGGGGGCCACATATTGTATTCAATGTTCCATGTGCTGCGGAGAAGTGTGCACTCAGACTCCGTTATGTGCCAGATATAGAAACAGCGTCTGAAGGAGGATTCCCATAATTCACAAAAGGTACACAGCACCAGGCAATCTCTTTACTGTACACAGAAGTGTAAGACAAAAGGCCACCAGGTGAGCATTTGAGGGCCACCATTTTTTCTACCAAGTACATTATACACTTCGAGCGAGTATAGTGCTCAGCTAACTGTAAAAGTACAAGGACTTTTTATTTTATCAACACATCTATAATCAGTCGTCTAGAAATCTGGACACCAGTGTTTGCTTTATTGTTTCACATGGGTATTTTTTTTACCTTTACTTACTTCAGTTACAGCAAACCATGTACTTCTTCTAAACATCTATATAAAACAACTTGCGCTAGTATATAGGGTGTGTGGCAAGAAATAACAGTGAAGATGTTAAAAAAGTCCAATTTTCTAAATACGTAAGTTGCAAGAGTTTTAAAAATCATTGTTTTAAAAACAATGATTTTTTAACCTCTTGTAAGTTACATATTAATAAAATTGGACTTTTTTAACACCTTCACTGTTATTTCTTGCCACACACCCTATATACTAGCGCAAGTTGTTTTATATATATTTTTTATCTTGAAAACGTCAGACAACTGTGGTAGTTGTCCTCTCTTGCGACAGATATAGGGCATACCCATTAGCGCCACCATTCCAATTGTTTTCTTCTAAACATCGACCATAATAGACGTCTTTATAACGTTCTGGGTATGTATAAAAAGAATGCATTACAGGAGTAATGGAGAACATTGGCTTTGAGACATTGCTGTTGATGAAAACGATACCTACTTGTTTCATGCAGAGAAAACCACAAACCGTACTTCCGTAGTAAACACCACTCACTGCGTTCTTTACCATTTCCTTTCATGTTACTGTAGGAGGAACTGATAAACCATATTTACTGTTTACATCTGCATCGTAATTTCCAAATTTCTGCCCTGAAATAGAAGATTAGAACTAAAAAAATGAAAATTCTGGAAATGTAGGAACCCCTGAATGATGGACACTTAAAGAACCTGTCTGCATGATTTTCCATGTATTCCAAGTAAAGGCATGGTCATAAAGGCGCTGTTAAATACACTAGTGGCCAAAATTGAGGCAACACCTGCAGTTTTTTACCATCACAAATATTTATTGAAAGTTTTCACTGACATACTTACTTGAACACACGCCCTCTTCTGTATTCTGTTTGTTTATAGTGACCTGGGGGTGATTTAAGACCGATATTGTGCGATTAAAAGGCGGTTTTTATATTTTAAATCCAGTTTGTCATCAAAAGGTAATCAATTACATGTTTTTATTCTGTTATACTGTCTCTGAATTTTTTTATATAAAATTGACACGCATTTGCTTAACTTTTATTTCACGTGCAGCATTAAAGGTGTTTTCCCCACGAACAAAAGTTCATTTTAAAAATTGTCTGTGTCTGACCGTGTACGGAGCATACCACAGCTCCTGGGCAGGGGAGGAAGCAAAAGACAATACAACTGCTGTTGACATCAACAAGGAGCTTGTCAACACTGGAGTGACAGTGTCCGATCGGACGGTTCGACGATGATTGGTAAATTCGGGGTTAAGAGCCAGAATACCAGGTAAAAATGCCTCACAGTGTCAGAAACGTCTGCAGGGGCCAAAGAACATTCTAAATGGACCATTGAACAATGGAGAAATGTTTTATGGAGCGATGAGACACGCATATCCGTCTTTGGCAGCGACGGTGTCCGCTACATTCGATGACGACCTGGAAAGGATTGCTTGGCAGAGGGTACAGTACCCACCATGAAGCCTCCTAGGAGTGTTATGGTAGGGGGCTGTGTGTCCAGAGATGCAGGTGGTCGGCTGCAGGTAATTGAAGGAACCGTTAATGCTGAAAAGTACATGAAGGAAGTCCTTCAGCCGAAACTCATTCCTTCAGCATGTGATGTATTTGGTGAAGGGACACCGTTTATTTTTCAGCAAGATGGAGACCTAAGCCATACAGCTAAAAAATGTCTGTCTTGGTTCAAGGACAAAAATGTCCAGCTATTGAATTGGCCAGGAAACAGCCCAGATCTCAATCCTATGAGAATCTCTGAGCTCGGCTCAAGAGAGCGGTGTCAAAACAGTGGGCTTCACACTAACAGGAACTCATCGCAGCCATCATCAAATCATGGCTTCATATCATCACACCATCTGATTTACACAAACTGGTAGATAGTATGCCAAGTAGATGCATTTATCACGGCCAAGGGCTATCCAACTAAGTATTAACATTTTAGTGTTAGTTATGAAAATAGGACAAATAAATGGCTTTTCACCCACAGTCATCTGAGTGACAATAGTGTCCAATTTGTTGACAAATTAGCAAATTTCCTGATAATATTGTCTTTCTATATGAGATTTTGTTATTTCTACTTAAAAACTTTACTGTGAAATCAAAAACATTCATGAAATTTGGATTTGTATTGGCAAAATACTAAAAAATCATAAATCTTGAGGGTGTTGCCTCAATTTTGGCCACTAGTGTAGATACCTTTAGGCCACGGCCCCACTATCAGTATTCAGTCAGTAAGTGGGAGCCAAAACCAGGAGTGGGTGATAAATGCAGAATTGGTGACTTGTTTCTATTATACTTTTTCTCTGATTGTTCCTCACCTGGTTTTGGCTCCCACTCCTGAGAAAAAATACTGACCAAATACTGACCGAATACTGATAGTTGGTCCGTGGCCTTGGAGGAGAAATCTGCATTCTGGTTGTTCTTTAAAAGTCTTTAAATCTTTGCCGAACTCTGCGATGCGCAGTACTTTTATGTCTTTTTAAAGCACTTTATGCCAGAATTTTGCAGATTTAAAAAAAACCTTATGTTTGTAAGAGCCACCTTGCTGACACTCTTACAACAGGGCAGGTTCTTTTAGAATAAGGCAAACTTGCGATACTTATTTAGAGGTTAAAAGTTGCAGGTGGGTGGGGTATGCCACATTTGCTACAACTCGTACCTGGGCTCACTCCTGCACACTTAACCAGTGGGGGAAAAGTTTAGTTGGCGCCCTGGGCAATGGCTTTTAAAGTGAATCTATCATCAGATTTTTGCCACCTAATCCGAGAATACCATGATGCAGAGACAGAGACTCTGCTTCCAGTGATGGGTCACTTACTGAGCTACTTGCTGTATTGTTGATACAGCCATAGTTTTATTATCAGGAGATTATCACTAGAGGACTAGTAAACCTGTTGCCATGTAGTCTTCCATATTAATGAGCTGTGTATAATTCCACCCCCACCACTGATTGCAGCTTGCTGTGTACACTGTACATGTACAATTAGTAGTGTGGGTGGGGTTATACAGAGCTCAGTATTCAGGGAACTGCTAGATCTGCTGCAGATAAAGCAGTGATTTTACCAAAACTACAGCAAGCAGCCAAGTAAGTGACACATCGCTGCATTCAGGGTCTCTGCCGCTACAGCAAAAACTCGGTGACTGATTCACTTTAACCCCTTAATGACACAGCCTATTTGGGACTTTAAGAGGTTGCCACATTTTTCCAATCTAGTAAGTAGAGATGAGCGTTATTCGACTCGAACTGTTCGCCAATCTCAAATTCGAGCTGTTTTGGGCGGTGTTCGAGCCGTTCGGCGAACACGAACGATTTGAGAAAAATTCGGCTGTTCGAGGTTATGTTCGATAACTGTTCGTGCACCAAAATCATAACTGGATTTTTTCTCAGTAATGATGAAAATTAATGTTAATACGCAGTTTGAGTGTACAGCGGGGTGGGGGGAGGGGCAGGGGATGGATCTCTGCAGGAATAATGAAGATCTCCATTTTTTTTTCTCTTTCCCGCATTTACAGTGGGGAGGTGCAATCTGTCAGCCTATCAGCAGCGCACACACGGAACGAAGTGCTTTTTTTCACACAAGCAAGGGCATGTGTCATTGGCAGTGTATGTCACATGTCCTTGCCCTATAAGACCAAGCCATTTTCCCCGTCGCCACCATTTTCTCACTGCTGCAGCTGCGTGTTAGACGGCACCGCTGTTGCTGTGTGCGCTATACCTTGTTAATTTCAAGCCAATTTTCGCACAAATCTACAGATAGCTTGGGAGTAGGGAATAGTTGTGATTGCAGTCCTTTTAAGGACTAGGTTACAGCATTTCCTACGACTTTTATCAGGCAGGTCTGTGCTCTTAAATAGATAGATTGTGGGAGTAAAGACTAATTGTAATTGCAGTCCTTTTCAGGACTAGGTTACATCAGTTCCTATCAGTTTTTGCCAGGCAGGTCTGTGCCAGTGCTGTGCAAGTTTTTTTCACAGCATTTGGCTGAATCTAGCAAAGCTAATCCTTTTTGGCCTATTGCAGAGTGTGTTAGTCAGTGGAGTAGCCTATCTGTGTTGCAAGATATACCACCTGTGTATAGAATACCAATTTTTTTTACTGCACCTAGTGAAGTAAAATCTTTTGGGCATAGCATCATTCTATTAGTCCATCTATACTGACCTCCATCAGGTTGCAAATTGAATATAATTTTTTTCTGCATCTAGCTCTGAAAAAATATTTGGCCTTCTAGCAGTGTGTGGGACTTTCTCTATTAGTCCATCTATACTGACCTCCATCAGGTTGCAAATTAAAAATAATTTTTTGTCTGCATCTAGCTCTGAAAAAATATTTGGCCTTCTAGCAGTGTGTGGGACTTTCTCTATTAGTCCATCTATACTGACCTCCATCAGGTTGCAAATTCAAAATAATTTTTTGTCTGCATCTAGCTCTGAAAAAATATTTGGCCTTCTAGCAGTGTGTGGGACTTTCTCTATTAGTCCATCTATACTGACCTCCATCAGGCTGCAAATTAAAAATAATTTTTATCTGCATCTACCTCTGAAAAAATATTTGGCCTTAGCGAGAGTTTTAGCGCAGGGCAGTTTGACGAAAGGAACCAAGTGACACATCTTGCTAAAACGGTCCACGACCACCCAGATGACAGTAAAACCCTCAGAGGGGGGAAGGTCAGTTATAAAGTCCATAGCCAAATGTGTCCAAGGAGCACTGGGAACCTCCAAAGGACAAAGCAACCCCGCAGCAGGAGTATGTGAGGACTTAGATCTAGCACATATAGTACATTGACGCACCCACTTAATGACTTCCTTCTGCCATCCAGGCCACCAAAAACTGCGACCCACCAGTCTCTTGGTCTCAGAGATTCCGGGATGACCTGCCAACCGAGATTCGTGACACTCAACAAACAAATCTCTCCTAAAGGTCCCAGGCACAAACAACCTCCCATGAGGAGTGTTAGAAGGGGCATTCTCCTGTGCTTTAAGAATCTCATTTTCCAAAACGGAGTCCAAAGCAGCTATCACAACACCTTCTTGTAAAATGTTCTCCTCTTTCTCAGCACCGACTATGGGAGAAAAACTGCGAGACAAGGCATCCGCCTTAACATTCTTAGTACCAGGGATGTAAGTAACGGAGAAATTAAACCGCGAGAAAAACAGTGCCCACCTAGCCTGACGGGCATTCAGGCGCTTGGCAGCATCAAGATATATCAGATTTTTATGATCCGTAAGAACCTGAACGGGAAATTCCGCACCTTCCAAGAAGTGGCGCCAGTGTTCAAATGCGAGTTTAATAGCCAATAATTCCCGATTACCAATATCGTAATTCAGTTCAGTCTCCGAAAATTTTTTTGAAAAAAAGGCACAGGGATGTAATCCATCCCCGTTATCCTGAGACAATACTGCGCCAACCCCCACAGAGGAAGCATCAACCTCAACCAAAAACGGCCTAGTAACATCAGGCTGCATAAGGATGGGAGCAGAGGTGAACCTCTCCTTGAGATACACAAAAGCTTCAATGGCCTCAGAAGACCACTGAACCGCATCAGCACCTTTCCTGGTGAGATCAGTCAGAGGTTTGACAATGCTAGAAAAATTTTTTATGAATTTTCTATAGTAATTGGCGAAACCCAAAAACCTCTGTATCGATTTCAAACCAATAGGCCTAGGCCATTCCTGCACAGCCTGAACCTTAACCGGATCCATCTCAAAACCTTTGCTGGAGATAATGTAGCCCAAAAAACTAATTCTCTGTACAGCGAACTCACATTTCTCCAGCTTAGCAAAAAGCGAATTGTCCATTAATAACTGTAATACCTCACGCACGCTCCGCCAATGAGACTCCAGATCCGGCGAATAAATCAAAATGTCATCCAAATACACAACCACATTTTTACCGATCAAAGGTCTAAGGATGTCATTAATCAGATTCTGAAAAAATGCAGGAGCATTAGTAAGACCAAAAGGCATAACCAGATTCTCAAAATGACCCACAGGAGTGTTAAAAGCAGTCTTCCATTCGTCACCCTCCTTCATGCGCAACAGATTGTATGCCCCAGATCAGGAATCAATGGCAGTGGGTAAGGATTGCGTACAGTAATTTTGTTAATCTCACGAAAATCCAGACAAGGACGTAAACCGCCGTCCTTTTTTTTTACAAAAAAAAATCCAACCGCCACAGGAGACTTAGAGGGCCTAATGTGACCGGCGGCCAAACTTGTCTGTATGTATTCCTCCAAAGCCTTCCTCTCAGGAATAGTAAGGTTAAATAAACGACTTTTAGGAAGAGTCGCTCCAGGGACAAATTCAATAGAACAATCATAGTCTCTATGGGGAGGCAAAACCTGCGATTCCTTCTCAGAAAAAACTCTCCAAAAATCCTGAATAGGAACAGGCAATTCTCCCCTATCCAAAGCTGCAATACGCCCATTACAACACTTGTCATAACATTTATGGCTCCAGGATTTAATTTCACTGGTAGACCAATCCAGTACAGGATTGTGAAATTTTAACCAGGGCAATCCCAATATTACTGGAGAAGGCAAGTTATTCAACACTACCAAATCCAATTTCTCATGGTGAACACCATTAATAGTGAGAGGAAATTCACAGACCTTGAGAGTAATATTCTTCAAAGGGGAACCATCCACAGAAACCACAGCAATGGGGGATGATAAAGGTTCAGGTTTTAAATTGAGTCTTTCCACGAATCCCCCATCAATAACATTCAGAGTAGACCCACAATCGACAAACACCCGAAATTCCATTAATTTTTCCTGAGCAATCGTGGAAGCAGCTAAAAATACACCCTTGGAATTTAAACAGGCAATACGGGCATGACTGACCATTTTTTTTTCTTTCTTCATCCGAAGCTCACAGCCTTTAATCAAATGACCAGATTTTCCGCAATAGAAACACAAGCCTTCAAAAAATCGACGGTCTTTTTCTTGAGAGCGAGGTGCCACCGATCCAATCTCCATCGGTTCACCACTGTTAGTACACACATTCTCATAACCAGAAACTGACATAGCAGAGGATTTGCTCTCATTAACCCTTGCACGCAGTCTTCTATCCACCCGTATAGCTAATTGCATAGCCTGTTGCAAATCTTCAGGTGTAGGATAAGCAATTAGCAGGTCTTTAACCCTTTCACTGAGCCCAGCAAGAAATAGACTTTTCAGAGCAGAATCGTTCCACCCTGTTTGAGTAGACCAACGACGGAAATGAGTACAATATTTTTCCACATTAATTGATCCTTGTTTTAAACGTCTCAACTCAGTCTCAGCTGATGCGACACGGTCAGGATCATCATATAATAGTCCCAAAGCAGAAAAAAAACTATCCACTGATCTGAAGCATGTATCACTAGGTTGCAAAGAAAAGGCCCACTCCTGAGGCTCTTTGCGCAAAAGTGACATTATGAACCCTACGCGCTGGGATTCATCCCCAGAGGACTTAGGTCTCAAACGAAAATACAATAAGCAAGCATTTTTGAATGAAAAAAATTCTCGGTGTTCACCAAAAAATAAATCCGGCAAACATACCTTAGGCTCCAAGAAATGTGCTCCAGGACAGTTACTCACGTGCTGACGGAGCTCGGCCACCTCCAGAGAGAGTCCCTGCAGGCGATGAACCAAATCCTGAACCGACACCATGATGGAACAGAAAAATCTTTCCTTAGAGAATTTGCTGGCTGGACTTACTGTTATGTTCTGCTACCAGAGCTAAGGAAAGAGAGGAGATCTGTCCCTACGATAGAACTCAGCTTAATCCCTACGATGTAACAGGGAACCTGATCCTGCGATCAGACCTGCTAAAGTCCTAAGCTAGTCTGTACGGAGACCTATAGATGTGGGGAAGGAATTCCTACAAGTACTAAGGACTGGGAGGAATATGGGACACCTCCTAACAGAAATAGTAGCAGACAGACGAACAAACAAAATATATAGAACATAGAGGTCAGTAGACCAAGCAAACTAACAGAGCAAGACACAGAGCACAGGCTAGCTAGAAAGTAGATATACAATGAAGTCCAGCAAAGCCAGAAGGGCGGAGCAGGATTAAATAGGCCAACAAGGTCATGTGACCAGCAAAGGAAAAAAAACTAAGAGCAAGGTTCTAACACTGACCTCCATCAGGTTGCAAATTAAAAATAATTTATATCTGCATCTAGCTCTGAAAAAATATTTGGCCTTCTAGCAGTGTGTGGGACTTTCTCTATTAGTCCATCTATACTGACCTCCATCAGGTTGCAAATTAAAAATAATTTTTTGTCTGCATCTAGCTCTGAAAAAATATTTGGCCTTCTAGCAGTGTGTGGGACTTTCTCTATTAGTCCATCTATACTGACCTCCATCAGGTTGCAAACTGAATATATTTTTTTCTGCATCTACCTCTGAAAAAATATTGGGCTTCTAGCTGTGTGTGGGACTTGTTCTATTAATCCATCTATACAGACCTCCATCAGGTTGCAAACTGAATATAATTTTTTTCTGCATCTACCTCTGAAAAAATATTTGGGCTTCTAGCTGTGTGTGGGACTTGTTCTATTAATCCATCTATACAGACCTCCATCAGGTTGCAAACTGAATATAATTTTTTTCTGCATCTACCTCTGAAAAAATATTTGGGCTTCTAGCTGTGTGTGGGACTTGTTCTATTAGTCCATCTATACTGACCTCCATCAGGTTGCAAACTGAATATAATTTTTTTCTGCAACTAGCTCTGAAAAAATATTTGGCCTTCTAGCAGTGTGTGGGACTTTCTCTATTAGTCCATCTATACTGAGCTCCATCAGGTTGCAAATTAAAAATAATTTTTATCTGCATCTAGCTCTGAAAAAATATTTGGCCTTCTAGCAGTATGTGGGACTTTCTCTATTAGTCCATCTATACTGACCTCCATCAGGTTGCAAATTCAAAATAATTTTTTGTCTGCATCTAGCTCTGAAAAAATATTTGGCCTTCTAGCAGTGTGTGGGACTTTCTCTATTAGTCCATCTATACTGACCTCCATCAGGTTGCAAATTAAAAATAATTTATATCTGCATCTAGCTCTGAAAAAATATTTGGCCTTCTAGCAGTGTGTGGGACTTTCTCTATTAGTCCATCTATACTGACCTCCATCAGGTTGCAAATGAAAAATAATTTTTTGTCTGCATCTAGCTCTGAAAAAATATTTGGCCTTCTAGCAGTGTGTGGGACTTTCTCTATTAGTCCATCTATACTGACCTCCATCAGGTTGCAAATTAAAAATAATTTATATCTGCATCTAGCTCTGAAAAAATATTTGGCCTTCTAGCAGTGTGTGGGACTTTCTCTATTAGTCCATCTATACTGACCTCCATCAGGTTGCAAATGAAAAATAATTTTTTGTCTGCATCTAGCTCTGAAAAAATATTTGGCCTTCTAGCAGTGTGTGGGACTTTCTCTATTAGTCCATCTATACTGACCTCCATCAGGTTGCAAACTGAATATATTTTTTTTCTGCATCTACCTCTGAAAAAATATTGGGCTTCTAGCTGTGTGTGGGACTTGTTCTATTAATCCATCTATACAGACCTCCATCAGGTTGCAAACTGAATATAATTTTTTTCTGCATCTACCTCTGAAAAAATATTTGGGCTTCTAGCTGTGTGTGGGACTTGTTCTATTAATCCATCTATACAGACCTCCATCAGGTTGCAAACTGAATATAATTTTTTTCTGCATCTACCTCTGAAAAAATATTTGGGCTTCTAGCTGTGTGTGGGACTTGTTCTATTACTCCATCTATACTGACCTCCATCAGGTTGCAAACAGAATATAATTTTTTTCTGCATCTAGCTCTGAAAAAATATTTGGCCTTCTAGCAGTGTGTGGGACTTTCTCTATTAGTCCATCTATACTGACCTCCATCAGGTTGCAAACTGAATATATTTTTTTTCTGCATCTACCTCTGAAAAAATATTTGGGCTTCTAGCTGTGTGTAGGACTTGTTCTATTAGTCCATCTATAATGACCTCCATCAGGTTGCAAACTGAATACAATTTTTTTCTGCATCTACCTCTGAAAAAATATTTGGGCTTCTAGCTGTGTGTGGGACTTGTTCTATTAGTCCATCTATACTGACCTCCATCAGGTTGCAAATTGAATATAATTTTTTTCTGCATCTAACCCAGCCAATAGTTTTGGCCTAATACCACAGTTTGGCCACTCAGCTCTGCTCGGTTCCCATCCATTGTTTTTTTGTGCAAACAACTCCAGAGTTGTGAATTAGTTAACCACCAAAATGAGTGGAAAAAGGCCTGCTGCTGGTTGAAAGGGGAATAGGCGTGTTGGGAAGGGGAAAAAAGGTTGTGTCCGTGGGGTAGGTGTTAAAGCAACAGTAACATCTGCAGAAGAAAGACCATCTTCCAGCCAAACTAAAATGTCTACTTCTTTTAGCGGACAATGTGATAAGATCCCTTTCTTACGGCCACGCCAATCGCTACAAATTCCAGATGAGGCACAAAAACAGCAGGTGCTTCAACGGATATCAAGTGCTCCTTTAAGTGGGCTCTCCTCCACATCAACTTCAACATCACAAATACTCCAGTCCTCAAAGGTGTCACCCCAATCGCACTTGCTTCCTCACAGCTCCCAAATCTCCAGCTGCCCGTCTGAGTATGAGGTAGGACAGATGGTTGAGTCTGCAGAGCTGTTTACTCATACTATAGCCTGGGAATCAGAGGTCGACTCCAGCGCTTCTGTGAATCCAGACGAGGAAATGATCTGCACTGATGCCCAGAATCTTTATGAGTCGGATCCAGGACCAGACGCAGAAGGTTCTGACCATAATGTAGACCCTCATTCCCAAACTGTAACTCCTGTTGGTGGAGACAATGAGGAAGACGATGATGAGACTCAAATACCTGATTGGAGCGACAACTTTAGTTTTTTGTCAGGGCAGGAACAGGTCGGCTCTGAGGACTACGGGTGTGATAACGCACAGGGTGATGATGATGAGGTTGGAGATCCCACTTACTGTTAACCCACAGTCAGCCAAGAGATGAGGTCAGCAGAGGAGGTGGAGGAAGATGCTAGTGACGACGAGGTCAGGTTGCGCCTTCCTGGACAGAGACGTAGTACTGGAAGCACGTCAACAACTGCATCCTCAAACACAACTCTGCCTCTCACCACAAGTCGTGGTGGCTCTTCAGGTCGCATGGGTGCTAAGCCTTGCATAGCCTGGGCATTTTTTCAGATCGATAAAGATGACCCAACTCGTGTTATCTGTAACATTTGTCAGCAAAAGCTAAGTAGAGGCCAAAAAATACATAGTTTGAGTACTTCATGCATGAACCGGCACATGGACATGAAGCATAAGTTGCAGTGGGAAGCTCAGTGTGCTACAATGCGGCCTAGCCGGCCGGGTCAACCACCGTCTGCCATATCTTGTGCATCCGCGGCCTCTTCATCCTCTGTGACTGGGGGGACAGCAGTCACACCTGTTTTGGGGCGCAGACCTGCCACCTCTTTACCCGCAACAGCCAGTGTGATTGGCAGGTCATCATTTTCTTTGGAGGTGGTAACACCAGCTGGTGTTGAGCGCTGTCCGACATCGATAGCACCACCTTTGGATCAAGGCAACCTAACATGTCCGCCTGCATCTTCCTCACAGACCGGCAGTTTGCCGGGGACACCCTTATCAACCCCGTCTAAGCACAATAGCCAGCCCTCGGTCCCTCAGATGTGGACAAGTAAAAGACCATTTCCTCCTAGCCATGAGAAAGCTAAGAGGTTGAATTTCACCATCTGCAAGCTCTTGGCTACAGAAATGCTGCCTTTCCGCCTGGTGGACACAGAGGATTTTCGAGACCTTATGTCCGTCGCAGTGCCCCAGTACCAGATGCCCAGTCGGCACTACTTCTCAAAGAAAGGTGTGCCTGCGCTCCACCAGCATGTCGCACACAACATCACCGCTTCTTTGAGAAACTCTGTGTGTGACAGGGTGCATTTCACCACAGACACTTGGACGAGTAGGCATGGACAGGGGCGTTACATGTCGCTGACTGGGCACTGGGTAACTATGGTGACAGCAGGACAAGGGGCTGCTGTCCAAGTCTTGCCGTCCCCACGAGTTGTGCGTCAATCCTCTTTATGTCAAAGTTCCTCCACTGCTTCTGCCTCCTCAACCTCCTCTCGGTCTTCCACCTGCACCCAAAGCCTGTCTGGTCATGCCACAAGCTTTCTAACTGCGCAGAAGGGATCCTGCACACCTCCTTACTATGCTGGCAGTAGGGCTCAACGTCATCAGGCGGTTTTTACTTTGAAATGTCTGGGAAGTGTGAGTCACACAGCTGAGGAGTTGTGGTCAGCTCTGGAGAACCAATTTCATGAATGGTTGTCTCCACTGGACCTGAAACCAGGGAAGGCCGTGTGCGACAATGCTGCAAACCTGGGTGCGGCCCTTCGCCGGGGCAATGTCACACACGTGCCTTGTATGGCTCACGTGTTGCACCTGGTTGTCCAGCAATTTTTAGCCCACTATCCCAGACTAGATGGCCTTCTGCAGAGGGCACGGTCGCTGTGTGCTCACTTCCGCCGTTCGCATCCCGCAGCTCAGCGACTTACATCTCTACAGAAGTCGTTGGGCCTGCCACTTCACCGGCTAAAATGCGATGTGCCTACCCGGTGGAATTCAACTCTGCACATGTTGCAGCGACTGTGGCAGCACCGACAAGCCCTGGTGCAATACGTTCTGACGTATAGCCTGGGCCAACGAGATCCAGAGGTGGGGCAAATCACGCTGGAGGAGTGGTCTCAGATCAGGGACCTATGCACCCTTCTGCACAGTTTTGAAATGGCGACGAAGATGTTTAGTGCTGACGATGCCATTATCAGCATGACTATTCCGGTGATTTACATGCTGGAGCACATGTTAAACAGAATTCGGAGTCAGGTGGTGGCACAAGAGGAGGTGGAGGAAGTAGAAGAGGAGGAGTTGTATGCGGAAGGGCTAACATCTGCAAGGTCCAGACGGTCGGCAGCACCAAGGCGGCAGGCATGTGAGGGTGGGGGAGATGGTTTTACCAGGGCGCATGGTAGCAGCCAAACTAGTGAGGAAGGTGCAGGAGCCCAGGAAGAAGTGGAGGACGAACTGATGGAAGACTCATCAGATGAGGGAGACCTTGATCACATTTCTGTTGTGCGAGGTTGGGGGGAGAGGACAGAGAAAGGAAGCATGATTGTTACCTCGCCACCAACACAACAGGGACTTGGTGCTCCTGGATGCGCAACACACATGAGTGCCTTCTTGCTGCACTACCTGCAACATGACCCTCGAATTGTGAGAATTAGAAATAATCCTGACTACTGGGTTGCCACACTGTTAGATCCCCGGTACAAAAGTAAATTTGCAGAAATTATTCCTGCCATAGAAAGGGATGCACGCATGCAGGAGTATCAGCAGAGACTGTTGCAGAATCTTACATGTGCTTTTCCACAAAACACCAGTGGTGCACGTAGTGAATCTCACAGTTCCAACTTGCCAACCGTGGGACCGTCAAGTGTTCACCACTCAAACCGTAACAGAACCACAGTATCTGCTGGTAACATCAATTTTGCGGAATCATTTCACCACTTTTTTAGCCCATCCTTTGCAAGGCCACAGGAGACAAGAAGTCTGACACATAGTCAACGCCTAGAGACGATGGTACAGGAGTATCTCCAAGTAAACATTGAAGCCATGACTGTGTCACTGGACCCTTGCTCTTTTTGGGCTTCCAATCTGGATAAATGGCCGGAGCTAGCCACTTACGCCTTGGAGATCTTGTCATGCCCCGCAGCCAGCGTTCTGTCTGAACGTGTGTTCAGCGCTGCTGGTGGTGTGCTGACAGATAAGCGCACGCGGCTCTCCACTGATAATGTAGACAGACTGACGTTCATAAAGATGAACAAATCATGGATCCGAAACGACTTTTCTACCCCTGTGTCATCCTGGGGAGAGTATCTGTATCTTGGCTGGAAAATAATTTGGGCTTTGTAGCAGTGTGCAGCACTGATTCTATTAGGCCATCTATAATAAGCTCCACCAGATTTAAAATTACTAATCATGTTTATCTGTATCTTGACTGGAAAATAATTTGGGCTTTGTAGCAGTGTGCAGCACTGATTCTATTAGGCCATCTATAATAAGCTCCACCAGATTTAAAATTAATAATAATTTTTAGCTGCATCTAGCCCGGAAAATAATTTTGGGGCTCCGAGATGCGCAAGACACATAAGTGCCTTCTTGCTGCACTACCTGCAACATGACCCTCATATTGTCAGAATTCGAAGTAATCATGACTACTGGGTTGCCACACTCTTAGATCCCCCAAACTTTTCGATCAACCTTTTCATTTTAATAAAGACCAAAAAAATGGTCATTTTTGAAATTATAAGCATTAGCAGGTTATTAGAAACTGAAATCAAACAGTTTTCAACTCAAAACTTTATTCTAGGTGATGTTACATTTTCACATAGGACTCCTTGTTCGAAAGGAGCTTCTGAACTCTCTCGTCCATTGAATTTGTCAGGTTTTGGATGGTTTCTGCTTCAATTGTTTTGCATGAGGACAGAATACCCTCCCAGAGCTGTTGCTTAGATGTGAACTGCCTCCCGCCATCATAGACACTCCTTTTGATGATGCTCCAGAGGTTCTGAATGGGGTAGAGGTCAGGGGAGCATGGGGGTCACACCATAAGTTTGTCCCCTTTTATGCCCATATCAGCCAGAGATGCAGATGTTTTATGTGCAGCATGAGATGGTGCATTATCATGCAAAAAAATGATCTTGCTGTGAAATACATGGTTCTTCTTCTTGAACCATGGCAGGAAGTGCTGTTTGAGAAAATCCACATACATTATGGAGTTCATCTTTAGCGCCTTCAGGGATCCTAAAGGGGCCGACAATCTCTCTCCCCATGATTCCAGCCCAAAACATTACTCCACCTCCTCCTTGTTGGCGCTGTAGCCATGTTTGCGTGGGGTGTCCATCAACCAGCCATCCTCCACTCCATCCATCTGGACCATCGAGCGCTGCACGGCACTCATCCGTGAACAAAACAGTTTTGAAATCAGTCTTCATGTAATGTTTGGCCCACTGGAGCCGTTTCTGCTTGTGTGAAGTGGATAGAGGAGGTCGACAGGATGGCGTATGCACAGCTGCAAACCTCTGAAGGACCCTGCATCTTGTTGTTCGGGGGACGTTGGAGGCACCAGCAGCTTCAAAAACTTGTCTGCTGCTATGACAAGGCTTTTTTGCCGCTGCTCTTTTAACCTGACGTAATTGCCTGTAGGAAAGAGTCCTCAATTTGCCCTTATCAGCACGCACACGTGTGTACTGTGAATCAGCTACATACTTCTTGATTGCCAAGACACTTCATCCTGATCATCGCACAATGTTGATTGTAGTCATGCCTTGACCTAAACACTCCACAATTTGTTGCTTCTCAGCAGCCGACACATCCTTTTTCTTTCCCATTTTGGCAGAAAATGTAGGCTGCTTAATAATGTGAGACAGCCTTCTTAAGTAGTCTTGCCTTTCATTGGACACACCTGCCAAACTAATTAGCACAGGTGTCTGCAATTGCTTACAGTGATATAAAGAGCCCTGACACACATCACCATCAATGAGTTTAACTGACAAACAAACAAATTGTTCCCTTATCAATCCTAAACACTTTTTGCATAATAATTTGGAACACAGTGTACATGTGCTTTTCCACAAAACACCAGTGGTTCACGTAGTGAATCTTACAGTTCTAACTTGCCAACCGTGGTCTGTATGGAGTTGTTCAATAAAGGGCCCAAAATTAAGATAACATAGATGGGAGAGGTCTCTATGAATAGGAATTCCTAAGTATTTGATACCCTGTGAGGGCCAGGCAAAGGGAAAGTTGGACTGGATGGAATCCTATATGGATTTGGGGAGGGAGACATCGAGGGCCTCAGACTTCGCTGCATTGATTTTAAAATTTGACCATGTAACAAAGTGATCTATTTCAGCCATAACAGCATGGATGGATATATGTGATTGAGTGATATATACTAGGACATCATCAGCAAATAGAGAGCACTTGTACTCGGTGCCTCCCACCTCAATCCACCTAATATTGGGGTTATGGCGAATTGATGAGAGCAGGTGCTCCGTCACTAGGATGTATAAGAGAGGGGACAGAGGACATCCCTGCCTTGTCCCATTGGTGATTGTGAAAGGTGATGAAAATGTTCTGACGCACCCCCTGGGCCTTGGGACACCCGGAGCCGGACCCTTTTTGGTGGATGCTGGTGGTTGTAGTCTTCGTGGCGGCGACCCGGTTCCGTGGCTCAGGGTGGTCAAACCAGTGGCGGAACTATTTATGTGGTTTTGATGTTTAAATGTCCGACTACGCCACCCGTGGATTGCGGTCAGAGTGAACCGCCGCTGCAGGGCAGACCGCTGAGGCTGGTGTTGTGGGTGCAGCAGAGCGTAGCATAACTCCCCACGGGAGGAGTATAGCCTCAGGGCAGTGTATGCGGAGGATGGGGGTGATGGTGCAGGGCAGCAGCAGTAACGACACAGAGTCAGTGATGCAGTCCAGGGCCTTTACTCACAGTTCTTATTATCCAGACCACGTCTGCAGGTAACGGCTGCCCACGTCGTACTGTGCTCACCAGGTGAGGGGCTCAGACAACTCCCAGATAACTTTGGAGTGCTTCACGGGACCCCCTTTGTGTGTCCTTTGTCTGGCCTTTCTTACCAACGCTTCTGTCCGGCTGCCTCGGGCCTCCTCTTGGTAAACTTGGCACCAGTTTCCCTGACCCTATGTGGTGCCTTCCTAGCGGGTGTAGCGAGGGGCTGCGCCACATAAAATGTCACAGCCTCCGGTTTCTAGCTGAGGGTCGTTTCCCGCCTCCACTAGTTCAGGGACCGGTCTCCCCCTTTGGCCTGACCCCTCTACGCAGGTGGATTCGGGCGTGCGGTGGCGACTCGCCCGTCCGCAACCCTGGGATCCCTTCGTTCCTCGTTCCTGGAGCCTTCTCCGCTCCTCTTCCTTCCTTCTCCCTCTTCCAGGCCTGGGCCTGTGTTACTAGGCCCGCCTCCGGAGCAGAGCTCATGCAGAGCCCCTGCTCCCTGTCACTTCTGCTCAGACTTCTCTGCACTGAACTAATATGGTGCCCACCTTTTATACTCCCTTATCAATGCACCCAGGAACTGCTTCCTCCCTGCTCCTGCACTACAGGGTTCCCCTTCCTCAGTGTTCCCTCCCCCCACTCCAGCCAGGGTCAGTGACTGTCGTGCCCATCTCAGGGGCATATTGGTCGCCCTGCCCCACGGCAATGTGGTGTAATGCATGCAGGTGTCGGGGTCCTGATCCACACTCCATCCTTACCTGAGAGTGAGATATCACACCTCTGGGTGAGGTGCAATACCTCTGTAGCAACCGAGCCCTCAGGGTGCTACAGTTCCATTTATCTTCAGCCTAGGTGACGTATTGTGATACAGGGCCGTGATTTTGGCTATAAAAGGGTCCCCTAGACCCCTACCCCAAGCTTTTTAAGAGAATCATATATGGCGTGCCAGGAGACTCTATGGAATGTTTTCTCAGCATCCAACGAGAGTATCTAATTACAAATTTTTAACTGCATCTAGCCCAGGAAATACTTTGTGCCTAGTAGCAGTGTCTGCTAGTCAGCGGATTATCCCGGCTGTTAAGCAAGCTACACCACCTGTAGTTTGGACACTTAATTTTTTCAAAGGAAATGCTTCGGGACCACGGGATACTCAGTGAAGAGCATCAGGAGGCACCCCAAGGCATAGGGGCTGGGACTGGCAGTAGGATGCCTTGCGGTGAACAGCCGAGCTCGATCCTTATAAAAGCTTTTTAACTGCAGCAGCTTTAGTGGATGCTACTGGAGCTGGAATTACGCGGCTGCTGGCATGAGACTTGCCCTCCAATAGATCCTTGTAAATGGATTTAAAGTGTATTCATTCAAATTAGAGAGACAATTTAAATTAAAAAGCTTAGAGCTGCCTCCACCACAGGGGGGCTCGCTCGACCCACCAGCGGACAGGCACCAGTATTGGGAGAGGGGGGCTGGCCGTCAGGGTTCACCGCGGCTCTGGCACAAACCCGGCGACACGGAGGTGGCACGGGCAGGAGCGGACTGAACGTGCCGGCTTCTCACTTTTTGGATTTTAGAAGGGCATGACATGCCTATATCTGTGTCTCCCCCTCCTTTTACTCCTCCACCTCTCTTCTTTTCGCATGACTATATGTACTTGTCACTTTTCCATGTGTTAGTTGTGTCTTCTGAGCAGTTTGTCAGCTTTTGGACACCTTTGAAGGTGTTTTCTATGTGTTTCTATGTGTTTTTGTTTGCCTGCCATTGGTTTTAACGGTGTTCGAAGGTGTTCGACGAACAGTTCGACGAACAGTTCGGCGAACACACGGGTGTTCGACGAACCGAACCGAACTCGAACACTACGGGGGTGGCTCAACACTACTAGTAAGTAACAATAATCTTGGAAATCTTTTATGCATCCGAGTGATTTTGAGATTTTTTTTTCATGAAATTTGCACTTTAAGTACAGTGGGTACGGAAAGTATTCAGACCCCTTTAAATTTTTCACTCTTTGTTTCATTGTTGCCATTTGGTAAATTCTAAAAAGTTCATTTTTTTTTCTCATTAAAGTACACTCTGCACGCCATCTTGACTGAAAAAAACAGAAATGTGGAAATTTTTGCAAATTTATTAAAAAAGAAAAACTGAAATATCACATGGTCATAAGTAATCAGACCCTTTGCTCAGTATTGAGTAGAAGCACCATTTTGAGCTAGTACAGCCATGAGTCTTCTTGGGAATGATGCAACAAGTTTTTCACTCCTGGATTTGGGGATCCTCTGCCATTCTTCCTTGCAGATCCTCTCCAGTTCCGTTAGGTTGGATGGTGAACATTGGTGGACAGCCATTTTCAGGTCTCTCCAGAGATGCTCAATTGGGTTTAGGTCAGGGCTCCGGCTGGGCCAGTAAAGAATAGTCACAGAGTTGTTCTGAAACCACTCCTTGTTATTTTAGCTGTGTGCTTAGGGTCATTGTCTTGTTGGAAGGTGAACCTTTGGCCAAGTCTGAGGTCCAGAGCACTCTGTACTTGGCCGCATTCATGTTTCCTTCAATTGCAACCAGTTGTCCTGTCCCTGCAGCTGAAAAACTCCCCCATAGCATGATGCTGCCACCACCATGTTTTACTGTTGGGATTGTATTGGGAGGTGATGAGCAGTGCCTGGTTTTCTCCACACATACCGCTTAGAATTATCACCCAAAATGTTCTATCTTCGTCTCATCAGACCAAAGAATCTTATTTCTCATAGTCTGGGAGTCCTTCATGTGTTTTTGAGCAAACTCTATGTGGGCTTTCATATGTCTTGCACTGAGGAGAGGCTTCCGTCGGGCCACTCTGCCATAAGGGCCCGACTGGTGGAGGGCTGCAGTGATAGTTGACTTTGTGGAACTTTCTCCCATCTCCCTACTGCATCTCTGGAGCTCAGCCACAGTGATCTTTGGGTTCTTCTTTACCTCTATCACCAAGGCTCTTCTCCCACGATTGCTCAGTTTGGCTAGACGGCCAGGTCTAGGAAGACTTCTGGTGGTCCCAAACTTCTTCCATTTGAGGATTATGGTGGCCACTGTGCTCTTTGCAACCTTAGTACTGCAGAAATTATTTTGTAACCTTGGCCAGATCTGTGCTTTGCCACAATTCTGTCTCTGAGCTCCTTGGGCAGTTCCTTGGAGCTCATGATTCTCATTTGGTCTGACATGCACTGTGAGCTGTGAGGTCTTATATAGACAGGTGTGTGCCTTTCCAAATCAAGTCCTATCAATTTAATTAAACACAGCTGGACTCTAATGAAGGAATAGAACCATCTCAAGGAGGATCACAAGGAAATGGACAGCTTGTGACTTAAATATGAGAGTCTGAGCAAAGGGTCTGAATACTTATGATCATGTGATATTTCAGTTTTTCTTTTTCAATACATTTCCAAAAGTTTCTACATTTCTGTTTTTTTTTCAGTCAAGATGGGGTGCAGAGTGTACATTAATGAGAAAAAAAATGAACTTTTTAGAATTTACCAAATGGCTGCAATGAAACAATGCGTAAAAAATTTTAAAGGGGTCTGAATACTTTCTGTACCCACTGTAAGTAGTACTTCCAGAAAAGTACTCTTTAGGGGCTGATTCAGTTTGCAAGTACCTTTAAGGGACCTATATACATGTAAGAAACCTCCCCACAACTCACCCTATTTGTATAAGTGCACCCCTGGAAGTATTTAAAATAGTGTTTATGAAGTTTGTTAACCCTTGATGTGTGTCACAGGAATTAAGGCAGAATAAAATTAAACGTTTTTTTAATTTTTATTTTTTTTAAGCCTCAGGTTGCCATAGTAACCAATGTATCCCCATGACTATATCATGGGGAGTAGTTCCTGTCTCTGTCAGTCATCTAGATGCAGTGGCCACTACTGACGGTGGCATCTAAAGGGTTAAAAGTGTTGGGATCAGTGCTAGCACCAAAACATAAATTGCAGGATGGATTCAGCTGTATTTAACATCCAAGACCCACTTCTTCAATCATGGATTCAGCTCCTGAGTCTGTACAGTGCGATTGCCGCAATAGGATTGCAGTTTGTGTTAAGTTCCATCTGCTCATGACATAATAGGATGTCCTAGGGTGGGAAGGGGTTACAGGAATGTTTTTGTAAGTAGAATAAAATTCCTTCTAATGAGAAAGATTTGCCTAAGGGTCTTCACTAGTGATGAGCGAGTATGTTCGCTACTGCTCGGTGCTCGCTGAGTATTTCTGTGGTTGCTCGGCGGGAGTTCGGGTCTTCTCCCTGCATGTTTGGCGCTCCTTAGAGAGCCAATGAACATGCAGGGATTGCCTGCCACTCACTGTAATGCCGTAGCTATGTTGGTTGTGGCATTACAGTGATTGGCTGGCTGCACAGCATCATCAGGTGTATATAAGACCTGGCGCCGCCATGCTTGTCACAGTCACTCCGGAATCAGACAGTGTAGGGAGAGCTGCTGCTGAGCTAGGGAGAGATTTGCTTGTTTAGTTAGTGTAGGTGTACCGAACTATATTAGAGACAAATATCCATCTCAACTAACAGTCCTTCTGAGGACTAATCCATCTGCAGACATATCAGGCAGGCAGGGTGTATAGGCAGGCAGGCAGGGTATATAGCAGACTGCAGTTCACATAGCACAAGAGGCTCCATTCCAGTTTTGTCTGCTGCTACTGTTAGATATTTCTAGAAATAGGCCCAGGACTCATGGGCCAGAAATAATTTTTTTTTGGATCTTAATCCTCATTATTTGCTTAAAAAGCAACCCAGAAAACACAGTTTTTCTGCGCCATTTGCTTGTTGGCACTGCAGAATACAGCCAGGACCTTTCTATATTACAGCGCTAAAAATCCAGCTATTTAAAACTGTGGTTTGTCCATCACATGGATCACATATCATTGCGCTGAAAATATTGCTATTTCTGGCCTCCATTAAAAAAAATTTCAGTGTGTCAGTGAAGCAATTGACACCAGTTTGCTGTTCAAAATAGTTACCTACGGGCCAGGTATTTAAAACTGTGTTTTCTCCGTCACACGGATCACATATACGTTTTCAGAAAATACTGCCATTTCTGACCTCCATTAAAAAAAATTTCAGTGTGTCAGTGAAGCAATTGACACCAGTTTGCTGTTTAAAATAGTTACCTACAGGCCAGGTATTTAAAACTGTGGTTTGTCCGTCACAAGGATCACATATAAGTTAGCTACAAATTCAGTCATTTGTAGTGAGCGTGGAAGATATTGTCCTCCATTTAAAATGTGTAAGGCACGTGGCCAGGGACGGGGAACTGGACGTGATGGTGATGATGGTGCATGCAGAGGCTGAGGCCGTGGGCAAGCTGAAATTGTGCCACAACAAACACTCATATCTTCTCGCTTGACCTTCCTGTCCCAATTAATAGGGGACCGCAGAACACCACTATTGAACACAGAGAAGTGTGAAAAGGTTATTGGTTGGATAGCAGATAATGCTTTTAGTCACTTAGCCACCACCACCACCTTGTCTTCCACACGGTCAAGTCTCAGTAGCTGTGAGTCTGGACCGCATATTCCTCACTCTGAACCTCCTTCCTCCCACCATGCCGAGTGCCCAGAAACAACTGATCCCACTCTTGGACACTCCGAAGAGCTGTTCACTTTCCCATTTATAGATTCGGGCCTCTCGCCCGGTCCACTTGAAGCGGGGAAAGAGGAGATTGCATGTAGCGATGCCCAAATATTTGAGCAGCCACGGTCACACGAAGGCGACGGTGGGAAAGTGTCACAAGAGGTGGACGATGATGAGACACAATTGCCAGAAAGTCAGGAGGAGGACCAAAGTGCGGAAGTGAAAGACGAGGTGGTGGATGATATAGTAACTGACCCAACCTGGCAGGAGAACATGCAGAGCGAGGAGAGCAGCACACAGGGGGAGGGAGGCAGAGCACCCCAACAGGCAGGAAGAAGCAGTGTGGTGGCCGCAGACAGAAGGCAGGCAACCGTTTTCCGTAACACCAACACGAAGGAAGTTGCCAGTACAACTGTTAGGTCTTCCCGAGTCTGGTTGTTTTTTAAACACTTTGCCGATAACCCCAAAAAGGCCATTTGCACCACCTGCCAGGCCAACATCAGCAGGGGTGGCAAAACGACCAGCCTGACCACCACCAGTATGATCAGGCACATGGCAGCAAAGCACTCAACTTTGTGGGCCAAACCCCAGGGTCCAGGAACAGTGTCTGCGGATGTCACCACTGCTTCTTCCGCTGTTGTGCATGCAAGCCAATCCCCTGTCCATGGTGCATGCGAAGATGCCTCCTACCTTGCACCTGTGATTGCACACTCTCAAGTAGCAGCATCAGGAAGCACGTCCACGTCCTTGTCCCAGCGCAGCGTTCAGTTGTCCATACCCCAGTCCTTGGAACGCAAGCGCAAATATGCAGCCAACGCCCCACAGGCCACACTACTAAATTCCCACATTTTACGACTGCTTGCGCTAGAAATGTTGCCTTTTAGGCTCGTGGAGGCAGAAGCATTCCGCAACCTGATGGCGGTGGCTGTTTCTCAGTACTCGGTCCCCAGCCGCCACTATTTCTCCCGGTGTGCCATCCCCGCATTACACAAGC
Organism: Phyllobates terribilis; assembly: GCF_046119375.1. Classification (NCBI taxonomy): domain Eukaryota; kingdom Metazoa; phylum Chordata; class Amphibia; order Anura; family Dendrobatidae; genus Phyllobates; species Phyllobates terribilis. The sequence goes on from NW_027362762.1 coordinate 108,278,098, forward strand.
ACGTGTCCCAAAACATTAGCGGTGCCCTCAACAACGCAGTTACTGGGAAAGTCCACCTAACCACGGACATGTGGACAAGTGCTTGTGGGCAGGGACGGTACATCTCGTTGACGGCACACTGGGTTAACATAGTGGAAGCCGGGACCCAGTCGGACCTTGGGACGGAACGCGTCCTCCCGACGCCAAGGATTGCGGGCTCTAGGTCAATCAGGGTTGCCCCCACAGTCTATAGCTCTTGCATGTCATCCTCCTCAGCCTCCCCCTCTTTTTCAGCCTCCATCTCCGAAATGACCACATTAGTCACAAGCTGGAAGCACTGCAGCACTGCATCGGCCAAGCGGCAACAGGCTGTGCTGAAGCTAATATGCTTAGGTGACAAACCGCACAATGCTGAAGAGTTGTGGACAGCTCTGAAAGAGCAGGCAGATCTGTGGCTCACACCGCTGAACCTACAGCCAGGCATGGTCGTGTGTGACAATGGCCGGAACCTGGTGGCGGTTCTGAGGTGAGGCGAGCTCACACACGTACCATGCCTGGCCCATGTGCTTAACCTCGGGGTTCAGCGGTTTCTCAAAACCTACCCAGAGCTGCCGGATCTGCTTGTTAAAGTACGCCGCCTGTGTGCCCATTTTAGAAAGTCACCTACAGCTTCCGCCGCCCTTGCCGTGTTTCAGCAGCGTTTGCAGCTTCTGGCTCACAGACTGGTATGTGATGTCCCCACGCATTGGAACTCTACATTGCAGATATTGGGAAGGATTTGTGAGCAGAAGAGGGCAGTTGTTGAGTACCAGCATCAACAAGGCCGTCGGTATTCAGCTCAGACTCCACACATAAAACCTCAGGAGTGGACATGGATGTCAGACATATGTACCATCCTCCAAAACTTTGAGGACTCCACCAAGATGGTGAGCAGTGATGACGCCATAATTAGCGTCACCATCCCGCTTCTCTGTCTTCTGAAATGCTCTCTGTTCACAATCAGAGAGGATGCATTTCAGGCAGCGCACGATGAGATGGAGCAAGGAACCATACAGGGTGATTACACACAGCCCAGCCTCATCTCATCCCAATGTGGATTGGGTGACAATCAGGAAGAGGAGGAGGAGGAGAAAGAACAGGAGCTAGTTTCATGTGCTATAGACGGTACTACCTGCACAACTGTCATACCGTCTGTTCAGTGTGGATGGCCAGAGAACAGAGAGGAGGAGGAGGAGGAGGAGAGCATGGTCAGTCATCCTCTTGGTGAGGACACGGAAGTCTTGCTTGTTAGCAGTCTTGCACGCATGGCTGAGTTTATGTTACGCTGCCTTTCCCAAAATTTTGGGTGACAGTCATTACTGGTTGGTGACACTTCTAGACCCACACTACAAGGAGAACTTTATATTTCTTATTCCTGTGGCGGACAGGTCTACAAAAATGGGGCAGTACCAGAAGGCCCTTGTTGCGGAACTATTAAAAAAATTCCCATCTGAAAACGCTGGCGGCAGAGGGCACACTTCGTTGGACAACCGAAGAGTACAGGCGAGAGAGACACAAATGCAATCCAGCAGAGGCAGGGGAACACTGTCAAAGTTCTGGGACAGTTTTCTCAGACCCTCCCATCGCACCGGCCCTGAGGTGCGGGGTACTCTCACAAGGAGTGCAAAATTTGGGAAGATGCTGAGAGAGTACCTTGCCCACCGTAGCAACGTCCTCCGTGATTCCTCTGTGCCTTATAATTATTGGGTATCCAAGCTGGATACGTGGGATGAACTTGGAGGTCCTGGTCTGCCCTGCCGCTAGCGTTTTATAAGAGCGGGTTTTTAGTGCCGCTAGTGGAATTATAACTGATATGCACATCCGCCTGTCAACTGAAAATGCTGACAGGCTGACTGATAAAAATGAACAAGTGCTGGATTGGGCCAGATTTCTCAACACGACCGAATGATAGCAGCGTAAAATAAATTTAAATCCAGTGTCTATTTTTGGGAGGTGTATTACCATGCACCTCTTCACACCCACACATGGGTATACGCTTCCTGATTTTGGCTATTTGCTCTTGTCCTTCTCCTTCTCCTCATCCTCATCCACCATATCACCAGGGTGACCGTGGTCTGTGATGCAACACCCACATAATTTTTTTAAAGGGTGTTTATGATGCACGTAAAAAAAAAATTATACAGTATGTTCATGTATACCCCCCAGGGGTAAATGTTTGTCAGCCCATACCCTTAGTGCATGGGCATTACAAGTATAGGAGACCCGCTCCTATCTAATGGGAACATTTTTTTATGAGGCCCTCTAAGTCTCTTCCAAGGGGCATTGGAGTGCCTCCCAATTTTTGGCAGCCCTTGCATTCACTATGGGAGACCCTCTCATTTCTAATGGGAATTTGTTTTTACTGTGGCCCTTCTCTATGTCTCTTTAAATTCTTAGTGGGGTGTTTTTCTTAAAATTGGTCAGCCGTTGGACTCACTGCATACCCTATAACTGTTAGCAGACCCTCTCCTTTCTAATGGGAATTTGTCGTTTCTGTGGCAGTGCTCTATGTGTCTTTAAATTCTTAGTGGGGTGTTTCCTAAAATTGGTCAGCTCACTGCATACCCTAAAACTGTATAGCAGACCCTCTCCTTTCTAATAGGAACATGTCATACTCGTTACTGTGGCCCTGCTCTAAATGTCTTTAAATTCTTAGTGGAGTTTTTCCCAAATTTTGGCAGCCCTTGCAGTCACAGCATGGGCATTACCACTATAGGAGACCCACTCCTTTATAATGGGAATTATGATGAGTGAGCACTAAAATGCTTGGGTACTCATTGCTCGGGTCGAGCAAATATGAATACTCGGGTGCTCAACCCGAGCAACGAGCCCAATGTAAGTCTATGGGAAACTCGAGCATTTTTCAGGCAGCTCCCCCTGGCGGTCTGCAAAGGGCCTAAAAATTGCCCAAATCGATGGGAACAGTGCTCAAATGACATGGGAACAGCATGGGAAAGACCCCTGGAAGCATCTCTGACTCCCAGATCACTGCTGTCAGCAACGTGGTCAGAGTATTACGCCACTTTTACGGACTCACAATAAAACATACAAAAACGAAACCAAAATGGATTTTCCTGGGAAATATGTTAAGGAACATCCTTTCCAGGGTAATGACTTGTATATAAGGCAAAATAAATAACCAAAAACAAAAATACTCCTCCACACCTTGGGCTATGTTCACAAGTAGCATTTTTGATGCGTTTTTGCACTTTTGCATTGCTTTCAAACAAGACAAATGCATTCACTGGGGAATGTCATTTTAACATTTTACAACCTTATCTGGCCATGTGGTGTGTGACACATCATCAGACACATGCATACAGTGCTAAAAAGACTTGGGAACAGCATGGGGAAGACCTCTGGAAGCATCTCTGACTCCCAGGTCACTGCCTAAAAATTTGCCCATCATAAGTGATCCTTGGCGCATGCGAAGATGCCTCATGCTATGAACCTGTTTTGCACCAATCGCCGTCCACGTCCTTGTGTCACTGCAGCGTTCAGTTGTCCCTACCCCATTCCTTGGAATGCAAGCGCAAGTATGCAGGCAGCCAGCCACCCACCCACAGGCTGCAATACTATACTGCCAAATTTTTGACAGCTGCTTGCACTTGAAATGTGGCCTTTTAGGCTCGTGGAGGCGGAAGCTTTTCACAACCTAATGCCGGCGGCGGCCGGGTGTTTATACTCGGTCCCCAGCCTCCACTATATTTCCCGGTATCGCCTCCGCCTTCCACAAGCACGGGTCCCACAACATTACCCGTGCCCTCCCCAGTGCACTTACTGGGAAGGACCGCCTAACCACAAACACGTGGACAGGTGAATGTGGCCAGGGACGGTACGGAGCCAGTCCACAACTTTTTTTGCTAAGAGTTGTATTTAGCGCGGTGAAAGGACTGGCATAGATTGAAACCGTATCTACCCTGCGTGTCATTTCTCCCAGGAAGTCCTGTAATTGAGCTTGTTGCAGAAGCAATGGCAGCCCGTCTAACATCAACTCGCACTTGTCGGTGGTGCTTTGACACACACACATCTTTCTTTGCGCATTTAATTTCTTGAATACAGAGTTGGACAATGGCCTGATCTGTAATGCGTTTTGAGAAATAACATGCATAAGCATGGCCGATCCACATTAAAAAAGCTGCCATAGAGTGTCCGGGAATCTTCCCCCACACTTTTCTTAGCAAGGGCTGCTTTTCGGCAGGGTTGGACGGGCTCACCAGAGAACCGGAGACTCCTCCGGTGGGCCCTGGCTTCTCCTTCAGGGGAGTTCGGAGTGCCGAGGTGAGGCCATGATGAAGATAGAGGCCACTATCTGCTTAGTTTTCTGTTACTTGGAATGCAAGTGCAAGTATGCAGCCAGCCACCCACCCACCCACAAGCCGCAACACTAAACTGCCAGATTTCTGGGCAGCTCTTTGCACTTGAAATATGGCCATTTAAGCTCGTGGAGGCGGAAACTTTTCACAACCTCATGCCGGCGGCGTTCGGGTGTCCATACTCGGTCCCCAGCCGCCACTATATTTCCCGGTATTGCCTCCGCCTTCCACAAGCACGGGTCCCACAACATTACCCATGCCCTCCCCAGTGCACTTACTGGGAAGGACAGCCTAACCACAAACACATGGATAGGTGAATGTGGCCAGGGACGGTACGGAGCCAGTCCACAACTTTTTTTTGCTGAGAGTTGTATTTAGCTCGGTGAAAGGACTAGCATAGATTGAAACCGTATCTACCCTGCATGTCATTTCTCCCAGGAAGTCCTCTAAAGCTGCTTGCACTTGAAATGTGGCCTGAACATTACTGCTGGTACTTTTCTGTGGGAATTTGCTTGCCTCCTACCAGCCTGGAATATTTCCATCAAACTATGGAACGACGCCATGGTATTAGCACTTCCCCCAGTACCAGTAGTGAAGCCATCCCCAATTTCCTTCTCAGGAATTTTATTTGGTAGACTGAATGGCTGCCCAAATACATTTTCTCACAAAGGAGCTGAAGATAGAGTGGCAGTAGGTGCAAGTTTCTCCAGCATGTTAGATATTAGAGGGTGAACGGCAGCACATTGGATCAGTGGTTAGCACTGAAGCCTTGCAGCCCTGGGATCCTGGGTTCAAATCCCAGCAAGGAAAACATCTGCAAGGACTTTGTATGTTCTCCCCATGTTTGCGTGTGTTTCCTCCTCAGTAAAAAAGCAGCCATAGAGTGTCCGGGAACCTTCCCACACACTTTTCTTAGCCAGGACTGCTTCTCGGCAGGGTTGGACGGTCCCACCAGAGAATCCTCTGGTGTGCCTTGGCTTCTACCTCAGGAGAGTTCATGATAGCGCTAACTTTGCAGCTGCTATGGGCTCTTGAGCGGGTGAGAAAGGTTAGCCATCTGGTGGGCACAATGTTTTTCAATCTGAAACAGCTTCTCAGTGGGAGTTGTATTTCACCACAGCCATATTCTTTAGCTCGGTGAAAGGACTGGCATAGAGGGAAACCGTATCTACCCCAGCTGTCATTTCTCCGTCACCAGGTTCCGCCCATTGTCACACACGACCATGCCTGTGTTAGAATGCTCCTATTTGTTTTTCCATCTTTTGTTTTGTGGTGACCACCTGCCTTTATATTCCAGCTCCACCCTCCTGGCTGTGCTGGACTTCAGTGTTTGACTGTTTCTCTAGCCAGGTGCTTCGGTGCCTTTCTCTGTCAGTTCGCTTGGTCCTTCTGGGACCTCTAGTACCTTTTTGTCAGTTTGTCTTTTTGAGTTCTGCAACAACTTCTCTGTTTAGGAGGTGTCCCATTTTTGTCCCAGTCCTTAGTTCTTTTAGGGACCCCTCCCCTTATGCTATAGGTCTTCATTCAGACTAGCCGAGGACAAAGGCGGGTCTGTTCGCTAGGAACAGGTAGCCCGCTACATCATAGGGATTCAGCTTAGTCTTACTGTAGGGACAGCTTTCCCCTATCTTTCCTTAGTACTTGTTGCAGATCATAACAGTAAGTCCAGCCCCCAAAAAAAAAATTAAAAGGAAAGAAATTCGGGGATCAGTATGGTTTCCGTCCAGGATTTGGCTCAATGCCTGCAGGGATTGTCTCTGGAGGTAGCCATGTTCCAGCAACACGTGAGTAGCTGTTCTGAAGCGCATTTTGTGGAACCCAAGGTAGGACTGCCTGATGTTTTTTATGGTAAACAGCAAGATTTTTTTTCCTTTAAAAATGCTTGTTTGTTATATTTTCGCTTGAGACCAAGGTCCTCTGGGAATGAATCACAGCGCATTGGTTTTATTATGTCACTTTTGCGCAAAGAACCACAGGGGTGGGCCTTTTCTCTCCAACCTAATGATCCATGTTTAAGGTCTGTAGAAGAATTTTTTTCTGCTATGGGGCTATTATATGATGATCCTGATCAAGTCTCATCTGCTGAGGCAGAACTCAGGTGTTTGAATCAGGGGTCAGGTAATGTTGAAAATTATTGCACACACTTCAGAAGATGGGCCTCGGAAGTTAGATGGAATGATCCTGCTCTGAAATGTCTATTTCTTGCTGGTCTGAGTGAAAGGGTTAAGGATTTGCTAATTGCATTCCCTGCACCTGAGACTCTGCAGGATGCCATGCAATTAGCTGTTCGTGTGGATAGGAGACTGAGATTTAGACAGAATGAGGTAAAGACTCCTGTACTGCCAGGTCCTAGTCCCCAGAAAATCTGCTCTGACGGCGGAGAACCGATGGAGGTTGGGGCGAAGTCCCTCCCCTCTCAGGAAAGAGACCGGAGGTTCGCCGAGGGATTGTGTCTTTATTATGGTAAAGCTGACCATTTGATTAAGTATTGTTAGCTTCGTTTAAGTAAAGAAAAAAAAAAGTCAGTTACGCCCGTATAGCTTGTTTGCGCTCTGCAGGAGTATTTCTTTCTGGGAGTACTACTTTGCAGGAAAATTTGATTGAATTTCAGGTATTTGTGGATTGTGGTTCAACACTTAATGTGATTGATAGTTTTTTTTTTGGAAAAACTTAAATTGAAATCCAAACCTTTGTCATCATCTATTTCTGTGATTGCAATTGATAACACTCCCTTGAAATGCATTACTCACAAGGTTGCTGCATTTCTCCTCACTATCAATGGAGTTCACCAAGAAAGGCGGGTCTGTTCGCTAGGAACAGGCAGCCCGCTACATCATAGGGATTCAGCTTAGTCTTACTGTAGGAACAGCTTTCCCCTATCTTTCCTTAGTACTTGTTGCAGATCATAACAGCCTGGCTGTATGTTTAGCGGTGAGAGCCACAGATCAGGCTGCTGTGTTACAGCTTTCAACAACTCTTAATTGACAAAGCGCTGGGCGGTTTGTCAATTAAGCATTAAGCATGTTATCTTCAGCACAGCCTGTTGCCGCTTGGCCAAGGCAGTGCTGCAGTGCTGTCAGCTTGCGACTGATGTGGTCATTTCGGAGATGGAGGAGGAGGTGCATGAGCTGAACAATGTGATTACATTGAGGTTAAATTGGTGACGCTGTTTTTTATACTAAAGAAAGATCCTATTGTTTTGTTTTTTTTTACGTTATTTTTTAAGACAAATGCATTTACCGGGAAATGTCATCTTAAAATTTTAAAACCTTACCTGGCAATGTGGTGTGTGAAACATCATCAGACACATCCTGTTTTATTTATGATGGAGGGACTCCGAAAGTCATAAAGCCTATTTTTATAGGGACATTAGACGGCCCTTACTATTCTTAAAAGGCCAGCAGTCGGCCCTAGCTATTGTTAGAGAGCCATCAGCCGGCTATGCTTTGTTGTTCACATTATTAACAAGTGGGTCTCCCATACTGTTATTGCGTATCCAGTGACTGCAAGGGCTGCCAAAAATTTGGACGCAACCCAATATCCCTTTGAAGAGACATAGAGGAGGGTCTCAGTAAAAAAAATGTTCCCATTATAAAGGAACAGGTCTCCTATAGTGATAATGCCCATGCTGTGACTGCAAGGGCTGCCAAAATTTGGGAAAAACCCCACTAAGAATTTAAAGACACATAGAGCAGGGCCACAGTAACAAGGTACGACATGTTCCCATTAGAAAGGAGAGGGCCTGCTATACAGTTATAGGGTATGCAGTGAGTCCAACGGCTGACCAATTTTAGGAAAAACCCCACTAAGAATTTAAAGACACACAGAGCAGGGCCACAGTAACAAGGTACAACATGTTCCCATTAGAAAGTAGAGGGTCTGCTATACAGTTATAGGGTATGCAGTGAGTCCAACGGCTGACCAATTTTAGGAAAAACCCCACTAAGAATTTAAAGACACACGGAGCAGGGCCACAGTAACAAGGTACGATATGTTCCCATTAGAAAGGAGAGAGTCTGCTATACAGTTATAGGGTATGCAGTGAGTCCAACAGCTGACCAATTTTAGGAAAAACACCACTAATAATTTAAAGACACATGGAGCTGGGCCACAGTAACAAGGTACGGCATGTTCCCATTAGAAAGGAGAGGGTCTGCTATACAGTTATAGGGTATGCAGTGAGTCCAACGGCAGACCAATTTTAGGAAAAACCCCACTAACCATTTAAAGACACACGGAGCAGGGCCACAGTACAAAGGTATGAGATGTTCCCATTAGAAAGGAGATAGTCTGCTATACAGTTATAGGGTATGCAGTGAGTACAACGGCTGATCAATTTTAGGAAAAACCCCACTAAGAATTTAAAGACACACAGAGCAGGGCCACACTAACGACAAATTCCCATTATAAAGGCGAAAGTTTCCCATAGTGTTGTCCTATGCAGTGAATGCAAGGGCTGCCAAAAATTTGGAGGCACTTCAATGTCCCTTGGAAGAGACGTGGAGGAGGGCCTCATAAAAAATGTTCCCATTAGAAAGGAGTGGGCTTCCTATACTTGTAATGCCCATGCACTAAGTGTATGGGCTGACAAACATTTACCCCTGGGGGGTATACATGAACATACTGTATAAAAATTTTTTTTTACGGGCATCATAAACACCCTTTAAAAAAATTATGTGGGTGTTGCATCACGGACCACGGTCACCCTGGTGATATGGTGGGTGAGGATGAGGAGAAGGAGGAGGACAAGAGCAAATAGACAAAATCAGGAAGCGTATACCCATGTGTGGGTGTGAAAAGGTGCATGGGAATACACCTCCCAAGAAAAGACACTGGATTTGAGTTTATGTTACACTTCTATCATTCGGTGGTGTTGAGAAGTCTGGCCCAATCCAGCCCTTGTTCATTTTTATAAGAGTCAGCATGTCAGCATTTTCAGTTGACAGGCGGATGCGTTTATCAGTTATAATTCCACCAGCGGCACTAAAAACCCGCTGTGATAAAACGCTGGTAGCAGGTCAGGCCAGGACCTCCAAGGCATAGAGAGCCAGTTCATTCCACGTATCCAGCTTATAAGGCACAAAGGAATCATGGAGGACGTTGGTACGGTCGGCAAACTACTCCCTCAGCATCTTCCCAAACTTTGCACTCCTTGTGAGAGTATCCCGCGCCTCAGGGCCTGTGCGATGGGAGGGGCTGAGAAAACTCTCCCAGAACTTTAACAGTGTTCCCCTGCCTCTGCTGGATTGAAGTTGTGTCTCTATCGCCTGTACTCCTTGGTTGTCCAACGAAGTGTGCCCTCTGCCACCAGCGTTTTCAGATGGGAATTTTTTTAATAGTTCCGCAACAAGGGCCTTCTGGTACTGCCCCATTTTTGTAGACCTGTCCGCCTCAGGAATAAGAGATATAAAGTTCTCCTTGTAGCGTGGGTCTAGAAGTGTCACCAACCAGTAATGACTGTCACCCAAAATTTTGAGAACGCGAGGGTCATGGGAAAGGCAGCGTAACATAAACTCAGCCATGCGTGCCAGACTTCTAACAGGCAAGACTTCCGTGTCCTCACCAAGAGGATGACTGACCATGCTCTCCTCCTCCTCCTCTCTGTCCTCTGGCCATCCATGCTGAACAGACGGTATGACAGCTGTGCAGGTTGTACTGTCTATAGAGCTTGAAACTAGCTCCTGTTCTTCCTCCTCCTCCTCCTCTTCCTCATTGTCATCCAATCCACGTTGGGATGAGATGAGGCTTGGCTGTGTGTAATCACCCTGTATGGTTTCTTGCTCCATCTCATCATGCTCCGCCTGCAATGCAACCTCTTTGATTATGAGCAGAGAGCATTTCAGAAGACAGAGAAGCGGGATGGTGACGCTAATTATGGCGTCATCGCCGCTCACCATCTTGGTGGAGTCCTCAAAGTTTTGGAGGATGGTACATATGTCTGACATCCATGTCCACTCCTGAGGTCTTATGTGTGGAGTCTAAACTGAATACTGACGGCCTTGTTGGTGCTGGTACTCAACAACTGCGCTCTTCTGCTCTCAAATCCTTCCCAACATCTGCAGTGTAGAGTTCCAATGCATGGGGACATCGCACACTAGTCTGTGAGCCGGAAGCTGCTAACGCTGCTGAAACACTGCAAGGGCGGCGGAAGCTGTAGCTGACTTTCTAAAATGGGCACACAGGCGGCGTACTTTAACAAGCAGATCCGGCAGCTCCGGGTAGGATTTGAGAAACTGCTGAACCACGAGGTTAAGCACATGGGCCAGGCATGGTACGTGTGTGAGCTCGCCTCGCCTCAGAGCCGCCACCAGGTTCCGGCCATTGTCACACACGACCATGCCTGGCTGTAGGTTCAGCGGTGTGAGCCACAGATCTGCCTGCTCTTTCAGAGCTGTCCACAACTCTTCAGCATTGTGCGGTTTTTCACCTAATCATATTAGGTTCAGCACAGCCTGTTGCCGCTTGGCCGAGGCAGTGCTCCAGTGCTTCCAGCTTGTGACTGATGTGGTCATTTCGGAGATGGAGGCTGAAGAGGAGAAGGAGGCTGAGGAGGATGAGGTGCAGGAGCTGAAGACCGTGGGGGCAACCCTTATTGACCTTGGGCCTGCAATCCTTGGCGTCGGGAGGACGTGTTCCGTCCCAAGGTCCGACTGGGTCCCGGCTTCCTCTATGTTAACCCAGTGTGCCATCAGTGAGATGTACCATCCCTGCCCACAAGCACTTGTCCACGGGTAATGTTTTGGGACACGTGCTTGTGTAATGCGGGGACGGCACACCAGGAGAAATAGTGGCGGCTGGGGACCGAGTACTGAGGGACGGCCGCCGCCATCAGGTTGCGGAATGCTTCTGTCTCTACAAGCCTAAAAGGCAACATTTCGAGCGCAAGCAGTCGTGAAATGTGAGAATTTAGTAGTGTGGCCTGTGGGGCGTTGGCTGCATATTTGCGCTTGCGTTCCAAGGACTGGGGTATGGACAACTGAACGCTGCGCTGGGACAAGGACGTGGACGTGCTTCCTGATGCTGCTACTTTAGAGAGTGCAACGACAGTTGCAGGGCAGGAGGCGTCTTCGCATGCACCATGGACAGGGGATTGGCTTGCATGCATAACAGCGGAAGAAGCAATGGTGCCACCCGCAGACACTGTTCCTGGACCCTGGTTCGGCCCACAAAGTCGGGTGCTTTGCTGCCATGTGCCTGATTATGCTGGTGGTGGTCAGGCTGGTCGTTTTGCCACCCCTGCTGATGTTGGCCTGGCAGGTGGTGCAAATGGCCTTTTTGGGGTTATCAGCAGAGTTTTTAAAAAACAACCAGACTCGGGAAGACCTAACAGTTGTACTGGCAACTTCCTTCGTGTTGGTGTTACGGGGAACGGTTGCCTGCCTTCGGTCTGCGGCCACCACACTGCTTCTTCCTGCCTGTTGGGGTGCTCTGCCTCCCTCCCCCTGTGTGCTGCTCTCCTCGCTCTGCATGTCCTCCTGCCAGGTTGGGTCAGTTACTATATCATCCACCACCTTGTCTTCCACTTCCGCACCCTGGTCCTCCTCTTGACTTTCTGGCAATTGTGTCTCACCATCGTCCACTTCTTGTGACACTTTCCATCCGTCGCCTTCGTGTGACCGTGGCTGCTCAAATATTTTGGCATCGCTACACGCAATCTCCTCTTGCCCCGCTTCAAGTGGACCGGGCGAGAGGCCGAATCTATAAATGGAAAAGTGAACAGCTCTTCAGAGTGTCCAAGTGTGGGATCAGTTGTCTCCGGGCACTCGGCATGGTGGGAGGAAGGAGGATTAGGGTGAGGAATATGCGGTCCAGACTAACGGCTACTGAGACTTGCCCGTGTGGAAGACAGGGTGGTGGTGTTGGTGGCTAAGTGACTGGAAGCATTATCCTCTATCCAACCAACAACCTTTTGACACTGCTCTGGGTTCAATAGTGGTGTTCTGCGGTCCCCTATAAATTGGGACAGGAAGGTCAGGCGAGAAGATGTGGGTGTTTGTTGCGGCACAATTTCGGCTTGCCCACGGCCTTGTCCTCGGCCTCTGCATGCACCATTACCATCACGTCCAGTTCCCCGTCGCTTGCCTACGTGCCTTGCCCATTTTAAATGAAGGACAGTATCTTCCACGCTCACTACAAATGACTGAGTTTGGAGCGAACTTATATGTGATCCGTGTGATAGAGAAAACAGAGTTTTAAATATCTGGCCAGTAGGTAAGTAATTTGAGCAGCAAACTGCGGTGAATTGCTTCAATGACACACTAAAGGAAATGTTTAATGGAGGCCAGAAATGGCAGTATTTTCTGACAACGTATATGTGATCCGTTTGACGGAGAAAACAGAGTTTTAAACACCTGGCCTGTAGGTAAGTAGTTTGAACAGCAAACTGCGGTGAATTGCTTCAATGACACACTAAAGGAAATTTTTAATGGAGGCCAGAAATGGCAGTATTTTCTGACAACGTATATGTGATCAGTTTGACGGAGAAAACACAGTTTTAAATAGCTGGATTTCTAGCGCTCTAATATGGAAAGGACCTGGCTGTATTCTGAAGTGCCAACAAGCAAATGGCGCATAAAAATGGTGTTCTCTGGATTGCTTTTTAAGCAAATAATGAGGATTAAGATCCAAAGAAAAGTATTCCTGGCCCCTGAGACCTGGGCCTTTGTATAGAAATATCTAACAGCAGCAGAAGGCAGAATTGGAATGGAGCCTCTCGTGCTATATGCACTGCAGTCTGCTATATACCCTGCCTGCCTGCCTATATACCCTGCCTGCCTGATATCTCTGCAGATGGATTAGTCCTCAGAAGGACTGTTTGTTAAGATGGATATGCGTAATGTACAGTTTTTCTCCCTACACTACCTAATACACGATCAAATCTCTCCCTGACACAACAGCAGCTCTCCCTACACTGTCTGATCCGGAGTGACTGTGATGAGCATGGCGGAGCCAGGTCTGATATAGACCTGATGACGCTGTGCGGCCAACCAATCACTGTAATGCCCACAACCAACATGGCTACGGCATTACAGTGCATGGCAGGCAATCCCTACATGTTCATTGGCTCTCTAAAGAGCGCCAAACATGCAGGGAGGGGACCCGAGTTCCCGCCCGAGCAACCCGGAAATACTCGGCGAGCGCCGAGCATCTCGAGCAGTGAGATGATCGGGCGAGCACCGAGCAGTAGCGAGCATGCTCGCTCATCACTAAATGGGAACATTTTTTTTACTGAGACCCTCCTCTATGTCTCTTCAAAGGGGTATTGGGTTGCGTCTGAATTTTTGGCAGCCCTTGCAGTCACTGCATACGCAATAACAGTGTAGGAGACCCACTCGTTAATAATGGCAACAACAAAGCATAGCCGGCTGATGGCTCTCTAACAATAGCGAGGGCTGACTGCTGGCCTTTTAAGAATAGTAAGGGCCACATGATGGACCTATAAAAATAGGCTTTGTGACTTTCAGAGTCCCTCCATCATAAATGAAACAGGATATGTCTGATGATGTGTCACACACCACATTGCCGGATAAGGTTGTAAAATGTTAAAATGACATTTCCCGGTGAATGCATTTGTCTCAAAAAAATAACATAGAAAAAAAAAACAGTAGGATCTTTCTTTAGTATAAAAAACAGAGTCGCCAATGTAACCTCAATGTAATCACATTATTCAGCTCCTGCACCTCCTCCTCCATCTCCGAAGTGACCACATCAGTCACAAGCTGACAGCAATGCAGCACTGCCTTGGCCAAGCGCAACAGGCCGTGCTGAAGATAACATGCTTAATGCTTAGGTGACGAACCACCCAGCGCTGCAGAGTTGTTGAAAGCTGTATCACAGCAGCCTGATCTGTGGTTCTCACCGCTGAACATACAGCCAGGCATGGTCGTGTGTGACAATGGGCGGAACCTGATGACGGAGAAATGACAGCCGGAGTAGATACGTGGCTGGCTGCATACGTGGTGGGTGGGCGGCTGGCTGCATACTTGCGCTTGCATTCCAAGTAACAGAAAACTAAGCAGATGGTGGCCTCTATCATCATCATGGCCTCACCTCGGCACTATGAACTCTCCTGAAGGAGAAGCCACGGCCCACCGGAGGAGTCTGCGGTTTTCTGGTAGGTCCGCTCAACCCTGCCGAGAAGAAGCCCTATCTAAGAAAAGTGGCTGGCTGCATACTTGAGCTTGCATTCCAAGGAATGGGGTAGGGACAACTGAACACTGCACTGGGACAAGGACGTGGACGGTGATTGTTGCAAGTCTGCAATGACAGGTGCATGGCGGGAGGCATCTTCGCATGCGCCAAGAGTCAGTTATGATGGGCACACTTTTAGGCAGTGACCTGGGAGTCAGAGATGCTTCCAGAGGTCTTCCCCATGCTGTTCTCATGTCTTTTCAGTACTGTATGCATGTGTCTGATGATGTGTCACACACCACATGGCCAGATAAGGTTGTAAAATGTTAAAATGACATTCCCCAGTGAATGCATTTGTCTTGTTTGAAAGCAATGCAAAAGTGCAAAAACGCATCAAAAATGCTACTTGTGAACATAGCCCAAGGTGTGGAGGAGTATTTTTGTTTTTGGTTATTTATTTTGCCTTATATACAAGTCATTACCCTGGAAAGGATGTTCCTTAACATATTTCCCAGGAAAATCCATTTTGGTTTCGTTTTTGTATGTTTTATTGTGAGTCCATAAAAGTGGCGTAATACCACAACATTGTTGACAGCAGTGACCTGGGAGTCAGAAATGCTTCCAGGGGTCTTCCCCATGCTATTCCCATGTCATTTGAGCACTGTTCCTATCGATTTGGGCAATTTTTAGTCCCTCTGCAGACCGCCAGGGGGAGCCGCCTGAAAAATCCTCGAGTTTCCCATAGACTTACATTGGACTCGTTGCTCGGGTCGAACACCTGAGTATTCCAATGTGCTTGACCCGAGCAACGAGCACTCGAGCATTTTAGTGCTCGCTCATCACTAGTCTTCACTATTTGAGGACACATCCTCATCTTTTCTGGTTTAGGGAAGGGAAAGAGGAGTGGTGTGGTGATCCACCAAAATACTAACATCAAGTGGCCTTTTCAGTGATTACATCAGGGAGGAATTTAATATAAAAAGTGGTTTGCACTATAAAGCAGAAATTTTCCTGAGCATTCCTGCATCTCCTTGGCAGAAAAACGCATGCGGTTTTTACATGCGTTTTTGACGCGTATTTGACGTGTTTCTGCATGCGTATTTGCCATGCGTTTTTCCAATGCATTGTATAGGCAAATACGCATGCAGAAATGCACAAGAATTGGTCATGTCCATATTTTTTC
The DNA here is from genome assembly GCF_046119375.1 of Phyllobates terribilis. Classification (NCBI taxonomy): domain Eukaryota; kingdom Metazoa; phylum Chordata; class Amphibia; order Anura; family Dendrobatidae; genus Phyllobates; species Phyllobates terribilis. The sequence goes on from NW_027362762.1 coordinate 108,293,746, forward strand.
TGCGAGTAAAATCTGCACAGAAAAAATCTTGACTATGTGCTCAGAACTTGCAGAATGTCATAGGAAGTCATGGGATAAGGTATGCAATGTGTTTCTGGAGTGTTTATGCGCTGCAAATATGCACCAAAAAACGCACCAAAAACGCATCGTGGGCACACACCCTAACAGTACTTGAGTTTTATTTATATTTATTATGATCAATCAGAGAAGATTAAATGGGTTGTCCACTACTTGGACAATCCATTCTCAATCCATGTTTCAACCTTGTAAAATAATAACATTCACCTCTGGTTCTGGTGCCATTCCAGCTTTGTCGGCACTTGCTCTCCTGGGAATAGCGTTACATTGTTATGTCACACCATCCCTGAGGCCAATCAGTGGCCACTTCACTATCTCCGCCTTCAGACAAATCATATACTTTCAAAGGAAGTGAGAGCTGCTACTTTCTGACTTCCTCTGGATGTATGTGATTCGTCCAAAGGCAGGGAGAGTGAAGCGGCCCCTGATAAGCTGCAGGGATCGCATGACATAATGTTACGCGATCCTTGGGAGAGGCAGTGTTGACATGACTGTAACTGTATCAGGACCGGAGATGAGTATAAGTGTTATCATTTTACAAGGGGGAAATAAAAAAGATTGAGAAGGTGTTGCCCAAATAGTGGACACCCCATTTAAAGTAGCGACAATTATTTCTGTGATAATTAAATCAAGTTGTGCTATACTGGCCATGCTCTTTAGGCTGGATTCATACATCAGTGTTCCGCTGTCTGAGTATGGTCCACGATGTACAGACTGGCCATGGGAATCCAGACCCGAACTAAGAAGCTTCATAGACCTTTGCGCTTGTTCCATGCTGCAAATAAAAATCTGCCTTAGCTAGCGACATGGGAGACCACTCATGTCTGAATAGAAGTGCAGTCATGCCACTGAACTATGAACTATCTGAACTATCTATCTTCTGGAGCACATCGCTCCTTAGGAAATAGATGGTTGCGGAGCTGGAGAGCGGTGCATTCCTAAAGTAGAGATGAATCTAGGTTTTCCATCAAAAGGTGAAAGAATTTGGTTTGGCACCCTACCCAAATGTTCAATGAAATACTACAGTTCCTGCTTCAATGAGAGCAGCTGGAAGAGAAGCTGGTCGACACGTGTCCATAAATATGAAATTCACATATGAGTGGACATGTTATGGCGGCTGGAACTGGCAAGCAGAGCTGAATCCTGACTATACTATACGCTGTTAGAATTGGGCATGCTATAGTGCTTAATGGTGTAATTTAAGGGTTTATCCAGGTTTGTGATGAAAGTGTACAGTCACTCTCTGTGACGGCAGACTTCTGAATCCTCAAATATTGCTCACTGCAAGCTGTCAGGATTCTCTTGTGCCAGTAGTGGGTGGTCATGTGACCCAAAGTATGAGATTTGCATACTTCCGGCCACATGTCAACTAGACGTGCGCTTACTCACACAATATAAGTGAATTGAGCGAGGCAACGCACGTCTTATTTTCATGTGACCGCATGTATGCAAATCGCATACTTGCGGTTATGTAACACAGGAGAATCATGATAGTCTTTAAAGTGTGCGCACTCTGTGCTAAGAAGTCTGCAGTTACTTAGAGTGACTGCAGATTTTCATCACAAACCTGGATAACCCCTTTAATGCTCCTAATATAAATGCAAATGTAGTAACCCTTAACTTGTCAGACAGCACACTTTATTAACATGGTCATGTAAACTTACAAGTTATGGATTCTTACATGTGTACAGGATCAGAACCAATAAGAGCACAGAAATACATCACCAGAACCATCAGCAGTACAGGAATACATCACCAGAACCACCATCAGTACATCAATAAATCACCACAACCACGATTAGTACACGAATACAGCACTATGCTTACTAAAATGATCAATTGTGATGTCAGGTATGCCCTATATTGAATTATATCACATGAACATGCAATCCCCTTTATATTCTTAACAACTCCTGGCATCGCCTCACCATTGTTATCAGTCATTTTTAGATTGCGGACCATACAAAAACCACAGTACTGATCTGAAGTAGCCAGTATTGCAAATATACATTTACATCCAGGTACCTTATATGTGACATCTTCTCTGTTTGGAGTCGTTCTCCTCCTTTTCTTCTCCATCTTGTCCAGAGACCAGGATAACTTTTCACATCCACAGCTCATCTCTGCAGATTTCTCTCTTCTGTGGTCTTCTGCAGCATATCCCGACATGGTGCCCTTATAAATCACAGCGTGATTAAAATGCTCCTCAGTAAAATGTCTGTCCAGTGCTGTGTCCTTGAATATTTGCCCCTCACTGTGCTCCATGCACAAAATATTTCCCCTACACTGTCCCTCTTATGGTACATGCCCTCCACTCTATCCTCTCCTTTCCATGCTGACCCCTACATTACCTAATCTCTATGCTGCGCCCCCTCATACATTTCTTCCCCCATACTGTTTCATCACACTGTTCCCCTCAATATTTTTATGCTATCCCATCACACTTTTCACCCACCATACAAATCTCCCCAATACTGTGTACTCACGCACCCCCACACCCTATACTGTCTCTTCACACATTTCCCTTCCCCCATTCCGTCTCCTCACATACTCCCTTCCCATTGGCTCCCCATGCTATCTCCTCACACATCCCCCTACTCTCCATACTGTCTTCCCACACATTTCCCCATCACTCCCCATACTGTCTCCTTACTGCTTCTCTCCCTCCCCCCCACTACTCCCCTTACTGTCACCTCTCCCATTAAGCCACTGCTCTCCACACTGTCATCTCCTACACATTTCCCTTCCCCGTCCAACATACTGTCTCCACACACATTCTCTCCCTTCCCTGCTTCCCATACAGTTTTCTCACCTCCCCACTCCTCAGACTGTTTCCCCACACATTTCCTCCCCCCTCGCAATAAATTACTTTACAATAATTCTTGAATTTCTTCAACTCCATTGGAGCGCCTACCATACCGAAGTATATCATCTTTGAGACACGGGAGAATGATGTCAGCAGCTTGATCAGATGAATTAATCATGCTGCTGATGGTCCCCTGACCTGGAAGTGCCGGTGGTCAGGGCTTCAATTGTACTTGCACCTGAAAGATGCAAGTGCAATTCAAAGCTGGGATCTGGCATGTCAAACCTTCTGCTAGCCAACTGTCAGCAATGTCCGAATCCCATTCCCACAGTCAGCAAAAAGCAGTTGCCAGGAAGACACCTAGGACAGCAACATCAGGCGGCCCAACGGCTCCACCCTGCCGGCTGTGGCCAGGGAAAATGACCCTCCTGCGCCCCCCTAGGTATGCCTCGACCCAAAGGAGGAAGATGAAACAAACTCTTTAAATCTTTTTCATGAACATCTAACAACACACTTCCGAGGCAGTTAGGCAGAAAGTAGAGCTTGCTATGGGCATTTTTTTAATTTCTAAAAACTATAAAGTTGGGATTATATGTTAAAATATGTTGTGTTATAGAGATACACGATAAGCATTTCAATATTGTTACCACATAAAGTCACACATCGAGATTTTAAAAACTGGGCTGTGTCCTTAAAGGGTTAATCATTAAAAAAGGAAGCTGTGAAAGTTATAGGGCCTTATTAATCCAAGCTGTCAGAAATACTGGCCTTATTGCCCATGACAATTATTCACAGTACAAAACTTTTCCAGAGAAGTTTAAGAAATAAAGCTAAGCACTGCCTAGCTGGCATGACCAAAAGCACCAGTTTTTCTATCAACTTTGATGAGGTCCATTTTTCTGACAGATACAGTACAGACCAAAAGTTTGGACACACCTCATTTAAAGATTTTTCTGTATTTTCCTGACTATGCTTTTTTCTTTCCATAATACAAATTCCAACAGTCTATTCAGTAGGACTATCAGCTGTGTATCCACCTGACTTCTGCACAACACAACTGATGGTCCCAACCCCATTTATAAGGCAAGAAATCCCACTTATTAAACCTGACAGGGCACACCTGCGAAGTGAAAACCATTTCCGGTGACTACCTCTTGAAGCTCATCAAGAGAATGCCAAGAGTGTGCAAAGCAGTCATCAACGCAAAAGGTGGCTACTTTGAAGAACCTAGAATATAAGACATATTTTCAGTTGTTTCACACTTTTTTGTTAAGTATATAATTCCACATGTGTTAATTCATAGTTTTGATGTCTTCAGTGTGAATGTACAATTTTCATAGTCATGAAAATACAGAAAAATCTTTTAATGAGAAGGTGTGTCCAAACTTTTGGTCTGTACTGTATTTTCTGCTCCTGACCTCATTTCACCTGATGAAACTGACATTCCAGTGTATTCCCATGCATTCCTGTGAAAATGTTTCTTGCTTTTGGAATGTATTTCATTTCCTATCAACATGGAATTCAGTTTCCAAATATTGTCCACACAGGCTCGGACTGATGATCTGCTGTATCGGTTGGTTTACAAAAGAGCCAGTGTGAGTAAGAGTTGAATTGCTGGTAGACAAATACAGTAAAGGGACATAAATCTTCCAGCGATGAAAGGTGGAGGTAGAGATCCTGGCCGTGACTCCAGAGCTTTCTCCTCTCTCTGTGGTCTCTGAAGCTGCTATAGAGAGTGATGTTATTAGGGCATAGATGACATCTTTTGTAGCTATAAAACACCTGTTAAAGATCTCCAAACTTCTGTTCGGAAGATAATAGGGCTGAAATAGTTACACACAGTGGCATGTAAAAGTTTGGGCACCCCTGGTCAAAATTACTGTTATTGTGAACAATTAAGCAAGTTGAAGATGAAATGATCTCTAAAAGGGCTAAAGTTAAAGATGACACAGTTCCTTTGTATTTTAGGCAAATATATATTAGCATTTTTTACATTTGAAAATTACAAAAAGGAAAATGGGCCGATGCAAAAGTTTGGGCACCCTTGGAGATTTGTGTGCTCAGATACTTTGACCAATGTTTCAGACCTTAATTAGCCTGTTAGGGTTATGGCTTGTTCACTATCATCGTTAGGAAAGACCAGGTGATGCAAATTTTCCAGCTTTATAAAAATCCAACCTCGTCTAACCTTGTGCCAAAAAAACAACAGACATTGGTTCTTCTAAGCAGCTGCTTAGCACTCAGAAAATGGTGGATGCCCACAAAGCAGGAGAAGGCTATAAGAAGATAGCAAAGCATTTTCAAGCTCCCCTTTCCTCAGTTCGAAATGTAATCAAGAAATGGCAGTTAACAGGAACAGTGGAGGTCAAGATAAGGTCTGGAAGACGAAGCAAAATATCAGTGAGAGCTGCTCGTAGGATTGCTAGAGAGGCAAATCAGAACCACCGCTTGACTGCAAAAGACCTTCAGAAAGATTTAGCAGACTCTGAAGAGGTACATTTTTCTACTGTTCAGAGACACCTGAAATATGGCCTTCATGGAAGAGTCATCAGAAGAAAACCTCTCCTGCATCCTCATCATAAAATTCAGCATCAGAAGTATACAAAAGAACATCTAAACAAGTCTACTCCATTTTGGAAACAAGTACTGTGGACAGATGAGGCTAAAATAGAACTCTGGCCATAATGATCAAAGGTATGGGTGGAGAAAAAGGGCACAGAATTTCTAGAAAGAACATCTCGCCAACCATTCAGCATGGAGGTGGATCAATCATGCTTTGGGGTTGTGTTGCAGCCAATGGCACAGGGAAAATTTCACGGGTAGAGGAAAGAATGGATTTAATGAAATATCTACAAATTCTTGATGCAAACATAACACTGTAAAAAAGCTGAGTTGAAAAGAGGATGGCTTCTAGAAATAGATAATGATCCTAAACACAATCCACAATAGACTACCTCAAAGGGCACAAACTGAAGGTTGTACAATGGCCCTCACAGTCCCCTGATCTGGACATCATTGAAAATCTGTGGCTAGACCTCAAAATAGCAGTGCATTCAAGACGCCCCAGGAATCGCACAGAACTGGATGAATTTTCTGAGGAAGAATGGATGAAAATCCCTCAAACAAGAATAAAAAAACTGGCTACAAAAAGCGATTACAAGCTGTGATACTTTCAAAAGGGGGTGCTGCTAGGTACTAACCATGCAGGGTGCCCAAACTTTTGCATCAACCCATTTTACTTTTTGCAATTTTTTAAAATGCAAAAGATGAAAATATACAGTACAGACCAAAAGTTTGGACACACCTTCTCATTTAAAGATTTTTCTGTATTTTCATGACTATGAAAATTGTACATTCACACTGAAGGCATCAAAACTATGAATTAACACATGTGGAATTATATACTTAACAAAAAAGTGTGAAACAACTAAAAATATGTCTTATATTCTAGGTTCTTCAATTTAGCCACCTTTTGCTTTGATGACTGCTTTGCACACTCTTGGCATTCTCTTGATGAGCTTCAAGAGGTAGTCACCAGAAATGGTCTTCCAACAATCTTGAAGGAGTTCCCTGAGATGCTTAGCACTTGTTAGCCCTTTTGCCTTCACTCTGCGGTCCAGCTCATCCCAAACCATCTCGATTGGGTTTCGGTCTGGTGACTTTGGAGGCCAGGTAATCTGGCGTAGCACTCCATCACCGTCCTTCTTGGTCAAATAGCCCTTACACAGCCTGGAGGTGTGTTTGGGGTCATTGTCCTGTTGAAAAATAAATGATGGTCCAACTAAATGCAAACCGGATGGAATAGAATGCCGCTGCAAGGTGCTTTGGTAGCCATACTGGTTCAGTATGCCTTCAATTTTGAATAAAACCCCAACAGTGTTACCACCAAAGCACCCCCACACCATCACACCTCCTCCTTCATGCTTCACGGTGGGAACCAGGCATGTAGAGTCCATCCGTTCACCTTTTCTGTGTCGCATAAAGACACGGTGGTTGGAACCAAAGATCTCAAATTGACTCATCAGACCAGTGCACAGATTTCCACTGGTCTAATGTCCATTCCTTGTGTTCTTTAGCCCAAACAAGTCTCTTCTGCTTGTTGCCTGTCCTTAGCAGTGGTTTCCTAGCAGCTATTTTACCATGAAGGCCTGCTGCACAAAGTCTCCTCTTAACAGTTGTTGTAGAGATGTGTCTGCTGCTAGAACTCTGTGTGGTATTGACCTGGTCTCTAATCTGAGCTGCTGTTAACCTGCAATTTCTGAGGCTGGTGACTCGGATAAACTTATCCTCAGAAGCAGAGGTGACTCTTGGTCTTCCTTTCCTGGGGCGGTCCTCATGTGAGCCAGTTTCTTTGTAGTGCTTGATGGTTTTTGCAACTGCACTTGGGGACACTTTCAAAGTTTTCCCAATTTTTCAGACTGACTGACCTTCATTTCTTAAAGTAATGATGGCCACTCATTTTTCTTTACTTAGCAGCTTTTTTCTTGCCATAATACAAATTCTAACAGTCTGTTCAGTAGGACTATCAGCTGTGTATCCACCAGACTTCTGCACAATACTACTGATGGTCCCAGCCCCATTTATAAGGCAAGAAATCCCACTTATTAAACCTGACAGGGCACACCTGTGAAGTGAAAACCATTTCCGGTGACTACCCCTTGAAGCTCATCAAGAGAATGCCAAGAGTGTGCAAAGCAGTCATCAAAGCAAAAGGTGGCTACTTTGAAGAACCTAGAATATAAGACATATTTTCAGTTGTTTCACACTTTTTTGTTAAGTATATAATTCCACATGTGTTAATTCATAGTTTTGATGCCTTCAGTGTGAATGTACAATTTTCATTGTACATCAAATCTTTAAATAAGAAGGTGTGTCCAAACTTTTGGTCTGTACTGTATATATTTTTGCCTAAAATACAAAGGAAATGTGTCATTATTAACTTTCACCTTCAAACTTGCTTAACTGTTCACAATAACAGTTTTTTTGATCAGGGGTGCCCAAACTTTTAAATGCCTCTGTAGTTACTAAGGTTTAAAAAAAAGACATTGGTCCATCAAAGTTCAGCCTTTTTGGACAAATAAACATTCAATATCGCATTGGTTATTAGAAATGCATCTAGCCCTTTTTTAAATGTTGATATAGCATCTGTCATTACTACCTCCTGAGAGTGCACATACACTGATACTGCAGGAGCCGAGTGCACACAGTATTAGTGCTTGTTCTCATTCCTCTCTCCTGTCAGAATCGGCCGCCCACTACTGAGTGATCTTGTGTGCAGCGAGCGGCCGCTGTGAATAGGAGAAGGGGATAAGAACACACTCTGACACTCTGATGCATGTCTTGTGGCTTTTAGACAGCTGCAACACATGCGGGGATTGCCTAACAAGATCACAGCGCAGCTGGCGGCCAATACACACTCTCATCTCCCTCTTCCATAAACATCGACAGCATATTGTTTTATGATCCTGTGTGCGGCAAGCGGCCTCTATACACAGGAGAGGGATGAGAATGCACCTGCATGCACAGATGACGCGCCCCTGGGCCTGCTGTGTCGCGCAGCGTCTCGCGCACGGGGGCTTACCCGGAACCGGATCAGATGAGGGTTGTAGTCTCCGAGTGGCGGGGACCCGGTCCGTGCCCAGGGGGTCAGACTCAGTGTGTGGCAGTCTTGATAGATGTTATTTGAGTGTCGACTACGCCACCCGTTGATTTGCAGCTATGGAGCTGCCGCTGCAGGGCAGACCGCTGAGGCCGGTGTAGAATTGTGCAGCGTGATAGTATAACCCCCAACGGGAGGGGTATGGCCTCAGGGCAGCCGACGTGGAAGATGGGGGTAGCAGGAACCACTCAGAGACGGTGCGGTGTAATTCAGGGTCTTTACTGGTAACAACGATAGACCCTCCCGGAGTACTTGCTAGCGAACGGGGCCTGGTCAGTCCTTGAGCAGATGGGATCTCCCCTGGCCAGGCGGAGTTGTAGGCCTCCCAAACTGACTGTACTCTTCTGGCTACCTTGCTAGAAGCGGATATAAGTAGCCCACGTCCCTGAGTGTACCGTGTGGTGCTCACCCGTATGGCCGGTGACTCGGGGCCTTCTATTGGCTTCCGCTCCACGATGGCGGTGCTGGTCCCACACGTGTGACCGTGCCTTCGGGTTTCTGGGCCTGAGGACCTGAAATCCCCTGCCGGTCGGCTTCTGCTGCTGGGTAAGAGTTAGTCCCCACAGCCTCGGACGCCGGGTCCGGTAAGAAAGCTTCTCAGTCAGGGCGAGCTCTGCAGCTGCCAGCCCCTGACTCGTAGTAGTATTGCTCCCACTGAGCTCCAGCTGTTTCTTCCTATGACTGTCTCTTGTCTCTACTCTCCTTGACTCCTAACCCTGCTTCAGCCCCGGGTTTATATAGGGGAAGTTCTTCCCCTCCCAAGACTGGGCAGGAGGTGTGGCATGCACGGGATCCCTGACCAAAGGACCTCCCACCTGCTCTCAGACATAAAATCTCTATCACTGTGGCAACCAGACCCCTGGGGTGTCACATTCCCCCCTAGTGAAATTTAGTACTCCGGGACTAAACATATTTTAGAAAAACATAACAAGATAAAAACAATAATAATACAATAAGAAAAACATATAAAGATGGTTACGGCACGTCCGTAACCGGGTGCAGTCTTTGAAGAAAAGCAAGGTGTCCATTTCACCAAAACAGGGAGACGTAACCAGGTAGGGGTTTGTCCTACCCCGAGTCCTTAACAGTCTTTAGTCCGTCCTGGGTTACGCTCCAACTATGTACAAGGATTCCCGGTAAATCCACCAAGGACTCCTACAAATAACTAGAAACACAAAATTATACACAAGCAACAATACACAGGTAAACATAAATAAAACAATTTATACACTTCAAATCCTCCACCGTGCGGGTAACTGGCCTCTAGTGGCCCTAGTGGACCTACGGAGCTGACTGCCTAGCCCTGAACTACAGGGTGTAGGAGCTGTCAAGGTTAAACTGGTCAGCTGTCTACCGGCTCTTTGGCTCACTAGGGATATGGCAGGCTCACTGCAAGCAGAGGGTTGATCCTCCTGGTCTGCGGGTGTGGGGTCTTCTGCCTCCTGGACCGGCTGTTCTTCCAGCTCTACCTGTTGCTCCGTAGGTGCTTGGGATGCTGGTTGGAGGAAGGTGAGTACGGGTAGCACAACTGCACCATTGACTTGAGTCCAAGACCGAGGGAAGTCCCCGAGCACAGTACTAACCATATCTTCCCTTTCCTCTACGGGTCGATGGTCTTCTTGTTCCTCTTCAGGGTTCCTCAGTTGTTCGGGACACTTCTTCAGGTGGTCCCGGGATACAATAGCTGTGGTTTCCCCTCCGTCTTTACTGATGGTACAAACCTTCGGGTTCTCGTGGCTTGAGGGCAGTACGGTGTACGGGTCCTTTTCCCACTGGTCGTCCAACTTGTGGAGCCGTCTCTTCCTCTTCAAGACCTGCTCTCCGGGTACCAGGGGAACAGCGGGAGCATACTGGTTGTAAGTTTTTACTCTTGTCTTTCCCTAGCCTGACAGAGACTTCGCTCCACGCTCTCCTGTACTCTCCGGTACTGCTGCTGCCTCTCCGTGTCCCAGTCTGTTTCTGGTGAAGTGTCCTCGGGTGTCAGGACTCCCATTTCCAGGTCAACAGGTAACTTACCAGGTCTTGCCCTCATTAGGTAAGCCGGGGTACAGTTGGTGGAACCTACCGGGATGTGGTTGTATAGGTCCACCAGATCGGGCAACTTCTCAGGCCACAGACTGCGTTCTTCCAGGGGCAACGTTTTTAAAAGATCCATTACCACCTGGTTCATTTTCTCACAAAGTCCATTAGTTTGCGGATGGTAGGGTGTCGTCCTTATCTTCCGGCAGCCATACAGATTGCAGAATTCCTGGAAGACCTCCGCTTCAAAGGCAGGTCCCTGGTCCGTCAGCACTTGGTCCGGGTACCCGTGTGGACGGCAAAAGTGCTGCTGGAAGGCTCTAGCTGCTGTTTGAGCCGTTAAGTCCTTGACGGGGACGACAACCAAGAACCGGGAGTAATGATCCACGATGGTTAACGCGTAGACGTAGCCACTTCTGCTTGGGGTCAGTTTTACATGATCCAAGGCTACCAGTTCCAACGGTTGCCGGGTGACGATGGACTGCAGGGGAGTCTTCTGGCTGGCACGGTCCTTCCTTCTCAGGTTGCACGGGCCACAGTCTCTGCACCACTTCTCAATGGTTCCCCTCATGCCTACCCAGTGGAATCGCTCGCGCAGCAGGAACTCCAGCTTCTTCCACCCGAAGTGTCCAGCTCCGTCGTGGTATGCCTCCATCACCATGGCTGCGTCTCTTCGTGGCACCACTACTTGCCAGAGTAGTTCATGCGTCCGGGAGTTAACCATTCTGCGGCACAACTTCCCCTTGTAAAGGAACAGTCGACTCTTCTCTGCCCATAGTTGTTTGGCTTCCTCCGGAGCGTCTGGTTCAAGGCAAGCCTCCGGGCGAGTCAGCATCTCCTTCACCAGTCGGACGGCAGGGTCGCTGTCTTGCGTTTCCGCCCAGTTGTAGTGAGGTAAGGGGTTCAACGTAGCAGCCTGCTTACTCCTTACCCGGTGGGAATACTGGATAGTCCCATGACGGTGGAACGCAGGGAGTTCAACTTCTTCCAGTCCCTCCGGATCTTCTCCTTCGTCCGGCAGGTTGGGCATCCTGGACAGGGCATCCGCGTTGGTATTGGAGCGTCCGGCCCGGTATTTGATTGTGAACTCGTAGTTGGACAGACGGGCCATCCACCTCTGCTCCAGGGCACCGAGTCTTGCCGTGTCCAGGTGTGTCAACGGGTTGTTATCCGTGTACACGGTGAACCGGGAAGAAGCGAGGTAATGCTTAAAGCGCTCGGTGACTGCCCATACTACGGCCAGGAACTCTAGCTTAAATGAGCTGTAATTCTCGGGGTTCCTTTCGGTGGGTCGCAGTTTTCGGCTGGCGTAGGCGATTACTCGTTCCTTCCCCTGTTGGATCTGGGACAGTACGGCTCCTAGCCCGATGTTACTGGCGTCGGTGTAGAGGATAAAGGGCTGGCTATAATCCGGGTACGCCAGGATTTCGTCCCCCGTGAGGGCCATCTTCAGCTGGCGGAAGGACTGTTCTTCCAACTCCTCCCATTTGAAGGGCGGCTTCTGGTTCTTGGCCTTCCGGGACTGGCCTATCAGGAGGTCCTGCATAGGTGCTGCCTTTTTGGTGAAACCGGGAATAAACCTTCGGTAGTAGCCTACCAACCCGAGGAACTGCCGCACTTCTTTTACGCTGGAGGGGCTTGGCCATTCCTTAATTGCGGTGATCTTATCAGGGTCGGGAGCCACTCCGTCAGCGCTCACCACGTGTCCCAGGTACTGCACCTTTGGTTTCAGGAGGTGACACTTGGAGGGTTTCACCTTTAGGCCGTAACTCGCCAGAGCTTCGAACACTTCCGCCAGGTGTTTCAGGTGGTCCTCATACGTCTTGGAATATACGATGACATCGTCCAGGTACAACAAGACCGTCTCGAAGTTTCTGTGGCCCAGACAACACTCCATTAGTCGTTGGAAGGTTCCTGGTGCGTTGCAGAGTCCGAACGGCATGCAGGTGAACTCGCTAAGTCCCATCGGGGTGGTGAATGCGGTCTTCTCCCGGTCCGCCTCTGCTACAGGAACCTGCCAGTACCCGCTAGTGAGATCCAAGGTAGAGAAGAAGTTAGCAGATCTTAAAGCAGCCAATGACTCCTCTATCCTTGGTAAGGGGTACGCATCCTTGTGTGTGATACGGTTGATTTTCCGGTAATCTACACACATCCTCATGGTGTTGTCTTTTTTTCTGACTAAGACTAGTGGAGCTGCCCAGGGGCTACAGCTATCCCTGATCACCCCAGCCTCCTTCATGTCTCTAAGCATCCCCTTGGCGTGTTGGTAGTGGGCAGGGGGTACGGGTCGATACCTCTCTTTTATAGGAGGATGGTCTCCCGTGGGGATGTGGTGTTCTACCCCCTTGACTCGCCCGAAGTCTAACGGGTGTTTACTGAACACTCTCTCGTACTCCTGAACCACCCGATAGACTCCTTGTTTCTGGTGTGAGGGAGTGGAGTCAGTACCCAGATGTAGTTGCTGACACCAGTCCTCCATGTTTTTCTTAGAGCCGTTACCTTCCTCCGGGTGAGATGGAGGCAAGGGTTCCACAGATTGTATAGAATTTTGGTTAATGGTATATAATTTGGCTAGCGTGGCATACCGGGGCAGGTACACTTCCCTCTCCCCGATATTTATTATGCGAACGGGCACCCTCCCATGGCGTACATCAACCACCCCCCGTGCTGTCAAAATGGTGGGCCTACTGTCTGAGTAAACTGGTTCTACCATTGCCTGGTAATCCCTACCTCTCAGACCAATAGCTGCCCGGCACCAAATCATCATTTCACTTTTTGGGGGCATGGCAATAGGAAAAGGGTCACACATTCTTACGCTACCAATCTCACCGCCGGAGAGTTCCACCTGTTGCCGTCGCATCAGTGCCCGGATCTCTTTCTGGAGCACCCGCTGCTCGCCGGAGCTGGTGTTCTTGGCAACCTGCTGTAAAAGGAAAATCACCTCTGCAAGACAATTTTCAATTACATTAGTTCCTAGAGTTATTTTTGGGTGACTCTCATGTTTGTCAATATCTACAATGATCAGTCCCTGTGCTGCCAGTTCGACTCTACCGATTTTGATGGTCACCTCTTTAAATCCGATCTGTGGCACGGGCTGGCCATTGCTGGCGATGATACTCAAGTCGTCGTCAGGGTAGCGGGTAATATCCGAGTCATTCCAGTACTGCTTAAAGAGCACTTACGGGATGGTGGTGACCTGCGACCCGGTGTCCAGTAGGGCACTCATGGGAATGCCATCCAGTACCACCGGCAAGACTGGACGTCCTCCCACATATCTGTCGCGCCAGTTCGATGGGCCTGGTGATCTTTTTCCTGGGGGTTGGCCCTCTACCCCAGGTTGTGCCCGTTTAAAGAACAGTACCTTGCCATATGTCCGGGTTGATTGCAGCGGCGGCAGATGGGTCGTCCGTCCTCGCTGTATCGGTCACTGGGTCTTCCTCTGGCCGGTGGGGTCCTCCTTGGTCGACGCCACGGGATGTCCTCCGGTCCGGATGCCAGCTGGATCTTCCCTGGGGTGGAAACCTGTAAAGACTGCACAGTTCGGGTTAGCGCAGCAACGCTCTTAGCTAGCTCTTGGACCTGATGGTGTAGGTCTGGAGCCGGGTCATTGTCCAAAGCCTGCGCATCAGCTCCCACAGGCCCTGCCGACAAGGGCGCCGCCTCCTGGTGGTAAGTAATAGCTGGGCGCCTGTGGGTCATAACGCCACCCGGTGCCGATTCTCGGAGCACCCGGATGGCTCTGTCCTTGAACTGTGCAAAGCCCAGATGGGGATCCTGTAAGGCCATCGCCCGCAACTGGGTTCGGTGAGCATTACAATACAGTCCCTCTATAAATTGTTCAGTCAACAGCCTGTCCTCGTTTCCCACTCCATCAGGGTCGGTCTGCTTAATGGCCCTCAGGGCCTCTTGTAGGTTTAGTGCATAGTCCCTTATACTCTCATGCGCTCGCTGCTTGCACCCGTAGAATCTAAGCTTAATCTCGGCTGAGGTGCGGGTATCAAAGGTATCCTTCAGCCGGGTTAGTATCCCTGCGACAGTCTTCCTCCCAGGTGGCCAGGATTTTACTTCCCTTTTAGCTGCCCCGGTTAGTTGGGCCACCAGGATGCTCACTTTTTGCTCTTCTGTGAGGGGGTACACCTGGAAGAGGCTATCCAGCTTTTCTCTAAAGTCATGCAGGGTATGTGACTCCCCTGAGTACTGGGGTAGCCAAGCTGCTCCCGGGATATAGGGCATGGTGAAGGGCATAACTGCAGCAGCGGTGGCGCTGGCGGGGGTTGAGGCAGTGAAGCTCTCCTCCGTATCCGACATCTTCCTCCCCCCTAGTGGACCGTGGCCTACCTTGCGATGATCCTGTTCCGTAGGCCGCGGCTCCGCAGTAGATCGTCAGGGTTGAGGACCTTCCGTCGCGCTCCGGTGACGTCGGCGTCTGCTGGGCTCCTTCCAGGACCTTACGCAACGTCCGAACGTGAGGCGGGGCTTCAGTTCTCGCGCGCTTTCGAAGTCCACGCCCCTCTTCTTACCGCGCGGCGTCCTCAAGATGGCGTCCAACGGCGGGAAAACTCCACGGATGGCGGGAAGAAGGCCGAAGATGGCGCCGGATGGCGGGAAAACTTCGTGGATAGCAGGAAGAAGGCAGAAGATGGCGCCGGATGGCGGGAAACCTCACCAATGGTAAGTTTGAACAGTCTTTGCTTTTCAGGCACGCAGTACCCGGTGGTTGCGGGCACGAAATCCTGCCGACTACGCCAAAGTTGACGCGCCCCTGGGCCTGCTGTGTCGCGCAGCGTCTCGCGCACGGGGGCTTACCCGGAACCGGATCAGATGAGGGTTGTAGTCTCCGAGTGGCGGGGACCCGGTCCGTGCCCAGGGGGTCAGACTCAGTGTGTGGCAGTCTTGATAGATGTTATTTGAGTGTCGACTACGCCACCCGTTGATTTGCAGCTATGGAGCTGCCGCTGCAGGGCAGACCGCTGAGGCCGGAGTAGAATTGTGCAGCGTGATAGTATAACCCCCAACGGGAGGGGTATGGCCTCAGGGCAGCCGACGTGGAAGATGGGGGTAGCAGGAACCACTCAGAGACGGTGCGGTGTAATTCAGGGTCTTTACTGGTAACAACGATAGACCCTCCCGGAGTACTTGCTAGCGAACGGGGCCTGGTCAGTCCTTGAGCAGATGGGATCTCCCCTGGCCAGGCGGAGTTGTAGGCCTCCCAAACTGACTGTACTCTTCTGGCTACCTTGCTAGAAGCGGATATAAGTAGCCCACGTCCCTGAGTGTACCGTGTGGTGCTCACCCGTATGGCCGGTGACTCGGGGCCTTCTATTGGCTTCCGCTCCACGATGGCGGTGCTGGTCCCACACGTGTGACCGTGCCTTCGGGTTTCTGGGCCTGAGGACCTGAAATCCCCTGCCGGTCGGCTTCTGCTGCTGGGTAAGAGTTAGTCCCCACAGTCTCGGACGCCGGGTCCGGTAAGAAAGCTTCTCAGTCAGGGCGAGCTCTGCAGCTGCCAGCCCCTGACTCATAGTAGTATTGCTCCCACTGAGCTCCAGCTGTTTCTTCCTATGACTGTCTCTTGTCTCTACTCTCCTTGACTCCTAACCCTGCTTCAGCCCCGGGTTTATATAGGGGAAGTTCTTCCCCTCCCAAGACTGGGCAGGAGGTGTGGCATGCACAGGATCCCTGACCAAAGGACCTCCCACCTGCTCTCAGACATAACATCTCTATCACTGTGGCAACCAGACCCCTGGGGTGTCACACAGACAGTGTGTGCTCATGTGCTCATGGCCCCTGCAAAAACTAAGAAATCAGCTGGAACACATGTTGGTATACTTGCAATGTGTAGGTGCACATTCACACTGTGGCCATTAATAAACAAAATCTAAGATAAAAACAGAATGAATAAATACCCTGCAGTAAATAAATAGTAATAGTACATGTAAATAACACAGTGTAATTAGTTGACACTATCTTGATCAAAAAAGCTTAAAAGCCATTCCACTGCAACAAGGTGTCCCCAATTAGGATGGTTCTATTTCTAGTATTTTACCTATCTACCTGCAGGCTTCAATAGATGGGGACAGAGCAGGACTCTGACTATTTAAATGTCCCCTTTAGTGTATTGTATATGCAAAGTGAGTGCGGTTGATCAGCATAAGGAGAGGGGTTGAGGATGGTACTTGAGAGTGTGAAATAGTGCACCAAGCACTTGATTATGTCAAGGGTGCAACAAAGCCCCCTCATTTACATATCTAATTAAAGTGTTTTTACATAAAATGAAATTACTAAAATCTTTAATACAAGAATGATTTTTATAGGGGCTAAATTCCCTATATGAATGGCTAAATGAAAGAATGAATAAATATTTCAGTTTCAGTTTTGGGGGTGACAGATTCCCTTTAAAAGGAACCTGACAGCTGATTCATGCAGCTTGATGCACAAGCAGCATGTATCAGGCACTGGCTGACTGATCTCAGTCATGTAATAGGGCAGCGTTTCTGAGAAGAACATACTATAAAAGCTGCCAGCTGCCAGTGGCTCACAGGTCTCCTGTGGGCAGGGACAGACCTGTCACTCAAGGGTAGTGGGGAGGGAGAAGCCGCTGGGTACCCGCCTGTCCGACTAGTCCCCAGGGCGGCTCGGTCCCCGGTGTTAAATGTAGATGGCTGAGATCATACAGCCAGTGCCTGTGGATCGGGCAGCATGTAACAGCTGTCAGGTTCCATTTAAATGAGTTTGCTGTAGATACATGCGTGTACGGGTGTGCATCTCTGCTTCGTGTGCATAAATGCACATTTTGACCCCTTAGTGAACGGGCCAAATTTTTAAAATTTGACCAGTGTCACTTTAAGTAGTAGAAATACCTCTGGAATGCCTCATCATATCCCAGTGGTTTTGGGATTGTTTTTTGTGACACATTGTACTTTATAATAATGGTAGATTTAGGTCGACATGTTTTGTGTTTATTTACAAAAATATCAGAAATTTACAAAAATTTCAAAAATGTGCAATTTTCAAACTTTTAATGATTATCCCTTTAATTCAGATAGTCAGACCACACAACACGTCAATAAATAACATTTTCCTCATGTCTACATCAGCATCATTTGTAAATTGTTATTTTGTTAGCATTTTAGAAAGTTTAAAAGTGTTGCAGCAATTCTTCATTTTTTTCAAGGAAATTTACAAAACTTACTTTTTTAGGGACCAATTCAGTTTTGAAGTGACTTTGGGAGACTTATACATTGGAAAACCCGAAAAGTGATACCATTTTAAAAACGGCATCCCTCAACACATTCAAAACTGCTGTCGGGTAGTTTATTAACCCTTCAGCTGCTTTTTAGGAATTAATGCAAAACGGCATGACAGGAATGAAAAAAAAATATATTTTTACCACCTAAATAATGCTAACTTCTGACCAGGTCACTATAGCTGGCAGACTCTAAGGCAATTATTTGGCTGTGAATTGCCATGGCAAACATCAGTAGCACCCATTCATAACCTCAGGGTGCCCATGAGGTTAAAAGGGAGGTGTAGGCGGCTGTTATTTGTTACTGCAGCCCTTGCTCTGATTACACTGCGGCTTATTATAAATACTTAGAATCAGACATTTTTTAATTGTTCAGGTATAAGCAGATTTCGGTACTTGCAGTTTCTGAGAGCTAGGATTATTAAATTATACCAAAAATCACCGGCTCTTAGATGGACTGTAAGATTGGAATTTTAGTAAAATAAAAGGACGTGTGCACCATCTAGTGGCACAAGTGAGATTTTATTTTCACTATTTTTTAAAGGGATTTTCTAGGATTTATAAAAAAAAGTGGCCTAAAGCAGGAAATTAAAACCAATACTTACCTCTCCAATCCCCTGCTCGTGCTCCTGTGGTTCTCACCTGTCTCTTACTATTTGCAGCAATCAGCAGCCATTACAATGTGTCCACCTTCGTCACTAGCTGCAGCAGTCTTGTATTTTGAATATGTTTGCTGCAGCATACCTCCCAACTTTCCAAGAAGTAAAAGGGGGGACAGATCATGTGGCGTGCGTAAAATTTTATGCCCCGCCATTAACCACACCCTAGCCAGACCCATCTCCGTATTCCCTGACCACAAAACAAATATGTTAGAAAGTGATGAACAAATACTGTAAAAATAACAAAAAAACATAAAATCTAAAACCAAAAAAAACATGTTGGAATGCCATTTTTGTTCACCATTTCATCCCACTTGGAATTTTTTAGTACTGCATATGGAAAAATGTATGGTGTCAAAACTACGACTCATCCAGCAAAAAAGGAAAACCCTCATGTGTCGACAGAAAAGTAAAAAAGTTATGGCTCTTAGAACAAGGGGAGGAAGAAATGCAAATCATCAAAACAAAAACTGGCTGCGGAGATGATGGGTTAAAGAGGTTGTGCAGGCGCTCTATGTGACTGCAGACATGGGAGAAAATCTGCAGACGCTCTATGTGACTGCAGACATGGGAGAAAAGTCTGCAGGCGCTCTATGTGACTGCAGACATGGGAGAAAAATCTGCAGACGCTCTATGTGACTGCAGACATGGGAGAAAAGTCTGCAGGCGCTCTATGTGACTGCAGACATGGGAGAAAAGTCTGCAGGCGCTCTATGTGACTGCAGACATGGGAGAAAAGTCTGCAGGCGCTCTATGTGACTACAGACATGAAAGAAAAGTCTGCAGGCGCTCTATGTGACTGCAGACATGGGAGAAAAGTCTGCAGGCGCTCTATGTGACTGCAGACATGGGAGAAAAGTCTGCAGGCGCTCTATGTGACTGTAGACATGAGAGAAAAGTCTGCAGGCGCTCTATGTGACTGCAGACATGGGAGAAAATTCTGCAGGCGCTCTATGTGACTGCAGACATGGGAGAAAAGTCTGCAGGCGCTCTATGTGACTGCAGACATGGGAGAAAAGTCTGCAGGCGCTCTATGTGACTGCAGACATGGGAGAAAAGTCTGCAGGCGCTCTATGTGACTGCAGACATGGGAGAAAAGTCTGCAGGCGCTCTATGTGACTGCAGACATGGGAGAAAAGTCTGCAGGCGCTCTATGTGATTGCAGACATGGGAGAAAAGTCTGCAGGCACTCTATGTGACTACAGACATGGGAGAAAAGTCTGCAGGCGCTCTATGTGACTACAGACATGGGAGAAAAGTCTGCAGGCGCTCTATGTGACTACAGACATGGGAGAAAAGTCTGCAGGCGCTTTATGTGACTACAGACATGGGAGAAAAGTCTGCAGGCGCTCTATGTGACTGCAGACATGGAAAAAAAAGTCTGCAGGGACTCTATGTGACTGCAGACATGGGAGAAAAGTTTGCAGGCGCTCTATGTGACTGCAGACATGGGAGAAAAGTCTGCAGGCGCTCTATGTGACTGCAGACATGGAAAAAAAAGTCTGCAGGGACTCTATGTGACTGCAGACATGGGAGAAAAGTCTGCAGGGACTCTATGTGACTGCAGACATGGGAGAAAAGTCTGCAGGCGCTCTATGTGACTGTAGACATGGGAGAAAAGTCTGCAGGCGCTCTATGTGACTGCAGACATGGGAGAAAAGTCTGCAGGCGCTCTATGTGACTGCAGACTGCTGAATCCTGTGCATGTGATACAATTTCCTGGTATTACTAATTGCATACTAGAGTTCAAGCACAGACTAGACCCATCCAGCTTCTCTCAATTCACTTCTGTGGAGAGAAGCTAACCCAAGTATGGCACACATATGGTCACGTGACTGACAACTTGCCCTGACAATACCGAGAAATGCACAGAGTTAATCAATGAATGTGCAGAACACAGAGACAGAGGAGGAACTGAAGTATCACAGCAGAATCTGTGCCTGCACAGAGGAGACATCGCTGTCTGAAATCAGGATGTAGCCCTGATCTCCTGGGACAGTAGGACATCTCCTCCAATTCGGGATTGTTGGGATCCAATGGTTGAAAGTCATGGCAGGTGAGATCCGATAAAACATCACACCTGGACCTGTGTTGTTCTATGGGGCCGTGCTCATGTCCAATTTTTTCAGATCACACTCGGCCATGCAAGTCAATAAGTGCGTGGAAATCATCGAACTGCACTCGGATGACATCTGAGTGCAGTCCGATTTCAGCACACTGACTCAATGGAGAAGATAGAGACATTTTTTTCTCCATCTTCTCCTCAGTGTGCTCTGATCGGGTCACACTCTGATCAGAGTTTATGTCATTTGCATAATTTGTTCGGTTGAATCTGCGTTCGGTTGTCTTCTGCACCTGCCCTTAATAAGCAGAGTCCATCGAGGACCGCCAGAGAGTGTTTTTTAAACAATTATTTAGTCCTTTCTCTGTTCTTGGCCACTTTTTTTAAAATCCTAGAAATCCCTATAATGGCTTAGTAACATTGATTTTTCCTTTTATAGGTATGCAAATTAGCTATTTCTCTGAATGAAGGGAAACTATCATGTAAGTGCCACCCAAGAGAGATAGCTGCCTTATAAGTGTCCAAACAGTGCAACGTGAGCAGGAATAGGCAAGACAGAAACATCTACAGACACCTGTTTGGTGCTACTTGCCATTTATAAGTGTAGAATAGTTTGACTTGGCTGAATGAGACACTCTTGATGTAGCATTAGTGTCACGCTGGTGGATCGTGAACCCACGGGCTTGGCTTACCCCGGAGGCAGGGCCGGCGTTAGGGGCAGGCAGACTAGGCATCTGCCTACGGTCCCCACTCACCCAGGGGCCCCCAACCAGTGGCACGCTGCCTGTGAGTCAGGGGGACGTCAGCACTGGCCCCCCTCCCCTCCTTCCGCATCGCGCATTCAACTGTATCGGCATCTATAATGCTGATACAGTTGAAAGCAATGATGGAGGAGGGAGCATCATGTGACGCTCCCTCTCCCATCATTCCCCCTCTGCCTCTGCCGTCATCGGGCTCGATGACGTCATTTCATCGCGAGCCACACTGTGCCGGCAGTGGAGCTGCTGAGACGCGCTGCGGACACCGGGGCAGAGGGGGAACGAGGGGGAGAGGTGAGTATGTATTTATTTTTTTAAAATCAGTGAGTATGCAGTCGCCATAATACTGCAGGACTGGGGGGCTGCATTATATTCTATGGGGCCTGGATTATACTCTATGGGGGCCTGCATTATACTATGGGGATGTTGCATTAAACTATATGAGGGAGGGGGCTGCATTATACGCTATGGGGTCTGGATTATACTCTTTGGTGGCCTGCATCATACTATGGGGAGGTTGCATTATACCATATGGGGGGGGGGGGCTGCATTATACTATGGGGAGGCTGCATTATACCATATGGGGGGGGGGCTGCATTATACTATGGGGAGGCTGCATTATACCATATGGGGGGGGCTGCATTATACTATGGGGAGGCTGCATTATACCATATGGGGGGGGGGCTGCATTATACTATGGGGAGGCTGCATTATACCATATGGGGGGGGCTGCATTATACTATGGGGAGGCTGCATTATACTATGGGGAGGCTGCATTATACCATATGGGGGGGGCTGCATTATACTATGGGGAGGCTGCATTATACCATATGGGGGGGGGCTGCATTATACTATGGGGAGGCTGCATTATACCATATGGGGGGGGGGCTGCATTATACTATGGGGAGGCTGCATTATACCATATGGGGGGAGGCTGCATTATACTATGGGGAGGCTGCATTATACCATATGGGGGGGGCTGCATTATACTATGGGGAGGCTGCATTATACCATATGGGGGGGGGCTGCATTATACTATGGGGAGGCTGCATTATACCATATGGGGGGGGGCTGGATTATACTATGGGGAGGCTGCATTATACCATATGGGGGGGGCTGCATTATACTATGGGGAGGCTGCATTATACTATGGGGAGGCTGCATTATACCATATGGGGGGGGGGGGCTGCATTATACTATGGGGAGGCTGCATTATACCATATGGGGGGGGGGCTGCATTATACTATGGGGAGGCTGCATTATACCATATGGGGGGGGGGCTGCATTATACTATGGGGAGGCTGCATTATACTATATGGGGGGGGCTGCATTATACTATGGGGAGGCTGCATTATACTATATGGGGGGGGCTGCATTATACTATGGGGAGGCTGCATTATACTATATGGACCCCCCCCGACGAAGCAGAACGCGAAACGCGTGTTGGGGTACGAGGCAGTGTGGTTCATTACAAGATGGCACATGGTCTGTATGTTCACCATTGATCTATGTAATTATAGGGGTGACAGCAATTCCTCCTTCTTGGGCTAACTAGAATATCTCTGGGTGGTTTTTGTATTTATGTATTTGCAACTAATGATCTTGGAACATATTAAGATAATAACTGTAATATAGATTTAAATTATATGAGACACACATCATCAGTCCTCAATATGTATCTTAGAATCATGCATTGTAATTACAGTCATTGTTATAAACAGCTATTGTTGTAAAGCTGTATATGTATGAAATTTATAATATATGTCAACTATGTAATTCTATTCTAAGAATGTATGAAATTTAATGCTGTTCAATCTTGATAATATAATCATGGTGCCAAACAATATTTTCATCTAGAACCACACTGCCGAAGTCTTTTTAATGGGTCTTTTTTTAGGGGCAAATTTTATAAAAGGGCTTTGTCTATTGACTGTGTAATTTGGTATTTTTGATGTAATAAACTGTCTAACTTTGATAATATATGAATTGATTTTTTGACTTAATATAATGAGGTATGAGAATTAATATATTCGATATTGGTTATCCTCATTATTCTTTTGAATAGAATATTATACTATAAATGAGTCTAATTATTTGTTTATGTGTACTTACACTATATGGGGAGGGCCTGGATTATACCCTATGGGGGCCTGCATTATACTATGGGGATGTTGCATTAAACTATATAGGGGAGGGGGCTGCATTATACGCTATGGGGTCTGGATTATACTCTTTGGTGGCCTGCATCATACTATAGGGAGGCTGCATTATACTATATGGGGGGACCTGGATTATATCCTATGGGGGCCTGGATTATACTCTATGGGGACCTGTATTATACTATGGGGAGGCTGCATTATACTATATGGAGGGGGCCTGGATTATACTCTATGGGTGCCTGTATTATACACTGCTCAAAAAAATAAAGGGAACACTCAAATAACACATCCTAGATCTGAATGAATGAAATATTCTCATTGAATACTTTGTTCTGTACAAAGTTGAATGTGCTGACAGCAAAATCACACAAAAATCATCAATGGAAATCAAATTTATTAACCAATGGAGGCCTGGATTTGGAGTCACCCCCAAAATTAAAGTGGAAAAACACACTACAGGCTGATCCAACTTTGATGTAATGTCCTTAAAAAAAGTCAAAATGAGGCTCAGTATTGTGTGTGGCCTCCACATGCCTGTATGACCTCCCTACACCGCCTGGGCATGCTCCTGATGAGGTTGCAGATGGTCTCCTGTGGGATCTCCTCCCAGACCTGGACTAAAGCATCCGCCAACTCCTGGACAGTCTGTGGTGCAACGTGACGTTGGTGGATGGAGCGAGACATGATGTCCCAGATGTGCTCAATCGGATTCAGGTCTGGGGAACGGGCGGGCCAGTCCATAGCTTCAATGCTTTCATCTTGCAGGAACTGCTGACACACTCCAGCCACATGAGGTCTGGCATTGTCCTGCATTAGGAGGAACCCAGGGCCAACCGCACCAGCATATGGTCTCACAAGGAGTCTGAGGATCTCATCTCGGTACCTAATGGCAGTCAGGCTACCTCTGGCGAGCACATGGAGGGCTGTGCGGCCCTCCAAAAAAATGCCACCTCACACCATTACTGACCCACTTGCAAACCGGTTATGCTGAAAGATGTTGCAGGCAGCAGATCACTCTCCACGGCGTCTCCAGACTCTGTCACGTCTGTCACATGTGCTCAGTGTGAACTTGCTTTCATCTCTGAAGAGCACAGGGCGCCAGTGGCGACTTTGCCAATCCTGGTGTTCTGTGGCAAATGCCAAACGTCCTGCACAGTGTTGGGCTGTGAGCACAAGCCCCATCTGTGGATGTCGGGCCCTCATGCCACCCTCATGGAGTCGGTTTCTAACCGTTTGTGCAGACACATGCACATTTGTGGCCTGTTGGAGGTCATTTTGCAGGGCTCTGGCAGTGCTCCTACTGTTCCTCTTGCACAAAGGCGGAGGTAGCCGTCCTGCTGCTGGGTTGTTGCCCTCCTACGGCCCCTTCCACGTCTCCTGCTGTACTGGCCTGTCTCCTGGTAGCGCCTCCAGCCTCTGGACACTACGCTGACGGACACAGCAAGCTTTCTTGCTGCATTGATTTGCCATCCTGGATGAGCTGCACTACTTGAGCAACTTCTGTGGGTTGTAGAGTCCGTCTCATGCTACCACGAGTGTGAAAGCACAACCAACATTCAAAAGTAACCAAAACATCAGCCAGAAAGCATTGGTATTGAGATGTGGTCTGTGGTCCCCACCTGCAGAACCACTCCTTTATGGAGGGTGTCTTGATAATTGCCAATAATTTACATCTATTGTCTATTCCATTTGCACAACAGCATGTGAAATTGATTGTCAATCAGTGTTGCTTCCTAAGTGGACACTTTGATTTCACAGAAGTTCGATTTACCTGGAGTTATATTCTGTTGTTTAAGTGTTCCCTTTATTTTTTTGAGCAGTGTACTTTGGAGGGCTGCATTATTCTATGGGGTGGCTGCATTATACTCTATGGAGTGGCTGAATTATACTCTATCAAGGACTATGAGGTGCATTATACTGTATGAAGGACTATGGAGAGTGCATCATACTATATGAAGGACTATGGCGTGTGCATTATACAATATGGAGGACTATGGCATGTGCATCACACAATATGGAGGACTATGGGGTGTGCATCATACAATATGGAGGACTATGACGTGTGCATTATACAATATTGAGAACCATGGGGAGTCCATTATACTATATGGAGGACTATGGAGAGTGCATTATACTATATGGAGGACTATGAGCTGTGCATCATACAATATGGAGAACTATGGGGTCTGCATCATACAATATGGAGGACTATGGCATGTGCATCATACAATATGGAAGACTATGGGGTCTGCATCATACAATATGGAGGACTATGGCATGTGCATCATACAATATGGAGGACTATGGGGTGTGCATTATAAATACAACTGAAATGTTTTGTGCGATGGTGCAATATGTGAATATTTGGTGCCCCACTTTAAACTTTTACCTAGGGCCCCACTTTGTCTAAAACCGACCCTGCCTGGAGGGGCATGGCTAGATGGCTACCCAGTTTTCGCTAGAGCTCCTGATGGTGGAGTTAGGTTTGAGCTGCAGATAGGCACCAATTACTACTACAGGGCAGTCCTCGGTACTGCAGCTGCTGACCCCAAGAGTCAGGAATGCAAGTACGGACTCGGAGTCCAAAGCAGGACCGGATACTGATGCTGGCTCAGACAGTACAGATTCTGGAACACTTGACAGACCGGACACTGGTGCTAATTCAGATAGTGCGGATCCTGGAACACTTGAGAAGATGGGTAACAGGTTCAGGTACTGGTTCAGACTAGATGAGTTCTGTTTCAGGAATTCAGGTTCAGGAACAGACAGAATGGATTCAGGTTCAGGTACAAACAGGTTCAGGAAAAGATGGGACGGATTCAGGTTCAGGTACAGACAAGGCAATTTCAGGTTCTGGTACCGACGAGGCGGTTTCAGGTTCAGGGACTGACAAAGTGGTCTCAGGGTCAGGATTCTGGTTCAGGTACCAACAGGGCGGTTCAGATTCAGGTTCAGGTATTAACAGGGTGGTTCAGGATTCAGGTTCAGGTACCAACAGGGGGGTTCAGGTTCAGGATTCAGGTATAGGTACCCACAGGTTGGTTAAGGATTCTGGTTCAGGGACAGGGACCTGACAACGGCTTAGCAGGTCGCAGACCAACTAAACACAGATGTTGCACAGGCACCTCCCTACAGGAGAAGGCGCCTTAAATACTTTGCTGCCTCCCAGCCATTGTTTGGGGACACATCAGGTGTACGCACTGCACACGGTGCCCCTTTAAGAGCATGCTGAGAGGTGACCTGAGCCACATGTGCAAGTTCTGGGACACAGGAGCCGGAGCAAGGAACATTGCTAGGCAGTCGAGGCGGTGGGCATGTCAGCGTCCCTAGAGGAGGGGGGATAACCACACAATGATGCTGGCTTTACAATTAGGAAGGTTCTAGCTCACCTTAAGGAGACCGTCTGAGTATGGAGTCAAATTGGCAATTCTCCATTGGGAGAAATATGCAAATTAATTCCTTTGAAAATATAAAAACAAAAAAAAAAACCTAGGAGAGTTAGCTACTCTGTAAATCAATTTATCGAGCTTTGATGGGTCGGATATTGAGCTATCTCTCTTAGGTGGAACTTTTTATGGATAGAACATGTACCCATTTTTAAAAACACACAAAAATTTAGCTTGGCTTAAAGGGGTATTCCCATCTCCAAGATCCTATCCCAATATGTAGTAGGAGTAATAATAGTAATATTAGCAAATATCTCCAATTAGAAATGTAGTGTATTTTTTCTGATTTGCTATCTCTTTCCCCATGTGCAGGCATCGCAGGACCTTGGGTATCCATGGTTACATCCACTGATAGTCACAGTTAGCTAGTTGCTAGTGGTCGTAACCATGGATACCTAAGGTCCTGCGATGCCTGCACATGAGGTAAGAGAGATAGTGAATCAAAAATACTATACCACATTTTTAATTGGAGATATTTGCTAATATTGTTATTACACCTACAATATATTGGGATAGGATCTGGGAGATGGGAATACCCCTTTAAGTTGGTATGCATGCAGCACATAAACATGTTCATAATGGCCATAAATCAGACAAAACCTCCATGAAACAAAATGAACATAAACTCTGCTGTAACTAAATAAGTAAAAAGCAAAAGTGCATTTAAATTACATAGGGTTCTTAGTAACACTGTTTTTGATATAAAGTAGCATAAAATCCATCCAACCACGGCACGGTGAACCTATTCTGGACGGTCCTACACTATCTAATATTAAAAACCTTACCTCAACTCTCATTCACACACTGAGGTCAACTCTGACACATGATAAAGTTTTTAATATTAGACAGTGTAGGACCATCCCGAATAGGGTCACCGTGCCTGTGGTAGGATGGCTTTTATGCTATTTTTGATCAAAAACAGTGTTACTAAAAACCCTATGTTATTTAAATGCACTTTTTTTTACTTATTTAGTTACAGCAGGGTTTATGTTAATTTTGTTTCTTGTAGGTTATGTACCCATTTTAGTCTATGTGGCTGTTCATATTTGTGCAAAAATCCCAAAGACATGTCCATTTTTTACTAGCACCATGGATGAAAACTGCCAAAACAAGTCTATGGGTCCAAGAAAATCAGCACATGGTTGGCATATATGTGCGGTCTGTGATTAACATTGCAGTAAATTACAATGAATAGGAGAAGCTTTGCAATCAATTTATTAATCCATGTGTGAAAATCACTGATAAAACATTGATGGTGAAAACTGACACTGATCAAACACTGATGACACTCTAAGCACTATTTTGCGTACATGAAACGTATGAATGAGGCCATGTAGATGTAAACCCGGCTACACTGACACTTATCTGAGATTCAGCACCTATTAGGGTGGCTTTATCTGAAGTGATTTTCCAGACTGCCCTCTTCCCCCAAAGGGGAGATGTTAAGGGAAATAAGGAACAAGTATGTTACAAGTGTTGTTCAGGATTCTAATAAAAAAGAAAAAAAAACATGATTGCGCTCTTCCATTTACTTTTGCAGTAGAGTATTGCATGGCCTAGAAGTCTCCTTATATTGGCATGTCACTCTCCACAAAGAGAAGCATTATCACTTAGACCCCAGTCAGAGGCCTCTCATACTGCCAAATCAGATCCCATGCTTTGCACTGAGGAGGGGCTACACCCCAAAACATGTGTCTGTAAATTGAATTTATGGTTTGGCTTTTAAGTCATATAGCAATGCTTGTTGAGGGATCAATATTGACTTTTTGGATTGTTGCTTTCAAAAGGTAGCATAACCTAGGATAAAAGCAAAATGAGCAAATACCCTGCAGTAAGTAAATATGTAAATAGTAATAGTACACTTCAAAAGGAAGAACTAGATTTCAAGTCTTCTTATTCTCTGAAAAGGCAATTAGCATATTTACTTTCCCAGAGGAGCTTTGCATGGCTTATAAGTCTCCTTACATTGGCATGTCACTCACCACAAGGTGAGACATTATCCCTTAGATTCCAAATGCAGTGGAACAGATGTCTTCAGGTTATGAGCTCATTCCCACTCACGTCATTCAGGGCTGGCTTCTGGTTTTCGTGGGCCCCTTTAACACATACCACCATTCATGATGCACAAATACGGCAGAGAAATATATATAGTACAATGCCGAAGATTTCACTTCTTACATTACATGAGTGATATCTACTGTAAATTCTACAATAGCTCAGAAACCGGCGAATCCTCGCAGCGCACAGTGCAGACCGGACAGTATAGTCCTCCATACAGTTTTATGGGCACCACATAGAGCTCCATACAGTATTATGGGCACCACCAGGGTCGGACTGGGGTGCCTAGGGCCCACCAGGGGAACTGACTCTAGGGGCCCACACTACAGCCCACCTAAACGGTTTTATTACTTGTTATGTTTTTCTATAATGTACTATAATTACATGTTTGGCCGCGCTGTGGAGCACCAAGCGGCAGGACTTTCTTCGAACAGTCATTCTGTGGCACCCCAAGGGTTTGGTTTCCACAGTAACAGCAATGTTATGTCTGAGAGCAGGTGGGAGGTCTCTTGGTCAGGAATCCTATGCATGCCACACCTCCTGCCCAGTCCTGGGAGGGGAAGAACTTCCCCTGTATAAACCTGGGGCTGAGGCAGGGTTAGAGAGTTGAGAGGGAGAGTTCAGCCAGGAGGGCTGACAGGGAGCTGTGGCTCCGGCTGGGCCCAGCTCCTGGGCCATGCCAGAAGTAGAGAAGAGAAGCAGCATAGGAAGAAACAACAGGAGCTCTGTGGGAGCAGTGTTACAAAGAGTCAGGGGCTGGCAGCTGCAGAGCTCGCCCTGACTGAGAAGATTTCTTACCGGACCCGGAGTCCGAGGCTGTGGGGACTAACTCCTACCCAGCAGCAGAATCCGTCAGGCAGGGGATTTCAGGTCCTCTGGCCAAGAAACCCGAAGGCACGGTCACACGCATGGGACCAGCACCGCCGTCGTGGAGCGGAAGCTACTAGAAGGCCCCGAGTCACCGGCCATACGGGTGAGCACCACACGGTACACTCAGGGACGTGGGCTACTTATACTCGCTTCTAGCAAGGTAGCCAGAAGAGTATCGTTAGTTTGGGAGGCCTACAACTCCGCCTGGCCAGGGGAGATCCCATCTGCTCAAGGACTGACCAGGCCCCAACCGCTAGCCAGTACTCCGGGAGGGTCTATCTTTGTCACCAGTAAAGACCCTGAACTACACCGCATCGTCTCTGAGTGGTTCCTGCTACCCCCATCATCCACGTCGGCTGCCCTGAGGCCATACCCCTCCCGTTGGGGGTTATACCATCCACGCTGCACCATCCTTCCACCGGCCTCAGCGGTCTGCCCTGCAGCGGCAGCTCCATAGCTGCATTCAACGGGTGGCGTAGTCGTCCATCATCTACCGCTGATACAGCGCCACTTAGTCTGACTCCCTGGGCACGGACCGGATCACCACCACGAGACTACAACCCTCAAGAGATCCGGCTCCGGGTAAGCTCCCGCGTGCGCAACGCAGCGCGACACAGGCCCAGGGGCGCGTCAACTTTTGGCGTAGTCGGCAGGATTTCGTGCCCGCAACCACCGGGTACTGCGTGCCTGAAAAAGACTGTTCAAACTTACCTGTGGTGAAGATTGCCGCCATCCGGCGCCATCTTCCGCTTCCTTCCCGCCATCGGTGGAGTTTTCCCGCCATCCGGCGCCATCTTCAGCCTTCTTCCCGCCATACGTGGAGTTTTCCCGCCATTGGACGCCATCTTGAGGACGCCGCGCGGGAAGAAGAGGGGCGTGGACTCCGAAAGCGTGCGAGAACTGAAGCCCCGCCTCACGTCCGGACGTTGCGTAAGGTCCTGGAAGGAGCCCATCAGATGCCGACGTCACAGGAGCGCGACGGAAGGTCCTCAACCCTGACGATCCACTGCGGAGCCGCGGCCTACGGAAGAGGATCATCGCAAGGTAGGCCACGGTCCACTAGGGGGGAGAAGGATGCCGGATACGGAGGAGAGCTTCACCGCTTCAACCCCCGCCAGCGCCACCGCTGTTGCGGTCATGCCTTTCACCATGCCCTATATCCCGGGGGCAGCCTGGCTACCCCAGTACTCAGGGGAGTCACATACCCTGCATGACTTTAGAGAAAAGCTGGATAGCCTCTTCCAGGTGTACCCCCTCACAGAGGAGCAAAAAGTGAGCATCCTGGTGGCCCAATTAACCGGGGCAGCCCAAAGGGAGGTAAAGTCCTGGCCACCTGGGAGGAGGACTGTCGCAGAGATACTAACCCAGCTAACCGAGGAGGAGCTGCAGTACTACCAATACGAGGAAAGCCAAGAGGACCCGGACGGGTCTGAGGACTACCCTCAGGAGGGAGCACAAAGAGGACATAGCTACTGAAGGGAAGTAGCGTGAATAAAGAGCTGTAAATAGTTACCCGTAAGGGTACAAGGACTGCTGCTAATTAAAATATGGTCCCCGTTGGGATTAGTGAATTGTTCCCCATGTGCCCCTATCTTAAACCAGGCTGAGGACTGTGAGCAGCCATTCCTTATCCCCACTGGCCGAGGACTGAGAGCGGCCATATCCTGTAAATAATTATGTGTTTCTAGTAATTTATGGGAGTCTTTGGTGGATTTACCTGGAATCCTTTGTGTATAGTTGGAGCGTAACCCAGGACGGACTAAAGACTGTTAAGGACTCGGGGCAGGACAGACCCCTACCTGGTTACGTCTCCCTGTTTTGGTGAAATGGACACCTTGCTTTTCTTCAAAGACTGCACCCGGTTGCGGACACGCCGTAACCATCTTTATGTGTTTTTCTTATTGTATTATTATTGTTATTATCTTGTTATGTTTTTCTAAAAATATGTTTAGTCCCGGAGTACTAAATTTCACTAGGGGGGAATGTGGCACCCCAGGGGTCTGGTTTCCACAGTAACAGCAATGTTATGTCTGAGAGCAGGTGGGAGGTCTCTTGGTCAGGAATCCTATGCATGCCACACCTCCTGCCCAGTCCTGGGAGGGGAAGAACTTCCCCTGTATAAACCTGGGGCTGAGGCAGGGTTAGAGAGTTGAGAGGGAGAGTTCAGCCAGGAGGGCTGACAGGGAGCTGTGGCTCCGGCTGGGCCCAGCTCCTGGGCCATGCCAGAAGTAGAGAAGAGAAGCAGCATAGGAAGAAACAACAGGAGCTCTGTGGGAGCAGTGTTACAAAGAGTCAGGGGCTGGCAGCTGCAGAGCTCGCCCTGACTGAGAAGATTTCTTACCGGACCCGGAGTCCGAGGCTGTGGGGACTAACTCCTACCCAGCAGCAGAATCCGTCAGGCAGGGGATTTCAGGTCCTCTGGCCAAGAAACCCGAAGGCACGGTCACACGCATGGGACCAGCACCGCCGTCGTGGAGCGGAAGCTACTAGAAGGCCCCGAGTCACCGGCCATACGGGTGAGCACCACACGGTACACTCAGGGACGTGGGCTACTTATACTCGCTTCTAGCAAGGTAGCCAGAAGAGTATCGTTAGTTTGGGAGGCCTACAACTCCGCCTGGCCAGGGGAGATCCCATCTGCTCAAGGACTGACCAGGCCCCAACCGCTAGCCAGTACTCCGGGAGGGTCTATCTTTGTCACCAGTAAAGACCCTGAACTACACCGCATCGTCTCTGAGTGGTTCCTGCTACCCCCATCATCCACGTCGGCTGCCCTGAGGCCATACCCCTCCCGTTGGGGGTTATACCATCCACGCTGCACCATCCTTCCACCGGCCTCAGCGGTCTGCCCTGCAGCGGCAGCTCCATAGCTGCATTCAACGGGTGGCGTAGTCGTCCATCATCTACCGCTGATACAGCGCCACTTAGTCTGACTCCCTGGGCACGGACCGGATCACCACCACGAGACTACAACCCTCAAGAGATCCGGCTCCGGGTAAGCTCCCGCGTGCGCAACGCAGCGCGACACAGGCCCAGGGGCGCGTCAATTCCGTACTGCCAGAGTCCCTTTAATGGTAACTTGCCACCTTGAAAAATGCTATTTATCTGCAGATATAGGGGTAATCTGCAGGTAAATAGGGTGTAAAGCCTGGTTAGACGGCTTATTGGAAAAGCATTGGCTACACGGAGAAAATTACATTTTATTCTCCCTGCCGCCACTCGCTTCCTGTCATAGGGTCGGTGAGGGTGCTGCAATAACATCCGGCACCTTGATTGTGACATCTTCCATGGAGGCCAACCTCAGGCTGAGCTTCATTGAATGACTAACATGGCAGCAGCACCTGGTAACTAGTGCTGAGCGAACGTGGTTGGATAAGGTGTGATCCCAGCATGCTCAGGTGTTATCTGAGTATCTTGTAGTGCTCTGCTACTATGCTCGAGTCCTCGGGGTAGCATGTTTTACGGAGGTAGACAGATGCAACACATACAGGAATTGCCGGTTTGTTAGGTAATCCCTGCATGTGTTGCTTCTGTCTATCACCGCAAAACATGCTACCCCGGGGACTCGATCATATTAGCAGAGCACTACAACATACTCGGATAACACCCGAGCATGCTGGGATCACACCTTATCCGACCACACTCACTCAGCACTAGTTGCCAGGTGCAGCTACCATGTTAGTCATTCAATGAAGCTCAGCCTGAGGTTGGGCTCCATGGAAGTGTCACAATCAAGGTGCCGGAAGTTATTGCAGCACGCTCACTTTGTAGTTCGCGGTGACTGTAATGTCTCTTATCCGACCACGCTCACTCAGCACTACTGGCAACCCATCAGGAACCTGCAACTGCGTCACAGGGGGCTGAAGGGAACAGGTGACTGCATGCACCGGCCATTGTGCTATCTAAATGCTGCTGTCAGTGATTGACCAGGGCACTTAAATACTCAAAACAGCAGCAATCAAGGCGAGCTCTGATCACTGCTGTTACAGGCAGATGCCGGCTATGTAACACAGCCGACATCTGCCCGGTATGGAGCAGGCTCAGCTCCTGAACCCGCTCCATACAAGCACATCCCAATGGTGACAGTTATGACAAGGTTAGCAGATTTCACTTGTCTGTTCCTAAATGTGGAAAGACAAATGGAATTCCCTAACACATGTGAAAGAGACCTAATAGATTTAGTAAAGGTGCCTCAAGCATATGAATGTTACTACACACCACAATGTACAGTTACATACACGCATCTTACAAAAATACATATTATTCCAGATACGCAGACGCGCACAAACACACAGACGCGCACAAACACATCAGTACATGAATACATCATCTGAGCCACCATCATTTGTAATGTCAGGTCAGCCCCATATATCTTCGTATCACATAAACCTACAACTTCCAGTATGTAATTAACAATAGAGATACTGGGAGTTGTTATCAGTCATCATCAGACTGCGGACCATACAGGAAGCACAGTTCTGATGAGACACAGGCAGGATCACAAATGAACATTTACATCCAGGTATCTTACCTGAGACGTCTTCTCTGATTAGAGTTGTTCTCTTTCTTTTCGTCTCCATCTTGTCCAGACCCCTTGAGGACTTTTCTCATCCACAGCTCGTCTCTGCAGACTTCCATCTTCTCCGGTCTTCTGCAGCTCATCCCGACACGATGCCCTTAAAGATAGCAGAGTCATTATAATGCTCCTGAATAAAAATATCTACACTGAGCCCCTGAATAAACCTAACTCTTACAATGCTCCCTGCACAAAACATGACATACACTGTATCCCTCTTATGGTACCTGCTCTCCACACTGTCCTCTCCTTACCATACTGGGCCCCCTGTTCACATTGTCCTCTCACACTGTGTCCCCCCTCTACTGCCCAGTCTCTATACTGTGCCCCTTCATCACACTCCCCCTCCTCAGCATACTGTTCCCCCCTTTCTGTGCCCTCACACTGTTCCCCCCATACTGCCGCATCTCCATACCTTCCCCCCACATTACCTAGTATCTGTGCTGTGTCACCTCACACTTTTCTCCCTCCATACTGTCTCCTCACACTATTCCCCCACTCTCCGTACTGTTTCCTCATACATCCCCCTTCCCCATTCTGTTCCCGCACCCATTCCCACACCTCCCCTAGTTATTTCACACATCTCCCATTCTGTCTCCTAAAATTTCTCTCCCATCTCTCCCCAAATATAATAAATCTTCGGAAGAGCACACAGACATGCAGAAGCGCGCTTACACACACGAAAACAAGCGCACACAGACACATACTAAGGGCTCTTTCACACGTCAGTACATGCGATGACAGTTTCCACACGTACCAGAGACATTGCTACACGCAGACCCATTCAAATGAATGTTTTTACCTGCTGCACCTCCTGCAAAACGTCCCGCACACTGATGACAGCGCTCTTCCCAAGCACCGGGTGCTGAACGCTGCTCTCATCATAGATCCCTGCCGGCGCTGCGATCAGCAACAGCAGGGTCAATAATGAGAGTAGTAGTCTACTCCCGCCATGTCCAACTGTAAAAATAGGAATAAAATAAAAAACTCCTTATACTCACCTCTCCTAAGTGTCACCCGCTGTAATCCGTGCGAGCGCTCACGCCGAGGAGAATGACTCCTGCAGCGAGCGGGCCCCGGAGCTGCGCTCAACAAGGGGTGCCCAGTCAATCACTGAGCACAGCTCCGGGGCCCGCTCACTGCAGGAGTTGTTCTCCTCGGCGTGAGCGCTCGCACGGATTACAGTGGGTGACACTTAGGAGAGGTGAGTATAAGGATTTTTTAATTTTATTCCTATTTTTACAGTTGGACACGGCGGGAGTAGACTACTACTCTCATCATTGACCCTGCTGCTGCTGATCGCAGCACCGGCAGGGATCTATGATGAGGGCAGCACCCAGCTCTTGGGAACAGCGTTAACTGTACATTGATTCCCAAGCGCTGGTATGTGTCACACGGATGACACACAGGTGGACACGGATATCTCCAGTCCCGTAAATATCAGGACATGTGAAAGAGCCCTAATATACACAAGCAGATACACATACAGAAATGGGGACACGTACACACGCAGGCAAGCACTCACAGAAATGCACACGCAGTCATGCACAGACACACTCAGACAATCACACACAAAAATGCAGACATGCAGGGAAGCACACACACACGTGTGAAGACACATATACACATGTAGACATGCAGGCACTCAAATACATATACACACACGCATGCAGGCATATACACACACATGCAGGCAGGCATATACACACACACTGTACACACACAGCCATATACACAAACTGTACACACATGCATATACACACAGGCAGGCATATACACACACGCAAGCATATATACACACGCATCGCAGGCATATACACACACACTGTACACACACAGCCATATACACAAACTGTACACACATGCATATACACACAGGCAGGCATATATACACACACGCAAGCATATATACACACGCATCGCAGGCATATACACACACACTGTACACAGGCATATACACACACACACTGTAAACACAGGCATATACATACACACTGTACACACACAGGCATTTACACACACACTGTACACACACACATGTAGGCATATACACGCACGCACCGCAGGCATATACACACACACAGGCATATGACTCACCCATAAAAACGTTATTGAATATTTGGCACGCTGCTCTTGATATGAAATAAATTGAAGCAGTGACAGCTGTAGGCCTGCAGCCTTGTTTCCAATTCCAGGCCTGGTTGGAGAGTTGAACTGTAGAGTGCTGCAGGTCACCGTCCACATATCCAGCCCCGGAACCGGTATAAAAAAGCCCAGAGTCAGAGCAGGAGAGAAGGGGGCGGTGCCACCACCCGGGAGCCAGTATTACTACAGGGGAGCAGGCCAGGGCAGATATGGAGCCGGGATGGGACGTATCAGAAGCCCGGGAGCAGGGAGAGCAGAGCGAGACATCAGCTTCGGTGGCACCGGCGTCTCAGAGGCCGGCCCCGGAGCAGAGAGAAAGCACTGCAGAGCGCGGCCACGGCGTATCAGAGGCCAGAAGAGAGCGGCGTCAGTGTCACCTGACACCACACCACAGTCTGCCAGCCAGCGGGAAAGCAGAGCGCGGTGCGTGTCACCGCCCAGAAAGAATCCGTCCTCTCAGTGGCAGAGACTCACGTGGTAAGTATGCTGCATGCACGTCACTGCAGGCCCGCTGTCACCAATGAATGTGCCGTGCGCGCGATGCTACATTTGCTTCAGCCGCGCTTTTAAAGGGCCCCCGCCACCAATTTTCTCACTCTCATATCGGGGCCCACCGGGAAATTTCCCGATTTCCCGCCAGGCCAGACCGACCCTGGGCACCACTAAGTCCTCGGCCTTGGTCGGTCCGAGTTGATACTTAGTTACGCCCCTCTGGTCCCTCCTTGCACCGCAGCACAGAGGTTCCACCACCCGGATCCGTAACAGATAGCAAGCACAGATTACAACTTCTCAAAAAAATAACCTGGAAGGATAACTACATCCTAGGCACTCTCGACATATCCTCACTCTATACGGTCATCGAGCACGATAAGGGCTGTGAGGCGGCAACCCATTTTCTTCATAAATTCAGCCAAACACCACCCAAACAAATTTCTTTTATTAAAGAATGTATGCAGTTTATACTTACCCATAATTTTTTTCTTTACCAGTCGCACTACTACTCCTAGCAATGGGACACAGCCATGGGGACCAGGTTCGGGCCTAGCTATGCCAACCTCTACGTGGGCAGGTGGGAAGAATCTGCCATCTGCCCCTGGGAGGAGCTGCGTGCGAGCCTGGTCCTCTGGCAACGGTTTATAGACAACATCTTCTTCATTTGGTCGGGCGACCAAGACTCACTTAATCTGTTCCTAGAAGATATCAACAAAAATTATTTTCATCTTGAATTCACTTTCAGTACAAGCAAACAACAAATTATTTTTTTGGACCTCAATATATATATCGATAAGGGTCACCTCCACACCAGGACGTATTCCAAACCGACGGATGCCAATAGCTTTATTCCAATCGATAGCTGCCACCTACCTAATTGGCTATTAAATATACCTCGCAGCCAATATATGAGACTGCACCACAACTGCTCCCAACCACAAGACTTTGATCAGGAAGCTGCAAATCTGACTAAGAAATTTCTAGAAAAAGGTTATCAGGCATCTCTTTTGGAAACAGTTAAAAATCAGGTCCACAAAATCCCTATAAATACATTGATGCATGATAAAAACAACTATACAGAAACTGATGCACTAAACCCTGTATCCAATGAACCCTTAGGAGACATCCCAATTATTGTACAATTTAATTTGAATATAAACTTGCTACGTAAAATAGTAAAAAAATACTGGGACATCCTAAAGGATGACAAAATTCTTGGAGGTAAATTACCATCACAACCCAAATTTATCTTCAGGAAAGCCAACAATTTGAGTAACCTTATTGCCCCATCAGTTAGGAACCCACATATTCCAAAAACCGTATCTGCTCCATTTACTAAAAATCTCCATGGCTTCTGCCCCTGCAAAAAGTGCAACGCCTGTAGATACTCGCTCACTAGCAAACAAAAAACAATTAAAACAGACCAAAATGAATACCCTATTACAGACTTCATTACATGTTCCTCACAAGGAGTCATATACTGCTTAAAATGTCCATGTGGCAAATACTTTGTAGGTAGCACAAAATGCCCCATGTGTAAGCGCATTAATGAGCACCTACGGAACATCAAAATCTCTTTATGGGTCATCCCCTCTCTAAAAATTTCTAGAGGTACATGGGGGACATATAAAGGTACACAGATAATAGGGATTCAGATTATACCAAAGTACTGGAGAAAAGGGGACTATATCAAAAGAATGTCCCGCACAGAAAGTTCCTGGACTTTTAAAATGGACACGCTCATACCAAAGGGCTTGAATAGTGAGATCGAGCTGCGCGATGTCACGCAGGTCCTGCACCGCTAACGCGCTAGGATCATCCAGAGCACGAGTCACTGGCCGGGACTCTGCTCTATAACGCGCCGCTCCAGCTGTACCAAGTACTCACCCCGCTACAGCCCAGGCTCTACCACCTGACGGGGTATCCTCAATGAGGTAAGCCACCTACTGGCAATCTACCAGCCGCATCCTGTGACCATCTACAACAGCAAAAGAAGATAAGACCTTCTGACACGGAATTGCGATTGTGCCTATAGACTTGTATGTTGCAGCAAGGCTAACACCACCTACTGTCTCCTAAACCATCAGGACCTTGGTATTACCACGCATCGTCCTGCTACATTTCAGGCACCACCAAGGTCACAGCATTGACCAGCATATTTCTATCTGTAGCAGTGTAGAGCACCACACCAAGTGCATACTGGGGACATCACCAAAAGCACATCTGTCCATTCACGGGACCAGATTTGAGTGCTTACCCCATGTACATTTATGTTAATCCCAACATCCAACGTACTGCCAGTAGGTACTCTGTCAAGGTCTCATATCCACAGGATTAAAATAGATGAGATTAAGAATTTATAATCTATCTGCCTTCTCCATCTAGGTTATAAAGGGGCCATACCACCTCACCTAATATTCCTTCCTTGTACCAACCTCCCACCCACTCCTAGGAGGTCCAGGGACACTGCCCTGACAGCCAGGTACGGTCATCTATAACCACTAGGTCTGCATCACCTAGTTAATTTTGATCTTATCCTTGTGCTTCTCTTTTCTAGTATTTCCCTCAGTGGGTCCACAACGCCCTACGGGACCGTTCCACTGCATTTAGACCCTAGATCCGTCCCAGGTATAAATGCTGAATCCCAGATCCAATTATCTTGGAATACAACTAAACTCTAACCCACCTTCTTCTCTTTCATTCAAGGAATGATCACTACTTCAACCTAAATTCTCCAGTATTCCAAATTGACCTCTACGTGACGCAACTACTAACCACTGCTATTATCAACTCGATCTAAAATAGGACTCTGTCCCTGGTATCAGGACCATTCTCTACACCCCCTCCTCGTACCTTATTTATTATCTACTATTTTATTCCTTATTGTGTCATTTTATCTTAATAAAATAATTTTTAACTCTACCACTTCTCACTCCTTTCTTTACTCTCTTAGTCCAGCGCAAATTACCCTACTCCATTTTTCTATTTGATTTCTTTATCAGATAACATTTGGGCACTTTGTGGCTAGTGTACCAATTTGCAGCAGGACTATTAGACCATCTACCAGAACCACTGTATCCCTTATTGAAGGTACTTATTTAATTAGCATATTTACTTTCCCAGAGGAGCTTTGCATGGCCTATAAGTCTCCTTACATTGGCATGTCACTCACCACAAGATGAGACATTATCCCTTAGATTCCAAATGCAGTGGAACAGATGTCTACAGGTTATGAGCTCATTCCTACTCAGGTCATTCAGGGCTGGCTTCTGGTTTTCGTGGGCCCCTTTAACACATACCACCATTAATGATGCACAAATACGGCAGAGAAATATAGATATAGTACAATGCCGAAGATTTCACTTCTTACATTCCTTGACTGATATCTATTGTAAATTCTACAATAGCTCAGAAACCGGCAAATCCTTGCAGCGCACAGTGCAGACCGGACAGTATAGTCCTCCATACAATAGTATGGGCATCACATAGAGCTCCATACAGTATTATGGACACCACTAAGTCCTCCATATAGTGTTATGGGCCCCATATATTGCTCCATATAGAAAAATAGGCCCCATATAATGCTCCATACAGAATAATGGGCCCCATATAATGCTCTATACAGAATAATGGGCCCCATATAATGCTTCATACAGAATAATGGGCCCCATATAATTCTCCATGCAGAATACTGGCCACATAGAAGTGCTCCCTGCTGTATGGGCCCCACAGAAATGCTCAATACCTCCATACATACAAAAAAACCAAAACACTCACCTCACCTCTCCTGCTGCCGCTGCTCTGCTCTGGACTCCTCAGCGTCGCAGTCTTCCCGCTCTCTGCGCTGTGACTGCTCAGCCGAGGACGCGCTGTAAAGACGTCATCGCACCCTCTGACCTGAGACGTCACAGTCAGGAGACACGGAAGACACCGGAGCTGCGGAGGAACGGGGAGAGGTAAGTATTGTGCAGGGAGCCCTGAGCAAGCGAGGGTGTGGGGGGGAGCCCAGCAGCAGGCGCTGACATCGGACTCCTCCACTCATGGCCCCATAGCATGCCAGGGTGCCCAATGGCGAGTGGGTCCCCTGCCTGCTCAGGGCCCTGGCACTTGCTCGGGTGCTGACGTCATTAGAGCTGAGCTGCACTACTAGGTTCTGGAAGTAAGAAACCATTTTTTTACATTTCTACATAACCAATCCTCTGTTCTTCCAGGAGGTAAGTTACTGTCAGAAGTGTCAGTGTCTTGTCTCCTCTCATCTCTTAAGTGAGCTTGAATGCTTGACTGCTCTTTGTACATGTTTATAGGAAGGTGCAATGAAATCCACAGTTATCAAATGCCATTTTTGTCGTTGTTATTAAGGCAAACAAAGTAGTGAATATAAAAGAGAGAAGTAGCAGCTTTTTCCTCTTGGGTTTGTTCGTACAGTGTAAATAAATGGCAGTAAAATCCGATGTGCCTTTGTTCTGGAATCTGTGAAGGAACCTCAGGTTTCTGCCTCGGATTCCAGAGCAAACGCATATCAAGTTTTTCTGGTGTATCTCATTGGTGTGAATTTAGCCTTGTAGAATAAAGTAGGAAATCTTTGCCTCTGCAAGGGCCCAGGTTTCAATCCAAAGACTTCAGTTAATGTACAAGAGTATGTGTGGTCCTATCAATTGAACGGAATCTGTCAGTAGGATCCACCCTTCTAAGAATTAGAATATCATCAAAAAGTTAATTTATTTCAGTTCTTCAATACAAAAAGTGAAACTCATTATATAGAGTCATTACAAACAGAGTGATTTATTTCAAGTGTTTATTTCTGTTAATGTTGATGATTATGGATTACAGCCAATGAAAACACAAAAGTCATTATCTCAGTAAATTAGAATACTTTATAACAACAGCTTGAAAAATGTTTTTAAAATCCGAAATGTTGGCCTACTGAAATGTATGTTCAGTAAATGCACTCAATACTTGGTCAGGGCTCCTTTTGCGTTAATTACTGCATCAATGCGGCGTGGCATGGAAGCGATCAGCCTGTGGCAGTGCTGAGGGGTTATGGAAGCCCAGGTTGCTTTGATAGCAGCCTTCAGCTCGTCTGCATTGTTGGGTCTGGTGTCTCTCATCTTCCTCTTGACAATACCCCATAGATTTTCTGGGGTTAAGGTCAGGAGAGTTTGCTACCAATCAAGCACAGTGATACCGTTGTTTTTAAACCAGGTATTGGTACTTTTGGCAGTGTGGACAGGTGCCAAGTCCTGCTGGAGAATGAAATTTCCATCTCCAAAAAGCTTGTCGGCAGAGGGAAGCATGAAGTGCTCTAAAATTTCCTGGTAGACGGCTGCGCTGACTTTGGTCTTGATAAAACACAGTGGATCTACACCAGCAGATGACATGGCTCCCCAAACCATCACTGATTGTGGAAACTCCACACTAGACCTCAAGCAGCTTGGATTGTGGCCTCTCCACTCTTCCTCCAGACTCTGGGACCTTGATTTCCAAATGAAATGCAAAATTTACTTTCATCTGAAAACAACACCTTGGACCACTGAGCAACAGTCCAGGTCTTCTTCTCCTTGGCCCAGGTAAGACGCTTCTGGCGTTGTCTATTGGTCATGAGTGGCTTGACACAAGGAATGCGACACTTGTAGCCCATGTCCTGGGTATGTCTGTGTGTGTGTGGTGGCTCTTGAAGCAATGACTCCAGCAGCTGTCCATTCCTTGTGAATCTCCCCCAAATTTTTGAATGGCCTTTTCTTAACAATCCTTTCAAGGCTTCGGTTATCCCGGTTGCTTGTGCACCTTTTCCTACCACACTTTTTCCTTCTACTCAACTTTCCATTAATATGCTTGGATACAGCACTCTGTGAACAGTCAGCTTCTTTAGCAATGACCTTTTGTGGTCTACCCTCCTTGTGGAGTGTGTCAATGACTGCCTTCTGGACATCTGTCAAGTCAGCAGTTTTCCCCATGATTGTGATCAGGGTTGATCCTACTGACACATTCCCTTCAACCGATTGAAATAAGTGGGTGAAAGAGGGTGTCTGGGTT
Source organism: Phyllobates terribilis (assembly GCF_046119375.1). NCBI lineage: Eukaryota > Metazoa > Chordata > Amphibia > Anura > Dendrobatidae > Phyllobates > Phyllobates terribilis. The sequence goes on from NW_027362762.1 coordinate 108,336,812, forward strand.
TTTATTTTAAAATAAAGAACTTTGTGTGTATTTAATGATTTTTTACTTACTGGGTTAGTAATGGGGCTGTCTGACTGACACCTCTCCATTACTAATCCCAGGGCTTGATGGCAGCTGTGATTTTTGACAAATCACAGCTGTCATCAAACCCAGATATTACGCCGATGGCCAACGCACCAGGTCAATCAGGATGATCCGGGTAAAGCGCCAGAATTGGTGCATCTAATGTGATGCGCCAATTCTGGGACAGCGGCAGGCTTTTATTTTTTGGCTGGGGACGGGCCATTAACCATGGACAGTCCCAGCCTGATAATAAAAGCCCACAGCTGTCTGCTTTATCTGCACTGGATTTAAAATATAGGGTTTTAATTACATTTTTTATTTAAAGCGCAACAGGGAAAAACATTAAACTTCCCACTATTCCCAGGCGGCGGGTGCTGATTTCAACTCATCAGCTTCGCCTTTTCTCACTGATCACAGAGACCAGGGGAGGATAATGAGAGTTGTAATCAGCACCTGCCGCCTGGGAATAGCGCTGACTGTACTGCTGTTCCTAGCCACCGGAACATTTCATTCCGGTACGTGTCACACAGATGACATACGGATGTCACCCGTGTCATCAGTGCGCACATGTGCGGGACCTATTGACATCAGTGCTGCCAGAAAAAAAACGGCATGTCCACGTGTGGGTCATGTGTGCAGCCCCATAGATTTAATTGGGTCTATGTGTTTTAGTTTCTCCAGTACATGTGAAAACTGTCACCACCTGTACTGGAGAAATTGAGATGTGAAGGGAGCCTTAAACTGAGTTTCGGGAGCAGAAACTCGCCAAATCCTCCACATAATCTCAAATCTCTATGTTTTGAGGATTTTTAAGTTTTAACATAGCCATGAAGCATGTTGTGGATTGCTACATGTACAAAATCAGAACCACTATCAGCACATGAGTGAGGAGCCAGAATCACCATTAGTACGTGAATGCAACACCAGAACAACAGTCAGTACGTGAATGCAGCACCAGAACCCCCTTCAGTACATGAATGCAGCCACAGAACCACAGTCAGTACATGAATGCAGCACCAGTACCACCATCAGTACATGTATACAGCACCAAGGTCAGCCTCCCATACAATTCTATCCCATCAACCTATAATTCCCAGTGTGTCCTTAACAGTAGTAAGGAGATACTGGGAGGAGTTGTTATCAGCCATCATCAGACTGCGGATCATACAGGAACCACAGTACTAATGAGACATAATCCATATCACAAATAAACATTTACCTTCAGGTACCTTATAGACGACATCTTATCCTAATGGAGTCGTTCTTTTTTTCTTCTCCATTTTCTCCAGATGCCATGATGAGGTACAACGCCCCAAGCTCGTTTTTGAAGATTTCCCAGTTCTGCTTCTTCAGCAGCACTTCTTGACAGGATGGCCTTAAAAATAAAATATTACACTGCCCCATAAATCAAAATATCTTAAATGGTGTGCCCCTGAATAAATAATTGCCCCTCACTGAGCTTCCTGCACAAAATATCCCCCTCACACTGCCCCTCTCCACAATATCACCCCAAACGGCCCCTTTTCATATCATCCCCTCCCCACTGCCCCTCGCTATACTATGCCCGCTTTCACAATCCTCCAATTGCCCCATGTGCTCCATAATATACCCTTGCAGTAACCGCAACTCTCACCTCCCCTCCCCCGTCCTCACCAGTGCTCCAGCCCCAGCAGCAGTGTAATGAGGTCAGTAACGTGCTGATGTCATCTTGCCGCTGTATGTCGGGGCCAGGGCTGACAATCGCCCTGTTCTGCCCCAGTCTCAGCAGAACAGTGTTCAAATGTGTCCCGGATAATAGGGTCACCTTGACGTGGTGCGATGGTTTTTACTTTTTATCAAATTATGTAAACTAAGCACCCTATATTATTTTCATGCACTATTGCTGTTTATTTACTGCAGGGTATTTGCTCATTTTGTCTTTATGTTAGCTTTTGTCGGTTTAATGGTCAGTGTGAATATGCGCCTACAAGTTACATGCACACCAATTTATATTTCAGTTCATTGCTTTTGTTTTTTGCCTTTAATAACCAGTCACATCTCTATATATCTTATGAATGAAAATAATAATATTGAGGCAAATGGGGAAATTGCACTGCTTTCTAAGAGAATGTTGTGTGTGCTCACAGTTTGTTTTCCATAGGTGTCGAGTTTGAACCCCAGCAGAAAAAATAAGGGGAGATTAAAAAATATATATGTATATAATTTATTTTTTTCCTATAAAGATCTGAGCTTTGGAGAAAGAAGAGACTTGAACTGAACTAAGAGCCCTTCCCTTAAAGGGAATCTGTCATCAGGTTTTTTCCCTGTAATCTGCATGATGTGGGGCAGAGATCCTGATTCCAGTGATGTGCCACTTTGGTGCTGGGTGTACTTTTGATAAAAATCCGTTTTCTCTGCTGTAGATCTAGCAGTGCTCAGAATGCTGAGCTGTGTATAAACCCGCCCACATCACCGATTGGCAGCTTCCTGTGCCTACTGTACATTTTCAGTAAACTGCCAATCAGTGGTGGGGATGGGGTAACACAGATTATTCTGACAACCTTCCAAGCGACTCCTAGTCCTCGTGATAATCTCCTACTGAAAAAACACTGATTGTATTGAAATTACAGGAAGGTGCTGAACAAGTGTCATATCCCTGGAATCAGGGTCTCTGTCCCTACATTATGCTCCTCTCAGATTAAATAGCAAAAACCTGCCGACAGATTTCCTTTAATGTCAGGAAAGTGATTGGAGTGCAGGATAAATGTACTGTACACATATTAAAGGGAATGTATAAACCTACATTTCATTTTTTACTTAAAAAAACCCTAAATATATTTTTTTTTATTTTCTGATTGCAGATTCATGTAATCTTTTTTTGCTAAACATGATTATGTAGTCAGTGACCTTGCTTGAGCTTCTAATCTGTGAGTAACAGTTCAAAGATTTTTTTCATGGACTGCAGGAAACAAGTCTGGAGAGGTCTCGGTGACATTTATCGGTGAATGTTCTAGGCATGCCTCGTGACCTGTGCAGCAGATACCGCGCAGAGAGGGAAGGAGGGGAGCTGTGGCCATCATCTATTGTTAATGGTGCCATCCAATAATTTTAGCCTACATTTATGCTGCAGATTTTCACTATAGCATGAGATCTTGTGAACACTCCTCTGCAATGCTGCTACTGAGATATGCAGTGGATTTTCCAGACCGTGATAGTAATACATGTGAGCTTATACACTAATAACCGTACATCTATAATCTCTATGGAAGAGGTTAGATCTCAAGTGTATTTCAGGATTTTTTTCAAACATATAAAGTAAAATATTTAGAAATATTATAGAATCATTAAGAACACTGATGGCCGATGATGTAGACTTGCAGTCCGGCTGGGCATGGATGGCATTTATGTAATCTCACACACAAGGTTATTGTGTAGACCATCACACCAAGGAATTTAGTAACAAATTAATTCTTTAAACATGAAAATTAAGGCAAAGATACAAGACTACAAGCAAGAATGATGAAGAGCCTCGGAGGACATCTGTATCTCTCATCACACACTGTAATCTTGGTCTCCACCTGCCAGGAGAACCAGTACAGATAAGATGGTTTGCATTGCTTTACCAATCCATCTCTCTGACACTTCTGACAACTCCGCAATTGTGTTTGATCAGGCTGCATCCGCAGATCAAACAATTCTGCTTTTTATGATGTCTTCGACTTCTTTCAATTCCCCTCATAACAAGGAGATTGATGCTGTTTATCTCATCATGCAGCTGAATAGAGAGCTAAGAATTACTGGAGGAAGAACTCCAAAACTTACTTTAAGCACCGATCATGCTAGTCGAGACAATCAGAGGCAGGGGAAAAAAAACCTGAAGGTATAATTCCTTGTAATCTCCCAAGACAAGGAACTAACTCCTTCATCCATCGCTGGGAAATGGGTGTAGACGTAGAGCTCCCGATACACCTGGGACCCAGTCAATTCATGATGACCCATGCTGGCTAGAACCTCACTCACAAAAAGTTAGGGATATTTGGCTTTCAGGTGAAATTTCAGGATGATCCTAAAATGTCCTCTAATCTTTCCAGGTAAACTGAATCAATGGCGCTATATAAATAAATAATAACTTAATGTGACGTCTCTAAACTTTTGAATGCAAGCACCCAACTGTTCCATTTTTCAGTACTTTTGCACAACTTTATGTTCTCTAACAAGGAGCTTAATGTCTCTTGACAAAGGCTCGTTGCCGAAACGCGCATCAGGGTTGGCGCGTGGGTGGTGGTGACCGCTGGGTGGCTTTCACAATAACAGGTAATTACCCACAGCATGTGTGCACAGTGTACACAAGATCTACATATATACTTCCTTTTTGATATTTATAATAGGCTGTTTGCCATCTTACCTTCCACCACTATAGGTCAGGTTATCCTTAGGAGTCCTAATGATTATTTATAGGACCATGGAGAGATAGTTTCCACCAGTCGCATCATTTTAGTACACTTTGTAGTCTTTGTATGTGTTTAGTCACTCACCTACCTGTATGTACTTTTTGATAATAAAAATAATTAAAAAAAAAAAAAATAAACTTTATCTTCAAATCATCGTTTTGGGCCTTTGGCTCTTCCTGCTCCATTTAATTGTTATATGATGATTTGCTTATATTCTCAGTCCTAGGTGGGCAGATGTTAGTGATGGATTATATTGATACTCATGTATTGTTACTGCCTAAATCTGTCATATATCTCTTTACAAGGAGCTTAATGGCAAAATTCACAACAGGTGTTTGATTCATGAATCAGCCAATAAATTTTGGGGTTCAATTAGAATTGATAATTAAAAAGTCTTCCTCCACACGCTGTTCAAATTTTGACATCATGGGACCAAGAAAACACCTTACAATTGATGAACAGCACCTTGGCATTGTGAGGCTTCAAGCAGGATGTTCTCAGACGGAAGAGGCCACTGAGCTTAGAGTGTCACAGAGTCATCAGCAGGATGCAACAGAGATACAGAGAGGCTGGAAGAGTCACAGAAAGCAGAGACGTGGACCTCGTTTGGTCACATCCCACACCGATGATCACTTCATTGTGAACAATGCCCTTCGGAACCGGATGATGAATGCCACACAACTCCAGGCACATTTATGGGAGGTGCGAGGCACCCAAGTGTCATGTCAGACCATCCAAAACAGTTTACATCAGAGTGGTCTGTGTGCTAGACGACCTGCAAGGGTACCTGACCACACCACCAGGCACTGGCGTCATCGTCTTGCATGGGCCAGGGCCTCAGTGCTGTTCACTGATGAAAGTCTGTTCACGCTGAGCAGAAATGATGGTCGCCAACGATGTTGGAGACGTCAAGGAGAGCGCTGAGCATCAGCCACTGTTGTCATCAGACCAGCCTCTGGTGGTGGTGATGGTATTAGTGTCTAGTCAATACAGAACTGCCCTACACTTTGCGAATGGTACAGTGACAAGCCCCTACTGCCTTGAATAACATCATTCATCCAGTCATTGTGCCTCCGCATGAACAACACAGGCCTAATTTCATCATCAGGGAATGGCTGCTGGAGACTGGGGTACTTCAATTGGAGCGGCCTCCACTTTCTCCAGACCTGAATCCCATAGAAAACCTAGAGTCGCCATGTAGAGGCTCGTAAGTCTGTATCCCAGAACCTCACTGACCTGAGGGCCATCCATCAAGAAGAGTGGGCTGCCATGCCTCAGCAACAATAGCTCCACTTGTGAACAGCATGAAACGTCGTTGTCAAGCTGTAATTGATGCTCAAGGCCACATGATAAGTTATTGAGACATTGACATCTTTTGTTGGGGGGTATACCCACCACTGTTGGCTTTTTTTTCAATAAATTATTTGAGATGAGGAAATAACCATTGCATGCTTCTACTTAAATAATAAAATATCACTGTAGAGTGAACTTTTTACATTTTCCATAAATTTCACCCTAAAGCCAAACATCCCTAACTTTTTGTGAGGTATGCATGTATGAATGGTCACACATTTATATTTTTGCTGCAGACAGAAACCCTGTCAGATAATTGTGAGCACATTATTCATTCATCTCCACATTAAACCTGGTGAAAAAAATTCAAATTCAGCCCATTTCCCTAATTTTTTAATAATCTTGACATTTTATATAGTTTCCACAGTTAAACACATCTTTGTACCCCTCCCAAGTCAGAGCCAGACGTCACAACATTGTGACAATTTACTTTATTATATAGCTATACAGGAAAATCTCATACAATTCACTATCAATGGGATTACAAAAGTAATCAGTGGGATTAATTTGCAGAAACAAAAAAAAAAAAAAAATTGCATTGATTTCAATTTATTAATTTTTTTTTCCAGTTTTTATCAAAAAATTCAAAGCAATTACAGTCCTGTTCAGAACCACCAGACAACCAACAAAAAAAAATGCACTACAATATTATTTTATTTAGTTACAGAATAATCTATATATCAGTACAGGTTGCAGGAAGGAAAAAAAAAATTAGTGCTATATACAAGTGTTATTTTTATTTATTTTTGTCTTATTTTTAACCGCTCTTTACAAATTTGAAGTCAGGATGAACAATTTTTAGGACCAAATGGATAGAAAGCTTCAGGTCAAGGCTAGAGAATGAGCATCGGGTTAACATGATGCCGACTGTTGGGGGGAGGACAGAAAATTATTATTACGTGGAACGTCTTGTTTCTGGGGTACGGTATACAGAACGATGGGTCAACCTGTGACTTGAAGCGATGTATAGTTATATTGTTCAATGACGCTATGCCAATCTATTGTTAGAGTCTATAATAATGCATTTTATATATTTATTTATTTTTTTTAATTAAATATATCCTACACGTATTTGTAGTTTCGACCAGGAAGACTTTCCTCCCTAGTGGAAAAATATAAAAAAATGTTTATATATCTTTACAGTTTGTCATTTTTTTTTCTTTTTTTTTAAAATGAAATATAAGCTTCATGCTTTAGTGCTGTGCAAATTCATTATAGCATGGTCGTAAATTATCCGTATGAAATGACAAAATGGAGTCTTTTTTTTTTTTTCCCTTTGGAATCTTAATATCCTCGCAAGCACTAGTATAAATGCAAGTTACAGAACGAAAGAAAACAAAATAAAACTAGTACTATGGTGGAGATCGGTCGTCTTCGGAGAGTGAGTGTCGCTTACCGGTTACGGATGAGTATTTAGTCTGAAAACATCCACGTTTGATATTAAAAACACAAAAAAAGTTGGATTAAATGACGTCTGCTAATATCTCTGCACAATAATAAGGATAATAAAAGGCTTATGGACTACAGGAAAATTAACCCTCCCCATATTAAGGCTAGGAAAGGCACTCCTCTCGAATGCTTGGTATGAGCATGCATGCAACGGTATGCTTGAGATAAGAGTGCACCCATAGTACGTTACCAATGACTCTCCAGCGCCCTCTGCAGAGTGCTTTCAGATTACAGGCACATTTAGCTTTGCTCCTTCCGTAGAAATGGTCGTTTCTCCAGTTTACTACCCTGTCAGGTAGGAGTCGCTCCTGATTTCGGTGGTCTTGATTTCCAGTGTAGAACTCGTCTTGTAGATGGTGGCATCAAGGATGGCTACAGCGATCTATCGTAGAGGTCGGTGACCGGACGCTAGTGCGATCTAGACGGCCTGGAATCGCTGATCTGTATTATCTGCTGCAGCAAGAATGAGTATTGTTGTAGAAGAGAACATATTGACTGGTTTTGTTTGTTTTATACCCCTGGAGACTGAATGCATTAAAAATGGATATACTATAACAAACTACAAAGTTACTCTGCAAGATAAAACAAAAATAAACTTAAGATGGGTATGAGAATGTCCTCGGTCTCTTGCAATGAAGAGAAATCTATGAGTGTTCATGTAATATATCACTTGGGTGGAGATTATGACAGGGTGTTGAGCTAAGGTTCTCTGAAGCAATGGGTCTCCTCTATTCCAGCAGCATGATAGACAAGGACTATATTACATCACACTTTGCAGACACGTCGTCATTTACAGAATTACACAGCAATTGCTCTCTCCAGTCTTCTCGCGGTTTCTTTGACCTGGAAAGGTAAATTAAGAATGCGTGAGGGGAACAGAAAAACCACACACTAGAACCGCAAATCCAACCCTTAAAGGGAATCTGTCAGCAGGTTTTGGTATATAATCTGAGAGCAGCATGAAGTAGGGCCAGAGACCCTGATTCCAGTGATGTATCACTTACTGGGCTGCTTGCTGTAGTTTTGATAGCTCTGCTACATCAGACAAACAAGGACTCTAAGACTTCTGGGCTCTGTATAACCCCATGCACATCCCTGACTGGCAGCTTCCTGTGTACACTGTGAATGGTCAGCAAGCTGCCAATCAGTGGTGGGGGCGGAGTTATACAGATTAGCCTGACTGCCTGGCACGTGAGATGTAGTCCTGTAGTCTTAATTTCTTGCTGAATACATACTTATTATATTGAAACTACGGATAACGTTTTTCCTTATGGAGAGTAACATGCCAGGATAAGGAGGCTTGTAGGCCATGCAATGCTCCTCTGGGAAATTAAATATGCTAATTGCCTCTTCAGAGAAGAAGAGGACTTAAACTCTAGCTCAACTTATTGGAAGTAGCAATCCTAAAAGTCAATATCAACCCTTTAATGAGCCTTGCGGTATGGCTTAGGATAAAAGCCAAACCAGATTCTCAATTTACAGACACCTGTTTTGGGGTGCTGCCCCTCCTCAGGCCTTTAAGCCTCCTTACCCTGGCATATCAGTCATGTCACTCTCCATAAGGAAAAACATTACTTCTTAGGCTATGTGCCCACGATGCAGAAATGCTGCAGATTTTTTCCGCTTCTCCCTGGCAGGAAAAGTGCATGCGGATTGTACATGCTTTTTTCCTGCCAGGTAGAAGCGTTTGTCAAACATTTTTGCATGCAGGTTATCAAGCGCTTTTCCAAGCGATTTTAGCATCACGTGGAAAGTGCTTGACAACTTGTTCACACTATATAAATTCATGCAACCGGCAAGGATTTATATAGTGTGACCAAGTTAATAGTTAAAAAAAAAAAAAAAAAGAATAAAAATGGTAAAAAACAAAAAAAAACAACATGCTTACCTTCTGATGGCCCCCAGTCTTCTCTCCGGTGCGTCCGGTCTCTTGTACGGCTCGTGATAGTGTAAAAGGACCTTCCATGACGTCATTTAGTCATGTGACAGTTCACGTGGCCGCCGATGTCAGCGGTCACGTTACCTGTCACATGACGAAATGATGTCATGGAAGGTCCTTTTACACCATTGCGAGCCACCGGGGAGCCAGGACGCATCGCTGAGGAGACCGGGGGCCATCAGAAGGTAAGTATAATGTATATTTTTTATTTTAAATTCTTTTTTTTACTGGTTCTATGGTACCCGGGTCTGGATGAGAGTCTCCTCTTCTCCAGACCCGGGTACCATCCGCACATTGAATCGCTTAATACCCGCATGTGCACATGTAGTCATGTGGATATTAAGCAAGTCAATGGCGGCAATTACGCTGCGTGTCTGCAAAAATAATGGACATGCTGAGGATTTTTCCGCAATGATAATCCGCAGCGGAAATTTCTGCAGCATGTGCACAGCACATGCGGATTATCATTGGGGACCATGAGGCACGTTTTACCAAGCGTTTTCGCTGCGGAAATTCTGCGGCAAAAATGCTTGAAAAACGCATAGTGGGCACGCAGCCTTAGACCATCATTCAGAAGCCTCTCCCCTAGCCAAGTCTCATGCTTTGCACTGAGGAGGGACAGCACCCCAAAACACGTGTATGCAACTCGAGATTCTGGTTTGACTTTTGTCCAAAATGATACGGCAAGGCTCGTTAAAGAGTCGATATTGACTTTTAGAATTGCTCCTTCCAATAGGTGGTGCTAGAGCTCAAGTCCTCTTCTCTGAAATTCTCTGAATATGCATATTGAAACTACAAACACACAGTCCAGTAAGTGATACATCACTGTAATCAGGCTCTCTGCCGCTACATCATGCTGCTCTCAGATTAAATACCAAAAACCTGCTTACAAATGCCCTTTAACCCTTAGGGTTATTCCCATTTTCGGAAACTGGTTTTGTCAGATAATGCTAGTAAAAACAAGCAATTTTGCAATTTACTGCTTATTAAAAGTTTCAGTCTTTGAGATCTTAACACTTTTCTTTTCAGCTCATTGCCTTGGAGACCGACCACCACTGCTAGACACCAGAACATGAGCAGTGCTTACAAGCCATTTTCCACTGAGCTTGTAAGCAGCATTTTGAAGCTGGACAGGATCAAGGGAGTGCCCTGTTGCCACCTAATCTCAGCCAACTTGAGCGTACTGATTACAGCAGCAGCGGTGGTTGGTCTCCTAGGCAAGAAGCCGTAAACAAAAGAAAAGTGTTAATATCTCAGAAAGGGTTGACAATTTTAATAAGCAGTAAATTGCAAAAGTGCTTGTATATGCAAGTGCCATCTGACAATATCCATCTATGAAGATGGGAATAACTGGTTAATAAAATAAAATTCACTATCACTGCACGATATAGAAGATCTGGAGAACAAGAAAGAAAAACAATTTTTATAGAGCAGGATAAAGAAAGCACCATTCTCCTTGAGCTAAATATGAAATCAGTATACAGTATGCTCTGTAGCTCCCTCTAGTGGTGGAAGCAGGCAACCAAATTATTATTCACATAAGACTTACCATCTCTCCTGAAAAGTCTGAAAGTAATTGTATTCCCCATGAAACATCTATTCTGGAGAATCTCATCACCCTGTCCTTTAATTATTCTTTCTATAAAATGATGGAATCTGGGTATTCGGGGAGTGTCCCTGTACACACTGACACTGTCTAATCCGTGCTACCTGGGTTAAACTATACAAGGACCCGTCCCTTTATCAAGGGAATTGTAACACTGGCTTGTCAATTTATTCCTAAACTTTCAGGAGGCGTAAAAAAGGAACAGCACAACACAGAACTATAAGAAAGAAAAGATGCTTTAGAATGGTTCATAAATCATGGTATTCCCGATGAAATAACCAGTCATTAAAAAACAAACGAAAAAAACTGTATTTATCTGCAGCTATAGTACTAATCTGAGGGTAAATAGTTTTTAAATATGTGCAGTTGTCAAATTAGAAGCGCGGCTGGAGGGAGAAAGTAAAGTTATATCCTCCCTGTAGCCACTCTCGTCCAGTCATTGCAGTGGTGCAGGGAGCTACGAACGGTCAGAGGTTCAGTGAGCGCTGCTGTATCACTCCCTCTGCTCCTCAACTTACAAGCTCCTCCGCACACACACGGCAAAGATGAATGACAATCTGCAATCAGCTTGTGTCATTACGTGGCGGCCACTGTTCCCTGCACCGTCCCGATGACAGGAAGAGAGTAGTTGCAGAGAGGACAACACTTCAATTTTCTCCCTGCAGCCGCCCTTCCAGTTAGACACCTGCACGTGTTTAAAACTATATTTACCTGCAGATTACCTCTATGGCTGCAGGTAAATATCTGATTATTTCCCAACAGGTTTCCTTTAAAAGATACAGGATAAGTGGTAAGATTGCTGGGAGCTGCACAAATTACCAGTAACCGGAGGGGAGTGTTTCTAGTCTTCTGTTCTTTTGGCCATTTGTTCAGTGAGGTAGTGAAAGAGGTGAACTGACACTTCATACACACATTATGGGAGTTAAAATGGTTTTACAACAGGCGGGGAACAGTGCCGATGAAAATGCGGTCATGCGTGTGGGTTCGAACTCTTGAGCCTGTGCTTTGTGGTCGGCTTCTCTATCCACCGAGCCACAGCAGATACACCTTTTCTCCAGGTGTTTAGTTTTCCTTGCTTCAGTCTTTTTAGGGTAACAGGTGTTTTCATTTGCTCATTTGTCTGCCCTATTACCTTCGGGTGCGACTTTATAGACTTTCCCCTGCTGGTATTTCTTGCTGGTAATTGTATCATTTAGACGTCCAGCCATACTGCTGAAGTTTAAGCCAGTCAGTGAAAGACCAGCTAGTGTTTATCTCTCTGCTGTTTATGTTTTTTACTCTGCACCTACAGTACAGACCAAAAGTTTGGACACACATTCTCATTTAAAGATTTTTCTGTATTTTCATGACTATGAAAATTGTACATTCACACTGAAGGCATCAAAACTATGAATTAACACATGTGGAATTATATACTTAACAAAAAAGTGTGAAACAACTGAAAATATATCTTATATTCTAGGTTCTTAAAAGTAGCCACCTTTTGCTTTGATGACTGCTTTGCACACTCTTGGCATTCTCTTGATGAGCTTCAAGAGGTAGTCACCGGAAATGGTCTTCCAACAATCTTGAAGGAGTTCCCAGAGATGCTTAGCACTTGTTGGCCCTTTTGCCTTCACTCTGCGGTCCAGCTCACCCCAAACCATCTTGATTGGGTTCAGGTCTGGTGACTGTGGAGGCCAGGTCATCTGGCGTAGCACCCCATCACTCTCCTTCTTGGTCAAATAGCCCCTACACAGCCTGGAGGTGTGTTTGGGGTCATTGTCCTGTTGAAAAAGAAATTATGGTCCAACTAAATGCAAACCGGATGGAATAGCATGCCGCTGCAAGATGCTGTGGTAGCCATGCTGGTTCAGTATGCCTTCAATTTTGAATAAATTCCCAACAGTGTCACCAGCAAAGCACCCCCACACCATCACACCTCCTCCTCCATGCTTCACGGTGGGAACCAGGCATGTAGAGTCCATCCGTTCACCTTTTCTGCGTGGCACAAAGACACGGTGGTTGGAACCAAAGATCTCAAATTTGGACTCATCAGACCAAAGCACAGATTTCCACTGGTCTAATGTCCATTCCTTGTGTTCTTTAGCCCAAACAAGTCTGTTCTGCTTGTTGCCTGCCCTTAGCAGTGGTTTCCTAGCAGCTATTTTACCATGAAGGCCCGCTGCACAAAGTCTCCTCTTAACAGTTGTTGTAGAGATGTGTCTGTTGCTAGAACAATGTGTGGCATTGACCTGGTCTCTAATCTGAGCTGCTGTTAACCTGAGATTTCGGAGGCTGGTGACTCGGATAAACTTATCCTCAGAAGCAGAGGTGACTCTTGGTCTTCCTTTTCTGGGGCGGTCCTCATGTGAGCCAATTTCTTTGTAGCGCTTCATGGTTTTTGCAACTGCACTTGGGGACATTTTCAAAGTTTTCCCAATTTTTCGCACTAACTAACCTTCATTTCTTAAAGTAATGATGGCCACTCATTTTTGTTTACTTAGCTGCTTGTTTCTTGCCATAATACAAATTCTAACAGTCTATTCAGTAGGACTATCAGCTGTGTATCCACCTGACTTCTGCACAACACAACTGATTGTCCCAACCCCATTTATAAGGCAAGAAATCCCACTTATTAAACCTGACAGGGCACACATGTGAAGTGAAAACCATTTCCAGTGACTACCTCTTGAAGCTCATCAAGAGAATGCCAAGAGTGTGCAAAGCAGTCATCAAAGCAAAAGGTGGCTACTTTGAAGAACCTAGAATCTAAGATATATTTTCAGTTGTTTTACACTTTTTTGTTAAGTATATAATTCCACATGTGTTAATTCATAGTTTTGATGCCTTCAATGTGAATGTACAACTTTCATAGTCATGAAAATACAGAAAAATCTTTAAATGAGAAGGTGTGTCCAAACTTTTGGTCTGTACTGTATATTCGGTTTCTTTTTAGGAAACAGGCGGCATATTCTCCAACGTACTAAGTACGTACTTAATCCTTTATTTTGTATTTCGTGTTTTGTTTTACTCACTCTGGGATCTCTTTCTATTTCAGCACACTTTACCTTCTGTAGGTAATTTGCACTCTGCTCTTCGGTTCTTTAGGAGGAACGTGAAGCACTTGATGACCTTTCAGGCAGCATAGGTCTGAGTTGCCATCATCTAATCTGTGGTTATGGCCATCTCAGCCCATGCAGGAACTACTGTGGACTGTGGGGTCAGGATCTCTAGTGTGTACAAGAACCGGCAGGGTCAGTTGAAATTTTTATTGTGTTACCCATTTTCCCCCGAGTGAGTTACTACACTATCAGAACAAATGTGTTGGAACACCGCTGCCAAGATGCACGCAGGATGTGCATGTAGGTAAGCATCGTGCACCTGTGCAATGCAATGTCAGTGCCGCTCACCTCCTGATGCGGAATTGACAACCCCTTTAAAGCAAACAGCCACTTGAGAGTTAATCAGCATCTCTATGGTAGTTATTCTAAATTTAAAGGCCACAAATGTTTAGTAGATGTGGATTCCAAAGATATAAAAAGGTGGTGGCGCTAGTGGGTCGGCCCTTGTGTACCTGCTGCAAGAGGGTCAACCACCACAGGTTTTCTAGGTAAGTAGTTTAAAGAATAAATAATTGTAGTTGCACTGATCATGTAGGGCGGTAAAAAGTAGAAGTAGCGGACTCCAGAGGATATAAAATAAAAATGAACAATTAGAAGTTTGAAAACATACAAGGAGACAGAATAAGACTCTGTTTTAAAAATAATTTAAAACTTTTGGTTTAAATGAACAATGGGGTTGGTGGTTGTGGTCCTGGGTAACGGGTGTGGCGTCCTTCTGTAGTCAGCAAGTAGGATGTTCCTAGCTTGGGGTGGTCCCCAAACCAGTCAGCTGCACTCTCCCAACCGCAGGCCAACTCCTCTCTGTGACTGCATTAATCTACTTGCTTGCTTCCATTATAGGATACCCTACCACCAAAGGGGTCCCCCTCCTACCATTTTTCTCCACTAAAGTACCTGTCAAGCAAGGCTACTACTACCACAGGTATATGACCACTCATTAGGTACCTTGATAACCTATATAGCTCGAGTCTCATTTTACCAATTTCATTTTCAGTCCTAACCTACCTTGAGGAACCCTCACCAAGCCAGATTCATTCCCCCTACCCTCAAAGGTTCAGGTAAATTCCTCCCTAACAGAGCAACTTACTCATTGCCTCTTTGTATCATCCTAACAATACTTTTTTCCCTTCTAGGGGACCACCCCAAGCTAGGAACATCCTACTTACTGACTACAGAAGGACGCCCCACCCGTTACCTGGGACCACAACTGCCAACCCTATTGTTCATTTAAACCAAAAGTTTTAAATTATTTTTAAAACACTGAGTCTTATTATGTCGCCTTGTATGTTTTAAAACTTCTAATAAATTGTTCATTTTTATTTTATATCCTCTGGAGTCCGCTACTTCTACTTTTTACCGCCCCACATTATCAGCGCAAGTACAATTATTTATTCTTTAGATGTGGATTCCACTGTTGGTACCTGTATCTATCTCGAGAACAATACCTTGACGCACGTTACTTTCAACTGAACGGGATTATAAGGCCACTTCTCCACTGACTGTGGTGCATGTGAGGACCCCGTTCTTGAGATAAATGGGGTCCCATTGGTGGCATTTGCATCTAGTATGTATTTTGTGGCATATCCTGTTAAGACGCCATAAATGTAGAAGATAGAAATACCCCTTTAAATGGAAAATGGCCATTGTGAATTACAATCACAGCTGGTAATGGCCACCTCCCTGCTGAACAATAGCCACAAACAGTCGTAAAGAATGGACCGTCTTTAGACGAACTGCACAGTAGGAATCTTACTTTCTCGGAGGATCCTCTGCTCCAGAGCCACCATTTTTCTAATCAGAAGTATATTAGAGAACTGCGGCATATGCCAATCCCTAATATGCAAGAATATTGTAATACCCCCAGGAATAATCTGTCTCCCCCGTCACCTGGCAGCATCTCTGGGGGTCCAGAAAATAATATAACAAGGACATTCTAAAAACCCGAGAGAGAGGTGGTGATTGTGACAGTTTGCTCTGACTATGAGAGCCCCCGTCAGTGCTCGGTGAAGGGGCTGCCCTTTCAGCAAAATGCCTTGTTAAAGTTCAGCAAGTAAATTAGACGTTCCTGGCAGGGAATCACGCCAGCAACTTAATGCTGGGGAAATGTCAAGTCACTGATCAGTCTGGAATGTGAAAGAAAAATTAATATTAAATATTAGGAATCATCAAATAAACGAGAGATAATGAAGCAGAAAATGAGGCTGCATAGATAGAAGGCTGCGGGCGGGGGGCGCAATGAGAACGGAGACCATAAGAGCCTAAACAGCCGGCACAGGGGGGCTATACATCCGTACGGACGGGGGCATACCTATCAGGCTGATCACCCCCCATTACATCAATATGCCCCCTATGGATGATGGGCAATCTATTCCAGACACATCTTGGTTGTAGACCTTGTAACCCCTCGTAGTGCTCTATATTCCCATACGTTCTGGGAGAAGGGTCTCTGTGCAGCCGGCCGGCCCACCATAGCGTCAGCAGACTGAGTGTAGATGAGCTCTCTATAGTCAGATACCGACCTCTCCACTTCTAATCACTAATACCGCAAGCCGTGCACTACTGAGAAGATTGCTGGCCATGATCTCACGGTGTCATTAGATGGTCAATGATCAAGTCCTCCGCTCTTGGTCTCATTCTGCATGTGGAGTGGAGTAAGCTGCCGCCAGACAGACGCGTCTTCCCTGAGAACTTAAGGATCAGGCATGTTGAAATCCAACAGCCCAATCCTTCTTCTCTCAGCAGAAGGTTCAATCAAGAATCAATGTAGGTGTTCTGCCACCTTATGACTAAGTCCATTTTAAATAAAAAATAAAGGGAGATAAAAAGATACAGAATCAGCACAAGGAGAACATTGGAGCGCATGGAATGCACATCTACATATGCAGTGATGCGTAATCCATGTGATCTAATGCAAGTCAATGGCGGCAAAAACGCAGCACTTCCGCAAAATAATTGGTAGTGCTGCGTTTTTTTCCGCAATGATAATCCGCAGCGGAAATTTTCGCAGCATGTGCACAGCACATGAGGATTATCATTGGGGGACATGACAGGCCTTCTACCATGCGTTTTTTAAGCGTTTTTGCCGCTGCGGAAACGCTTAAAAAATACATCGTGGGCACACAGCCTTACACAACTTATGCTTCAATAAGAAAGTATGTTTTTCTTTGGCTGAACCACCCTTCGGGATTTGCCTTATGTGAACCCGGTCATAGAGAGGTTTCCAACAATTCCCACCACTGATCAGGCACAGATGCGCTTTCACGCCTGGACCGACATGGGACAGCGTCCTCCCATGGTGAGCCGGCAAGTCTTTTATGGTCATGTCCTTCTATAATAAAAGTCAGCCTGAAGTTTCCCCTCTGGCACCCCTCCTGCATTCTGTGATGTGATCCAGCCTTTGTTCGGGCGATCCCCGCTGCAGGCATGTGATACACCAGATACACTGACAATAGCCCAGTGTAGTACTATAGTGCAGCCATTGTCCTGTCAGCGGAGTGCCATGCCGTGCCGAGAATTACTGCTCTCATGTACAATCTGACAATCTCCAAGCTTCAGTTCTTGTTACATACCTGGAGATAATTAAGAAAAGTATTGCAATCCTAGCCTATAATGCAAACCTGGAATCTGGATACATGGACGCCACGTCGCTGCAGAGCAGATCTGAAGATTATGCAGAAGCTGTCGCCCGCCGAGGAAACCATGCTGTACAGTGACCAAAGATTAATGATTGCTGGTACTTAACATCAGCCAGGAGGTGTTACAGGACAAGCCCAGAAAATCCGGGCAATTATAAGATGCCCTTATAAAAATCAATAAATAGTTTGGGTATCGGAGCTTCCACTTCTCAGAAACTAATGGCCCCTTTAGATAGTCGTTTATCGGTCTGGGTCGGCCTGACTACGTACAAGCTGTATCGCTGGTCATTTAATGGCCTGTTTAGACAAGCCAACCAGAATTCTATGTGCACAGAACTATTTGATCGTTCTGTGCGCATAGAATATCAGGTTATCGGCAGCACATCAAATCTTTACACGGGGCGTTGTGCTGCTGAGAACGAGAGCTTTGTTAGTTCCTTGGTGGATTGCCAGCCTGTTTAAATAGGTTGACCATCATGAACAAGTGTTCCCATATTCCCCAATTATTGGCCATAAATAGATCTGCCTGACAAGGAGAATTGTAGGTTTGGTGTGTTATCTGCATACTGTGCTCACTTACAGGTGGATCTTGAACTTCAAAGGCCCCAATGTAAAATCTATAACAGGAGTCACAGGCAGCAAGATCCCCACCCTTAATATTACGCTCCTGTGCTCACGTTATTCCAGCCCGGTGGCCGGTATTTAAGGAGCTATAACTGATTTCAGTAACTTATGCTGGCAAAGCGGCAGGAAAACCAAAGTTGCCATATTGTAGTCTAGACCAAGAATGAGTTCACGGCCGCCCTGAATAAGCCACGTACCTTGAGAATTTGGCTCTGGCAATGTCTCTCTGGCAACCAAGTGCATCACTGTTGTCTTGCCAAGTGGAAGTTTTAATGCTGTATAAACCAAAGAAAAGAAACAATGTATCAGAAGCACAAGAACATGATGTGGGTTTGATTATAGCAAGGACCTATGTAGGAAGATCTCACTTTTCACCGGACTGATCTTGCAGCCAGGCTCATCAGTGGGCTGAGCACCACAGGGGGCACAATTCAGCAGCCGGTACAACTTTGCTATAGAGCTCAGCCCAAACCAAGAATATTAGTGTTTATCTTGTATTTACTTGTAATTATCAACACAAATATACATTCTGAATCCATATAAAATATATTTTGGAAGAACATGGTGCAGCAAAGAAAGATGTACCCCTTATAGGTAAATAAATAATAAAACCAGGCAAGTAACGTAAATGGGTTGTCTGGTGAAAACAAGACAAAAAGGATCTGACTGCTGGGACACAGTCATCGACAGAACGGACCCCGCTCCATTCATTCCCTATGTGGCGGCCTTGGCATAGAGAATGAATGGCGCCTTGGTCGTGTACCTGAACTATTGCTTCAGTTTGTAACAACGGAAATAAAAACTCCTCATCCTGCCGATTGGTGGGGGGTCTGCCTGCTGAGATCTGCCCCAATCAATAAGTTATCACCTATCCTGCAATAGGTGATAACTTGTCTGCACCGGACGACCCCTTTAACAATACATAGTTACATAGTTAGTAAAGCCGAATAAAGACTTGCGTCCATCAAGTTCGACCTTGTTAGTTCTGTAATTGCTAAAGTTGATCTAGAGGATCAATACTTGCAAAAATAAGTTCTCCAATTTATTTAAATATTTAACCCTAATTTCTGGATTTGGCTTACTTTAATGTCAATACAGTAGATATTGCAGCAGTGAGGACATGTATAATCTGAAAGTATAACTCATACATTGCTATTAGCATTGTGGCCACAAGATGGAGACATTGCACTGCGAGAACCAAGGGCACAAAGTGGGTTTGAGGGGATGATAGAAGTCTGCACACCAGGTAACATTACAATGGAAGGTTTCCATCAATGCAGCCGACGAAGAACATATTTCTACTACATAATTTCAACAAGGCGAAACAAAATGGATTACACATAGAAGTGGACGCCAACATCAAGGGTCTGAAGCGTGTGTAATCGTTGCACCAGACATCTCCATGCAAGAAACCTAAATACTACACAGTGATCGTATTGTAGAGGGTGATATCTGCAGTGCTACATCACATCCAGGAGGGGGCCAAGCAATGCCGTGAGGCGGCCGCTGGCAGGCTTCTCCCAAGTCTCCTTAAAGACGACCTTTCTCCAGTCTGAGCATGTTAAACTGGTCACATCATAGAATACCTGCTGCAGAGCTGAGTACAATGTATTGTTTTGTTGCTGTGGGGATATTTAGCTTGTAAAGTTTAGGTTATAATTTCCCCCTTCAACCAAGTGGGCTGTTGGCAGAGATTAGTCTCTGGGGGTGTGTACTTTTCCCCCTGCATGAGGTTGACCAATCATACGCAGGAAGCATCAGAGGGGAAAAAGAACATGCCCCCAGAGAATGTTAGACACGGCCTTCTGTGATATTATACTGACGCACAGCTCAGATCTCCTCCCGAGGTCACACTGATCTTACTATCGGCATCTGTGATTACAAATGGGGAGGGAGAGCAGAGCTGTACGTCATTACAAACACCTCTGTAGCTCTCCTCTCTCAGGGAAGTCAGCTTTGCTCAAAGCCCCTTACCCCCACACTGATAGCTCTGTGGGAGGAGAGCGGCAGAAATGTTTGTACTGACCCACAGCTCTGCTCTACTACCCTCCATCGCTCGTAATCACAGTAGATGCTGACCGTAAGATCAACGTGCCATCGGGAGGAGAGCAGGACTGTGTCACTACATGTCTTCCCATATCACACAGAGAAAGCAGGGGGACATGGTATTTTTCTGGAGGCATGTTATTTATTTTTTTCCTGTTTATGATTGGTCAATGTCATTCAGGGGAAGAAGTATGCATCCCAGAGACAAATTTCTGGTAACTCCCCATTGGCTAAAGAGGAAATTAAAATATAAAACTTTACAAGCCAATATCTCCACAACTTAGTTGAAAACGGAAAGATACTAAAAAAGTGTTATTCAGCTCTGCAGCCACTGTTCATGCTGTGGCCAATTTAACATGCTCAGATTGATGAAAGGACTGTGGACACTTCGAGACCCTTTTCTTTTTTTAAATGAAAAGTATACATTCTGAGCTAAAAACAATCTCTACAATTGGGTTTCACGAAACATTTTCACTGTTTTCCTTTAACCACCTCTACTTGGCACGGTCTATTCCTGAATGAGTTAACTGAGAGTCAATCAGTGAGCTCATTCTGATGGGAGAGTTTAGAACTCATATCTTCCTTCTGTGCTGATTTGTGATCACATGATTTATGAACACAAAGTTCAACTCCTCTTTCATCAGCTCAGAGGAGCTCACAAGAAGGACAATAAGACTTACAGATTCTCCTGTCAGAACAAGCTCACTGACCGATTCTCAGTTACCTCATTCTACAGCCAGCAATAGACAGCGCCTCAGAGGCTATAACAGGCTGAATTCATTAAACCCAATTGGAAAAATGCTTTTTTATTTTAACCAGAAATAAATGCATTGAAAAATAGCAAAAACAGCATTAAGCAAAAGCAGAAAACAGCTCATATTTTAAGTTAAGACAGTAAAAAAAATCTGCACATTGGACCATAAGACTTGGTAAAGTAACTTTTAATGAGACTTCAATGAAAAATGTTTCCCCGTACCTCCTAAAGTCACATTGCCGTGGAGAAACCGTCCTTGATAAATGAGTCGGAGAATGCACGGACTGCTGACCTGCTCCTCTTCCCAGTCTGAAAAAAAAAAACCATAATGATCAACGGCAGAGATCTTCTATACAGACGTTAATCAGAGGAAACCACATTTCTGCCACGGAGCATTTTCACTGCTTTTCTTAGTTTATCGATCTTTGAGCATGCAGTGAGACAACCTCCTTGGGTCTATCATATCGGCCATAGTGATAAATGTATATCACCTGTTATAGGACAAAACAACAAAAGAATATAACATGGAAACCTCAAATAAGGGATGAAAAGGGAGAAATACTACTTGTAATATCTCCTGGCGCCCACAAGGGGTTATCCTGTGCCGCTCTGCCAAAGTAGCAACCCGAGGCCGCTCGCCAGGTATTGTGCCCACGCCCTATTCTTAATAGGAAAGGAGCACAATAACTGTCCAGTGTGCACAAGACCTGGCAAACACCGGGTAAGTAGTGGCTCATCTTCACAGCTCTGGAGCATCTCTCACCTGTGCTGTTCCTCATTTATCCCTCCTGGAAATGTATGAGTAAATTAATAACTGTCATCATTCTACTTGTCAATATGGTGTATCAGAAGAGGCAATTAGCATATTTAATTTCTCAGAGGCGCATGCATGGCCTATAAGTCTCCTTACTCTGACATGCCAGGCTTGGCTTGTCACTCTCCACAAATAGAAACGTTACCTCCAATATGGTAAGCACTCATCAGACTGTGTCCACCTGTGTGGGCCTGAACCCACTGAACAGGACAATAGTAATACCCAGCTGTACAACACCGGGACAAGACAGCAGAGATTTCTAAAAAAAAAATGCTCCTAAATGGATTATTCAAGGGGAACGCAAAAATTTATTAAAATCAAAACTTAACGAGATCGACTGGATACTTCTTATATCTATCCTATCATTAAAGGGTTCATGAATAAGCTGAACTCTGCATCTTTCTAAAATGTAACATGAAAAGGAAAAACGTCCAGATCAGCTAATGACCTCACAGCCGAGCGCTGATTTATTGGACTCCCAGAATCAATGTCATGCCGTCCATGGAAGGAGCGCTCCGACCCTGGAGGAAGAAATACGGCAGAACATGACACCATTATGGATGCTGCTCAGATCTGGAGACGTTTCTTATTTCGCACATGACCTTATCGATGACATCAGCTATCCAATACCAGCCTGTTACTCTGCTGCTTGATTCGCTCGGTCTGAATCATACAAAACAGCCAAGGTGAAACGATAAGAGGAGGAGGAGGACGGAGGTGGTGGAGGAGGAGGACGACAGAGGTGGTGGAGGAGGAGGAGGACGACAGAGACGACGGAGGTGGTGGAGGAGGAGGAGGACGACGGAGGTGGAGGACGACGGAGGTGGAGGACGACGGAGGTGGTGGAGGTGGACGACGACGGAGGTGGTGGAGGAGGACGACGACGGAGGTGGTGGTGGAGGACGACGACGGAGGTGGTGGAGGAGGACGACGACGGAGGTGGTGGAGGACGACGACGACGGCGGAGGTGGTGGAGGAGGACGACGACGACGACGGCGGAGGTGGTGGAGGAGGACGACGACGACGACGGCGGAGGTGGTGGAGGAGGACGACGACGACGGCGGAGGTGGTGGAGGAGGACGACGACGACGGCGGAGGTGGTGGAGGAGGACGACGACGACGGCGGAGGTGGTGGAGGAGGACGACGACGACGGCGGAGGTGGTGGAGGAGGACGACGACGACGGCGGAGGTGGTGGAGGAGGACGACGACGACGGCGGAGGTGGTGGAGGAGGACGACGACGGCGGAGGTGGTGGAGGAGGACGACGACGACGGAGGTGGTGGAGGAGGACGACGACGGCGGAGGTGGTGGAGGAGGACGACGACGGCGGAGGTGGTGGAGGAGGACGACGACGGCGGAGGTGGTGGAGGAGGACGACGACGGCGGAGGTGGTGGAGGAGGACGACGACGGCGGAGGTGGTGGAGGAGGACGACGACGGCGGAGGTGGTGGAGGAGGACGACGACGGCGGCGGTGGTGGAGGAGGACGACGACGGCGGCGGCGGTGGTGGAGGACGACGGCGGTGGAGGAGGACGACGACGACGGCGGTGGAGGAGGACGACGACGGCGGAGGTGGTGGTGGAGGAGGACGACGACGGCGGCGGTGGAGGACGACGACGACGACTGAGGTGGATAAGAGAAACGTTTCAGCTATCTGCTCTGAAAAAGTTAAAAAAAAAAAAAAAAAAAAAAATCAGACGCACTTCATAAACCGGACATCAGCCCTAGAATTGAGAATGCGCTCTGCAGAAACTGCCGGCAGCATGGGATAAGTGCAGCTTGCATCCCAGCGTCAGCGATAAAAGGAAAACTGGGATTTATCACATTCAGAAACTAAAATACGTTCTATGCTCTACAGCAAAACATTGACGAGAAAGAGGAGACTTCCTCTGAGAAGATGGTGGGAGAGTCTGAGCCTTAAGGGTCCTCCAGTTGTAAGAAGTCATCACCTATGCACAGGACTTCTACAGTAGGGGTTTGTCTGCAGAGACCATCGCCAATCACTCATAACTTGAACTTTCTAAAACTACCTCAACATTTGTGATTATAGAATAGAAAAAAAATAAAACAATACGGTGATCCAGTGATTATTACATTTAATTACATAGCATGGCGCCACCTGGTGGTTACAGTGTATGGCAATGTGCACGTCCACCTAATGAGCCTAGCGCTGGTGGACACACGTGCTCAGTCACACCCTGCACAGTCAGGGCTCTGCACAGTGATCATGATCCCGCAGACCTTTGTGTCCTGCATGTCAGGGAGGGAGTCTCTGCATTAATAGAGGAGACCGCTACAACAGAGGAAATAAGGAGGGACTATGTCAGCTGCCAGAGGGGGAAGGAACCTGATTACGTCCAGAGTTCGCCTCTAACAGCACAGATTAGGAGTCACGGATCAAAGTCGCCTATATAAAGCCATGACGTCACCAAAACAACGGGCAGAACATAGAAGCCATCTGTGCGCTGTCCGTCTTTAACACGGTAAAATGTAGTGGATGCTTTGCAACTTATTTTTTAAAGCATAGGAGAAAATTACTGATGAAACAGAGAAAACGTGAAAGAGAGACACTGATGAAACCTGGTCCAAAACACTGATTAAAATCGGACCATAAAGTGCGAATGAGAAAAATCTCTCATGTATGAATGAGGCCCAAGGTACCTTATGAGCTCAACCAGCACACAAAATCCAGGATCAAGGGATAATCCCAGTAGATGGTTCACTGCAAACACATACATAAGCACATATGCATTTGTAAGATGCCTATATACCCTACAGTGTAATATTGGGTGCTTCTCCTTTAAATACAGAGGGCAAGTGAAGCGGACTCCATCTCCCGGATTTACCTGTAACCTCAGATCGCTGTTTGGGTGTAAACAGAAAAAGAAATGAAATCTGTTTCGCAAACACCCACGGAGATGTTTGGAATAATTACTGTAGAGAACACAATGCACAAGTCTATACTAGCCGTGCCCTCCGCCGGCAGGCTGCAGCGACGTCTCTGCCCTCCACCGTTAGGGGCTGTGCCACCCATACACCAGCTCATTTTGCATATATTAAAGGGAAATTGTGTCAGGACTGGCTGGGATGGAGGCTGCAGGTTGGCACAGCTTTTAACGCTTTAAAACAGAATGGCTATATAGGTTTCCACACATTACATATTTCCAAGTACCTTTATCAAAATCCTACTGGCACCAACACAAGGATAAAAGGCTTCAATAACGGAGCTCCATCATGGACTAAATAAGAAGAGAGATCAATTTACATTGAAGTTTCACAGAACAATTTTTGGGACAACCCTTAAAAGCTGTTTTCCCATTAACAAAAGTTCATTTTAATCAATAGATCTTGGAATAATAATAATTTCCACAATTTAATGTATTTAAATAAAATGTTCCTGTGCTGAGTTAATCTTATAAATGTTCCCCTGCTGTGTACTGTGTAATGGCTGTGTCTGACCGTACAGGAACATGGTCTGATCATACCACAGCTCCTGGGCAGGGGAGGAAGCAAAAGAGTATACAGACATTACAGGAGGGGATCACAAATGATTCTTTCTTTGAAGTAAAACAATGTTTAAAAACAGACAGGGAAATGTTTTACCTCACAGAAAGAATCAGTTGTGATACTGTGCTGTAATGTCTGTATAGTCTTTTGCTTCCCCCCTGCCCTGGAGATGTGGTATGATCAGACCGTGTTCCTGTACGGTCAGACACAACCATTACACAGTACACAGCAGGGGCACATTTATAAGATTATCTCAGCACAGGAACATTTTATTTTAACACATCCAATTGTGGAAATTATTATTATTCCAAGATCTATTGATGAAAATCAACTTTCGTTCGTGGAAAAAACCCTTAAAGGCCCCCATACACATCAGATTAATGTCAGCCGAACCAGACGACATTGACAGCTTCCGCCAGCAGTCTAATGAGTATGTCCCCCCCTAACCGTCCCTTGATGGATGCCGGGGACAGAAGGATCCAGCACATTTCAGCCTGCCGACCCTTTTGAGGTCACGTAGCGTTTTAGCCTATAGTCAGCGGCTCCGTCGGGGCTGACTTCTGAAGCCCTGAAAAACGGGATTGTGGTGCCCACCTCAAATAGGTGGTTACGACAGAAAATGAAGTCCAACAGAGCATAAAGTGGCTCAGTCTGCATCATTGCAGTCAATGGCCCCATCTGAGCAAAGTCCAATCACATTTCCAGCAGAGATTCAGACGTAAGCCCCAACGAAACACCTGTACGTAGGCTAAAATGCCATGTGAACCCGGCCTTAGGTGTCTGGCCGTGGCTCTTCCCGACAGCACAGAAGCACTTAGGCATCTGAGCCATACACAGGACATCTCCAAGGTCGTCTCATACATTTTCCAGCTGATGGACCAACCCCAAGAACCACCATGAACACAGGTTATCCTGCCACCGCGCCATAAAGGAGTGGCGGGTCCTGGTACTTCAACTGAACAGGCAGTACACGCCAGTGTAATATACTGCATTGTAAATGCATAAAGGGGCTCTGCCAATTGGTGAGGACTCAGGACACTGGACCCTCAATAGTCATACATTGACGGACTAGTTTATGGTGGAGTCAAAGCAGAGTTTGGATAAACATGGTGGGAGCAGTCTTCTATATAGGACATTTACGGGCTGAGCAGGGACTGACTGTCCTCACTGGAGAAGATGTATACCTTCACATAAGACTATTCCTATAATATATCAGTCCTCTCGTACTATTAGTATCACCGGAGACCGTCACAGACAGAATAACCTTAATATGAGGTTTTTCCAGCGAGACGGGTTTCATTTGCAAAGAGTAAACATTTTGGCTACTGAAGACGTAAACACGAGAAGATAATACTTAATTGGATGTTTCTTTGGAAACGAGGCCAAGTTCGTGAGGTTTCAAATTATAGTTCTCAGTGGTGGATCCGACGGTTACACATCACTAAACCACAGACATGGCGAGGAGAGCAGAGCAGCTCCAGGTGACTGCGGAGGCTACAGCCGAGACCCGAGGCCGAGACCGAGACCCGAGCTCACATCCATTGCCACGTGTGGATTATGTTCACCTGGTGTGACTGCATCATAGCTGGCATCGAGTGCTACGTTTCTTCCAGACTAAGTAACTACATTTAGGACCTAAAGCATATTCTGCCCTGGTGACAATTTCCATTTAAGACTCTAAGGACCCATGAACAAAGCCAGTATTGATGAGGAGATGTGCAGGAGTCAAGACGTTGCGGATTCACGAAGAGGCGTGTCGCGTGCCTGGCCACAAATTTTACTACGGTTCCTGCTGGAGTAAGATTTCTGGCGTACCAAATGCCGTTGCAGCAGCATCATGAATTTGACAACTTATGGACCCAACGCCTCTGTACTGCCCACTTTGTTGGAGGTGGGTGAAAATGTTTTGAGAACACCAAAAGTTGCAAAATTTTAAACACAGCCTTGAGTTACGCCAAAATTATGTCACTTTTCAAAACTTTTTAACAGAATATCAATGTAAAAGCTTTGATGAATCGTATACGTTATATAAATCAAAGGATGTGATGTCTTAGAAGCAAGGTAGAAGACTCCAAAAGGTGAAGAAATCAGCTTCATTATGCAGGGCTGACTGACAGTGATGGGGGCCGGTCTGGGCAAATCTGAACGAACTCTACAAGTAAGGTGGACAATGTAAGAGCCAGCCATGACACCCTGTAGGGCCCAGTCCCATTGAAGAAAGCACATATTTACATATATTATAAGAAAACCAAAACATAGCAGCCCACAACTGACTTCCCCTATAGGAACAGTAGACTACAGCTTTCCCAGTCACAGACTTTCTCCCCAGTAGTCACAGCAGCTCCAACAGTGACCAGTTCTGTTGGGTTCAGCTCTAACAGAAATATAACCTTCTGCACACCCCAGGTATGTGATCTGCCATTACACCATGCAAGGCAAAGAAACAAAGCCTTCAGCCACTTGAGATAACAAACATGATTGATGACTTCTCATGCTGCCCCGGTAATTGTCAAACAAGGGTGAGAAGAGAATCCACCTCTACCGAGCAACCAACTACCGGAAAAAGAAGAAACAATGGACGACATCTCATCACCCACACAGAGCCGGTTTATCATGGCAGGACACATAGTATGAAGGACAACACAGTCCATTCCTAAACTCAAAAAGTAGTGAGAGGAAACCTGTGAGGATGACGCACCTTTTATTTCTTTGCAGAAAATTTGGAGAGTTGCAGTTCTCCTCTTTTTTGTGTAATTTTGGAGTCCTCTGGACATGGCCATGACACTGTTGCACCCCAACTTTGTATTGCTAGGAAGAATGCAGCTGTCTTCTGCAAAGAGCTGTGCATGCGTCCCCCTCTCTGTTCACAATGCCCTTGTTTTCGAGATGGGCGATATCTCGGAGGTAAGACCCGGGTCTATCAGATATTTATGGCATACCCTCTTAGCGGATACAACATATTGGTCTGGTGGGTGAGGCCATGTACAGCACCGATGACTGCCTAGACGCATACTGTCGGCTGTATGCCATATTACATATTATCAGCCTTCAAAATGTAAATGAATGTTTCCATCCACTGTCAAGAAGTAGAGATCCTGAAAACTGTGAGGAATTGATACACAATCAGAACCCCCCCCCCCCCAATTATACAACCTTTCCCATTATAAGGTTAGAATTACAGAACCTTAAAGGGGTCTGAAACCAACATTGATTTAATCCTAAATCTCTAGTGTAATAAAGAAAATTAGAAAACCAATTGGATTAAACATTCTCCATCTTTTCCTCACTACTGTATGTAACTGCTTTATTATTTTTTATTTTGGACAACTTCCTGTTTGATATTTCGTTTAACAATCCCCTGGGATACTCAAATAGGACGTCATCAGGGGGTAGAGTTCTCTCCTTATAATGTGCACTGACAGTGCGCTCTCTTGACAGCTCATCAATTCTCATTAGAGCCGGTGAGTGAGTGCACTGTCACTGGGAATTAAAGAGAATATGCTGTTGAGCAGGCATCGGAATGGACGCTTTGTTTAAGGGTAAGGACAGAGGAGAAGTGACCATAGACTCTGCCCCATGATGACGTCTTGTTTGAGTATCCCAGCATGCACTGGTGGTTCTCAAACGAAATGTCCTCAAACAGTAAGTTGGTAGAACCCCCCCCCCCAAAAAAAAAAAACAGAATAGAGAGGGAATGATAGGGAATTTTCAATTAAAGTTTATTAGAAAAGCAATTAGATTATTACGGTAAATAGACATTTAGGATTAAATCAGTTTTCGTGTCGGACCACCCCTTTAACTTGAGAAGGAAGAGAATTCGCCAATACTGGAAATGGATGTGCCTAGGAGGAAGAACGATATTACCATCCCAGTGACATTGAATTTCTACAAGATGCTATCAATGACTGATATTCTCTCGTAAATGCTCTTCTGCATTAACCCATTCAAGCCCCGAGCCAAAACCTTGACTTGCAGAACTGCTTCTATGAGATAAGGAGGTTAATGGACTATTTAGCTTTAATAAGCAGTGCAGAGAGCCTTGTGGGCATATAGATTTAAATGGGCATGAAATAATAATTGTATGAATTATGGAAGAGACCAGAATTTGTAAGGAAAAGGGATCTTTACGGCTTAGCCCTTCTAAGGGGACTGGTGACTCTTGGCTGAAGACCACAACACATGATTAGCATCTGCACCTCGGAGGCTGCTCTGAAATGAGAGCTGGAAATGAAGGGGTGCAATACACCAATTTTGGGTCCCTTGTACCAATTTTGATTAATCTTGAAAAACCAATATCACGGAATGAACACATGGTAAAATAACAGTAAATTACAGTCTAGTGAAGGAAGGTGAAGCAAAACTATTTTAGATAAAAGGCATAAGCCATTTATTTTAGTTGCTCATATAGCGCCATTAATTCCACAGCACTTTACAGACATTATCATCACTGTACCCATCGGGGCTCACAATCTACATGCCCCATTGGTATATCTTTGTAGTGTGGTAGGAAACAGGAGAACCCGGAGAAAACCCATGCAAACACGGGGAGAACATACAAACTCTGACGTCGTCTTTAGTGGGATTTGAACTCAGGACCCCATTGCTGCTAAGCTAGAGTGCTGCTAACCACTGAGCCACCATGCTGGCCTTATAGAGCAAATCAGCATGAGGTTCTACTTCTTTCCAAAAGCATTGAACAGAGGGAATTTCCCACCGTATGTGGCCTTAGCTCCAGTATATATTAGGTTGAAAGGTTTGGCTATCATGACGAGTGACTGATACTATCAAGTTTATCACTTCTTGCAAATCTATTGAAGTCAAAATGTGTTGGACTTCCAAAGAAGATTTCAAAATGCCCAGCTTTCTCCCAAATTTAAAGAGCTTGTCTAGGACTACAATATTAGCGACTTTTACTTCGGACAGACCATCAAAGTCAGATTGGTGGAGGTCCGACACCTGGCACCCACCCCCGATTAGAGGACAGTGCTGGTACGTTACAGCTCCGTACACTGTGTAGTGGCCATTCTCAGGTACTGCAGCTCATCTCCCACTGAAGTGCTGATTGGTAGGGATGTCTGACCTCAACCAAACTGATAGTTATCACCAATTCTAATTATTGGTCATTAATATTATAGTCCTGGACAATCCCATTAAAGAAAATTGGGCTTTTTTGGGCTACTATATAAAGTCACTACATTACTATAATGCTTAGAAATCAGATGGCTAGGTTGGACGCAGAAAACCAGAAATGTTTTGAGTAAAGTGAAAAGCCTTTGGCTAGTGGAGGAACCTAGAAAGTCTACATAGACTTGTGAAACGAGAGTATTCCATAGGAGGCCAATTAGTACCTACGTTACCGAAGAGTAGCGGGGCTAATGAAGGAACCTCTGATTCTTCAGGAGATCATTCAAATGATCGTCCAACACCCGGGGGCTCGTCACATCTTATATCAAAGAAGCAGGATAGTAAATTAGATGGTATAAGGGGGGATGGAAACGGTATGAAAAGGTGGGCACTATTAACCAAGCTGTAAGTAATGACTGACCCCTTACTGAGAGTGGCACATAATGCCGCACTGCTGTTGAAGTGTCGGGGGTCCCATAAAGCCCCCCAATTCATTAATTGAAGATTTTCCGTTTTCTCCATTTGTAATATTCTTTTAAAACCAAATTTTACACTGAAACAGATTTCTAACCATCAAATAGTCTCCTAAAAGGGTAAAGGTGTGCGTGCTTAGAGGGGTTGCCCACTTTATCCTTATTTTAATATATGTCGTGGACAGGATTTTGTGGCACTTAAGTACACGTTCTCCTCCTTTCTCACAGACGGCACGGCTCTCTTGACCACAATATGGCTGCGGATGGAGGAGTAATGTATATTTTCTACTCTTTACATGAGTATCTTCAGTGCTGTAGATATCTGCTTTACAGCAGTGTTGCTTCGAGAGGTCACATGACAGGAAATCCATGCAGCGTCTTAAAGGGGTTGTCTAGGATTGGGGTTCAAGTCTGCAGTCACTATGCGACTGCTAACTTGTGAATCCTCACACTGCACGCTGTCAGGATTCTCTGGTGTCGGCACTTGACTGCAAGTATGCGATTTGCATAATGCAGTCACATGCTGACTAGATGTATGCGGACTCGCTCAATGCAAGTGAATTGAGCAGGACACGTCTAGTTGGAATGTGACCGGAAGTATGCGATTTGCATAATGCAGTCACATGCTGACTAGACATGCGCGGTCTCGCTCAATACAAGTGAATTGAGCAGGACATGTCTAGTTGGAATGTGGCCGGAAGTATGCGGTCCCATAATTGCCCACGCCCAATGCCGAAAAATCCGGACAACGTGCACTGTGTGCATTCACAAATCTGTAGTCAGAGTGACAGCAGACTTGAACCCCAATCCTGGACAACCCCTTTAACAACCATGACAACCCCCAGAGGCAGAACAGCGTTAACTAGGAATATATTACGACACAAGATTATTTTCAATTTTAAACCCTTTTCATTTACATTTCATGATAGCATCCTTTAATCCTCTTGAGGTGACATTACACCCAAAGTAACCTCATGTTTGTCTTCCTTCAAGTCTTTTGCCTTTTCTTGCAAGAATGTCATACTTGTCTATCAAAGCTTTTCCAACAAACTGCTCCTTAAAGCTTACTTTTGCTTAATTAGAGAAGAACAGATGGTCGTGCTATCGTCAATTACCAGTGGAATCAATTAAGCCGGGGTGATCACAAGTGGACATCTACCTACTGTAATTTCATGCGCGCAGGAAGAAAGCCTCAGCGACAAACGCCTGATATCGGCTCTTCTACCGTCCGGTCTGTAGCTTTCCATCTAATTAGATTGCCAGCTCTTTACAGAAACTATTCGGATTCCATCTCTTTGCTGCCCCCCAACTCTTCGTACTCGGTATCAAATGTGACATCAAGTCCAGACAAATCGCCCAAAAGAGTGAGCCAACAGAAGTGCGGGGAGATTGTGGCGTGCACTGCGCTCGCTGAATGATTACCATGTAGTTACAAGATTAGGATCGGTGATATTGCATTATTGTAGGAGAAGGCTAGAAGAATTTTTTTGTTTTTGTGTCACCAAGACAATCTTGCAGAAATCTGAGACAAAAAGCAGCTTGGTCCTTGGTACTGTATGGTCTCCAAGACAGAGAAAGCAGTGATCTCTGTCAGCTAAACCTCCTGACACCCCACATTGATGCTCAGCTCAGGCGATGCTGAGTATGTTCTGAATAGAGAAAGGAAAATAAGCAGCTGCGAGGCTCCTCCTTTAAGAACAAAGTGTGGGCATGTTGAAATCCAAGAGTTCTAATCATTCTTTACCTTCACTGATGTTCATGGACACCTTAAAGGGAATCTGTCAGTAGTATCAACCCTCCTAAGCCATCTATATGGCTGAATAAAATGACACCTTGATATCTGCAATCCGATGTCTTATTTAAGAGAAATCCACATTTTTCTTATATGTAAATGAGCTGTTAAGGTCTATGGGCCAGACATAGATCTCCCTGAGAATCTGCCTCCAGAGATTACTGTAAATGAAAGGGGGAATTACCAGTGTAGATCAGGAGAGCAGACTGTCAGTCATTACATGTCTCACACTGGTAACACCTTTCATTTAGCTTTGGAGGCAGATTCTCAAGGAGATCTATGTCCAGCCCATAGATCTTACCAGCTCAATTACTTAAGAAAAATGTGTCTTTCTCTGGAATAAGAGATTGGATCGCAGATATCAAGGTAGCATTTTATTCAGCGTGCTAGGACCTACATGGCCATATAGACGGCTTAGGGAAGCCTGATTTTACTGACAGATTCCTTTTAAAAGGAAAAACTTAAGACAAATCCCATATATCAGCTCCTATTGGAGAGGATAGGAGCCAGTCAGCAGACACTAAACCAAACGTATAAAACTGGAGGTTATGCCAATCTGCTGCCGGAGGTCATGACCGCTAAATCGATGGGAGTGCCAAGTATTGGACCCGCTCCTATCTCATACTAGTCACTTATATTAAGGATAGGTCCACATTATAAAAGTCGTAGACAACCCCTTTAATTTCTGTGACTTTAAGACTTTATTTATCCTACAAACTATATACATCAGATACACCATAAAAGAAAAATGAGAGACCCCGTGAAGCTCATAAGCAATCTCCATCCAGAGTGACCTCCCAACAGCGCCCTCTACTGGCAGTGAGCAGCCTCCCATAGTTCCTGCACAGATCACGGCCACAGATTCTCTTTAAGACACAGGGTTTCCCTGGTCCCATGTAGATCTGGGCACAAGCAATAGGAATATTTCTATGGCAGCTATAAACAGACTTTCTACCCCATATAACTACAGTATTGCTTTAAACTACACTAATATTGTTAATATAGAGGAGAGCGACTGCTGTTACCATGGAAACAAGTAATTCCCCCATCACCGAGATGTTATTAGCGATGGCTTCCAAGAGAACCTTTAAAGATATGGGGAGATGGCTGTAAACAGCCACGGCGTACCCTCCACATTGTATCCTGGGCATCGCACCCCTGCGTGTGCCGCCCGCTCTCTGCACAGCTCTATGGAGCACACGACAGCCATTGTCACATCTCAGCAGACGCGTCCACCGTCTTCCACTGCACAAAATCTCTCAGTGCTGCGGAGTGGACGACACCGAACACTACTTCACATGGCCTGGCAGGACGCCCTGCCCTACTTCTACAGACAGAGGACAACAGCGAAGCCAGACGTCACAAACTGAGAGACACAAGGCTTCCTGCAGAAAAGACCCGAGCCAGCAGGAAAAATACATCTAAGTCCATATCACAGCGCCCCCAGGAGGAGAACGGCCAGCCTAAAAAGAAAAGGTCACAGGGGAAAGGGAAGGGGGCCAGCCTGGCCACCAACATTAATGACGTTGGCTCTTTTCAGGCAATAAGAAAAATAAAAGTGCACCTTGCTGTGCCATCTTCTCCATGGCCACTGGTGAATCTCTGCCACTATTCCCGGTATCTGTAGTCACATTGACAGCATGGCAGCCAATCACCGAGCTCACTGATTGGCTGTCGCGCCGTAGACGGCATAGCCAGTCACCAGGAGCAGACTCACCAGCGACCCGGGGAAGGAGAGTACAGCGTGGTTTGTGGTTTTTCTTTTAACAAACTGCAGCCGGGGCGGAACATTGTCTGACGTCTGACAACCCCTTTAATATATCGGAGAACAACAAAATTAAGGCAAGTGTCAGATTGGTCACATGATAGAAGTAAGCGGCGCTCAATGAACCCAATAACTAATGAGATTCATGAAGTTTAATCATGGTGTTCATCAGAATACAGTAACATGCAGCACCATTTTTGGTCCTTTCAATGGATATGTTAATAATCCTCCTATGCAGATGTGACCAGAGCTCAACATTCAATAGTATTGTTAGAAGTCTACATCTACAGAATGAGGACACTTAAAAGTAAAAAATACACTTAGCTTTTAGGGAATGATCACTTGTATAACTTTTCAGAATAACACGCTGTGGGTGTGTACATGAACAATGGCACTACTCCTGGCCATTACCAGTTTTCCACTCTGCAGGCTATATTTCTTAATTCGCAATCCACTCTGAGCTGGTGGGAGGAGACAAGCTGTTGTGAACTCTCCCATACACAGCACACCACACAGAGGGATTCCCGCCCTATAGTCATTTTTTTGCACATAGAAGCAGCCATGTAGATGAGAATTCTGCTCTGAAGTGAGGTAAAAGACTTGTTAGAAGGCTCAGCAAAATCTTTCTTTGTCTCCCTCTGCTTGTTTCCTCTCTCCTCATCCCCCTACCCTCTCCAGAGTATAGTAATGTGTGCAACCTGACACTTCACAATGCTGGCTGTCCAGCGTGGAGTAGTTTTCCTCATCAAAATTTATGAAAAGTTCATAAGGCGGGTGTAAGGGAATAAGTGTCTCAAATAGTAAAAAAATAACTGAAATCTCTGATTACATCCATTACAAAGTTTCTTACATTCACCTTCACTATTGATTTATGCAAAGTTTGTTGAAAGTACAGTTCCCTTTTAACCCTTCAATTCCCTGACACTCCAAGGCTGGGTTATGGACAGGAAGACATCACTTCTGGTACTGGTAAGGACCACTAGAGCGGAGCAGAGATTTGAAGGGTAAGTAATGGTCATTCCTACGTTTTAAAATAATTCCTATTTGCAACTTTTGAAAAACCCATGGTAATAATATACTACTAGGATGTGTCAAAACTGGGATCAGATTGTCACTTTCCTCAAAATAAGGGGGCTGCAGCAAAAGAAAAGAAATATATGACTCCAAAGTGCTAGTGTTTCAGTTGCTGATGGGGGGGGGGTTCAAGTACCTATTATTCTGACAGAATGTTGATGAATAGGACACGCCCACTCAAAATGGGTGGATGGCAACTTACAAAGTGCTAAAATAGGGACAGTTCATGAAAATAGTAGACTAGTATGTGCACCAATAGCAGTTTTAACATGTGGAAGATAAGGGCAGCAAGGCCATGGCTTGGCATGAATAGCAGGTTGGCGTTAATAGACCGGTCTTGTTTTTTTCCAGCAAGTACGATTAGTAAAGGGTCAGTCTGTAGACTGCAAAAACATTAATGTTCTCCAACAACCGTAACGCCTGGATTGCACAGCGCATTATCAAAGTATGATCCATAAATTAGAGGCAATGGTGCGGACAACTTATTAAATGTCTAAAAATAATTAGCCGCATAGCTTGCCAATGCTTTGATGTTTCATTCAGGAAACGGGAGTACACCATCAGCTCACTGAACAGCATCACAGGTCTATACAGAAGTGGACCGCGCACAAAACTATTCCCCTAACCACAATGAAAACAGCGATCAAGCAGAAACAACCAGAGCGCTGCGGAGCAGACATCTCTTATTCCGTGTGTTCAGTTTCTGAACCTCAAAATCCTGTTCTGTAAGAAACGCTCAGTCCTGGCTTAGCTTTAAAGTGGCTTTACCTAATTATATCATGTACTTAGAGCAAGCTGCTATACAAGCTGGTCTTCATGTGCATACCTGCATTTTGCAGTGGTAGATCTTTGCTATACCCCTTTTTTTTTTGCACATTTTTAAAAATGGCCAAGGCAAGTGCAAACAGAATGGGCTTCTGCTGGTCTGCAATCAAGGAGCTGGAGAGACTGCACTGAAAAGTCTAGCTTGGCGGGTCCTAGTCCCACCCAACTGGGATTGTGATGTCCCCAAGGAGAGGACTTGGGATAAGTCAACTCAAACTGTCCTCAAGGACATCAATTAAGTCGAAGGATACAGGCACAGCCAGCTTGGCTTCTTGGTCCAGCATCACCACTTCCTTGACTGCTAAACTAGGCTTCTTCAGGGGCTAATGAGCACTCCTTTAGAAACTGCTGGAGCAAAACTGTATGGTAGTGGTGGCAGCTTGGGAGTGAAAACACCAGACCGTTTCCTTTAAACCATTTTTTTTTTTTTTTTTTGCATCCTCAGATTGCCGTGAGCATATCAGTGTCGGCCTCTCAACTTCTTATGGAAGGTGTGTCAACCTGAAAGTATCCAAACTGACCAAAAAGACTTTAGTAGAGCCATGCCATGAAAAAGGAAACCATCCCTCTAATCATAGACGATACATTAGGTATTGCATAACAGTCAGGTCCAGGACCTGCTTCCCACCCCCCACCCCATCTATTTTGCTGGCATATAGTGAGGTGAGATACTAGCGTTAGGGATAGTCCTGATTGGGTACACCTTGTCGAGGTTCTTACGCTTCTTTGATCAAACTAATGGCAACTAAGTATCCTATGTTTTTTTTACATGTACTACTACTATTATTTATGTGTTGCATTGTATTTATTCATTGTTTTTATCCTAGGTTTTGTCCATTGATGGCAGAAATGTAAATATGCACCTATACATTACACTTATACCAACAGGAGTGCAGGCCCATTTTTTGGTTCTGCCTTTATTTTTTTGTACTTGATGCAATTTGGTGGGGGGATTGGCCATTTCCCTTTTGGGCTCCTCTGCACCTCGTCTATTTAGCTTTCCACAGATAGGTGCAAAACACAGTCCGATCCAGCTCTGCCCCCGTCAATTTTGGAGCCTGCTGGCACATAAAGCGAGATACTAGAGTTAGAGACGGTCCTGATTGGGTACACCTTGTCGTGGTGGATTGGCTTTTACACTCTTTTGATCAAAATCGTGTAACTAAGCACCCTATGTTATTTACATGTACTATTACTATTTATTTACTGTGGGGCATATACTTATTGTTTTTATTCTTGGTTTTGACACAATGGGAATTGTAGGCAACTAAAATTTGCATACAGGACTGGACAACTAGGCTGGGAACAAGGAATGATGCCCCCCAAAAAATAAACATACGCCACGGGGCAAAAGGACTAAAAAAATGACACGGAATAATATACCACATGTATTCCACGCTAGTATTATAAATCAATCAGAGGACACTAGTATCACGAGACACTTACCCATTGGCCAATTGTCATACACATGTTTGGCGATGTCTGCTGCCGAATCATTTGGTGAAAAGAGAAATTCTTTTGTCTTGCCGCTTACCAAGATAAGACGTAAATTAATCTGTAAAAGAAATTAGAGAAAAAAAAATTTAAGGATTTAGTGATTTACCCCATGATACTAAGTCATTAATAAAAGCCACAAAGCATCATAGTCGACGCGCATCTTATTTCTCTGAGATATTCACATTCATACTCTAGAATATTTACTTGGATGCATCGGTATCGAGACCAGGGCTCCCATTATGTGCGGTCAGGATCAGTGGTGGCAATGCACACACGGCTCACTCCATACACTTCTTTGGGACTTAGCAAGCAAGCGCTGCAATTTTCAGACGCTCCCATAGGAATTAATAGAGAACTGCGCAGGCACCACCATCACTCCATTCCTAACAGATCAAAAAAAGGCCTCGTTTGAAACAGATGTAATGTCCATCAGCCATATAGGATATCCTTCCCAAGGGGTACATCCCTTTAATACTGCCTCACAGCATGACCGGTTGGCCAGTCCCTGTCCCCTACTATGGATCGAGCATCACGCTTCTGTGCGCTGTCAGACTTGTATGAGAGAGATTACGTTGTGCACACTGGGGGTGGGGAGTTGGGGGGGACCTCTTATGACAGGAACTGCGCAAACTCAACCAGCCGATCGTCCACTCAGAGGACGGAATGGAATAACGCCAGGGGCGCTAGGGAGCATACTTCAGAAGAAAAAAGCTTGGTACTTATTGAATGCAGCATAATTTTTAATAAATGTAAATTACAAAACCATTTAATTCCACATTTCCTGCTCGGTTAAAAGTATTCTTTATGGTGGCACAACCCCTTTAAGCAGGGCAGAAAAACAGTCAGTGCTGACAGAATTAAACAGGTACGCATTACCCATAAGTAGTGACATATCAGATGTAAGCCCCCTCAGATTTATCACCTGAAGGCCCCCGACAGTGTGATTCATTAACATCTCGTGTGATAATTATTCAGACGTTTTCTAGAGTTTATTCATGAATGTAGTCGTTGGGCTACAGCAAGAATGGAGGTAACAAACAGTATATAGTATACAGCTTTCTCTGCACCACACGTGGTTAGGCCCCATGGAATCAACATTTGTGATAATTCTGAAAACTGCAAGTTTCATCAAAAACAAGCTGGACAGCGAAAAACAAGGAGAGTTGCAATACCAGACACAGCCTATAGTGGAGCTGTTTCTAAGATACAAACTTTTTTTTCTGTTCCTGAACAACCCCTTTAAGGACACAGAAAAGTATGACATTAATTTTTGCAGTAGTTCATTTGAATTAATGCCATCACAAATGTCATACCATTGTTTGGACATCAAAACATTCAATGGTGCTCAACCAAATAAGAGAGACACCTCCAAATATACAGAGTCTCTTCAGAAGACAAAAGTTTGGTGGCACTCACCGGTCAGTAAAATAATCCTTTATAACACAAAAGTAAAAAAAAAAAACACAGAGTGGACAACATGGATACATCTGGATAACAGCCGTTTCGCACCAGCCAGGCGCTTCTTCCTGGTCCCTGCATCTACTTGGTGTCCATTTGTATCCATGTGCTCTTGGCTTCTGAAGAGGATTCATTTTTGCGGTACTGCAGCTGGTGCCAAGGCCACCAACATACATAAAGATGACACTAGAGAGATGGTCACGGTCACCTTCTTCAGATGAATAAGTTCAGGAGTCATAATATGAGAAACTCAACTCTTAAGAGGCGAAACCCAATAATCCTTCATTGTTAAATGTCAATGTTTTTTTCCTGATGTTTACAGCATTTTATTCCATTTTCGATCCACTATTTTGGGGATGGTCTTTTTGCCTGAGCTACTGTTAACAGCATTTAGAGATTTGCTTTAAAGTAGTCACATCGACCAAAGAAAACAGACTGGAGATCCTCATTGTCTGATCTGAGCAGAGGACTCTATGCAAGAAGGGGGAGGATTAGGATCACACACATTTTGAAAGGTTGATCCTGTGTGATCTATATTTAGGTGATACCCTTCATTGTAAATCCTGCCTGTGATAAGAACAAGATAAATGAGAAGTGATCTGTACAGAAAAGGATGTTTCAGCTCAGACAGTGGCCAACAGGAAAACTGCAAGATTTCAAGACTTAATAAATATTATATAGTGAAGTAGAGAAAAAAAAAAAGTCACCAAAAATTCTTAATGGCTATGGATAGCTTTGACATGGAAAAAAAATTCAGGATCTTCTCTTGTGGGAGTGTCTCTCACAGTAATATAGGCTGGATGTAAGCTCTTTGTGTATCTAGGGAGCTGGTGTCTTCATGAGCTCATATACCAGCACAGCTTCTATCCTGCACTTATTTCCTCTTCATGTGCTTTCCTTTTCTACTGCCATATTTCTCTTCCCTCCTTGAGATTCTAGAAACCGTCATCAGAGCCAGGAGCAGGAGCTCTGACAGCTTATCAGTTTTGCAGAGCACTCAGCTAGATAAAGAACTTGCGGACACACTGAAGCGGTAAAATGGAAGGAAAAAAATTATGAGGGCTATTTGGAAAGTATCTTAACTTTGCCTTTAGGAAGCAAATTAACAATAAATAAAATTTTGAGCAAAAGTGTGCATAGCCTTTAACATTGGATACCATGCGTGAGATGGGGACATGTATACAAAATGCCAAAAAAACAAAAAAAGCATCCCAGTGATTTCACAATACACTGTCCTTATTTATGGAGGTGTAGTCGAATGCTTCCAAATTCAATTATGGCTATAAATATTTAACATGTACATTTCCTCCTGATTAATCTCTGAGAGACACAATGCATATTATTTATAAGCCCCCACCGCCATCAGCCGACAAAGACTGCGGCCTGATGGAATGGTCTCAGTAATAACCTAAGGATCTCAGCACTAATCTGACAGCTAACAGGATGCCACAGGAGATGTCAGCTGTGATTACAGATCAAAGATCGCTGACCTGGGTTACTACTAAAATAGGAAACCAAAGGTGAAAGGCATTCCTCCCCAAAGAGACAAAGACGAAGCTCATCGATCACTCCCCCTTCATTAGTGTGGAGCTCCTGAAGATCACATCACATGGTTGTCAGCAGCTCTGCACCACAGTCAACAACTAATTAAAGTAAAAGCCAACTGCACGATCGGCTCACTTATTACTACACAAACATAATGCTAGTTAAAAGTAACACTAAGGAACCATCAATTACAGTCAAACTCATTGGGACTGAAGAGTACCTGGCTTTTCAAATGAGTCTTCAAAACAAGCAGTCATCTGTGTCCATGAGGAATAGCGTGATTTCTGGCCGTTATATTTATTATAGTCTACATTTTTCACCAGAGTTCCCCTCGGTAGGCTCTATCTCCAATTTTCAGTTGTCCCTTAGCTAGTAGGTGGAAACCAGCAGCTATGTCATCTTCCACACATTTCACTCACAAAGAAGAGGTTCAGCTTCCCTATATTTATAATATACCCCTGAGCTAGTGGGTGGTAAATAACTGCAATGACATCTTCCATACATTTGACTCCGAGAAGAGGATGTCCTGCTCCCATATCTTTATAGTATAACCCTGAGCTAGTAGGTGGTGAATAACTACAATGAATATTTTCCAAACATTTGTCTCAAAGAAGAGCATATCCTGCTCCCATATCTTTACAGAATACCCCTGAGCTAGTGGGTGGTGATTAACTGCTATTATATCTTCCGTACACTCCACTCAGAGAGGAGAGGAGATCCTGCTACTCTATTCTTAGCACAAGCCCTGAGCTAGTGGGTGGAGGCTAGCTGCTATGATGTCCTGATACACTATGATGTCCCCATACACTGTACTT
Organism: Phyllobates terribilis; assembly: GCF_046119375.1. Lineage (NCBI taxonomy): Eukaryota > Metazoa > Chordata > Amphibia > Anura > Dendrobatidae > Phyllobates > Phyllobates terribilis. The sequence goes on from NW_027362762.1 coordinate 108,378,505, forward strand.
GGAAAGAAGAGGAGATCCTGCTCTCCTATCCTCACTCTCAAGGGCAGTAGCCGAATGGGGCAAGAACCTTCTTTCATCTCATATCACATAGTGTTGCATTCACTTATTAGAGAAGTCACAGCATAGCCTGTGCCCATCTCTCACTTTGCTCCTGCATTTACCAACCCTTCCGCTCTTCATAACACTACTATGGAGAGTATCTAACCAGATCGCTCAGGGAGCTAAAATTCTGTAACATCTCTTAAGATGGTTTTTGCTGTTTTTCAGAGCGCATGAGGAGTCCAGGAGGCAGGGGAAGAAATGGCTCACAAGTGGAGAAATATATTTCTCTGAAAAGGTGCATTACAAATTTATATTAAATATTGTTCTAAGGCCATGACCATTTAGGGTTGTAATGAAAATACCATTGCCTATCTTTATAGTATACCCCTGAGCTAGTGAGTGGAGAGTAGCTGCTATACCTTCCTTACACTTCACTCACAGAAGAGCCTGCCTATGTATCCTTACAGAACATCCCTGGGGGGAGCAGATTGCACTCATAAAGAAGGGGAGCTCTCCTGTCCTTTTAGTAAACCCTCAGAGATAGCAGCCACATGGAGCCTGAATGAATTCAGCACTAGGAGATAGAAGTACATTTATTAGAGGAAGCAGCATAGACTGTGTCTAAGCCTTGCTCTGCTCCTTCCTCTCTCTATAGACTACTGGGCAGCATGTCGCCCGATCATCAGATCGCTCAGTGATCTATCATTCTGTACCATCTCTCAATATAGTTTTCAGCTAGAAGCAGGGAAAGAGATGGCTCATAAATGGAGAAAAAAAACTATTTCTCTAAACCGATAAATAATAAAGTTTCTCATACGCAAATTGTCTCTTCAGAGAGGAAGAGGACTAGAACTCTAAACTATTAAAACTAGCAATCCTACAAGTTAATATCGACCCTTTAACAGGCCTTGGATAAAAGCCAAATCAGAATGTTGCAGACATGGTGTTTCAGGGTATTGCCCCTCATCAGTGCAAAGTATGAGATTTGATTTGGCTGGGTGAGAGGCTAAGACTTGGATCTAAGGGGTAAGTTTTCTTCTTATGGAGAGTGACATGCCAGGTCTGGCATGCCAGTATAGGGAGACTTAAACACCTTGCATGCTCCTCTTATATTCACTTGTACTATAGATTTATGCAAGGCTCGCTGAAATGACAGTGGCCATTAATGTAGAAATGAACATAACATTGCTTTATATAGGGACTAATTACCTAACATGCGAATGCCCACCAATGGGCCATACAGGCGCCTCCAGCCCCCGGATAGTAAAACTAATAACAGATTCCTAATACGTGGATTCCTGGGAAATCCTTTATGGAAAAGTATCGCTAGAGTCCCCAGGATGGAGCAGTAAGTCTCCAGCTTACATGGGAGGAGAAGGCCTTTACAGACAGGGATTCTTCTCCTAAAATGCCAATCTAGGGGGCTCCATTGGTTTGAAGAACCGTCAGGGGTCAATTGAAGGAGGTTCCTAAAGAGGCAACCGATCATGTAAGGAAATGGTTAAGGCAGCTGCTGCTATTCGCAGACACATGGAGATGATAAGCTATTTGTTTTCAGGCTTGCTTTGGATCAGGTTGTGAAAAGCCCTCTGATGTCGACATGCAGCAGAAATTGTCGCCATGGAAACTATTATCTCTCCGAGCTGATCTTGAATGATGTACGGATCTTTTCAGGTTTTTAATCAGGGAAAATTCCTCTGCTAATGCAGTAATGTGTTGCGGTTTCAGGAGATTTTAGAGACAATTCTGCATGCTTGGTGGTAAACAGAATGTTGTTATACCAGAGTTACAAGAAAACAAAAATGAGGGGATAGGTAAGAAGAAAGCTCTGGAGGAAGGGAAGCCGTGGCGAGCGGCCATCACTTCGTGCGTGCTTTAAATTCAACTTTAAAAAAAAAAAAGGAAAGTAAAATACAAAACACTCAGGACTCCCCACACATCCGCCCGGCACAGTTGGCATTTGTCGGTTATCAGATACGATGGCATTATAGCAGAAGAGGATGCAGCGCGCTCAGCTGGGCTCTATCCGGTTACAGATGTAGCAGGACTGAGTTTTCCTCTTCTTTTTGGCTTGGACTGTATTATGTATGCAGTATATGTTGCCCTGGGCAGTACATGCATCTTCTGGATCTTCTCTCGGGCTCTGTCTGGTTACAGATGCAGCAGGATCAGGTTTTCCTCTTCTCTTTGGCTTGGACTGTATTATGTATGCAGTAAATGAAGGTTGCCCTGGGCACTACATACATCTCCTGGACCTTCTTTCCGACATGGTAGCCTGCTGAATGTCCGGGGGTAGTATATGATGAATGTAGGCAACTTACCCATTTATATCTTAGACATAAGGGTTAACTGGATCATAAAGGATATAGCAGCAGTACTGGAAGCTCGCACACCAGCCGTGGACCAAGCTGTCGTCCTTTCATGTTAGGTGGCCAGATGATCATCACACATCATTCCCTCCCACCACCCTCTGCTTCTACAGTGATCACTCCATACACTACAGGGTAGAACAGAGCTGTACACAGAGCAGACATATGCAACGCCGGGGGGGGGGGGGGGCACAGAAGGAAAAACAAACATCCGCACAGCTTCGGAAAGGGAATTTGGTGCAAACTGTTTACCTGCCTGGATTTATTTTTGCAGAAACATGGATTTTGTAGCAGGCAAACACGATCACACTGAGGCTGGGGTTGCACTTTAAGGGGCTGTTTAGAAAGCTAGTTTTCATAAACATTATTAGAGGGTCTCTGTTGAGGATTCTCATTTTCTGGAGAGTGGATACTAAGAGAGTCCCATGCCCGGAATGTGTAATACCTAACATGTGGAGCTGGAAGGAAATGGGACACAGTGCCAGATTACAGCTGATCGCTGGAGGTACCAGCAGGGGGAGACACTGAGCAGTTTATCTCTAACAGGCTCTTCTATGAGTATGTTCACACAGGCAGAAAAAGATGATGTGCTTTTCAAGAGAAACCCTTTCAGACCTGAAAACCTTGTTAAAAACTACACCGATTCCTGAAGATTGTTGAGATTTTTTTTTGTAAAGTAGACCAAAATTTTTTTTTGCAGGAACGAGCTCTGGCGTATTGTCATATTGTCATGCTGGGATTTGGACACCTTTTTTGAGTGCCTGCCATAGTAGTTGGCACTGTCTTGGTCCAGATGCTGTGGAGTACCCATGTGGAGCTGGATCACATTCCTGCAAAGCTTTTGGCCCAACTTTACGCCTTTTTCTCCACATTGAGTGTTGCCGTTTTATGACTTGACATCAACGGATTGTGCAGACTCCACAAGGAATACCCATGAATGACGTGACATGTCTCTTATTTCCACCTTGAGGTCTTCAAAGTCTTGTTGGGTGGAGACGGGGGTAAACAAAAATCACAAAAAACTCACACTATGAACAGCAATGGGGATTTCACATTGAAGATCCTTCCTCTTGATCTGAAAGAATATTTGAAACAGTTTTTGAAGCAGATCAGCCCCATAAAAATATAAGTAATAATGTGTGAACCGTAGGGATTGTCCAAAGTGGAGAACCTTCTTAAAAGGGAACCTATCAGTGAGATCACCCCTTCTAAGCCATCTATATGGGCAAGTAGGTCACGGGAAGCGGAGTAAAATGATTCCTTGATATCTGTGCAAACTGCCTCTTTGAATGGAAGAGGACTTGAACTTTAGTGCCACCAAGTGGAAGTAGCAATCCTAAAATTCAGTATCGACTTGGTCATGACTTTGACTTTTATTATATTATTTAATTTCCCAAAAGAGTATTATTCCAATGAAATAGCTCATTTACATATGAACAAAAATGTGTATTAAGATCTCTGGCTGGACATAGATCTCCCTGAGAATCTGCCCCCAGATATTATTGTAAATGAAATAGGGAGTTACCAGTGTGAGACATGTAATGGCCTCTCTCTGCTCTCCTGATCTACATGTCTCACACTGGTAACTCTTCCTTTCATTTACAATAATCTCTGGAGGCAGAATGTCAGGGAGATCTATGTTCGGCCCATAGATCTTAACAGCTCTTTTACATATAAGAAAAACGTGGATTTCTCTGGAATGAAACATCAGATCACAGATATCAATATATCATTTTATTCAACTTTCTATGGCATATATAGACTGCTTAAGAGGGTTGATCCTAAAGACACATTACCTTTAAAGACGACCTGTCACCAGGTCAAAAGTGGTCAGACTTTGCCCTTATTTGCCCTAAATTTATGAAAAATCAAAAACCGGAATAGTCAGGGAGAGCAGAGGGAAAATATAAGGGCAAAAAACTGGCCACTTTTGACCTGGTGACAGGTCCTCTAACTCAATCAAACATATTTTCCCACATTGTCATCAGAAATGAGGCTTTTCTACTTTGAGATGAGATCCGCGTAGTCAGAATGATTGGTAGACATGTGCTGCCTGACAACCCCAATACAAAATGTATGGCTGTCAGGCATTATACCACCAGTAAGCCGACAGGACTACTGGTCAGACAGGGAGCAATTAAAGCACATGGTCAGAATGGAAACCATTCGAGTGCAGTCATTCCCAATAAAGGCTGCACAGTATAGAAGCTTATTGGTTTATTGTCAATACTAGTTTGGATAAATCCGAATAGTCAGCTAGATTTCATTCTACTTACCAATAGTGATATTTTTATCCGAAAAGTAGAAAAATGTTATTTGAAAGGACTTGTTGGTGGTTGCCCTAATGAAAATGAGAAAAAATTACTAACATATTTTAATCTTATAATGACCCAAAGACTCCATCGCTGACCTAATCTCTCGGTCCTAGTTTCTATAAAGTAATGAACAATGCTCTATTCTTCATTTTCTCAGTCCCTAAGATTCCAAAGTTGAACCAATGATGGAAAATTAGGAACCTCGCTCCACAAATTCCTACGGCACTAGATATGGCAAGTTATAACATTTACGCCAATTGATAGATTCCCACTTAAAGGGAATCTATCAGCAGGTTTCTGCTACCTCATCTGAGAGCAGCCATATGTAGGCAAAGAGAAGCTGAATCCAACGATGTATCACTTCATTTACTGGGTGCTGCCGTTCTCAGAGATTTTAGATTTAGCAATGAAGCAGAGCTGAGGAAGCTAACCCCGCCCACACCAGGCTCTGGATATACAATGTCCACAGACAGCGAGCTGCTTATCACAGGAGGGGTGTGTTGGACTAGCATCTAAAGCCCTGCTTTGTCTCCACAATGATAACCTCCTGGTGCTAAAACAATCATTACAAGCAAACAAAACCACTGAGCTTCATTAGAGACATCACTGAAATCTGTGTTTTAACCCCTGCTGCCTTCAGATTACATGGCAAAAACTTGCTGTCAGATTCCATTTAACTGCCTAATACCTTCACAATTTCTTTCAGCAGGGGATTGTTCAAGCCGTACTGTTAATTATCTAATTTCTCTACAAACTTTCTCATTAACTGATTTTAATTACACTAAAATGGCTTAAATAATCGGAAACGGTCTAATAAAAGTCACACTCAGCCAACAGGTTTAATGAAAGGATTTCTGACAAGATCCTGACATTAACTTTGGAACAAATCACAAGTTCCCGTTCCCCTTATAGTCCAGCTGTCAGGCAGATTTCAGGAACCTTGCAGAAGCTTGGCTCCTAATTAAAATGCTTCAGGTCTCAAAGTTTAAAAGTACAGCTGCACCACTCATCTAATCCACGGGTATGTGGACCACAAAGCCAGAGCTCAAAATCGCAGTACCCTTTGGCTTCAGTCACATGTGCTGGTCCGTGGCTTTCTTTTTTGGCCACAAACTTTGCAAAACCACAGCAAAATACAAATGTATAGGGGAGCTGGTTGTCAACTTGCAGAACCTGATCTAAATCCTGAGGAAGATCCTGGCTGCCTTGGTGCTGCAGAGCTGACATCAGTGAAGAACTGGAGGAGATACCACATCTGCTGTCAGGAGCGGAACTATCAGCAGTTACTGGTATACAAGGAAGGTCTATTAAGCTTAGGTGCATTAAATAGGATAGGACTTATTTTAGTGGTCTGGTTTGAGGTCTGGATGATTCAGGAATTCTGGACTGGGGTCATAAGTTTTAGGTGTATGGCTTGGGGTCTGGCAGAGGGTACGGGTCTGGCAGAGGGTACGGGTCTGAATGCGTTTAAGGATCTTGGATCTGAATGTGTTTACATGTCTTGAGTCTGAATAAGTTTACAGCTCTGGTCTGGGGGTTTTAGTTAAAATTTGGGGTTCTGGTTTCCCTACTAAAAATTCTTGGAGTAAACATTTCTAACAACTGTAAAAAGTTAACAAGGTGATAACTTTATGATGTTCAGTTCCGATCGTCACCCGACCGCAGATGCAGATATGTAAGCCTTTACTAGTACCGCTAATATGAGGTACATTCCTATACGTCAAAAGAACAAATACTAAAATACTCAACCCTTATTAGATAATAGAGGCTTAGGTAAAAAAAAAAAACGTTTTTATCTTTGGGGGGAAGAAAAGAAGACAAGACCAGTTGAAGACTAAAATGTGACTAGTAGGACATGCTTTTGTTCTGCAAGTCATGAGTTATTGTAAAAATTAGATTTTTTTTTATTGTACTTGTTTTCTACTTTGCTGAAACCTGGTGACGGTGGTTTGCCATTCACGATATCAATTGTTAATGGAAAAATAAGGTGGAAGAATAAGAGTTAAATGAATTCCAATGACAGATCAGTAAGTTCTAGCCGCCGGTGATCCATCACTTGGACATTTTATCATTAGGCGTGGGCACACATCCACGCCTCTTCTTGTTACTAACGCCCACACCCTTTAATTAACTTCATGCTGTCCTAGCAAATAGGAGAATTCAGTGCTAGCAGGAAGTCCACAGACAGATGGAGCCAAGATCAGGTGTGTATTGCAACATACAGTTTCTTCAGCAATGACCCAAGAGACCTGATAATCTGGCATCTGTTTACTGGACGTTATTCAGCAGAATGTGAGATTTCACAAGATCCGAGGAGGAAAGAACAGAGTAGGAAATTCATTTGATTATAAAACAAAGTGACGTCACTCAGATCCCGATTATCTGCCATCTAACCAGTCCTGGTGACGCTGGAATAGAGGAATCGCACACAAAATATCTCACTACAACTGACCGGGACATTCATTTTATATTTCCTCTACAAAACTTTCTCCCCATGATCACAGACATAATGAATAGAAACAAAGACACTTTATAAGCCTGACTGATAGCAGCGGTGGTAGGTCTCAGTCTGCCCATCACTTACCCGTCACTAGGATTCTGCTGCCCTCTCATTCAGCAATAAAAGCCCGGATTATGGAGGCCAGGATGCCCACTGAACTCTACAATGAGGGACGTGTGCCCTCTGCTCTCCTCCAGTCAGGATTAGTTACCGGGTTGTGCATTACTTCGATATCCCCCCAATGTAAAATAAAAATGACAGCACTCACATCCTGCACCGCTCATTGTTATGCCATGTGAGCGCTGCAGTCAATCAGCAGGCGCTAACGAGCTGCAGCACTCACACGTCACTGGGGGAAACTCAGTCAACCGAGGGAGGTGTGAGCTCCGCAGCCTACAAGAGGCCGCTGGTCGACATTGATGGAACGGCCCCAGGGCCGGACGTACCTGTTTTTGGACTTTATTTACATTTTACACAAGGAAAAGCAGCATTTATGACGGGGATTAATATATATGCCGAAAATAGCCGAGAACTTCACAGCACTCGGCTATCTTTGTATCACTAGGCATGGAGTGGCAGAGCGCCGGTACAACCAGCTGCTCCATGCAAACTCTTCCCGGCAGCGGAGGAGCAAGAACAGGGAGTGGTTTGGTGATCAGTGGGGCTTCTAGTAGTGTGACCAACACCAATTTATCAATTATCTATTAGAAAGTTGATAATTTATGTAGAACATATACCCACCGCATTCACGCAAGGGACTCGCCCCCCCTCCCTCCACCGCCGACACGCAAGGGACTCGCCCCCCTCCCTCCACCGCCGACACGCAAGGGACTCGCCCCCCCTCCCTCCACCGCCTCCACGCAAGGGACTCGCCCCCCCTCCCTCCACCGCTGACACGCAAGGGACTCGCCCCCCTCCCTCCACCGCCCCCACGCAAGGGACTCTCCCCCCTCCCTCCACCGCCTCCACGCAAGGAACTCTCCCCCCTCCCTCCACCGCCTCCACGCAAGGAACTCTCCCCCCTTCCCTCCACCACTCCCACGCAAGGGACTCGCCCCCCTTCCCTCCACCACTCCCACGCAAGGGACTCGCCCCCCTTCCCTCCACCGCAGACACGCAAGGGACTCGCCCCCCCTCCCTCCACGGCCCCCACGCAAGGGACTAGCCCCCCTTCCTCCACCGCCCCCACGCAAGGGACTAGCCCCCCTTCCTCCACCGCCCCCACGCAAGGGACTAGCCCCCCTTCCCTCCACCGCAGACACGCAAGGGACTAGCCCCCCTTCCCTCCACCGCCTCCACGCAAGGAACTCTCCCCCCTCCCTCCACCGCCTCCACACAAGGGACTCGCCCCCCTTCCCTCCACCGCAGACACGCAAGGGACTCGCCCCCCCCTCCCTCCACGGCCCCCACGCAAGGGACTAGCCCCCCTTCCTCCACCGCCCCCACGCAAGGGACTAGCCCCACTTCCTCCACTGCCCCCACGCAAGGGACTAGCCCCCCTTCCTCCACCGCCCCCACGCAAGGGACTAGCCCCCCTTCCCTCCACCGCAGACACGCAAGGGACTCGCCCCCCTCCCTCCACCGCCGACACGCAAGGGACTCGCCCCCCTCCCTCCACCGCCGACACGCAAGGGACTCGCCCCCCTCCCTCCACCGCCGACACGCAAGGGACTCGCCCCCCTCCCTCCACCGCCGACACGCAAGGGACTCGCCCCCCTCCCTCCACCGCCGACACGCAAGGGACTCGCCCCCCTCCCTCCACCGCCGACACGCAAGGGACTCGCCCCCCTCCCTCCACCGCCGACACGCAAGGGACTCGCCCCCCTCCCTCCACCGCCGACACGCAAGGGACTCGCCCCCCTCCCTCCACCGCCGACACGCAAGGGACTCGCCCCCCTCCCTCCACCGCCGACACGCAAGGGACTCGCCCCTCTCCCTCCACCGCCGACACGCAAGGGACTCGCCCCTCTCCCTCCACCGCCGACATGCAAGGGACTCTCCCCCCTCCCTCCACCGCCGACACGCAAGGGACTCGCCCCCCTCACCTGCCACGCAATGACTCAGCTTGTGTTACAACTTTTAACTGTGATTTTAGGAAAACCATTCCATCTTGACATCGGGACATGCCACTAGAATAAGGGTACTGGTCACTACTTTATGCTGCCCCCCTAAAAAAGGTAGCAAAAATACAGTAACAGTTTCCTTGTAAATGATGAAGGGTTAATAGGCTGGAATCAGGAAGGGGTGAAACTTTTTGTAATGCAGAGTCAGGAATCAGAGGTTTCCGCATATCTCTGTATATACCTAAAAAACGTCAATACTTCCGCTCCAAGCACAGATCCCTCTTAGATCACCCCATCAGCCATATACTGGATCTAGCAGCCTAGGAGGCTCCCGCTGGTTCCATTTGCTGGCTCTGGTATATAAAGCCTTGGTTCTTGGTTCCAGTAGTAAGAAGAGCGAGGCTTGGGCAGCTCATAATGTTTTGCAATCAAATTTGCGGCCATATTGATTTCCCTGGATTAGAGCGGCCTGACATTTACAATGTAAAGCCTAATAAGCCGCCCGCACAGTGTTGTGTTAAATAGGGAAACAAATAATATATATTCTGTAACAGAAGAGAGGAGAAAAAAAAAAAGGAGACTCATTTGCTTGGACGCGCCCCAGTTATTGATCATCAGCACTACTGAGATTCTTAACCGCGGTGGACGTCTGCGAGGACGCTGCCATTTAAAAGGCATGGTCTAATTTGTGGAGCCTCCGTAATTAAAGGGAAGAAACAGCTCATGCTATCATAGCTGAAATAGATAGCCATAGCCCGAGGTGGCGGCATATCCGCTACCTGACAGACCGAGCCAGCGGGTCAACGAAATTAGATGTGCTGACAGAAAAGGTCGTATGGATCACTATGAGCAATCTGACTGAGCGCATGTAAGACTCGGTTCACATTGTAGATCAATTTTTAAAAGGGCGACTTCAGAAAATTTTGAAAAGCAACCAGATGGATCCCTTTGACTATGCCATTATTTTTCCCTGGCAGACTAAAGCCCCCCAAACACATTAAAAGGTTGTCAGCTGAATGATGGCGGTCTCACTCATTCCCAGGAACCTTCACTCTGCCGAGTGCTCCTGTGCTCTCCATGACAGAGCTGCAGTCAGACATCTGTCGGGGGCTAATCTCAGGGAGAACAAAAGGATTATGGGTCTGAAATCGGACATGGCGGATCCTTAACACTCCTAACAATCACTTATCGGGGGTCTCCCAAACATATTAGTCTGGTGGCCAAACCCCTCATTATCGGCCGATATTAGTCTAATGTGTATGGGGGGGGTGGAAGTACTAAAGTTGATAAATACGTATGGTTGCATCAATAATTGTTTGTCGGGTGAAATTTAATACGGATGATTGCAACAACAATTGTTCGTCGGGTGAAATTTAACAACGAGTCATCCTTTTAGTCGACTGATGAGATCATAGTCTGAAACTAAAAAATTTGCTACATTTGAATTCTGTCGAATGAAAGATCTTTCCATATAAGAGGATTCCTGGAAAGATTGTTCTTTCTTCGCCCGGGGTCATTGTACGTCTATGGCCAGATTGAACGACTAACGGCCAATGTGGACAAAAATGTGTATCATTCATTCAATGGTTGTTCAACCATCTGACTAATTTCATCTAATGTGTTGGCCCACAGCAGACTATGCTATGATGGTCTACCCTGGGGTATATGGGCCGTTGCAGATCCAGTGATACATAATTCACTGCTGTGAATGCGGCCTGCACATCCATAATTTATATTACAGATGACACCATTCTCTCGACTTCATTTCCACCACAGAAACCCTCCATGCACTGATGCGGCTACTCTTCCTACTGTGTCTCAGATTCTGCACCTTTGACAGAAAAATAAAAAAATTGTGCTGTATGCAGCGTTCTTCTTCCTTCAAGACACCGGACACCATGGAAGAACTCGACAGACCCCGTTATAAGCTTTCAGGGTCTGCTGGACAAGGTTGTTGTCCACGGTGAGACTAATCTGACACCATTGTGGCTTCTGTTATACCCAAAACTAGATCCTGCTCATACATCTATCACAGCCACGTCAAAGAAGGCAGACCCAACATATTTAACGCCGGATGTTGAAATAACATTACAAAAAAGAAAAGAAAATGTCCTAGTAAAGTCAGGATTCTGACAATTTTTTTTCTGAAGAGATGGCCACCAGAAACCAAGGATGATTAAGGAGAATCGTCATCTCCAGCTCTTCCCCTCCTCCTGACAGTGTCTGTTTCAGGAAAAAGGGAGTGTCCTTATACACAGATACAATCAGCAATGACTGGATATTGTCAGACTTTGAAGGAACACAAGCTATTGGCAAACAAAATGATAACGCCCAGTTGTCCAATTTCCAGGACATATAGAAATCTGCACATGTACCCACAAAAGCATTGGACAACTGGTATGAAGGCCATTTAGACAGGCAGATTTCAGCACTTCTTGACCATATACAAATCAATCGGCACCAATTTACTACCAGATTCACAAAACCTGTATGGGGCAGGATGATGGCCGACATGACCATTCTGTCCCCTAGAAGAATTATGTTGTCAACTGCACATCGACCAGTGTAACTGGAGGGGGGATTCTCATGGTGGCATAAACCATCCAATCAGAGGCTGAAGGTCTCGTTCTCCGGCTGATAAACTGGCCGATAACTGGGAACAAGCGTTCTTAGTGAGGCTTGTTACCCGACTATCAAACAAGCCAAAAGGCCCAGAAGGGGCCTGAGACTGACGATGGGACCCAAGGGTGGGGTATGGAGATAATGAGAGATGGCAAGACTTTAGGAAGAATGGTTTTCGGATGACATTATGTGGTCCTTCAACACATGAGAACCCAATTCATCAGCATTCCAGATGTGATGACATATCACAACATTTTGTTTCTTGGTGTATTTGGTTTCTCATAAAAGTGTTGTCTGGTGAAAACAAGTCATCAACTATTTACAGAGTAGGTGATAATTTGTTCAACCACAGATTGGCAAAATGAAAATTATTTATCCCTCTCGGAATGGAGCAGCAGGGCTCAAGCTCAGATGCCGCTCCATTCATTCCCGATGGGGGCTGTCGAGTGCTGCGCTCCGCTTTTTCCAACAGCCCCATACAGAAAGAATATGGTGGAGGATGGGCGTACGACCTGCTGCGCCATAGTGTACCAAGGATAGGTCCCCGGTGAGCTTACAAATTCCCTAATGTGCCGATCAGTGTGGGTCCCAGCGTTGGGACACCCAGCAAGTTATCGCACATCTGCACTGTTTACACTGGACAACCTAGACGTTGAGAAAAGAATAAAAAAATTATACTTTAGACTCTTCCCTGAGACTCTTCTTCCTAATCGCTCTTTCCTCTGGATCTTCAGCTGGAAATAATTATAGAGAAGATTTATATAAAAAAACGATTTACTGCTTCTCAGAATTTACTGAAAAATACATTTCTATAAATATCTTCAGATTAGGACTTTTCTCCTCAGTGTTCCTCCTTTTATATGCCCTGATTTTCAAAATAAGGTTTAAAAAAAAAAAAATTAATAATAATAATATTATTTATTATTATTATTATTAATAAAAAAAAGCATTTTTTTTAACTCGATCCTTTCTGACCGAAGCATAAATAAAAAAAAAAAAAACTCTTATCCTTTAAAGGAAGCCATCATCATTGTTTAAATCAGCCTTTTTTTGTTACAGGTTTTTATTTTTAGTTTTTGGAATTTTTTTTTCTTTACATCATAATGTGTATTGAAAAAAGACCGCAATCCTGAAATCACCACACTGCACACTGGCCACTGTTATTTTTTTTTTTTTATACTTCTTGTTTTAGGAAACAACACATGTACATTACCAGCAATGAATGGACCATAACCCTATCTTCTTTACTAACGCATCTAATGAGCGTGTGCAAAGGTAATTGTGAAAGAAAATAAATGGAGCAGAGGAGGCTTTAACATTATATATTATGACTGGTGGATCCTATGAGCTATGTGTAGAGGAGTTACCTGTCTGTGAGGTTAAGGAACGTACAAACTGTTACTGAAAGGTCAGGAAGGAGGATTCTAAAAAGCCTGGGTCCATGTTCTCCCACTCTTCTGGTGAATGATGGAGACTTCCTACGTCTTTTGGGAACGTCCTCTCCTTCCCCCGTTGTGGGACTCTGTACAGGCCCCTTTGCTACAAACTATCCAGAATCCCTTCCATCTCAGAGTTCTCACGGATTAGACTGGGAATAGACAATATCCCTTCTCTACTTTTAACCATCTCCATAGCTCAAAAAAAAGGATTTTTCTCATACACTTTCCCAAGTTTCATCAGTTTTATTTTTTAGGCTTCGTTCCCACATTGAGTGTTTGGTAAGTTTTTAATGTTCCACCGATTATGTAAATTAGGTTATGTGCATTTTTTTTAGTGCGTTTTTTTTTTTACTTGCATCTTTATGGCGTTTTTGACTCTTTTTGGTGTGTCGTGTTATAAATAAAGCTGCTTTGTTTTTTATACTTCCTGGTATTTGACTTTGTCAAAACTTTATTGATACATTCATGTGCGGATTACATGCGATCTTGTAGCGTTTCCGCTGGTAACAGAAGTACCTTCCCTTTAGGTAAAACTAATAAAGACCATGTTAAAAAATATTCTGCCGCAAGTCAAATGACAGGATAATCCGTCTTTATAGCGGAATATAAAGCCGATTGAACGGAGAAAAAAAAAACAAAAAACAAACCAACCAATAAGTCATTAGTATTTTGCCGGCCTGCGATGCATTGGCTACACCGAGGCCACGAGAGCCCGAAGAGTCGGCACAAAACAGTCATTAGTCACAGACTGAACCGTTCCGTCTACCCCACCGCATACACTGGATCTCTGCGGGTCTGAAGTCAGGATGGAAACGCTCGCTGCTCTTTTATGGGCTTTTCGGGCCAGTTTCCACAATGAAATCATTGCTATTCCACCAAGGGCAGCAGATCTCAAAGCGTTTGGCCGCCTGACACTGCAGCAGAATCGCTCGGGTGGTTTGGACAGAGCTCAGGGTTGGAAAGCACAGAGTCGCTGGGTTTTGGGCCATTAATTTTAGAAGTCTACTTAGTATTGTAGCTGCGCTTTTTGTTCTTGCGCAGAATTATTTTATTGTACGTGGCATAAATTATAAGCAGGAATTCTCACATACCTCCATATTGGAACACTAAGGGCTTGTGCACAAGTTCAGTATTTGCTGCAGAAAAATCTGAAGAAACTACGCTGGTTTCTGCAATGTTTTTTTGAGCGCCCTTTTGATGCGTTTTTCTCCCCCTTCTTTTGAATGGGTGAAAAACGCTTAAAACACACTGAAAGAATTACCACCATGCAGATAAACGCAACAAACACAACGTAATCAAAAAGACAAAGCAACATTGAAAGACAAAAAGGCAACAAAAAAAGACAAAAAGGCAACAAACAAGTGAAAAAAACACAAAAATCAAAATAGCAACATGTGTACATGCCCTTACAGGAAGCCTGTCAGCCCGTTTTATGTATGGAAGTACTGGTATGGCTGTATAGGTGCTAGTCCCCCCCCCCCCCTCATAAAATGAAATATGTTTTGCATCTGATGGGCCAGTCATGAGAAAACTAGCATATAAGCCATATGGAAATTAGGACTGAAGTGCACGAGGGCGTGTCAAGTATCTTAGATCGTGTTTCTTCCTAGACTATTGACACGCCCTCAGTGCACTTCTATCTTGATTTGCATAAAGCTGCTACATTAGATTTCTAATGACTTTCACATAGGATCGCTACAAAAAAAAGTCTCATTTTAATTGTGGGACAAGCACCTATACAGCCATCACCATACCTCCAGGTAATAACGTCCTAGAGAGGGTCACGTATGCAGGAACATAAAAACCAGGCTTAAAAAGAATCTATCAGCAGGTTTTTGCTTCCTCATCTGAGAGCAGCCTGATGTAGACAAAGAGACACTGAATCCAACAATGTATCACTTAGATTACTGAGTGCAGCCGTTCTGACTGTATTAGATTTAGCAATACAGCAGAGGTGAGAAAGCTAACTCCGCCCACACCAGGCTCTGTATGTACATAGTCTATAGACAGTGAGCTACTAATCACAGAAGGGGCGGAGTTGGACTGGAATGCACGTGCTGCTGTAATCTGGGCAGTGATAATCACCAGGAGATAAAACCTTCAGTCTAACTAAACAGCACAAAGCTTGACATGTGACAAATGGTTGACATCTGTGTTTTAACCACTACATCATGCTGTCCTCAGACTACATAGCAAAAACAGAGAAGCTGAGGGTGCATGTGTATGGATAGGGGTTGGGTGAGACAAGATGAGGGTGCATGTGTATGGATAGGGGTTGGGTGAGACATAGCTGAGGGTGCATATGTATGGGTAGGGGTTGGGTGAGACAAGCTGAGGGTGCATGTGTATGCTTAGGGGTTGGGAGAGACAAGCTGAGGGTGCATGTGTATGCTTAGGGGTTGGGTGAGACAAGCAGAGGGTGCATGTGTATGCTTAGGGGTTGGGAGAGACAAGCTGAGGGTGCATGTGTATGCTTAAGGGTTGGGAGAGACAAGCAGAGGGTGAATGTGTATGCTTAAGGGTTGGGAGAGACAAGCAGAGGGTGCATGTGTATGCTTAGGGGTTGGGAGAGACAAGCAGAGGGTGCATGTGTATGCTTAGGGGGTTGGGAGAGACAAGCAGAGGGTGAATGTGTATGCTTAGGGGGTTGGGAGAGACAAGCTGAGGGTGCATGTGTATGCTTAGGGGTTGGGAGAGACAAGCAGAGGGTGCATGTGTATGCTTAGGGGTTGGGAGAGACAAGCTGAGGGTGCATGTGGATGCTTAGGAGTTGGGTGAGACAAGAAGAGGGTGCATGTGCATGCTTAGGGGTTGGGAGAGACAAGCAGAGGGTGAATGTGCATGCTTAGGGGTTGGGAGAGAAGCTGAGGGTGCATGTGTATGCTTAGGGGTTGGGTGAGACAAGAAGAGGGTGCATGTGTATGCTTAGGGGGTTGGGAGAGACAAGCTGAGGGTGCATGTGTATGCTTAGGGGTTGGGAGAGACAAGCAGAGGGTGCATGTGTATGCTTAGGGGTTGGGAGAGACAAGCAGAGGGTGCATGTGTATGCTTAGGGGTTGGGAAAGACAAGAAGAGGGTGCATGTGCATGCTTAGGGGTTGGGAGAGACAAGCAGAGGGTGCATGTGTATGCTTAGAGGTTGGGTGAGACAAGCAGAGGGTGCATGTGTAAGGATAGGGGTTGGGTGAGACAAGCAGAGGGTGCATGTGTATGCTTAGGGGTTGGGAGAGACAAGCAGAGGGTGCATGTGTAAGGATAGGGGTTGGGTGAGACAAGCAGAGGGTGCATGTGTATGCTTAGGGGTTGGGAGAGACAAGCAGAGGGTGCATGTGTATGCTTAGAGGTTGGGTGAGACAAGAAGAGGGTGCATGTGTATGTTTAGGGGTTGGGTGAGACAAGCAGAGGGTGCATGTGTAAGGAAAGGGGTTGGGTGAGACAAGCAGAGGGTGCATGTGTATGCTTAGGGGTTGGGAGAGACAAGCAGAGGGTGCATGTGTATGCTTAGGGGTTGGGTGAGACAAGAAGAGGGTGCATGTGTATGTTTAGGGGTTGGGTGAGACAAGCAGAGGGTGCATGTGTAAGGAAAGGGGTTGGGTGAGACAAGCAGAGGGTGCATGTGTATGCTTAGGGGTTGGGAGAGACAAGCAGAGGGTGCATGTGTATGCTTAGGGGTTGGGTGAGACAAGAAGAGGTTGCATGCTTAGGGGTTGGGAGAGACAAGCAGAGGGTGCATGTGTATGTTTAGGGGTTGGGTGAGACAAGCTTAGGGTGCATCTTTAGGGTGAACAAGGAACTGAGTGACTGACAAGATGCCATTATATTGTGCTTGGTTTTGGGCAGAACTTGTGGCGTGTTCTCCTATTTATCTAACCCTAGGTCCTGTCAAGAGCTTCATGCTAGAAATGGTGAAAAAACATGTTCATTCCTCAATGGATTGCCGGCCTCCACCAGACAGAGGAGAAGAGTCAATGGTTGTATTGTGATACGCCGTCTAGACGAGTACTTAGCGCTTCGTGGTTACAATTCTTCATTGCTCAGCTCTGCACTTTCAACATTGTCCTGAAAAGAGCAGACGCCATGGAAAATCATGCTGGGCAGGTATGTAAGGAAGCACTAGTAGGGCGAGGACTAAGCCTCGAGAATTAGCCAGAGAAACATCGGGCCGAGGATGCGAGAACCCAAGCAGCCATCATGTAACAAGGTACAAATACAGGGCGCGTCCCCAGACTGCAGCCCAGCAGGACTCATTTATGAACTGAAAATGATGCTTTGATTGGTTGTTAACAAAAAAGAGAATACAAAGCAGAACAGGAAGTGTTGTCATGGGACTTCATAGTAAATAAAAAAAATCTGAAAAACCACGTGCAAACAGATGTCTCATTGTAATGTGACCGATTCCCCCAGTGACAGGATAGTTTACCATCTTAAAAAAGTTGTGCCATGATCGACGCTCAAAACCCCCGGCTGCAGGTTGTTTTAGGAAAGCAAAAAAACAAACAAAAATGAGCTCTAATAATTGTCCCCAGGTCCAGCACTGAGTCTCCACTGCTGCTCCCGCTGTGTGTTATTGTCAGCAGCGGTACGTCATGTCAACAGCACTGCAGCCAATAACAGCAGTGGCTCAGCCCAAGTTGACGGCAAGAGCTGCTGAGCTCACTGATTGTCTGCAGCGTTGTCAACCTGACGTCACCACTGTAGACAATAACAGAGATTGGGAGCAGCAGCGGAGACTTCGCATTGGACCTGGCGAGGGTGAGTAAAGTTTTTAAACAAACTACAGCAGGGGACAGACATTATTAAAAAACAGAAAACCCATATTAGAAGACAGGTTAGGACAAAAATGTAAAAGATCTCACCCAAGGCAAACCGTAGGATGTGGTGGTCCGTGGAGTTCCATGGGCATCAGGTAAAAAAAAAAAAAGGGACAAGGTGAGACCCTGTTAAACCCTGTCGCGAGACTCTAGGTGACCCAAAAAAAAGAGAGGAAGGAGGAATTTTCTTTTTGGGGGTGGGAGGGGAGAGAAGGTGGGGTAGAGGAGTGGGGGGGAGAGGGTGGGGGGAGGGAGGGTTTCACCTAAACTAGTTCCACAATTGAGGACAGAGTCATGCATGGGGCACGACAGGGCCTTTTCTGGCAGTTTTTAGAGATAAGTTTAAGTTTGTTTTTTATTATCTAGTTTTTCCTGTTTTATGACCGTTAATTATTCTGCGCCAAATTCTTCTTTGACGTTGCGCCTGTTTTGAGGTTTGTTTTTACGTGGTCCTCTATAGCTTATTTTATTTAGTTTTTTTTCCTTCTCCGTCCCCATTGGGAGCATGGTTTTTGTAAATTCGATTTCTGCAGCTAATTTATTATTTGCTGCATTTTTTGTGCGATGTACTCAAGCCTTCCCATCTCTCCCTGGAGTGATTATTTTAATTTATTACATTTTTAAGCACCGGAATTTTTTTCTCAAATATTATAATTGCGTTTGACATTTTAACAGATCGTGTGACTTTTAGCTTTAAAAAGGGGGGGGGGGAATCCAAAAAAAACACGCAATAATAAATCGGACTCCTATGTCTGAGAGATGGAAAATTGCCATGGGCTTGTAAGGGAGAAGAACATTTGGTAGCTCATGCTGGAACTTGTAGTTCTAGAGCCTCTTCTAAACCTGGCTACACAGACTGGAATTCATTTTTAGCTCAGGAACGAGCAGTCGGTGCATTGAACAGAACGGCCTTGTTAGCCAACTGGCATCTGCAGGAGGCGGCATTGTCTTTGGCAATTACATTCAGAACCAGCAGTACAAATGTTTAGCAGAACAAGATGGCAGCGAAATTGACACAGATTTAAGCTGTTCTTTTCATGCCAGCAGCGCGCCCGCGCTCCAATCACGGTGCCCCTCTACGCAGACACAGATTAGGAAGAAATCCCGTCCGTGTGCAAATGTAGAGATTTAGAAACCAGAACTGAAAAAAAAAAGGTAAAAAGTTCATTCATTCAAAGATGGACGAGAGATCTTACTCCGGTGGTGGCCATCTCAAGGTGGTGGCCATCTCAAGGTCTTCACTGTATGAAAACACAGGAGAAAAGCAATATCGGAGCCCCATGGCGAGATAGACCGAAGTTTTGTCAGATGAACACTTTTTTCCCTTCTTTGTAGCACCGTTTTTTTTTTTCATTGCTAGGGGACGTAAAAGTGACAAGACATATGAGGACCATTTTTAAAGTTGTCAGTCCACAACTTCCAATCAGTGCTCAATCAGTAAACTGGAACGACTTGACATTTCCAGGGAAAATCATTATTTAGTGACTAGTTTTATTTTTAAAGGGGATCCAGTTTTCAGAAAACTCCTGTCCCCAGGTGCATACAAATTCTGTACTTTTCTCACTGCTCCTGCTCCCAATTTCTGTCACCGTCTGCAGAACTGAGATCATGTCGACAACGCTGCAGCCAGTCAGTGAACTCATTGGCTCAACATTGTAGACAGCACAACCTACTGACCACAATGATTGGCTGCAGCCCTGTTGACGTGAAGTCATCACTGCAGACAATGACAGACACAGGGAAAAACACTGCTTTTTTTTTAACAAACTGCAGCCGGAAAAAGGAGTTTTCTGTGAACAGAAAACCCCTTTAAGAGACTGTAAAAGTTTATGTATGCACCAGGACTGTGGAGTCGGAGCCCATTTTGGTGGAGTCGGTATAAAATGGACCGACTAACAATATATAATAAATTGGGTACAGTAGTTCAATGCAGTTTGTGGGGAATATTTTTTCATAAGAATTTGGGAAAGTTATGAAATGTCCTATAAATGTCTGTCCTATTCCTGATCTAAGGGTCTAGACTTTTAGTTGAGATGAATCTGTGCTATAGTAAATTTATCACTTAGACATGAGCCATATATGAGGGAGTCGTGGAGTTGGTGGCATGGAAATTGAGGAGTCGGAGGTTTGGCTTACCGACTCCACAGCCCCGGTATGCACAGGGGTTGCCCACTACTCAGACAACTCCTTCTCAATTACTATATTACACCACGTAAAATAATATCTGCCCGTACTCCCAACCGGTGTCAGCGCCGTTCCAGCAACATTGGTGCCAGAGCTCCCGTGACATTGGCTGCAGGGCTCACTTAACATAAAAATCAGTGGCAACTAATTGGTCTCTTTGCACAAACTTAGGATGAAATGCACGTCTGGAGAAAGTGAGAGCAGCAGCATCGCTCGCTTACTTCGGATGTCGGTGAGAGTGAAGCGGCCGCTGACTGGCTGCAGGGCTCACGGGACTCAATCTCATACAAGCCCCTGCGCCAAATGTTACTGGATCGGTACCAGAGGCAAGTGCAGGCTGCTATCTTACATGGGGGAATATAGTAATTGAGAAAGGTTTGTCTGAGTGGTGGACAAAGTCTTAAACTACTATCTGTGTATTCTGTATTTGAAGTTATAGGGTGATAACTTATGGATCACTCGGGGGTTCGGATCTGACTGATTGGACCACCACTGATCATGGTGGGATCTTTGACTAATTGCTATAACACTGAGGCTGCGTTCCCATGAGGAGTTATTCATGTTTTAGATTTTCCGCATCTATTAGGTAAATTAGGTTACTTGTGTTTTTTTTCACGGCAGTTTTGAGTGCGTTTTTTTCTACATGCGTTTTGATTGCATTTATGACGCTGAACTTTTTGTCTCCGGTTGTATCATGTTATACATAAAGCTACTTGGTTTTTGATACTTCCTGATATTTGGCTTTGACAAAACTTTATGGATACACTCAGCAGAGACGCACTAAAAAACGCACACACTTTTCTACTGGCAGATTTTCCTGATGACAGGTTCCCTTTAAATATCAAACACCATCCGGTCTACATTGATTTATGTCGAAGGACTAAAGGACGGACCAAGAAAACGATGGTCTCTCTTTAAATCACCGCTCCACCTATAGATAATGCTGCAGCCAAGGTTTTCAGTCTGGCTATAAAACAAAGGATTACATCGCTTTTTCTGTATGAACCGGACACAAGGAACACAGGAAGCGAGGCGGCTAGAAAGACATCATTATTAATTCAACATAGAAAGCGCTGAAGGGCATATGGAATATGACAGCTGTATTGGCAGAAGTAATTGTGACATACATTCACTATTCACTGCGGAGAATTATTCGAGCAGCAGCAACAACACAGACGGGCTGAACGCCAAGAGGATGCCATAATGGCGGGTGATGGGCACCTAGCACTTACAATGCTACGCACCGATGCAACCCATCGTTGTACCAATGGATGATCCGACAGGGAGCAAATCCCTGCAAACAAATGCACAGTGTACACAGCGCCTACTATACCTGCAGAAAAGGTTCCCGAGAAACGGTACTGTACACGCGCCCTCCACCGAAATCTTCATGACTTAACCCCAATCGTTCCAGCATTGCTTCTCCACCGCTGTCAGTAGTGTTTGTGGATATGGCTGAAGTCACTGTGACTGCTGCAGCCAATCACTGGGATCAGTGATCTTGTGCAGTCTACCTTGGCTTGACTGCTGAATCTAGGGATTGGCTGCAGCGGCCATGTGCGTTCACAGTGAAGTCACTACTGCGGCCATGTCAACAAAGACTGGGCTGCAACGGGAAGGCGGCACCGGAGCGACAAGGGGGGCGTGATAAGATGAAGCACAAAGCGCTTTTACATTTTTAAAAGGCCGGTCCATGAGTAAAAAATAAAATAACACGGCTCTTTTCTTCCAAAATAGATGTCCACAGGCGGCGTGGTATCCTGACGCCGAGCGATTCCCCTGAAAATGATTCATAACCTGTAGATGGGTGTGGAAGAGAGCAGCCATGTAAGACAGCAGAACCACCACTGAGGAGCTTCACAGGTTAACAGTAAGCCTGGTTTTATTTTTTTATTTTTTATAAAGGAATAGTAGACCTGAAAATAAGAAACTCTGTGACATATCTTATCAGAGAAATCTGCTTCTTTTTCCTTCTGGACTGATCATTCGTTCTCAAATCATGGGTAAAATTTGTCTGACTTTCCCATTACTGAAATAGGAGATGGCAGTTGGTGCTCAGAAAGTTCTATGGAGAAGTGTAACTGTGGTTTCATGAGAATGTGAAGCAAATCGTCTGTTTCCAGCTCCTCCCCCTCCTCTCCATAGAATGTTATGAGCACCAACTGCCATCTCAATAATGGGAAAGGCTGTCTTCACTGAACACAGATTCTACCAATGGATTGAGAATTTTGACAATGACCCGTCCTGTAGGAGAAAGAAGCCGATTTATCTGATAAGATATACTGTAAACCTTATTTTTACGCGTTTTTAATTTTTTCCCCCATAAATCAATAGCAGAATGGTTACTCCAAGTCCGATCAAACCAGGGCCTACAGGTCATTTGTAGCCTGGCACACTTCATTTACTGGAAATGCTTCTTAGCTGTTATTTTTGTGCCCCCCTATTATACACTTCTGGGTCACAACTATCCTGGCCATGAGTAACCAGCAGAGAGGATATCCCATACAGACACCCGGGTAAAGGAAGTGTACGTCAATCAGCATTTCTACAGTATCACATTTCTATCATAAGTAACATTTTGGATATTTTTGTATGTGACTACCCACAAAAACACAGGTTTTCACACTGCAGTTTGCATTAATTATCTGTCATTCCTTGTACTCTCAAAAGTCACCTTTCAGCTTTGCTGTGTAGACTGGGAAAGAGTCAGCAAAGTCATCTCATTAACAGTCAAGTATAGGGATTTGTGTATGTCCACCATCACTGGACACTGCATCAGTCTACTGACACTTTACTGTCTATTATCTACAAATCACAGCAATTGCCATAAAGCAAACACACTCTGCCCCCCAGTCTGGGGAAAAATTGCCTCTGTCTGAATCCGTTGCATGAAAAAAAAAAAAAAAACCCAGCAAAATGGCAATCGTTCATTACAGCATGCAGAAATACATAGGTCACAGAGGCGGGGGGGGGGTCTTCCCACGGACGTCAGAGCAGGTGAAAATACAGACTGTCTTTAAAAGAGCAAGATGAAGGAAAAAAATAAGAAAATCTATAATATATAATACATATATCTATCTTCTCTCCAAAACACCAAAACGAACAGCATCTAAAAAAGGTATGAAGTGCATTATCCTGCACATATGTTCTGCTTCGATACATAAAATATGGCGTCATCCACAGTTTATTCTCACAACCAGATAAAATTACCATAAACAAGAACATAGTAAATCAGAGTTCATTTAGGTGTGGGCACTCCTTTAAGGCGAGAAACCTCCCGTGGAGCAGAAGGGCAGAAGCAGAAGTGGCAAATGGTCTTGAGAAGAAAATGTGAGAGGTGTTTCCACAATGCAGTTCATACAAGGTGCATATCCTTAGGCTATGTGCCCACGAAGCAGAAATGCTCCGAATTTTTTCTGCATCTCCCTGGCAGGAAAAACGCATGCGGATTTTACATGAGTTTTTCCCGCCAGGTAGAAGCGTTTGTCAAGCGTTTTTGCATGCATTTCCGCATGCGGGTTATCAAGCGCTTTTCCAAGCGATTTTAGCATCACTTGGAAAAGTGCTTGACAACTTGGTCACACTATATACAGTAAATCCATGCAACCGGCATGGATTTATATAGTGTAACCAAGTTACAATGCTGCAAATACAGCATCAATGGTAAAAAAAAAAAAAAAGAATAAAAATTATACTCACCTTCCGATGGCCCCCGATCTTCTCCAGTGTCTTCGACGGCTTGCGGTGCTGTAAAAGGACCTTCCATGACGTCATTTAGTCATGTGACAGGTCACGTGACCGACATCAGCGGTCGCGTGACCTGTCACATTACTAAGTTACGTCATGGAAGGTCCTTTTACACCACCACGAGCCGCCGAAGACACTGTACAGAAGACCGGGGGCCATCAGAAGGCGAGTTTATTTATTTATTTTTTATATGAATTATTTTTTATCTACAGGTACTATGGTACCAGGGTCCGGAGGAGAGTCTCCTCTTCTCCAGACCCAGATACCATCCGCGCATTGAATCGCTTAATATCCGCATGAGCACATGTAGTCATGCGGCTATTATGCGATTCAATGCAAGTCAATGGCGGCAATTACGCCGCGTTTCCGCAAAATTAATGGACGTGCTGCGGATTTTTTCGCAATGATAATCAGCAGCGGAAATTTCCACAGCATGTGCACAGCACATGCAGATTATCATTGGGGACCATTGCAGACCTTCTTCCAAGCGTTTTAGCGTTTCCGCGGCGGAATTGCCGCTGCAGAAATGCTTAAAAAATGCATAGTGGGCACGCAGCCTTTAAGGGGTTATCTCAGGTTCCCATCTTCAGGAGCCTCCTGTTTCCTGGGGGGGGGGGGAAGGTGCACGCTTGGAGACTGACAGTTCAGGACGGCGGCATGGCTCACCTACTAACTGGAACCATGCACTCAAAGAGGAGGCAGCTTCGCCTCTGCAGCCTTAGGGTAACGCAGGAGAGCACGCGCCTCAGGGGAGCACAAGAGCACTGATCTGGTCAGCTTCCGATTCATGCTTCTTGTCTAGGAAGCCGGCAACCTCAGAGATGGTCTGTACAAGCTTAGAAACTACAATCTAATATTACAATATGAGTTGCAGAACAAATATAAGGGTCTATTCACACGTCAGTATTAGTATCAGCGCCTGTATGCCAAAACCAGTAGTGGAACTTCCTGAGAAAACCTATAATTGAAAGATTGACACCTGTTCTGTGTTTTGGAGCCACTCCTGGTTTTGGAATACAAATACTGATCAAAAATACTAGTGTGTGAAAAAGCCTAATGCTGATTTAACAGCAAGTGTCATTTGCTTCTTCCAAACTATACAAATCGCCCCCTTCCTATTATTCTGTGAGCAGGCTTTATAGGGTCTCTTATGAGATGCAGCTTCAGCCTTTCTCCCAGTCCTCCTGATGGTGCAGAGCGACAGGGGCCAGTAGCTCCATGTCATTGATCCATCACTGCTGCCCTAAGACAGGACTCGGAGCAGAGCAAGTGCAGTGTGAGACATCATGGGAAACGTTATTTTACTTCTAAGAGCGGTGATGAAGGAATTCAGATGTCAAATATCCCAGAAATGACACTTTAACTTAACACAAAAAAGCAAGAAAAAAAGCTGGAGAGTTGTATTTAAATAAACAAAAACCTTTGACGTACTGATTCATGAATCTCCTGGATTGAGTCACTATAACATTTTTATTTGACCCTAAACTTGAAAAAGTTTGTCTTTACATTAAATAACACAGAATTCTACAGATACCAAGAGGAATGGGGGCCCTGCTCACAAGCTACAATCTATGAGGAAATAATGGAGAGACGAAAGGAAAATGGTAACAAGTGCTTGTATCGTATGGTCCAGCCATCAATATAATAAGTAGGGTAATCGTATAACGCTGCATGATCCGATCACCAGCCAGTATATGTACAAGTACAGACATAGAGGGCTTTTAAGTGCATGGAGTGAACAGATGACAAGAGGGACCAGATTTGGAACAAAATTTTTTATGGGCCAAACGGGGATAGTTAGATGAGAGGTGAGGCGATAGGCCCGTCTAAAGAAATACGTTTTAAGGCCATGCTTATAACTGTGGGTATTGAGAATTAATCGAATTGTCAAGGGTAGTGCATTACAGACAATTGGAGCAGCACGAGAAGTCTTGGAGACGGGAAAGGGAGGTTCGGACTATTGAAGATGTTAGTCTTAAATCATTAGTGGAACGGAGGGCACGAGTAGGGTGATAGAAACGAGGGAGGCCATGTAGGGTGGTGCAGAACTGTGGAGCACTTTGTGGATAAGTTTATATTGGACCCTGTAGCAGATGGGCAACCAGTGCAATGACTCGCACAGGGTGGAGGCATCAGTGTAGCAGTTGGAAAGGAATATGATCCTGGCTGCTGCATTCAGGATGGATTGGACTAGGGGAGAGTTTAGTAAGAGGGAGACAGAGGTGCAATAGTCCAGACGAGAATGAATAAGAACAACAGTAAGAGATTTTGCAGAGACAAAGCTAAGAAAAGGTCTAATTCTAGATATGTTTTTGAGGTGTAGGCGACATGTGCGAGGTTTTTGAGGTGTAAGGGGTGAATGAAAGATCTGTATCAAATAGGACACCAAGACAGCGGTCACAACCACACACTGAAATAGTAATATTGGGTTTAGGAAGGTTAGTAGAGGGAGGAAACACAAGTTGGTCAGTTTTTGTCAGATTTAGTGTAAGGTAGAGTGAGGTAGGGTTGAGTGAGTATGTCCTGTCCGAGTATGCTCGGGCCGAGCTCCGAGTATTTACAGCTGCTCGGTGATATGTTTGAATCGCTCCGTGTGCATGATTTGCAACTGTTTGACAGCTTTATTACATGTGAGGAATGTGTAAGAAATAGACATTCCTCACATGTAATAAAACTGTCAAACAGTTGCAAATCATGCACATTGGAGCGATTCAACCATATCACCGAGCAGCTGTAAATACTCGGAGCTCGGCCCGAGCATACTCGGCGAAAGGGTTAATAGAACATACTCGCTCAACACTAGTGAGGACATAATGTTAGAGACAGTGGAAAGAAAATCAGTATTTTGTAGTAATGCAGAGGTGATGATGTGTATAATTAGGGGTCGTCAGCATAGAAATGGTGCTGAAAACCGAATCTACTCATTGTTTGTGCAATAGGGCCAGTGTATAGAGAGAAGAGGAGGGGGCCTAAGACTGAGCCCTGAGGAACACCCAGAGTAAGGGGAAGAAGAGATTAAGAGGAGCCGGCAAAAAAGATAGTGAAGTAACAGTCAAGATAGGAAGGAGGAGAAACGAGAGAGCCATATCCTTGAGGCTGATCGAGTGAAGCACAGTGAGGATAAGCTGGTGATCCACAGTGTTAAATGCTGCAGAAAGATCCAACAGAATCAGCATGGAGCAGTGACCATTAGATTTAGCAGTTCGTAGATCATTAGAGACTTTAGTAACGGCAGTTTCAGTAGAGTATAAGAAGCGGAAACCGGATTGTAAAGGGTCGAGAAGAGCGTTACCTGAGAGAGAGCGGATTAGATTAGTGAACCAATGCTCCAGAAATTTAGAAATGAAGGGAAGATTAGAGACAGGTCTGTAGTTAGCAGATCAAGGGACGTTTTTTTAAGTAATGGGTGTATGCGGGCGTATTTAAAGGAGGAAGGTGACATACCAGAGAGAGAGAGTAAATATTTTAGTTAGGAGAGATGTGACAGCCGGGATAAGGGACTGAAGGAGATGTGAGGGAATAGGGTCACTGGTGCAGATAATAGGGAAATAGAGTGAGATGCCTGGTATTTTCTCTGTTCAGGCATGTGGTCCCCCTTATATTAATTCAGAATTTTCTACCAGGATATTTGAAAATGGACTTGCTAAACCACACAGCCCCCCTTGGCAGGCTAAAGTGTCCATATGATCTGAGTCAGATGTAAAGATGCCCCCTGGAGTTTTTTCGTGACGGGGCTACAGCGGTGACACCTCATCTACAAGACTAGTCCTTTGCAGTATTATACAGTCTACCTAGTCATCACCGACGGGACAACACTGCGTAGCCCGGTCTACAAAACTCAAGGGAATAGCGCAGAGGCAATGTCGGATCTTTAAGGAAAGTGCTCCCTATTTTGCCATTTTCATGCATCATTTACAAAGGAGAAAATCCTAAGAACTGTACGATTCTGTGTTGCTAAACTAAAGGCGCAGCTTAGTCTCTACAGCCCAGATACTTAACACCTTGCTTCTGGATGTCTCACATGTCCGCCTAGTTTACGGTCAGCCCTTTTACGTGCCGCTCTGGAATGTGTCATGTTCACGTGGTCTTGTCACAAGTGTTACATTACAGACTGCTACAAGCGTGGCCAATTTCATCTGAGAGATAATACTAACTACATGCAAATAATATGCAATGGCACACACCAGAAAACAGTCCTTGGATTTCTCTAGTGAAAATAATGGACATTAAAATATGCAAACTGTGGAAGGCTGGCGGTGTGTGGCATGCTTTCTGATGGCACGCTGCCCGGGATGATTTAACAACTGTGTCATATAAAAGCAGACGAGCCGATTTAATGTTGCTGGATGTGGATTCAGGGCTGAGCATCCAGAAACGTCTACAAAGTAATCCCAACATTTACGGTGTTCTGCAATAGTGGCGCCCATTATGGATATCCCTCCATTGTATCAACAGCCTTTGGCATATTATTCATGTTGTGCTGTTCCCATTATTCCTCCTGAAAATGAATAAACTGACAAAAGGGCATTACTAAATCAGGAATGTCTCTGCACACTTGAATCTGTCCAATCAGTGCTGTTGGTATAACACACCCTTTTTTGTTAACGCCCACTTGACATTTTTGAAATTTAGGGGAGGAACAGTGCAATAGAAAAAGATTGGAACCGCCATCAGCTCCTCACACATCTGCTTTAGGAAATTATTGTATTCCCTACAAAGTAGCAATCCTTTCAGCTAGTTCCAATTAGCTAGAACTGTACCCCAGTATAAAATGCCCAAATTCATTTGTGTCTACAACTGCATGGAGATTACTAAACTACACTGTCACTGGGTCCAAATGATCAGCACATGTGTGCATATATGTATGTAATGTATGTGCGCATATGTGTGTAATATATGTAATGTATGTGCGCATATATGCATGTAATGTATGTGCGCATATATGTATGTAATGTTATGTAATGTATGTATGCATACATAATGTATGCGCATATATGTGTGTATGTATGTAATGTATGTGAGCATATATGTATGTAATGTATGTATGTCCGCATATATGTATGTAATGTTATGTAATGTATGTATGTGCACATACATACATAATGTAAGCGCATATATGTATGTATGTGCGCATATATGTATGTAAAGTATGTATGTGCGCATATATGTATGTAAAGTATGCATGTGCGCATATATGTATGTAATGTATACATGTGTGCATGCATAATGTAATGTATGCACATACAGTCATATGAAAAAGTTTGGGCACCCCTATTAATCTTAAGCTTAATGTTTTATAAAAATTGGTGTTTTTGCAACAGCTATTTCATTTTGATATATGTAATAACTGTTGGACACAGTAATGTTTCTGCCTTGAAATGAGGTTTATTGTACTAACAGAAAATGTGCAATCTGCATTCAAACAAAATTTGACAGGTGCATAAGTATGGGCACCCTTATCATTTTCTTGTTTTAAATACTCCTACCTACTTTTTACTGACTTGCTAAAGCACTTTTTTTGGTTTTGTAACCTCATTAAGCTTTGAACTTCATAGCCAGGTGTATGCAATCATGAGAAAAGCTACTTAAAGTGGCCACTTTGCAAGTTGTTCTCCTGTTTGAATTTCCTCTGTAGAGTGGCATCATGGGCTCCTCAAAAAAAAACTGTCAAATGATCTGAAAACAAAGATTATTCAACATAGTTGTTCAGGGGAAGGATACAAAAAGCTGGCTCAGAGATTTAACCTGTCAGTTTCCACTGTGAGAAACATAGTAAGGAAATGGAAGAACACAGTGACAGTTCTTGTTAAGGCCAGAAGTGGCAGGCCAAGAAAAACATCAGAAAGGCAGAGAAGAAGAATGGTGAGATCAGTCAAGGACAATCCTCAGACCACCTCCAGAGAGCTGCAGCATCAACTTGCTGCAGATGGTGTCACTGTGCATCGGTCAACTATACAACGCACTTTGCACAAGGAGAAGCTGTATGGTAGAGTGATGCGAAAGAAGCCGTTTCTGCAAGCATGCCACAAACAGAGTCCGCTGAGGTATGCAAAAGCACATTTGGAGAAGCAAATTTCTTTTTGGAAGAAGGTCCTGTGGACAGATGAAACCAAGACTGAGTTTTTTGGTCATACAAAAAGGCGTTATGCATGGTGGCAAAAAAAACACAGCACTCCAAGAAAAACACTTGCTACCCACAGTAAAATTTGGTGGAGGTTCCATCATGCTTTGGGGTTGTGTGGTCAATGCCGGCATCGGGAATCTTGTTAAAGTTGAGGGACGCATGGATTCCACTCAGTATCAGCAGATTCTTGACAATAGTGTTCAAGAATCAGTGATAAAGTTGAAGTTACGCAGTGGATGGATCTTTCAGCAAGACAATGATCCAAAACACCGCTCCAAATCTATTCAGGCATTTATGCAGAGGAACAATTGCAATGTTCTGGAATGGCCATCCCAGTCCCCAGACCTGAATATCATTGAACATCTGTGGGATCATTTGAAGAGGGCTGTCCATGCTCAGCGACCATCAAACTTAACTGAACTGGAATTGTTTTGTAAAGAGGAGTGGTCAAAAATACCTTCATCCAGGATCCAGGAACTCATTAAAAGCTACAGGAAGCGACTAGAGGCTGTTATTTTTGCAAAAGGAGGATCTACTAAATATTAATGTCACTTTTCTGGTGAGGTGCCCATACTTATGCACCTGTCAAATTTTGTTTGAATGCAGATTGCACATTTTCTGTTAGTACAATAAACCTCATTTCACGGCAGAAACATTACTGTGTCCAACAGTTATTACATATATCAAACTGAAATAGCTGTTGCAAAAACACCAATTTTTATAAAACATTAAGCTTAAGATTAATAGGGGTGCCCAAACTTTTTCATATGACTGTATGTATGTTATGCATGTAATGTATGTATGTATGTATGTATGTGCACAAGCAAGCCCTCACTACTTTCAGGTCCACACTCACTGCAGCAAAACAAACAAACATACTTTTCATCTCTCATATCCTCCAGGTCTCACAAACAGCTATTCAATACTTTTAATTCTCTCCTCTGTCCCCAAGCACCCCCCTCCCTCTCCACTCATCTCAGCTGAAGACTTTGCCTCATTCTTCAAGCAGAAGATTGATGCCATCAGACAAAGCTTTTGCCATAAGTCCCCACAGTCCCTCCTCATATCTACTCAACTCTCCTCCTCCAAAACCAGCTTCTCCGCCATCACGGAAGATCAACTTTCCTCTTTACTCTCCATGTCACATCTCACCACCTGTGAACTTGACCCAATCCCGTCCCACCTCATCCCAAATTTTACCACAGTCTTCATCCCAACCCTAACCCACCTCTTCAACCTGTCACCAACAACTGGTGTCTTCCCCTCATGCTTCAAACATGCCTCGATCACACCCATCCTCAAAAAGCCATCCCTTGACCCATCCTCTCTGTCTAGCTATCGCCCCATATCACTTCTCCTCTTGCCTCAAAACTACTGGAACAACACGTCCATCTTGAGCTGTCCTCCCACCTTTTCTCCTGCTCCCTCTTTGACCGCCTCCAATCTGGCTTCCGACCGCACCATTCTACTGAAACTGCCCTAACTAAAGTCACCAACGACCTACTGACTGCCAAATCCAAGCGACACTACTCTGTCCTCCTTCTGGACCTGTCCTCTGCCTTTGACACAGTAGAACATTCCCTTATTACAGACTCTCTTATCTCTCGGCATCACCGACTTGGCCCCATCTTGGAACTCCTCATACCCAACAGACCGGACATTCAGTGTCTCCCACTCACACATCACCTCCTCATCTCGCCCCCTGTCGGTGTTCCAAAAAGGCTCAGTTCTAGGACCCCTGCTCTTCTCCATCTAAACCTTCGGCCTGGGACAGCTCAGAGTCTCACAGCTTTCAGTATCACCTCTATGCTGATGACACACAGATCTACCTCTCTCAACCTGATATCACCTCCTTACTAACCAGAATCCCACACTGCCTGTCCGCTATTTCATCTTTCTTCTCTGCTAGATACCTAAAACTTAATATGGATAAAACTGAATTCATCACCTTTCCCCCATCTCGCTCAACTCCCCCATCTGACCTATCTATCAAAGTCAATGGCTGTCCACTCTCCCCAGTCCCGCAAGCTCGCTGCCTCGGGGTAACCCTTGTTTCTGATCTCTCCTTCAAACCTCATATCCAAGCACTTTCCACTTCCTGCCGACTCTAGATCAAAAATATTTCCCGGATCCACACATTCCTCAACCATGAATCTCCAAAACTCCAGTGCATGCCCTCATCATCTCCCGCCTCGACTACTGCAACCTCCTGCTCTGTGGTCTCCCTTCTACCACGCTCCCACCCCTTCAATCTATCTTAAACTCTGATGCCCGACTAATCCACCTGTGAGCCCACTATTCCCCAGCCTCTCCTCTGTCAATCCCTTCACTGGCTCTCCATTGCCCAGAGACTCCAGTTCAAAACCCTAACCATGGCATACAAAGCCATCCACAACTAGTCTCCTCCATACATCTGTGATCTAGTCTCCCAGTACTTACCTGCACGCAACCTCCGATCCTCACAAGATCTCCTTTTCTTATCTCCTCTTCCCACAATCGCATACAAGATTTCTCCCGTGAAACCCCCCTACT
Source organism: Phyllobates terribilis (assembly GCF_046119375.1). Lineage (NCBI taxonomy): Eukaryota > Metazoa > Chordata > Amphibia > Anura > Dendrobatidae > Phyllobates > Phyllobates terribilis. Next base: position 108,411,252 of record NW_027362762.1, read on the forward strand.
CTGGAACTCTCTACCCCAACATATCAGACTCTCGCCTACCGTGGAAACCTTCAAAAGGAACCTGAAGACCCACCTCTTCCGACAAGCCTACAACCTGCAGTAACCCTCGCTCCACCAATACCATTGCAGGACCAGCTCTACCCTCACCTACTGTATCCTCCCCCATCCCTTGTAGACTGTGAGCCCTCACAGGCAGGGTCTTCTCTCCTACTGTACCAGTCGCCAACTTGTTTTTGTTCAAATTATTGTACTTTTGGACATGTTGTTTGCCATGTATACCCCTTTTAAACATGTAAAGCGCCATGGAATTAATGGCGCTATAATAATAAAAAATACGTATTTATGTATGTGTGCATATATATGTATAGAATGTATGTGTGCGTATATGTATGCAAGATATGTGAGCAAGCGTATGTGTGTGTGTGTATGCATATGTATGTAATGTGTGAGCATATATGTATGTATGTGTGCTCCAGAAACCAAACCTCTCAGAAGGCAGCATTCATGCATTTTACATTACATAACACACGACAATATGGCTTCACCAGATTAGGAGTTGTGCCACAATACCCTCAGGACTATCCTAATAGGCTTTCTATCGAAAATAGATGCAAAGCCAAGATATTTATACGTTTCGAAATCTGGATAGAGAGGGGATAAACGAAAAAGCCCTTGGTGAAATCCCAGCTGGAACATACATAACAGTCAAAAATTAGGATTCCATCGCTGGAGATTAGATATTATGCATCTATATTAAATAAATGCAGAAAATGTAATTCTGGGAGGTTAAGACATACTTGTATGACTGAACAATGCCCCCTGCCTTATCCCACCAAGTGTGACAGCTCCGCTCTATTGGAAATACCCCTCATGGTCTGGTGATTTAGGGCCAGAACTATTAAGACTGGCATTTTTCTATGCAAAGTTTAATGAAGAGAGCGCTGGAGCAAGATCAGCCTAATTTTATTAAGGAGGCACACAACTCTTAAAGCACCACTCCAGGGTTTTGACTTTTCAGGGCTGGGGTGGCGCTTTAAATGTAAGCCCCTGCCCCCGTTCTCATACTCACCTTCCAACGGCTTCACCTTTTACAGATGCCACTCCGGTCCCACGGTGCCATCTTGTGCCCGTAACTTCTGACAGGTCGTAAGTCAGGAGCTACGTCACAAGCTCTCAATGCAAGTCTATGAGAACCAGAATGAAGCTTTCATAGAACTGTATGGAAAAGTGACCTCTGCGCCACTCCATGAAACACTGGAGCTGCTGGCACGTCGGAGACCAACAGGAGCAAAACTGGAAAAGGATGAAGATTGCAGCAGGAGAGTATGAAACACACTTAAAAAGCATCACTCCAGCGGTGCAATAAAAAAAAACAAAAAACACTGCAGTGGTGCTTTAATGAATTAGGCCTCATTCAGACATCAGCTTTTTCTCGTACAAGTGCCAATAAGTGTATTACAGATAGCATATGTACCCATGATAGTCTATGGGGCTGTTCACATTCCAGATTTGTTTCTCCCCATCGGACCAAGTAGTCCCCGGAATATCACGGAGACATATCCGATTTTGATCTGACCGTTGAATCAAAATTGGCAACATAAGTCTATGGGTCAGTAAAAAATAAGTAAAAATCGGTGCGGAATGATTTTCACAGCCAGTTAGAAAGGAGAAAGTGAAGAAACTTTTGTTTTTTCTTCTTCTTCTTTCACATGCAAGAAAAACTGACGATACTCAAATCAAACTGACGAAACTCGGATGAAAATAAATAATGAAACTTAATCCGTTTTTCTTGTACGCGAAAAACAACAAACTTGAGAGAGTGAGGCCTAAGACGCATCTTACAACGGTCAAGCACCTCCGGCAGGAGTGTTGCTCTAGGGCTGGCAGACATTTCTGCTGTAATTTACAGTTAGGTCCAGAACTATTTGGACAGTGACACAAGTTTTGGTATTTTAGCTGTTTATCAAAACATATTCAAGATACAGTTATCTAATCAATATGGGCTTAAAGAAACATAAAATGTTAGAGTTGGAAGGGACCCCCAGGGTCATCACATCCAACCCCCTGCTCAATGCAGGAGTCACTAAACCATCTCAGACAGATGTCTGTCCAGCCTCTGTTTGAAGACGTCCATTGAAGGAGAACTCACCACCTCTTGTGGCAGCCTGTTCCACTCATTGATCACCCTCAACGTAAGTTACTGTAAGTTTTTACGCTGCGAGTTGTGACGTCCGTAAGATTACCGTAGTTCAGCGGCTGTGAAATGAGATAACCTAAGTGACGTCGCCGCTCGCCACAGCAGTCGGGTTCTCGCACTGCGCAGCGTGAGACCCCGGGAGTGGCTGCTGCTCCAGTCTATGGAGCTGTGTTCTCTGAACGGGGCTCCATAGCCTGGACAAAAGAGACAGGGATCACTGTGGTACCTCCACATAGACTTCGGCGGATTTTTTGTTAGTAATAAATGGATAAAAGAGGGAATAGTTAGGGAGCGTTTTTTTTTTTTTTTTTTTTTTTTACAAATAAAGGACTTTTGAGTGTGTTTCTTTCGGTTGACTACGGGGTTAGTAATGGAGGTGTCTGATGGACAACTTTCCATTACTAACTCCTTGGCTTGATGTTACCTCGATTGCCAATGCACCAGGGCAATCGGGAAAAGCCGATGCCAAGTGCCAGAATTGGCGCATAAAATGGATGCGCCATTTCTGGGGCAGCAGCCGAGGGTTAGTCTTCGTAGGCTGGGAATGGGCCAATATCCATGGACCTTCCCAGCCTATTAAATATCAGCCTGCAGCTGTCTGCTTAGCCTTTGCTGGTTATTAGTGTTGAGCGAACGTGCTAAGATAATGTGTTATACGAGTATGCTTGGTGTTATCAGAGTACCTTTGACGTTCTCGAGTAAAATGTTTGTGTCCCTGTGGCTGCAGGTTCGATATGTGACGCCAGTGCTAATAAAGCGCTGGGCTCACGTGTCATAACAAGTCACTAAATTTTAGTAAATTGATGAATTTGCCGGATGGCAGTCTTACCACAGCTCTGCCCACTTTTCTAAAGATTTCTGGGGTATAAAAATGTTCCAACATTTCAAGGTGTTTTACTCCAGAATTTTGGCAATGAATCGCCCTTAGACCAGGAGTTGCTTTCTTGAGCAGTAAAATCGAGCGGTCATAAAATCCACCATTCTCTGCAGAGTCTGTCCCAATTCACACAGCAAAGCTGACAAGTACGAAGAAGAAAACACGATGTAAGCATCATCAGTAAACTATACGTCACTTATCAAAGAATACCAGAAGGAAAAAAAACCTACTGTAAATAGAGAGCTAATGATGTGCTGCTCTCCGCTTTATAACCCATTTTGGAGACATTTTCGCTGTCATTAGCAGGTTTATTAACCTTGATGTGCACTGACACCGGATACATTTTCCATTGCTTTAGTTCCAATCATTTGATTTACATAGTAGGATTAATTCTACGGTTACATGCCTCGAAATTGGATTTGCCGTTTTCTTGACCACATGTACATTGTAATGATCTCAATTACTTGATTGGATTTTGTGGGCTACGTGGACAGATAAATGGCTTTAAACAATAATTAATTTTTGAAGGTTATTTTTACATTGTCTGTTTTACGCTTCCCGTTGCCTTCAGCAGCAGAGATGAAACAATTTGTGTTACAGTCAATAAATAGTTAACCGATTTTGGGTTCATTGCAATGTATCAGAGCAGGGATGTCAAAGTCATACACAGAGGGACAAAATTAAACACTAGGACAAAGTCACGGCCAACCTTGATATTTATGGTAAAAAATGTCTACAATTGAGGAAGTGTTTCCTTAAGAAATGTAACGATGAAACTTTTTCTGTGGAAACAAACTTAAAGGGCTTGTCCAATGAACAAAGTATATTTTAATTAATAGATCTTAAAATAAAATTAGCACATAACATATTATTCCAGTATGCCCCATTGCGGTTATGTAAAAGGAGTAAAAAGTGTATGATCCAATGGCCTAATTTAAAAATGTAATAAAAAACCTTGAATTAATAAATAATAAAGTATGATGCCATCAAATGTGTCCCCAAAAACAGTGTAAGAACCCTACAGTGAATTCCTCCACAGAACCCTACACACGAACGGTATGATGACCCTACTGTACCCCCCCCAGCAAAGTATGGTGACCTCACCACAGTATGATGCCCCAACAGTGATCCCCACATAGTCCGCCGTACAGAATAATGGGCGCCGCATAGTCCGCCGTACAGAATAATGGGCGCCGCATAGTCCGCCGTACAGAATAATGGGCGCCGCATAGTCCGCCGTACAGAATAATGGGCGCCGCATAGTCCGCCGTACAGAATAATGGGCGCCGCATAGTCCGCCGTACAGAATGGGCGCCGCATAGTCCGCCGTACAGAATAATGGGCGCCGCATAGTCCGCCGTACAGAATAATGGGCGCCGCATAGTCCGCCGTACAGAATAATGGGCGCCGCATAGTCCGCCGTACAGAATAATGGGCGCCGCATAGTCCGCCGTACAGAATAATGGGCGCCGCATAGTCCGCCGTACAGAATAATGGGCGCCGCATAGTCCGCCGTACAGAATAATGGGCCCCGCATAGTCCGCCGTACAGAATAATGGGCGCCGCATAGTCCGCCGTACAGAGTAATGGGCCCCATACATTCTTTACGGCAGACTACTATGCCCCACACAGTCCTCTATACAGTATAATGGGCCTCACACAGTCCTCCATACAGGATAATGGGCCCCACACAGTCCTCCATACAGGATAATGGGCCCCACACAGTCCTCCATACAGGATAATGGGCCCCACACAGTCCTCCATACAGGATAATGGGCCCCACACAGTCCTCCATACAGGATAATGGGCCCCACACAGTCCTCCATACAGGATAATGGGCCCCACACAGTCCTCTATACAGTATAATGGGCCTCACACAGTCCTCCATACAGGATAATGGGCCCCACACGGTCCTCCATACAGGATAATGGGCCCCACACGGTCCTCCATACAGGATAATGGACCCACACAGTCAGATCCTGCACAGTCAGACACAGCCATTACACAGTACACAGCAGGGGCACATTTATAAGATTATCTCAGCTCAGGAACATTTTATTTAAAACATCCAGTTGTGGAAATTATTATTATTCCAAGATCTACTGATTAAAATCAACTTTAAAATTAACTTTGTTCATGGGAAAACCCCTTTAAGTGTACTTCGCTCCCAATCTGGCCAGCTTTAGTGCAACTGCGCTCCTCTGATACTGCAGAGACCAAGCTGCTCTGCTTCCAGGAAGGAGAACGCACAGTTTGGGCCAGAGGCACAACCATGCCGATGGTCCAAACTGTCAATCATCAGAAGCAGAGCGACCCTTGGCAAGCAGGAAGCCCCAGGGCTGGGGAGCAGTGCCTTCCTGAAAACAAAATAGGAGAAAACCCTTAATCTTACAATGCTGTCTCCTGTACTGCATACGGGGGAGAACCTAGGAAACCGTAGCGTGGGCGATTACTCCATGTTACGATTTAGAATTTGATTCTGCTCTGCTAGCCATCTAGAAAAATATCTTATTGTGCACACTCCTCACTTTAATCATTTTTTCTGTAGAATCGGAGGAGCACTTTAACAAAATATCGCTTAACAGTAGCATAACATTATACATGCATTACTCAATTGGGAAAGAGATTTAATTAAAAAAAAAAAAAATTTTTTTGGCCAAGTAACTGTTTCTGCAAACTTGTGTCTAACTACTCTTGCATGTCAGGCTTCACAGCCCCTGTAATACAATTAAGACAATCATCTTAGATATACGTAGTTACATAACCATTGCAGATAATTGGAATCTGCTGAAAGAAGCGTCACACTCCACCGGTGGGAAATGTGGCCACTGAGACATCCGCAGAGGTAACATTAAACGGCTTAATGAGGCTGTGCTGCGAGATCGGCTGCACATGTTCCTACATGGGCTCCCGGCCGGGGAGGGTTGAGGGACGGCAGGACGTCACAGGCCTGACATAGGATCACTTGCACAATATAAATTTCAGAAGAAAGGCTGGATATGTAACTGGTTATACGAGAGCAGAATATTCAGGTTCTCCTTGTCTGACAAGGTTCTCCGTTGCAAAACATCACCCGCTTGTCAAAGAGGAGACAACTGAAAAACTGTACTAGAACATTCATACGGAAGGAAACCGCCTGATGTGTCCGACTACACAAAGCCTGGTCACAGACATCGAAAACTATGAACCGTGGTCACGATCCATGATTCATGGACCACCAGCAGGTCTCCCAACAGTCTCATAGGCATATATGGAGCTGCAAATTTCTGTCCTGTGCATCATGTTTGAACAACGAAACACAGATGTTTGCCTCTGGCTTATAGAGATGCCCGCGTCACGGGGGGGGGCGGCGCCACTATCCCGAGGCGTCACGGGGGGGCGGCGCCACTATCCCGAGGCGTCACGGGGGGGCGGCGCCACTATCCCGAGGCGTCACGGGGGGGCGGCGCCACTATCCCGAGGCGTCACGGGGGGGCGGCGCCACTATCCCGAGGCGTCACGGGGGGGCGGCGCCACTATCCCGAGGCGTCACGGGGGGGCGGCGCCACTATCCCGAGGCGTCACGGGGGGGCGGCGCCACTATCCCGAGGCGTCACGGGGGGAGCGGCGCCACTATCGTGAGGCGTCGCCACTATCCTGAGGCGTCACGGGGTGGGCGGCGCCACTATCCCGAGGCGTCACGGGGGGGCGTCACCACTATCCCGAGGCGTCACCACTATCCCGAGGCGTCACGGGGGGGAGCGTCGCCACTATCCTGAGTCATCGCCACTATCCTGAGGCGTCGCCACTATCCTGAGGCGTCGCCACTATCCTGAGGCGTCGCCACTATCCCGAGGCGTCACGGGGGGGGGGGACGGCGCCACTATCCCGAGGCGTCACGGGGTGGGCGGCGCCACTATCCCGAGGCGTCACGGGGTGGGCGGCGCCACTATCCCGAGGCGTCACGGGGTGGGCGGCGCCACTATCCCGAGGCGTCACGGGGTGGGCGGCGCCACTATCCCGAGGCGTCACGGGGTGGGCGGCGCCACTATCCCGAGGCGTCACGGGGTGGGCGGCGCCACTATCCCGAGGCGTCACGGGGTGGGCGGCGCCACTATCCCGAGGCGTCACGGGGTGGGCGGCGCCACTATCCCGAGGCGTCACGGGGTGGGCGGCGCCACTATCCCGAGGCGTCACGGGGTGGGCGGCGCCACTATCCCGAGGCGTCACGGGGTGGGCGGCGCCACTATCCCGAGGCGTCACGGGGTGGGCGGCGCCACTATCCCGAGGCGTCACGGGGTGGGCGGCGCCACTATCCCGAGGCGTCACGGGGTGGGCGGCGCCACTATCCCGAGGCGTCACGGGGTGGGCGGCGCCACTATCCCGAGGCGTCACGGGGTGGGCGGCGCCACTATCCCGAGGCGTCACGGGGTGGGCGGCGCCACTATCCCGAGGCGTCACGGGGTGGGCGGCGCCACTATCCCGAGGCGCCACGGGGTGGGCGGCGCCACTATCCCGAGGCGTCACGGGGTGGGCGGCGCCACTATCCCGAGGCGTCACGGGGTGGGCGGCGCCACTATCCCGAGGCGTCACGGGGTGGGCGGCGCCACTATCCCGAGGCGTCACGGGGTGGGCGGCGCCACTATCCCGAGGCGTCACGGGGTGGGCGGCGCCACTATCCCGAGGCGTCACGGGGTGGGCGGCGCCACTATCCCGAGGCGTCACGGGGTGGGCGGCGCCACTATCCCGAGGCGTCACGGGGGAGCGGCGCCACTATCCTGAGGCGTCACGGGGGAGCGGCGCCACTATCCTGAGGCGTCGGGCCTCTATTTTCTAAGAGGACTGAATACATCAGAGATTGAACACATGAAAAGAAACCTATTCCTGTGATTAAATGCCTATTTTTTGGGGGGACCTAAAAACTTGTGACCTGTCTCTAAAAATTACAGTATACATTGTACAAGATGACTCATGCATCACAAGTTCAAACTGACCACACATGAGATTTAATCCTCCCCCAAAAGTCACAACATCCAAACCACACAAAAGACCACCACAATAAAAACAGAAAAATATCCAATCTGCCGGACTGCTCAGGAGATGATGTGCAGAAGTAACCATTTTTTATTCTATTATTTCTATCACCTCTCACAGACAACTATTTTAAAGCCTAAACCTATAATAGAAGGAGTATATCCCAAAATGAAGCTATATAATAGGTGCAATTCAGCACAACATAAGTAGACACAATAATATAGAACCAAAAAAGAAACCACGGTACTTGTGATAATAAAAAAATAAAGGTATCATAATAGAATAAATCCATATTTTTATTGAAGACACCACATAACAAACAAGAGAAAAACACGAACGTACACAAAAAAAAGATTAAAAATAACATAAATGTCATAAAATAGGGGAGGCGGAGAAGCATCAGCAGCATGAAATAAATTATATGTAATGCCGGGTCAAGGAAAAATATATAAGGTGCAAGTGCACAGAAAGTGACTAATGCAGTGATAGTAATAAGATATACCAGAGTATATAGCTGAGGGAATAATGACAGGCATGGGTACAGTGCCTAAATAGGCAGAAAGATAGTTACTGACCCAGGCTCATGCTGGAGATGTGTCTGCTCCGCCCTTCACTCCACGTGCGTTTCACACGAGCTTCCTCAGGGAGTGTGGGGCGTCTGTATATTGTACAATTTGAAAGGTGGTGCTGAAACTACCTCCAGTCTATTTTACTGTTCCCCTGATTGGACACTGCTGCTGCTCAGCATGGGAAACATAATCCCTCTGAAGCCGGGGAGAGGAGAGCCAACGGGCAATGGAGAGAAGAGGCATGTGTTGTGTGCCCTCCTATACGACAAGGAGGGGGATATAGAGTATAAAGCCATGTGTTCACTGTACGGTACGTCACGAAAACTGTAGATAAACCACAGGAGCCTCACTAGTCTCTCAGAGACATCTTGGCTACAAACACTACACTAATGATGCACTGTGCTGCTGGTATACCATTTGAACACATTTTTAAAGAAGTTAGAACCCCAGTTCCAAGAAAGTTGGGATACAGTGTACAATTTAAAAAAAAAAAAAAAAAAAAGAAGAATACAGTGATTTGGAAATCTTACAGACATGTTATTCACAGCAGAACATAGATCACAAATGAAGGTGAAAGACATTTTTCCATTTGATTTGTAAAACTAACTCCTTTAGAAATTGATGGTAGCAACACATTTCAAAAAAGGTGGGAAGGGGTTAACAAAAGCCTGGAAAAGTGGTACTAAAAAAACAGCAGGAGGATCAATTTTCAACTAAGTCACGTGACTATATAAAAAGAGCATGTTAGAGAGGCAGAGTCTCTCATAAGCAAAGATGGTCAGAGGGTCACCAATCTGTGAACAACCAAGTGTAAAAATTGTGGAACAATTTCAGAAAAATGTTTCTCAACGTAAAATTGCAAAGACTTTGGATAATATTATCAAAAGATTCAGAGATAAAATCCATGTGCACAAGGGACAAGGCTGATGGTCAATATTAGATGCTCATGATCTATGGGCCCATTAAAAACAGGTATGATTCAGAGGTGCAAATCGCTGCGTGGGCTCAGGAATACTTCCAGGAATCAGTGTTTTGTTTTCTTTTTTTTTTTACATTTTACAAAGTCCCAGCTATTTTGGAATTGGAGGTGTACATGAAACATTTTGTTTCTACATTAAATCATATGCAAAATTAAACATTAGATGCAAGTTGTGGCTTTCTTGGAAGAACCTGAATACAATTTGCTTGCAGATGACCCACTCATGAGACAGATATGTTCCTTTTTCGCAGCAGGTTTTATGGTTTGTCGACAATTACTTAAACAGATCAGAAGGCCAATGTGGTAGGTAATTGCAATTTACAACGGATAGGGTCTTGTTCTCATGTATGGAGTCTTCCCACACTGTAGAGAAAGTCTACAATGGCCGACCGGGATTGAGTCAGAAGCAAACGTCTGAGCATTGAATGATTCGGTGCACGGCTCCAGTGACGTTCCACATTTACGTCAGTCGTATTGATAAGAGCAGCAGCTATAAAGTTTGCTCCGGTGATGTGATAATACATTCCTGCACCTCTAACACTTTAGTAAGTGTGGATAACAACACTGACATTTCAGACATGGTACAAATAAGAAAAGTACATGGTGTGTTACATCGGTGAGGCTTCACGTGACGCTGTGCAGGGTTACGCTATTTATCAGATGAGGGGAACTCATTTATAAATTAATGTATGAAGACTCCAACATGCCATAAAAAAGATCATGTAGCCCAAATTAAAAAAAATTATCTGTCACAGTAGCAGATATCTGTAGATTTGACATCCCCTTTAACAGAGTCAGCCTGGTCTCAAATCTTGTTCTGGGCGCTGCAAAAGAGCATTATATACCAATCTGCAAACACCTGCTGGTGACTGGCCAAGAGAGCTCATGTACCCGAAACTTCACCGACGGGCAGTACTAATTACCATATTGGTGAATCTCCCCTGCATCATCCCAAATAACATTCACCATCTGTAGTAGCACCCATTGGCTTATTAGGGCATATAATTAAAGGGGTTGTCCAGTCTAGAAAAGATCGATCTGATTCCTCAATCCAAGGATTTTGTGCACAAGTACTGAAGGAGTAAGATGTGCCATCTTCATGAAG